>NC_072427.2:149015000-151757500 GCF_028878055.3 Symphalangus syndactylus | reverse complement strand
CCCGGCAAGCCCACTCCCCTCCTGGACCTCAGTCTTGTCATCTGTAAAATGAGAAGGTTGGGCCAGGGGATCTTTGAGGTTTCTCTGGCCCCTGACAGCCTAGATTTATGACCTGTGACCATCAGGGGAGTGGTGACTAGGTTTGTGGCCAATGGCAAAGGGGCAGGAGGGCACTGGGATGCGAGGTCAGGGGGTGGAGCCCATTGGAGGAGGACAGCTTCCCCTGGGTGTCTCAAGGCCCTCGGGGAGCTTGGGGTGGAGAGACTGTGTGGAGATGGTGGTCTCTGAAAAGAGGACTTTTCTTTCTCCATAGTCCCCTGACAGTTTGGTTTTCATTCTGCCCACCTGTCTGTCTACCCTCCGTCTCTCCTACCAGTATCTGCGGAGCACCTCCTGTGCAGGGAACACAGCTGTGCACGAGACAGAGAAGGTCATTGCTTTCATGGAACCCAAGATCCAATTGATGAAGACAGGCATTAGACAAACAGTTCACAAATAATTAATTACACTTGGAATAAGTTTAAATGCCTCTGTGCGCTCTGCTCTTCCTCTTTTATCTTACTTTTCTGCTCCCTCCACTCTCCTCCTCTCTCCTGCCTCTTTATCCTTCTCCACCTGGTTTGTCTCTATGGCCTTTCTCCACCCACCCAGTGCTGAGAGCTTTCTGGAATTCTGTGCTCTCTAGGCCAGAAATGCAAAAGCTATGGATCTTGACCTTTCTGCTTGTGTGTCTAGGCATTCTGTGGGAGGAGAATGGTGGTGGATCTCATGGCCTCCTGAAAGGGGTGTGGGTAGATTGTAAGCTTTGGGGCCATGCTTTTCTGGGTTTGCATTCAGATTGTGACACTTACAAGCTTGCACAAGTCCCTTATCTTCTCTGAGCCTTAGTTTCCTCATCTGTGAATGGGTTTAACCACACTCACCTTTCAGTATTATTTTGGAGATCAAATGGGTAGATGTAAGTGAAAGTTCATTGTTGGTGCCTTGACTATAAGGTGTTTGATTAAAACTAGCATTCTCTCCCCTTTTCTCCTTTCTTCCTTTCTGCAGGGTATGTAGCGAGATATTTTTGAGTTTAGGGTGGAGAGTGGAAGCAGGGGAGCCCTGGCCCTCTGCAGGTCACGCTCCAGCCTGGAACCCAGGTGAGATATGGAGGAGCTGCTGGGCAGCAGGAGGGGGGCCATGGTCCCTGCCCTGGGATGAGGTGTAGACCTCAATCTGGGGAAGGCCAGGAGCCCACCAGGGGCTGGAGAGAATGACAGGCGTCCCATGCATCCCAAAAATGCAGTGTGGTGTGACAGCTGCCTGCTGCATCCTGCTGAGTGTTGGGGCCCGGGAGACCCTCGCTGAAGAGCATGGTTGGTGGGCATGCTGCAGCCTGAATCCTGGTGGCGTCTCTGCCGACACAATGGGAAGTGGCCTCTCCCTCCTTCGGGATTGTCCCCACCTTCCCTGCCCACTTCCAGATTCAGTTTGAGCCACCTAGGGCCTGTTCTGCCCGCAAAGAGAGAGAACCAGCCAGCCCAGTGCTGCAACGATGGAAGTGTTCTGTTCTGTACCGCCCAATACAGTAATCACCGGCTACGTGGGGCCATCGAGCATTGAAAATGGGACTGAAAATGCCCCAAGAAGCTGGATTTTAAATTTTATTCAGTTTTAACTTAAAATTGAAATGTAGGTGGCCACATGTTGCTAGTGGCTGCCACGTTGGACGGTGCTGTTCTAGACCAGCAGTTTTCACTTGGAGTGTTGCCTCACACTGGTGGGTGCCCTTTGGTGGAAGGTGTGTTGTGAGTGCCTTGTTCTTAGTAAGAGATTACTAAGCTGTGTGAGTGGTGTACACATATGTGGAGTGGGGTGTGTTGGGGGGCACAGCTTGGCAGATAAAGGATGGGCTCCTGCGAGTTTAATCTGGGTACATTTGGAGATTGAGTGGAGGGTCTGGATAGGGGAGAAGGAGGAGAGAAGTCTCAAGCCCTTCATTCATCCTGGAGACAAAGCACAAAACTAGGGAAGGAATTTTGAGCAGTGATTCCTTTGAAAGAAAGAGATGAAGGGCATACATCCCGGGGCCATTGGCTAAAGCACTGTATGGATTCTATAGGGGCTGGAGGAGACCTGAGGCACTAGTGTGTAGCCTGCTCATTTTACAGATAAGGAAACTGAGGCCCATCATACATTGGACCAGAATCTGATCCCTCTACTTCTAAGAAATACCCTGTAAAGTAAATTATCTGCCTCATTTTGCAGCAAAAACTAGAAACTGGAAATCAAAGCCATTAGGCATTTTAGTGGAACAAAGTTTTGGTCCCAAGTCAGTCCAGGGTCACAAGCGGAGTTTCTCGGACTCTCAGGCCAACACCCACACTGCCAGCTCATTGCATCCTTTCCAGCAGCTCAGGCGGGGTTCAGGATGCTGGGGTTCCTCCTTCAGCACCTGCAGCCTGTGAGATGGCCAGCGGTGGGGCTGTGGCTGGCAGGGTATGGAACGTGGGCAGGGAGCGTGGCCATGGCTGTGTGGGGCTGCCTGCTCCAGGGCCTAGAGCGTGCACACGACCACACTGCCAAGTGGCCCTGCTGTTTGTGGAATCCAGAGATGCCTGCCTGAAAGGGACTAGGAGGGACAAGGGAGCAAGGTCAGAGTGGAGCCGAATGCTCATATTCCACTCCTTACAGAGCAGCACTCAGAGGAGACCTGAGTCTCTGCATCCTCTCCAGCTCGGCTGGGAAGCTGCCCAGGCGGGGGGAGGGACTGCCCCATCCAGCTGTTGTCCACCTCCCAGCCTCCCCACAGCTGCAGCTGTCCCAGCTCCATCAGTCACGTCCAAGGCTGGGTGGGAGGAGGGGATGAGGAGAAGAGGGGGCCTCTCGGGCGTGCCTGGCCGAGGTAACTTTGGCTCCTGCCTCTAAGGAGGTCTCCAGTTGCTGAGGGAAGAGGGGAGGGTGGTGGCTGCCTCCTGGATCCTGGGTAAATTGTGGGCTGTGGATAGCTCAGCTTTCAGCCCCCCACCATTTGTCTCTCTGGGAGGGCCAGTGTTTTATTGAAAAGAGTAGAAATGGTCGAATTCTTCCTTCATCTACATCTAACAAGTTCTTCTGGCACTTCTTAGCTTTGCTGTACTTCTTGTGAATGAATAAATGAAGGGGGCTCCTCACCTGCTTCCAGGGTAGGGCGATGGGGTCTTTGTTTCTTCTGGCTTACTGATTTGATGATGGTCAGGCCCTGTGTGTAGGGGCTGGACTTGGGGAGTGTGAGCTGTAAGGATGGGTGTGTTTTGTCCTCCAAGTGTGGCAGGAAGTAGGGACTTGCCCATCCTGGTATTATCATTTTCTGCAGCCAGATACATGCCTAGCCTTGTTCTCTCTTTTTTCCTGAAATTCAGCAGAGTCCTTGAAGTCTCTAACGACCTTGCATTCTTCAGAAGCTAAAGAGAGAGACGCAAAGAGAGACGTGGTCCTCTTTCTTGGCCAGACCTCAGTTTGCCAGCCTGAAGAATGGGGAAGCACTGCCACCTGTTTCAGTCCAACAGACAACAGCATCGTGGTGTAAAGAGTTGATTTGAGCCATTTGGAAAAAAGGCCCTGGGGGAGAGGCACTTATTTTGTTTTTATTCTGAGCTTTATCTGATCTCAACGCAGGACAGGGTGGGTGTTAGCCAAGCAATAGCCATCAGTGATTCGAGACCTGGCTTGGAGTTAGAGACATCTGGGGAGCTTTTCAATAATTCAGGCTCCTGGGCCCCCATCCCAGATCTTCTGAGTCTGAAGGTCTGGGAACGGGGGCAGAAAGCTGTATTTTGAAAAGCTTCCCACATGATTTCGATGCAGCGGTAGGTTTGCCCCTCTGAGGAGAAATCCCTTGCTGAACAGATATTCGTAAGTGCTTTTCTCTGAAATATGCCTGACTTTGGGAGCGTTTGTTAATTGATTCATTCATGCAGCCAGCGGACATGTAGTGAACGCCCGTGGCATGCCAGACACAGCTCTGGGCAGAGGGGTGTGGGCAGGATTACGTGGAGTGTTCTTCCCTCAGGGAGGGCCCAGTCCAGTTTGGGAGACAGACAGCACCAGCAGTGACAATGTAGCGTGAAAGGTGAGGTGTGGGAGATGCCCGCTGGGCCCGTTACATTTGGCTGGGCTTCAGAGAATATGTCTCGGCCTCCCTCGGTCTGTTTCCGCCTCTCTGCCAGTTATAGGCTTAATACTCCTTTTATGTGTATTTGAACAGAATGGGGCACATAGCTGACTTGATGCTGATGCCCAGAGAGATTAGGGGGCTTGACTAAGGCCGCACAGTGAGTTAGTATTTTGTCGATGGGGGGCAGGAATGGGGAGGGTTTCCTTTGAAAAACCTGTGTCATGAAACCCCCGAGTGGATTGTAGTATATCTGGGCTCTGCGGGTGGCAGACAGGCATGGGGTCAGTCTTGGGTTCAGCCTGTGGCCCATTGTGAATCTTTGGTTTCTTGTCTACACGCTGAGGCTGATGTATACCCACGTTGCTGCTGGTTCTTAGAATTAGAGATATGGTATGGTTGGTCCATGCTAGGTGCTCAATGAATGCCAGTGTTTCTTCCCTACTGTCGTATTTGGTGTCTTACGTGAGGAGAGTATGCTTTTTGGGGCCTCAGACTCTCTGAGCCCTCCTTCTAGCTGGGGGTTGCCTTAGCTAATTCCCACTTATGAGCTGATTTCAGGGTGCTGAATTCCAGGCCCTGCAGGGGATCGAATGCTGCCCCTTCTTCACCTCATGCCTTGCCTGGCCTTGGGGAGCCCTCCCCTGTCCTGTGCCTTTTAACTCAATACTCCCTGACAGCTCCGTGCAAATTGCTAGAGCACTCAGAACGCCTCATTTCTCAGTAAGGCCCCTTCATCCAAGCCTTTGTCCTTCCACTCAACATTAAACTCTGTCAACATTTTTTCCCAATGAAGTTCTTCCTCCCTCTGCACCGTCCCCAGTCTCCAGCCAGCTTCGCTAGCCAGGGACACAATTGGATTGCAATTTCGAGCACTTCCTGGAGATCAGGTCCCTGAAGAGCTATAAAAATCCAGCGGTGTTTCTGGCCACCTTTCCATGTGGTTTGTAGTGCACTGTCACTCACACACGCCTGCAGAGTGTGTGTGTGTTTGTGTTTGTAGTCGCATGTTTGCACAAGTGTGTGCATGTGTGTGAGTGGGTGCGTGCATGCATGTGTATTTGGCTTTAAGGGAGGCCCTCGTATTGCATTACCTATGTTGCTAGTTTCTGGCTGCCAGTTTGCATTTCTTAAGCGGATTTTCTGATTCCAGGCTCGGGAGGGCTCCCCTGCACTGTACGTAATTGGGCACAAAGCCCGTGGTGGGGTGGATTTGGGTAATGGCAGGGCTGCATTCCTCTCATTCTTTTCTCACAGGAAAAAGTGCCTGGATATAACCCTGTGGTGGGGATTGCTTACAGGAGGGGCCGGCTGCCTGCCACCAGCCTTCGCATTTGGCCCCCGTCGGCCCTCTCCACCCTTGCCCTCCCACCTCCCCTCAAGGCAGATGCCACCAGCTGGGTGGGCACCGGGGCTGTGCATGCCCCTCAGTGATTAATGGCCTGCAAGACTTGGCTGCCCTCTTCCCGCCCATGCTTGGTGGGACATGGCGCCCATTTCCAGGGTCTTCTTCCTTAAACCCAGGTATGAAACAGAATAGGGCAGCCTCCAACATGAAATGTCTCTTACTCCCTCCCTTCCTTCCTCCCTCCAGCCCTTTTCCTTTTCTTAAAAAACAAAACCATGGTGTGCGCCTGTACTCCCAGCTGCTCGGGAGGCTGAGGCAGGAGAATCGCTTGAACCCGTGAGGCGGAGGTTGCAGTGAGCCGAGATCGTGATATTACACTCCAGCCTGGGCGACAGAGTGAGACTCCACCTCAAAAAAATAAAAAAACAAAAACCACACAGCCGATCTTTGGAATTGAAAAGTAAAAGCCTAACAATCAGGCGTAAGTAAATTTCCTGCAAATGGGACGCTTGCTGGAGGGAGCTGTGATTTGCTGCTTGGCGCAGACAACTCTCTGAGGAATTTTTCCTCTCCAGCTCTCATTCCCTTGGGGAATTCATGGCGGGGAATCTCTCCCTAGAGAGTCTGACCAGCTTGGAAGGAGGTAAGGTAAGGAGGGCTTTCTGTTTTCCAAGGCACCCCCCTCTGTCATAGCTTATAGGGAGGCAGCTGCCACTTCCCAGCCCTCCTTGCCGGGCCACCAGGGAGGCCGCTGCGGGGTCAGCTCTCCTGATTGTCAGCAGGATCCTGGCACCCAGCTCCTCCCTCACACGCCACAAGGTTTGGCCTGAGATTTGGCATCCCACCGTCCCCTCCTTTTGGAAGGTCCTGTGGCAGTCCTTCTGTCCTTCTGACACACCCGCCCCCACCTTGGCAAGCAGCCTTCCCCTGAGATCTGGTTCCTGAGTGTCCCCAGTGATGGACACAGTGAAACATGTATTGAAAAGAATGAGGGAAGGACAGTCTTGGGGGAGAATGTTGGACTGGCTGTTTCTAGCCTAGAGGCTGTTGTCAGAGCCCCCTTCTTTTCTTTTCTTTTTCCTTTTTTTTTTTTTTTTTTTTGAGACAGAGTCTTGCTCTGTTGCCCAGGCTGGTATGCAGTGGCGTAATCTTGGCTCACTGCAACCTCCGCCTCCCAGGTTGAAGCAATTCTCCCTGCCCCAGCCTCTCGAGTAGTTGGGACTACAGATGCCTGCCACTATGCCCGGCTAATTTTTATATTTTTTAATAGAGACGGAGTTTCGCCATGTTGGCCAGGCTGGTCTTGAACTCCTGACCTCAGGTGATCCACCCGCCTTGGCCTCCCAAAGTGCTGAGATTACAGGCATGAGCCACCATGCCCAGCCGAGCCCCCTTCTTTCGTTATGCTGCATCAGAAGACAGAGACTCTGAAACCACAGCAGAAATGACAGAGCAGCAGAGGCTCACACACACCTGACAGGTGGGGGCCCCAGGACTGCGTCTGTGCTCAGTGCAAACGCTGAGCTTCCTTTTATGGCGCGTGCACGCCTGCGCGTGTGTGGGGTGTGATGATGGTGGTGTTGCAGGGCGGGCCTTCCTTGAAGCCCTCTTCACACTGATTTGTGACACCTTTTCCTTGTGCCTCACCCCTGTGGGACTCCCAGAAGGGCCTGAACAAAGCAGACATTTCCTGCCTAGCCCTCATCATCATGTGCTAGTTTATTTCAGGGTCAGGAGCTACTGGGCATTTAAAAAAAAATACTTATCATATAAATAATGCTGTATAATAAGAACACAAATCAAAGAAATAGGGGTAAAAAATGCCTCACAAACCTGCCATCATGACAAATCAGTTTTCTATTTTCCATGATGCCTTCAGTCTGTATTTGCTTGCAAACATAATTTTTTTTACATGATTATAGTCAATAATGTAGATAGAATTTTGTGTTCTATTTGCTTTCTTTAACATTTTAAGAATTTTGCATTCTATTTACTTTCTTTAACATTTTCCTATAAGCTACACAATCATCACAATTATGGTCATCATCATCATCACACTTTTAAGTGGTTACATAGGAATTGTTTCTTATTTATCCGTTTTCCTACTGTTGAATGTTTAGCTTACAATTTTAACTTACCTAAATAGTAGAAACTGCATTAATACATTAATATGTTAATATTATATATATATATGTGTGTGTGTGTGTCTGTGGATATATCTCTGTCTGTTTCTTTGTCTAGCTGTCTGTTCCCCCTTTTGCATTATTTCCTTAGGACAATTCAAGAAGCCAAGCATTCTTTCCTAGAGCAATAAAGGATCTCATTCTGGGTTATTAAATACCAGCCGGAAGTCAGGTGCCTGAGAGCAGCCACAGGGTTTAGTTGAGATCTTGGCCCGAGTCTGTTTTCACACACTGCCCTTGGGAAGGCAGTCAGGTAGCAGAGGCCCTGCTTTAAAGACTGTTCACTCTGAGGCCGGGCGCGGTGGCTCACGCTTGTAATCCCAGCACTTTGGGAGGCCGAGGCGGGCGGATCACGAGGTCAGGAGATCGAGACCACGGTGAAACCCTGTCTCTACTAAAAATACAAAAAATTAGCCGGGCGCGGTGGCGGGCGCCTGTAGTCCCAGCTACTCGGAGAGGCTGAGGCAGGAGAATGGCGTGAACCCGGGAGGCGGAGCTTGCAGTGAGCCGAGATTGCGCCACTGCACTCCAGCCTGGGCGACAGAGCGAGACTCTGTCTCAAAAAAAAAAAAAAAAAAAAAAAAAAAAAAAAAAAAAAAAGACTGTTCACTCTGCATTTTTATCCTATCTCCAGCTTCGAAGCCCGCTGGCCTGGTACATAGATTTTGAGTATGTTGCTTCACTCATTCAATAATTCCTAAGTGCACTCCCCATCTGACCCCATTCAAAGCAAGAGAAATAGGTCTCGCTCGCACCCTTAGGGAACTTGCAGTCTGAAATGACCGTGGGCTCACCCATTCAATTATATTCAATCAACTTTATGCAAGCCTGCAAACTCAGATGAGCGATAACAGCGCAGGGTGGTGGGCCCATCGGCGTGTTCCTCCCTTCCTCCCTCTCTTCCTTCCCTCCCTTTTACTCAACGTCCTGTTTTCATTGTTTTGCAGCAGAATGACCAACATAGAACATGATGCACATGTTCGGCCGTGCAAAAGAGGAGCTAGTGCTTAAGTACAAATGGGAGACATGATTCTTTTGTTTTAAATAAATGCTTAGCTTGACTTCGGTCCTGTGAGCGTCTGCACTCCAGGCCTGAACAGCTGAGCTGCCTCTCACATGGACCTGCCATGATTCCATGATTGCCTGCACGCCCAGTAATCACTACGTGGCATTGAGGTGCCAGTGGTTGAATGTGATCACAGTGAGCCCCTTTTCTAGCGACTTCTCCAGCCTCCTACAGACATGATCTAGCTAGGACAGAGACAACTGGAGTTTCTCAAAGGGCAGTGGTCTGTAACAGTTAAGTATTCTACATGGTTCTCTTGGTTCCCTAGATCTTCCATTTTTCAAGGAAAATTTGAACTTTTGATTTTTGGGTAAAATCTTCTAATTTTTAACGATTGGCAGCTAATTAAAAAAAATTAAAATGTGCTGCGGACCAAATAAAACCTGTGCGTGGGCTGGATTTGGTCTTGGGGTACCATCTTGTGACCCCTGCTTTACGTATTAAAGGTAGGGTGTTATGCTGGGCACTTTGGGGAATATAAAGAGCATAAAGTGATGAAATTAATAAAAATCATGGAGTGTGGGAGAGGCAGCTCACACACAGAGCATAACACAGTTGGCTACGCAAGTGAAACTGAAGGTGCGCTGTTCCGGGAATGCTGGGCGGACCGTTGATTGTGTTCTGAGCTTTTAGGAAATCAGCACGAGGAGGCCGCTCCTGAATAGCTGTTAGAAGAGACCACTTCTTCCAGGCCTGGTGTGGTGGTGCGCACCTGTAATGCCAGCATTTTGAGAGGCCGAGGGGGAGGATCCCTTGAACCCAAGGATTTGAGGCTGCAGTGAACCATGATTATGCTGCTGTGGCCCTGATGACAGAGCAAGACCCTGTCTCTTTAAAAAAAAAATAATAGGGAGTGAGAGCAAGACCACATCTTCGTTTTCTAGTCCCTTTGGGAAGAGTTAGGCCTTGAGTGAGAGGCGGCTTGAAGCATGGAGTTGGAACTGGGAAGATTGGATATAGGTGGGTGCCGAGTAAATTTCCTTTTCTCAGTTTTCCCATCACACAGTGAGGAAAATTGTCCCCCTTGGGCAGTTAGCAAGTATTTATTGTAGGCACACTGGAAGCGGAGTTGCCAGGGCCCCCTCTTCCTCCCCTCCGGATCTCTAGGGGGAGATAAAGGGGAGTCTGTCTGAAGTGCTTTGAACTCTTCAGGATGCCGAAAGGACTTGAAGACGTTGCTCCATGGCTTTCCCGGATGACAGCCATGACGTATGAGCCTAGTGATACTTAAGAAATACGACTTGCTAGGGAAGTAAACACCCAGTGTTATTTATTAGTTATTTAAAAAACAAAGCTTTTCTTAGCTGGCAGGTTTCAGATCAGTGACAATGTCAGCTCCAATTGTCCTCTGTTAATAACAGGCCAGCCTGCTCCCCAGCCTGTGTCAGCAGCATTGAGAAGTGTGTCTGGGTGCACCTTTGGCATTTGATGACTCCCTGGGAGGAAGGGAAGATGGTACTGAAGAACCGGAAGGTTGTGCAGGGCCAGGACGGATCTCGTTGTGAATAATAAAGCAAGCTGCCTTCCAGTGCTGGGCCTTTTGCTTTTATCTGTGTCCTCCCTCCATGTAGCCCCCTCCAGGACTGGGAGAGGGAGGGGCAGCAGGTGGGGAGTTGGGGGGCCAGGAGACAGGGTGCTGATAGAGGCATCTCCTGTCTTCTTGATAGGGGAGGTGTTGGAGTTGGGGATCTAGGCAAGACTTGGACTTTGCTTCTTAGAGTTGTTCTTTTGTTTTTTTGTTTTTTTTTTGAGATGGAGTCTCACTCTGTCACCCAGGCTGGAGTACAATGGCATGATCTTGGCTCACTGCAACCTCCCCTTCCCAGATTCAAACCTCCCAGATCCTCCTGCCTCAGCCTCCCGAGCAGCTGGGATTACAGGCATGCGCCACCACGCCTGACTAATTTTTGTATTTTTAGTAGAGACGGGGTTTCACCTTGTTGGCCAGGCTGGTCACGAGCTCCTGACCTCAAGTGATCCTCCCGCTTCGGCCTCCCAAAGTGCTGGGATTACAGGCGTGAGCCACCGTGCCTGGCCTGCTTCTTAGAGTTGAATGGAATCCGGAGATGGGTGGGAGGATTAGCTGGCTAGCTGGGAAGGCTGTGGAGCAGGAGAAGGGCCTGGGGCAAGGGGCAAGGGCTGAGGGCCAAGGTTGAGGTGAGGTCTGATGAACTTGAGGGCCACTGCATTTTGACCTTGAGTAACTATAGTATTGATAAGGACAGTACCTTTGCAGTATTGAGTACAAATTCTCCCTGGCTGAGCCTCATAGAAACAGGTGAGAGAGGGCAGAGCAGGTTTTATTATTTCCATTTAATTCAGGCTGAATGTGATGTATTTTAAGAATGTGGGTTTTTGAAGCTAGACAGATGTGGGTTCAAGCTTAGCCTTCTGACCTTGATGAATCTCATTAGCCGCTGAACCTCAGTTTCTCCATCTGTAAAACGGGGAGACCAATGCTTGCCTCACTGGGTATTTTGTAAGGGATGAAAACCTAAAATAGTCTTTGGCATATAGTAGACATTGAATAGTGAATAGCAGCTGCTACCGCTGTCAGTGTAAACTAAGAAACAGACCTAGAGAGGTCATCTGTCCTGCTGGACACAGGAGGTCACAAGGGAAACAGCCAGGACTGGAACCACAGTCCTGTCTCCCATTCCCAGGGCACTTCCTTCCACTTCGCTGATCAGGTGGGCGCTGGGCAGATGCTGGCAGGCAGGCACCACTGCCGTCCAGGACGCATTTATGCCTGAATTGTAAGTTGTGGGCTGTGCCTGGCCTCAGACGTGATTATAGGGTGCTGACAAAAGCAGCACCCCCTGATTAAGACGATGGGCGAAAACGCACCCGGGCTTTTGTTCACTGAGCAACTCCATTGTGTCTTTCTCCCCTTCTCCACCCCTCCCTTTATCTACTAAAAAAAAAAAGAAATGGAAAAGATGAAGGACTGTCAGCACCAGATCACAACACGGGCTCCAGGAGTTGGCGGCTTTTCAGTGCCTGCGGGGTTTCCTCTTCTTGCTTTCCTCGACCAAGTCTAATTGAGATAAATCTGAGGGCTCCCCTCAGAGCACAGGGCTTCCTGCTTCGCTGTGTCCCGGAGGAGTGTCCCCTGGGGCTCGCTTTGTCAGCAGCACTCTCCCCTGTCCCATGGATGCCTCCTGCAAGATCTGTGGAAGTGGCTGCTCAGTCTGTCTGCTGCCTGTGGGTGGAGCCTTCTTTCCCCAGCACCCCACAGGTCATGTCACACTCCCTGTTCCTATCTCAGATCTGTGCTTCCATGTATAGTGTGCAAGGCTCTGCAGAACTTGACCTCAGCTTGTCTTTGTGCTGCCATCCTCCACTGTTCCTTGCATAAAGCATAGGCTTCCGTGGCTCGTGCCTGTAATCCCAGCACTTTGGGAGGCTGAGGCAGGTGGATCATGAGGTCAGGAGTTCGAGACCAGCCTGTCCAGCATGGTGAAACCTTGTCTCTACTAAAAATACAAAAATTAGCTGGGCATGGTGGCATGTGCCTGTAGTCCCAGCTACTTGGGAGGCTGAAGCAGGAGAATAGCTTGAACCCAGGAGGCAGAGGTTGCAGTGAGCCGAGATCGTACCATTGCACTCCAGCCTGGGTGACAGAGCAAGACTCTGTCTCAAAAAAAAAAAAAAAAAAAAAAAAGCATAGGCTTCCACTGTGTCGGCCAACTTGCTACTTCCTGAGCAGGTCTGGAAGCCACCTGCCTTTGTGCTTTTGATCGCTCGGCCTCTTTTGCTTGGACAGCCCTCACCCCAGTGGAATTAGGCCCAATCTTCGAGGATTAGCTGGAGTGCCAGCTCCTCTGTAAAGCACGTCTTGCTTGGGAACGTACTCCTTTGCCTGGCACATCACAGATATGAAATTAATGTTGGCTTTGCTTAGGGCCCTCTGCTGTGACTGTGCAGGTCTCTTCCAGGGCCTCCTCAGAGCTTGATTGTCTGCGCTCCCCGCCCCCTGCCAGGGAGCCTATTTACACTTTTATTGTACATGATCTAAGTTCTTAGGCATTTTTCTTTCTAAGTTTAAAGTTCTCTTACTTTTCCCATTGTTGTCTATTGTTTCTGAGCCTCAGAAGCTATGGCGACAGGAGGGTGCAGTGGAAAGCACACTAGATTGAAAGCAGGAGCCGTGCCTTCTCCTCCCAGCTCTGCCTCTCACCAAGAGCAAGTAGCTAACCTTGGGGCAAGTAGCTAACCTTATCTGGGTTGGTCTCAGTTCTCCATCTATAAAACAAGGGGTGGGCTAGCTAATTTCTAGGATTTGTGGATGGGGTTTTAAAGAAGAGTTTTCTTGAGATATACTTCATATGCCATCACACTGTCCCATTGTTACGGGCTCAGTTGTGCCCCCTGCAAATCCTAACCCCATACCTCAGAATGTGACTGTATTTGGAGGGAGAGAAGATCTTTAAAGAGGTGACTGAGGTTAAACGAGGTCCCCAGGGCAGGCCCTAATCCACCATGACTGGTGCCGTTATAAGAGGATATTACGGGCCTGGCACCATGGCTCACACCTAGAATCCCAGCACTTCGGGATGCTGAGGCAGGAAGACCACTTGAGCCCAGGAGTTTAAGACCAGCCTGGGCTTCATGGCAAGACCCCTCATCTCAATTAAGAAACTATATATGGAGAGAGGATATTAAGACAGAAACAAACACAGAGGGAAGACCACGTGAAGACACAGGGAGAAGACGGCCATCTACAAGCCAAGAAGATAGAGAAAATGGATGAAACCAATCCAGCTGACACCTTGATCTTGGACTCAGCCTCCAGAATCATGAGAAAATAGACTTCTGTTGTTTCAGCTACCCAGCCTGTGGTACTTTGGTTATGGCAGTCCTAGCAAACTGATACACCTATTTGTATATTTAATATATAACTCAATGGTTTAATCGGTTCAAGTTGTATAACCACTGCCACAATTTATATTTTGAACATTTTTATCACCTCAGAAAGAAACCCCATACCCACTGGAAGCCATTCTCTATATCCTCCCAACCCTCATTCCTCCCCCAGCCCTGGGCAACCACTAATCTGTGTTCTGCCTGTGGTGTTGCTTATATTGTGGATGCTTATTTTAAATGGAATCATGTAATATGGGTTTTGATTTTTTTGTGATTGGCTTCTTAGCATACTTAGCATAATGTTTTCAAGGTTCGTCCATGTTGTAGCATATGCCAGTACTTCATTTCTTTTGATTACGGAATAATATTTCATTCCATGGGTATGCCACATTTTGTTTATCCATTCATCACTGGATGAATATTTGGGTTGTTTCAGTTTTTTGGCTATTTTGAATAATGCTGCAATGAGCATTTGTTATAGATTTTTGTGTGGACATGTTACTTATTTCAGGTTTCTAGGAGTGAAATTGTTGGATCATATGGTAACTCTATGTTTAACTTTTTGAGGAACCAACAAACTGGTTTCCAAAGTGGCTATACCATTTTACATTCCCACCAGTAATGTATTCCAATTGGGAATTAGACTCTTTTCCAATTTCTCCACATCCTTGTCCACACTTGTCAATTTCTGTCTTTTTGGAGCCATCCTAGTGAGTGCGAAATGGTATCTCATTGTGGTTTTCATTTGCATTTCCCTAGTGGTGAATGATGTTGAGCATCTGTTCTTACACTTATTTGCCACTTGTGTATCTTCTATTCATATACTTTGCTTATTTTAAAATTGAGTATTTGTCTTTTTATTATTCAGTTGTAAGAATTCTTTACATATTCTGGTTATAAGCCCCTTAATCGATATATGATTTGCAAATATTTTCTCCGATTCTGTAGGTTTCACTTTTTTTGATGGTGTTATTTGCAACATAAGAGTTTTTAATTTTGTGGCTGGGCCGCGGTGGCTCACGCCTGTAATCCCAGCACTTTGGGAGGCTGAGGCAGGTGGATCATCTGAGGTTGGGAGTTCTAGATCAACCTGACCAACATGGAGAAACCCCATCTCTACTAAAAATACAAAATTAGCCTGGCATGGTGGTGCATACCTGTAATCCCAGCTACTCAGGAAGGCTGAGGCAGGAGAATCGCTTGAACCCAGGAGGCGGAGGTTGCAGTGAGTTAAGATTGTGCCATTGCACTCCAGCCTGGGCAACGAGAGTGAAACTCAGTCTTGAAAAAAAGAGTTTTTAATTTTATTGAAGTCCAATTTATCTAATTTTTCTTTTATTATGTTTTTGGTGTCATATCTAAGGCATAATAGCCAAACCCAAGGTCACAAAGAATTACACCTGTCCTGTCTTCTAAGAGACTTATAGTTTTAACTCTTACATTTAGGTCCATGATTCATTTTGAGTTCCTTTTTGTGTATGGTGTGAGGTAGGGGGCCAACTACATTTTTCACCTGTGGGTATGCAGCTGTCCCAGCACCATTTGTTGACATAAATAGGATCTTAAAGGACACCTGGATCCCTTTAAAACCCACCACCTGGGGAGCAGGAGGTAGGTGGAGCACCTAGTGTGGGGCCTGGCCTGGGGAAAGTGCTCTTGGAAAATGCCCTTTCCTGCTGGAAGAGCACCAGCGAGCAGCTCCCTAGCCCCTGCTTCTCAGCCTTTTGTGTTGAGATTGTACAGTTCTGTGTGTGTGTGTGTGTAACTTGCTGTTCACTAGACCCAGAATGGTGCTTGCTATGGTTTGAATATTTGTCCTCTCCAAACCTTGGGTTGAAATTTATCTATCTATCTATCTATCTATCTATCTATCTATCTATCTATCTTTCTATCTATCTATCTATCTATCTATCTATCTATCTATCTATCTATCATCGGTTGTTTTAGAGATAGGGTCTCACTCTGTCACCCAGGCTGGAGTGCAGTGGGTGCACTCCAGCTCACTGCAGCCTTGAATGCCAGGGCTCAAGCCATCTTCCTGCTTCAGCCTTCCAAAGTGTTGGGATTACAGGCATGAGCCGTGGTGCCTGTCTGGCCGCCTCAGGTTGAAATTTGATCCCAGTGTTGGGGGTGGGGCCTAATGGGAGGTGTTTGGGTCATGAGGGCGCATCCCTCATGAATAGATTAATGTCCTCTGTGGTGAGTGAGTACATCCTCACTATAGTAGTTCCTGTGAGAGCTGGTTGTTTAAGAGCCTGGCACCTGGCATCTCACCCCACTGTCTTGCTTCCTCTCTCACCATGTGATATCTGCCTATGCCGGCTTGCTTCCGCCTTCTACCATGAGCAGAAGCAGCCTGAGGCCTCGCCAGATACTCAGACATCAGAATCGTGAGCCAAATAAGCTCTTTCCCTGATAAATCATCCACTTCAGGTATTCCTTTATAACAACACAAAACAGACTAAGACAGTGCTGTATGCAGCTGCATGCTAAATAGTTGATTCAGGTGATGGTGAAGGTCAGAACAGGAGGATGTGGGCTTACATCATAGCAGGGGAGTGTCCCTGGCTGAGAGACCTGCTGGAACCAACAGCAGAGAGGTTATCAACTCTTGTTCTACTTGGAGAGGTATTTGAGGGCCCCTGTGTCCAGCTGATGGGGCTCTTGGAAGCCGTTGATCAGGCCAGGGAAAAGATGATAGTGACAGCCAAGACCAGAGGTGATGAATGTTTAGAAAAAAAAGAAAAGAAGTAATTTTCAGCTTTTTGGCTCCTTTAATCTAACCCTGCTTTTGGGCCAGAAGAAGACCATTTTCTTTCCCCTCAGCTCTTTCTCAGCAGAGCTAATAGGTCCCCGGGGTAGATTTAAGGGAAGTTAATGAAACAAGTTATGGTTATACCAGGCTCTAGGCTACATGTCTCCCTTCTCTCCCAGGCCTCCAGGGCTGAGGCTCAAGGCACCATCTCCCCTGCCGTGAGAGCTGAGGCAGCCCTGGAGGCCCAAGGCAGCCTGTTGGAGAGAGTGTCAAGGTAGGGGCAGCAGAATGTCGGAGGGACACGTCTTCTCCTTCCTCCCACTGTGGACAGCATGGGAAGGGACAGTCTTGCCAGTCATTGGCGAATCTCCCCAGTAGGGCCCCAACTCTCTGCTCCTAGTGTATTCCCATCCCCTTCCGTGGTCCCTGGCTGCAGTCCACACAGAGCACTCCCATGCTTGTTCATGCAGCTCTCTGCGGAGTCACCAGCATCTAGACACTGCCTGGCATGATCAATAGTGGATGAATGAATGAATGCTTTTCTACCTTGAGCTCAAGCTGTTCCTTTCACCTCATTCCCCATTGCCCTCTGGCTGTTTTCAGAAGCCTGCCAACTGTTCAAGGTCCAGTTTAAATGTCTTGTCTATAAGCCCCATAATTGAATATTACAATCCCATCTTTTGTTCCTCTTGCCCTTTTGTTTCTACCTCTGTTTGGCACTTTCCACACTCTACCCCATGGTAAGATATTTGTGTGTCTGTTTTAACCCTAGCATTGCAACACCCTGTACGGGGCAGGGACCATGGCTTTCTGTTTGCATTTTATGTCATTTCTCCCTCCCTTCCACCCCACTACACCTAGGATGGTGTTTCATAGACCTTTGCCACTCAACAAAATCTGCTTAACTATAGCACCTGGGTCACGCATTGTTGGTGTTGGGTCTTTTTCCCGGGTTACTGTTCTGCCTACAGCTTTTTGCCACTCAGAGGATTTTCCTGGGTTTCACATCCTGGAGTAGGAGGTATCTACGAGAGACAGATGTCAGTATGTGGTGTTCCCAATCCATTGCGTATAATTTACATATCTCTGTGCAGCTAGCATTAGCGAGACCACATTACTAAGGTATTATGCTTGACTCCTGGCAGGAAGAATTGGAGCAGATAACACATCAGTGGTAATCCCTTGCTCTGCCCTGGAGGATACAGAAAATCTCTGGTGTGAGTTGCTGCCTGTGGATATTAGAGATTCACCTGCTGTCATTAATGTAGAGGCTGGACTTCCCTCTCCAATTGATTAGGCAGCTCTCTCTGTTCTCTCCTCTTTGCAGGGAGGAGGCCACTCCTTCACTCCAGTTCCTGATCTGGAGGGTGGGGCTGAGAGGGGCAGGAGGGCCAGTGGGAGGGGGCCCACTTAGAAGGCCAAGCTATAGAGGTCCTTTGGGATAGACCAGTGGTACTGAGGCTGGACCGTTCATTAGGTGCAAAGTCCCTGATGAGAGGAAAGGGAAGGAAGGAAACGGTGGCCTCCTCTGTATTTAGATGGGCTTTCTCCTTCCTAAGGTGCTTTCCTATGAGTTCTCGCTTTCGATCCTCAAAACAGTCCTGGGAGGTGGTTTATCTCTGTTTTCAGACGTAAGGTCTACAGAGCAGAAAAGAAGGTGATGCACAGCAGAAATGAAGGGAGTTTGCTTTGCACTCTATGGCACGTAGCATTGGTCAGGGAGCTCCACCATGGCTGGCACGCAGTGGGCATTTGATACGTTTTTGTCCAATAAATGAATAGCAGGCACTCAACAAATCATCCTTGATTTGAAATAAAAGTTGTTCTGGATTTTGCTCCCAACTCACTCTGGTCTTCTTTACTCTGGCTGTTTCTTCTCTTCCCTGTTGGGTTAGCTACTCTCCCTGGCCCTTGCACTTGTCCCAGGCCTGCAAGAGGAGAATGACACCCAGAGATTGCTGGATCGTGGTGATGCAGAGGCATCTTGCAGTGACTCCTGGGAGCCAGCAGTGTCATGGTAGGTTGGCAAGTGCTTACTGCAAAACCCTCCTCCTTTGCTGCAGGTGGATATTGCTACTTGATCACAGCACTGTTAACTCTGCACCCAGACTGAGCCTGCTGAGCCTTCTCAGTACAGCACTCCAGGTTGCTGCCACCAATGGGCCACAGTGGCATTTCGGATGGCAAGGAGGCCCTGTCTTGGGTAGAGTAAAGAGCATTAGGGTGAGGGTCAGAGGACCTAGCTCTGAATCCTGGCCTCTCCATTTCTGCTTCGTGACCTTGGGATAATCCCTGGACATTTCAGAGCCTTGAACGTGCTGGCTTCTCAGGTCCCTTCAAGCCCTGAAATTCTAGGATTCTGTGGTTCCTTTGGTTGGGAGGAAAGAGGCTCTTGTCTGGTGGCCTGGCCATAGAGGGGTAGGATTAACCTCTAGGGTCAGCGAGCTTGCAGAGCTCAGGAAATGCCTCTCTGTGATCTGTATTTGGTCCAGAGACAGGTGGTGGAGCTAGAGGAGGGGAAGTTCACTCACAGCCCTAGGCTGGGGGAAGGGAGGCCTAACTCAGCTGCTCTTTTTCCTAATGGAATGAAGGTCTTTGGACCTGAGTCCTCAGTGCATCTAGATCTTAGCAAAGAAGCAGGAAGTACTGGCCACGAATCCCACTGCTCATCCTCTCTGTTGGTGGGGAAAATAGAGGGATTTCTTATTGCTGATTAATGGGGGTTTGCCAGGAATCAGCGTTCATTTGCTCATTTTTCAGTAAACTTTATGAAGTGTCAATTCCTTGGGCAGGTTCTGCTCTTTGGACTTGGAGATGACCCTCAGGAAATCACTTCCTTTGAGACATACCCCATGCTCTCTTATTTCACGGGGGAGTCCACAAGTATTTAAAATGTTAGTGAATTAGTTCTGTTGTTGCCGCCATACTGCAAGGCGAGGGTCATGGAGCATTTCACCCCATTGTACAGAAGGAGATACTGAGGCCCAGAGAGAGTTGCTCGCAAAGCTGTGGGTCTGCTGGCAGCTGGGAGAGAGGCACCTCTGCTTGTAAGCTCTCAAGGCTGCGAGTGAGCTGTAGGCAGTCTGTCTGTGTCTTTGTGAGGCGCCCGTGAGATTAGCCACTGAGCAGAGGTTTAATTTATGATGGCGCCTAGTATTCTCGTCCTGCTGCCTGCTAGAATCTGCTGCATCATTGGAGTTGCCGAGCTCCCAGGGGTGTCTTAAGTCTCATATGTAATCTGTGTCTCAGCCATGTTCGAGGCAGCCTCATGCAGGGGACGGGCCTCAAGGAGTGGCTCAGGCCAGCCTCAGATTTGCCCAGGTGTGGATGGAACTCGTCGGTCTAACAGGGCCGTGGAGGGAAGTGGCCGAGGTGTGGGAATTATAGGCATCTGAGGCAATGTTACTTTCAAAACGCTCTCATTTGGTCACTAATGATACAGCAGATGTAATAGTTTAGCATTCATGACTCCTCTTGATGAAAATGGTTGAAATGAGGACCTAGCATGGGAGAGACAGAATTCTAACAATATTCAACCAGTATTAAGTCGTGTAAGCCTAATGTATATTGTAATATTTTTCATTAACTTCAATTTAATAGACATTTATATTTTAATTCGTAATGTGCTTAGTTCTTGCAAGCAGTAATGCTGCCTTTCTTTAAACAAAAGTTCCATATTTTGCACTTTTCACTAATTTAGAAAGGATTAGTTATTACTGATTAATGAGGTTTTACTAAGAATAGGATCAAAGCATCATACTATCTAAAACTGGAAGGTTCCTTAGAGATTATCTCATATTCTTTGTTTTAGAGATGAAAAAAGACTAGTATTGTTCATATAGATGGTCAGTGATTTATTTTACATGAACAGCTTTGTCCTTTTATATGAAAGGGCTACGGGGATGAATGAATGGACAAAAATGGAAAATGTTCTAACCTTCTGTTGAAGTATAACATACGTATGCAAAAATGCAGCATTTGATGAGTTTTTATATAGAAGTGAACATATCTGTGGGACCAGCATCCAGATTGAGAAACAGAACATTACTGGTACCTTGCACGTCACCCCCATTCCCCTTTCGAGACATTACTCCTGCTAAAGGATAGCCACTAACCTGATCTCTAACAGCATAGATTAGTGTTCTGTTTTTTGTTTTTGTTTTTGTTTTTTTTCTTCTTTGAGATGGAGTCTTGCTCTGTCACCCAGGCTGGAGTGTGATGGCGTGATCTTTGCTCACTGCAACCTCCACCTCCTAGGTTCAAGCAATTCTCCTGCCTCAGCCTCCCGAGTAGCTGGGATTACAGGCATTTGCCACCATGCCCGGCTAATTTTTGTATTTTTAGTAGAGACAGGGTTTCACCATGTTGGCCAGGCTGGTCTCGAACTCCTGACCTCAGGT
Source organism: Symphalangus syndactylus (assembly GCF_028878055.3). Classification (NCBI taxonomy): domain Eukaryota; kingdom Metazoa; phylum Chordata; class Mammalia; order Primates; family Hylobatidae; genus Symphalangus; species Symphalangus syndactylus. The sequence goes on along the minus strand of NC_072427.2, from coordinate 151,736,747 downwards.
GATCCACCCTGTTTGGCCTCCCAAAATGCTGGGATTACAGGTATGAGCCACCATGCCCAGCCCATGGACTAGGGCCTTTACATAAATGGGATCATACCACTTGTGTTCTTTTGTCTAGCTTATATTTCTCAACATTACAAAAAATAAGATTCATCCACGCTGCTGCAGGTGGCTGTAGTTCATTGATGATCTCTCACTAATGACATATCTCACTGTGACTGTTGATTTCACTGACGGCCAGTGAAGATGAGCGGTAGGAATGGGATTTTGAACATAGATGGAGGTTTTTAGCTCTTCCATTAAGTTAGCTACTCTGTGCCAGCCAATGAGGACACAGAGAGACTACGACACATTTTGGGGATGATAGATAAACATATAACTTGAGTGCAGTATTGATCAGCTTAGAACAGAAAAAAATTGTGAGCCCCTAGAGATTGGGCTTATCTCTTGTGTACTTTTGCACATCTTTCCCCTTAATGATTAGGATGGTGCTTGGTGTATAGGTGCTCATAAAACTAGTGGGAGGGTCAGCCCAAGGTTCAGCCAGGAAGGGATGATGGTGATGGGCTGGGGTGGATGTGGAGTCATTAGCCCATGATGAGCTGGATTTGGGGCATGCACAGCCCTCACAGATGTGGCTCCAAGTCCAGGCAACTGCTGCCTAAGTGCTGTGAGCCTGGCCTCCCGCTGGGATCGGGATGGCAGGGGTTAGGAGCTGCTGGGGGCCAGATGTGGCCGCTGACCTGGTGTGCGGGGGCCAGGGCTGACTGACTTTCCTCGGGGGCTTTGGCTGGCATCAGTCTGGCTGGGGGTGGGGGGGCCTTACACCACGTCTGCAGAGTTCCCATCTGGGGCAATGTGCCTGTTTGCCTGGACCACCCTCCTGGGCCCATCCCGCTGGCTCCTTTGGGAGCTCTGGGTCTTATTCTGCAGGGTCAGGTCAATGGCCTGTCCTCCTGGGAGGATTAGGGTCAGTCTGGGTTGCAGGCCTTTGTGGATGAAAGCATGTCCTGGGGTCCAGCGGATGAGCAGCAGCAGGAGGTACCCCCCATGTCACTCATGCTGTGCCACAGAAGCCCAGGCCGGGGGAGACCACAGCACCGTTCCACCGGGTACCCCTCATGTCACTCATGCTGTGCCACAGAAGCCCAGGCCGGGGGAGACCACAGCACCGTTCCACCGGGTACCCCCCCATGTCACTCGTGCTGTGCCACAGAAGCCCAGGCTGGGGGAGACCACAGCACCGTTCCACCGGGTACCCCCCATGTCACTCGTGCTGTGCCACAGAAGCCCAGGCTGGGGGAGACCACAGCACCGTTCCACCGTTTAGCTCAGTGCCCTGCAAGGCAGGAGTAGCACCAGTCATCCTTGGCAGAGAATCATTCGCTCTTTTCTCTGTCATGGGAAAAATCTTCATCCCTCTACACTGTGCCAGCTCTTTCCAGATGCTTCAAACCTTTTTAGTTGCTAACGTCTTCATAAAATCTCCCCTCTAGCCCTCGTCTTTTTGCCCCCTTCAATTCAAGACTGAGAGGGGAGCCAAAATCTGTGCATTCCCAATATGTTCTGGGTGCTGCAGGGGTGCTGGGTGAACAAGACCTGGACCTGTCTGCAGCTGCTCAGCGTCAAAGCACACAGGACAGAATGAATTCAGGACAGAGTCTGAGAAGAGGCTACAAGGGGTAAGAAGAGAGTCACAAGCTGGGAGGTGCCAGAGCTGGGGGGCGGTGGGGAGCCGACTTACTTTCTCTTTGCCTCCATCTCTACCCATTCCCCTGTTTCTATGTGTGAATCATTGTCACTTGCTTGTGAAGTGCTGCATCCAGTCTCTTTACCAATGGATGTCTCAAGAGCAGTTATAGGCATTGGGAAAAAATTGAGCTCTGGATGGAGGGGATTTGATAAATCTTAATTCTCTTCCCAGACCAGGCCCTGTCTCTCTGGGAAGCCGAGGCCACTCTCCGCCCCCTCCCTTTTCTGTGTCTCCACCATAAAGTACTCGTTGAGTAAATGAATGAATCAGATGCGCTGCCTCGAGGGCCCCGCCTCCCTCCCGGCCAGTGTGGGCGTGCAGATGGATGAGCTCAGGTTTGGACGTGACTCAGGAGGAAGGTAGTGGGGAAATACAAGGTGGTGATCTCATGTGGCATTAAACGGAGCTGGGAACATGAAGTGTGTGTACACTTCTCTTTTCATCATTGCTGTCCTTATTCCAGACCCCCTGGCAACAGTCTGCCAGGATGAGACTATGGCGCAGCCAGAGGAGAGAAAACTGGCTCCATTTTCACCCGCCTGTGAGTTCTCAGGGACCATTCCAGCTTCGGCACGTGGAGCATGGGAGAGGGGCAGAGGCCCTCACTGCACAGCCCACCTTCAATGCTCTGTCTTCCTTGTCTGCAGAAGGCACCCACTCTGTTTCGAGTGGATGTGGGCAGGTTGACCTCAGGGCTGGGGGAAGGTTTGATTGGCTTTGGCATTCTCTGAGAGAGGAGTGGAAGAAGTCCCTGCTTTAGAAGCCAGGGCAGAGAGAGGGAGGTCATGTGATCTGGTGGAACGACCTTTGGCTTAGAAAGGAGAAGCTCTCATTTCTAGTTCTGGTTTGGATACTAGTTTGGTTTCCTGGAAAAAGTCCTTTATCCCCCAAATCTCAGCTTCTCCACCTGTCAAATGGGCAACACGTGTACCTGCCCTCCCTACTGCCCAGAGTGGCCATAAGGACCATGTGAGTTAATGGTATGACAGCCTGGGAAAAGTGAAAAATGCTGATAAAAGTGATGTGATCCATTACTAATAACAAACCCTGTGAACACTCAGCACCATAGGCATCAGTCCAGAGGTGGGAATCGCAGCTAGAAAAGGCCTAGATCCCTGCCCGGGCATCTGGGAAAGGCTTCCATGCCTGTGAGCTTGTTGGAGGAGTGGGAACCATGCGAGTGAGTTTGGAAGACTTATCAAGGAGGCAATTTTGAATGACATTTGAAGGCAGGAAGAAGATCGTATCAGGTGTCAGGGTGGGCAGGGTGGCTTCCTGGAGCCTGGGGGAGGTGGAGGGTGCAGAGAAGCTTAGAGGTGTGTGCAGCTCCCTGAGTGGGACTCAAGCCATCTGCTTGAACCCAACCGTGGGGCCCCTTCTCTCCTCATTTTTGCTAGGCAGCATGGGGAAGGAGAGAGCCCCGATTGAGGAGTCACAATGTCTTGGGGTGGGGGTGGGGGCATCCTGAATCTCATCTCTGCTACTTTCTGGCTGCCATGACCTTGAGCAAGTCCCTTTACCTCTCCCTGTTCCACGTCCTTCATCTGGGAATAATAATACCTGTCTCACTGGGTTGCTGTGAGGCTTGAATGAGGCAAACAGCCTGGAAATAGAGGGTGCTCAATAAATGTCACTTACATCTGAATTTCTCTCCTATCCATCTCGTTTATGGTGTTTGCAGGGAATATTCTGCACTGATCCCTGCCAGGGCTCAGTATTTTCCTTCCTTTTCCATGGAGACAGACTTTGCAGTTACTCCAGTTTTATACCTATAGCCCAAACTCCTGCGTTGGACACACCAATCTACGGCCAGCTTGCTCCAGATAGCATGTAGCATAGGATTCTGCATGTAATATACATCTGTGGGAAGAAACTCAGACTCCAAAGGCAAACCTTGTAATTAAAAAACTTCTAGAAGCAGAGATTTTGTTTCCTCTTCCTCCTTGTCATCAAAATTACATCATTGGAAACAAAATCTGATCTGGTGGACGTGCGTGGCGTAGAGAAGAGATCACTGAGTCAGTTCTGTGTGTGGGGGTCGTGATGGGGGAGCAGATGGCCCTGGTCATGCATGTGGCTTCTCCTGGCCACAGAGCACCTTATCTGTAGAATGAGATGGCTGCAGAGATCAGGCCTACCCAGCTGAAAACACTGCAGGAGAGTCGGGGAGGATGGCTGGAGGTAGAGCGGAAGGACCTGCACAGCTGTGGCACCTGTGGGGCTGCTGGCTGAGGCTTCGAGGTCCACCATCACCTCGTTATCTGCTGGGTAAGGACTCCTGGTTGATGCTCTCTAAAGCTGTTTGTTTCTAAAGTTCTTTGACTCATAAAAGCATCGCATCCGCATCTCTACTTGGATGACTAATAGACGTCCTAATGTACTGAAAAGCACACTCCTTGTCTCCCCACTCCTGTGTTCCTTTGTAGATCAACCAGGATTCTTCCTCCTCTTGCTGCTTCTGTGGCTATAGCCCTGATCCAGCCACCGTTCGTCACCTCATACTTGGATCGTGGGAACAGTTTCCCAGCATGTCTCCCTGCTGCTGCCCTGTCCCGATGTGCGCCGAGACCTTCTGACTTTTCTGTTTAAAGCAGCTGCCCCCGCCGAGTCCTATCTTCCTTATCCCTCTTTATTTTTCTACATAGCATATGATATATATATTCTTTTTTCTTTATTGTCACCCCCACGTCCTCAAATCGGAATCGAAGCCATAGGAGGGCTTGTTTGTTTTTCCTCCTGGTTTTGTGCACTGCCGTAAACCCAGTAACTAGATCACATGACTAATCCATAATCCACAGAAACTGTTTGCTATCAGTCTGCAAATTATTGCCCACTCTCTTCTCATGTTTTCCATAATGCCAGCCCCAACCTTGAGGATCCCTTAACCCTGGATGTCCTGATAGCCCCTGCTGTCCCCTCTCTCACCCATCGGACCCACCTATCCTTCCTGTATTGTTAGTTACCCATCCCTGTGTGTCCCTGTGAACAGATAAGATAATTGAGTACTTGGTCTTATACTTCTAACCCCCTTGTCCCAGCACAGACCTAGTACGTAATAGAAAATGCCCAGTAAATTCAGCATTCATTCATTTACTGCCAAATTTCTTAATGAACTGCTATTGACAGATGATTAAAATTCAATCCCATAAATGTTCTGGGCCTTTGAAAGGTGTGTCCTACGGGCCCAAAGAAGGGGCTGTGACCAGATGGTGGTTCTGCACTCGTAGGTAGAGGGTGTGGTCCTTGTTTGCGGTGAATCTCTGGGAGCGTGGCAGTTTCTCCCGTGTGTCACGTTCTCCCTGTGTCTGCATCCAGAGTGGCCGCAGTCCCCAGGGGATGAAGGGTGCACCTATTTCTTTAAATTTCCATGGAGGGTCGAAACTGCTCCTTGAGATTTTAAAATACGCTTCGCGGTCCCCACGGTGTCAGGTAGCTAGTTTATGGGTCCCGTCCTGGTTGTGATAACTCAGGCTAAGCTGGATAATAAACCAAAGTGGGACAAAGCTGCAGGATAAATATTGCTACAGGGCATCTCCAGCGGCACAAATCACAGGGAAAATACCTCCCAGGCTTTTCATTTCTCCTCTTCCTCCCTGGCCCTCTGGTAGCAGCCAGCAAAGCAGGATCCATCCGTCACCCTTCCCCCGCCCCCACCCCAGCCTCAGCTCTCAGCGCACTGCTGGGGAGCAAGGGATGCAGATTGGTCCTGGTGCAGGCGGCCCTCTCTGTCTTGCGGCCGTCTGCCTCCCCGCCCAGCTCTGGAGGCAGCCCTGGGGAGCCGGCATGGCCAGGGTCATGCTGTTTTCAGTTGTGGACGAGTGCTTAGCTTTGCAGACCTGATTCTTTATCTCTAAAACGAGAGGGATTAATAACTGGTGGTTCTTAGTCTGGCGTGAGCGGGTGCTCGTGTCACTCACCGGGGGAATTTAAAAGCCGCTTGCTGAGTCCCACCCTAGCGCATAGAGTCATGACCGCGGGGGGTCTGGTCTGGGGTGTTTTCACTGACGTTCGGTGGCCCCTGCCACTGGGACTCCCGAGGCCCACTCCTGGCCAAGAGCCACTCCTGGTACAAGTGAGGACTGAGATGGGCGAGGGGGCAGGCGGTGCGATGGGCCACTTCGTTGACCTGCTCTTGTACTAGATCCATCAGCACTGTCGCTTAGCGAGGCTTTCTACAGCTTTGGAGGCATGCTGGCTTTGTAATCAGCGTCAACCTTAGATGTTCATTGAACCTGCAGGGAATACCAAGCACGTAGGCATGGAAAGGTAACTAACCGCACGCGGCAGGCGAGTCTATTAAACAGAGGCTGGTCCCAGCGCAGGTTGTTACCACCGCTGGGCCCTCCCACCACCTGACCTTGAAGCACTCTCAGCGGTTTCTCTCACTCCACGCCCGGGTTCTGCTGACTGTGCCTCTGCATTGTATCCGGATGCCACTTTTCCAGTTCAGGTGCTCAAGGCGTCTCACCTGAACATTACCACAGCTTCCTGACAAGTCTCCTCCAAGCTGTCCTTTGCTGTCCTGCAAAGTGGCTGTGCCCACTGACGTGCCTGGTTGGCTGTGCCTGGCGTGTGGAGGATGCTCACGGTGCCCGGGTGGATGAGTTCAGTGGTTCCCTGTCTTCCCGAGGAAAGCCCAGAGTCTGCGTGGCTGCAGCCCTGCCCGTGGCCCTCACGAGCTGTATGACCACCCGCTAGACTCTTCTTGTGCTTTCTTGATTCTGCCACGTCCTTGCCGTCCGCTGGGTCTCACCTGTGCTATTTGCTCTCCCTGCAATGCCCTTTCTCTTCCCTCTGCCAGGCAGACTGTACTCACCCGCTGGGCACAGCGCAGGTACTCTCATGGGACACCTCCTCATCTATGCCCATACTGGCATTCTAGCACTTACCACATGCTTGTGCTGTTGAAAGAATTTGTTTTTGTTGGGCTGGGCGCGGTGGCTCACGCCTGTAATCCCAGCACTTTGGGAGGCCGAGGTGGGCGGATCACGAGGTGGAGAGATCAAGACCACCCTGGCCAACATGGTGAAACCCTATCTCTACTAAAAATACAGAAAAAGCCGGGCATGGTAGCAGGCCCCTGTAATCCCAGCTACTTGGGAGGCTGAGGCAGGAGAATCACTTGAACCCGGGAGGCCGAGGTTGCAGTGAGCCGAGATCGCGCCATTGCACTCCAGCCTGGGCAAAAAGAGTGAAACTCTGTCTCAAAAAAAAAAAAAAAAAAAAAAAAGAAAGAATTTGTTTTTGTTTATTTTTTTATTTTTAGAGATGAGGGCCAGGCTGGAGTGCAGTTGCATGATCATGGTTCACTATAGCCTTGAACTCCTGGGCTCAAGTGATCCTCCCACCTCAGCCTTCCAAGTACTTAGAACTACAGGCGGACACCGCCATGCCTGGCCAATTTTTAAGTTTTTGTAGAGATGGGGGTCTTGCTATACTGCCCCGGTCTTGACCTCCTGGTTTCAAGTGATCCTCCTCCTCGGCCTCCTAAGTTGCTGGGGGATTACAGGTGTTAGCCACTGTGCCTGGCTCTGTCGTTTGTTTAAAGATCTCTCTCTCTCCTTTCTGTCTTCCTCCCTACCTCCCTCCCTCCTCCTTCTTAAATTATAAGCTGCTTGAAAAGAGGAACCAGTTGAGTTGAGGCCCAGCACACCTGGCCTTCAGCTGTGGTTTTAATTGACATGATTAATACCTGAGGAGCTCCTGATTTGGTAGTGTGAGAAGGCCGCCCGGACCTTACGCCCCCTGCCCTGCCTGTCTTCTTTTCTTCCTTATTTTCTGAGGAGGTGGCCAGGAGAACTGGTGAGGTTTTTGTCCCCAGCTCTGCGCCTTGTGTGATATGAAGTGTTGCGGACACACCTCTGAGCGCTGTGAACACGAGCCCTGCTGGGTGAGGCTGGGGGCATCATTTGGGATGAATGTGCTGTCCTGCAGGACCTAGGAGCAGAGGGAGCATCTCACCTGGGGTGAGACCTGGCAAGCAGGAGTGCGCTAATAAGCCTGAAACCAGAACTGGGAGGGGGAAGTGGCACGAGAGCGGTCAGTCTTCCTCAGCCTTGACCTTGAGGACATCAGGGTGTCTGGGCTCCTGGAGGTGGGTATGAGACGGAGAGGCAGAGAAGGAGGTGGAGGTCAGCACCCGGCAGGGGCCTGCCAAGCTGTGGCAGCCCCTGCGAGCTGCAGTGGCACTGGCTGCCTTGCAGGAGGTGTGAGACAGAGAGCTGTGGACACCGGGAAGGTCCGAAGCATGGACAGGGAAAGTCAGGCACCTCGTCCTTCCCATCTCTCTGGGTTCATTTCCTTTGGTACTTGGTAGAATAACTTTGAAAGACCCAGCCTCTCTCGCTGTGCTCACGGGAGCCCAGAGCAAGAGCTGCACTTCCCAGCTTGTCTGGAGGCGTCTAAGTGAGCAGCCCCAGGGTCACGGAGGGCGTGCCTCTAGCCAGATTTCTCTCGCTGTTGCAGTAAGTACCTGGCCTTTCTGGTATCTTGTTTCCAGGCCTCAGTTTCTCCTTCTGTGCTACCCTGCCCCACCTCCGTGGCTGGGTGTGGGACCGGCATTGCACCACTGCAGTCGAGTTGCTTTATAAATAGAAAGATACTTAACACCGACCCTGGAATCAAACAGGAAGGTGGCTCTGGGGAGCAGAGTTTTAAGAATGAGCATTGATTTCTGGGAATCGGCACACTGCATATTAAATAGACCCACGTTGGCTCCCAGGGCACTGCTCAGCCCTGCCTGTATGCCTTTCTCCTTCCCAGAACAAGCCCTGCCCATCCAAGCTCTCAGAGGGTCTGAAGAGCCACGGGGATGAGATTCGTCCCAGCCCTCACCTCTGTGGGTGCTCCCTACCTGAAGTGGCTCTCATGCGCTTCTGTTCCCTGGCTTGTTCATCCATTTGTCCCCTGCTGTGAGCCAGGGACGGTGCTAGGTTCTGGGATTGAGAGATGAACAACAGTCACCCCAGTGCCCCTTCTCCTCTTGTCTCAGCATCGAGCCTTATGGAGCAGTGTGCAGAGTGAGAGTCTGAACGGGGGGAGCTCAGCGATTGGAGAAGAGAAGGTCCAATTTTGCCTGGGCTGGGGAAGGAAGAGGCTTCATGGAGAAAACTGAGTGTCCAAGAGAGGGGCATGCGCTCTGCACAGGGAACAGAGTGTGCCAAGGCATGAGGAACCACGCGGCTGTGTGCAAGCAGCTGGCATATACCAGGCACCTCATGGCTGCTAGTGAGGTGTGGGCTGGGGATTGTCACGTCCGTGTGCTGCCTGCCACCTTCTTTTAGCCTCCTGTGGTAATGAAGGACATTCCGTCCACATCTGTTGATTGATTAAGATACTTTTGTCTCTTGGTCCAATCACAATTTAGAAGTTAGCTGGAAGAAGACTAAATAGTCTAAGAACTTCGCTGCTGCTGACACTTCCTTCCTTTTCCTTCAGTGGTTTGGACTCTACTCTGGGCCCTCGTCACAGCGAAGAGGGTATTTGTCTTATGTTAGGGAAAATCCCAAGAAAAACTGAAAGCAGCTCTCCCATCTTTACATCATCTGCCTCCATACTTGGCTGAGAATCGTGCACTTTTCAGGCCCTTCTGAGTTGCCCAGTCTTTTCTTGATTACCCACCAGAGCCCTTCTTTAAATATTCCGTGAAAATTGGGGCCATTGAAGTGTGGCAGCTGCGAGTGAAATGCACAGAGCTGAGTGTTGGGAAGGTGCCCCGCATTTGCGGGAAGAGTACCGTGGACAGCAGGGAAAGACGAGGAGTGGCTGGGAGGCCAGTTAGTCCATGAGCAAGAGGTGGCCGGGGGAGTGGGGAGGTGGTGGGACCCCCAGGAGATGCGCCACACTCTTGCCAGCATTGAGTAGTCTCGTTTAAATAAAAAAAAAAAATTTAAGTTGACAGGTATTTTGTCGCTTAAAAAAATTTTTTTTGAGACGGAGTCTTGCTCTGTTGCCCAGGCTGGGGTGCAGTGGTGCGATCTCGGCTCACTGCAAGCTCCGCCTCCTGGGTTCACACCATTCTCCTGCCTCAGCCTCCCGAGTAGCTGGGACTACATGTGCCTGCCACCACGCCCAGCTAATTCTTTGTATTTTAAGTAGAGACAGGGTTTCACTGTGTTAGCCAGGATGGTCTTGATCTCCTGACCTTGTGATCTGCCCACCTCAGCCTCCCCAAGTGCTGGGATTACAGGCGTGAGCCACCGTCCTCGGCCAAACAAATTTTTTTGAGATGGAGTCTCTCTCTGTTGCCCAGGCTGGAGCACAGTGGCTCAATCTTGGCTCACTGCAGTCTCCGCCCCCCCAGTTTCAAGGGATTCTCCTGCCTCAGCCTCCCAACTAGCTGGGATTACAGGTGCCTGCCACCGTGCCCAGCTAGTTTTTGTATTTTTAGTAGAGATAGGGTTTTGCCATGTTGGCCAAGCTGTCCTTGAACTTCTGACCTCAAGTGATCTGCCTGCCTCAGCCTCCCAAAGTACTGGGATTACAGGTGTGAGCCACCATGCCCAGCCTTAAGCTGATAGGTAAACAGTGTTGGTCTGGCTGTTTTAATTTGGATTTCCATGATTTGTAAAGTTCCCAAGTTTACAGCTAGGAAACAAAGAAGTGAAATTCCTAATCACAGAATGATTCAGCCAGAGCCCACTTAAGAAGGACAGGCGGGTGACGGCCAGGGGTGTGAGGTCCTGTCGGATGTGTCTGGGCCGTGTCTTGCCCGCCGATGGGTCTCTGGGCAGATGGTTAGCCCCTGGCCCTCAGTCCTACAGGTTTCTGTTCTGCAGGTGGCATGGTGCCATGGGCACACAGGACAGTGGCGTTTTCCTGTAGTGGTGTTGATAAAGAATGGGCAGTGCCGGCCTTTCCCCGCTGTATGCTTTTGTATCTCTGCCGTTCTTATGTTTTTTTAATGACCTTTTCTCACCATCTCTGCTACCCGTGTATCCACTCTCCCTACAGTGCTTAGCATAACAGTTGTGCTTTTTTTTCCCTCCATTTGCATTTCTGTCTTCAGCTGTGGCCAGTGACCCATGGAGATGAAGGGGTTTCTTTTTCCTTCTGTTTTTTTTTGAGACAGTTGTTTCGCTCTTGTTGCCCAGGCTGGAGTGCAGTGGCGTGATCTCAGCTCACTGCAACCTCCGCTTCCTAGGTTCAAGCGATTTGCCTGCCGTAGCCTCCCGAGTAGCTGGGATTACAGGCATGCACCACCACGCCTGGCTAACTTTTATATTTTTAGTAGAGACGGGGTTTCACCATGTTGGCCAGGCTGGTCTTGAACTCCTGACCTAAGGTGATCTGCCCGCCTTGGCCTCCCAAAGTGCTGGGATTATAGGCATGAGCCACCGCACCCGGCCAGATGAAGGGGTTTCTGATGCTCGTGCTTAACCCGGTGCCTGACGCTTAATAGGCCCTCCATAAACATCTCTTCTTCCCTTTCCTGAGAGTTTAGTTGCAGTTTTCACAAAATGTCAGTGAGCCGGGTGGTGTAGAAACATTAACACTTAGAATGTAGTGTGTCCGGGTGGGGGTACAGGTGGGCCTCTGGTCGTGCCCGCTCGCCCTTGGCCGTGTGGTTTGAGGGTGGGCTTAGCTGTGGGTCAGGAAGGCGAGCTTTCTGGGCATTCTGTGCATCTGCTGTGGGGGATCTGATGGACAATGTTGGAGACACCCTGTGGCTTTTGCCCATCCCCCTTGGTCCCCATCACACGTGGGGATCTGGTTGCTCATTCTCTGATGTGGTTTCTCCTGGGAGGGTGGAGGAATGAGAGTTATTCTGTAGCTTTTTCTGAAGAGGAATGTGTGATTCGAACAATGCTGGGCCCAGGATGCCCTGGATTCCTCTGTCGATGTTGGCATTAGACAGGAACTCTCAGGAGCTGGAAATAGGCTGCGGGGCCCGACCGAGAGGGCCCATTGTTTGTGGCAACCCCACACTCATCATCCTGCCTCATCCTGGAACCATGGATGCCGCAGACAGGAAGGCACCTCCCAAAGTCATCTAGGAAGGAAGGGACCGTGCTGGGTGCATTACACACCCCGACACTCACCCCGCTCTGACTCCAGGTGGGGTGGGGTTCAACCGGCCCACGGTGGTAGCTAGCACCTGCTTCAGTCACCTGTTCCCGTCTTTAACAGCTCTGTCTTCTGCAGGCTTCCTGTTGCATTTTAAGCCCATTCCTCTCATTCTGCCCTAAGTGAAACAAGAGATGAAGCCATTGTGCCCCCTGCACGGAGCCTTCAGATGCGTGAGAGCGTGATGTTTTCCTTCTGTTTTGGACAACCAGCAGGAGGTGGTGTCTACTGTAGACACATGAGGCAGACAGCTGAGTAGAATTTGTAATGGGTAAGATATTGGCTTGGTTTAGAATTGGTTTTCTCTAATTTAATAGGTTAGGAAGGTATAGTTGTATTCGGAGCTAACATCATGCATTTTTTTAAACCAACGTTGATTTGTTTCAGCAATCAAGTGATGAATCCATGAATAAAGAGTCCACATTACATATTGTCCATTCCAGATTTGGGGCACTATTCTCCCCGTTTTGCAGGCGAGCATGTTAAATCCAGATTCTCAGCCAGAGTTCTATCTGGCAGATAACGGTGAGATCGACGGACTCAGGATCACATTTCCATTGACAAGACGCGCGCCGTCTCTTCTCGCGGTACACGTCACTTTTTGGCACATCTCCATCTGGAGAGTGAATCCCAGTGTATTTCCTGCAGCTGGTAAAGCTTCCTGGCCAGGTGCAGCTCCTTGCAGAAAGTAAGCAGCTCTGAGTTTCATGCCTAGAAAGTGCGTATTCTCATGGGCGGTCAACCCATGTTCTGAGACTTGTGGGCCGTTCGTGTCACCCTTAAAGACCCAGGGCATTGTTTCTGCAAACATTGTAATTCAGCGCACACACAGCTACACCTGAGAAAATGTTTCATCAATTAATTCTTATCTTTACTGTGTGAGATACATTCTGGTGTTTCCTGTTTTATTTTTAAAAAATACTCTTCTGGGCTCGGAATGGTTGCTCACACTTGTAATTCCAGCACTTCGTGAGGCCAAGGTGGGAAGGTTGCTTGAGTAACATGGTGAGACCCTGTCTCTACAAAAAAATAAAATTAGCTAGGCTGGTGGCCCATACCTGTAGTGCTAGCTACTCAGGAGGATCACTTGAACCTGGGAGTTGAAGATTGTAGTCAGCTGTGGTTGTACCACTGTACTGCAGCCCAGGCAGCGGGGCGAGATGCTGTATCTAAAAGAAAAAAAAATAAGTCTTCTGACCCACTCAGCCGATCTTATAACCAATAATGGGTCACAACCTGCAGTTGTGGATCTAGGGGTTGCTGCAGATGAAAGCAAATGGAAACAATTAACAGGTTAATTTATTTGGCTCACAGTTGAAATCTGTTATAACTCAGATGCATTGTTTCTTGAAATTGGATTTTCACCTTGTTTTTGTTGATGTTTCCAGAGTAAGTGCCTGTCACCTAGGAATCTCGGATGCGCCCCTTTTAACAAGGTCTTCATCACCTTAACATCACCGTTCTAAAATAAATGTGATCTTGAGACAGAGGTCTTAGGATCTTAGGTTAACAGGATTATTTTTCATACTAAAATGATAAACAGAGCCCTGACTTGTGAATCCACTAAGTTATTCTATTTTTCTGTGCACCTGCTGTGTGCCAGGCGCTTAGGTGGTGCTAGAGGTACCACACGGCTCAGATGTAGGAGTTCAGGGTAGACCAGGAGAGACAAGGAGGAGACTGGGCAGGGGGCTTCGGCATGAGTCACAGTAGAAAGATGGGTGGGGGGGATGTTTGCCTGGGGAAGAGAAGACTCGGGGCCCGTGGCACCATCTTATGTGCGAGAGGCTGGCATCTGGGAGAGGAATTAGGCCTCTGCTTTACTACTCCAGAGGGGAAGACTAATTCCATTAGCCAGAATCATGATGGGGATGATAATTAAAAGAAATATTATCTACTGTGTATGAAGTGTGGTGTGTGCCAGGCACAGAATCAGGCCCTGGACATAGATCATCAGCTGTGTGTGGTTGGACATTTATTGTATCCATAATTCAGACGAGGAAACCGAGATGCAGAGAAGGAAAGTGTCATGGGGCAGAGCTGGGATTTGAATACGATAGGACTGATTTGACCCATGTCTCCCTACCAGCTCATCCACATCTCTCAGGCAGAAAGTGGAGGTGGGCAGGTAGGGGCCCAGAATCCTAAGGCGGTGCCCATGGTAGTGAGAGCTGAGAAATGACAGCAAGGCTGCCTGGTGACCTCTGGCCTGGGCAGAGGGGAGGAGATTGGACATAAGTAACACCTAGTGAGCTCGTTTCATCCTAGGACAGCCCAGAAGGGAGGTAGGCTTTATGCCCATTTTGTAGATGGGGGAAACTGAAGCTCATGGGGTTGAGTCACATGCCCAAAGTCACATTGTCCCTAGGAGACGGAACTGGGACTCACACCTGGGCCTTCTGACCCCAGCCCTTGTGCCCTTCCCTCTGCCCTGCACTGCCTCTTACTTTCTGTGATTCGCGTCAGTCTTTTCTCCAGGTTCATTTTACCTGCTTCTCCTTGCTCCTTTGCTGTATCTGACAGGCCACCTGCAGTGTCCCATGGGTGCCTGAGCTCAAAACTGGAACCACAGCCAGAATCCAAGCTGACTGAGAGCTGTTCCCACAGTCAGTGTGTGGACATGCATGTGCACGTGTTGTGTGCTTGTGTTTGTGTGTTGGAGGCCTGTGTGCCTTGGGAAGGGGCTTTGAGGTCTTTGGAGGGCCTGTGTGTGATGTAGGGTAGACAGGAGTTTTTGGCAAGTTGGGGCTGGTGGAGAAGGCTGTAGCCCCCTGGACCCCCGGCCCCCAGTCAGCCCTCCTGTGGGGCGCTACCAACCCTTTCTGAAAGGTGGGCTGGGAGGGAGCAGATCAGGGAAGTTAATTACTCAATTAATTCACCCAGATCAGACTGGCTTTCTGCTTGGGGGATGCTCTGCTTGATGGAATGGAGAAACTGCTAATTTGCTAATTCTGGTTACTGATGGAGGGTGGGGGGCTTCAGGGTTTGGAGGTAGGAAGGCTGTTGCTTCGCCCACCCAAGGCCGCCTGGGGCCCACTGCCTCCTCTGAGCTGATGGCCTTGTTCTTGGCCTTATGTGAGTGAGCTCTTTTCTCTTTCTCTTCCTAAGACTTTCTTCCCTCTTCCTACCTTTTTTTTTTCTTTCACTAGATACCACCAGAACAGTTGGCCGGGCTGCAGTTCTTCATTCATTCATCTGCCCATTCATTCATTCAACAGTGCAATTGAGCAACTGGCACACGACTAGGGTGTGGGAGATGCCAAAGGTGACTCAGCAGGAATACAACTGGCACCCCATTCTCTTGCAGCTGACAGGTCTGTCCGCAAAGAGAGACTTGCCCCTCAGGCTGTCAGCCAGGCCATGTGACGGGGAGAAAGTGGGAGGAAGTTGTGTGTTGGGACCACCAGGTGGGGATCTGTAACTGGGCCATGCCAAGGGAGGGGAGGCTAATTGGAGCCTAGAATTGGGGCAGGCAGGCAGAGAGCCAAGCCAGGCCACGCAGCCCTCCCTGAGGCTGCAACAGCCAGTCAGGAGCTGAGCACGACACAGAGTGGGGGAGACAGGGTCAGGGCCGCGTGGTTGGAGACAGATGCCTGAGGCAGGTTGAGAGTTATCTCCGGGACTGAGGCTCGGAATACTGGGGATCTGCTCTGTCGGCTTTGCTGGGGTTAGGGCATACCTGAAAGTGAACAGTCAAAGGCAGAGCTAGTGCCATTGCTGATGACACATGCAAGTGGGAGCACCCGCGGTGGCCAAGCGCTCAGAGAAAGCTTCTGGAGGGGTGTGGGCCCCAGCGTGCCATAAAGAAGGGCCACTCTGGAGTGGTTTCATGTTGCTTCTTCCTTTCCTTTCTCTCCCACTGCATCCCTCTGTGCTAGGCACATCTGGAAGATGGGCTTGGGCTGAACAGAGGGATTTAGGCAAATCTAAGATCTGTCCCTTCTCAAGGTGGGGAGGGGAGATTTTGGCCAGGATTGTCTCCCCAGCTGGCGTGACTTCCAGTTCTTGACAGAAACGTGTAAGGGTCACCTTGGCGATTAGGTGCAAATGTATCTTCAGGGAGATGAACCCAAGGACAGCAATGGAGGTTTTGTACCCAGAGAGGCTCTAGTTTGGGGAGAGTTGCTAGCGGTGGTAGGAGATTAGCTGCTGCTTGGTTAGTGAAAGGACGAGCCAGTTAGATCCAGTCAACAAAAACAGCGGGGGCTCTCAGGGTTGAACACAGTTCAGAATCCTCACAGAGCATTCACAGGGCAGGTTATCAACATTCTGCCTCCAGATACTTTTAGGCCAGAGTGGGCCCCAGAATTTGCATTCATCACCAAATACCCAAGGATTCTGGAGCAACTGGCTTGGGACCCACACTTAGAGAAATAGTTTTGGAGGGAACTCGGCATTTGGGAAAGAACACTGGACTAGATGTATGAAGACCTGGGTTCCAGTCTACTCAGTGATTGGACTCAGGTGTGTGCCACTTCATCTTTGGAATCTTTTTGTAAGTTGGGTACAATGATGTCTGCTGCAGTGACTTCCTAGGGCTTTTGTGATGGTCGCGCATGTGAAATCCCTTTGAACAGCATACATTTTCCTGTAAATGCAGGCTGTTGTCATTGCTTCTACAGTTACAATAGCAATGTCCAGAAGGGTCTGGATTGATTGAAGCCGGGGAAGGGAGGGGGAGGGAGAAGTAGACCAAATGATCTCTGAAGGCCCATAGCTTCTGGGATCTTCCTTCAGTAAGAAAATCCAGCCAGGCACAGTGCACACCTGTAATCCCAGCACTTTGGGGGGCCGAGGTGGGCAGCTCGCTTTGAGTTCAGGAGTTCAGGAGTTTGAGACCAGTCTAGGCAACATGGCGAAATCCCATCTCTAGAAAAAATACAGAAATTAGCTGGGCGTGGTGGTGCACACTTGTAGTCCCAGCTACTTGGGAGGCTGAAGTGAGAGGCTCACTTGAACCCAGGAAGTGGAGGCTGCAGTGAGCTGACATTGTGCCACTGCGATCCAGCCTGGTTGACAGAGTGAGACCCTATTAAAAAAAGAAAGAAAGAGAAAGAGAGAGAGAGAAAGAGAAAAAAAGAAAGAGTCCAAGGAATTTCCCTCTTCCCCCAAATCCAGGTAGTGAATCTATTTCTTTAAGGTGTGGGTGCTGGTTTAGTCTTGAGAGAGACAGGTAGCAAGGGGAAAGGTAGCAGGCTTCCCTGATGAGAGCACTGTCTGGATTTCCTTCCTCTTTCCCTGGTGCTGCTGTTGCTTCAGCTGAGCGAATAGAGCCACGGGATGCTGCCGGGAGCCCCGGGCATGTGTGACCCATCCTGCCCTGCATGGTTTTGCCGATGTTCCGCAGCATGAGGTTGGGGATGGGAATAGCTTGCAGCCGGAGTTCCTGTTCTGTGCGTTCCTTCTCAAGCCAGCTCTCGGAGGCTTGGATGTCCATGGCAGAGTGGGGGTTGGAACGGGGCCTCAGGGGGCACAGTTCACAGGGAATGCGGTGTAACTGCCCGCTGGAGTGGTGCAATGGCAGACTTCCTCCCCGGCCAGCAGGGAGGCATCCTTGCTTTGTTACTAAACTCCGTTGGTTCCTGGGTTCTATAGTCTTTATTGTTTCAGTGTCCAATGAGGTCAGCAGAAACACAGATAATAACGAGGCTCACGATAAGAGTAGTGAAGACTGTGTTTTCCCTAGACCACTTCCATCATGTTTGGTTTTAGCGTGGATTTAGAAGCAGTCATTTAATCAGCAAGTACCTATTGAGTGTGGCTGTGTGCCTGGCACTGTGCACAGTCACTGAGGGGAGACGGGGCAGGAGAAGCGAGTTGGGGGACTCGGCGGATAAGCCATCTCAGACAGTAGCAGCTTAACTCCTTTCTTTCGCCTGTGCTTTTGGTATCTGTCTCATGTTGTTAGCACCTGGAAGATGGGTGCTGTGCTTGTTATAGCTTTGCTGGAATTTCTAGGGGTTGGCAGGGTGGGGCTAGGAGTCATTTTGCCGTGGAACCTCAGGGGGTCACTTTCAGAAATGGAATGTGGGCGTGCCCAGTGCAGCTCCTGACTCACTTTCCCCATGGCTGGTGGATTTGAGGGTGGGCCTGGGAGTTTCCAGTCTGTGTAGAAAAGGGGTGGTGGTAAGGGGATGACCAGTCTCCCCTTTCGGAGCGCCTCAGGTCAGCACTCCTTAGTGAGTTCGCTTCCCTACCTCCACCCCGGCTGCCAGCCTGCTGTGGCTACGTGATGCAGCTGGGCCCGCAGAGCTTAAAATAGCAGCGTGAGCTGGCCGCTGGGCATGTGGGGAGCCCGCCTGAGGCCTGATGGGGCAGCCGTCTGGGCTTGGGGCTCTGCTGGCTTTAACCACTGCGGTAGAGAGTGTTTTGGGGGGTTTCTTCTAGGCCCAGAGCTGGAGAATGGGGAATGGATGTAGCTGGAGTTCAGTGTGGCTGGTGCAGAGGGGAAGCAAAGGGCTTGTCTTTCCTAGACCTTTTAATAAAGGGAATGCCTCGAACCTGACCTCGGAGCCGCTCACTGTGGAGCTCAGGGGCCTTCAGACTTGGTGTCCTGTTTGGCCTTAGCTCCGGCCCTCGGTACTGCCCAGGGTTAGCCATGTAGGGTCCCATTAAAGCCTAAATGAAGAGAGAAAATGAAGTGCGAAGTTGGGATGGAGAGTTTAGCTGTGCCAGGTCACAGATGTCAGGGCCAGGGCAAGAACACAGTTATCCTGAATCTCAGCTGGGCAGGCGCTAACTACAGGGCTCCCTCACTCCCCAGTTGCCTGCTCTTGGGAAGCCAAGATGGCACCTAGGGGTTTGGGAGAGACCTTTCCCAGGCATTCATTCATTCTTTCAAAAATGCTTATACCTGCCTTGTGTGAAGCTCTGTTCGTAACTTTGGGAATACAGCAGTAAGTGAAGCAGGGCAGGAGAAGAGAGATGGAGTGTGCTGGGGGAGGTACTGTTTTGAATGGGGTGGTCAGGGAAGGCCTCATGGAGAAGATGCCATTTGAGTGGAGGTTTACAGGAGCTGAGAGGAGTGGCAGTGCTGAGATCTAGGAGAAGAATATTCCAGGCAGAGGGGACAGCCAATGTAAAGGCTGTAATGTAAGAAACAGCACAGAGGACAATGTAGCTGGAGTGGAGGGAGTGGGCCAGGAGTTCGTGTGTGTGTGTGTGTGTGTGTGTGTGTGTGTGTGTGTGTGTGTACACGCAAGTTCTTCTAAGAACTTTGTCTTTGAGAGACATGAGAAGGCATTAGGGGGTTTTGCACAGAGCAGTGGCATGGTCTCACTTAAGAGACAGGATCACTGTAGTATAAGAGCTAATTTCAGTTGTGTTTTTCTTGGGGAGGCCCCAGGAGACCAGAGAGAGGGCTGCCCCATCCTTTCCCTATGATTCGTCCAGCTTCTGTTTCTATTCCCCAAGCTCTGACCTGAGACTTTTACTCCTGGGGAGGAGGGGGCAGGATGGTGCTGGATTTCTTTTCTCTGCCTGGAGTTTCTTTTGGAGGGAGGGAGATGGGTTTGTTACAGTCGTTCGCTGGAGCCTACTTGTACTGGTTCTTGAGAGCCTATTAGAAAGTAATTAGAACATTTGCCTGCCAGTAGCTTGAAATTGGCCGTGGTGGGAGTACTTACACCATGGCATTGGCAAGCACTATGAATCGGGGCTTTTCCCCTGTAGAGCTGATTGTTGAACATCTACCAGCCCACCACTGGCTTGTTACCTCTACTGTACCTGTGCTGTGCTTTCAGAGGGGAGGGCCTCTGTTTTCTTTCACTTGGCAGGTCACCTGTGTTCATGCCGTGTGGTCAGAAAGAGCACAGGGGACACTGGATGAGGGTGATGTAGGTTGGGGTTGGCCGGGCAGTGGTGTGTTTTCCAGGATTGACGGGGCTTGTCCTTTGGTGTTGGGATGTGGGGTGTCTCTGCTTTTCCTAGCTGGGTAATCCTAAATGCACGAGCGTCCTCTCAGCCTGCTTCCTTCCTTCCTCTGCCTCCCTTTGTGCAGGTGGCATGGGTATGTGTATGTCCACGAGCAGCTAGCTTCGTCCATAAAAGCAGGGCCCAGCACTGGACAGGTAAGGCCGCTTGGTGTAAGGAAAGATCACTGCTTTGGAAGTCAGGAGACATAGGTTCCAGTCCCAGCTCTCCTTACTTGCTTAGATGAGTGCTGTCCTCTCTTTGGCCCTTTGTTCCCTCTTTTACCAACGGAGACAACTTCCCTGCTTATCTTGCAGGGGTGTGGTGAAGATCAGATGTGAACACTAGTGTGGGAGCCCCTCAAAAAAGCTGCAAGAGTCACCATGAACAGGCCTTTGCTTGTGGTATTCAGGCACGCAGGCCTCTCTCTCCTCTGTCCTCATTCTGTTTGGATGCCGTGCAAGCCCAGCACGTACCCCTTCTCCAAGAAGCCTTCCTGCTGGGCCACACTCTCCCTGGGCAGGTCCTCAGGGCACTCCCAGGCTGAACCCCCAGTTCCCGCACATACTCAGGGGTACTTCTGTTCCACCCTTTCATTTTATTGCTCTTTGCCCAGATGCAGATGGAGCGTTTGCTCCATAAATGCTAATTCTCCTCGGGAACATCTGTAGTGGCAAACCCAGGGTGGTGTACCTATGGGTGCTGGGGAACTCTGCAGGGATTGATTCATCAGCATAGGTGTCTCGCTTTTATCGAGCTCCTGTGAAGTGTGGTGGCTGGCTGTGGTGTGTGGGGGGTGAAAGGTTCCAAAGACAAGTACCTCCCACTTGATAAAGTCGTTTCCCAGACACTGCCTCATCTGTCCCTCACGGTCACACTGAACCCCGTTATACTGATGAGGAAACAGAAGCATGCTCACATTCATTCATTCATTCATTCATTCATTCAAACACAGGTGTCCTGCACTCAGGGAGCTGTCAGTGACTCCCTGGGTTCCACAGCACTGAGGTGGCCTGCTCTGTGCCCTGCCAGGCTCCTGCAGTACTACTGTGCTTGCAGTTGTGCTCGTCTCTGCAGGAAGCAGACAGAGCAGCGGGGGAATGTGCATGCATGGAGGGATGGGGGCTGCACCAGGGTGCTAGTCAGACCCAGGTCTGCGTGGCAGAGGAAGGGAGGGGGCAGCATCAGTGCCCAGGGTGTGTCCCTGCTGTGTCCGGCTGGCCGTGGCTTTGGGCTGGCATTTCCTCTGGCAGCAGTGTGGGGGAGGGGAAGAGCAGGTGTGCCCTGGCGCCTGGCCTGGCTGGGATGTGGAAGCGCCTCTTGGGGACCGGAGCTTGGGGGATGAGTGACATGCAGCCACCCGGACACATTGGGCCTCACAGAGCCCAGCCACATTCTCAGAGCTCCAGGCTGGACATGTGAGCCCCCCGGTGGTTTCTGTAGATGGCTGGATCTGGTGGGTGACTCCAGAGAGGGCCTCCAGAGAGGACACATGGTGGTGATCTATCAAGGTGAATACCTCCCAGATAGGCTGAGGGCAGTGTTAGAGGGCGTCTGATACGTGCGCTGAGGTGAGTATGTGTGGTGAAGGTGGGGGTGAGGCTCGGGGGCTCTGTGCATTGTGGGAGGGACTCAGTTTCCCTTTAGTTTCCTAAGTGTGCACCGTTTATGGAGCTGCGCTGGCTGCCGCAAGAGGAGCACGGGTGAGCTGTCCCCGCTTGGAGCTTCTAGTCTTGTACAAAGAAAAAGCATTTATGCAAATAACTGTGATGCAATGCAGAGTACAATCAGTGTCCAAAAGACACGACTAGAACAAGAAGAGTGCCTCTTCATTTTGGGGGATCTTTCGTGGAGGATGTGGCATTTGAGGTGAACCTTGAAATATCTCCTCAAGGCCGAGCAGGATGGGGGAGGCTTTGGAGGTGGAGGGCAGGTGCATGCAGGCACAGGGGTGGGCTGCACCTTGAGGGGCTGGTGTTGCTGGAAGCAGAGGGCACAGCTCTGGGATTTGTGGGCAAGAAGGCTGACAGAGTACCATGTAGAAGGGCCCCAGTGACAAGCTTGAGTATCTGTGTTTAAATCCCTGGGGAAGTTTTTGAGCTGATGGCATGTGCCGAGCTCTGCCTCGGGCCAGTACTAGTGGCAGCATGTGGCAGGGTGACTAAGGAGGGAGCGGGTGCGGGGAGCCTGGTCAGGAGACTGGCAGACAGGAGGCAGCCCAGTCATGTGTGACTGGGTTACAACACGAACAGACCTGGGCTGGAGCAACCCAAGAGCCTTTGAGAGCACCTTTTGGGGCTGTAAGAGGTTTGGTAGCCTGGATGGCTGATTCGAGGGTGTGAGTTGTGACCATTTTCACCTCAGGTACCTTGAAATGAGAAAACATGCCTCCAGGTTTCGGATGGGCTGGATGCCTTTAGGAGGCCCCCTTCAGTGGGAGGCACCTTGAATGACAGCCCCATAGCTGTGGGCCAGCCTGACGGGGAGGAGGGAAGAGAGACGGAGTGAGACGACAGCCAGTGCTCCTGTCTTACTTTACAGAGCGGCCGATGGAAGTTCAGAGACCACAAGTGACTTAACGCACTGTGGACCTTCGAGCCATAAGACAGCCGTTAGGGATGCCCAAGTCTGTCCCTGCCACCCATCCAGACACCTCTCACTCTATCAGCGAGAGTGGAACATGCACAGGCTCCCTCCCCTGAGGGCTGCAGAGCAGTGTGGAATCTGGGGCGCTGGTTCTTCTCCATCTTCTTCACGTTAGAGCACCCCCGAGTGCTGCTCACACACTGCCTTCTTCCACATTGGCTCCAGTCCCAGCCCCATAGAGGGAGAGTGGGTCGAGGGAGGCAGCAGGCAGCAGCTCCTGAAATCAGCAGAAGGGTCCCAGCTGCACAGTCAGGCTGGATGTGAGGTTACAGAGCGCCGTCCCAGCTGGCAAGTCAGCACCCTCCGTGGAGTGGTTTTAGGAATATTGGATTTGCTGGGTCAGTACATTTCCACTGGTGCATGGCAATAAGTCGCAGCCTTCATCACACTTCCCTGTGCCCGGCGGTCTGCCTTATCTCATCCTGCCCGCAGCCACCTGCCTTCCTTGATAAATACTAATAACAAATGTTTTCTTTCTCCTGTTTTCCAGGAGCAGCGGGCTCAGTGTGTGCATATGTGTATGGGCAGGTACATCTGTCTGTCCAGCATGGTGCCTCGTACTCCAGGCCCTTTTGAGGATCTGACAGGGATGCTGATTGGCCTTAGGATGAAAGATGGGCTGCTGTGGAACTTTCCTGGAAAACAGGGCCTGAGAGCCCAGAGTGGGTGGCTCTTTGTCCAGGCAGACTATCAGCCCCATTCTTCTAGGGCCCACTCTCTGCTGCCTCCTCTTACCTGGTAAACCTTCTCTAAGAGGAGATGACGGTCCTGCAGGAGTGGCCATTCTGACTCTTTTTGTAAAGCTTCCCCTGCTCCAAGCAAAGGCTGATTTTTCTAAAGAGCTGCTCTCACCTTAAGGTGCACACAAAGGTTCTTCCTGTTGCTACTCATGCATTCAGCAGTGACTTCAGAGCACCAGTGTGCTAGACAAATGCCAAGTGCTTGGAAGACAAAGAGGAGGGACACAGTCCTTGCATTCAAGGAGCTCACAATTTGGGGGTGGGCGAAGGTCAGGGAACAGGTGGCATCATGGCGGGATTAACTGTGTGTTATTGGTATACCAAGGAGGCTTCCTGGAGGAGGTGACAGCACCCTGATGCCAACTGGATTGTGGATGTTAGCTATTTGGGGTGTGGGGGAAAGGGGGTTTCAGGAGGAGGGAGCATCCAGTGCAAAGGCCAGGGGATGAGGGGGAATTTGATATGGGTTCATTTTGGTGGGAGTGTAGGCCAAGAAAGGTATAGGAGATGGAGTTGCTGAGAGGAGTGGGATGGGCAAGCGCCTGTGCAGATTTTAAACTGGCATCCAGGGTCATCTGTGCTCTGGCCCACCCTCCTTTCAGGCTCCCTTTCTGCAAAGCTTCATTCCAGTGGAGCGTGTGGGTGCCTCCCAAATGTCCTGGGCCCTCTGCTGTGCCCTGGCTCTGCCCAGCTGCTCCCCTGCCAGGGTGCTCTTCCCCTTCCCCCCTGCCCATCCAGTCCCATTTCATAGGGTGTGGATTTCAGGGCTCCAAGGAACCTTAGAGAAACAACTAGTCCAGCCTGCTCGTTTGGTAGTTGAGGAACCAGAGGTTGAGCAACTAGAGGCCACCCAGGTCATCAGTGTCCTCAGGCTTTGTTTCTTAGGTGGCACGAGGTGATCAGACACCTGGAAAGCCCCGGAAGCCCTCCCTGCCGGCCCTGCCTGCCCTGTGCCTGCCCTCCCTGCCCTGTGCCTGCCCTCCCTTGAGCTCCTCTGCATGTGTTCATCAGGTATTGATTGGGCCCCTACTGTAGGTCAGGAATAGTACTGGGTACTGGGTGTAAAGCAGTGAGAGAGACACAGGCAGTCTCTGCCTCTCTGGGGTTCATGGTCTAGTAGAAGAATCAGACAGTAAAATTGTCACCCTAACAAACATGGACTTTCCAATGATGGTGACTGCTATGAGAAAAAAACGGGCAAATGGTGCTATGAGGAGATGTATTGAAAAGAAAGAGGGCTTTAATTTTGACAGTGGGGGGCAGCCAGAAAACCAGAATAGACCTTCTTCAATAATTCACAAGAGCTCAGGGGTGAGTACAGTGGGGCCAGGCAGTGAGCCCAGGAAGAGCATCCAGGCAGAGGGAACAGCATGGGCGGAGGCTCTGAGGAGGGCAGAGCACTGAGAGTTCACGGCTGTGGCAATCATGGGTGAGCAGAGAATGTTGGACGGGGGCTGGAGAGGAAGGCAGGGGTCAGTCAGGCCGGCCCTTCAGGGTTGCTGTAAGGATTTGGACTGTACTAGAAAAGTAGACTAGGAAACACACACGCACACACACAATTGTAACCCAAGTAAGATGGGAAGCCACTGATGAGGTTACAGTGGAGAGGCACATGAGTGGGAAGATCGCATTGGCTGCTCTTGGTGAATGGATGGGCGCAGGAGGGAATGGAGGGCTGCGGGGGCTGCCGCAGGACCCCAGGCGAGCCATGAAGCAGGGCTGGACAAGGGCGGGGCCGGGGCGGATGCCAGATGCTGGGAGGCTCTGTGGCTTGGACTTGTGTTTGCTTCGAGGTGGGAGCAAGTGACAACTGGGAGCTAAGGCTTCTGGCATAAGCAGTGGGGTGAGAACTTAAGCCATTTGTTGAGAGGGAGCGGATAGTGCCAGGGAGCACATCTGGGGCAAGGTCAGTCCCTCCTGGAGCTGTCTGGGAGACAGCCAGGGGGATGACAAGCAGGAGTTGGGGACCTGTGCTTGGGGCTCAGGAGACAAGTCAGGTCCAGGTGTGCATTTAGGGGTCACCAGCATGCAGATGGCCCTGGAACGGAGGAGATGGTCAAATACAGGAAAGTTGGGCAGAAGCGAAGACAGCTCAGAGCTGAGGGCCTCCCTGAGGGGGAGGGGGAGGGCAGCAGCATTTCCCTTAGAATTTCAGCCACACAACATTAGGTATTGAGGATGTTTCTTTCTCTGTTCAGCTACACTGTAGCTAGACAGGAGCTGGGCCCCTGCCGACTATAGTAAGTATCATTGGGAATGACAATAGTGCCTCCATCCATTAAACAGCTTCTGTGTTTCCATGTTCCCTCGGAACCTTTACTCCTTATTTTTTTTACACAGTGCTGGGGAAGGTGCATATTATTCCCATTTTCTAGCTGAAGAAACTGAGATATGGAGCAGTTAAGTGGTCATTCTAGGCCATCCAGCAGTGGGGTAACTGACTCCAGATGGGATTTGGACACAGATTCATCTAGTCCCAAGGCCCAGAGTGTTCGCCCTTTGTTATTTTACTAGAGTAAATAAAATCTCCGTGGTTGAGTTGGATAGTGGTATGGACAGGGGTCATTGAAGGCATCTGAGCCCGGCTGACCCACAGTCACCAGGGCATGTGGTGTGAGCCGATTTTGGGGACAATGGGAGTGACGTTGGCTTTGAGACAATCCGCACCACCCGCCTGGCTCCTTACGGTCCAGAAGCCACATTTTCAGTACTCCTGGCTGGGGCAGGATTGCTGTAGCTGGTTTATAGCTGTGCCCATGTTTCCTCAGAGCTGAGCTAACTGAGCTTTCCGAAGGCCCCAGTACATGCTCTGAGCAGTGTGCCCACCTGTCGTGGGTGGAGTGCACACAGCCAAGGGTCTCTGCACGGCCGTGTTTTCTGGTAGCCAGGAGTGGCCTCTGACGAGGGCTGACCGTAGCCCGGGGGGCAGCTTTGCTTTGAGAGGTGACACGCAACACTAGGGAATGTGTAAGAGTTCACTGGAGACTTGGAGCTGGGGCAGCAGTGCTCCTGGCTGTGCTCCGTGGAGCCCCTCCAAGAGCCCCAGCCCACTCCGACTGGGCAGAGGTCGAGGGGCTGCCCTGTTCCCTGACTTGCTCCTGTCTCAGTCTTCTCTTTTTTTCGACCTCAGATCTTTCCCACCTCTTCCTCCATACGTTTATCTGTCCTGTCTGTCCATCCATCCATCCATTCCAGGCTGTGCCGCGGCTGGGGATATGGCTGTGAGTGAAACAGTTGACCGCGTGGCACTTGCACTCTTATCTGTAGCTGGGTGTTTCAGCTCGTCAGGTTCAGACGCCCTTGGACAGCCTGCTTTCCAGGAAGAATTCCATAGATTTCCGGCTTGGGTTCTATCCTTTAGTTAACGAACTCAGGGCTGTCAGGCTGTCCTTGAGGACAGCTCCAGATTTAGGCACGCTGGTCTGCCTTTCCCCTCTGTCCTCCAGCACTTCCTGAGTACCTGCTGTGGGGTGGTCACTGACAGGCACTGGGGGGGTGGGGTAAAATGACCCAGACACAGCCTCTGCCTTCTTAGAGAAGCTCAGTGAGCAGAGCAGAGGCAGGTGGGCGAACTGTAGTTGCAATCTGAACAAAGGGCCAAGAAGGAGGGAGGAGCAGACCTTTTTCCAGAGAGGGAGGTACCCTGGCCACCCTTTGTGTCCCTCTGTCTGTGAACTTTCCCACCAAAGCCAAACCCTGCTTGTTTTTTTCTTTTCTTTAATTTTCTTTTTTGAGATAGGGTCTCACTCTGTCACCCAAGCAAAGTGTGGTGGCACAATCATGGCTCACTGCAGCCTCGACCTCCCGGGCTCAAGTGGTCCTCTCGCCTCAGCCTCCTGAGTAGCTGGGACTACAGGTGCCGCCGCCACACCCGGCTAATTTTTGTATTTTTTGTAGAGATAGGGTCTCACTACGTTCCCTCGGTTCATCTCGAATTCCTGGGCTCAAGCGATTCACCTGCCTTGGCCTCCCCAAGTGTTGGGATTACATGTGTGAGCAACCATGCCTGCCCTTTCTTTTCTTTACTGGTCTCAGAAACTTAAAAAAGCAAACAGATTAAAAACAAGTAACAGTACCATTCCTTCTTTTCTACCCCAACCCTTTCACCATCATTGTTACCATCCTTCCTGAATCATGGCCAAGTATGGTAACACCCAATCTCCTAGCCCCTGCCCTGTAGCCTCCCCCCAACCATGTGGGCCCCCTGCTAGGGACCTCTCCATCGTTCTCTTTTGGCACGGTTGCTAAATGGTTTGCTCAGCAACGAAAGCATTTTCTGTACTGTACAGTGGAAGAAGATCCCAAATTTGGAGTTTAAAAACTGGGGGGAGGTGAGTAGCTCTCCCTTCTAAAATGGTGCCCGTCTCACATGCTCTTTTGGGTGGCAGCCGTCACTTTGTGTCTAACCTGAACTCTGGCTTTGTGGGAGGCTGCCTTGTTTGAGACTTAAAGGCACAGGGTGCCTCACAAGCTGTACCTTGTATCAAATGTGGGAATATTCAGCATGGGTCAGAAAGGCGCTGTGGGCTGGCCCATTGGTTCTGATTGTGTGTGGGTGAGGGAGAGACCAAAGACTGAGCCCTGTCTCATGCTGCCAGCCTGAGGAATTCAGAGAGGCAGAGAGAGGTTGGCATTTACTCCAAAGCCCACATCTCCCCAGTTGCCAGCCAGCAGAGGTGTGGCATGTTGATTTCATGTATTCACTTCTCTTCTTCCCCTCTGAGAATGCTGTACTTGCTTCACTTTTTTTGTTAAAAAAAATAAATAAAAGGAAAGTGAAGTCAGGCTGCCTTGTTCACACGCTCAGAGAGCCCCTGAAGGGCAGCCTGCACCTGCCAGCTCGCCTGGTGGCAAGCTGAGAAGGATCGGGAGCTGCCAGAGGGATGGTGTCTCACAGCACCATTTCTATCTGATTGTTCAGTCTGTACCCCCAGTCTAAGGAAGTGAGGCAGCCACAGCCACTGGTCTTTTCATCTCTCACCTCTCCTCCACCCCGATGCCAGTGCCAGGCCCAGCTTCCTAGGGCACCGGTTAATCATGGGCCCCACTGCTTGGGACACTGCAGGATGCAGCCCAGACTTTTCATGTGCCATGCAAGGCTTCACAGGGTAGCTCGCTTTGACCTCTAAGCACCTTCTCTTGCTTCAGTCAGGCCTGTCCCCTCCCTGCCTCCCGAAGGTACCACACGCACGCCTTTCTAGGGTGGCCACCCACTTCAGAGAGCCCTTCTGCAACTGGAGGCCAAGGGACAGCTCGGTGCCCATCCTGCCACGGTCTGTGCTCTGTGCATCACTCTGCTTTGGGCTTCTCTAGCTGTAGTCGTGAGTGGGGGTCGAAGGTGGGTCGCTTCAGCTCCATCCTGAGCTCCTTGAGGCCCACGCCTTGTCTCACTCAGCTTTGTGCCTTCCGTGGGTCCTTGTTCCATGTCTTCCTATCTTGAACAAGCCAGCACCAATGGATGGTGTGCTCATGGTGAGAGAGGGAGGAGGAGGGACGTGTTCCTAGAGCTGCCTTCCTGAGACTGCTCTACCACCTTCCTCCTAAGATAGGACTAGATTACGCGGCGTCTCCCCACACCAGCTTCCTTCTTCCAGCCTGCGTCAGGTAACTCAAGGCCATCTGGGTGATGACTCACCTTTCTCCTTAGCAGTCCAGGAGCACTGCCCCTTACTCAGGGTCCTCTCATCTAATGACCTCACATCAGGACATGGTATTTCAGGTTCCCCGTTGTGCTTTAAGAATCTGTTAGCCTGGAAGATTCTCAAGGGCAGAAACTGTTGTAGAGTCCAAGAGAGTGTGGAGCATGGGCTGTGAAATCAGTTTTCTTTTCTGTAAAATGGGGATAATAGGGTATAGCTATCTTGTAGGGTTGTCATGAAGATTGACTGAGTTACACTGTGGGAAGCTTGGTCCCTGGGGTATATAAAGACTTATACGTCAAAGTTGCTCTTACCATTCTGATGACTAAGCTGGGTGCCCTGATGGGACTTCACTGCAGCTTTGCTCAGGGACTGACAGGTGTGACTTCAGTGCCCTTTGACAAGTGTGACCAGAGGAGGCAGAACTGTTGCATTGCAGCCTCCACTTCCTCTCTTACCTGCCTGTTGTTTCCCCCTACCTGCTGGGGACCACCCCAACCCCAAGGCCCTCAGACTTCTGAGGAAGTGGCTAGTGGCACGAAATCATTTATAATCAGAAACGAAGATGGAAAGATCCAGGGACAATGAGGAAACTATTCTGCCTGGACAAGGTGTGAGCTGGGGAGAAGAGATGAAAAAGGGTTAGGAAGTAGAGGGGGCCACCTGCGAGGGCCCTCCGTGACACCAGGCCCTCACCTGAGACTGACAGGATCGGCCCCTCCAATTTGTTCAGCCTCATGTCCTCAGACCCTCCTCACATCCACCAGCTGACCTGATGCTTGTAACACCTCTAGGGGGTAGGCTCTTTTAATCCCCATGTTAAAGAAGAGGAAACGGGAGCTCAGAAAAGCAAACTGCCTTGCCCTTGATCACACAGCTAAAAAGAGCTCAAAGTGAAAAACAGGTCTCCTGACTCTTGGTCCGGCTGGTAAGTGATCTATCCCTGCATCAAAGAAGTAATGTTGTGAGAATGAAGTGGCAGCCGTGGGCCCCTCAGGAGCGGCCAGGTGAGGCTGCAGAGGACAAAAGGCATTAGCCATTCCAGTCAGGCAGCCCTGGTGCTACATCAGGTGGCGGCTAGACATCTGCCCCTTCATCTGCAGACAGCATCGGTGGGACTGCTGTGCCGAACCCAGAGAGAGTAGCTGCTGGTGGCTGTAATACACACTAGGTTTTACTGTTGGGGTCCCCATCTGAGTCGGGAAGGGGCTCAGGATGGTAAAACCACTGCAGTTTCCTTTAAAGTAAGGGAGCTGCACTCAGAATGGGAGAGCTCTCACCTCTAGGAGGCGAGCCTGCCAGGGAGCCAGTGAGGCTGCAGGCTTACCAGCAAAGGTCACCAGCAGCAGCACAGGTCACCACAACAGCTCTGTGATGAGGGTCTGGAAGTCCCTCTGGCTGGAATTAATGTCCCCCTCCCACCATGGCCATGCCTGTTGTGGTAGTTCTGTGTCTGCCCATTTGTGCTGCCTTGGTGATTAATGCCCTCCTGTCTCCCTAACTGGATTGTGGCTGCCTGAAGGGCAGGGAGCCCCACTTGTCATATCTCTTTCTTCAAGAGCCTGGCCCAGGGTTTAGCACACAGTTCTAGTGTGACATGAATACCTGCTGGGATCCAGGGAGGACTTTTCACACCCACAGCCCCAGGTAGGACATGAATTCTTCCATCCAGCCATCCCTATTGAGCGCCTCCCAGAGGCCAAGCCCTGTGGTAGGGGGTGGGGTTACAGAACCTGGTAAAATGTGGCTCCTGCCCTCGGGTGCTCTCAGTACTCTCTTCCTGAGCGACTGGAAGGGTAGCAGAAAAGAGAGGTGGGCTCCCCACCCGCAAGTCTTCTAATCCTCATCATTTGCAAAGTGTGGTGTCCCGGTCGGCAATGCAGACTTCTGCACCAGCCCAAGGGAGGCTGCCCAGTTGCACTGTTTTACGGTAGGATGTTTCCAAGCCCCGAGCAAAAGCTCGTTTCTCTGACCTCACGGGAGAGCACCCAGACAGTGGCCAAGGGCACCCCTACATCACTCTTGGCACAGGCGGGGTGAGGAAAGGCAAGGTAGGACCCCGCTTCGTCCACCTGTCCCTGTCAGCCTGCCCGGGGTTCCAGCCGCCGCAGCGTCCCAACCGAGAACGCGGGGCAAGGGTTCGCGCAGCTGCAGGAGCCTGGCGGAGCCGCTTGTGTGCGCGCCCGTGCGTGCGCGCCGAGGGGGCGGGGAGGGCGGCGCGCACCCCGCGGAGGTCCCCAGCGCTTTCCGATACCTCGCGCCTCCCTGCAGTCCCTTCTCCCTGTGCGCCCTAGCCAGACCCACGTGTGCAAAGGCATTGGGGGGGGGGGGGCTGTGTGTGAGAGAGTGTGTGTAGGTCTATCCGGGAGACCGCGTGCCCTGGCCGGACAGGCCCCCAAGTGCATAGGGGGCGGCGACCAGCTCGACAGCGGCCCCGCTTCTATCCCCCTCCAGTCCTTCTCCCCACACCTTTCTTCTGGCTTGCTTGGGCCTTGGGTACCTCCAGCCATACCCCTCCTTTCGCCGCCCCCTCGCTCGGGTAAAAGAGACCAGCGCTTTCCGTTGAAGGTTCTGGTTCACCCCTCAGCTGCAGAGCCCTTGACATTTTAGCGAGGGCTCGCGGCGCACTTGTTTAGGCACACAGCAGAACGCTAATCCCATTAAAGATAGTGTGTCATTGGGGAGGGGGTGGCTCCCCAGCGGGGCCGGGAAGGCCTCGCGCCCATTGGTCGAATGCAAAGCAGGGGGCGGGGCCGAGGGCCCGGGGAGGGGGCTCCAGGCGATTTCAGAGTCGCGAGTCGGGGCCGGGATTTCGCAGGGAAAGCCCAGCGGTTGCAGCTGCGGCGGATCCCTCGGCACTGTCCGCCGCGCGCCGGGGCAGCCCAGGGCCGGCGGCAGCTCCGCAAAGTCACGGAACGAGAGGAGGCGGAGCGCCGGCCAAGTGGTGGGGCTCAGCGCTGGGGCTGGGCTGGGCTGGGAGAGGTGTGCCCAGGGAGCCTGGATCCCAGTGCCCTTCTACCTCGTGTGGAGCTGCCAGTGCGGCCAGAGGCGAGCTGACGCCCTGGAAAGAGCAATCAAATTGCAGCCTCCCCAAAGACGCTGAGTTACGCGGGCGAGCCGGTTCCCGGGGATCGTTCGCGAGCGCGCAGAGAGCCGCGCCGCGCCGCAGAGCCCTCCCGGGCCCGCCGGCTAGAAGCGGGGCGCCGTCCAAGAGGCAGCAGCCCCTGGGCGCGGGGTTCGGCCGCGAGTGCGCCCCGGTGCAGAGAGGGGGCGTGCAAGGCTCCGCCGGCCCGCCCGCAGCCCGCGCCCGACTTGGGCGCCCCCTCCGTCCCATTCTGGGAGCGATGCCCCCCGCTCCTCGCGCCCCCCGGGAACGCCGCGAGCATGGAGAAGTCGAGTAGCGAGGATTCTTCGATCCACCGGAGTCCATCTTTGGACAGCAAGGACTCGGACTTTGCCAAGCCGTCCACCTCCGGCCGCCCGTTCGGCCGCGGCTTCACGGCCGGCGCCTTCTACGGCACCGCGGGCTCCCGGGGCCAGAGCCGCGCCGAGGCCGGCGTTAAGACCGACAAGTACAATGCACCCAAAGGCAGCAAGTACGTGGTGTTTTACCTGGACCTGTCCTTTGTGTTCCTCCTAGAATTTAAGAAGTGCAACATGGCCAGGGGTTGCCTCTGCTGCTTGAAGTACATGATGTTCCTCTTCAATTTGATATTCTGGGTAAGTCCTTCCGTTTCTCTCTCCCTTTGCCCTCTTCCCCTCCTCTTGGCTTATCATAGCGTGAATACCCATTCCCTCTTCGGTGCTGCATTGCTCTGCTCTCTGCACAGTGGTAAGTGTGCTTTTTTAAAAAAATTGCCCCCGCCCCGCTTTCATGCACCTTTGTCTTTCCTTTCTCCCTCTCTTTGGTGGCTGAATGGGGGCTCCAGCTTGCCTGTGTTCAGGAGAGACTTGCTCTACTCCTAGGAGGCTGGCAAAGTTTGGCACCACCTCCTTCCCCTATAAGAAAACCCAGGCTGGAAGTGCCTCCGACTGGGCAGCCTGCAGTAATGGCTGTGGGGTCAGAATTTTTAACAGCTGTGAGCCTGAGTTGGAGATTAGGCACAGGTGAGGATGTGTTTCTGAGTTTCTTCTTGTATTCCTCCTGAATGCACGAGAATACAATCTGCAGCATTTTATGGGAATGGGTTGGAGGGGGGTGGGGTGTAGAGGCCACATCTTCCCACTCCTTTCGGTGAATCGTAGGAAAAAGAGGAGGAGCCCCTGGCTCAAGCCGACGGACCTGCTTGCTAGTCCTCAGATATGCTCCCGGGTTGGGTCCTGGGTGGGAAAGGAGGGGTGTAGGGGCATGCTGCCATCGGGTGGCTGGCTGCTGCTTTTGAGGGATTGCAGTGGACCGGGCATGGAGCTGGCCCGCCACGTGCTTCCAGATTTTGGGAGCCCCAGTGGCCGGAAGGGACAAAGGGAGACAAGCAGGGTTCCCCTGTCCTTGATGAGAGGCACTTTTCTACAGAAGGTATGAATGGGTAGGGCAGCTGGGAATTGCTCTCTGTCCTCTGTGTGACTCTGGAGGCTGTGCGTCCATATGTGCACGTGCATAAGAAATACTGGTTAGGAACATTTGAAAACTTCTTAAATTCATCTCGAATCGTTCGTTCATCCCAGTTGCTGTCTCTGCCTTTCTTCACCCAAGCCCCGACGTAGCACAGATGTTTGGCTCTGTCCCAAAGTCTGTCCTGCCCGCTAGAGGCTGTCAGCTGCCCGCTGCCCGTGGTCCAGGTGGAGCACTGGGGGCAGGAGAAAGTCATTCAGAGTGAAGTTGGGAAGAAGCAGGTGTGCTGAAGAGGCATTCGGCTTTTGTGTGGAGTGATCTACATTAGCTGAAACACTTTTTAGGGTGGGGGTGTGTGTGGAGGGGGTGACTTTTCCCATAGAAGGACAAGCGCAGGAAGAAGACTGGGCTCTAGTCTTGGTTCTGCATTAGCTTCTTGTGTGACCTTGGGCAAATCACTTGGTCCCTGAAGGACTGGGCTTCCTTTCCAGTCCAACAGGGGCTGTCGTGATGGTCTCCCTGCTTGCCCTCACCTCACTACTTACATGCCATCTGGGGTGGGGGGCAGGCATCCTCATCTTCTCTCTTGGGGAGAGAAGCCCCCCTCCCTGCCTGGGGTGTGGGCTGCTTTTCCAAGGAGACCGGTTTAAGGTGACTTGAGTTGGATTCCCCTCGTTGTTACCATGGGTTGGGCCCTCCAGCCACCCTATTAGGATGTGACCTGTCATGTGCCTGCCTAGAGTTTTATGGAAGCTGGGGCAGATAGTCTCATTCTTTTTCTGGTGGCGAGCACCACTGGAGTGTCTCTGGCTGCCTTGTGGGCCAGTGCCTCCTGGTCCTGTGACCCATCTGCCAGCATCTGTCAGCCAAGTACTGGTGTGTGCTTCCCTGGTGCCTGTGGATTCACACAAATGCTGTCCTTTTCATTGTTCACAGCTGCCTTCTCCGTCCTTTCTTGTAGTCTCAACATACCTTTTTGTTTTGCCCCACCCTGCCTATATTAAGCCTTATTAGGAAGACCGTGGGGCCTGTAACCCCACTCAGCTGCGCTCACTCCTCCCCACCCCCACCCTGCCACCTGCTGGCCGGAGTTGGTATAACTGCCTGCGGTGCCTTTCTTCTCCAGGATGGGCCCAACGTGGTTTGGCGACCTCCTCACTGGCTAGTACAGTGATCTGTACCCTGCACATTGTAGGCCCTCATTATATGTTTGTGAATGAATGCATGGAGGGCCAGAGCTGTAAATCCACACATGTTGTCATGTGGTAGTGGTTCCTGAGTTCCACTTGATGGAGAAGAGAAGTTAGATCTCACACTTGCCTCTGATAAAGCCTCTCCTAGCGCCATAGCTATGGGATGACAAGCAATTCTTCCCATCTTCCCTTAAAAGCTTGGCAGAGGTTAATGAGCTAGTTGGTGAAATATTTTTTCGTTATGGTTGATAGCGAGAGAACTTGCTGTCTCTTCCTAATTAGAAGGTACTGATTACACTCTCTTTACCAGGCAAGGAGTTGTTCTCTCCTGAATTGTGACTTTTCTGATTACTTAATATTTTCAGAATTCCCATGACATGCTGTAAGCAGGGAATAATTGAATCTCCAGGACCCACTTCTTGTATGCTAGTAGCAAATGAGATGATGAAATAAGAGATAGACCTTAGGTAAGATGGGGAATTTAGCAGAAGAGAAGTTCATGCTTGTGTGTAAGAGTGTTTGCCATTGTGTTTTTCAGGAGGTGGAGGAGCAGGTGCAGCAGGGTGTCGGCCAGGATTTGGGGGCGGTGGGTCACTGTGCTCCACTCAAATGAAGGCGTCCTGCAGGCTGGTGCTTGGCCTGATACTGGGGAAGGAGCAGAGCAAAGAGCAGAACGGGAAGGGAAAACCTCAAAGGCAGGTGGGGTGTTGATGAGTCAGGGTCCCTGGGAGGCCTCTGTTGCTGTCTTATGCAGGGGGGCAGGGGGAGCATGCAGGCTGGGTCAAGCCCAGCCCTCTGGGAACAGGTGCAATTGTTAGGAATTTTGTAGCCTTAACTTGTTGTAGTCTTGTGGCTCAGATCCAAAAAGGAGGTTTTTCTGAAGGATTAGAGTTGAACCTGAGGCCTGCGATCAATAGATAGAGCTGTTCCCACAGATCCCGGAGCCTACCCGGTATTTCTCCAAACTCACTGCTGCTGCCACCCCCCACCCCGCCGCGCCCCATGCCTCTGAGCGCTTGGGAGGATTCCCATGTGGAAGAGAGGTGCAGCTGTCACACACTGCAGCCCTTCACAGGCGTGCATGGGTTCCTCACCACTGGGTGGAGCTTCTAGGGTACTAGTATTGGTGAGGGCTGGGTGACGTCACTGGGGGTATGCTGGGAGGCAGAGCCACACAGCCCATGGTCCTCCTCCTTACTAAGAAAAGGGCAGGTGCCTTACTGGCTGCTGGGTGCCTGCCTGCTTGTGGGGGTCCAGGTCTGCTCCTGACACTGCGACTTCAACCACACAGTGCTAGCCATGTTGGTAGCCCAGTGCACTGTGGGAATTTGGGGCCTCCAGGAGGGCAGCAAGGTGAGGGTAGAGGAGAGGGAGTCAGTGGTCACTCCTGACTGAGTCCCATCTCCTCTTTGTCTTCTGCATCCCATGCCCTGACTCTCAGGGCTAAAGACAATGCTGGCTTCTAGGTGGATAGGAAATAGGAGGCTTGAATTGGGACAAAAGTTTCCCCATACTGAGGATCCTGTTCCCCAGTAAGCACACTCACCCTAAGGGATTTCTCCTAGCAGTGAAAACCATCTGGGCATTTTCCTCAGTCAGCCCCTTCTCTGGGTCCTCCCAGGGCCATCTGGTAGAATACTGATAGTAGAGATTAAATGATTCTAAGCCCCTCCCAAGAGGGCTAAGGAGGCTCAGAGCTTCAAACTGTGAGTAGAGAAGAGAGTATAGGGGTGGGCTGGAAAAGGGACCTCTGAATGCTGGGGTCATGTGTACCCTTCATGGGGCAGCAAGTCCTGATCCCGCCTAGCTCTTCCCAACCCAAATCAAGTTCCTGTCTGATGTGGGGGGCGGGGCTGGGGCTGCTGGCATAATTGCTACTTAGGATAATGGTCACTTTTCATGCTTGCCAGCAGAGCTGTCCCATCACTTTAAATTATGGCTGGCAGAGCAGTGACATTCTGGCCCATTGGAAAGCCTATTCCTTGTGGATCACTCCCTTAATGAAGGCTAATTAGCTGAGGAGGCCGTGTTCAGCCAGCCTGCTGGAACAAGGGAAAGGTTGGCGCAGGGTGGTCCCGGGCGGAGTGCTGATGGGGCCCTGATTAAACTCCAGTAAGTGAGGTCAGGGCCCTCGCAGACGCTGGCTGCCTTAGGGTGCAGGCAGCGTGGTCAGGCTCTCCAGCTGCATTGGTGGCACATGCTTAGTGCTGGCTCGGCCATGTCACGAGTGCCTCTGTGGGCTCTGGCTGGGGTCTGTGCATGGTCAGTGTTGGGTGGCCTGGAGTGTCATAAGGAGTCTGTGGGGTGCCTTCTGTCTGAAAACAGGAGTAGTGAGTGGGCTCAAGGGTCCCAGCAGGGAGCTCGGGTTCAGACCTGGCCTCACCTGGCCTCTCCAGGCAGAGGAGACACAGGGTAACCTGGGCAGCAAGAGGCACTTAGGGCCCCCCCAGAGTGCGCAGGTGTGAGGGGTTCAGGCTGTCTTCCTAGAGGGCAGCAACAAGTAGATCTTAAGGGTGGGTCTGGCCTGCCTCTGCTGGGGGAAAGGGGGACAGGTGTGGGGCCTGGCAGATACCCCGAGACTCCTGGAATGTGGCTGTGAGGGAATGCCAGGTCTGTGTTCACTTCCTCTCCACAGCATTAAAAATTAAATTTCCTTGTCTTAATATCTATTTTTAAATCTTGTCAGAGCAAGCATTGGTGTCAATCAGGAGGGGGTGGGGAGGAGGCAGGTAGAGAAGAGAAAGTCCCAGTTGAAACGGGGTAAGCAGCTCTCTCTAGCCTGAGGAAGGGCCACTGGGCCCTCCACCCTGGCCTGTGAAGAGCACAGAAAACACCCTCCAGCCTCTTCCTCAAATGGAGAGGCCTCGTCCTCCCCTGCTCCTACCTCCATGCTGCCCTTGGCTGAACTTGGTGGCAGACTCTGTGGCCAGAGGCCTTCTGTGGCTTATCAGGGTGCTGGGGTCCCAATTGGGTCCATTCACTCATGCCACAACTATTTACTGAATGCCCGCTCTGTGCACAGGATCCTCCAGTTGGTGAGAATGGGCTGACTGGGCTCGCACAGGGCAGATCAGTTTTCTCATGCCAGGAAGTCGTGGAATCAAGAGGTCATCTGGCTCGTCCTGCGCTGAGCATTTGAACACAGGGCTGCCAAGGGAGAGGTGAGAGCATTCTAGGGTGAGGCAGCAGTAGGCCTGCACCCAGAGCCCTGGTGGCCTGACTTGTCCTTTCCTCCCCTCTACGCCCACACAGCCACTTTCTGACTCTCCTGCTCTAAAATGTTTATTCCTGTCAGAAAGAGAGGCGAGGAAAAGAGACTTCCTTTTTTTTTTTTTTTTTCTTTAGTTTGAAAAAAAGAACCAGTGAATCCTGTGGCCTTTCTGTTTCTTCCACCGAAAGGGCTGGCAGATGCTCTGTGGCTAATTGAGCACCTGCTATAAGCCGGGACTTTGAGCGGCTCAGAGTTGCGTGGAGAAGTCAGACACATAAGCAGATCATTACAGTTCTGAGCGGTAGCTGCTTAATAGAGCTCCTTAACGGAGTAATTAATACTGCTTAATAGAGACAAGATACAGAGATAACAGAGCAGAGCAAGTGACACCTGGGTTTTGAAGGATGAATAGGAGTTTGCTGATTAGATGAGACTAGGGGGTCCAGGGCAGGGAGAAGGGTGGG
Source organism: Symphalangus syndactylus (assembly GCF_028878055.3). NCBI lineage: Eukaryota > Metazoa > Chordata > Mammalia > Primates > Hylobatidae > Symphalangus > Symphalangus syndactylus. Next base: position 151,698,573 of record NC_072427.2, on the reverse strand, counting down.
AAGAGAGAACACGTTGGTTCAGAGCCTGTGCCAGGGGAGAGCTAGCAGCCCAAGGGGGAGGCAGCACCTGCTGGACACATGCAATGGGCTGAACCCAGAGAAACAAAGGGTCGTGCCAGTCTGGTGGCACCCTTCAGGAGCGGCTTCTGGGGGTGGAGAGTTGGGAGTGGGTTCCGAAGTTGAGGGGCGCTGGCCTCTGGGAAGGCATGCAGCAGTGCCTGGGGATGCTGGCTTTCCAGGGCTCCCAGGACAGGGTGGTTTTGTTTTTCTGGCAGAGACCACCGTGACAGGTCGTGCTGTGTCACTCGGGCTCAAGCTGTCGCTGTAGGTAATCCAGCTTTAGAGAGATGCCCCTGTTTTCTCCCCACTTTCCGGCCTCTCCCTTCCAGCTGTGATATGCCCGTTTATTTGGTCCCAGTTAGGAAGCTTTGAAGCCGAGCTAAACCCATCGGGCAGAGTTAAGTCTTCTCAGCCAGCTTTGTCCCTGCTCACATTTGAAAGCTAATCTGCCAGCAGAAGTGGTGGGGGGTTGGGGTCCGATCCTGGCAGGGATGTTAAAAATGGCACACGGTCAGGCGGGGGAGCAGCACAAGGTCGAGATGTGGCTTCTAACTCGACTCTTTAACTAGCCATGGGACTTCAGGGGAGATCTGAAACCTCTTCTCACTTAGTGAGTCCCTGGTTTGATTTAGGTGGGGTCTGCCTCCTCTCCTGTGCACCCCAGCAAACTTTGAAGGCTCCCAGGAGAACTGGAGAAGCCCTTGGGCAGGGGAGGCTGCAGGATTTCAAATCTCCCTTGCAGTGGCTAGCTTACTGTGTCAGGACCACGCAGAGAGGCTCTGTTTCAGTGGCTGGTCGGGGGTGGGTGACCGGCCAAGGAGGAGAGGGACAGGGCCCCGCTTTCAGGTAGCTTTCTTTCCACTCCAGGGGTTCTTCACTAGAGTGGATGTTCACATCAGCTGGGCGGCTTTTACATGAACAAAGGCCCTCCTGAGTGGGGCCTCCAGAAGTGAGGGCTGTGTTTTGAAGGCATTCCTTAACCTCTTGCTGTCTGGGTTTCCTCACCTTGGACAATACCACCTCTCCTATAGGGCCGTGCTGAGGCCTGCAGGAGGTGCCGTGTGCATGATGCAGATCTACTGCTTAGCAGGAGGCCTGGCACCTTGGACTTCGTGCACAGGAGCTGTGGTTGTTAGAATTACTGTGGCTCCTGCAGTGAGAGCATATGAATGGGAAGTTAGGTGCCCACGGGTTGGAGTATGGACCACTTGGATGACAATGCCAGGCAGGGCGTTGGAGCCCTGGCAGGAGCCCCAAGTGTCCCTCGGGCTGGGGACTGTTCTGAATGTCTTTGGGCCTTTGGGGTATATGGGGGAATGGGGGCAGCTGGGAGGGCCAGGGAGGTTTCTTGAAATGAGAGTTATAGGTAGGGAGAAGGCAGTGGAGGAGGATGTGGTCCCTGACCCTAAGGCCTGCAACTGCACCTGCCATACCTCTGGGCCTCCCAGAAGGGGCAGCTCCTAATACTTCTTCTGCCTCCCTTTGTCCTAGGGGTGACGACTGGGGCCTGGACCCAGCCAGCTCGGCCGGTGGTCACAGTGCAGGGCCCCCACAGGCCCTTTGGTGGATGTTGGATTCCACTGGGCAGCTTGGCTTGTGACCTGGGCTGACCAGGACACAGAGCACACAGGGCTCCAGGTCCAGGTCACTCTCCCAACCAGAAACACCATCACCTAAAATAAGTGACCGTTGTAAAATACATCATATGTAAATTCATGTACTTAAAAAAATCATAAAACAAACGCCTACCCTCGTAGAAGCCTAGCTTATGAAATAGAGGACTTTCTATACCCATGAGCCTCTGTGACGCCCAACTTCTCCCTGAGAGAGCACCATTCGCTTTGAATCTTGTGTGAAGTGTACTCCACATGCATTGGCATTCTTAAGCACAGCATCATTTAGTTTGACTGATTTTTAAACTTTTGATACACAGAATAATTCTGAATGTAGTTTTAAAAATTCAGCGTTGCGCCAGGCGCAGTGGCTCATGCCTGTAATCCCAGCACTTTGGGAGGCCAAGGTGGGCGGATCACGAGGTCAGGAGTTTGAGACCAGCCTGGCCAACACAGTGAAACCATGTCTCTACTAAAAATACAAACATTAGTTGGGCGTGGTGGCGGGTGCCTGTAGTCCCAGCTACTCAGGAGTTTGAGGCAGGAGAATTGCTTGAACCCGGGAGGTGGAGGTTGCAGTGAGCCGAGACCACACCATTGCACTCCAGCCTGGGTGACAGACTGAGACTCTGTCTCAAAAAAATAAAAAAAAAATAAATAAAAATGCAGCGTTATGTTTCTGGATTCATTCGCATTGATAGTTGTGGCCACAGTGCACACCTTTTCATGGCTCTGCAGTATTCATTACATGAGTGTGCTGCGGTATATTCTTCTGGTGATGAACATTTGGGTTATTTCCTCTTTTTTCTAAACAACACTTCTGTAAACATTCTTGTATAAGTCTTCTGGTGTACATATGGAGGCATTTCTTTAGGACAGTGCTTCTGGAAGTATCTGTGGTGGAGGACCGTCTTTTAAGTTTTTAGTTCTCAGAGGTGGTCCTGCTGCACGTGACTAGTACATGGTTCAGAGGACACGTGACTCACCTGACGAGCTCAGCTGTACCTGAGTGAGTCAGCTGATGGTGCGCTGTGATGTTCTAGCAATGTCAGATTGCTATAAAAGTTTCTCAGTGTGAGCCGGATGCAGTGGCTCACGCCTGTAATCCCAGCACTTTGGGAGGCCGAGGTGGGCGGATCACGAGGTCAGGAGATCGAGACCATCCTGACTAACACGGTGAAACCCCGTCTCTACTAAAAATACAAAAAATTAGCCGGGTTCGGTGGTGGGCGCCTGTAGTCTCAGCTACTCGGGAGGCTGAGGCAGGAGAATGGCGTGAACCCGGGAGGCAGAGCTTGCAGTGAGCCAAGATTGCACCACTGCACTCCAGCCTGGGTGACAGAGTGAGACTTTGTCTCAAAAAAAAAAAAAAAAAAAAAAAGCCGGGCATGGTGGCGGGCGCCTGTAGTCCCAACTACTTGGGAGGCTGAGGCAGGAGAATGGCGTGAACCCAGGAGGCCGAGCTTGCAGTGAGCTGAGATCGCGCCACTGCACTCCAGCCTGGGCGACAGAGCAAGACTCTCCCTGTCTCAAAAAAAAAAAAAAAAAAAAAAAGTTTCTAAGCATGAAGCAGTTCCACGGACCACACCTTGAGGAGCACTGCTCTGGGTATACAGGAGTGTAATGGCACCGTGGAGCTTCAGGATATGTACCTGCCACCTTTCCTAGATAATGCCAGATTGTTTTCCAGTGAGGACGTATCAGTGGACATTCCTACCAGTGGAAAGTCAATGTGAAATGGTTTTTGGCATTCTCCAGTACAGTGGATGTAAAATGCTATATTATAATGGTTTTAATTTGCTTTTCTTTGATCACTAGTGGACATCTTTTCATATGTTCCTTAGCCATTCTTTCATCTTCTGTGAAAGCATGTTTGTCTTTTTTCATTTTTCTGTTGAGTTGCATTTTTTTCTAACAATTTTTAGGAGTTTTATTTATGTTTTGAATACTAATTTGTTGTTAATTAAATGTATTGCAAACACAGTACGTAGCTGCCAGTTTATAGTTTGTCATTTCACTTTCTTCATGGGGTCTTGGTAAACAGAAATTCTTTATTGTAATATAGTCAAATTTTCAGCCTCTTCTTTGTTAGACTGTACTTTTTATGTAGAGTGTACTTTTTATGTATTTAAGAAATACATGCTATCTCATGGATGTCTTTTTTTTTTTCTTTTGAGGCAGGGTCTCACTCCTGTCAGCCAGGCTGGAGTGCAGTGGCACAGTCATGGCTCACTGCAGCCTTGACTTCCCTAGGCGCAAGTGATCCTTCCATACCAGCCTCCTGGGTAGCTCAAACTATAGGCATGTGCTACCAAGCCCGGCTAATTTTTGTATTTTTTGTAAAGGTAGGGTTTCCCTACGTTGCCCAGGCTGGTCTCAACCTCCTGGGCTCACGTAGTCCTTCTGCCTCGGCCTTCCAAAGTGCTGAGATTATAGACGTGAGCCACGGCGCCCTGCTTCATCTTTACAGCCTGGTAGTAAGCTAGGGCGTTTCGCAACGTAATCAGTGCCTGTGAATTGTTGAATGAATGAGTAAGTGACTGAAGATGAGTTCCTGGACTGATTTCTGGAAGCTTTTCTTTTTATATTTAAGACCTTAATATATTTGGAATTCATATTTGTATATAAGATAGGGCTCTGATTTTTCTTCCATAGTTCCATTGATTTACTAGTCCACCTTTCCCCACAGAGCTGTACCGCCACCTGTGTTTCTGTGTATGCCTGGGTCTTTTCCAGTGGACTATTTGTCTATCCTGGTGCCGCACTGTCTTCATTACTACAACTTTATAATAAGTCTCACTATCTGGTAGGGCAAATCCTTTCCTCTTATGCTTTTTCAAGAGTATTTTGGCTGTTCTTGGCCCTTTGTTCTTTTGCATATGTTTTAGAATTAGTTTATCTTGTTTCACCAAAAATCAGTCAGCCAGCCTCTCCCCCCAAACCCTTTTGATACTTTGGTTGACCTTTCGTTGAATTCATTCATCATCTTAGGGAAAATTGCTGTCTTTGTATTTCTTTCTGTTATTTTTTTGAGATATAATCTTTCTCCGTCACCCAGGCTGGAGTGCAGTGGCACGATCTCAGCTCATTGGAACCTCTGCCTCCCAGGTTCAAGCGATTCTTATGCCTCGGCCTCCTGAGTAGCTGGGATTACAGGCGTGTGCCACCATGCCTGGCTATTTTTTGTATTTTTAGTAGAGATGGGGCTTTGCTATGTTGCCCAGGCTGGTCTCGAACTCCTGACCTCGTGATCTGCCAGCCTCGGCCTCCCAAAGTGCTGGGATTACAGGCGTGAGCCACCATGACCGGCTTATCTTTATATTTCTATTCATGAATATGAATAGTATTCTACTTATCTATTTCTATTCATGAACATGGTATATTTCAGCATACATTAGGTCTTCTTTATCTTTCTGTAAAGTTTCATGAAGGTTTTATACATCTTATGTTATATAGAGACTTCTTTTTATATATTTTTTAAATTTTTAAATTTTTTGTAGAAACAGGGTCTCCCTGTGTTGTCCAGGCTGGTCTTGAACTCCTGGCCTTAAACAAGCCTCCTGCCTCAGCCTCCAAAATGCTGGGATTACAGGTATGAGCCACTGCACCTAGCCTAGAGACTTCTGATCTTCCATGCTTTGCCACCCTCCCCCAGGGTTCAGCTGAGCTCTTGTGCACACGCACTGCAGACCTGATGAGGGAATGGGGCACCCAGAGATGAGGGGGTGGAGGAGCCAGCTAGCCAGCTAGTCTTCTAGTGGGTGCAGGTCAGGGGTGAGTACCAGGTATGATGCTCAGTGCTCTTGCCTAGCATGGGGGACCTAGTGTCTGTGTTCATGTCCCGTACCTGCCATCTGTCTTCTGATCAGAACAGGCTTTGTAGAGGAGGCAGGCTCTCCAGGGACTATGAGAAGGGTGAAAAGGGAGGGCTTGAGGATCTGGAGGATGGAAGATGTACAACATGGGAGGAGGCCTATCTGGTGAAGGGATTGTGGACAAGCAGAGGGAGTGCGGAGTGCGGAGGGTGGAGAAGGAGAAGGCAGGAAAAACAAGGTGATATTGGAAGCCAGAGAAAGGGGCTAATGCAAAGGGTGTCGAACAGATCTGTGGAGTGCAAGGAATTGCTTGGGTACAGCGGTGTGCTGGTTGCAGAAGACCCCTTTTAGCAATGGTGCATTGGATCATGCGGGGAGGGGCATTAAAGAACGCCAGGTGGAGGAAGGTCTGGAGGACATGGGACTGTGGCTGGGCAGGCGACCTGGGGAGTCTGTCTGCAGGGGTCTCTAAGCAAACGGCAGTTGCTGGCAGTGAGGATCCTGTGCCTTCTGTTCTCTGTACAGTGAGGGCGGGTGTGTTCTGAAGCCTCACTCTGCCCCCTGCCCTCTCAAGGGGGGCTTCCCCCGCTTGTTGGCAAGAGCTCATTGGACCCAAATCAGAGCGACAGCTTGTCAGGCCGATAAGCCTGGGCTCTGGGCAGGAGCTCTGTGATGTCTGAGCCATTTAGGACACTCATCGTGACCAGTCCCTGGGGCTCAGAGGCCTGGTTGGGGAGGAGGTTCAGGGACCCTCAGGAGAGAGCAAGGGTGGAGGGAGGAACACTGATGCAGTCAGAAGAGGAGCTGAGTGCATGAGGTGCTCAATTTGTTCCCATTTATGGCAGCTAAAGAGAGCTGCAACGAAGCCCCCTCCCTCCCCCTTCCAGCCCCCCTCCACCTGCCCCTTTCTCAGCCTGCCTGCTGGGAGGAGGGAGTCTGGAAAGTGCATATTTCACAAAAGCCACTCCGCAGAGGGCTGTGGGTCTTCCTCAGGAGCCGTGGGAGGAATATTGACAAGATTCTCGGCATTGCCGATTAGCTTTGTCTTCCCACCTAAATGGAGACTTCTCACAACTTGAGGCAGGGAGGGGCTGGGCTGGGTGGCCACCCAAACAGCCTGTGGGATCCTGGGGTGCCTGGCCATGCATCCTGCATTTCCTCCCCACTCCTAGAAGTGCAGGTGTGCAGCTCTTCTTAGAAGATGCGTGCTAGTTAACTCTCACTTGTATCTGGGATCAAAGTGGCAGAGTGGAAAAGAGCAGGGACTGATCCCAGAGACCTGGGTTCTAGTCCCCGGCATGCTCGCTAGCTAGCCGTGGGCTAGCTACTGGGCAAACTACTTCCCTCTCTGGGCCTCAGTTTCCACATCTGGAAAATGATAGACTTGGACCAGCTCATCTCTGAGGTCTCTTTGGGCCCTGACATTCTGTGGTTGTATATGTTTCTTTTGTTCCCTTTGTTTTTAAGCAGCTGATGATTATTGAGATATTTTATCTTCCTTATCCTCATAGTAGCGTCGGTAGAGTGATGCACCAGGGATGAGTTTCTTCTGTCTCGTAGGTGGGGACGCTGAGAGGGGACTGCCTCACCTGGACTGCGCGTGTGTTCAGTGTGCTGGAGCTCACTGCCTAGACTGCGCTGCCCTAGATTTTGCCATTCCTGGAGATCACAGGCCTGGAGTGAGCAGCTGCCCGCTGTGGGGCTGGGTTGGGACAGGAGCTCTGGGCTCCAGGCTGCGCGGACCCCTGTTGGATTTGCCTCTTCGGACCTCCAGTTCCTTGCTTAGTGGTCGGGGAGAATCTTCCCTGTTAGCCCATCTCCCACTTCAGGGTAGGAAGAAGTGGAGGTGGTTTCTGGGCCTGGGCGGGAGATGGGGCCACAGCCACAGCAGTCAGTTGATTTGAACGTGCCCTCCCCCCTGTAGGGGAGGGTCTTCACGCCCGTGAAGCACGTAATGAGGGGGCGGGCTGCCGTATTAAGCACCCTCGCTACGCTGGGGAGAAGCTCTGCACCTTGTTTGACATACAGAACTGTCGCGGCTCCCTTCCTATTGTTAGAAGCCTTAATTACGATTGTTCCAATTCCTCCCTCCAGCAATCGTCATTAGGAAGAGCGTTCTTTTTCTTCCTCCTTCCCCCAATCCCCCTGAACATGTCTTCAGGGCTGTTCCCTGGCGCTGCACTGCCTCTCACCTGGCTCTCCCCTGTTCACCACGCCCTTCTACCCAGGGCAGCTCCTGACAGCCCACCTCCCTCATCCCCTGGCCCTGGCCTGCTCTCTCCCACCTGCTACCCCTTTAGAAAACAAACACATACCCTTCCCACCCCCATCCCCAAGTCTCCCCATTAAACTCATGGCTCAAACCCAGGGATGCTTTACCTTGTGTGTGGATTCAAGAACCTGTCCTACCCCCTTCCCTGGTGGTTGTGAGAATCCAAACCTAAGAGAAGGGTGGTGCCTTAAACTGGAAAGTACTGCACACATTTAGGGGGCATCCGTGTACCACCGCCCCAGGCCATAGCTGCCTGTGAGAAGGCTTGGGCTCCCCTGCTGCTCTTCCATTGCCTCCCTGGGAGGATCTTTGACTTCAGCTTCTCCTCGGTAAGGTGGGAATCAAATCTTAATCAAACTTGCCTGGCCAACCTGGGAGACTTGTCAGTGGGCTGCAGTGGGATGGTGATCCTGAAAGTACTCTGAGGCCTAGGAAGGGTTCTGCTGATTGGAATCAGGATCGCTACCTTATTTTTCTTTTCGTGACTTCCTGTTGTTCCCTGTGTCTATTTCCGTCCCACCTCTCCGCCTTCCTAGAGGGCCCCAAAGCTGTGCAATGGTTTGTTCCCTGGGGAATTTCTCCACCAGGCAGCCCCAAGTCATGTTACTGGCTCCTGCAGTTGCCTGCCAAGGCACCCTAGCGTCTGACACCTGGGGAACCCCACTTGTGGGCTGTCTGGGAAGTGTGGGGGTGGGAGGGGCCCCTCATTTCCCTCCAGCTGCCATTTGCTGCTCTCCCCAGGTTCTGTGGTGGGCTGGGCACAGCCTGTATCAGAGTAGAGAACATAGGTTGGTCCAGAGCACATTCCACCGGGACCTCTCCATCTGGCTTGCTCAGACTCATTTCTTCTGTCTGGGGACTTACAGGGATGAGCACGAAAACCTGTGCGTCCTGGAATCACAGGGACACGGCTCCATGTTTGTTCCCAGCAGTTGATCCATTATCCCTGGTCACCCTGCTTCCTTCTCAGTTGCTCTGGCCTCTGCTCCCTCCTGGAGTCCTGGGCTGGGAAGTAACCTCAATCCATGCTCAGAGCCTCCCCATCCCCACCCCACCCCTACCCCAGCCCTGGGGCCCTCTGAGAGCTGGGGAGTCTGTGCTGTGATTGGCAGGAGTTGGACAGATTTGCTTGCTTGGGCTATCTGCCTGTGGGGCTCTCAGCCAGATCATCCTGCGACTACTGACTAAGCAGCTAGATGGCTTCTGCTGGGACCATCCAGATGTGGGAGTAGGTTTTGGAGGTGATCGCTCGTGCCCACATGGCCCCGGGTCCACATCTCTTTTGCTCCCCCAAGATGTCCGAGCTCACACTGGGCACTCGCTGGTCAGAGTGGTTGGGGTTCTGGAGGCGGGGCTTGGGAGGATATGGGGAGCTTCTCCAGCGTCAAGCCTCCCTTTTACCAGGATTTTCGTACCATCTCAAAGCACCCAAAGATCTTCTCAAACACATCTCATCAGGGGGAGGCTTATACAGAGAGGGAAATGGGGCGCCTGGTGTCCAGGTCCCACTGGGCACAGGGCCTGCAGGGCTGAGGTGGAACCCACTGGAACCTGGAGTGGCCCTAGTGGGCCTGGAAGCCCATTTGTCACAGGTGTGGTCTGGAGGTGGTTCTGGCTTCCAGATTCTGCCATGTGGATCCCTAAGGGGTCACCTGCTGCCTTTCTCTGCTTCCCAAAAAAGTCCACGTGGGCTTTTTTCTCTGCAGGCACCCTGGGGAGATGGAACCTCCTTGGCCAAAGCCCTCATCTCTGGCCTTTAGACACAGATCCCCAAGGCCCTTGCTTTGGAGGGCTCTGAGGATTCTTCTGGGTCCGTCACAGGCTCCCTGGGTGCTAGTGAAGGTCCAGGCCAGGCCACCACCCCAAGGGCCCACTGTCCTGGGGGAAGTTGAGCCTCCTGAGTAGGCCCCTGAACTGGGGTTGGAGGAAGGGCTGGAGAGGAGATGAGAAGCAGCAGACTGGCTGAGAGACTGCTCGGAGGGCAGCCTGTTGCCTGGCTGTTTAATTTACTGGAGTTATTTTTCTTCATCGTTCCCTTTCTTTGGTGTTCCCAGGCTGCTATTCGTGGCTCTTTCCTTGCTGAGCTCTCTTCACGTCACTGTATTTAGGAGATAACTGAGGAGCTGAGCCTTCCACCTGCCCCTGGGCCTCATGCCCGGACCTTGGATGCCAGGGGCTGAGGCGTAGCATCCTGGGGTCCCTGATGGCAATGTACCGTGAGTTGGCTGGGGTTGGGCTTAGATCTTGCACTCTAGGTGACCGGCAAGGGAGGTGGTCAGAGACACCCTCAGCTTCTCTGACATCTGTCTAGCTATGGAAGCGTCATCTGGAAAGATCCTGCCCAGTGTTGCTTGGAATGAGCCACTCCTTCCCTTCTGTCATGCTGGGTCTGTGATGTCCAGAGGCCCCGTGTCATTGAGGCAGTGGAGAGGGCCCTGTTCGGGCTTGTTCTTGGAGAGGAGGAAGTTGAGTCACCCCAGCCCATATTATTCCCTTTCACTTTCCCCAGGAAATTCAGAGACTTTTCCCTTTGTGAGGGGGAGAAGATGACCAGAACCCGCAGGGACTCAATTCCCCTAGCTTCAGCTGTCTGCTGCCTGCATCCCTTCACCCCTTCACCCCAGCTTCTGATCATCTCTCCCTTCCCTGCTTCCAGGCCTTCTCTAGCCTTGTCTGCAAAGTGAGATGTAATATGTAATATAGCTCACTCTAGGGACGGGTGAGCTTGCTTCTCGGTGTCACCGCTTCCTGTGTGTACAGTGCAGAGCAAGGTGCTTAACTTTTAGAACCTCGACCTTCTCATCTGTAAAATGGGTTGATGATAAGACTACTTTCTAGATGGGTTCAAGGAGCAACTGAAACACTGTATGAAGAGGTTTCAGGTCATTGTGTGGTGTGTGGTGGGTGTGTTGGGGCCAGCTGAGTGTTGCATGGGATAATGATACCCTCTGGGGTGGCATAGCCATGCTCCTTGGCAGGACAATATGGGATGTGTACAGATTTTGGGTGTGGATGCCTGCGTCCTGTGCTCAGCCCCCATTTTTTCTGTGGGCCCCGGTTTTCTCTAGGCTTTGATTTGGCTTTCTCTTCAGCAGAATGAGGTGTTCTGTGTCTCTCACCAACCCCAACTTCCTTGGGGCAGGGAGCAAAGGACAGATGAGGAGTGAGCTCACAACACCCAGTGCTTTGAGATCGCAGCTGAGATCAGGGAGGAAAGAGAAGGAGGGGTGTTCTGTGCTTTTAGGGTGCTCCCTTGAGACTGCATGTTTAAACTAGATTTGAAACCTCTTACTGAGCTCTCAAAAGGACCGCCAGGAGGAGACCTCTGGGGCTTGCACTTGGCCAGACTAGCTAGGGATCTGGGTGGGGCAGTGATGGCCGGGACTTCTCACCTGGCCTTCTCAGGCACGCCTGGGTGGGCCGGGGGTGATGGTGGTAGGAGCGGGGCTGGCTGCCTTCCTGAGGGCCTTGGCAGAGATGGAGTAAAAGATAAAAGCGGGACCTGGGAATGGGGAGGAGGAGAGGAAAAACGCAAAGGGGAAAGGAAGAAGGCACCGGGAAGGCTAGCACTCTAGCATTGGGGGCTGAGCCCGCTTGGCCGGGTGCCTCGGGCCCCCTCCCTTCCTCTCTGCAGTGATTAAGACATCACCAGCTGCCTGTGTTCTTAGCCCCGCTGGCTCTCCACTGCCAATAACAAATGCATCTGACCGGAATCTGGGTCATTAAAAAAAACCTGACATTTCTCTTCTTCCTTTACCCCCTGGCAATCCATCCTCTGGAATATAGCTGGAGCCCCCCAAAGAGAGGTGAGGAGTTGCAGAAAACCACGGTGGACATGTCAGCTGCAGGGCCACTCAGGCTGCCAGCCAGCCACTCTTGCTGGATGTCTGTTTTCTGTTGTGTCTGAGTTGTTGTGAAGTGAAGGCCCCAAATACAGAGTGATGTGCCAGAGACAAGGGCTTACAGGTGGCCCTTCCCGCCTGTGGGCGGTCGGACGGTGTAGTGGCTGTGATGGGGGCTGTGTGTGTAAGTTCTGAGTTGGACAGCCTTGGGTGTCGGTCACTGTTGCCTCTGTGATCTAGCAAGAATGCTGGACCTCTCTAGGCTCAGTTTTGTTTCTTTTTGTGAACAATGACAGTGACATGCAATCTGCCCCGTGCGGTTGTTGAGTGGGATGCACAGGGACTGTCCTAGCATAGCACTCAAGGAAGGGTGGCCATTGCCTTAGTTTGTCACCATCATTATCCTATCTGTGTTGAGTGGCATCTCCTGAGGGAGCTGTGTTTGCTTAGCCGCGGTACCAACCCCCATCTCCCGGTGTGGGTCGGGCACCTGCCCAAGGCGGACCTTCTGTGAGGACGGAGGGAGGGCGCCTTCACCTCCTGCCTCAGGAGCCAAGAGTCAGCCAGACAGGCAGCTGTCTCAAACGGAGATCCTTTGAAGACTGTAAAGATTTGTACATCTTTCTCTGGGATTTGAGAATATAGATGAGTAGAGAAAAATGGAGGGAAGGTGGAAGGGATGAATTAAAAAGGGAATGATAGGGAGGGGAACATCACACACTCTGGGGCCTGTCGGGGTGGGGAGCTAGGGGAGGGATAGCATTAGGAGAAATACCTAATGTAGATGACGGGTTGATGGGTGCAGTAAACCACCATGGCACGTGTATACCTATGTAACAAACCTGCACATTCTACACATGTGTCCCAGAACTTAAAGTATTAAAACAAAACAAAAAGGAATGAGGCTGGGCGCTGTGGCTCACGCCTGTAATCCCAGCACTTTGGAAGGCTGAGGCGGGCAGATCACCTGAGGTCAGGAGTTCGAGACTAGCCTGGCCAATGTGGTGAAACCCTGTCGCTACTAAAAATACAAAAATTATCTGGGTGTGGTGGCACATGCTTGTACTCCCAGCTGCTTGGAAGGCTAAGGCAGGAGAATTGCTTGAACCCAGGAGGCAGAAGTTGCAGTGAGCCGAGATCGCGCCATTGCACTCCAGCCTGGGCGGTAAGAGCGAAACTCTGTCTCAAAGAAAAAAGAAAGGAATGAATCTAGGAAGTTTCTTCAAAGAGGCCTTACTAGTAGTTACCTGTAAAACAGCTACCATTTCTGAAAGCTGACCGTGCTGCGCCGTGGCCCAGGCTCTGAACCTGTGCTACCTTGAGTCTGACTGATTCCAAAGACTTCCATGCCCTTAACCACTATTTTGCCCTTTACTGTCCCAGGCTGGTAACAGACCAAGGAGTCTCACTGGGAGTAAAGCGCCCTCAGGGTTAGGAGGGCCCTAGGCAGATGCCTGCAGTGGGTCTAGGGTGCATGGGTGGGCACCCCAGAGGCTGAGCCTCACCTTCCTGACTCTCCAGCGGTACATGCATAGTCTGCAGCACAGCGTAGCTCACAAATATTGGCCGAGATGCTTCTTTGGAGCAGGCAGAGGTGAAGCTTCATCGATTCTGCTGCACCCAGACCATTGGCTGGGAGGTGGAGGCATAGGAGAGGTCTGCAGAAGTTTCTGATGTTGATGTGTTTTCCTGGGCCCCACGGGAGGACCCAAGCCTGGAGGCTTAGTCCTGCTGCCCTGACCTGTGGGGGATGTTACCGGTGTGCCGGGCCGGGGGTGTCCCAAAATAATATGAGACCTGTCTCCCGCACCGCTGGGGAAGAGTGCACCATACCGAGGCCCAAGAAGGGCTGTCGTTTCTGGGTTCTTCCGTTCAGAGGACAGGGCCCTTCCTCTCTTAGCCCTTGGATGAGGAACACATTGGCCTTTCCCTGTGAGGTGGTTCCTGACTCTGGGGCCATCCTTCATCCGTTGCTCTTTTCCAAAGATGCAGAGAGATATTTCAAGTCTCCTTTTATGGTTCGGTGACTGGAGAGCCCTGGAGACTCAGCATCAGGCTGACCTTTTGCAAGCCTGCTGGCTCTTGGTGCAGGGAGGAGGGGAGAGAAGCCACAGGGACCAGGAGACTGGGTCGCCACCCTCAGCAGGTGGCCAAGACTTTCCAGGCTGTCCTGACTGCAGGCATTGTTAGGGCGGTCCTCTTGTTGGGACCACACTGTAGGTTTTGCACCCCATCCTTTACTGGTCCCTTCCCGTATTCATTTATTCATTCAAATACCTGCTTATACTGGGAAAGGCAAAAGCAAGGATGAAACAGTCTTTGCCTTGTCATGGCTAGACTGTGCAACATATTACAACAGTTTATTTTGCATTGAAGATAAAATTATTTTTTATTTAAAATTTTTTTCTTTTTTTTTTTTTTTTTTTTTTGAGATGAAGTCTCATTCTTGACGCCCAGGCTGGGGTGCAATGGTGTGAATTTGGCTTATTGCAATCTCTGCCTCCCAGGTTCAAGTGACTCTCCTGCCTCAGCCTCCCAAGCAGCTAGGATTACAGGTGCATGCCATCAAGCCCGTCTAATTTTTGTATTTTTAGTAGAGACAGAGTTTCACCATGTTGGCCAGGCTGGTCTTGAACTCCTGACCTCAGGTGATCCACCTGTCTTGGCCTCCCAAAGTGCTGGGATTACAGGTGTGAGCCACCGTGCTCAGCCTAAAAAATTTTTTTGAGATAGGGTCTCACTCTGTCACCCAGGCTGGAATCCAGTGGCATAATCACAGCTCACTGCAACCTTGAACTCCTGGTCTCAAGTAATCCTCCTGCCTTGGCCTTCCAGAGTGCTGGGATGACAGGTATAAGCCACTGTGCCCAGCCTAAAGAGAAGTTTTAAAGATACCTGCGCACCTAATTACAGCTTTCCTTTCGATGTTGTAAAACATGTTGTTTAAGGAATATGGGACGAGAGTGTATTGGAAAGAAAGCGGCCAGCTGCCTTGGGTGCTCTGTTATGAACGTATTTCTTTAGACCCACACAAGGTTCTCTGTCTTTTCCTGAAAATTCTTCCAATAAACATTCCTTGAACTTTTACTATGCCCAAGGCACAGGGCTCGGTCCTGCTGGCATGCAGAAGGGAGGGACATGGCCACAGCTGCCCTGGGAAGAGGGGGGCACATGGAGGGGATCCCCACTTCCTATACACAGGGCCCTGGCTCCATCACAGATGAGGCCTGGTTGGTCTTGGGTCCATAACTTGCACTTTCAGAGTCAGGAGTAGCAGATGCTGGCAGGCTCGGAAACCTCGTCCAGGTTGGACTGTGGTGGTAGCAGAGGGATGAGCAGCAAGTGCTTCCTGGGCATTTATCAGCACATGTCTCCAGGCCTCAGGCCTTCTGCCTGCCAGGCTAATGGGCCACCCCTGGCACCCCATGGCACTGCATCTGGATGGATTTACAGGGGTCTTGGCTCTCAGCCTCATCTCTGTTCCTTAAACCCGGCTGCCTCTCTGGATGCTGCCCAGAGGTGACGCTGATCAGATTGTGTGGGGAAGCCTGTGTGACAGATGGCTCATTTTGTGTCCTGGGTCTGCAGCCCACATTCCCGCTAAGAGCATACCTGATGCAGGGCCCTTTCTGCAGTGGCCCTCAAGAAATATTAACTGGTAATGAAGACCAGAGACTGAGATTCACCCGTGCTGGCTTCTTCAGGCCCTTGTTCTACCATGATTTATAGCCCTCTCCTTAAGCCACCCCCCAGGTCCCACCCTGGGATGAAAGACCAGCTGACCTCCGATCCTCGCTGCAGGTTTGTCCTACGGCAGAGATCCAGAGGGGGCCCTAAATCACAGCTTTGGCCATCCAGACCCGGGGAGCCACCACCGGGAAGTGCCTGTCAGGCTAAGGCAGAGGGGTGGGGTGTGGGCGGGCTGTGCCGGCCCACCAGGCAGGTGAGGGACCTACAGGAGCTGAGTGCCTGAGCTGTCCTCCCCTGTCTATTAACTCCCTATTAGCATGCATCAGTGCCGTTGCCTCTATCAGTTTGATTTATGCCACCGCGGTTTTGCTTACAAATTAGAAGCCGCTATTGTGCTACGTCGGCTTTAAAATCGATGCAGAGTAATTGCAGTACATGGGTAGTTGGACGACATTAACATGAGAAATGTGCTGTAGTCGTCCTCCTTGGAACAAACATGTCCAATTACAGTGAAATTTTGTGCCCTTTACCCGGCTAATTTGAACACAGCTCACCGCCAGGGCCTCCTTCAGCATGGCCAGCCCTGGGCACAGATCGTCATGAATGGATTTGACGGGAATGGGTCTGGGGACTGTCATGTTGAAGTCCCGTGGAGATGTGGGACAGGGACCTCGTTTGTTCCAGAGCCTGTTCCAACCCTCCCTGGCTTTTGTGGCATGTTTTCTATGCAGTTTGCTGCAAGGATGCATTGGGCATGGAGGAACAGCCCCGAGACCGTCCTGCAGTACTGCATGTGTGCGTGTCTGTGCTTTGGTTTATCTGTGTGTCTACCTTGTTTTAGAGTAAAAAAGTGAATCTGAGGCCAGATCGTCAGTCTGCACCTGCCTCTCCAGCAGTCCCTGCATTTCCTCACCTATAAAATGGGAAGGGGAACACTCCTTATGGCGCTGGTTCAAGTATTGAGCGAGAGACTGGGACTACAAGTGTTTTCTAACACAGGAACATGAATTCAGCCGTGGCGGCAGCAGCTTGTTTTTTTTGTTTGTTTGTTTTTTTTTTTTTTTTTTTTTTTTGAGACGGAGTCTCGCTCTGTCACCCAGGCTGGAGTGCAGTGGCGCAGTCTCGGCTCACTGCAAGCTCCGCCTCCCGGGTTCACGCCATTCTCCTGCCTCAGCCTCTCCGAGTAGCTGGGACTACAGGCGCCCGCCACCGCGCCCGGCTAATTTTTTGTATTTTTAGTAGAGACGGGGTTTCACCATGGTCTCGATCTCCTGACCTCGTGATCTGCCCGCCTCGGCCTCCCAAAGTGCTGGGATTACAAGCGTGAGCCACCGCGCCTGGCGGCAGCAGCTTATTAGAAGAGTGATCGGCCTAGGGGCTGACGGGGTGGCCAGGCATCGGGATGGCACCCAGTCTTCTCTGTCTGCATGCTGGAGTCACGTGAGAGATTTATAACAGAATAGGGATGCTGGGTTCCATCTCCTGAAATTCCGTGTCATTGGTCTGAGGAGTGTCCTGGGCATCTGGACATGGGGAGGCTCCCCAGCAAGGTCTCCTGTGCAGCCAGGGTTGAAGCTGCTTCCTAGTCCATTTGTTGCTCTTCAGATGGATTTGTGCTTCTTTAGGTAGGACTCATCCTAGTAAAATTTTTTTTTTTTTCTGAATTGATAGGCAGGAAGTTCCTCCTTCCATCAAGTCAGAATCCTTACCGCCTCAGACGTAGCCTACTCCTTCTTTTGTCAGCTGAGACGTGGGTAGGTGGCCCTTCCATCTCTCTGTGTAGTAGGTGTCAGGCAGCATCTGGTTTCCCTTGGGACCCTTGTGCACTTACAGATGGGACCGGGAGGCTGTGGATGACCGAGGATGGTGCTGCTCTGCTGGACACTGTGCTAGGCGCCCTCACGGGCTGGTGAAGTGGAGTAAGAGCCCTTGGAGATCTGTGGAGCGTCAGAGAGGGGAGAGCAGAATGCAGCGAGTCCGGCCCTCCCTTTTTCACACACGAGGAAGCTAGGAAGAACCTACAGAAGGAAAGGGGCTTGACTAGGAAATGCCAGTGAGCTGGGGGCAGAGGCGGAATGAGAACCTAGGCCTGGCTCCCGTTCAGGGTTGTTTTCCACGCTGGGTCAGCCCAGCTGGGAGAAGCGACCGCTGGACTGCGTATCTGGGGAGGCTGTGCCCAGAGGGGCAGGATCCGCGTGGTTGATGCCGAGCAGCCTGGGATCTCCGATGAGGCCTAGCGTCTGCACATACCCAGACGCATGTACTGCGCCAGCAGGGTGGCCGCGTGATGGGCGGGGGTAATGACAGCTGTCGGGTCTGGTTTGACGTCAGCACAGGCCCCCTGACACGTTTCCCGGTTCTGTCAGCTTCGCTTCAGCAGTGCTCTTCCTGCCTGGTAAAAGCAGATTTGTGTGAGATCGGCCCGCTTGAGGGGGTTGTGGGGGTCTGCTGCAGGGAACAGAGCTGTGGTCAGGGTTACAGGACAGCCATGCCCCCATGGCTCATCCCGATGGGGCAGCCAGAGCTTCAGAACTCATTCAGAGGTTCATCCAGCCACTCCACTATGTGTGCAGCTGGTGGTGCACACCTTTGAGGAGCACAGGATCCCATAGCCCCTGCGGTCAAAGAGCTGCCATTCTCTTTGACGGTGGAACAGAGACAAAGAATCAGTCATCCTCACACCGTGTGGTCAGAGCTGGGTTGGAGGTAAACACAGGAAGCCCTAAGGGCACCCAGGAGGGGCCCCCAGCCTCAAGTTGGGGGACCGTGGGAACGCTTTCATCTGACCCACAGTGCACAGAGGTGAATGATTTCAGGCGAGGCCTGGCTTTTTCTCCTGGTGTCTCTGTACCTTTAGCAGCCGCCACTCCCCAGCCTGCCCAGGGGGCCTGGAGGACTGCCTCTCTCCTGTGGCGTGGCGGTCACAGCATTTTCTCTACCATTCTTGAAAGTGAGGCCCGCAGAGACTGAAGGCGCTTGGAGGGAAGGTTGTCACACTCACAGTGGGGAGTAACAGCTTCTGGGGCAGAACAGGAGTCATGCACGTGCAGAAGCGCTGGTCTGGGGGCAGTTTTCAGGCAGCTGCCAACCAAGCCTGATGCCTGTGGGATGGTGGGCCGTAGCTGCATCCTCGTGGGAAGATGAGCAATGTGCCCCTGCACAATGCCTGACTCATGCTTGGTTCCCGAGCTTCAGAAAGTGGGCAGGCAGCCCCCCACCCTCCACAATAACAGGAAGCCCGGGGCCGAGTAATTGCCTTAAGCCTGGGGAAGCAGAAGGCATTTTTTTTTTTTTTTTTCAGATAGGTTTCGCATATCAGAGGGTCTTGTGACTAGGGCCCATCTTTACCCACGGGCCACCAGGCTGAGAGAGGTGAACGCCCTAGAGAGGTGGACAGGTTCATTCTCAGCTGGAAGAACAAAGCCATGCCAGAAGGACCCAGAGGGACAGTCCCTGTGCACTCATTCTACCTGCTGGGCCAAGCTGGGAGCCAGCTGGGGACCGTTTTTTCTTTCCTTCTGAAGTCACAGTAAACCACACAGGGCCTGTTGATACCCTGAGCCTGACTCAGGGAGAGGGGTCAGAGTTGTGGTTCTGCTGTCTCTCCTGCCGAAGTCTGTAGGGAGAGGTGACATTAGAGGGGAGACTGGGAGAAAGGAGGGGACAGGGTTGCTCTGGCTGAGTGTAGGGGGAGGAGATGGGGTGTGATGGGGTGAGGGGAGGATGGTTGTGAGGGGCTGGTAGAGTTAGGAAGACTTTATCCTGTAGTTGCACATGGGGAGAAACTCCTTTAAAGACCAGAGAAGATAACCTGCCATTCTTGGTCTCTGTGCTTTGAAAGGAAGAGTATTCTCAATTTGTTCACAAGTTCAAGGGGACGAGCCTGGGTATTTCTTAGGGAATGATCTGCTCTTGAAAGGTCAGATTCACATCTAGGCAGCCTTAGGAGGGCTCACTCCTGAATCCTCTGGCCGTGAGCATTCTTAAGGGGCCATGTAATCTTTTTTCCCTCCTTCTGGGTAAAATGCTGACTGCTCATTTCTTAGGGATGGAGGGTCCTAAGCCTCTATAGGTGTGCTTGGATTTGAGGGTATATATATATATATATATATATGGCTGAGGCAGGAGGATTGCTTGAGCCCAGGAGTTTGAGGCCAGCCTGGGCAACATAACAAGACCCCATCTCTTAAAAAAATTATATATACACATACATACATATATATACACATACATATATATACACACACACATATATGCATATACATACATATATGTATATACATTTCCTTTTTTCTCTTCAAACTCCTGGGCTCAAGCAGTCCTCCTGCCTTAGCCTTCCAAGTAGCTGGGACAACAGGCATACACCACTGTGCCTGGCTCCTCCTAATATGTGGTCTGAATCTTTCCCAAGAAGCCAAAAGGGTTTCCAACAGTAGTCTTGATGGTAGAGAGAGGCCAGGTTATCCTCCCATTAGTTAGTGAGATACTGAGTGCAGAGAGGGAGACCTAGCACTTACCTGCATGTCTGGGTGGCTGAGGCTGGAACTGAAGCCTCGTCCCCGGGCCTCTGCCTGTACCGACACTACACTCTGTACTGTGTTGTATCTGGCCTTCTGTGTGCTGGCAGTAAACACCGCAGTGGGCAAATCCAAATGATCGTTTAGTGGTAAAAAATTACATGCAAGAGCTGAAGCCAACAGCAGTTTCAGTGAACACAGGGAGACTAAGAGCCCCAGAGCAGCATTAGAAGTCATCGGCCATACATGTGTCCTGGGCTGAATGTGTCCCCCAGGGCTGTGCAGCCTGGGCCATTTTGCACTGCTGGGGGCAGGCTTTGGAGAGCCGCTTTAACCCTCTGACAAGGGCTGGCTTCTGACAGCTCTAGGGCAGCCCATCATGGGCTGTGCTTCCTGGGCCCTCTGAGACACTAAGGTCAGACGCCTGAAGGGACAAAGCTGTTTTTAGTGGGGAGACTCCCCGTGGAGGGTGAAATTTGCATTGAGTGCTTGGAGAGTGGCAAGTTAATGCTTTCCTGGCAGCACCAGGAAGCCACAGGTACCTGTGGACAGGAAAATGGGACATGAGGGAGTGTTTGTGTGGCAGGCAGGCTTGTGTGCCAGGCCCGGCCCCAGCCTCCCCTTCTCACACGGACTCACACTCCATCTCCACTGGCCCCTGGCTCTTCCAGTTGGGCCACGTCCTCTCCATGTGAGGCAGGGGACTTAGGTGTGCTCGCATGCAGCTGGGTTTTGGTGTCCGTGGGAGGCTTGAAGACAGGAGGAAGCTGGTTGGCAGGTCCCAGGGAGGGCCGGTCCTGCTCGTGTGGGCTGGGGTGGTACAGGCTTGACTTCTGCCGAGGTTGTAGTAATGATCTAACAATGACTGGTGTTCATGGGGTGCTTTCTGGCTCAGAAAACGCCTTCATATACATCTCTCATTTGGTCCTTGTGGTCCTTTTCAAGGAAATAAGAAAGACCGCTAAAATTCATTGAGCAATTACTATGTACCAGGCACTATGCTAAATGCTTTACCTGTATTAAAAAAATACTTGGCCGGATGTGGAGGCTCACGTCTGTAATCCGATCACTTTGGAAGGCCGAGATGGGAGGACTGCTTGAGGCTAGGAGTTTGAGACCAGCCTGGGCAACATCATAAGACCTCAACTCTACAAAAAAATATAGAAAAATTAGCCAAATGTGGTGGCATGCACCTGTGGCATGCACCTGTAATCTCAGCTACTTGGGAGGCTGAGGCCGGAGGATCACTTGAGCCCGGGAGATGGAGGCTGCAGTGAGCTGTGATTGCACCACTGCACTCCAGCCTGGACAACAGAGCCAGACCCCCTCTGTTAAAAAAGGAATAAATAAGCTCTCCTCACATCCTGCTTTTGAGTCCCCATTTCACACATGAGGATACTAAATCTAAGAGGTGTTGGGGGACCAGTCACACAAGCACTAGGGGGAAGATCCAGGACTCCCTTAGGCAGTTGTTTCTGAGGCTTTGCTCATGCCCTCCCCACCCCATGGGGTGGATGGAAAAGGCCCCGCTATTGGCAGGCAGGCCTAGAGGTGAGTGCTGCTGGCTTTAGTGCTGAGCCCTGTGCTGCCTGGCTGCAGAGCAGTGCCCCGCTCTCCTTACAGTCCCAGCGTGAGTTGATGTTGGTACAGCAGGTTGCTGGGAGGAAACTTGGCACAGCTCCCTTCCAGGGTGTGTTGGTTTTCTGGGACTGCTGTAACAAATTACCATAAACTTGGTGGCTGAAAACAACAGAAGTCTATTATGTCACCATTCTGGAGGCCAGATGTCTGAAATTGAAGTGTCGCAGGGCCATGCTCCCTTCGAAGGCGCTAGGGAAGAATCCTTCCTTGCCTCTCCCAGCTTCTGGAGGCTGCCAGCATTCCTTGGCTTGTGGCTGCATCATTCTAATCCCTCATCTCCTCCTCCTCTGTATACCTCCCTTTGCCTCTCTCTCATAAGGACATTCCTGTTGGCATTTAGCCCTCCCAGGTCATCCAGGATGATCTCCTTATTTCAAGATCCTTCATATAATCACATCTGCAAAGACCCTCTTCCAAATAAGGTAACATTCACAGGTTCCAGGGATTAGGACATGAAGTTATCTTTGGGGCCACCATTCAACCCATGGCATAGAGCATCCCCAGCTACTGTGGGCACAGGGGACAGGAGTTGGTCTCATTTCGGGCCCAGAGAGTTGTGGGGGCCACAAATCTGTACCAGCCTCCTAGCAAGGGGCAGCAAATAGAATCAAGAAGATGAATCCCTGCCTTGGGTCTCAGCCTCAGTGGTCTCGTGGCCTGGCCTTCGAGGTGCCTTTGACTGTGAACCTGCACTGGGTGTGTGGCCCTTGCTCTGCCTTCTTTGCTTACGTCCGTCTTCATTTCACTCTTGTGTGACTTCCTAATTATCTTGCTCCCAGCAAATCCCATGTATTCTCTCTCCCTTGTCCTCCCAGGGTCAGATGCTTTTCCGCTTGCCTGTGGCCTGACCGCCTTTTGCGGCATCCCTATCTGGGGCTTGCTGGCAAGTAGCTTTCACCAGGACCTATCTGTGTATTTGAGGGCTGTGGCCAAACTGAAGGCACTAGATTCAGGGCTGGCTGGGGGTAGGGCTGTGTGCCATCTTCCTGCTGGGTTTTGCTGAACTCAGAGTGACAGGAAGCAGGCCTGCAGCGGTGCCTCACACCTGCCAGGCACAGCTGGGGCTGAATGCAAATGAAGCCCCTTCCAGCCATCTCTGTGCCCAGCAGCCTTCTCTCTGGCAGGCAGACATGGTTGCACCAGCTCCTATTGCATAGACATCTCAGGGACCCTGCTGCTGTTTGGGAAGCCAGAGTCCTACCTGGCTCCCCTGGGCTGGATACATTTGCCTCTTAAGCCCTGGGTTGGAGAGAATCCAGGGCTTGGTCCCCAACAAGAGACAAGAACACAACAGAGGTGTGTAGATACTTTTCTTTTTCTTTGTTTATTCCCCCTTCCTTCCCTCTCCTCCCATCATCTGTCTGGGACTTCTCTCCACAGAGCAGAAAACCTACTAGCTGGTTGGGCCCTGCATCACTCTATGGAGGCGTCCCTATCACTGGTCTCTCCCCAGGATTGCCCCAGAGCCTAGGTGGACTCTGGGTGGAGATGCTTGGAAGGCAGGGTGCAGGCTATAGGCATCACATTGCCCAGGAGGATGAATGTTTTTGAAGGTCAGCAGGACCCAAGTTTCATTTCCAGGACTTCCTGGTGTTCAGCTGGAAGAGTGGATGAAAAGACAGATCTTCCTGAGGCATCGTCTCACAGCCAGGCTTCCCTCTCCCGTGCGAGCCTGACTCCCCTGCCTGCATCTCACTGTCTCTTTCTTCCCCTCCTGCCTTCACCCCACCACCGCCAAGGTAGTGTTTTCTATTGTGGGGTGGCGCCCATAGGGACTTTTCTTTCATGTCCTGGAACTGAGCGTCCCTAGAAAACAGTAAGTCATCTGCTTCTGCAAGTGTAGGTGCCCACAGAGCTCTCGCTAACACTTTGGGGTGTGGTCTTCTAAAGTGGGGGTGGCAAGGTTTCCTCAGCCCCTGAAGACCCTGCCTCATACCCGAGGGTTTTCCCCACGCAGCTCTGGGAACTGAGGGGTAAGAGTCCATGCTGGCCTGTCCCACCAGCTGCCCTCGGTTATCTCCTTCCATCTGCAGCACACCCCCGTTCTCATCCACACACAGCCCCTGCTCCGATCCTCAGTTCCCCCGAGGAGATATCAAGTTGTTGGAAGGCCCACCTGTCCTCAGTCCCCCTGGAGACCCCTGCAGGACTCCCTGGGGCCTCCTTGATCCCCATCTGGAGGCCCCCATTCAGTAGGATCTCAGTGCGTACCTTCCTGCCTGGAGGTGCGGAGGTAGGGTTGGGAGCTGGGGGCGGGGGTGTATGCTATAAAGGGCCCAGCGTGACCTACATAAACCTTCTGCCTGGGAAGTGAAGGATGCCTTTAATTGGGAACGGTGCTTAGTTGAGAGAGTGCTTGCCTGGGTGTGTAAGGATTGTGGTTTTTTAAAAATAATTTTAATTTCTTGCCAGAGAATGCCATACATTCTTTCTTTCTACCCTGTGGAGTCTCTTATCGCCGCAGAAGGCAACAGAACAGCAGGTGCAGAAATGAGAGAGGCAGGGGAGAATGAAGGGAAGCGGGGCAGTCCCAAGTTCCCTAACTCTGTGACCTTGGGCCAGGCCCTGCCCCTTTTTGGGCCTCAGAATCCCTGTCAGTTCACTTGGGCCCTAGGATACCTCTAGGCAGAAAATTCTGGTCCTGCTGCCACCACTGCAGACATCAAACATGCTCTGAGATGGGGAGTCAGCGAAGACAGCACTCCAGGCTGGACCTGGCCCTAGCCCGGGCAGTCCTGGCCCTAGCCCGGGCAGTCCTGGCATCAGCCCCACGTCACTACGGAGAGATGCCATCGGCAAAGACTGAGAGGGAGCTAGTCAGATCCAGGCATCCCAGCCTGACCATCCCATGCCCCATGCCAGCCCACCCTAAAGAGGTCAACCTCAAGGAGCAGAGGACTGAGCCAGCAGGGGCGGGGTGGGTGGAAATTCACATGGAATTGGCCAGCCCCCATGCCAGGGCAACAGATGTTCGCTTTGGAGCCTGGATGGGGTTTGCTCCAGGTTGTGGGCGGGCGGCGCCTTCAGATGATCTCCCGGCTCGGGTTACTTGTTGGCTCTGGGCAGGGCCTTTCACTTTGGGGGCTGTCTGGCCTCCAGGATTCCTCCCACCTCTGCCTTTTCACCCGCTGTCGCGTGCATGCCCAGCCAGCAGAGCTGGCCACCTTGCCCCTGACGCTCTGAGCTCCCTGTGCCTGGGCCTGGCTCTCAGTGGGGCTGTCTCAGGCCAGGGCAGCGTCTCCCCTCTCCCTGGAAGCACCTTGCTTATCCTGATTGCAGCAGTACAGTTATCTGTGCCCTTGGAGGGATTGAGAGTCTGTAGGGTCTTCACCACGGGCCTCTTTCAGAGGTCCCTTCAGTCTGGTTAGGAACTGCAGTCCTGATTTTTCTTTTTGGCATGATTCTTGTGGGCCTGTGGATGGCAAAGTTTGGAATTTAAGTGGGCATAGAATTTCCAGCTACCGAGGTGCCCTTATGACCAAGTACCCGTTCCTCCTACCTATATGGTAAATCCTGAGATATGTGTGTAGTTTTCTCTTAAAAATATCTCCTCTCCTGATCTCTGGCTTCTGTTACGGTTTTTTTTTTTTCCCCACAGTGAGATATGTTTATTTTTAAGAATGCTTCCAATAACCAGAGGATATGAAACCAGTTTAATTTTTTACCTCACTAAGAGATAAGAAAGAGGAGTCAGAGGGAGTGGTATGGATACAGCAAGAAGGATTTGGGTGGGATCATCAGGGTGACTAGGGACCAAAAGCCCATCCCCTGCCCTGATGCTTTCTCTCTCCTGCCTTCTGCTCCCTGCAATTGGTCCATGGAATCTTGAACTAAGAGAAAACTTGGAGGGCGTTAAATTGGGTGGTTTTGAGGCCAGCTTTGCATTGGAATCACCTGGGAAGGTTGCAGAACTATAGACTTACAGTTCCCACCTCCAGCGACTGAGTTTGTTGGTCAGGAGTGGAGACTGGGATGTTTGTTTAACAAGGTCCGCCAGTGATGCTGGCACATCCAGCCCTCCCTGTCCTTGGAGTAGGATTTGGTGCATGGGTCTAGTGCAGCCCTGGCTCTCCCCTTCCTCAGACACAGGAAGCCCAGCTCCAGCCACTCTTAGTGGGCACCTGCAGGTGTACATTCCCTGCCTCCAGAGGCTGCTCACTCCATTTGGGGAAGTTTTAGCCATAGGATGTTTTCTTGCTGGGCCTGGATCTGTTTTTCAGAGCCACACAGAAAGATTTTCCTTTCCCTGCTTGGGGTCTGGCCTTCTCACAGGAGGACAGCTATCCCACCTGTCCAGTCTTGTCACCTCTGTCTACACACTCTCTATTCCTTCTCAGGCTTTTCAGGTGCCTTTGCTGATCACAGGTGTGGGGAGGAAAGCCACTCAGGAATGGGGACGGAGAACTTGAGACTTTGCTGGCTAGGTCAAGCCGATTTTTTTCTCTCCAGGGCCACCTGTCATCTCATTCATTTCTTCTCTTTTGGTAGCTTCAGCTTGAAGCTACCAAAGCTTGAATTCTCAAGCTTCCAGGATTATGTAAATTAGTAAGGCTACAAGCACGTAAAATTATTAAGAGTATTTGATAAATACAAAAGAATACATGTAAGTTACAAAGTTGTAAGAAACACTGTGGAATCCACCACCTAGCTGAATGTGGATTGTCACAACACATCACCTCTAGCCCTGCTCTGTCCCTGTCCCATCCCCTGGCAGAGGGCACCCTTCTTCTGAGGGCATTTTTATCAGCCTTTTGCCATTTTTATGTAATGTTGCCCCTCAGATGTTTCCCTAAACGACGCATTCTATAGTTGCATGTGCTTTTGAGCTGCGTAAAATGGTATTGTGCTACATATAGCTTTCTGTAGCTCTCATTGCTTCTACTAAATATTGTGTTTCTAAGATTCATCCATGTAATGTTTGTACTTGTAGTTCATTCAGTTTCCCTGCTTTTTAATATTTCATCGTGTGTTCATTGTTATCAGTTTTTTGCTGTCGTGAGCAAAGCTGCTGTGAGCATCTTTGACCGTGTACATTTCTTTCATGCACATGAATAATAGTTCCTCTACGGCATACACTGGTGAAATTGCTGCATCACGGGGCAAGGAGTTTTCCTCTTTTGAGAAATGCATCAGATCTCAAAGAAAAGAGCCGTCCTGTTGGCAGGGGTTGTGGGCTACAGAAGTGTGTCTGTCCTAGCCTGAGTAGCAGCCAGGTCTCTGCAGGGAATATTTCCCAAGCTGAGTAGCAAGAGCCAGGTTCCTTCCAGCACTCCCATCTTGGAGCCCCCACAGGCTGCAGAGAATAGCAGAGTTACTTTACACAGAGCGAGGATGAATGGAGCTTGTGTAAACGTGGGTGTGTAGGGCTGAGACGTCCTCGAAGATCTAATTTACTGCCCTGCTTTCCCATCCTGGAACCTCTGCCAAGTGCCTATAAAAAAGATGAAATATTTAGCCAAGATTGGGGAAGGAAGAATCAAGGCAGACTTTCACATTGGCCGTGGTGTTGAGAAGGTGGTTTGGGCAGTTTTCTTCTGTACCATCCCAGATTTAAATCCTGGCCATCCGTTGATTGTCTGGTTGAAATTCCATGGTCTGAATGAAATCTTTTTGTCCCCACATGCAGGCATCTTACCTTCCTCTGCATTTCTCAGGTGTGCTTAACAGCTGTGTTGTAGTTGAGACTATGGCCTTGAGGGCAGGGTCTTTGTTTCTTACTCTTTTGTGACCCCCTCCCTCTGCTCCACCCACCCTGCAGCACTGACGTAGTAGTAGGTACTTATTAAATGCAAGCATTAATTGACCAGCCTGCAAACTGGGTGACAGGCTACTTTATCATCTTTCCCATTCCTTACCTCCAAAAGTAACTTCCCAAGAGCTGTATTTCTGGGAGGCTGAGACACCTGTTTTGAAAAAGGCTTTTAAGTGCATTGTGCAGTGAGGGGCACATTCTAGGCCAGGCCTGCAGTCAGAGCAGAAGCGTGGAGTGGTCTGTGTTGCTCTCAGCACTCATTCCAGGATCAGCTGCTGATGGCAGGGCTTGGAAAGGGCTGAATCCTAGCAACTCTACAGGAAGGAAGAAAAGTATCATCTCAGTATCCCAGGTTCTCAGGCAGCAGAAGGCAGTAGTAAACAACCCAGAGGGTCCTGAGT
This sequence comes from Symphalangus syndactylus, assembly GCF_028878055.3. Taxonomy (NCBI): domain Eukaryota; kingdom Metazoa; phylum Chordata; class Mammalia; order Primates; family Hylobatidae; genus Symphalangus; species Symphalangus syndactylus. The sequence goes on along the minus strand of NC_072427.2, from coordinate 151,670,970 downwards.
TGTCGCCGTTTAGGAAAAAAATATAAGTAAGTGAGGCCGGGCGTGGTGGCTTACGCCACCCAGCACTTTGGGAGGTGGGTGGATCACGAGGTCAGGAGATCGAGACCATCCTGGCTAACACGGTGAAACCCTATCTCTACTAAAAAAATACAAAAAAAAAAAAAAAAATTAGCCGGGCATGGTGGCGGGCGCCTGTGGTCCCAGCTACTCGGGAGGCTGAGGCAGGAGAATGGAGTGAGCCCCGCAGACGGAGCTTGCAGTGAGCAGAGCTTGTGCCACTGCACTCCAGCCTGGGCGACAGAGTGAGACTCCGTCTCAAAAAAAAAAAAAAAAAAAAAAAAAAATTTATATATATATATATATATGTAAGTGAATGAAGGAATGAGTGGAGTGAAGTGGCAATGAGTGACGAGAGCACAGACCAGCAGCGTGCTCTAGTGGCAAGAAGCCTGGCCGGGAGCCTGGAGCCACGGGGTTCACACGCTAGCATTTTCCTTACTTTTTGGGTGACATTGGAAAAACTGCCCAATGTCTTCTCAGCTTCCTTCTCTGAAAAATGGGGCAAAAGTACATATGCCCCAGGGTGGTTGAGAAGATCAGAGGAGATCATGTTTGTGAAAGTTCCCACTTCCCTTGAGTCCTTGTGTAATGTCACCAGGGGCTGCGTGGATCGACAAGACTGCGTGTGGTGAATGCGTGTGTGATTCCCTCACGGAGTAGGTCTGAATTTGGAAGGTGTCGACTGCATCCTCTCTCCCACCCTCTGATGATGGCTGGTTATTTCAGATGGGGAAGGCGGTGCCTCTGTGAACTGGGCTTGTCCTGCAGCCAGAGTTTTGTGCTTTTCCTGTGAGCTGCACTGTGTGAGGGCTGATGGCTGGCTCCAGTCAGTGGCACCTTCCCAGTTTGCCTGTGTGGGGGGATAGCAGGTGCCAATATGATTAGCTCTGGGGGCGCTTTGGCCTAGCTTGCCTGCAACAGCACTTAATTTGGGGGAGTCCAGCCAATCTTCTCAAATGAGGACTTGCTGAAGCCGTGCCTCATGTTCCAGGATTCCCCAGGACCTGCTGCGGCTGGGGAGGCATGAGGGATCCTGATTCAGGGTTCCACAGCTCTGTCCCTGTGACTTGAGGCTGCAAACTTCCCCAGGGCCAGGGGCAGGCTGTGCTGTTGTCTCTGTTCCTTTAGCGTCCTCTGCAAGCCTGTGGTGTTTGGAGAAGAACAGTGCACCTGAAGTCAGAAGGCCTTGGTTTGACCCCCCTGCTCTGCCTCCTGAGCCGCAGCTCTGTGACTCAGAGCCAGTTGCTTCATGTCTCTGAGCGTCATCTTCCTCATTGGTGGAGAGAAGACAATAATATCTACCTTGAGCGATTGGTGCAATAATTTAATGTTAATTACCATTTATCTAGTACTTTCTGAGAGTGACAAACACTTGGTAAACACTTTACAGGCATGATTTCCACAGCAAACCTGAGAGGAAGGTGTTATGCCCTTTTAAAGATGAGGCAGCTGGAGCTCAGAGAGGTTAGGTAACTTGCCCTGGGCTGCACAGCTGGTAGGTTGCAGAGCCCATTCACTTCAGCTGCCTGCCTCTGAGGCCTGTGCCCTTCGCTGCCACCAGGATGCTTCCTCCAGTAGATAAGATGATATGTAAAGAACGCTCAGCATGCTGTTGGCCGGATCTGAGTCTTACCCAGGCCGTGCAATTTGCTGAGAGACTGGGGCTTTCTGGGGACTGGAAAAAATGGAGGCGGGGGTAGAGAAGAGACTAGTAAGCCTGGGTCTGTGCTTCCCAGCCTTTGTAGGGGAATCATCCGAGAGTCCAGGCTGTGGGGTATTTTTGGTAGCAGGCTCATGACTCTTCTCCAGGTTCAGCAGGAGGGAGAGGGCGGGTAGTGACGTACAGGGACATAGCTCATTCTGCAAGTTCATGAAAAGCTCTGCAGGCTCAGATCCTGTCATCATTGGGCACCCTCTGGGTTCCTAGTACTGTAGGGCACATTTGAGCAATGTCATACAGATGCCGCCCTGCGCTTAGGGAGCCCCTGGTTGTCAGATAGAAACGGGCACACGTGTGAAATGATTGTGAGCAGCAGCTAAGGCAGTGAGCAATGCGGTGTGAGGATTTGTGGGAGGGGCCATTGCTTTGAATGACTCATCAGGGAGGGCCTCCTGGAGTAGGTGGGGTGGCAGCTGAAGCATGGGTAGAATGTGGCCAGGAGAGAGGAGGGACTGTGAGATACATCAAAAGAGAAGGCTCATCCCAAACTTGGGCCACGGGGTCATTGTATTATCCTGATCAATGTCATCCCCTTTGTCACATTTTTAAAGTCTCCTGTGTCAGCCGCTCTATAGGAAGCCCATCACACAGATATTCCTGGGCTTGTCTCCTGATGACTTACGATCAAAGACAGGCTGGTGCCCACCTACGTGAAATGTGACCTGCAAAGCATTCTGTGAGGCCGTTCTGGTCCTTGTATTTCCCACCCATTCTCCTTATACCAAGGCTACCTGTTGGCCACAGAACAGAGTGTCCCCTCTGGCTGGGAGAGACCTCAAGTTGGCTTTGCCAAATTCCTTCCCTCCTTCCTCACCAAGGACACTCCAGTGGACAGCCAGAGCCTCTGCAGCTCTGTCCCACCCGAGGCAGGCTGCTGTGGAAGGGGCAGTGCTCTTAGCCCACTCTTCTTTCTCTGAGCTTGGCCTGCCCTCCTGGTTGGGCTGGAATTGAAAACCTGATTGATCTCCCTGGAACAAATGACAGTTTTATGATGTAGGGTTTCAGCTTTCTGCAAGTCTCCCCCACCCCAGGCACAGAGAGGGCAGGGTCAGCTTGCCCCCTTCCCTTCTGAAGCCAGAGGTGGTCATTAGCTCCCTCCAGCTGTCCCTGAGTCCACACAGCCAGCTGCTGCCTGCTGTGAAAGGGCATTGCCGCCACCATCTGCAGCTCATTTCCCTGGTAGGAATTTTGCAAACAACCTTTTTAATCATGTTTATGAACTGAGTGTACATTTGCTGCAGGTTGAGTTTCCTGTGATGATGAAAAGCTTTGTTATAAAGCCAGCAGGTTGGGTTTCAAAATCCAGCCTCATTGTGGATCTTTCTCTACCTTCCTCTCCTCTTCCTTCCCTCCTCTTCCCACCCCAGTCATCCTCAAGAGAAGGACTAGAATATTCCCTCATTTTCCCATGCTGTTTACAAAGCACTTCTGTCTCGTAGAGAAGATGCATTATCCCCATTCTACAGGTAACAGTACCGAGGGTCAGAGAGACCATGTGATCTGCCCAAGGCTCATGGTTGACAGCTGCTGAGCTGAGCCTTGAACCCTGGTTCTGCATCTGTGTCCTCTGCTGTTCCCACTCTGCTGAGCAACTTTGACCTGGCTGGCATGACAGACGCCCTCTCTGTGTATTTCTCAAAGTCTTCTCCTGCCCCACCCTGGGGACATGTGGCCTGAGCACAGTCCTCAGCTGCCAGGGGCCAGCTTTGTGCTGAATTGTGGTTTGTGGCTTTTATTTATTCCCACGGTGCCCTTTGTGAATGTCATTGAGTTTATTAGGTCCAGCTCCTTCTCCTTTGCTAGCTAGAATACCAAACCCTAAGTGGTGCTGTTACCCTGAAAACATTGCCGACCCTTCCATGTCTCACGGGGACGGCCCTGGCCGAGAGTTGGGGCTTGTGGGTTTAGATTCCAAAGCCAGCTATCCTTTATTCCCTGTTCGAGGAGAAAGTCTCATGCCTTCATTTCTCCACTCAAAAAAACGGAGTAAAGATTCTCTCTTTAAACCCCGGTCCCTACTGGGGCAGCAGGAAGGTGCACTGGGAAAGTCAGCAGAGGCCATCTGACAGCAGCAGCAGAAGCACCGTTTAGTGCTTGGCGTCTGTTGAACTGGGGCCACCAAAGGCCTTTCGCCCATGGGCGTGCAGCAAATGTAGGTGGGTGGTGGGGCCACCCTTTGCGTGTGTAACACCTTCATTCCCAAGCTGTTTCCTTGCTTCATGTTCTCTCTGGTTTCCCTGAGAACATGCAGGCCCTCCCCAAAGGAGGGTCGAGTGGCCGCCATCTCAGCCCAGGGAGAGGTAGGTGAGTTCCCGCTGGCATCCAGCATGGCGTTAGACCTGAGGGTGCCCCAATTCATCCCCTGATCATGCCTTCTGTTTTCCAGGCCTGACTTCATCATCCTGGGAGGGAAGAGAGCGAGCGTACATTCTCCCTTGTGAAAAAGAGGGAGAGAGGCAAGGCATAGAGGGGTGCCTGGTGGGTAATGAGTGGTGGGGCTCTGTTGTCACGTCCTTGCTGGGAACACTGGGCAGGAGTCTGCTTAGCTGGGACTTGGCCCCTCTCTGAGCCAGGCCTGCCTGTGAATGCTGCCTCCCTGACTCAAGCCTGTCATCTGAAAAGCACACACTGGCACACCCACATAGAGGGCAGCACCTTCTTTCCCCTCTTGGTCTTAACTTTTACCCTCATTAACATGATCATGATGGCGCCTGTATTCCTGTTTCTGCAAGCCCTCTGTGGGCGAGCAGTGTCTGCCAGGCAGCCGCCACCTTCCCCACTCCACTGCCCGAGTTGGATCCCAGCAAACGGGGTCAGAGAGAGAGGAGCTCATTTTTTGCCTTTTAGAAGTAGAAAGTCTCTTTGCCAGGTCTGCTGAGCTTTCATTTGGTCTGAACTGGGTAGAGGTTACTTGCATAGGTCAGCGCAGACAGTGGCATTGCTGGGGCGGAAACCCAGGAGTCCTGGTTCCTGGTCTGCCCTCCTGGACTTACCCTTCTGGGAGGGTCATCGGAGCTTCCGACAGGCTCCTGACGGGGAGGGGTGCAAAAGGGATTCCTTGATGGGGAATAAGGAAGGAGCTGAGTGCAGGGGAGGAAAACAGCTGGGGATATGGAAATTTTGAAAGGGAATAAAGCCAAGAAAACACTGACTATATGGGGGGGGGACGTGGCATCGCCACGACCAGAGGTACAGAGGAGAGGCTTGACAAAAAAGGGCCAGGTGTAATCAATGACCTTATTTAGTCCTCCTGTCCCTATTACTCCCTTTTTTTTCCTTTTAGCTTTTTATTGTGGAAAATTTTAAACATTCACAAAAATAGAGCACATAATTTAGAGAACCCTTGCGTGACCCTCACCCGGCCTCCACGACCTACCGTTCCTTTATTTCATCTGCTTTCACCGCCTTTTTTCCTCCTGGGGTATCTTAAAGCAGATCCCAGACATCCTGTCATTTTACCCACAGCTACTTTTCCAACTCTTTGAGGGGTGTGTTTGGAGTCCAAAGGCCCCACTGCAGGCCATGGGGAGAGAGTCCGTTGTGTGGACGAGGGGGGAGAGTGTGGGGCCAGGTCGGGGAGCAGCCCGGGAGCATCGTGGATGGTCCTTGAGGCGTGCTCAGCCGAGGGGTCCAGCAGTAACTCTCGCTGATTGAGTGCTTGCTGCGGGCGGGACATTGCTCTGGGCACTTCACACACTTCACGTACTCATTCCTCAGCACAGTTAAGAATAGTGGGCTCAGAAGGGTCTGGTAATGTGCTCGAGCTCACACAGCTGGGCAGTGAGGAGGCCAGGATTTGAATCCAGGTCTCAGGACTCCAAAGCCCTGGTCTTGTCTGTTGCTACACTGCCTCTGGGGGTGTTAAGGCACAGCTGGCACTTGAGGGAGTAGGTGTTTGAACCCAGGGCTGTCTGGCTTCAAATCTGTGATCCTTACACTATGCCAGCCTGTCTCCCCTGCACTGTGGTGTTAAATATGAGCATAATATTAACTCCCGTGATCTAATGTGGATTTTATATATGACAACAGCAGCACTGAGATGGCATGGACGTTGGAGAGTTGTGGCTTGCTGGCTGTTGCTGTAATTAGGTCTGTATAAAAAGAAATAGTAGCGATCAGTAAACATGACAGAATGGGGAATATCACTAGTAATCAAAGAAATCCAAATTATGCCAACAGTAGTATGCTATTTTCTTGCCTTTCACATGTGCATGGATTTTTAAACCGATAATTGCTAATATGATGGAGCTTTCTACTACAGCACTGGTGGAGTGTAACGTGTTAAAACCTTAGAGGAAAATCACTTTGCAGAGGGTTCCAAGAGCCTTGAAAACAGGCTTATCCTCTGACCCGTAACTGCACCTCTAAGACTCCATTCTAAGAAAATAATCAGAAATGCTGTCAAAGATTTTGTGTGTTAGGGTGCTCATTAAGTAAGAATTTATAATAAAGGACAATTAAAAGCAATTTAGGTGTCCTACATTAGGGAGAACGCCTAAATAAAGTATGATATGTGTGTGGATAAATGAGTTGAGGGAACGATTAAATGATATGGGGAAAGTGTTCACACTGTGTTGTGGCATTTACATACTATGTATTATAGATGTATAATTACGTATTATAAACATACATACTATAAAGTTTGCCCTTTTTGGTGTACAGTTGAGTTTTCAAAAACACACTCATAAGTCATATATGTGTCAATATAATTTTAGGTGAGGAAAAATGGTATATGGTATGTTCCTAAGTTTTAAAAACATGTGTGTCTACAAATACAACTTCATATGACCAGAAGGACATCAGTAAAGGGTGATGAAACTGAGTGTCCCTGGAGAAACAGCCTGCATAATTTTAAACAAGTACTTTCCTTCTTGGGCCCGTTTCTTCCCCGACATTCTGTGAGTGCCCTTATCCCAGTCATGGTCAGCGTGGTGGGTGTGGGCTCCGAGCCGTGACAGGCGCTGACCTTGGGTGGAGGCCCCGGCCTTGCCAGTGTGCCCAGCGGGGCTGGGGAGGCGGCTGGGCACGGCGAGCCTGGGCTCCGGTGTGTGTCACTCGGCTCAGTATAGAATGGAATGCTGCTCGCTGGGGCCGTGTCCTGGCCGAAGATCAGTGGAGGGCAAAGTCCTCTCCCCTGCCCCCTCCTCACCGTCTCTGCCATGCAGCTGCTTCGGAGTTGGGGCTCCAGCATGCAGGGGGCCACTGGCCCTAGAGAAGGAGAATTCCGCCAGTTCCCCCGAAGACCTAGAATTCCTCCTTTTCCTCTGAGTGGAGTCAGCAAATCAGGGGAGAGAACATTCTCGCTCCCCACCCACCCTGCCACCTCTGATGTTCCTGAGGCCAGCATCAGGGGCCTCCCGGTTAGGGCTTCCTTGGACCCCTGGGGGTGACGTTATTCTTAACTTTGTTCCCAGCAGGGAGAAGCCTGTGTGTGTAGTTGGTCCAAGCATCTAGAAGCTGCTCTTTCAAAGTCATGAGCTGGGTTGGGATGGGGTTGAGCTGCTTCAGGGCGAGGGGGCCCTTGCCAGCAGCCTGGGAGTGGCTCTGCCACCTGCCCTGCTCTAGGCTGGTGTGGGTGTGGCCCAGGCCCTGGACATGCCTTCTGCCCGATGCCTGGAGCCCTGGGATGCCACCCAGCCAGCCCCACCTCCCACCTCTAGCCAACAGCAAGCACAGCTCCATTCTGTAGATGAAGAGCCATAGCCTAGACATGTGACACGGCCAGTCCAGGCTCCCACAGTGAGTTCTGAACAGAGCCCAGAGCAGAAACTGGGTCCCCTGGTGGCCAGGTGTTCCTTTCCCCTTTGCCTGCTAGCTCCCCGAGGATGGGGACTGTCCCTGCCCTCCTCTGTGGAGCCCAGCTGACAGCTCAGGGCTGCGTGTGGAGGATGTAATGGGTGAGCAAGGGGCTCCAGCAGTCACCGGGCTTGACTCAGGCCTCGGCTGGAGGGGCAGCTGCCACAGTGGGGAGCCCCAGCTCTGCCCTGAACGTATCGTGGAGGCTTGGGCGCATTGCCCCCTCTCAGGGCCTAGGCACCTGCTGATCTCCCAAGGACTCGTGTCCATTCTGGTTTCTTTCCTCCCACGATTCTGAGTCGTGCTGACTGCCAGGCATCGTGTTTCCCTCTGGTGGCTGCACCGCACCTCACACGTGTTCCCTGCTGTGCAGAAGTGATATGTGGGCCTGTCATAGAGGGACCCTGTGACAGGGCATCCAGACGGGAGCTCTGTGGGAGAACTGGGTCTCCAGGTCTCCTAACCAGTCTCTGAATCAGCCTGAGAAAGTTGGGGTGTAGATGGTACCTTTGGAGGGATGAAGGAGCAGGGAAGATGTCATCAATGGACCCTAAAATCCAACGTAGAAAACATAACCCAATAGAGTGATCCCTGCAAGCATCATAGGATTCCTGTGAGCTTTGGTTTCCTGTGAGCTTTTCTACCGCCTTCCCTGTACCCGAGTTACTGTCCATGGTTGAGTTCCCCATCTCATTGTCTGCTGGACTCACTCATCATCTTTCCACCATCACCATCACAGCCACTGTGTGTGGAGTGTTTCTCGTGGGCCGGGCACGGAGCTGGGTGCTTTACCACCTCGTTGAATTCCTGCTGCAGCCCCAGGAGGCAGGGGCTCCTGTTGTACCTTAAGTTTTGCACATAAGGCGGCTCAGAGAAGTTAAGTAATTTGCTCTGGTTTCACAGCAGTTTGTGGTGCACCAGCTCTGTCTGACTCAAGCCCCTCACTCTTCCCATAGGGCTGCACCGATCCCCTCATCCCCACAGGGCTGATCCCTGAGCCCACAAGATAGGGCTGTTGGCTAAGCAGCTTAGGGCACAGCCAGGTCATGGCACAGGAAGCTTCAGTCATGGGGACCAGTGGGGTGGAGAAGCAGCCAGGCATCAGCCCCTCTGCTGTCACCCTCCGTGGCTTCCTCTTCAGGGAGGGTGACAGCGTGTAGGGGTTGACACCCGTGGTCTAGTCTTGCCCAGGTTGGCTGAGGAGGGCCATGAAGGCCCCATTGATGTTCTATCTCCTCTGATACGGGCTGTCAGGCAGGTGGAGATCCCAGCCCAGCTGCTCTAGGCAGCAGGGGAGCGAGAGGTGACTGACCTCAAGGCCACCACCTCTGAGAAGACTTCTCTTATTGTACTAGCCCCTGCAGTTGTCCTGGGGTTCTGCTGCCCCCACATGCCCTTTAGTTCTGCATTCCTGGGAACCAAGGCTTACCCGCAGGGTCTTGGCAGTCAGTCATAAGCTCTCTGGTGCCTGGCACCTGGGCCAAGACTGCCCTTTCAGCTTGCCCGTTGGGACTGCTGGGTGTAAGCTTTAGCAACAGGGCCTGTCTGGGAGCACTTTGTCCCCCACGGTGGACTCCAGGGTGATGGGTGCTTAAGCGATGTTATTTTTGACCCCAACTGTCTTCTTGGAGGCAGGGAGATGTCTATGTCTGTGATGCAGCCTTCTTGACCCAGACTCTTGTCCCCTCCCCAAGAGACTGCCAGCCACATGGGCCCTGGTCCCAGTAGGTAAGCGGGTCTCGGCTGGCCTTATCCTCCCCCTGCACTTCCCCTTCTTTTTCTGGACCTTCAAAGCCCTTCAGCCACTCAAGGCCTGTGGACATCTCGGGAGGTGAGGTGTGTGGAAGCCCCATCCTCTCCCGCTCCACCCCAGCCGGAAGGAGGCCACGTCCTTATTCTCTGCCAGCCGCAGCCCTGGAGCTGGGTCCCAGCCCTCTGCAGATGGCGTGAGGTGCATAGAGGGGGGCAGAGGCAGCTGGTGGCGTGGGCTGGGGCCTCTGAAGAATGGCCTGGCGAGGTCTGCTTTGGGAGAACGCGCTCTCGAGCCCCCTCACACCCCACCGGACCACGCGCTGCAGGCAGACAGCGAGCGCCGGTAGCAGCAGGTCCCACCAGATGGCGATCCCCCAGCCACCCCCCTAAAGGGGACCATGTGGTTGATGGTCCCTTTAGTCACGGCGTGAGACCCGGGTAATGGGGAGAGGGTTTGTGGGGGCCAGAGCTCAGCAGTAGAGACGGCAGGGTGTGTGGTTCACCAGGCTTGCCTGCCCCAGCCAGGCTCGGTGGAGTCGGAAGCCTCGAGCGTTTTCCCTGCTGAGGCTCTTCCTCCCCTGCTCCTCTTGGGACCGTGGATGCAGCCTCATCTCTCAGCATCCAGTATTGTGCTGTGGTAGTTTCAGGGCCCCCCTCCTGCCAAGCCTGTCTCTCTCATTCTGTGCATTAGCCTCTTGACTCTGTGGGCATCCCAGTCTTTCCAAGGACTCTGTAGCAGCCCAGCTCATCTAGGTGCTAAGTGCTCCTGGGAAGAAGAGAGGAAGACAGACCACCACGTCCCCAGGTACTGCCACACTCCCCTCCAGCCCAGGCAGGTGCATTCCCTCTGCTTCTCTCTGGCAGCGCCTGGTTCTGGAACTCGGCACTGCTCTGACCAGACCATCCAAGCCAGTGAGCAGGTGCCTGGACCAAAGCACGTTTCTTGCACCTGCCAGCCGGTGGAGCAGCCCTGGAAGGTGCCAAGCCCATTTCTGGCTCTCGGGCCTTGGCCAGGGGTGGAGCTCAGGGGGTGCAGGAAGGATGACCCTGACACCACTCCTAGGCCTCCACCCTGACCATGGAAAGGGAAAGCTGACTCTTGCCGAGGGAGAGAAATGGTTTTCAGTGTTCTTTTTCTCAGCTCCCTTTTGTGTGCTGCAAAGGAGGGAAGCAAGTTGAGTTGGCAGCCCAGGGGAAGGGAGTGAGGCGGGGGCAAAGTTTCCCCTTGATCTGCCATATGACCTCGGAACATCTTGGGCCTGGGCCACCTATAAACTGAGGAGGGAGAAGGCTGCCTGCTTCCTGTCCTCTCTGCCTGGCCTCCTTGCAGTATATCGGAAGAATCGGAGCCACCAAAACAGTCAGAAGAGAGGGTGGTGGAGGCATTTGGCTGCATCTCCCAACCCCCAACACCCTTTGCTCACAGCACCTGGGTGTGATGGGCAGACCAGCCCATGGCACGGAGCCATCGTCAGCATGGATTCTGTATCTTATCTGTGCATTTTTGGTAACTGGTGGAGGTCTCTAATTCCTTGCACTGCAGAGTCTTTGCTGGGCAGATTTGGGTATTCTCCTGCCCAGTCCACCTTGCCTTCTGACTGTGGGGCAGAGAGCAAGGTGGGGTGGGCAAGAGAATGCCCAAATCTGCCCAGCAAAGATTCTTCAGTATCTCCCTCTGTATTAGGCTATTCTTGCATTGCTATAAAGAAATAACCTGAGACTGGGTGATTTATAAAGAAAAGAGGTTTAACTGGCTCATGATTCCGTAGGCTGTACAGGAAGCATGGTGCTGGTATCTGCTCGGCTTCTGCTGAGGCCTCAGAGAGCTTTCAGTCATGGTGGAAGATGAAGGGGAAACAGGCACTTCACATGACAGAAGCAGGGGCAGGTGAGATTGGGGCTGGGGGGTGCCACACACTTTCAAACAACCCAATCTTGTGAGAACTCACGCTTGTGAGGACAGCATCAAGGGGATGGTGCTAAACCACTCATGAGAAATTCATCCCCATGATCTAGTCACCTCCCCACTTCCAGCATTGAGGGTTACAGTTCAATAGGAATTGGTGGGGACCAATATCCAAACTCTATCACCCTCTTCCCCACCTTTTCCCAGCTCCAGCTCTCCACCCCACTCTTTGAGAGCTCTGCAGCCTTCGCTGAGGTCAGGAGAACTTTGGCTGCCTTGGCAGAAGTCCTTGAACACTGTTTCCTTACTGAGGATGTGCCCTGTGCTGGGCAGGGAGAGAGGCAGATGGATATCTGGCAGAATTTCCCACTTGAGAAGTTTGGGATTCCGAGCCCATTCCCCTCTCAGTGCCAGGGAACAGTAGCCCAATTGTTCCAAACCCGTGTTCTCTGGGTCAGTGTGCCTACATCCCTCCTGACCATGACACTCCCATTCCTGGGCCTAATAATAGCCCCTTTTGGGGTAGGGCAGAGCAAAACTTGAGTTTGTGGCTGTTCAGATCCATCTGGTATCTTCCCCAGCTCCCCTCTCTGAATACCGCCCCACCATCCCGCCAGCCTGCCATCTAGGTGGCTCACAGGAACTGCCCTAGGACCCGGGGGAAGACATCTCTGCTTTGTAGCCTCACTTGCTTCCCGGGGCAGAGGGAACAAGACCAGGAATGTTCAGGGGACAGTGGCGTCCTGGGTGAAGTGGGGCAGGTTCCAGGATAGATTTTCTGCAGTGTGCTTTTGGCCGCTGGGAGAATGCGTGGGAGGGAGGGTGCGCGTTTTTCAGGGCAGAGAAGAGGAGCAACGTACTGTGCACACATGGAAGGCACCCAGGGGACGTTCAGTGTGTCCAGCGTCGTCGGGTTTATTAAGAAGGTGTCTTGGGAATGACTGTGAGCATGTCCTAGGCCTGGCCCTGAGCAGTTAAGGTTATAGCAGAAAGGACTTGACAAAGGCCCAGAAACTTACTAAAGGCAGAGTCAGAGAGAGGAGCTGCGGTGACAGCTGCTTGTGGCTGATGAGCATTACTGGCTGGCCCCCCTACCCACGTCTCCAAGTAGAGTGAGTGCCAGTCGCCAGATGGTTGGAGTGTAAGCCAGCTTGGGGCAGGAGATGGGACCTAAAGACGTCTGGGGGTCCTTTCTGCCTTTGACTCTAAGTCTTCAGGGCAGGAGGAACCACAGGAGTGCCAAGAGAGCGTCAGCCAGAAAGACTTGCCGGGTCTCACGTCCTCTTCGGAGACAGACATGGGCGAGGGAAGAGACCTTCAGAGAAATGGAGTTTTCCAGTCTACAAAGCACCCGTGGGGGGTACCCACTGAGTAGATGTGACCTTGCCTGTGAGCCAGTCTAACTTCATCTCCATTGTCATCTCCTTTTGACGTTGGCCATCTGGTTTTGAGAATAGGCTGGGCGGTTCAAATCTCGGTCAGCCTCCTCCATGCTGGTGTCTAGCCCAGCCTCCTCTCCATGGATCTGTTGGTGCCAGTTCGCTGCACAGGCTGTGCTTGTGGCTTCCCTGTCAACATTCCCCTGGGCTATTTGTTTCCCACTGCTGGGCTCCCAGACTCACTGTTGAAAGGAGGAGCTACCCCACCATCCTGCAGAAATGCTGACCCTTTGCCTGTCGCTTCTGTTGCTAGAACAGGGCAGCATGTACCTTCTGTGTGTGCATGCCAGTGGGGAAGCGCAGCGGGACATGGAGGGTGATGGATTAGAAGACTGCATCTTAATCAAATGACAGACTGACTGTCTGCTTGCCCCTTTCCCAGAGATGTGCTCAACCTCTCCGGATTAGAGCAACAGCCACTTCATTTTAATCAGGGAGCTAATGGCTCCCTGAATGCCTCTTTCCTGGCGATGTCTGTCCCCTGGGGATTTTGATGAGATTGCCCTCACATGACACTCATACTCCCTAGGTACTTTCCAGACTTCCTTCAAGGTGCATTGGCCCCCCTAGGCACACTCCCTACTTATTTAGCTTTGAAATTGTCCTGCCTTTTCTGAACAGATCGGAGGTGTCATTCCTTGTGGGACAGACATGGGATAGAGTTTGTGAGGGCTGCAGAGGACCACTGGGTTGTAGCCCTTTCTTGGGGCTGCTGCTGTTTCTTTATGAAAATATGTGCTCTCCTAGTTTCCTTCTGCCTTCTTGCCCTGGACTTAATGTTCCTGAACCTCACGCTCCTGATCTCCTGCCCTTTCTTGCTCTTCTCTCTCTCCTTGACAAACCTGCCCAGCCTCTTGGTTTCAGCCATGGATTCTGATAATAACTTCTTACATTTATAAAGTGCCTCTGTAGTTTACAGAGCATTTTTACATCCATTACACTCATTCCTACAGTGAGCCCGGGAGGTGGAATAGATCATATTTTTTTTTTTTTGGAGGATAAAATTGAGGCACAGAATGATTAAAGCCACAGTTTGGTTATGCCCCCTGCTCCCCAAAAGAATTTGACTCTGAGGTCATACAGTGTGTGGCTGAGCCCGGTAGACCCTCCCTCACCACGTTTCCAGCTACATCCGGTGTCTCCATAAACATCTTCCACTGGTCTTTCAAACTTGTTTCAACTTCTTGCTTCAAAAGTCCTCCTTGGTCCTCTGGTTCGGTAATGGATCCCACCACCTGCCCAGCTCCCAGGCTGGAAACCTCTGTCTGCCCCCTTCGCGCTCATGCCGCCTCCCTGAGGCCCCTCCTGTCTATCCCACCTGTTCTTGTGCATTTTTACTGCCATGCCCCTAGGTCAGGCCTCACTTTGCCCAGTCACTACGTTGTTCCCTGATCTCCCTGTCCCTAGTTCCTCTTAGTTCAGTTGCTACAGGCCTGCTAGAGTCTGCTTCCCAGGGCCTTAACCATGTTAACAGCCCTCTCTCTGCTTCTGCACAAGGCCCCACCACAGAAGCCGGTGGAATTCATGCTCCTCCCTCTTGTCACCTGGACCCTCCAGCTGCCACTCTTTCTCGATGACTCCAGGCACCCTGTGGGCGGTCAGACCTCACTGCTCTCTGTTCCAACCAGTCACGCATGGAGCCTCCCAGGAAGTGCTCCAATGTCACATCCTGTCCCACTTCCTGTCCGCATGGCTCCTGCTTTCCTTCCTGCCCACCATTCTCTCCAGATCAATTACCCGTGCTCATTACCAGCCCACCCACTTTTCCTTAAAGTTTCTGTCTCAAACGTTGCTTCTTCCATGAAAACTTTGCTCTCTCCTCAAGGCAAAACCTCTGAATTCCTCTTGGCTTTGCCTCCCTCCTACATCCTTCGTGCTTTTCACTCGTACCTTGGTCGTCTGTGCCCACGCCCGACGTTCCTGAGGACCGAGCCCACGTCAGACTTGTCCACAAGGTCGGAATGGACTGTGGTTAGGGCTGCTTGCTGAGCACCTCCACATAGCAGGTGCTGTCTTAGGGCTTCACATATGTTTGGTTTCATCCCCAGATCATCCCTCCAGGGCAGACATCTTTACCTTTGTTTTATGAATGAGGAAACAGGCCCAGAGAGATTATGTAATTTATTCAAAGCCTCTGCGTGAGTGATGGAACCAGGATTTGAACTCTGGATGTCAGACTCCAGATCCTGCATGTTTTCCTCCTGCAATGCTGCATCTTGTTGATGAGTGGGGTTGATTGCCCCTTGTCCTCTCACCATGTACAAGGGCAGTACTGGCTTAAAGGATTTCATTTTAAATCCCTTAAAATTAAAAGGATTTTATTTCAAAGAAATTAAACTTTCCTCAATTTCTTTGAAGAAATTAGGACTACCCATGCTGGGTCAGCAGCCCACCCAGCGGGCATGGATGGGGGGTGGGGTGGGATGTTTCTCAAAGTTCTCTTGATCTTAGCCATGTTTTTATCCTGTGCCACCCTGCATGGTAATGAGCCCCTTGCCTTTGCCCATTGTGTAAAGCTCAGACGCCCTTTATTTGTCCTCAGATAATGCTTTCAAGCTTCAAGGGTTCCCTGGGGTTCTATTTCAGGATCTGTTAGGCAGGTCTGTTTTGGCCCTCTTCACTGTCCTTCATGATTTTGCAGACTCTGATCCAACCCCATCAGCCCGTTTTTCCAGAATGTAGTTCATGCCTTTTTAGGGTTCACCCATCATGTCTCACTTTTTCACATGCTTCTTGGGTGTCTGGTGTATTTCATGTGTGAGAATGAGTCTCCCCAGATGAGTGGGATGCCCTGAGGGCAGGGCCATTATTCCCTTTCCTCTAGACCTGCCCACAGCTACACACACAGCAAGACCTTCTCATTGCACAGGTAGCCCAAGACGCCCTGTCCCCCTCCCACTCCCAGGCCCGGCCAGCCCATGCTGAGGCCAGCTTCTCAGCAGCCACAGATATCGCCCGTCCCAGGTTGGCTGGCTCAGAGTGCAGTGTCCATGACACCAGAACCCTTTCCTGGTCCTGTGACGGAGCGCCAGAGGTATGCAGAGCTCGGCTCTCGGGTGACTGTTGGCTGCCAGGCCCGGGAAGCAGCCCGGTGAATGGCCATGATGGGCACAGCAGCCTGCCCTGAAGGAAGGGCCTTGGGCCCTGAGAGGGACTGAGGTTGGACCGGGGTGACAGGGTGGCATATGGGGATGGCACTGGGCTCTGTTCCATGCACTCTCTCTTCTCCTTTCTACCTCCTCCCCCTTCTCCCTTTCTTCCTCATCTTTCTCTTCTTCCTCCTCCCCCTACCCCCGTGTTTTGGGAGTTATCTCAGTCAGAGGCATGACCTAGTACTACCCTCTCCCCAGGTTAGTGTCTGAAGGATTTCAGTTGGTGACTTTGTGGCACTGTGGGCTACTTAGAAATTGTGGACATTTTCAAGATCAAAGGCTGTCTTTGTTGATGGTTGGGGAGACTTGGTGGCATGTAGAGCCCCAGCAGAGACGTCCTCCATGACTAAGCGTTCAGCGTGCACCCGCTGTGTGCCGCAGGCTGTCCACAGGCCCCAGCGGTGAGCTGCCCCAGTGATTGAATCCCCTCGCATTGGTGGCATCCTCCCTGGTGGAAGGGTGCTGGGGGTGTGGGGAGGAGGGAGGGGTAAGGTCGAGGGCTTTGGGTGGCAGATCTCGACTAATGTTGGCCATGTCTGAGAGGGGAGAAGGAAGTTCTTTTTTCAAAAGTTAACTTCTGGTTATAAAACTAGTATAGTCACTGGAGAGTACTGGAAATAATAGAGAGATATGAAAATAGCATAAGTTAAAATCATTCACAATGCCATCATCCAGAGATAATCACTGTTCTGCTTTGGTGAATTTCTAGGGCCGTATGTGTGGGAAGAGGTTGTTTTGTTGCAAAGGACACCTTTAGTTTGAAGGGACAGAGGGACACAGAGAACGGTGGGTTCCAGCACCTCTGGCTGCCTAGGCCTCCTGCCTCTGACCGTTGGCACCAGCTGTCAGCCCCTGGAGGAATGGGCAGCCTGTCGGCACCAGCTCGAGCTCAGAGCTGGGATGGGAGCGTTAAGCTGGAAAGGGGACCCTGCTCCCAGGGAGTCCCTAGTGTAGTGGAGAAATACAGAACGAGAAGGGGCTGGGACCAACAGCTAACGTGACAGCCCCTGCCTGAAGCAGAGTCCTGGCAGGGGGCCACTGGGCTTCCACCCAGACTTCTCATGGTGCGGACCTCACGGTTAAGCCACCACATCGGCCACCTCTGGGTCCCTGCGTGAGTGAGGGTGAGGGGTCGTTTTTTACCTTGTAGCTTCTAGCACGTGGCCCCTGTTCTGCCCCGCTAGAGTCTCATGGGGCAGACTCCATGAACCATGGCGCCCCCCCCCCGGCACTTAAAACTCTGCATACCTCCATGTTCAGAGTTGCCGTGTCCCTCAAGTTCTCTAAGACCAGACGCCTCTAGTTCCTACCCAGTTCCTGTGGGGAATACAATTTCCACACTCCCTGGTGCTGGTGTGGCCAGGGAGAGGTGGAGCCTCTGGCCAGGCTTCGTGGAGCAGGTGAGACTGGAATGGCGTTTAGAGGTTACGGTGATGGCAGCGAGATGGGGAAGCCCATTCCAGGCCAGGGAATGGCACGCAGGAATGTTCATCCGTGGCAGGTGTGTGCACAGGCCTGTGTGAGCGGGTGCTGTCTCCGGGGCCAGGGAGAAATCCTGGGCTCCCCCCAGCCCCATGCCCTTATATAGCCGTCCCTGCACTCCCAGAGCTCCGAGGGTGGGGACGGAGCCCCCTCCTACTGTACACACGCGGGGAGCCTGCTGCTAGCTGGGCCTGGGCCGACTCTTGCAAGATCCTCTTGTCATCACAGCCGGAGTCAGCTGTTGGTTTGGGAAGCCTTCCCTGGTCCAGTGTTTCACGGTGCGCAGCCAGAAATATAACCCTCCTGTTTGCCAAGAGCATGGGATCTTGGCAGGCCTCCGTGTGGCCTATTTTAAACTGAAGGGAGCAGAAAGAGGTGCCTCTCAGGCTGAGCAGAGGACCCTTCCTTTGAGGGGCTTAGTGAGCAGGCTGCTGGGGGTGTGCCGCTTTCTCCCTTGAGGGCCAGTGGACACCTGTTAGGAGGAGGGTGCAGAAGGTGGGAAATGGGGCTGTTTCAGGGAAGTCTGGAAGAAGGTTTTCACGATTGCACGGCAGGCCCTAAACTCACATTTGGAGACCTGGTTGTCATGCCCTCCCACTGAACTGCTGCGTGGTGTGTCTGAGTGAGCCACTGCACCGCCCTGTTTACTCTCTCCCACCTGGGAAGCAGGGGCTCACGTGGATCTGACCCACCTCTCAGAAGTGCTCCTGTGTCCTCGGGGGTGGTGATCAACATGTTCTGGGACGTCTACAGAGCCTGTCGTACTGCTTCACGTATTACAGTCTCTCTCTCCCACCAGCCCAAGCCTGCCCTAAGCAGGCCTGAGAACCTGAGAAAACCAAATAAAAAGACGATAGGGAAAATGCAGTAAAGATCATTAAATCGCTTAGGAGGCTGCCTGCCGGCTCAGTGAACAAAGTAATAACAATCACTCATGAAGGATGCAGTGGGGCCTGGTGCTTAAGATTTTGGATTCTGGCTTTGGCCTGCCTAGCTCTCACCCTGGTAAGTTTCTTGACCTCTCTGGGCCTTGTTTCTCATCTGTGAATGGGGGTGACAGTGGCACCCACCTCCTCATAGATCATGGTGAGGATGCAGTGAGACAGGGTGTTCATTCTGGAGGGAATGTGGGGAGGGGCAGTGTGTCCCTGGGAATGTTTCCGTCTGCTGTGTGTGGGCCTGGTGGTGTGCCTTCCTGGCCAGGCATCAGCAGCACCTGTGGATGTTTGGAAGCCCCAAAACCCCAGGTGCATGGCTGTAGCCCTGCAGACTCTGGTGCAACGGGAGGTCCAGGGTGGAGCCTGGACATCCACAGTGTGAAAATGCTCAGGTGATTCTGATGCCCAGCAGGGGAGTGGGGGGATAAAGATGATAGCATCAAATGGGGCTGGGAACAAGTCCTGGCCCTCCTGCTGAGTCTTGGTTATCAACACCACCTCCTGTAACTAGTGTGAAGTTAAATGGAACGGTGCATCCGGAGCACCCAGCCCCGAGCCTGGAGTACAGGCCGGTTCTGTAAATGGTGCTGTCAGTAGCCACTCCTTCTGCAGCACAGGCCGGGCAGGGTCCCATGCCTCTGTGAGGCCCTGCCTTGTTTTATTGGGGTCCGGTGCTTACTACCTTCAGGACTGCAGCTTCTTTTGTGACCTCTTCAATGCTCAGATGCTCTCTTCCTTGCCCTCACCCCTGCCCCGTGCCCCACCTCCTCCATGCTGAGGGAGTCTCTTCATTGTAGAGGTAAGAAGCGAGGGAGAACTGCCCACAAGTCAACAAAAAATGGACGCGAGTGCCCAGCCTTGCCCCTTCCCCTGGGTCAGGCCTGTGGGCGCCTTCTACACCAACCTTGTGCCCGATCCAAGTTTCCAGCTACACACTCGACATTTCTTCACCAAAGTGACAGCTAAAATGGGTGACTCCTGGGTTCTGTCTTGTCCATTCTCATGATGATGATGACAGTATCCAGCCCTGTAGAACGTTCACCAGGCACCAGGCACTGCTTCAAGTGCTTTTTGTGTATTAACTTATTTTTGCTTTGTGGTGACCTTGAAGGGGATACTCTTAGTAAACCCGCTTAACATGTCTAGAAAGTGGTTTGCAGATGAACTGTGAGTCGCCAAGGGCTCTGTTTATGAGTACGCCTTCCCCAGTCCTGTCCTTATAATATCGATTCCAAGTCAGTTTCCATTAGTGATCCATGACTGATGACCAGCATGCACCACGTATTTTCATGTGGACATTTCTGTCTACGGTTTGTGACCACTGCATGGGGTGGATGCATCATGCACACATGTGTGTTGACTGTTGAGTGACTTGTATTTGTCGGTTTCCAGGGGACAGGGGAGAGGCTGGAAGGAGGGCAGCAGCTGCCCTGTCGCCAAGAGATTGGCTTTGACGCCAACCTCCCCACCCTGTGAGCTTCCTGCTGCAGTCTTCAGCTCCCCTTTGTCCCCCAGAGCCCAAAATAGCAATGCACAATCAGGAGAGTCTTCAGCTCCCCTTTGTCCCCCAGAGCCCAAAATGGCAATGCACAATCAGGAGAGACAATGGGGAGCAAGGCACGCAGCTGGGCAGGAGGGCTGATGGGTGCAGGGACAGTCAACCTTGGGCCTTCCGGCCTGACTCTGTCTGTCTCGCCAGCTCTGGGCTTTTTATAGAGAGGCTGTGTTAGGCGAGCCCGGGTGAGCTGTGCGTGGACCTCATCTGACTGTGGCATGTGGACCCTTCGCAGAGGTGGCCTAAGGAGACATGGCCCCCAGGCTGACCTGGGTTTGAATCTCCTCAGCAGCTGACTGGCTCTGCCCATGGCCACGTCACGTAATGGGAGCAGCGATCAGGGCAACTGAAAAAGGAAACGGGCCGAGCCCAACCCAGCTCTATTATTAAACTTTTCTCCAGCGCTTTCTCCCCACCCAGCCCTTTGCCACCATATTCCTGAGATTGTCCCTGTGCCACCCCAAAGGCACATGGCGTTTGTAAGCTGGTGTGGGGAGGACAGCACGGGGGCCTGTGTCAGTTCCATGGAAGCACCAGTGGGGTTTCTTTCTTGTTCGGTGTCATAGGGTAATTGGTTTTTAGAAAGAACTGGGGTGTCTAGCTCAGTAACCCAGAAGTCACAGAAGCTTCTTCTTTTAGGTTACCCTTAGAATATGGTGAGTATCTTTCAAACAGACATGCTGTAGGCAAAGCCTTTGTGCAGACAAATAAATGAACCCACGAGGGTTTGGCTTCATTGGAAATCGTTAGAATTCTCATCCATACAGAGATGAGAGCATGATTTGGTAGAGATGTAGATCGTGTGGCAACAAGCTGGACACCCCTTTGTACCTCTGGTGTGGGAGGTCCCAGTAATCAGGGCGCATGCTTGTTGAGTTTTCTTGAGTTGAAAGCAACCCTTCTCTTGCCTGCTATGTCTTTCAGGCAGGGCTGTTAGCTGGTCACCCGCCTCTTGCAGTAGGTGGAGGTACCTCCTGCACCCAGATCTAGGCTGGTCCTCCATTGCCATAAATACCCCACTCCCACCCCTTTGCTGCTTTGGCCTTTCTTCAGACTGTTGGGTTGTCATGGGCCAGAGAGGTGATGAAAGAATGAGAAAGAGGGAGGAGAGCTGTGGGGGCAGGGTCCCGAGGCCCAGTGGTGAGCTGGTGAGAGAGGCTGCAGGAGCCAAACCACGTCCGATAGCAGTCCTGGGGGCTTCGTAAGAAGCTGCCCTGGAAAGGCCGGGCCCCGCTGAGCGCAGCACTCAACTCATCAGAGATGACAGGACAGAGCCACTTAGGACCAGGGAAGGCACTTGCCGCAGGGGTCCGGCAGTCACAGCCAGCACGATGGAGGCCCTGAGGCCGAGGCCACAGGCCTGGCGCCGGGCACCGCATTGGGATGGGAGGTGTCTGGTTCCCCCCAGAGGGCGAGTGGGTTATAAATAGCGGATGACGGGCTGCAGCGAGAGCTGCCTCTAGCGTAATCGTCGATTTTGGGAGTGGCCTGGCTAGGGCCAGGAGGGCTGGATGAGGTTAAATTCGGCCTTGTTGGCTGATTGGCATTTCTTGAGCTGGGTGCTAATCTCTTCAGGAGGTCAGATAAGCTCCCCAGCGGCGCCCCTGATCTTGACTTTGGTAGCCGGGTTAACTCTTTCGGGGGACTACAGAAAACCCCAAAGTCATGACTCTTTCGCATTGCCTACAAGACAGCAGGAGCCATCATGGAGCTGGACTTCAAGAGGGTCCATCCAAGAGTGGGTTGGCTCCTGAAATACACGGCAACTCTCCCATATGGCCATCTCGCTGACGAGTCTGTTCCCTGGGGAGGACTGTCCTGGGATAGTCGTGTAGTAAAGGAAGAAATCAGCTTCTTCACCCTGGGGAGTAGCTTAGATCCAGGGAGAACCTGGTTTAGTTGAATATCGAGGGTGACTTGGGTGGCAGGTACCAGGCAGGTGACATTGAAGTTTGGGTTTTCTTCTCATCCTGTCACCCTTCTCACAGTCTGATGAGTGACGAGACTCTCCCCACCAAGTTTCCAGTGACTCTTGTGCCATTCTCCAGCCTTATAGGCAAGAGCAGAAAGAGCTGCTTTGTGGGTCTTGGGCTTTTGTACCTGAGTCTGCTGGTGGCATGACATCTCGCCAATTCTGCAGGGAGTAAGGGTAGGTTTCTAGTCCTGTTTTCTCCTAGGGGTCTCGGAGGAAGCATGTGGGCAGTTCTCTGCTCTTTTTGCTTCATGCACCCTGGGGTTTCAACCTGGTTTTCTCTTCCAGGTCCTACCCCATTTCCTCCCAAGTGGAGGATGCTGCTCTACTCCCTGCTGGGATTTATAGACCATACTACAGGTTTCTTGGAACCTCTTCTTTCCAGGACTGTGAAATCCGGTTCCCATGGAGTGTCCCTCCCCCGATGGGCCATCCTCTGCTTGATGGCTACTGTCTCTGCAGCATCCAAGAACAACAGTGGCTGCTTGTCCCATTACAAACTCAACTGACTGAAACCTGCTGAGATACTGTGGGAATAAATTATCCCCAACAAGCTCTCTTGTGAAAAGCCAGGCCTGTCTCCTGCACCTCCCGCCCCCTCCTCGCTGGCATCTCAGCAGGGCTCCCAGAGGCAGCCTGCCTGCTGCCTGTCCTGTTCTCACACCCTTTCTACCTACTATGATGGTTTCTTTCTAACCACAGGTGTGATGGGTCAGGAGACTTTGGGCGGGGCGGGGCGGGGGGGGGGGGGGCTTGTGCAGCAGGTGCCCAGAGGTGGTGAGGGTCTGATTCATTCCTTCTATTTCTTCTTGTGTTCACCAGAGAAAGAGACCTCAGAGGAGGAGAATCTTAGGTGGTTCTGCAGGAGAAGCAGGCCCTTCCCCCCAGGCAGAGGCGTGGCCTGAGCAAAGCCATGTTTGTGGGAATGACAAACTTCCCTCCCTGTTTTGTGGAGTAAGATGGTTCACCATGGGGCTCCCTGGGAGATAAACCTGGGGTCAGCTCATGGAAGACCTTGAGTGCAGGACAGAGGGTTTGGGCTCCGTTCATGGGCAGTGGGTGCCAGTGAAGCCCCTGAGCATGGACATGGCATGGTGAAAAGCAGTTGCAGAAAGAATGATTGAGGGGGTGGCAGAGGAGAGAGGTGCAGGGATGGCTTTGACAGTGTAGGGGTCTCAAGGGCTGGTTCGTCTGCAGGTGCAGCTTGCTCAGTCTGGGGCTGAATCCACAGGCTCTGGGGGTTCAAGAAGGGAGAGCCTTGGCGAGATTCATTTTGTCTCTGAGTCCTGTGGGTCTAAGACATGTCCTTTCCATCCAGGGATATATTCTGGGGCCCAGAATCCCCCTGGTGTCCTCTCCTTTGAAATGGGAAGAGAGGGCAGGCCTAGATTACTGCAGGGAGGGAGACCTCCGTGAGTGTCTCCGGCCTGGGTAGTGTAGCTTGCTATCTTCTGGCAGCAATGAAGAGTGATGGTGGGAGCCTTGACTAACCCTGTTTTTAGCTGCTGCTTGGCATTTGAGACCACAACGTCAGGCAATCTTGTGGACACCATTTCTTATCTTCCCTCCTCCTCCTTCCACCAAGGCTGCAGGGAGCTTGGGGTAACTCTAGAACGCAAGCAGCGCTGAATAACATCATTCCTTGACCCACTCCCCTGCCCTCAAGTGCCTGCTCCCAAGATCTTCTCCCAAGTCATGAGAATGGTAGGTTGACCTGGGGCCAGACTTCCCTTGGTTACTTCCAGCAGAGATTTATTGAAATCTCAATGCACAATGCAAATGTATTCATGGTCTCAGTGGATCAAGAGTGCCCAGAGGGCAGCCACACTACCTTGACCCCCACTGTCTCTTGTCCTTAAGGTGGGATCCTGAGATGAGATGGCTGATACCCCAGTGATGGTGCCTCTAGGCAGCCCAACACCTGTGGAGCTGGAGGATGGGCTGATTTAATTAGAAATAGAGCGTGGGTCTGAGCCCCCAGGCAGCATCCAGAAAGAAGGAATTTTACATGAATGTCCACACTGTACTGAGCATGGTGCTTATTTAGCCTATTAGTTTGCTGCTGTCATTTGCATTTTGTGTATGAGGAATGAAGGCATAGAGAAGTTACGTCACTTTCCTGAGCTTGCAGAGCCAGGACAGGTATTTTTGCCTCACTGGAGTCCACTGATTTCATAGCCCAAGTTCCTTCTTGCCCTTCTTTGACAGAGCTTTTCACGGCCTGCAGCATTTTCTCTTTGCTGTAACTCAGTACCCTGCTACCGCTCCCAGGATCCTGGTGATGCTCTAGAAGTTGATTCATCATGTACTAAATGGTACTTCAGAGGAAAGTTCTCAAGGACAGATTTCCAAGCCCTGGTCTCCTCCCTCCCTCCGTCCCTCCTTCTACAGGTATTTACTGAGCCCTTACCATGTGCCTGGCACAGTGCATCACCGTGGGCGTGCATGAGGAGCAAGTCAGGATCTCTCCTGTCACAGAGCTCACGTTTAGCAGGGAAGACAGACAATGATAAATAAACACTTGAAGTAGTGACAGACTGTCACAAGAAACAGAAAGGAAGCAAGGAAAACCTGAAGGATAAGCATAAGCCAGCCATGTGACTACCTAAGGAAGATCATTCTGGAAAAAGGGAACACCAAAGGCAAAACAGAGTGATGGGCCTCGGACCCAGCAGAGGCCTGTGAGTGGGAACCCAGCACGGGGGTGGCGAGGAAGGCAGAGGCCAGGTCTTGTAGGCCATGGGAAGGAATTTGTTCCACATGTGAGCAAAAACTATTGGAGAAATTTGAACAAGGACCATCCTGGCTGCTCTGTGGAGAATGGGTTTAGAAGAGCAAGAAGGGCTGCTGGGAAAACAGAAAATGATAGCAGTGTAGCCGTGGAGGTGGGGAGAGATGGGTGAACTGGAGATGGGAGTTGGAGGCAGAGCTGGCAGGCCTCACTGATGGATGAAAGAGTCACTTGGTTCTCTGTAGCTTGAGCAGGAAGATTTCTTCTGAGAACCTAGTACGCGTGAGATGCCTGTGAGGCATCCAGGCAGAGATAACGAGGGGGCACGTGGGTGCAGGAGTCTGGAGCTCACGGGCAGGGCTGCCCACCCTGCTCGACAGTAATCAGATGGGGTGGGCCCTCGGGGCGTTTTAACATCCTGTGCGGTGCTGGATGTAGTTTTTGGCATACTATGTGCTTAATAAGTGACTTTGGAAAGAGAGCAAGATGATGGCGTGAATGAGTTACCCGGACAAAGCACACTGGTAGTCCCTGTTGTCACATGCCTTGGGGTGGGGATGCAGATTTGTTCCCAATGGATGTAACACCATTTCTGTGCCAGTGAAGAATTTGGAGGTACTTGGTGTTTGTAGGGATGGGGCTTGACCCTTATGGTTCTTGACAGCATAAGTGGAGACTTTTTCCCAGGGTACCAGCTGGGGCTACACAGAACAGGGTGAACCATCATAGTCCCATGCTGCTGGGAGTTGGCCTTCTGTGAAAACGTAGTTCAACTTGGAAAATATCTGTTGGGAGCCTACTCTACGTGAGGCACCGTAGGGAGATGCAAAATGAGCAAGACCCAGGCCTGCGAATAGAGTTGGCTGGGGCGAGTCCAACAGAAGTGAATATCTGCAGGGCAAAATGGGTTAGGTGAGGGGAGTCAGGTGCTCCTGGAATACAGAGGTGGAGGGGCAGGGAGGGTGGAGGCCATGGGCCCTTCATGGAAATGATAGGGCACTGCTGACTGGTGGAGGGTGGAAGGAAGGGCATGGCTGGTGGAGGACTCTCAGAGTAGAGGCATCAGCCCCAAAGACAGGGGTGTGTTCCCAGAGGGATGAGGACCCTAGATTGCAGGCATACTTGCAAAAGAATATGGAAATGATGAGCCCCTAGAGGCCTTGAAGGAACGCCATGATCAGCCATATCCCTTGGGTTGTAGGCGCCCTCTCGGGTCTGGAAGGCGTGATGTGCTCTGGGCAGAGCGATTGGATTGTGGTGACAGAGAGGAGGTGGGGCAACCAACCCGAACACCTACCCTGTGTTCTGGCCAAAGGGATGAGACTGGGAACCAGGTCCGGAGAGTGGAAAGGAAGAGGTGGCTGCAGGAGATTTGCGGGGATGTGGCCTAAGGATTAGCAGGTGGATGAAATGTGGAGGGTAATAGTGGTGACGGTGATAGTTAACTTGTTACTGACTCCGCGTCAGGCTGTGTTCTTGTTCTAAGAGCTTTAGAAGTTTTGTCCTATTTAATATTCACGACAGCCTAATGTGGTCAGTACCATATGCATTTTTAGAGGAGATAGCATTATTACCCCCATTTTACAGATGAAGATTTGGAGTCACTGAGGTCAGCTCGCCCAGAGTTGTATCCGGCAAGGGGTAGAGCTGGGATTCAGAACCTAGATGTTGGCTCCAGAGCCTGTGCTCTCAACCATGGGCCCCAGGTCCAAGCTGTGCCTCCCGGACAGAAGAATAGATGGAGAATTGCATCTCCAAAGTAGGGGACACAGGCGGAGAAGCACGCTCAAAAGACTAGGACAGACACTCTGCCTCAGAAGATGTGACTCAGAGCATGTGTGACACACAGAAAGTGGGCCTACTGCCTTCCAGTGCAAGCCTACTGCCTTTCGGGCATTTTGTGATTTGAGAAGCAATGTGGGCACTCTGTTCAGGAAACCTTGATTTTCACCCTCATGATGAACTGGGAAAAGAAGCCCTGAGGGGTTCCTGCACCTGGTGCAAGAGCAAGACCCTGACCCGTCCTGCATGTCCAGTGTCCACAGTGTCGTGTCCACAGACTGAGGACACTGGGCTTTGTGTGACTGTGAGGGCGCCTGACACAGCCTTGCCCTTCCCCCAGGGATGCTCTGGCCTGGGTGGCACTGGCTGAGCATCCCCATTTCAGGGCCTTGGTGACCCGCTTTTTGCAGAAGGGGCAGAATCTGCAGGATTTCATTGTTGGAGGTTTGGTTTTGCAACAGAGGTCAGAGTTTCCTGAACTGAAGCCAGACTCTAGCTCCCCAGAGCAGCTGGCGCCAGGAACCTTAAGGTTCTAGCTCCAAGTAAAATCTGGTTCTTTTCAAACAACCCCATCAAAAAGTGGGCAAAGGATATGAACAGACACTTCTCAAAAGAAGACATTTATACAGCCAAAAAACATGAAAAAATGCTCATCATCACTGGCCATCGGAGAAATGCAAATCAAAACCACAATGAGATACCATCTCACACCAGTTAGAATGGCCATCATTAAAAAGTCAGGAAACAACAGGTGCTGGAGAGGATGTGGAGAAATAGGAACGTTTTTACACTGTTGGTGGGACTGTAAACTAGTTCAACCATTGTGGAAGTCAGTGTGGCGATTCCTCAGGGATCTAGAACTAGAAATACCATTTGACCCAGCCATCCCATTACTGGGTATATACCCAAAGGACTATAAATCATGCTGCTATAAAGACACATGCACACGTATGTTTATAGCAGCGCTATTGACAATAGGAAAGACTTGGAACCAGCCTAAATGTCCAACAACGATAGACTGGATTAAGAAATGTGGCACATATACACCATGGAATACTATGCAGCCATAAAAAATGATGAGTTCATGTCCTTTGTAGGGACATGGATGAAACTGGAAACCATCATTCTCAGTAAACTATCGCAAGGACAAAAAACCAACACCGCATGTTCTCACTCATAGGTGGGAATTGAACAATGAGAACACATGGACACAGGAAGGGGAACATCACACACCGGGGAGTGTTGTGGGGTAGGGGGAGGGGGGAGGGACAGCATTAGGAGATATACTTAATGCTAAATGACGAGTTAATGGGTGCAGCACACCAACATGGCACATGGATGCATATGTAACAAACCTGCACGTTGTGCACATGTACCCTAAAACTTAAAGTATAATAATAATAAAATTTAAAAAAAAGAAAAAAAAATCTAGTTTTTTTCTCTTGAGTAATTTCTACTTCCAGAGATGCAAAGCTGCCAAGTGGACAGCAGTGGCACCGCTCCCTGCTTGTTTGAGGGTGTCTGTTTTGTGGGTACCTGGAGGCAGCACCCTAAATCCCTCCACTTGTTACTTCTTGTGGCTCCCGTGCCAACCTGTATCTCAAAAGTCAGTCTTTTGAGAGGTGAAGGGAACGCAGAGCCACAAAGTGCAAGCGTCTGCAATTCAGCCGTGCCCTCCTCGGCTCTCTCTGGCTGCTGTTCTTTTTTTTTTTTTTTTTTTTTTTTTTTCCGTTGAATAAGCAAAAGCAAGAGCAAATATATTCCTTGGATCTCATGTGAAACTGTGTAGTAATTGTTTCTTTTTGCTATTTTCAATATGTTTCTATTCTGTTCATTGAACTTTGTTCTCGGTGCCTCTTCCCAGTGCACTGTTTATCACATAGTCATCCCTCCACCCTGCTGTTTGCCCTTTATGAAATGGCATCTTTCCTCCTCCAGGTCTTGGTGGTGAGAATGCTTATCCTTACCGTGTAGGGGTGGGAGGAGCGGAGGGAGGGCCTGCTGGGATCTGATTTAAGAGCCTCCCCCAGCCTATAATCGGTCAGAGGCCGCGCACAACTCTGCTCATTCCAGGTGAGTAAAGCGCCTGGACTCAGACGTCATTGATTCTGACTGATACCCAGGTTGGGGTGTAATTAGCAGTCTTGGTTTAATGGCATTGTGGCCTGAGACTGCCATCTTCTCCCTTGTATTTAAATGCTCATTTCCCTCGGCAGGCAGGGAATTGGCATCAGACCTTGACGGTGGGACCCTGAGCAAGTCGCGTCTCTGAGCCTCGGTTTCCTGAACCAGGGCCTTTGATCATGATGTCATCTCACAAGGGGGTGAGTGGTAAATGGCAGCACTTCTCAGGCCCAGCTCACGTGACACTTGGACATCATTTCCTGCCACTCTAAGGGAGGCAAATGTGCTGGGTTCCAGCCTCCTGGCTCTGGGGGCAAGTCACTTAGCCTCGGAGGCCTCCGCCTGTTCACCTGTGAAATGGACTCATAGCAGTTGCCTTACCTGTCTCATACAGCCAGGGAGAGGACTAAGTAGAAGCACAATCATAGGCTCTTAGGGCTGGAGAGGGCTTTGCAGATTATTAGTTTCAACCTTTTGTTTTATAGGTGGGAAAATCAAGGCTCAGAGGAGTGAGTGACACCCAGGATGACCTGGCCCGTTAGCAGCACATAGTCAGTGTGCTTCATCTAAAGGTTTACCTGTCTGTTAACTCATAGGCATATGCGGAGAGGCGCACCTCTCCATGTGTGGCGGTGGACAGACAGATGGCCCTTCTCCTGCCATATGCTCTGGCCTGTATGAGCGTGAGGGTCTGAAGGAGGTGGTGTAGCAACGCACCGGCCTGGGCAGGCGCTCCTGTTGCTGAGCTGAAAACTTCCTTTGCTTCAGCATTCCCACTTCCCTCCTTTGCCCGGGCTCCCACAATCCATATGTGGCTGTTTATGAACCAGGGCCTCTCTGTGTCCAGCGTTGTGCTCGACACTAGGGAATTGTGCAGAGAGGTCTGAAGGGAGCCATTTGTAGGCAGGACAGGCACCCGGCAAAGGTCAGTACTAACAAGGCGGGAGAATGTTCTGGGGCCGATGACGGCCAGTCGAGCCACTGCAGAGTGTTGGGAGGTGAGGGAGGATTGTGAGCCTGGAGGAGGAGGTGGGGCTTCAGCTGGGCCTTGATGACTCTGGATTGGACCGGGAACAGTGCAAAGGGAAGAGTAAGGCTTTTTAGGTGGAGGGACATGCCGTGAGCAGGGTCTGGAGGTGGAGGTGTGGAAGGTGCATTTTGTGAACCGGGTTTACACTGAAGAGCAAGGAGGCTCTGTGAGAGGAGCATTTTTATTTGTAGAGTTTTTATCGGGCAGGCAAGTGTCTGAGTGATTTAGCTCACCCAGCACAGCACTTGGGACCGTTACTTTGGCTCAGAGCATTGCTGAGAGCCTGACTGTACCTGTCGCTGTGACACTTGGCTCACCCGCCTCGAGGATGTAATGGGGCCAGAGGGAGGCAGGTGACTCCCCAGTCCTCCCCCTGCCTGAGAGGCCTGGGTTGAATGGGGCACAGGGGACCCGGGGAGGGGGATGGGGACCCAGTCTTGCTTTGGATTTGCCTCGGCCCCTTCTGGGTCACAGAACAGCTTCCCGCTCGCCAGCCCACCTCAGCCCGCCGCCTCTGGCGCTGGCTTTCCGCTTATCTTAATTTATTGATGGAAACTTGTTTTACGGTTCAGAGCATAGACGGCAGCAGCTCCCTGCCAAAAGAAAGCACGCCTGCAAATCGGGAAAGCAAGCCGCCTCCCAGAGATGGGTGGCTGGGGACTGGCAGGACGGCAGAGGGAGTAGAGCCCATCTGGGCAGACGCTGCTGCAGGCCTGGGTGGACAGGGCTCGGGGAGGCCCAGGAGCAGCCTCTGTGTGCCGGCTGGGGCCGGGGCAGTGGGGGCAGTGGCAGGACCTCCCTGCCTGTCTCCA
The DNA here is from genome assembly GCF_028878055.3 of Symphalangus syndactylus. NCBI lineage: Eukaryota > Metazoa > Chordata > Mammalia > Primates > Hylobatidae > Symphalangus > Symphalangus syndactylus. The sequence continues at coordinate 151,640,719 of NC_072427.2, read as the reverse complement.
CCACAGGCTTCTGACTCACTGCTGGCCTCCGTAACCTGGGGAATGATGGCTGCGGGCCATAAATACTAATAATGGCTTTCATTTATAGTTGTGTACAAGGCGCCATGCTAGGAAGTTTATTTTCACGAACCTCATTTAATCCTGACGACAACTCTATGTGGTAGGTACCGTTAATTCCCATTTAAAACATGAGCACCAGAGAAAAAGTCGTTTTCTGCAGTCCTGCTGGCTGGTAAACGAGGGAACCTGGAACTTCAACCGGGTCTACCTGGACCCAAGGCCAGAGTCAGCCACGGCCGTCTCTAACCCACACACTCCAACTCTGGCCAGTGTCCTGTCTCACACTGCGGCCACCTCTCCAGCCTGGTGGTGTTGGTCCAGCTGGCCCGGCTATTCCCAGGGTAGGACCCTGTCTCATGATCTTGTGTGCGGTAAAAGCCAGCGCAGTGCTGGGCTCAGGGCAGATGTATGCAAGGCACCTGCTGAGTAACTAACTGGCTGGAGGATCCCACGAGCAGGTTACTCTTTTCCAAAAAGCAGAAATCCTTTCAGTGGCTTCTGTGCTTTCCTCTGAAACTCCGCATTCTTGTGGGTCAAATAAGGAAATCCTCAACATTCTTGCTCACTGCGTCGATCAGTTCCAGGCACCGCGTGGAAAAGGGTCCAACTCCGAGGGCTCCAGTGTTTTCATCTGTAAAATGGGCTCCACTCAAGATCGTCATCACCATTTGCAGAGACACGGGACATGAACACGCCCTCTGGATAACAAATGGCAAAGCGTTGTTATTATTTCTATGAGCTCCTGTTTTGTGGAGATACAGGTGCCAAAAGGTCCACTGAGCTGCAGATTTGGCTATTTTGTTCTTCCTTGCTTCCTCTTGGAGAGTGGTGTAGCCAACAATTTTCACAGCTCTGGTAGAACCAGCAAAGCAGGTAGTCGCCCTCGGCTGGACCAGCACCTCCACCCTGAGCATCTGTCCGCTGCTCTTGCCTGCTGTGGCCGTGCACCCCCTCTTTTCCCCACTCCACCACCCGGGCTGTGTGCCTGGCTCCCTCCCCTTCTTGGCATGCCTGTGTCACCTCCCCCAACTCAGGTTGGGCTAGAAATTTGTCGAACATGTTTAATAAAATGAAATCTTAGATTTTTCTCAGGTCTGTAGGAGGCAGATAGAGGTTATAATCACAAGAGTCACAGAGCAAATTGGGTTAAAATCCCAGCTCTGTCAACTCCATGTGTGAGCTTAGACAGGATGCTCAACCTCCTTGATCCTTTGTAAAGTCACAGAAAATAATAGTAACTGCCCTGTATGGCATTTGTGGAAAGGGTGGGACATAGTTCCTGGCGTGTGATACGGGCTCAGTTAATGCCAGCTTTCTCCTCGGCTTGGCTGCCTCCATCCCCACTGGTATTGTCACCAACACTGCTGTTTCATCCTGTCCTCCTCGGCTACAAGGAGCGCTCCAGGCCCAGAGGCTTGCGTCTGCACACTCTGTCACAGCTAGCCTTCCTTTCTCAGAGTAGGGACGTGTCTGGGTGACGCTCTTTCTGGCTTTCATGGGAAAGAGCCAGGCAGATGACCCAGATCCCAGCAGCGGGAGGTGGTGGGTAAGAATGTGGTTTTTGGAGTCAGATGTCCTGGGTTTCTTCACTGAACCTCGCTATACTTGTGTTCTCTCATCTGTAAAATGGGAGGACAAAGATGCCACTGGGCTGGGAGGATTAAATGAGGCAATAGAGGCAAAGCACTCAGACTAGCAGTGGTGCACCGTTGGCAGTCGTCCACAGCCGGAGCATGAGGAGGAAGGGCAGAGAAGGCAGGCTGTGGGCGCTGGGAGCAGGTGCAGCTGTACCACGAAGAGCTCGGTGACCTGGGACACATTTGTCTGGGGAAACTGTGGACAGGCCAGCAGCTTTCAATGGAGTAACCTAAATTGCCGTGCACATGTTGCAAACAGGATGGGTCACAGCCTCCTGTGTGACCAGGAGAGCCTTGAAGTGGGCACAGTCTGGCACAGGGCAGGGAGGGATCTCAGCTTGTCACTTAAGGTGGTGCTGAGACCATCTCTGGCAGAGAGACCTGCACTGAGCCATCCCGTGTCCCCCATGAAGCGTGTCAGAAATGCCAAAATGCTGGCGTGGGTGGACCCGGCTCCCGGCTGGCAGTATAAATAATCAGGCTGTGGGCACAGGATCCCCAGGGAGAAGGTGCTCCACGTGTGGGCCCTGTCAAAGGGCTATAGCTAGAGAGTGTGTGGGTGGCTGTGTTGGGGCCAGAGATGGACCTGGTTGTCAGGCAGTCTTTCCTGATAGCTATTTGTGTAATTATGGTGTTATTTGCTGAGCTAGAGCCGTGGAAGATCACCCTCATTACATTGTCGAAAGGGCCTCCGACCTGCCACGGGTGGAGCCGAGGCAGCTGTGCCGAATGAGAGGCCCCCAGTCATGAAGTCTTCACTGTGAGACTTTTCTTCACCTCTGGGTGTACCTCCTTTCCCGAAACAGAGAATGGTTCCCACCCCCTTCGCCATCCTGAAGAGTGAGTTACAGTCTCCGAGATGATTGGAGCTCTTTGCCAGAAAGATGTCATGGGCATTCAAGGTATCCTTGTCCTGTTCTCCCTGCATTTTCCAAGGAGTTTTAGTAATAACACCTTGTACAGCATTTATATTTTGAGGAACACGAAGTGCTCTGCAGGCAGAACCCTGTTCATCCCCACGGTGTCCCTGAGTGCTGGGGAGGTGCTCTTCTCTCCCTGGTTTATCAGAGAAACATCTCAGAAAGGTTAAGTGGCTTGCCAGAGCTGCACTGCACCTCCTGCTCCCATGGGCTCCAAGTCCTGAGGTCGGGGCTGCCCGTGGTTCTGCCTTCTCTGGGAAGCCCAGGTAGCTGCCAGTTACATTGCCGTCCTTGAAGGTTGGTTTCTTAAGCCCATCCTGCCTCCCATAGCAGCCCTGGCTTCACAATTACTGTGTGCTTTGATGCTGTCAGAAATGCCTTTCTCCCCAGAAGCACAAAATAAAACAAATACAGGAAGGAAAAAATATGCTGGTGGTTGGAAAATCCTTTCTCAGACCCCTCTGACAAGCTATTCTGAGTTCTTGGTGCCTTCCCTTCCGCTTTACAGTGACCTTGGGAGTTGAGACAGTGCCGTGTGCCAGGGCCCCAGGCTGCTTCCTTGTGGTTCCTCCCTGGGCAGCCATGGCTCTGGGCATGCAGGTCATGAGAGCCACCTGACCATCCCCCCCTCCTGCCCAACCTAGAGTGCCCACCCTGCACATCATGCAGTGTTACTGGGTGCGGGTGGCCTGAGGCTCCATGCTGCCTTCTGTCCAGTGCTGACAAGTTCCAGAGTTTGGGGAAAAGGCATGTCCAAGGGTCTTCCTCACCTGCTACTCTCCCATTAAAGGGCAGTCCTTCCACCAGCTCAGAGAACCGAAGCCTCCAGTGGAGGCCATGACTGGTTTGTCAGCCTCCCTCTTGGGAGTTTCTTCCCCATGCCTGTTCCGTAGGTGCTGCAGCCTGCCCTCTGTGCATTCCTGCAGCCTGCCCTCTGTGCATTCCTGCAGCCTGCCCTCTGTGCATTCCTGCAGCCTGCCCTCTGTGCGTTCCTGCAGCCTGCCCCTCTGTGCGTTCCTGCAGCCTGCCCTCTGTGCGTTCCTGCAGCCTGCCCTCTGTGCGTTCCTGCAGCCTGCCCTCTGTGCGTTCCTGCAGCCTGCCCTCTGTGCGTTCCTGCAGCCTGCCCTCTGTGCGTTCCTGCAGCCTGCCCTCTGTGCGTTCCTGCATAGGGATGGGAAACAGCTGTGCCCCCTTGCTCACTTGATCTGCCCAGGGTCTGTGGCAGAGGCTTACAGTCGAGGGGCCACATCCTTCCATGTCCAAAGTGAACAGGAGCTGCACGGGCTGGTAGGAGCTTGGGATCGCTGAGTCACAAGCACTCCCTGTGTGGCCCTTTTTCCCCGCACCCACCCGCACCCGTCTCGTGGCTGCACTGTGCATCCTCGGTCTGGGAAGAGCCCCTGGCCCCACTGCCCAGGCCCAGGATGGGCTTGATTGGGAAGAGGATGTGGTTCTGCCCCACGTGCGCAGCCTGTTCTGGGAGGGCTGCGGCGGCAGTGGGAATCGCTGTTTCTGGACTGGTGAATGATCACGCCTCCTCTGCAAGGCTGTCAGGGGCTCTCTACTATCTGCTGCTCTTTGACATCGCGGCCACACGTCATTTTGTGGTCCTTCTGAGGGCTGTTCCTCAGGCTTTGTTCCTTCTGACAGCTTCGGCCCTACACGTGGGCCCCCTAGGAGGTTCTGAATGTGCCTCTACCTTCTTTTCCAGTTCCCCATGGAGGAAGAAGGCCTGTGGGTCAGTTTGAGAAGTAGAAAGATGCTGGCGCCTGAGAAAGTGGACTTGGGGCCTGCTGTCAGGTGGCCTGGGGATGGGATACAGATGGAGGTATGGGAGGTGACTTGCATCGCCCTGTAGCCTTTCTCCCAGAAAGAGGCATGGCTTATAACGGGGTGTGTGGGGACAGCACGTGGTAGATGCCCCCATCCCTCCCCGTATATGGTCCTTGCTATCTAGGCATCGCCGTGCTGGGGACTGGGCCATCTCTCACCCATGCCTTCATCTTTGAAACCCAGAACAGACTCAGGTTCTCCCTGTTCCCAGGGCTGTACCAGCCTAGAGTCTCACAGATGCCTTGGTTGGAGCGAGCCCCCGCATACTGAGGCCAGGCCAGGAAGCCCAAACAGATGGGCAGCACTTCAACAGGGCCAACTCTGCCCCCAGCCAGGGGCCAGAGGACACCAAGCCCTTTGTGCAACTGGGAGCCAGGACTGCTGGTGACCGGGCATTTATCCCACCACGCAGGGCCCTGACACCCCTGGAGGGGAGTAGCGGGGTGTCCCCAAAGTCTCAGGTAGAATCTCCTTCATCATGGACTCTTCCACCCCAATGTACACTTCGGGGTTTTAGATTGCAAGAGGTGTAGGTATTGTAACAGGACTCACTCTCAACTGCTAGGGGTTTTGGTCAATTGGGGAAGGGTTATAAAGTTGGCTGGAGAGTATTGACACTCTTGAAACACAGTTCAGGAGCTTTATAACCGCAGAGGCTTGCAGCGCCCAAACACGATGCCCCTTAAGTTTGGCCATGGGTACTCATTCTCTCTTAGAACTGTCTCACATGGAGAATAACCCCATTCTGGTATAATCAGAATGTAACTGGGTTGTAGATATGCAAATGAATGTTTATTTGGAGGAAAATTAGGCACAAAAATATGGTGTCATCTCCCTGACACCTATGTAAGTTGGTGAGATTAGGGGCTGCAAAGTGAAGGTGTGAAGGTGAATTGGAGGCTTTGAGAGAAAGTGTGGGGTCCAACAGTAATGACCAAGGAATCGTGCCATCTGGCTTGAAGTTATGCACAAGCTCAGTGTGAGACGAAACTGTGATATGGCTGCCACTCAAGCCAATGGGGTCTTAGGCTGAATTACTAGAAGTATAGAGCTCAGAACGTGGGAGGGGAAGAGCTGGTTCTACCATAGCTGGAGCCTAACTTTCGGTTTGAGACAGGCCTGTTTTACTTGTTCTTAGTGGGCTTCTTGGGCAAAACTAGGGTTGATGCGTGTTAGCCAAAGGGAAGTAGATTGTTGCATTAATAAGAAAGAATTCTTTACTGATTAGAGGTATGCAAAAAAAAAAAAAAAAAAAAAAAGAATGGAGTGCATTGTGGGATGGTGAGCGTTCAGACCCTGGGAGACCCCTTGTGGCTGCATCCCACTCCATGGTTCCACCGAGCTGTGGTCCTCCTGCCTGCTGGGTGACTTTGGCAAAGATGTGTCTGTGACTTTGTCCCTTCATTTCTCTCCATGCAGAATTGGAGGCATCATCTCCTCTCTCGCCTCCCCTGCCCCTCCTGCCTCTTCTTTTATGGCTGTGAGAATGAATGAGCTTCGGGGGCCCTTGGAGGCAAGGGGTGTCTGAAATACAAAGCAGCGGCTGCGCTCCTGGCACTGATGTATTGTCTCTGCTCCCCACGATGAAGTTCTTGGCAGGTCGGCTTCTTCCAGAGCCAGGCAGGTTCATCACTAGCCAGCATGTCAGGCTGTGAAATTAAAGCTGTTTTGGTTTTTTTCTTTTTTAAAAATTCTCCACATCCACTAATTTATTAAATGCCATTAAATGTTGGGCATGGCCTTGGCTCATAGAAACATTAGGGAGCACTGAGTCCTAGCATTTGAAAATCTCCTGTAAGCAAAAAGTGGATGAGGGTGTCAGGGGGGCCAGGGGCCAGGTTGGGGGCTACCAGTGACATCCGATGCCAGGAGCCCAGGTGCCTTGTGGGGCTCTGCAGACACATGAGGCAGTGGGGATTAAAATAGGGCAGCAGAGGTGGGAGCAACCTGGAACCCCCGAGGGCACTGGGGGTTCCAGGAGTGGGGAAGACGGGGTGAACAGGAGGCTGCTTTTTCAGGAGGGTTTGCATGTCTGGGTCTGGTCCTGTTCCCCGGCTATGGCCTGCTCAGGCCCCTCTGTCCATCCCCATCATTCATTCATTTATTCATTCCTCCAGCAAATATTTATCTAGTAATCCAGGCATGTTCTGGGCCCTACAATGGAAGAAAAATGGATAAGACGGGAACCCGGGTCCTGGAAGTGCATGTGTGTTTTTTTGTTGTTGTTTTTTGTTTTTTGTTTTTCCAAAGTGCTGGGATTACAGGCGTGAGCCACTGCGCCTGGCTGTCTGTATGTTTTTAGTGAGGGTAGGCAGCAAGTCTACACAGAAGCCTGCGAGGTCCCAGATGTGCTGCTGTGGGCCCGGCACTGACAGACGAGTCATCCCTGGGGAGGGGCCGCTCCCACCAGTGGGAGACCGATGGCACCCATGAGATATGGGCAGTGGCTGCCCCTGGGTTCTAAGCAGTATGGAAGTGGGTGGAGAAGCTCAGGTTGGGGGAAGCCTGAAGGGGGAATTGTGTCCCTCACCGCCAGAGAAATAGGATGCCTGCATGAAACATACATAACGACACGTGGCAGAAGCCTGTATTTAAACCACAGTCAACATGGTTCAAACTGAAGACAAGGAAGACGCCGTGGGGATATTAGCTAACTACAAGCCTTAACAAATGAGCTGAGGCTGGAGTGTGGGCTCGCTGTATGGCCGTAGCCTGACTGGGCCTCAGTTTACCTGCTGCGCGTGTTGTGGACGGGTCCCTGGTGACAAAGGTCCTGATACAGCCTGATGACTTGAGGCTTTTCTGTGTGCTGGGGGCCTGCACCCTTTCCCTCCTCCGCAGTCAGGGCAGGGCCCAGACCGGATCGCCCTGTGGGATTTGAAGGCATTGCCAGCCCTGCTCTAGGCTCTGCGGATTTAACCACAAAAACAACAGACCCAAATCCTGGCCCTCAAGGAGGCCATTGGTAAATGTAAGGATGGGACTCATCTTCTCAAATTTGGATGTGGATTTGTGTGCAGCCCTGATTTGAAGTTATTTTGAAATGCCTTCGGTTGGGGAAGGGGCAGGGGAGGCTTGGTACTCAGGCTGGCCCGTGGACCTGCTCCTGCTCCGGGGAGGGCATCAGTCAGGCCCGGACCACAGCAGGAGTGGCTGGTGACCTTCTGCGGGTTGGTGCTAGCATTGCCTGGGGCCCGATCCCCTGAGTCACCCTGCCCCACCCCAGATTGTCCCATTGTGGGCTAGATTATAGCTCAGTCATCTCAGCTGAGACAACCCCCTGGTTTTGGAAGGGAATTTTCCCGAATGCCACCAGCTAAGCTCTCCGGCCCTGAGCTTTGGCTGTGCCACCACAGAGAGGCCTTGCCTCCTTCCTGTGCTGTGTGCTGGGCTCCCTCCACCAGGGGCAGCTCCCCTGCCCTGCACCTCCCTCTCCTGCTCCTGCCGCACCCTCTCCCTGCCCACTGCACTGGCTTCAGAGGTCCGCTTCCTGACTTCCCGCCCTCCTGCCTGTGCAGGGCAGGCCTGGCTCGCCAAGACTTCATGACCAATCTGTCTCTGCCATCACCTCCTCTCTCCTGCCCTTGCTCCCTCCCCAATCTCAGCCCTGGTTCTACCCAGCTCACCAGCTGGAATCTCCCCAGCACTTTGGGCACATCGCTGTCATTGGCTCTCCCTTCCCCACCGCTGGAGGGAACACATCAGATTCTTTCTCCAATGGCTGTTCTCAAGGCGTTGGCAGCCCAAGGGTGGGTGCCTGGCGTGGGGATAGGGTGGGGGGCGGGGTTTCTCAAACTTTGTTGACAACTGGGGCCAGACAGTTCTTGACTGTGTGGGCTGTCCTGTGTGCTGCAGGTGCTTAGCAGTGTCCCTGGCCCCTACTCATCAGATGCCAGGAGCAGCCCCTCCAGTTGTGGCAACCAAAAACGTCCCCAGACATGCCACATGTTCCCTGGGGAGCAGAATTGCTCCTGATTGGGAACCACTGGGCTGAGGGCTGAGAGCACCATATCTCAGGCTCGGCTAAGACTGTGCCAGAGGGACCTGAGAAATGATCTCATCTAAATCCCACGTTTTAAAGGAAATAGGGCCTCTGAGAGCTGAAGAATCTTAAGGTCACACCAGGGAGCAGCATGATGAGAGAGGCATTTTATGAAAAGGAATCAGGCAGCTCTATGCAGGCTGGGCTGGAAACCAGAGGCTAAGGGCAGGGAGGGCAGTGGGGGGCCATGATCTGGACATGGGACCCGTGGCGAAGGCCCGGTCTTGGTGCCTGTCCCCTGTCAGTCGGAGGTCCCCTGGGAGCAGGTGGTAGTGAAGGCTTCTGCACCAGATGCCAGAAACCAAGGTTTTGTCCCATCCCAGCAGTGTGACTGGGGACTTCCTTGTCCCCCCGCTTAGCTTCCTGGAAAATCAAGGCGTGACCTTTGTGTTTTCTTCTTGCCGGGAGGCTCTGTTAGTGTTGGGCCATCAGAAGATGGGAGCAGAGGGCTCATCTCGGCAGGAGCCCCTTGAGGATGGGAGCATGGCAGCGGGGATGTGCGTGGCACCTGCTGTACTGCACAGGCCTCCTCACTGGGCAGACGTGCACCATGTGTGGAGTTGTGCCAGGCGGGAGCTGTGATGGAGGCAGGAACAGGTTTGAGGGCTTGGAGAGGAAGGCTCCAGGTCCAGACTGCGTCCCCATAGGGTAGGCGGCAGATCTTTCCTGGGGGCCTGGAGGACTTTGGACAGGAAATGGGAAAGGAAGCAGATTTGGGGACAGGGCACCAGCTGTGTTCCCTGAGAGGTAGAAGGCTCCCCGGTGGGTCTGGCAAGACCAAATCAAAGGATGTAGAGTGTGAAGTCAGAGAAGCAGTTTGAAGAGAGGTGACGAGGTCCTGGAGTTTCTGACCTAAGAGGTTTTCCTAGAGAGGCTGCTGGGCATCCCAGCACTTCCCCCAGGAGCGAAGTGGAGAGAGGGGCTCAGAAGGGTTCCCCTCCCTGCAGGTACACCCACAGTGGGAAACCGCTTCAGGAGAAAGCTGTACTTTGAGAACTTTTCCAGGCCCCAGGAGGATCCAGGCTCTGAGCTCTGGGGTCCTGCGTGTCTCCAGCTGCAGTGTGTGGGGGCGCCCTGCAGTGAGTAGTACCTGCGGCAGCCGGGTTTCCACTTACTCATTCCAGGGTCTGGCTTTTAGAGCCATAAATCTTCAGCGTGAAGATCATAAATTCTCCATGGTATGATTAATGAAAGAAAAATTGAGACGGCAGCATAGAAACTGACCAGATTGAAGAAAAGTCAGTGACTGGATGAGTTTCAGCGGTCACTGGCGAACCCAGAGCTTCTGAACCAGCCTGGACCGCCACCTAGTGGCCGTAGGCGGGACTAGCCCCGTTCCCCGGCGAAGCTTTGTGATGGCCCGGTTGGGCCATGCTGTGGGTCTAAGTGTGCCCATTCCTTGGGAGCCCTGACCTGGTTCCATGTGGGGCTGCGCCAGGGGACAGGAGGCGCAGGCCCACTCTCCACAGTGTGAAGGACCCAGGCAGCTGCTGGACGTACCTCATTCGGACCCCCCTCCAGCTCCTTGCACTGTCTCTGGGTTAGTAATATGTGGAGGTGTCTGTTCCTACCTTTTTCTTCATGCCCAGTGTGGACCACCTTTCTGGTTCCCCATTTATCAGAATCCTACTACTCGTTCTTCAAAGCCCAGCGAGGCCTGTCAATGCCACCTTCAAAACATCTCAAATTGGACCATTTCTCACCGCTCCTCCGTAGCCTCCTGGTATGAGTTGTCCCCAGCTCCCGCCTAAGCACAGTAGCCTCCCAGTTGCTCTCCTGGCCTCCCTCGGGCCTTCCCACGGTCACTTCTCCAAACAGCAGCCAGAGTGATCTGCTGAAAACCTCAGTGAGATCATGGCACTCTCCAGCTCTGGGGTCTTCCCGTCACACCGAGGACACTCGCACGTTTCCTTCACCTGCGAGGTCCCAGCTGGCCTGGCCCCCGGCCACCCCGCCTGCTTTGTCTCCTACCACGTGTCACCTCACTCACTGCTGCAGCACGTGGCCAGCGTGCTCCTCCTTGGCTGGCCAGGCTCATTCCCTCTCCAGGGCTTTTGCACCTGCCGTTCCCTCTGTCTGGAACGTTCTTCCCCCAGATAGTTATGTTGCTCCCTCCCCCTGTTTGTTTGGGTTTTTGCTTAAACACCACCTCTTCCAAGACACCTTCGCTGCCCACGCCCTCCCCAGTTATTTTCTGGCTCTTTACATAGCCTTATTTTTCTTCGTGGCACATGTCAGCAGCTGAAGTGATGTTGTTTGTTGCTTACATAAGGTCAGTGTCTCCTGTAAGAATCTACTCTTCGTGAAGGCAGGGTCTTTACCAGTGACCCTTTGCCAGTGAGGTGTACCACTGTCTCCTGCACCCTGTTTACAGGCTGGAGAACAGGGCCTGGCACTGAATACGCAGGTGTTCACTTGGATTTGTGGAGGAATAAGCGAAGGAGACGCCCTTCCTCAGGGAAGCGTCTGTCCCCTCCCCTCACCTTTCCGTGGGCATCCCTACCCTGCCTAGTTGCGGGTTGCCTTGTCTCAGCCCTGAGCCTCTGTTTCTTCCCAGGAGCCAGAGCAGCTTGAGAGCAGGGGCTGGGCTGATTCCTGGAGTCAGCATAGTCAGCACAGGCCCTGGCACAGAACAGCTGCCCGGGAAGTGCCTTTCCAGCAAGCAGTGCCCGGAGCTGGCCACCCACTTCACGTAGCTTATTCCATTCTAATTCTCACAACAGTCCAATAGGAAGGAGATACTCTGCATACGAGAGGTTTGTAAGCTCACACCACCAGGATAAGCTGGAGCTGGGAGTCCTCTTCGGGTCTGTGACTCCCAAGCCCTTACCCCCTGCACTTTTCACCCAGCATAGAATGTTCTTGTCCTCCATCTGCCCCTAGTCCACCCACCCTTTAGGGACTGCCTCCTTCAACTGGCTTCCGTGACTGCGACAGTGATTGCCTCCTCTGAACGCCCGTAGCATTGACTGGGTACCAGTCCATCCCACCTGGGGGTGGTAGATGTTGCACTTTCATTGCTCCCATCCAGCCAGAACAGAGGCCCCTGGAAAACAGGTCTCTAAAGTGGTTGTAGCTTTTCTGGCATGGCACACTGCATGCTGTAGGCACTCAGTAAATACTATTTGACTGATTAATTGGCTCCTCAGACTCAGCACACTTCCCCTGAGCTGGCGGAGGGAGTGGGGGAGTGCCAGCTATATCGAGCATAAAATAAGGCAGATGTGGAGATTTGCGGCCAGTGAAATGGAAGCTTCCCCAGGTGGAGCTGGTGGCGCCGGCAGCCCCAGGGGTGCTGTTGAGGAGAGTTGCTTTTCGGTTTTGGGGCCTATCATGCCAGACGCCAGCTTATTGGATGGGTGGTGAAGGCAGCCATGGACTCCCACGTCCCGCACACTGGCCAGGCCCCCGGCCAGCCGATGACTGCCTCCTTTCTCCTTCTGTGGGAAATTGTTCTTCAGACTCCAGTGGACAAATGGCCCTTCGGGTCAGAGTGACAGGACATAGTCGCTGGAAGTTCTGGCTCCAAGAAACCCGACTCCGAGGGTCCCTTCCCGCCTCCAGAGATGAAGTCTTTCTTGCTTTCCCTGACCCCAGTTCTCCCCTCCCACCAGGCCTCCGTCTTGGACACTGGGGCCTCTCTATCATGCAGAGTAACCTAACTGCTCACATGTGCCCAGTACCTTCCATGTATTTGTTACACACTTTTGCCTCTGTGTGGTTTAATCCGTCCTCAGGATGACCTGGGAGGCTCGTGAAGCTGGTACAGTCTCCGTTGTCACATGGGGAGACTGAGGCACAGAGAGGCTAGGGGACCGTCTGGGCCACACAGCCGACATGCTTCGGGTCTGCGGCCATGCCCGACGGTAGCCCCGTTCTCACCTTGTCTGTTCTCACTTTGTCTGTGTCTCAGAGCATGGGGTGGGGACCTGCAGTGTTCCCAGGTCCATGGACGGGAGTGAGAGCAGCGCCAGGCTAACGGGCTTTCCTTCCTCTCCAGCTCTGTGGCTGTGGGCTGCTTGGAGTGGGCATCTGGCTCTCCGTGTCCCAAGGCAACTTTGCCACCTTCTCCCCCAGCTTCCCTTCGTTGTCTGCAGCCAACCTGGTCATCGCCATAGGCGCCGTTGTCATGGTGACGGGCTTCCTCGGCTGCCTGGGGGCCATCAAGGAAAACAAGTGCCTCCTTCTCAGCGTAAGTTACGTCCGAATCCCCAGCCCCTCCAACTCCTCATCGCCTTGCACTTGGACCCCTGGGACAGGCAAGACCTGGAACATTAGCCACCTGGGTGGCCAACCCGAGCCCGGGGAAGCTGCTTCTAGAATGTTCTAGGCTCCACCACACCCCTCCTCCTCATGATTGGTTATGCATACCCCTAGTTGTCCCTCCCACTCCCTGATTAGTCAGCTCCTTTATGTCCCTGTCCTAGCTATCTGGGTTTCCTTAGGAGGAGCTGGCCTCTCCCAGACCTGGGAAGCCCCACCTAGGTGCCACCTGTCCCTGCCTTCCACACCCTCCTTGTCCTCAGCCCTGCCCATTACCACCTACCCATGCGTGGCCCTTTCCTTTCCAGTTTTTCATCGTCCTGTTGGTCATCCTCCTAGCAGAGCTGATCTTACTCATCCTCTTCTTTGTCTACATGGACAAGGTAAGCCTTTCCAGATGGGAGGGGGCATATGGAATGTCACTGCCCTTAGGGTTGGGCCAAGCAGGCCAGGGTCCCTTCCCTGGCCAGAGGAAGAATGTTGGCAAGCAGCCCCTGTGCAGAAAGGAAGATGGAACCAAGGGTTGGGAAAGCTACCAAGGAAAGAGCAGATGGAAGGTTTTGATGGGGGCAACATAGGGCAGGCAAATTTGGAGGATGGGGGAGTTGACTTTGTATAGTCCCAGGAAGTGGAATCCTCTGCATGACCAGAGATGGCAGTGGGCTGTCTCTGGTGCTAGTGAGCTCCCTCTCACTGGAAGGAATTCAGCTACTTGGAGAAGGGATTCACACCTCATCAGGTGGTTGGGCTGGGTGATTTGAGAGCAACCCATGAGAAACAAGGAGGAATTCTCTGCGTGACGCTGGCTGAGCAGGACTGACAGCACAGGGAAGCTCTGTTTCCTGCACTAGAGCCCTTGAGGATGGGCCCTGCTCCTGGGTTCAGGAGGATGGTGGGTGACCCCCATAACCTCACCAGGCTGGGCAGTTCGTAGTCAAGAGCGAGGCTGGCTGGGATTTCAGTCTCTTGGGGCGTGGCAGGCCCTTTGGTACCGTGCACTCCAGAACTGTGTAAGGAGCAGTTCTTGAAGTAGCTGCCTGAGCCACGCTGAAAGTTAGAGACATCGTTAGGATGAGAAAGAATAACTTGTTAGTTTTGCACCTGTGAAAGGGAAGAAAGAACAATGTCAAGAGGTTTCTCTGTGCCAGCCCCGTTCTTGGCCCTTCGTGAGAATTGTTTCCCTTCATTCGTACAACAGCGCCATGAGTAGATACTGCTGTTCAGTATCAGGTAGAGCAGCGTGAGGGAGGTGCAAGGTCACATGACCTGTCTTCCTTCCTCCGGTTCCCAGGGTGTGTTCTGAGAGGGGCAGTCTGTGGGAAGCTATGTAGTAGGGGGCGGGGGTGGCAGAGTGGCCTGTGTGTGTGGCTGGTCCTGGGATGGGGGAGTGGAGGCACGTGGTGTGTTTTTTCCCTCTGGGTGTTACAGCCCTGGCCCTGAGTTTAGCTCTGCTCGGAGGTGGTGGGTGCACCAGGGCCTGCTGTATTCTGAAGCTGGGAGTGTGTGCCTGCCCCCCACCCCAGTGGACAGGGCCTTCCAGACCAGCTGCCTCCCCTGCCTTCCTCACTCCTCATCTGTCACCCACCATCTTGGGTGACCTGAGGTGGGCTGGAGAGACGAGCTGCGTCCCGGTCCCAACCGTCTCGCTGTGTCCCTCCGCCTGGCAGGTGAACGAGAATGCCAAGAAGGACCTGAAGGAAGGCCTGCTGCTGTACCACACCGAGAACAACGTGGGGCTGAAGAACGCCTGGAACATCATCCAGGCCGAGGTGTGGGCCGGGCTGCCCTGGCAGGGCCAGACAGGGAGGAGGGGTGGCGGCCGGCACTTCTAGCTGCCCCCCCACCCCCAGGTGACCTGGCCGGGCACCTGTGCTTTCTGGATTTTAACCGGGAGTGGGGTGGTACCCACGGGGGCATTTGCCTGAACTGCCGAGTCAGATGGGATACAGCAAGGTGCAGCCGGAGAGGGATGAGGACACAGGAGGGGCAGGCCTAAGAGAGCTGTGGCTGAGCTTTGGGATGAATGACTGAATTTATTTGAGCAACAGATTTGCCTCCATGACGGGGCTTGGCTTAGGTGAGGAGGCCCTGGCTCTAGGAGGAAAACAAGTCCATAGTCCCAGATGCGCCCATTTTAAGCCCTGGGGAGGGGCCGGCAGGGGGTTGAGTGGCAGTCAGCTTGGGACGGTTTACAGAAAGAGCAGAGGTGCTGGTGGGCAGGCACAGGGCTGAGCCCAGGGGCCAGCCTGAGGGGTGGGCTGCATTGCCCTCTCCCGCGCTGGTCTCCAGGAAGGAGCGCTCACTCACTTCCCCAGTGGGCCCGGCTGAAGCCCAGAGAAGGGACAAGAAGCAAGCCCTTTGTCTCCTTCCTTAACTCCAGGGTGGCCACTTTTGCGGGGACTGGGGTTGGCCTGGGCAGGGGAAGGCCCTGGGGAGGAAGGGGCGGGCCATGGCGTGTCTGACCGCCCCTTCCGTTCCTGCCTGCCAGATGCGATGCTGTGGCGTCACTGACTACACAGACTGGTACCCAGTGCTGGGGGAGAACACGGTTCCCGACCGCTGCTGCATGGAGAACTCCCAGGGCTGCGGACGCAACGCCACCACGCCTTTGTGGAGAACGGTGAGGCTGGGGATGGACCGCTTGGGTCCAAGAGCCCGTGTGTGGATGCCCCGGCACGAGGAGCCCTACAGGGGAGGCTGGGCCCAAGACACTAAGAGGTTGGCTGGATGTGGGGTGGGGTGGGGGCTCACAAAAATAAAGCCAAAAGACGGGTGGAAAATGCGGAGGGGGCTGTACCCACAGTTGGGAGAGTCAGAGGGTGAGGGGTTGAATGGGGTCTGAGGCTCTGCAGCCGGCCTTGCGGGTGGGGCAGAGGCTGCGCCAAGGGAGGGGGACAGGGCTGAGGCCAGGGAGGGCTGGGAGGTAAGAGCAAGGACGAAGTGGAAGGAGAGAGTGAGGTGGGGGCCGGGCTGCAGGGAGTGCATGCTTGGTCTGGGACCCTAACCTCGTGGGCCTCGCTCCCCAGGGCTGCTATGAAAAGGTGAAGATGTGGTTCCATGACAATAAGCACGTGCTGGGCACGGTGGGGATGTGCATCCTCATCATGCAGGTAAGAGGGGCGTCCCCAGCAGCCTCGCCCACCCTGCTGGCCTCAGCCGTAGAGGGAAGGAAGCACAGAGAAGTGAAAGCAGTGTTGGTACATGGCGGAGGGTCTGGAATTCATCACAGCTTTCAAGCTTGGCAGCTGTGCCTGCCGCCATTTCCACAGAGCTCTGATGTGACAGCACGCGTCTACTCAGCACTGAGAGGTGCTCAGGGCTGCCTGTGGCCAGGCCTAGGCTGGGATATTGAAGCTGGAGTCACCCCCCGTGGGTTCCCCCAGTTCTGCCCAAACCTTGAGCCCAGAGAGCCACGCGAGGCACACACGGTGTCCCCCGGTCACCGTCTGTACAGCCTGTGCACGTGGCACACTGTGGTGACCGTGAGACCACAGCGGGCTTCCTTCTGCCTCCTGCACTCCTCTGGGTCCCCAGCTCCTTTGAAGATTCAGGAGGGAAGGGACACAAACAAGTAATGACATGGTCCCGAGCACACATCACTGGAAAGACAGCCCTGCTGCTGCCAAGACGTTGCACCGTGTATTCTACAGGCAGACAAGAGAAGCTTGACAGGAGTCTTTTTTTTCTTTTTTTAAGAGACAGGGTCTCACTTTGTTGCTCAGGCTGGAGTGCGGTGGTGCCGTCATAGCTCGCTGCAGCCACAAACTCCTGGGCTCCAGCAGTCGTCCCACTTCAGCCTCTCAAGCAGCTGGGACTACAGGCATACCCACCACCATACCTGAATGATTTGAAACTTTTTTAAAAAAACAGATGGAGTCTCCCTCTATTGCCCAGGCCGATCTCAAGCCATCCTCCCACCTTGGCCTCCTAAAGTGCCACCGTGCCCGGCTGGCCTGAGTCCCGAATGATCCCTGACACCTCCCACTCCCTACCTTGGCTCCTGTGAGCTCCCAGGTAGAGCCAGGTCCTCCGTGCATTCCGTGCCTGCAGCACCCCTCTTAGGCACGCGTGTGCACCCTGCAGAGGTTTGATGGCTTCTGGTCTAACAGCCCCACGAGGCTGAGCCGGAGTTCACCTGTGTGTATCTCCAGGGTGACCTCTGTTCACGGTTTTCTTCATTCCATAAGCATTTTCCTGGCACAGCAATGGCCATGCCCGCTTGCTCCAGGTGCCCCGTGACATCCCAAGCCTCCCGGGGCGAAGGTCAGGTCCGGGCTGAGGTCAGGTCCGGGCTGAGGTCAGGTCCAGGTGGAGGTCAGGTCCGGGCGGAGGTCGGGTCCAGGCTGAGGTCAGGTCCAGGCTGCTGCAGCTCCTGCCTCAGGCCCCTCCCTGTGTCTTTCAGATCCTGGGCATGGCCTTCTCCATGACCCTCTTCCAGCACATCCACCGGACTGGTAAGAAGTACGACGCGTGAGCAGGCTGGCCAGGAGTGCCCACCCCACCCTGCTGCCCTGTGGAGGGGAAGAGGATTGAGCTTTGTGTCACCTGTCTGCACTCTCCAGATGTGACCCCTGCACCCACCCACCCCAGCCTACCCTACCCCACCTACCCTGCCTCAGCCTCGGACTTCTCAGTGGGTGGAGTGCCAGGAAGGAGGAGGCACACGGAGACCTGGGGCTCGGGGCCCCTGGATTCCTGCATCTGCATATGCGTATTTGCCAAAGACGACAGGGTGGGCTGGGGTGCGCTCAGGAGGAGCCCCCCGGCACTGATGGGCTTCTGCCCCTGCCCTTCCTCACACTGACACTTTGTCCCCACATGGGGTGGGGAGCAGAGTGCCCGCCCCGTGGAGATACTGCCCCAGCGGGGGCTGCTACATCCATGGCCACCATGGGGCACTTGACGGGGCGGGGGGTCTGCCGGCCTCTGGGCAAGGCCCCTGGAGCATCTCGCCCAGGCTTTTTATACCTTACAATGTAACTTTTTTATTTTATTTTACTCTACGATTATTCAGGAATATTATCTCTCAGATAAGTTTAGGGTTAGATTTCTGATTTGTAACTTTTTACTGTGTTGATTTCTTTAATGGTTTGACTTTTTTTCCCTGAGAGTGAGGGATGGGTGGGAAGAGAGGACATCCGTCCAGTCTCAATCAGGACAGACCACCGTGCGACACCCAGGAGGCTCTCGGATGGGGCGTGCCTGCGCCCTCAGAACGTGTGGGAAGGAGGGGGCATGGACAGGACACGGGACCTTGCCAGGCCTGGTGTCCGAGGACGGGAGCCTGGGAGAGGCGGGTGGAGCATGAAGCAGGCTGGAGGTGCCCCTGCACGGGAGGTGGCATTTGCTAACCAATCGAGCTGGAAAGACCAGGGCAGGGGAACCCCACGGTGCTGGGGAAACGCTTTGCCGGGAATGTGGCAGAGCTAGAGGGGTCCTTAGACTTTTCACTGATGAGCAGTTGCTGGTTTTTTCTTTCTTCCTTCCTCCCGCTCTCTGCTGGCACTCGAGGCTTCCCCTTCCACCCCATGTGGGTATTCCCACAACAGGTTCTGCACACCCCAGTTATTTCACACACATTCCTGCTAGAAACTGTCAGACACATACCTCTCTAGTTTGGATGCTGCTCACTTTCTCCCTTGCTTCTGGAAGGGGAAGCAGTCTTTAGGTTTTGCTGTGCTGGACAGTGGCAGGGGACCCACAGGTTTGAGGACCCACGGTCCTCCCCACCAGCTTTGCTCCGTTGTGGGTTGCCCTGCTGGGAAGGAGGGAATCACATCCACATGGGTCCCAAGATCTTCGCCTCCTTCCCTGGGGTCATGGACATCAGCAGCGGGTTGGGTGGCGATCATACTGTCTGTGATCCCAGGGAGAAGAAATACAGAAAACCCAAGAGAGGTGAGACTGGCTCTTGTTACCGGGGCCACAGGAAGAAAGCAGCCGGAGTGACGCATGTGCAGAGCTGGGCATGGGGGAGAAACAGGCTGGGGAGTGAGGCCGGGAGCGGGATTCAGCTGCAGCAGGGCGCCCCCTCCAAACTGCAGCTGGTCTGGCTTACTGTTTTGCAGTTCAAAAAGGTCGTGAATCCATGGGACTGAGCGTGGGGACCTTACCCACTAGCCAGCATCTGCTGCACTTGATCAGGTGGGGCCTTGGTGGGCGGCTGCCTTTCCTATACAGTTTGTCTTGTCACCCTGGTTTCCCCTTGGGGCCAGGCCTCTTCTCCAGCCCCTACCTGCCTATCTGCTGCAAGAGCTGAGACACGGCCACCCAGCACCAGTCACTTCTCTGTTCACCTTAAGTAACACACAAATCGGGACCAGGAGGATAGAACTGTTGGCATTATCAGGATTCGTGTTTTGTGGGGGTGGGAGTGGAGAGTAGGGTGGTCTTGTGAGTTGGGCAGGGTAAAGACCGCTTCTCTGAGACGGGCAGTGGTGCTGATGGAACACGGGGGAGGCCCACATTTGAGCAAAGCTGCCCTGCCCTTGTCCCCTGGCCTGGCTTCCTGGTAAGGAGCTTCAGCCGCCTCCCCAGGAACCCCCAAAGTGCAGATTCCGGAGCAGACACCTCCCGGCGGGAGACACTCAGCACACAAGTGCTCCAGTTGCTCGGTGGGACCTGGGGCCTCGTGCGTTTTTGCTGTGGGTGGAGTGGGTGGGTTGGTTTATGCCTATCAATGCAATTTTTAATTTTTGTGAATATCAACAGCAAAAGCCTAGTGCATTGGGAGATGTGCAACCTCCCTGAGAATCTTTTCTGTTTCTGGAGTGCTTCAGGGGTGGCCTCTGGCCCCAGAGCCTTTGCCACAGTGCCCCCACCAGCCCCCACCCCATCCGTCTGTTCGCAGAGCCTCATCTACAGGTCCCCACGCTGCCGCCTTTCCTCACTCTGCGCTTGGCTGTTTTGTTATTTGGCTGAGTATATATTGGGTGGAAGTCTCTGTGCACAGAGTGGGTGTTCCTCCAAGCCCCTTCCACTCGGAGGGCCGCACCCAGCGATGCCAGTGAGGGTGGCACAGCCTCTCTTCAGTTTCTCCTGACTGTGATCTCACTGGGGCAGAATTCCCTTGAGAGAATTCCCTCACTCACGGCTCCCTTTGCCAGAGTTAGTTCAATCAGGTCTGATGTGAGCAGTTTACGTGCTTGTCTCAGAAAGGCCCTCAGGGTTTGTAGGGGACCGCAGAGGGGCATCCGCTGCAGACTCAGCCTTTCTCTGCAGCCATCCTGCAGTGGTGGTGAGTGGGCACACGCTGAGAACTGCCCCTGGGTGGTGGAAGCAGGTGTCACGGTGCACGTCTCCCCCTGCACCCCTCCCCCAGCTTGAGCCATGTCACCCCCTCTCCCTCCAGCATGGGCCTGCATCTCAGGTTCTCTGGAAGGCGGCCCTGCCCCAGACCCTCTCGCAGGTGTCCTGGTTGGACTTGGAACTAGGTGGCCATCTTTCCAGGCTTTGGTGGCCCAAGAGCAGTCCGGGTGGATGGAAGTGGCTGTCCCCTCCTCTCCAGCCCCTGCCCACCCACTGGTGGAGGTGCTAACTAGCAGGGACGTGGCATAGGATGGGAGCTGGGCGTGAGGTGCTTGGGGTCCTTTCTTTGTCCCTCAGCTTCTCAGAGTCCGGCCAGCCCTTGTGTTCCCGTGCCCCCCACTTTCCTCCTCCCCACTGCAGTGAGGCAATAGTCCGGGGTGGGGCCTGGCCTCCCTGCCCTGATGCGGCACTCAGGAGGCCTGGGGGGCTTCCTGGCCCCTCCTTGCCCACGTGCCCGCCCCCGGGCAGCACGGGAGGGAGAGCAGGGCGAGCACGCTTGTTGGTTTCAGATGCACTTTCTGCTTGCGATGCCATATCTGTGCGTTCCTTCATCCTGGTCCTGGCTTTATGGAACACCATGTTTTTAGCATGTTTTTAAATAAAAACTGATAAAGTGTCAAAAGCACAGCAGGCTGTCTCTCAGTGATGTGTTTTGTTCACTCAGCCAAAACTGTGACTTATGTCGTGGTTGGTGTGAGAGACCCAGAGGGATCACATACCACTCCTACCCTTCATCCAAGACACACCCCCAGGGGGACCTCATCTCTCTTTTGGGGCCCAGGTTACACATCTGCTGGCGTGGGGAGGGTCCCTATCCTCCCTGGGTGCCTGAGGAATCCTAACATCCCCCCTTGAAACAGGCTGGATCAGGGGTCAGTCCCAGTGCCCGAGCCCTCTGCCTGAGAGGCTGAAGTCCTGTCTCCGTACCAATCGCCCATCACACATGGCCAGTCCTGTGGCCAGGCCCGTAAGTGTATCATGGGAGGCGTATGGAATAAGTCACTAGCAGCTTCCAGTAGGGTAGGGGGCTTCCTGTAGGGGTGGGGGCTGTCAGTTTCAGAAACAGTCTTCTTCCCAATCCCTGTGATGTTCCTGGGGTTCATTTGACCTCGATGTCTCCTAGGACTGAGGGACCTCACAGTGTGACTTGGCCCTTTCAGGGTGACTGGGACAGCCTCAACGAAGGAACAAAATCAGGATGAGGATGGTCAGCAAGGAAGACCCTTAAAACCACGAGCGGGAAGAGCTGCTGGCTGGGACGCTGATGTTGCCGCCTCCCTGCGGTCGAAGTCTCCCATGGCCTTGGTTGGGGTCCTGGTGTGTGGGATTTCCTTGGCTGTCAAGGTGACAAGTTGCAGAGGAGAAGCTCAGAACTCCCCTTGGTGGTCCTCACTGTGCTCACGTCTCCGGGGTGGAGGCAGGCGTGAGGGTGAGTGTGCATGGAGGTCTCACAGCAGTTGGAGGTTCGGAGGTGAGCATCTTGAAACCCCTCCGTCTATGGAGCTCCATCTCCCTCTCAAGGGAGTGGCCAGGTCCACACAGAATTATCCCAAAGCATCAACCTCCGGGTCCCCCTCCTGCAGCTGCTGTGTCCCAGAAGCCTCCAGAGACGGTGCCTTGAGTCTGAGCCACCCTCTGTCTAAGGTCCGGCTGGAGTGGTGTCCCTGAGAACCTCCCCAGGGTATTTACTGAGGGAGACTTTGTGGCTGTAGGGTCAGGATTGGTCATGGCTGAGGAGCAGGTGGTCCCTCATGGTCTGCAGAGGACAAACCAACTCCCAGGGATTTGGGCGGGCACCTCCCTATCTCTGCCCATTCTTACTCTCGCTCCTGCCCCCAGGCCTGTTGAGATGTCCGCTGGGTCACTGTGCTGTGTTTTGGGGCTTCCAGGCAATGGAACACACTGGCTGTTCTCTTAACCCCTCGGCTCTGGCTGCCCTGGCTGTGCGGGAGAGGAGCATCTTCTTTTTCTGGGGACTTCTAGTGACGAGGCTAGCGCCTCTGGGCTGGGTCTGGGCTCCTTGGTCTAGGGAGTGGATGAGATGACCCTGGGGGGCGGGTCCCTCCTTTGCGCCCCCATTCTTGTGTATTGTGATGGAACTGCCTCTGCATTGGTGCTCAGCAAAGGGCAAGTGAGAAAGGGTGGCTTCTGAGCCCCGCCAGCTTTCCATGGGGCCAACACTGGCGCTTGCACAGACAAATGTCTGTTTGCTCAAAGACTTACTGAATACTCACTTGTGCCAGGCACCTAGAACACAGTCGTGGACGACACAGACCCAGTCCCTGCACTTACAGAGCCGACCATTTAGTGGGGACCCCAGAGGAGTGCGTGTGATTGCAAGTAAGTAGTGGCAGCAACGTTCACAGGGCACTGGGAAGCCCTGTGGGACAGTCACTGGCTGAACTTGGGGAAGTGAGGTCTCCAGAGCAGGTGATGTCAAAGCTAAGAGCTGAAGGTGGAGGTGTTCCCCTGGCAAAGAGAGGCAGGAGATGTGTCCTGTGCATGCTTGTGGTGCACAGAGCTGGAGCACAAAGGGTGAAGGTGAAGGTCTGGAGATGGTGGTGACCACCAGATTACAACCTTGAGAACCAGGCCAAGGAGCTTGAAGTTCAGGCTGAGAACAGTGGGAGCTGTGGAAAGGCTTTAAGCCCAGGTGTGACAGGCTCAGATGTAGCCTTTAGAAAGCTGCCTGTGGCTGCAATGTGGAGAGTTGTCAGGGACAGGGGGGCCACCAGGGGACCAGGCACAGGTGCTGCAGTGATTTAGGTGAGAGACGATCGAGCCTCAGGGAAGGGCAGTGGGATGGAGACGAAGCCGGAAGATGTGAGAGATGCACAGGAGAATCTGTGAGCCTTGGTGGTTAATTAGATTTATGCAAAGAGAAGGAGCATTCTTGCCACCCGCCCAGCATGACACCCTCAACCCAGACAGGTAGATGACTAATTGTTTGCATCAAGTGGATGGATGAATATATTTTCTGGGCTCGGTGCTTCTGTGCAGGAGATGAGAGAGATCAACACGGTGCCATTAAATCTCTCTCTCTGTTTGTATTGAGCTGCACAGCTTGCAAAATGCTTCCATAAATGTGATCTAGGTTCCTCCTGACCAAAACGGTCTTATCGGCTGTCACTGTGCTTAAACTTTCACCATCAGAGATGCACCAAGGTGTGCATGGAAAGAGCACTGACGTGGGTGCCAGAGGACCCGGGTTAAATTCCCAGTTTGCATTTGGTGTCCCTGTGAGCCTTGGAGCTTGTCTTGGTTTTGTTATTTGCAAACGAGGATAATGCCTATTTTATAGATTTGTTGTGGGGATTAAATAGAGACATGTATGTAGAGGCATCCAGCTTGATCCTGGACCAGTGGACCAGGATAGGTGCTTGGCAAGAAATTGGTTGAACTTGGGTCGCCACATGAAAGGCAGGACCCCAAGGAAGAGCAGCTTTCAGCCCAAGGACACAGGAGAGCGGTCTGGGAAGGGGCGTTGGTGCATGAAGGGACAGTGAGCTGCTCACAGGAGCTCAGGGGACAAGCTTCCCCATGCCTCTGTTTTGCTCTGGGCTGGCTCGGCAGCAACACTCAATATTCCACAGAAGCAAGAAGGAAGTCAGATTAGATAAATGTCGTTTTGGACACAAAAATATTGACATTGCGATAGTCGCTTCTTAAAGCCATCAGCAAAGCTTAGTAGGCTATGGATTTAGCCATCTCATTTTTGCTGAGTTTAATGACAGCAGCGAGATAGACTATTGTCTCCTAAAGCTAACAAAAAGAATAACAGCACTTCACAGGGCACGCTGGAGCCAAGCCCTCCTGATTGAAGCTGACACCCTGGAACCTCTCCTTTGCAGCTCAGAGACGACCAGGTAGCTGAGAGCCAGCTGGGGCAGAGCTGGGCACTGCCTCGTTTTCCTTGGCCCTATGCGCAGAGGAGAAAGGTGAACTGGGACACGAAGGCCACACAGTGGCCTGTGGCCGGGTCTTGCGGTTAGCACCTGTTGCCCAGAGATTTTTCTTCTGGTTACTGAGTTCTGGAACAGCCTGGAGCAGTGTCCACAGCAAGGGCCAGGCTAGCCTTGGTGGTCAAGGCGAACTGCAGCCCACGTGCTCTGGTTTAATGACCTCAGGAAGCTCTCATTGTCCTTTGCCTCCCTAATCCCACCTCAACTCCTCCACTCAATTTCTGGAGTCAATACAGATGGTCCCTAATTTATAATGGTTCAGTTTATGATTTTTTGACTTTATGGTGGTGTGAAAGTCATAGGTATTCAGTAAAAATGCTTATCGCTTTCTTTCGAGTACCCATACAACCATTCTGTTGTTCATTTTCAGTACAGCATTCAATAAACGACATGAGATACTCAGCACTTTGCTGTAAAGTGGGCTTTGTGTTAGATGATTTTGCCCACTGTGGGCTAATGCAAGTGTTCTGAGCACATTTCAGTTAGGCTAGGTTAGGCTGTGATGTTCAGTAGATGAGGGTGTTTTTTTTTTTTTTTTTTTTTTTTTTTGTTGTTGTTGTTGTTGTTTTGAGACGGAGTCTCGCTCTGTCGCCCAGGCTGGAGTGCAGTGGCGCGATCTGGGCTCACTGCAAGCTCCGCCTCCCAGGTTCACGCCATTCTCCTGCCTCAGCCTCCCGAGTAGCTGGGACTACAGGCGCCCGCCACCATGCCTGGCTAATTTTTTGTATTTTTAGTAGAGAGGGGGTTTCACCGTGTTGGCCAGGATGGTCTTGATCTCCTGATCCTCGTGATCTACCTGCCTCAGCCTCCCAAAGTGCTGGGATTACAGGCGTGAGCCACCGCGCCTGGCCATTAGGGGTATTAAATGCATTTTTGACCTATGGTATTTTCAACTTATGATGAGTTTATTGGGACGTGACCTCTTCGTAAGTCGGGGAGTGTCTACATAGTCTCAACATATTTCTTTTCTCTGGCAAGGGACCGTAGTTCCTGAAAGGACTCAATCTTCTCATTCACCAGTCGGCCCCTCCAAGAGAGTGTGCTGGGTTTGATCTCTGGCCTCCAACTCAGGCCTCCAACTCAGGGTTCTCTAAAGGAGGATTAGAGATTCCTGAGCTATTCTCAATATTTTAAAAGTCCCAGGGAAGTTGTTCCTTACCCCCATCATGGGAACATAAACCCCTTGGGTCTGGCTGGCTGTGTTATGCCCTTAGTGCAGTGGCATGGTTTGCACCTTGCTAATGGAAAGAGCTGGGTTCCCGCTTCCCTCTTTCCCTCCTCTCCCCTGGCCCGATGCAAAGGCTCCCACCGGATGCTCTGCAGGTCCTCTCCTTCCTGCTCAGGTCACTGCCAGATAGGGTTTGACCAGAGACAGAAGCGGGAGGAAAAAGAAGTAGGGGCTTCTTGTGTGTTTGCTTTTTTTTTTTTTTTTTTTTTAATACAATCTCACTTTGTCACCCAGGCTGGAGTCCAGTGGCACGATCTTGGCTCACTGCAACCTCTGCCTCCTGGGTTCAAGCAATTCTCATGCCTTAGACTCCGGAGTAGCTGGGATTACAGGCACCCGCCATCATGCTAGGCTAATTTTTGGTATTTTTAGTAGAGATGGGGTTTCACCATGTTGGCCAGGCTGGTCTCGAACTCCTGACCTCAAGTGATCTGCCCGCCTCGGCCTCCCAAAGTGCTGGGATTACAGGCATGAGCCACCACACCCGGCCTCATGTGTTTGCTTTTAAGAAGAAAATGGCTGTTGGCCCCTGTTCCCTTGCCTCCCCACCAGCAGCCTCACTCTTTTCAGTTGTGGAGAGAGAGTGAGAATCAGGGTCCCCAGCTTGAGGCACCCTGAGGCATCAGTGACAGCCCAGTCAGGGCTGACATGAGGCATCAGTACCTGCTGGGAAGTAGTGGCAGCTGACAGGCCAGCCAGCAGCCACCAAGGCACAGCTTCAGCAACAGTTTCTCGCTGCCTGCCCAGATGACAAGGCCCTTGGCTGCCAGGGCTGTGGGGACAGCAGTCACCAACCACTGACAATGCTGTGCTGCAGGGAGGGTCCTGGAGTGGTACTTCTTCCTCCTCGGTACACACGCGCGCACACACACACACACACACTCAGTGATGGTGGAGGTGAGTAGATGTCCAGGTCCAATGGGACAGATGACCGTGAGCATGCCCTGGGCTGGCTTCCTTCCCCTGTTCAACATCCAGACAGTCAGAGGCTGCTGCTGTGACCGTTCAGTGAACAACTGAACATTGGCCAAGGAGGTCCTGAAGACACAGGAGAGCAGGGCAGGGCTGGAGCTCTCGTGCAAAGCGGGTCCCCGCTGGACCTCAGGTGGATCCACCTGCTCACACAGCATGTGGCCAGGCCGCGTCGGGTTCACATCACACCAGGTGTGTGGTTCCATTCTCAGCTGCCTCCCAGGCCACCCCCACCCCTCTGTCTGGGGATCCCCTGAGTCCAGCTTACCTGGGTACTCTTCAGGCTCCCCACCCCACCTCAAGAAAGTTTTCTAGACAGAAGAGTGAATGAGAGAGAATGAGTGTTCCATGTCATAGAAGGGAAAGCGTATTTCTTTTTAGCTCTGCGCTGGGCAGCCTGATGGCCTCAGCAAAGATTCTTCTTTTTGCATTGAGATGTGTCTAACTCTGGATCTGGGGATGAGGACAAACCAGCTGGTCCAAGGTGGAAAAACCCTGTCATTGTGGAGTGAGGTGGTCTGGGGGTCCAGGTGGCAGTAGGAGTGTGCGTCTCAGCCAGGGGGAGCCCCGTTGCTTGTGACCTCTCCCCACACTCTTGCCTCTCCTGCAGTCAGGCAGAGGGCCATGCACGAAGTGGGGAAAGGCTCACTGCAGATTCCTTAACAGGCTGGTCGTGCATCCTGGTAAACGGTGTGAAGATATTGACTGACCAGAGGCAGAAAGCTTTACGAGGTAAGTACACGTGTTTGAGCCTGGCTCTCACTGACAGCCAAGAGGCTAATGACACTTGTGAGTAGAAGAGGTCAATTCAAACAAATCATGACCAGAGCTGACAGAAGGGTAAGCAGGATGCTATGCAATGGGGCCAGCGGGTTTACTCACGGGGAAGCCACAGCTCACATGGTGGCTTCAGGATGTCACCATACATTTGGTGAACTGATGGCAGGGGTTTCCTCGCAGTGGAGGGAAAAAAATCAACAGAGGTAGTCTAGATAGAATTCCTTTATTATCATGACCGTGCCCCTAGCACGTGAAGCTGGGCTTACACTGAGATCAGCTGTGGAGAGGGGTGTGTTTACAACGAGAGCAGTTTCTCTATATGCAGTAGGTTAAGGCATTGTCTCTGTTTCTGGAATACTGTGATGACCCACATCCATGGGCCAGCTGGTTCCAGGAGCCCATCTGGCCTTGCTGACACTGGGCTGCCTGAAGGATTAGCCGCACTTGCATAGGGCGGGCTGGGGAAGGGGAGTCCCAGGTTTATAAGCAGGAGGAGGCAAGGCCCATGGGAGGCAGGGAGCCTGGGCTGGGCTGTGTGCTGAAGCAGGAAAAGGGAGGCAGGGCACAACGGCTCATGCCTGTAACCCCAGCACTTTGGGAGGCTGAGGCAGGAGGATCACTTGAGCCCAGGAATTGGAGACCAGGCTGGGCAACATAGGGAGACCCTGTTTCTACAAAAAACTTTAAAAAAGTAGGAAAAAGCAACAAGGATGTTGTTGTGCCTCTCCCAGGGCACATAGGAGGTGGTGGGAAAGCAGGCTGGGGAGTGTAACCTGTCTCCTTCCAGGAAGGGACCCAGCCACTGGGTCTCATGGCCAAGGCCACAGACCATCCAAGAGCCGGGCAGGGCAGGGCAGGCGCTGCACAGATGCACAGTGCAAAGGCTTTCCTGGTCGGCTGTGAGTGACCATAGCGGCATGCTTCACCCCGACCCCACGATGGAGGTAGGGGGACAGTTGCAGCTAGGCAGCCTGAGGGACTTTTGAACCCTGAGGGTCGTGGCAGTGTCCCTGGGGAGTGGTCTAAAGCAGTGGTTCTTAAAGTGTGGTTCCAGGGCCAGCAGCAGCCCCTGGGGACTTGTTAGAAATGCAAGTTATTTGCTCTGCTTCTCCTGATTAGAAACTGTGGTGGTGCGGGCAGCAATCTGGAAAAGCATCCCCCACCCAGGTCATGCTGACGCCCACTCGAGTTTGATCGCTACTGGTTTAGATGCTTGGTCACGACATTCTCAGCAGATGTAAGCACCACCCAGCGGCGGTACCAAAGACTGGTTGTCTCCGCAGCCATTCAAACCCCCTTTCCTTCCTCAGGCTCAGAGTGGCCAGTACACGGAGAATGTTTTCAAGGCAGGTCCTAGGGTGGGTGGTGGTGATGGTAATTGTTCCACCTCACTGCCCCTGCCTGAAAACCTTGAAGAGGGGCCCAGCGTGGCAGACTCTGAGACCAAAGCTGGCTACAGGGCTGGAGGGTCCTGGGCACATCGTATTGACATACCATGGCCCCCCTGCCCCCAGGGCCACACTGGGCCCTTCTGGCTCTCAGGGCCTTTGGCCGTGCACAAGGTGAACTTCCCAGAACAGAAAGTAGTGTCCACTCCAGAGCCCCGGCAGCAGCAGGTGCTTCGTGTAGCATGGAGAAAGAAGGCAGAGAGGGGCGTCGCCTGAGGGGAGGTGGTCAACACACCCCCAGGTGTCCCATCCCTGCCCAGGCTGACTCTGGCAGGGGGCGTGACCTGAGGTTTTCTCCAACCCCCAGTGATCCCCACATGGGCATGAGATTCCACACCCTGTGTGAAGGCTCCGAGGGCTCAGGGCCAGTCCCTGCTCTCACTGTGGGGTCAGCATTGGCACCTGAGACGATGGGCCGGGCTGTTGCCAGGCGTGCTTGCTGCCTGAGCCCCTGCACCAGGGGGGCCCAGCCGTCAGCCTGAAATAAGCCAGGCTTCTGCACCACGCACATGTGCAGGGCAGCTGGCGCCTGGCCCAGATGCCAGATGCCGTTCAACCTGGCAGAGGGTGCTGAAGCTGCTGCAATGGGATGGTGCCCCGAGGGACACTTTGTTTCTGAACGTCAGCCTGAGCACTTGTTACAGAGATGGAGAACTATGGGACGCGGAGGATAGGGGGCTCCCGGCTCAGCTTTGCTTCTTTGCCCCTGGCTGGGGTGGCAAGACAACAGCCATTATTGCTGACCAGCAAGCCTCTTAACCCTGCTGAGCCTCAATTTCCTCACCTATAAGATGGGGGTAATACCTTTTTATTGGAGTAACTGCAAGCGAATGTACTGATGGCAAGTAACACATTCTAAGTGCACAGCAGGCCCTCAGTAAGTACAAGGCATTCCCCGGACACCCCGCAGATGGCCCTGCCTGGAGGGCTCCTGGGGTTGAGGCTAGACTGTTGGGGAGTGTGGAGGGAGAAAGAGAACGGGCACGCACACTTCATCCCCTCCCCCAAGGCCAGGTTTCATCCCTGTCCACTCCCTGCCTCCCAACACTGGTCATCCGGGGGACACAGGGACGTACCCTTCTCTCTTGGTGTCTGCCCCTTAGGGAACGGTGGCATGGTGTGTGCAGGGTGAGGACGTGCTGGCCTGAGCTGTGTGGGATCCCAGTCCCTGTTGCTTCTCTGCCCAGGTCCTGGTGGGCAGGAGCCTTTTGCCTACACAGGACTGGTAATGACTTTCCACCGGCGTGTCCTCTCTCTCCAAGGAACTCGAGACTGCTGGCCTCCAAGCAGGGACCCGGGAGTACCTGCCCTGGGCAGCCATCTCCACCCTGGGCAGCAGGAGGGCTACACCCAGCCAGGGCTGCGTCCTGGGCTCCGGACTCCAGCCATTGTGCATTCCTAGGCAGAACCTGCCCTGTCTTGGGCCTCTGTTTCCTCCTACCCTGTCTTATCTCCCAGGCTGCTGGCCTGGACATGGAGGTCGTATTTCCAAGAAGCTCTGGGCTGTCCTACCGCTTTCTGCAGCTTGGACCAGCCAATCTCCCCAGTGGGAATCTAGGCTGGACAACTCCCAGGGCAGGAATCACAGCTAATCCTGCCCCCAGTCAGGCTGGCCCAACCCAACACATGGGGCTAGGGCCAATGGGGCAGGCTGTCCTGAGCCTGCCCTCAGTGACAAAGCTGCTGCCACCTTTGTCTCCCATCCTGCCAGGGCAGACAGATCAAGCCACAGCCCTCCTACCCACTGCTGCCTTTCTCAGTGCCCCACTGGGAAGGACAAGACCCTGGCCCAGCACACTCTGTCTTTCTCAGCCCTCAGTCTGTAGGTCTTGTCAGTTGACAGGCAGCACTTCAGAGCTCTTGGGAGTCACCATCAGTTTCCGATGATCTGCACGAAGCCCAGCTTGGAGGGCAGCAAGGATAATCACGTCATACTGTTTCTCTTGGCCGTGGAGCAGTCATTTCTGGGGAAGCTGGTCTTCCTTTTAATGAGTTCACATTGGCCACCCCAGGCCCTTCTAGGCAGAGGAGATAAACCAGCCCAGCCTCCTAGTAGCCCCTGGAGAATCCCCACAGTAGAGGCGGCAATCTGCCCTGAGAGGCTGGCTTTCTCTCTGTCCATGTGAGCACTTCCCACTCTGAGGCTACAGTTTCTGGACAGTTTAGGGCTGTGTTTGTGACTGCAGTGAGGGGCCTTCAGGTCACTCCTGTGTATGGGAGCAAGCACACCCCTCCTCAGGCCCAGCCCAGGTCAGCAAGGACTGTGCTCAGCAGGCTGGGAGCTGGAACACGTGGAGAGACCAGGTGTGACCTCTCCCAGCCTCGGCCTTCGCATCACAAGGTGCTGTGCTTCAGGGGGGAAGAGGGCCCAACTCTGGGGAGAAGTGCAGGACCTGGGAGGTATGGAGGCCAGGCGTGGGGTTCCTGTGTTATGCTCAAGGTGCCCACTTGTAATAGCCACTTGGGGGGTCCCTATGGTTGTCGCACAAGTTGATACCTATCCTTCATGAGACTGCTGGCATGAATACTCTGTATTTCCTAGGATTGCCTCTCTGTTCTCCCTTAGTATTTGGGAAAGTTCTTCCTGAAAACTCCCTGCCTAATTCAAGAGAGATGCAAGAGAGGACCAAAGGAAGGGACTCTGTCCAGCCTGGGACGGGTGGAAAAGGGAAGCAGAGCGAGACTCTCTGCGAGCAGCACGGTGGTGGCCCCAGGGTTGGGGAGAGGGGGCTCCAGGAAAAGTGAGGTTCGGGCAAATCCCCTGTATTCAGAGCTGCCCCTTCTGAGCCCTCCAGCTCTGCAGGGCCTGTGATTTAGTCCACCCTGGGATGACTTTTACACCCATCAACATTAAGAGCTGAAGATATTTTTAAAACCAGGCATTCCTCCGCTGGGCGAAGTGGTTCACATCTGTAACCCCAGATGTGAGGTTACATCCCAGATAGGAGGCCAGGGTGGGAGGATTGCTTGAGCCCAGGAGTTTGAGGCCAGCCTGGGCAACATAGGGAGACCCCATCTCTACAAAAAATTAGCCAGGTGTGGTGGTGCCTGCCTATCATCCCAGCTGGTCAGCAGGCTGAGCTGAGAGGATCGCTTGAGCCTGGGAGGTCAAGGCTGCAGTGAGCCATGGTCACGCCACTACCCTCCAGCCTGGATGACAGAGCAAGACCCTGCCTCAAAAACAAAAGCCCACTGGCATTCCTGAGAATCAGGCCCCAGACCAGGAGATCCCCGAGGGGCATATTACTAGAGGCCGGGGCTTGGGGCCAGGTTCTCCCAGAGGGATTTCTCCTGGGAAAGCCACTAGGCAGGGTGCAGGGCTTTGCTTCTGGTGCAGCATATGCTAGCGTGGCCAGCATACCCCACATCCCTGCCCTGGCAGCTCCACCCAGCCTGTGGCTGCCCTGCCTCTGGCCTCCCCACTTCCAGGCCCTGTAGGAAGGAGTGAGGCCAGCAGGACACGGCTTTCCAGGTGAGGCAGTGTGGGGAGTGGGCAGGTCGAAGGGCTAGCTAGGTCATCTAGGCGAAGAGCCACCCCTACCTGTCCCACCCCATGCATTTCCCAGAGGGGACAGCAAGGCGAGGGCTTCTGAGCACCGGTGGGGATCCTGCCCCGAATGCAGGCGTCCCAGGGGACCCGAGTTTTCAGCCTTGTCCCAGGATCGGGAGAGTTGGGAGGGAGCAGTGAGCCCAACTATCACCCTCCTCTGGTCCCCGGCACCCCCATGCCTCGTGAGGGTCCTTCTCCTGCCCAGGCTCTGGCTGTGAGGGCTCAGAAATGGAGGGGAGGGGGCTGAGGGTCCCCTCCTAGGTGGGGAGCTGTGGTCTAAGGCACTTGGTGCATTTGAAGGGGCTGGACACAGAGGAGGGAGCATCTGTGGCCCTAGTGGAGCTGGTGCTAATGCTGCAGGCCTGGCAGGTGGATGTGGCACCTGTCCTTCTGAAGGGCATTTGGAAGGGGACGCAGTTGACCATGAGTAAAAATGTCGCTGGAGCCTTGGTGCAAGCAGCAGATGAAAACCATCCTGCAGATCTGCCAGGTGGAGAGGGCAGCGGAGCAAAGAAAGATCAGAACTCCCTGAGGCTGTCGGCCCTCAGGGCCCTGGAGCAGAGCTGCTCATGCCCAGTGCACACGTGAGTCCCCTGGGGCCTGGAGAAAGTGCAGCTTCCCGATTAGGTTGGGGTGGGGCCTGTGGTTCCACACTTCTAACAAGCTCCCAGGTGATGCCCGTGAAAGTGGGGGAACCGCACTCGGAGAACTACCGTCCAAGAGTAGGGCGTTGCACACTTTAATGGACATAAACCACCCGGGGACCCCCTTATTACAAGTTTGCAGGCCTGGGTGGGGGCCTAAGGGTCTTCGTTCCTAACAAGTAACAAGCTCCCCGTCGATGCTGTGGGTCTGTGGTCCTAGGGCTTCTCCAGAAATGGCCTAGTTTAATGAGATCCTGAGTGGGTGTTTCTGCTCCCTCATCAGAGCTGTCTGAAGCAGCCTTTTTCTCTGGGAAACTGCCTGTATTTTGCTGCCCTCAGACTCCAGAACAAAACTCAGGTCCGTTATGGATGCTCTGACATGTGCAAGAGCCATGGGGGAAACGGAGACTCTGGGAGGAGCCCCTAGAGCTGTCACCAGCTCTGACAATGAGCGCAGAACGCAGCGCCAAGCCCAGCCGCAGGAGTCCTGCCTGCCAGCCCCTCTGTCGGCAACCAGGGGCAGAACAGGAAGGGGCTGGAGCATCCTGCCCAAAGCACGGGTAGGCTTGGGAAGGTCACTGTCTGCCCCGTCTCACTTCCCATTTCTAAAACACAGAGGACCTTTATTCTCCCACCTTGCTCTTCATGGGCACCCCCCCACACACCTTCTTCTTCCTCTCCCTCTTCTCCCTCCCATTCAAGGATGCACTGGGATAATGTCATCATGATCCCGATAATGATGATGACCTGTTGTCAGGTCTCCACTCTGTCTGCAGGAGAGGGGCACTGGGCTAGAGCAGCCCCGTGACTGTCCCGTGCCACCTGGGGTGACGGTAGATTCCCCTAAGTATAGAAACAACACCCCGACTTTCCCCAATGTTTCCAGCAGCTGCTGCTGCCCTGACCTTGCAAATCTGGATGTAGAGGGCAGGCTGGTGGAGGTGCCTGTGGGCCGTACCCACTTGTCTCTCGGCAAGGCTAGCGAAGAAGGTAGCTTCTTCCTTTCCTCTCTCCTCTCCATCCCTCCCAACCTGGAGGGCAGCTGGGAGTGTGATCACTGCCTTCAGCTTGGAGATGTGGTGCTGAGGGTGGTGTTAACCCACCTCGGGGCCTCAGGGTCACAGCTGAAATATGGCTTAGGAGGTTATTTCATGTCCCACTAGCTTAAGCACGTGGGTGTCACAGTCCTTCCACCCATGCAGGTATCATGCAGTGCGCCCTCATCCCGTCCCCACCTCATGGGTTGATGATTTTCCTGTGCACTTTCTGGATCTTTCTGATCCATGCAAAGGAGGAGGCCAGAAGGGAGCTGTTAGGCCAGCACAAATTTGTGCTGTAAGCAAAATTCACGTCTCCTACAGTGTACATCTCATGCTGGGGGAGGACAGGAGGAGCTAGGCTCCCAGCAGACACACTTCTGCATGAGATGTGTGTTCCCAGGGTGCTCCCAGGAGAGGTCCAATAAGGGTGGAGGTGTATGGGCCAGACTCATCAATGTGGGTCCACATGCACACACACACGTGCACATCCCCACCTGTAATCATGCGGAGGGGTACAGGATGCTCTCATCAATGTGTGTGCACACACGCGCACACGCCCACCCTGAATCGTGCGGAGGGCACAGGATACTGACCCACCGGATCCCTGTGTAAGCACCAGCAACTCCCTCTTGACGGAAGACGCAAAGAAACCAGCACGGAATGGCTCCAGGCAGCCAGCAGGGGGCGAGCAGAGACAAGACAGGACGAGTTCCCTGCAGGTGCCGGAGAAGGCCGACCAGGTCGGGCCGGGCTCTGGGGCCCAGCTGCATGGTGTCTGGTGCTTTTTTCCCGCAGCTGCCTGGGTGTGGCACTCGACCACACGTGGGGCATTTTTAACAGGGAAGCCGTCATGCCTTCAGCTTCTTACGAGGTTTCTGAGTCAGCACCTGGCTGTCATCAGAGAACACGAAGGAAGGACCAGGAAGGTTCCAGGAAGTCATTCCAAAGCGATTGCTTGGTTTCCCTTTTCACGACCTGCAGATCCCGACACTCCAGGATGGTGCAGGACATCAATCTCAAGGTAATTGGTCACAGAGATGAGAACCTTACTGAAAAATCAGAATGTTAACCCTGGAAGGTTCCTGAAAGATGAGCTAGACGGTTTTGAAACTGTATTGGAAACCCCAAGCGTAGCTCAAGGCTACTGGTTTTCGAGTTACCAGGCTGGGTATGTCGGGGAGGTAGGTGCCTGGTGTCTGCCTGCTGGCGACGATGACTACGAGCCCTTTCTCAAGACTTCGGCCCACCTGGGACTTGGGCAATGTAGTGCCCAGCATCGGCCGCCAGAGGGCGCTCTAACCTGAGACTTGGCGGCTGCAGGGCTGGCTCAGTGGACCGCAGGGGAGAAAACAGGGCAGGGGGTTGAGCGCCACCAGGAGCCATTCCACAGTGACCATGGAGGAACAGAGACTGCACGGTGGGGGTTGTGACTGGGGGGAAAGCGTCCACTGCCCAACGACCTGGTCTCCTCG
Source organism: Symphalangus syndactylus (assembly GCF_028878055.3). NCBI lineage: Eukaryota > Metazoa > Chordata > Mammalia > Primates > Hylobatidae > Symphalangus > Symphalangus syndactylus. The sequence continues at coordinate 151,605,560 of NC_072427.2, read as the reverse complement.
GCATCAGACTTACACAGCAGCTCCATCCACCTTGACCTTAGGCTCAGGGCATCTGCAGACCTACTGCTGCCCTCGGCCTCGCTGCCCTCATCTGGCAGCTTCTATGGGCTCTCGGGGCCGGAGAGGTCAGGAAGAAATAGACAGAGTGGCCCAGGCTTGGTCGGAGTCCATACAGAGCAGGCCCCCTCTGGACGGGGAGTCACAGATTTCTGGAAACCTCAGCTGAGCCTGGTGCAGCGGCATAGAGCAGCCCTGCCTCAGTTCCCAGTGGTGACTCCTCTGGGGTTCAGCACATGGGACAGAAGACCTGCCCTGGGGAGGTGCAAAAGAGCGGCAATGCTACCACCACCTGGGCTCCCTGGCCCTGCAGCTGAGTGAGGATGAAGGGGAGCAGGCTAGTCTGGCCAGCCTGGAGCTTTTTGAGAGAAAATGTGCCCTTGCAGAGAGAATACAAATGACGGTGTCATGTGTTGAGCACCTGCTACCTGCTCAGCAATGAGCCAGAGACTTCCATGGGTGTTGCTAATTCCCACCACCAGCTACCAGATGAAGTCCCGTCAGCCCCATTTCACAAACCAGTGGCTGAGGCTCACAGATGAAATAAATGGCCCTAGGTCACACAACTTGCAGGTGGCAGAACCAAGGTGAGTGTCCCTCCAAAGGCTAGAGACCCTCCTCCCAGCGTGTCAGGCTGTAGCTGGACCCTCCAGGCCCACAGACCATGTGGGTAGCTGGCACCATTGTCTGAAAGGACCCTGTGCTGGAAGGCTCCTCAAGCCAGCCAAGGCCACCATCCCCTGCTTCTCTTTCCCACAGACCTCTGAGTCGGGGTAAGGAGTTTGTCAAAGTGAAGGGCCAATATCAGGAGATCGGGGTGCCAATTCAGGGGGTGAGACCCTGGGCAAGTTGCCTCTCTGGGTCTCAACTTTCTGATCTGTAAAGTGAGGAGAACGCTACTCCTTGTCTGGCTTGGGTCTCAGGTTGTTGTGTAGACCCAGTGAGAGGAAGTATCAGAAATCCTCTGAAGTCTGCAGACAACTGGATAAAGGCTAATGGAGGCTGCTTTGTGCCAGGTGCTGTAAGCGGGTCACAGGCATCACCTCGTTCTTATTTAGACCTTAGGAGGTTGAAGAAATTATCCACATTTTGCAGATGAAGGGTTGAGGGATAGGGAAGTGAAGTAGCTCGAGGTCACACAGAGCAAAGCCGGGACTGGACTCGGGTCTTCTGAGGCCTAAGCACTACTCTTCCTCTTCCCTAGATGGTGCTCATAGCTCTGGACGGGGAAGGGCTGGGCAGGACAGCAGAACTGCTGGGCCCCTTCTAGAAGGACAGCCTACACTTGCGGGGGCTCTCACCTCTGAGGATTCCCTCCTGGCTCCCTTCCCTTGGACCCTTGACTACAGCAGCCTGAGAGAGTGACCTTGACTTCCTGGGTGGCAGCTGGGGGACTGGGTGGAAGGGGAGAGATGGGAGCCAAGGGCATTGCTCTTCCTCAGGGAGAGAGCTGGATGTACATAGGGGAATGTGCGTGCACACACAAACACGCACAGACACACACGCACACACATACAGTTGTTCTGGATTCCAAAATCCACTGATGCTCACGTCCCTGATATAAAAGGGTGCAGTATTTGCATATAACCTCCGCACATCCTCCCACATTCTTTAAATCATCTCTAGATTACTCGTAATACCTAATACAATCCACATGCTGTGTAAATAGTTGTCACGCTGTATTGTTTAGGGGGCAATGACAAGGATGTTCAGTGCAGACACAACCATCCTTTTAGTATTTTTGTTCCATGGTTGGTTGAATCCAAGGATACAGAACCCATGGATATGGAGGGCTGACGGTACACACACACACACACACACACCGACAGACACATACACACACACAACACACACACAGGAATGAATGCAGATATGTACACACACACACACATGCACAAGCACCCTAAACACACATAGTGCATACCCCCCCACCCACATAGACCCGGGAGCATGTGGACCCACACACAGCACGGCAGGCTTGCACACTGACCCCCACATGCACACACTCAAGGCGCATGCCCGTACCTGAGCCCACATCCACACCCCTCCCAGGCCCCTGTTCCTGACAAGTTCATGTTGTTCCTCAGGCATCTTCCTTCATGTTCTCTGGGGGAGAGACTGACTGTGGGAATCAGCCTTGGTTGCAAAGGGAAGGTGAGAGAAGAGAGCAGGGCAGGGCACGGACATGCCAGCCCAGTTACTGGAGATCTCTGCCTCTGGAGACGGGTTCAGAGCCCTTCCACATATCTATCTTCCTCCTAATCTCCCAACTGCAACTCACCTCCAGGCAGGCCACCCCGATGCCCACCGCCCCCACAAGTAGCAGGTAGCTTGGTGAGGCAGCCTCCCTGGGTGGGAAGGGCGGGTGTCATGGCTTTGGCTCAGAAGCAGGCACAGGTGGGGAGGAAGGGCTGGCCGTCCCGGTGCATATGGTGGAGGCAGAGGGTGGACCAGAGGACTCAGGGGCTGGAACTGGCCTTGAGTGGCTCACAGGTTTCGTGGGTGGCCCCAGGGGCATGCCATGGTGCCCTGGACTCTCCCAGTAGGAGCCGCTTGCCCCAGGGCTTTGTAGAGCCTCTGAGGGGCCTGGCACTGTGGGCTCGTGGCCAAGGATCATGTACGCTCTGCTATTCCCACACCCATCTGCCTGAACCCAGCCCTTTGGGGGCTCCTGGAGGCCAGGCTGGGGCCCTTTCCTTGTCCCCGGCTTGCGCTGGGGTACTTACCTCCCCCTTGCAGATGTTGGAGTGGTGGGCCGGCTGGCTGCAGAGTGCCACCACCGCCTTGCAGCAGCTGTCGGGCACTGGCGGCTCTCACCTCCCACGACAGCAGGTATGTGCTGCGCTGCCAGTCGCTGAGCTGTTGCATCCGTAGCACTTGAACTGCAGGGGGAGGCAGAGGCTGGAGGTGAGAAGCCTGTGTGGGGTTCCAGGGCCGACGACGCAGGATTCAAATGCTCACCCAACCCCTCTTTGCTCTCCCTGTGATTTCTACCTTCCCTGTTTGAGCAGAGAGCTGGTCTCTGGGGGCCAGCACTGCCCGCAGGACGCCTATCTGGTACCCGCAGCCACCCAGGTCCTTTAAGGAGATTATGCTGGGTGTCCTGGGGGCAGGGTACGTCTGTGAGGTGGGCAAGATGGGGGGTCCCCAGAGAGGGGGGCTGTGTACTGCTGCCTGGCAGAACACAGGGTGGTGACAAGCCACAAGGGGCAAGGAGGCCCTGGTCATCCAGGAGGCAGGACATGGGGACAGGGACCAGCCTTACCAGAGGTTCCCAGGTGAAACCTCAGAGCCCCAGACATGCAGGGACACAAAGGGTGTCCCAGAGTCCACAGTGTGGGCAGGTCAGTGTTAGCCAGAGGGGCCGGTGTGAGAGCTGAGTGAGGCCCGGGGTCGTCGGTACCACTCCAGGGCAGGGAAGTGCCAGCCAGGAAAGCACTTCAAAGGCAGCGGACTCAGGCCACTTCCTGCCCTTCTGTGTCAGGGCCCTGAGATTCCAAGTCCCTACACAGGCCCCAGAACACAGCAGCTGCGAGGCTGTCTCTGGTGTGGGTATGGGGGCTGGGCGGGCGGAGGCGTATTAGTTCAGCTAACAGGGCTTCGCTGGGTTTGCCGTGTGCCTGGAGTGAACAAACATGAGTCAGGCACCAGTCCTGGCCTGAAGTAGTGTAGCATTGACTGTCATTTAGTAGAAGACAATGGAAGCTTATGTGTGAACCCCAGAGAAGGAAGGGGTGAATCCTCTGTCCAGGGCTAGGAAACATCCACAGGGATGGACGGCAGTGCTGGGCGTCCTGGCCGAACACAACGGCAGCAGACAGACAGGGCAGGGACTGGCACAGCAAGGGCAGGGAGTCACGCGCCCTCGCACATCCCTGTGTCCCTGCCTGTGTGTGCTGGTGCCACATGACTGCTGGGCCACTTGCATGTAAAATGGGGCCAACAAAAGGACCTGCACCCTGGGCCATTGTGAGGACTGAAAGAGGTGATTCATGGAAAGCAATTAGAAGACAGCCTGGCGCAGCATCCGCAGTCACTGAGAGGCGCTTTTGTGATAATTGTGTGAATATAGGTGCGTGGCCCATGCCATTTACATCCATGGGGTGCTGTGGAGGGCCCGATGCTGGCCCTGGCTCTGCAGCCACTGCTTTCTTGGGGCTCAGTCTCCTGCCTGAGACACGGGCTGGGGTTCTAACTGTTCCCAGCCTGTGTGAGGGCCTGCGTTCGCGTGCACTGGTGCCCTGCAGGTCTTGGTCGGTGACGCAGCCTTTGCTCTTAGCTGCACCTTTCCTTGTGCCACTCCCACCCCCTCCACCCAAGCAAACGCTGCCCCTGCCCCACGGAGCCCTCTGCACCTCCCCTGCTCCCTATTCTGGGGGTGCCCCAGCCTCGCACTGTCTGCACGTTGCCTGCTGTGTGTCTGGCTTTCTGAGTGAGCCCGAGGGCGGGGATTCTGTCCTATTCTTGTCTCGCACAGGTCCTCATAGGCACAGCCCAGTGACTGCACACTTAGTCTTGCACAGGCCTGACCAGCAGTGTGTGCTGCCCCATCCCAGTCCAAAGTCTGTGGGGTATGCGTGTGCCTGTGGGTGTGCACCTGTGTATATATGTGTGCCCTAGGCCACTATTTCAGAAAAGAGACCCCTCTGCCAACTGGGAGCTGAGCCTGAGTCTCGGGGAGATGGGGGGAGGGCTTCCCCGCTGAGGCATGATGCCCCTGGATCTTGGAGTCATGACGTCTCCGTCCTCCACTTGCCTGACGTTCCCCGGGCCAAGACCAAGGCCCCAGGCCCAGGGGGTGAGGGTGGGGAAGGGGGCAGCAGAGAGAGGGGGACCAGAGCAGGTGGGTAGAGCAGCCATGGATTTTCTGACTTGAACCCATCAGGATCTGGAACAGAGCCGTCCAGGAGAACTTTCTGCGATGGCGGCAGCGTCCTGCATCTGTGCTGCCCAGCTCGGCGTTCACTCACCATCTGGGGCTCCTGAGTGCCTGAAACGTGGTTGGTGTGAGCAAGGAACTGGATTTTGTTTAATTTAACTGTAAATAGCCACATGTGGGTGGTGGCTGCCGTATTGGACAGCACAGCTCTGAGGTCCACTGCCCGCCCCCTATGTCTGGCAGGATGGTGGGCCTCGCTGGAGGGAATTGCCACATCTTTTCTTGGAAAGGAGACCACCTTTCTGTCCCTCAGCATTCTGCCTGCTGGCTCACAACTGGGGAGTTCTGTTGGTGGCTTAGCTGAAATACCCCCGTCGGGTAGTGCTCCCTCTTATGGAGCTTCGGCTCCCCGCTCCCCAGGGAAGAAGGAAGGCAGCCTCACAGAAGGAACCCGGAGAGAGGCTTCCTGGCCCAGATCCTGGCAGGAGATGGAGTTCTCCTGGTACTGCCAGCTTCCTGCCCACCAGGACCCAGAACGGGAAGACAGCAGGGGTGGGTTTGGAGGAGGGAGGCAAGGAGAGGGAGGGAGAGGAACCAGGCTTCGGCAGACGCTTCTCACGGTGGTAGGGACTTTACAGATGTGACCGAATTTAATGCTCACATACCCTAAAGAGGCTTCATTTTAGGGATGTGGCACCCGAGGCTCAGAGATGGTGAGTAACTTGCCCAGGGCCACACAGACAGGAAAGAAGAGAGTCAGGATTTAAACCTGTGTCTGCTTGGCCTTTAAGGCCGTAGGGCATGGTGTACCTCCTGCTGCAGCCAGTCTACTGAGGCGGGGATCTGTGTGGCTCTAGCCTGCCCGTAGTTCTTGGTCAGAGTCTGGCTCAAGTGCTGCTTCTGTTCATCACTCAGCTGAGGAGTGATAAGATGGCAATTGGCGGGACCACCCCACCCTTGCCTACCTCCCAGGCCTCCCCAGCTAACTCTAGAGCACTGTGGCCTGTGGACAGTGCGATGACTATCAGTGGGAAACAGGGCAGAAGATGGCCATAAAGAGGAAGTTACAGAAGCTGGGCCCTGATTCAGGGTGCAGGTGTGCTGGGCAGAGCTGAGAGAGGCTGGGAGGCTCAGGTAAAGGGTGGCAGCCAGAGCTGGTGGCAGGCGGAGGTGAGGCTAGACACCAGATACTGAAATGTCTGTTGATCTTAATTTAGATTAAGAGGTGATATTCAAAATACTTACAATTGTTTCCCCGGTGAGCACCATTGCAGCACGGCTTAAACAGCCAGCAGGGTTGTGCTGTCTCTACCAGCTGAACGTTACCCTGCTCATGGCCTCAAACTCTCGATTCACAGGGCAGCAGGGCGGGAGCGGATGGGACTGGTCATTGTGTCCCTGTTCAGTCCAGGCAGGCAAGACCTGATCCTGTCCTCAGAGTCTTCCGTGTGATCCCGGCCCAGGCCTTTCTTCTTGGATGCCTCTGACAGATGATGGATTCATCCTCTAGACCATCCTTGAAAGGGGAGAGGGATGACCTAACCTCCCATGGGAAGCCCCCTCCCCAACTCCCATGCAGCAGACATCAGCATCAGTGGAATCAGGGAATTGCTGGAGCCAGGGCCAGCAGCTGGGATCCAGATGTGTGGAGGATTGCCAGGGTGGAAAGCGGGACCACCCCTGTGCCTGCCTCAGCTTCCCTCATCACAATGCACCCCCCCCCCCTTATCCCCACACATTGCTTCACTGGGGCACGGACAGAGAATGGAGGAGGAGGAAGCATCCACCCACCCTCTGGTAACACACATGGGCCAGGACTCCCGCCACCAGCTCAATCAGATGGTAAGAGACAGGCAGAAATACTAGGAGCAAAGAGAGAAGAGGGTCACCACCAGGGATCAGGACACGCCTATGACCGATGTTTCCCCAACGTGGTGGGGGTGGTAGAGATGGTAGAGATAGCTGCTAGGGACCCCCATCACCTGTACCATCTTCCTTCTCTCACCAGCAGCTCTGGACGTCCCAGCCTTGCTGGCTGCTGGCAGCGAGTTCCCCACTCATCCCTTTCCTCATTGGACTGGCAGCAATTCAGTAATCCACCCACCCATCCAATATGTATAAATAGCTGCTGTATGCCAGGTGCCAAGTAGCGTAAGACAACTATTGTCCTCAAAGTTATTAATGGTGGGGGGGACAAGTGAGTGATTACAATCAATGTAATTGCTATCAATGTAACTATGGGTTAAGCCCTAGAAATGATGGGAGGCTCCTGGCAGGGAGAGCAGTCAGAGAAGGCTTCCTGGAGGCGGTGACACCTGAGGGGCATCTCTAAGGATGAGCAGGCATTTGCCAAGTTGAAGGAGGGAAGTGCGTTCCAGGCAGAGGGGAGAGCATGTACAAAGCCTGGAGCCTGAGGAAAGCATGGGGCACTTGTGTTCAGGGAGCAGAGTGAGCCCACGTGGCTGGAGTGCAGGGGCCAGGCTGGGCAGCAGCAACCAAGGCTCAGGAAAAAGCAAAGGCAGAAATCAGAAAGGTGATTCATGTGTCCTCTTCTAGCCACGATGCCCATTCCCTGTCCTGCGTGGCCCCGTGGGGTTCTCAGTTCCCCTCACCACCGCCTGGCCGCCTCCAGGCTTGGGGTTGCCCTTCTTGCTTTATGGCCCCGCTGCCGCCACTGCCTGGCTTCCTGGCCATGCACACACGCGGGGAAGGTGCGACCCTCCTCGCTCCCAGCTGGCTTTCCACTGTCAGGCAGGTTCCTGCTCTACCCTGACCCTGGCGTGTTCTTGCAGCAGCCAACAGGTCTGAAACACATGTCAGGCCCACTTGGGCTGGAGGGGGCAGGGAGAGGGGGATGAAGCCAGATAAGTACAGGCAACCGAGGAGCACTGGGCAGGAACAAGGGAAAAGAAGGGAGGAGAGAAGACGGGGGAGGACTGTTGATGGAAATTGGCCCTGCCCTGGGGGAGTTCAGCCCCACTCAGGAGCACCTCTCCCCTAGCTGCCCCCAGGCACTGCCCACCCATCTGGCCACAGCAGGGCAGCTGCCCATAGTCACTGGGATGGCTGGGTTCTAGGGAAGGCCCAGGCTGTGGGTGACACCTGATGCTGTAGGGCTCACCCAGCAGGGAAAGGAGCGTGGGCTGGAGGGAGGCAGCTGGGGGTGGGCGGCTCCTTAGGATGGACTGGGGCTGTGGCCAGTTTCAGAGGCAAGGCCAGTGCAGGGGCCCGTGGGGCTTATCCAGTCACCTCCTGCACCATTCAGCAAGGAGCCTGGTATGAGCAGGGCTTAAGGAACACAAGGAGAGGGGACATTTCTTCATACAGGGAAAGAGCCTCAGCCCAAGAACAAGGCTACCTTTCAAATGAAGCGAGTTACTCGCCCCCCTGCTCCAAGTTTACTGCGCCGTATTTGTTGTCTCCCAGCGTTGGAGCTGGCCAACAGTGGGGATAGCGGGGGAGTTTCCCGTCTCAGAATAACGGTGTCAGGCCTGCCCCCATCCCTTGAGGGCCTGAGGCAAAGCCTATGAAGCAGGTCCCTACCTCACTCCTTTTCTACCCCAGCCTCTATGCTGCACCAGGAAAGGCCTCCTGTCCACCCTCCCCCAGGGTGAGATGCCCCTTGGCGGAGCCCGTGGAGAGGGCTGGGTGTGGTGCGGTGTGGGTACAGGTGAGAGGGGCACTTCCCAGGGGTCCCGTCAGCTCCAGGACACCTGTGCAGACGCTGCATGCATAGGCTGAATGGACAGGAGTCCAAGCTCCTGGGTTCCTGGGAGGAGGTCTAGAAGTGCGGGGAGGGAGCTGCAGGTTCCACAAAGGGACATCCTCTCAGCCCCACAGACTTTCCACTCCATGGGGAGAGGTGTGGAGGAAGGTGGGCTGAGTGTGGCCCAGGCAAAGGCCCCGCTTGCCTGGGTCTGTGGGTGGTACTGAATGGTATCCACAGGAAGCTGAGGCAGGAGGTTGACAAGAGGGTTTGTGGATGGGTCTTCTGCTGGGGGAGCCCCTGAGAAGTAGGGCCTGAATGCAAAGGAGGCTGGCAGAGATGCCCGTGAACTGGCCTTGGGTCCAGGCTCCACCACCTGCTGACTCCAGTCGGGTGGCTGCTAGCGTCTTGGTGTAAATTAGAAGAATGTGCTCCAGTGTGGCTCAGCAAGAGTCAAGTGGCCTGCATTTCAGCCTTCTCCGGTCCCCTTGCATAGGACGCAACCTTTAGGGCCATCCATGGTGGCCCTGACTGTGGGCTGAGTCTCCCTGTCCTCATCAGCAGATGGGGAAGACGATGGTATTGCCGGTTCTGCCCATCCCAAGTGGATGGGGGACCTGACAGGGAAGTGGTGGGGGGACATGCTTCAGTGGTCTGCCCTGCCTCCCGACTTCCCTGAACTTGAGGTCCCATAGCATGAAGGGTGCGGTCCTTCTCAGCCAGTGGCAGGTGCGGTTGGTGCAGCCCAGCACTCACCCTCCTGGGAGCTGCCTGGCCCATCAGACAGAGTGTGGCTGCCTCCACCTGCACCCAGGGGCTCTCCCAGACCCCCGCACTGCTGGGCCCCACAGGTCCTCTCTGGCACGGGTGCCTTTCCTGCTGGCTCCAAATTGCCCTCCCCGCCCACTGTGGTGCACAGGCCGATTCCCTGCTGCCGCCCAGAACCTAGAGGGAGTGAGGTGATGCAGCATCTGTAACTGAAGGGGAAGACCCAGGCTGCTGGCAGCAGGGAGGGCTGCATCCTGGCATCTCACCACCTTCCTTCTATTACCACCATGGGCTGGGAGTCAGGCCCAGAAGATAGTCTTGAAGAGGTGGCAGTGTCACGCTGCTCCCCTGGGAGTCCCTGCCCTGGTTGCTATTCAAGACAGGGTGGGGAACAGGGAGGATGGGAAGGGAGAGACACAACCTCACCGCTTAAGTTTAATGGCAGGCTGTTATAGCACCTGCCAGTGCTTCGAAGTCAGGTCAGAGGCATCACACAGGCTACCGACCTGCTGGAGGGGTGAGGAGGAGGGGGCCGAGTGCTAGGCAGGGGTGAGGGGTGTGGGGACAGCCTCCCGAGCGAGGGGCTCCAGCATGTAAAGACACCTGGGAGGGCAGCCAGGGGATGGCCTGGGGTTTCAAGGGACTGAGGCTGGGTGGCCCCAGGTGCTAGCTCCAGGCAGCAGCTTCCACAGCGGGAGGGCTGCAGGTATGTGACTCACCTGGGCGGGGGAGGCCCTGAGTCACGGCTCATGGTTTGACAGCCCCAGGACGCAGGCCAAGAGTCCTGCTCATCTGGATCCTGCACTAAGTTTGGCTGGAGCTCCTGGGCAGTGGGCCGGGCTGTTGGGCCTTTAGCCATGTGACGCCACAGATGCCAACAAATCCACCTTTGCCCCGCTACCCTGCATTTACCCAGCGTTTCCTGGCTCCCTCCGTGCATCGGGATCAGATCATCTCAGGGCTCCCGCGGCACATGTTGGCTGTCTGCAAGGCGGAGAAGCATCTCTCGTGTTGATGTATGAAGCTCCTTTGATGCAGGCCAGGCATCGAGCCTTCAGGCCTTTGCTCTCCCCATCCCTGCTGCCTGGAATGCTGGGGACTCCTTGTCCTTCAATACCCGGCTCAGCTCAGTCATGGCTCCACTAAGCCATACCAGGTAGCAGCGATGGCTACTCCCTGCCCTCCAATGCCTGCAGCGGGTCATCTGCTGTCTTCTGACACCAGCACTTTCTGCTTTGCCCCTTCTCTCCTTAGCTAGGCGGGGCTCCGCCTCCGTGTCCCTCCCCATGCCTGCTGCATGATTCTTGGGTGTAGGTCTCCACTGGATGAATGGCACTACTTCCCCCACTGCCCTGTATCAGTTGCTTTTGTTTCAGGTGTTACCACTGTCCCCCCAGAATGACCGTGAGCTTCAGGGCATGGGGACCAGCACAACTTGGGTTTCCTCTGGCTCCTCCATGGCGCCTGGTGTGACGCTGAATCTAGAGACATGCTTGGTGAACATCCCCTGATTAAGATGTGGGCGTGTACTTTCTTACAAAGCACACCTGGGAGACAGCAGGAACCGGTGGGAGCGTGCCAGCCCCACATTGAGGGCAGTACTTTCATCTTTTTCTGATCCGAGAGTACCATAGAACAGTTACTTAAATTTATACCAGCGCTTCTCAACCTGGCTGGATTTGGCCCTCAGGGGACATTTGGCAATGTCTGGAGACTTTTGCTGTTGTCATTACTGGGGGAAGGAGTATTACCAGTGGGTAGAAGCCAGGGATGCTGCTGAGCGCCCTACGGTGCGCGGGGCAGTCCCCTGCAGCAAAGAATTATCAGGCCCCAAATGTTGATAGTGCTGAGGTTGAGAAACCCTGGGTCACACATTGACAGCTGACGCTGGGACTTGATTTGCTTATGTGCCCCTATACACTACGGGAGGCACAAATGGAAGATCTGAGGAACGTTGCCTAGCTCCCGAGGAGCCAGGAACGGAACACGGACAGAAGCATGCACGGCCTTATTCGCTGTGCCTGCCTGGGAGGGCAGCTCTGTGGCAGGAGGCTGCTCACCTGGACACAGGAAGGATCGGGGAAGCCCATACTGCTCCAGCTCACATCCTCACGGGACCTGGAGGCTGGAGAGGGAATTCCAGGAGTCCAGGTACATCCTGTCTGGTCTCAAGAGCTCTGAAGGGTTCCCTGGGGACAGTCTGTTTCCTGAAGCAGCTGTGGAGTCCTCCAGCTTCCTTAGTGAGCTGGGGAGGGGGGTGCTGCCGTGGTTCTGTAAGAGGTTGACTCCAGGAAGCACGAAGAAGGCTCCAGAGACAGCTTTTGCCTTGTTTGACTTGATGTTGTTTTTTTGAATTATTAAACAAAAGTCAGTAAGAAATTCTCAGGTGCCCTGTAATTTGGAGGAGTTCTATTTCCACGTGGTTAGTATCACTGGACCCCATGCTGTCCTGCTTCTCCCAGCTCACTATACCAAGGAGGGTCCGTGCTGTACCAGCAGAGCCCAGCATTCTCTTCAGCCCCCCGCCCCCCCAGAATTGCTGGCCAGTGGCTTAGGAGGCAATACCCCAGCTCAGGGTGTGCTGGCCTTGCTTCTCAAGCCTAATAGGAGAAGAGCAGAGGGGCATGCAATGTTTTCAGGGTGGGAGCAGCAGAAAGCATCCCTTTTCTTTTTTCAAAAGAACAAAAAAGCACCTTCCTTGGCAGAGTCAGCATCTTGCTCATGTGAGCAGCCGGGGAGCACCAAGCAGAGCCTGGCACACGGTGGTGCTCCATGACAGTGACAGCCAACATGGATGAGTGCTCCCAGGTGCCAGCCCCCTTGCAAGCACTTTGTGTGATCTCTCCCATCCACCCTCAGAGATGAGTACTAGCATTACTCATCACATTGCCACGTGGGCACGAGCATCAGCCTCGTTTTCTAGATGAGCACACGTGCGTGGAGAAGCTAAGTAGCTTGCCTGAGGTCACACAGCAAATACGTGGCTGGGTGAGGCATGGAACCCAGGAATTCCGGCTGCAGAGCCTGTGCTCGGACCTGCTACTTGCTACTTTCCCCACTGAACGGTGGATGCGCAGATGGATGGATGAGCACTGGGCTCATTTAGCGGGGATTCAGCATGTTAGGGCTGGTATGGTTCAGGTGGACACAGGGGTGTTAGGTGCTCCCCCAAGGGACAGGGTGTAAGGAGAGGTGAGGAATGAGAGGGTGAAGATGGAGAAAAAAAAAGGGAAGCCCAGGGAAGCCCTCCCCAGGCACACGAGCCTCCCTCACTGCCCTGCGCTCCGCCTCTTGCCAACTGTCCAGAGGGCCAGCCTTCTGTGGTCCCCTTGCATAGGACACAGCCTTTAGGGCCATCCGTGGTGGCCCTGTGGGCTGAGCTTCTGTGTCCTCGCCAGCAGATGGGTAAGTCAGTGATGCTCCAGGCAGTACCCCCTTGGGAGGCTGCCCTGCTTCTTGCCAGCAGTGATGGAGCATCTCCTGCCTGCTCCTCCACCCCCATGGCTTGTCCTGGGTTCAGGGCCACAGGCTGTAATATGGGTCTCTGCCCCCTCCAGCCTTCCCTTTAGTCAGCCCAGCCTACTCTGATCTCAGAAGCTAGTCACTGTCTCTACAGCCTGTGAAGCATTCCCCGTGTGTGCACAGAGCCTCACACAGCAAAGCCTCTGGCCTCCCTGCCTTTGCCCTGGCTGTTCCTCCTGCCTGGAATTCCCTGCCCTGGCCCCATCTGTGTTCTGCTTATTGGCTGCTCAGCCACCAACATGCAGCTCAGGCATGGCCTCCATAAAGCCTTGGGCCAGAAGCTTCTGACCCGTGAGCTCACTGCTGGCATCCTTGTTTCCGAGCCTCCTTCTGGCTCCAGGCCTCTCTGCTTGTCTTGCTCCCTGGGACTGTGTACACTTGGATCCCTGCTTGCCCTCCTAGCTCTCATCTGTGACTTGTTCTGCCTTCATGGACCCTGTGCACCGGGGTGTGAACTGAACCTGCCCAATGAACTCCAGTCCGACCTCTAGCTCCACTCTGGTTTTTGTGACCGGTCTGCCCCCTGCAGACTCAGGGCTGCACGGTCCTTCTAGAAGCGACCATCTAATGGCCTGGTCTGATGGAAACGGGTAATGAGAATCCCAAAGAAGCTCCTCTAGCATCTGCCTTCCATAAGAACGATTCAATTTCAGGCTCAAAACATAGAGGGAACCAGTGTTTTAAGCACAGAATGGGACCCAAACGTTAATTCCCACCCCCTTCCTCATACAATAGTGGGTTTTTTGCCATTAACTCTTTAACAGAACAGCTTAAACTAGAAGCAGAGTTGGATGCTTTCTAAAACTATAGATCCAAAGTGAAGCTGGAACAGCATAGCATTTTCTGAATCAAACCAATATTTTCTTTAATGAGATGCTTTGCAGGAAATATGCAGAAATATTTCTCATTGTGACACTGAGATGACTAACTAGAAATGGAATCTTTGGAGGGACTTATACCACATGGGGGCAAACTGAGCCCCAGATAAGTTTCTGGGGCAGATGCACTGGTGCATAAGAGACAGGGCAACTGAGCTTCAGCTGGTGCCATCCTTAAGTTTGAAGAACTTTGTAAAACTGGAATTACAGAATTTCTCCATTGGACTGACTCTGCCACAAAGAGGGAGCTTCGTGGAAGCATGCATTCCTCTTTTGTCTCTCCAACCATCCTGTATGATTAGACAGAGACAGGGTTTGCAAAGTTTCCTGCAAGGGATAGCCTGATGGTGGAGGCTCGGTGTCCAGGCAGGTCGTGACAAAGCGGAAGGACTAGCCTATTCCCAGAACAGCCTGGCATCAGCACAACACCAGGATCAAGATGTCCCCAAGTTAAGCTGGAGGGAGAAGAGCCCAGCCTGAGGCTCCCAGCCGGCTGTGTGTGAGAGGATCACAGAAGCAGGTGGAGGGAGGGCCAGGGAGCCCAGAACGACCGGCCAAACAGGAAAAGATGAAGCCAGCTGTTTAAACGGCAATGACCTCGGGGCGAATTATTTTCTGGCAATTGACCATGGACTGGAGGCAGCTCAGAGGTGCAGCTGCCTGGCCTGTTTGTGCAAACGAAAGGATGTGAATTTGGGAGCCTCAAGTCATTCCTGTAACAAGATGTCATTGTCGGAAGGCTGAAGGTGACCTCTACTCCTGCTGGCCCCAGCCCAGGGCTCACAGCCTGGGCTATCCAGCCGCAGCTATGGTGGAGGTTGGGACTCAGCCATTCCACTGAGAGTAGCTCTACAGTGAGGACAAGAGGATGTGCTCCGGCCAATTTCTGATACTAACATACATTCCTGGCCCCGGGGGGCTGGGAGCAGAGAAGAGGACCAGGGCTGGGTAAGGAGAGCTGTAGATGAGATGGAGTGAGGGTAAGTTGGAAGACGCAGGGAGGGAGCAAAGTGGATCCTGGGGAAGCAGGAGGTATTCTACAAGCATATCAAGAAAATGCAGCTGAGCAGTTGCACTGGCTCACACCTGTAAGCCCAGCAACTTGGAGCTGAGGCAGGAGAACTGCTTGAGCGCAGGAGTTCGAGACCAGCCTGGACAATATAGCAAGACCTGTTTCTCAAAAAATAAAATAGGCAAAATAGAGAGAAAATGTGGCTGAGGCCATCCAAAGCGCCAGCCCAAATGTTGGGGTCTAAGAGGAACACACAGTGTGTGGGGGGGGTGGGGGAGGGGGTGCGGGGGGCGGGCCTGGAAGGAGAACAGCATTCCAGAACGATACGCCCAAGGCAGGCGTCCACTGAGCTTCAAGCTGGGACTACTAAGAACTTAGCTGGAATGGGCTGAGTCAGGGCAACACCCAGAGAGGACAGCAGGGCCTGGCCAGCAGGCTGGGGGGATGGGGCCAGGTGCCCCACGGGGAGACACATACCAGGGGACTCAGAGGATAGTCAGTGGATTCAGGTATAGGGAGGTGATCAATCGCCACTTCCTCCCAGACCCCACCCTGCCCCGGAAAAGACTAGACATTCCCGTGGCTATCTTCTCACAGGCTTTGGACAGAGATGGTGCAGCCTGCAGATACCTGTGCACACAGGTGGACAGAAGGGACTGTGCAGGTTGTGAGGGTGGGATAAGAGCAGTGGCGGGACGGTGGAGCCAAGATGGCCGAATAGGAACAGCTGTGGTCTACAGCTCCCAGCGTGAGCGACACAGAAGACGGGTGATTTCTGCATTTCCGTTTGAGGTACTGGGTTCATCTCACTAGGGAGTGCCAAACAGTGGGTGCAGGACAGTCGGTGCAGCGCACCGTGCACGAGCCGAAGCAGGGCGAGGCATTACCTCACTCGGGAAGTGCAAGGGGTCAGGGAGTTCCCTTTCCTAGTCAAAGGGGTAACAGACAGCACCTGGAAAATCAGGTCAGTCCCACCCTAATACTGCACTTTTCCAACAGGCCTGGAAAACGGCACACCAGGAGGTTGTGTCCCGCACCTGGCTCGGAGGATCCTATGCCCACGGAGTCTGGCTGATTGCTAGCACAGCAGTCTGAGATCAAACTGCAAGGTGGCAGCGAGGCTGGGGGAGGGGTGCCCGCCATTGCCCAGGCTTGTTTAGGTAAACAAAGCAACCAGGAAGCTCGAACTGGGTGGAGCCCACTCACAGCTCAAGGAGGCCTGCCTGCCTCTGTAGGCTCCACCTCTGGGGGCAGGGCACAGACAAACAAAAAGTCAGCAGGAATCTCTGCAGACTTAAATGTCCCTGTCTGACAGCTTTGAAGAGAGTAGTGGTTCTCCCAGCATGCAGCTGGAGATCTGAGAACGGACAGACTGCCTCCTAAAGTGGGTCCCTGACCCCCCAGCAGCCTAACTGGGAGGCACCCCCCAGTAGGGACAGACTGACACCTCACTCGGCCAGGTACTCCTCTGAGACTCCTCTGAGATAGTTCCAGAGGAACTATCAGACAGCTGAATTTGTGGTCTCACGAAAATCCGCTGTTCTGCAGCCACCGCTGCTGACACCCAGCCAAACAGGGTCTGGAGTGGACCTCTAGCAAACTCCAACAGACCTGCAGCTGAGGGTCCTGTCTGGTAGAAGGAAAACTAACAAACAGAAAGGACATCCACACCAAAAACCCATCTGTACATCACCATCATCAAAGACCAAAAGTAGATAAAACCACAAAGATGGGGAAAAAACAGAGCAGAAAAACTAGAAACTCTAAAAAGCAGAACACCTCTCCTCCTCCAAAGGAACACAGTTCCTCACCGGCAATGGAACAAAGCTGGATGGAGAATGACTTTGACGAGTTGAGAGAAGAAGGCTTCAGACGATCAAACTACTACGAGCTATGGGAGGAAATTCAAAACAATAGCAAAGAAGTTAAAAACTTTGAAAAAAAATTAGATGAATGGATAACTAGAATAACCAATGGAGAGAAGGGCTTAAAGGAGCTGATGGAGCTGAAAGCCAAGTTTCGAGAACTACGCGAAGATTGCAGAAGCCTCGGTAGCCGATGCAATCAACTGGAAGAAAGGATATCAGTGATGGAAGATGAAATGAATGAAATGAAGCAAGAAGGGAAGTTTAGAGAAAAAAGAATAAAAAGAAACGAACAAAGCCTCCAAGAAATTTGGGACTATGTGAAAAGACCAAACCTACGTCTGACTGGTGTACCTGAAAATGATGGGGAGAATGGAACCAAGTTAGAAAACACTCTGCAAGATATTATCCAGGAGAACTTCCCCAATCTAGCAAGGCAGGCCAACATTCAGATTCAGGAAATACAGAGAACACCACAAAGATACTCCTCGAGAAGAGCAACTCCAAGACACATAATTGTCAGATTCACCAAAGTTGAAATGAAGGAAAAAATGTTAAGGGCAGCCAGAGAGAAAGGTCGGGTTACCCACAAAGGGAAGCCCATCAGACTAACAGCTGATCTCTCAGCAGAAACTCTACAAGCCAGAAGAGAGTGGGGGCCGATATTCAACATTCTTAAAGAAAAGAATTTTCAACCCAAAATTTCATATCCAGCCAAACTAAGCTTCATAAGAGAAGGAGAAATAAAATACTTTACAGACAAGCAAATGCTGAGTGATTTTGTCACCACCAGGCCTGCCCTAAAAGAGCTCCTGAAGGAAGCACTAAACATGGAAAGGAACAACCGGTACCAACCACTGCAAAAACATGCCAAATTGTAAAGACCATCGAGGCTAGGAAGAAACTGCATCAACTAATGAGCAAAATAACTAACTAACATCATAATGACAGGATCAAATTCACACATAACAATATTAACTTTAAATGTAAACGGGCTAAATGCTCCAATTAAAAGACACAGACTGGCAAATTGGATAAGGAGTCAAGACCCATCAGCATGCTGTATTCAGGAAACCCATCTCACGTGCAGAGACACACATAGACTCAAAATAAAGGGATGGAGGAAGATCTGTCAAGCAAATGGAAAACAAAAAAAGGCAGGGGTTGCAATCCTAGTCTCTGATAAAATAGACTTTAAACCAACAAAGATCAAAAGAGACAAAGAAGGCCATTACGTAATGGTAAAGGGACCAATTCAACAAGAAGAGCTAACTATCCTAAATATATATGCACCCAACACAGGAGCACCCAGATTCATAAAGCAAGTCCTGAGTGACCTACAAAGGGACTTAAACTCCCACACAATAATAATGGGAGATTTTAACACCCCACTGTCAACATTAGACAGATCAACGAGACAGAAAGTTAACAAGGATATCCAGGAATTGAACTCAGCTCTGCACAAAGTGGACCTAATAGACATCTACAGAACTCTCTACCCCAAATCAACAGAATATACATTTTTTTCACCACCACACCACACCTATTCCAAAATTGACCACAGTTGGAAGTAAAGCACTCCTCAGCAAATGTAAAAGAACAGAAATTATAACAAACTGTCTCTCAGATCACAGTGCAATCAAACTAGAACTCAGGATTAAGAAACTCACTCAAAACCGCTCAACTACATGGAAACTGAACAACCTGCTCCAAATGACTATTGGGTACATAATGAAATGAAGACAGAAATAAAGATGTTCTTTGAAACCAACGAGAACAAGGACACAACATACCAGAATCTCTGGACACATTCAAAGCAGTGTGTAGAGGGAAATTTATAGCACTAAATGTCCACAAGAGAAAGCAGGAAAGATCCAAAATTGACACCCTAACATCACAATTAAAAGAACTAGAAAAGCAAGAGCAAACACATTCAAAAGCTAGCAGAAGGCTAGAAATAACTAAAATCAGAGCAGAACTGAAGGAAATAGAGACACAAAAAAACCCTTCAAAAAATTAATGAATCCAGGAGCTGGTTTTTTGAAAAGATCAACAAAATTGATAGACTGCTAGCAAGACTAATAAAGAAGAAAAGAGAGAAGAATCAAATAGATGCAATAAAAAATGAAAAAGGGGATATCACCACCGATCCCACAGAAATACAATCTACCATCAGAGAATACTACGAACACCTCTATGCAAATAAACTAGAAAATCTAGAAGAAATGGATAAATTCCTCGACAAATACACCCTCCCAAGACTAAACCAGGAAGAAGTTGAATATCTGAATAGACCAATAACAGGTTCTGAAATTGTGGCAATAATCAATAGCTTACCAACCAAAAAGAGTCCAGGACCTGACGGATTCGTAGCCAAATTCTACCAGAGGTACAAGGAGGAACTGGTACCATTCCTTCTGAAACTATTCCAATCGATAGAAAAAGAGGGAATCCTCCCTAACACATTTTATGAAGCCAGCATCGTCCTGATACCAAAGCCTGGCAGAGACATAACCAAAAAAGAGAATTTCAGACCAATATCCTTGATGAACATTGATGCAAAAATCCTCAATAAAATACTGGCAAACTGAATCCAGCAGCACATCAAAAAGCTTATACACCATGATCAAATGGGCTTCATCCCTGGGATGCAAGGCTGGTTCAACATACGCAAATCAATAAATGTAATCCAGCATATAAACAGAACCAAAGACAAAAACCACATGATTATCTCAATAGATGCAGAAAAGGCCTTTGACAAAATTCAACAACCCTTCATGCTAAAACCTCTCAATAAATTAGGTATTGATGGGACGTATCTCAAAATAATAAGAGCTATCTATGACAAACCCACAGCCAATATCATACTGAATGGGCAAAAACTGGAAGCATTCCCTTTGAAAACTGGCACAAGACAGGGATGCCCTCTCTCACCACTCCTATTCAACATAGTGCTGGAAGTTCTGGCCAGGGCAATCAGGCAGCAGAAGGAAATAAAGGGTATTCAATTAGGAAAAGAGGAAGTCAAATTGTCCCCGTTTGCAGATGACATGATTGTATATCTAGAAAACCCCATTGTCTCAGCCCAAAATCTCCTTAAGCTGATTAGCAACTTCAGCAAAGTCTCAGGATACAAAATCAATGTACAAAAATCACAAGCATTCTTGTACACCAGTCACAGACAAACAGAGAGCCAAATCATGAGTGAACTCCCATTCACAATTGCTTCAAAGAGAATAAAATACCTAGGAATCCAACTTACAAGGGATGTGAAGGACCTCTTCAAGGAGAACTACAAACCACTGCTCAATGAAATAAAAGAGGATACAAACAAATGGAAGAACATTCCATGCTCATGGGTTGGAAGAATCAATTTCGTGAAAATGGCCATACTGCCCAAGGTAATTTATAGATTCAATGCCATCCCCATCAAGCTACCAATGACTTTCTTCACAGAATTGGAAAAAACTACTTTAAAGTTCATATGGAACCAAAAAAGAGCCTGCATCGCCAAGTCAATCCTAAGCCAAAAGAACAAAGCTGGAGGCATCACGCTACCTGACTTCAAACTATACTACAAGGCTACAGTAACCAAAACAGCAAGGTACTGGTACCACAACAGAGACATAGATCAATGGAACAGAACAGAGTCCTCAGAAATGATGCCACATATCTACAACTATCTGATCTTTGACAAACCTGACAAAAACAAGAAATGGGGAAAGGATTCCCTATTTAATAAATGGTGCTGGGAAAACTGGCTAGCCATATGTAGAAAGCTGAAACTGGATCCCTTCCTTACACCTTATACAAAAATTAATTCAAGATGGATTAAAGACTTACATGTTACACCTAAAACCATTAGAATCCTACAAGAAAACCTAGGCAATACCATTCAGGACATAGGCGTGGGCAATGACTTCATGTCTAAAACACCAAAAGCAAGGCAACAAAAGCCAAAATTGACAAATGGGATCTAATTAAACTAAAGAGCTTCTGCACAGCAAAAGAAACTACCATCAGAGTGAACAGGCAACCTACAGAATGGGAGAAAATTTTTGCAACCTACTCATCTGACAAAGGGCTAATATCCAGAATCTACAATGAACTCAAACAAATTTACAAGAAAAAAACAAACAACCCCATCAAAAAGTGGGCAAAGGACATGAACAGACACTTTTCAAAAGAAGACATTTATGCAGCCAAAAAACACATGAAAAAATGCTCATCATCACTGGCCATCAGAGAAATGCAAATCAAAACCACAACGAGATACCATCTCACACCAGTTAGAATGGCCATCATTAAAAAGTCAGGAAACAACAGGTGCTGGAGAGGATGTGGAGAAATAGGAACACTTTTACACTGTTGGTGGGACTGTAAACTGGTTCAACCATTGTGGAAGTCAGTGTGGCGATTCCTCGGGGATCTAGAACTGGAAATACCATTTGACCCAGCCATCCCATTACGGGGTATATACCCAAAGGACTATAAATCATGCTGCTATAAAGACACATGCACACATATGTTTATTGTGGCACTATTCACAATAGCAAAGACTTGGAACCAACCCAAATGTCCAACAATGATAGACTGGATTAAGAAAATGTGGCACATCTACACCATGGAATACTATGCAGCCATAAAAAATGATGAGTTCATATCCTTTGTAGGGACATGGATGAAGCTGGAAACCATCATTCTCAGCAAACTATCACAAGGACAAAAAACCAAACACTGTATGTTCTCACTTGTAGGTGGGAATTGAACAATGAGAACTCATGGACACAGGAAGGGGAACATCACACTCCAGGGACTGTTGTGGGGTGGGGGGAGGGGGGAGGGACAGCATTAGGAGATATACCTAATGCTAAATGACGAGTTAATGGGTGCAGCACACCAACATGGCACGTGGATACATATGTAACAAACCTGCACATTGTGCACATGTACCCTAAAACCTAAAGTATAATAATAAAATTAAAAAAAAAAAGCAGTGGCAAGGGCCCCAGGGCAGGACTAGTGGTGGGTCCCTAGCAGTGGTAATTCAGTCTAGGACAAAACTGGCTATGGGGGGTAGGGAAGGCTACCAAGAACAAGAGTGAGGAGATACCAAGGAACAGGGCAGCCTAAAGATTAGGAAAAGTCCTGAGGCCCAGAGAGGTCAGAGCCTCTGACCAAATCCAAACACAAATTCAAACCACCTGCACGGTCCTTTACCTTTTAATACAGGCACCTGGTGTTCCTCACTAGACTCCAAGCCTAGAACTGGGCCAGAGTCCCATTCTTCCTCTCCCCTTCTCACCCCGCGTTGTGCCCAGCAGAGCAGGAAATGCTGAGAATGTGCTGGAAATGCTTGTTGAGGCCAATGTGTTAGGCAGCCCATCAGTGCAGGATGGAGCCTTGGTTGCAGAGAACTGCAGGGAGGTGGTGTGGAAGCTCATTGGCTGTAAGAACTGCTCCGTTGCGACAGTGCTGCTGGAGGTGGCGGTGAATAGGTACACCCACTGCAGCCTGGAGGGGTGGATGTTGACACAGAGTCTGTGAGTCTCTTGTGCAGCCAGCTCAAGGCTGGCTCTTCAGGATGTTTGTGTCCTGCTTTCCAAAGAGCCTTCAGGCTTCAGAGATCATCCTCTCCATTCCCCTGGCCCTACCACACAAGCCACCCTGGATGAGGAGAGGCTCATGCCAGAGAGGGGTCGGGATTCTCCAAGCCCTGGCTGCAGGAGAATTTTTGGAGCATGGGGGCTCTCATCTGACCAAAGATGAAAATACCACCAAACAGATGAGGCAAGGCCCACCATGGGGCTGGGTGGCTGGTGCAGTAACAGAAAGGAACATGTGGGTGAGAAATGAGGGGAGGATGCAGTCCAGTTCCCGAGTCCAGGGACCCAGCTTCCCCCGAACTTCCCACCAGCACCAGCTTCTTTAGAGGACGTGGCCCAGCCAAGGCTGTGGGGGTCTGGGGGCAGTGGGCCCAAGAATAACTCTTACTTATGTAGGTCTTTTCTCAAAGGAGCTTGGCCATGGTGACGGTGATGAGAATGTTCATTAGAGCTACATTTTTACAATCTTTATATAATGTGGTGACTCGTTTCCTAAGACCTGAAAATACTTCCTCCTTATCCTCACCTAGTCCCATATAAAATGGCAATGCCAAGGTGGCAAAGCAGAAAGCAGTGACTTACCCGAGGCCCCAGAGCAAGCTGGGCAAGCTCCATGAAAACCAGC
Organism: Symphalangus syndactylus; assembly: GCF_028878055.3. Classification (NCBI taxonomy): domain Eukaryota; kingdom Metazoa; phylum Chordata; class Mammalia; order Primates; family Hylobatidae; genus Symphalangus; species Symphalangus syndactylus. Next base: position 151,582,642 of record NC_072427.2, on the reverse strand, counting down.
TTTTCAGCCTGAGCCCAGATATTATTTGATCTTTGATCCTGGACCCCATTGCCCTGGCTGACCAAGCCTCGGCATATTTGATGAAGTGTTGCAATTCTGGCTCCCCTCATTTTCAGAAATTAGTTTCTAGGACTTCTTACTTTTTAATCCATCCCCTGATAAGGACCCAGTTAAGTCTGAACCATCCATCATGAACTTCATTTGGCTTAAGATATAAAAGTTTTCAGAGCCCATTCAAAACTCTAAAAATATCTTCCTCTTTTGATCTAGGTGGCATCTGTCCTGGACATCGGCCTCGGGCCCAGATGGCCGGAATTATCTGTCTCTCTCATGCAGTCTTTGCTAAAAGAGAAGGTCTGGTGTAAATAATTTAAACCCCATTCCCTTCCCCTCTCTGCAGATTTCTGATGCCAAGCTGAGCATCATCTCAGCACCAGCAAAGACATGCTATTCCTGTCCCTGACGAGCATTTCCTTCTTGAGAAAGTGATTTTGAGGGGCTGCAGATGTGCTTGAAGGAAGGTTTGGGCGGGGACAGATGACGTGCCCATGTGGGAGCTGGATGGCCCCTCTCTGGGCAGCTCCCCGGGAACTCCCACATCTGCCTCCCGCTGCCTCCTGATCCAAGGTGGATGCACTTGATTTGAGGCCTGGTCTTTCATACTTCCCTCTCCTCTTCGGGGACCACTTTGTCTAGCACTAGACTCATTGTGCTTCCCCCTTGGGGCTTCCTTCAGCCCTCAGCTGATTCAAGATTTCAGAAGGAAGTTAGACATGGAGAGAAAAAAAGAAATGATACCAGGAAGGAACCTCCAAGAAGCACACAATACGTTTATGCAGCCTTAACCATACACTTGACTCTAAATGGGTTTAAAAATTTCTACTTGTGTTAGCCCAAGAAAGGTTCTGCAGCCACCTTTTTGTTTAAATGATCAAATGCACAATAATTTGGGGGCTGGTGGGCTGGGATATGGGTTACTCAGATCTTCTGCTTCACCCCATGCTTGGTCCCTGAGCCAGTTCTGTCACTGGTTCTTTCAGACCAGGGCAGGAAAAGTCAAGAAAGCAAAAGCAGATTCTAGGCCGTGGGGTTTGCTGTTTGCTAGCCCCCTGGCAGAGATGCCTGTCCTTGCAGTCTTGACCTTGTGGCCAAGTGTGTGTGCATGCGCATGCAGGTGTGTGCATGTGCAGGCATGCATGCATGTATGTGAGCACACACATTCATGCTTGTACATGTTTGTGTACATGCACATTTTTCCTGCTTTCAATTTCAAGCTGTTGCCTCCCTGATGTGTCTGTTTAGTGACTTGAGACAGAAAGATCTCCGGTTGTATGTGGGATGAGAATGAATGCAGGCATGTCTCCACAGAAGTAAGTAAAGTGGAGCTGAGAAGAAGGACACTGTCTCATGCCAGCCTGTCCAATAGCCACTTTGCCCCAGCCCTGCCTCAAGCCCCAGAGAGATGACAAGGCTCCTCTGTTGACTCCTTGAAGCTCAGAAAGGTGGGTCAAGAGGTGCCCATTAAGCCTTTAGGCAAGCACAGGACCCTGATCTTTACTAAGTCTCCACATCTCTCTTGCACAGCCCTGGGCTCAGGGCTTGGTCCACTCTGGGCAGGCCATCCAGACTAAGTGACAGTCAGATTGTGTGTGGGGAGGCTAGAGACGTCCGTTCTTCATGGATGAGCCTGAATGGCTGGACAGATCTTGCAAATGGATTGTATAAGACAGAGTATGGAAGGGGAGGCTGTGATCAGTGGCCTGGAGAGCAGAGTGTGGTCAGGTGCTCAACCTAAGGCTTTTCTGGGAAGAGCTCTTAAGATTAGACTGTTCTCCCAAAAAGCCAATAATTCTGAGTGTCTCCATTAACGCCTAGGTAGCCCATACTCTCACCCAGCCAGTGCCCTTCAGCCTGGAACCTTTGGATGGAGGATTAGACCTTGTGACCCTCAAGTTCCCTTCCAAACCAAATATGCTCAAACCCAGGTATGCTGCTCTTTTCTTATATAATGGGAGCAAGGAGGCACTGGGATGCCCAAGGCGTCTAGGGTCTCACCATGACACCCCTGGTCTCCTGCCCTAGTGGTCTGGGCTGGGCCCTGCACAGAGCCTTCTCTTGTAATCAGCCAGATCTCTAAGAGCCACAGCTCCACACAGACCTCCGCAAAGATGGACAGCAGGGTGTGCCCTGCACACATCCATCCCCGCCCTGCTCAGCTTCCTGTCCCTCTGCCTTCCCTCAGCCTTGGCCCCCAGGAGAAGCAAACTCTTGGAGGCAATTCCAACAGACTGCAATTCCCAGTCCAGCTCCGGCCCTTACTTCCTGCACGTCTCAGCCTGGCCTCCTCATCTGTAAAGCAGGGGTGAATACTACCTCTTTGAACGCAGTGGACTGTGGTGGGTCATGGTGGGTCAGAGCATGGGCTTGGAGCCAGACCACATACCACTCACCAGCAATGTGTATCGCACATTTGAAAACTTCACATTTTCCTGCTGCCCCCACATCCCCAGACGCAGGTTGTGTGCACCTGCCGGGGTGACCCACTGCACTATTGTGACGGGGCCGGCCCTGCCACAAGTTCCCTGGACTGTGACCTAGTAACATTCAAATGCACTGCTGGAATTCCCTCATGTCTGTTTTTGGTGTGCTTCACTCTGATCCCCAATAAAAACCCCTCACCTGCTCTCTGCCCCCCACCTGCTTGGTGGAGCCTGGGCTCTCGGTGCTCCTCCCATGCGACCCCTCCCAGGAGAGTGTGCAGTGACTCTGTGGGGCCTGTGAGTCTGGGAACGTCTGTTGTCCTGTGCCTCTCCTGTGCCCCCTCTTGTGGCTGCCCCCGATTGACCACTGCCTACAGCAATCACACACGCAGTGTGGTTCTGGACAAACCACTTCCCTGCCCCTGCCCTCGGTTTCCTCCCCTGTCAATGCACATAGTAAGAATAAGCTGCTCTTTGGGGCACAGAGAGGACCGAGTTGACATGCCTGAGTGTTGAGAACGGTGCTTGGCAGAGAGTTCAGATTACCGGGACTTTGCAGGTTGCTATAGTAAGGACAGAGGTAGGCGGCTCTCGGTGAACAGTGGCCATTTGTGTTCTAATCAGGCCCCAGGAGGAATGCGGGGAGCCGTGTCCCCGTGCTGCAGGGACCACTGGCCTTTAGGAGCTTCTCAGAACCAAGGGTCTGGGTCAGAAGAAAGGCTCCAGGTGAGGGCGTCTGCCTTCCCTCTCGTGCTGTCCAGAGGCGAGTCCTGTCCTCCCTCAACAAGATGACCTGGTGGAAGGAAGGAGGCAGTGGAGACCACATGGCTCGGCAGCCTGTCTGTGGGCAGACCTCCAGGTGTGAGGGGTGGAGGCTCGGCCTGAAGCCTGAGGCCAAGCTGAAGGCCGAGCCTGCTGAGGGGCACGGAGCCAGACAGGACACGGTGGGGCTCGCCAACACTGCAGAGGAAAGGGGTTCTCTCTCTGGGCCCAACAGCACTGGTCCCGCAAGCCTCAGGTCCCCTAAGGGTTGGTCGGTGCTGCACAGAGTATCTCCACTCCCAGGCCACGCTACGTGCCCGGTTCGCTGTCATGCCACATGCCTCCATCCAGCTACGTTGGTCAGGTCTAGGATGTGCCACTCGGCTCTCGGGGACCTCAGCTGAGCGACCGCATTGCCCAGGATGCTGGAAATCCTCATGATAGGCCCCAGGCCAGAGGGCTGGGTGGGGGTATGGCTGGCCCCTGGCACACCAGTCCCCAGTGCTGGAAAAGAGCTCAAAGCCCATGCCCTGGGGCCTTCACCCCGCAGGCCTATCACATCCACTCTCCCAGCGCCCTGGCTCTGGGCTCCCCCTCTCTGCAAAACGGGAGGGCCGTCCTGCAGGCCCGTACACAGGCGCTTCATATCCACGGCTGGAAACTAGGTCGCTGCTGGTGAGAGGCAGCAGGGGACGGTCCGCGGGCTTTCACAGCACCCTTCCTCTGCCACTGGCTTCCTGGGTCACTGTGCAAATGCAGAGGCTGCAAAGTCTGTGGTGGGACCCGGGAAGCCAGAGAAGGAACACGGGGGCCTTTGAGGCTTCTTCCCGCTGCCCGATTCCTTTCAGGCTCAGCCTGTTTTCTCTTGGAGACTTGGGCTGGTTCTGCCTCTCACACGTCCTTGCTGGTGTGGACATTTTCCAGCCTCATCTGTCCTCTTCTTCTCTTCCCACACACTGGGCTTTGACCCTTGGGAGGGGCTGTGGGGTGAAGAGAGGCCCCAGGCAGCAGGGAGCTTGCCTCTTGCCCCTCCCGTTTTGAAGAGAGGGAGAGCCCAGAGCCAGGGCGCTGGGAGAGTGGATGTGATAGGCCTGCGGGGTGAAGGCCCCAGGGCATGGGCTTTGAGCTCTTTTCCAGCACTGGGGACTGGTGTGCCGGGGGCCAGCCATACCCCCACCCAGCCCTCTGGCCTGGGGCCTATCGTGAGGATTTCCAAGAGGGCATGGAAGTTAGGGAGTTGGGGTCTGCCTGAGTCCTGAGCTGGACTCCAGGCCTCTGGTCCTGCACATTCCACCCCAACCTCCCCTCCTGACACTCTGGGCAGCTACGGATCTTCCCAGCTTCCCAGGCAGAAGCCTGTCAAGGAGCCTCTGGTGTCTGCAACACCAGCCATGCACAAGGCGCTCGCTAAACATTCAGATCAGTGGGATCTGATCAGGCCTCTAGATCTAACCACCAGTTGGGCGTGTTAGACAACATCATGGGGGGGTCATCAGAAAATCCAGACTGGGAGAAACGTGATAGGACAAATGACCTGGCTCTTCAGTGCATACATTGCAAGAGGAGAAAAAAGGAGAGAGAGAGATTGATGGTGGAACTTAGAGGCTAAAGGAGACTTAGGAGATCAATTAACCGATTTTAACACATGGACCTAATTTAGATTGTGACCCCAAAAACTTTTTAAAAAAGAACAGTTTATGGGTCAGTTGGGCAGAGCTGAAACTGCCCGGTTATTTCATGATATTAAGGAATCAACTGTTAATAGTTTTTAGGTATGATAATGGCAGAACTTGGCTGAGCAAATGGAAGGTGGTCCTTAGCAATGAACACGCACCTACACTACTCAACTCGCAAGTATTTTACCATTTTGCCATTTTCTTTTCTGAGCTTTGCAACAGCTCTGTGAGGATGGGGCCGGGCAGGAGGGGACAGGCTATCCCTGTCTTGCAGATAAGAAAATTGAGGCTTGGAGAGAATAAGAATGTGCCCAAGATGACAGCATTACAGGGTTTCCGAATTGAGGTGCAAACCCAGTTATTTGAGGGCAAATCCAGGACTCTGTCCTTGGACCCCTCAGAGTAGGCCGGGCCTGCTTCTCTACTTACTTCTACATTTTTAATAGACATGATCTCTTCAAAGTGCCATTTTATCTCCATGGGTACCTCCAGACACTGCCCAGGCTGCAGCAAATGGAATGGGAGAGGCTAACATCATAATTTTTCAATTCCATAATGCCCATTTTTTCTCACATTTTAACATCTCTAAAATTGGGGCACATCTTTTGATTGATGGCATCTTACAATTACACTTGGCAGGACTTTTTCTTGGTGATACAAAAAAACAACAGTGTATCTTACAACTAATAGCTTAGATTCAGTGAAATCCTAGAATACAACAGGTTTGAAAATTCTCTGTGGGTGAGCGTTATCTGTGGCCCATACAACCTCCATGACCAGTGAGGGATTTCCTGAGTCTGCGTTCCAGCAAAATATCCTGGACAGAATTCTTTTTGACCCTCTACAGCATGCCTGGAAGGTTTCGGCGCGGGTCCCAACTGTGTATAACTAGCTCCGTGACCTAAAGAGAGTCCCTGAGCCTCTCCAGACCTCAGTTTCTTCACCTCTCGAAGAAGGGAGTGAGTTCTATTAGACCAGTAGTTCCCAGCCTGTAACTACCAAGGACCGTTGGATTATTTTTTCCCATGGATTTGATGTTTTGAGGGCTTCTGCCTATCAAACAAAGTGCATTAATTAAGTACTAATTCACTTCTCATTTTTTATTAATCAAAGGCACATATAGTGCCAGGACGAGATTCTGAACAGCATGAGACAGTCAACGTGACCATACTGAGTTGATCTAACTCCAGCAAAATGCCAAGAATCTTGGCTTTTCATGAGAATGGCCTCTTTGTAGAAATGTGCGCATTATCCGTGATCCGTTAGGCTTCTTAAGCCTGTCCCTCAAACCAGAGTGGAGGCCGAGCATATGGCTCTGGGGCCACCAAAAGACATATGTTTGGACTGGTTTGGGGACAATCTGTTGGGAAATACAGAACCTCACTGAGAGCCTGATGAAAAGCTTTGTATCCTTTGCCCAGAGCAATGGTCATCCACTTGCAGTAATACCCTCGGGGCCAGGGGCTGAAGTCTATTTTGCACTCCCTAATGAGCTCTGGCCTTGACGGTCTCTAGGCCTCCTCCACCCCTATGGCGCCCTAAGACCTGGCTGTACAATCACCTGGGGAGCTTTGAAAAACCCAGGCCCCCCTGCAGGCCCCTCCGTGTCTGTGGGAGTGGGATCCAGATACGAATCTTTTATGAAGTTCTCGAGTGATCCCAGCTGAGAACCATTGCCCAGAATTGACGAATAGGGGTCCAGGTGTCCTGCCCTCCTCTTCCCAGTTGGTGGCGCTATGCTGAGCCTCGCAGAACACAGCGGCTTCCAGGTCGCTCAGTCCCAAGAGGGGCCCCTTGAAGCTCCAGGTTCCCTCCCCTGGGAGGAGTTGCCTGGAGGGCTACTGAGATTTGTTCAGGACCTGAACCCCATCCTTTCCCTCCGTCTGTTTGTTAGGGTGTTTGCTTTGGCAGAAGCTTTAAGGTAGAAAGTGGGGTAATCCTGAGGAACAGAATCTTCATCTAAAGGGGCAAAAATCAGATTATGCAAGAAAGGAAAAACCGTGGCTCCCAGGGGAGTCGGAGGCCATGAGAAACGCAGCCCCGAGAGGAGCAGTGTGGATCGGGCCAACGGAGGCCTGCTCTCTGCCAGGGCACCTGCCGGCCACACAAATGGGGCTGGGATCTTGCAAAGCTTGCAAAGTGACGCTGGATCCTGGGCCACAGGGCAGGGTCTGGAGGGGGTCTGGAGGGACACACTTCCCTGATTAAGGTCTAGAGAGCAACAAATCCACATGCATTGCTGTCCAGAAGAAATCAGGAGATGAGTCTGGGTCAACAGGGCCTGGTTATACTTAGCCAGGGGTCTGCAGGAGCCAGAGCGCTGCAAGTCCTCCGGGAAGCTCCTGCTGGGGACGTGGTCAGCTCTTTAGGAAGCAAGCTTTCCTCTGAGCAAGGGAAGGAAAACTGCTCACTGTTGGAATGGGTCACCAGAGGGTGCCACGGGAGGGCGGAAGTCAGCAGGTCTGCGTGCCAGTCCTGGCTGTGCCCTCGACTGGTTATGTGACTGTGGACAGACAGTTGGCCTCTCAAAGCCTCAGTTTCTTCATCTGCAAATTGGGGGCACTGGATGGGAATATCTCTGAGGTCCCTTCCACATGGTTAAACTGTCCCCGTTAGTATTGGGCAACAACGTTCTGCCAAGACACGGCCAGCAAGATGCTTCTGGACCAGCGGCTCATGGCTGTCACTCAAACCACTTGGAAACTGCCCAGTTCAACAGAAAGCAGTGGAAGACTGGTGGGGCAGGGAGAGAGCTGACCCCAGTGAGCGGTTTTAACAACCATTGGCGTAGAGTTGATTCAACAGTATTTGGCTCTTTGTAGAAACTGGGTTGGTTTTCTGTGGAGTATTAACTGCATTTCTCAAAGCCACAGCCTGTGGCCGATTAGCCAGCAAACCCTGCATAGGGTGAAGCCAGGCAATGAGGACGCGAGCAGACCAGTAGGGGTGGAGCAGGTCACCCATGCTGTGTAATTTTAGGAACTTCCAATTTATAGGAGAAAAACATTGCCAAAGTGTGGCTCACGTCATCATGGGGAGAAGCGTTATCTTGAACTGCCGCATATGCCTGGGGCTGGATGGAAATAAGGCAGCAGGCCTGAAGGAAAGCAAGCAGTGGCGTAATAGTAAATGTAGGATTTTTCTTTGTCCTGCTAGCTAGGGCTTCTGTGCTGAGAGCTGGGGGGAGGACGGGGTGGGGCAGGAGCCAGGACCATGGGACTCCCAGTAAAGAAGGATTCCCCGGGCAGGGGAGTTCTCTGCCTTTGGTGCTGGGGTTGGGTTGGGGGAGCCCATGGCATGGGAGACAGAAATGCACTGGCTGACAGGATAGTTCATTTATTTGATGTTTGCTACTACGAGCCAAGCATCACGCTGGACTGAAAAGGTTTTTGGCCTGGACAGGAGTTCCCCCATTGGGAACCACACACAAAAAACCACACATAGAATCCATGGGAAAAATAATCCAATGGTCCTTGGTAGTTACAGGCTTGGAACTACTGGTCTAATATAACTCACTCCCTTCTTCGAGAGGTGAAGAAACTGAGGTCTGGAGAGGCTCAGGGACTCTCTTTAGGTCACGGAGCTAGTTACACACAGCTGGGATCTGCACCCAAACCTTCCAGGCATGCTGTAGAGGGTCAAAAAGAATTCTGTCCAGGATATTTTGCTGGAACACAGACTCAGGAAATCCCTCACTGGTCATGGAGGTTGTATAAGCCACAGATAACGCTCACCCACAGAGAATTTTCAAACCTGTTGTATTCATCTGTGGACCCCACTATGGCCTGAGAGCCTGTGTGCCTCTCCTTCCAGGTCAGTCTGGTCAATGGCACCATCACCCACCCACCCTAGACCAGGCCAGACACCTCAGGGTCACTATTGACTCCTTCCTGTCCTCTCAATGACAGCCAATTCCCCTCTGCTCTCAAACCTGTCTCCATCTCCCCACCGTCAGCTCCCAGCTCCTGCTCTACCTGCAGGCTGGCACACTGTGCCCCAAGGTGCCCCTGCTGACAATCCGCATGGGCTCCAACACCCAGAGCCCCAAGCCCAGACTTTTTGCATGGCCTCAGGGCTCTTATGTGTCTGGCCTTAACCTATTTTTGGCTTCATCTTCTGCTACTTTCCTTCCTCCATACTTGGGCTTTAATCACCATGAACAAAGTAGTTGCTTTTCTTGTAAACATTGTAGATACCCACTAAACATGGCAGCAATAGTAGAGTGGTAAAGACGGTGAACTCTGGGGTGAAGTGCCGGTGTCCGAGTCCAAGCTCCTCTGTTTATGGCTGTGTGGACTTGGATAGGTTACCAAACTCTGGGCCTCTGAGAGGCTGTCTCCTGTCCCTTCCCAACCTGCTCACATTGTTCTCTTTGCCCTTCCTTTTCCACTGAATTCCTACTCACCCGTTAAGCCCCAACTCCAGTGCAGCACCTGCTCTGACTGTGCTGGGCAGGTGAGCTCGTCCCTCTCCTGCACACCTGTGGCATTGCTCACCTCACAGCAGCCCTCGGCACAGGAGTGGGAGACTCCCCCGACTCCCCTCAGAACCCCGGGTCCAGCAAACCACCTGGCACCCGGCAGCCGCCCACATGAGTGTGGGACTCTGTGAACGGGGCTTCGTAGGGGGCTTTGGAAATAGCGGCATCTGCTCCCCTCACTTGTCTGTCTGCTGAGCTCCTGGGGCAACAGGAGCTGTTTTATGGCCATTTTTATTTTTGGAGGGGCAGTCTGCATAGCGTCAGCAGTCCCCAAGGGCAATGGACTTTCCTCTGGGTCATTAGGAAGAAGCCCCTGGAAAGGATCTTCACGCCAGACCAATGCTTGGCTGTTCTCGTTCTTTCTTTCATCCCACACCCACTGTGCACTTGCTATGAGGATGCCAGGCTCTCAGGCCATAGTGGGGTCCACACCTGACACTACCCCTGCCCTCATGTCACAGGCCAGTGACTGAGTGGGAAGGCCCAGCAATCACCAGGGTGATTTCCATTAGAAAGGAGGAGAATGGGTCTAATTTCAGGGAGGGGGGCTGGCAAACACAGCCTGGGGGCTCAGGAGAGGACTGGGAGGCCACGTCTGAGCAAGGCTTGGTTGCTTTTAAAGAATGGTGCCCTGATCCCACATCAGAAGAGTCAGCTGAACCCCGGGCTGCAGTCCCAGTAGTGCACTGCTGAGCCTGGCACTCACATGCAGGGTAGACGGCACCTCAGTGCCACACCCGAGCCTCCAAGCTCTCCAGGAGGGCACAGGCAAGCATGCATCAGGCACCACTGCTCACTCTGCTTGTGAGTGACCCTTTTCTGAGCACCAGGCCAGCATTTCTCCCCGGCTCTGTCCATGCTGCTGTTGCCTTGGTTTGACTGAATCTTCAAGGACAGGCTTGTCATGCTGAGGGCCATTTTCCACTTTGAGGCATTCTTTTCTTGGTTCTTTGGTTTTAAAGAGCACTTGATAAAATAAATCAGAGCACTGCTTCCCCCTCTCTTCCCCAATCCCATCTACCCTTATAACAAGAGCAGAATCTCATGGGACATACCGAGGGGTGGAGCTGGAAAGGAACATAAAATCACCTTCCAAACCCAGCTCAGTATCCAAGGGAAACCTTCCTTGGAGCTGTCTCTCCCAACCCTACCCTCAGCAAACCATTCTGTCCTCTGTACCAGCTCCATGTCTTGCACATGTTTTTGTAATTATACTCATCACTGCCTATTTGTTTTATTTGCTACCTTGTGTCTCCTCTTTTAGCCTCTTGATTAAACCTTATTCATCTTAGTATCTCCAATGGAGTCCTACACATGGGAGGGAAGAAAGAAGGAAGGAAGGGAGGGAGGAAGGAAGGGAGGAAGGAATTGAGTTCAATCCCTTTTATATTCCGGATGGAGAAACTAAGGCCCAGAGAAAAGTGACTTTTCCACAGTCACACAACTAGCCAGGGGAAGCATGGAGTCTAGAACTCAAGAATCCTAATGCTCAGTTTAGTGTCCATTTTACCACCTGGGCTGCTGACCCACAGGAAGCTGCTTGGCTCAGGAAGCAAGCTGTGCTACAGCAGATCTAGAGTCCCTGAGCTGCAGAAGGGCAGCTAGGAGGGGTGACTGCAGCTTCATCCTGACTTGTCTCACTCGCCATGGCCCTGAGCAGACCAAATGCATATCCCTCTTGATATGGTTTAGCTGTGTCCCCACCCAAATCTCATCTTGAATTGTAGTTACCATAATCCCCATGTGTTGTGGATGGGACCTGGTGGGAGGTAATTGAATCATGGGGGTGGGACCCCCATGCTGTTCTCATGAGTGAGTTCTGATGAGATCTGATGGTTTTGTAAGGGGCTTTTCCCCCTTTGCTTGGCACTTCTCTCCCTCCTGCCACCTTGTTTGCTTCCCCTTCCACCATGATTGTAAGTTTCCTGAGGCCTCACAAGCCATGCTGAACCATGAGTCAATTAAACCTCTTTTCTTTATAAATAACCCAGTCTCGTGTATTTCTTCATAGCAGCATGAGAATGGACTAATACATCCCTCAACCATGGCCCTGTCTCCCAGCAGATCCTGACAGCCAAGAGGGGTAGAGGTGCCCCCAAGGCCATGGGGAGTCCCATGCCATTTAGCATCTCAAGAAGTGGTGCAGCAGAGAAACCAGCTACTGGGTCCCTCACCTGTTTTTCCTCAGATGGCAAGCCCAGGAAGGGGGCAGAGGCCACGTTCAGTGGGGTGATGCTGTCTGAGGTGAAGGGCTTTCTAGCTCTGGCAAAGAGGTGAGCAGAAGGCCCCCCCAGGGCCTCCCTAGATCCTAAAGTGATGCTCCCAAGCCACCTCATTCCCCTGCCAGACTCGACCCTCCATCTTCTCTGCCACCTGTCTTGGTCATGCCTCCTTTAAGGGCTCCCATGCTTCCCTGCAGGCTGAGCCCTCCTGGCACCCTGGGAAGGAGCAAGGTCTCCGCTTCAGGAGCAGAGGCCGTCTCTCCAGTCACGGAGTGCTTCCCATTGCCTGGCAGAGCTCCTGGGAGGCTGGAAAAGTTTTGATCATGAACACAGCCAAGCAGCTAATTAAAATAATAAATTAGAGAAAAACATTGCAGGGGTAATGGGAGCTGCAGGGAGCCGTGGAGGAAAAGGGAGGGGAAATAAACACATCTTCTAGGTGGCCGCCTAGGAAAGCCTGGGCCACATTTTCTTTTTAGGGCCGTGAAAGAGGCATGAGAGTGTTGGCATTTTGGTTCCTCCACTGTTCAGCAGGATCATCCCATAATGATTATGGCTTAACTGAAACCCTAGGTGGGGTGGGGTGGTGGGAGTCAGAGATAGGGTGACAGGGAAGGATTGACACCTGAATCCTGCTTCATGTTTTGCAAACTTTGGAATGTGACCCATTTGGGTGATAAAATAAATGTAGTGGGTTGTAACCTGCACTAAAAAAAGTGAGTTAGAATAGTAGAGAAAATATCAGCGTGCATCTGTATCAGGATTTTCTAGATGGGCAGAACTAATAGGATCTACGTATATATGAAAGAGAGTTTATTAAGGAGAATCGACTCACAGGATCACAAGGTAAAGTCCCACAATAGGTCGTCTGCAAGTTGAGGAGCAAGGAAGACAGTGGTGGATCAGTCCGAGTCCCAAAACCTCAAAAGTAGGGAAGATGACATGCAGCCTTCAGGCTGTGTCCAAAGGCCCAAAAGCCCCTGGAAAACCACTGGTGTAAGTCCAAGAGTCCAAAAGCTGAAGAACTTGGAGTCTCATGTTCAAGGGCAGGAAGCATCCAGCATGGGAGAAAGATGAAGGCCAGAAGACTCAGCAAGTCAAGTCCTTCCATGTTCTTCTGCCTGTTTTATTCTAGCCATGCTGGTAGCTGATTAGATGGTGCCCACCCACATTGAGGGTGGGTCTGCCTCTCCCAGTCCTGACTCAAATGTTAATCTCCTTTGGCAACACCCTTACAGATGCACCTAGGAACAATACTTCGCATCCTTCAATCCAATCAAGTTGACTCTCAATTTTAACCATCACAGCATCATACACTGTAAGGGTAAGTTTAGTTTTGTGAACGTTTTATGTAAGCATTTCTTATGCTTCCGTGCATATCATGAGTCACCATCAGAAAAGTCTTAAAGTCAGCACTGTGGACAGAGAAAGTCGTTAAAGAGACCAGTAATGCCCATCAGTCTAATCATAATAGTTATGCATAATAGCTAAGCACCAAGTATGTGGCACAAATTGTGCTATTTTTCTAAATATTAACCTCTAATTCTTACAGGTATCAGTATTCTCATTTAGCATATGAAAAAACTGAGGCTCAGCGAGATTAAGTGATTTGCCTAATGTCTTAGTTCAAGCTGCTGTAACAAAATGCCACAGTCTAGGTGGCTTCAACACCAGAAATTAATTCACCGTTCTGCAGGCTGGGAAGTCCAAGATCAAGGTGATTCTGTTCTGGGTGGGGCTCTCTTCCTGGCTGCAATGGCCACCTTCTTGCAGTGTTCTCACCTGGTGCTTGTCTATGGAGAAAAAGAGAGCTCTCCCTCTCTTCCTGTTCTTAGAAGACCATCAATCCTAGCAGAACAGAACCATGCTCCTAGGGACTCCTTTAGCCTTACTTACCTCCCTGTCTCCAAATACAGGCACACTGGGGGTTAGGGCTTCAACATATAACTTTTGGGGGGACACAATTCAATCTGTAGCACCTAACGTCCCAGGGCAAATAAATAATGGAGTCTGAAATTGAACCCAAACTTGAGTCTGAGCCTTCCCAGCATGCTCTGCTGCCTCGTTAATTCATGAATGCCCCGAGGACACCGGGAAGGTGTGCGATTTAGAGCTGGGGCTGCAAAGCATGGTGGCCAAGCACACAGGCTTGGGGCCAGGCAGCACTGGGCTACAGCTCCAGGACAAGGCAAAATGCTTCCCATTCCTAAAGCAGGGCTCTAAGAGAGCCATTCACAGCTTCAGGCAGGGCTGGGAGGATTAACGGGATGATGCACCTGCAAGGACAAGCACAGAGGCCCACCATAGTAAGTTCCAGGAACACTGGGAACTTTGTTTACTGATAGATCCTATGGGCCTAGACCCATGCCTGGCATTTACTAGGTGCTTCATACAAATTGTGGACTGAATTTTTAAATTGTCATTTTCATCACTGACCTGGTATTAGAATACCTGGGTGCCAGTGTTAGCTTGAACAACACTATCAGACCTTGGGTGAGATTCAGAACCGGGTGGCCTGTTCCCTGTCTGTAAAATGAGGATAATAATGACACAGACCATCCAACAGCACCTGACAAATGCTGGGCTCAGAACTGCATGGGGCCAACCCAGGTTTCCCCTCTCTCTGCTGGGTTTCGATAAAGAGTGCAGGGTGATAGACTAGAGAGGACCTTGTTCTGGGGGAGAAAGGAAGCTTGTGTTTCCCCTGTGCTGTGCCTCATACCTCGGCAGGCTCAGGCAGGAGGACAGCGATTGGACGCTGGGGGTGTCTGTGTAGGAGGGAACCTTCTCTTGTTGGAAGGGATCCTCACTGGCCAGCGCCCCCTCCTGGGGAATTCTGGTGAGTTCCTAGGGACTTGGTGCTCTGTCCCTAGGGTCGGGGCAGGCAGGCTGCCCAGTGTCTACCCCTGAGGAGATTGCAGCAGGTCTTGGGGACCGGATGCCAGGACCCCCTGCGTTGGAGACTGAGGTCTGAACCTTCAAAATCCAACCATCCCCCACCAGGGAAAGAAGTCTGAGCTGAGCTGGTCCCTGGGAAGCTGGTCCACAGCCAGCCAGGCCCCCGGTAGGGGTATTTTTAACTGGAAGCAGGGAGCGCTGCATGAAGGAAGCTCCCCTTGCTGGCAACTGCACCAGTAACACACTTGCTGTGCAGCTGTGTGCACTGCCACCCACAGGCCCTTCTCCTTCCCACCCCAAAAGGATGCACACACCCAACAGGCCCTGGGTCCTCCCCAACCGTGGTCACCATGTCTGCTGCCCACTCCCACCTATGGGACCTTGGCACAGGCAGGAGCGCAAGGTCCGAGCCCTTCCACAAATATTTGGGCAGAGCACCTCAAGACAGCCCTGGGGACTAAAGAGCTGATGACCCTCTGGCCCCATCTGCTACTGCCCAGCCCTCTCCCGGTGCCCAGCCGGTGGTGTCTACACAGAGTCCACTTCCTCTACCCTCCCGTCTCTGCACTTTCCTGAAAGTGCTTTCCCCACAGCTGCCCCTCTGTTGCTAAGCCCAGTGGCCTTTTACAGGCCTCAGAACACTTGATGTTGCCTTACCCTTCAACACCGCTGACCTTCTCGGGCCCCTGGCTTCCCTCCCACCTCGCTGACTGTTCCGCCTCAGGCTCCCCTAATCAAACTGTAAGCACTGATGGGCTTATCTGGGGCTCTCTTGGTTTTAGACTAAAAGTCTCACATCCTGGGAACTCCCTCAGTTCAGGGCAAACTGGGAATGTGGGTCACCCAAGACTCACCCTGACCTGTGGGGATGCCCATGTCTCCTTCTTGCCTCTCATTTCCTCTCGATCTCCATGCTCTCCCTAAGGGATCTCCCCTATTTCTGTGGCTGCAGCTGCCATTGGTGTGGGGATGATCCCCAGGTCTGGGGTGCCAGCCTAACTCTCTCCTGAGATCCAGACCTGTAAGCTAACTGCCTACAGGGCATCTCTGCTCAGAGGTCTCCTGGCACCTCGAAAAGTCACCATGTCTACATCTGACCTCACCATCTGACCCCAAACTTCTCTCTCCAGTCTCTGCTTTCAATGAAGAGCTCTACCATCCATCAGGAGATTCATATCCCAGGCACCTCTTCCAGCCGAAGGCACCTCTTCTTCTCAATTTCACCTCCTAAATCCCTTGACTCCAAGTATTTCTATCCCCACTGTCATTCCTACAGTGCAGGTCACTACCATCTCTCACTTTGATCAGTGCAAAGTATACAGGAAATGCCAACAGTGGCCATTCTTGGGATGGCCAGTGTTATGGGTTGGACTGTATTCCCCCAAAGATATGTTGAAATCCTAATCACTGGAACCGTGAACGTGGCCTTATTTGGAAGTAAGATCTTTGCAGATGTAGTCAAGTTACAATGAGGTCAGAAGGATGGGCCCTAATCCAACATGACTGGTGTCCTTGAAAGAGGAAGATGTCACGCGAAGACAGAGACATACAGGAGAGCAGCATGTGACAGCAGAGGCCCTAGAGATTGGAGGGATGCAGCTGCAAGCCAAGGAGTGCCGAGAATTGCCAGCCACTCCCAGAAGCTGGAAGACGTGACAAAGGGTCCCTCCCCTAGAAGCTCCAGAGGAAGCACAGCCCTGCAGATGCCCTGATTTTGGACTTCTAGCCTCTAGAAGTGTGGGAGAGTGAATTCCTGTTGCTTAAAGCTATCCAGTCTATGGCACTTTGCTACAGCAGCCCTGGGAAGCTAACATAGGGAGAGATGGACAATTTTCATTTTCTTAGCATACTTTTCAATATTTCAGAGGTGATCTGTAGTGGATACATTAAGACTTTTATGATTAGGAAAAACATAGCCATTCTTAAAAAGAAGTGCTCATGAGTAGGAATCCTAAGCGTCCTATTGGATTTGTCCCTGAGAATCGAAGCCATCTATGCCACACAGTTTACAGTCCTCATCAACACAGCTTTATTATTCCACAGGAGACTCTTGCCCAGGAAGATAAAAGCTGAACATAATTTTTATTGTTCGTTTCGGGGACTTTGCAAATAACATTTACACAAACAGCAGATTGTACAACTTTTTAATAGCATCTAATGACTGTCTTCTCACCAAGACTCTTCAAAAACTCTTGCCTTGCCATGTCTTCCCATCCCAAACTCCCAGGTCACGGCTCTTCCCAATGCTAATCAAGTCCCTGCAGGAAAGATGCTCAAAACTCAGACATATCCCATTTGCATTTGCTTTTCTGAGATGATTCTAAGACTCTGTAAAGGGTCTTCTCCCTTACCATGGTAGCAGGAAACCTGGCTGCCTTATCCGAGGGTTGATTTGGTGGTATTTTCAGGCATTTGACATCTGATATTCAAAATATTGCATTTATCGAAAGCAACCCCAATCATCCCTGAATTGTAGCCAGGGAAACAGGCTCCTCGAACTTAAGTTGCCCAAGGACACACCATTAGTTGCTGGCAGAGCCTAGGTCCGGCTGCCTGCAAAGCCTGCACTCTTACCCTTCTCCTACTTTCCCAAATTTAGTGAGACTGTAATACAAAATGCTTATGTTCTGGTGTCTGGCTATTTTGGGGAACTGGTGGTATTCGGCTCCCAATTGTCCAGATAATTGCCCCAAGTGGACAGGCCATGGTCCTCAGGAAGACAGCACCAAGGCAGGTCTCCTGCGGGGAGTCACCAGAGACCATTTCCGTCACAGGCAGCAGCAGCAGCCTGAGCTTCTGTTTCCCTGCCCTGGGCCTGGAGAATGTTAACCATGAAAGGCAAATGGGCTTCGGTTGGAAACAAGAAATTATTCGCCACTATTTCAGGCAGTCACATTTCCCACAAGGCACTTGTGCAACAAGTTAGCAGGGAAGAAAGAAGCCGAGCCTTTGTACAGCGGGGCCAGAACACAAAGCTCATTGTGATGTTTGTGCTTCTATTCAGACGCCATGTGGTACGGACTCCACGCCAACCTGCAGACCGGATTCTTTTCTTCCCCCTCAGTAGCAAACATACACATTTGCTTTAAAGTAGGCAGAATTTGCCCATGGGTGGTCTTTGATTTGGAAGAAATCAACTTCAAAGTGGTGACTCACAAAAAACAAAGGTGGCTTGACTCACTCAGTGCTCGGGAAAGGGGATGTGTGTGCAGAATTCACTCAACCAGAAGCAGAAATTGAAGACAAGGAGTAAATACTTCAGGTAGACGATCAGCCAGTCATCCTGCTTGCTTTGTAATGGGCCATGGCCTCTGAGTCTAGAGAAGGCACGCAGGCTGGGCTGGGGAATTACCGAGAGCCACCTCACCCCTCCAGGAGCCGAGGCGCCTCAGCCAGGTTCCCTTTGAAGGCTTATTTGCCTGTCTTGCCAGGGATCTTTGAGGCTGTGGGTATGCAGCATACAGTACAGATCAGGGAATCGCAAAGGCTACTGGATGCCTTAGTGGAGGTGAATTTGGGCAGAATTTTCCAGACCTTCAGGTGTCGGTTTTGTCCTCTTGGCAAAGGTCTAACCTACAAATCTTCCACAGATTTCCCCTGGCCTTGTTGTGTTCTTACTCTCTTTCCCTGTCTCATCAGGGTTGCAGGGTACAAGTTTATCTGTCATAGACACACACTCTCTGTCTCTCTCTCACACACACACACACACACACACACACACACACACACACACACACACACACACAAGTTCAGCATGGCTGCTTTGCAGTGGAAACCTGTACTCCACATCCACAAGTGTGGCAGGAGTCCCAGATCAGAGCATCTGTGCCGGAAAGACCTCAGTGATGACCCATTCCACCCCACCTGGCCTCTACACCCCTTGACTTCCCAATGAGGAAGCAGGTCCAGACAGGCCCAGACTGTTTGGCAGAAGAAGTCTAAGAGCCTCTGGAGTCTAACTCCCTGGGTACAAACCCTGATCTGTCACAAAATATGTGACACTTTAGGCAAGAGACATGACTTCCCATCCCTCAGTGTCCTCATCTGTAAATGGGGATAATGATACCTACATCATAGGGTTGTTTTGAAGATTAAATGTTATAATCTATGTGACGTGTTTAGCATAGTCCTTGGCACATAGTAAGTATTTAATGTTAGCTTTTATTATTACATGCCATAGAGCTGGTACTAGAACCTAAGACCCCAGTTCTAAAACTCCACTCTTCGCCCCAGCACCGTGCTCTGTCTCTTGTCCTGACACCCATCAATGGACCTTCTAGGGAGTATGATGTCAACAGTGGTGATAAAGGCAGAGAAGGCCCACTGTACTCAGTAATCCCATCTGCTTCTTAGTCAGTCTGAACCTCAGTAAGTCTGAAGCCTTTACGGCTTCCTCTTCACCTGGACCTTCTTGTACCCCTGGGCACCTGCACACTCACAGAGTAGTTGCTCTTTAAGAAATTGTCCCCATTTGGGGAAGCTCTTTTATTTCAGAACCATACGCAATGAGGCATCGGTTTTGCCCATGACCTTCTCTTCCTCTATCATTCCCAAACCCCCATCAGGCCCTCCTCCCCCCCTGCTCTTGCCTCCTTGGCTGGTGCTGGGCCAAAAGCCCAAATTACTTCCCTGAGCCACCGCTCTGCCTTTTATTTCAAGCTTATGGGCTCACGGAGACAGAGAGAAGAAGAAGAGAGGAAAGAAAAGGTGGCTGTCTTATTTGGGATTTCTATTTGCAGACCTTGAAGAAGGTAATTTAAGACTGTTAGTCTTCTCATTAAAAAAAGACAAAACCCATTTTTCTTCAATTTAGTTTGAGAGATAGCTGGTGGAAGAAATATAGGAGAAAAAAAGGAAGCCTGTCAAGAATGGTGATGGATGGGGGTGGCCAGGCAATCGAGCAGAAGCTGTTTGGTCATTCTGCAGTCAGCCCTGACAAGACACTGGGTGCAGCGCCCTCTGGGCGCCATGGGTTTTTAGTAAGCTGAGGGATTTGTGGGGGCCCGGGCACTCCTGTCTGCAGCCTCCCTTCCTCTGCACGTCCCTCCCCTCCCAGCCAGGGCCCACTAGACTCCTAACACAGAACCTTCTCTCGATCTGCAGCAAAGGGGCACGATTCCCTCACTCAAACCAAGGGGTCAGGGCCCCTGAAAGGAAAACTATTTTTTAAAAAGGACTTCAGGCAAAAGATAGGACTTAACAAAGAAAAACGTAATTCTAATGGTAAAATTTTAGCCATTATTGGTAGAGAAGATAGAACCACAGAATGTCAGGATGTCAGGGTTAAGGGGAAACCTTGGGGCTCACTTAACTCAATCTTTTGCAGACAGAATGAGGAAATTTACCCATCGGAGTTAAGACGCACATTTTAAAATGACTTCTCTAGAAGTCTGTAATTGATGGTTGCAGTTTTCTATCCCCCACTATTCAAGGCTCCATCTCCTGTAATATCCCACCACACTTGGGTCCCTGTGCTGGGAGTGGCAAAGGCCCCAAAGAAACTTGGAGCCAGATGCCTGGATCTCAAAGCTAGCCTTGCCATTTTACTGGCTGTGTGACCTTGGGCAAGTTACTTAACCTCTCTGTGCAGGTCATATTTATGGAACACTTTCATGTGCCAGACGCAGAACTAAGTGCTTTACATGCATTATTTTGGTCCATCTTTCCAACACCCCTATGAAGTAGGGCCAGTCCCATATTGCAATATAGCCGAGGTTCACACAGCTTAAATATCTTGCCCAAAGTCACATAGCAGGTAAATGGCAAAGCCAGAGTTGAATGAGGAATCCCTGGCTCTGGCCTCAAGCTCTTACCCGCTGTGCAGTACTCTCAGGACCACAGAACCCAGGGCAAGGGAGGAAGGGGTGGGAGGCAGAGACTGATGGTTTCCCTAATATTTGTTCTCCCCTTTTTCATTGGGAATAGAGCATCTCCATTTTAATCGGGTACTTGGTCACCTGGAGCAAAATACATTTCCCAGCCTCCCTTCCTGCTAGGCATAGCCAGGATTCCCTGCTGGCTGGAGAGTGGTATGTAAGCAGAAGTGGTATATGCAGCTTTTTAGAAGGATTATTTTTTGGTACGTTTCGTGTTCATTTAAAAAGAATGTACGTCCTGTCATTGTAGGGTACAGAATTCTGTATGTGTCGATTAGGTCAAATTTGTTAATTGCACTTTTCACATCTTCCGAATCCTTACTGATCTGGTGTCTGATTGGTCTATCGGCTATTGAAAGATGCCTATTACAGACTCTCCCTACAAGTGTGAATTTGCCTATACCTCATTTAATTCTCTTAAATTTTGCTTCATATGTTTTGCAGATATTTTGTGGAGTACAAACAGATTTGGAGTTATTATTCTGGTGGATTAATCCCCTTATCATTAATAATCTCATTATCTGTCTTTAGCAGTTAGAAGTATCTTTTTTTTTTTTTTTTTTTGAGACAGTTTCATTTCGCTCTTGTTGCCCAGGCTGGAGTGCAATGGCACAATCTCGGCTCACCGCAATCTCTGCCTCCCAGGTTCAGTCGATTCTCCTGTCCCAGCTTCCCGAGTAGCTGGGATTACAGGCATGCATCAACACACCTGGCTAATTTTTTGTATTTTTAGTAGAAACAGGGTTTCTCCATGTTGGTCAGGCTGGTCTCGAACTCCTAACCTCAGGTGATCCACCCGCCTCAGCCTCCCAAAGTGCTGGGATTACAGGCGTGAGCCACCACGCCCAGCCAGAGGTATCTTTAGAGTGGTGGGGGCATGTGTCTCTTCACCCTTTCCTTCTTCCTGTTGGAATGCTGATGTTGTGGCTGGAGCTGAAGCAGCTCTATTGAACCATGAGCTGAAAACTATGGGTTGAAAAGGGAGTAACAATTAGTTCAAAGATTCTGGGTCTCAGATGATTTTAGAGCTACCATTCATTCTTGGGCTGCTTTTACCTCTAGACTCAGTTTACGTGAGAGAACAACAAACTTGTCGCTTCTTTAAGCTACATGTTTGTGCCAGGGGCACTGCAGTGGGGGCAATAAGACCAGAGGCCCATGGCAGGCAGTGGTCGCCAAGCTCTTCTGACTGTACACCCCCTCAAATTTCTTATTTATAATTCTATTCATGTACTGTTGTCCATCTATATAGCAGGTATTCATCAAAACTTCATTTTGCAGTTTTGAAAGTTAAAAAATAATGAGGGATAGGGATTTCAGTAAGTTTTCACTGTATCCCAATGTATTGTCTGTTGCCACCTCGGAGACCACTGGTGCAGAGTGTGCATGGAGCGGGTGAGAGCTGGAGGTTAGGTGGGGTCAGGTCGAGAGTGGCCCTACATGTGAAGCTCGGGGACTTGAATTAATGTCCTGAAAGTGATGCCGACCCCAGGAAGGTGGTGCTTAAGTTCGAGAAAGAGATGGTGGAGGAATGGAGAGTAGGGGACAGACACCTGACTGGCACAGAGGGAGGCCCCATCAGGCAGGCAGTGTGCTCCAGGAAGAGGCAGGAGAGGAAAGACCCCAGGAGTGGGCAGAGGAAGAAGCAGCCAGGTGGGAAGTTGAAACGGAGGAGGGTAGAAGGAGAACCGGAGGAGTGCGGGGTCCAGGAAGCCAAGGAGGACGGGGTGGGCTGCGGTACTGCATGCTTGCTAAGAGGTCCAAGCAAGGGCTCACCTTTGTCCATGGAGGATACATGGGGATTATAGGGATGCACCATGAAGGGAGAGGAAACGGAGACCTGGAGGTGAATATTTTCAAATGAGAAGGCTGGGAGGGAAGCAGCTAGAAGGTCAGGGAAAGGAAGTGCTTTTGTGTGGTGAGGGAGGGAGGCTGGGGCATGCCTAGTGCACTGGGAAAGGCACCAAAGCCTGCTTAGCTCTGCTGCCTCCAGGGAAGGGGACCGGGCTGAAGGAAGGTGAGCGGAAGAGCTCCAGCCACCACTTCCAGCCCTCCTCCCGACTGTCCCAATGGATTCCCCTCTCTAGGACCTCATTGTACCCCAATTTCCTTTTGCCTGGAGAGTGATATATCGGGGGAGGTGGGTGGAGGAGGGTGGCAATGGCTGCAGCTGCCTCAGGAGAGGAGAAAAGCAAACACAAGCCACTTGATGTGAGCTTATCTGCCAGCGAATGGAGGGGCCCAGGCTTTGAATAATCCCCCAAATCATTTTTCATTGAGCTTTGAGTGTCTTATGATTGCTGGGAAGCCGACTGGCCTTCCTAAGTGGGTGTTATTTCTGTTCATAGCAGTTGGGAGTTGGGCTCCCGAACCAATTGGAGGAAGTGTTCCTGAGGGGCACCAGCTAGACAGCAGGGGCAGGCAAGGCAGAGACTCCCACTGCGGGTGGTAACCAATGCTGGATGCAGAATCATGGACAAGCCTCTGAGGACAAAGGAGAGGGACTGTACCTCCCAGATTCCCGGCCTCGCGATGCTGACATCTTCTTTGGCCTCTAAAAGGCACATCTGCGTCCTCCCTTTGGCCCTTTGTTCAGGCTGTGGCCTGAATCTGAAACCCCTGCTACTCTGTCCAAATGCTCCAGGGCTCAGGGGGACTCTACCCCTCTCTGAAGGTGGCTATTCACACCTTCCCAGACCCCCAGGGCAAAGCCCGGCATCCACGGACTACAGCAGTTGGCCTGGGAGCTTCTCAGCATCGTATTTAACAGGCTGACTGATTTGGTTACCTTCCCGAGCTTGTGGACTGAGATGGGGACAGCGGTGCCACACAGCAGGGTCCAGACCCGCTTTCTGGCTCTGCCCTTTACTTGCTGCCTGTGCTTGGTGAGGCAAGCTACTGCCTTCCCTGGGTGTTTGGTTTCCTACCTACAGGGAAAAGCAGTGGTTCTCCTGCTCAGGTCTTAGAATTACCTGGGGGACTTGTTAAAATGAAGATCTCAGGGCTCACCCTCAGAGTTTCTGATTCATTAGGTTTAGGGTGAGACCCTGCAGGATTTGCTCCCAGGCAGGGTGACTGACGACCCCCATTTGCCCAGTACAGAGGGATTTCTTGGGATACAGGAGTGCTGTTCAGGGTTAAACCTGGGCAATCCTGGGAGACAGGATGGCTAGTCACTGCTCCCAGGTGCTGCTGGTCTTGGGACCACACTTTGAATCAATGTTCTCTAAGGTCCCTTCCAACTCTGAAAGTCCCTGACCCTGCAGTATAAGTAGACTTCAGATCTGAAACAGGCATAACTGGGTGGGGCAGGAGGGTGGGCCCGTCCTGTCATGCAAATTCACATTTAGGACACAGTTCCTGTTGAAATGATGAAGATCTCCCAGATCGCCTGGCAATGAGCCTCAGGGTGCCTTCCCCTCAGGAAGAGGTTCTGACTGCAGCACAAAGGTGGGATTCAGGGGCAGCCAGCAGGTGCGGGGGCCGTGAATGTCATCATCAGGATCCAAGCCATAGGACATCTCAGAAAGGCAACCACAGATGCCTTGATGGTGAAGTGATGTATTTTGGGGACTTTCATCAGGGCTGGATGTGTAATGGCATGGCTGTGAGACTTGAGAATCATTGTCTCTCCTACTGCATCCCCCCCTCTCCCAAGCAGATGAGACTCAAAGCACAGAGATGCAGGATGTGTAGGAAGAGCCCAGCTGGCTGGCCAGATGTGCCGGGAGTCCTGGTGAGCAGGGCAGGCTCCAGCCAGGGCCAGCGCCCAGGAGCACAGGGTACCACAAGTGTTGGCTGGTGGGCAAGACCAAGTCCTTTAATGGTGATGGGGAGCAAGGGGTGGGAGCTGACTGCATAGATCATACATAAACACATAGCATTTTGAGGCCCTGGGTGAGCTGCATCCTTCACTCCCTCAACAAACATGTATTGAGTCCCTGCTATGTGCCAGGTCTGGTACTTGGAACAACTGGACTTGCTCCTTCAGGAGGTCACAGCAGTCGTGAGGGTGGGGCACAGGCATACAAACAACTTCCAGACACCGGAGAGCGCTTTCAGAGACGCTGGCCAGTCCTGATGGGAGCGTAGAGGGACGGGCATTGATTCTGCCAGATGAGGGTGGTGGGGGTGGGTGGCGAAAGAAAGGGGCACTTAATTTGGTCCTTAAAAACAGGCAGGGTTTCTGCAGGCAGAAAAGGAGGGAGGGCTGCCCAGGGAGAGGGGACAGTGTAAGCAAAGGCCTGGAGGAATGGCCGGGCAGGGTGGGCCGGGGGGCGGGAAAGGCTAGGAAGCCACATTAGGGCCTGGAACAAGCTTGGCCTCACTTAGTTGTGACTTTCCCCTTTTCCCCACGTTCTCTACTCCTGGGATCTCACCAACCTCTTACTCTTTGTCTGCTCCCATTAGCAAAAGCTGAGGTTGGGAGGGCCCTGACTCTCCATTCCGTAAGGGAAGAGCACCCCATACCAGGGGAGGGCTTCTGGGGAGCCTGATGATGTTTCTGAAAACAAACACACAAAACTGGCAAATTTCACTTAACATAATGTCCTCCAGGTTCATCTACATGTCACAGACGACAGGATTCCCTTCTTTTTTAAGGCGAAATAGCATTCCATTGTATATATATATATATATGTATGCCGCATTTTCTTTACCCATTCATCCCCTGATGGCCACTTAGGTTGATTCTGTATCTTGGCTATTGTGAACAGTAATGAAATGAACATGGAATGCAGATAGCTCTTCAACATACTAATTTCATTTCCTTTGGATAAATACACAGTAGCACCTTATGTTAAGTGAAATAAGCCAGGCACAGAAAGACAAATACCACATGATCTCACTCATACGTGGAATCTAAAAAGTTGATCCCGTAGAAATAGAGTGTAGAATGGTGGTGGGGGGAAGTGAGGAGGGGAAGAGATGTTGGTCAAAGGGTATAAAATTTCAGTTGGACAGGAGGAATAAGCTCAAGAGATCTATTGCACGTCGGGACTCTGTATGGTTAATAACACACTGTATTCTTTTTTTTTTATACTTTAAGTTCTAGGGTACATATGCACAGCCTGCAGGTTCGTTACATATGTATACATGTGCCATGTTGGTGTGCTGCACCCACCAACTAGTCATCTACGTTAGGTATATCTCCTAATGCTATCCCTCCCCCCTCCCCCAACCCCATGACAGGCCCCGGTGCATGAGGCTCCCCACCCTGTGTCCAAGTGTTCTCATTGTTCAATTCCCACCCAACACACTGTATTCTTTTTTTTTTTTCTGAGATGGAGTCTCGCTCTGTCGCCCAGGCTGGAGTGCAGTGGCGCGATCTTGGCTCACTGAAAGCTCCGCCTCCCGGGTTCACGCCATTCTCCTGCCTCAGCCTCCCGAGTAGCTGGGACTACAGTCGCCTGCCACCATGCCCGGCTAATTTTGTTTTTGTATTTTTAGTAGAGATGGGGTTTCACCATATTAGCCAGGATGGTCTCGATCTCCTGACCTTGTGATCCGCCCGCCTTGGCCTCCCCAAGTGCTGGGATTACAGGCGTGAGCCACCGCAAACACATTGTATTCTTAAAAAATGCTGAGTGATGATATATGCTGTCACGCTAAAATGCTATTGGGTTGGTGCAAAAGTAATTGCAGTTTTTGCCATTAAAAGTAATACATGAAATACATATGTTAATTGGCTAGATTGTTGCTCTATGATGTATATATACTTCAAAATACCATGTTATACACACAGTAAATACTTATAATTTTATCTGTCAATTTTTCAGAAAGCAAAAATAAAGAGCCCCTTCCCCCAACAAAACCAGCACCCCCACCCCCGCCACACACCCGTGCCCCTTCAGTTAAATAAGTGCCAGTTTCCACCTTTGACTTTCTGGCCAACAAGAGGCCACGCCTGCCTGATGGGCAAAAGCAGTAGGAAAGGAAAAAAACAGTCTACGTGGTTGAATTTATGACTTCATTTCAGGTTCTAAGGAAACTTGGTGACAGTCCCCACATGGTGGATTTCCTCTCTCCGTCTAGGCAGCCTCGCCCTTCTGTGCCCTTGCTTCCCTCTGGTTTCATTTCCACTTGTCTGCGGTACGTGTACAGTGCGACTGTCCTTCTGAAGCGGAGAAGCAGGACTTCTTCAGACCCTCGAAATGGGGCAGCTGGAAGGAGCCAGAAGGATTCTGAGCTCAATCCTTTTGAAAACGGAGGCAGCTGAGCCCTCGTGGGGTGGGAGTTGGGGTGGGGGACCAGGAGGTCACACTGTGGTCAAGGCCACACTGCAGATCAGTGGCAGGGGAGGACCTGGTCTCCTGTCTCCCAGGCCAGTGTTTTTTCCATGGCCACCAACAAGATTTTGATTGGTTGATACAATAATAAACATTTACTAAATGCTAGCTTATGCTAGGCACTAACCTAAGTGCCATACATGCGTTAGTGAATTTAATACTTATAATAATCCCATGACGGGATTATCTTCCCCTTTTACAGAAGAGAAAACTGAGGTGCAGAACACTAGTGGAGAGCCAGGCACATGAGTTATGTGCAGAGCAGATGTTTGACTTTTCCCAGCATAGGTCTAGTTTGGATTTCTTGTAGCTTGGGGATCTCTGGTGGAAGCTAGGAGCCGGGGGATCTGTCCAGGGCAGAGACCCCAGTTGGGGGCTGGGAGGCACAGGGCCAGTATTTTCTGAAAGGATCCTGGTCAAGAGGACCATGATGGCTGTCAGTACAAAGAGACCAACTGTTTGGAGAACCCTCTGGAGGGAACCATACCTTCTCCCTAGTCCTCTATCTCTCTGACTTTGAGGCTGGGGATCCAGCGGCTGCCAGTGCCACTCTGAAGAACAGGCTGGGTAGGGGTCTCGGGGCAACTGCCCTTCCTTCCTTCCTTCCTTCCTTCCTTCCTTCCTTCCTTCCCTCCCTCCCTCCCTCCCTCGCTCCTTCCTTCCTTTCTTCCTTCCTTCCAGGGTATACCCAGACTGGAATGCAGTAGCGCAATCATGGTTCACTATAACCTCTGCCTCCCAGGTTCAAATGATTCTTGTGCCTCAGCCACCACAGTATCTGAGATTACAGGCACATAGCACCATGCCGGTCTAATTTTTGTATTTTTAGTAGAGACGGGGTTCCACAATGTTGGCCAGGCTGGTCTTAAACTCCTGACCTCAAGTGATCCACCCGCCTTGGCCTTCCAAAGTGCTGGGATTACAGGCGTGAGCCACCTCACCTGACCGGCAGCCGCCTTTTCTTTTCCATTACCGTGTTTGTTGTGTGCAGGTAAATGAGCACAGGCAACTCTTTTGCACCAAACTTAGGGTTTGGTTGCTAACTATAGAGTCGTGTGGATGGTGCTGTAGGTGGAACTTGAATTAAAAGCCTCGCACTAAGAATTCCTAGTCTTTATGCCCTGAGAGACATGGTTTCCCAAGTACATGACTATTTTTTACTTCATTTGCAAGTACCAGATTGCATTTTTGTATTAGGATTCTGCTCCTACTGTCAGGCAAGTGGTTCAGCTTCTCTCATCCTCTAGGTGTATACATACACAGGGAGTCTCTGGGGGTGCCTGTACACAGGTGTCACATTTTGCTGTTTTTCCTAGATCCTTTTTTTTTTTTTAAATACTGTCTGACCTATGAAATGAGGACTTCTCCAGCGCTTGTGACAAGAATCAGTGACCAAACAAACACAAACCCAGCGCTAGTCAGCAGGTTAGGGGATCTGGGTATGAGTACCAGCTGCCGCCTACAGCAGTGTGACCCTGGGCAAACCCTGTGACCTCTGGAGCCTTAGCTTCCTTCTCTGTAAGATGGAGATGACGCTGGGCTGGCTTTGTCTCCCTTGCATGGTGGCTGTGAGGACAAAATGGGATGGAGAGTTGCAAGAACTATGTATACTGCAATTTTATGGCTTCATTGCCAGACAAGGGTCATGATGAAACTCACATCTCTAAAAGCTTCCCAAATGAAGGACAACAGGCAAAGGTTGGGTAACCCTAAATAATACACTGGCCAGGCTCTGTGTCTGATGGCTGCGGATGGAGTCTCACGGTCTCTGCCCCTCAACCCTCTTGGCCCACTTAGTGGACTCTATACAGAAGATTGAGAGGGGACCCTGTCCCCAGGTGGCCATGAAGAATTCACCTGCAGAAAATCAAGACCTCAATTTAACAAAGCAGGTTGGTTCAGACAGGAAAGCCATTTTAAAAGAAGAGAAAAACGGCCACGGCTGCAGTGAACATTACGCACCTCATCTCTGTTCTCAACACAACAGCAAGCACTGCAAAAGGGCGCCCTGGGGAGGGGGGTGGGAAGAGGTGCCCCCCAGGTGGGGCTGCAGGTGGGGTGCCCTGTGGGTAGGGCTCCAGGAGGCAGCACCTGGGCCTCTGCCATCCCAGCAGGGCTAGTGAGGTCATCGAGTGCAGAAGGTGACAGCTGTCTTGGTGCTTGGGTCACCCCTACACATTCCTTCTCTTCTGATCAACCGTGCCCCCAATCCTGCAATGTAAGAGGGGCTGAGCTTATATCTAGGGACCTGGGTTCTGGTCCCACTTCCATTTCTAACTTGCTTGTGACTTTCAGCCTTGGCTCTTCTCATCCATAAAACTGGAATGACTATCTTCTTTACCAGGTTGGGTAAAGATGCTTCCTCACTCTAAGACTTACTGCAAGCGCAGGAGTTGTAGGCCATTGCTACATCACTTAAATCTTTGTGCATTTCCTTGTGTGCCCAGGAATAACTGTGGTGTGTCAGGTATGGTTTTAGTACAGTTGTTCCTAAGCATACATGGGGGATTGGTTCCAGGACCCCCTTGTAAAGCAAGTCCACACATGCTCAAGATCTGCAGCCAGCCCTGCAGAACCCACATACATAAAAAGCCGGCTCTCCATATAATTGGGTTTTGCATCCCATGAATACTGTATTTTCCATCCACATTTGGTTGAAAAATAGAAGTGGATCTGCGCAGTTCAACAACCCCGTGCTATTCAAGGATCAACCGTCCTTTGTAAGTAATATCTCTTTTAATCCTCACAACCCCATAAAGTAGGCAGGCACATCTTCCCCACGTTACAGAAGGAGAAAGAGAGACAGAGGTTAATCCTGCTTTGCACCTATTGTCAACATAATTAAGAGCAGTGCTCCAGTTCACTTCAAAAATGTCCTGGCTGGGTGTTAAGTCCTGGCTCTTCATCATGATGTTACACTGCTTGTCAACAACATTCTGAATCTTTCTGCCCCATCTCCTCCATACTCTATAGGTATCTCCAACCCACTTCCTGCTCTTATACCCCATGGTCACCAACCCCCATGAATGAAGTCCAAGGCATGCCCCTTAACTACATTATTTGACAACATCTGAGCTAAGTTCTGGGGTCCTGAGCACCCAACACAGCACCCCATGTGTGGGTGTCCGATGCTGAATGAATGAGTGAACGAATGAGCAAATGCACTGAAGAGCCACGTGAATGCTCATGAACTCTGGGAGAGCTACATAAATACCTCTCACCCCATCTTGCTCTCACCCCATCTTGCTCTCACCCGGTTCCTCAGGAAACCTAAGTCAAAGAAAACAGAAAGAGGAGCTTTCGCTGAGCTTTCTCTGCCTTCTTTGCATCTTCTTCTTTTTCCCTCCTTCTTCAATGTCAGCCTCAGATGAGAAACACAGACCTATATCCATTGTACATCAAAGTAGAATATCTTTTTGAAAATAATCCAAATGAGGCACAAATGGGAACAAGACAGTTTCCTTGATGGGAAACACCTGAAGGCATAATCAGACACTTCCGTAGAGGAGTCAGACCTCAGAAGAAACCCACAGCAGGAGGGGACAGCTCTGACAGGTATCAGAAATGAACATGCAGTGGACCCCCTTCTCCTAGCTCTACACCTTCTTTTCTTTGCCTTTGCTCCAGGTCTTAACGATGGACCCACAGCAGAGGCTGGGAAAGCCCAGTGCCCCTAAGGCCCACCAACAGTGAGATCTCAGTGTGGCAAACACAAGTGGCTTCCTTCTCCTGCTGCAGAACCCAGCATCACAGACAGCTGGTAGAGAGAGACAGTGTGCGTGTGTCGGATCTGAAAGTAGCTCATTAAGTAAACACATGCCAGATCCAAGGAAGGCAGGTCACCCTGCCTGTTCCAGAAATGTATGATTTCCTAGTCATGCAGACAAGGTGTTTTAGGGCCCTGAGAAGCCACCTTGGCCCCCCGCACGTCCTCCAGACTCTGGCCAGTAGTTGGAAAGCCCAGCCCCCTGCAGCTTCAGCCATAAATAGTGGTAGGGCCCTCATCTGGGCCAGGTTTCTCATTTAACTGTCTCAATAACTCACTCAGGCAGTTGCTATCACTTCTATTTTATAAATGAGGAGCTGAGGCTCTGCTGGCAGGCCCAGGAATCAAGCCCAGGTGTTGCTGATGCCAAGGTCAGAGCTTCTCAGGTTTGGGCTTTTAGTAGACTTGGAGGAGGGAAGAAAAGCTGCCCCCATGCAGAACTGATTTATCTGCCCAGGCTTGGTCCATGAAGCACTGAGACACCTCCTGAGAAGCTGTTCAGAGCAAGGATGGAGGCTTCAGGAGTGGCCCACTCAGAGTGAGCCTGAGCTCACCCTGATCCATAAGGCAACGAGCAGCAGCAACAGGAATGCCCAAGACCCCAGGGTGCTGGGGTTCAGCAGAGGGTGGGACATGGCTGAGACACAGGTGCCTGCATCACCCTGCTCCAGGGGGCGCTGTCCATATCAGAGTGACTGTGAATGGCTGCCCTAGAATTGTGCAGTGCACAGTCTGTGCAGGTGTGCATAAATGCCCAGCAAGTACCTAGCTGCTCACTGGACAAGCTGCTTATCTTCCTTCTAGCCCTCATTTCCAGCAAACCAACACCTCTTTACCACCCATCCTTCCCTGCCAAGCCGGGGTGCCTTCTTTCGGATGGGGCCAGCTGGATGAAATCCTTTTACTGGACATTTCCCACCAGGAACTGGGCAGCACAATGTAATACGGATGAGCAGGTAAGGTAGGTGACTAAGGGTTGGGCTGCTCATGTCCAGTGAGGGTTTGGAGGCTGGTACACCTGATAAGAAAACCCTGAAGGATCCCTTTAAATAGATAGGCCTTAACTGTGATCTGTAGGTAGATCTCCTCTTTCTTCCAAAGGATGGGAAGTGGCATTAAACTTAACTCAAGTTTGATTCAGCCAAGACTGCTAGTGATCTCCCAAAATTTATTCTTCTCTTCTTCCATTATAATGGAGCTGTAACTGGGTACATGGCCACCTAACCAGCAACTGCATTTCCCAACCCTTCAGGCAGCTAGATCTGGGCATATAGTAGTTCTTGACAATGGAATGTGAGTGGAAGTACTGCTCCATGCCTGGACCTTAAAACATTGCCTCTACAATCTTTTCCATTCCTGAGAACTGGGAAAGAGATATGTCTGAAATCCAGCTTCAACCATGCAGACAAGGACAGCACCTCAGAGAAGTGTTTCTAAGCTTAAGGGTACATTAGAATCACCTGAAGGACTTCTGAAAACACAGCTGGCCCCACCACCAGCGATTTTAATTCAGCAAGTCTGGGGTGGTGCCTGAAGTTTGCATTTCTGACAAGTTTCTGGGTGACACTAGTGCTGCTTGTCTGGAGGCCACGTTTTGAGACACACGCTGTCCTCGGGGATGGTAGAGAAACAAGATGGCAGGATCCTGCATCCCTGTTTGACTGTGTGGAGCAGAACAGCTTGCCTACCCTGACTGTTAGATGAGAGAGAGAGAAAAACTTTGTTTTTTAAGCCACTGTCCTATTGGGTCTCCGAGTTGGCACCTCAGCCTTTGCTCTAAACTGAATCATACCCTCGGGGGTCAGAGTCTTCTCTGTATAAATGTTCCTCTCAAAAGAGAAAAAAAAAGTCCTACTGTAGCTCCAGCTCTAGGAGCAACAAATTAGTCCTTAATCAGACTAGTACATGGAGCCGGGATAGAATCTCAGCTGTAAGACTGCAAAGCTCAGCCTCATCAGAATGCATGCTGTCTCTCAAGTCACCCACAGTTTCCTGGATGCTGTCTCCCTCTTGAGTTACTGCCAGATCTTTCTTCCTCTGAAGCTTCACTTCTTTGTCCAGTCATCCTGCACCCCACCACTGTCTGACCTCCTTGCCCACTCTACTCATACCAAAGTTACTGTAATTGCCAGAGCCAAAGGTGGCTTTTCAAACCTCCTCCTGCTTCACCTCTGCTGAATTTGAAACACTGACCACACCTTCCTTTTGAAGACCTTCTCCACTGCTGGTTTCGTGGTACATTCGCACCTGGTTCTTCTCCGGTGTTTCCAATTTGCCTTGATCTGAACATCATGACCCCCAAGTCTCCAGCTTTGTCCTCTCTTCCTTGGCCTCATCCACTCATCTTCTTCCTGGCTTACCCCTTTAAGGCTGGCACTCCCTCCAGGGTGAGGTGGGGAACATTTTTTGTTCTTTGCCACCCCCATTCATGCCCAACCCCATCCACCTCCAGCAATCTGATGACTCAAAATCCTGCTGAGCTGCAGGCTCCCTCCCATGGCTGCAGGTCCCTCCCATTCAGCACGCCCAAAACGAAGTCAACAACATCTCCCTGCGACCCCATTCATCCGCTATTCCTAATCTCAGTAAGTGACACTCCATTGCCTGTGCAATGCTCACCCCTTTTTCTCAGTGTCACCCCTTCCCTCCCCAAAATGCAATGCTTTACCAAGACACCCCCTTCTGCAGCTCTCCTCAAAGACCATCCTGCAAATCTGTCTACTGCACTCTTACTGCTGCCCTGCCTGCGTCTCCCCTCCTCATTTAGCATTGCAGAAGGTCTGCTGGAGGTTCATGTATGTTTTCCCCTCTGAGATTAACTAGTTAATCTATTAATTTATTGAACATCCCAGGCCTATGTGGCACAGGTGCTGGAGATGAAGAGAAGGGAATGAATGAAGCTGTCTCTGAACCCCGAGAGCCCACAGCTGGAAAAATGGACACGTCAACATCACAGTGGATGACGTTCAAGGAGAAACGTGTGCAGGAGGGATGAAGAGGGAACTATGGACATAGGTTTTTAAGGATGAGCAGGAATTAGGCAAAGAAGGTGACAGGGAAGGTATGGTTCAGGCTCATGATCGTGGACTTTGTAAGCAACAGGGGACCACCAGATTATGAGAATTAGAGTCACCAATTATGAGGTTAAATGAAAGAAATTCAGATGTCCCAGTGGGTTATAAACCAGAGTCTGGGGTTGGGGAATGAGCATTTATTTAAATGAATTCTAAAAATACACTTAGCAGCCCAGCTATCTGAAGGGAGAATCGGGCATGTATTAATCGATTTCCTGTAATTCTGCAAGACCACAGCGGAGGCCAAGTTGTCTAGGACAGTCAAGGGCTGTCCGGTCTGCCCTGTAGTCAGTCCATGGAAGCTGGCCCAGGCTGCCCACCTGCTGGGGTGGACCTAGCTAGAGGGGCAGAGGAGGCCGATGGTGAGAAGACGAACCCTAAGCTCACTCATGAAAATCACTGCCTTTCTGCACGAAGAGCACGGAGTTTTAATTCTGACACACTGGGTCTTCAAAACACCTTTCAGAAATACACTAATATACTTACTGCTCCCTTGAATGAGCTTAAATATAGGGAAGAGAACAGTCTATAATTTTTCCCACACTTGGAGAATGGATCTATCATTTCCATAGAGAATAGCCCACCTTTTCTTCACCCGTGTAAGAAGCCCCGTCCATGTCCATGGGGGAGCTGCTTGCTCACCTCCCCTCCTCGCCCCCAGGTGAAGGCCAGTGCTTGGCAAGAGGGAATTTGGTTGGGGAAGAATGTGTGCTCCTGGATCCTAGGGGAGGGGCAGGGGCTGAGGAAGTCCTCGCTTCCCATGATGATCAAAGAAAGGGGAATTGCCAAAGTGATGCTAGGGACAGGGCCGTCTGCTAACTGATGTGCTGTGTTTATAAAGGCAGGGGACACGATCACAGGGGCAAGCAAAGGCCCAGGTGTTGGGAATAGGGTCTAGATTCGGAGGCCTTCTCTACTTGCCAGCACCTTGAGCAAGTCACCACCCCTCTCTGTGCCTCAGTTTCTTTATCTGTACAATGAGAAAGTTGGTGTTCTAGCAGATTCTTTCAAATAAGTTTTTATGCAGAGCCTCGACATATAAAAAAGATAAAGCAGAGCCCCTCTGGTTGAAGGGGTGTGTTAAGCCCCTCTCCACTCATTTAAGCTCCTCTGACCACTGTCTCCCTCCGCCACCGACCCCAAAGCTGGGACTACAAAATTCCTGCTCAGACACTCTAGGAGACCAACAGGCAGCCAGCATCTTTTCCATTCTTCAGTTGCCTATCATCACTCCACGCTTGTTTATGGTTAAAATGTGGGGAGAGCTGGGACCGTATCACGGACTCACAGGACACTTTTAGAACTGAAGGTGGCCTCTGAGACCATGGAGAAGCCCTTCATTTCACAGACAATATTCAGCTTCTGCTGACCTCCAACCCGGTCCCAACCCCTTTCCATTTCTTTCTTTTTATTGGGATAAAATACACGCAACATAAAAGTTACCATTCTAACCATTTTAAAGTGTACAATTCAGTGCCATTAAGTACATTCACAATGTTGTGCAACCACCACCACTATCTAGTTCCAGAACTTTGTCATCACCCCACACGGAAACTCCATTCCCATGAAGCAGTCGCTCCTCATCCCCCTCCCCCCAGATCCTGGAAACCACTCATCTGCTTTCTGTCTCTATGGATTTGTTTACTCGTAATATTCCCTGTCAATGGACTCATACATTATATGGTCTTTTGTGTCTGGCTTCTCTCACTGAGCCTAATGTCTTCAAAGTTCATCAGTGTTGTAGCATGCATCAGTACTTCACTCCTTTTTATTGCTGAATGATATTCCATTGTATGCCTATACCACCTTTTGCTAATCCAGTCACCTGTTGATGGACATTTGGGTTGTTTCTACCTTTGGGCTGTTGCCAACAGAGCTGCTATGAACATTCACGTACGAGTTTTAGTTTGGACACCTGTTTTCAACTCCTCTGTGTAATACGTAGGAGTAGAAGTGCTGGGTCATATGGTAACTCTATATTTAACGTATTGAGGGCCTGCCAAACTGTCTTCCACAGTCTCACCTCATTTTAAAATAAAGTGTTTCCCATGGGGAAGTGGGCCCTGTTCCCCCAGTTCCCCTCGCCCAGGAAGAAGCAGGAGCCTCTGCGTGCTGGCCAGGGCAGCCTGCTGTGTCCTGCTGGCCAGGGCAGCCTGCTGTGTCTGCCTCTTCAGGCTCTAGCTCCCTGGTTACTTGCACAGATGATGGGAATGATGATACTGTGTGAGGAGTGCAGGCACTCTTGGGGTCCCCACTTCACAGATAGGCAAACTGATTCAAGGACACGTGGCCTTATCTGAAATACAAACCCACGTTCTGCTCCACTCCTTGCACTGCCCTGCAGGAGACTTCCCAGCCCTCCCCGGCTTGGGCACAGTCTGGGAGATCCCCTGCTCAGCTCCTGGTGCCTGCCTCTCAGGAATGTGTCCTAGTTTGCTTCCTGAGGCCAGGCTGCTTCAACTCCCATCACTGCACCAGGCTTCCCTGATCAGTGCCCAGTTCCTGCTTGATGATGAGAAGCACCTCTGCTTAGCCCCACTCTGCACCCTGAGGACCCGGGGCTGTGGACCAGTGCCAGCTCACTGCCCTCTCCCAAGGCCGCCCAACACGTTGGACTCAGACTATGCACATGGTTTTCTGGACCCCATACTCAGCCCCATACTCAGCCAGACTCAAGGGCTCTTTGGAACCAATACCTGGGCCTCAGGATCTAAGGATGACAAGGTGGACACCCTGCCAACTACAGCAGGTTCAGAGAGGGAGTCCTTTCGAGTCAGCTCTGCTCTGCCTCCTCAGACCTGGAACTAGGACAGAAACATCTGAAGGGGGTCTTCCCTGTCATTCTGCTGTCCATCCAAGCTGGTCCAGCCAGTAGCTGGGGGCTGGTGCCTTGCAGAAACTCAAGAAGGCCAGAGGGCTGGGTAACCATGAGGCTGACAGCAACATCCGCAGTCTGCTAGGAAGCCAGGCAGAAGCAGAGGACACTGCAGGCCCAGCAGCCTCCCAGGCTTGGGTTTAGGACCCAGACTGGAGCTGAAGGCACACATGCATCTCTGTTCTTGGGGGCCAAGGTGTGTGTTCACTGCTGTGTATAGGTGTGAAGGCACAGAGACCATGGATCCTCAAGGCTGTCTAGAGGATGTGGGAGGCACGTCCATGCCCCTGATCAACAATGATCCCAGCTTTCAGACCGGTCTGAACCAAGAGCTCTCCACCAGGCTTGATGCAGGGGACTCAGAGCCTAGGACAGGGGGCCCTCAACAACACTGCTGCCCCTTCTAGGGTGGGGTCTCCAGAGCAGCATCCCCCAGGTCCACAGCTGCAGCCACTAGAGCTGAAGCCACTATTTGCTTGACCTGACAGTTCCTTAGATCTGGCTGGGAAATGACTCTGGTTGGATGCTGCAGAGGACACCCACAAGCTTCAGGGAGAGGTCCTCTGTCGGGCAGCTCGTGCACCATCCTGGGCACAGGCAGAAGTGTGGCTTTTGTTCCCTTCCCCATCCCTGGTGCCAGGAGGAAGGTGAACATAAATGTGAGCCTGGCTCTCTGGTGTTTGCTTCGGGGGCTGGGATGTCACATACATGGAGGGAAAATTAATGTCACCTTTGCCAGCTGCGGGACCTTGGGCAGGTCATCTGATCTACCTGAGCCAGTGTCTTCTGCCCAGTGGGGATCAAAGGCTGAGGATCCCCGAGAGAGTGACCGTGATGCCCCAGCCAGTGCCTGAATTCAGTAAGTACTGGCTGGACGTGCAGCTGCCCCTCCCCAGCACACAGCAGCAGCCCAGCAAGGGATAGTGGCAGTTTGGATGTTCTGTGGCTTTGGCAGGATTGGCCAGGCTGGAGAAGAGTTTGCTGCGGGGTGGAAGGAGGAGCTCTCCCACAAAAGCCTTCCTCATGCACATTTCGTGCTTAAGGATATTCAAAACCTGCCCGCTGGGAATAGGAAAGGCAGCGACGTTTCCTTCCCGGCAGCAGGAATTGAATAAACAATGTCTGAATAACTGAAAAACTCATCTTCTTTCCCATACAGAAGGATTTGTACAATTTCTCATTTGCTTTCAAAATAGTGCCTCTCTTGTCTCCGGAACAGGATACCGTGGCTTAGCAATAAGACTAAAAGATCATTCCTTGCAGGGAATTATAACTTTGGGGCCCCTGAAATGGTATGAAAAGTTTTACTATTTATGTGCTGCAGTTCCACAGGTTTTAGCAGATCTCCAAAGGGGTTTGTGACTCCCTCAAAAAGGGTAAGAACCACTGATGTCCAACCTTTCTTTTTTTGTGTAGGCCTGAGCTGTCAACTCCCAAGAGTAGACTATTTTCCCGGTGCAGGCTCAGAAACCCAGTGGGCTCCAGAGATGTTACCAGAGGCAGAGCTGGAGCTAGAAGCCAGGTAGCCCAGGTGTCCAGACTCCTGGCCCAGCCTGCCTTCTCCCACACCACTCTGGCTGATAAATCTGTGTTGAGGGTGAGGGAGAGAACAGTCATGCATCCAGATTTGAATTCCAATGTTCACTTTGGGACTTGGGTGTAAATCTGTTAGGTCTTAAGTCCAAAGGCAATGTAATTTATTGAAGAGAGCTTGGAAGTTGCTAAGCTCCCTGACAAATACACCATGTCTCTCCATCTCAGGTCTGTGAAAACATGTATTTTAGGGACTTAGAACTCCCTTTGGAAAGCATTAGAATCTCCTGCTTGCAGGAGAGCCAAGCACACAGATACCTGTCTGTTAAAAAGATGCTTGACCTTTTTGGGCAAGGAAATAATGCACGCACATGGCGACTAACCAACGACTCCCACAGTTACCCCAATTCTTTCCAAAAAAAGGAAGATTTTTAGTTCCATGAGTTATTGAGGGAAGATGTTACAGAAACCAACTTGGCATCAGAATACCCTAGAGAGTGCCCAAATCAGCTCCTTCATCATGTACTCATCACATCACCACGACCACCATCATC
The DNA here is from genome assembly GCF_028878055.3 of Symphalangus syndactylus. Taxonomy (NCBI): domain Eukaryota; kingdom Metazoa; phylum Chordata; class Mammalia; order Primates; family Hylobatidae; genus Symphalangus; species Symphalangus syndactylus. The sequence goes on along the minus strand of NC_072427.2, from coordinate 151,544,159 downwards.
ACTCATGCCCCATTGTTTCCAAGGTTTAGAAAGCTGCCTGCCTGTCTCACATGGAGAAGGAACCTTAGAAATCAGCCCACTCCCATATTTTGGCTAGAGAGACCAAGAAGGTGGATGTCATTTCTCCACTCTCAAGTCGATCAAGTCTGAGGAGAGCTGAGATGCAAATCCATATCTCTGATTCTCAGCCCAGTGCTCCAGGCTAGGGGGCTCTGTGGACTCACAGTGCTACGCCCCCAGGTCATGGCCTTTGTGCTCCCATTGTCTGTGGCTGTAACCAAGGATAATCATACTAAGCCATCAGAAGCTGAAGAGCACACAGCGCTTTGGAGACACGAAGATCTGAAAGACTGCCTCATTATTATTGACGAGGATGATAATGTGTGATATTTATACACCACCTTGACTGCTAATTTCCAAAATGAAGAAGGAGGAATTTAAGGACCCAGTCAGCTCCGTTGGTAGCGATGGCATTCTAGACAACCTGGACAGAAGATCTCTGGTTGCTCCGAGTGCCTCTGGTCCTTAGATTCTAAGATGGGCACATCAGCAATACAACCTTTGTATGGCGTGGACTCACTTCTTGCCAAGGAAACCCAGGAAAATGGGCAAGACTTGGGAGGGCTGAGAATGATCACTTTGCATATGTATAAACTCAACTAGTGTAGATTTATTGAAATGCCATGTCACGCCTGATCACAGGCAAGCTTTCCTACCTCCAATCCCACCTATTTTGAGGCCAGACCTCCCTGGGTTTGAATCTTAGCTCTGCCTTTTATTGGTTTTGGGATTTGGGGAAGGTCTTTAAGCTCTCTGTGCCTCAACATTCACAACTATAAAATGGGGATAATAACACTGACTTTAGAGAGTTGTAATGATTACAGGAGATAATGTGTGTTAACACCTCATACTGTGCCTGGCACGTGGTAGGCCTTCCGTGTAATTCGTATTACATTCTTATAACTGCCCCACAGGCTACATCACTGGAGGGCAGGAAACTGGGGCCAAGTACCCTGTGGGAATCTGTCCTCCCATAGGGGGAGGTTGGGAGAACAGAATTCACCCATCAGTTACGAGGTGAAAGTCAGCAGTCCAATTTTCCTACTTCCCAAGCACGTATAACATTTATTGAAATTATTTCAAGATAGTTCAAAGTTGTGTTTAAATTCTTGTTTACCAAGTGGGTACCTTCTGTAAATTAATATACTAACATTACAAGATAAATACACATGTAATAATGAAAAATAGAGCCCGATGTTAAAAGTATTATAAATGATAATTTTCTAGGGAGGAATTCATTATTATCATTGGTGGAGTTACCCTGTCCCAAGCTCTGGTTCCTGCAGCTCGCTTCACCTCCCAGGGCCTCAGTTATGTGTAAGGGAACAACTGTGGTTATTTCCAAGCTCAGACCTGAAGCCTTTCGTTTCCCCCTTGTCAGCTTCCGCCCTTCCTCCTGCGCTTTCAGCCTGACCCGTTTGTGAGGTTTGCCTGCCATGAGCAACCATGAGCACGGCCTTTAAGTTTGAAAGGCCAAGCCTTAGAGCAGTGTTCTCAAACTTGAACATGCTTCAGAATCACCTGAATGCACACTGGTAGGTTGCTGGACCCCTCCCAAGAGTTTCTGAGTCAGCAGGTTTGGGGTAGGGCCTGGGATTTTGCATTTAACAAGCAATGTTGATGCTGCTGGGCCCAGACCTCACTTTGGGAACTACTGTATTAGAACTACTCTTGACCTCAGATGTCCACTAGAACCACCTGAGGATTAAAAAAAAAATCAATTCCCAGGTTGCACCCCAGGTGAATTAAATTGGGACCTCAGAGGCTGGTACTCAGAGAGACAGCAGTGTCAGGCACTGAGCTCACTTAGCTGTTGATAACCCCAGGCTGATGCTGGAAAGATTAGGGGTCAGCAAACTTTTTCTATAAAGGACCAGTTAATATATATTTTTGGCTTTGCAGGCCACATATGGTTTCTGCAGTATATTCTTCTTTGCTTTTTGTTTGTTTCAAATCTTCGAATATGTAAAAAATAATTCTTAGCTTTCAGGTCATAGTGTAAAAACAGTTTTGGAGCCCTGGAGAATTTGCATCAACCAGGCACGTATCTGTCAAATTTAATGATGAAAATAGCTACTCACAATTAGCATTATTTATACAATAAATTAAAACCAAGGTGAATGTGGATAATTTAAACAAATTAAAGGTACAATGCAAATGTGACTTCTCCTTACTAAACTTTTACTGTTACCCATCACTGCTCTTTCTAACTGAGTTCTCCTTTCTAAAAAGGAGGAGAGGGGTTTCCTTCTGCCTCCGCCCCCTTTCTGGTTCACTGTCCTAGTATTTGATTCCGAGTACTTGCGGGTTAAAAGCCCTTAGCTATCTGTTCAGTGCTGTCAGAAAGTGTTAATTGCCTCTCTAGGATTTCATTCTCTCCCAGTGCTTCTAGTTCCAACTTCCTGTCTTACCCTCTCTCCTCACACAGAGGAGTTTCTTTCTTCTGGAAAGCCTGGCTTAGAAGCCTCTGCGTGTACAAAAAGGATCCCCAAATGCGGAGTTATCTGGCACTTTCTCACATCCTCTTCCTTGTGCCTCTCTTCTCTCCCAATGAGTACTCCCTCGATAACTAAGCCACTCCCTCCTTCCCTCCCTCCCTCCCTGTCCCAACCTATCTGCTCAGCTTTGGTATAAAAATGGTCATGCCTAGAACAGCAAGTGAGTATCTGAATGGGCCTAAGAACTCCTAGAAGTTTTTTGCTTTTCAATCTGTTCCAAATCTCAGACAAAATGGACAATTCCACCTCTACTCTGATCATTTGCTCTTTTACAACCTGTTAGTAAAACACCTAACTCTTAAAAATGTAAATGACGTAAAGCAGGAGGATGGAGATCTGGATATATTAATAGAAATGGAAGCCCCCATCATTTTCTAAACATACAAATGACTAACTTGAATCCTAGGGCCCTTGGATGGCCCACCTGTTGAAAGGACTTGTGTTGCCTTAACTGGGCCACCACTGAAAAATGTGACCACAAAGCCTTGGGGCAGGGCTGGCTTCACGGGTGTGCAGCCTGTGTGGGCTCACAGGCTCACATTTGGAAGGACCCTGCATTTGGTTTAATGTCCTGCTGTTGGCATCTTGAAATTCTTGATAATTTCATCTTTGAACTTGTGTCTCATAAGTGAAGTCCAATGGGACAGTGGGACATGAACATTAGCTGAAGACATGTGCATATGTGTGTGCATGCCTCCCTGCTCTCCATTTGCATATAGTGTTCAAGATGCCTGTGAGCACAGAATTTCAGGGATCCACAGTGCATGGGAGCTCAGAGAACCTCAAAGTGAGCCCAAGACAAGATCTCTGCGACACAGTAAACAGGTCGTTCACAGCACTGAAAAGCCACACTCTCTGTTGGAATCAGAACTTTGTTCAAATGCAGAAAGATATACATTCTAAGAAACATGAACAACCAAGGAACCTTATGATATCCTATCCTTTCTCATTTGTGTTGCTTCCTGCTTTAACCAACCACTAACACCAAAATGATGACATAGAAGGAAAAAAAAATAGGGTCATGGATAGTTCCCTTTTCCTTTCATCCCTCCTAACTTATTGTTAGGCATTTCAAGGAATTCTTTTTTTTTTTTTTTTTTTTTTTTTTTTGAGACGGAGTCTCGCTCTTTCACCCAGGCTGGAGTGCAGTGGCGCGATTTCGGCTCACTGCCGGCTCCGCCTCCTGGGGTTCACGCCCTTCTCCTGCCTCAGCCTCCCGCGTAGCTGGGACTACAGGCGCCTGCCACCTCGCCCGGCTAATTTTTTGTATTTTTAGTAGAGACGGGGTTTCACCGTGTTAGCCAGGATGGTCTCGATCTCCTGACCTTGTGATCCGCCCACCTCGGCCTCCCAAAGTGCTGGGATTACAGGCGTGAGCCACCGCGCCCGGCAAGGAATTCTTTAAATTAGTTGGCTGTAGTGGCACATGGCTGTAGTCCCAGCCACTCTGGAGGCTGAGGTGGGAGGATAGCTAAAGGCTTTCAAGCCTGGGAAGTTGAGGCTACAGTGAGCTCTGATCAAGACACTGCACTCCAGCCTGGATGACAAAGTGAGACTCAAAAAAATTTTAAGAAAAAAAAAAAGGTTCAGAAGAAAAAAGTACAAAGGATAGGCGTGAGCTGTGTTGTCCTGTTTGTTTGAGGTCAGTTAGAAAAAAAAATTACATTATCTTATTTAACCACATAGCTAGTATGGTAGCTAGACTGTACAGTCTTTTTGGCAAGTAGAAGTTTAAGTTTCCATAAATATTCTTGAAATACTATAAAGAGATTTCTCTTTCATAGCTGCCTTTCATAGATAAGTAGTAGGGTTTTGACCTTTGTCCTATACCCTGGTTTTAGAATAATAGTCCTTAACACTACTTGAGAATAGAATTATGTTTATTATTGTGGAGACGGGGCCTTGCTCTGTTGCCCAGGCTGATCTTGAACTCCTGGGCTCAAGCGGTCTTCCTGCTTCAGCCTCATGAAGTGTTAGGGTTATGGGCATGAGCCACTGCACCTGGCCCCTTTCTGAGCCTTTTAAACACACTGGAATTCTGTTAGTAAATGACCTAAACTGATTTTTTAAAAATGTAAATGATATAAAGCAGAAAGCTAGACACTGGATAGTAAAACCAAACTATTAGTGATATGGCCTTTCATTAATATTTTTAAGATACAGAGTCAAATTCTCATTTATATGGAGGTCTGGCTGACAAAAGTCTTTCAAACCATGAAGTCCATGTTTAACAATAGTAAACTGGAACGAGGCTGAGAGCCATTGGGGGGTTATCCCATGCCACCATCAATGGGGGGCCCCTGCTCAATGCTTCAAAACAGACTGGGGAACCATCAAAGCAATTCTCCCGAACATTTCCTGAGCCTCTGTAACATCTCAGTTTTCGGCATTTCGCAACAAGGACACTTCAGCTCTAAGCAGGGCCATGCGCTTGCACATGAGTGGTGAGGAAGGGAGAGGAGGCTGTTGGGGTGCAGACACTTTCCTTCCCGTAGTTGTGTGTGGGGAGTAGCATGGAAGTAACAGTTGGAAAGGGAAGAAAGGGGGTGCCTGGTTGGCCTGGGGCCTAACCAGCAGGAGGACATCGACCTCTGGGCTACTGACAGAGGAGACCAGCATCAGCCAATCCCACAGCGGTCCCCATCTGAGAGCCCCCTCCTCACCATGGGCCCTTTTCCAAACCACTTCACTGTGGTCATCAGACGCTTGGGTGCTCCGTACCCTCTACTCAGTTCAGCTCAGGCAGGCATCCATGCACCTCACTAGGAGTTACAGGTCATTTTCTCCATTTACAGATGAGGAAACTGAAGCTTAGTGAGGTCACATAACACAGGGAAGTTCTCACGGAGAGGAAGGGGCATAGCCAGGATCCACGCCTGGACCATCTACCCCCAGAGCTGAGCTCTCCTGCCACCCTTGCTGCCTGCTGCCTTCGCCTGCAGGCTCTGCCCACCTTTCCTTTTTGGCAGCTCCAGGTGTGGCGTGGTGGGTGCTGCTCAGTCTGCACTGGGCTGTTTTCTCACCTATTCCTGGGTGTGAGTTTAATCTCTTCAACAACTAGCACTCAGCATTCAGGGGCTGGGTTCTGATGCATTTCTTAGGGCCTGGAGGTTCAAGCTTATAGCAGACACTTGGTGAATATTTGTGCACAGTGTATATTTGTTGCCCCCTCTGCAACTCTAACTGCGCTGTGGTGTGTGAACCCAGAAACACACCAAAGTCAGCCAAAGTGGGGACATGTACAAGAAGCAAGGGAGCGTCAAAAGGAGTGAACAGAGGGCCCAGTTCTTTACTCCCTATCTTCTCTCCATTTATCTCCACAATCTCCCTTAACAGCTCTCCTAAACCAAGCAGACAAAACAATGATGCCCCCTTCTCTGTCGTGGGCATGGCCATTAACGCTCCTCGCATGGGGCTTAGAAAAGGGAGAGGTAATGGCCAGGTGCGGTGGCTCACGCCTGTAATCCCAGCACTCTGGGAGGCCGAGACGGGCGGATCACGAGGTCAGGAGATCGAGACCATCCTGGCTAACATGGTGAAACCCCGTCTCTACCAAAAAAATACAAAAAAATTAGCCGGGCCTGGTGGCAGGCACCTGTAGTCCCAGCTACTCGGGAGGCTGAGGCAGGAGAATGGCGTGAACCTGGGAGGTGGAGCTTGCAGTGAGCTGAGATCATGTCACTGCACTCCAGCCTGGGCGACAGAGTGAGACTCTGTCAAAAAAAAAAAAAAAAAAGAAAAGAAAAGAAAAGGGAGAGGTAACCTAGGTTCTATGCCCCAAACCTGGGCACAGTGTTGGACACAGCAGTTGCCCTACCATTTCTAAGTGTATTTATAGAAAAAAATAGCACGAGACAATGTTTTACATGGAGACGAGTTTGGAAACCCTAGGATGCATGGCTGCTGTAAATACAGGCCAAGGCTGGTGCACCACATGGCTGTCCTGTAGGCTCAGCACTCGCCCAGAGAGCAGAGCTCCCCTGCACTGCCAACTACTCAAGCAAGACAATGCTGAGTGGGCATCTCCTGGGGATGAGGCACTTCTGAGTAGGCTGCCTGGGAACACACCCAACAGAAGACGATGACAAACACAGTCACCTTAAATAAGGAGCTATCAAATATCCATGTGTGGTTTCTCTACCTTGCAGATGTTTTGTGTTTTTTCCCTGTCCAGGGCCTGTCTCTCCCATGGATCAGAGTTCCCACATAGCCCTTGCTACTGTATTGTATGCAAAATCATTTTCATATTAACTCCAACCAAAAATTCAGGAAATTAAATCAGTTGCATAAAAATAGCTGTGGGTAAATTCCATGGCCAAACAGAAATGAGCCACAGAACAACCACTCTGTGTGTGTGAATCCTGCCTGTGACCCTCACAGAAGGCCAAGTGGGCATTACTTCCAGGTGCAGTACAACTGTTTCAACTTGGAGCTGAAAAGACGAAAAGACCCCTTGAAGTCTTCTGGTGCAATGGCTTTCTAGTTTTATTTTAATGGGAGAACACTTTCTTCAAAGGAAATTCTACCTGGAAGCCGGCACGTAACTTAGATGAACCCCAAGCTGCTGGTGTTAGGGATCCAGGGCCATGGGGCTTGCTCTCCCCATCCAAAGCTCCTAGGAGCACAGTTTGAAAAACAGGCATGCATCACCCCTAGCCCCTTGTTAACCTCTTCACTCACTCATTCACACAACCTTATTTCTTGAGCACCTGTGTCTAGGTGCTGGTGAGCCAGCAGGTAACAGGACAAACGCAGTCTCTGCTTTCATTAGGCTCACACTGTAGTAGGACGTGGCAAAGCGAAGTTTGGAAAGGGTGGCCCGTGCTACAGAGGAAACAGATCACGGAAGTGATGTGACCATGACAAGGAGGTGGCCACTTTAGATGGGGATAAGGACAGGCCTCTCTGAGGAAGTGAAACACAAGCTGAGATCAGAATGACAATCTGGAAAGAAGCCCTGTTTTGGACCAATGAGGAAGCAGACCCAGTGAGGCAAAGCAACCTTCCCCAGGACATGGCGGGCAGGGGCACAGCTGGGACCTGACTTGGGTTTCCAGCATCCTCCACCCAGGGCTCTTCGCCTTCACAGACATTACTAAGCAGCTACCACATACAAAGAAGTCTCAGTGGGCCCAGCGCAATGGTTCACACCTGTAATCCCAGCACTTTGGAAGGCTGAGAGGGGTGGATCGCCTGAGGTCAAGAGTTAGAGACCAGCCTGGCCAACGTGGTGAAACTCTTTCTCTACTAAAAATACAAAAAGTAGCCAGGTGTGGTGGCGGGCGCCTGTAATCCCACTCCATCTCAAAAAAAAAAAAAAAAAAATTCTCAGTGACAGGTGGCATCCAAGGGCGGATAAACCACCAAACCACATTCTGCTGTTTAGTGCTATCTGGCGTGACTCTTCCCTCCCCTCCCCTCTTCAGCTGGGGCCAGGGCTGGCCCTGGATCTGAAGGCTCTATACCACAAAAGACAGAGCCCTGCAGTTGACACCCTAGATCTGTGACCGTGGCTGGGAAAGCTTCTTCATCTCCTATCTCTCTGGCTGCAAAGAGGAGGGTGTTCCTTACTGCTTCATTTGGCATAAAGGTAAAAGCAAGATGGTGGGCATAAGCCCACTGGTTCATCTGGAGGACGGCTCTCTGGAAAGGTAAAGTGCTCCAGGGCGATTTAAAGACATCAAAGCCAGTTTTCCTCCTGTGTTATAGAAGGCGTTCATACAAGAACTATGAGAAACTACACAGGTCTATACATATTTTACACGCAAGAGTCAGACACTCCTGTTGTGCTGAATATGACAGGAAGCAGCCTGCAAATGGCTCCCCTACTATCCACAAACCAAACAGCTCCAGGCCACCCAAGCCCTCCCCAGACCACCAATTCTGCACCTGTGACCCAGCAGTGCCCCTGGCCCTGGGAGCCTTACTGCTGCCAAAGCACTTCCAGGCATTAACTAATGGGAGCTTCCAGCCTCCTTGGGAGATAAGCCAGTGATCATTAGTCCCATTTTGCACACAAAGTAACTGAGCCCCAGACGACCTTTCCAGGCAACAAAGCGAATGACACAGTGACAAACACTAAGTTCCAATTCAAATCTAGGCCTCCAGACTCCAACTGCTGCTTTCCACTACAAGCCAGCTGCCCCCAAATTGAACACACCCTGGCCTAATACCACCCTCAATCTCCTGCCACCCCACCCTCCGCCTGCATACACCCTATGCCCCAGAGTGCACTTAGGACTTTTTCCAGAAGCTGCCTCTTCACACAACCCCACCTCAGAATACTTGCCACACACTGCAGACCCCTGGAACACTATTCCTGCATGCACAGCAGCTGAGACCCATGTGAAGACGCTGTCCAGCTGAACCCAATTGAGCCGCCTCCCTTTCACACTTTCCAGCCAATGCACACGTTAACACTGCCCATATCGCCTAGGAAAGCTATACACCCCAAAACCTCCACACCCTCCTCCTTTCATAAGAGCCAGCCAGCTGCATGTGCAGCGATGGGCCCACAAACAGGTGACAGGGCCTGCAGAATCATGTTGCCACAAATACACAGACGTGCCCAGGGAACACAAGACTCCCCTGCACAGGCAGCCTGACCCACTGAGAACAACGTGCACCACACACAGCAGGTGCGAGCATTTAGCAAACCCTGTGTTGCATGGGGTAGGCAGCCACGGCCTGTCCACATCTAGCTATGCCGACTTTGGGCCTGTCGCCTAAGCTTATGCACAAGAGGCAGCTACTGGAATTCAAGGTGGGCAAAGAAAGTGACATTTTGAAGAGGGACAGCCATGTCCCGGGAGGGCACGCGGCCCTCTGAGGCCCAGAGCTCTTCCCAAGGCACAAGTGCAGAAGGCGGACTCAGGCGTGTGGTTAAGGACACCCTGCTGCGGGCCCCTGCACACACCAACGCGTGCTCCCACCAGCCGCGACTTCACCGGGCTGCCTGCCCCACTCCTATCCGCAGCCAGCGTCCCCCTGCCCTCCGGCCCCACCACCGTCCAGCAGGGACCGCAGGCGGCGGAGGTGGAGGCGCCTTGCCGGGACCCCCCAGCCTCCCTCCCCCTCCCCCGGCGCCCCACCCCACGCGGGCGCGCTTCTCCCGCCGCAGCCGCCCGCACTTACCCGGCCCAGACACGGGGCTCCGCTACGCGCTGATGGAAGCCGAGCCTAGAGAGGCGGAGAGCGGCGGCTCGCAGGGCCGCCCAGCGGCACATGGCCCGCGCCTCGGCCCGCCCCTTCCTTGCCGGCCGGGGGAGTGTCCGCGCGCCTCCAGCCCGCCCCGCGCCCCGCTGCGGTGCCTGATCTACTCACCTGGCCAGCGGGACGCGCCCAGGAAGCCCGCACGCGGGCGGGCCGCCTCTTTGTTAGCAAGTTTGCCTTTCTGTGATTCAGAGCGTGAGGAGCTAATTAAGTGGAGTTAGGGGTACTGTGCGATTGTCTGGGGGAAACCTGCGGGGAGGACGGGAAGGGATGGACTTGATGAGGGGCGGCGGAGCGACTTTCAAACCTCCCCGCCCTCCGCAGCCCCCAGCCCCAGCCTACCTGCCCTCTCACATCCCTCTGTCCCCTGCCTACATCGGCCCCTGGGAGTGGTTGGCCCCTGGGGGTTCCCAGGGACTTTAGGGACAAGTTTTGATGACGTAGAGCTTCCCCACTCCCCCTTCCTCCCCTCCCCTCATCCTCTGCCCCAAGACTCCCATCACTGCCCTGTCCCTCTCAGAGTCCTGGGGACCATCAGCCTTGCATTCCCTGGGCCCAGGGAGAATCAAGATTCTTCCTAATCTACAGCAAAAAGAGTAGCCGGTAGGGCCCAGCTGTCCCTGCCTGCACCCAGTGGAGGTGCAAAGCTGTCCCTAAGTGGGTCTGTCCTAGCAGCGGGGCGTGCATTATGGGTTATTTCCCAGAGCAACGGTGGCCTTGTGCTTATCCAACCATGTTCTTTTGCAACTTGACTGCAGCGAGCCAGGTTATCCATATACCAGGTTGCTAGGTCAGGGAGGCCGCCACTGGGGGGCAGGGAACGAGAAGGAGTCCCCAGAGCTTGCTGTGCGTGGTGCAGAAGGAGGAGTGTGCTGGAGGTGAGGGGGTAAAAACCCGAAGTCTGGAGGAAACCTGGAGTGATGTGAGGTTGAGTTTCGTGTGGGTCAAGCCAGGTTTGAGAAGCAGGCCACCTTCTTCCAGGGACACACATCCAGCAAAGGCAGTGGGAATGACCTGTGGTTCTTAGGAGAGAGGCTGAAGCAAGAAATGCGATTTTCGGAATCATCTGGAAAGAAGTTGGGCTGACAAGAGAAGAGATGGAGGGAGAGGATAGAAAAGATAGAACAGGACTGAAGACAGAATCTAAGTCTAAGGAGGGGAAGGAACCCATGACAGAAAGCATGGGGGAGGGTCGGGACTGTGCGGAGTGGGAGAACTCAGGAAAAGAGGGATGTTCAGTGGGGGCCTGGGCTACAGGGACACCAGGAAGGAGGTACCCAAGAGAACAGGTTTGGATTTGGAAATCAGGAGATCTCTGGGGGCTTTCAAGAGAATTATTTGAGTGGTGGGTTGTGTAGACCAGATTGCCACTCTTTGAGGGGCATCAGCATCCTGGATCCAGTTGGTTGAGCCAGGGACACAAAGGTTCATTTCTTTGCTTTCCTTCTGGGGGACTCTGAAGGGCCTCCCCAGTGCCACAGCTTCCAGAGGGATCTGACGAGGCCTCTGTGGAAAGCAACGCAGTTCAAGTTCAGTCTCTGCCTAATCCTGTTTTCCTCACTCTCTCAAGGTGAGACCACGAGCCCACTGGGAGGAACGAACAACTCCAGACGTGCCGCCTTAAGAGCTGTAACACTCACCGCGAGGGTCCGCGGCTTCATTCTTGAAGTCAGTGAGACCAAGAACCCACCAATTCCTGACACATCCCTGTGGTGTTCACTCTGGCAGCAGGCCCGAATGGCTAGGTTGTCTCAAGCCACCTATGCCCAGGTTGCTAAGCTGTTCAGGCACTCCAGGAGGTCTACAGGGTGGCGGTGGCGTGGGGGTGGACGCTTGTCGGGGAGGCTCCGGCCGCACAGGAGCCCATGGAGGGGGTGGGAGGCTCAGGCATGGCGGGCTGCAGGTCCCAAGCCCTGCCCCGAGGGAAGGCAGCTAAGGCCCGGTGAGAAATTGAGCGCAGCGCCGGTGGGCTGGCACTGCTGGGGGACCCAGTACACCCTAAGTCCCTCATTGCCCGGGGCCGGCAGGGCCGGCCAGCTGCTCCCAGTGCGGAGCCCGCCAAGCCCACGCCCACCCGGAACGCCCGCTGACCCGGAACGCCCGCTGACCCGGAACGCCCCCTGACCCGGAACGCCCGCTGACCCGGAACGCCAGCTGGCCCACAAGCGCCGCTCGCGCAGCCCTGGTTCCGGCTCGTGCCTCTCCCTCCACACCTCCCCGCAAGCTGAGGGAGCCGGCTCCCGCCTTGGCCAGCCCAGAAAGGGGCTCCCATAGTGCAGTGGTGGGCTGAAGGGCTCCTCAAGTGCCGCCAAAGTGGGAGCCCAGGCAGAGGAGGCGCCGAGAGCAAGCAAAGGCTGTGAGGACTGCCAGCAAGCTGTCACCTCTCAGGGAGGCCTGCCGGATCTGGGGAGCATGAGCTGGTCAGGCCCCCAGTAGACCCCCAGGCAGAGCTCCATCTCCATGCAGAGTCTGTATCCTAGAAATCCAACCTGAGATCCAGCGGCACCAAGAAAGGGTGAGTGAAACACAGAAAAGGTGGGATGGAGGGAAGAACAGAGGTGGAAACCACTCAGCAGGAGCAAGAAGGGGTGATGGTGGGAGACAGGCAGGAAGGAGCAGGCGTGTGATTTGACGCCTCTCCCCTCCACCTCCAAGGAAGCTGTTTCAAGAGATAGGAATTGTCAGAAAAAGCCGGAGAAGGTGGTGTTAAAGGAAAACATTGGGAATAGGGAGTGAAGATGAGGGTTTTTCGTAGTAGAAGATGGGTCTTCAAAAGCCTGGAGGCAGAGGAGAGGAATGCTGTCAGTGAGATAAAGGTGAAGGGAAGCTGATATTCCCTGAAGTTGGTAATATTAAAACAGTACTGAAGAAAGAGAAAGTTGGAAAATGGTCTAGAGGGACCTTTTAGCAACATGAGAAGGTGAGGGATGAATGAAGCTGTGGACCAGGATATTCCCTCTGCAGCACCATCCCTGGGAATGTTAAACGTCTGGAGTAGTGAACCAACAGAAATAGAATATGCAATTAACAATTCCCCAGGAATCATGTTTACACATATAAAAAAAGAGAAATAGGTGAAAGTAATTTCAATGATGTATTTTATTTAACACAATATATTTTAGATATGTGTTAAATAAAATATATCATTAAAATTGACATGTCAATATAAAAAATTAATAATGAGACGTCCATTTTTTCCTACTAAGTCTTCCAACTCTGGTGTGTATTTTACATATATTGCACATCTAAGTTCAGACACTAAATTTTCATTGGAAATACCCGATCTGTACTTAGATTTCATAACATTGACGGTTGAAGAAGTGGATTTACAAACCTAAATTGCTCCATATATACTTATGCTTTCTAATAATGGAATAAAATGATCAGTCTTTAGGTTAATTAAAATGAAATGAAATAAAAAACCCAACTCTTCAGTTGCATGGAGCACCTCTCCAATGTTCAGTGGCCCCACATGTGGCTAGTGGCTACTAGATCGGACCACACAGGTCTAGAATTGGAATTCTGAGACTTTTGGATTTTGGCCTTTATTTTGTCCTGATTTTCTGTGAAGGAATGGGCTTGACTACCCCCAGTGCTGTACTGCTAAAAAGATCCTCATCTGTTCCATCTCATTTCACGAAACTCACTTGAAGAAGACGAGGGAGAAGTTTGAGAGTCCGTCTATGAATAGGGAAATGGGGCTTTAGCTTGGACTGGAAATGGTATGAAGGAGATGAGATATGAGTTGGAAGTATCCCGTTTTGATTTTTGTTCTATGTTCATAAGAGGAACAAGGTTTGTCAGGTTGGGTGCCCCAAAGAGTGAACTGAGAGTGCGCTGTGATAATGCACAGGGCAACTCTTGCTTGCACAAACTCTCATCTTAGTAGTTTCCCTTGAGCTCTGAGCACTGGCTGCGTCACAAACAGGTGGATGCAGCTGCTATATCTAGGCCTCATTTTCTGCATCTGCATACTGGGAGAGTAGTTCCTTATTTGGAAAAATAGGAGGGACCAGGGAAATCCCGGATTTGGAGACGGGTGCCTCTCAGCCAGGCCTGTAGCTCATCTGCTGTCCCTAGCTGGGTGCCAGCAGCTTCTGCATTCGGTCCACAGTCTGGTACCATTTGCCTGCCTTTGTATCTGATGGGAGAGATCTGTCATGGGATGCAGGAGTGAGGAAAGTTCTAGAGACTCCTTTAGAAATGTAAAAATAATAATACTTAGGCATCCTTGCCTTTATCTGAAATGGCCTACATCTCTTGCTACTTGGAGGTTCAGGATAGATCTTGTGAGACCTCCCGCATGCCAGCACAGGGCCTGGTAGCCTTACCATGCAGCAGCAGTATCTATAACCATCCCTAGAAGTGGAGTCACAGAAAATACCATGGTAATTGTGGCTTTGTCTTGAGGATGGTTACCACACACGCACCACACACACACACACACACACACACACACACGTGCATGGCATGGAGGAGCCTGACCTGTTATTGTTGGCATCCCCAGGATCCATGGCACATTAGCTTAGTGTTCAGGTTGTACATAAACCCTCAAGGTCAGGAGCTGTAAAACTTGGATTTCTCCATCCCCTGGGCATAAGCCTGTCTTTCAAAATTTCTGGCCACTACCTAGAAGAGTTGCAAGATAACAAAATTTCCCTTGACAACCTCTACTCCTGCCTCCCTGACATCGCTGCTTGGTTAAGCTGCTGTCCTGATGTGGCCTTAATAAGTATGACGTGGCCTTAGTAAGTACTCTGTGTATAGACTCTTGACAGAGCCACTCCTGGGAAAAACAGCTCCATTCTTGGAGACAGGAAACAATGCCCTCAGCATACAGATCAGAGGCAGCTTGTCTGACTCGGCCTGCTTCCCCATCTTTAAAATGGGGAGAAAGTGCTGGGATTACCCATGAGCCATGTGCCTGGGAGAATCGCTTGAGCCCAGGAGTTCGACACCAGGCGGGGAAACACAGGGAGACCTTGTCTTTACCAAAACCAAATATATACATAAAATAAAATAAAATAAGAAAATAAAATAAAGTAAAATACAATAAATTACAATACAAAATGGGAGAAACTCCTCCTAAGATTCTTTTTACAGTCTTGGAGAGTGGAAACTGGCCTTGGTTTCTTCATCCATGTGAAAAAAAGAGCTAAAAAGCCTCTTGTGAGCACCTTTCTCTCTTCTAGCAGGAGTGAGGAATGACCAGAGATTAAATATTGATCAGCTAGAATTAGCTTCAATTCGATCTGCGTTTAACTAAGAACTTGACGACTGAGCCTGCTCATTGTTGCATCCATACCTGGGGTAAAGAAATGACTGTAGAATTGAACCTCACAAGCTCAGGTGTAATTCCCATGAGAAAGATGTTACACCAGAAATAGGTTTCCAGCTGTTCTCAGGCACGCTTTCAATGACACTAAGAACATCAGTTGCGCTAATTGGTGCTTGAAATAATTATTGATCTTCATCAGGAGTGTCAAAAGCATTGCTCAAATGTCCAACTGCTTGTCATGCTCTCTTGGCATTCTACGTGAAGAACTTCACAGCCTGTTTCTTTCCCAGGAGAGCATTAGTTAAGGCAAAACAGAAAAACACATCTAGGATACAGATAACATAAGTACAGACAGCTGAGCAAATATATAAATAACACCCGGAATGACACTTAAATATTTACAGCTGGAGATTTCTGCTACGTGCAGCACATACTGCTAATCCTCTCTCATCTCCAGGAAGTTTTCAAAAACCTGTTTCTGTAACTAGCAGACAGGTCTTCTGGATCCAAGGTCACCTGCTGGGGAGAAAGAGAAGGCTTTGGATAAACATCACAAGTTTTCCTGGAACATCGATTTTATTTAAGATTTTTTGGAAAGAAGGGAATAAGGTTTTTACCTTTGTAAGGTTTTTACAAATATTTTCAAAAGGAAGACATGTATATATGCTCATCTTAGAAAATTTGATCAGTATAAAATATTAAAGAAGAAAGTAAAAACTCATTTGGAATCTTATCTGTTGGAAGTAATCACTGTCTTGCTATATGTTGGTGAATATCCTTTTGATGATGTGTACATGTGTCAGTGTGTGTTTGTAACTTGAATTTTTAAAGTTTGAGAATATATTCTAGTCGTCTTTTTATGTCAATGGATTTAAGAATATATTACATCATTTTTGATGTAATATTTTGATATACCACGATTTGTTTAATCAATCCCCTATTAATGAATATTTAGGATGGTTTTAATTTTTAAAATATTTTACAATGTGGTTATGAAACATTCTTTCATATCTATATTTGCCTACTTATTCAACTATTTCTTCAGGATACATTCTTAGAAATGGAGCCACAGAAAATATTTCTTTTGGTGGATGGACGCAAACACACACATACGTATGTATATGTGCATATATACATACATTCACACATATATGCATACATAGTGTGTGCACGTGTGTGTATATATAGAGAGAGAGAGAGGGAGAAGGAGAGAGAGGAGAGTCAGAAAATATATTTTAAACTTAAATATAGTCATCATCTCTTGAGAAGGGACTTGTATTGGGGATGTATTCAAAGAGGAATTTGACCAAATTTGTGATGTTTAAGTTTTTTCACAAGTAGAAAATATATATGTAACTTAAAGTTAGTTAAAATTAAAGGTACCAGTAACAAAAAAGGACAAAATAAAATAGTTATCAACTGACAGTCATATATCATTGGAAATTATTTGCTTTCTTCTGCTGAAAAAAGGTAACTATTAGAAGAATAGAAATAGGATATACTGATGTTAAACTGCCAAAAGAAAAGGAACCAGAACGCCTAAAGTCTTGATTAATCCAGCAAAAGTAAGGAGTGGAAAAAAGAAAAGAAACAACAAGAAAGCACAGCAAATAAAAAGTACAAGGATATGAAAAAGCAAGTCCAAATATACCAATATTTAGAATTAATATGATTTGGTTAATGTTTCCATTAAAAGATAGCAAGTCTCTAGGTAACAAAACAAAATGCAGTTATATGTTCTTTAAAAGGGACACATACAAAAAGAAAGTGATGGAAAATTGCAAAATAAAGAAATGAAAAAAATATATATTAACCCAGGAAATGCTAGCACCAAGAAAAAGTTGTGCCAATATTAATATGAAATAAAATACATTCAAAGCCAAAAAGAATTGATAGTCAAAGAAGAAATTTTTTGTTTTGTTCTTGTCCATTCACGAACCTTTGTGTACAGCTTCAAAATGTATAAAGAAAAATGATAGCACAAGTAGACAAAAAATAACCAAGGATTTACAGGTGCACGGTTGAATGTAGTAGCCACTAGCCACGTAGTACGGCCAATGGTCACTAGGTTATTGACCATTCAGAGATGGCTAGTCCAAACTGAAATGTGCTCTAAGTGTTAAACATACATTGGATTTCAAAGGCTTGGTATGAAAAAATACAGTAAAATAGCTCATTAATATTTTAAAATATAGATTACATGTTGAAAATATCTTATTTTAGATGAGTTAAATCTAGTAAAATTAATCTTACCAGTTTCTTTTTACTTATTTTAAGGTGGATACCAGAAAATTTTAAATAACACGTGGTTCTCGTTATATTTTTATTGGACAGCACTGAAGAGGATTTAAATTAATACAAATAAAAATACGGACTAATAATTATATAAAAGAAACATTTTGACTTATCAGAGATTTTATACTCTTTTTAATAATGCAACACTTATAAATTCATCAATTACCTGACCATAGGGAGATCTCAAAAATGTTTAAAAACTAGCTATTGCAGAGGCTGTGATACCTAACTACAGTGCTTTTCCAGGACTCAAATGGAAATCCCTGTTGCCTGTACCAGTTACTGTTGCCCTTCCCAGTGATTGTGGGGAAGTGCCTGTACAGGTGGGGTCTGTGTGTAGCGTGACCCTGATGACGGGGACTACATCCTTCTTGGGAGCCCAAGTCACCTGAGGCCCTACTCTGCCTGTTGGCCCCACCTCACAGGATTTGTTGAGTCAGAGCTCCCCTTTCAGAGAGCAGTGACAACAGCTTTAGCCTGGGAGGCTATCTACAAATTGCTCTGTGTTTATGGAGGTCTAGGAGGGGACAGACCTGACTGGCCCAGTGGTTCTGAACTATTCACCTGATAACACTGACGTCCCAGGCTCTTTCTTCCACATGGATTTTATCACTCGTTACTTAGGGTGCTCTAGAGCTATTCTTGCTTGTGTAGTTCATCCTACTTATTTTGGCTTGCAGGTTTCTTGTTTTTTACTTCTGTGTGTGTGTGTTTTTTTTTTAATCAATCCAAACCTATTTCTAAAAAACAAAATCATCCTTAATATTTCTAGTCCACAGGTAGAATCCTTCCTTAATTTCCAGCAACAATATAACTCTTTCTTTTTCAACAATTAATTTCTATTATTTCATGGGACTTTCAGTAGGTGGGGGTATGAAAGCTAGTATGCTATCTGACCCCTTGATCTGTCATGAAATGTAAATTTTTGTATATTTATCTCATAACCAGTCTCCTTACTAATGATACTTTTCATACCAAAATAAACACGGATGGATTATTAAGAAGAATGCATGCAAAATATGCATGCATTTTTCAATGACATAGGAACTGAAACAAATTGGACAGTTGTGGAGGGCTGCTATACAGCAGCTCCCTCTTGTTATCAGGGAAAGGTTGAGGACAACACATTGGAAGATCAGCTTAAAAAAGGATTTTTTAACTGCCTTGAGTTGGCCTCTCAATCTCTCTCTTTGTCTTCCTTTTTTATCCAAATAAATCAATTGAAGTCCAATAAAATGTTCTAATAAGGCCTCTTGGTTGCCCTCAACTATAGACAAGGCTAGGTTTGTGTGTGCAACCAGTGCAGTCACACAAGGTCCCGCACTCAGATGGGCCCAGCCCTCATTTAATGCTCTGCTGTTGCTATCTTGAAATTTTTAATTGCTTTTGAGTAAGAGGCCCACGTTTCCATTTTGTACTGGGTCACACAAACTAGGTAGCTGATCCTGAATATAGGCTTCTACTTAGCAGAACTTGGTCCTTGGTATTTCTGCCAAATACTTAGCTAGTGTAATGCATTTTCCACCCAAGCTAAAAGATTAAGGCTTGTGGCATTTTGTTGAGCCCTAAGAGGGCTCCATTATGTGTATCTTAGGAAAATTCTTACCCTTTCTTCAGTGTTGTTTTTGGTGGTGGTGGTTTGAATTTGGGGGAAGGAATATAACCAGAGCCACATCGCTAAGATTCTTTTGTGAGCTGGCTTCACCTCACCTCGTGACACTCCGTTACTGATGGTTTCCTCTCCAGTCCGTATCAGGGCTTGCAGTGCAGTACACAAAACTTGTCCTTTCTTCCACACATCTGCCCAGTTGGTTCCTGTTGCTTGACATAGTGCCCTTTCCCACCCTGGCTACTTGGTGAACTCCTACTCAATCGTCAAAATTTGCTTTAGTTACCACCTCTTTTAGGTGATAACTTGGCCTCCTTGGACTCTCTGGGTGGAGCTAAGTGACTTGTTCTTATTGATGTGACATCTCCAAGAATAACTTAATCATGGAGCAGAAATTATTTTTTGTATAAATTATATTACTGTATATACCTCTTTTTCTTTATTATTATTATTATTATACTTTAAGTTTTAGGGTACATGTGCACAATGTGCAGGTTTGTTACATATGTATCAATGTGCCATGTTGGTGTGCTGCACCCATTAACTCGTCATTTAGCATTAGGTATATCTCCTAATGCTGTCCCTCCCCCCTTCCCCCACCCCACAACAGTCCCCGGAGTGTGATGTTCCCCTTCCTGTGTCCATGTGTTCTCATTGTTCAGTTCCCACCTAGGAGTGAGAACATGCAGTGTTTGGTTTTTTGTCCTTGCGATAGTTTACTGAGAATGATGGTTTCCAGTTTCATCCATGTCCCTACAAAGGACATGAACTCATCATTTTTTATGGCTGCATAGTATTCCATGGTGTAGATGTGCCACATTTTCTTAATCCAGTCTATCGTTGTTGGACATTTGGGTTGGTTCCAAGTCTTTGCTATTGTGAATAGTGCCGCAGTAAACATACGTGTGCATGTGTCTTTATAGCAGCATGATTTATAGTCCTTTGGGTATATACCCAGTAATGGGATGGCTGGGTCAAATGGTATTTCTAGTTCTAGATCCCTGAGGAATCGCCACACTGACTTCCACAATGGTTGAACTAGTTTACAGTCCCACCAACAGTGTAAAAGTGTTCCTATTTCTCCACATCCTCTCCAGCACCTGTTGTTTCCTGACTTTTTAATGATGGCCATTCTAACTGGTGTGAGATGGTATCTCATTGTGGTTTTGATTTGCATTTCTCTGATGGCCAGTGATGATGAGCATTTTTTCATGTGTTTTTTGGCTGCATAAATGTCTTCTTTTGAGAAGTGTCTGTTCATGTCCTTTGCCCACTTTTTGATGGGGTTGTTTGTTTTTTTCTTGTAAATTTGTTTGAGTTCATTGTAGATTCTGGATATTAGCCCTTTGTCAGATGAGTAGGTTGTGAAAATTTTTCTGTGTCTCCACTGAAATCTCATCTTGAATTGTGGCTCCCACAATTCCCATGTGTTATGGGAGGGACCCAGTGGGAGGTAATTGAATCATGGGCAGGACTTTCCTATGCTGTTCTCATGATAGTGAATAAGTCTCATGAGATCTGATGGTTTTATAAAGGGGACTTTTCCTGCACAAGTCCTCTTCTCCTGTCTGCCACCATGTGAGATGTGACTTTCACTTTCTGCCATGATTGTGAGGCCTCCCAAGACACGTGGAACTGTGAGTTCATGAAACCTCTTTTTTTTGTAAATTGCCCAGTCCAGTGCAGCACCCAGAGGCCAAAGCCACATGCTTTCTTCAATCACAGAGTTCCCGCCATGCCCCTCATTATGTCTCCAGCATGTTTCTGAAGCCTTGGGAGAGAGAGGTCGGGCCAGACACAGGCTTTGCAAAGATGCCTTCTTGGAAGCCTGGTGTGGGGTCTGACCCTGACCCAGGCTCAGAGCCTATGGTTGGTCCTGAGGGTTAGGGGTTTTCTGTCATGCCCCCTGTCTCTGCTCCCAGTCTGGCCTGGGGGCCTGCCTGCCTGCTGCGGGACCCTCCAAGGACGTCTGGGCAGCAAAGTCAATCTCTGAGGACACATGTGGGGACTCCAAAGACTGTGTGCTTCGTTCTCCTTGATAGATGGAGACATGAGACTTCTGGGGAGAAGAGGCAGTGCCCAAGGTCATAACAGGAGTGTGAGCCTGGACAAGGGTCAGACCAAGTTTTCGTGCTGCTCTCTGTCTGGGACCCAGGGCCGCCCTGGCTCTTGTCTCACTGTGATTGCACATACTGGATGCCAGGCTTTTTGCATTCAGGGTCACAGACAGTAGGGCTGAGCTTGGAGGGTGTGGTTTGGGAGGGAAGGATACTGAGGTAAGACAGTGAGTCCCTGAGCAAGTATTTGTCAGAGCGATAGGAGAAGAGAGTGAGGTGGGGGAGCAGCAGAAGTATGCAAATAGCTATTGTGGTCCTTGGCCACTTTAGAGACTTCATCAGGAAGGCCTACCCTGAACCTGATGCTCTAAATGAGACCCCCCTCATTATTTTCTCTGTTCTTTTTTTATTATAGTACAAATTACAACGTTTGACTACTTCTTTGTATGTTTGTTCTTGTTTATATCTGTCCTGGCCACTAGACCACACAGTCATAAAGGCAGGAAAGACGCTGGCTTTCCCTTTGCCTAGGACCCAGCAGCGCCTGGAATATAGTAGGTGCTTAACAAATATGTGATAAGAAAATACAGTGATGGGTTGATAGGTGCAGCAAACCACCATGGCACACGTTTACCTATATAACAAACCAGCACATTCTGCACATGTATCCCAGAATGTAAAATAAAATAAAATGAAATAAAGAAAATGAAGGAAGATTTTTTTTAACTTTCCTGATTCAGTTTGGGCAATGATATAAACCAAAATACCATTGACCATTGAATAGCTGCAACTTATCTGTGAGTACTCACCATTAGGTGCAAGTTTAAACCAAATATAAATTATGTAAATGATAGAATATATTTTTCTAATGGACATGAGTTAATTAAAAGTACAAGATTATTTTAGATTTTATTATTTCTCGTATTTACTTCATGGCATAACCAATGATCAAGTCTTGGACATAATGATTTGTAATCTGTCTTACTTTGTGTAGAAAATAATGTTAAAGGGGTTTTTGTTTTGTTCCTTTGATATGAGTACATAGGGGTTGTAAGTATTTTTGAGCATCATAAGGGACCAAAAAAACCCTGACTTACTATGCCCAGCCTCAGAGAGTGCTGTTGCTACGGCAGTTTATGTGCAAGGCACTCTGGCAGTTGGGCAGTGCACATCCTGCACAGCCTTGCAGGAGCAGCCTTGTGAAAACCCAGGCTTGACAACTCATCTCTCTGCTGTTACTCTTGCCCTTCTTCTGTTCTTTTCACAGCATTTAGAATGATCTTTTCAAAGCTACAGTGAGAGCGTGGCACTTGTCACCTTAAAACCCTCCAGTGACTTTGTACTGAGAACAAAGTCACAACCCCTCTCCCTGGCCCACAGGCCCGGCAGGACCTGCCCTTTGCCTGCATTTCCTACCTGTTGCTTACCTTCCTTCTCTCCCTTGCTCACTGAACTCAGACCCCACTATCCTTGTTTTCTTTCCTCATTTAGCCAAGCTCATACCTGACTCAGGGGCTTGCCCCTGCGTGCCCTCTGCCTGGACCAGTCCTCCTACCTGGCTTCCGACCTTCCACCAATCTTCACTGGCTGTTTTCTTCTCATCATTTCAGGTCTCAGCTTCAATGTCACCCCTAGGACAGCGCTTTCCTGACTCCAATTCTAAAGTGTACTCCTCAGTCACCCTCCGTGACATCTGTCTATTCCCTCCCCAGAACTCACTCCTATCTGATATGTCCTTGTTTCTCTGTATTTAGGTACTTGTGATCTTCCTCTCCACTAGGCTATAAACCCCACAAAAGCCGAGATGTTATCTTGGTTGTTCTTTGCTGCACTTCCAGTGCTGAGAATAGTGCCTACAGTAAGTGTGCTAGAAATACTCATTACATGAATGAATGAAAATCCACAAGGGGACTTGGTGGTGGTGGCTCCCCGATCTGGCTTTGCTTATAGATTGGGATCTAGAAAACCAACAGGAGCCGGCTGTGCTGGAAAGAGCAGTGGCCCAGAAGTCTGTGTGCCTTTTCTTGCAGTGGCCTTTAGCCTGTCTCTTGGGGTCTCCTGAGATTGGAGGTCTCTGAGTCAGGGGCCAGGAATCTTTGTGCCCTTCAACTACACAGCGAGGGCCTGCTTTTTCCTGAGGACCAGAGGTTTTGGGTAGCTGTAATGATGACACCTCCACTTTCCACCATCACAATGACTTTTCTATGGGGTCCTGATGTTGGAGGAGATGCCTGACTCTTTTGGTCTGAAACTGAAAGTTAAACAGAAAGCAATACTTTTGGAGGCAAGGAGACATACTGGGAAGGGGACTGGCACCAGAACAACCTGGGTTTGGGGCTCAGCCCCTCACTTACCAACCACATGACCTTAAATATTTTCCTTATTTCTCTGAGATGTAGTTTTGGCAAATAGGAATACTCATCCCTGCTCACAGATTTGCAGTGAGGAGTACAGGAGTGGATATACCTGCAGCTGAAAGATGTCAGCTCCCCTCCCAATGCCTGAGCAAGCTCCAGCATGCCCTCAAGAAAAGCCCTAAGTCCGGGTCACAGATCCCAGCCTGCAGGTGATTCCCACGGAGGCCATCAGGGGCTACAAGTGAGAGGTGGGCTTAGCTTGGTGGAGGGAAACCAAAAACAAGTCACTTGTGAGGAAAGCAAGTTTTTTATTTTTTATTTTGCGCCAGAATCTTCCGGTGCGTGACCCTACGGAAATGGCTCTGCAGAATTTGAAAGGATGGGAGTGTGTTTATCATGCTTTCCTGGGCAAACTTCATTTGCATTCCTAGAGTTTTCATTGTAGTTTTCCAAGAGACAAAGTTGTTTGTGGGCCAGCTTACCTCCTCCCCAAAACAAATCACTTGCATTTTTGCTCGTGAGTGGAGGTACAGGACTATTTACTGAGCTCTGCTATGAGCCAGAGGTGGTGCTGAGTATTTTAAATACTGTGGCAGACACAATAGAGGGGCTCACTCAGCATCCAAACACAGACTTCGTCCCCTGCCATCCTCTTTTAGAGAGCCTGGAAGTCTGAACACTCAACTTCCCAGCACTCTGGAGGTGGCCACGTGACACGGTTCTGCCCAGTAATATGTAAGTGACAGTTGTTAGAGAAGGCACCTCTTCCGAACTAAAAAGACAAAGTTTCAAGAAGAGAAAAGTCTTTGTCTCCTTCCTACTTACCTCCTCATCCTGCCTGTAATATGGTTGTGATGCTTGAGGGTGCAGCAACTATGTTGCAATCATGAGGCAAGGCAAAAGGATGAGGCAAGGCATCCCCAGGCTAAGGATGGAGGAGATAAAAGATAGAAAGAGTCTAGCCCCTGATAACATACTGTCTTTCATTGAAAACACAATATTGGAAGACACATCATTAAGTACCATTAGGACAGCTAAAGTATTGCTAATTAAACTACAACTTGCCATTGTTTTTAAGACACATCTGCAATGTTTGAGATGCTGGAGATATTACCCTGATCTTATCACTGTACGTTATATGTACTGAAACAGTATGTACCCATGAATGTGAACAATTATAATTTGTCGATTAAAAAATAAAGTTAAGAAAAATATCATGCAGCAAAAAAGACATAGATTCCCAACACATCAAAATGTGGGGAAAAAATGTGGATTTTGAACAGGTGTCTCTGAACCTTGGAATATCTACCTGTGGACTTCTTATGTGAGAACAACAAACTCCTAATTCTTTTAGGTGTAGCTGTTGGGCTTTCTGTTAGTTGCAAGCAAAACACACTCCTAAGTCCATGGACTCCTCACGATCGCTTCTTGAGAGAGGCATTAATATTTGTATTTTTCAAACGAGGAGACTGAGGCACAGAAGTTCCATGGACTTTCCCTGGTATGTAATCACACGGGTCATAAATGGAGGCCGAGCCCACTGTGAGGGCCTCCAACTCCAGTGTTCTTGACCCCACATCCCACCTGCTCCGTTGCTGTTCCTGCCTTGTGTGTGACCTTCATGGCATGGCTGTGAAAAGTGATGAGCCATGCAGTTTCCCTGTTCCTCTGCTCGGAAGGACACTGTCCCAAAACACACCGAGAGATTCGAGCCTGTGAGCTGGGAGCCAGGACCTCAGAGTTCAGCGACCATTCTGGCACCAGGTTTCTTAGTTATTTGGGCAGTTTGCTTTCTTGATCTTGCTTTTTAAACATTTTTTATTTTCTTAACTTTTATTTTAGGTTCAGGGGTACATGTACATGTTTGTTGTACAGATTCTTTCCTCATCCAGGTACTAAGCCTAGTACTCAATAGTTATTTTTTCTGCTCCTCTCCCTCCTCCCACCCTCCACCCTCAAGGAGGCCCCCGTGTGTGTTGTTACCTTCTCTGTGTCCATGTGTTCTTGTCATTTAGCTCCCACTTATAAGTGAGAACATGTGGTGTTTGGTTTTCCGTTCCTGGGTTCGTTTGCTAAGGGTAATGGCCTCCAGCTCCATCCATGTTCCTTCAAAAGACATGATCTCATTCTTTTCATGGCTGTATAGTATTCCATGGTGTATATATACCATATTTCTTTTTTCAATCTGTCATTGATAGGCATTTAGGTTGATTCCATATCTTTGCTCTTGACAATAGTGCTACAGTGAACATTCACATGTATGTGTCTTTACGGTAGAATGATTTCTATTCCTCTGGATATATACCCGGTAATGGGATTGCGGGGTCAAATGGTAGTTCTGTTTTTAGATCTTGCTTCTTGCTTTCCTTCTCTCTGTGCCCTTCCTCAGCCTCAGTTGAAATGAGAAAGAACAATTTGCATGTGTAAGAAGCTCATATTCATACTCACCCTATAAGCCTACATGTTTCCAGTATGTGGGGCTGGAGAGGCCACAGATGAGCTGGAAGTTTGGAGAAAAAGAATCCATGTCAAGGCCTCTTGCCAATTAGTCAACTTTCCTTTGCCCCTGCGAACCTGGCCTTTGAGGACAGCCACCTGGAGAGGGAGGCATAGGGGAGGGCTTAGGACTCCAGGCCACAGGCTAGAGAAAGAGGCAGTGTTTGTGTCTGTAGCTAAAGGGAATGCCCCTTTCTAACTGATTTTTGTTTCCTGAAGCAAAAGGAGGAGATGAAATTGTTAAAGGGGTGTTAGTGTTAAGTAAGAAAGAGTGGGCTTTTCCAGATCTCTATTTTCTGATCGGTAGAGTAAGTTGAGAACAGCAGGGGAAGATTAGATGAGATATCGGTCAAACGAATACATTAGAACATTATGGGTTTTTTAGTGTGTGGTTTATAGAATCCCTTGAAATGCCTAAGCAGCACATTAGGAAGGGAATTGCTCCTTTGGGAGTGACTCATGTAAAATGGGCCCGGTGCAGAAGCCGGGGTGTGCAGGGTACAGCAGCTCTCTAAGGCGCCAGGCGGAGAGGCGGAGGCTTGGCTTAATGTGGGACCATGTGCACTGGCATTTGTCCTAGGACCTGGACTAAGGGAATTGGGGGTGGAGGGTGTGGTGGGGGCTTTGTGCCATCTCCTGTTCCCCCATCAGATGCAGGAGCAAAGTGGAAAAGTCCTCTGGGGATTTTCTTCTCTGATACAAGGGAAGCACACGCAAATGATCTTTTCCTGAGGGAATCCATTGAGAGCAGTTTCCCACACTCCGCGACACTCAAGGTCCACCCAGTCCCGGCTGCTGGCTGGAGAACCGACCTCTGGCTTCAGGTGGATTCAGGCTGAAAGAGGTCTCTTCTGTAAGTCAGCTTGTGTGGTAATTTCTTTCCTTTCTTCTTCCTGCAAGTGAAATAGTGCACATTTATCTTGACCCCATGTGGGGCTGTTTGCTTTTTTCCTCTTTTTCATCTGCAGAGCCTGCTCATGTCTCTGTTTCTAAGTCCGTACCGTGCTGCTCTGGGCTTTGCAGCTCCACAGTCTTGTTGACTGTACACTGGTGCTTTTGTTTCAATTAAACTTTTAATTTTGAGATAATCATAGATTCATTTGCAGGTGTAAGAAATAATTCAGAGAGATTCTGCTTACCCTTTACCCAGTTTTCCCTCACCTTGCAAGACTATAGTACAATATTGTAACCTGGATATTGACCTCGATGTAATCAAGATACAGAACATTCCATCAGAGGATCCCTCTGTTGCCTTTCATAGCCACGCCCACTTCCCTCCCACCTCCCTAAAAGAGGAGGCTCCTTCTTTTATCTTTGGCAACCACTAATTCATTCTCTATTTCTGTAATTTTGTCGTTTCAAGATAGCTACATAAATGGAATCATATAGTATGTAACCTTCTGGGATTGACTTTTTTGGTTTCACTCAGCATAATTCTCTGGAGATTCATCCAAGTTTTGCCTGTTATCAATAGTTCCTTTTGTTTAACTGTTGAGTGGTATTCCATCTTGCGGATGTACTATAGTTTGTTTAACCATTCACTCATTGAAGGGCGTAAGGACTGTCTCCAGTTTTTGACTTTTAGGAATAAAGCTGCTATGAACAGTTGTGTACAGGTATTTGTGTGAACATAAGTTTTCATTTCTCTGGAATAAATGCCCAGGAGTGTAACTGTGGGGTCATATGGTTGTTGCATATGTGGTTTTTTGAGGAACCACCAAACTGTTTTCCAGAGTGGCCGTACCATTTTACATTTTCACCAGCAATTTATGAGAGGCCCGGTTTCTCTGTGTCCTCACCTGCATTTGCTGGCCCTACCTTTTATTTTAGCCATTCTGTTAAGTGTGTAAAATAGCTTAACAGCTTAAATTTGCGTTTTCCTAATCGCTAGTGATGTTGAATGTCTTTTCACCTTCTTATTTGCCATCTGTACGTCCTCTTTGGTGAAATGTTGGTTCATATCTTTTGCCCATTTTCTAATTTTTTTAGTGTTGGGTTTTAAGAGTTCTTAAGTATTATAAATACTAGTTTTTTGTCAGATAGGTGGTTTACAAATATTTTCTCCTTGTTTGTGGGTTATTTTTTTCATCCTCTTAACAGGATTTCTCACAGAACAAAAGTCTTAAATTTTAATGAAGTCCGGTTTATCAATTTCTCCTTTTGTGGATCATGCTTTTGGTGTCAAATCTAAGATCTCTTGGCCTAACCCTAGATCATGAAAATTTTCTCCTGTGCCTTTTCTAAAAGTGTTATAGTTGTATATAACTCCATGATACATTTTGAGTTAATTTTTGTATACCATGTAGGACTTAGGGGAAGGGAATTTTTTTCTTCTGTAGGAATCTGATCGCTCCAGTATCATTTGATGAAAAGGTTCCTCCATTGAATTACTTTTGTAGCTTTTCCAAAAAATCACTTATGCGTATTTGTGCAAGTCTATTTCTGGGCTCTCTATTCTGTTCCAGTGAGATATGTGTCTATCCTTCCACCAGTACCATCTAGTCTTGGTAAGTGTAGCTGTATATTTTGATATAATAAGTCTTAAAATTGAGTAGACTAATTCCTCCCACTTTATTCTTCCATTTCAAAATTGTTTTAGCTATTCTAGTTCCTTTGCCTTTCCATATACATTTTAAAATAAGCTTGTCTATAGCTATAAAAATCTTGCTGGGATTTTGATAGGACTTGTGTTAAATCCATGTATACATTTGAGGGATAATTATCATCTTTCCTCTGTTGAGGCTTCTAAACCATGAACGCAATGTGTCTCTATTTTATTTAGAGCTTTGATTCTTTCAACAGTATTTCGTAGCTTTCAGCATAAAAGTCTGCTATGCGCTGAATGTGTCCCCTCAAAATTCACATATAGTGGTATCCCCAGTGTGCTGGTATTAAGAGGTGGGGCCTCTGGGAGGTGATTAGGTCATGAGGGCAGAGCCCTCATTAATGAGATTAGTGCCTTTATGAAAGAAGCCTGAAAGAGTTTTTTCACTTGGACACAGCAAGAAGATGCCATTTATGAAGCAGAAAAGGAGTGCTCACCAGACACTGTATCTGCTGGTGCCTAGATCTTGAATTTCCCAGTCTCCAGAACCGTGAGAAATAAACTTCTGTTGTTTTAAACTTATGTCGTTTTACCCACTCTAGGGCATTTTGTTACCGCAGACTGAATGGACTAAGAAAAAGCCCTGCACATGTTTTGTTGGATTCATATCCAAATGTTTCCTTTCTTTTTTGAGTGATTGTAAGTGGTATTGTATTTTTAATTTTTGTGTCTGTGTTCATGCTGGTATATGGTGATATACTTGATTTTTGTGTGTTTATTTTGTATGCTGCAACATTGCTGAAGTTACTTATTAGTTCTAGAAGCTTTTTCTGCATTCTTTGGAATTTTCTACGTAGACAATCTTGTCATATGCAAGTGGGGAGAGTTTTATTCCATTCTTTCCAATTCACATACCTTTTATTTCCTATTCTCATCTTATTGCACTGAATAGAACTTCCAGTACTATGTTGAATAAGAGTGGTCAGAGAGGATAGTCTTGCCTTGCTTCTGATCTCAAGGAGGAAACAGTATTTCACCCTTAAGTATAACGTGAGCAGTAAATATTTTTGGAGATGCACTTTATCAGATTGGGCAAGTTCCCCTCTATTCTTATTTTTTTTTCTCTGAGAGTTCCTTTTTAAAAAATCATGAATGGGTATTGGATTTTGTCAAATGTTTTTCTGCTTCAATTGCTATGATCATGCTTTTTTGTTTTTTTCACCTGCTTTAGGCCAAACAATATACTATTACACTGTTCTGAATACTTTGAACTGCAAATAATAGATTAAACAAGATTAAAATTTTGATTAAATTAAAAGAAATGTATTTTTTTTCCCTGAACGAGACATCTGGAGGTAGATAGTTCCAGGGTTGGCTAATTCAGCATCTCAGTATCGTCAGGGCTCTGGGTGTTCTCTGTGATTCTCTGGGCTTTCCCCTCGTGGTTGCAAGTTGGCTACAGAGGTCCCAGGTGCCGCTAGTAGTGGATGTTCTCCTTTTTTTTAATCAGAAGGAAAATCTTTCTCAGAATCCTAACAGGCTTGTATGTCTTGTTGGCCAAAGTGAGCCGATGTCCAAACCTAAACCAGTCTCGCAGAGAATGGAAATGGGAGTGGAGTCCCATGAATAGTTTAATCCAGTAGTTCTTACCAGGGGCCTTCCTGGTGTGTTGGATGACAATTTGTTGTTGTGCAGGACTGTCCTGCTCACTGCAGGACATTTAGCATCCCTGGCCCTCACCTATTAAGCGACAGTGGAGCCCTCCAGTCATGGAGACAACTTCTTTCAAACTTCCCCTGGGTGTGGCGGGCAGGCGGTGGGGGCCGGCAATACCACTTCTCATTGAGAGCCATTGGTTTAAACCAATTATGATTCACTCCAAGGTCAGCCAGTGGAGTGACCAAGCCAGGACTGGTTGAGTTTAATACTATATATTGAATTCCCAATTATCTGCTTTTATTTCTCATCGCTGTGACATCTAATAATTATTGTGTGTTTATTATGAGACACAGTGTGCTAATTGATTTATGTCCTTTATCATTTTACTTTTTATAACAACTTTAGGGGATATGCACTCTTATTGTCCCCATTTTACTGGTGAGGGAATTGAGGCCTAGGAAGATAAGGAAGCTGCCCAAAGTCTGATTCCAGAATCAGCATAAGCTGCTACACCATACTGCTTCCCCAGGAAAATAAGTCTTTGTTGTCTTTTGCTGTCATTTATTCTGAGTGGTAGCAAGACATTCTTCAAAAGCCGGGTGATTCTTCCCAGACTGTACCCACAATTTCAGTCCTCCAGTTGGAGGAATTATAGAGGGAAGATGAATGCATTTACTCCAGTTATGTATGGCAGAGAAGGGGTAAGAGATGAAAAGCGTGATTTAGCTATATTATTTTGCTTTTTCTAAAAAGAAAACTCCTTATTAGATCAACACTTTAACTATTAGGCTATGTCTTAATTATAACTTAGGCTTTACAGTTCTTAAGCAAAGATATGACTAGGGCAAAATTAAAATATGGCAATGAGTATACGTTGTCTCACTCAAGTACTGTTTTCAGTAACTCCTTATCTAAGTCTTGGCTTTCTTTACACTTTTACATATTCTAAGTGATTCCAGGCATTGCAAAGCTCTTTTGCCTGTGCAAGGCTTCCAGGAACCCAGCCACTGGCAGCTTTGGTGTAGGCACATTCTTAAGAAGGGACATTTCTATTTTGCCTGCATTTGTAGCTATTCATGACTGACTCTCCGTTCTTTTGTCTGCTTGCTCATCCATCCATCCATCCACTCAGCCATTCTTTTGTTCAACAGTGATTTACTGAATTCCTACTTACTATGACTCTTCTATATTTGACATGCCACATGATGTTCAGCAATGACTTCTACTCAAGAGCTAGTTTTTAGTTTCACACTGCTTTTCTCTTGTTCTTTATCTTTTGCTTTTGTAGCTCAGAACAGAAAAATCTATAGAAAAGATCTTGCTACCAGGCTATGGGACCCTCTGGTCCATGGCGATATCTTACTGTCTTTGTGTCTTTGGGCTGAACAATGCCTGCAACATGGTGCATGCTCAATAATGCTCATGGAACGAAACGGTGTGGTTCCTCTTCCAGAAAGTGCTGCCATCTCTCTTTTGATTCAGAATAGGTTTACCTAGGTGATTACATCACTAACATTGTGTTCCTCTGATTTCTTCCTCATGATAGGACATATTTTACTAAAAAGTCAAAAATTATTTGTTACATTATGCCGTTCCTCTTACTTTTCATGCCAGATTAAATTTTCTTGGTCCTTCAATGCCCACTTCGAATATCAATAAACTAGTAACCTTTCCCCAACCTACTGAAGTTGCCATGTGGAGTTGGTCATTCTTTCTGTCGTTTCCATATCATCCCCTTCATTCTTTTGTCTGCCCGTTTGTCCATCCATTTATCCATCCACTTAGCTATTCGTTCGTTCAACAATGATTTAGTGAATACCTACTTACTGTGACCTTATTAAGTTTACAAGCCACACAGTGTTCATCAAGGTGTTCATATGCCTGTCTACCTTCTTTTTCTTTTCTTTCTTTCTTTCTTTCTTTCTTTCTTTTTTTTTTTTTTTTTTATGGAGTCTTGCCCTTTCACCCAGGCTGGAGTGCAATGGTGCAATTGTGGCTCACTGCAACTTCTGTCTCCCAGGTTCAAACGATTCTCCTGCCTCAGCCTCCCGAGTAGCTGGGATTACAGGTGCCTGCCACCATGCCCGGCTAATTTTTGTATTTTCAGTAGAGATGGGGTTTCACCATGTTGGCCAGGCTGGTCTCGAACTCCTGACCTCATGATCTGCCCACCTTGGCCTCCCAAAGTGCTGGGATTACAGGTATGAGCCACCACGCCTGGCCTAATTTCTTGATTATGTGTTTGTTTCCTCCAATAGGCTATGAGCCCTTCAAGCAAAGATGAGAAATAATGTTATACCTCTTTTTGCATCCCAAGTGCCTGACACAAAGGAAGGTGGAGGAAAGTATGCAGTCAATGTATGTAGAATTGCACTATACATGCAATAGGGCCGGCCTTCTCTTCAACAGGCATTGCTTTTCCTCTTTTAAGCTTCATAGAACATTTAAAAAGCACAGAGCAACAATAATTTCATCAGCGGATGAAAGAGGATGTCAAAAGAGAAAAATAAACCAGGGTAGAGTTGACACAAATAATCAGAGGATGTCCCCATTATAATTACAGCAACATGGATTGAGTTATGCCAGCTCCTGAGTGGAATTTGATTTCCTCATTATGTGTATAATCTTTATCATCCTCTCAACATCCCTTTTCTCTTTGGTATTTCACATATGGCTCTGATGTCTCTGCTTTGTAGATGGGAAAACTAAACTTCAGAATGGGCTAATGGCTTGAGCCATCTCACATAGCAAGGCAGACACTGAGAGGTGGGCATAAAATAAGCATGCTTAGATTTTAATTATTTCAATCAAATCAAGAGATCACCATCACCAGAATATCCTGTTAACTATTTATCGAACCTTTATTATGTGCCAGGAACTTTACGTGCATTATCCTTTCTCCTCAATCTTTATATTGAAAACATTTAAAACCTGCAAACAGCTGGGAAGAATATACAATGAAACATCTAGTTTCACTAATTGATTTATTTCTTACACCTAGTTTCTTACATTTAGTTTCACATTTTTGTTTTATTTCTCTCTAAATATATTTGAATATATTGAATTACATGCAGACATTATGACTTTGCTCCTAAATATTCCAGCATACATCTCTGCAGAAGAAAAGCATTCTCTTACATAACTAAGATACAATAACCACACTCAGGAAAGTTAACATTAAAATAATTTCATTATCTATTACATAATCCTTATTCAAATTTGCCTTATTTTCTCAATAACTCCTCCCTCCCTTCCCTTTCTTTCCCTTCTTTTCTCCTTCCTTCCTTCCTTCCTTCCTTCCTTCCTTCCTCCCTCCCTCCCTCCCTCCCTCCCTCCCTCTCTCTCTGCCTGTCTGTCTGTCTGTCTGTCTTTCTCCCCTTTTTCTCAATTCAGGATCTAATCGAGGATCACACATTGCATTTACTTTTCATATTTCCTTAGTCATCTTTAATTAGAATCACTTCCAAGCCTTCCCCCTCAACCCCATTTCATGACATTGACAGTTTTGAAGAGTTCAAGCTTCTTATTTGCAAAATGCCTTTAGTTTAGATTTGTGTGATGTTTCCTCATGGAAAGATTCAGGTTAAATATTGTTAGTAAGAATATTTCATAAGTAACATTGTGTCCTTCTCAATTCATCCCACTGGGGGCATAAAATATCAGTGTGTCCCATCACTCATGATGCTATGATCACTTGGCTAAGGCAGTGTTTGCCAGGTTTCTACATTGCGGAAGTACCATTTTCCTTTGTAATTAACAAGTAATCTGTGGAGCGATACTTTGAGGTTGTGTGAATACCCCTCATCAGGTTTTGTCTAATGTTTTTAGTACCCACTGATGATAAGTGTTTATTATCATTTTAGAGTCTCACCATAACCCTGTGAGGTAGACACTATTATGACCCATATATTTACAATGAAGAAACTGAGTCTTAGAGAGATGAAGAAACTTGCTGAATGTCTCACAGCTAATAAGGGACAGAGCTGAGATTTCAGCCCACATCTGGCTGTCTCTAAAGCCTGTGCTCTACCTGCTACACTGCACTAGCTGAAAGTAGACTTTCTTATCTCGCTTGCTCCAGGCAAGACAAGAAAAAAGTCATAGTCAAAATCATATAGACATAATTTATTTCATCTCTCAACGAGTCTCTTCCCTCTTATTTCCTAAGCACTTTTTTTTCCCCAAAGCCTGATGTGTGTCACTCTTCTCTGACTGTTAAGCTGGAATGTGGTGAATAAATTATATTTTAGTCCAGTGGACCTTAGGCTGTGGAGTTCTGCTTTGATTCCATCCCACGGTGCCCAGGACCACCTGCTTGCCAGCACCACACTGGGAGTGATGTCATTACATTTTGGAATCATCCATTCTATTGTGAGAAAGACCACTACATACATTCATAGGGAGGATTACAGTGAATCCTTCTGGGTTCTTTCATAAAGGGTAAATTGGGGACTGAGAGATGGAGGTAGGGAATATATATTTTTCTTTTTTTTTTTTTTTTTCTGAATAACTTCCTTTAGGCTTTATTTTACAAAGTGTGGCTGGTGATGAATTCTCTTAGTTTTTCTTCCTCTGAGAATCTCTTTAGTTTGCTTTCATTCTTGAAGGATATTTCTACTGGATATAGAATTCCAGGTTGACTGTTCTTTTCTTTCTGGACTTGAAATGTTTTGTGTCACTACTTTTTTGGCTTCCATGGTTTCTGATGTAAGATTCATAGTCATTCTAGTTGTTTTTCCCCTAAATGTGATACATAGTTTTGTCAGCCTAAATAACAGAGAGAGAGAGAGAGAGAGAGAGAGAGAGAGAGAAACTCTCCAAAAAAGAAGCTGTGTTTATTCAGGAATAAGCATTGCAATGGGAATACAGCTGCCACAGTAAATAAGGTGTGTATTCAGACAGGTAAAGGAAGACCACAAATTTTTTAGGAAAAATGAGGAGGATTACATAAATGTTTCAAGACAATTATCCTTCACTACAAGGATCCTTAATAACAAGGATGGTGTCACTGCAAGTTTGGACAGGCAGTTGTTAGGCAGTTGTCCTTGCAGAAGTATGTTGTTGTTGTTGTCGTTGTTAGGTTGTGATGACTTTTGTGGAAGACTGTGATTTTTGCAGAGTCTTTTGTGATAGTTCTTGTTATCAGGCATTTATGCATGAGAACCCTCCCTTTGTGGGTTCCCTGGCTCTGTCTGTCAGAGTTTTGTTTTTTTGAGATGGAGTCTCACTCTGTGACCCAGACTGGAGTGCAGTGGTGTGATCTCAGCTTACTCCAGCCTCCATCTCCCGGATTCAAGCGATTCTCCTGCCTCAGCCTCCTGAGTAGCTGGGATTACAGATGTGTGCCACTGCACCTGGCTAATTTTTGTATTTTTAGTAGAGACAGGGTTTCACCATGTTCGCCAGGCATGTCTTGAGCTCCCAACCTCAGGTAATCCACATGCCTTGGCCTCCCAAAGTGCTGGGATTACAGGCATGAGCCACCACACCTGGCCTGTCAGAGTTTTAAACATGAGTGACTCCATTTTGATTCTGACAACTTTCTCTGGCTGTTTTTTTTTTTTTTTCGTGTTTTTTTTTTTATTAATTTTTTTGGCATACAAAAACAATAAACATTTTCTAAAAATACATACAAACAAAAAGATGCGTATCAAACATATTAGGAAGGTTGCACATGGGAAGTCGGGGAATAGAAATGGGGGTGGGAGTTAAAATAAATGAGAGAGGGACTTTATATGGATCAGTGATAATAACTCAATCCTCTATTTGACAAAGAAGAGGGAGAAGGAAGAGGAAGAAAAAGAAAGTGGGATAAAGGATCAGAAGGGGAGGAAAATAGAAAAAATTAGAGTATGACTCCAGGGTAGACCTGTTTTGTTGTCATTGAGTTGGTTGGTTGGTTTGTCTGTTGTATTCTTCATGTTTCGCCAAGTTGGCCAGACTGGTCTCGAACTCCTAGCCCGAAGTGATCAACCCGCCTCGCCCCCCAGAGTGCCGGGACCACAGGCGTCAGCCACCACGTCCAGCCCCCACATTGCTTCTGGCCTCCGTGGTAGACCTCCCAGACGGAGCGGCCAGGCAGAGGAGCTCCTCACTTCTACCCAGACACGGGGCGGCCGGGCAGAGGGGCTCCTTACTTCCCAGACGGGGCGGCCAGGTAGAGACGCTCCTCACTTCTTCCCAGACGATAGGTGGCCGGGCAGAGGCGCTCCTCACTTCCCAGACGATGGGTGGTCGGGCAGAGGCGCTCCCCACTTACCAGACGATGGGTGGCCGGGCAGAGGCGCTCCTCACTTCCCAGACGATGGGTGGCCGGGCAGAGGCGCTCCTCACCTCCCAGACGGGCGGCCGGGCAGAGGCGCTCCTCACTTCTTCCCGGACGGGGCGGCCGGGCAGAGGCGCTCCTCACTTCTTCCCGGACGGGGCGGCCGGGCAGAGGCGCTCCTCACTTCTTCCCGGACGGGGCGGCCGGGCAGAGGCGCTCCTCACTTCTTCCCGGACGGGGTGGCCGGGCAGAGGCGCTCCTCACTTCTTCCCGGACGGGGTGGCCGGGCAGAGGCACTCCTCACTTCCCAGACGGGGCGGCCGGGCAGAGGTGCTCCTCACTTCCCAGACGGTGGGTGGCCGGGCAGAGGCGCTCCTCACTTCCCAGACTATGGGTGGCTGGGCAGAGGCGCTCCTCACTTCTTCCCGGGTGGGGCGGCCAGGCAGAGGCGCTCCTCACTTCTTCCCGGACGGGGCACCCGGGCAGAGGCGCTCCTCATTTCTTCCCGGACGGGGCGGCCGGGCAGAGGCGCTCCTCACTTCCCAGACGGGGCGGCCGGGCAGAGGCGCTCCTCACTTCTTCCCGGACGGGGCGGCCGGGCAGAGGCGCTCCTCACTTCTTCCCGGACGGGGCGGCCGGGCAGAGGCGCTCCTCACTTCTTCCCGGACGGGGCGCCCGGGCAGAGGCGCTCCTCACTTCTTCCCGGACGGGGCGGCCGGGCAGAGGCGCTCCTCACTTCTTCCCGGACGGGGCGGCCGGGCAGAGGCGCTCCTCACTTCTTCCCGGACGGGGCGGCCGGGCAGAGGCGCTCCTCACTTCCTCCCGGACGGGGCGGCCGGGCAGAGGCGCTCCTCACTTCCCAGACAGGGTGGCCGGGCAGAGGCGCTCCTCACTTCCAGACGATGGGTGGCCGGGCAGAGGCGCTCCTCACTTCTTCCCGGACGGGGCGGCCGGGCAGAGGCGCTCCTCACTTCTTCCCGGACGGGGCGGCCGGGCAGAGGCGCTCCTCACTTCCCAGACGATGGGTGGCTGGGCAGAGGCGCTCCTCACTTCTTCCCGGACGGGGCGGCCGGGCAGAGGCGCTCCTCACTTCCCAGACGATGGGTGGCCGGGCAGAGGCGCTCCTCACTTCCCAGACGATGGGTGGCCGGGCAGAGGCGCTCCTCACTTCCCAGACGGGGCGGCCGGGCAGAGGCGCTCCTCACTTCCCAGACGGTGGGTGGCCGGGCAGAGGCGCTCCCCACCTTCCAGATGGGGCGGCGGCCGGGCAGGGGCTGCAATCCCAGCACCCTGGCAGGCCAAGGCAGGCGGCCGGGGGGTAGAGGCTGCCGCGAGGCCAGACCACGCCACCGCACTCCAGCCCGGGCAACACCGAGCACTGGGTGAGCGAGACTCCGTCTGTAGTCCCAGTACCTCGGGAGGCTGAGGCGGCAGAGCACTCGGCGTCAGGAGCTGGCGACCAGCGTGGCCAAGATGGCGAACGCGTGCCTGCATCCAAAGGAGAAAAGCCAGGCAGCGGTGGCGCGCGCCGGCAGTCCCAGGCAGTCGGCGGCGCGGGCAGCAGCAAGCCGAGTAGATTGTAGCCTGTGCCAGAGAGGGAAAGAAAGAAAGAAAGAAAGAAAGGAAGGAAGGAAGGAAGGAAGGAGAAAGAAAGAAAGGAAGAAAGGAAGGAAGGAAGGAAGGAAGGAAGGGAATATATTTTTCTATTAGTTTCAAAGGAAGAGCTCACCTAGCCCAACTCCCTTCCTTTGTAGATGAAGAAACTGAGCCCTAGACTGGTAAGTGGACTGTCCAGGGTCAATTCTGGTGACAGACAGATCTGGGGCTGGAACTACAGATTCCATGCTTATCATGCTGCAAAATCCCTAAGGTTACGCTCTTGTCTAGCCCTGCTCGCCCAGCCCTTGGTCCCCTGCTGCCCCTCCCCACCCTTCCCTTCTCAGACTTGCCCTTTGGAAGGCATTTGCTCATTCTTTCCTTCCTTCCTTCCTTCACTGGGCTGTTCATTCTTAAATAGCATTTATTGTCCTCCTACCATATGCCAGATCCTGTGCTGGCCTTAATGGGTATGAAGCAAAAAGAAACACAGTGTCAGCCTTGAAGGAGGCCACTGTTTAGGTGAGGGGAGGGGAAGCATATAATCTACACCATGATCGGATGTGCTAAGCACTAGAGCAACGCTCATCTACTGCCCTGGGGACACAGAAAAGGGAAGGATGCTTTGAAATTATGCGGCTGCTTGGGAGTTTGCTGGGGAGCTACCCAAAGCATAGCTCCATTACTCAGAACGCTCCTGGAATTCCCTTTCCTTTTGCTAGTCTTCCCAGAGGAAAGGGAGGGCAAGTATGGGAAGCAAAGGAAGGGCAGAACATGGCTGGTTGATGAGTTTTGGGGGGACTCTAAAGGGACCCAGAAACACACCCGATCAGACTCAGGACTAATTGATGCAGCTGGGTGGCTGCCTCCGCTGCAGGCCCTCAGGAGCCTAACGCTTGTTATTGGCGTGGTTCAGTTAAGAGAGCTTGAGCCTCCTCCAAGGCTGCCCAGTGTTCAGAGACACCTGTGCTTCTGGGCGTGGGGAGAGAGAGTGGGGAGAAGAAGTGGTGAGGATGCTGAGAAGCCAGGATACAATTGCCCTAGGGCACTAATTGCAGCTCCAGCTGCAGGAGGCCCTGTGATCTTCCCACTTGCTGCTCAGTACACTGCATAATGTGCTCTTAGTTATGGGATTTAAACTAAGCCCGAATCTTATTCTGCACAAGGGAATAATCACATCACAAGCTGGAAGGAAGGAGTATGCTGTACTGATTAGACCAAGGCAGTGAAAAGTTCTGGCTGCTTTTTTCTGTTCCTGCTGCTGACCGATGGCACAATTCAGGCCAATTAGGAAACATCTGCTTACCTATCAGTGAACTGATGTAATGACTTCATACAGCATGGCTTTGGGCTATGCTGGACCTCCCAAGTGAGCCCTCCTTTCCTTAACAACTGTGACAATTGAATGACATTTTACTGTACCAGTCTGTTTATGGATCACCTATTTAATCCTCACAGTAACCCTAATAGTAGCTACCATTACGATTTGCACATGAAGAAACAGAAGCTCAGAGAAGGTAAGTTACTTACCCAAGGTCACACAGCTAATAAATATGGCACTAGGACTGAATCAAGCAGTGTGATTTCTGAGCCCACACTCCTAGCCACTAAGGAAAATTGCCTCTTTGTCCCAGGAGGATGTGACTTGGGCAGGAGTTCTATCACTTGTTACAATTTATGGTCATGTCATTCATTCCTTTTGCTGTTCGTTAGATTATAAGCTCCATAAGGTCAGGGAACAGGCAGACTTGTTCACCACTGAGCCTCCGGAGCCTAGCACCTCTGAGCACATAGTAGACGCATCATTCATATTTTGGGCTGAGCGAATAACTCTGGATCAGGCCACATAGGCTACTTAGTATTTTGCCAATTACACTAGCAGGAGAGGCCAATGGTATAGGCCATTTCCTGGGTCTGAATTGTTCAGTTATAGGAACTAACTGGGCTCTGACAAGTGGGCTCTGGAGGGATTCACCAGAGTTGTTCCTTCTTTTGCCCTTGCTCCCATCTCCTATAGCATGCACTCATCCCATGATTTATTTATTCGGTAGATCTTTAATGAGCACCTATTATGTGCCAGATGCTGTTCCAGATAGTTCACTGGAACAAAGCAGATAAAAATGCCTCTGACACAGAGCTTGCAATCCACTGGAGGGGAAAACTATGAGCAATAAATAGGCAAAATGCATAGTGTGTACTGCGGAATACATGCTTAGGAAGGTATATATGAAGGGTCAGGGAGATGGGTGGCCAGTAAAGCCCTCATTAAGAAGATGGCATTTCACAAAAAGCTAGAAGGAAGCCAGGGGGCAGCCATACAAATGCCTCAGGGAGAGGGAACAGCCAGCACAAATGCCCCGGGGCAAAATCATGCTGTGTGTGGGACAAGCAGTGGGGAGGTCACTGGAGTGACAGATGAGAGTGATGGGAGAAGAGTTCGGAGAAGTGACCAGAGCTAGGCTATGTGAAGTCTTGTAGGTCGTAGTTATAACCTTGGCTTTAAATCTGAGTGGAATGCGAAGCCACCAGAGGATTCGGGCAGAGGAGGGATGTGATCTGACTTTCCATGTTATCCTGTACCACAGCTATTTGCATATCTGTCTCCCCCTCTAGTCTGTGAGGTTCTCAACACTGGAACCATGTATATATTCCCAGTGCCAAGCACAGTAATGGTACATGGTAGACGTTTCAATACATGGCCATCAAATGAATGAGCACATGAAAAATGCAGAACCAAGTGCAGAATGAAACCAACTGAACTAGGGTGCAGATGGGGACCCAGAGGGCAGATAAATTCACTCTGAATTGATGAATGAAGGGTGTTTAATGGAGCAGGTGCCTTTTAATCTAGGACTAGAAGCAAGAGAAGCCTATCCACAAATAGAGAGGAAGGCTATTGCTCCCAAGCAAGGAACAGGAGCAAAGGGTTGGAGGCGTGAAAGTGCAGGGCAAATTAAGAAAATACCATAGACCAATGTTTCTTGTATGCAGGATGAGAGGAGACACACAGTGGCATCAGAGGCCAGAATTACAGCCTGGGGCCACATCACAGAATGACTTACATGTCAAGCTAAGAAATTTGGATTTTATACTGCAGGTAATGGGGGGCCTTTGCAGGATTCTACAGGGGTAGGGCCGTTTTCAAAGGTGGGATTCAGCCCATTAGGTTTTGGCTTGCAACCAGTGAGTACAGTGGAGAAAGCCAAGAATGGTGCTGGGTATGGGAGGCAGTGCCTCACAGTGTGGCTACAACACAGCACTGTTTATTGTGTCAATTTAGTGTGTAGAAATACTGTCATGTTCAGAAAGAGAGTTGATCTCATCCTTCACAGCAGACTTTGGGGATTCCCCTTTGTGGAGCCCTCAGACATCGCACAGTGAAAGATTTAGTGGTTTACTCAGGTGCGTTCCAGTAGGAGCCTGTGTCCAGCTCAGGAGTGGTGATGACTTCATTACGCTGCTCATCCAACCATCCAGCCCTTATGTAAAATCAATCAGCCATAAGCTTCCCGGGCTCACTTCATTTCTTCTCCTGTGCTGGAGGAGACTGGTAGAGTCAAGACATGATGTGTTGTGCCCCTGGGTGGCACGTAGCTCCATTACTATTTAGCCTGGAAGCCCGGGGTCGGTCATGATGACGTTAGGAGGCTCACCAGGCACAGGGAATGCAAAGGCAGTCATCTGAGGTCATCTGATAGATCTGACAATGAACCACACTGGGTTCTAAATATGCGGTGGGGCTGCTCATGGTGGGGGGGGGGAATGTCCTTGGGAGGATGGAGATGAAAGTCCATGTCAGAGTGAAAGCTGTCAGCCATTCCTTTGAAGGAATGGGCTTGATCCCAGGCTAGAGGTTAAGGTGTCCACTTCCTGCCTTGACTCTGAACAGCTAAGACTGTCTCACCCTCTCACCTTTTCACTCTGACTTAGTCTAAGTTAACTGAAATGGCTCGTCGGCACTCCCCACCATACGTCTGTTGCTTCATTGTGGAGCAGGCCTGAGCACTGCTCACTAGTGTTTCTTCTCTAGGGTTATGGTCACTGTAACTCACTCTAGATGGAACACTTAGGTATCAGGAACCCACAGGACACAGATGCAGATGAACAACCCTTTTACCAGCAAGTAGCTTTCAAAGTTGGGGATTGGGGAGCTGGAGAGGGGCAAAAATAGAGTGGCTCAGAGAATCCCCAGTGTCAAGCTTTCAGGGGGTTTAAGCAAGAAGGCTGCAATTTGGGGAGTGAAGGGAGAAACTTCTACCAGTATCCCCAGTTTTCTTTCAACTGCATTCAGGGAAGAAAAACCAGTATTCCTCTGCTGAGATGCAGCAGGTTTGTCTATAATTTACTAAAATGATGTAGTGGAAGGGAGCCGGGCCCCAGAGACATCATCAGCCTCTTGTGTACAGAAAACCATATCAGGAACATAACTGTACCTGAAATGATGTCCTTGGGGGAGTCAATGTCGTGAATTGTGCTCTCCCTCACAGTGAAGTTAGGGACAACCATTACAGCATCTCCTCCCTCATTCCCTTGGGAGGGCCCTCAATAACGTAGGCTTCTTATCTACGTGCAATTTATATACTTTGGAGATTAGTTTAAGTTGGACAACCCATAGAACTTTCATCATGGATGCAGATTATAAAGATTATCTTCATAATGATACAAGGATTTGGGGAAGGGCATAGGCTGGAGTGGGCATGTGAGTCTGACTCATAGAGGATCTATGACTATACCCCAAGGCCAGATAGAAGAAACTTTTTTTTGGCTTGATTAATGAGTAACAGTGTTATGACAACTGTCAAAATCTATTGAAGGCTTTAAAAATGCTCATAACTTTTGACCTAAGAATCCAACATCTAGGAGGAAATTTATAGCAC
Organism: Symphalangus syndactylus; assembly: GCF_028878055.3. Taxonomy (NCBI): domain Eukaryota; kingdom Metazoa; phylum Chordata; class Mammalia; order Primates; family Hylobatidae; genus Symphalangus; species Symphalangus syndactylus. The sequence goes on along the minus strand of NC_072427.2, from coordinate 151,501,355 downwards.
TAAATACCCTCATCAAAAAGCTAGAAAGATCTCATTAACAACCTAACATCTCAACTAAAAGAACTAGAAAGCCAAGAGCAAACAAATCCCAAAGCTAGCAGAAACCAAGAAATAACCAAGATTAGAGCTGAACTGAAGGAGATAAAGAGATGAAAAACCCTCCAAAAAAATCAACAAATCAAAGAGCTCTTGTTTTGAAAGAAATTACTAAAATAGGTAGACTACTAGGTAGATTAATAAAGAAGAAAACAGAGAAGAATCAAATAAACACAATCAGAAATGATAAGGAGGATATCACCATTGACCCCACAGAAATACAAACAACCATGAGAAAATATTATAGATACCTCTATGCACATAAACTAGAAAACCTAGAAGAAATGGATTAATTCCTGGACACATACACCCTCCCAAGACAGAACCAGGAAGAAATTGAATCCCTGAAAAGACCAATCAGGAGTTCTGAAATTGAGGCAGTAATAAATAGCCTACCAACCAGAAAAAGCCCAGGACCAGAGGGATTCACAGCTGAATCCTACCAGAGGTACAAAGAAGAGCTAGTACCATTTTTACTGAAACTATTCCAAAATATTGAAAAGGAGGGAGTCCTCCCTAACTCATTCTAGGAGGCCATCATTATCCTGATACCAAAACCTGGAAGAGATATAATAAAAAAGAAAACTTCAGGCCAATATCCTTGATGAACATCGGTGCAAAAATCCTCAATAAAATGCTGACAAAGTGAATCTAGCAGCATATCAAAAAGCTTATTCACCAGGATCAAGTTGGCTTCATCCCTGGGATGCAAGGTTGGTTCAAGATAGGCAAATCGGCCAGGTGTGGTGGCTCACGCCTGTAATCCCAGCACTTTGGGAGGCCGAGGCAAGTAGATCACCTGAGGTCAGGAGTTCGAGACCAGCCTCAACATGGAGAAACCCTGTCTCTACTAAAAATACAAAAAAAATAAGCCGGGCATAGTGGTGCATGCCTGTAATTCCAGCTACTCAGGAGGCTGAGGCAGGAGAATTGCTTGAACCTGGGAGGCAGAGGTTGCAGTGAGCTGAGATCGCACCATTGCATTCCAGCCTGGGCAACAAGAGCAAAACTCCGTCTCAAAAAAAAAAAAAAGAGATAGGCAAATCAATAAACATTATTCATCACATAAACAGAACTAAAGACAAAAACCACATGATTATCTCAATAGATGCAGAAAAGTCCTTTGATAAAATTCAACATCACTTCATGTTAAAAACTCTCAATAAACTAGGTATTGAGGAATATATCTCAAAATAATAAGAGCCATATATGACCAACCCACAGCCAATGTCATACTGAATAAACAAAAGCTGGAAGCATTCCACTTGAGAATTGGCACAAGAAAAGGATGCCCTCCTCTCACCACTCCTATTCAACATAGTATTGGCCAAGCAGTCAGGCAAGAGAAAGAAATAGAGTATTCAAATAGGAAGAGAGGAAGTTAAATTATCTCTATATTTGTTTGATACAGGATAACACGATCCTATATCTAGAAAACCTAATTGTTTCAGCTCAAAATCTTCTTAAGCTGATAAGCAACTTCAGCAGAGTCTCAGGATATAAAATCAGTGTGCAAAAATTGCTAGCATTCTTATACGCCAGCAACATGCAAGCAGAGAGCCAAATCATGAATGAACTCCCATTCACGATTGCTACAAAAAGAATAAAATACTTAGGAATAAATACAGCTAAAAAAGGACGTGATGGACCTCTTCAAGGAGAGCTACAAACCGCTGCTCAAAGAAATCAGAGAGGACACAAACAAATGGAAAAACATTCCATGCTCATGGATAGGAGGAATCAATATCGTGAAAATGGCCATACTGCCCAAAGTAATTTATAGATTCAATGATATTCCCATTAAACTACCATTGACATTTTTCACAGAATTAGAAAAAACTATTTTAAAATTCATACGGAACCAAAAAAGAGCCCAAATAGCTAAGACAATCCTAAGCAAAAAGAACAAAGCTGGAGGCATCACTCTACCCAACTTCAAACTATACTACAAACCTACAGTAATCAAAACAGCATGATACTAGTACAAGAACAAACACATAGACTAATGGAACAGAATAGAGAGCTCAGAAATAAGACTGCACTCCTACAACTATTTGATCTTTTACAAACCTGACAAAAACAAGCAATGGGGAAAGGATTTCCTAGTTAATAGGAACTGGGAGAACCAGCTAGCCATATGGCAAAAATTGAAACTGGACCCTTTCCTTACATTATATACAAAAATTAACTCAAGCTGGATTAAACATTTAAATGTAAAACCCAAAACTATGAAAGCCATAGAAGAGAATCTAGGCAATACCATTCAGGACATAGGCAGGGGCAAAGATTTCATGATGAAAACGCCAAAAGCAATTGCAACAAAAGTGAAAATTCACAAGTGGATCTAATTAAAGAGCTTCTGCACAGCAAAAGAAATTATCATCAGAGTGAACAGACATCCTACAGAATGGGAGAAAATGTTTGCAATCCATCCATCTGACAAAGATATAATATCCATAGTCTATAAGGAACTTAAACAAATTTACAAGAATAAAACAAACAACCCCATTAAAAAGTGGGCAAAGAACACAAACACTTCTCAAAAGAAGACATACATTTGGGCAACAAACATATGAGAAAAAGCTCAACATCCCTGATCATTAGAGAAATGCAAATCAAAACCACAATGAGATACCATCTCATGCAAGTCAGAATAGCTCTTATTAAAAAGTCAAAAAACAATAGATGCTGGTGAGGTTGTGGAGAAAAGGGAACACTTTTACACTGTTGGTGGAGTGTAAATTAGTTCAACTATTGTGGAAGATAGTGTGGCAATTTCTCAAAGACCTAAAGGCAGAGATACCATTTGACCCAACAATCCCATTACTGGGTATATACCTGAAGGAATATAAATCATTCTGTTACAAAGATACTCAACCTAAATGCCCATCAGTGATAGGCTGGATAAAGAAAATATGCTACAGATACACCATGGAATACTATGCAGCCTAAAAAAAGAATTGAGATCATGTCCTTTGTAGGGACATGGATGGAGGTGGAAGCCATTTTCCTCAGCAAACTAACACAGGAACAGAAAACCAAACACTGCATGTTCTCCCTTATAAGTGGGAGCTGAATGATGAGAACATTTAGTGTGAGGGGAACAACACACACTGAGGCCTATTGGAGGGGTTGGGGGAAGGAGAGCATCAGGAAGAATAGCTAATGGATGCTGGGCTTAATACTTAGGTGATGGGATGATCTGTGCAGCAAACCACCAGGGCACACGTTTAACAATGTAACAAACCTGCACATCCTGCACATGTACCCCTGAACTTAAAACAAAAGTTGAAGAAAAAAAAAAAGAATCTAACATCTAGGAATTTCTCTGAAAAAAATACACATAGAATAAATAAGATAAAGATGTTTATCATGGTAATGTTTTTAATAGTAGAGAAATGCAGTCTTTAGGATGAGTGCGGTGGCTCATGGCTGTAATCCCAGAAGTTTGGGAGGCTGAGGTGGGCAAATCATTTGAGCTCAGGAGTTCTAGACCAACTTAGCCAATATGGTGAAACCCTGTCTCTACTAAAAATATAAAAAACCAGAGTTTTTCAGGTTTTTGATGACTTCCATTAAGTGCCTGAGCAGAGGCATGTAATAGAATGGGGAAGCCAAGGAAATTTATAAACCAAGTATGTCTGAATGAGAAATGTGGAGTTCGTAAATTTTGGAGTCTCTTGGTTGCCACACAGAGGTTTATTTGGGGGAAAGGATTTGGAGTCTATCATATTAGAATTAGCTGCTGTTGTGATTAGATTTCAGACAGCAACACAGGGATGGGGAGGGAGAACAAATCTTGCCTTCCTTGGCTGGGGGATTTTGGCAGATTCTCAGAGGCTAGGCTCATAGGAATTAATTTGTGGAAAAGGGAGCCATGCAGCATGAATTAATTCAAGAAATTATTGAGAATGCAGAGGAGCATCCAGCTCTTGTGTTATTCACGAAAGAATGAGGACCCTGTGGGTTTTGGAAGTAGCTTTTAAAAGGCATCCAAAGCATCTCATGTTGGTGATATAAATGTTTGGGGAGGGTGAGAAAGAGGAGCTGGGTAGGGCAGGAGGAACTTTTTGTATCACTGAAGTAGTGTAATATAATTTAAAGAGGGTTGGTAATTTGACCCCAGCTTGAAATATGACCTGTACTCAGGAACTCAGCTCCTGAAACTTCACCACCAGGTCTTCATTCCATATCGTCACTCGTACTTCACTCCAGTGAGGTTTACGGGATTATTTTTCCCATTATTGAAGGAACTTTGAATGGCACCTGGGAAGAGAAGAGGTGAAGAAGAGACAAAAATCCCATGCACTTGACTTGTTTTGCCTTGAGGGTGACCGTGAGTGTGCTCTATCTTCAGAGAGGCCTTATTTGAAGCCAACTGCCTAGTTTCATATCCCAGCTCTGCTCTTTACCAGTTGGGGAACTTGGGGCCAGTTATTTAACCTCTTTGTACTTGCATTTCCCCACTGGTAAAATGAAGAATAATGGTCATACTTACTTCATAGGTTGTGAGGATTAAATGAGTTCATGCATGCAAGATACTTAGAGCAGCTCCTGGCACACAGCAAGTACTCAATAAACACTTTCTATCATTCTTTCTAGCTTTCAGGATGGCAGCATCTGCTGTTCTGAACGATTTTCCTATCTAGGCTCCAGCCAAGTGCAGAAGAGTTCGAGGCTGAGGTTGCCAGGGGAAGCAGACATTTCTGAGTTCTCCATTTCTCAACTGCAAACACCTTGAAAGGCTCTTCAGCCCTTTCCTTAGCAACCTTCACAGCTTATTCTAAGCCCTGTATTTAAGAACTTGGAATTGCAAGGTGTTTTAGAGGTGGTTTTTTTGCTGAAAAAGAAAAGGGGGCATGGCCTGAGTGTGGCTAAGGCAAATGCTCTGGCAGGACAGTGCCAACCTTGGTTCTCATCATTCTTTGATGAGCTTCTGCTCCACATGGGCGACAGGATGGGCTGGTCCTATCCTACAAGCTGGTCCAGCCCATGGCTGCTGACGCCAGCACTCTAGCCAACCATCAGAAAGGCTTGATACTGGGTCCAGCCCATGGCTGCTGATGCCAGCGCTCTAGCCAACCATCAGAAAGGCTTGATACTGATGCTGCAAGGGGCATCCTGCTGCAGTCTTCCCCCATCTTGTGGCTTCAGGCCCGCTCTGTGTGTGGAGGCGGGAATTACTCCAGTTGTCAACTTTGACTCTAGCTACCTCACCCCACTTTACTGGGTCCTAACTTCCCCTCCCCACCTGAGATGCTCTGCCAGTTTCTCTTTTGGGTCGTGGCTGGATCAGACCCAGGAAATCAGTGTCTTCGGTGGTTTTTGCCTCCTCTGGAGGAAGGATGGATGGGGCTGGGCTGGTTGCTTGAAGAGGAAAAGGATGAGGGTGTGTTGGGGAACAGGTGTGCAGAAATGGTGAAGTGGCATGGAAGATGGAGGATTTAAATGTTAAAGGGTGGGTAGAAAATGTACCAAGATATTTTGAGGGCTAAATTTGTTCTGGAAGTTAAATGCATAGAATGCGATGAATCAGAGGAACAAGAGCCACTTAAGATTTTTAAAGCCGTTGGGTTGCCCAGGCGATACACAGACGTTTTGTGGATGGTTTGTTATTAGCAGTAAACATTTACATAGCACTTCACCTCCTCAAATATTCGTCCATAAAACCCTGGAATGGTAGTGACAGCCAGAAAACCAAGACCCAGGGAGGATTTGCTCAAGGTCACAAAGCTGGTTTGCAGCTGAGCTGACGGGAGAGCCTAGGTATCTTGGCTTTGTGCTGCTACCTGCCAGGGGCTTCCGCCTTGCTTAGATAACTTGCTTTGCAATACCGAGTGAGGAAGGTGGAAGCTGACTGGCTACAGCCTTCAGCTGGAGGAACAGAGAGGCAGGAAGGGGAGCGATCTGTTGACCAAGGAGAAAGCTGTATCTGACCTATCTGCTTCCAGACGTACCTCCTGAGCCCTCGAACCCTGAAGCTGCATGCTTTCTTGTACCTCCTCATCTACCTGGGTTGTCTCTCTTGGCAAATGACACTGCTGAGCTCCCAGCTTCCCAAGCAGCTTGACTTCTCCCCTTTGCCCCCTCGCCACCCGCCCCTTGCCTAAGCAATCACCAAGACCTTGAATTCCATCTGTTTAGTATTTGATTTGCTCACTATTCTCCATCCCTGCTACCACTCTCTGTCTACCATACAGCCTACTAATTAGCCTCTTCACCTCCATTCTTTATTCCCTCCTATCCACTGTACTTCCAAATACCTAATCAGATCACTCTCTTGCTGAAAACCCTTCCAGGGCTCTCAATGGCCTCGAGTTAAATGAAGCCCAGACACCTCATCACAAGGCTCGCGTCCCGTCTCCCGGCTTGTCCAGGGCATGGCCTCACACAGCTCCCCAGCCAAAAGGACGCTTAGTTCCCTGACCTCATCATGCTGTGAGTACGTTGGTGATGGAGCCAGAGGGAGCCAAGAAAGATCACAGGAATGGGGGGGTGGTTTGAGCAGGAGGAAGAGGGAGGGGGGAAGAGAGGGAGAGAGGAAAGAGGGGAGAAAGGGGAAAGAGAGAGAGAGAGACAGAGAAAGGCTGAGCCTGGCTGTACTGAACCATTGGCCAACATGGAAGAACCTCCCTCATATGGGATGTTCTCAACTCAAGAGCATTGGCATGAGCCTCAGAGGTGGGTGTTGTCCATCAATGCAAGGCCACAGACTCAAAACTCTCTCTCTCTCCAGACGGCTTATCCTGATTTGGTGACCAAAGCACAGCCACCCATAACAGGTGTGACATTTCTTACTGGCTATGTGATACTGAGTGAGTCACTTAATGTAATGAAGCCATGGGCCTCAGTTTCCTCATCTGTGAAATGGGGATAATAGCTGACCTGCTGTGCAGATGTCTGTTTGTCTGATTTGGTTGCACAGCCTATGAACCCCCTTCCATATTGGGGACCCTCTTTGTATGAGCCTCCATGGTGGGAGTGGACTGTTTCCTACTGATAAACTGAAAAAGCCAGATGCTGTGACAGCCTCCCAGCAGTGAGAGAGTGAGGTGTTCATGCCTAGGTCTTTGCATCTTAAGAGTAATGCAAAGGTGCAGGCCCCATTGAGAATCATTCCAGTAGAGGCAGTGGGTTGGGAGGGTGGCAGTGACAATGACAGTGGGGGCGGTCACCGCGGTGTCCAGCTCAGTCTCTTGCTGCAGCATGAACTTGCTTTCTTCCATGCTTTCTAGTCATGTCTGAGAACAGCTTGATTTCCTCCCAGTAAGTTCCATCTGTGCTCTTTAGCTGACCAGAGTCCATTTCTGTGGATAGATGAAACCGAGTCTTGACTCAAATACTCACCTACTCACAGGGCAGTGAGGGAGATGCAAAACGTGGAGCTGGGGCTGCTTCAGTGAATCTGGAGTGCAGTTCTGTGGGGAAGGGTGAAGCCCTGGGACGGGGAGCACAGCATCTACTGCATGTTTTCAATCAAGCTGGAACCCGAGTCAAAAATCATATCAAATATCAGGCATTCCACTGGGAGGAGATGATATTGTGACTATGCTTTGGAAAGGACAAGGAAAATATAAGACTTTCTACCAATAGAGAGCCCTCCCACTCCTCCTCCTCCATGTCTTAAATTTAGCTTAAAAACATAATTGTTTTTTTAAAATGGGGAAAGGCACATGTCCATTCCCATAGATCATTAGCATTGAGGAGCAGACATTTATTTCTGTGCTGTGCCTGTCGGGTCTCAAGTCTGGCTTTGGCAACCTCCCAAGTCATTTTTATCTGGTGGGACAGAGGGACACTCCTGCAAGCCATGCTCTGGCCTTGGCTTCCTCTGGGGTAGGCACATTCCAGGCTAAGGTCTGGGCTTCACTTGGCAGAGCAGCAGAAGCAGATTCACTTGCTCTCCAGCCATCGCCATCCTGCCGGGGGGTGGGGCGGTGGATCCAGGGGCTCATATCTGTTTGCTTAGATCCTGGGTCCTCAGGAGCTGGTGCCAGGACTGGTGGGAGACTGGGCTCCAGCCATCTGTCATGTTAAATGGTCTGGGCCACATATAAAAGACATGGTTTTCATATCCCATTACCCAAATGCTGTTGTTTTGGCCACTTTGGAAAACTTCGAGACACAAGAGCCTGAAATGTGTCCCTGGGGACACATAGGACTTGCTGTTGAGTCCTCACCCTGGCTCCCTTCCCGGTTGACTCTGCCATCTCTGGGAAATAGGCACTTTGAAGACACCATATTTAATCACAGCACTTTGGTTTTGTTTTAATGTTTTGAAGGAGCAGGTTGTCAGGCTGACTTATGCAAAAGCAGAACCATTAACCTCACAAAGAACTCAGAGCCATCAGCAAGGGGATGGAGGCTGAGGCTGCTGAGGTGGTTTGCAAGGTCTCTCTCTGCTGCTGCAGGGAAACTCACCACTGCGCTGCTGGCCTGCCACTGGGGTGGGCTCCAGCACGGCCCCCTCCTCAGTGCACTCCCAGGGGCCAGCCTACATGGAGGCTTCTGGTTCCAGGGGGCAGTGGGTGGGGTGGGGCCATAGGGAAAGGGCTCTGATCTGGGACGCTGGAAGGGGTACATGTCCACCTGAGTTACGGAGCAGCCCAGCAGCCTGCATTCCCTTCAGCTCTTTGGGCCTCAGTTTTCTCACCTGTAAAATGATCCCCAAGTGCATTTCTAATTATAGCTTTTCTTCGGTGCTTGTTATTTCCCACCAGCCTCTGAGGTGTCAGGCCACTGGGCTGTGGTTCTGGGGTCTGGGCCACTGCCACTCTCTCCTTTATCAGCCATTTCAACAGGCAAAAAATGCAATCCCCCACAGAACACTGGACAAATGTCCCACTGTTTCATGGGAATTGCCTCTCTGGAACTGCATGGGTTGATCTTGGTAATTAACAAGCAAAGCTGGGGTACAGCTCCCTGGTTGTCTGACCTGGAAATCAACTGGCCACCTGCTATTATCTAAGACCAAACTGATGAGGGGCCCTGGGCACAGTCACACTGTCTGTGGATCCCAGACATCAGATCATCAAGGTGCACAGCAGGGAAGGGGGGCAATTTGATTGATTTAAAAAAATCATCTATACCAAAAATATTCCATTTAAACCAAATAAGTTTATTTGATTATACACAGAGTACCAGTGAATTTAAAGGAAGTGAATATGAAAGTTCCTATGTTTCCTTCCAAGCAAAATGTTGGTGTTCCTGCTGGACAGATAGGGGCAGAGAAGGGGAAGGAAGTCATAATGATAGCAGCAGGTGCTGCCATCATGCCAGCTGCTGCAGGGAGGCGCAGCTGGGGCTGCACTCTCCATGGAGCTTGTAGGAGCCACCCCCCTTCTGAGTTGGAGCGAGAGCTCCCTGGGTGCTGCTGCAGCCACCCAAACTGCGCTGCAGACCCAGGCCTCCTGCTCTGTGGATCAGGAAGGAGCCCCATCTTCCTGGGCAAGGCTACAGCCACCCAAGCTGCGGCTGTGGATTCAAGTCTCCCTGTGCTCTTGTGGGAGGTGGCAGGAGAAGGCAGGATCTGCCCTCCCAGGTGCAGCTGGACCCACTGCTGCAGACCTGGGCCTCCAGCTCCATGGAGCAGGCAGGAGACAAGTGGGAGCCCCGCACCTTGCGAGGTGGTGGGGTGGGAGATCCTCCGGTGCAGCTGCGGCCACCCTCCCGGGTGCAGGACACAGGCATCTCTGCAGCCTGCACCCTTGGGGGCCCAGGAAGGTTTCCCCTACTGTTCCCTGAAGGCTCAGAGCAGGGTTGGGGTGAAGCCTCAGGGCCATGAATGGCAATGGGAGGCAGACAGATTCCTGGGTGGAAAAGGGTAGGTCCTGGTAAAGCCTCTCCTTCAGGCCGGGGAGGGCCTGAAGCCTGAGGGCTGGGCTGCCAGTCCCACAGAGCAGGATGGGGACTTGTGGTGCCTCTTCCACCAGCCCATGGCCACCCTTGGACCAATCAACATGCACTTCCTCCCCTCTGAGGTCCACTAAAGCCCAGGCTCAGCCAGAGCAGGGCAGAGAATGTAGAGATGATGGGATGAGAAGACCAGCTCAGAGAGGAAATACTGTCTCTGCTGAGAGCTTCAGAGCCCTGCAGAGATGTGGGGACTACCAGCTGCAGAGAGGAGCAACCCTCTCCAGGGCCTTGTCTGTGCTGAGAGCAGCAGACATCAGGGGACCTGCCCACAGAGAGGAGCTACCCACTGTGGGTCTCCTCTAAGCTGTCCTAAACTTAATAAAGCTCATCTTCGCCTTGTTGCATACTTCATTCTTCCTGGATGCCTGCCAGAACTTGGGCAAAGGTGCTGCCGGTTTCTGGCCAGAAAATAGAGATGACACTCCAAAGATCTTGTAGCAATGGCTGATTTGCCTGATATCTGGTAGTTCAAATCTTAAGCCCATCTTCTCAAACCATCCTTAAAAGCTCACATCCTTGTCATCTCTGTGTAGGCTGAGGAAAAGCTAAAGCAAAAGCATTTTTTTTAATCCTTTCAACACTTATTCAAGTGAATCAGGACCACCAGGAAGGACAGGAGGTGCCTGTTGAGGCCTTTTGGTTTCATCACCCGCCTTCTGGAAGCTTGCACTCTGCTGTCCACTATCCCGGCCAAGGGGCAAGGAGCTGGTGCTGTCTCCCTCTGCTTCTGTAGGCATCCCCTGTCATCCTGGCCATAAATTCCTTCCTTGTAGAGAGCAGAAATCTGACTCCCTGTAACATACTGGAAGGGAAATTTGCATGGAAAACAAATCTCTTTGAAATGACACCTTCACCTGACTGGTTGACCCAGAAATCACCTTTGCCTTTGTCCAATAATTGAGGCTTTTAGGACCCAGAAATTATTAGGGTGATTTTTTTGAGCCGGGAATTCGTCAGGAACTGGGTCTGTAGGTACTAATTCTCGGGTTTCCCATGGCCATTGATTTCCCATTACAGGTTCTCCACATACGTAACACGAGGTGACATCGAGAGACCAGGCTACATCCTCAGCTAACTGCAAAAACAAATTTCTTGTTTTTCCTGGAATTTCTGGTACTGACACATTTAGTTCATCATAGAAAGTTTGAAACACTGGCTCAGGAGAGTGTTTATAAACTTCTCCTCAAACTAAGATATTTATCGGGGATCCAGCCTGGCCCCATCGATTCCTAAGGTCACACACTCCCCTTTTTTCCAGCGAGGATTAAGGGGATTGGTTATTACTAGCTCTAAGGGGTTACATTGTCCTTTAGTACAAGAAGGGCTACTTTTTCCTTTCTGAAGGTGGACTGGATCCTTTTCATTTTTTATCCAAGTGGCCCAAATGACACAAGACCAGCATCCACATTCATTTTTAGAGTCCTAATTCATGACAAATGTACTTATTTTCAGTCATATAGCCTTTTTCACAATTAAAAGAGCCACATCCCCTTCCTAACTTACTGCTATTAATGACAGCACAGGCATCAAATTTCAAGATTATGCATTTGGGACCCCTTTTTCTTCTGTTCTAGCTAATACTTTACTTGTATCATTTATGAGTCCCTACCAGTCTTCAGTCCTTAATCTTATTTTAAAAACTGTGGACATGGGAGGCTCAGAGGGGTCATAACACACACTGGCCGGTCGTTTCCTGGGCTACATACCTTGTAGAACATTAAAGAAATAATTTCCTTTTAGAGTCCTTGTACACTTAAAATAACCATAAAATAATAGGACTGTAGCAACCTTTTGTCCTGCAGCAGTGACTTGATGTATATACTGGGAACAGTCCTAGGTCAGTTGAAGTCCTTACTGTACAAGTCCAAATTTTAAGGAAAATGAGTCCTGCGATGAGTTTCCTCATGCTTTGGCCATGCGTGGACCAGTCAGCTTCCGGGTGTGACTGGAGAAGGGCTTGTCATCTTCTTCAGAGACACTTTGCAAGGGTTGGCGAAGCTGCTCCTGTCCACGTACAGCTCCCAGTTTACTGATGTTCAAGGATGGTCTCAGAGGTTGGGCCTGCTAGAATAAATTGAGTCCAACACCTCTATACAGTTATGTTCAACTGGGTTCTCTGATATCGGGAGAATGGTGGCAGGGTTCAGGGTATTGCAAACTCCGATGGTTGTGTGGGAATTTTCACATAGCAAGCTTTGGTATCTAGCTAGTCTAGTATTTGTTAGCCATTGATGTCCTTTGGTATTTATTAAAGTCACCACAGCATGGGAGGTCTTTATGTTTAGGTTTTGTCCAAAAGTTAGCTTATCCGCTTCTTGTGCTAGCAGGGCTGTTGCTGCCAAGGCCCTCAAACGTGGGGGCCAACCCTTAGAAACCCCATCTAGTTGTTTAGAGAGGTAGGCCACCGGCCTCGGCAAGGGTCCCACAGTCTGGATTAAAACTCTAACTGCCATTTTAAAAAAATTTTCTCTTTGACACATATAGTGTAAAAGGTTTTGTCAGGTCAGGTAGCCCCAGGGCTGGGGCTGACATGAATTTTTCTTTTAACTCATGAAAAGCTCGTTGCTGTTGGTTGTAATAGATGTAGTTTATTTAGTTTACATTTTTATTAACTGTCACGTACCAAAATATTGACTTAAATTCTGCAGCTTTTTGATTTTGGGCTTTAATTGATCAGGTATTTCCTGTGGGACTCCAGTTGCATCTAAATAGACATGAGTGTCGAAAGACGGGCTTCTCTCGCTTTATGATGTCTTATTTTTCTCCCTCTGGTTGATGAAGTGCCAGGGTGAAAGGGATAGCCAACTGGACTAAAGTACAAGTGCCACTCCAATTATTCGGCAGAGTGCCCAGTAAAGGTCCACCACACATCCACTCAGGGATGAACAAGGGCTGACTGATTGATAAGCTCTTGAAAATTCTTAAGCTCACTGCATCCCTTCAGGTCTCCAAGGAACGTTAAGTTTCCTCCCTGTCGTGAGAGACACGAAGTGAACTTAATGTTGGGAGACAGAAGCTGGATGGCCCTCGGGGGCTGACCCACAGGGTGCCGGATTTCGGGATACAGCAGAGAGAGAGCTTGGCAAGACTTGTTACCCTAGGCTGTAGAATCTTGGAAAAGAGCTACCATACAGCCCATGCCTGGTTGACTGGAGGATTACCCTAGTGGAAAGGGGACAATCTGGGCCTCTGGCCTGCCGTGCACACAAGTATAACAATTGCTTTTGCTTAACATGTGGACAGAGTATTTGATCCATTCCAACCAGGCATTTACATCCTGGTATCCTGTCTTAACTGCCAAAGTTTGTTTTAAGTCTTTGACTTCTATGATCCTCTAGTAAAATGAATGTATGATTTTAGGAAACTACAAAAACTGGTTGGGGCAGTCCATCCTTGCTCTTTAGTGGTCCACAGAATGTTGGACCAACTATGGCATAAAAGCTCTACATTGGGGGGCAAGACTACTTGTTGATACCAGGGTCTTTATTGAAATCTCCCTGGATTAAATGGTCCTAATTTACTAATGCCCAGTCTGAGGAGAGTCAAGAGGGATAGAGGTGCTTTTCTGAAGTAGAGAGCTGTCTTTGACTTGGCAAGTCCCCACAGGGTATAACAAGGCAAGCATTAAATGCAATAGTTTGAGGCGAAATTGACTTGGTTATGTTAATAACTAGATGGTCAGCAGTAGAGCGAGGAAGGAAGAAACAATCATAGAATAGATGAAAGAGAGTTAAATTTTTCTTAGCTTTAATTTGGTAGGGTTTTCCCCTGGGACTATGCCCTACAACTCTAGAGTGGGTGGTGCTTCCTTGACTCGGGTGTGATGAGTCCATCCCCTTTCTGCTGTATGAACAGCAGTCTCGGTGGTTAGCAGCACAAGGTAGGGTCCTTCCCAGGCTGGCTCAAGTTTTCCTTCTTTCCACCCTTTGATGAGAACGTGATCGTCAGGCTGGTGCTGGTTTACCAGAAATTCTAGGGGTGGTACATGTGCTAAACCAAGTATATAATTTTTAAGAAATTGACCTTTTGTTTTAAATGTGGGGACATCAGCAGTGGACTTTATAGTCCTTGGTGCGTTCTGAGAAATTTCCTTTAGCACTTATTTTTATTAGTTTTTTAGACCAAAGAAAGCCAAACACCATTTTATATTTGACAATGTTTTCTGTATGATTTTTATACCAGATAAGCTAAATTTCACTTTTATATTAGTGTGTTATTAATGTTAAACTTAGTTTTAATAAAAACTTGTAGACATATTTAATTTTTAATGTCTGACCATAAGGTAAAATTTTTATAGACTCTTTTTAACCTTTTATAGTTTTTGTTAAAGAGCAGGTTAGTGCCTTAAGAAAAATCCCTTGCATTTTTATTTTAATGTTCAGTTCACAGAAGAACTGGATGATACCCCTTTAACTTTAGCCAATATGTTTGCACACAGAATTTTCTTTACAATTAACGTTTTAAAACTTGCTTAGACCTTCAATTTTTTTTAACCACTTAATGTAGGTAAAAATTCACATTCTTATGCCTTCTTATAATTCTATTACCAGAGGTATATTTTACTTTCCTTACACACCTTGCACATAAACTGTTTTTTTTTTCAATAGTTTTACATTTGGGAGGCCTAATTACTTTTAAATTATGTAACATTTCTTGCATAAATTCTTTTTTTATAACTTTTTTTCACAACTTTTGCAGATAATTCTTTGACATGCCTCAGCTTTCTGACTTATTATAAATATATATATTCTAAACAACTAGTTAATTTATTTCAGGACAAGAATTTACCATATAACTTTTTTTAACATAAATTCTGCTCCCCCCATTTTTTCCCCCTTTTTTCGAAGATAATCATTCTTTTCCAAAGTGAACTTCCCTTATGTCTGTGGACTAGATTGTCTAAGGCCACAAGATTAGAAGTTACTGTAATACATGTTACACTGTTAACTTCTAGCAAACTTTACTTTTGTTGAAAATATTAAGTTTGGGATTTCAATTATCCTTTGTTATTAATAAGACTTTGTTTAGTCCAAATTAACTTAGAATTGGTATAGATGGCTTTTTTATTTTCCCTTCAATTACCCGGGAGGAACCATCTATCTTCCTGTCCTGAAAGGAGTTCCTCTTAGGTCTGGTCAGACCTTTGTATGGTAATCAAGATTTAGATCCCCTGTTAGAGAACCTGCTAGGTTACGGGAATTTTCAGTGGCTAATGTTAAATCATATTTTTCTTTTTTTTTTTTTTTTAACACAATAGCCCTATACTTTAAGATTTTTAAGTTAGTAAGCTACATTTTTGCCGCCCCCCCCGCCCACCCTTTTTTTTTTCCTTAGGATACTTCCGAACTGGTGAGGTGTGCTGACAATGAGGTTTCATCTAAAAGTTATTTTTCTACTTTCTTCTGTTAGCAAAGCAGTTGCCGCTACAGACTGAATGCCTCTGGGCCAGCTGCGGGTCACTGGGTTAAAGATTTTTGATAGGAAGGCTACAGGTTGTCAGTGGCCTCAGTGCTTTTGGGCTATGCCCTTGTTTACACTGACAACAGGGTGGTATTGGAGTGTTACAGGGTCATGGAGAAGACCTTCAATGATCAATTATAGGCTTTAAATTTGCCCTAGCTTTTATAGGAATAGGGTACACTTTTTTTTCTTGACTACTTGTATATTTCTCCCTTTTTCTCTTTCTCTATTTTTCTGTCTCTTTGACTTTTCTTTTGCCTCTGTCTCTTTCTCTCTGCCTCTCTCTTTCTCTCTCTCTCTGTCTTTCCTTGACTCCGTCTTTGTCTCTCTGTCTCTTCCTCTCTCTCTCTCTGCTGGTCTTTCCTTGCTTCTGCCAGCCGCTTATGCTGCTGTTCTCTCAACCACCGTGGGTGGGGCAGGGAGGTGGTTGTCTAAAACCAGCTGTAACCAAGTGTCTATGTACAGGAACTGGTCTGGGTGCCCTGGCTTACAGGTTACCTTGTGCCATACCTTTGAAACAAGGGACCTGGCTTCCTTCTGATGGCCAACCCACCTCTAATGCTGGCCAGTCTATTTCACACAAAGTTACTAAGTTTTCCTGGTGTCATGGTAACACCATAATCTCCCTTAAATCCTTTCTTGAAATTTTTCAACATAGTTCCTAGTAGGGTGGGCTTACTTTGTGCCTGACCCATACTTCCTCGAGACAAAACACCATGCTCACACCACACACACACCACACACACACCACAAAACAAAGAACAGGTAAAAAGGGCACACACACACTTTTACAGTTTACACCAAACCCGAACCAAAACCATCAGAGTATCAAGAAATCCAAACCAGGTCAAAACCAAAACCAAAGTATCAAGCAATCCAAGTCAAGTCAAAAACTAAAACCAAAGTGCCGGTACAGGCACATCGTAGGTGATCAGGTCATTCTTCCACTCAAATGGAATGGGCAAGTTCCAAAGACCAGTCTTACCAAGCTTCAGATGTCTGGACTCCCAAGTGCCAGTTCCTTCCCAGTGTTCAGCCACTGTGTTGATCCTCCACAGAGGCCTGCCACACGCTGCTCTGGCAAGGTGGTCCACAGGGGCAACTGCCTACCCAGGAGGGCTCTTTGGATCCACATCACTCAGGCTGGTCGGAGTCCCCCACACGGATGCTCCACAGGACAGGCCTAAGCCGCCTAAGGGGCTGCCTCGACTGTTAATCACCTTGCTTCCCGGTCAGGGAAACAAGAAATGCACCTCGCTTCCTGCTCAGGGAACCAAGAAATGTAGCAGGATGAGCCGCAGACAAGAACCCCTCAGACACCAAGTTGTAGAAGGAAAGGGCTTTATTCAGCTGGGAGCATCAGCAGACTCATGTCTCTAAAAACTGAGCTCCCTGAGTGAGCAATTCCTGTCCCTTTTAAGGGCTTACAATTCTAAGGGGGTCAGTGTGAAAGGTTCGTGATCGATTGAGCAAGCAGGGGGTACGTGACTGAGGGCTGCATGCACCGGTAATCAGAACGGAACAGAACAGGAAGGGATTTTCATGACGCTTTTCCATACAATGTCTGAAATCTATAGATAACACAAGCAGTTAGGTCAGGGGTTGATTTTTAACTACCAGGTCCAGGGCACAGTGCTGGGCTATCTGCCCGTGAATTCCATTTCTGCCTTTTAGTTTTTACTTCTTTCTTTGGAGGCAGAAATTGGGGATAAGACAATATGAGGGGTGGTCTCCTCCCTTACAACCAAGTTGATTGTTTCATACCTTCTTTCCAAATCTGTAAATGAAGACAGTATTGATTTCGGAGTATTCTTATGGAGATTAACTAAGATAACATTTAAAAAAATGCCTACCAGGAAACCATAAGTAGCTACCAAATAAACCTTAAGTCCCCTTCCCTTACCTTACTCCCTACCCATTTTAAACTTGTCAAGTGACGTAGTTTCATGTCACTTAATTGTACTCGCATTTTCTGAACCTTTCTAGTTTGGCAGCAAGAATTATTCATACTATAATATACTTGAGACAGGGTTGACCCACAGAGTAGAAAATTCATTCATTCGTTTACTTGTCCATTCATTCATCCATCCAACATTTCTGGAGCAACTGCTAAGGCCCAGGCACTATGATAGTTGCTGGAAACACAGAAGCTAAAGACAAGGAGTTTATAGCCTAGTGGGGGACAATCTAATACAGCATCAGCAGGAGTAGAGATCAGTGAGGCTGGGGGGCCTCTTGGAGCACTTGGAAAGAGTTTCAAGCCAGAAGCTGGGGCAATGCCAGGCAGGTGTGCTGGAGGTGGGGCTGTTCGACTCTGGAGAGATGAGAGGAGTTAGCCAGGAGTTAGACACTTGAGGCTTTAGAGACGAGGAATATCCAGATCCTGCAGGAGGGCCTTGTGTGTCATGCTAAGGAATTTAGATTTGGTTTTGAAGGCAATGGCTAGCCCTTAGACAGAGGAGTGACATAGATTTTTGTTCTAGAAATACCCTTTTGCATTTCAGAGAATGGGCTGGGAGGAGGCAAGACTGAGACCAGTGAGAGTTACAGCAGTGGTTCGACTTGACCAGGGTGGGGGCCTGATCCGAAGCAGTGAGAGTGGGCACAGAGAGAGAGAGATCAGTATCAGAGAGGGCACCAAACTGGAGTTACTAGCACTTGGGGACTATTTCAACGTGGGGCTGAAGGCAAAGAAGCAGAATGACCTCCGGAAGGCAGAGGCCTCCAGATATGCATGGCAGATGATGTTCACTGTGATGGGGATCGTGGGAGGTCAGGATCAAGGAGTCAGAGGGGGAAGAGCCACGTGTGAGACATGGGGACATGCATGTTTCAGAGCTGGTGGAGGGGAGGGACCTGGAGAGGATGAAAAACCACAAGGGAATGGCATCCCAGAAATCAAGGAAAGATGGGATTCC
The DNA here is from genome assembly GCF_028878055.3 of Symphalangus syndactylus. Lineage (NCBI taxonomy): Eukaryota > Metazoa > Chordata > Mammalia > Primates > Hylobatidae > Symphalangus > Symphalangus syndactylus. Next base: position 151,482,966 of record NC_072427.2, on the reverse strand, counting down.
AAGAAGGAGAGGTACGTAGTATCAAAGGCTGCAGTCAAGCAAGGTAAGGGCTGAAAAATGTTACATATCAAAGGAGAAGCTCCCTTCTAGAGACATTGGCCAGAACTGTTTCCTCAGAGAGTCTAAGCCAAGGGTTGTGAACTGAATAGGGGGTGAGCAAATGGAGAAATGTATAGTCTACTCTTCCAAGAAGCTTGTCTTGAAAGAGAAGGTGAGATATGGCGTGGTGTCACAGGGAGCTGGCTGAGGCTTGAGCATGTTTACCTACTGGGAGGAACCTGGCTGGTAGCAGCAAGAAGGGGTAGGGAATGCTCTCGGCAGGCAGTGAAGGCATTAAAGGAGCAGGAATTTTTGCTTAAAGACAGAGGAGTTTGGAATAGACGGCAGAGTTTAAAGAATGCTGAAGCTTCTTTCTCAGCCTGTGGGGCAAGTGCCCCCAAGTCCCCCTAGAAGGGGTTGTGAGGAGACATGGGATCCCTTCTCAGAGAAGGCCCGGGTTGAAGTGGAAGACGCAGATCAGAGGGGGTTTGGGCAGAGGTCTGGTGTGGCTGAGATGATGGTGATGGCAGGGAGAAGGCCACAATGTGACAGGGCTGCCCACAACAGCCCTCACTGCAAGATAGAGATAGGGCTTTTCTTTGGCTTCACTTTCCATTTTGCAGGAAGCAAGTCACCTTGCACTTCAGCCTGTGGAGGTGAACCCAGGACTGTGATTCTGCCATGGGGAGCATTGGCTGACTGCAGAGTAAGATACACGCTCAAGGAACTTAACTCTCTTGTTAAGGGCAGAATGGAAACACTTTGAAATAATGGTTCAGGGAGTTCCACTGGGGAAAGACAAAAGCAGGGTCAGAATGCAGAGGAGATGACATGCAAAGCATGTGATCCCAAGGCAGTGGAGAGTACCTGAGACTGCCGAGAGGGAAATCTGCCCAGCCCAGGCAGGAAGGGCTGGAGGGAGGAGACAGCTCAGGAGGCCGATGGGGCTGGAGAGCAACAACAGGAGAGGTGAGAAAGGCTCTCTGCGCAAGAGGCTGCAGGTCTCAGTGCCTGCCTGGCCTTCCATTCTAGGTGCTCATCTTTATGGCCTGGTCATGTGATCCAAATTGGTCTCTAGCTCCAAGAAAGAATTCTTTTTTTGTTGTCTTTGTTTTTTTTCTTTGTTTTGTTTTGAAAAAAGCAATGCAGTCACTTGGGACTTAACACATGAAATCAGGTGGTGAAAGTGTGGAAATGGATTAAAAATAGAGCAGGAACATTGAATCAACAGGTGAAAGGGATCGTCCTATTCCCAGAAGAAATGGTCATCCTCTTATAATCGTCCATAGATTTCTCTGGGACACAGACCTAGCAGTGGGATTGCTGATTTACAGAGTATCTAAATGGCTTCACAGGAAATGCCATACTGCTCTCCAGGATGTGCAATTTACAGCACTCCCAGCGGCAGTCTTCAGAGATCCCGCTCCCCACATCCTCTCCAATGCTTGGTGGTAGCTTACCTCCCACTGGCTGCTAATCTGATGGATGGAAAGTGGCATCTTGTTTTGTGTTGTGTGTCTTTGATCAATAGTGAGGTTAGCATCCCTTCATACATTAGTTAGCCTCCTGTGAATTCATATCCTTTGGACGATTATAAGAGGATGCCCATTACAGTATTGTTTGCAGTAGCAGAGAGCTGTCTGACAGACATACCCTTCACCAGGGGAATGGAGAAGTAATGATAACAATGTTAGCTAGGGTTTTTCTTTTCTTTTTTTTTTTTTTAATGAGACGGAGTCTCGCTCTGTCGCCCAGGCTGGAGTGCAGTGGCGCAGTCTCGGCTCACTGCAAGCTCCGCCTCCCGGGTTCACGCCATTCTCCTGCCTCAGCCTCTCCGAGTAGCTGGGACTACAGGTGCCCGCCACCACGCCCGGCTAATTTTTTGTATTTTTAGTAGAGACGGGGTTTCACCGTGGTCTCGATCTCCTGACCTCGTGATCCGCCCGCCTCGGCCTCCCAAAGTGCGGGTTTTTCTTTTTTGAGCACTTATGTGCAAAGGATTTCTCAATGCTCTTCAGATACATACATTCGAAACTCATTTAATCCTCGTAACCACCCTGCAGTATAGACACTCCTACTGTCTCATTTTATATATCAGGAATCTGAGGCACCGAGCAGTTAAGTAATTTTCTCAAGATCACACAGCTGATAAGTGGCAGAGTGGGATATGGTGGGGTAGACATAGTGGAAGTTAGAAACGATGAACTAGATTTAGTGACAAGATTTTTTTTTTTTTAGATGAAGTCTCTCTCTGTCACCCAGGCTGGAGTGCAGTGGCATGATCTTGGCTCACTGCAACCTCGGCCTCCCGGGTTCAAGCAATTCTCCTGCCTCACCCTCCCAACTAGCTGGGACTACAGGCACATGCCACCATGCCCAGCTAATTTTTGTATTTTTAGTAGAGATGGAGTTTTGCCATGTTGGCCAGGCTGGTCTCGAACTCAGGTGATCCACCTGCCTCAGCCTCCCAAAGTGCTGGGATTACAGGCATGAGCCACCATGCCCAGCCTAGTGACAAGATTTTTAAAAGATTTCATGTTGCATGAAAAAGTGAGATGCATAGCCCAACATTACTCTTATAAAAGCACAGACATTCACAAAAAAACTGTTAGATGTCCTTCAGTGAAAAAACATTTGAGTGGGTCCCCATAGGCAGGAGTGGGAAGGGAGAATGAAAAGGAACGTGAAGAGCCTTGGACACAACAATGAAATTATTTGTTGTGAGCTGGAGAGGATGATGAGCTTTGTGAACTCGAGCTCTAGTCATTAACAAGAAAGCACCACCATTAAAATCCTTTAGGGACTGTTGAATCCGGGGTAAGGTAGCCCAGAGAGGAGAAGGCTGAAGCTGAGGTGCTCCAGAGAAACCCCTGCACTGAGCCCATTTTTCTGAGGGCTACTAGGCACAAGCAAGAAAAGATAGTAGGAAAATGCAGATTTTGTCAATTCCCATTCACTTTGTAGTCTATCCACATGCACAAAACTAAAAGCAGGCCACCGTTCTCCTTGCTATCTAAAAAAGGTTTCTGGGCCACCTTCCCTCATTGCTATTTCCTGAACATACTAATTTTAACCTAACCCTAAGCAACATGAAATTAAGAGAGCAAGAACTATTTAAACACACACACCATAAAACGGCACAGCGTCCAGATCCCTACAGATTCATCGGTGTCTTTTCCCCCTCACGATGGGACATGGCTGACAGAGGAAGTTACAGAAGGAGCCCCCCAGAAAATGGAGCTGATGACAGGGCTGTTTGCAAACACTGGTGCCCAGGGCAGGTGTTCCGTGTGTGTTGCGGGTGGGAGATGTGTGCTGGAGGGGAGATGGTGAACATGAATGAAGCCCCCATCTTTTTTTTTTTTTTTAACTCGGATTCCAGCTGGGACTCTCACAGGGTGCAAGAGTTTACATGAGGCTGCAATGAAAGGGCAAGATTGATCAAAGGGCCTCAGGAGGAAGTGTTCCCAACACAGTGCTTGACTGCTGTGGCTCCATAGACGCCCTCACTCTCAGGCCAGACAAAGATCTCGGAGGTACAGGAGTCCCCAGTGAAGTTTGCTTTGCTTTGCTCTTTTTTTTTTGAGACAGAGTCTTGCTCTGTCGCCCAGGCTGGAGCGCAGTGGCGTGATCTCGGCTCACTGCAACCTCTGCCTCCTGGGTTCAAGCCATTCTCCTGCCTGAGCCTCCCAAGTATCTGGGACTACAGGCACCCACCACCACACCCGGCTAATTTTTGTATTTTTAGTAGAGATGGGGTTTCACCATGTTGGCCAGGCTGGTCTCAAACTTCTGACCTCAGGTGATCCGCCCATCTCGGCCTCCCAAAGTGCTGGGATTATAGGCATAAGCCACCTGATGCAGCCTGCTTTGCTCTTTATGTACTGCAGAAAGGGCGTTGAGCTGGTGAGTTGAAGGGTTTCTAGTCTTGGCTCTGCCTGTTCCCAGCTGTTTGAGTCTCTGAGTATCAGACAGGGATAATTAGACCACCTTGCCTCCTTCTCAAGGGAATGGGGAAGAGGTTCATAAGTTCATCCTGCAGAAATGCTTTCAAAACTGCCAAGTGCTGTATGGCTGTAGAAATGACAACGTCATGTGTTTTCTTTTCTTTTTTTTTTTTTTTTGAGACAGAGTCTCTCTCTGTCGCCCAGGCTGGAGTGCAGTGGCACAATCTCGGCTCACTGCAAGCTCCGCCTCCCAGGTTCACACCATTCTCCTCCCTCAGCCTCCCGAGTAGCTGGGACTACAGGCACCTGCCACCATGCCTGGCTAATTTTTTTGCATTTTCAGTAGAGATGGAGTTTCACCGTGTTAGCCAGGATGGTCTCGATCTCCTGACCTTGTGATCCACCCGTCTCGGCCTCCCAGAGTGCTGGGATTACAGGCGTGAGCCACCGCACCCGGCCAAGGTCATGTGTTTTGATCTGCACCTTCTCTGAACCTCTCAGGCTTGTGGGTCCTTTCCTAGTCCTAGGATGGTGAATTAAGCTTGATATATTTCATCTATAAGATACTGAGGGATTGGTCCCTGATGACACCCTATGTCCACAGGAAACTGAGGCTTGATGTCCAATTTATTCCTCCTCAGGAGGGGTGATTTTAGCGGGCAAGGGGAGATGATATGTGTTCAGGATGGAGAGTCCACACCTGTGGTGAGGTTGGGCGAAGGCTTGGCTCTGGTTGCCCTGTGACTTTGAGTGAAGGTTATTGGGTGCCTCAGGCACTGCTTACCTGCTTATAAAAAAGTCAAGTCGTCCCCTCCCCTTTGTGACCTTGTGAGATGGTTAGGATGCAATCACGCACTAAGTTCATCTCAGTCCTGGAGAAATATTTAGTTTTTCCTGTTGCATAGCTCCGTCACCTTCGTCTTTGACACTCACTTGCTTTTCAAACATCTTAATACAGTTGCCACAGAAACAGTGAGTGACTTTCAAGTTCATGCCTTTGAAAGGCAAAAGCTCCTCATCTTTTTAGCAACAGCAGCCCCAAGTAATCCAGGGGCTGAGCTACTGTGATAAAATTCTGGTTTTATCCCTCAGAACCCAGGTAGCTGCTTTCTTTCTTTTTTTCTTTTCTTTCTTTTTTTTTTTTATGAGCTGCTATTGTCAGCGTGCAGAAGATCTCTATTAATAGAGTAAAGATTTCATGCCACCAGTAATTTTTCTAAGAGAAGGCGGGAATGCAGCCGACTGGGCTCCGCCGTCCCCTTTTGTGTTGAGAAGTTTCAGCTGGGTGCGTGGCCATAATTGGGTTACGGGGCTGCCAATATGATTGTGCTGCCTGGAAATGCAAAAGCCACGAGTCAGTTAAACATCAAGGTGAAGTTATTTCCAGCGGATCGATTGCAGCATCTCCCAGACAGCATGGAGGCCTGGGTGATGGGAGAAACGGATCCAGCAGGCAAGGCTGTTATTTCTTTATACTGATGCCATGGCCTCTGTGGCAAGGCAAGTACAGGCTCTGCATTCCTGCTTCTGGGCAGCCTGCCCAGCTGGTGGGGTGTCCCAGTGGATGGGGAGAGTTTGGTAGGTTCAATTTGATTCAATTTGGCAAACATTTACTCACCTCCTACTGTGTCCAAAGTACACAAAATGAGGGTCCTCTTTTACCTTTTAAGTTATGAAAATGAAATATTCCAGTTCTGACAATTCAAATGACAGCTGGAAGGCCACCCCTTACCCCTTCAACCCCACCCTCCTGGGAATCCAACACTGAGTTTGCACTGTAGGCTTCCACAAGTGTTCAATGCTTCTAGAGACTTATCACATACACAGGGCTTTTATAAAAGAAAAATATGTATTTATATATATTTTCTGCAACTTCATTTTTTCCCCCTCAACCGTATGACATAGAAAGTTTCTAGGTTAATACAGGTAAATCTAGCTCATTTATTTATAAATGCCATACTGCTCTACGTACAGTTACATAGTATGAGTATTGTACAATTTATTTTATTTTTATATATTTTAAACTTTTATTTTAGGCTCAGGGGTACATGTGCAGGTTTGTTATATAGGTAAATTGTGTGTCCTAGGGGTTTGGTGTACAGATTACTTTATCCCCCAGGTAAAAAGCATAGTACTCGATAAGCAGTTTTTGAATCCTCATCGTCCTCCCACCCTCAGCCCTCAAGTAGGCCTCAGTGTCTGTTGTTCCCTTCTTTGTGTCCATGTGGGTATCTTAAAATTTATGTAATCATTCCCTTTCTGGTGTGCATTCAGGCTATATATATATATATATATATACACATTGCATTCTGCTACTCTTTCTGGGAGCATAGTATAACTAACACGGGGGCTTTTGGCGTAGACAGACCTGGGCCTGAATCCCAGCTTGACCACTTACTGTGTAACCTTAGGGATGTCCTCCGAGGTCCTCTAGCCTCAAGGGCTTCAGCTGCAAAATGAGAGCAGCAAACAGCTCACAGTGACACATGTGGTGAGGATGGAATGAGGTGATGTCCACTGTGTGTTTCTCACGCAGGGCCTGACACACGGTGAGGGCCCAGTTAGCTCCAGCAGTAACTTGGGGTTTGGGAGTCTTCATCTTGCCAGAATTCTCACTGCTGTAATTGAAGAACAGGACTCTTAAGGGTCTGGGGTCCCAAGGAAGAAGTCGCTGGAGAAATGCAGATCCAGCTTGCCCTGAGTCTACGATTCCTGCAGAAAAAGGCACAGCCACTTCTGAGTGGGGAGCCTGGGGAAGTCCTGGGCAGCCTCAGGGCCTCCTACTTCTGCTCTGTGAGCTGCCAGCGCACCTGTGAGGCATCTGGCTTATCCTAGGTGGGGGCATTGTGTTCAGAGAAGTGGAGGGAGGCTGCTCTGGTGGAGAGGGTCTTATGCAAGGTCCTCCTGCAAGGACCATCTCCCGTTTAGTCATTCGTGGTTTCAGGGACCCTGCTCTCGCCCATGTGGCTGGTGGGCTGCAGACACTGCAGACACTGTGACCAGAGCCACTGGCAGTTCTCCTTAGGGCACGTGGGGTTGGGCCGTCAGCCTTGACAGCTTGCTGCCCTTCAGGGCAGAGTGTTCTTCTCATGACACTTGCTTTCATGGGCAGCTTCCCTTCCCGCCGTGATATCAACATGGTCTTTTGATAGAGCCTCTTCATCCTAGGGTCCAGAAGTGGGGCGGGTAGTCCCAACGTCTTCTGTTTCTCCCATGAGGCCTCAGGGCCACCAGACAAATGCACTGATGGCAAATTCCTTTGCTATCCCAGCAATCCTGGGTGTTTATGTGGATTAGGACCCCCCATCCGTTTGCATAGGCTTCCTTATCTATGCACTCAGAACTTTCTAGGTCAGTAGTTCAAATAGTGACCCAGACTGACTTCAGTCACTGGTTAGCAGTGAAATGAGAAAAATAAGAACAGAGTGGTGAGTTTCATAAAGCTAAGTATATTCTATTTATGGGGATGCTCTTTGCCCTTTGGGATTCAGGGATTACTTTCTTGGCATTAAATGTCCTTTTAAAATTGATGGTCATTTCTTTTTATTTTTTCTTTCCTTTTTTACAAGGGAAACATTTAAACAATATTTTAATTTCTGTGATTTTCTGTTCAAGAACACCGTCCACATTTCCACTGGATGTTAATGTTTTTCACATTGATTTGCAAGATATATTTTAAAAACATTAATCCCTAAGGAAAATATTTGCAAGAAAATCACAGTTGGCCATATGCCAGTTAATTTTATGTATCATGCATACCTTTTGATGTGTAGCTTACATTTTATTTTTTTTGTATGACCTAGATAATAAAACAGTAAAAATAAATCTAACTCTGTTCTATATTTTATCTCAACTTTGTATGACTTATTTTCACTTAAACTTGAATAAGTCTTAAATTCACTGGCTCCCTCCATCCATCTGTTTTAATGTTCTTATTTGGACAGAAGACACTATTCTGGGTGGTCTCTTTCTCTCCCTGTCTCTCCTGGGTACCGCTGGTCTCAACAGAATGGACTCTCAGTCGTGTTACACCTTGCGAAAGCTTGAGAGATGTCACTGAGACACCTGGCTCTATTGTCTATTGTTCTGTAACCGTTAAAAACAAACCAAACAAATGTATTTTTAAGTGACTCCCTTATTTCTCTGAAACCTTACACTCTCCCTTTCTCAGCTTACATCCCAGTGACTTTCCTGATGGACTCAGCAGCAGAAAAGCTCCTTTGCTAGCTCACTGTTACAGTGCTCACTGCCAACAATTGCTATCACAATGTACACTTTTCAAGAGTCAGGAGTTCACTGTTATAACTTCCAATCACAGCACCTGTTGTTACTATTTCACTCAGGGGGGTTCACATGAGAAACAAAGGTGGGGTGTCTCTAGGGGCTCAACCTTAACCTAACGGGAACCACAAAGTGGCTCTGTCGTCTTTGCTGCTGGATAAATTTGTTCTCATCCACCCATTTGCTCTACTGTGCGTGAAATTGTTGTCTTAATTTTGGAGGATTTATTGTGTTCAGTGAGAATTAGGGGTTTCAAACAGGGCCAGAAATGGAGAGGGCAGTTGTGGCAGAAGTATGAGTTGGGCACCACGGTAGTGTGGAGAGAGCACTGCGTGTCTGGACCGTGGGCTCCAAGCCTGACTGTAATCTTTAATTACGGGAACTAGAGCAGGCTGCCACTTCTCTGTGCCTCATCTTTCTGCATCTGGAAAACAAATATAATGGTCTTTACGTGGGGGTCCCCACACAGACCACTGATGTGCAAAATGAAGATATTAGATCTTGATAATTGATGCTTATATTATCTTTTAAAAAACCTATCTAGGCCGGGTGTGGTGGCTCACGCCTGTAATCCCAGCACTTTGGGAGGTTGAGGCAGGTGGATCATGAGGTCAGGAGATCGAGACCATCCTGGCTAACATGGTGAAACCCTGTCTCTACTAAATATACAAAAAAAATTAGCCAGGCATGGCGGCACGTGCCTGTAGTCCCAGCTACTTGGGAGGCAGAGGCAGGAGAATTGCTAGAACCTGGGAGGCAGAGGTTGCAGTGAGCCAAGATGGCGCCACTGCACTCCAGCCTGGGAGACAGAGCAAGACTCCGTCAAAACAAACAAACAACAACAACAACAACAAAAAGAAACCAATTTGGATAGTGACCAGTCACTATCCTTTCCCCAGTAACATAGATGTGATGTCAAACAGTCACATCACATCTATGTTACTGGGGAAAGGAGGAGGTTCATTATACAAAGGTGTGTACAGTGGCCTCCTGACTGGTTTGTTAGCTTTCATATCGCAATATTCCACAATCTGCCCATGCTCCATTACATTGTATTATTTAGTTTGAACCAAAGGAACTCTTACGAAGTGAATGAGTGCTCTAAAGATTCCTGCAAAAAATGGGTAGGTTGAAGAACAGTAATTATACCAGGACAAGAAAACAGCAAGAAAATGGCAGAATCAACCCTCCTTCTGCGCCTGGAATAATCTTTCCATCGGTGTCATCATGAGCTAAAAACAATGAAGATCTAATTGGATCAGACAAGAACTTGCCTTAAACCCCCCGATTCTCTAAAGATAGGGATTTACTTCCTCTTCTTAACAATACACTTTGTTCCATGTGCCAATTGTGCCCTTGTGAGTTATCTTTTTCAGCTCTGACAATCATTAAATGCAAGCATGAGCATAAATGAAACTTTTGAATTGATGTATCAAAAGTCTGATATATGGGATATTTGAATTGATGTATCTCAAAGTATAATTCCAGCATGTAAAAAATGATGCAAATTCTACCACATTGCTCTCACGAATAATATGATTACAGATAATATTTTAATGAGAGCAGACATTTTTGTATAATTAATCACTAAAGTTATATATTAACTTTTTTTTACTTTTGTAGCATCTCTTTAGAAGTATTTTGTTTGTTTCATAATGAATATATTATTAAGTAGGTACAGAAAAACCAAGGTCTTTTCATTCTTTCTGAGAGAGTGGGGAAGACATGTTTCTGATGAAATAAACAACTCACATTTCCTCAGCGCTGCCAGGGCTCCCTTTTTCCAGAGGAACTAACCTCCCGGCCCTTTGCACTTGCTGTTCCCTCTGTTTCCAAAATGCCTTTGCTTACTGCCCGTGTAACCTTTGGGCCTCATACCCTGTGTCTCCCCAGTGCCCAGGAAAGGCCTGGCACACAGAGGGCGCTCAGTGCTCCACATGCCTGCAGAGGAATTAATGAGGGAATTAATGATGAGGGACAAAGCAAGCACTGGCCATCCCTGAAGAGTCACTCACGAAGCTCTGCTAGCGCAGCAGATGGTTCCATTAGGAGAGTTCAGAACTCATGTGGATGTCAAATATTCGTGCAATGTAATTGGGAATATTTAACAAATGTTTAGCTTTGGGTGACCACATGCCATTCCCCAAAATTCACCCTTAAACTACAAAGAGGACCTAAAAATTGTTTGAAAAATAAAATTCTCTAATGGAGATCATTTTCTATAATGACATTTCAGTACATTTAGAAACAGGTAAAAGAAATTGAAGTAAAAACAGCAGCTGTGGAAATCACAAAGCTCCCCTCAATAAACTCTGGATCAGAGAATCATCAGAACCCAACCGAACAACTATCTAGAAGATACTAACCATGAAAGCACAACACATCCAAACGTATAGCAAATGCTATTCAAAGAGGAAAATGCATAGCACTGAATTCTTAACATAACTAAAAATGAAAGTGTGAAAATGCATTGGGCAACTCAGCATCAAGCTAAAAAAGCTAGAAATGGGACAAAAAGGAACTCAAGGAAAGCAGAACAACGGAAATAATATTGGAACAAGATGATTTGCAACTCAGAAAATCCAAAGGCTTGATAAAGTCAGAGAGCTAATGATAGGGTGGCTATTATTTTTTCTTTTGAACCGAAAAAGCAGAAATACAAGATTGAAAATGAGAAAGAATAAAAAAAAACAAAGGCATGAAGGACAATGACTTTTCAGAGCCTGCCTCCCAGAATGCTGTGTAGGGAGGAAGAGAAAAGGGGAGCTGGCTGGGGCAGCTCTGCCTGGGCTCCTGGTCACATCTTTCCGGATCTGTCACCCCCATGTGAACAGCCCAGTCCCTCCTGGTGCGGCTGCCTGTTCTACTGGGACGGAAAACAGAAGCTTCCCATCTATGCTGCAAGGTGAATGGGGCGCCAGGGCTTGGCCTGGAGGGGGTATGAGGCTAGGGAGCCCAGGCCAGGGCCACTGCTTGGATGCATTTCCTAAACTAGGTGATGGCCTTATTTGTACATTTTTGAGACGGAGTCTCACTCTATCACCCAGGCTGGAGTGCAATGGCATGGTCTCGGCTCACTGCAACCTCCGCCTCCCGGATTCAAGCGATTCTCCTGTCTCAGCTTCCCGAGTAGCTGGGACTACAGGTGTGTGCCGCCACACCCAGCTAATTTTTGTATTTTTAATAGAGATGGGGTTTCACTATATTGGCCAGGCTGGTCTCGAACTCCTGACCTCGTGATCCACCCACCTCGGCCTCCCAAAGTGCTGGGATTATAGGTGTGAGCCACCACGCCTGGCCTTATTTGTGCTTTTCTATGTCCATATCTATTAAGAAAGATAATTTTTAAAAAAGTAAAATAATAGATTCTGAATCTAAAGTCTCCTATAGGTTATTTTTTAAATGGAGGGACTTTCCTTCTGGAACTAACACGTATGTGTTTGTGGGATGAATGAATGAATGAATGAGTGATCCTAAGACAACACTATTGTCTACTGCCCTTGAGGATGACATCTCACACTGTGGATGCTGCCGATGTTTTTCCCAGTGGAACTTAACACTCCAGTGAAAAAGCCACAGTTCCTGGCAGGTGTTATGGATCCTACGATAGTATTAAACTTTATAAGCTATTAATAACCAAATTCACTATGTCCAAAAACAGAGTTCTTAATGACTGTGCCTCCCCCATCCCCCAAACCGGCTTTGTCTCTCTCCTCCACCCAACTAAACAGCCCCGTCATTCGCCCAGTGTTGCTTAAGCCAAAACCTTAGAGGTCCATCCTTGATTCCCTTCTCCTGTCTAACTCACATCCAATTCACCATAGAGTCTTGCTGAGAGGCCTCTAAAGCATTTTCTGAATGGATACAGTTCCCTCCCTTTCTACTACGTCCAGCCTGGCCAAGGCCACCATCATTTCATTTCCTGCCTGGAGCACCACAGCAGCCTCCTACTCAGTCTTCATGCCCGTGCTCTCTCCCCCTTCAGATGTTCTCCTTAGACCAGCTGGAGTTATCTTTATAAAGTAAATCAATCACATCATCCTCCTGGTTTAAACCTTCCAAGCCTTGTCAATCAGATTCGCAATGAAATTGAGACCCCTCTCCCTAGAGGCTGCACAGGGCCTGGACCCTGCCAGCCTTATCGGCACCTGGCCTTGCCAACCACCCCCAACCCCTGGACCCCATATGGTTCAGCCACGGTTGCTTTTATGTCTTTCCCCCAAGTTTGTTCCTACCTTAGAGACTTGCATTAGTGCTCTCTCCTGTAATCCACGCCCCTGAAAAGACAAGGAATTTCTTTTGTCTGAGTTCAGCCTAAACATCATTGCTTTAAACTCAACGTAAGGATCCCCCTGCCATTCACTCTATCACATCCCCGTGTTATATTTTCATTATATTATGTACAACACCATCTGAAAGTCTTCATGCATTTCTGTATACGTATAGAAATGGCCAGTGATGAGAGGTTCATTGTCCCATCTCCTCTTAGCCCAGAACCTAGACAAGGACTTGGGTTAATTTCCTTTCTCATCAGATGTGCTATGGAGCTTTTTCCAGCAGTTCTGGATCAAGAAACGTCCTCGTCCTAAATGCTTAGTAAACACCCCTGACCTGCATGCAGTGCCCTCCTGGCCACCATGCCTCTAAACCTAGCATTGACTTCATCTGACTCGGCCACCTTGCTTTTTGTGCTGTTTTGGCCTGCAAACCTCTAAGGCGAGCAGGAAGAAGGGGAAGGACACTTGGCCCAGGTAACAGCCTGGAGACCACTGTCCTAAGCAGCCTCAGAGCTAGCCTTGCTAGGACAAAATCCTAGAGGGGCAAGGAGCTTTCCTCCGAAGTCACCCACTTTTAGTCTTTTTGCAAAACCCGACACTGTAGTCATATTCTGTTTCTTCTAGACATGTTTTGTGATCAGCAAATGTGGAGCGAAGGTCTTGGTTAGAGGGGAAATTTAGAGGTCAAGTCTATATGACAGGGGAAGGGAAAGGCATCAAGGTCATGCCAGTTAGCACAATTTCTATTTAAGGCATTAGGCTGGCACATTTAAAAGAAACTGTACAGGCCACTAGGCATCGTGGAGCAAGAGAGTCAAACAAGGAGAAAAGCCAGCAGTTCAGTGGCCAGGAGGGCACTGCATGCAGTCTTTGCCCAAAGGCAAGAGTGGAAGGGACCAATGTGGAGGGCCAAGCTGAGGAAAAGCTGCATTGGAGCTGCCCTGCACATGCCCCTTCGGGTGCCTAGCAGCAAACTCCACCTGGGGCTATGGCGTTGCAAGGAAAAGACAGTGGGTAGTGGAAGCCCATGGTCATCTGGAGCTCGACCACCTGTGATCCCCCCGTTCCTTTTAGGGAAGGTTAGGGGTGATGGGGAAGGGAGGGCTTTGTGCCATAGAAAGGAATGACTGGTAGGAAGGGGAGATTTTGAGTGAAGCATAAAAGGTTATTTGGAGCTATGGCTTGGAGACAGCCTCTAGTATGGAGACCACTTGCTCCTGCTTTTAATCAGACCAAGCATGTAAATAATGAATTCAGAGTTACATCCACATTGCCTCATGGGTTCTCCTCATTGTCGTCCCTACTTAAACAAAAATAGCATGAAGAGAGGGAAATGCTAACCTTCCTGGTGCCCAGGGAAAGGTGGCCGGGGAGGAGTGATCCAGGTAGCCTGCGGCTTAGCCACTGCCTCCCCTGGGAGGGCTGGGCCTGCCCAGAGTGTGGTGTAATAGTGAGTTGATGCCATAACCTTTGTGTTTGATTAGTCACCAAACACAGGTGATTCACTTTATTGATTTAAAGTTGCTTATAAAATGCCATATCAGCTACTGCTGATTAAATGAGTTAATATTTGTAAAACTTAGCCCAGTGCCTGGCACTGTTAGCTATTCCTCAAACAGCAGTCGTTACTACTGCAGCTATGGTGTTTCAGCTACTGACTTCAGGTAGCCTGTGTAGACAAATAGCTCACGGTATTACTCCACAGGGATCAGGGCAATGCTGATCAGCTCCATTTGCTTGCCTGATGGGCTTAAAAGGCATGAAGAGAAAAGGTTGAAGGAACGGCTCTGCACACAGTCATTTGTTCTGACTAAATATTTCTGACGCTGGAGATTCTGAAAAGGAAATACTCTCCAGTGGCCCCACATACACATGCATGTGTTGTATAATGTATGCAAAGTGCACAAAGTTGGCGAAACAGGAACCTACTTGTTTGCAATGGTGGAGTAAACACCAAGGCGATATTTACTGCGGTCAGCTGTGAGACCAACAGACTACTTAGGAGAGCTGTCCTGAGCCACCTACCTCCTGGCCCAACTGGTAGGGGGTACCCCTATGATTCCACTGGGACTCAGAGACTAGACTGATAAACCTTCACTATCAGGCCTCCTACAGCATCCTGGATCATTGGAGAGGGACAGCCAAGGCCCTCCTGGGGAAATGTGGCCCACTCCCCCTCCCCACCTTCAGTTCCTTGGGCACATGCACTGCCCTCCTTCCCTTGGCCCATAGATGTTCCTAAAGTCCATGAATGACACTAGACCACCAGATTACTGGCAAGAGGGGTTTAAGGCCAGGTCCCTAAGAATGAGATCCTTTATGTTAGGTGGCCTGTCGCTGAATTATTTTGCTTGGAAGGACAGACTCACCTCCTATCTTTCCAGTCAAATCCTTATTCCTTTCCTGCTTGCCCCCAGTCTGCTCTGAGAGTTCCATCTCAACCTGCTCCTGTCTGTAGAATCCTGTCAACCCACAGACTGCTGTGAGCCGGCTCTCGCTGTGGGCACCGCCTCGGCCCCCAGCCTGACTGCCTGCAGAATCTCGCTCCAGCTGCAGCTGTGCTTCCTCGGCCACATGCTGTTTTGGCAAACACCAGCCGAGGTTGCCACCAGGCTGCACTGGCCTTCTGAGGGACCCAAGTGCCCGGTCTGGGGACTTGTCTAGCCCTCTTTAATTCCAGGGCTTTCCATCAGACTTCTATTGGATACAGAGTCCCAGCTGTGTGTCATATAGGTTTCTTCTGCCACCCACCAATGCCTGTTGGAAAGGCCAACTTCTCCCTGGGGATCCCTGGGCAAATGCCGGAGTGTCTTTTGGGTCAGTTCAACTTTTGATGAAAGCTTTTGGTGGGAATAGGTGGGCGCGATTACCCTCAGAAAACATTCCCTTTCTCTTCCCTCTCCTCTTTTATTTGACGTACTGCGTGGGGCCTCCCTCTGCCCCTGTGTGCTTTAGAACAGCATACTGCTTTTTCAGAATGGTGTTGATCCGCTGCTTCCGAAATAAACATTCAACCACCTTGACTGACTCCTTTGCTGGGAAAAACAATTCCACATGTGTGGCATGAACTAACCACACATCCCCTTTATGAACCATATGGAGTGAAGTCCTGGGGTCCATGCTGAGAAGCCCCGAGGGGGTGGGCTTTCCTCCTCCTCCCTTAGCTCCCAAGGACCTGTTCATCCACAGTGACCACTCTGGGCAGCCCTCGTGAGCCAGAGACAGAACCCGTGCAAAGACCGAAAAGCACCTGGAAGGGGAAGGGGCGGCAGGAGCGTTTCCCTTTTTATCAAGATTCAAGAGCAGAGTCTCATTTTGTTTTCCAAAACAGGTGCTTGTATCCGTGCACCTAAGTTATGAAGCAGCTATTCTCTTCCAAAAACGGAGGAGATGTTTGATGTCCGCAGTGCTGGTCTTTCTTGATTTTCAAACAATCTTAATTTTATTGGGAACATTACATTTGTTTTGTTGGGGGGTGCACTCCAGTCTGTTTTTTGTTTTCTCTACCTGCTTTCATGTCTTCTCCAAATACTCCATGCTGGTTCTTACCTCTGGGCCTTTGCTTATGCTGTCCCACAGCTGAGGCGCCCCCCTCTCCCACAGTGCCCCTCTCACTCAGTCACCAAATTCCCACTCATCCTTCAAGATGCAGCACAGACATTTCTTTCTCAGGAAGCCTCTCTTGTCCCCTTGCCTCATCTCTAACCCAAGCCCCTCCCCTCTGACCTCCTGTACCCGTGCATCCACCCCCCTTCTCGCTACCACATGTCAATCAAAATCTCAGTTGTCTCTCTCTCCGTCTAGACAATAGCTTTTTTGGAATAATGAGGAATTTCAGTCATGATTACATTCCTTGCAGCCATCACAAACCCTGACACATCATCGAGGCTTAAATTGGTGTTCACCCCTGCACTGACCTCTTTACATTGCCTCACTTTAGACAATTCTTTTCTTGGGGAGAAAACTACATGTCCTTGGGCACACCTGCCATGCTCCTGATTTTTATAGGGATGGATGTGCAGGGAGGCTTAGCACACTGACTTTTCTAATCTCTATGGTCGATTGTCTACATCTAGAGTTAAACGTTTTGGCCTCAGATGCCCTTTACAACTTTTTTGTGAGACAGGTTCTTGCTCTGTTGCCCAAGCTGGAGTGCAGTGGTGTGATCGATCATATCTCACTTTACCCTTTAACTCCTGGGCTCAAGCGATCCTCCAGCCTCAGCCTCCTGAGTAGCCAGGACTACAGGCATGTGGCACTATGCCTGACTTATTTTTTCTTTTTTAAATTTTTTGTAGAGGTGGGGGTCTTGTTATGTTGCCCTGGCTGGTCTTGAACTCCCGGCCTCAAGTGATCCTCCTGCCTTGGCCTCCCAAAGTGTTGGAATTACAGGTGTGAGCCACCATGCTTGGTTCCCCTTTATAATCTTAAGAATCATTGAGAGCACCAAAGAGCTTTTGTTTATGTGGGTTATATCTATTGATAGTTATTGTATTACAAATTTAAATAAGGAAAATTTAAAAATTAGTTCATTTAAAAATAATAAGCTAACATACATATGTTTGAAACAAAAAATTTAGTGAGAAGAGTGGCATTATTTTGTATCAGAGTTCTCAACCTTGGAACTACTGAAATTTTGGACTAGATACTTCTTCGTTGTAGGAAGTTCTCCAGTGCATTGTAGACAGTGAGCAGCATCACTGGCCTCTACCCACTAGATGACAGTATCCCACTTTGTTAACCAGAAAGTTGCCTGATATCCCCTGGACAGATGGAGAGAGAGAAAAACATCACCCTAAATGAGAACCACTGTTTTTTTTTATTTTGCAAATCTTTTTAAAAAAATTTATTTTATTTTATTTTAAGTTCCAGGATACATGTGCAGGACATGCAGGTTTGTTACATAGGTAAACATGTGCCATGGTGATTTGCTGCATCTATCAACCCATCACCTAGGTGTTAAACCTAGCATGCATTAGCTATTTTTCCTGATGCTCTCCTTCTCCTTGCACCCCCATAGGCCCCAGTGTGTGCTATTCCCCTCCCTGTGTCCATGTGTTCTCATTGTTCAGCTCCCACTTATGAGTGAGAACACGCGGTGTTTGGTTTTCTGTTCCTGCGTTAGTTTGCTGAGGATAATGGCTTCCAGCTCCATCCATATCCCTGCAAAGGACATTATCTCGTTCTTTTTTATGGCTGCATAGTATTCCGTGGTGTATATGTACCATATTCTCTTTATTCAACCTATCACTAGTGGGCATTTGTGTTGATTCCATGTCTTTGCTATTGTGAATGGTGTTGCAGTGAATATACGTGAATATACGTGTGCATGTATCTTTATAATAGAATGATTTATATTCCTTTGGGTATATACCCAGTGATGGGATTGCTGATCAAATGGTATTTCTGGTTCTAGGTCTTTGAGGAATTGCCATACTGTCTTCCACAATGGTTGAATGAATTTACACTCCCACCAATGTTGTAAAAAACGTTCCTATCTCTCCACAGCCTCACCAGCATCTGTCATTTCTTGACTTTTTAATAATCGCCATTCTGACTGGCATGAGGTGGTATCTCATTGTGGTTTTGATTTGCATTTCTCTAATGATTAGTGATGTTGAGCTTTTTTTCATATGTTTGTTGGCTGCATAAATGTCTTCTTTTGAGAAATGTCTGTTCATGTCCTTTGGCCACTTCTTAATGGGGTTGTTTTTTTCTTGTAAATTTGTTTAAATTCCTTGTAGAATCTGGATATTAGATCTTTGTCAGATGGATAGATTGCAGACTTTTTCTCCCATTCTTTGTGAGATCTGTTCACTCTGATGGTAGTTTCTTTTGCTGTGCAGAAGCTCTTTAATTAGATCCCACTTGTCAATTTTTGCTTTCGTTGCAATTGCTTTTGACGTTTTTGTCATGAAATCTTTGCCCCTGCCTGTGTCCTGAATGGTGTTGCCTAGATTTTCTTTTAGGGTTTTTATAGTTTTGGGTTTTACATTTAAGTGTTTAATCCATCTTGAGTTAATTGTTGTATAAGGTGTAAGGAAGGGGTCCAGTTTCAATTTTCTGCATATGGCTAGCCAGTTCTGCCATCACCATTTATTAAATAGGAAATCCTTTTAAATGTCTTGATTAATAGAAGAGACCTGGATTCTTATATCTCCTTTTGCATTTATTCTGTTGCCGTATCTTGTTTTGGTTAAGGTGGATGGTGAAATTACAGCCTTATGTAGATAGATAGTTGAAAGAGTATCTTAATAGCTTTTAAAGGTAATAATAGTGGATATTATTCTTTGATACTACACCAAAACTCAAAAAGTGGTGGTTTCTTAAATGTTTGTTGTAATGTGGAATCTGAAACCATATCAATACACTTTCCTTACTCTGTTACATTAAAATATATTGGTTTATCTTGGATGTTGAATGGATCTTTTACCCATATGAGATTTTGTGACATCGTATACTAGTCATTTGGAAAATATTTATGCCGTTCTTTTAAATGTTGACAAGTCTCATTATACAAGAGAAATTACATCTGTTAATCTTAGAAATGTTTCTAAGTACTGAAAAGCTATAAAGCACACAATAGCAGATGCAAGTTTTCCAAAATTCCAATTTCCTCTTGAAAGCTCAGGTTATATTACTGGTCAAATTACTATCAGTTTTCTTTCTTGAAGTGAATGGCTCACTTAATTTTGAGAAAATGGCTATCAAACACCAAAGTCTATATAACCATAGATCATAAATTGTTAATTCAAGTAAAAATAACGTTCCATATAAAAAGTGGCTAGTTTAGCCTGCAACTCAATTCCACACTGCTTTTCCTCGAGACAACTATCATGCTTTGGTATGTTTTATGTGAACTTCTCTTATTGTCACAGAGACTATTTTAAAAAGTGTACTCCAAAGTTGACATTTAATATAATTAAAATGTTTACTGCTTCATCAAGGACATTTCCAAATGAAATTGACTTTCTTTTGCTTCTGCAAGCACTCAGCTGTAAACACTATGATGACTAGAAACACAAGTACTGCCTAGATTTGTGCTAAGGCAAAGCAGTTTCACCACCACTGCTCTTGCAACTTTAGTGCAATGTCAACAAGGGACAAAGGCAAATTACATCTTAGTTTTATTATGAAAGCAGTTTTGATCTTGCTGACACCCCCCCCCCCCCGGCAAAAGGTTTTGGGACCCCAGGGATGCCTAGAACACGTTGCTGATCTATGCCAATGTTGTTTTACTTTGATGGTGAACTAAAACTGCCACAAGAGTTAGAAATGAGAGCACAGGAGCTCTATTTATGTGATTGGCTCACAAACTGCCGAGGAAGTAGTCATGGATTCAAGACTTCAGGCTGGAAGGGCCCTTTGAGATGCTTTAATCTAGCTTCTTCAGCTTACAGATGAGCATATTTAGCCTAGAGAGCGGGAGCGACGCACCCGAAGTCTCGCAGCTAGTTGTGGGAGAACAAGATCTAGAACTCAGGTCTTCTGATTCCTAGTCCAGTGCTCTTTCTACCACATCCTGCTATTTGCAAGCACTGTGTAGAGCGTCTAACACATGTTCCTGTGCAAAAAAGATCCTTTTTATACTCAGGTTGAACAATGTTTTATGATTGTTGGCATATTTGCTCTTGTTTTCTAAGTTGGCTTTTGCCCAGCCAGCATTCAGGAGGCTGCCTATTTTCTCTGGTTGCTTGACTTACAAGGACTCAAATTGGCCACGAGGCATACATGGGTGCTTAGCTGTGCTTTCGTGCTCCAGCAGTTAGACATCCTATAGAGTTGGTTAGCTGAGAGAGCAATGCATTTTCCCACCCGCTTAGGCCACAGTGCTGTTATGATGACGTGAGGACTCTACTTTTCCACCCACATGTTGGTTCACTTAAAGGAACCCTCTGGAACATTTTCCATGGGAACTGCCTTAACTGGAGTGTCTTGACGTTGCCAATTTCCTTGATTCCAGTCATAACCTTGATCCATTGTGCCTCATCGTGTTTCAGAAGAAAACTGTGGCCATTTTCCTCTGCCTGGCAGTTGAGGAGTAGGGAAGATAGATGCGGCTTCTCCAATAAATAAGCTGCACAACACCCAGTCAAAAACTATTAGTGACTGTTAAGATGAAAAACGCCTCCCATGACCTGCAATTTTATTCGGGAAGAAAGTGCCTGGCCTGCTTGGCTTCCAGACAGCTGAGCTGAGAAAATGGGGAGCCTCTTAGTTGCTTTCAAAGACCACAAAGATGGACACATAGAGGGGAACAACACACATTGGGGCCTGCTTGAGGACAGAGGGTGGGAAGAGGGAGAGGACCAGGAAAAACAACTAATGGGTACTGGGCTTAATACCTGGGTGAGGAAATAAGTGTACAACAAACCCTTGTGATGCAAGTTTACCTATTTAAGAAACCTGCACATGTGCCCCTGAACCTAAATTAAAACACACACACACACACACACCCCACAAGGAGACCACTTACTGGTGACATGCAAGAGCACAAGAAACTTTAGAAGTCCTCAGTGGAACTTGAGAATTATTTCTAGCCACATTTTTCCTACATTTTCCCACCAGATAGATCCGAGAATTAATGTCCTCAGTGGTCTCCTTGGAAGCTGCCCTGGGCTGGGGGATCACCTGTCCAGGGGCAGAGCCTGGGTTAGGTGGCCTCTTTTGGTCTCTTCCAGCTCTCTAATCTCCTGTGGTAACTAAGAGCTGCACATCTCAGGATTGTCACCTGCAGGGCAGCCCAGAAGCACGTTGCTTTATCCTAGGAACAGGGTCTGCTGTCTTCTGGGCCTCTTCCCAGGACTTCTGCCTCACCAGGTTGGGCTTCCCAGGTCAGGCCTCACCAGATGGTGAAGACCTGGACTGGGGAACGTTCAAGGCAGAGGAGAGGTAAAGCCACAGCTTAGGTCCTGCTGGGAAGTGCTGGCTGCCAGGAGGCTGCTGTGGAAATAACTGTAGGCCTGAGACACCAGTGTCTTTAAGGGTGAGTGGGGTGGTGAGAGGACCATTCAGCAAGTCCGATTGACCAACAGGCAGAGTGGCAGCTTACTTGGCATCTCAAACAAACAAAAAATCCACACAAAGACAACATTCCTGCCTATTCAGAGCTTCCAGCCTGAGAGGGGAGGGAAGCTAAACCCTGGACTGGGATCACGTGAAAGGAGATGAAATGAGGGATGCACAGAGGACACTGCATGGAGAATCAGGTAGGCTGGAGAGGAGAGGGGTCCATCCAGGAGACCGTCCTGAAGAGCGGCCTGTGATGGAAAAGGCCAGCAAGAACCACGGAAGCTGCTGAAAGGGTGTGGGGAAGCCATGGTTCCTTCCTTCCCCACGCCCCTTGCTCACTCTGATCCTGGCTCCCTTTACACAGGCCTAATGTGACCAAACCCCACCCTTAGGACTCCTGGGCCTCGGGCCTCAGTGTTGAGTCTGGCAGCAGATTCCCAAGGAGTATGGTTTGCACTGGCGGCTGGGTGTCGCTGTCAGCAGGTGAGGGAGCTCATGGGGAGTGCAGATTCCCAGGCCAGCCCTGCCAAGCCTGAGTGAGTACCCTGGAGGCTACTGCTGCTGGGACTGCGCAGTGCCGTAGGACACGATTTCTGGCCTCAGAGGCCCTGCTTTCTACTGAGGAAGCCAGACGCTGCATTTCGCATGCCATCGTGACCTTGAAGTAGGGCTGAGAATGAGGTGTCTGGGTCAGGAACTGGTGAGCACGGTCAGGGGACACCCTTAGGAGAAGAGCTTGCCCTTCGCAGCCAGGGCAAATGTTGGGGCGCAGCCATGCTGGCTATCTCCTCGTTTGTTCTGCCCACACATCTCCTGCGGCACCCTGTGGTCTGTGTCCTGACGTGGCCCGACTGTGGACCCCCGTGTCCTCCTGCCCGCTGTGTCTATTTCTCAGCTCCTGCTATGCTAGATCTGGGCTTCCGACGCTGGCCCTGCTCCAGCGATTGAAAATGACTGCAGCCTTGAGTGCAGCCTTGTCCTCAGCGTTCAACACGGGGTGCCTCGTGTGCTCCTCATGGCACATTTACCATGGGCTCTTTCAGGTTTCAAGAAGCAGCGATGTGCTCAGGTCACCTCAGGGCGGAGGGCTTGCAGGAAGGCCAGGCACAGCAATGTGGACGTCAGCCCAGCCCAGCCTCCAGAGAACTGGAGCACCACGGGGCTCAAAGGGGCCTGGGGCCAAACACTGAGGCCCATCGGACTTGGCTCTGTCTCTGCTCCTAACCCCTGCAGTCTCCACTCTCCTGCAGCTCAATGCCACCCCTGCCCAGCCCGCGCCCTGTGTCTTTTGGCTTCTGTTTTGCCTTCTCCTGAAGCCGCTTCTTCTGACTCCCTGAGAGGGAGCTTGTGGATGCATTCCCAGAACCAGGTTCCTCAAGGCGGCTGCTGTTGGCTCAGAGGTCCCTGGCCAGGGTGTTGGTGCCATAGGGAGCAAGAGGGTAGGTGGCCACCTGGGCTCCCCTCTAAGAATCACTCACTCCAGAGGGAGAATATTTAAGGTTTGAATCACTGACGTTAATGAAAGGCCACGTGATGTAAAAGTACTCTAGGGGACGGGGGTGTCTAGGAAGGAAGGGAAACTAAACCGCAAAAGAAACCCTTCATGCCCCACCCTGGAGGAGAGAGGAGGAGCAGAGGCTAGGGAAGAGGGGGCAGGCAAGGGCAGCATGTGGCATTTCTCAAGTGGGAGACCTAGTTCAAAGGCAGCACAGCGCTCCTAGTGAAACCACCCCTACAAACTTTATAAAATGAATCAGGACAAAAGGAAGGGGAGGAGTGAAACTCAACCTGGCTTGCAGTACACTTCGTGTTCATCGCCAGTCGGCCTGCGCTCCCACCTGCTTCCTCGTGTTGTTTGCTGCCTATTGACCTAGAATCCCACAGACCCCACTACAAGGTTATAGTCACCCTAAGGGTCCTACAGATAACAACTGGAACAGTACGAAATGTTAAGTCTTCCCTTTGAGATATTCCTTCAGGTCCTACATACCTGTGAAATTACCACCTCAGCTGGTCTAAAGGACCCCATAGGAGCTGACGCACCAAAGAATGCAGTTTCTACATTCTGATGAATTCATCCCCCTTACCCCAACCAATCAACAGCTCCAATTCTCCAGTCCCTTGTCCTCCACAATCCCCTTAAAGACTCCAGCCCAGAAATCCTGGGGGAGATGGAGTTTGGGGGCTCCTCCCATCTCTTAGCGCAGTGCCCTGTGACCATTAAACTCTTTCTCTGTTGCAGCCCTAACTGCTAACTGGTCTGTTACTGTGCAGTGGGCATAACTGGTCTGTTAC
This sequence comes from Symphalangus syndactylus, assembly GCF_028878055.3. Classification (NCBI taxonomy): domain Eukaryota; kingdom Metazoa; phylum Chordata; class Mammalia; order Primates; family Hylobatidae; genus Symphalangus; species Symphalangus syndactylus. The sequence continues at coordinate 151,459,115 of NC_072427.2, read as the reverse complement.
TGTGTAACTGGTCTGTTACTGTGTAACTGGTCTGCTAACTGGTCTGCTACTGTGCAGTGGGCATAACTGGTCTGTTACTGTGTAACTGGTCTGCTAACTGGTCTGCTACTGTGCAGTGGGCATACAAACCTGTTGGTCCTATAACACCAGTCCTTCACAAAAGCACCAGATTAATCTTCGCACCCTTTGTGGCTGCAGATTGGAAGTGGAGGATGAGGGTGAGGGGAGGTGCCTTCTAGCCTGGGCTTGGGGTGTGGAAGGCAGGAGGGGAAGAGAACCCACCGACAGGATGGAGGGAGGGGTGAGCTGCTTCAGGTGTGGATGCTGCCCTCACTTATGCTCTGCCCTCCTTCTCCCTAAGGTGAATTGACTCACGCCCTTTCCCCTTGCCACCCTGAACAAAGAAATGCCACTCACTGACCTGTGATGAAAGCTCTTCACACATGCATGGGAGTAGGTGTGTGCATGGAGGAGGCGCCACGCTAGTCTGCTCTCTGGGCTCAGTCCTGGGAGACCTGGCCAAGGGCCTTCACCTCCGAACCTTCTTCTGGAATTGGAGGGTCAGCGGGAGGTGGGATTGAGCCTGCTAAACTGAATTTGGCTTGGTCCTCTTGGCTCTCTTAATTGCTTTGGCAAATAGCCAGAGAGTGAAGGGAAGGAAGGTGGACTTTATTTCCATTTTCAAGGTATAAGAACTTGAAGCTCCAAGAGGTCAGGTGACATGTCTGTGCCAGTGCTCCCCCACCACACCCCTCAGTGACACCACTGACCTCACCTGCCACGGCAACTCTAAGGCTGGAGAAATAGAGTTTCAGGGCCACCACTGGGACTATTGTGCCACCATTGGTTTGGGTGAACAGAAGAGTGCTGTTGTTTTGTGTTGTTTTGTTTTGTTTGCAGAGGAGGCATCTCCTAAAGGGGAGGTGCTGTTTGGTGTCTTTGCAGCAGCAGTGTCTGAGTGAGCTCTGTGAGGGCAGGCTTGGTGTCCCTGAGCACTGCTGGGCTCTCAGAGCTGTGGGAGGGCAGAGGAAGGCCTATCTAGGCTACCAGGCTTAGCCACAAGCTCTCAATTCTCAACTCCTATTCTGGGAGAATGTCCTGACTTTGCTAAGCACGTTTTTTCTTCTGTCTTTTTATAGACAGGGTCTCACTTTGTCACCCAGACTGGACTGCAGTGGAGGGATCATAGTTCACCATAACCTTGAACTCCTGACCCAAGCGGTCCTCCTACCTCAGCCTCCTGAGTAGCTGAGGCTACAGGCGCCACCACATCCAGCTAATTTTTAATTTTTGTAGAGACGGGGTCTCCCTGTGTTTCCTAGGCGGGCCTCAAACTCCTGGCTTCAAGTGATCCTCCCACCTCAGCCTTGCAAAGTGCTGGGATTGCAGGCATGAGCCACCATGCCTGACCTATGCACATCTTTGTATCTATAGTACCTTGATCTTGAGCTCATCCTTGCTGCATGAAAAACATTTAATATAGTTTCGAAACCACACATAATTGAAAATTTGAAGAATATAGAATACCAGTATAGTGAAGAATGATGTAGGAAACCAATTCAAAAAAAGAAGAAAATAAAAATCTGCAACCCCGCCCCCCCACCTGGATTTGGACATGATTAATTTTGGTTTAGGTCTTTCCAGTTTGCTTTTTTTTTTTTTAGACAGCGTTCTGTTGCCAGGCTGGAGTGCAGTGGCGCGATCTCGGCTCACTGCAACTTCCACCTCCACCTCCCAGGTTCAAGCGATTCCCCTGCCTCAGCCTCCTAAGTAGCTAGGACTATAGGCGCGTGCCACCACGCCCAGCTAATTTTTGTATTTTTAGTAGAGACGGGGTTTCCCCATGTTGGCCAGGCTGGTCTCCATTTCTTGACCTCGTGATCCATCCACCTTGGCCTCCCAAAGTGCTGGGATTACAGGCGTGAGCACGCCCTGTCCAGTTTGCCTTTTGTTCCCCCCTATTCAGCAGCGTTTTAATCGTGTATCCTCCAACTTACTGGGGCTTGGCGCTCTGTGACTGTTTTCATGGTTAGAAAATATGATGGCTACATGCTAACAAAGTTCTCCAACTGCTTTCACGAGGTTCCCTCATCCCTGTGGCCAGGAGAGCTGCATATCTCTCCATCCTTGGCAGCAAGGATCAGAGAGCTGGGTGATGATGAGCACAGAGCCACGCAGCAGGCCCACGGGCCCCAGGCGGGTGCCAAGAGAAAAATCCCACCTCGACGAAAGGAGCACAGACACCAGCCTGCAAGGGCCATGCACCACAGGTCAGATCCATCCAGGATCTCCTGTGAGCCATGCTTGTGCCTCTGTGACACAAAATCAGAACAGCAGCCAGTCCCAAAAGAGTTTACATCTTGCTTTTTGAGCCAATCAGACCTTTGAACAAAACTTTTCCACAGTATATCTGTCCTGCTCACCTTCAGTTTGGAGAGCTGTCCTGACCTTTCTTAATGAAATGAGACCCTCCTCTTCTTTGGCAAATAATCAACTCAATGTCTGCTTTGACTGGCTGTGGTGGACTTTGTGTTTTTCTGTGGCATGGGTGTCACCCCAGTCATCACTGTGGCCAGTGAATAGACACACTCCTTTCCGAGGGCTGTCACTGAGCTCCTCCTTCCTGCCTGTTCGTCTGGGGAGGTTTTCCCAAGCCCCCCACTTCTCAGAGGGAGGCTGCTGTCTTTACCAAGTTGCTCTGAGGTCTCCACTCACAATTCAGTGGCCTTATCGGGTTGGCACTCGTCCACTTGCTTTTCTAGCTGGGACATTCTCTTCTCTGAAACTGTGGATATGACGAGTGGGCAGAGGAGTTTGTTCCTGTTAAGGTGTTGCTGATGGTGGGGCAATGGTTCCAGCTCCCATTGTTCATCCAGATTCCTTCATCCCCCAAACTCTTCTGGATTTAACCTAATCTTGGAAATCAGAGCCCCGTTTGGCTAACTAGAAAAATCAGAACTTCTGGGTAAAGTTACCAGACATTCACTATTGGGAGGGAACAGCTCCAGACTTGAGCTTGCCACTGTCCTTCCTTGCCCCCTCGTGGATGGAATAGATGGGCCCTGTCCCCCTTCCCACCTCCCCAGTCTTCCCTCATGGTGAGAAGAGCTTTTTTTTCTGCCTATTAGCCATGATTTGAAGCCAACATTGAACAAGTTCCTATTTCCTGGATCGAGGGGAAGCTCCTGTCAGGGCATCCCAGCCTCACATACTGAGTGACTCTCCTAGCCCTGTGTAGCAAATCAAATGTGCCCTCCTGAAAGCCTCCTTTGACTGCAAGTGCAGGCATGATTTTTTCTCTTACACCATTGGAGTCAGGGTCTCTTGAATCCTACCTGCAAATTTATGCAAACACTATGCCAAAATTTTTGACAAAAATTGGCAAAGAAAGGTGTTTTGCAGGTGAAGTGCAGCTAACATCTAAAGGAGAGCAGAGGGCTGTTTGGGATGGGGGCCCAGGGGAGAGTTGAAGCAGAGGAGCAGGGAGAAGGGCAGGGGATGTGTTGGTGTCTGCAGCAGTGATGGAAGATGCTGGGGCCTTCCTCTTCCCCTGTCTTCCAAGGTGGGAGCAGAGAGAGTCAGGGGCTCCCTGTCTCTTTCTCATGGTGGAGGCATCTTCAGAGCTGGGGTGAGGATGGAATCTCTTAGCCCCTTTTCAGATGCTCCAGACACCACATCTGGTGCTGAGAATGAGGTTGAGAGGCCCCCGTGCCCTCCAACCTTCCTATGCCATTACATGCACATCAAACCCTACCACACCGTCACTCACTTCACATTAAAGCATTTTAATTGTCCCCTGGGAGGTTAAGCTGTGTGGATCTTACTTTTCTATGAACCCTCTCTATCAAAGAGCCATTTACCCTTGAAGTCTTAACATTGGAAGTTTCTTTACTGATCATCTGGTCCAATCCCTCTGTTTTACACATAAGGGAACTAAGACATGAAGTGGCTTACCCCAGTCCTCAGACCTAGACTCTAAACCAGTCACACCCCCTTTTCCAGGTGGCATTACTTATTGGACCACAGGCCCCCAGCAATCTAGGTGCCCCTTGAGATATCATGGGAGCAAAACATGGTTGTCTTCTTTTAAAGAGTCAAGAGTAACTTTGTGAATACACATCCCTGTCATTCCTAGGAAATTTTGTGGGATCATGGACATCACCAGCTTCTAAGTGTGCTTTTCAAAAGACCAGGCAGTTGGGCAGACTTCAGTGGTTACTTGTAGAATTGTAAATAACTTGTGGGCTGTCCAAAACTGCCTAGTTTTGTGATTGTTTTACCTTTTGGCTGTTCGTAGGCAATGATGAAGTTGGAGGTTTGCGGGAGGAAGAGAAAGAAGGGAATGGCAGAATGGGATGTGGGGGTAATAGAGATACATTTATTGAGCACTAATTATATCCCTGACATTATGCTTAGTGTGTTACCCAATATTATATCCCCATTTTACAGACTGAGGAAATTAAGGTTAAGTAATTTGCCCAAGTCTCACAGCTAGCAAGTAAGAAGCTATAGGTTTCAAACTTGGGGCTGTCGGATTTCAGAGCCCAAGCTTGTCACCACCATGCTCATGGGGCAATGGTCAGGAGGAAGCCAGGTTACCAGGAAACTTCTGTGAAGAATGACCCTATTACATCCTGCTGATTAGATGACCAGCCTTGATGAGATTTTGAGCATCACAGTGGAAGAGAAGACAGAAGAGAGGGCAGTTTCCTGTGTTGCTCCGGACTTGCCTCATGTTGCCCACGTCTTTCTGGGGCTGACATGTATTTTTCCAGTAGGTGTGGCCTGAGGGTGTCAGGGCTTTACTTTTGTGCTGGTGCAGGCAGTTTTGAGGCTCATATAAACACCCACTCAGCTGTTTGTTTATTCATCCAACAGGCATTTGTTAGATACCTCCTCTGTCAATTCTTGAGCCGCTAAGTAAGCATGGTCCTTGACCCAACAAGTGTAGTAGCTCAGGTTCAGAGATGCACAACCTAATTCTAGCAAAGCTTTTTGTAGATTATCTGGGGCAGCTTTTACAACCCTTGATCTTTCCCACCTCGAAGCTATTCCTGTAGCAGCAGGAAGCTCTACTTTGGAGGAATGGAGAAGAGATGGAAAAGTGAGGCTATGAGGTGGCCTGAAGTTTTGGAAAAGGATGTGGAAACCAGAGACTAACAAGAGGATTTGGTGGTGTGTGTGATGTCCCTCTCCCTGCTGTGCCATTTCCTTGGGCACTTAAGTTGGGCTCATGATTTAAGGGCCAACTGCTCATGTAAAAATCCATCCCAGCATCCTCAGCTCAAATAACTGCCACTTGCCACTTGCCTGCCCCAGCGGAATTAACGGAAGCTGCCAACAGCCCTGCTGACCTCATTGGATGGAACTGTGTCCTCAGCAGACACAAGCTCCTTCTTCTGAGCGAGGCTCCCCCTATCTCAGAGCAGGAAGTCCTCTCATGAAGAGTCCAAGCTTCAGACAGAAGCAGGGGCCATTCATTTATTTACCCTGCTCAGTGTCAACCTAAAAGGAAGAGGCTGAGACACAAAGTATAATTTAAAGAGTTTACTTGAACCAAAATGAGGACAACTGCCTGAAAGACTCAGTCCCAGGTACCCTTGGCTGTGAGCTTCCTACAGCCTTTGTTACAAGCAGGTTTTTAAAAAACCCAAAACAAAACAGAAATAACTTTTATTTTAGCTTCAGGATTACATGTGTAGGTTATACAGATAAACTCATGTCACAAGGGTTTATTGTACAGATTATTTCATCACTCAGGTACAAAGCCTAGTACCCAATAGAGTTTTTTCCTCCTCTCCCTCCTCCCAACCTCCATCCTCTGATAGGCCCCAGTGTGTGTTCCTCTCTTTGTGTCCATGTGTTCTCATCATTTAGTGCGCACTTCTAAGTGAGAACATGCGGTATTTGGTTTTCTGTTCTTGTGTTAGTTTGCTAAGGATGATGGCCTCCAGCTCCATCCATGCTCCTGCAGAAGACACGCTCTCATTCCTTTTTATGCCATGAATGTTCATTGCAGCGCTATGTACAATAGCAAAGACGTGGAATCAACCTAAATGCCCTTCAATGACAGATGGGATAAAGAAAATATGGTATATGTACAGCACAAGAAGGTTTTTAAAGGCAAAAGAAGAGGACAGAGTGGGCTGGTACAGGGTTGTTTGTCAAGAATTCTTACTGATTTACAGAAATAACTTAGATGAATGACTTGCTACTCATTGTTAAACTGTAGGTGATAGTGTCCAGTGTGGCACTATTAGAGCTACCTGTGGCAATAGCAAGCAGTTTTAAAAAATGAATATGTAGCTCAAAAGAAGGAGTGGGATGTGATTGCTCTCATTTTACTGTCTCTCCCGGCCTGATGATTTGAAAGGACCCACCTTCCTCAGATGAAAGCTCTTTACTTTTGCATCAGGAACTCCCTTTTCTGCTTTCGTTGAGTGTCAGGATGAGTCCCATGAAGAGCTGCTGGCAGGGACAGACAGAAGCCAAGGAGAGGCCGTGCAAGGAAGTTGAAGTAATTGGGAGGGGACAATAGTCCCCTGCCTGCAACCAACATTAAAAAGCACTGTCACTTCAGGCTGAAAGTGGTAGAAACCAGTTTGTTAAGTCACACCAAAGTATGTGTTAGACAGACCTGGCTAGTCCTTTACCCAGAGATCTTGTAGCATAACTGCAGGCGGATGGAAAAGACGTGGAAAGCGTTAATGACTGCACAAGCTTAGGGCTCAGTCCCTTTTGGAGGGTGGTGAGTGGTAGAAGTGCCTGGAAAATATGTATAGAAACTGTGAAATTGGCAGAAGAAGGCCCTAGAACTTGGGGTTTGGTTACAGTAGGATCAGAGACAGGATGGAGACAAACACCTAAGTTATATCCCTGACATTATGCTTAGTGTGTTACCCAGTATTATATCCCCATTTTACAGACTGAGGAAATTAAGGTTAAGTAATTTGTCCAAGTCTCACAGCTAGTCTCACTGGTGCTGGAAGTGAGACTTCATTACTGAAACAATCGTGTTACCCTGAGAATTTCTTTCTAATTCCTGGCTTCAGATTTAAGGTTATGGTTGTTGGGGGAAAAGTATACACATCCGGACCTGTCTGTCTTGGACTTTTGGAAGATTTTCTCTGGGCTGAAGTTGTTAGCTAGGTTAAATATCAAGAAAGGCTATAATTGCATTTTCTCCCTATTGCCGGGAAGTTGGACTTCCATAAAACTCTAGTGGAGGTTCACTGCAGCATAGATGGAAAAGCATTGGATTTCAATTTTACTCTTGGCTCTGCTGAGCTGTGTACTCTAGGACAAGCCATTTAACTTTTCAGCTGTGCTCTATTAAGATTTACACCCATCTTGCAGGACTCTTAATTAATTTTAGAGACAGGCTCTTGCTCTGTCACCCAGGCTGGAGTGCAGTGGTGGCGAGGTCATAGCTCACTGTAGCCTCCAACTCCCGAGCAATCCTCCTGCCTCGGCCTCTCCGAGCACTAGAATTACAGGCATGAGCCACTGCACCTGGCCACAAGACTCTCAATGATTAAGAGGGAGAATAACCAAGACAAAGATACGTGAACTGTAAAGAGCTGTCATCTTACAATGGTGATGGTGATGATCCTTATACTCCTGGAAGGGTTGGTCCACATTCTTGCCTACAGCAGTTGTGAGCAGAGGATAATGCTTCCGCCTTGAGGATTCTCATGGCAAAGTTAAAGGTACCGATATTACCTGATGTTTAATATAACTGGACCCACTATCCACTGCTTTATGCACAGAAGATACGGGGATGAGGGAGCCTCTGTTAGCAGCACTGAGGATCTTGGTTACAAATGAGTGGAATGAGTAAGGGGGGAGGGGATCCTCAGCAACCTTTGAGAGCGATATGAATGGCACGTGATTTTTATTGAGGAACACAAAGCAAATATCAGCAGTGAAAGAAATGCAAACCACATCTTGCCTATTCAAAGCAATAAAGGAAGGGAACAAAGTTATACAGGCAAAGAGGTGCTTTTGTTTCCCCAGTTATGAATCCTGGTAAAAAAAAAAAAAAAACTGCACACAAACCACAAAGACAGTCAGGACCTTCACCTCAACTCCTAACGTGCTATGTTTCCTTAAGAAAAAAAAAACCCTGAAGATAAAGCAGTGTCACACTTTCTTCAACTTGCTATCTAATTTGAGCTTCATGTTTATATTCTTTTGAGAAAATCTCAAGACATTACTCGTTCTCTCCTCAGTAGTAGTTGGTTTTTTTCAGGCATGGAGTGGGGGAGGGTAAATGCAATTTTTCCAAGTACACATGCATTCATTTATTCAATATTTATTACTTATCATGTGCCAAGCTGTCTGCTAGATGGGGCTAACAAAAATAAATCCCTGCCCTTAAGGGAAGAAAAGACCCATACCCCGGTATCTGTAGCCTCTCTCTACCCCTTAAAAGAAACATCTGACAGACTTCTGGTTTGGAGCTTGGATACTGACTAATCAGATCTCATCTGCCCTGGCCAATTAGGGCTCAGTTGTATCAACCAATCAGAACTAAGCAAGTTTCAATCTTTCATTCGCATAAACAGACCTCATGGGAAACCTGGGCAGGAAATTTTGCTACGAAACCTGACTTGTGCTCACACCTGTAATCCCAGCAGTTTAGGAGGCCGAGGTGCGTGGATCACCTGAGGTCTGGAGTTCCAGACCAGCCTGAACAACATAGAGAAACCCTGTCTCTACTAAAAATACAAAATTAGCCAGGCGTGGTGGTGCATGCCTGTAATCCCAGCTACTCAGGAGGCTGAGGCAGGAGAATCACTTAAACTCAGGAGGCGGAGGTTGCAGTGAGCCGAGATTGCGCCATTACACTCCAGCCTGGGCAACAAGAGTGAAACTCCGTCTCAAAAAATGTATATATATATATTTCTATAAAATACATATATATTTTTATAAAATATATATATGTATTTTATATATATTATAAAAATATATATATAATATATATATTAATAAAAATAAAATAAACCCGACTCCTCTCTTTGTTCTCTGAACACGCCTACATTTTACACTGAAGGCTGGGTTTCCCAAGTGTGCAAACTGTCCACTGGAATAAAGTCTCTTTGCTCCAAATTCCTTTTCCGGGAACTTTTGTTTGTGGGGTTCAGAAAGAGGAGCAGTTATTTCTAGGAAATCTGATGAGTGCCTGGAAAGGAAAGAATGGGCAATTCTACCGGAAGTAGATTTGAGCCGGATCACAAGTGGCCCTGGATGATGGGTTAGGGATTTGTGACTTTATTTTGAAGGCATAGGGAGTCATCGAGGCTTATTGAACAGGGGAGTGCCATGATCACCTGGCTGTAAATAGATGCTGAAATTTAGAATCTCATTTTTGAAAATGAACTTATAATTACATGGGTGGGTTTGAGGACGACTTGAGGACATTTCAGAGGGCATAGCAGTTTTGGCTTGCCCTCCTGCTAATAGCATTTGCTGCTTCTCACTCACACTTTATTTTGGATGGAGAACTCTGCACACATATGCAGGAGGGTTGATTTTTTCTAATTCATCTCTGTAGCTGGAATAGCTTCTGACACCTAAGAAATATAGTCAACACTCCTACCTAAAATGCCCAGAGAGAAATTCTGCATAGCTGAAAGGGGGGAGCTAGCCACTCAGCCCAGAGGTTTCTTCCTAGGAGGAAGGGCACTGACACAGAAAACTGTAACATGCTATAGTGACCAGAAGGATGGACCCTCCCTGCACCTGCTGTGGAGGAGGAGGGTGACGCTGCACTGTGCCAAACTGTGCCAATCTCGGTTTAAGTCTGGGCATTGCCACTAATTTGCTGTGTGACCTCGAATAAGTCACATTTCTTCTCCAGGCCTTAGTCTCTGCATCTGTAAACTGAGAGGTGAGACTGGATGGTGCTGACATCCTGTGGGCTTGTGGGACTGAGTGAGACCGCTGGGAGCTCTGGTGTGGCCGGTCTGATGATCCCCAAGTTTCTCTCCTTTGACTCTTTGGTGCTGAGGGAGGCAACACAATGAGATGTGCTTTTGTTCAGAACCCCGGCCAGGTCTCACAGTCTGAGTTGAGTCCTGGCCCTGCTGTAGGTTAGTAGTATGAATTTGGGCAAGTCACTTAACCTCTCTGAGCCTCTGTTTTCTTTTCTGAAAAATAGATAATGAGTCAATGTTCTGTAGCCCGAGAAAAATGGAGGGATGGAAACCAAAAATTAGAGGGAGCCGGCTTCCAGTAGGTATGACATTATCACTATCAGGCTAATTGGGTTCTTTTTGCAAAAAGAAAAAGTTAGAATAACAGATTTTGACAAATACACTCAACAGCTAGTGACATTATCTTGTTTTGGACAATAGCTTGGGCCTTTGACAGTTTTATCAATCTGTCAAAACAGCAGCACTTACTAATCCCTGAGGTATAGAAACAAAGGAAAAAGTTTGTTTAATGTCTCGTGCATTAAACAAATCGATGTCTCTTTTCTACAAAACAAGCTCTTCATGGAGCTCCTTCACTTATCGCTGTATGGAACCTCTCAAATGAACAATCTCATTCATGTGAAAATTCCCCAGAGTGGCCACTGTAATTTCAAATGGTCTCTTAAGAAATTGTGTCAGAGACGGCCGGTCACGGTGGCTCACACCTGTAACCCAAAGTGCTCCCAGCACTTTGGGAGACGGAGGTGGGCGGATCACGAGGTCAGGAGATCGAGACCATCTTGGCTAACACACACGGTGAAACCCCGTCTCTACTAAAAATACAAAAAAATTAGCCGGGCATAGTGGCAGGTGCCTGTAGTCCCAGCTACTCGAGAGGCTGAGGCAGGAGAATGGCGTGAACCCGGGAGGTGGAGCTTACAGTAAGCCGAGATTGCACCACTGCACTCCAGCCTGGGCGACAGAGCGAGATTCCATCTCAAAAAAAAAAAAAGAAATGTGTCAGAAACGTAAGATGAGTTCACACGACAGTGAGGAAATCTGGAAGCAGCAGGTGTTTGGCCTGGGGATAAGCCACTTCCGATGAAGAAGGTTGCACGGGCACCCAAGCAGTCTGAGAAGAGACTTCTTGCCTCTGGAGCTTGGTCAGAGGCCACAGGCTGATTGTCTCCATCCTCCTGATTCCAGGCAGAGAGAACATTAAAGCGAGCAGTTCTCAGAAACCACACAGAGACAAGGTTGAGGGGGGATCTGCCCTTAGGTGTGGAAAGCCTTTGGTGACCCCCAGCAAAGCTCATTCCAATGGGCGCTGGTCTGAGGAGAGCTCCTGAGTGCTGTGGCCTCCGAGACCAGCTTAAGGACAATTCCCAGGCCCCTGTGGACTGTGGACTTTTTCACTTAGAGACAACACTTATAACATTCAACCAGCAGATAGACATAGGAGCATTTCTCAGAAGGCTAGAAAGCAGTTTCACCGAGGAGCAGGGCAAATCCGATCAGATCACCAGGAATAGACTCATAGCACCTCATTCCTAGAACAGAACGCACCTGAAGTGAAGCGAAGGGGCCTCAAGGAAACATCAGACTCCATTCAGCCCCAGCTGCCTCCCAGCTGTGGGCCACCCGGCACCTCAGACAGGCAGAGACAACTTGTGTGTCTCAGCTGTGTCCACCCTAACTGAGGCGGGGGCTCTTGTCCTAGAAGGGAGGGCTTCAGCTGACTCAGGGAACATCTATTTCTGCCAATCCTCCTAAGTTAAAAACCATCAAGAACTCACCTGTGGCTGAACCAAGTTGGGTTTATTGACTTGTTGCACAAAGGAAGAATGTCCAGCAGTAAAGAGGGCCTTCAAAGGAACTTAGTATAGATATGGGCTCGTGGCTGGTGAGTCTCGGGAGGGCTTAGGAAGTGGGACCTTCTCTGGGCTGGATATGGTGTGTAAGCAGGTGTACTACTGTGATCATGTATCCTAATGATTCTTACCTAGAAGATGAGAAAAAATGAAGCAAGACTGAAGATGTGGCTGGGAAAGATGCAGCAGCCATTCCCATCAGCCAGGAGGAGATGTTTGATAGTTCTGCGATGTGCACAGAGACCTTGTTTTTGTCTGTGCTTGGACAAGATTATAGTCTTGCTTTTTCTCTCACTTTGTCGTCACAGAGTGCTCATGGGTCCCACGGGATTGTGTATGTGCAGCAGAGCACCAAGGTCCAGTGCCCACACCAGCTCCTCCCAACACTGAGGCCCAGTCGTTGGCATTGGGCCAGTTCCTGGATGTTAGAGGCTGCTTTTCTCTTTCTTCCATACACCAACTCTTGAGTCCTGATGGGAGACTCAAAATAGAGAATAGTTATGAAAGTTGATTTATAAAAATGTATAGCACAATGGAGATGAAATGAATGAGTCTTAGATTGATACTTATCTGGGGGCCCACTTATCCAGAAACCTTAGCCATTGAGAAAATAGACAAGAAATGATCAGCAAGCAGGCAATGTCCCTGAAACACCTGAAATAAAAGTCCCCCAATGCCCCACATTTTTACAAGAACTCAAAGTTTTGCACAAGCTCTATGTATGCTGTTTTGCACGCATTTCTCGCGTGCCTTGTTATCCTGCTCATAGAACATTAGAAATAAAGGAAGGCTCCTCTCTCCAGTCCATGCCTCCAAGATGACAAAGAAAAGAAGGAACTAGTGTTGTGCCTAAAAGGGCCATGGCCACGTGCTGTCTGTTCGCTGCATGAACTGTGCATGATGCGTGCCCGATGACAAGGCCATTAAGATAGTCATCATTTGAAACATAGTGGAGGCCGCAGCAGTCAGGGACATTCTGAAGCAAGTGTCTTCTATGCCTATGTGCTTCCCAAGCTGTAGGTGAAGCTATATTCCTATGTGAGTGTGCAATTCACAGCAAAGTAGTCAGGAACCGATCTAACGAAGCTAGCAAGGACCAAACGCCCCCACCCCGATTTAGACCTTCAGGTGCTGCCTCACGACCCCCACCAAAGCCCATGTAAGGAGCTGAGTCCTTAAGATCGAAGGCAGACTACGGGAGAAAGATAAAGAGAAATTGTCCTTAGAAGTGAAGGAAGGCTTAGGGGCAGGAGCAAGAAGAGCTTCCAGTGCTGGTTCACGCTACAGCACAGGTGCACCCTGCAGACATGATCCAAATGAGAGAAGCCAGGTGCAAGGGACCGCATGGCCCAGGATTCCATTTCCATGAAAATGTGCAGAACAGGCAAATCCAGAGAGACAGAAGGTAGATTCATGGCTGCCGGGGGTTAGGGAAAGGGAGAGTAGGGAGTGACCGTTGGCCAGAAATTTCCTTTTGGAAGTGTTGAAAATGTTTGGAATGAGATAGTGGTAATGGATGCTCAACTTTGTGAATATATACAAAAACCACCTTAAAAGGGTGATTTTTATGATAGGTGAATTATATCTCAATTTTTAAAAAGTGGGAAAAAGAAGGAGGTCCTCAGGATCTGGCAAGTTCTTAGCCTGATAGCAAGAGAGGATCCGGAAGACACTAAGGACTGCATATTCTCAAAGCAGAACCCCTAGAGCAGCAGGGCTCTGTCGGCCTCCATGCCAGAGCCTCTGTGGGCTTCTGTCAGTGCAACCCCGCAGATGCACACACAGCATCATCACGTGCTGGCCAAGGTGCCGAGGAGCACACAGAGGACTGAGACGTGGTCCCTGCACCCTGGGGGAAATGACACCTCAACACAATGACGGTGTTCATCATCAGGACCCCAAGTCATGATGAAAAGGTTAAATTATTTTCTTTTTTTTATTATTATTATACTTTAAGTTTTAGGGTACATGTGCACAATGTGCAGGTTTGTTACATATGTATCCATGAGGTTAAATTATTTTCAAAACGCTCAATTATAAGAAAGCAGAGGAGTGGATTATAACGAATACGTGTACAAAAAACCGTTTCAAAATTGCCAACCTTTTAAAGAAATATTGAAACCTCTGGTGTAGGAAGGTAATCCAGTGGAGTGGCAGCCAGGGAATGGGATGCTCTGTGTGTGTGGAGAGGCAAACACCTCCATAGTCCTCAGGATCCCCTGTGAGGGGCCGAGTCAGAGGGCGTCAAAGCCTCCAGTCCTCTGGGCATCCAGGGCCTCATGGCAACTGTACCAGTTGTTCTCACTTTGGTTATTTTTCTATAGGACTCAACGTGTTCTTACACAGGGACTCAGGACAAGGCTAAGTCCAGGTGGAGGGAAGGGGTCGGAAGGTGGGGGCTGGGCAGGGGATGTGGTGGGGGCTCTGTTTGAACCTGCTGCCCTTCCCCAGGCTGTCTACCATGTTTTTCTCAGTAAGTGGGAGGTCTGTGAGCTCCGTCCCTCCGGGGCCTCGCTGTGAAGCCATTGCTGGCGTGGTTCTGCCCACTGGAGTTTGCTGAGTGGGAGGCATGGGGCAGATGTGGGGAAACCTCCTTCCTGGAACAGGGTCTCCAGAATATGCAGGAGTGAGGCTGGCACACAGCACTGCCTCTGTGGTCAGGGTGTCCAGGGCGGGGGATGGGAGGGGCCTCAGGGATGGAGGGACAGAACTGGTACCCGCTTTCAACTCCACATCAGCCTGGTGAATTCAGATTATCTCTTCAGCTGAACATCGCCACTTCCACACTCAGGCAATTTCACCTAAGGTCCCCACTTGCCGCAAGCCCTGGGACACAGGGCCTGCTTTGTAAACTAAGTATTTTGGAGTTTTTAAAGATGACCATTCAGACCTGCTCCTGCAAAAGACAGGCTTAACGGGACGACTCCCACTCTGATAGTGGGGCTTTCCTTCAGGCCACCCTGGGCGGAAACTGGGGGTTGAAAATGAAGAGATGGCGACCCATGTCTTAAGCTCTAGGGGCCTGGAACCAAGTGACGCAGGGCTCAGAGGAGCAGAAGGAGCGGTGGTTTCTTCATAGAGCAGCAAGTGGTAGTGACAGAGGTGCCTGTCTGAAGGCTGCACTGAAAGATTGGACTGAGACCCAAATCCTTGACCGAGGGCTTCCTTCTGGGTTGGTGCAGTCTGTCACTGTAGCAGGAATGAGGGGCAGGGTGGAATGAAAACAGTCAAGAGTGGGAATGTAGTGGCTTGCTCTGCTCCCAGCTCTCCCCTACTCTCTCTGCAAACCCCAGGTCCTTAGAGCCTAAGTATCAGTCAGACTCCCTCAGGGCCACAGAGACCCTCCCAGGTTACTGTCAGCAATGGGGATTTATGGTAAGGATATTTCTGGAAATTAGCAGGCCACCAATCCTCAGGTTTCCATAAACACCAAGGGCAGATTTGTTTTCAGAGCCTGGACCAGGACTTGGGGTCTGCAGGGCTCTGGGGATCTGGTTATCTCTCCATCTTCCCAGCACGATGCCTCTTCAGTCACCCCACTTGGCCCTGAGCCCCCCAACCCCTGGGCTCCCTTCACCAGCATAGGGCATCTGCTCACCCCAACTTCTGCATGTTCATGGCTCTGCTCTGTGTGACTTTTAGCCTCTAGTCACACTAGCAGCTGCCTTTTCTCTCACATTCACACTTACTGAGAGAATTTAATGAGGCCAGTTGGTCACCATGGCCCTTGTAAGTACCCACTTCCATGCTGGGCCACCAAGACACAACTGTGCTGGAGGCAGGCGCCCATCCCTGGTGGAATCAGCTGCAGCTGGGATGGTGGGCTTGCCAAGGACGGGCTTCTTTGCCCTGTAGAGGGGCTTTCTCTGCTTACATTGATGGTAAGGTAGGGGGGTGAGGGTAGGGGAATGTTGAATGAGGGAAGAGCAGGTCTCCCAAGACTTGGCCTGTCTGAACCTTTGTCCCAGCAACAGAAGTCATGATGCTCTCAGGCGGCGGGTGGGGGCAGTGCTTTGAAAAGATTCCCAAGGCTTCTACAGAGTGCGTGGGCGGGACATCAATGGCCATCTTACTGTTTCTTGAGTCAGATCTCCCCATCAGGTTGCAGCCAATGTCAGGCGGTTCTGTAACCGAGAACAAGAAAAGATGATCGGAAAGGTGTGTGGTGTTCCTTCTGGCTACAGGAGGTGATCCACAGATTGCCCTGTGAAATGGCTTCCCCAGGGCCTCTGTTTGCTTGACATTCCAGCTGGCCTCAGCCTTTTCCTTGTTATTCTAAACTTTACATTTCTAAGTTTCCAAGTAGTATTGTGAGCATAGTAAATGCTTAACTGTTTGATAAATGAATGAATGGATGGATTAATAAATGAAACCTGAATTTGTCAGCAGCCCTTCACTGAAGGCAGGACAGGAGTGGGTAAAGGTGCTTGGCTTTGGTGTAAGAAAGGCCTCACTTTGAATCCCGGCTCTGCCGCTTGCAAACTGTGTGACATTGGGACAAGTTACTTAACTTCTCTGAGCCTCCTTTCCCTCAATTGTAAGGCTAAGATAATGCCCACTTCGAAGTTCTTTGGGAAGTCCAAGTGACTCTGTGTTTTCTAGCACAGGGCCTGACCCAGTGAGCTTTGATGGCTGTAATTATTAGGCTGGCTCAAGGGGATAGGAGGGTCAGAGCATCTCGATCCCCACATGCGGGGTGCATGGAGAAGCCTGGGACACTTAGCTGCTTGACTGTGGTGGAGAGAGGGAAATGAATGGGAGGTCCAAAGCTCCATGTCTTCTCTTCACCACCCAGGGAACTATGGAGGCTGTGGAGCCAGGGCCAGGCTAAAATGTCTGGCAGGCAGGGGCTGTGTTCCAGAAGCTAGGTCTTGGGGAAGCGCTGGGAAGGACCAGGATCCAATATGAGGGGAATTCTACCAGTGGTGCCCAAACCAACCAGTTCTCATATTTTATATCTCCCTCACCACGCCCTTCCCACCCCGCCTCCAGCTCTTCCCCACTGGCATTCAAACATGCCCCAGCCTCTTTCAATGGAATTATAACAAGACCCCCTCTCAACCCTTTGTCCCTTTGAAACTGTGGCCTCATCATCACTTCTATATACAGTAGAAAGTTATTGAAAGCATCACCTGCATGCACTGTCTTTATATTCCCCTCCCTCACTTCTCAACCCTCGCAATCTGACTTTCACAGCCCCCCTCTCCCGAAGAACATTCCATGCAACCCCTTGGGCTGAAATCCCTGCTGACCTTCGGATCATAAAACCCAACAGACACAGCTTCTCAGGCCTCACGGACCTCCAGGCTTCTTCATGGGATGCGGCTGATCGCTCCACCCAGAAGGGTCTCCTGTCTCGACTTCCCCAATGGTGCTGCCTCTGGTTCTCCTCTACCTCTCTAGCTGGTCTTCTTCAGCCTTCTTCCTGAGAGCCTCTACCTCTGCCCACCTCACTTAAAGATCGGGGTTTTCCAGAGTCCTGTGCTCTCTGCAGTTCCCAATCAATACTTTCTCCTTGGGTGAGCTGATTCTCTTCAAAGGTCCAATGACCCCTGTGTTGCTGACAACTCCCCACTGGGATCTAAAGCCGAAATGTGTTTCCTAAGGACCAGGTCTGCACAGCCACCTGTCACCTGGGCATCTCCTCTTGGCCACCCCACAACAAAGTTCCTTCTCTCACCCCAAAATCCTCTCCTTTATTCTGCTCCTTTATTCCCTATCTTGGTAAATATTGTCTCCAACCACCCAATTGGCCAAATCAATCATCACATGAGCCCCAGCCTCGCCTTAGTTTAGCTGGGCGCATTCCCTGCTTCTCCCTCTCATCCTGGGCAGTTCCTTCTCCTTCAGGCTGACACCCCATCCTTGTGTCATCGTCCCATCGGCCCACCTTCTCACTCTCTGTGGAGATCACCCTTCTCTTCATCCCTGCTGCTCCCATCCACTCCAGACCCTGCCATCACTTGCTGGGGTTAACACAATGGCCACTCAACTCTTCCTCTTCTGGGTTTAACACAATGGCCACTCAACTCTTCCTCTTCTGGGTTTATGGATTCCCCCAGTCCATTCACACAGCTGCCTGAATGAGCTTCTACAAATGCAAATTGGCTCATGCCCTGCCCTACTCCTGCTTGAGATTCTTCAAGATAACCCCGCTGCCTTCAGGATAAAGTCCAAACTCCTTAGTGGGGCATCCAAGTCCCTTCATGTCACATGGTGAGGGGCTTGCACTTGGAGAGAGGTGCTCAGATGGGCCCAGGTTCAGATCCTGGCAGCGTTTTTGCTGTGTGACTTTGAGTAAGTTACTTAGCCTCTATAAGCTTCTGTGTTCTTTTGTATATAATGGGGGTACCCTGCCTGCTTCACGAGTGTAGAGAGGATAAAATGCACACTTTTACGCCTTTGTTCTTGCATTTGCCTTTTTCTCTCTGTTGCAGCCACCTGGCATGGCGGGACCCATGATTTCTGCTCCCAGCCCATCCCCCACCTGTCTCTTCCTGTCGGCTTTTCACCCGATGCTCTCTGCTCCAGCCATCCTGAGGGGCTTGTCCTCCCCAGAGAAGCCATGCCTCATCTCCACCAGCTGACACTGTGCAGACCCCATGTTCTCCCCTGGCCTTCCTCCTCTTTGCTTGACTAACTCCTCACAATCATTGAAGGTTCCCTTCAGGAATGACCTGCTGGAAGTTTCTCCTAAGCACAGCAAGATGAGCTGCTTCTCCTAAAGGTTCCAAGGCAGTCTGCATGCCCCCATAAGGCCTTCACTTTCTCATCTTGCAATTGCCTTCCCTCTCAAGTGCTCTTTCCCTTGCAAGGAATCTCCTCAAGGGTAGGAATCATGTCTTATTTATCTTCATATCCCCAGCACCTAGCATAGGACCTGACATATTAGGCTGTCAGTTAACATTTGCTGGATGGACAAACATGGAATTCACATCCAGATGGCATTCAAACGCCCTTGCTCTCATTGTTTCTTGGTTATTGTTCTGCTCTTCTCAGGCACAGTGGCTGTCATCCAGCCCACCCGCACACTGTGAGGCTAGGCTCCCTGAGGGTAGGCTCCCAGCAGCGTGGTGACCTGTAGAATTAGCAGACAGGCGACTGTCATCATGTGTCTTCTGGCTGACTGCCTGGCCACTAAAAGAAGGGAAGTCTAACAGGAGGGGGGCTGGGTCCTCACTTGGCCTAGTGCAAACCAAACCCAGTGGCTGTGGAGCATCTTGGGTTGGCTTGGAGGTCCTGGAGTGGTGGCAGTCATGAAGGAGAGGGGGACATTGTGGGCAGGAGGCAGAGGAAGTTTGGGAGGGGAAGGGCAGAGCAAAGTCCCACAGGAAATGCACGATTTCTCTTTCTGGCTGGCTGGGAGAATTGTGGACATTTGCCCCAGGGACTGTCAGATAAGGACTGACTTTTACCACCAAACTGGTTTTAGGTTTTGTTTTTCAATCAGTTTTCAGGCAGGTCAGAGAGTCTCAGAACATCACTTTCCAGCAGATCACAAGTGAGCCTGCCTGTTTTTAGTTAGAGGGAACTCTGGGGACTTTTTCTGCCTCGGGATCCGGGTCAGGCTGGCTCACCAGCTCTCTGTCCGCAGCGTCCTTAAGTCTAGAGAACGCTACCACCTCCTGAGTTGTTAGACATCACTGGGGTATTCGCCACTTTTGGTCTGTAACAGAAGTGGAGGCAGATTGCAAGACCTCTGCAGATAGCTCCCCGTTCCTTGTCCTGAAAGGGCCTGAGCAGGGCCTCCCTTCCAGTACCATGGGGTGCGGAGGAGGAGGGTCGGGATGGGGGGCGGAGGAGGAGGGTCGGGATGGGGGGCCTCGGCTGCTGATTCTTGGGGAGGGAGGTGGAAGGCGGCCTGGTGTCCCAGAACACTCTTGTTTGTTATGCTTATTCTCTTCTACATCCTGTGGGTGTATGATGTATGTGGAAAATGACGGGGCTGAGGAGTCAGGAATTCTATGCCTCCATTTCTGTTTTTAGACACCTTTTCCATGTCAGAGCTTTCAAAATTGCCTTTCTTATAATTTGCTAAGAAATAGTGTTGGGCTGGAAACTCAGCAGAGCCTTTAGGATCTGGATACCTTTATAGAGGGAAGATCTCATTTGAGTAACAGGTCCTAAGACTGATAATAAAAATGACTTCATTTTCCCTCTGAACACTGAGTTCCCAGAGCAAAGAGCCAGACACTTTCTAGCCCTACTGGGAACCAAGCAATCTGAAGGGAGCTTCAGCTCTAAGTGCGAGTGGTTTAGGCCAGACACACATCAACACTCCTTGCTAGAAGTCAAGATGTTTTTGGAAATTGGAGAGTTTGTAATCTTTCCGCAGAGGTCTTTAAAACAGGATGAGCTCTCATCTATGTAGGGTACCAGACACGTGGGCTTGTTGGGTACTGGGCGCCTGCGTCTGCTGGTCTCAGACAGACCATTTCTTTCGAGGAATCTGATTTTCTGCTTGAATTAGGTTTTGTTATTGGCAGGTACATAAACAGTGAACCAGGGAAGTACCTGCGAGCTGGTCTGCATCTGTCTGGAAGGCCCACAGGTGCTCTAGGCCTTTCAACAAGAGCCTCATCCCTGGCTCATTAGCGCGCATGTGTTCCCTCTCCCTTTCCCATCTCTCTTTCTTAGGATAGGAGTTTTGCTCGTCGCTCTGCAGAAAGGTCATGAGACAAGGTGGACTGGATGAGTCTTTGCAAAAAAAGCTTTCTCAGGCAGAGTTCTCTTCAGGTTGGGCTAAATCAGAAGAGCCAGTGGAAGGATGCCTTCCCTGGGAACTTCAATAGCAGCTTCTTGCATTCTTTCTCCTGTCTACATGTCAAAGTGTCTGCAGCTACATTTGTGGGTTTGGATGTGAGCACCTATGCATGCAGCAAGACTGTGAACTAAGAAGGCACTGGGCTTCGAGTCTGTCCACTTGGTGAGTGGTGGAGAGAGGAGAGCCCCTCAAGAGCTGGGCCCACAAGGTCCAGGCCATGGAGAAATTGGGAAGCATTTTAGAGAGAATCAGTATCCTGCACTGTTTTGTTCGGGAACTTCTATTTGTAGGGTCAGCCTGGAGTGTGATTGACTACAGGCAAGACCTGATTTTCTTTATCATTGTGATGGGAATGAGGAGAAGCTCAAAGTTGGGGTGATGAGGACTGGTGGGCTGCAGACAACTGATGCTCTTGAAACTGTGGTCTAGTAACAAGGCTACCTAGTTCAAAAATTATTTTTAGAAATCTGTTTCCTGGTCATTCTCCAAAGTAATAAAAGCCAGTAGGACTAAAATATTAGAGGAAGGAATCAGAACTGAGACGTGTTCATTCATTCATTTATTCACTTAACGAGTGTGTAGATACCTTCTAAGTGCTCTGCACTGGACTGGGCATTGAGAGGGAAATGAAACAGAAGGCATGGCCTGTCCTTTGGAGCGTACCAAGAGGTATAACCTGAAATAGCCAAGTACCTGTACAACAAGGAAGGGGGAGGTGGCTTGAGTTTTCTTTATCTTGGCTTGGACGTGAGGTGCCCCAAGCACCTGGATTTTCTTGCATCGTGTAGTCTTATTGACGTTGAGTTCTGAAACGTTTTATTTGAACACTTCTGATAGAGATTTTTAAAAAGATACCCTCCTCTGCCTCCTAAGAAAGAATTCACAGAACACAAGTTTATCTCTTTTTGATGGTTTGGGCCAAACTCGCCCTTCCTTGAATATCCCTCAACATTTTCTGATTGTTGGTGCTTTTTCCTTCCAAACCACTGGCAATCGTTTCTCGTTATATAAAGTCCCCACTGCTCCTGTACCCGAATGGGCTGTAACCATTAAGACTGAAGACTGACTTGGAGGAACAAGAGAACTGTTTTATGAGCAAGCTTAACTTTATATCCAGCTCAAAGTTAATAAGCTCTGGTTTGGTGGTTGGGTGTTGCATGAATAATGGAATAAATATTCTCCTACCTTTCTGAGGGTGTTTTCCTTCCTTTCTCTTAGGTTGTGTTCTGTATAATCACAGTAGTTGGATGTAACTTCCGGCTAGGGGAGGATGGTCCTCTATAGGTGTCAGAATGGGTGGCACCATCTATAATGCTCTAAGAGTGTAAAGAAGAAAAAGAAGATTTCCTATGGGTTGGGAGGCCTCAGGAAAGGTTTGGAAACTTAATCAGACTTTGAGGACAGGACAGGGCCTGGGTGAGTTGAGAGGAAGTAGCCACATAATTAATGAAAAGGAGTAGACTGAACTCTCCAATGGAAACAAATGGAGTCTTCATCCTATCTATCATATATTTATATCTATTGATCCATCTATCATCTATCTATCTGTCTGTCTGTCTATCTATCTATCTATCTATCTATCTATCTATCTATCTATCTATCTAATCATGAGGTTGTAGACGATACCCTGTGGTCCACCCTGCCAGGCCATGCAGGGATTTGTTCTACAGAACCTTGGCTTGGGCCCCTCCACCTTCTGAAGGAAGCCATGGTTCATTTCTTGTTGTGACTGCTTCCTTGATGGTAAGGGTGAATTGCAGAAGAGAACCTTGTACCTTGGCTTTCCCTCAGATGACATGAAAGGAGACCATATATTCCTGAGCTTCTCTAGGTGCTTCTAAGGCAGCAGAGGAAGAAGATTCACTTTCTTCTTGCACTGACAAGGGCCTATTCCATTCCCTAGAATCTGAATTTTCCTAATATTTCAGAAGGGTTAAAAAGTTGAAGTCAGGAGCCACCAATGGGTGTTAGCTCATGTGGGCACCTGTTATTAATGGAAAATATTAGGGTCTCTCTCCAGCTTATCAATCCTTGGGGAATCTGAAGCAATAGAGAGAGGCAAGTGCAAGCTGCCCTCCTGGGGCCTGAGATCACCATCAGGTGCCAAGGTCGGCATCTACTTGAAATCAGTCACTAGGTCAATGATTCCACAGTTAGTTTTAAAAAATAAAAGTTACAGGGAAGCATTAAGAAGAAAGTAAAAGTTGCTGTCGGAGGCTGTACGTGCTGCTGTAAGCACCTGGGTAAGCTTCCTGGGCAGGTGCGAGAGAGAGGAGGCCATGGGGCGGCCTCACAGGTGACCAGAGTCAGAGTCAGGGCACAGCAGGCTCTGACTGGGAAGTGGCCTGGATTCCCTGGCAGGCTTCTGCACAGAGGATAGTTTGGAGGCTCTTTGGAAATTCGTAGGTTATTAAAGTAATTCTTCCCCCTCAAATTTTTGTCTTCTGCCTAATTGGGTTTGAGAAAACCAAGTGAGGTTAATGTTCCCAGCACAGGTTCGTGCCTCCCCATGGCATCCCCCCAGCTCTCACTTGGGCCTGGCCCTCCATGGAACAGAGCCCCCTCGATCTTCCTTCACCTGGGTAGGCATCTGTCTCTTGGCTCTTCCACCATTGCGCCTTGGCTCTCCAGATAGGAAGGAGACTGGACACTGTGCCTAATTGATTGTGTTCAAAAAAGCCCCGTGGACTTGGCTAATGTTATTTTAGTCCTTTTATTGTCATCATAGGCTGTACAACCTAGAAGAAGCCCTTGAAGCTGTTATGTCCTGTCTCTTGGCTCTGGAGAGGATAGAATTTGAACCAGTTTCCTCAGATAGCCATCGTCTCAATTTTTTAAGAAAAAAAAAAACATACTCCCCTAAAGAAGCAGCTACTGTAGCATCTCTTGGGAAGGCTTTCCTGCATTTCTTGCTGTGGACCAAGAACGGTGAAGTCACTCCTCTGCAGACCCACTATGACTTATGGAAAGGGCGAGCCTGAGAATTTTCCCCATCCTATAGAGCACTGAATGCACTTGGCCTTATGCCATCTTTGCCTAGGAATAAGAAGGCCTCTTGGTTCTTGAACCTGCTGTAGAGAGTTTTTATTTATTACATGTTAGTGTCAGTTTCTACTCTCAGATTTTTTTTCATGCATCATGCACTATATATCCACTTAAAACCAGCTGAGCAGAACGAGGGGAAACTATGGTAGAAGTAGAGAAGGTTAAGACGTGTGAAGGGGAGGATGGGAGAGGGACAGGCTGTTGTTTAGGGTTGCCTGGCAAAATGATACCCAGAAGTAGCAGTCTACAGATGCATTTCATCAGCAAACCTCTTCCATGGACATGGATAATGGACAAACGCTGACAAGCATATTTCTTTAAAATTTCTATTTAGAAAGATCTTCTCTGCAAGTCTGGCTTGAATGACATATTTTAAAACAGATGATTTCTGCCCAAAGACCATGAGCATTTGAGCTCCTCATGGGGAAAAGGCAGTATTTAAATTAAAGCTTAAAGCAATTTTTTTAAAGAAAAGCAACCTGGAAGATAGGTAGGGTTGGTTATTCTCGAGGCCCAAGTGCCTGAGCCCCAGAGCACAGGCTTTCCCAATACTTCTTCCTTCTTCCCCCTTGCTTGTTCCAAGAACTGGGGACAGTATCTGTACTCTGAATGCCAGTCACAGGGTTCACAATCTTAGAATGGAAGAGTTGAAAGTGACAAATTCCACTTGTCCAAACTTCTTACATTATAGAGGAAGAAATGAAAACCAGGAATATGAGGGACTCTAAGGGCAGAAGCATGCCTTAACCACTCCCCACCCCCATTTCTCAGGGGTCTTTTTCTTGACACCCACCTTCCCTGAGGTCTCCAGTAACTTGCGGCAGAGCTGGGACTAGAATTTGATTCTCCTGACTTTAGTTCAGTGCTTCCTCCCGGCCACCCCCCCAACTCGCCCACTTTCTTATAGCTTCATGCTTTCTCTGATGCCTATAGTCCAGGGCATAACTTACTGGCAGGCAGAATTAAATACCAGTGTAACATGATTTTAAAGAGTGCAGGGTGAACTTCCACCCCCAAAATCATGCTCACACCAGCCTGTAACTGGTGCTTGACCTCCCACCATTAGATTCTTTCTCTTGTAACTTGAGCTTAGGAGGCTTTCTTCCAGAACCTCCTTTTGAAACAGAAATCCCTCTGGGAAAGCTAAGTGTTGATAGCTAATAAACAGGAAAGGCTGTTCCTCTGAGAGTTGATACCCACAAGTGGTGATGGTGGTCTAGAGGAGGGGCCAGGACAGGGAGTTCACATGGGAGGATGCATGTGAGACTGATGTGAAGGTGGGTCCACTCTTTTGTAGATATTTGATAAATGCTACTATCTGCCTGACCAAATGCAGAAGACAGACCATGACCCAGGCACATTGCTGGGAAATCCCCTTCCCAAGGAAACCCAGAGGGAGAGGCAGGGCTGCCCACCCCACATACTATCTGAGAGCAGCCAGCCCAGTGCTTTCTCTGTAACAGGTGCCCTCTCTCCTCCCCGAAGGCTTCACTTGCATGGATTGACCTTTATGGGCACTTTTGTCTATGGCTCAAGAGAGGAGAAGTCTGTCTTATTATCCTGTGAGTGGAAGATTGGGCAAAAGACCTAGACAACAGAGGGGAGGGGGTGTCATCTGCACTCCACCCTGACACTGGCTTTGTGCCCTTACAGAGGAATGGAAGAGTTAGGGCCAGAAACTGAAAGGGCGCTTCTCCAAGAGCCTTGGAACTCTGAACACAAGGAGTGGGGGTTGGGGCTCATGTGATTCTGCCCAACACCCAGCTTTGAGAGTACTGGGATGCAGCAGCCCTGGCATAGCCCTCGACCACCTCATGAGGGACACTGTTAATGCGGGCAACAGTAGGGCTTCTGAAAGCAACCTCGAGGTTATGGAATATTGACTGAGGGCAGCCAGAGGTGAAGAAGACGTGAACCTATGCTGTGGTCCTGCAGGGTCTCCTGGAAATCCTTGGTGGCGGGGAGCTTTGTCTCAAGAGGGGCCCAGAAGAAGAACTTTGGGCAATTGTTACATGGTGTGACACTAGCTGTCATGGCCTGGTGATACTTGAGCTCCTTTTAGATCCTTAGAAGCTTGCCTGAGATGCTGATGGACCAAAGGGGCCCAGAAGCTCATGGGCCCAAGCTCTTCCCTTCGAATGCAACCAAATTTAGGCTATGATTCTACGTGACTAGAAAGTCTGTGCCAAACTCTGTCTGCAAAAGGATAGTGATGAGAATGGCTTCAGGGACTCTGTTATCCAATCAGGGGAAGGAAGGGAGAGGCCCAATCTTTGTCTTAGCGAGCTTGAGATAAAATGAGGCCGAAGAAAAGGGCAAGATTTGCTCAGAGCCCTCCAGTCACAAACTCTGACTTGAACCTTCTAGGGCTTGTTTTATGGGCCAGGAGGAAAAGGTACAGATGTTCAGTTTAAATTAATCCCAGTGTAGCATGGACTATCCTGCAGGAGATGACAATAGATTGGTTTTAAAAAAGAAGGCGAAAGGAAGAAAAGAAAAGACCATCTTTGTAGGTTGGAAAAGACTTGGGGCATATATGCAAAGTTGTTCTGATACTATTCTCCTCCTCCTTCCTCCACCAGCCACTTGCCAAGGTGCTAGATCTTTCCTTCCTTCCTGTGATGAAGCCCACATTTGCTCAGGATGCATTAACTA
The DNA here is from genome assembly GCF_028878055.3 of Symphalangus syndactylus. Taxonomy (NCBI): domain Eukaryota; kingdom Metazoa; phylum Chordata; class Mammalia; order Primates; family Hylobatidae; genus Symphalangus; species Symphalangus syndactylus. The sequence goes on along the minus strand of NC_072427.2, from coordinate 151,432,863 downwards.
AGTCCTGATGTCGTTGCATAGCAGATCTGGGCAGTATGTAAGCTCAGTTTTCTAGAAGTTAAAAAATAAAAAGCTATGTCTTCAACACCTGCAAATATGGTATGCAAGCTGGAGTGACACCAACTTAGAGAAGTTACTAAGTGGATGTGACAGAAAGAACTGCAGCAAGAACACAGGTTGATAGGTGTCACTTAAGTGGAGTTGCCCTGTCGAAAGCCATTGTCAGGCTGACAGCTACTCTGGCCTCTGGGGCTGGGGTGTCCTTTTTACACTCGTATGTGTGCCTGAGATTTGAACAACAGATGCAGTTTTGCTGGGTTGAGCCTGTCACCTCCAGCCATATGCCACATGTCGTTACTCCCATTTATTGAGGTCCACAATGAGCCTGGTTTTGGGTTAGGCAATTTATAGCAGCCCATAATAGTAGGTTTTACCAGGCCCATGTCTTTCGGCAAATGGGAATTTTGGGGCTCAGAGAGGTTGAGCAACGTGTCCAAGATCATAGAGTTAGTTAACTGTCAGAGCCTGGATTTAAGGCCAGGTCTATGTGGCTCTGAGGTCTGTGCCATTGATGGTGTCAAGGAGATAAGGTTTTTAGGCAGTGTTCAGACCCACACCTTGCTGTGTGACCTGGACAAGTTCAGCAACCTTTCTGAGCCATCCTTCACTGATCTGTAAAATGGGGGTAACCATGTAAATAATGCCTGGGGCTGCTGTGGGGATTGGTAGGTGTGCTCCACAGGGAGCACACAGCACAGCACCTGGTCCGCAGTGGGTACTTGGCCTGTGGTCACTCTCCTGATGATACCAGGCTCCCTCTCCCTTCTGCGAGGCCCTAGGCAGAAAGAACCACAGCACAGGAGACAGTTCTCATACTTGCCTGCAGTGTTTCCATCCCTGGAGAAGGAAGCCCTTCCCTCTGTAAATGACAGCTGTGTTGGAAATAAATGGATGCCTGGAAATCCAAGAAATGGAAACCACTCTTCTCTTGCTGTGTGATTTTAAAATGTCACTTAACCATGATAGTTTTTTTTTTCCTGTGGAATAACTTGAATGGTCCTTAACCCCACTTTATTTATTTAGACTTGAGGTTGAGAGCTACGCTGGGATAAACATGGGTTTTTGTTTCTCCATAGGTGAATTAGCCACAGAGTAGATTGTGCCTGGTAAGATGAGGACTCTGGCTGGCTTCTCCAGCAACCTGGCCCCCTGCTTTAGGGACTGTGGTCTGTCACCATCACTGTATGTCTGAGCAGCACGTTAATTTGAATATATTTTGTAATCAAGAATCGATAGACACGTAGAAATTTTATTTGCATGTAACAATATATGCGTACAATGAGTCAAAGAGCAATTCTTTTTCAATAATCTGCTGATTTGCGTCATTCATGTATTGACATAGATCATTGAGAGCTATGGGGTTATGCTGACTTACAGCCCAGTAGCCTGTATTGCTGAGAAATTCATTGACTTCCCCATCAAGCTCTGCCTCCTGACAAGTGATGAGGAAATCGAGCGATGACTACTTATAATGGCTGCTTGGTTACTACTGTTGAGGCTGCTGGAGTCAAATGGGGCTCTTAAAAAATGGCACCTCTTTTGGCTTCTGGAAAAGCCAAACTAGAGCCCAGTGCTGGAATGAACACAGCAATTAACATTACTTACAGGCCTCCTTTGTAATTCCCTGAACTGATGGCAGGCTGACTTCCCTTCCCATCAGTTTTACAGTGGGAAGAAGGGTGTGTTCTGCTCTTCAGCCTTCATTTTGGCCATCAGAGTTGAATTTTGATTTGAGATGCCTCTGACCAGTCTTTGCTGTCATTTGGAGGTGGTTAGCATCATAATCCACATCATGAATGAAATGGCAAACAGAAGGAGGATGGAGGGTTTGTCTCAGGCAAATCTCTTAAAGAGGAGGAAACAGGCCCAGAAAGGTTAAATGACTTTCCTAAGGCCACCTGGCTGCTAAATGACAGAGCTGGGACTAGTAGTGCACAGGCATGCTAACCCCTGCTGTCATGTTCTTTCTCCTTATTACTCTGTGTCTCTGTCTCCTATGGTTAAATACGGTCTTTTAGGAAGAGCTGAAGAAAAGGAAACTCACCTGTGTTAGCAACACTATGTCCCAGGAACTGTGCCAGATGCTTCATCTGCATTGGCTCATTTTATCCTCACAACCCCTTAGCCAGGCAGTGATCACCATTAAGCTGTTTGTACACAGATGGAGAGGTTAACTTACTGTTCTGTAAGACCACAAAGCTCTTTCTCCTAGGCTCTGTTAAATGCCTCCTTCATCTGACTTACTTCCTCTCTCAGCCTCCCTCACACTTTGAAGCACCATTTGATAGACTCCATTGGGAGGTTTTAAATGGCAAGGCTTCCTTGGGTTGAGGGCAATGGGTAGGTCACTTGTTACAGGCAAGTCTGAATACAGAAAATGTTGGTTTAAAAGGGAGTCAAACAAGACCTTCTGGGGAGTGGGGAGTGTGGTTTCTGAGGGAGTGGGCTTCTACTAGGCACTGGTATGGGCAGGGGTGGCAGGCTGCTATCAATCCAGGCTCTACTGCAGGCACAGCCTCTGGAAGGAAAGGAAACAGAGGGTGCACCTCAGGCCTGAGTATCCTTTGTGGTAGTTCTACCTAAGAGACAGGTAACTGATGCCAATTAAGAAAATCTTAAGTTTTTCGGATCACAGTACTTCTTGGTAACATGAAATCCATGCTCTGTTGCCCAGCAATTGGAAGTGACCTGTTCTCTGTAAAGACCTCTAGGAAAGAATGCCCCAGGTCTCAGCATCTCTCACGAGACATTCCCCAGGCATTGGAAGGCTCTTGCTATAGAAACACACTCAAAACAGGATTACGTCTTTTATTTCATGGATCTTCCTCCTCAAGTGCGTGATCCAGGGCGATGTTGGGTAGGAAAGGGAAGGAAAATTAGATTTGCACCTTCCGATTGTTCCAGCTATAGTCTTAGAAATTACAATTTGGTGAGGAACTGGCAATGGATATTAAGGTAATATCACTTTGGGGGAAACTATCATATGAAAATAAAAGCTTCTGTTCATAAGGGTATATTTAAAAATCATTTATTAAAATATTGCTTAGAACTTGAAAATTCATCAGTAGGTGAATTGTTTGGAAAGTATGGTTTATCCATACAGTGAGATGTTATACACTTTTAAAAATAACTTGGATCTACATGTAGTAACCTGGAAAGAGGCCCATTATACACTGTTTAATGAAGAAAGCAAGTTTCTGAGTAATGTATATAACATGATTCCATTTATATACAGCATACACCAACAGCACACAGTTTTATATATATAACTTAGGTCTTATATATATTTGCATGAGCAAAAAATAGAGAAGAGTACACAGCAAAATGTTAATATTACCTTAAGGGGGTGAAGTTTTAAATGAAAGAAAAATCTAGCAAAGTTTAAATTAAAATAAAATCCCCTGAGAAGAAAGGGATCAGAATGGTTACACGGTCCAGAAAGGAATAGGTGGACTCAATCACAGCTTTGTTTTGCCACCTCCACTCATTGTGCATTTTCAGGTCGGATTGCCTTGACGCACCAGAGATCAGCCCTATGCTAAGGCAGATCACAATGTGTTATGCCACAAGTGATATTGGTAAATAGTGCATTTGGAGAGAAAAGGCTGTAAAACTTCTCATCTGTAAAAGTTTCCAAGGCATACAAGAACTTTGGTATCTTGGTAAAAAGAATGTGTCTCCAGCCACACTTGGAATCTACCATGCTTCTGGTTGAGGCCCTGTAGCCTCCAGGGTCTCCCTGTCCATATCAGTAGATACTTCTTGCAGGGCCTACCTGACTATAAGCCATTGATTATAGCTATATTTAACCTATGAGAACCAATGCATAAGACCCCCGATAGTACCTAAATCTATTATAACAGTTAGTACATTACAGTTAGTCATTCAACCAACTCTTCCTGGAAGATAAGGGTCACCAGCGCAGAGATAAGTCTCTTCACCTTTTAGTCCAGAATACTTAGCACATGCTTGGCCCATAGTCATACAAGGTTAATAGAAAAAATATGTACTAAGTTATTGCACTGGAAAGACTGAATGGCTTCCAGTTGGCTTTCAGGGATTCCAGAGAGATTTCCCATAAAAAGGCAAGCCTTAATGAAAGAATTAAAAAGGAGGAAAGGAGTAGAGTGTACAACCTCCACCCAGCAGAAAAAGCTAATTCTGTTGTGGCAGCAAAATAATCTTTTGGGTCTTTCTCATCCTTAGAGAAAGGTATGTAACAAGAGTATTCAACCTTTTAGAATAAAACAGCAGAATTGAGCTATAAATGCAGAAGTATTATACTAAGAAAATGCCTTCCAGATATTGTTAAAGCAAATAGTATCATATCCAGCACAAAACCACAGTGAATTGATTTAATCAGACATTATCAGAGCAAGGAAGAAATAACATTCTGGTTTTAATGGCAAAAAAAAAAAAATCCCACCTCAAATTGCTTTGCAGGTACTGGTGGCACTCCGCAAGTTGTTCTTTGGAATGCAGTTTAAAAATATTGGGCCTTGGGTTAGGGAGGAATAGGACCACAGAGGCTTTTGTGTAGGAGAACAGCCCAGGTGTGGGGCTGCCTGGAGGCTCAGCCAGGTAGCTGGCTGCTGCAGCCTTGGCTTGGCTCCCATCTGACCCAGAAGACACTAAGAACACTGCTGGGTTAGCTGCCATGAGGTGGTGATGGATCATGGCTGTGGCCTGATTCTTGAGGAGCCATGGATTCACTGCAGTGTGCTGTGGCCATATGTGAACCCTGGCCATGTATGAGGTCCCCTGGGAGGAGGAGGAGAAAACCACATAATACATCGCCCCTTTCAGCAGCAACCACCATTGGAACAAGCTAGAGCCTGAGATTTCCCAGGCAGCATGGTCCGCAGGTTAGAAATGCTGCTTCCTGATTCTAGGGGCCTGGGATTTTGGGCAACAGCAAAAGAAGTGTTGGTTGGCCCCTGGAGATGAAGTATGGTACAGTCTTCACCTTCTGGGGTTCCAGCATGGGCTCAGAGTTGACAGGAGACAGAATTACAGAGTCCCAGCACAAGGTGGAACCTCAGAAGGCTTGCTCAACCTTCTGGTGTTTGTGGGGCCTCTACATCATCTAGGCCAACAATTAACCTAACTGAGCCTTTCCAGTAATAGGAAACTCACTTCTTCTGCAGCATCTCACAAAGCTGGATAACCTTTGTAATTGTAACCCTCCCCAAGAGTCTCATCCCAACCATCAACACAGCTTTCCTCCAGTCCAGGCCTCTCAAGAACCTCTGAGTTAGAGATAGACCTCCTTACAGTGTGGGGTTCTTGTTTTGGATCTTCTGTAACTTAGGGATCTTCTTCCTTTGCGGGTCTTTTTGTCTCCAGATATTCTTGTCCAGTTGTCCTCCAATCATCACTGTCCCTTAGAATTAGAGGCTTAAAGAATCCTGATGCCCAAACCTCACTAAATCATACTCTCTGGGGGTAGAACTAAAGCACTGATATTTTTAAAGCTCTCCAGATAATTCCACTGCATAGCCAAGGCTGAGAACCACTGTCTTGCTCCCTGAACCTGGTCAACTTCTTGAGGTTTATGCTATGGAATCAGGTATCCTAGATTTGAATCTTGCCTCTACCACTTGGGCAATTCCTTGTGTTTTTGTTTTCTCATTTGTTATATGGGGATAATAGTATCTACCTCAAAAAGCTGTTGAACGAGCTACATGAGAACACATGTAGGTCAAGAATAATCTCTGGCATATAGTAAGTATAGCTAAATGCTATAAGATTTAGCAAGTGTTCTATAAAATTTAACTCATGTGCCTAGGACAGGGCCTAGTGAATGTTGACATAATATTTGTGCACTTGCCATGAGATAGGCATTGTTCTAAGCACTTTACTTTTGTTGTGTTGAAGATCTAGTATAAGAAAAATTGCATAAATAAAACGCGTCTTCAGAACCTCTTCACCTGGTAGGGTCTATTGTTTCAAACTACCCATTTGACTCACACCCTAGTGAACTCTCTGAACCCCTTATCATCCCACATGTTTTCTTGCCTCCCATGAAAATCTCCTTAAGACTTCTACAGAAGATCTGTACCTTTAAAAGCATCCAACATGACTACATTAAGAGCTCATCAATGGTCAATTCAATATGTTTTGTTGCCTCTTGTTAAGCCTAGTGCCTGTTAATGAGCTGGGCATTTAAGAGATGCCTAGTAAATTATTTGTGGGATGACTAAACTAATTAACCTGGTAAAAGACTACACTAATATAATTTTGCAAAAGAGATGGACAAAGACTGAATTCACAGGAATGGTGAGGATGCTGAGAAAAGAGTTCTACAAAGTACCTACTATGTCCTAGGCATCCTAGACACTTTTCACAATCATAAGAAGTGAATGTTCAGGTCATCTCTTGGTGTATAACAAATCACCCCAAACTTAGTCTCTTAAAGTAATAATTAGCTTGCTTGTGAATTTGTTCTTAGGTGGTTACATAGCAGGAACAGCACCTCTTTGTTCTAAGACAGCTCGACAGGGGGCTAGAGTATCCACTTTCAAAACAGTTCACACCTGTACTCCAGCCTTTATGGAACCACCCTAGTGGCATAGGCTTCTCACTCACAGCCCCAGGCTGGCTCTGGGTTGGATGGGTTGGGATAGAAAACTCTTGCCATGAAAATATAGCTCTCCATCTCAGCCTCTCCACTCCCCATTCCAAAGGGAGACGTGTCTGTGCTTGGGGAGAAGCCAAGCAAAGCAAAAGATTTCAACAGCGAAAGGAGGAAACACACCCACTGAGGTTCTCATAGCAACATAATCACGCACAGGCAGCAGCCTATTTCGGTGGGAGCTTGTTTCAGCTCCCCTCCTCCCTGGTTAGTCACAGAAGGGATGCACAAGCAGAAGCAGTGTTGGGTGGGGGCAGAGTGTCGGACTGAAAGTCAGGAGGCTGAGGAGCTGGGTCCTCTGCTTGCTGATGGACCATGGACAAATGTCCTCCTCTCTCCAATCTTGGGGTCCTTATTTGTAAAATGAGAGGATTGGACCACAGAGCGGTGAGGATCATTTCTGATTTCCTTTGATTGCACAAACACTGAGACACTTTTGGTAGGGGATTAGATGTCTCTCAGAATCTTTTGTCTCTGAGAAGATGCCTAGAGAAAAAGGAATTCAATAGGGTAAAAGTCATTCTCCAGATTCACATCATTTATTTTCCTACCACTTTCTGCATGTTGACAGAACAGGAAGAACGACTGGGTGTTGTCAAGGACTCTGCTCACTCACCCCTAACTCTAACCCAGGTCTGTGTTCTGAGAAGGGAAAAGGTTAAGGAGGTTAAGGTCATCTTTTTATTCAAGTTTTCACACACACACACACACACACACACACACACACACACACGGTCTCATTAACTCAAGTCTCTTGCTACATTTTGCTACATTTTCATCCTTCTCATTCTTCATCCTCTCCTCTCTCTATCCCTCACTTCTCACCTCTACTTAGTGCAATGTATCCTCTCTTTCCCCGAGGACCGGATGATGGAGGCATGTTTCGTACTGAGAACGATTCTAGCCCTTTTCTTCAATGGACTCTGGGGTTAGTTGAGGACAGTCAGGCTCACACTCCCCAGTTATCAAAGGTGACGATAAAAGCAAATAGGGCATTTGGGAAGGACCTCCCCAAACAAGTACAGAGATGAAGTGAAGACAGCCGGGTGCTCAGGGAGCATCTTTTAGGTCTCAGTCCTTGACTTGTAGGCTGAAAGCTTAAAAGTACAGCTGTTTTAAGGAGTCAGCCTGAGTGTCCTGTTGCAAAGGGAGAGGCAGAGTGGGGTCCCCCGCTTTTGTTCTATCTCCCAGTGCCCGACAGATGGCCAGTAAAACAGAGAAAAAGAAGCTCTCAAAGTGAAGACAGGAATGCATTGTATAAAAATTCACACCCCCTGCTGCCGCCCAAACTCCCTTAAAAAAGGATCAAGAGAATCCTGACGGGTACGTGACATCCTCCCTCTCTCCCATAAAAGGGACTTCAAAATCTGGCGATGGTGGGGGAAGGGTGAGGAGGGAGAAGAGAAATGCGTGGGCAGGGGGCTGCCAGGGAAGACTGGAGTGGGGTGGGGGGGCACTGCAGTCTCGCATTTGACTTTCTCCCACCCTCTTTCCCAAGCCACTCTGGCCGCCACCTTTGCCCCTCCCTCTCAGCCTGAAAGGGGCTTGGAGTCCCAAGGGCTTTGGGTACAGAGATTGGGAGAAAAGGATAAAGAATGACACCACACTTACCCCTAGAGTTGAAGGATTTAAGGACCCTCCCCCATCCAGACACCCACCCCTTCGTTCCCCAAACCGTAATTCGCCAAGGAAGGATCCAGGAACTGGCGGAGGAGCGGGAGAGCTGGGGTGGGACGGGGTGGGGAGGGTGCGAGTTAACTGTGGCCCGGTCTCGCCCGGACCTCGCCCTAGGTGGGAGCACGCGCACCGGGTCTAAGAACCTGCAAGAGCCTTGCCCGGCGCCGGCTTTCTCTGGGCCTCCCGCGCGGGCCTGGCCTCCACGCAAGTTGTGTGCAGCGCCAGGGAGTGGAGGCGGCCGAGACCCTCGGAGACCAGGGGAGGGGGCGGGCCCGGGGGCGCTGGGGGCCCTCGGTCTGCGCCCAGCCGCCGCCTGCTCCACCGAACCTCCTACCCCGCCCCCACTCACCCGGCTCAGCCCCTAGGAGAGACGCGCAGGAAGCGTGTTGCTTCGCCCAGCGGATCGGCAGAAGTTGAGAGGAGTTGGCGGCTGCCTCTGGCCGGCCGGACTTTGCGAGCAGCCTGGAGAGGATCCGCGACCGCCGCCGCCGCCGCCGCCGCCGCGGAGCCTTCGGGGCTGCTTCCCTCGCGCTTGGCCCGCAGCGCGGGTGGAGAGGGGCGGGGAGGGGGTCGGGGGCACGAGAAGAACTTGAAACTGTGTGAAGGAATCCGGAGCAGATGAGAAGGGAGGAAAATCAAACAAAGTGGAGACTGCAGAACAGACTCCGCCGTGGCTGACTGTGCCGGCTGACGCTCGAGCAGAGGGGCTGGGTTGGATTTTTTTTCTCCCATCCTCTCGCTCTCTCTTTTAAAGCTACACCAGCTCTCTCGCTTTCTCTACTATCTCTGTATCACCAAATCCTTGCTGGCTCTTATGGGCATGAAACACTCCTCCCGCTGCCTGCTCCTAAGGAGGAAAATGGCGGAGAACGCGGCCGAGAACACCGAGGTAAGGAGGCGAGCGAGCAGGGGCTCTCGGAGACCCCGCCGCCCACCCGGACCACCGCGCCGCCGCCGCCGCCGCCGCTCAGCACCGAGTGCCAAACTTTCCCCAGCTTCATCCCGCTTGCTTCTGCCGTCCTGCTCGTGTGTGTGTGTGTGTGTGTGTGTGTGTGTGTGTGTGTGTGTTGGTGGGGGGTAGGGGGGAAGTTCATGTCTCAGGTCCCCTCCCTCTTGAAAATGCAAAACAGCCACTCTCACCCCATCACCCTCTCCTGCCACCCGCTGCTCCCTTCTCCTGCCCCCAAGTCCCAAATCCTGGGCAGCCGCGCTCCCCTGCCCTCTCCTCTGGGCTCCGTGAGGGCTCCCGGGTCCCGGCTTTGTGCAGAGCTGGGGTGGGTAATCCTGGGGCCAGGTCTGCTCCCTGCAGTGCCTTGACCACCATCTGCCGCTGCCTCAGCTTTACCCTTCAAGCTCGAGTCGGTCCCCGAGCTCTCCGTCCCCGCAGCAGCGCGGAGAGCTCCCGGCCGCGGGGGCCGAGCCGGCGGGAGGATTCGGGCACCTCCTACAGACCCTCCGGCACAGATCTGGGCCAGAGAGAAGTCTGCAATCCTCAGATGTCAGAGCCGCCTCTGGGGCGCTAAACCCGGCAGGGCACACGGGCCGCGGCCACCTTCAGCACCAGGGACAGCGTCCGCCCCTGCAGCAGCCGAGCCTGCGCGGACTGTGGGGGCTGCGCGCCGCTGGCTGCAGTGAGAAATGGGTCTGCAGCCACTCGTCCCGCAAGGGCTTTTGAGGAGGTCGCTCTAGCTCCGCAAATTGTGTTCTCGGCCCCCGCCTTCGGCAGCCTTTTTCGCTACTCTCCAGCTGGCCCTGAGCCGCAGAGAGCCCTGCTGGGCTTTGCGTCCCGAGGCTCGAGGCTGTGATCCCTCGCCTCGCTCTGACCCCGCTGTCATTACAACAACCGGACTATTCCGTAGGCTCCGGGCACCTGTAGTCACGAAGGGGATCAGCGTGGGCAGCCCCCTTACCTTCCTGGAGAAACGGTGCGCCGAGATGGGGGCGGAGTGGGGCATGTGTGTGAAGATCGTCCCTTACTCAGTGGCAGGAAAAAGACACAGAGAGCAAACTCCCAGGCTCTATTAATAGCTGGGTGTCTGGTGGGGCTGCCGCACATTTCACATATGGTTACCCATATGCAGCGGGGGGCGGGGATGGGGGTGTGGCGCGGGGATTGTCCCTCTGTCTTGCCGGAATGCAAAAAGGCAGAGAGACCCTTCCTGGTCTTCTTTCCTCGAGGTCTTAACTGTGCGCTAAAACCCCTACCCCACCGCGTAGGCAGCAAAGCTTTATAAATCCCCATTCTCTGAGAGACTAGAAGCAGCATGCATCTGGCAATTGTCGATTTCAAAACAAACACGCTCCGGGATTTGAAAGCAGCGGGGCATTCAGTAGCGAATGCTGTCTCCTTGAGTTAGGGCAAAGCCTGCATGCCTGCCGTCCCCTCACCACTTCCTCTTCCCCAGCCCCCACCTGAGAGCAGACATTAGGAATGATGTGTAGTGCGAGGCGGCTAGCCTCCCAGCAGAACGCCATCCTTACCATTCCCCTCACCCTCCGCCCTCTGATCGCCCACCCGCCGAAAGGGTTTCTAAAAATAGCCCAGGGCTTCAAGGCCGTGCTTCTGTGAAGTGTGGAGCGAGCGGGCACGTAGCGGTCTCTGCCAGGTGGCTGGAGCCCTGGAAGCGAGAAGGCGCTTCCTCCCTGCATTTCCACCTCACCCCACCCCTGGCTCATTTTTCTAAAAAAAAGTTTTTGCGGTTCCCTTTGCCTCGTACACCCGCTGCTGCGCAGGGTCTGGGTGCAGACCCCTGCCAGGTTCCGCAGTGTGCAGCGCCGGCTGCTGCGCTCTCCCAACCTCGGCGAGGGTTAAAGGCGTCCGGAGCAGGCAGAGCGCCGCGCGCCGGGCTATTTTTACTTGCTTCCCCCGCCGCTCCGCGCTCCCCCTTCTCAGCAGTTGCACATGCCAGCTCTGCTCAAGGCATCAATGAAAACAGCAGTAGGGGCGGCTGGGCTCCTGCGAACAACAACAAAACAAACAAACAAAAAACCACGTCGCGTGCGGGGCACCAAGGCAGTGCGGGGAGGGACAGACCCAGCTGGGTCTCCTTGGAGGGGTGTGAGCCAGGTTGGCGGATCAGTTCTTAGCAACTTCCCTGGAGAAGGGGTAGAACCCAGACTTGGTCAAACGTGCCTAGCGGAGGCATCCAGGCAGCGTGACGATCACTTGGTTTCCCTCCAGGAACTGGCTGTTTTTGGAATAAGCCAGGACTAGAGCAGCACTTCCAAAAGTGGGGTGTTGTGGGCTTGCCTGCATTTATGGTAGATGAGAGCGGCAGGAGCACGCCTCCATGTGTGTCAGTGGGTGGTGGGGAGCGTGGTAGTGGTCCTAGTTCTGAATTCCACGTCTCTTTATCAAGCACCGGCTCTGTACCAGGAAAGCTAGGTACCCAAGTTCCAAACATGAGGACCACCTGGTCCCTGCTCTGGAGGGGCTCACAGTCTCATGGACAACTATGATGGATAATCCTGTAGGCACCTTTTCCTGCTTTTTGTTGTTTATCTCATTCCATCCTCACAACAATCCTGTGAGATAAGCGAAGATTAGTATTCATTTCTTATCCCCATTTTATAGTTGAGGACACCGAGGCTGAGGTCAAGCAATTGCTGGAAGTCTTCTGGTGGGTTAAGTCAGCCCTGAGACACACATTGCCCCCACTTCTGATTCATTGCTGTTTGCCCTACCCTTGCTATTTCTAACAAGATGCCATGTGTGAATGCGAGTAGATGAGGAGTGGGCGGAGAGGAATACTTTGGAAGGGAGAGAGGCAGTGATGGGGGTGGGCAAGGATGGGAGAAGGTATTCGTTCACAAGGTAAAGATACGGAGAGATACTCCAACCATTGGTCAGGAAGGGAGCAAGTGAAGAATAAAACTACTTACATTGTGACCAAAGCCTCCCTCCACAAAGTGAAGTACCCAGCTAGGGCATGAGAGCACCAACATCACACGCTTGCTGGGCACTGTTGGCAATGGATGGCCCTGGGGGCACTCTTCAACCGCTCTGACCTCAGTTCCCTTCTCTGTTAACTTGAGCTGATTCTCCTCATGGAATAGGGCAGGTATGGGTATAAGGAAATGCCAGGACAGCCCCTGGCACATGGCAAACACGCAGTAGTGTTAGTTCCATGTACGCTTTCTCTTGATCACTCAGCTATGCTTCTCTTCCTCAGCTAAGGGAATCACCATTCTGCCAGACTCTTCTCCCTCTCCCCTGTTCCCTAGGTGTCATGAGAAACCTCCTCTGTGGCCTTCTGGAACATGTGCAAAGCCTCCAGTCCCACTCTCCTCTTCCGCCCATTGTCAGTGCCCAAGACATGTCATCTCACCTCTGCCCTCACTAAGGCACTTTCCTCTGAACTGTTGGTCCTCTTTAATCCAGCCTCATAATCCTACTGTACTGGATCAGCTTTTGGAAGCACAAATCTGCTCATGATCAGGCATCTCTTCAAAAACTTAGGATGTTGTCCTATTGCCTACAGGACACTGGATAAAGCCCAGTTTCCTTAGCATGGTGTGCAAAGCCCATTAATACCTGCATCATGCAATTCTTGGAAAAGACCTCCGACTACATACCTGAATGCTTTTGTGCATACTCTTTCCTCTGCCTGTGCCACTCTTTCCCCCTTCTTCTCTCTGGAAAACAATCTTTTTCAACCTGCAAGACCCAGCTCAAATGTTACCTCCTCTGGGCAGGCTTCCCAGATCTGCCATTTATCCTCTGTCCCCAGGGAGGGGGATTACCCTTTCTTATGTGTTCCTAATGCCTGTCTCTCACCTTTCCTATTGCAAGATAATTGGCTTTTTGTGTGTCTACTTACATGTCTATTAGATAATGTACTTTTTTTTTGAATTTGTGGGCCTGACACACAATAAGTAATAAATGTTAATAAATGTTGACTGAATTGATGTATGTGATTGTGAATAAACTCTTGAGCCTTCTGGGCTTTAGTCACTCATGGCTTTCTGTAAATTGGGATTCCTATCTCCCACCCCACCTGTCTGCTGTACTTAGTTGCTGTGAACCTTTGCAACTCAAAATGGGTAAATATTCTGGGAATTAAGGTGTTGAAGCCAGTCAAATCACGGGTACATTTTGGTTATTCATGTACCTGTTCAATATTCAGTAATTACCGACTCTTACTGTGGAGTGCTCATCTGAATAGCAGATGAATGGATTAATCACAATGCCCAATTATGAACCGTGGGGGATAATGGACCCTCCTGAGCTACTGCTTGCTTTACTGATACTTGGTGAAAGTCTGATGCATGATGCATTATTTATGGCGATGATTCCCTGATCAGGGTTTTATCACCTCAAAGGAGAGCCCCCAGGAGTCGGGAAACAGTTTTAGCAAAGAGTCACTTTGGAAACTGATATATTTTTTTGTTTTTGAATGTTCTGTTGACTTGCTGGCCCAGGGAGAGGGAATAATTACAGGTTGGAAAAAATCCTACAATGTGACAGTGAGATTAGGGGTTGCAGTGAGTTATGGGGATAACTGAGCTGACTTCTGGCATGGTGTATCTTGGTGGTTTTGGCTAGTAGATCTTTCTCCTCAGGAAGTTACTTTCAGCTGAAGAATGTGGTCCCCTTATTACAGGGGTCAGGGAATTGAGGAAGAGGAGGAACCAGGCACAGTTCTTTGAGGATGGTCTTCATCTATGTCTGTTTCTGCAGAGTGTGTACACTAACCAGTGGGCTATGGAGACAGACTTCCTGGTTTTCAATCCAGTTCTGGACCTAGTAGATGTGTTGCTACATCGAGCAAGTTGCCTAACATCTCTGGGCCTTTTAAGATTGTTGTGATGATGAAAAGGGTTAATTTATGCAAAGAATTAGAACATTGCCTTATACATGGTGAGTTCTCAATAAGCGTTGATGATTATGATCCTGCTAGCTTTTAGGAGTCTTGCCAAAAAAGTGCAAACTGGAAGTATTCTCCCACTTTCTCATTTCTGTAGCTGAAATGACCCATAAAACCACGGTCCACGTGACTTTTTCCTCCCTCCACAAACACTGATTTCAGTCCTTAAGTGAGCTCAGGAGAATTAAGAAGATACCCCCCCTTTTTTTTTTGCCTGGCAAATTTGGCTTTTCAGAGTCCTAAATTGGCTTTTGGCTGTCAAAGACGGTGAAACACAACACTCCTGTCTCCAATTCAGGAGTGGGTTTCATTTCCTCCTCTTTGCTAACTGCAATGGGAAGTGATTATCACATACCAGTGTGGAACATGCAAAAATCTGTAAAAACAGTCCTTACACCTTGGAGTCTACTCTGCCAGCAGGGGGAAAATGGGCAGCCTGAAAATATGTGCACAGCCAAGGTAACTGAAAGCAGCCTCTGTATGTGAGAAGCAAGCAGGTGGTGCTGTTGTGAACTGGCTTAGTCACAAGACAGAGTGAGCATAGGCAAGAAGGGACCTCCGAAAGGTCATTCTGTCCATGCCTCCATCTCCGAGAACCACCTAACCCAAGATGCACTGTTGGCCACTTGGTCTCTTGTTAAAAAGCTTCAGAGAAGGGAATTTCCCCAAACTCCTCGAGTGTCTCAGTAGTCGGAAGTTCTCCCTGAAGTCTGAGCTCAAACTCTTCGATTGCAATCTGAGTCACCTTCATTTATGTTATTCTAAAAAGAGATGAAAGCTGGCTGGCTACCTTTTCATTTGGGGTTGTCTCACTCTTTTTACTAGTTTTTGTTCCAATTGATTCCAATCCCTTTTTCTGATATTCTGGTATTAGATTTCTAATAGGAATAGCTAGGAGAGGAGTGTTTGAGATTTGCCTCTCCAGTATTATCCAGCCAAAATAGCCACTGGATATTTCACACATCAAATGTCTTTTCTTACTTCACTTGTTATAAGAATTCCCTCAAGCATCACAGTTTTTCCCATATTTGTAATGGGTGGCCCATAAGTAAAGATCTCTTTTTAAAGTGTAATTTTATATTGAGCAAACAGCTTGATGTGCATATTTTCATAAAGTCATAGAATCTTAAAGTTGGGAGGAAACTCAAATCATTTAAATCAGGCGATAGGAACTATTTGTCCAATATCACAAAGCTCTTCCATGTTGGGGTCGAGACCCTGTGGACTCCTAGGTCTGTGCTCTTTATACCTCCTGTAAACGCAGCATCTCATTTATTGTTTTTATTTTTTGTGCCAACTTTCTGGTATATCCTGATCTGTACTGTCTAAGACCAGTGTTTCTCTGCATAAGGTCTAGGAATTGTGCATAGTGAGAGCTCTGACCTTCTTATAGAACTTAAAATCCTTGCTTAATACATTGCATTGTGTGTAATGCTGTGAATTACATATATCCCCATTGTATGGATTAATAGACTGAAGCACAGTTACTGTTATTTGCTCAAAATCCCACAGCTGGTAAGTGATGAGGCTAGAGCTCAAAGTCTGGTTTTCTAATCACCAAAGTGCTTTTTCTAGTCCGCTAGGCTGTGAAGGCATGAGAAGAACCAGAGTAGAAACTTAAAATGTGAAGAGAAAGGGTGGACAAATTAACAGGAGGAATGTGGAATGGTGAATTTGGAAGAAACCTAGGAAGAGACACCAGCCCCGCTTTCCTTTTTCCAGGACATCTTTTCTTGCTTCCACCGCCATCTTGCCATTCTCACTTTCAGTCTCCAATACTATGCCGTGTGGGTGACAGGGGCCTGATATAACTGTGGCAGGGACAGCCATCACCTCACTCTCCCTGTGCATCTAAACTATCCCTAGGCCTAGGTTCCTAGCTGGACCCAGTAGACAATGTACTTGTCTAACAAAGTATAGCTCTTTGGAAGCTTGACCCTAGGCCATCAATATTAGGTCTGGACTCTCATCCAGCTACTTTATTGGGATAAAATGAATACTAAAGGCTCCGGGACAGGAACTTTGTTTCTTAAAATTTATCTTTGTAGTTTCATCACCTGTATTACCTTCCTAGGGCTGCTGTAATAAAGTACCACAAACTGGGTGGCTTTAAAACAACAGAAATGTCCTCTTCCACAGTTCTGGAAGCCAGAAGTCTGAAATCCAGATGCCAGCAGGGTTGGTTCCTCTTGAAGTCTTCATGGAGAATCTGTTCCTTGCCTTTCTTCTGGTTTCCCATGATGGCCAACGATGCTCAGCCTTCCTTGGCTGTAGACACATCATCTGGTCTCTGCCTTCATCTTCACAGGGCATTCTTTCCTGTGTGTGTCTATACATCTTCTTATAAGGACAACAGTCTTGTTGGATTAGGGGCCACTCTAATCCAATATGACTTCATCTTAACTTGATAACATCTGCAAAGACCCTATTTTTAAATGAGCTCACAGTCACAGGTACTGGGGGTTTAGGACTTCAACACATCTTTTTGGATGACACAATTCAACCCATGATGTTACTCAACACAGTGCCTGCCATATAGCAAATGGCTGATGAATGGCCTCAGAATAGTTGCAAGTCCGAGAAAGTGGTCTCTCTCCCTTATCTCTTTCCTGCTTCTCACTCAGCTGCACACTGCACCCACTGGCTTCCCAGGGTCTTTATCATGGCTTTTTCCTTGGGCGGTAGCAATCACTATAGCAAGAGTTACCATTTTAACATACATATTATGTGTTGGGTGCCGTGTCAGGCACTTTGTAAACATTGCCTTATTTAATTTACTCAACAACATTACAAAGCAACCCTTATTAATTCTGTTTTGCAATTAAGGAAGCTGAAATTTGCAGTTTCATTATCCTCATCAACATTATGGAGCCAGTAAGTGGCAGCGCTGGAATGTTCTCTGCTGTTGACATGGCCTCCTTCCTCTCTTTTGTCCACACTCCCAACCCCAAGCTTGTCCTAACCTTTGCTCCACACCAGCTCCTACCCACCTGGAGATTTGGAAGATACACTTCCATGTGTGGAAATGAGCCTGTAACTGATTGGAGCTTGTGGCCCTGTAATAGGCTCCCTGGGTTAGATCCCCTCATCTTCCCAGCGGTTTTGCTTTGTAGTTGTCAGAGGAATTACTTTAGTGGTAGACTTGGGTGCTGATCAGCAGCTTATTTGAAGGGCTCTTCTGGAGGGCAGGAAGGGCAATGAATAACTAAACCACGCAGGCCACCAACTTCTCAGCCTGCAGCAGTTGTGTGTGGGGGTTAATTGTGCAGGCTCTGGGGTTAGTGTGGGGCTGCTAGCTGGGTTCAAGCTCAACTGGGTTCAAGCTCAACTGGTTCAAGCTTCCTAGCTTGCATCACTTACTGCAGTTATCTGTGTGAGGGATTCGTCCTCTATGATATGTATGGGTAGTGGTGCATTATCCCATAGGGTTATCACAGGGACTAAGTGAGTTATTTCACATAAAGCACATGTCTGGCACATGGTAAATACTGAAGAAAGATTAGCTTTATTAGTAATCTGGGCTTACCCAACAGTATATGAAAGGAGAACAGATAAATACAGGGCCTTTTTGGTGACAGTGTGGAATCGGCACTGGAAGAGGCGGGAGCAGAACAGTTGAGAGAAGGCACCTTTGATTCAGGGAATTCATTCTCAGGTCAGCCAGGTGGAGTCAAGAAAGCAGCTGAAGACAGGGCTCTTTAGCTTCCCTGCCCAGAGGTCCACTGTGCCATGTGAAGGGCCCCAGTTATAGGAGGAACAGGGAGCCTCTGTGACCCACAGGCTGCCTACCGCACTCCAGGCTCACTCTCAGCTTTGGGATGTAGAACTCAGTTGTTTGTCCACGTCTATCAAATGAAAATGAAGCCTCATGGAGTTCCTACAGGCGTGAGGAAATTGGGGCATGGGAGAGAAGTGGCCATGCTCTACGGGAGGCTCCCTCGGGATAGACACGCTGTCTCAGGCTTCTCTCAGGCTTGAGGCCCCACTCAAGCCTTGCTCAATTCCTACATGTTGATGACCGGACTGATTGGTGACTTTCCCCTGTCTTCCTACTGAGAGAAACTGAGGCATGGATAGGAGCTAGGAGAGAGAGACACCCAGGCTGACATGGCAAATTGGACGTTTAATTATCGAGTTAAATTCCCTGTCTTCTTGGCGCTAAATCCCGCAGAATATAAGCTGTGTGAGTGGCACAGCTAAGGCCAAATTGGGCTAATGCCACTATAAAGGGAAAGGCTGTTAACAAATTCCTCAATTAGGGCCCCGTTTGTCACTCTATTGTGAAAGATCATCTCTTGTTAGCTAAAGTAAAGTGGTGGCCTTTCTTTTTTTGTTGTTTGTTTGTTTTTGAGACAGAGTCTCGCTCTTTCACCCAGGCCGGACTGCAGTGGCGCAGTCTCGGCTCACTGCAAGCTCCGCCTCCCGGGTTCTTGCCATTCTCCTGCCTCAGCCTCCCGAGTAGCTGGGACTACAGGCGCCCGCCACCGCGCCCGGCTAATTTTCTGTATTTTTAGTTGAGACAGGGTTTCACCGTGTTAGCCAAGATGGTCTTGATCTCCTGAACTTGTGATCCACCCGCGTCAGCCTCCCAAAGTGCTGGGATTACAGGCGTGAGCCGCCGCGCCCGGCCAAGTGGTGGCCTTTCAAGCCTGGGTCTCCCAGAAAATGAAAGACTATAATTCCTATAGTCACATTAAATTCAAGGACTTCATCTCTCTCTGACAAGCAGTTATGACAGTAGTTCTCTGGGGAGGCTCAGTCAAAGGATTCCACAAATGATTACAGCCCATCAGAGTGTAGATAGGGCCGTAATTAAGGCTTGTTCTCTATTAACATGCATTAGTTCAGTTTTCGCCCACAGGTACATAGTAGAAAATTGATGACTACTCTCATTGAATGAGTAAAGAAAATAAACCTGTGTATAGCACATGCTATTCCTTTTGTTAGAATTCTTTTTCTTCTCCTTTTTTGAGATAGAGTCTTCCTCTGTCGCCCAGGCTGGAGTGCAGTGGCACAATCTTGGATCACTGCAACCTCTGCCTCCCGGGTTCTTGCGATTCCCCTGCCTCAGCCTCCTGAGTAGCTGGGATTACAGGCATGTGCCACCACGCCCTGCTAATTTTTGTATTCTTTCCCCTCTTTTCCCACATTAAAGCTGTTGACTCAGTATGGTGTAGGGGAGAGCATAGTAGTCAGATCTGATTTTGGATCTCACTTTCATCCCTGTGGGATTATAAATCCCATTTTATAGGCTGGCCATGAGGATTACATTTGATAATGGGATACGACATAAAGCTGGCAGATGTTTTCTTCTCTTTCTTACTGTTACAACTTTAAGATTTGTTTCTGCCCAGTTGTTGTTTCACTTTTAGGAGAAAATTTATAATTCAAAATGGAAATAGTCAATTCTGATGTTTGCCGAAAGTGGATATAAATGACCTATTCCAGACAGACTGCAGGGTGTTGGGATGTTTTGTGTGGTGATGTGTACACACTTATGAGTCAGTAGGTCCGTCATGTAGGAGAACACGCTCATACACAAACAAACGTATCCTATGTGATTTGTAATTCATAATATGTGAGACATGAGGTACAAGTTTAATCACTGGCCTGGAGCTTCTGAGCTACACGCAGGGTCTGACATCTCCACGCGGGAGGGTGTGTTTCCTGTGAGAAACATGTTAAGGTGAGGCCGGGTGTGGGAAGAGTTGAGGGAGAGTCTTGTAAAGATAGTTCCGAGTTTTAGGGTCAGAGACGTTACGCAGCCCTGACTTTGCAGCTGATGTTCTTTGTTGATTCTGTGAGTTGTGGTGCTGTGGGCTTGTTCCAGGCAGGGTTCTGGTCGCCTTCTCTGCATGCTGTCTCCAGGTGACCCCATCCACTCTTTCAGCATCATGACCAGTTCCCATTCTCAGACTGCAGCCCACATCTCTCTTCTGAGGTTGGTGCGGCATATCCGCCTGCCTGCAGGACATCTTCACCGAGATGTCTCCTAGGCAGCTCAGGTTCACTGGGTTGCCTCCGGAGTCCTGCTCTCTTCCCAGCTCCTGCCATTCTCACTTTTCTTGGTAATAAGTCACCAAAATCACAAGCCTGAACTCTGCTCTCTCCTTTCTCCACAACAAGACCTGGTGATTCTACATCTGAAATGTTTCTCCTCTTTGTCCTGAATCTGTCCTCCCCATTCCAGGCCCACTGTGGCCGTCCCTGTTCATGTCTCTTCACCTCTGGCCTGGATCTCTGCGGTGATCTTTTAGATGCTGTCTGCACACCCTCCCTTTGCTTACTTGGTTCTCCTCTCACAGCAGTGTGAGTGCGCATTCTAGAATAGAAACCTGGTTGGTTATGCTTCTCCCTTCCTTAAACCCCATCAGTGGCTTTTCCATTCTTCTTAGCATCATGACCCACTCCTCACCCGGGCTCAGGAGGCCC
The DNA here is from genome assembly GCF_028878055.3 of Symphalangus syndactylus. Classification (NCBI taxonomy): domain Eukaryota; kingdom Metazoa; phylum Chordata; class Mammalia; order Primates; family Hylobatidae; genus Symphalangus; species Symphalangus syndactylus. The sequence goes on along the minus strand of NC_072427.2, from coordinate 151,412,193 downwards.
TGTGTAACCATGCCCCTGAGTCGCCTTCCATCCCCATTTCTTACAAGCCCTTCCCTCTGCTCCAGCCACACTCAGCTGCCTACCTCCCCTCCTCACTCGTTGCTCCGACTCTCTCTTCAGGTCTCAGTGTGGATGTCGCTTCTTCCAAGAAGGCTTTCCTGCCACCACCTTCAGATCCAAGTCTCCTCCTATGTTATCCTATAGTACCAGTTCCTGCTGGTACTCATATCAGCTGATGATATCTGATATGCTGGTGATATCTCAGCGTATATCACCCTGTGCTTTATTTCCCTGTTTCCTCATCTAGAAGCCAACCATCAACTGTGTGAGAGCAGACACTGTTTATGCTCTTTACCACTGAACCCCAGCATCTACCACGATAGCTGGTGCCTGCTAGAGACTTTAAACTATGTGTTCACTGAACTATCATTAGCCACATGTACCTTTTCTGTATGAAAAAAAATGTTATGTGGATGCTAGCAATTAAATGAATATTTGTTGGTCCCCTTCTTAATTCACTGATTGAGGCTCTATCAGTCACAGAGGATCCCACTAGAAGAGTATACCTCTGAGGTCAAAGCTACCATCCATGTGACCTAAAGCAAGTCCGCAGTTAAGCTGTCCCAGTTAGATGTTCACTGCTGAAGAGCAAAGTCAGGCAAAGTCAGAGTTGCAGAGAGGATTTTAATCAATGCAAACGGAGTAAGAGGAGATTTTCGCACAGACAAGTGTAACCGGTGCGACATAAGTCTCAGAAAGGGCTAGGGGAGTGAGGGCCTTGCCTGAGACAATCAAGAATGCCCTATGCTTAGGCAGTGGCAGCGGACTATAGGGAGCCCCTGAAAAACCTTGCTTGAGGCAGGAGTATTTTAGGGTTTGAAGGAGCCAATATATTTTCCCCCTTGACCTGATCCACCATTACTGGCTGATGCAGTGGGGGATGTTCTCAGACCAGAGATCTGAACTGTCGCGAGGCCAAGGCTCCTAATTTCGGGCACTCAGGGCCTGGGGTCCTGCTCTGGGGTGGGGCGGCTCTGCAGAGTGGACATGACCCCTGCTCCCAGCGTGGTCCAGGTCCCTTTACTCATGTGTGCTGTGGGTCCAACACAGCCATGCACTCTTCTATTTATAATAAGGTCTAGGGTTCTGTATATAGCACTGTAGGATGACTGCAGTAAACAATAATATACTATATGGTTTCAAATAAATACATGGAAGATATTGAATGTTCCCAACACAAAGCAATTACAACTGTTTGAGTTGATGGATGTACTAATTACCGTGACCTGATCACTATACATCCTATGTATTGAAATATTACTATATTCACTATGAATATGTACAGTTATGATTTGTCAATGAAAAAATTGAATTGAATTTTAAAAATAGATAAAAATAAGTTGCTCCCTACTCCAAGATGTAAAGAAAACCAAACTAATGGCTTGGACTGCCAGTACTGCAGGGCCTGGGGCCTTGTCCACAAGGCCAGCTCTGGTGGCTTTTCTTGGAGGCTTAACCGAAGTGCTGCAAGCCTGTACCCCACCCCACTTTCTTCTTACAGCTTTGCCGCAGCGGCAGAAATCAGAGTTTTCCGAGCTCTTCAGGTCCACCCCCAACTCGGGAGTGCACTCCACATAATCCAGTCAAGGCAGCAGGGACCTATGCTGAGCCCCAAGAAGTAGCTGCCTCAACTTTCCTTACACATTCACTGCAGTTCCTTGGGCCCTCGGCTGATACCAAGTAACATAGAAAAAGTCAAGAATCAGGAGCCAGAACCCGTGATCCTGACCCTGTTGCAGAGAGTTACACATCTGAAAAGTGGATGAAATGATCCCCATCTATCTCAGTCTGTAGGCTTACCCCTTAAATCAATGGAGACAGTGGGGATGAGGACTTTAAGAGGTAAGAGGTTGTGTGCAGAGATTACATTTTGCTCTTGTAACCTCACACTTTGCTTGTTATGACCTTGCTCTCTCAGGGGCCTCCAGGGCAGCTCCATGCCTGTCTTCCCTTATCGTGCTGTTGATGGAGCTGGATGCCAGCTCCACACGGCTGCCCCTTCCAGACATGCCCACGGGTGCTGAATTCGTGCTGTTGAAAATGGAGAGATGTTTTCCCCTTAGGCAGCAAATGGCATAGAAGGTGGAGGTTTGGGGAGCAGCAGGAAGACTTGGACAAAGAATGTAAGGGGCTGTGACTTGGACAAAGGACTTGGACAAAGCTGAACTTCCTGGGTCTGTGACTTGGACAAAGGATGTGACTCACTGCAGGCAGCCTGCTGGCAATTATTTGTCTGGGGAAGAAACTTGGCTCCAGAAACCTCTGCCTTCATTTTTGTTTCTCACCTGCTGGCTCAGTCTTCTTTTTCTCTTCCCTTCCCAGGCCTGGGTTTCTATGGATCTAAGAGCAAGAGCTCTTTCTTTTCCAAGCAGGAGAGACTGTGAGGGGCTCACTCTCCAAGTGGCAGCCCCAGCTTCTCGGCTCTGGGCTGTGTGGGCCTGGGTGTTGGAGAGAATCCAGTCCTGGGCAGCTGTTCCATTGGTGCCTGCTTGACTGGGCAGTTGATGCATAACCTTACATAGGTGTCAAGGATCTAGCCTGTTCTGAACATGAAAAGGACTAAAGGGGAAAAAAAGCGAAGATTTGAGTTTCAAATCCATTAAAGCCATCCTTCTTTGGCTTCCAAAGTGTGTAGTGCTGGAGCATTATTTCTGAAGTGTTGGGGCCTGGCTTATCTCCCAGGACATAGGCCTGAGTCAGGATGCTGTGTTCCTTTGGTACCATGGCTGGTGCCAGCAGCTGAACTTCACACTGGGGCCTTGGGAGTGTGGGGGGCAGTGGGAAGTGATTCCATGGCCATCCCTGCAGTTACTCTCCTTCGATGTGGCTCTTGATCGTGACCTTGGAGACCCCCTTGTGACTCACTGCAGTGGACTCTCCTTGGTCTCATCTCACCTTGCCAGTTAGCCAGCTACACTAGACACTGTTGCTTGTTGCATCTGACCTGATACCCACTGCTCTTTGGGCTTCTAAGCTCTGCTTTCTCCTGCCTCTCCCACCTCCCTGACTGTTCTCTCTCAAGCTTTCCTGTGGATTCTAATTTCTCGCCCAGGGATGTTGCCTCCAGCCTACTGTCCCTGGGTGATCTCATCCTCTTCTACATCTTGGGACATCCAGATCTGCACTTCTGGCTGGATTTCTCTTGCTTTGTGTTTTGCAGGCACTTTAAATTCAACATGACCCAAACTGAGTTCCTCACCTTTCCTTCCAATTTGCTCATCTGCTTCTCTCCTTGTCTGCCTGTCTCTTGAAGGGCACTGCCGTTCTCCCCTTCACCCCAGCCGGAAGTCAGGAATCAGACCAGAGGCCTCCCTTACTCTCACCTCCCCTGCCCCAATCTCAGATGATTTATGACAAAATCCTGCTAATTCTACTTTCTTAACTCTGTTTACATCCATCTCCTCCTCTCTATCCACATTGCCCTAGATCAGCACTCGTTAACTCTTCTTCCCAGCTCTTGCTCTGTGCCTGTCTCTTCTCCGCACTGCAGCACAATGGATGTTGGTGAAATGAATGAATGAATGAATGAATAAGTAAATGAACTATGGGTAGAGATTGGCTGCTCAGGGGAGTAATGCAGGGTGATTGTTCCGCAGCTGGTTGGCATTGTGAGTAACCATCAGGGATCACCATTCTTCATCTCATTTGCCCTCAGTGAGTTGCTTGTGAATGAACCCACTTTAGAACGAGGTTTGTGGGATTCAGGAGACTGGGGCTGTTGTCCAGGCTCTGTAACTTGCTCATCATGTGACAGGTCCTTTTTGAGACTATTTTTGTCCCTGAGAGAACTGCGACACCGGGGATCAAAGGGTTTGAGTGTCTCAGTTGCAGTTTGAGTGTCTACCATGCAGCACTCTCCTTGGAAAGGAAGAAGGACAAAGATAGAGATAGAGTGAATCTGGAGAAGCGGTGGAATGTGTAAGGAGGTATCTTGTTAGTTTCTTAACGCAAAACATTGTTCAATTCCCCATCATCACCCAGTCATCTCAGCAAGTTCTCTGTTCCTCTTTCCCTCAGGACAAAGAGGGCTTGGTCTTGGGGATTCTGGAAGTCTCTTTGCAGAGCCCTGACGCCTAAACCAAATAGAGGATGTACCTGCTGAACAGATAACTCCTATTTCAGTTTCCCTTATATTTTGGCTTGAACAGGGATTTTATATCTAGTTTGAGTAGCTGACTGTGTGGCCCCCAGTAAGTCCCTCAGACCCTTCAAGCCTGCGTAACGACATCTTACCTGAAGACAGGGGCCGGGGCCCATGATTCTAGCACATCTTGGAATGTGTTCCTTTCTGCGTTTCCTTCTGTTACTTACACTCTTTCAATTGTACTTTTTAGGGAATGCGTGCACTCCATGAGAGTGCAGTCTTCTCTGTCCATAGTGATTTCCCTGCCAAATCTTCTCTACTTCGTTGTATCTGGATCTTTTTGGAAAGCCAGCTATGTGGCTCTTTCATGTCACTTTTCCTGTTCTCAGCCCCTTTCAAGGGTTCTGGACATGAGAGCCAGAATATGGGTATAGAGAGCATCATAAGTTACCTCTTGGAAAAATGTTTAATAACAACTATTTTAGTTCAGTTCATTGCCTCAGCAGATCCATTCCCTACAGTATGTTATTTTGTGGTACTTTATCCTGTTCGATTTTAGATCATTAGAAATTTAGATAATTTAGATAATTTAGAAATTATACCAGGTACTGCTCTAGTGATTTCCTCCTAGGGGCCTATGGTGACTTAGTACATCTTGGAATCCTTCTTGAGCCCCTAGATACTGAAGGATCAGGCAGATCCGGGCAGAGGCAGGGGGCAGGGGCAGGAGTGATTGTGATTGTCCTTTGTGAGAGGGAAGCTCCAAGGAGCGGACTTTGTCAGGGTCAAAGAGTTGGCCGCAGGGCCAAAGTCAGGCTGTGAGCCCTGACTGTTCCATGTGTCAGGGTGCTGTGCAGAGTTTCTAGTCTCTCTGAATTCATCCTGCCTTTTTTTTTTTCTGTTACCCCTAAGGTGCTCTTTTGTTCACCACAGAACACTGAGCAGTTCTGGTTCCTCTGAGGTTGGTATCCGGTTGGTTCAGTGTCAGCCCTGGCTGGGCTGGCACCAGGACCCTCTGGCTCACCTTGTGGGGGATGCCAGCACCAGATTGCTGTTGGGGTGTGGCTGGCATTCGGGCTGCAAGACGTGGTTTAGAGAGGGGTTGCTCACCCAGGCCTGCAGAGCCTCTCCAAATCCGTCCGTACTTCCACTGAAGATGTCCAATATAAGCGGGTCAGGGTCACCCTGCCTCCAAGTGGAGTGTAAATAAGTAACACATGGAGTCTTTTTTCTGAGTGTGCCGGCATCCCACATGTGCCCTTCCAGTTCACTCTGCACCTGTCTGCACCCTGCTCTGGAGAGCTTTCCTTGCAAAGCTGACCCTTCCGGCTGGGCTCTGCCTGTGGGCAACAGGAGCACCAGTGGGAGGGCAACAGGAGCACCAGTGGGACGGTGGGGGGGGGGCATTGATTCCCTTGGCCCCTCCCTATGGGGGGTCACTGTCGACCTGCTCCTTCCCTGACCTGAAACTTTCGTGTAGCAGACCCCATACTCCTTCACAGCCTCTGGGTTCCAGTAACTTCTCCCCTCTTGCTTCCTACATCTAGGGGTCATCCTGGAGCTCCTCTCTTACCAATCCCAGGCGACTGCCACTTTGCTTCCTCTAAACTATGTTGACAAACAGAAATTATGGATGCCATTCATCGAGCACTTGCTATGTGCCAGGCACTTTTTGAAGCTTTCTACATGAATTCTCTCATTTAAATCCTAAAAAAATCCTCTAAGGATATACTAATATCTCCAATTTACAACAGGGAAACTAAAACACAGATGGGTTCAGTAAATTTCCCAGTATAACAAGGTTTCAAACAAAAGCAGTCCTATTCCAGAGTGCACTCAGCATAGGGTCTGGTCAACACATGGTGGCTGTTGTTTTGATTGTGGTGGCGACGGCTCGTTAGCATTGCTAGCTGCTCACATGTTTTCGATGAATTCAGAAAAGCAGACCTGGTTTGCAAAGTGAGGTCCACCCTCCACCTGCTCACTGGTGTGGTCCCTGGGCCAGCAGCATCAGCGTCACCTGGGAACTTGTTAGAAATGCAAATTGTCTCCCATTCCAGACCTGCTGAATCAGAACCTCTGGGGGTGGAGCCGGCACTCTTTTGTCCAGGTGATTGTGGACATGCTGGCTTGACAGCCACCACACTGCATAGAACCCACCCACATGCCCTGTGAGTAGAAGCACATTGCTTTCCCGCAGGAGTATTCACGGTCTCTGCCCTCTGAGCCTGGTGTGGTTGAACTAGCAGGGCAGGCCCCGTTCTCTAGCTTGCTCTGGGAAACAGGCTGCCTCGGCACCCATGCATTGTCCTTGGCTCTGGCAGTTCCTGTTTCCCATCTTGTGGTGACTGTGGCCAGCCAGAAGCCCGGGCTCTCCTGGTGGCTGGTTTCTCAGGTGTGTGTGCCTGTTTGTCCTGGCTCTGTCTTTCACTGGTCTTCTCCCTGATGAACTGAACTTTACCTGAAAGGTCTCTGGTAGCTCCAGCTTATATTTTGGCCTTGTGGATAAAGTATCCGCCAATAGTTGACCCAGCTTTCTTGGGCTCTGGAGTGCCCAACCTCCTTCTGAGATAAAGCAAGGCAGGATGGGCCATTCACGTGGGGGAGCATCTCAGAGCAGCATTGAGTGGGGCCAGGGCCATGCTTGGGCAGTTGAGGAAGCACCTTTCTTTACCATAGGCCCTCGGGCTCTCTGGTATGGAGCTGCCTGGCATGTGGCAGACTGGGTTTCCAGGATTGACTTCAGCTTCTCTGTCACTGTGCTTCTCTGCTGTTTTCTTTGCCTAGTCCCCTCTTGGTGATTTGTTAAGGGGTTCATTCATTCATTCATTCATTTGTTCATTTACTCATGAACTGCATTCAACAAATATTTATTGAACGTTCATTCAGTGCGAGAGACAGTTCTATAAACTGGGATTATAGTACTGAGGAGCCTGATGCTGCCAGCGTTTACAGAGCTATCATTTTATGGGGGAAACAGACAATAAGCAAATATATGAAGTGGTGTCAGGTGCTGAAGAGAGTTCTGAAGAAAACTAAAGCAAGGAAGAAAATAGAAAGTGATGGAGGTGGCAGTATTTGCAGAGAGGGTAATCTGGAGAGGGCATTCTGAAAAGGTGACATTTGAATAAAGACTTGAGTGAGGTTAAAGGAAATAATGTATACAGTGGTCCATTTCCAAGACAAAGGGCCTTGATTTGGCCTAGGTCAGCAAACTACAGAAGAAACAGGATTTACTAGGCCCCTGCTTCCATAGCCGATGCTTGTTTGTTGGCCTCCCCCTCCCCACCTTCCCCCTCGCCCCTTAGTTGCGCTCATCCAAACCAAAAAAGTTTCGTCTAAGATAAAAATTTACCAGTCTGCAAAATAGCTCACTTTTGTCCGTTCTTATCAGCCTGCCCAGCTACTTAGGTCATACGTCAAATACTTTAAGAGCCCCTGAGCTAACTAGGATTGCAATGCATTGTGGGCTGCAACAAAATGCAGCAAGACAACCTAAAAAACAACAACAACAACAACAATAAATAAATAAATAACACCTAAAGCCCCTACCCAACAATCAATAGGCAATGTCCGGGAAAATTGTAACCCCACAGTACTCAGCCTATGAGGAACCGGGGGAGGGACCTGTGCACTAGGGGATCAATTGCTTGTTGAAACTGTTCTGGGTGTGCCTGCTCATCAGACACCCGATCTTGTAAAATCGTCATTAAAAGTCTCACTTTCGCTGTTCTCCGGGTCTCTGAGTCCATTCTTTGGGTTCGGACGGGTGACTTTGTTTCTCACAACCTGGTGGCCCATACAGGGATCTCTGTGCCCACGTGGAGTGAGTCTCCGGCCGAGCGGGGAGACACATCCCACTTGATTTATGTGGCCCGCTCTGTCCAGGTGTCCTGGCTCCCCACAGAAGCCATAGACAAACCCAACATTGTTATTCAGGAGACAGCGAAAGTGACACAGGGAGAAAAGCAGACACCGCAGCAACCAGGCAACCTCATGCATGAGCTAAGGTAGGAAAATTGAACTATCAGTACTGCCTTGGTGGTTGGGCATCTTTGGAGGTCTTGGGGGTGCAAGAAACCTCCAGTAAGGGGGGCTGAGTACACAGGGAAAAGCTCCAACACAGAAACCAGCTGAAAATGAGAAACTGAAATTCTAGGCCTAGGGAACAAGGGAAAGAGGGAACTAAAAAACCCCTTCTAACATTCTCCGGGATAGTCTGCTGGGGAGAATGTTGCAGGTTTAAAGGGATAATCCTCAAACCAGGGACAAGGAAAAGCAAAAAATAATAAAGTATTGCTGTTTTATCTGGCCCAAAGAGCCTATTTGTCAGCCTTCAGTCTTTTGGCCTAAGTTCGGCTCAGATAAGGATTGAGTGTGCCAAGCTTTAATTTTCTATGTGAATAATAAAATCCCATCCTCACAAGAGGAGATGGGTTATGCTCTTTGTTGGATTAGTGAACTAACCCCCATGTTCCCCCTTAAAAAGAAAAAAAAAGCATAGTGAAAAGCCCTTGCCCAGTGAAAAGCCCTGGGATTCCCTAACACGCTTGCCCCCCTCACCATACATGTCACGAAGTAGAGGAGAGGGAGATCAGGGGGCAACAGGAAGGTCGGAGGAAGAGGAATCTGGGGGTCCTGAAGAAGCTAAACCCAGTGCTCCCTTAAATCCTTATCTAAACTTGAGGAAAGAATTAGAACAATGTAAGAAGGACATTACGAATTTCCCTGTTCCTTCTAAACAGCAGGCATCTAATGTGTACCCTCTTGGAGAAGTCTCTATGGGACAGGGAAAAGTTAAATTTGTGAATGTGCCTCCAATGAGTACTAGGGTTAGGAATTTAAAAAAAAAAAAAAAAAAAAGGCCACTCTTGGAAAATCCCCTCAGTTTAACAAAGCAGCTAAATCAATTTTTAAAACCCAGTTTTTATACCTGGGCTAAGGTAATGCCAATCGTGAATATTTTGTTTACTGGGGAAAAGAGGGGAATAATGAAAAGGGCAGCCGTAACCATTTGGGAAAAACGGCATCCCCCCAGGCAAGGAGTCCTGCCAGCTGAGCAGAAATTCCCAAATGCAAATCCCAGATGGGATAACAATAATCCCAGAAATCGGGCCCAAATGCAAGACCCTAGAAAGCTAATAATAATTAAAGGGATTCAAGAGTCCACTCCTAAAACACAGAATGTCTCAAAAGCATTCAAAATCCAACAAGAAAAAGAGGAGACTCCCTCTGTGTTTCTGCAAAGGCTCAGGGATCAAATAAGAAAATACTCAGGATTAAATCCAGAAAACCCAGTAGGGCAAGGCCTTTTAAAGGTTAATTTTGTGACTAAAAGCTGGCCTGATATTACTAATAAACTGCAAAAAATTAACAAATAAAGTCTAAAAAAATTTAAAATTACTAAAGGAAGCTCAAAAGGTTTTAGTAAGAAGAGAAAAAAAGTTTAGCTGCTGACTCTGAAGGCAGGGGAGAGCCGGCCACACAGCTATATGTGGAAGCTGGCTGCTAGAAAGCTGTTAATAAAAGTGACTGCTAAATCTTTGTCATTTTGGCAGAACTGTCCGTCCACAGACAGAGGGGAGCCAGGGCCCAGCACGACCCAGCTCGTGGCCAGAGACAGAAACAGGAAAAAACTAAGTGTAAAGGAAAAAGGAAACAGGGAATGACAGAGAGAGATAGAAAAAGAAAATGAGCGAGATAGAGACTGGAAAATACAGAGATCAAAGAGACACACTGAAGATGAGACTGGGAAGAAAAATAATGCAAAAGGAAGAAAGAGTACAAGAGGAAGTGAGAGGATGCAGAGAGGTTGGCAGGGCTGGGGGAAGGTTATAGAGGCTCAAGCAACAAGGAGGTGCCGGGAAAGGGTGCAGTGTGGCCACTGAGGCAGGACAGGGCCCAGGAACTGGGGGATGCAAGTGAGAAAGGGATATGGAGGAGAGTTTAGGATCAGGCTGCTTGAGGAATAGTGGGTTGCCTACGGCAAAGAGTAGATGGCTGTTTGTGAGGTGGGGGTAGAAAGGATTGAGGATGTGGAAGGGTAAATGGATGAGATGACCATTAAGGTTTTGTTGTTGTTTTACTGAGAAGCTGTGAGTCCACCGGGGGCAGCTGTCAGTAAGGCTGCAGAAAGGCTGGGGGGCTACATAAGGAAGATCCAAATTAGGGTTGTAAACTCCGAGGACTACAGACCCAGCAAATGGTGAGAAAGGGGGCTGCAGGGTTGGATGGGGACTGTGACTGACTCAAGAGGGCACACCCTGTTAAAGGGCCCATGGTTGCTCGGCTGCTCTTACAGTGCCAGCCCTGTGTTGCCAAATTGTCAACAAAATTTGGCAAAAAATGTAATTTTTTTATGTAAAATATAATTTTTAATTGCTGGTAATCAGTTCAAAAAACTTAAAAACCCAATACAGGCGAAAGAGGATGCCACTTTGCCATCTCTGAAATAGAGAGAGCTCATGCTGGGGAAAAGTCTGCTGAGACGCTTTGAGGTGGGTTGTATGAAAGTTTCCCAGAGCCAGGCTGGGCCAGGGGAGGATCCTTGCAGCTGAGGAGGAGGAAAAGCCGCTGAGTCCTCTCCCAGAGTGGGGACAAACTGGAGACCCTTTGCAGTTGCTGGGTCACCAGAAGGGGCGATGTAAAATACAAACAGTGCATCTCTCCGCCTGCCAGGAAAAGCAAAGAAAGAGGTGCCTTCCAAGCAAAGAAAGAGGAAGGGAGAGTGAAGCCAGGGATGCCTTTGCTCATGAGGGTGCCCATCAGGGAAGGAGCCACAGGCTGACAGCTCTTCAAACCAGGGGCTCTTGGCCCAAAGCCAGACCTAGCAGGACCCAGCCAAAGGCACCCTGGGAGCCCAGCTGGTCAGTCCCTTGCCTCCCCACGTTTTCCAGTGCGCCCTGGAAAGGTGCCTAACCTAACTCCACCCAGTTTGTTATAAAAAGGAGAGGAGAATAAAAAGGCATCAAACTGTAACTGTTTAAATATCATAAAATATCAAACTAAAGTTAAACCAAACCTTAAAAAACTCCACTACATAATGGAATAAGGCTGTTTGTAAGTGGGTCATCCCAAGTAATAGATGGTAAAAAAAACACAATAGCTATGCTGTCATCAATGAAAACAAACAATCCTTAGGTAAAAAAGGTAAATTACTCAATAACTGGTTAGCCCAAATCTGCAAATTATATGCTCTTAGCCAGGCCCTGAAGCTCCTATAAGGCCACAATGACACTATATATATTAATTCCAAATATGTGTATGGAGTAGTACACACCTTTGGAAAAATCTGGACAAAGCAAGGCCTAATAAATAGCAGGTAGAAAGAATTGGTATATGGGGAACTGGTCAAACAAGTTCTAGAAGGCCTCCTGCTCCCAGCAAAGATAGCCATAGTTCATGTAAACAGCCATCAGAAAGGAAACACTACAGAAGCTGTAGGGAACAGGCTTGTGGATAACGCTGCTAAGCAGCCTCCCTGGAGGAAGAAGTTAAACTCTTTGGCTTAATCCCAGATATCCCTAAGGTGGTATTAAAACCCCAATTTTCTAAGGAGAAAAAGAAAAAGCTGGGCAAAATAGGGGCCACTCAAACTGAGGATGGGACGTGGGTGCTCCCTGATGGGAAAGAACTAATAAGCAAACCCATAATAAGAGAACTAACATCCACACTGCATAGGGGAAGTCACTGGGGTCGCCAGGCCATGTGTGATCCAATACTCAAGAATTATGGGTGGGCCAGGCATGGTGGCTCATGCTTGCAATCCCAGCATTTTGGGAGGCCGAGGCGGGCGGATCACTTGAGGTCAGGAGTTCGAGACCAGCCTGGCCAACATGGCAAAACCCCCTCTCTACTAAAAATACAAACAACTAGCCAGGCATGGTGGCAGGCACCTGTAATCCCAGCTACTCAGGAGGCTGAGGCAGGAGAATCACTTGAACCCGGAAGGTGGAGGTTGTAGTCAGCTGAGATCATAACATCACACTCCAGCCTGGGCAGCAAGAGTGAAACTCCGCCTCAAAAAAACAAAAACAATTATTATGGGTGTACAGGAATTTATACCCTTGCTAAACAAGTGTGTGAAAATTGTGTAACCTGCCAAAAAGTAAACAAAAATGTAGTCAGAAAACAAACTACTGGAGAAAGACCTCCTGGGTTAAGGCCATTTCAAATCATTCAAGTAAATTTTACAAAAATGCTCGAAATAGGGAGACTAAAGTACCTACTGGTAATGGTAGGCCACCTCTTCAGCTGGTGGAGGCCTTCCCCCTCCCAACTGCCACTGCCCTGAATGTGGTCAAAATAATCTTAAAACAAATTATACCTAAATTTGGCCTGGTAGAAGATATTAATTCAAACAATGGGAGCGACTTTACCTCAAGGGCACTAAGGGGAATGACGGAAAGTTTACACATTACCACACCCCTTGGCATCCCTATTCCTCTGAAAAAGTAAAAAGAATAAATCAAACTCTCAAAAATCGTATTACTAAACTAATCTTAGAAACTAAAATGCCTTTGACCAATGTCTCCCAATAGCACTCCTTAGGATTGAGACAGCCCCCACAAAAAACTTGAAATTGTCCCCTTACAAGTTGTTATATGGACTCTCGTATTTAGGTAGGACTACTAACTTTCCTACTATAAAACTCAAAAACCAATTTAAAAAACAACTGTATACTGGCCATATCCTCCACCCTGTCATTCCTTAGGTTAAAAGGACTTCTAACTCAAACCCTGCCTCTGAAGTTCACAGTTCACCACTTCCAGCCTGGCAGCTCGGTGCTAATTACGACTTAAAGAAAAACAAGCTCGGGCTGGGTGCGGTGGCTCACACCTGTAATCCCAGCTCTTTGGGAGGCTGAAGTGGGAAGATCACAAGGTCAGGAGTTTGAGACCAGCCTGGCCAAGATGGTGAAACCACATCTATACTAAAAATACAAAAATTAGCTAGGTGTGGTGGTGGGCGCCTGTAATCCCAGTTACTCGAGAGGCTGAAGCAGAGAATTGCTTGAACCTGGGAGGTGGAGCTTGCAGTGAGCAGAGATTGCACCACTGCACTCCAGCCTGAGACTCCGTTTCAAAAATAAACAAGCTCCACCCAAACTGGGAAGGTCCCCCATCAAGTCCTCCTAACCACCAAAACACTGTGCAAATAGCTAAACAAGGGTAAATACATTACACTCGGGTCAAAAAACTGGAAAACAAACCAATAAACAAACAAAAAAATGAAAGAAAGGGAAAAGGGTAAATGGGAAGTGTATAAATCACCTAAGAAACCCTTAAAGCTAACTCTAAGGAAAACCTAAAAGGTAGCTCTAAGCAGGCTCCATCATTGGGGGTGGATGTGGTTAGAATTTCTACTACCAGGGGTAAGGGGGTTCACAATTATTAAATGGAGCCTGATAGAAAAAAAAAATCCCATCAAACTAATAGTTAGCATAATTAAAACCTCCACCCCCACAAACCATAAAGTTCAATGCCTGCCAAGTCTTACATTGTGAAAATTTAGGAAACCAAAGGCAGCTGTCACAAGCAAACAAATATCTATGTCCTAAAACAGGTTGCTATTGGGAAAAGCCCTGTGCTGGCTGAAATGGGGTCTGGTAAACCACCCAATTTCAAGGCTGGGTGAGTCACTCTTCCAAAAACAAACCCTTAAAAAATAAAATACATTTGCATAAGGGCCCTACGCCACCTAACTGTAAAACTTTAGAATGCAATCCTATATTAATTACCATAAACAACCCAGCTACTCTAAACCAGGAACCTTGGGCTACTCTTTTAGGCAAGTCACCAACTCTACCCCAAGCCCACTCAGGATTACTGTAACTCCCCATCCCACTACATCCTTTAACCCACCAGACAACCCTAAGAGAGTAAAAATAAGTAAAATAACTAAAGGCAAATTTAAAAAGTTAAGACTGAACATGGGGGTGTAAATGCCTGGGTTAAATGGGTCAAATTTTCAATACTAGCTCTTAATAAGAGCGACTGTTACGCATGGTCTGCTGGGTGGCCTCAGGCACAGGGTAGTTCTGTTTCCCCTAAAATGGAATACGAGTCCCAAAGGAATGCATTGCATCTTGGCTCTATACTAAAACAGAAATGCATGGGGAAATAAGACTTACAAAAGCCTATCATTGCTCTTTCCTGCCTTATGAAGGTCAAGTTCTAGAGCAATCCCCTCGTTCTCCAAAGGGAATATAAACCACTCCTCCTGCCTCTCTATGCAGGGGCAAAGTTCAGTAAGCCCATGGGAAAACTCCCAACTTGTACACACATCCTAAACATTACTGATGAGTCAAACAAAGGCAGCTACTCAGCTCTACATATTCCCTGGGCTAATGTCTGGTGGTACTGTGGGAAGAGAAACCTCAGTAACCTGTTACTGTCCAGTTGGACCGGAACTTGTGCCTTAGTTCAATTGGCCATTCCATTCACCTTGGCATTCCATAAAAATCCCCAAGAATCCACATGGCCACCAAAGGTGGAAAAATTTAACAAATTCTTTTAATCCCAACATTTATATTAAGTCAATAGGAGTTCCTAAAGGAGTACCTAATAAATTTAAAAACCAAAGAATACAAAAATAAATGTGGAACTGGGAACAATAGGCGTAAAAAGAAAAAGAAGAGGGAATTAAAGGAAATAATGGATACAGTGGTCCATTTCCAAGACAAAGTGCCTTAAATTGGCTTAGGTCAGCAAACTACAGAAGAAACAGGAAATACTAGGCCCCTGCTTCAATAGCCAATGCCTGCTTGTCGGTCTCCCCACCTTCCCCCTCTTCCCTGCCCCTTAGTTGCCCTCACCCGAACCAAAGAAGTTTAGTCTAAGATGAGTTTACTAGCCTACAAAATAGCTTGTTTTGTGGGTTCTTATCAGCCTGCCCAGCTACTTAGGTCATAAATCAAATACTTGAAGAGCCCCTGAGCTAACTAGGATTGCAATGCATTGTGGGCTGCAACAAAATGCAGCCAGACAACCTTAAAAAAAAAAAAAAGCACCTAAAGCCCCTACCCAACAATGAATAGGCAACAGTTGGGAAAATTGTGACCCCATGTGTCCAGTCTATAAGGAAACGGGGGAGGGACCTGCACACTAGGGGATAAATTGCTTGTTAAAACTGTGCTGGGTGTGCCTGCCTGTCAAACACCCAGTCTTGCAAAACCATCATTAAAAGTCTTGCTTTCACTGTTCTTCAAGTCTCTGAGTCCATTCTTTGGGTTTAAATGGGTAAGTTTGTTTCTCAGAAGGTGAAAGAGTGAACTATTCAAATATGGCCAGATGCAATGCCTCATGCCTGTAATCCCAGCACTTTGGGAGGCCGAGGTGGGTGGATCACCTGAGGTAGGAGTTCGACACCAGCCTGGCCAATGTGGAGAAACCCCATCTCTACTAAAAATACAAAAATCAGCTGGGTGTGGTGGTGCATGCCTGTAATCCCAGCCACTTAAGAGGACTGAGGCATGAGAATGGCTTGAACCTGGGAGGCAGAGATTGCAGTGAGCCAAGACCATGCCCCCGCACTCCAGCCTGGGTGGCAGAGTGAGACTGTCTCAAAAAAAAGAGAACTATTCAAATATAAGGGAAACAGCTGGTGCATAGTCTCTAGGTGGAAACCCTTAGTTTGTGGGTGTCAGGTAGCAGTATAAAGATCAGGGTGACAGAGGCTGAACAGCAGGAGGGGGCTGGGAAAGTTGCAGGGCCTTGTGGGTATGCAAAGGATACAGGAGTTTGAGGATCAAAGTTTAGAACTCTGGAGCACTGAGGGAATGGCAGTTGCATTCTGAATCTTCCTACTTCTCCATTTAGCATATGGCCTTCCTTTGCTTCTAGAGATTGCCTTTTCTAGGCTTCAGGACCCACAGATATTCCTTGGGAAAATGGTCTTTTGGACTTGTCCTTCTTCTCTCTTTCCCATCATTATTGGAATGTGCTTTCCCCCTCCTTTTAGGAGTGAAGAAACCTCATGAGTGAGTTCACACTTAGATGTTTATATGACAAGTAAATGCTTAAAAGTCTTTGGTTTGAGAGTTTGGGAAGTGATAGAAAGGATAGAAAGGGAAAGGCTGTGTCTAGATTTCACAGGCCTTAAGTCTAAGGATTGCTGATTTCAGTGGTTTAAAACCACCAAAATAAATAAATTTGTCTATTTCTCCTTGTGATTCTATCAGATTTTTTTCCTCCAATTGTTTTATTTTGATAAAATACACATAACATAAAATTTACCATCTTAACCATTTTTAGATACACAATTCAGTGGTGTTAAGTACATTCACATTGCGGTGCAATCATCACCACCACCCATCTCCAGAACTCTTTTCATCTTGCAAAACTGAAATTCTACCCATCAAACACCACCAACCCCCATTCCCTCTTCCTCCCAGCCCCTGGCAAATACTGTTCTGCTTTCTGTCTGTATAATTCTGACTATGCTACCTTTTATAGGTATAGTCTTACAGTTTTTGTCTTTTCGTGTCTGGCCTATTTCACTTAGCATATGTCCTCAAGGCTCATTCATTTGTAGCATATGTCAGATTTTTCTTCCTTTTTAAGGGAGAATAATATTAAAGTGTGTGTGTATATCATATTTTATCTATTCACCTATCAATGGACACTTGGTTTGCTTTCCCATTTTAGCTATTGTGAAAAATGCTACTGTGAACGTGGGTGTACAAACATCTCTTTAAGAACTTGCTTTCAATTATTTTGAGTATATATCTAGAAATGGAATTATGGGATCACATGGTAATACTATCCTTAATTTTTTGAGGAACGGTTATACTGTTTTCCACAGCAGCTCTGCCATTTTACATTCTCACCAACAGTGCACAAGAGTTCCAATTTTCCACTGTCTTACAAACACTTGTCATTGTCTTTCTTTTAAAAAATATATATTAGCCACCTTCTGGGTATGAAGTGGTATCTCATTGAAGTTTGGATTTGCATTTCCCTAATTATTGGTTCTATCAGTTTTTGTTTCATATATTTTGTGGCTCTTTCATTAGATGAATAAGCATAATTCCAAACATAACAATTGGAATTGTTATGTCCTCTTGATTGACTCCTTTATCATTATGAAATGATCTTTTTCCCAGTAATATTATTTGTTCTGAAATATACATTGTCTGATATTAGTATAGCTATTCTGGGTTTCCTTTCATCAGAATTAACATGGTATATATCTTTTGTCATCTTTTTACTTTTAAGCTTTTATTGTGTTAAAGTAAGTTTTAAATAGAGTGGCATATGGCTGTTTGTAAAATCTAAAGTGATAACCTCTAACCTCTGCCTTTTAATTGAAGTGTATAGACCATTTACATTTAATGTAATTATTGATGCAGTTGGGTTCAAACCTACCATCTTGCTATTTGTTTCTCTATTACTTATATGTTCTTTGTTATGCTTATCTTCTTTTTCTGCATTTTGGGGGCAATCTATAACCTTTTGTACTTTTACAAAATGGCCACGTTAGGGTTTATGGTATATGTATTGAACTTATCATCATCTACCTTCAAGTAATATTATAGCACCTTATATATAGTAATCCCTCTTAGCTGCAGGGGATACAATCTAAGATCTCTAGTGGATCCCTGAAATCGAAGATAGCACTGAACCATATACGTACTAATTTTTTTTATCTGATAACCAAGACAGCTAAACTACTAAATGACTAATGGGCGGGTAGCATATACAGCATTAATATGCTAGACAAAGGGATGATTCATTTCCTTGGTAGAGGAAAGTGAGATGATGCAAGATTTCAACTTACTACTCAGAATAGTGTGTAATTTAAAACTTATGAATTGCTTACTTCTGGAATTTTCCATTTAATATTTTCAGACGATGGTTGATATCTGGTAACTGAAACCATGAAGAGCAAAGCCATAGATAAGGGGAGACTACTGTATAGAAACCTTCAACGATATATCCCCATTCCTCCCCTTTTGGCCTTTGTGCTATTGCTGTCATTGATTTTATTCCTACATATTTATAATTCTCACAAGATTTTTTAAAAATTTAAATAGTTAATGATCTTCTAAAGGGATTTAAATAATAAGAAAAGAAGCCTTTTGTATTTACACATAGAGTTACCATTTCCAGAGCACTTCATTCTTGGTGCATACCCAGATTTCCACGTGGTATTGTTTTCCTTCTGTAGTATGCGCCTGTGAATGACAAAATCTTTCAGTTTTTGTCTCTAAAAGACTTTATTTTGCCTTCATTTCTGAAAGATATTTTCACTGGGTATAGAATTCTAAGTTGACAGTTTTTTCTTTTATCTTTTTGGTCCTCCGAAGATGTTGCTACCTTATCTTCTAGCTTGTGTTGTTTCTTATGGGAAGCTGACTGTCATTCTTAGTTCCTTTGTAATATATCTCCCCCATCCCCCTCTACCCCTGCCACTTTTAAGATTTTCCATTTATCAGTGCTTTAGAGCAATTTGATTATGTACCTTGGTATAGTTTTTTTACTCCCTCATGCTTCTTGTGTTCAGGGTTTGTTGGGGTTTTCATATCTGTGGATTTACGATTTTCATCAATTTGGAAGATGAAACTCTAAAGCCATATTTCTTTAAATATTTTTGTGTCTCCTCTTCCTTCAGGTGCTACAATTACATGCATAATAGGCTATTTGAAGTTGTCCCACAGCTCAATGATATTCTGTTTAACTTTTGTTCAATATTTTTTTCTCTGTGGGTTTTTTGGATGATCTTTATTGCCTTGTGTCAAGTTCAGTAATATTTTCTTCTGTAATGTCTAATATGCTATTAACCTCATTCAGTGTATTTCCTTTTTATTTCATATAGTTTTTATCTCTAGAAGTTCAATTTGGGTCATTTAAATATCTTCCCTATCTCTACTTAACATGCTCAGTATTTCCTCCAGCTTCCTGGAGGAAATAGAATACAGTTTAATAAGTACTTTAATGTCTTTATATATAATTTCATCATTTGTATCATTTCTCAGTTCAGTTTTATATGATTGATTTTTTTTCTTCTTTATAGGTAGTATTTTCTTGCTTCTTTGCAAGCCTAGTAATTTTTGACTAGATGCCAGACATTGTAAATTTTACCTCATTGGGTGATGGATAGTTTTAGATATTTTATGCTTCTAAGCTTTGTTTTGAGGTGCAGTTAATTTAGACAGTTTAATCCTGTTAGATCTTGCTTTTAAGCTTTGCTAGGATTAGAGTTATCTTTGGAGCTAATTTTCCACTATTGAGGAGAACAACAACAAAACACCTCTTCTGAGTATTCATGAATTATGAAGTTTTTACTCTGGCTGGGGAGGGCAAGAACTATTTCTGTCTCTGTGAGCCCCACAGAGAAGTCCCTGTGTCTTTTCAGTAGTTCTTTTGCGAGGCTCTGGTAGTTTTTTCACATCCATGGTTTGATCAGTCTCAGCTGAAGGCTTGCAGGGAACTCTTTACAGATGTCTGAAGGTTCTTCTCTGTATAGTATTTTAATCTACAAGACTCTGCATTGCAAACTTTGTCTGTCTTGCTGTCCCCGGATTCCCACCTTCAACTGAGAGAGATTACTGGGTCTGCCTGGGTTCCTATTCTCTGTATGGTAGCCTGGATAATCCTTCTAGGCAGTAAGCTGGGGTAATCTTAGGGTTTACCTCATTTATTTGTCATCTCTCAGGGATCATGGTTTTCTATTGCCTAATGTTCAATATCTCAAAACCTATTATTTCTTATCTTTTTTCTGTTTTTTGTTTTTTTTTTTAACTCATTGTTGGGTTGCTTGGGAGTGCTTTAAAAAATCCAGTTTCTTGGAATCTGTATTGGCTAATATGAGGCCACCTTTGGAGCAGACCTGCATATTACCCAGTGGCTGACGTTATTCCCTTTCTAGCTGGAATGCCAGTATTTTCAGTGAGTATGTACATTGGAATTCCTGGTTAACGTAGTCAGTCACTTCTTCTAAAAGTATGAGTGGAAAAGTGTTTATTGGGAGTAGACGGGTTTGCTAGAACTAGGTGGATGGTGTCTAGAAAGAGTCTATGGAAACCAGGTGAGAATCTAGATGAAGTTGGTATGGCTATGATTCCGGCCAGCAACTTGTGATTTTCTTTCTGTCTTATAGCATGATTTTGTAGTTCATTTTCCTCCACCTTCAGCTCAATGGCCAGATGATGGGGCCTGAGAATCTATGAGGAGTCAGCTCCTGGCTCCTCACCAGTTATGCTATATGGGCTGAATCAGTCAGTCAGCTTCCCTGAACCATGGCATCATTACCTGCAGAGAGGGCTTGAGCGACATGGGTGCAAAGAGGTGGTTGGAAAATGTCTAACAAATACCCTTAGATCTGTATTTGAAGCCACTTGTAGCGTGTGGAATTATGGATGCTTAACAAATGCATTCTATGTTTGCAAGATATTTTCTTCTCCTAGAAATCTCCTTATCTCCCAGGAGATAAGACACTTCTTGGTAAAGACATTTTGAGTACCACTGAACCCTCCAAAGAGTATTGAGTATTATTGAGATTCTGATGATTATTCTTCCCAGTTTTGTTTTTCTTCCTGCCACCTCTCTGCCCTCTCAAGGGAAGTGAATGCTCTTTGATCATATGGTGGGAAAGGGCCTCCTTCACTCGACTATAGTAACAAATTTATGAAGGGCAACATTCACCCAGTTGAAGTGTAAGGGTACCATTATCACATCTTTATTATCTAGCTTTATACTAAGTATTAAGAGGGAAACACAGACATATAAAATCTGGTTACTAGTCTGAAGGAATTTACTTCTTGTTGTAGAAGTAACACCTATAATTGTGAGATAATCTTCAGGAGACAATTTGCCACCAAAATAAATGGGAACATAGCCCATAGTTTCAGATAAGCAGATGCCATAGGAGGTCAAAATAGGAGCAAGAGAGACCCAAGCATCAGGGGCTGGAGAAAATGACTGATTTTCAATGATGGCTACCTTCCTAAAGATATCAATTCCATAATGCCCAGAAAGCTCAGAGGACAAAGGGCAGAACCAAAGGCTTGAGAGTGCACAACGTGTAAGGGAGGGGCCAGGGCCAAGCAGCCAGCAGAACAGGGCTCTACGGGCAGCCAAAGCCACTGTGTCCTGTGCCAGGAAAGGCCCAGAGAGCATCTAAAGATAGCACCCTGGCACAGAGTCAGACGACGAGAGCGGGAAGCCTGGTACTCCTGTACCACACGCTAGAATTTCCTCTGAATATTTACACGCTCAGTGTCTTCCAGTCATCGCCATAGCCCCACAAAAGAGGCGGGACAGAAAATCATTGCCATTTGGAGAAGAGGAAACTGAGGATAGGGAAGGCTCAATGGCTTTTGCACAGTGACATGAACAGGGAAGGAGAGAAGCAAGTCCAGAACCCACCGGTGCTGTCTCTGGCTGTGTGTCTATGAAGCGGGTACAGGAAAAACTCCTCTGAGGACTCCAGCCTGGGGAAAAGAGAGTCATGAGCATAGCACAGGTCCTACAGGGATGATTTGACCCAAATCCAGAGCTAAAAGTGTAGTCTAACTCCAGGCAAGGTGAGGGTAAGAGAGGACACTGGCTGTGTGTTTGTGCACATCTGCCCGTAAAAGAGAGTGGAGAGGGAAGCCAGGGCTCCGTAACCCCCTTCAAGTCAAAGGAGGGGAGGAGGCTCCCTTGCCTTGGGGAGGGAAGAGGGAGGAAGAGGAGGGGAATGCACAGGGAAGTCTGCTTTTAAGCCCATTAAAGAGGAAGAGCCAAGCATCCAATTAACCTGACATCTCTTGCAGCCAAAATATCTGAGGATATAAGAAGCGAATTTAATATGTGGAGGCTTGGGAGACAAGTGACTAATAGTGGAAAACAGCCCCAGTTTATTTAAAAAATAGGTCAGGCCCAACAAATCCGATAGATTCCCTCTGAGCACTTACGGGTCCAGGAGACAGAGGGAGTGCTGTGTGGGTGCAATGCCATTTTGATTCGAAGCAGACATTGCTGTTGTACCACAAAGAGACAGCCAGGGCTGGCAGGAGGCGCCCGTGCACAGTGTGCAGCTGCTGTGGGCGGCCTTCGCGTCGAGTGTCTCAGTGACCCCGGTCAAGACTGCGAGTCCCTACCAGTGACTGGCCCAAGGTCACAAAGCCTGAAGGTGGCGGCGCCCACACCCAATCCCAGCCCCTCTACTCTTAGAGCTGAAGTGCTCTCTGTGGCCTTGGGTGCCTCTCTTCCAGATGTCCTTGGCCCAGCTCTGGGAATCTCGGCTGGCTCTGAGATGGCAGCACCAGGCTGCCATCTGACAGCTATGGCAGAGCTCAGGGCTTCAGAGAGGAAGAGAGAAGGCCTGAAGCTGTCCTCAGCACTGTCCAGACAGGGTTCCTAGGCACCAGCTGGAGAGCCTGTTAGCATGCACAGCGTTCGGTCTCAGCCCCACCCTGATTTCATTGGTCTGTGGTGGGCTGGAGATCCACCAGCGACGGCCGACGTGGATTATAAAACAGAAACACTGTTTGAAGTTGGAGCCCAGGTTGTTTCTTTCAGAACGTTAATTTCTAGAGATGTTTATAGATCTCAGGAAAAAGTGTGTCACAGCCATAAATGTGATAGTAGTAGATGCCCTAATTCCTCTTAGAAGATTTATATTATATAATATTTATATAATATATTTAATATATATACTATAATAAAATCATTTATTTTAGTATTTTAAAGGCTTAAAAGTATTGCAATTAAGAACTCTCTTTATGTAATCCCAGCGCTTTGGGAGGCCGAGGCAGGTGGATCACCTGAGGTCAGGAGTTCGAGACCAGCCTGGCCAGCATGGGGAAACCCCGCCCCTACTAAAAATACAAAAAAAACTAGCCTGGCGTGGTGGCGGGTGCCTGTAGTCCCAGCTACTTGGGAGGCTAAGGCAGGAGACTGGCATGAACCCAGGAGGCAGAGCTTGCAGTGAGCCGAGATCGTGCCACTGCACTCCAGCCTGGGCGACAGATTAAGACTCCGTCTCAAAAAAAAAAAAAAAAAAAGAGCTCTCTCTTTAGCTTATCTGCCCAAACCTACTTGCCATGGAACCTTTCTCTAGGAGTACCAATTCTGTGGTATACAATATGGGAAAATGTTACTCTAGACCAGTGGTTTTCAAACTTTATGGTGTATCAGAATCACCCACTGGGACTCATCCCAAAATTTCTGATTCACTGGTTTCTGTCCTTCAAGGCCTGGGAATTTGCATTTCTTACCAGTCCCCGGGTGATGCTGGTGGTCTGGAGACCACACTTCAGGAACCACTGCCGTAGACCCCTCTGTAAGCCCTGGCTCAGCCGAGGGTCCTGGGAGGCCTCCCAGAGCGGGAGGGTGGAGACTGAGAGCAGTGGGCAGCAGGAACTAAGAGAAGGGGTTTCCAGGAAACACAGCCTCGAGGGGGCTTGACTCTAAGGTAAGAAAACCCTATGTAAGGATGGGCTCTGCCAAGATCGCAGAATTAGAGTCAGAGATACTATAAAACAGGGGGTTCCAAATGGGGGGCAGCCAACCCTCTGTGACAGGCATCAGTGGCTTGCCCCCAACATCCAGGCCTGGAAAAGGCAGATCTGGAGAGCTTCTGTGCCTACGAAGCCAAGTCTTGTGAAGGGCATGAAGCAGACTACTGAAGAATAAACCAGAGCAAGCCGGGGAGCCTGGGAGGCCACATGCAGAAGACAACACCATCTTGCAGGACTGGCAACACCTAGACGAAGCTTGTCCAACCTGCAGCCTGCACACCACCCAGGATGGCTTTGAACGTGGCCCAACACAAATCCACAAACTTTCTTAAAATACTATGAGATTTTGTTTGGATTTTTATTTTTTAGCTCATCAGTAATCGTTAGTATATTTTATGGGTGGCCCAAGACAATTCTTCTTCTTCCAATGTGGCCCAGGGAAGCCTGGACAACCCTGACCCTCCTCCCCTTTACCCCCAGACTCTGGGCTTCCAGCCCCGAGGGTAAGAAGCAGCAAGCTAGAGCTACCTACCCTAGCAGAGTATACCCCTCTGAGGGGGCTGACTTCATCTTCCAGCCCCGATGATAAGACACAGGGGTGCAGGAGAGTAGAGAGTGGGTGCATGTAGGGCCGTCTTGGCCAAAGGCAGGCAATGAAGCTGTACTTTTGCTTTCTTAGGTGATAGGAGAGGTCCCAGTGCCCAGCAGAGCCCTTGCTTGTCTTGCTGCTGCCTGATATTTCACATAAGAATGTTCTTTTTCTCTGCAAACCTGAGGTCCCTATCTAAAGGCAGGCAGATGGTGCTAGAAGAGCTAACCCTTTGTGTAATTGAGTAAACACAGATTGAAGAGAGGTGTGGTGAGTATCTAAGGGCGACACTGGGCAGAGGGGCTGGCATGAAGATGGGCAAGGAGGGAAGAAGGTAAAGGCGGTGGGCAAAAGAGTGGGGTGAGGCCCAGGCTGGAAGCCTCCTGCCACCCCTACTGTGTCCCCTCCCACTGCGATCCTCTTTCTTCCCTCCATGGGCCCTCCAGGCCAGGCAGGCGGCTGCTGAGGACAGACGACTCAGGTTAGAAAAAGCTCTCTTGACATTTGGAGAACAGAGCAGGATTTGGCTCCTCTAGTGGAGCCTCTTGTTCTCAGGGAAATCATTTTAAAGCTTGGGCTGGTGCCAGCAGGAGCCATTTATAGCCCAAAGGGCTTAGGTTCACTTTGGCTGCCTGGTGCAGAGAGTGCTGGCTTCCCTCTGCCCTCTGCAGGCTGCCTTCCCCCTTTAGATGTCCAGCACCTTCACTCTCCTTCCTTAAAGCTTCTTTTTCCTCTCCTTCACCACCTCTTTCCTGTTCTCTTGGAGGTTCCAGTTTCAGATCCACCTCTGGACCTAGATTCCCCTAGGTGAGCCTAAACAAATTCCTTTCCTTCTGCGGGCCTCAGTCTCTCCATCTGCACCCTGACACCAATTGTCTGCTCTCTCTAAACTCTGTCACCTTGGAGAGGTGCCTGCCTGTGCATACCTCCACTGGAGCGCTCTCCTCAGTCTAGTTATTGCCTGTTGACTCTCTTTCTGCCCTCAAGACTGGGCTTCCTGCCTGGGCCAGCTGTGTTACCCTTTTCTGAGCACAGGGCCTGGCTCCTGGCAGTAGCTCAGTTAAGCTTAGTTGGGCTGAACTGAGCTAACCATGGCATCAATTTCAAAAGCACAGGTTTTGGCATAAAACAGATACTGGTTGCTATCTTGGCTGTGCTGCTTGCTATCTCTGGGCCCTGGCAAATGACTGGCCTTTGTGAGCTTTAGTTTCCTCATCTGTAAATGTCAGTTACTACGAGGATTTCACGAGATGGTGTCTATCTATAAAGTGCTTGGCGCGGTGCCTGGGGCGCAGTGGCCCTCAGTCAATGTTAGGTCTCATCACCATCATCATCATCTGCCATCTACCTGCATTTTCAAGGGATGTGGGTTAGGTCAAACATGCTCCCCCAAATCCCCACCCCTGCTTGTGGAAATCCGACCCACCCTTCAAGGATGAGCTCACAAGCTAACATGCCCCTTCTTCAGGAAGGCAGCTTCCTCCTGTCTCCAGCTCTGCTGCGTCCATAACCTTCCATCTCTGCATTTAGTGGGGCCGGGCCTGTTCACCCCAGTAGAGCGGGTAGACTAAGACAATTGCACTTTATTTATTAGGGAGAAAAACTGTGCTGAAGCTGCCCTGGGTAAGGCCAGTCTGGAGGCAGAACACTGTGTTGGGGGAGTCCTGATCAGCCGCTGGCGTGGTGAGTCAAAGGCAAATCACAAGTATTGACAGTGGAGGTGATTCTCACCATATCAGGGAGGCAGACAACATCGGCAGACCTCCAGCAAGTAGCAGGGCCCTGGGCCTGGGCCCTTGGGCGGAGGTGGGGAAAGAGCAAGGCAGGGCGCTTTCTCTGCTCTGGGGCCCAAGAACACAGCGGGACAAGGCTGGAGGCAATGGTGCAGAAACAGGTATCAGAACCGACTCCAGGGCAGAGCAGGCAGGGCCAGACCTCCAG
Organism: Symphalangus syndactylus; assembly: GCF_028878055.3. NCBI lineage: Eukaryota > Metazoa > Chordata > Mammalia > Primates > Hylobatidae > Symphalangus > Symphalangus syndactylus. The sequence continues at coordinate 151,386,072 of NC_072427.2, read as the reverse complement.
GGTGATGTGGGCACAGTCACCTTGGAGGTGAGTGGGGGCACTGGAATGTCCAGTGGGGAGGGACTTGGGCACAGGGAGCAAATTGGAGCTGAGATAGCTGCAGCCATGGGCGGACCAAGGCGCTGACGTTGAGAGTCCAGCTGCCCATCCGAGTGTGATTCCAAATCCTTTTGCTGACTTCTCAGCCTATGTATACAAGATTGGAGTTTGAAAGTCACCTTCACTCAGAGACTCTGCTTGCCTGGTGTGGCTTAGGGAGGAGTTGAGCCTTCTGACTTTACGGAGGAGACCACTGTCATCCCCAAGACCAATCCCCTGTGCTCCTCAAGTCTCAAGAGCCTTCAGTTGTGGCTGAACAATCATGTATATCTCTTGGAGATGCATCTGGATTCCTATAAGGGTTCCAATTTGCCTGCATGGGATCCACAGAATACCCATATGTCTCTTGTTTCTTTCACAGGGCTGGCGCAGTGCCTTGCTGTTGTAGAAGTTCAGTAGGTAGTTGTAGAATTTAAAAGCACCACCCCATGTAGCTGAATGTTCAGGGATCACAGGCCATGGCTGCTTCCCACCCACTCCCAGCCTTCAGGGAGAGGGCACACCTGTCAGCCAATGGGCAGAGTGCCAGGCTGCAGACCAGGGTCTGGGCCAGTCATTTATTTGTCCCTATGACCTGTGGTTATTGAAATGAGTGCCCCCAAATCCATGCATCCTTTTGCCTCCTGCATGGCACACGGCAGACGCTTCGTAAGCTGGCTGTTGGGGAAGGTCTCAGGGAGCCCCATGGAAAAGGGAAACTTGGAATGAGAGTTGAGTGACAGCTTGTGGGTGCTGGAGGCCCCTGTGACCTTGACCGTGCACAATGCCCAGGCCAGCTAGGACTTTTTCCTCTCCTTAATATATTTAAATGGAGTCAATACTGGGGTCAGCTTCATGCACAGAGCCTTCTTCAGCCCTAGAGGTGAGGTGATCTGCACAGCTTCCTAAGCAGTGTCCTCCCCAGTGGCTGAGGTGCAGAGGGCCCCAGCCAGGCTGGATGGAGGTTGACTTTGTTTCGGAGCCCTTGCTTGGACACCGGAGTGCAATGCTCGGGCCACACATCCTTGGAGGAGGGCAACCTGGAAGTGGCGGAATAATTTGTCATGATCATATTTTTGTGTTATCAAACCCTCTTCCCGTAATACCTGACTGCATAGTATTTATTTAATGGCCGCATAGTATTCTATCGTGTGGCTACACCACAGTTTAATGTCTCACTTTGTGGAACATTTCAGTTGACTCCTACCTTTTGTCACTAAGGACAGCATTATCATGAAATTCTTAACAGCTACATCATTATGATTATCCATGATTCTCTTCTTATGATAAAGTCCACAAAACTTCAATTGCTGGGTTAATGGATTTGTGCTCTTTAACACTTTAAGTACATTTTACCAAACTGCCTTTCTAAAAGTCTTGACCTATTTTCATTCCCACTAGAAATGTGTGAAAGGACCTATTTCTGTGCAACTCTTACATATGCAGAGCTTTGGTAGTTTTGGTGGGAGAAGAGCTTATCTGGTGTTTAAAAACTGTAAGTTTTTTATTTTAATTTGAATTTACCTGATTTCTAGTGAGGTTAAACATTTTTGCTGCACATTAACTTGCCATTTGTATTTCACATGTACTTGCCTCATGTGAATAGACTATCAGATCCCTTCCCCAATATTACATTGTGGGTGTTCATCTATTTTTGTATTGGCTTGTAAGAGCGCTCTACGTATTAAGGGCATTAACCTTTGTCTGCCACGTATGTTAAAACGTACTTCTCGGTTTATCATTTGCTTTTTAATTTTGTTTATGATATTTATTGTCTGGAACTGCATTAATGTCTTCTTGCTAGACATCTTTTCTTATATGACTCAATGACATTTCAAACTCTGCATATCCAAATTGAAATTCATTATGTCCCCCCACCCCAACCTGCTCTGCCTGCTGACTGGCTTATTTTTGTTAATGTCACCACCATTTCCCTAGTCACCCAGGCTGGAAATGTTGAAGTCATCTTTGATTCCAGCTCCTCTCTCTTCTCCTACATTTTGTCGGTTGCCAAAGCCTGTAGAGTCTATTTCTGCACTTTCTCTGGCAGGCAGCCCCTCGGACACGCCAGTAGTTCAGGCTCTCACTATTTCTTGACTGGACTTTGAACATAGCCTCCAAAGTTCATACCTTGCCTCTCTTCCATTCCCTTCTTTTCCTTGGCCCCTCCTGTGTGCTGCTACCACATTTATCTTCCTAAAGAGGAGCCCAAACACAGAAGTTGCTGCTTCCCTGGTTACAAACCGGCAATAGCTCCCCATTGTCTTTTGTATTTAATTACAACCTCTTGGCCTGTCTATAATTTCCTTTCAACTGAATCTCTCACTGTCTCAGCCAAGCTGCTCCCAAACAAACTCACTGCTCTCCCGCCTCTTTGTTGCTCAAGCCGTCCCTTCCTCCACCTGCCAAAATCCGTTCAGAAAGCTCCCACCTCACCCCACCTCCTGCTATCCCAGGGCTTCCTGACTCTCTGCACTAAAGTGAATTCTCTTTCCTGTGAACCTCCAGAACAATTTGCTTGAACTTCTCTTGTAGAACAAACCTTATTCCAGCATCTATCCGAGAAAATAAGGGTCTTAGAATCTAGAAAACAGGGTCCTGGAAGGGCGCAGTTCCCACACGTCTGTTTCTTCCACAGGACCTGCACACTGCCTTGCTGTTGTAGATCTGTTCAGTAGGGAGTTGTGGAATTAAAAGCAACACCCTATGTAGCTGAATGTTCAGGGATCACAGGCCACTGCCGTTTCCCACCGACTCCCAGCCTCCTGGGAGTCTTAGCCTGTGTAGTCCCAGGAAGCACATGGAAAAGGGAGCCTTGGAACGAGAGTGGAGTGACAGCTAAGGGGTGCAGGAGGCCCCTGTGACCTTGACCATGCACAATGCCCAGACCAGCTAGGACTTTTTCTTCTCCTTAACATATTTAAATGGAGTCAATATTGGGGTCAGCTTCATGCACAGAGCCTTCTTCGGCTTTAGAGGTGATTCTGAAGCCTGCACAGGAGTGTGCAATTGACACAGTCTATTTTTAGCCTCCCAGAGACCGTGACCAACATCCCAAGCTGAGGGTGGGCACACCTGCTGCATTCTAATGAGGCAGCCCCACTCGCCTCTGCCAGCCCGCCCGGGATCTCACCGACCTGAAATCTGATGTTGCTAAACTAGGAAGTCTGTTTGTTTCCCAAGGGCGGTAGCCTAGATACACTGGGAAAATGGGACCATCCCACTGCCCCCAGCTCACTCCCCTGCAGCCCTGGACGCAGAACAGTCTGGGGACTGCGCGGAATGATTCCACGGAGGGGGATGAAATAACTTGGCTTTCTTGATCTCGCGGTGTCCTAGGATCCCCCTGTTTCCCTTGCTAGAAAGGGGACAGTAAGTCTGAGCTGACCCAGCTCACAGACAAGAAAATCGAGACATAGAATAAGGACATGATGTATGTAATAATCATAAACACTTACTATGTGCCAGCCTGTTCTAAAGTCTTTCCGTATATTAACTCCTCCAAACTTTCGGACACATTTTTCAGGTGGGTTTTATTATGATTTGTGTTCTATAGAGGAGGAAAAGCTGAGGCACAGTGATGACAAATTATTTCCCAAGGTCACACAGCCAACAAGCGCTGGGTTTCAGAGTCAGGCAGTGTGGCTCCAGGGTTTGTACTTTCAGCCACTTTGCTATCTGCCTCCTAGCATCTGTTTTTAATTTTACTAGAGCCAGAATAGGACCCAGGAGCCTGGATTCCCAGCCCTAGAGGACTGACTACTAGATAATTCTCCTTTTTTTATTTTTCTAATTCTGCCCTGCTTTGAGGCCTTTACTGTGCCTTGTACATCAGGGTCTCCTGCATTCCAGGCAGAGGAGGTCTCCTGGCATAACTGCATCTGTTGCAGCATCTGAGCTTCTGGGCTCCAATTGCTGTCTCTGGGCTCCAGAAGCTCTGTGGACCCCCATCTCTTTCTCTCTGCTCCCCCTAGCCTGTGGAGGACCAGGGAGCAGACAGTGATGGGCAGCAGCAGTGGGTGTAGAGTTAGTCTGGGCCTCAGGATCGGGGCACCCAGAAATAGCAATAATTGGTCGTGTGGAGGCCATCAGTGTGGGTATCCACAGTGCTGAATTCAGGGTAGAACTGTGAATCGGAAACTAGGGGGCAAGACAACAGGTAGGAGACACCAGAACCTAAGATATCTGCATTTTGGGGGCCGGATCCTCTTCTAGCTGGATGCTGCCTGTTGAGTGGGGAGAAGCCCATGGGTTCACGTTCCTGAGGATGCAGATGGGACTTCGTTTCCTCTAACAAACTCTTACTATATGCCCGGCCCTTTTCTAAGCACTTTGAAGTACAAACTTGTCTAATCCTCAGGACAACTCTAGGAGGCAGGGACCATTTTATTCCCATTTTAGAGAAAAGGAAACTGAGGCAGGCACTGAGAAGTTCATAAGTTTGCCCAAAGTTGTATAGCTAGGAAATGGCAGAGCTGGGATTCAGCTGCGGAATCTACACTCTCGGGCACCACGCTGTGCTATGCATCTTTCCCTTTATTGAATATTTCCTATTTGCCGCCAAAGGAAGATACTGTTTTCCCCATTTCACAGATACAGAAACTGAGGCCTGCATTGCTCAGGTCTCCTAGCTAATAAGAGCTGAAAGTGGGTGAAATCTAAGTCTGCATGGCTCCTCAGTGGACTGCCATCACTGAGCAGATCACAGCCATGAGCCCAACTGCCGGGAGCTGGAAGGGCTCACCTACCTCCCTTTCAGGAAGGGCTGCTGCGGCTGCTTGAGGCTGGGCTCAGGGAGGGGGAAGGAAAGAGGACCACAAGCCCCCGAGGGCAGGACCCCATTGTCTCTCCTAACACCAGACCCCCTTCTCTTCCCCTCAGGTGAACAGCCCCCCCTCTCAGCCCCCTCAGCCCGTCGTCCCTGCTAAGCCCGTGCAATGCGTCCATCATGTGTCCACTCAACCCAGCTGCCCGGGACGGGGCAAGATGTCCAAGCTGCTGAACCCAGAGGAGATGACCTCGAGAGATTATTACTTCGACTCTTACGCCCACTTTGGGATCCACGAGGTAAAGTCTCCCAAGTGGGTGGCTAATGGGGCGAGGTTGACTCTGCTGTTCTGTTGTTTTCAGAGGCAGCATAGTGTGTTCAACTCCTTACCATGGTGAAGTGAGGGCTCCCAGTGTCCCTGAGTCCTCTGACCCTTTCTCCAATCTGGGGGGCCCCTCTGGGAGGGGGCCAGGCCAGGCCTGGAGCAGGGGAGCAGGCGAAAGTGTGTGTCTGTATGCTCCACGGCCAGAGAGAGCACTCTGAGGTGCTTACGGTCTGTTTGTTTTACATTCCAGCTCCCGTGTCTCTCCCCAGCCATAAACACAGCTCATCCAGTGTGGGCTGGTTAGCACTGGTCTTTGGACCAGGAGCTCAAATGCTTGCACTCAGAGTCCTGAGGCAGCAAGGACCTTTCAGAGGTCGTGATGTGCATTCTTTAGACCAAAGAGCACCTCCGGGGGAAGAGCTGCGGGAAGCTTTCTTGGGAGCTTGGCCCAGGTCTGACACCCTGATTGATTGTCTGGAAATTCTTATGTCTAAATGCCAGCTTACACCATAGCAGGGAAGACTAATGTTGGCTATGGAACAGGACAGAGCCTCCTAACAAGAGGCATGCTGGCTACAGTGGGGGCCTAATGGTGCCCCTACTGTGTATCTTTCATTCTAATCTCCAGCACTCTCTCTAGTCACCCCACATAAACAGATAGGATTTACTGAGTGCTTGCTAAGTGCCAGGCACAGTTCTAAGCACATTATACGTATCATTTCATTTAAACTCTGTGAAGAAAATATGTCCGTGATCCTCTCACAGTATAAGAAAAAATTGAAAAAGGAACAAAAGTTTGCTTGCTATGCAAATCCATTTTCAAAACAAGTCTTGAAGATCTTCCATGTACGCACTGCTGTAAACTCTTCCTATGTGGAAATGATGACCGTGCCCTTGCCGGAAGGGTGTTTAGTAATAATAGCCAGCTCTTTTGTTTGTTTGTTTCGTTTTAGCGCTCACTACATGCTGGTGTTGTTCCAAGCATTTTATATTATTGGTTCATTTATTCTTCAGGTCCATCCTGCGAGGTTGGTGTTATTGCTTGTCCCCATTCTCCAGATGATTTAGGCCTTAAGAATCAAATCAACCCTCATTCATCCTTCATGGTTTTTTTTTTTTGTTTGTTTGTTTTTTTTTTTTTTTTTTTTTTTTGTGAAAGGCCACAAGCTAGTAGATGGCAGAGCTAACAATCAAACCTTCACGTTTTGTTCCTAACCATCATGCCATACAGCCCTTAAAACAAGTTTCCTTTCTTTCCATCTGAAAACTGTAAAAATTAAATTGCCATATTTGTTCCTGCTGGTTCTTCTGCAGCCCCACATGGAGGTAGAGGGTGGAAGGAGGCCCCTTAGTTACTTCTAGACTCAGGGGCTCAGCCTCATTTAATCCAGGGAGACTCAAGGTTTGGGTCCCTGAGAACTGCTTACTATGTAAAACCATTAAGCCTGGGCCTGCAGGGGAGGAGGACTGGGGCCTGTGTTCAGTCCAGAAGGTCCTGGCCCAGGAGGGCCTGGGCAGCTAAGCCTGCAGCTCCTGGGAGATAAAATGCCATCTCAGGGCAGATGGGTGAAGTCTTACACCTTCCTTGACCCTGCTCTCCATTGGGGTAGGTATTCCTGGAGCCCTGTCCGTGACCTGTGAGAGGCTCTGGGGGGCAAAAGAGACTCTGCGAAGGCCCCTTCCTCAAGACCTTGTCCTCAATTAAAAGTCATGTTCTCCATGTGACAAGTTCTAACAGGCCTGTGGCTCTGGGTACCCATTTCAGGACAGATTCTTGGGAAAAGAGAGCAGTTCCAGGGACCCCAAAATGTCTCCTCTTGGGCCTGCCCAAAACTCCCCCATTAGAAACCAAACAACCACAAGGTGCACCTCAAGCCAGGTCTGCAGGCTGCCCTCCCCACTCGGAGCCTCCGTGATCGGCTTCTTGGACACCTCCTTCTGAGTTGCTAGGTTCCTGCTGAGCCACACCTTTGGCATTTAGAGTGTGCTCCACTAGGCTATTACTGATCTCTATAATTCCTTTGGGACTTGGTGTCCCCAGCCTGTTACCTGCAGTTTGTCACATTGTCTGGATTGCAAAGGCTTGTTGACATGGCTGCTAATCCAGTCATTCAGGCGACGCCTGGTTAGCACCATGACCCAGCACCTAGGGGAGAGGACATCAAGTTTTGCCAAATAAATACTAGACCAGGTTCCCTCAATTGTGTGTATTGATGGGAAAGTCAAGCTTGTGCATGCCTATATATAAACATAGTGCAGGCTGAGCAGGGGACTTAGACTAAAAGACCTGTGAGTCATAGATCACATTCCTGTCCTGGGAGAGTGCTTAGCAGCCTTCTCATTGGGAAATACTTCTGGATATCTAGCTTAAATCCCTCCTGCTGCTGCTATGGACCATCTCATAGGTCCTTTAATGCAGGAACAAACAGCTAGGTAACCTTCCATCCCCTCTGAGTTCTCCTTTTACCCGGTTTTCAGTTTCCCAGATCATCTGCATGAAAGGAGGTGGGGGGCACGTGGAAGAACTTTTAACACCGTTCTTCGCAGAGAGAAGGCCTGCCCAGTTCTTGTTATCAAGCGCCAGGGATCTCTGTTCCATGCCAGATGGATCGTGGTGATGCCCTTGCCTTCTTGGTCTGGGCAAGACCCATATTTCTCCATCCATCTGGAGCCACGCTGGCCATTTGGCAGTCTTCTCCCCATCATTACCAAGACGCTCACACGGTGGGGAGTAGCACCACCGGCCTGCTGATTAATAGCCATCAGTGAGTGTTGAGGAAACATGGTGCGGATGGATTGGGTTTGATTAGTCTGTAAATACAAACAAGAAATGCTGAGTACAGAGGACTGTTGGGGCTGGAGAGCAGCAGGGGGTGACTCTGGACATTTCTGTTCTCATCCCATGCTCCATTCAGAGACAACTCTGTTCCCAGCCTCCAGAGGGCAGGGGCTGGCTAGAGGAAGACCCCGGCCTTCCAATTTAGGCCTCTCTGAGAAGAATGGAATCTTGAACAGGAGCTGAAGTGGAAGATGTGTGCCTCCTGAGGCCACCAGCTAGAGAGGAGGTGGTAGGCTCCATGACCTCCCAGATCCCAGCTCTGAAAGAGCGTCTCTAACAGTCGGCACTGGGCTTGGTGCCTCAGCCACGAGAAGAATCCTTGCCAATGTGGCTGTCCCTCCAGTACCCTGAGCTCTGGGTGCCAATCCCACTCCCGGCCAGCTCCCTTCCTTTGACACTCTTGCTGCAGATTCTGTTGAAACAGACTCTTTGGGGCCTTATTTCCCAACAATTCGCCAATGGGCCGTCATGTATTTAACAGGCAGGAAAGCCGGGACACGAATGAATCCATAGCGAGAGGCTGGGAACTGTTTTCAACAGAGTGGCATGTTCCTTCCTGAAATGTCTTGGGAGTTCTTTGGGCTATTCTCCCAGAAAGGGGAGAGAGGACCTCTTCTTTTGGCAAGTCAGGTAGGGGAAGCCTCGCTAAGTCACAGCTTCTGTTCTCCCAGAACTTGTACCTTCCAACCTAACTCCTGGAGTCTGGGACCTCCAGGAAAGGAGACTTGGCCAAAAAAGCGACAAAGGCAATGAACTAAAGGGTGACCACTGTGGGGGGCCTCCCCATTAGCAAACATACTCTCTGTTAGGTTTTGAAGGGAAGGCAAGAGTTAAAGAAAGACATGCCTACAGAAAGAGTGCAGCTCGACAGCAAATGCAGGCTTCATGTCCAAACCTACAGAAGTGGGGGACCAGCCTAATGCCAGAGCCCCCTGCTACTTACAGGCTGGGGGAACTTATAGGTATAGGCAGGAGGGGTCTGGGCAGTATGGCTCGCTGCGCGGCAGCATATTAAGATGTTCCCATGATGAGGTGGTTCTGGCCCTTGTTCTAGCAGGATGTCGTCCTGGTGTTCCTTGGACCTTTGTCCCAAGCAAGATACGATAGGGATGTTTCTTTAATTGGGCCTTTGTCTGCCTTGTGGTCAAGTGGTTAGGCAGGATGTCTCTCATGGCCTGAACCCCCGTGAAATGCTTCACTTTGACCAAGGTCTGCAAAATAGCTGGAAGCTTACAAAATGGTGCAGTTTGGACGAACAGGCTCTCCGGAGGTCCTCAGCCAATCCACTTCCATCCAGTAAAGGCAGTTCAGACTTTTAACTGTGGTTATGATTGAAACATTTCTGCAGGCTTTGTCATTATTTTGTCTCCATTCCCTGCTCACCTCAGCTATTTCCTTGCATGGATGAAGAAAAGGGTTGTAGTTATCACAAAGAGCCAGAACTAGCATTTTTGTGAAACTTACTACATTTGTGTAATCATCGTAACAAACCCTAGGAAGTTGGTGATGTTATTACCAGTTTCCAGATGAGGGAACTGAGGCACAGACAGCTGAAAGCTGGTCTGGGTCAGAGAGCTCACAAACAGTGGAGGTATGATCTGAATGCGGGAATCTGGGATTTGAATGCTCTAGAGTGTGTGTTTAACCACTGTGCTGTATGGTTTTCCGGCTTACTGAGCACCTGCTATGTGCCATGCCCCATGCCTTGTTCTAGATATACCATCTGTCTTGTTGTCTTTGGTCCGAGATCTCCTAAAGGGAAAGGCTTCAGCTCACCTTCAAAGTATTTAAAGCCAGAATTGAACTCAATCCAACCAAACCCCCACCTTATTCAACTTCTAATAAGATCAAAGATACCAGCCCCAGGGCAGCACAGGAAGTGATGGCTGGGCTTCGGAATGGTTCTTGCCTTCTTTTCACCTTCCGTATCTCACCTGAATCTCCTCTGTGACTCACCCTAACTGGAAACATAAGAGAAAGAGAATTTGGGAAATGTAGCACCACCTGGCTAAGGTGAAACGTTACAAAGCCTCCCAACGTGGTACCCCGAACTCCAGAAAACGTGGAGCCAAACCTATAGAACTAAAGGAAGAAAAAGGCAAATCCCCAGTCGTAGTTAAATATTTTTAACACTTCTCTCTTGGTAAGTGATCACACAAATGCACAAAAAAAATCAGTAAGAATGTAGAAAATTTGAATAATACAATCAAACAACATGAGCTAATTGACATTTTTAGAACATTTCATCCCCAAACTACAGAAGACATGTTCTTTTCAAGTGCACGTGGGAACATTCACTAAGATAGATCCTCTGCTGGGTCACAAAACAAAGATTAAAATCATGCAGAGTAAGTTTTTTGATCACAATGAATTGAATTAGAAACTGAAAACAATAAACTATCCGGAAAATCTCTAAATAATTGGAAAGTAGGCAGCACTCTGCTAAATAGCCCATGGGTCACAGAAGAGGTCACAGAAGGAAAGAGAGACTATCCCAAACTAAGTGATAGTGAAAATACAACAGATTAAAATTTGGGGATGGAAATTCAAGCAATATTTAGAGGGAAATTTACAGCTTCAAATGCTTATGGGAAGAAAAGGCATAAAATCAATGATCAAAGCTTCTACCTTATGAAGCTAGAGAAAGAACAAATAAAACTCAAGTAAGTTGAAGAAAGGAAATAATTAAGATGAAAGCAGAAGTCAATGAAATAGAAACCAAGCAGTGGAGAAAACCAACAAAGCCAAAAGTTGCCTTTTGAAAAGGCTAATTAAATTGATAATATCTAGCTAGATTAATCAAGAAAAAAAGAGAAAACACAAATTATAATAACATAAATGGAGGCAAGGACCTCATGACGATCATGCAGATACTCAACAGGCAATGGGAGAATATTATGACAATGTCATGCTGATAAATTTGACATTTTACATAAAATGGATACCTGCCTTGAAAAAATACCTTGTCAAAACTGACATAAAATGCATTGAAAACTAAAATAACCCTTTACTAATTAGAGAAATTGAATTCATGTGAAACTTCCTAGAAGAGAACTCCAGGCATATATGGTTTTACTGGTGAATTATAATAAACATTTAAAGAAGAAATATACCTGACACAAATTTTTGCAGAAAATATATGAGCAGAGAACACTTCCTAACTTATGTAATGAGCCCAGTATAACTTTGATTACCGAAGAAAAGGTAAGACAAAGTTACAGATCAATGTTTCTCATAATTATGAATATGCAACAAAATGTTAGCAAAAAAAACCCAGCAATATTTTAAAAGGGTAATACATCATGACAAAGTATTCATTTAACATTAAAAACCAATCTGTGAAGTTCACCCCATTAACAAAATGAAGGAGAAAAGTCATATACCATCTCACTAAATGAAAAAGCATGTGACAAAATTAAATACCAATTCATGATAAAATCTCTCACCAAGTTAAAAATGGAAGGGAACTTCTTCAGTCTGGTAAAAGACATTTATAGAAAGCCTAAATTATACTTAATGGATATATTATTGGAACAAAGGAAGGATGTCTGTCCTCTGTAATTCTATTCAACATTTTACTGACAGTCTTTGCTAGGGCAATAAAGCAAGAGGAAAGAACCAAAAAATAAAAGACATACAGATAGGAAAAAAGAAGTAAAATTGTCTTTATTCACAAGTGACAAGATTTTTTACGTAGAAAAATAAAGAAATCTCAAAAAAAACCACAAAAAAACAAACCCTACTGGAATTAATATGTGAAGGGGCCAAGGCTGCAAAATACAAGGTAATGTATACACCAACCCATTGCAAAATGAAAATTTTTAAACACCATATACAGTACCACAAAATAAAATAGTCGAATGGGGCCAGGCATGGTGGCTCACATCTGTAATCCCAGCACTTTGGGAGGCCAAGGTGGGCAGATTGCTTGAGCCCAGGAGTTCAAGACCAGCCTGGGCAACATGGTAAAACACCATCTCTACCCCCAAAATACAAAAATTAGCCAGTCTCATTACCCAGTCTCAAAATAAATAAAAAGATAAAATTTTTTGAAAAACTAAATAAAATAGTTGAATGGAAGTGTAAGACCTTTATATAGAAATCTATACAACATTCCAGAGATAAATGAAAGATCTACATAAATGGAGAGCTGCAAAGTGTTCTTGGATTATAAAACTCAAAATTGCTAAGGTGTTAGTTCTCCCCAAATTGATCTATAGATTTAATACAATTCTGATAGATGCCAGGCTATTCTGTATGAATTAATAAGTTGATTCTAAAATTTATATGGAAATGCAAAGGGCCTAGAAAACCCAAAATAATCTTGTTAAAGAACTATGTTGGCAGACTCTCACTACTTTATTTCAAAGTTAATATAAAAGTGCAGCAGTCAAGTCAGTGTTGACTTTGTGTATCAGTGGAATAGATCAGAGAGGCCACACATGTAGAGTCAATTGATTTTTGGTAAAGGTGACAAGGTAATTAATGGAAGAAATGGTGCTTGGACAATTTATTTGCAAGAAAAAATGAGCTCACACCCCTAACTTACACTGTACACAAAAATTAATTTGACATGTAAAAGCCACAGCCATAAAGCCTCTGGTAAAAAACAAAGGAGAGTGTCTTTGTGACTTGGAGCAGACAAAAATCAGACAGGGCACAAAAAGCACCAATCATAAATGAAAAAAATGGAAAAACTGGTCTTTATCAAAATTAAAAACTGCTTTAAAAAAAAAGAAAAAAGAAAATGAAAAGGCAAATCACAGATTGGGAGAAGACATTAACAATATACATGCAGTATATCTGATGAAGGTCTGGCTTCCAGAATGTATAAACTGCAATTCAGTAAGAGCAAGACAAACAGCTCAAGACAAAAATGAATAGAGGACTTGAATAGGCACTTCACAAAAGATGATATATATGAATAGCCAATAAGCACATGAAATAAAAGATCTACTTCAGTAATCATCAGGGAAATGTAATTAAAACTGAAATGAGACATCAGTTCACATCCGCTGGGATGGCTAAATTAAAAGATCGATAATGCTAAGGTGCCTGGCTGTGAAGCACCTTGAACTCTCACGTTGCTGGTGGGAGTGTAAAATGGTACAACCGGTTTGGAAAACTCTTTGGCAATTTCTTATGAAGTTAAACATGTACCTACCCTAAGACCCAGGAAACTTACTTCTAGTATCTATCCAAGGGAAATGAAAACATATCCTTTGCTATTATGAATAAATAGCAAAAAACTGGAAAGAATCCTAATATCCCACAAACAAGTGAATGGATAAATACATGTGGTATTGTCATACAAGGGAATACCATACAACAACAACAACAAAAGAACAAACCTCGGATCTGTGTAATAACATACATGAATCTCAAAAACTTTATGTTGCACAGTTTATATAAAGTTCTAAAATAGGCAGAAGGAAGCTTTGGTGATAGAAATCTGATAATTTGTCATCTTGGGAGAGGCTGAAGATTGACTACAAAAGGGCATAAAGGACTTTCTGGGGTGATAGAAATGTTCTGGATTTTGGTTATGGTGGTGCTTAGACGGGTGTACATTTGTCAAAGCCCTTTTACTGAACCAGAAGCTTAAAACCTGGGCTTTTTGTTGTATGCAAATTATACTTTAATAGTGTTGATTTCTAAAAAAAAAAATCACACCAATACTTTTGATGATGAATTAGTTAAAAGCATTTGCTAATACCTTGAATGGCCAAAGATCCCTACCTCACTACCATACACAGAATTAACATGTTCTCCTTGGGTCAGAGTCCATTGTAACAAGTAATCTTGTTTCTCTCTCACTGCAAAGCCGATATGCTGGACTGAAAAACACATTTTCTAGTTTTTTTTTTAAAAAAAGCAAACAAAACAAAATATACACTCACAAAAACCTCTTTGAATGACTTGTTCAATGACAATTCTCTCACCATGACAGAAAGTTCTGCTTCATGTTTAACTTAAATCTCTTATGCTGTGTTGTACTGGTCTTTCCTTTGGTCCTTTAGTAAATCGGAGCTTTCCCAGGTCTGAACATGAGTTTCTCTTCTGATGGTGCATAGCTATCTTTCTGAGTAGAGTTTTAAGGCAGGGGAAGTTTGGAATGATGCTGGTAGCACGTGGCCCAGCTACCCCACTTTTGTCCTCTGTGGCTCTGCCTGATGATATTATTGGGTCTCCTGAAGGGTCACCTGGGGTGGACCAGGGGCCCATAGCCATGGCGTACTCCCAGGTATCTTGAATTCACTGACATTTCCTTTCTTTTCCCTCCACCACAGGAAATGCTGAAGGATGAGGTGCGGACACTCACTTACCGGAACTCCATGTACCACAACAAGCACGTGTTCAAGGACAAAGTGGTACTGGACGTGGGGAGTGGTACTGGGATCCTTTCCATGTTTGCTGCCAAGGCAGGGGCCAAGAAGGTGTTTGGGGTGAGCACGCCACTTCCTCCTGCATGCTGGCTTCCACAGAGCCAGCCTCTTGCCCTCTGCCTCCACCTGCCCTCCTAGAAGTACAAAATTTGGTCCATCTCTTTTGCTGGGGTCACACCTTCGAGGAGTAGAAGAAATCAGATGTGACTCTCAGGAAGCGGGGCAGGCTGCCTGTCCCCTATGCATGGCTCCGGGATCCTTACGACCACTGACATTTGTGGAGGAATTGTGGCTTTCCTGAGACATTCCAATGTCATCATGACCTTTCAGTGCTTAGCCCCAAGGTCAGCTTCAGAGGCAGTGTAGGTGGTTACTCGGGGGAGCTCTGGTTTGAATCTCTGCATTTCCATTCACTAGGCGTATGACCTTGGACTATTCACTTGCCTGCACCTCACTTTTTCTCCATCTATAAAATGAGCATAATAGCAGTCCCTTGCCCATAGGGTGATTGTGAGGATTAAACGAGTTTAATACATATGTAAAGTGCTTAAAACAGTGCCCAGCATATGGCAAATGCTCGGCATCTATTATTAGAGTTGAGATGGGGCCCTAGAGATAATGGGAACATCTCCTTCTTGTTTTCTTTAGAGGGCAAGTAGGTCAACTTAAATTCTGTTGCTTTGGCTGTGGCAGCGTTTCCAGGCTGGATGTGGAGGCTGACCCTCTGGGAAGCCTCCTACCTATCCCCTGGCTCTCCCAAGGCAGCTTTGCACAGCCTGATGACAGAGGGCCTGGGAAGGTCCAGAGCTGGAAAGAAACTAAAAAGAAGAGCTGCAAGATGCTGGCTGACATTTGAAAAATGCAGTGGGCCCAGGGCTGGGGCACAAGCATTCATCTTGGTCAAAATGAAAGGCAAACCACAATGAGATTCCCAGCCTGCATGTGAGCCGGCCCATTTGCAGAGGCCGCGGCGACCTGAGCAGCATTCAGGAGGTCTTTGCTCCCATGCATTTGGTTAGGCCATCCCATAGCCAGCCCTGGGGACCCCCCCATCCACTGACTCCCAGGTTGACTACATCCCCCTAGATCCCCCTGGCCACCTGTTGCCTCCAGAGGTCTGTTCCTAAGTCGCCCAGCAAGGCAGCATTCCTCCTCCAAGCCTGACTTGGAAAACTCTTGGGCCATGGCTGCCGAGGGTCTTCTGGAAGCTTGGGCTGCCCTCAAGCTGCCTCAGGTGTAGCTTTGACCAGGAAAAGCTGTGATGTTCTCAGCCGAGGCACTTGCTGAGGGCAGGGGCCCACCCAGATGCCCAAGAGCAGATCATGTCATCATCACTGGTATAACTGCTGGTTCTCCAGGATGGAGACCTCAGGCAAGGGTCTTAGTGAGGTCACAGGGCATCAGAGCTGGACTTGAGGCCTCTGGTGACCTCCACGTGCTTTCTTTCCCAGCACGGAGGCCCCGTCTCAGTGCCGGCCTTGGTGGGGGACAGGGCTGAGCATGGCGTCCCTGGCTCCTGAGTCATCCGGGGGCTCCAGCCAAGGAGCTGTCAGGGGGAGGCTCCCACTTGGCACCTTCCAGCTGCGGTGACTTGGCGCGATCTGTCTGCCTCCCGCCCTTTTCTCTAACAGCTCTTTTATAAATGGCTCCACCACATTTAGCTGGGCTTCTTTCCGGATGGCTCATTTCACAGTTTCTCCTGTTCCAGACCCCCTTACACCCACTGCTGTCTTCCAGTGGGGAGACGAGATGGCGGGAGAGAGAGACAGAGAGACAGGGAGGGAGGAAGACCATCGCCCCAGAGTGGAGACAGACACAGAGAAAGAGACAGATGTGACAAGAGCAATGGAGAGGAGACAGAGAGAGGGAAAGGTGCAGAGAAAAGCTAGAGAAATGGGAGAGGGGCCCGGAAAAGCAGAAAGAAGACAAAGTAGAAAGCACAAGAGAAAAGAATTGGCAGAGGCGGGTGGATCACCTGAGGTCAGGAGTTCAAGACCAGCCTGGCCAACATGGCGAAACCCTGTCTCTACTAAAAATACAAAAATTAGCCGGGCGTGGTGGCAGGCGCCTGTAATTCCAGCTACTTGGGAGACTGAGGTTGGAGAATCACTTGAACCCAGGTTGCAGTGAGTCCAGATCGTGCCATTGCACTCCAGCCTGGGTGACAAAGCGAGACTTTGTCTCAAAAAAAAAAAAATCAGAAAAGTGAAGACAGGTGGCAAAGAGAGAAGAGGGAAGAAATGGAAGAGGAGAAGATGGAAGAAAGGAAAACGAGGAGGGAAGGACACCGCCCCGCACTCTGAGTGTTGAGCAAGCTTCGGCTGAGTTTACCCTCACACACTCACGTGCATCGGGGGCTTCGACTTCTCTCGGGAGTACACTGAGGCACAGTTAGGAAGGGCAGTGGCCAGGCATAAATCCAGGCTGCCGGCTCCAGGTCTCATGCTCCTCATCACTCAACACGGTCGCCTCTTGCAGATCAGATGATGACATGGCCGGAGGGGGAGAAGAAGAGGAGGGAATCACACCCCCACAGACAGTGCAGCCTGAAGGCCAGGGACCTGGCAGCCCAGGAAAGGGCTGGTTCTCCTGGGACCTGCACCCTGGCTGGAGTCGGCCTCCTTGGATGCAGCTCTAACCAAGTGACCCCTTCTGACCCCGTAGGTGCCCTCACCCTTCCTCAAGGCGTGGCCAGAGGCGTCAGAAACTCCCTCAGTGCCCCTTTGCGAGTACTTCTCAAGGGAATGGTCCCTGCCCGAGGCCTGGGGGTAGTCTGAGGGGCCCCCAAGTGTGGAGGTGAGTAGAGCCCAGGGCCTTAGCACAGGCCAGCCTCTGTAAGAGGGCCGGCTCCGGAGGTGAGGACGGCTCTCGGCAGCTGCCCCTCCATGTCCAGAACCCCTGGCAGTGTGCCTGAGACGCTAACCCTGGGCTGGAGCTTGGCTTCCAACCATTCCCATGAGGGCCTGCTCTCAGGGAAGGTCCACTCATCTCTCAAGTACCTTGGCCCTTTGCTTAGGAGGTCTGGAGAGCCTGGAAAGACGTCTGAATTAAAAGGAATAATTTCTTTCAAAGATGAAGCAGCGAGAGCTAATGTGGGGGGTGGGAGGGGAAGAGAAAGATCTTAAACCAGCCCTGAGGTCCTGACCTGGCTTTTTCCAGATGGTCCCGTCCTGGCACGCAGCTTGTTTACCCTGGAAGGGCTGGGCTGCCGTGGGGAGGATCATGTCGAGGGAGGCTCGCAACTCTGGCTTGGATCTGCCTTCCCGCGTCCCCCACTGTGGGGAGGACGTGCTGCCTCCTGCCATTCTCGGCTGGCCAGGAGCATGAGGTCTGCCAGCCCCTTTTGAGCCTCCAGCACAGAGATCAGTCCCTTCATCACGGGTGGTGACTGGATGTCAGTCTTTTCGCAAAGGCAGCCCAATTTCATGGAAGGCCGCTGGCCTTGAGGTGGGAGGGCTGGGTTTTGGTTTTTCAATCTGCCACAAAGTTGTGATGCAGCCGTGGGCAAGTCACCACCCCTGTCTGGGCCTCAGCGTCTCTATCCATTGAATCGGTGTGGGTCTTGCTGTGATTTTTTTTGACGCCTTGCTCCTTTGTCCTGTGCCCTTTCCAGATCGAATGCTCCAGTATTTCTGACTACTCAGAGAAGATCATTAAGGCCAACCACTTGGACAACAGTAAGACAGACCTCTGAGTATTTTCTCCTGGATGGAGGGGACGGGAAGCTCACACTTTCTTGTTGGGATGGCATAGCGGGAGGAGCGCAGAGCACTTGGACTTGGGGAGGTGGCGCACCCAGGTGAGGCCCCCGCCAGCAGGACTGTGGCCATGGATGCTGATGTTCCCACCACCACCAGGCCAGCTAAGGATCACAGCCAACTCCTCTCAGCTTTTGGCAAGCCCTGCTTGTGGCTAAATCCTGAGTTGCCATACTCTTTGCTTGTCCCCAGCTGTGGGCAACCTATTGCGTTCTGCAAAATGGCCCCATTCCTCCTGCTCCTCCTCTTCCTCCTCTTCCCTCTCCATGAGCCCCAGCCCAGTCTTTCTCTGCCACCTGCCCAGGGGCATCATGGCAGACCCCAGGATGTGGTCCTCCACTGCCCACAAGCCCTGTTACTGCTGGGCTTTTTTTTGGAATGAGGCTGCTCTTGGGAGTGGGCCCTTCTTCAGCTGGATTGTGATTATAGAGAGGGGCATCCCTTCCCTTCCTCTCCTCCCACCTTTCCCATGGACAGCAACATTTCCCAGCCCCTCCTGTCTGGAGCCCATCTTGGAAACAGACCCGCAAGAGTCCCTGATCAGGAGACGTCCTTGGAGCTTGCATCTGACAGCAGGATTAGATGCAGTCCCCAGCCCTGTGCTCAGTGCTGGAGAGAACATCAGAAAGGCAGACAGGGCACCAGCCCCCCGTAGGCATCCTGCCCTGCTGCGCCGGGGCTGCAGTGAGGCCAAGAGAGGAACTGGTAGACAGGAAGTTGCAATAGAGAGAGAGAGCTGAGCCACAGTGGGACAGAGGCCGCCTGCAGCAGAGGGCTGCAAAGGGTCAGCTCCAAAAGACAGAGCTCACTGCAGAGTTCCGAAAGGTGGGAAGGCTGGAGCTGGGAGGGAAGGACGTTCCCTTGAGGGGTCTGGGGCAGGGGGGAAAAGAGGCCAGGTTGAGAAGGAATCTGATTTCAGTGTCCCTCCTGTGGAAGCCTGGGCAGGGAGGTCTGGCAGGTGGGCTTTGTCAAGTCTGAGGCAGCGAGGAGTCAGCTCAGCCTCCCCTCTCTGTGATATGCGACCCTTTGCTCTATGGATGCAGCCCTTGCCATGCTCCCTGCTGACCTGCCAGAATTCCTCTGCCCTCCTAGAGGGTGCCTGCTGCCCTGTCGCCCCTCTGGGTCTGACCTGAGTCCCCAGGCCCAGGTGGTACCTGCCTGCATACAACACTACAAACCTGTGTCCATGTGGCTTCAGCCCTGCCACCTGTCCTCTCTGGTGCTTGACCTACTTGCTGCAGATTCTTTGCAAGGGCAGGAGCGTTACTGACTCAACAAACTTCTCTGCAAACCACCATGAGCCAGGCTCTGGGGACAGAGCAGGGAACAAGACAGGTAAAGTCCCTGACCTCATGGAATCCACATTCCATTTAGGGGCAGGGGTTACAGATAATAAATAAAGAAGCAGACACTCAAAGAAAAATATCAGGTGGTGATAAGTGCTTTGCAGATCACAAAGTCAACTGACAGGATGGAGAGAGACCCCATGGCTGCGTTAGGTTAGCTGCTCTCTGAGCAGGTCATGGTGAAGCTCAAATTTGAATGACAGGAAGGAGCCAGGCTGACAAAGGTGAGGGGAAGAGAACTCAGAGAGAAGTTACAGCCAGTACAAAGGCCTCTGGGATGGGCTGAGCTTGGCATGCCCCAGAAACACAAAGAAGATCATGCCGTGCGGCCAGAGCATGGAAAGCACAGGGATCAGAGAGGGAGGAGGGGATCAGATCACATAGGGTTTGTAACCAGGAAAACAAGGTTAGATTTTATTCTCCAGGTGCTGCAGTCTGTTGGAGGATTTCAAGCAAGGGAGGTGGCTTCTCAATGGAGGATGGGTTGGAATAAGTTACAAGCAAGAAGAGTGTGAGCAGACACACAGGAAGAAGTTATTGCAGTGCTCCAGTGAGAGGGGCTGCAGCAGGAACTGGGGCAGCAGTGGAGATGGAGAGAAGTAATCCCTGTGGGTTATGCTTAGAGATGGAGGCACAAGACCTGAGGATGCATTGAGTGTGGGGATGAGAAAAAAGAGAGAAGCAACAATTCTTTTTGACTTGGGCAACTGGGTGGATGGTGGTTGGCTGCAGGTGAAGTACTCATGGGGCTGGCAGGAGTGAGAAGGAAATCAAGAGGTCCTTTTTGCATGTGTTAGGTTTGAGATGCCCATTGGACATCCAGGTAGATGCATTGAGTCAGACTTGCTTATGTGAGTTTAGAATTTCAGGAAGAGCCAGACCAGGAGACTTCCACTTGGGAGTCATCAACCTATAGGTGGTATTTAAAGCCACAGGATGAGGTCACTTAGGGATGGTGTGTAGCTACAAGAAAGAAATGGGCCAAAGATGGGGCTCTAGGGCACTGCACTGCAACATTCGGAGGTCAAGCAGGGGAGAAGGGCAGCAAAGAGGTAGAGAAGATGCAGTCGGTTGAAGGGCATTCAGGAGAGAGGAGGACCATGAAGCCCAGAGAGGGGGGCATGCTCAACTGTAGGGAATGTGGAGGGATCAGGTCTGGGAAGAACACAGAAGTGACAACCATTGACTTTGGCCACATGGAGGTTACCAGCGCTCTTAACAAGCACAGGCTCAGTGTGGGGCTGGGAGAGAAATCCAGTTAGAGTAGGTTCAGGAAAGACTGAGGCAAGGACCAGAAATGATGGGAATAGAAAAATGGAACAGTAGCTGTAAAGAAAGTGGCATTAAGGGAAGAAGTTTTTTTTTTAAAGAATAGGAGATATGAAAATGTGTATGTGATTCACTGGCATAGTAGAGGGACAGAGAAAAATTGCAGATGCAGGAAAAAGTAAATTCAGCAGCAAAGACCTTGAGAAGGTAAGGTGTGTGCATCGGGGTGGGCTCCAGAGCACAGGTGGAGGGGTGGCCTTTGCCCTGCCCAGTGGAGGGGTGGCCTTTGCCCTGCCCAGTGGAGGGGCGGACTTTGCCTTGCACAGGTGGTGGGGCGTTCTTTGCCTTGCAGAGGTGGAGAGGCGGCCTTTGCCTTGGGGTAGGGAGAGTTTAGCCATAGAAGTGGGGGAAAGTGGGGAGTGTGGGTCCAGATGGAGGTGCCAGTGGTGGGAAGCCCCTGTTTTGCTGCTTTCATTTGCTTAGTGAAGAGTGAGACAGTTGCATGCCAAAAAGACAGAAGGTGAAGGGAGGTGAGTCCTGGACTGAGAGGGAAGGAGGGAGGGCAGCAGACAGGCTGGGGGAGTGAGAATTGCTACGATGCGTCTGATGCTCGTAGAGATGTGTGACCATAGAGGCACAGTGCCTCCCATCCTTGCTGTTGTGTGATCTTTCTCTTACCACTCTCAGGAGCTCGAGTGCGATTGGAGTGGAAGGTGGCCGGGATCAGGGCTTTGCTGGGAGCATGCAGCAGAGGGAGGGAGAGCCAGAAGTTGATGACAGTGATGGACCGTGGGATCTAAGCTGGGCCAGGAAGGAAGTGGAGAAGGGTGGTGATGGTTGTGACAAAGGCTGGGGCAATGGGCGGGCAGCATCTGTAGTGGCCACAAGTGGAGCTGCGATCCTGAGGCCCAAGTAGGGGAATGCTGCTCAGACACCCTGGCCCCTGGCTTGGTGTCCAGCCTCTCTTGGCTCACCCAGCAGAGCTGGGTCTCTTCTGTGCCCTCCTCAGAGAAGTGCTTGACCCGGGCTCCCTATCTGCTTACTAAAGACGGATAAAGAAAACTGGTCGATTCTTTCTCTGTGAGGGTGACACAGCCTGGCATCCCTCTCCCCAACCTGTGAAATAGGGCAAATGGTTTTCCCCATTAACAGGTGTGGAAACTGAGGCTAGGAGAGGTGGGTGACTGAGCCTGGGCTTTTGTTCCTGTGCCCTTTGCTAAGGTGTGTTTGTGTGGATGCAAGCACCAGGAGTGCTGCTGAGCCTGAAAGCCTGTTGGGAGGGGAGGCTGTGTGCGGGCACAGCACGATCAGATGTCCTCTCAGTGGTCCTGAGTCTCATCCCTGAGCCCTGAGAGGCTTCCAAACAGCACCTAGACCATTCCTCTCCCTCTGCACAGGTTTCACCTGTGCCATAATTCCTGACCTCTGACCCAGCCCCTGACTCTTCATCTCCCTCTCAGTGCCAGCCCACCCCCAGTAAATGTCTGGGGCTCTGGAAACACAGCCTCCCTAGTCTCCCTCCTCCCTAGGCTTGCAGGGGCTACTGCCCTGCAGCCATTCATAGCAGAGTGTGGGGCGGGCCGGCAGGGGAGGTGTCTAACTTCCCCTGAGGCATCTCCGACCTGCTTGCCAGGAAAGGAACCACACAGCCCCCTCATCATCCTGCTCTGCCTCACACCATAGGGCTCTCCCCTTCCTCTCCTTCCTTCTCCTCCCCTTTCCCTTCTTTATTTTAACCTTTGAAATACCCAATGTACAGAAAAGGCGCACATACAGCTGGGTTTTTTACGGACTCCTTTGAGAGTAAGTGGTTGATGCGGTGCTCCGTCATCCCTGAATACATTAATGTGCATTTCAAATCAACAAGGACATTTTCTACAAGCCACATGCAACCATCAAAGTCAGGAAATTAACACGTCATCATTACCTAATGCCCAGATCCTTTTCATGTTTTGTCAATGGTCTGAGTAACATTATTTGTAGCAAAAGGATTTCGTTCAGAATGACACGTTGCATTTAGTTGTCGTGACTGTTCTCTTCAAGCTGGCCACTCAGACTTTCGTTGACTTTCATGGTCTTGACACACTGGAAGATCACAGGCCAGTGTTTTCTAGGATGTCCCCCAGTTTGGGATTGTGTGATGGTTTCTCATGATTGGATTCAGGTTCTGCATCTTGGGTAGAAATATCACAGACAGGATGCTGTGTTCTCATTGCATGCAATTTCGGCTTGTCTCATTACTGATAGCCTCACTTAGGCCACTTGGGGAAGGCAGTGTCTGCTGCCAGACTTCGCCATGGGAAAGCTGCTCTTTTCCCTTTGTAATTAGTATGATTTTCTGGGGGAGGTACTTTGAGAGCATGTAAATATTTCACTCATCAAACTAACATTTATCTGTCTGTCTATGTATGTATGTATGTATGTATCTATCTATCTATCCATCCGTATGTCCATCCATCTGTCTGTTCATCTGTCTGTCTGTTGGTCTGCCTGCCTGCCTACCTACCTTATCTATCTATCTATCTATCTATCTATCTATCTATCTATCTATCTATCTATCTATCCTGTCTATCTAATCTATCTAATCTAGCTATCTATCTATCCATACACCCAGCCAGCCAGCCAGACAGCCAACGTTCATCCATCTACCGATCTGTCCATTCATTTCACTATAGATTCCTATTTTATGTAATAGGTTACAGCTGTTATCACTACTTGCTTCGATACTCAAATTGTCCCTGATTTGGTCACTGATGCCGTTCCAGCTGGCTTCTGTGTCCCTTTGAAATGCCTCTTTCCCTTTTCCCAAGCCTTCTTACTTTCCAGCACAAGACATTCCAGGCTCGTGTGTGTCTCCATGCCTCTGTTCTGGAATCAGTCATTTCTCCCTGATTCCAGTTAGTGGACCACAGCATTTAGAAACTAAGGTCGGGGCTAGACACTCATTGATTTTAGAATGTTGATGCTCCCAGGCTGTTTCACTGGGGAGAGCTGGGGATCGTGTGTCTCTGCGTGAGTGGACACATTTACACAAACTTTGTTACTGTATCTATTTATATGTATTGTCAAGTAGGAGCTCACATGACACTTCAGTGTTAACCAATACCATGGAGTTTCCTCTCATTTCCTCCCTTTCCATATTTCTACCTCCTTTCTCTACCAGAAAAACCAGACTCTCATTATTGGTAATATGTTTGCTTACTACTCATTTATAATATGTTTACATACCCCTGAATGTAACCAATCTCCCATTGTCACCACCTCCTGCCCCAGGCAGATGTCTGTCACCCCGTGCTGGGATCTGACACCCTTGTTGGGCAGCATCCCACATGGGCACCCTTCTCTGCTTGAGCCGGGCTGCGTGGTCCATGCTGACCTGTTGTGGCATCCACACCCCCACCATTTCCTGGGTTTGCTCCGCCCCACCTCATAGCTTTAGCATGGAATCGTTTGTGCTCTGGGTTTTGATGGCTCAGACTTGATTCTATGCTACCGATGCAAAGAGGGCAAACCATTGTCCCCAAGGGAATAGCTGCTGCCCTCCTGCCCATTCTTCCCTTCACACACCTGTTCCAGGGAGGAGGGAACTCCAGGTCCAGGGGCCTCCATAAAGCTGAGTGGTCTTTACTTCTTCCTCCCAGGGTTTGCAACAGGCGGGTGGAGCCAGCGAGGCATCCCAGGGCCCTGGCTGCTGCACCTGCTCACTCGCTCAGCCTTGGTGTGTGTACTCAGAGGAGGACAGCTTGGCTGCATGGATGCTTCCATGGAAATGCTTTTGAAATGCTGCAACAGCCAGCCATGTGGGTCTCAGGAGCGTAGGTGTAGAGACATAAATAACAACACGGGGCATAGAATACCTGCTTCCCAGAAGCAATCAGCCTCTCTCCCTCTCCACCTCCGTACAGCTCCCGTGATGGAGTTATTCACATGTAGACACACACCCACAGGAAGCCACCTGCGGCAGGCACGCAGCCTTCACATGGCTTCTTCCACATGTGTGGCCCACACGCATGCTTCAGTGACTCCTCTTTGACTTAAGCACTAACAACTATTATTTCCTCTCCATCTGATGAGGAAACCAGTGGGCTGCCGAGATGCTTAAAAAGATAGATTCATTTGTGAAGGTTGACATAGGAGCTCAGAGGTTGATTGCATTGGTATAACTCTAGAAACAAAAAATGTATAACCCGTTTACTTCCCAGAAAACTCAAGGAAAAAAGCATGCCCCTCCTTGTCCTTCTACTTTTGCATGACCTAAAGCATAAATGTCATAGCTAGAAGAAACTTTAAGGTAGCATGACATGAGGCAGTGGCAAGGGACAGCTTGGCCTCTGCAACTTAATGGTAGGGAGGATTTTGTCAAATCTCTTCCCCTTTCTGAGCCTCTATTTGCCTCCTTTAGAGGAGACAGGCCAGTGCACAGCTCATAAGGTTATTAGGGGCTTAGAGATTGTGGAGGTCAAGTGCCTGATATAGGGCCTCACATACAGTAGGTGCTCAAATGTCAGCTACAGGTCATTTCAGGTGTAATGGTCTACACCTTAATGATTCTTGGCCACACACTGCCAGCCTTATATAAGTGCTCTGACAGTAATCCTCTGTGCTTTGCAACCACCCAGTCCTGGGATGATTCTCCTGGTGGGGATTCCACAAGTGCTACACATCCCCAGTTCCTTCCTCTTTTGCTCAGGAGGGCAGTGGTTAGAACATTCTCTTCTGGCCATGTTTTAGCATCTCTTTCACCAACAGAGGGTTGTGCTAAGAAATAAACACAGCCAGTCAATGGGAGGGGCCAAGATGCTGCACTTGTGGCAATGCACCTCCAGTTTCTGCCTGCCAGAAGTTGTGGAAAACACCATGTCACACTGTTCCTAGCTGGAGACCAGCTACAATCTGTTGTCTATTCATATACTGCTGCCAAGCGATACCTCCTCACCTGTATCTGGTTGGTGGATGTTTTGAATCAATCCAAACCAAGAGTCACATGTTTTTATTCATATTCAACACCATGTTGTTAGAGTTGGTCTTCTATCACAAATGACTAAGACGCCCTACAGATGATCACTCTCCTGGGGTCATTGCTCCCGGTTTGTGATGGGTGTCCTACAGTGAGGGTGGAAGCTCCTGTAGGCTGCTCTACATTAGGCTCTTGACCAGCTCCTTGGAATAGGGTCATGCAGCCAAGTCATGAATCCACACAGTACTTTGTCATCTTCTCCCTTAGGATGCCATGGCGGTGGGGCCTTGTCAACGTCCTTGTTGAAGTCCCACATGATATACTGCAAGCATGGGCTCTGGAATCAGACTTTCTGGCTCACACCCAGCTCTGCCAGAATTAGGCTGCGCTCTTGGATGACTTAGTTTATGTGCCTTAGTTTCCTCATCTATGAGATGGGAATTAGTGGTTCATACCTTCCAGGGCCATTGTGGCAATTGCATAGTTGCTGTTTGTATAACTGTGGCACTCTGGAGCCAGCCCCTTACAGGATCCTGAGAGCTGATTGTGAGAGTTTCAGTAAATTTGCAGAATGGATGCAGTCACTGGCCATGGTGGAAGTATTTATACCGCAGAAATCAGTAAAGGCGACAAATCAGGGCTTCTATCTCCTGGAGAGCCAGTTGTTAAGTATCTCCAGCACACCACTGTATAAAACACAACGGCATCCAGTGAGCACTAAGCAACAAATAAACATTAGTGGTTGTTATGGTTATTCCATTTATTAACTTGACTAATAACCATGTCAAAAAAAGAAATGAGACCAGTCATATGTAATTATTTTTAATGAGCCTGTACTAGTGACTGCTGGCAACTGCTACTTCCTTCCCTAATGGCTCGAGAAACAACCCATTAATAGTCTTCGAAGTGAGTTTCGTGTATTCATCCCTTCGAGTATTATTGAGCCATGTACTAGGTCCTCTGTCAGGCGTGGGGGAGTTTGTGGTGTGACTAGCACAGACAAAATCTTTGCTCTCATAAAGCTTACAGTCTCAGGGGGAAGACAGACATGAAGGCAAGCGAACAAACAAAATCACAACATAGTCACAAACTGTGAACGTGGTTAGAAAAAAACAGCACGGAGTAATTGAGAAAATGGGGATGTGCTTTTTCCAATTGGGTGGTCGCAAGGGGCATGCTGGCTGTCACACACTGCCTGCCAGGAGCCAATTGCGTGCACTTATCTCTTCTCAACTCTGCCTTGAATGACATCATCTGTGTCGTTAGCTTGAAATCGGCTATGGTGGAAGTATTTACACCACGGACATTGGCAGATGCTACAAACCAGAGCTGTTTTGTTTTCCCTTCTGGAGACCTAAAGGTGAAGATGGGGCCATGCTGAGAGCAGTGGGAAGAGTGTTTTACCTGCTTGTACACATTCCCTCAGGTGGGAGATACTTTCTGTCCCATGGAAGCTTCTGCTGCCAGGAGAGAGTGAAACCATTTCAGATAGAGAAACCTGGAATGGTTTTCTGAATACCTGAGCCCTGGGGAAGCTTTGGTTGCCCTTTATATTCCCACTGATTTCAACCATTCTACCCAGTACCAGTGCCTTCCTGATAACCCCTGCTCCCCTTTGGCCAAGCCCACATGATCATCTGCTTGTGGCCATGGTGCTGGGTATCTGCCAGGCTGGACCACAGGTGGGGTTCTAAGTGGTGGGCGATGATTTGGGGTGGGAAGAGTCCTGGTATTGTTCTGATTAACTGAGTACTCCAGCCACTGCCTAAGGGAGGAGAGAAACCAGGCAGGGTCTCTGGCCAGGGAATGGCTCTGGCAAAGCTAGCAGGGCTTTAGAGCTCCAGCCAAGCTTATTGGGCCCTGAGCCCTCAAGGGAGCCAGAGCAGGCTAGAACATGAAGCCAGGCAGATTACACAGTGAGGACAAGGCAGACCCTCGGGTCCTACGTTCTCGGGTGAATGGAGGATTTGGGCAGGGAGAGGGTACTATATTGCGGAAGCGACCACACTGAGGCTTCGTGACACCCAGGGCTCCCTTATGCCTCTGCAGCAATAGGGTCAGTTTGCTGCAGGACATAGTCCCAGTCCCACCAGACATTGAGGGTAGGGATATTGACATCCTTTTTCCCATCACTCCTGACCAGCTGCAGGAGAAGGGTAGGTTAGTCCTCTGCCTTCTCTGATTTCTTTTCTCTCAACATCCCAAGCAGTTGCTCCATGTCCACAAGAATCCCAGGCGGTAGGGACGTCAGATGTACACCCATTCACCGGGCGAGGAAAGGAACCATGGGGAGGCACAAACGTGCACAACAGGCCTAGGTTCAGCCCCCACAATTTGACTTCTCTAAACCCCCATTCTCTCCTTAGGCAAAAATAATAGTAAAACCAAACACACAAGTTCCTAGGAGGATTACTGAAGTAACATACGGAAAATCACTCTGCAAGCTGCTATTCAAATGCTAGTAATTTTTTACTGTCACAATTAGGACCAGTTTGAATATCTTTTCTCTCTTAACCCAATGCCCCCCCCTTTTTTTCTTCAAAATTGCTCATTCATCCATACATTCATTCAGTAATGATTTTGAATGTTTGTGAGGAGTCAAATGCTCCGCTATATCCTGGAAATAGGAGGCTAAAATAGACAACGAAGAGAAGGAATGCATACGCTGCAGGTGAGCTGGGTGCAAGGCAGCCAGCATGGGTGTCACCAAAATAGATGTGTGAGCAAGGACCAAGGGAGTGGAGTGGGCAAGCAAGGGGCTTTGCTGCAGTGGGGCTGGCGGGGGTGTCAGGGGGCTTCACAGGCTCATAATATGTTCCCTGTTCCCATGCACATGACCCTCATGCCTCCTCTTCTGTGGCACAGGATCTGCTCTCTGAAAGAGTGAGGACCCTAAAAATGATCATTAACTTCAGATCCTACGGGCGTCAGCTGACCCTGATGGACGCGCCGGAGGCTCAAATGAGGTTGAGCTGGCCTGATTTGTTTAAAAACAAACATGACCATTAATGAGAATGACTAGATTTCTGTAAGAACCACTCAAACCAAAAAGAAAAAATTCCACTCAAAATCATTTTTAAAAATCTGGATGTCTAATTTACAAACTGGAAGCTACAGGGGAAATTTTCCCAATTTAGAGTCTATTGCTCCCTGCTGTGCATTTAGTTATGATTAATCATTCTAAAATTTACCAGCCAGGGTCCTGTCACAGTTCGCTGAACAAACTTTCCATCATCCTTCTGGAATAAAAACATGGATCCGGACAGTGACCTCAATGCAACCTTGAGTTGATGCAGTTTTAGTGACGTGGGGTCCAGATTGGGCATGGAGCTCTGCAGCCTACGGCTGCTCAGAATCTTAATATCAATAGCTTAGACCCCCTTGAAAATCCTTTGCATGAAGGAGAAGGGAAGACTGCTGCTGTGTGTGCCCACACACTTCCTTGAGCCAGCCTAATGCCCTATGTTGGCCAATAGCCCCTAGTGAGTTGGCATACGCCCCACCATGACAGGTAGCATTTTGTTGATTGGGAAATTGAATCTGGAAGTTTAAGTGGTTGCTGGTGGTGACTACAGACTATAGGAAGAATATTCATGGTGATTCAGCTGGACTGTTGTATTTGGCTGCACAGAAACAATGTGACCTCTTAAAAATAAAAATAAAAGGACCCAGGAAGTGTTGAAAATGACAGTCAAACTGGAACTTGCAGGCACCATCTTTTTTTATTGATGCCAGCTTTCTCCACCAGTGAATCTTGCAGAATGCCTTACACATAGCAAGTGCTCAGTACATATTTGAAGATCCACAGCTTTCTGGCACTGCAAAGAATTTCAGATTCAACCTCCCTTCTTTTTTTTTTTTCCTAATGAGGAAAATAAAAGAGAGGAGATATTTGATTGATATTAGCTGTCAGCTGGAACAAGAGCGTAAGTTGCTGCCTTTTAGGATTCCAGCATAAAGTTGTGCAGGTTGAGCACAAAAGCACTGGAGAAAGGGGATAAATGGAGTCTAAAAGCCCGTCCAGCCCTGGATTGAAGGAGATGGGTCCTTTTCCTTTGACAAAGGGCTCATCTCCTCACCAAGCCAACTGTGGGGCCATGTCCACACTGAGAAATGTTTGCACTTGAATAGATGTAGAAGGGTGATATTAAGAGAACAGAAGTCCAGACTGTTGAAGATTTTATAGGGTTAACTGATTCCTTCTGCCTTTTTGCAAGCAGAGATTGTGATTTTTGCTATTCTGTGACCCCCTATATCTATCTATCTATCATCTATCTATCTTCTGTATCATCTATGTATCTATCAATCATCTCTTATAATCCATATTGATGAGGTTACAGCAACTAATGGGTAAGAGGGCTAACACAGAGAACACGAGCAGCAGTAACTCTCTTTGGGGGACACCTGAGGAATATTTCATACATACCTGTTTGTTAGACTTGATAATGGATTACTGCTTGTCTGTTTCCTGCAGCTCCTAATAGAGTCCTGTCCACAAAAATTGTCATGGGTGGAGCCTTGTACTAAACACTCAGGGTGGAGGTCATGAGGCCCCGGAGGCAGGAGAGAACATCTTCTGGGGCTACAGAGAGGTCATGATATAAATGCAGAAGGAGGAACTGACCCATAGCCACACAGACACAGGCAGACATTAGGGAAGAACCTTCAAGAAACATGCAAAGAAAAAAAAATAAGGGAGGCCATTAAAGACAATTTTGAAGTTTACGAAACTAAGGCAAGCCAGGCTTTGCGTGCAAATGATTAGGCAGGTGAGTCATGCATATGTTTGTCAGTTCTCTTTCAAAATAAGGAATAAATTAGGCACAATGTTTGCATTTTAAAAAATCCTTTACTTTGCCCCCCTATGAATTTTCTTAGTGCACCCTGGGCCCTGCTCTCAGTTGAGTTCCTGCCCTGGGGTCTCTGAGACCCAGAGAAATTTTAACACCTACCCCTCCCACTTCCTCCAAACCTTTTGGAGAATAGCTCTTCCTGCTTATACGTTTTAATGGTAGGGGCTGATGAGCAGTAACCAATCAGGAGGGCCACCCAAGCCTGAACCTCACTGCAGAGTGATCAGGGTCAATGCATGTGTACAAAGTGTCTTACTCCTTGTAGAGCAGGCTGTATCCAATTAAAGCTTGATTAAATACCACATAGTGGAGAGTAAACTGTTATTAGAAGCTGCTAATGGACACTCCATCACCTGCATTATTCACTGTGAAGAAACTAAATAAAGCCAGCAAACTGTGTGCTCTTTGCCGTCCAGGAGCCTCCAGTCCAAATTAATTTTCATGAAACTCAGATTCTAGGCAGATGTGGTTCTTTTGATTTTTACTCCTAAGTACAGGCCATTGTTCATTTTTCCCAGCAAAGCTCAGGCATTGTGTGAGTTTTTTTCAGAAGATATTGCAGAATGAGAGTTTCAGAGCATGAATATATGTAACCTTTCAAAGGAAATGTTCAGAAAGAACAAGCCAACCAATACAGCAGCCTGCCAATTTAACAGTGGTATCTAAACTAGCTTGCTCAGATCTTTACAGCAACAAATACCAAAAGGGACTCCAAAATTATGTGTATGTCTATGTCAGTTGATCAAAAACTCAACTAAGAAGTGTCTCCTCCCACAGAGGAAACCGAAGGTCTTGAAGGTGACTCATAAGCAGAAGCCACTGGGGACAGGGGCTTTGACCCTGGCCCTATCTGCTTCTCCTCTCCATCTGTGGATCAACAAGCAGGAATGCGTCAGATGATTTCTACCTTCTGTTGAGCTTCAGCTATGGGCCTGGCACTCCACATGCGTTATTTCATTTAATGAATACAATCACCCTCTAAATAGATATTGCTTTTCCTGGTTGTTCACTTGGGAATTGGAGTTTAGTTAGGTCAAGTAACTTGTCGAAAGTCATACACCTAATGGTGAGAAGATCTGGCACTTAAACCTAGGTTTCCCTGACTGCAGAGCCCATGCTGTCATCAAAATATCAATTGCCTCCCTCACAAACACTAGAAGGGCGCCCATTTGGTACTGAGCCTGGCTGTGAACAGATGCAAAAGTAATAGAGGAGGCATCTATGCTTTCTTTGGGTTTGAATTGTCATGGTAACCTAACATAGGGTGGGGGCCTTGAGAAGAGTTTTAGAGTCATGTCATATCAGATCTGGGCTCTGTTTCCACTGCTGCTACTCAACTTCTCTAAGCCTCAGTTTCCTTAGTTGTAAACAAAATAACAGTTGACCCCAAACACCACAGGGGTTAGGGGTGCCAATCCCCCACGCAGTTGAAAATCCAAGCATAATTTTTGACTCCCACAAAACTAAGCTACTATCAGCCTACTGTTGACCAGCAGTCTTGCTGATAACTTAGTCAATTAACACATATTGGCTGGGTGTGGTGGCTCATGGCTGTAATCCCAGCACTTTGGGAGGCCGAGGCAGGTGGATCACCTGAGGTCAGGAGTTTGAGACCACCCTGGCCAACATGGTGAAACCCCGTCTCTACTAAAAATACAAAATTAGCCAGGCATGGTGGCACATGCCTGTAATCCCAGCTACTTGGGAGGCTGAGGCAGGAGAATCGCTTGAACCTGGGAGGTGGAGGTTGTGGTGAGTCGAGATCACGCCATTGCACTCCAGCCTGGGAAATAAGAGTGAAACTCTGTCTCAAAAACAAAAAAATTAACACATATCTGGTATATGTATTATATACTATATTCTTACCATAAAGTAATCCAGAGAAAAGAAAATTGCTAAGAAAATCCTAAGGAAGAGGAAATTTATTTACCACTCACTGCGTGGAGGTGGATCAGCATGAAGGTCTCTGTCCTCATTGCCTTCACATGGAATAATAGGCTGAGGAGGAGGGAGAGGAAGGGCTGGCCTTGCTGTCTCAGGGGTGGCAGAGGTGGACAAGGTGGAAGAGGTGGAAGGAGAGGCAGGCACACTTGGTGTAAATTTTAAAAAAATCTGTGTATTAGTGGACCTGTGCAGTTCAAACCCAAGTTGTTAAGGGTCCATTGTAATGCGCTTACCTCATAGGGCTGTTGGAAGGATGATGTGATACCATGCATATAACAGGCTTAGCGCTATGCCAGGCACATAGTAATGGCTGGATTTATTTTACAGGGAAAACATACAGGTAGTTTTCAACTATGTTGGTATAAACTAGTTTGGTGAGCTACTTCACATCCTAAAAGTAGAATCAGAATAAGGCTGAAACCTGGAGATTTGGCCCTGAAGTGAGGTGCTTGTGGTTCCTGGGTGGGGTCCCTGCAAAGTATGGCCCTGGGGTTCTTATTTTCCAGTCATCACCATATTTAAGGGTAAAGTGGAAGAGGTGGAGCTGCCTGTGGAGAAGGTGGACATCATCATCAGCGAGTGGATGGGCTACTGTCTGTTCTATGAGTCCATGCTCAACACGGTGATCTTTGCCAGGGACAAGTGGCTGGTAAGTGTCCTGCATGCTGTCCCTGCATTGGCCGGCTGGCTGTCCTGCTGCTCTACCCAAGGCCTGCAGCCTAGGAGGCATACGAAGACTTCAGAGAAGACTGAGGCTAGGAGGTCACTGCCCCAAGCCCCTCTCTTTAGAGCAGATCTGTATCAGGGAATAGAATGGTTGCCCTGGGTCCAGCATGTGTAACCATCAGAGCGGACTTCCATGGGTCTCACCTCAGCCTCTTTTGCAATAACAGACATCCATTCTGTCTTGTCAAGTTAAAGGTCCGTTTTGGTCAGCAAGTACTTAGGACTTGCATGGCTGCCAGAGCCAGGTGTGCTATTCATCTGGGCTTCTCCAGGCCAAAGCCATAACATTGCTCGCTGCGCCTCATTGGATTTACCTTCACCTCACCTCATTTGTCCTATTGACTCCACCTAGGTCCCTTAAATTCTCCTTGCTCCAAAATAAAAATTGAGCCTTGCTGTCCTAGCCCTCACCCCAGACAAGTTGACAGTCCACTGCATGAGAAATGCTGGCAAGGGGGTGCTTGAATGGTGACTCTATGTGCAGTTCAAAATGTGATGTCTTTGTCAGGTGAATAGATTACGAGACCCATTTCCCCACAATTCATCAACAGAAACCTGGAGGGCTTATGTTTCCAGACCGGGCAGCTTTGTACGTGGTAGCGATTGAAGACAGACAGTACAAGGACTTCAAAATCCACTGTAAGTCCCTCTTGCTTCTCCGGTGGACTTCCACTGCACGGTTGGGGTGGGAGGCACGCCAGTGGGCCCGAGATGAGCAGGCAGTGACATGAACACCATTGCTGTCCCTGAGGAGAAGCTTCTCTGGGATCCTTCCTGGAGTCTGCTCTCTAAATGTTTCTATCTAGTCCCAAGGGTGTGAGGTCTACAGACAGAAAATAAGCCATATGACTGGGATGAGAGAAATGTCCTGGGGTGAAAGAATGAATGCAATGTGAATTAAAAATTGGACTGAGGCAGCAGAAGCTGAGTTTTTGCAGAGATCAGCAGGGCAAGAGGCTTGAAACCCGTCAAGATTCAGTTAGCCCAAAAGTCCACTTCAGGGGTCCGAAGTGGCAGGTCTCTCGCCAGGCCAATTGTTTTGAATCCTGCCTTCATTCCACTCAGACTTATAAAAATAGTATTGATTCTCCTTCAAATTCAAATACATATTATTTGAGGTTCTTTTGAGGAATAGATAGCAGAGAGGGTGGGAAAGAGTGGAGATTTTGCTTTGAACAATCAAAAGGCGAGTGTGCATGTGCACATGTGCATAAAGCAGGGGCTCATATCTAAATATGTATTCTAAATGCCTTATCAGCTAAGCGTGTGTGGTTCTCTGAGAACAATAAAGCCAAACAACTTCTCCAATGTTTGACCTGGTCTGAAAACGGCTGTTATCCTATTTCTCATAAAGGGTGACACTTCTCTCTGACACAGGCCTGATCCTTAATGAGATTATACCAAACGTGTTTTTGTAAAGTGGAACGTGGCTGTGTCTCCTCAACCAGAACCAAACACAACAAAGGAGCAAAGAACCCCTCAAACAGGCAAACACCCAAAAACCCAAATTAAAGCAAGAGGCAGAAGCTCCAACCTATCCATCAGACTGGGCACATCTGGGGTTCCTGCCCCAACAGGGTGGTCCATTCCTACTTGGCAAGATTATCGTGGAGGTGTTCACAGATTGAATAGAAGAATAAATGCCTCCAAGAGGCTAAGACTCTATCCACAGTTCAACAAATTGAGGCTCTGTGGATTTAAACAATTGCCATCTCATCATTGTTAGTGGCACTGATGAAAACTCGGCTGGACTCTGCTATGGATATGTGTATTTGTGTGGGTTCATGCCTTTCTGGAAATATAAAATCAAAGTGTGAAGTTCAGAGCCAGGTTCAGAAGAAGACAAAAGTCGGACCGCTGTTGGAAGCTCTGTGCCCTGGAAACCCTCTCTGGTTGCTGTCTGCCTCCAGCCAATCTGGTGCAATTTCTACTATTTGACCTCCTGGGGGAAGGAGGCAAAATACCAAATGAGGACAGGAGAGGTAGGGGGGCCCAGGTTAAATGCTTTGCACACTGCCAGTCCTGGGTTTAAATCTTGGCTTTGCCGTTTCCTAACTGGGTAACTTTGTGCAAATTATCTAATATCTTCGAGCCTCAGTTAAGGGATAATCTTCTCAATCCCACAGACTTGTCATGAGGATTAAGTGAGATGATGTATATTAAAGGACATGACAGTTCTTGGTCTTATAATGGGACTAGATGGGATCTAGTCTCTGACTGTGTAGCTAAGCCCCTTTCTGCCCCTGGCTCTGGCAAGTGAGCCTGACTGCCAAGCCCCTGGTGGCTCAGAATCTAGGACAGATGTACTCTCATGGAAGACTGCAGACACAACTCCACAGTGACTGTTGATCAAATGCATGTATAAATAGGACATATTTTGCCCTGGAGCTGCATTTTGGAGTTCTTGCTGTGCAATTGTACTGAATAGTGTTTTGAGGAGGAAAACTTCTAGGTACGTTCTTCATTGTCATGTTCACTTAAATATTTATTGAGCTCCAACCCGAGGCACACCTCTTTAAGAAACTTTCTCATGGTTTCCACAACGTAGATACCTGTGTCAGGAGCCTCTGCAGGTATGCACATTGCAATGAGCCAGCCTGGGGCCAGGAGGGGCTCCTAAGGCACTGGCCCCAGACTGGAGATCATGTGATTTATTTCTTTGATTCTGATTGCAGTGTTCATACCTTCTGGAAAAGGAAAAAAAAAATCTGAAAGTTAGCACCATCTTATCTTGTGCTTGTTCTACAGTCTCTGAAAAATACCCCAACTTCCTCCCCACCCCAAAAGAACACTAAGAAACAGACACTTAAAATGTATTTAAAATACTGTTTTCTATTTACATTTTTTAAAATCTATTTTTTTGTAAAGGAAGCAAACCCACTTGGAAATTCATTTCAAATAAATGGAGATTTTGGTTACTATGAGTTCTAAATCAGAAGTAAAGCACAAAGGTTGCTGGTTGCTAAGGCAACAATTGTAAGCAATTTTTTATTGGCTCAAGAACCAGCTACGAAGGAAAAATTTTGAAATGAGGCAGGAGAGTGAGACATGTTCAGCCCCTTTCAGAAAGTAAATTGTTAGGGGGAGAGCTTTCTTTCCTTTCCTCTCCTTTCCTTTTCTTTTATTTCCTTCCCTCCCTTTCCCTTCCCTCCCCTCCTTTCTTCTTCTTTCTCAACCACACACAGCAACATGGGAGTGCAAGAATGAGGGCAGTGCAGAACCTGCCCTCCATTTGCTCACCAATGAATAGAGACCACATAGAGAGAGAGATAAATGTCTGGCATATACTAGGCTCACAATACATAGCTTTGTGGAAGGAAGGAAGGAAGGAAGGAAAGGAAGGAAGGAAGGAAGGAAGGAAGGGAAAGTGAACCAGCAGAGGGATGCGCAAGGTGTAGTATTTAACTCTTAGAGAGGAGCAATCATTTTACAAACATTTTCTACTATAAAGGAAATACACAGAATTTCAAAAATGGAAGGAAACTTGGTGGATATTCTATTCAATTTCATGCACAATACATGAATTGCACCCAGTGCATGAATCTACACCCTGCTGAGAATGAGAGAGATGGGCACCAGTTTCTTGGCTGATGAGAAAACTGAAAGAAAGACCTCATGCAGAGGTGGCAGCGCTTATAGCTTGATGGTTGAAGGGCAGCCCTCTTGGATGGCTCAACTGCTGTCTGTGGGCTTCACTTCCACTCATGACATCCAGAGTTTCCTCTGGCTCCAACCTATTTTATGCAAGGATTCCACTTTGTTCATGAGAGCCTAAAATGTGTCCATCTATTGTAAACACTTTCCCTTCTGCACAGAAGAGAATCTGTAAGTAGCATCTGGTGGCACTTGTTCTATTTTTCTCTGACCTCATTCTGAGGCAGTCCCATTAGCCTCATCAGAGAAACTCAGATGGTTGGGGATGGGGTGGTGAGGGAGGATGTAGCTACAGCTCTCTCCAATCAGAAATCACATTTCTCCCCTGGTACTTAATTTTCTTTCCTCAGGCTGTTTTTGAGATTTCTGTCTTTATTGATTTTCTGCAGTTTGATTCTGATGTGTCTAGGTGTGTTTTTCTTTTTATTTATCCTGCTTGGGGTTACATGGAATTCTTGGATCTGTGGATGGATTGTTTCGTTAGTTTAGAAAAATGTCAGCCAGTATCTCTACAAATATTTTTTTCTGCCTGATTCTCCTTCTCCCCTTCTTCAGGAACTCCCATTATGTGAAATAATGTTTGATATTGTCCCATGGAGCTGGGATCCTCTATTTTTTTCACCCTTTTTTTCTCTTTGTGTGTAAGTTTGGATCATTTTTATTGCCCTGTTTTCAACTTTATTGGTTATTTCCTGATATATTCCTTCTGTTAATAAGTTCATTTTAAAAAGTCTTCTTTTCTTATATTGTTATTTTGATTTCTAGCATTTCCATTGGCTTTTTAAAAAAGTTTCCATATCGCTAATGAAATTCTCCATTCATTGATGCACACTGTCCACCTTTTCCACTAACTTCTTTAATGTACTTAGTATAGATACTTTAAAGTCTTGTTGGATAATTCTAACATCTGAGCATCTCTGAA
Source organism: Symphalangus syndactylus (assembly GCF_028878055.3). Classification (NCBI taxonomy): domain Eukaryota; kingdom Metazoa; phylum Chordata; class Mammalia; order Primates; family Hylobatidae; genus Symphalangus; species Symphalangus syndactylus. Next base: position 151,348,247 of record NC_072427.2, on the reverse strand, counting down.
TTTGGTTCTATGACTTTTTTCTTATGATGATAGGTCATATTTTTCCCTTTCTCATGTGTCTTACAATTTTTCATTAATGCTGGGCGTTGTGAGTAAAAGGACCAGTAGAGACAGGTGAATCACATCTACATCCAGAAAACAGCGTTGCCTCTGCCAGGCTATCAGAATGAGGGTGTGAGTCAATCTAGTCTGTAATAATAGTAGATTTGGGCTTTGCTGTTGCTTTAATTACATACATTATGCCATAGTATAGTCCTTTTCAGGAGTCTGTTTTCACCCATTAACAAAAGCTTCACAGGCCTCTCTGATATTATTTTTTAATTTCTAGATAATCATGATATTTCTTGATGACCAATGGCTCTTACCCCACATACACTTATTTGGCATACAGTCTACAACTGCAACAAATAATTAATGTGATTTATTTGTATCCTACTCCACCTCTGCTTCACTTCTGGTAAAAAGGGCTACTAGGAAATAAATGGCCAGCAGAAAGGAGAAAAAAAATCGAATCCCTTGGGTGATCTGTGGTCTGAATGATTGAAGGTGGGACAGTCCAGCTGAGGAGATAAGACCCAAATTAACCCATATAAAGGTAACTAAAACACCAGGCATTGCAAAACAGTGCAGGCATTAAATGTTTGGGAATGAATCTCAATTCAAAAACCATTATCTGTGAGCCTGTTCTGTGCCAAATGCTGTACTATGGGTGTTGAGGATACAGGAGAGGTTGTATGGTCAGGAGCGTTTAGAGAAGGTCTCACAAAGGCCATGAGACATTAAGATCACCATTTTGGGACTTGAAGACAGTAAAGACCATGTACCCCAAAGGTTTCCAAACTGGTTGGAATTGTCTGTATAGATTTGTAAAACTCCAGCTCCTTGGCTTTCAAATCTGGAGATTCTGATTCAGTAGGTCTGGTGTGGGCCCTGCATTTTATTTTATTTTTTATTTTATTTTTATTTATTTATTTATTTTTTTGAGACAGAGTCTCGCTCTGTCACCCAGGCTGGAGTGCAGTGGCACGATCTCGGCTCACTGCAAACTCCGCCTCCTGGGTTCACGCCATTCTCCTGCCTCAGCCTCTCCGAGTAGCTGGGACTACAGGCGCCCGCCACCACACCCAGCTAATTTTTTTTGTATTTTTAGTAGAGACAGGATTTCACCGTGGTCTCAATCTCCTGACCTCGTGATCCGCCCACCTCGGCCTCCCAAAGTGCTGGGATTACAGGCGTGAGCCACCGCGTCCGGCCGAGTCTGTATTTTAAGAACTGTTCCAAGTGATTCTACAACACAGAACCACTGAACCAAAATCCTTATAAGTAAGCCCAGAAAAAACAGACTGATTTGCACATGGCCACACAGCTTGCATGGCAGCAAAGCCAGAGCTCAAACCACATAATGATAACCACTTTTATGTAGCAAGCGCTTTCTGTGTGCCAGGCACTGTCTTGTGCACTTTACATATAATCACATTTAATCCTCATAACAATCGTATGGGATTTACCATCATTATCATCATTTCCATTTTAAAGAATCCTTAGAAACCAAGGCTTAGAAAGGTTACATTTGTGCCTAAGATTACACAGCAAATCAGTGGCAGAGCTCAGATTTGAACTCCAAAGCCTAGCCGTGTAACCATTGCACACACTGACTCTCAGGGTTTTGTTTAGCACTAGCAGTGAACTCAAACTCCAGGCAGAGTCCAGAGAGGAAAGAGCAGGTGCACAGCTGCAAGTCTCTTGAGAAAGACACAGAAGGCAATGTGTTTTGGCGCGTATGTTTTATCTGGGGAGAGGGTGGATAGCTATTTCCACATTCTAGAGGGGAGTCTTCTCTGAAACCTGCCCTGTGGCCAACTAAGCAGCTTCCTCCCCCGAAAGTTGGTTGTAATTGGGAGTTTGGCACCAGCCTCGGGTGATTTAATGGGATCTGATGGGCATCTTTTCCTCAAACTGGAATTTCACAAGCACTTATCCTCCAGGATTACTTTCTCTGCCTTCTTTTCACAAGAAAGAAGCTCTTTGTGTGCCTTATAAAAGAATCAGTCAAAGGAGCAAAGCTGTCACTGACCGTTCACACCTCCTGCCGCACACACCCACTCTCCTAAACACACACAGGAACATACATTCCCTAAGGTCCTGTTTGTTTGGTGAATGTTTTAAAATAAAATTTAATCCTGTAAGATTTTAGAGAAAAGCATTTCTACTTCAAGGCATTTTGAAACCCGTTGAAAAAACAGATGAATGAGATTCAGGTGCCCGGAAACTAAAGAGTCTGCTAAAGCCGTCCTCTCTGCACCGTAGGGAGAGAAATCTTGCATTCCTGATTGCTGTCACGGCTGGGCCATGCAGGTGAAGGATTTAGGGGACATGCTGGGCTTGAACCCTCGCCCCCCTGTTTCCGTGATGTGTGATCATGGGCCAGATATTATATGTGAGCCAGATGCCAACTTCTCCCAGCCACAGTTTTCTCATCTGCAGCATAGCACTATCCTTATGTGGTTGCTGGGTAGATTAAATGAAGAGTCTGGCCTCGACTGAATGATCATTCAATGACTGCAATTATTGGCCAGGCATGGTGACTCACGCCTGTTATCCCAACACTTTGGGAGGCCTAGGTGGGCAGATCACCCGAGGTCAGGAGTTCAAGACCAGCCTGGCCAACATGGTGAAACCCCATCTCTACTAAAAATACAAAAATTAACCGGGCATGGTGGCAGGTGCCTGTAATCCCAGCTACTCGGGAGGCTGAGGCAGGAAAATCACTTGAGTCCAGGAAGTGGAGGTTACAGTGAGCCCAGATTGGGTCACTGGGTGATGGAGCCAGACTCTGTCTCCAAAAAAAAAAAATAAAGATAGCAATTATTACCATATTAAGGGTGATTCTGGGCCATCAGACTTGAATTAATTTTTCACCTACCCCTAAATCTTTCTCCCTCCCAAAGTATCTTATGAGTAGCCCAAAGAGGACAAGCAGCACAGCTGAGAGGGAGAGGTTTGTGTTCCACTTGGGGGTAGTTTCTAATGGGGTGGATCCTTAGTGAGTGCATCTTGGCATACGAGGAAGGCAGAGATGCTCCTGGACCCGCCCAGATGAGAAAACTGAGGTTCAGAGAGGTTAGGCCATTTGTACAAAGGCTGACCAGTAAGTGGTGGTGCTGGAATTTAAACTGTAGTTGATTTCACATTAAAAGCCCATGATTCTCTGTGCTGCATTAAAGATTCAGTGGGTGGGGACAGGAAAAGGGAGAGAGATAGGCCTTCCAGGTCTTCTAGGTGTGGAGAACAGCTTGAGACAGCATAGGAATAGGAACATAGAAGACAGATAAGGGAGGTCATAGGAGATGCTGCCGGCTTGGGGAGGGGACAGGAAGGAAGAGTCAGCTAGCCTGGGTTCTATTCTTTGCCCTGCTGCACTCTAGCTGTGGGAGCTTGGAGCAGTTTCCCAGCCTTTCTGAGCTCTAGTTTACCTAACAACAAAGTGGCACTTACCTTTTCCCGAGGTAGCGATGGAAATGGGAGCAAGCATGTGGCACATCACAGGTGTGCCAGTTCTGCCTCAGAGGTGAGCAGTTCTGCCTCTATTTTGCTGCATGAGAACTCGCGCTGACACTCAGCCCTCAGGCACGCTGTGCTCCAGGACTCAGGAGGGTCGGGTGAGCTTCTGGGGGTCCTGTGCCTGCCTTCATGTCTTGCTCTGCTCCCACAGGGTGGGAGAATGTCTATGGCTTTGACATGACCTGCATCCGGGACGTGGCCATGAAGGAGCCTCTAGTGGACATCGTGGATCCAAAGCAAGTGGTGACCAATGCCTGTTTAATAAAGGTCTGGACACTCATCCGGGTTGGACCTGGGTGTGCTGGGAGCCCTGCTGTGCCACCCTGGAGTCCAGGCAATGCTGGCTCCTGCACAGCCCCCACCTGGTGAGGCAAGGCTGCTTTGGCCAGAGCCTGTGGTGCTCCATAAGCACAAGTCAAAAGCTGGCAGTCCGCCTGGACACAGCCACTGAGAGAGTGGCTCCATGGTGGCACGGATGTGGGAGGGCCCCAGCACAGGGGCCCTGGTGGCGTGCAGAAGGGTGGGGGTGCAGGGAGGTGAGGACACCTGGAAGAGGAGAGCATGCTCAGGTTTGGGGAGTTGGTCCATTCAGAGGTAGATGTCTCTCTTAGGAAAGAGATCCAGGACCTCAATATGCTGTGTAACCATCATCACGCTCTCGCCTCCAAGCACACCTTTGCCCCAGCGGCCTGCCAGATAGAGCTTCCAGCTGCCCCTTCCTGAGCATCCCTGTTTGTACATGCTCTAAACCAAGTGTGTCCAACCTGCGTCCTCTGGGCCACATGTAGTCCAGGATGGCTTTGAATGCAACCCAACACAAATTCGTCAACTTAAAACATTATGAGACTTTTTTGTGGGATTTTTTTTTAGCTCGTTAGCTATCATTAGTGTTAGTGTATTTTATGTGTGGCCCAAGACAATTCTTCTTCTAATGTGACTCAGGGTAGCCAAAAGATTAGACACCCCTACTCTAAACACCTTTTCCCAAGGCGTCTTTCAGTGCAGATGAAGAAAAGCTGATCAGCGTCTTTGCCACACCAATCCCTAGTACATTCTTATCATTAAAAATTCAAACATGTCCAGTTAGATAGAATAAAGGTGAAAGGTGCCCTCCGCCTCCCTCCAGCCCCATCCTCCTCCAGAGGTAACCACTGTTCACAGGCTGGGTTGCCTCTTCCAGTCCTTTTGGTATGCATTTGCATTATATATGCTAATATATTATGTTGAACCATATAAAACTATTGATATTTGACAGTTTTTTAAAAAATAAAGACAGACATCAATTTCATATAATTCAAGCCAAAAAAATTTTTTTCGAGACAGAATCTCACTCTGTCACCCAGACGGGAGTGCAGTGGCACAATCACAGCTCGCTGCAGTCTTGACTAACTGAACAAGTTTCATGTAGCTCAAGCTATTTTTTTTTTTTTTTGAGACAGGGTCTCTCTCTCTCTGTCACCCAGGTTGAAGTGCAGTGGTGTGATAATACCTCACTGCAGCCTCACTGAGGTTCAGGTGATCTTCCTGTCTTAGCCTCCTGAGTAGCTGAAACTATGGCTACGTGCCACCAGACATGGCTAATTTTTTTTTTTTTTTGTATTAATGGGGTTTGGCCATGTTGCCCAGGCTGGTCTCAAACTCCTGGGCTTAAATGATCCACCCACCTCAGCTCCCCAAGTGCTGGGATGACAGGCATGTGCCATCACACCCAGCCCAGGTTAATTTTTAAATTTAAAAATCAGCCCACCTGAGTCTCATCTTGCTAACGTGCCGGCCCACTATGCTCCTGCATGCATCATTCTTTTTCTGAAAGTATCGGGACAGGGTACTGGACTGGAATATTGTAGGGATTGGAGTTCAGGGCCACTGAGGACAGGGGGAGGTTTCTGAAAGACTGATGCAACTGCTGCTTTGCCCGTGTAAGAACTGTCCTTTGTCCTGGACACAAGCCTTGCTAGGAAGAACTGCACCCGTTGGGATGGAGTATCACTGTGGCCTTTAGAAAGGACCTCACAGGGCAAATAAACCTAGAATGAACCTCATCAGACCCCATCAGATGCCCCCTCTCTTTAGTAACATCCTGCCTGAGAGGTTTGGCTTTGAGTCTAAGCCTCAGACTTTCCATTCACAGGGTTCTCACTACTTCATTCAGCCTTTCCTGGGTCCAGGCAGGATTAATTGTGAGCAAGTGTGTCCTTTTGTTTCTTTCTACCAGTCCCTCTGTCCCTGAAGCCTCTTCCTCCTTGTCATCCTAAACAAGAACAAGGCAAGTATGCCTCCAGCAAGAAGCTCACCCATAGTGCAAGGCACTTCTGTAAATGTAGAATGGACAGAAGTCCACTGGTGCAACTGAATTTGCCAAAATGACATGTGGCAGTGATATTTACCATTAGGCATCTGCATGTACTGGCTTCAGCTTGGGGATAAAATTCCTTCAATGTTCTTGGACCCCAGGTTGCTCTCTGCCCCTGACCCAGCCCCCACTGGCAGGTGTAGCCACTGCATTTCTGTTTGCACTGCCGGACACGTCAGCCACTGGCCTGGCTCTCTCCACTCCCCGGGCAGGAACTAGCAGGGGCCTTTCACTTGGTTAGACCCGAGCATATCCGGGGGCAAAGCAGCCAAGGAGCGGCTGGATGGGTGTGTGTTCCGCACACTTATGAAAACTCCTGGGGCTCTGGTTCTGTCTCAGGACTCGCGACCTATGATGATTTCCTGTCCCACGCTGGTCCCTTTCTTCCTCCGTGTTCCTGAGAAGGATGACGATTGTCTGTTTGCTTCTGCTTCCAGGAGAGCCCTTCCACCAGCTCTCTCCTGCTAATGTGCTAAGCAACGTCTTGCCGAGCCTGTTGGGAAAACACTTGCCCTTCTTCACACACTTAATTGCTATTTTCATCACTATTAACATTGCAGAGTGTGACACTGTATTATAATTAAGGCTCTATTTTGACCAGACTTCTGCTCTGAGACATCCATTTGTAACATTGTTTAGTGGTGGGGATCGCAGCGGCCAGGGGCACTTCTGAGTGATTTATGCTGGTGAAGCCCTCTGCTTCAAGCAGGTCACCTGAGGCCAAGTCAGTGGGTCTCCCTGGGGTCTCAGAGCTGCTGTTTCTGCTGCAGAAAAGAGGAAGCCTCCTAGTCGAGGGGCTGGGCTCTAGGGAGTCAGGGTAACTGGGGCTGATCCGTAGACTTTGGTTGGGGGTTGGGGGACCTGAGCCCAGAGGACCTTTGTGTTTTTGAAGCCTAGCTACAGCTGATCCCATCCTCGCAGATGGCCTGGACCCCCATTCCAAAAGACCACCTGCCTTTATTGTTGCCATTATAATGTGCGGCCTCAATACTTTTGGTCCTAAAGGCTTTTGTTCTATCAGAGGCTTCTATTAAGATGCAAATGTCTCAGGGATCTATTGAATGCTGTCAGCTACAAGAGTTGATAGTTGACATTTGGTTGATGGACATCTGACAGCAAGATCCTTTAGAGGTGGAATTCCTGCCAGATGGGGTGTGGTGTGTGTGTGTGTGTGTGTGTGTATGCGTGCACGCGGGATACAAGGAGAAAATAACCACGTCTAGATTGTAAGCCATAAGGAATCATTGAAGATTATGGCTCCAGAGACTGACACAGTTTGGATGAACCTTAGTTATGAAAGAGGGGCCTAGGCAAAGAAGTAAGTCTTCAAGCAGAGAGACCTGTTCTGAGAAGAAGACTGATGAGTCTACACAGATTGCTGTGTATTAGGTGTTGCTGTGCACTGAGGATACACAGGACAATGAGGTGTAACTTCTGCCACTGAAGGGCTCCAGTGTATCAGCCAGGGCAAGGGTGAAGGTGGTGAGGCTGCTGAGATGAGGCAGAAGTGAGATCGGAAGGCCATGCTACACTGGTGACCAAGGGAACCAAGGAAGAATGATACCAGGGACCTTGGAAAGGGCCTGGAACCTGGCTGATTGGCCCTGAGAAGGTGATGGAAAAGTCAGCGAGGGTAGACACTGTGATGCCATTAACAACAATACGGTGAGAAGGTGATGGAAAAGTCAGTGAGGGTAGACACTGTGACGCCATTAACAACAATAGAGGTAACCAAGGCTTGTCCTAAGAGTTTTTGAGCTGGAGGAACCCTGTGGACAGCATGCGGCCATGTGGCTGGGAGGGATAATGAGCATTATGAAGGCTGACAGATACTCAGTCTAAAATGGTTTCCTAGATTTGAGCAATGGCCCACACTAACAGATGACATGCAATGAAGGAATGAAGGACCCCCAGCCTTGAGGGATGTGGTGGAGGAAGGGGCTTGGCCGACCTAAATGCAGGCTGAGCCAGCAGTGTCCTCTTCGGGAACACAGGCCGCTGTAAGTATGTGCCAATGGAGGGACGTGGAGGACCTGATGTGGTCAGTATAACTCTCAGTTTTGCAAGTGGCAGGACCCACCCAGAGGAGAAAGGCCAGGGTTGATGAGGGGTCAGACATCATTGACTTATGAGGAATGAATAAAAAGCCAGAGATAGCTTGTATTGGAGAAGAAAATGTTCAAGGTACCTGTGTGAGTCGGAACAGACATTTGGCTTCTTCTGTGGGTGGAAGTTACAGAGGGACGAGTGTGAACTTTCTTCATTAGTTTTGAAGAAGGACGTAATGACTGGAGATGCCAGGACATGGACTATCTGTCTGGCAGATAGTGAATTCTCCATCCCTAAAGGTGTTCAGCAAGCACTAGGTGGCCACTATAGAGGACGTTCTTGTCTTGGATCAAAGGCTCAGCTTAAGAAGATGGGCTTTATAATCCTATCAAATTCTGCGTGCTTGACCAAGCGCTCACCATTCAATTAGTTCTTGTTCCCCATCTTTGGGCTCCAGAAACACAGTGTAATTGGCATTTGAATGTGACCTCACCAAGGGCCTCCCACATTCCCCTAAACCTACAATCTCACCTTCTTCCCAATCAACAGTCAGAGAGCTTCAGCTTCCCCAGAGGATATCATGGCTACCCACCCCAGATCCCAGGAGGACTCCGATCTGATTGGTTCCCTTAACCGCTCTTTCTCTGTCCATCCCCGTGGAGTTAGGACTTCTCTTTGAAGGCCCCAGGATAGTTTGCATCTGTGTTTCCTTTATTTATCCTAGAAATACATCGAGACAAAAGCCATCTCATCGCTTTGCTGGCCTTGTTTTCCTACCCTCTGGTCTGTCTCTCCTAATTCCTGCTAATAATTCCATCTTCTGGGCCTCAGGAGGTCCCTGTGGCCTTCTGGCTCTTACAGAGTTTTCAGGACAGAGGTCCTTGCTGCGCAACCTTGAATAATGGGAAGTTCTTCCTTGGGCCTCACTAGAATCTGTCGGGATGCCTGTTGGGCTCTGGTAGGTTTGCCCTGCCTCACGGGGACAGCAAGCAGCCGGCCAGCATTCTTCCATAGAAAAGAACAGCACAGGGCGGACGTCTTTCAACTCCACCTGCTCCCCATGCGAGATTGATTTTCGGCCACTTTCCAGTTGAAATTCTTAGAGTTATTAGTTCCTCATGTTCCACGTTCCCCAGCCAGAACTGAAAATTCTCACTTCTTATTTTCCCCTTTTATTTATTTTTGAAAACAGTCCAGCCTTGTTAAAAATGGCCAACAGAACTTTCCTAAGCTCTGTCTGTGACTTTGTGGGTTCAGGTCCTTACTCCTAATGTCATCCTTGATGCCTCCTATTGCTGGGAATTGAGTATCAAAAAATTGGGGAAGGAGTAGTCTGGTTCATCCACATCACTGGAGGGCCTGATAAAACACAGATTGCTGTTTTGATCCAGCAGGTCTGCCCCCTCTCAGAATTTGCCCCCAGGTACTGTTGATGCTGATCTTTCAGGGACCACATTTTAAGGGCGCTGGATGGAGCAGTGCCTGGGTGGACCACTCGAGGCTGCTCTGACAGGTGAAGGGATGCATTGTCTAATTAACCCTCCTGTTCTCTCCCTTCCCCATCATCCCCCTGTGGCCCCAAACCCTGGCAGATTTACCTTCCAAATTCTGCTCCCCTCAGGTTTTGGTTCAAATCCATTTGCACCATTGCTTGAGCATACTCCACCCTAGGAAAGATGGAGGAGGTGATTGGGAGGGTGGTGGGGAGCCTGGGAAATCACCCCAAGAATAAAGATATCCCTCAGAGAGCCGACAGACCACAGTCTCTCATAGAACGAGGCTGCTGACCGGGACCCAGACTTGGTGGAGGCGATAAGTTCCCGGCATTCTCTCTTCTCTGGGCTGCAGGAAGTGGACATTTACACAGTGAAGACGGAAGAGCTATCGTTCACATCTGCATTCTGCCTGCAGATACAGCGCAACGACTACGTCCACGCCCTGGTCACCTATTTTAATATTGAATTTACCAAGTGCCACAAGAAAATGGGGTTTTCCACAGGTGAGCTGTTTATTGCTTCCCAGAGCCTCCTCCCTCTGCCATGCTTCCTCAAGTCTTTGTGGGGTGACCAGAGCTGGCCTTGACTTGGGGAGAAGGGACTGGGCATTAGCTGGGTGACGCCTATCAACCCTCTCCAGCCATGGAGGAACCGTGCATCCCTACACTTGTGCTGTCCAAGGGGAAGGTAAATAATGTTGTGGTTGTTACAGCACAAGTTGAGAGTGTGTTGGATGAGGGAGAGGCAGGAGGTAGGGCTCATGGAGGGGCCCGAAGACCTTTCAAACGCGTATTTGTTCAGGTAGCATTTTCCGAGCACATTCTGTGTGGTGCGTATGGATGGAGTTGAATAAGCCTAGTCTGCACTGCCATGCCTCTGTGCAGGACACAGCCTGTCTTGCAGCAGCCTGCACACTGGTCTGTATGTCTCCTTCCCTTCTCCCTTACTTTCACACCAACCCATCCTTCATTAAATCTCTGTTGGTGTTCCCCCAAGATCACCCCACTCCCACTCCCAAATCCCAGCCCCGCTTGCGAGGTGACTCGCTGCCTGCAGTAGATAAGCCTGGCAAATGGGGATCCCATGGCCTGGCCCTGGCCCGCTCTCCAACCTCATTCCTCACCATCCCTCTTGGCCGAGCCCTGTCCCGTTGCTGCTACCCCACAGATGGCCCAGCTATACCGAGCTCCTTGCTGACTTCTAAACTCAGTGAGGCCTCTTCATTCTCTGGGCCATGGCTTCTGCACACACCAGCCCTTGCCCATCCAGGTGTGCCCTGGAGGTGGGAGGGGCCTTAGTCAGAGGCTCTCATCATCCCCTCTTCTCCTGTATCAGTCTGCGAGGGCAGCCATAACAAAGTACCCAGGCTTGGGGGCTTAACCACACATGCAGTTCTGGAGGCTGGAAGTCCAAGGGCAAGGTGTCAGCAGGGTGGATTTCTGGTGAGGGATCTCCTCTTGCCTTGTAGGTGGCCACCTTCTCACTGTGTCCTCACGTGGTCTTTCCTCTGTGCTCATGAGCCCTTGATGGCTCTATGTGTGTCCTAATTGCCTCTTCTAAGGACACCAGTCAGATTGGATGAACTTAATCACCTCTTTTAAAGCCCTTTGCCCAAATACAGTCACATTCTCAGGTACTGGGGATTAGGACTTCAACATGAATTTGAAGGGGGCCACAATTCAGGTGGTAACATCACCCCTGCCCCATCTCTTACCTGGTTTCCTGTCTTAGCTCAGGGGTTACCTGATATCCGCCTTCCCTTTGGGTCAATGTTTGATGTCCTCAGGGCTAACCTAACATCTTTTGCATGTGCCTGGCATGGTGATGTTTCAGGTGAGACACATGCACAATAGCAAGAAGAAATCAGGACAAAAGGGTATAAAAAGTCAAAGAAAACATTCTCACCCCCAACCCATCCCACTCCCACTCTTCAGAGGCAAATATTATTATTAATGATTTCTTTTGTATCATTCCACCAAATTTCAGTGGGTGCACAAGCACATGCATATCCATAGATGCCTCTTTTTTGGCTTTTTATTTTGAAATAATTATAGAGTCACAGGAAGTTGTAAAAATAGTACACAGAGTTGTGTGAACCCTTTGCCCAGCTGCCCCATTGATGGTGTCTTATGTAAGCATAGTACAATATCAGAACTACACCTTTTTAAAAAAACTCAGGTTGGATCCTACCCTCCACACTGCCCTTGGCTACCTTTTCTTTATTTAACAACGTTATCTTGGTGATACTCTCATATCAGGTGATTGCGATGCATGCTCCAGCTTGAGGACCACTGCCTCTGTGCAAGACTGAATCAGAGGGCTGAGAATTTGACCCATGTTGACTTTCTTCTGGAAAGGCTGTTCCGTCTCCTCACTCAGGCATACCCTCAGGCCTCACCAAGACTCTTTGCTTTCTGGCTGACGTAGATCCCTCTTCTTGGCGCATGCCTATATGCGTAGCAATGGGGGTGGGAGAATAATTTGTTGAGTTGCTTTCTCAGCCACCTTCGTATGTCAGTGTGGGAGCTCTCTTTCTAGCAGGTAGCAAACTTCTTTCCCGGTTCATGTGGGTTGGCAGTGGGGTATACTCAGACCATCTATACTCTGACAACTGGCCAAGTAACCCTTTCTGTTTTTATGGATCTCAGATGCACAGACTTAATCCTAATTCTTGGCTCATGCCATATGTCATTATTGGACCATTTGTGGTTCACTTTTTTTTGCTAATTTATATATTAATTATATATAATTATATTATATATTAATATAATGAATATTCATGAACTCACCATGTAACTCAGCAACTAGAATACAAATAATTACTATTAACTGGAATGTAAGTAGTAACTAGAATAAATTAATAAATACTAACAAAATAAATTAATAAATACTAATAAATAAATTTATTAGTATTACTATTAGAAGGTAAATACATTAGTTAATATTAAAAATAAATTGTTTTTAACTAAAATATAAATATTGACTAGAAAGACATGGTAATAACTGTAATATAATTAAATGTAAATCAATGCATATTTGCATTAATTTGCTTACATTTATTAACTCGAGCTATGTCTTGACTCAATGACTGAAATGCTGCCAACATCTCTGCATCTTCCTGGATGCCCCACCCCATCCCACCTCCCCTATCGCCTCCAGATGAACATTATCCTGAATTTTGTGTTCCTTATTCCCTTGCTATTTATGAAAAGTTTTATCACATGGATGTGTGTGCGTAAACAAGGTATTGTTTGGTCTCAGCTATTTTTGAACTTGATGCAAAATGCAGCCTGCTGTGTGTGGTCCCTCCGCATCAACCCCCAGCTGAGTTTTCTGTCTCGGCCCAGCGGTAGCGCGCTCTGCGGGCCACTTAGAAGCACATCCCATACTGCACAGCCTGAAGAATGATCCTTTCTAATGACTCTGACGTCTCTGCAGCTCCAGGCAAAAGCTGTCACAAATAGGCACAGACAGTCAGGGTTCCAGGCTGTGGCAGCCAGTGGGCACGGTGCCCCCCCACCACAACACATCCTCAGTGGGGTGGGGGTAGAAGTGGGAACTGGGGCCCCTGGGGCTGCTGTGTAATCCAGGAGAGCCAGGTAGCGGGTGGAAGGGCAGGAGCCCCAGCAGAAGCAGGCCTGGGTGCAAGCCCTAGTTTTTTCAGGTATCAGCAAGGTGGGCAGATCAGACATTGGAGAGGACTTTGGGCAAGTTTACTTTCTGGGCCTTGGGCTCAGGTAGCCCCTTTCGGCCACTGACATCCTGTGACATTGAATCATTTTCCCACATTAAAGAAGCTTCTTGGTGCATAGTCCTCAATTCTCCAAAAGGCCGATAAATTCTCTAGGGAATATAATTCCAAACTTACAGCTAGAAAAATTATATCCCAGAAAGGACGACCAGCCACTTAGCCATTGGTCAGTGAGATGGGAAGCAGGATTCCATTCCCTTTCCGAAAGCACCAGGAAAACTCTGGTGAGAGGCCAGGCCCTGCCATTTACACCCTCAGCTCCCTGTGTTCCCAAGCCCCATCCTTGGTCATAGCACCTACTCTGCTTCTCATTATTTGGCTGAATGTCTTCTCACTGAGGCTGTATGATCGGGGGAGGAGGGGACAAAGTGGTGTTCATCCCGTTTGCTGTTCCTCAATTCTAGAGCCATACCCAGCCTGTGGCAGGCATTCTAAGTGGAAGTCTGTGGAATGGTGAATGAAGGCAATGCACTGGGAATGCTGCAGGCAGTACTGGTCATGCTCACTTCAAAATGTAGAAGAAAAGCTGCCTAAACCCTAGAATCAGAGAGACTGTGATGGGGAAGGGATTTGTGGGAGGGAGAAAAGGGGTATGTGGGGCAGGAATGCCAAGAGCAGGGAGGCATCTTCAGAATGGGGAAGGCTGAAAGCCAGTTGTACAATCTGGATGGTCATAGATGGGGTTGGGGCGGGGGAAGGGAAAGCCTTCCTCCCTGACAAGGAGAACTCTAGATGTTGTCCACAGCCCTTTGCTGAGTGCCCACCCTTGTGCACGGTGACGTTCTGGATGTTTTCCAAGACATTCTCCACCACTAGAGAGAGGCGGCATACCTTTGCAGGCCAGAGCCATAGTTGATGGATTGATAAAATCATATACCACTCTAATGACCAAAGACTTGCCTGATGCAATGGCTTAGTAAGTCCCTAACATGGGCCTAATATGTTTTAGATAGGGTGGCCATGTAACTCAGCTTTCCATTAAGGACACATTTGCAGGTGAAGGGTAGAGCTATAAATCATTATGCCAGGAAAACAGATGTGAACTGGAACGTTCCCGGGCACAGCAGGAGGTTTGATCACCCTTAGTCTATGATCCTTTCCCCTCCTCATCTCATCTCATCCTCACAATACGTCAGGAGATAAATATCATGACCCATATTCTGCAGATGTGGAAAAGGAGCCCCAGGTCACATCACATGTCAGTGGCAAAGTGGAGACTGGACACTGGGCTATTGTCGCCTAATTAAATGTCTTTCCCACTCTACCTTCCCAAAGGAGGTCAGGAGATGCACTGCAATTCAGCCATGGCTGTGTGTCTACATCACCTGCCCCTCCACGCCCCCCAGAATTACTGACTTCAAATCTCTTGGAGTAGAATCAAAACATTGACTTTTACTAAGTTTCTCCTGGGCACTTTGATGGAGAACCAGGATTGGGAAAACTGGTTTAGGCAATTACTCCGTGGCTAATGGGCCCATCATGGAAATGAGATGTTTATGGATGTTCTTAGCCCTTTGATGTTGATATCAAGGAAAATAATCTTCCTCCAACTCAAAGTCGGCATATTTTGGGGACTACCATCAGAGTCAGACCCGATGGCTGACAAATCTGGGCCAGGAAGTCTCTGGGGGTCTCATAAGGCGTCGGATTAGGTGACAGAAGGAGGCTGCTTGAATTCCCTTTGCCTGAAGGTCTTTAGGAACAGGAGAGAGACACCTGTCTGAGCTGGTGTAGGTGGAAGTGGGGGCGAGAGTGCTGTCAGTCATACACTGACAGTCTCCACACATAACCAGGAACTATCTTTTGACAATTTAGAGGTAGCTGGCAGAGACGGTTGTTGGGAGCAGGTGGACTTGGTCTGCAGACAGCAGTATGCCCTGGAGGCCAGAAAGGCTGGATGTGTTCAGGAACCCAGGCAGGATCTGAAAGGGACAGACTGCACATTCATGATCCTCCTTCCCTTTCCAAATGTGCAGGCTGCACTTTCTCCCCATGACCTTGAGTTTGCATTGATTTCCCAAATGCACACATGCAGGGCTACGTGAGTCTCTCTCCAAACCACTGACATTTGATCAAGCCAGTTCATTGTGAAGGGCAGAGAAAGACAGACTCTTCAGTGCTGTTAAAATTGGCCTTGGGGTTTTGAAAGCTTTTAGAGGTCACCTGGTCTGAGTCAGTGCATGATCAAGCCCCAGGTGGCGCTGTGTGAACACCTGCCAGGGTGGACCTCAGGTGGCTATGATTGTGGGACAGCTCTAATTCTTGGTAAATTAAAAATCTGCCTTCTAATGATTCCTAGTGACTAGCCTTTGTTCTGCCCCCAAAGCTATGATAAGGCCACATATAAGTCTTTCCATGTGACAGCTTTTGAAGTGTTTTGAAGACCCTTATCTTATCCCCAAGTCTTCTCATCTTTATCCTTGGTCCTAAAAAAAAAAAAAAAAAAAAAAAAAAAAGGAGGAAATCCTGGTAGAGGAATGCAACAGCCCAAACTAAGAGGAACTTCCTGTAATAAGATGGGTTCTTCTACAGTCTGTAGATTCCAGAGGCCCCCAGCGTAATTGGACACGTACGAGTACATTGAAGCACCACAGACATTTGCTCTTTGGGTTCTTACCATCATTTATTTATTCAATACTCGTAGATCTTCCAAGCACAGAGGCAGGCACCGAGGAAGCAAGGCTGGCCTGGTCCCTGCCCTCATGGAGCTTGCAGTCCATGGAGGATGCAGACAAACAGGGGTGGGCGGAAGGCATTTATCTTGTGTGACAGACACCCCAATAACAGAAGCTCAGGGTGCCTTGGGAGCTCTCAATCCAGGTTTTGCGGGTCAGGCAAGGCGTCCCAGAGGAAGGATGAGGAAGAGAGAGGATGGAAAGGAGGGAGAGGAAGGATTTCAGAGACAGCTGCTGGCGAGGACAGTGGCCTGTGAGGCAGAACCCCTCACATTTAACTGGAGAATGTATCGTGTGCTGAGAGGGGAGGGAAGAGACTCAATGACAGATATGGGGGAGGCGCAAGTACCACTACGGCTTTGGGTCATACAGGATGAATGAGCTGTGGGCCAGATTAGGGCTGTGGAACAAGAACCGTCCCTCATTTCTTTCTGATCCGGTTAGGAAGATACACCTAAAACCCTACAGCAGGCCTGGGCCAAGGTGCTAGGTTTAGTTCCCCATGCACAGAGAAGCAGGCAGGGAAAGCTTTTTTTTTTTTTTTTTTTTGGAGACAGGGTCTCTCTCACTGGTCTGCACCCAGGCTAGAGTGCAGTGGTATAGTCATAGCTCACTGCAACCTTGAACTTCCAGGCTCAATGCATCCTCCTGCCTCAGCCTCCTGAGTAGCTGGGACCACAGATGTGTGCTACCACGCTCACCTAGTTTTCTCATTATGTTGCCCAGGCTGGTCTTGAACTCCTGGGCTCAACCAGTCCTCCTGCCTCAGCTTCCTGAGTAGCTAGAGTTACAGCTATGAGCCACTATGTGTGCCCAGCAGGGAAAGCTATTTGTAAGATTGAGGACCAAGTACCTACCATATCAGTGGATCTGGGGAAACTGGTTTAGCTGTGGAGTTTGCATGAATGATGTCATTTAAGGGGAGATAGGAGGGCCTACTCTACAAATCTCTTCCCCACACTGTCTGAAGATCTTCATTCTGTTGAACTAATTAAAAACAGCAGCATGTTCAGATGCATGTACGTCGATGCATTTAGTGGGTAACGGCATTCCTCATCCATCCGTTGCTGTGAACTTGTAGTATCAGGTTGTTTGTCTTCTGATCCCCAGTACTGAGGGGATGGGGATGTGATGGGAGGGGAGGCCACTGGGCCTGAGAGGGAGTTCTGATGGGGCTTGGAGGCGGGCTATAAGGACTATGCACCTGACCCAACAAGAGTACCGGGGTGGGTGGTTTCAGTGAGTCCCAGGGGAAGCCCAGCAACTTCTATGCAGGGGCCCAGCCTCATCCCTTCGGAGTCATCGTCTCTGACTCTTTCTTCCCACCTCCGCTGTTCTTTCACCCCTCAGCCCCTGACGCTCCCTACACCCACTGGAAGCAGACCGTCTTCTACTTGGAAGATTACCTCACTGTCCGGAGGGGGGAGGAAATCTACGGGACCATATCCATGAAGCCAAATGCCAAAAATGTGGTAAGTGCCGAGGCCCCCTGTGTCACAGAGCGGGGCCAGGGCCATAAGGGAGAAGGGCCCCACGGAGCTGGCTCGCTCAGGACCCACTTGCCCAGGTTCTTAAGTGTCTCATGAACAATCAGAAACGTACTGAGGGAGGCAGTCAGCAGCCACATGTAGACGTGACTAGGCCTAATTGAGGGACTCAGGCTTGACCCCTCAAAACTCCGCACATAGAGGTTTTCCCTGGGTCCAGGTCTGGACTGCCTTGGCTTTGAAGACAGCTTCCAGCTCTTCCTGTGAGGGGCTTTCAAATAAATGGGTCCTACCTCATGTAGCATGAGCTGGGCCAGGAGATGAGCTCCTGGTGGCTGGAGGATGTTTGGCGTGCATTTCTTCAGCTGGCCTGGTGCGAGAGAGACTGGCTGGCGCTTTCTGGGCAGCCCCAGGTGTGGGCATGTGCGCTAAAAGCGTCTGCAGAGTGCTCTGAAGGTCACCTCACAGAACACTCAACCACCCCGATCAGTTTACTTCCACGATGAACTCGGAACATTTTTTTATTAGAGCAGGATGGATTTAGGGAGAAGTGGAAGAAATTCCTGTGAGGACAAGGAGGCAGCAGAATGGATTCCTGTGAGCTGTTCAGGGGAACCCCTTAGCCAGAAAGCCTTAAGACACCAGTGCTACCCATCCCTGCGGTGCCAGAGCAGGCGGTGCCAGAGAGTGGGGCTGTGGCTTCGTACCTAGACGGCTGCCTGACCCTTCGCTCTGTCTTTGCCTTGCAGCGAGACCTCGATTTCACAGTAGACTTGGATTTTAAGGGACAGCTGTGTGAAACATCTGTATCTAATGACTACAAAATGCGTTAGCACACATGGGAAGCTGCAGAGAGCAACGAGAAAAGGAACTCTCACCTCGATCTGCCGTGCCGTCCCAAAGAATACCGTTTGCAGGACTACACACTTGAAAACCAGAGTTTTCAACTCTGCCTTGAAGATTGGTGAATTCCCCAGGGCTCCCGTGGGCTCCACTACTGGACAGAAGGTCTCTAGCTCCTCCGCTCTGCCTTGGGAGCCCTTCACAAAGGCTTTGCGTTGCTAACAAAGAGTGACCTCGCGTGCTGTGGCTGGGCCCCGAGGGTGGAAACGTATTCGCGTCTCCCCGTCTCCTCCTTAACTGTGACTCTCCGGGTCTTCTGAGTTTTGCATGCTGCGGGTGTCTAGGACAGATTGCTTCCACTAGAACCTGGAGACATAGCATCTTTGATAGCATAAGCCAGATTATCTGTGTGTGTGGTGGTGTGTGTGTGCGTGCATGTGTGAATGTGAGCAGCATAGTTGATATTTACCCACAAATACCTGTATATGCATGCATATACAACCAAGTGGGTAGACCTAGGTGTTCACCCAGAGGGGTGTGTGCGTGTGTGCGTGCGCGTGTGCCTAGAATATATATTACTCTCAGAGGAGATTCTGTTGCTTTTGAATAGGAATTTGTTTTGTGATTAGTTCGCCCCTTCCCCACCCCTTACCAGATGTTAAGCAGCTATGAAACATTCTCTGTACTAGTTCTGGTCTCCTTTTGACTGGACTGTGGCTCTGAACCTTGAGCATAGTACCACGGACTCCGTGGGCGCTCAATAAACACACATGAGAACAAAGCGGTGGGATGGCTGGTTCCTGGTGCTGTGAAGTGGGAGGGCTGGGGGGAAGCCAGAGGCCACCATGGAGTAGAGACTCAAGGGCAGCAGCACCTATGTGGGTTCACGTTTGCTCCCCAGCAGAGAGGTCAGGGCTGGTCTAAGAGCATCTCCCCCATGTACTCTGAGGGGTCCTGCCTTAGAGGGTAAGAAGGCCGTGGAGCTGGGGTGAGGGACAGGAGCTAACCAAGAGTGCGCCAGAATGGAAGGCCATGCATAGCCTGGAGACCGTTTAGGATAATGTCCAGCCTTGGTCCGGGCATGGTAACAGTGGAATCTGTGAAGGATGGAAATACAATGTACTTTGCAGGGCGTGGTGGAGTGTTTTGATTTGGTTTGGTCTTAGGTTATGCTTTAGCTTCCAAGACCATGATTCTCATCTATGTCACCTCCCTGGGAAGAGACATTCCAGGTGGTGGAAGGAAGAGGTGCCATTCAGAGATGATGGTTGGAGCTGATGGGATCCAGGAAGAAGGAAGATGCAGGGGAGACGTCGGGCCTGGCTTTGCGTAGGTGAGTAGTGCTGGTGATGGCAGAGCCCCTGGATAATGATAACTGAACCCAATAGCAATGGCCTCTGCACTTCCATAACCTTCTGATGTCCATGGACTTTGTGAATTCCATGAAGCCTTGGGAGTTACACACAGAGGCCTCACCCCAGCCATTTGGTAGCTGAGGTGGGCCAAGGTTTCAAGTCCCAGTTAATGTGCCCTCCCCTGCCCTGCACTGATTGTTCCGAACCTCAGGCCCAGAGGCTAAGACTGTCTTTTTTATACCTAGAGAAAAACACAGTGAAAATTATTTAATGCTTTTTGTGTACATGTATGGGGAAGAAAAATAGACAAACTTAAGAGGGAACAGAAGCAAGTGTATTAGAAGAGAGAGGAGATTGAAGGAGGACATTTGAGTGGGGGCTCCCTCGGGGGCATTCGAGGAGAGCTCAGGAGTGGGTTTCCATTGTGGTGAGAGTTGGGGTCCCCTGGATTCTGCCTACTGACATGGTCTAGCCTTGGGCAGGAAGCTCATTCAACCTGGTGTAGGATCCCATCCGTGGTCAACCAGCAAAATCCCACATTGTCAGGAGCCCAGTGGAGCGGTCAAGATGATGGCCTCCTGGGAGCTCCAGGCATTTGGGGCCTGCAGGCATCCCTGACACCCCAGGACCTGGGGAGGCTGCTGGGGCAGGAGGCTTAGGGGAGGACCAGACTGAGCAAAGGCCCAGCAAACTTTCGGGCCTCTCTGGCCATCAGAGGAGAAGAGGGTCATCCCAGGGGCCTATCCTGCACCCACCCCCGTCTTTAGCTTTCTGGAGCGGTACAAGCCCTAGGCTGCCCCACTATCACCCCTCCCTGCCCCTGGGCTGCAGAAGGGAAGCCTGCAATGCATAAGGGATCAATTCCACAGCAGCCTCCTCCTGCCTGCTCAGGGGAACGCTCCAGTGGGAATTATTTCCCTCCGATTCGGTGGGAAATAAGCAATCTCTGCTTTGAACAGCCTCTGAATGGAAGTCAGTGCATGAGATGTGGTCTCGGATGACAACAGAGATGCTATAAAGATGACTTCACTGATAAAACCTGTTTTTTCCTCGACTCTTTGCCTCTTTTTCGTTTTTGAGGCTGTACAAAACCCTTTAGAGACTTTCTCGCCTGTCACTCTTCCCCTGCTCTGGGGAACTTTGCCCTTCCATTCCCAACTCCCTTCTCCCAAAATGTGGTCCTCTTTTGTGATTGCATCTGGGCCTGTCTGTACAGAGGCCACTCTGTGCTTGTTCTGAAGTCCATGGAGACATGGTTTCTCTCCCCTCCTAAGCCACAAGCTCCAAGGGCGGAGACCTGCCTGGAGAGAGCAGGGTGCGGGTGGCTGGTAACAGAGTGGCAGCCAACCCAGCGCTTGCTTGATCCCATGGAATGTGCCCATGAGCCCCTGCCCCCCACGCAGGACCTGCAGGCTCCGGCCTCTTCTGTTTGTGCTCCTTGGGAGATGCCAATATTTTTTTTACTTTCATAAAATCCACCCCATGGAGGCCATCTACCCTAGATAGACCCAAGCCTCTGTCAACTCTGTGGGTGGAACTGAGGCCTTAGCCAGGCCCTCCACGGACCCATCTCCGAAGGCTCCCTGTCGCCTTGACGTCATACCTGCAATCCCACCTATAGACTCCACCTCGCTTCAGACCTCAATAGTGGCATGAAATTAAGCCAGACATCTCGGCCCGTCTCTGCACCGTGTTCACCTGGCCTGGAGCCTGTCCCTGCTCTAGTGGCAGTTCTGATCACCCGGCATGTGCCTGGCCTTGGTCTCCTTGGTCTCACATAGTATGGGGACTCTGTCTTCTTCTTGAAAATCCCCCTCCCTACCACACTGAGGGCCCCAGCCCGGTTTTTGTAGCCCTCTTCCTGAAGAAACATTTTTCAGGATCCCTGCTACCTGCCTGGGTTCCTGACTAGCATCTCTTTGCATATCTTGTTTCTGAGTACAGCCCTACCTGGGGGCACCTAGGGCATATTATACCCAGACTCTTATTTTGTTGTCCGGTGACTTCCAACATAAGTCTGACTTCCCGAGGACAGGCAAGCTCCTCAGTACGTGTCTAACCACAGTGGATGTGCTGAGCTCCAGGTCTGGAGCCTCCAATGTCCCCATCTTATTGGAAGCAATTAGTCCATATTCAGCAAAGGCTCACACACAACATATTCCAGTGTCAGATACTTAATAGGCTCTAGGCACGGAACTAGGTAGCAGCAATATAGCACAGACAGCAGGCATCATGGAACTCAGTGGTTATTAGTGTCTAGCTAGGCTGGGCCTGCTCTTGCCCAAATTTCAAGAAAATAAGGTCCCTCTGCCATTGCCTACCAGCTCCAGCTCTACCCATCTCATCCCGAGGGCCAGCCACAGTTCTTAGCCCAGCTCTGCAGCACAACCTCTGTCAGAGGAGGTGGTGAGCTATGTTGCTTGATGGCTTATCTCAGTCACTAAGCCCTAGAAACAGAAAGAGAACGTGCTTGAATTTCCCTGCTATCTGTGAATTCCATGGTGGGGTGGGGGGCAGCCTGTTGTTTTCAGAGAATGACAGTGCTCTGGGAGGCCCAGGGCCCTTTTTAAAGCTGGCAGTAGGTCATTTTTCACAACAGAAGTGCCAAAGGGAGTGTGCCAACCATCAGCTGACACCTAAGGCTGGAGAGCAGCCGGAGCAAATGGGGCAGAGAAAGCCTTAGCATGCAGGTCACCAGACCCAGGCTCCTGCTGTCCCCATTTCCAAAGGCAACCATCAGCCGCCACACAGCTCTGCCGCATGACACGAGTTTTGGAGCCAAAGAACCTAGCCAGCTCCCGGCACTGCTGCTTACTAATGATGTGACCTTGGGCAAGTCACTGTAAGACTCAATATCTTCTTCTGCTGAAAAGGAGACAACTCAGAATGAAATGAAATAAATATAAAATGTGTTTGAAAAAAACAAAGCACAATGAAATTCTAGTGATAACTGCTGCTTCGATAGCCATTCTGCTCTGGATTGCAATTCTGTTCTTGAGAAGCACATTTAGATGACAAAGTGGAGCCCCATGGGTCTGCAAAGGCCCTGAGGGCAGCAGGCACCACAGTTGGAGCCAAGGGCAGCAGCAGCCCAGGCTCCTGACCTGCAGGGCCTGGCCCAGAGTTTGGGGCAGCACTTCAGGTGACTCACTTGCAGGGCTTTCCAAAAGCCCTGGGCAGAAGTGGCTGTTTCAGGGCTCTGGTTCATTGGCTCTTTCAGGGCTTCAAAAGTGGCTTGTGGAGATCTTAAAACCCATCTCCTAGCCCTCTGGCACGCTGTGACCAACTGGCACCCATGTATGTCCTTCCATGGCACCAATAGGTGTATGTCTTTCCATTAGAATGAAAAGATCCTCAGTTGTAGAGAAGCCACAGACCCATCTGGGGCACTCGGGCAGGGCCTCACCTTCTGGCTGCCTCCGCATCCATTTCTAATCACAAGAACTTGCTGGTGACCTTGAGACCATGCCTAGCGTGCTAAGCCCAGTGCCTGCTTTGCATACCAGGGAGAAGAGCAGAACATAATCCAAAGCGTTATTTTACTCTGGAATTCAACACATGCTGCTTTTCCTGCGAGAATTATTCCTTTAGTCATACTTAGTTTTGGTTAATAATATATTGAATTTGTATTCTTGGAGTACCTGTTCTCTTTGATGACTGGAGTTAGTGGCTTGGAAGCACATTCTGGGGACCGGCAAGGGGAATGGGGTGGGGACTACGCTGAGAACCTAATCTTGATGGCAATAACAGCCACATCAATGCTTAAGATTTGTTTGGCTACATTTATCGGGAAATTACCAACCAACTCCCCACTGTCAGAAATTGCCATTAATATGTCAGAGGCACGCACCGCTATGGCATTATGAGTCAGAAGGCAACAGAAGAACAGAACTGTAGGGGTCCTTCTCTGTGCTCAGGGAAGGACTGGGCCTCCCAAGAAAACATCTGTGCAGGAATGAGGAGCAAAACCTAGGGACGTGGAAATAGTGTGTTGCACACACAGCTCTATGGTCTGGGGACAGCGTGTCACCAAGAAACATGGAAGATGTTTGGAGGCAGGAGGGAGGTACACTCACTCAGCACCTGTTACCTGCATGCTGGGCACGGCATGCAGATGATGCTACTTCTTTTTCGGCACGAGGCCCTGGTTCTGGACCCAGTTGGAACCAGGAGTGCTATATGAGTGGTCTCTCCTGACTTCCTCCATTCCATACATATTTCTTGTGTGCCTCCTGTGTAGCAGACTTCTTGCTAGGTGCTGGGAATGCAGCACTGAACAAAAGAGATGCCAGACTACTGTCTTGGAATTTACTGGCTGCTGGAGAAGCAGACACTAAACAAGAGGGATAAATATTATGAAAAGGAAGCAGAGGCTGAGGGAGTAAGAGACTGTTATTCAGAGCCTGAGAACAAGAGAGCTTCCCTGAAGACAGGACTTTAAACAAAGCCTTGAAAAACTGGGAGAGGAGGGGAGGGGAAGATGGAGGGAGGATCCAGCAAAAACAGCCAGTGTCAGGGCCCAGCCCGAAGGAGTCCGGAGAGCTTGGCACAGCTGAAAAAGAGGAGCCCGCAGAGGACCAGGGGAGAACCCAGAGAAGGGAGGCCTGAGATACAGTCTGGGTTCCATGGTCAAGGACCTTGCAAACCATGTCGAGGACACATTTTCCTTAGGCAACGAGAAAACACTGAAGGATTTTAATCAGGAAAGTGACAGGACAAGATTTGCATGCCACACATGCCCACCATCTAACGAGCTCAATTTGGCAGTTGTTTCCCTTGAAAAATGGTAATACACTTAACCCATTGCCTACTTCAGAAAATCAGCCGAGAACAGGTCATCTGTAGCAGCGGCAGAACCTCTAGGCACCATGAGTGAAGGATGGGGACTGAGGCTTCTTTTGGTTGCTGTTGTTGACAATGGCTTGAATACAGATTGCTTCGTTTTAGGATTGCCTTGTTCACCCAGAGGAAATCTGCAACCAGCCAATTTGTGCAACTCTGAGATCATTTGCATCGTCCTTTCTGGTGTCATGTCATACTGTTCTTCCCAGGAGGACAAGCCTCCTCCTGGCTCAGAGTATGTCATCGTCTGGGAGGGGGAGGCAGTTGGAAGGGTCGGTGCAAGGCTGGATCTGCGTTTGGGGATTGTTCTTGTTGCTTTAAGCCCTGGGCAGCTGTTTCCAGGGGAGCAGAATGCTTGGCATCGATTTCAACTTACGGAACATATTCTTGAAGCATCTTTCAGAGGCTCCGTGGGTTGTAATGGGTTTCTGATATCATGACAACTGCTTTTTGGCCATGGTTGGTTAGCTCCGTTGGATAGAGCATCGAACTTCCAGCCAAAGGCACAGGCTTCATAGACACGCAGCTCTGTTTCATGGGTATGGATGATGCCTTGAACTCCAGCCAGCCACAGAGATAAACAGGCCTGGGGTTGAGCCTGGCTCCCCCAGTGAGTAGCTGAGACTGGCAGTGAGTTACTGGAACTGTCTGCTTCTGTGCGAATTCTTTCCCTGTTAGATGGGGAGGATAATAACACCTTTCTCCCAGGGTTGTTGCAAGTGTCAAATGACACTGAAGGATTTAAATGAGATCATGTGAGGTCACATGGTAATGCACCCTGGGGCACAGGCAGCTGCTTATAAACGGCAGCTCTTTCTCTTCTTGGAACTGAGGGCCCCAGACAAAAACATGCAGATGACTCCAGGCTCTCCCAGGGAGACAGGGAAAAACAAGTCCAAGTACAGTCTCTCTCCACAGTGGGTCAGAGCGCTGGCTTCGCATGGCCAAAGAGAGAAGGCACAGGATCCTGTGTTGCTTGGGAATAATTCCAAAGGTGGCTTCGGAGATGCCTAAGTTAGAAATGCCAGGGGAATTCAGAGCAGGGCCAGGACTTCCAGGCATCTGAGGTCATTAAACGTGACTCGGGGCCTGAGGCTGCATGTTGCAGAGTGTGGAACGGGCCAGTTGGCAGGAGGTTCCCCATGGTGGCCTAGACTGAGGACCCAGAATGACCTGAGATAAGAATAAGCACAGGGCAGTGGTTAGGAGTGTGGACACTGGAGCCGGAGGGGTTGGAGCATATTCAAACCCTGATTCTCCCACTTCTGGCTGCGTAACCTTGAGCAAGTCATTCAGCCTCTGCCTCAGTTTCCTTTCCTGCAAATGGTGGTAATCCTATTATCTACCCTGTGGCATTGTGGTAAGAGTTAAATGAGAAGCATGCCAGGTGTGTGATGAGCAATCCACAGAATAGCTACTCCTCCTAGGAATTACGCCAGGCTTTGCACACCTCCAGGACTTGGGCACGTTGGGCCTTCTGAGCCCCACAACCTGGCTCCCGTGCTCTCTGGAGGTGTGCAAAGCCCACTGCCTGTGCCCCCCACTCGCCATGCTGCATTTTCAGCATCTGTTTTTGTGTCTATCTGTCTCCCCAGCAGACTGTGATCTCCTTGGGGGCAGGCTCTGCATCCCACTCATGCTGCATGTCAGTGGCAAGTACAAGTTCCTAGCCCATCATAGGTGCTTAATAAATCTTTGCTAAATGAGCGAATGCTGACTTGATGCCATGGCGCCCATGGCAGTCTCCAACTGGCCTGCTGCTCCTAATCTCCGAACCCCCGAACTTCTCCCCTACCCTGGGCCTCAGTGTTCTCATTTATGGGAGGAAGGGATTTGCCTAGAATTAACTTCAGGTCCCCACCGAACTTAAAGAAACTGTGATTTTTGTGATTCTACAGCTCTTATTTTGTGACCCTGGGCTCAGAGCTTTCTAAGAAGATCCCGCCCCCAACTGTGTAGTGGAGGAGAGTAGAATGGCTTATTTTTGGTGGAAGTTGGGGGTAGAAGTGAGAAGCAAACACTCGAGGAGGAGAAGAAGTTCCTGCCCCGGCTGCAGAAAGACACCGTGGATGATTTCCAGTGAGTAGCCGGAGGAGTGGAGGCTTGAACCGCCAAGCTGTGAGGTTTCTCAGTTGCTTGACTGCCAGTCATTAGTGTGTGACTCTACAGAGATGGGCCATTTCTTGGAAAACCATTTGAATAACTGAGAGCAAATGGGATTGAGGATGCTGGCTGGCATCTGGCCAGGACCGCATGGCTCTCATTCATCCACACGGGGACTTAATTTGTCTCTGCTAATGTTGCCTATTGATTATCTCTCGTAAGATTTTCTTTCAGGTGTTTCTCTGCAAAGTGTTTCTATTGAGTGGGCCTCTGGGAATGTGGTTTCTGGGGGCTCTGTGAGGGGAGAGGAGTGGGGAGCAGAGCTGGGTAGTGTCTAGGATCAAGGGAGGCCTGGGGAGCGATGGCCAGTGGAGAAGGCAAACCTCGTGCCACGTCTGCACAAAGTGACTATGGCCCTGACTCCAGGGGTCCTGGGGCCAGATAAGCCCTGGCGCTGCCACCCCCAACCTTGTCCTGGTCGTCAGTCTCCCTGGGTCTGTTTCCACAGGGCGTGCTGCAGAAGTGACTTGTGAACTCTACACGGCTGTACACACGTAGCTTTTTGTGTTATTCCCTCCCAGTCCACAAGCCACAGCTGGCTTTGAATATTCACATTCATGGAGAAAACTATGACCTGGAGAATTTCAGGTAATGGATAATCCAAAAATTTAATTTGACTTGAAGCTTGTAGTGTGCAATCCCCATGCCCTTACCTCATTCTGAGAAATTCTATTTTCAGAAATCGGAGGCTGTCTGGATTTAAGTTTCAAAAACTCAGTGTTTGAGATTTAATGACTTTAAGTCTGGGATGGGGGAAGTACAGTTGGGCAGCCTGGAAGCACGCTGGACTGTGGGAAGACTGAGATTAAAGGTATGGCCTGGCTGGTTGAATGAACGCGTAACGCATTAGAGCTGAGGCTGTTGCTTATGCAGTTTCTTGCTTTACCTCCATCCTCATGCACCCTGGCCAGCCCCACTAATCTGTGCTGACCAGAGGGTGATGCTCGAAGTGCCTCCGGCCTTCCATCCCACCCCATCCTTCCACTCTTTCTTCAAGCACAACTGCCAATCTGCTTATGTCACTGTCCTGTTTAAACCCCATCCCACTACCCCCACCACCACCAGTGGCTCCTTGTGACCTACAGGCTGATACTGAAACTCCTACTTGCCCAGGGTAGGCTGTCTGGCTCTGGTCTCCCATCTCCCATTCACTGTCGAAGCCCCAGCTCTGTCCCCCACCCCCGGAGTCCTCATCCTATGCGCTGCCCTGGCCATACAAGCCGTGTGTCCCGCATGCCTGGGCCCCGTCAGCTTTCACTCTCCTGCTTCCCTGATTTCCTTCTGTTATTTCCCCCCACCAATCGTGAACCCCTTTGTTGGAACGAGGAGTCCCCCCACCCCCATTCCTCCACCCAGAGGCAACTGGGTGTCCAGTTCTCAATGTCCATAGCACAGGGTGAATATTCCTGATCTCAAATGCTGGCAACCAGAAGCATTTTAGGTTTTGGATTTTTTTGGATTTTGGATTTTTTTGGATTTTGGAATATTTGCATACACATAATGAGATACCTTGGGGATGGGACCCAAGTCTAAAAATGAAATTTATTCATGTTTCCTATACACCTTACACACAGAGCCGGAAGGTGATTTTATATAGATTGATAATCGTGTGCACGAAACAAATTTTTGCTGTGTTTTGACTGTGGCTCATCACATGAGGTCAGGTGTGGAATTTCCACCTGTGGCGCCATGCCAACGCTCAAAACGTTTCAGACTTTGGAGGATTATGGATTTTCCAACTAGGGATGCTCATCCTGTATTCTGCATCATCCCTCTCTCATTGTTTTCTACCTGTTTGCTGATATAGATCCTTCACCAACTTGGAGCTCCTTGATTCTTGATTTTTTTATTTTCATATTCTAAGAGCATAGGGTATGGCATGGCACCTTAGCACACATTGAAACTTGGGTGGCAAGTATTTCAGGCCATTAACAGTAGGACTAAAGAGGAGAGAGTCAGGGATGAAATCAGAATGGGTGGTGTGCGTGGTTTCATCCGTGTGTGTGTGTGTGTGTTTGTGCTGTACACCCACAGACAAAGGATGAGTCAGTGTAGCCTCTGAGCCCACCTCCTTCCTGGGTGTAGACAATCAGCACTGACCACTGTCCGGGCCACTGAGAGGGTCTGGCAGTACTCGGGAGGCCTCAGCACCCTGTTGGGACCTCTGCTTTACTAATGACCTGCCGTGTGGCACTAAGCAAGCCATCAGCATTCTCTCAAAGAATTCAGAGAGTGCAGGCAGTGTGGTCAAAGAGGAAGAGGCATCAAAGAGCTGATCTAAGGTCAAGAAAATGCTTGCAAGCTTGTGAGATTTTTCCATTCCATTACTGTTGGTGCTAATAATAGTAATGTTAAGTAATTGAAAAATAGAGGTCTTCCAGCTTCTAATTAAATCAGAATTTCCAGCAGCAGTTGCGGGGGGGCGGGGGCAAGAGTTGATATTATTATTTTTAGGGACAGGATCTTGCTCTGTCACCCAGGCTGGAGTCCAATGGTGCAATCATAGCTTACTGCAGCCTTGAACTCCTGGCCTCAAATGATCCTCCCACCTGGGCCAGGAATTACAAGTGTGAGCCACGGCACCTGACCTATTTTTAAAAAATAAAATAAATTACCAAAAATAAAGAAAAGCTCCGCAGATGATTTGAACCTGCATCCGCGGTTGAGAACCCAAGGTAGCCCCTCACCTGGGCTCATGTGGGCTGGGACACAGTGCAGTCAGGCCAGGGCAGTACTGCCATGTATGGGGGGCTGCTCTCCTGATTCCAGTGACTGCAGTGCTGGCCAGGCAGCCGGCCACCTGCCAGGAGATGGGGCATATGAGAGACCACTTAGCAAGTCTCAAAGGGATGATGCTCAGGGATTAGAGGGGATGTGGCTTGATTTATAGCAGGAGAAGATTGGGTTAGATCAAAGCCCCAGAAGGGTTCCCAGTGAATATCTGTCCTTTGTGATGTGGGGACAGACTAGGAACCCTGCTGCCATGGAAGTTGTGAGACTCTCACAGATGCTTTACTGGAGTTGTAGGGTTCTGGGTGCAGTGAACCCCCTTCCCAGCACTGAGTGGGAAGATATTGCAAGGCTTGTGTGGAGCCAGCTGTGGACAACAAGGGCAATGGGCCAGGGACCAGCTTGGCTGCTCACTGACCTCAAACCCTGGGCGCACCCCTCCTCCTGCCTGGGCCACAGTCTCCTTCCTGTCTGTGATTTGAGGAGGCAGCGTAGTGAGCGTAGTGAGCCAATTCGCAGCCAGCCTGGCGCTTGTTTGTACACACTTGTCAGTGCAGAAGACCCTGTTTGCTGGGGGTGGGGGTGAGAGGAGGATTGGCTAGAGTGAGGGCGCCCAGCATTCACCCTGGGGGTGGCGCAGAGGTTAGGGGTACTTACTGGTCTCTGGCAGAGTTGAGGGAACCCAGACCCCTGTGCTCCCAGCCGCTGCTCAGACTAAAGGCTTCCTGTGCCACTGAGTGGGTTGGAGGGAAGGGGAGAGCAGGGTAGATGGGCCTTATGAATGAAAGTTGCTTTGGGAGGGGGAGGGAGAGAAGGGGAAGGAAGGGGAGAGGGAGCGGGGAGGGCACAGAGGAAGGAAAAATGCAGCTTCATCTGCTTGTTTGTGTTTCTTGTATTTAAGATGCCGACTCCTAGCATATTTTTAAATCCATCAGACATGAAAGGCTGATTTAAATAGACCGCAGTGTGAAGCTGATGATTTCACTTGCCACAATAGGGAAGCTGGCAGGGCTCTGGGCAGGATCCAGCACCTCCCTCCTCGCCAGGGAAGCTGCTGAGCAAATCGCTCTGGGCTAGATAGACGTCCAAGCCAGGTGCTTTCCCCTCCCTGATGGGGACGTAGAGAGAGGAGGAGGGATGGCGGGGAAGAGGAGGAAGAAGTAGGGCAGGGAGGAAAGTGAAGAAGAGATGGGTTAAAGGAGGGAAACTGAACTTGAGAAATGAACTAGCCCCCCATCCTCCTGGGCCTGGAAAGCTTCCTAGCTCAGGTCATCCTGACTCCCTGTACCACCTGTGCTATATCCTCTCACTTCGCCCTCAGATCCAGGGCTGTGGGCTGTAGACAGGGGCCTTGTAATCCTTTGCACCTAATTTCCCACCTGCATTTCTAAGAGCAGAGCTTCAGAAAGTTCATCCTGTGAGGCAGCCTGTTTCTTGCTGGACAGCACTGTTGGAGATAAACTCCTCCGTTGGGATACATTGAAATCCTTTCGCTCTGCCACCACCAGTTC
This sequence comes from Symphalangus syndactylus, assembly GCF_028878055.3. NCBI lineage: Eukaryota > Metazoa > Chordata > Mammalia > Primates > Hylobatidae > Symphalangus > Symphalangus syndactylus. The sequence continues at coordinate 151,317,431 of NC_072427.2, read as the reverse complement.
TAATCCGGCCCTCCTGAGTCCCTCAGAATAAGCTTAAAGCCAAAGTCAGCCCTTCATCCCTGAACTGCATACTCCGGTTTCCTCTTCAGCGCCAATCCTTCAACGCTGATTTCTAGTCTTTACCGTAAATTATTACATTGCAAATCTCTGCAAAACCAACATATTTCTGGGTGTTAATTAATGTATCTCCTGCCATAGTCAATGTAACAAAATTCCAGGAACCACACAAGATTTGTGCCACTTGTTTTTGTTGTTGTTGTTGTTGTTGCTGTTGTCATTCAACAGACTCTGACGGTCTACTCTGGGGCTAGGCGAGGGGCTCCTGTCGGCATACAGGATACGAAGGTCTGTCGACCAGAAGCTTGTCCACAGGTGGTGGGGCCACACTCACAGAGAAGCGTGTTCATGGGCAGCGGTAGAAGGTCCAGGAGCATTGAGCGCCCTCCCGCTGCGGAGCTGAGAGTCCGGTGAGGTGGGGTGAGGCCCTCAGGGGAAGGAAGGCAGGAGTTAGGTAGAGGCATTTGTATGGCATGTTAATTTATGCTTGTGCATTTCTAGCTGTTTCCTCCCCTCAAGCACAGTGAAGCACCAAAGGCTGTACGTGAGCTTGTCTTCCATTCCAGCTCTCTCCTCTCTTAATATAACGTGAGACAAACACTGAGTGTCTTACAGCTTCAGTTGCTGGGGATCAAAGAGAATTGAATCCTTCCTTCATTCGTGGAACATAAATGTTTGTGACAGTGTTTCTTCTTAAAATTTTTTATTGTGGTAAAATATAAATAACATAAAATTTACAATTTTAACCATTTAAAAATGTACAATTCAACGTCATTAAGTATATTCCCAATAGTGTGTGCAACCATCACCACCATCCATCTCCAGAACTCTGTCATCATCCCAGTGCGAAAGTGTTTTTAGAAACCATATATGTAAAGGCAGGTCAATTAGGAATGTGCTAGCTGAAGTCTTGACTGGACAGCAAACTCATCCATCCACCTACCTACTGTGTTTATGTACCAGGCTTGATAAATACAGAAACGAATGAGACCAGAACTACAAGGTAAGAACCTCGTAGTCTGTGATGCTGGGCCCCCTGTCCTACTTCAAAACAGAGTGGGAAGATATAAAGTATTCTTAGATGAGTCTCTGATGGAAGGAATTCAAGTTTTACTTCTTCTCCTTTCCCAGGGAAATGGGAGGTGCTCTCACCCATGGCCTCAGCCTTTCCAGTGCAAGAAGTGTGGGATCTTCTCTCTCTTTTGTATATTGTTTTGTTTTGGTCTCTTGCATGGGGAGACAGAGGACGATGTAATAACTATCATTTGTTTAGAGCCTTTCAGCTGACTAAGCTCTTTCTCAGGAGTTCTCTTTTGACCTTCACACTAGCCTGTGAGGGAGTAAGGCAGAGAGCACTATTTTGCAGATTTGAAAGCAGGCTCAGAAGATCAAGCAGTTCCAGGTTTTGCCCAGGGCCACACAACTTGCGTGCAGGTCCTTATTCTGAGTGGGCCTTTGGGGCTAGAGGAAGCGGCTGAGAGAGCCACAGCTGGGTAAGGGCAAGGAAGGCTGTTTTCACAACAGGAAGGAGGAGAACAGGGCAGGGAAGCATCTTTTGTGTAGAGGCGTGGAGCCCAAGTCAAACTGAGTTGTTGAGCTGCCTGTGGGTAATGGATTGCTACTAGCGGCAGCTGGGGAGGCCGCGGGGTGTTGAGACGGATGCTTTGTTGGGCACCACACTGTGTGAAAGGCAGTTGAGTCGCAGCAGCTGGAACGTGCCAACACTTTGTTTCAAAAGCAAGAAGCAGCAACTCATTTGCATCAGTGAGGCAAATCCTAAGGTCTACCTAGGCCACAGGTTAGGGACCTGGGACTCCAGTGGAGTGGCTCACCAGGGGGTGGGCCTTGTTCCTGAGAAAGGATGCTCTGCCCTCAGTTGTTCCTACAAGGTAAATGTTATTTGTCAGACACTGTACCAAACATGTGGCTACAGAGACGAATGCTCCTGCCCTCAGGAGCTCAGTCCAGTGCCTCTAAATCATTGGAGCCCTGTGGGCAGTGTGTATGAATAAGCACCATACAGAACGGCGCAATTTCCTTCAGTGCAGAGTGGCCTGGACAGCCCATGCACCTGATGTCGGGCCACACCCTGACACTCTGCCCTTGACCTAGTGCAACATGTGCTCAGTGAATCCCAGTTCCAATCATGTTTCCCAAATTCATTCTGAGCTTCACATGTTTTGATTTCTATTTATAAATTTTTCTTAAAAAATCCCATTCTCTCTATGTTCTTCAGGCATTTTTGCTTAGCATTGTGGTGTTGTTTATGGGTGGTATTTGTTTTTATAGGTCAGATGGATCCACTCATAATTCATTATGATAGCACAGGCCTCACTGGTCCTAGGAGTCCTTATTTGCTGGGAGAGGAGTCTCTTGGTGCTATGACAAGAGCCTGCAAGTACCACGTTCGAACCAGAGCCAAAGCCTTAATGAAGTCCCAGCTCTGAGAGGGGGTCAGCTCTTGCACCTGACTTAGCCCTAGCCCCAGAATGATAAATGACACACTTTGCCCAAGCTCCTCAGTTTCTGCGTTGATTTCGGGTCCTCTGCCAAGCACCATATGGTTTCCCAATCCCTGTCATTTCTAGCAATGTTCTCCCTAAGTAGGGCACTTTGATTAAATTGGTTCCACTGAATTGTGTAAAAGGTGGAGTTATGATGTTCTTTGTCACTGCTATTGTTAGTAATTAATATGTCTATTAATAGAAACATCAACAGAGTTAGGAAGTGGGGGAGGAGGTTTAGAAGGTGGTTGTATCCTGTTAACCCTCTCCCCTGACAGATAAGAAGGGATAGAATAACCAATAAAGTGAAAAGCCTATGGCTTTTGACTAAACTTTGTTGGAATTTGTGCAGCCTCTTTCTGCTCCCCAGAGGAAGGGAGGAGAGGTGGCAGTGCTCCTAGGACCAGGTCAGAAACCAAGCTCGGGCTTTGATCACAACCAGCAACAACAGGCTACTTAAGTCTTGGGTTTTGTATGCATGTGTACCCATAATTTCATTATTTATTTTGAAGTAATGAAGCTGGCTTTTTTAAAGAAAAGCTTCAGATTTGCCCTGATTTGCAGTCTTCCCCTGCAATCCCTTTTGAGTAAAGCTTTGTAGGATGACTGACTGGATTCTTAGAAGGACAGGGAAGATGATTGTCTGAGCATGTCTGGCCTCTCTTTACTTCCCCTGAGAGACTGGGTAACTCCTTGGGCAGCTCACCTCCTCCCGAAGGGCAATAGAAGCTCAGGAAGAGGGGAGGCGTTCTCAGACCTGAAGGGCCTCCTCCTTCTTAGAATCCAGAAGAAAGGAGAGACCTTAGAGAGGAGGGTAGAGGTCAAGCTAAAGAAAAAGGCCAGAGTCCTAGCTGGGTGGTGTGAAGTGTGAGAAAGAAAGCAGAGATTGGCAAGCAGAATTTGGTTTGTGCACAGGACAGGTGGCTACCAATGTAAGCTCTTTGAGACTTTAAGCTATTTTAAATATGTTTAAAGACCTAAAGTAAATCATGTCTAAAGAACTAAAGGAAAGCGTGAGGATAGTGTCTCGCCAAATAAAGAATACTGATGAAGACAGAGAAATTATAATAGGGAACCAGACAGAAATTCTGGAAATGAAAAGTACAATAATGGAAAAGAAAAATTCACTAGACAGGCCCAACAGCATATTTGAACAGGCAGAAGAAAGAACTAATGAGCCTAAAGATCAGTCAATTGAGATTACCCAATCTGAGGAACATAAAGAAAAAAGAATGAATAATAATAAACAGAGCCTCGGAAACCTGTGAGACACCATCAAGCATGCCAAACGCACATAATGGGAACTCCAGAAGGAAAGGAGAGAAAGAAGTAGAAAGAATATTTGAGGAAATAGGGACCAAAATCTCCCCCAATTTCATGAAAACTATTATTAATGTGCACATTCAAGAAGCTCAACAATCTCCAAGTGGGATAAACTTAAAAAGATCCATAGCTGCACGTGTCAAAATGAAACCATTGAAAAACAAAGAATTTTGAAAGCACAGAGAAACAATTCATCAAATACAAGCATTCCTCAATGACACCAACAGCTAATTTTACATCAGAAACCATGAAGGCTGGAAACAGTGGGATGGCACAGTCAAAGTTCTTTAAAAAAAAAAAAAAAAAAGCTGTCAATCAAAAATTCTATATCTGGCAAAACTATCCTTCAAAAATAAAGGATAAATTAAGGCATTTCCAGATAAACTGAGAAAGTTTATCTCTAACAAGAGAGTTTGTCTCTAACAAGCCTGCCCTACAAAAAATAGTAAAAGCAATCCTTCAGGCTGAAATGAAAAGGCACAAGATAGTAACGTGAATCAATGTGAAGAAATAAAGAGCGCTAGTAAAAGAAATTATGAAGTCAGATATAAAACAGTACAAATTTATTTTTTGTTGGTAACTCTTTTTTTCTGATTTAAATAAAAAACTGCGTAAGGCAATAATTATAAATGTATGCTGATGGGCACAAAATGTATAAAGATGAAATTTGTGACAGTAATAGCATAATAGAGGGGAAAACGGGACCACTTTAGAGCAACATTTTTGTATACTTGAAATTAAGTTGATATTAACACAAACAGATGGTTATAAATTCAGATATTAATGGTAATCCCCAGGGCAACTACCAAGAGAATAATTCAAAAATATATAGAAAATGAAATGAGAATTAAAGAAAATATCTATTTAACCTAAAAGAAGGCAGTAATGAAAGAACACAAGATTTAAAAAGACACATGATGTATAGAAAATAAATAGCAAAGTGGCAGACAAATCTTACTTTTTCAATTATATTAAATGCAAATAAATTAAACTTTCCAATTAAGAGATTGGAAGAATAGATTTAAAAAACATGATCCAACTATATGCTCTCTCCAAGAGACTCACTTTAGATTTAAAAGTACAACTAGATTGAAATTAAAAGGATGTAAAAGATATACAATGCAAACAGCAATAAAAAGAGAGCTGAAGTGGCTATACTAATATCAGACAAAATTGGCATGGTGGCTCACACCTGTAATCCCAGCACTTTGGGAGTCCAAGGCAGGCAGATCACCTGAGGTCAGGAGTTCAAGACCAGCCTGGCCAACATGGTGAAACCCCATCGCTACTAAAAATGCAAAAAAATTAGCCAGGCATGGTGGTGGGTGCCTGTAATCCCAGCTACTTGGGAGGCTGAGGCAGGAGAATCGCCTCCCAGGAGGCAGAGGTTGCAGTGAGCCGAGATCACGCCACTGCACTCCAGCCTGGGCAACAAGAGGGAAATTGCATCTCAAAATAAATAAATAAATCAAGTTTGAGACAAAAATTGTCACCAAAGACAAACAAGGACACTTTATAATGATAAAGGGTCAATCCATCCAGAAGAAATCACTATTATAAATATATTTGAACCTAGCGATAAAGCCCCAAAATACATGAAGCAAACTGAGGTCTTTGAGAGTAGAGAAGGCAGCTTTGTCCTAAATATTTGACTTCCATAACTCATTATAGTGGTTAATATCCTATCACTAGGGTCTCATTCCTTTGAGTTAAAGGTTTGCCTCCCCTACGGTTCTTTGTTAAAGTATAAATATGGCCCTGGAAGCCACCAGTTGTGTTGCAATTCCATTTAGCTGAAGTTGGTTTAAGCTCCGTTGGAGCAGTGACTGCTAGTGACAGAGACAAACGGTTGAGCCATTTTTGATAGACTGTATAGGTATGGTCTGGCCTGGGCCCAGGAGGAAAGCAGGGAGAAGCATCTCAGAGTGGGTAGAAGTATTAAGAATAGAGAAAGAGTGTAGGATGAGGAGCAGGGAGAAAGCTAAGGCATCACAGGGGAACAAAAAAAGTCCCACAGGGAGTGTGGGGTGAAACAAATGCCAGGCAAGGAGCAAAGCAACTGGGGCATTGCGTTGTGACGAGGTTCTTGGTTTGGCAACTCAGCGCTGAGGGCAGCATCAGCCCCTAGAAGAAGCAAAAGGTATAAGAACAGGGGAGCAGGCGAGAGCCAGGGATGGCAATGAGCACAGGCCATTCACTGGTAAATACCCAGGAGTTGTGACCAGGTCTGAGCTGCCGAGTGGTTCCTGGACCACGACAGAGAGGGAGGGAGGGAGAGAGGACTGGGTGCTGAGATCAGGCAACAGGCACTGGAAGGCTATGGGCACTGATAGAAAAACCAGGAAACCAGGAAACTCATAGGAACAAAGAACAGCAAGAAGCAAGCCAGGTATGAGCTCAGAACGCAGGCAAACGGGCTGGGCAAACAGATGCTCAGACGAGGTTGAGTTTGTGAAAGTGCCCAGTTCCGGGCAGATGCTTAGTAACTGTTAGCTGGTTCTAAATATAAAACTGAGGCAAGGCAAGTGGCCAGGACAGCAACTCAATGTTGACAACAAAAATAGCCCCTACTTATTAATACCTCTTATATTCTGGGCACGTTGCTAGGTACTTTACATACATTATCTCATCTAATACTAAAATGACCCTGTGAGGTACACATCGAAAATTCCAATCTATAGATGAACGTGGATCCTGGTTAAGTGACTTGCTCAAGGCCATTACAACGATGTGAATGACACAGAGCCAGAAGGTTTCTCTGGCAGCCTCTGGGCCAGAGTGACAGCCCAGGGTGGCCCTGATCAACACAGTGGCTTAAAATGAATGGGAGGAGGGGAGCTGAGAGCTGGGGACAAGGAACTTCCCAGAGTTCCTCTGGAGTCCCAATTCCCCACTCTTTTTTTTTAAGACAGAATCTCACTCTGTCCCTCAGGCTGGAGTGCAGTGGCACCATCATAGCTCACTTTAACCTCAAACTCCTGGGCTCGAGTGATCCTCCTGGCTCAGCCTCCTGAGTAGCTAAAGCTACAGGCTCATGCCACCACGCTCTGCTAATTTTCAATTTTTTTTTTTTTTTTTTTTTTTTGTAGTGGTAGGGTCTTGCTATGTTACTCAGGCTGGTGTCAAACTTCTGGTCTCAAATGATCCTCTGGCTCAGCTGGGATTACAGGTGTGAGGCACCACACTCAGCCCTCTCCTCTTTTTAAAACGGGGGGTTGGGGAAGAGAGCATTGGAGGCCTAAAGACTCTCCTTGCTCCTTTCTCTCTCCTTTGAAGAATCATGGTGATTTACCCCACATGCCAGAAGGCCAGGCACTAGGGCACTAGGGCCACCCTTCCCTGCCCTAAACCTTGCATGGCCTGTTTCTAAATGGAAGAATGCAGCAGAAAGCAGGAGCAAGGAATTAGGAATAAAGACATTTGTGGGGTTAGGGAACCCCAGGAATGGTCTGCTTGCCCCATAAATCCCAATAGCTATATCTGCTTTTTGTCAAAAGCAGAAGAGTGAGTTTACTTCCTCCATGGCCACCATGACCTTCTAGCCTTCCTTTCCCTTCACGCACGTGACATACATCTCACACACACACACACACACACACACACACACACACTGGAGGGCCACCTCTGGGTGACCCAGGCATCCCCTCTCCCTGCCTCATCCTATTAATGGGAACACCACCACTGCTCTTCCCTAGGGGCAGGGAGTTTCCTGCAAATTCTCTTTAACCTTGGACTGGGGTCCAGGGCCAGCCTATGATGGAAAATAAATATGTCATCCTGTGCATCTGAGCAAGAAGAGCTCAAAGCATCAAATACCCCATCCCCTCGTTTTACTGATGTGGTGGGGGCCAAGGAGGGAGCAGGCTTGCTTAGGATCATGGAGCACCTCCTGGTACCCAGTCCTCATTTGTGTTCAGCACCCTCTGTGGGCTTTCTGGTTCCTGCAAGTGCTCAATGAAAGACAGGAGTCTGCAAAAAAGAGGTAGGTACTTGCCTGGTGACCCAGAGAGCCTCTGACTGTTTTGGGAGTCTGGAAGGAGGCTATTGGAATGCCTTGAGAACTCTGGCCAGTGGCCTCTCCCCTATCCATGTGGCTGTGTGGGGTTGTCTTCAACTATCTTGTTGGAAGCCTGTGGATACTTTCTGCCCCTCTCCCTCTCTGTGTGCCCCACTTGGGTGTGGACTACCCTCTTTCCTGTGGGGGCCTGGGTCTGCAGGCCCAGTGATTGCCAGTTATCTTTGTAATAACTTTCATTCGACTTCCTACTCAGGGCAAGAGTGCTGTAACGGCTGGCTAGTGTGATGCCAGAGCTGGCTGGGAACTCACCACCACCCAGCTGCAGGAATCCCACGGGGCCCAGATCATTCCTCCAGTCCAAATGCCCTGTGCTATTGCAATCGGGGGCGCTGAAGCCAGCAGCTACATTCTGTTCACTTCTCAAACACCAGCAAAATGCCAACATCACAGCCACACTGAAAAAAAAAATGCAGTGCTCTGAAATAAAGTAAAAGAAAATAAAATGAAGTCAGTAACTATGGCCCTCGTGCTGGGCCCCACTGCCTGCATGTCAGTCTACCCTGTTAATCATCACGTATGATTTTTCAAAGAGCTATTTTGAGAAACATTTAGAAAATGGCTTTTATATAGCTATATATACCTCATTTATACCCTCCAGAAATGGTCGCTCTGTTTAGCAGCAGATGGCTTTTTCCACTAGTTTTCTTTTCATTTCTCAGTCAAAGTTAAGTAGGAAGTCAACCTACTTCCTAACCCCAGGCATACACTTATCACCCACAGTCCACCCTGGAGTCAGGGTTGTAGGTGGGGGGTGAGGAGGAAAGGCCGTGGGTTCTCCCTAAGGCACCGTTCCAGAAAACCCAAGGGGACAAAGGCAGCGGGCATGGTGCTGAGAGGGAAGGCTCAAAGCTGGGATTAAGGAAAGAGCAGAGCCCCCGGGTAGGAGGTAGAATAGAATGTGGCTGCTCTGGTTTGCTGCAGTCAACAACTTGGGTATCTCAAGGTCCACGAAGCATGTATAAGACTATCCCTTTGGCCGCCAGAGAACAAGGGCCAAGCAAGATTAACTACCCTGGTGGCACCTGAGTGCTGTACCTTTGGCCTGCAGGAAGCCGCAAGTCGGGCCCTGCATGGTTGTCATGGCAACAGCAGTGCTGAGGCTCCTAAGGGCAAGGGGAGGAGAAGAGGGGTGGAGAAGGCACGTGGTGGCTTTTCTGGAAAAGCCCATCTGTTTCTTTCCCCTAGGAAACTAAGTCAGGGAAAACAACAACAACAACAAAGGAGGGATGGGCGTCTGGGGTCTAGAAAGAGAAAGGAGAGAAAAGACTCTGAGATGCTCCAAGAGCAGCTCTCCTGATGGGATGTGCTTCCCTTCCTTTTGGGGGAGGCGAGTGACTGACAAAGAAAAGGACTGGGCGGGCCCCCGTGGGCGGCATCTGTGCAGGAGCCATGTGCAGGATCAGGGCAGGCTCTGTGACCTCAGGTTTGCTGGGGGCAGTCCTTGTGGGACCCTATCAGCCACAACAGGATTTCTTCTTAGCAGGGTGGCCGACCTGAATGGTGTCCCCTCTCACTATGTCTTCTTGCTCCTTGAGGAACCTGGGAGAGGGGAAGAGATCGTGTCAGTGATGGAGAAGTTGACAGGCCCAGGGGCTGGCAACCTGGACAAGCCACCCTCAGGTTACAGGTCATCTGGGTCATACGGAGAGAACCCACCCTCACCACGGCATCAGAGACAGTCCTAAACATCTCCCCCTGAACAGTACAGGTGCACAACTGTAATTGTAAAGCCAGAGAGTTTAGTCGACATGGATCCTTCAAGACACCTCCTCCAGGAAGCCTCTCCTGATCCTCTAGTAAGCCTAAGTGCCCCTGACAGCATCTGACCCTTCCTCTGTCATGACCCCATCACCCAGCGTCACAATGCGTGGCTTCCCTGGCTGTGTCCCTCGGCAGAAAATGAGTTGCTTGGGACCGAGACTTATCTTTTGTCTCTGTGCCTCTGCAGCCTATCACAGTAACCAGCATACAGGTGAGGCTCCAAAATATACTGATGGGTTGTGACCTCTGCAGTAGGGCTGTGCCATGTGGTCACAGCTCCAGATTAATTGTAGGAGGTGAGGAATTAAAAATCATGGTAAACACCTTGTCTCTGCTTTATACTTTCAAAATGCTTTTGCATTACGCACCTCCTTCGATTCTCTTAACAACCTGTGAGTGGGCAGAGAAGGAAGGTGTGATTGATGTTCCTACCTTCCTGACAAAGCTCAGAGAGGCAGGGCATTTGCCTAGGGAGTCGGGGGCAGAGAAAAGCCTAGAATGTTTCCTCGTGATACTCCATAACCCCATAACCTCGCCAGTGCACACAGGAGTTGTTCTGGGCTCTTAATTACTCAAAGAAAAATATTTTTAAATGCCCCGGAATGAGTGCTGAGCACAAAATGGGCTCTGTTAAGTATTTGCTGGATGGATGAATAGATGGAATGCAATGAAGGCCTAGATGGATGGATGAATGAGTGAATGCTTAAGTATTGGAAATGAGTCCCAGCATGGTTTTGTTGTTTAAATTTTTGGTGTAGGCAGGGCCTTAAGGAACCAGTCTTTTCATGCTACCAGCACCATTACCTTGGTTACCTCCCATTGATTCCCCATCACAGCCCCTCTTCTTTCTGGTTTCTACACCCACTCCTTCCTCCCACACCCAGGAACTCATATTATAACCCATTCTTGCCTCCAGCTGGCTTCCAGCTAGTCCCTGCTAAGACATCAGTCAGTGCTGAGGGGCCTCTGATCTGACCTTTCCCAGAAGGATTTGCATTTAAAAAGAGCATCCCTAGGAAAAGGCAGCCTTTAAGACTCAGAAGAAGACTGTAATGGGGGTGACAGGCAGGGATGCTTTCTTTCCCAACATCATTGTTTCAGAAAGCCGCTCCTGACCCTGCAATCCCATACAAAGGCTTAGGACCCCACTGCCTATACTCAGAGGGCTCTGGCCAATAGGGAGGAAGGGGGGTCAGAGGCGTGGCCTGGGTGGAGGGAAACACGGTGCCTCCCCGAAGGCAGACACAGCTGGACACAGCAGTAACTGCACCTGGGGAGCACATCTCTTTACCTGGCCAGATGGAGCAGGGACTCTTTGGTGTTGTGACCAGAGTAGGCGCTGCATTCATAGAAGATCAGATTGTTCTCCTAGAATCATAAGACAGAGCGAATACAAGAGTATTGGAGAGAGAGGGGGCTGTGGGGGGTGGTGGGACAGCCCCCTTGTGCATCTACCTACAGCCTTCACTTCCTCTCGCAGGCCCCTTGACCTTCCTCATAATCCTTCCCCACTCTGTACATGGCTGATTTCTGTCTCCACAGGCTCCCTGACTAATGCAAGCTCTGTAACCATCTCCCAGGTGAGCTATAACAATTGTAAAACAACGAAACCATACGCCGTCTTAGTGCCTCTTTATACTTTCCCAAATTACTCTCAAGTACACACATGCTCATTCCAGGTTACACCAGCCCTGTGATTCAGGCAGAGACACAAAGACCAGGGTGGGCAAAATTCTTCCCCGTTTCACCGGCAGATAAGCTGCAGTGAGAGAGGGCACTTGGCTGGCTTGTTCAGTCCCACACTGAGTTAACGGCAGAGCTCCTTGCAGCATGCTTTTCCCAAGACAGTGGCATTCCATAGGCCTTGGGGACAGGTGTCATGAGGCAGTCCAGTAGGAATTCTCTTTCGCACCAGTTAATTAATACTCCAGCTGCCCTGGCTGTCAGCACTGGTGCACCAGACTGGCCATCAGCTCATTAGGATGAGGTTGTGCCGCCTGCATGGTGCAGGAGCCCTTGGTTAAGGCTCATCATATTCCATTGATCACTCCCATTAATAGATTACTGGTGTCATTAGGACACTGCTGATGGCACAGGGCCCTGGCTTTTAGATGGCCTCTTCTTGGAGGCTGATGCCCTGAGGGGATGCAGGCCAGTTGAGTGAGGACAGTTATGTGGTGGCAGCTCAGGAGGCTCTGCCATGCTCCCAGTGCAGCTTTCCCCATCTACACCCACAGGCCAGCTCCACCCTCTGCCCTTTTCACCCAGCCCCATGGGCTCTTTCTCTCCCTGTCTGCATTTCTCTCAGATCTGCAATCTCTTGGGTCAGTCTGTCAAAGAGTAGAGGTTCCATGGTGTGGGAATAGTGGGGAGAGAAGGACATAGGACTTAGAACTGGAAGACATGATTTGCCTTCCTGCTTTGAGTTCTGAGCCCACCTCGGATGAGCTGTGATAATGCGAATGCATCACTTAACTCCTGAGTCTCAATTTTTTTTTTTTTCACTAACAAAAAGAAAAGAAAATGGATAGAATCTTTGGGTCCAGGTTTGTCAAAGATCAGATAGTTGTAGCTATGCGGCATCATTTCTGAGGGCTCTGTTCTGTTCCATTGATCTATGTCTCTGTGGTGGTACCAGTACCATGCTGTTTTGGTTACTGTAGCCTTGTAGTATAGTTTAAAGAGAAAGGATTCCCTATTTCATAAATGGTGCTGGGAAAACTGGCTAGCCATATGTAGAAAGCTGCAACTGGATCCCTTCCTTACACCTTATACAAAAATTAATTCAAGATGGATTACAGACTTATATGTTAGACCTAAAACCATTAAAATCCTACAAGAAAACCTAGGCAATACCATTCAGGACATAGGCGTGGGCAAGGACTTCATGTCTAAAACACCAAAAGCAATGGCAACAAAAGCCAAAATCGACAAATGGGATCTCATTAAGCTAAAGAGCTTCTGCACAGCAAAAGAAACTATCATCAGAGTGAACAGGCAACCTACACAATGGGAGAACATTTTTGCAACCTACTCATCTGACAAAGGGCTAATATCCAGAATCTACAATGAACTCAAACAAATTTACAAGAAAAAAACAAACAACCCCATCAAAAAGTGGGCAGATGACATGAACAGACACTTCTCAAAAGAAGACATTTATGCAGCCAAAAAACACATGAAGAAATGCTCCTCATCACTGGCCATCAGAGAAATGCAAATCAAAACCACAGTGAGATACCATCTCACACCAGTTAGAATGGCCATCATTAAAAAATCAGGAAACAACAGGTGCTGGAGAGGATGTGGAGAAATAGGAACACTTTTACACTGTTGGTGGGACTGTAAACTAGTTCAACCATTGTGGAAGTCAGTGTGGCGATTCCTCAGGGATCTAGAACTAGAAATACCATTTGACCCAGCCATCCCATTACTGGGTATATACCCAAAGGACTATAAATCATGCTGCTATAAAGACACATGCACACGTATGTTTATTGCGGCACTATTCACAATAGCAAAGAGTTGGAACCAACCCAAATGTCCAACAACGATAGACTGGATTAAGAAAATGTGGCACATATACACCATGGAATACTATGCAGCCATAAAAAATGATGAGTTCGTGTCCTTTGTAGGGACATGGATGAAACTGGAAAACATCATTCTCAGTAAACTATCGCAAGGACAAAAAACCAAACACCGCATGTTCTCACTCATAGGTGGGAATTGAACAATGAGAACTCATGGACACAGGAAGGGGAACATCACACTCCGGGGACTGTTGTGGGGTGGGGGGAGGGGGGAGGGACAGCATTAGGAGATACACCTAATGCTAAATGACGAGTTAATGGGTGCAGGAAATCAACATGGCACATGGATACATATGTAACAAACCTGCACATTGTGCACATGTACCCTAAAACCCTAAAGTATAATAAAAAAAATAAATAAATAAAGGAATGTTTACCCTTAAACCTAAAAAAAAAAAAAAAAAAAAAAAAAAAAAAGAATCTTTGGGTCCAGGTATATTTTGAAATCCAGAATTTTCTGACTCTTACAAAGGTAATACATGTATATACCATATTTAATATAATACCCTCAGTGGATTTCAGACAGCACTCCATAATCAAACATATTACTATTTCTTCAGTGAAACCTTTGAATATTCAAGCAAAGTGAGGTTACAACCATGAATAGCCTCATGTCATTTCTGGTCAGATTTTTCTGCCAGATAAAATACAAAACAACCCTTTCTGTTTTCAGAGCTTTTTGGATTTCAGAATTGTGGACATGTAACTGTCTAGTGACCCTCCATGTAGACACCTGCCAGGCCCCTCCTCCTCCTTTCTCCTTGAGTCTTACCATCTGTGCTTGTTCTCCCAGGCTCTGAACTCATGAAACACTGTTTAGGATGAGCATGTGAAGAATTACAGAATCATGGGGCTGGGAAGCACCCCATCCTCCCAGACACACAGTTCCACGAAAACCAAACTCTGAGGCAGTACAAGAAGCCAAGGAACCACGTTTTGTTGCCTGATTTCCATTAAGCCCCATTGATTCCATTTTTGAGCAAGGCGCCCATGCTTATTTTAATGGTAGGTTTTCCAGTATGTCTCCTGAGTTTATCTTGAGTTCATGACTTTCAGGCTCAATCCTGACAGAAAGGATGAACTCTCTAACACAGTGGTCTGCAGAAGAACACACTGCTTTGCAGAGAGTGAGTTTTTTATCCCTGGGGGTGACTAAGTGGAAATGCAGATTGGAGGGGGATTGAAAAAAGTAAACTATTGCTATCTTAGAATTTATAATTCTGAGTTACAAGGAAGGGACTTTAGGATAATTCCCCATACCCTAGTGGTCCCTAACCCACTCCATCCTGCAACCTGTGGCTTTCTATGCAAAGTTCTACATGCACAGGAGCTGGCCATTCCCAGGATGCCAAGACACCCATCTTTTCCAGTTGCTTTCTTCCCATGGCACTTCCAGAGAAAGTCCCCACCAAGGCTCTTGGGCACTTGCCCGACTTCCCTCGGGGTCACACTCTGTCCAGACAGATGGAAATGCTTACTCTTTACCTTGGCAAGCTGCTCTCCGAGGCCCCAGGGGACTTCCCGCTCCTTCTCGTTGTCAAGCTTATTACCCAGCAGAAGAACAGGAACCCGGTCTCCCACAGCTTCCTGCAAAACAGAAAATGTTTTCAACTGAGAGGGGTGTCATCGGATTGCCCAGAGGGCAGGCTGACAATGTCGGCTGGACAGATGGGACCTGGCTTGAGAGTCCCCTGCTGCCATAAAAGGTGAGGCCGTAACAGAGGTATCCTGAAAGCAGAAAACAGCCGCCTTCTCCAGGAGCCTCAGTTTATCATGCTTCTGCAAGGCGCCTGAGGCCTGCCTGTGGTGTCTCCTAGTCCCTGTGTGTGCAATGACCGCTCCCCCTTCACGATGCTCCTTGGATCTTAGATGGAACAGCAGGCCCCCCAAGGTGTGCTGGATGAAGGGACAGTTGATGCCAACAGGCCGCATGCCCCCTTCCAGAGCTTACGGCACCCTGAGGGCATTCCTAATTGGCCAGGCTTAGTCCGATGGACCAAGGCCATGAATGCCCCATGGTTTGGAGTTGTTCTGGAGGCTGCTTTGACTAGAAACTGCATCACCAGAGGCCTCCTGATAGCACATAAGCTTCTGAGGGTTGGATCCAAATCTGCCTCATGGTCTTGCACCCACAAGGCTCCATAAATGACTGCCATGTGCCTCGCTGGAGGCGGGCGCCACAGACCCCTGTCACCGGGTGCTTTGGCTGTGAAGAAAGCCCTGTGTAAGAAGGAACATTGTGGCCATAGCAGCTGCACTGCTTGGGCCAGAAGTCACAGGTTTATTCAAGGTATCACATTGTTTACTTCCCCAGTGGCTGTGGCTTACCAACCAGGGGCCTGCTTCCCGGGTCTCCACCTCCTCCCTGGTGAAGGGGGCACTGTATGTATCTCTCCTGAGGGTGCCCAAAGGGCCCGGGACCAACTGCCATTCAGTGAGTAAATGTGGTAATGTGCACATTGAAGAAGGTTATTTTTACTTAAATATTTAATTAGGGGCTTTTAATCATAATTTAGTAACAAATAGTTATTCATTGTAGCTAAATGTTTTACTAAATAGAGGGACCTGTGGGATAACAGAAGCTAATAAGCAGTTACAGTTTTGCCAATACTTTAGCTGCTTTACTTGAGCATTTCAAATAAATGTCCAAAGTCCATCTTACAGATACACCGATTTTAAATTTAAATGCTATTATGTTTGAAATTAAGCCTCAATGTTTCCTTAATCTGTGCATTCGTTTTTACTGCAGTTTAATAGGGGAAAAAATTCTTATTTACCAAATGAGAAAGTTAAGGCTCAGAGAATCAAAAAGAACATTTAACACCATAAGCACTGAATTATGAGAACTCTTTAGTATATGGGTCCTCGCTTCTCCAATCTTTTCCTCCATATTCTTATTTCCAATCAAGTCTCTGCTACTTAGTGTCTTATTAACTGGAACTCTCTAAAAATGGTATCTATTGGTGAGATGATAACTTGTGTTTGCAATGATGACTCAAAGGCACTATAAGATCTTACAGTGTCTTCTGACCCATCAAAAAGAGATTAAATTCTGGACACTGCAGTTGC
Organism: Symphalangus syndactylus; assembly: GCF_028878055.3. NCBI lineage: Eukaryota > Metazoa > Chordata > Mammalia > Primates > Hylobatidae > Symphalangus > Symphalangus syndactylus. The sequence continues at coordinate 151,301,046 of NC_072427.2, read as the reverse complement.
TGTGCTAAGTGGATTGCACATATTCCAACTAGTTGAAAGTGAGAAAGCCACTCATGGCATATCTGGAATCCTGTGGCCCCCTATTAGCTAGAGCGTTCGCTAATGGGAACACCCCCTCCTCTGACCGTGCTGTGCCACAGGATACTTGTGTGAAGAGCTTTTCACGGAAAGGGAAGAAAGGAGGAGGAAGCAGGGAAATGGGCCAAGCAGCTTGCTGTTTAGAGCACATGGGAGAGAGATATTTGTAGATTTATGTGTGAGGAATGATTAAGGCTTGTGGGATTTCTTGACATGGAAACTCTGAAAATATGAGCATCAGACTTGAAATCCTAGGGCAGAATTCTACCCCAGGTTTTGTTATTATTTGGAATGGGCAATGGCTTCTGTTTCCTCGCTTGCAGAGGGGATGATGGATACTGAATGACCCAATAGGATGAGGTAGGGAATGGGTCATAAGCCCAACATCTGGGTCCTATGCACCATAAACAGCAATGGTGCCTCTTGCCTCCTGGGAAAAGAAAGGGCAGGTTTCTTTTTTTTTTTTTTTTGAGGCCGAGGTGGGTGGATCACGAGGTCAGGAGTTCAAGACCAGCCTGGCCAAGATGGTGAAACCCTGTCTCTACTAAAAATACAAAATTTAGCCAGGTGTGGTGGTGGGCACCTGTAGTCCCAGCTACTTGGGAGGCTGAGGCAGAGAACTGCTTGAACCCGGGAGGTGGAGCTTGCAGTGAGCCAAGATTGTGCCACTGCACTCCAGCCTTGGTGACAGAGACTCTGTCTCAAAAAAAAAAAAAAAAAAAAAAAAAAAAAAAGCAATTCCTGGATATAAAAATAAAGGAGCTTAGAAGGAGCAGAAAAAAAAATTTTAAAACAAAGCACCCAGCAGGAGCTGCGGTTTCTGCTCTTTGTATTGTTCCTCTCTTACACAGCCACTCTGGACAACTCGCTTCCCTCCAGGGACCCTGGCCTGCCACTGATAAAGGAGAAACAGACTCATCTACAAATATTTGGCAAAAATATATGAGAATACCCATAAGACCAGGGAGTGTGCTAACTGTCACAGCCAGTCAGCATCACCCCTGCCCAAGGTCATCAGTCTCTGGCACAGGGGCAGGGAGAGGAGCTGGTACTGGGGTAGGTATCTCATGGTCCTCTCTGACTTTGACCCCAAAAGTCTTGAACTATCTGTCTAAACTTTATACCTTTCTCATACCTAACTGGGTTTTCAGCCTGCATACCACTTAGCACAAGATGTTCAAAATTACCTCCTAGATGAAGCAACACCTCCTTCAAGCCTCCTAGGGCTTTGGTGAACAGGTCTCAGGTCTATTCAAACTCTGTTGCTGAGACTGTGAGAGATGTTGGTAAAAATCCCATCGGCATGACAGGTTGGAGTGAAGTCATCTTAGCTCCTTCATCAGGCACACGATCTCTCTTTAGGAGACGTGGGTTCTGCCCTAGCTCTGTCACCATGTCTCCATGTGACTCATCTGAGTCTTTCCTCTTTTCTGTGTCTCTCTGTTCTAAAGCCAGGTTCTGTTCTATGACCCTCTAACAGAGAGCCTTCCCTCCACTTTCAGTTATTTCAGCTGCCTTTCTGTGAACTTGAGCTTGTTGGAAGACAGACTTGTTGAAATTCAAAAGATCACCCATCTCTGACTTTAAATAACAAGAGCTGTCAACTTGGAGCAGTGGATTGGCATTCAGCTCAGAATGTGCAGCTGTTGGGTTTGGTTGGTTGCTGCCTATGTGCATGTGTGTGTGTGCGTGTGTGTATGTTTTAATATCTATTTGCTAGGAGACATGAAAAAGCACTTAGCTGGGATAGTGCTGCTATTTCTCTGGAGCCAGAGCAAAAATTTTTTCAGCACATTAAAGCATGCAGTTATGCTAAGAAAAAAATGACTGCAAAATTATATCTTGGGGGTTTCCATATTTATCCATCCCCTGGACTATGAGTCAAAACAAGATTTATTTGTGTGGTTCATTTTAAACTGCCAGCACTTCAAGCTCAACTTGGAACGTGGAGAAAAAAAATCAAACTGCTATTTTTTGCACCATGCTGTGCATTGTCACCAATGACAAAGATCGCAGAATGAGGTTTAGCTAGCAGCCCAGGAAGGGAGAGGGAAGTGGGCCAGGACCCCTCGAGCTGAAGAACTGTTCTACTTTGAGAGAGAAGCAAGAAGGACTGAAAAGTAAATGAACACCTGCTTTTCAGGAGCAGATTTCAGCCATGGACCACAGGACAAGAGAGAAGCAGTGCAGTGTGGCAAAGCCCTCGCTTCTAGATCGGGTGGTGCTGCTGACAAGTGTGGGCGCCTTTGGGAAAGTCACTTCCTCTTTTTGGATCATAGTTTTTCTTACTTATAAAACAAGAGGTTGCATTAGATTAATCTCCACGTTTTTTTCCAGCTCAGAGACACTGGTCTATTCGGCTTAACTCCGCCAATTCTATGTCACTTCCTCAACTTACATGCCCACCAATCTAGTGCTATCAGAACGGCAAGAGGCTCTGAACAAGCAGCTCAGCATCCCAGGACTGCAGACACTGGGGGCCAGCAATCTGGCTCTGGGGGAAATACCAGCCCATACAGGCTTGTACAGGCTGGCGTTCTAAATTCTCTTTTCTCTACCCGACACAGGCCCCAGAATCTTCTGATGTCCAGTTTGTCCCATGGTCACACATGGGGCCTTAGAGCCTGACTAGTTTCTTTTCCAGATTGGAATGGTTAAACCAATTCTACCCAATTGAGATAAGAAATTGGGGGTGGGTTGGAAATGCCGAGTTGGCCGAAAGACTGCCTGCGGTGACTTCCTATAAGGCACTCGGGAGAATCGGCACAGAGTGCATCTGCTTGGGCCTCTTCTGCAGAAGGCCTGCAGGCAAGGTAAAGTTGCCTAGACTGAGTGAAATAGCAGAACAAGGGCAAGGCCACAGTCTTCCCACCTCATCAAGCAGTGCTGGTGCTCTCTTGCACCAAAGGATTTTGGTTCCCTCTGGGCTGGAAGGACCCTCCAGAATCTTCTCATCCACACACATTCCTGCTCTGTCTTGGCCTCCCAGAGAGAGTCAAATGCCATCGTACACTGTAGAATTTGGGGGCCAGGAGGGAGCATTTGGTCTGCTCCCTCGTTGAATGATTGGCCAAGGTTTCATGGCCAGGAAGTGACCAAGATGGGATAGTAAGAACTTCCTTTCAGGGAGCTCCACTACCTCCCCCGAGCATCTGTTCCCACCCCACACAACCTCTTCCAAGAGTCTTTCCCATGCAGGCATGTATAGCAACTGAAGCCCTTTTTTCTTGTGTGCTTTTCAGGTTGAGGGAGGAAGGGGGACTGTCAACAGCTGGCCACCATTCACTTACTAATAAGGCTTCAGAAACTTGAAGACTGTTATTAAAGCTCCCCCTCCACCCTCCCTTCTCCAGGCGAGGGAGTTGGTAAAGTGCTTGGAGCTCTTTGGAAAAATAAGGTGCTCCACAAATATAAGGTACTTATTATTTTCAGTTACCCTCAGATCAAATTAGGTGTCAGGTTTTAATCTATCACCTGACACCTCTGATTGCTGGTTGCCAAGGCAGAATGACTTAGCTTTTCAAGAATGTAGAGAATAATTGCATTTATGATGCCACCGTTCCACACCTTCAACACACACTCTGCCATTTGACACAGCCTCCTGCACTTGTTTCTGAAACTCTGTGCTGCTGAACTGAATGTGCTGCCTGGTCTATCATACTGAGTCCGAGTTCCTAGTGTGTGCTGGACATGCTGTAGATGTGTAGTAAATTCTTGGTGAGGGGTCACAGGCATCTTTGGAAATGATTTAGAGCTCTTCTACTCAAAGGGTCATCCCTGGACCACCAGCATCAGCCTCACCTGAGAACTTGCTAGAAACACAGAATCTCAGACCCCAGCCCTGACTTGCTGAAGCAGAGACTGCATTTTAAGAAGGTCCCCAGCAGAGTCCTATATTTGTTAGGGTTCAAGGAGCACTTGTTTAGGCCGGGAACAGTGGTGGCTGAGAATCAAAATTCCCTGGGGAGCTTTAGTTTTATTTTTTATTTGCAGGCCCTGAACCACTCTGGGAGAGAAGGCCCTGGCCTCTGTTCCCTTTAAAAGCTCCACATGTGATCCTGATGTTTATCCAGGTTTAGAATAATCACTTAGAGCTTAAATGTATCTTTGGCTAGTATCTAAAAAAAGGAAAAACTCAAACTACAAATCATATAGAAACGCCCTGTCTACACGTAAGCAATTCTGATTTAACTATGTATAGATTTACCATCTCAGCCGGGCTTCCCGAGCCCACAGATACACCAAGGCTTCCGTGGGCCTCTTAGCAGCCACACGCCACTGATGCATTTCAGCCCTGTCCCACAAAGCAACGTTTCTGGAGGATGACTAAACTCATGCTTCAACCTGTGATGGTGGCCTTCTGAGATTTCTTCATCTCCACCACCAAACTGTTCCATCTCTTCTTCTAGATCCCAGGCTCTGTGCAAAACAGGGACCTTAGAAACGACACTCCCTAATGACGGCAGAGAGCATAGTTCCACAAATTTGTCACCATCCATTCCCATTAATCCCAGACCACCTGGAGGCTTAGCCCTAGCACACACCAAAATTTAGATATTGGGGGACAACTAAATGTCTGTGAAAAGGACAGGTGACCCTGGAGAAGTTAGGCCTTCCCTTTCTTCACTTTTGAATGAGATGGCCATACTAGGTGGGATATTTTCAAAGGGAAACTCTTTTGTCTAACAAAATTGTACCTGACCTCCAATATGCTGAAAAAGGCAAGGCAGCTCTGACGGAGATGGGGGATGACAGACCCAGATCCATGACCACTAAACCTTCCCCTGCCGCTCCCCAGTCTCTGGGGAATGTCAGTCTGATTCCAGGGCTCCAAAGAAGAAAGTCTGGAAACCCTTGGATTAGGTAATCCCTAACATCTCTCCTGGTGCTTAACTTCTGCAAGGAAGATAAATCTGCTTGCTGCTGCCAACAACAACAACAAAAGTAAAAGAAGAAAAGAAGAGAAAAATCATGTCATCAACTCCAAAGTTTAGAAAGGAATTACTGCCGGATTCACCCATACCATTTGTTTCTATTATTAGTTTGGTGTACAGGCAATCCACTACCTACATTTCAAAACTTGCATTTTCTCATTCGTAAGTGTGTTAGGCACAGTAATTTTGAGAAATAATAGGTATTAGGCAAATTCTTGAGAAACCCTTGAATCTGGCTTCCATTTTGTTCCTTATTTTTCTTGGTAATCAGAAGGATGCAGATTAACAAAAGAGAGATGGGTGACCCAGACATGCAAAACTACAGAGAAACAGGCAAAACTACAGAGAAACTACAGGCAAAACTACAGAGAAACATATTTGGGTGAAAGGGATCATGGATCTTAGGGCCAAAAGGGTCAAAGAAATGGACAACTCCAAGAGTCTGCCTTCATAGCAATGCGGTATCCATTCATTCATCCAGGAGCTGTTGGTCTCGTGCAAAGCATCCAGGTTATAGCAACGAAGATGCAGCTTCTGTTCTCAGGCAGCACGGAGTCCAGTGGGAGACACGGGTCGATAAATAAGCGATTTGTAGCAGCACGATAAGTATGTGATGGGATATGCAAGGTTTTATGGGCTTGGAACAAAGAGCTGAACATAAGCTTCATGAGGGCAGGAGCTTTGTCTCTTTTATTCACTGCTAGGATTCCCAGGCCCTAGAATAGTGCCTGCCAGTGTTTTGAACAAATAAATGAACAGACCATGAATCCTGCTGGTGGAAGGGGTGGGAGATCCTACTTGGCTGTTCTGTGAAGGAATCAGCCGAAGCCTGGCAAAAAGCAATTTGTAGCTTGTCCACACCAGCACTGGCCTTGAGAAGCCTGCACTGGAGTGGTGGAAACACTAAAAAAAAGCACGTACAAAATGACATATTGCAAGGAGGAATCATAAACGTAGAGTCTCCCGGATAATTCAGAATGCAAAGATAACACAGTTGCTCTTGGGTCCTGCCAAGACTCTTGATTCTGAGGTGAGCCTGGAGCCCTCACATTCTGGATCAACCTCCCCTTGTGTGAAGAGCTGTGACAGAGGCCCCCAAACATTGCATGGTGTGGCTCCCGGGCAGGGCATAGCTGGGCCTACTGGAGCTGGAAAGACTCAGGGGGTAGGGAGAGGTGCTGGTGAGAATGAGGGAAGAATCTGCTTGTGACTCAAACACTGATTTCTTTAGGACCCTTCCTTGACACTCCACTGTGTCCCCTCCCCCATTCCAGTCCCCCTCAATCATGGCCCAGCAATGACACAGCTGCTGGCATAATCTGGATTTTCCGTGTCCCTCTCTCCATGAGGGCAGGGACTGTGTCTGTCTTGTTCACTTCTGGGTCCCCAGTAACTAGCCTGGTACTGGGAACTCAGAAGAACAGAGGAACACATGCCTGCATCAGTTTGTTCCTGGAAAAGGCAAGTTCTGAATCAGATTTTGAAAATGCAGAGGCCCGCACGGGAGATGGACAGAGAAGAAAAGAGAAGCCACAATCAAGCCTAAATGCTCCTAGGAAGGTCACCAGCTCACCTCCACGCTGCTCAGCCACCGCCGCACCGACAGGAACGACTGCTTGTCTGTGAGATCGTACATGACGATGACACCATCGGCCTTTCTGAAGAACTGCTGGGTGATGCACCGGTACCTGCCACAGAAGGGCCATGGGTCAGGCATGCATGGCCTTCCCTCTGGAGCCCAGAACTTCGGGCAGCTCCTCACCTCTCCTGCCCAGCCGTGTCCCACAGCTGCAGGGCCACCTGAGAGCTGTCCACATTCAACGTCTTCACACGGTAATCAATGCCTGCAGGGTGAAACGGGCCTGTTAGGGCTGCCCTGGGCCAGAGGCACCTCACTTCCAGATCAGGAAACGATGTTTCCAATGTCTGAAATCACATCAGGCCCAAGGTGACAACCCTCCCTGTGCAGCTCACGGGAGGCTAAATGGAGAAAAGAACAGAGCACTGGGGAGGCATGGGATCTCAGCTCTGGTCCTGTCTCTGCCACTTATTAGCTGTGGAATATTGATCAAATCACTTAACCACTCTGAACTGCAGGCTCTTCACTGTAATACAAGCCATACGCTCTTTCTTTCCCTCCCTCCCTCCCTCTCTCCTTCCCTCTCTCTTTCCCTCCCTCCCTCCCTCCCTTCCTTCCCCCTTCCTCCCTCCCTCTCCCCCAACTCTTTCTTTCTCTTTCTTTCTTTCTTCCTTTTCTCTCTTTCTCTCTCTCTCTCTCTTTCTTTCTCACCTAAAATTCTTTCAGAGGCCTCCTAGTAAAATTCAAATGTCCTAGGGGTATGGCCTCCATCAACCAATCCAAAGGTATGCAGAGGAGGAAGAAGGAGGGGAGGAGGGATAGGAGGAGGAGGGTAGGAACTGGCAGGTACAGGAAAGGACAGAACAGAAGGGGTAAGAGAAAAAATCACAGGCAACGTTCACCCTTGAGATGGGTTACAGCTCCTAATCCTACACTGGGCTGATCACAACCATCTTGCCAGGGGTGTGACCCTACCTGGAGTCCTCAACCCCAGAGAGAGGGGGCAAGGTGAGTGAAGTGCATTCTGCACCCCACAGCAGCCCTCAGAGGTCAGGACCTCAACACAGATGTTTTGATACAGGTATTCCCCACTCCTACATCCTGTAAGAATGTTCGCAAAGGCATAAAGAGGTTCGAAAGTACAGCCCCCCACCACCACCGTAAGTTCCAGATCTTAGAACTTTAGGGCGTCTCCCGCAACCTTCAGAAAGGCCTCTGGAGGGCTCAGGAAGACAAACAGCAACAGCAGCTTGGACAGATAGAGACAGAAGAGACCAAACAGATAACAAAGAGGCAGTAAATGGAAAAGGTCATCCCAGCCACTGCCTCATGTTGTGCATTCCTGTCTCAGCTCTGCCGCTGACCAGCAACATGACCTTGATGGCATTGCTGCAGCTCATTTTGGGGGATTCTCTCTCCTCATCGGTAGACGGCAGTGAGATGGAGGTATGAAGGGATGAAGGGGCAAAGTTGGATGCTCACAATCTTTAAGTGCAGCTGGAGCATTCAACCCTCACATCGGGGTGACCCTTGCTTGCAACAAATTGCTTCCTGAAGGATGGCTCAAGTCAGGAGCCTCCTGGCACCTTGAGAGGTGCTGTGGAGATGGTGTGGGTTAGCACTGTGCTGACGGTTGCCAGGAGGGTGACCTTAACCTTTCTCGAGGTGACAGCCCTGAGCTGTCATAAGGCAGGAGCGATGGGGAGCAGTGGCAGCAAGTTGCTCTGGAGAAATACCCTAGTGGGCTGCTGCAGGGATTTCTCTGTACAGATGTGCAGTGGGACAGACACTGGACCGGTGCCCAAGAAAGGGCAGGGGCATTCTTCCGGAAACAGCTTCTGGAAGAAACACCTTGCATTCTGGCCTATGATTTAATGCAGGGAGGTTGTGAACCAAAGTGGAGAAGTGGGAAGAAGGCTGGACTTGGAGTCCTGGGTTCCAGGGAGTTTGGCTATAACTCAAATGATCACTCTACTGTGGATCTCAATTTTCTCACTTACAACATGAGAGGATGTAATTAGACGATTCCCAAGGTTCCTTCCAGATCTAGCATTCTGCAAAAACCATCAGTGTTGTCTCCAGGATGCCTGCAGGGCTCAAGCACCTGCTCTTGAAGGAGCAGGCTGGGCCCTAGGTGGGGCAGGCAGGATGCCCCAGTCACCAGTTGCACTGGAGCAACTGGATTTCACACAAGCCACTGGTCCAGTACAAAACATGCTCTTATGAGGGAGTGGGAGACCAGGAAGTTGGAGGACCCCTCGGAGGATGGAGGTGAGCTGGAAGAACAGCCAAAGCCCTGCCACTGTGCTGTAGCTGCTGCCCTTGACAGGAGATTGGCCGGAGCCCTGTTTTGGGGTTGGACAGCTTTGGCCCGAGAGGCTGTGACTCTGTGGCTGTTATATCTGTTTAAAGGGGGCAGCCTGCAGGTGGCTGGTGTGACATCTGCTTCCTGACATGTGTCCCAGAGCAGGGCCTGCAGTGTGGCAGGGAAGCTAATTTGAGCTGCTGCTCGAGCATGTATGCAGCGGTGTGATGAAGGGCATCCTGATTTGGAACCTTTGATATTTTTTCCCCTTCCTAAATTGTAGGGTGTTTCCATAATTGGCCTCCTGGGAAGTGCAAATGAGTCTGATTTTCTATTTTTCAGAGCCTTCCATCTCAGGGCCACAAGTTGAAAATGTAAACGGCAGGCCACATGCACACTGCTCAGGGGACATGGCTCTGAGGCCTGCAGCCTGGGCACCCTCTCCCTGCCTCCCCCAGGCCTGTGCCAGAGCTGAGACTATAGGGCCTCCCCCACGGAATGCCCTCAGGGAGGGCAAGTTGACCTCCCAGGCACTGTCTCCTGTGTTACCACGCTCAGCACACTCCCAGCTGCCCCGCCTCAAGGCCAGACAAGGCCAGGCTCTTCTGGGCTTGGTTTGCAGGCTCTGCGCTTCTTCCCATCTGGGTCCCAATTTTTGTCTTGGGATGCTCTCAGTCTCTGGGTGAAGTTGAGCAGAAGGAAAGGCATGGGAAGATATTCCAGGTGTGATAACAGTTTAAGAAAAGGCCCAGCAATAAGGATGAGAAACCTGAAGCAAGGACAGGACACCTGAAGCACATAGGCAGGGACCCCTCTCTGGGAGAAATGTTAGAAGGGCCAGTTTAGGGTAAGAGAAAGAAAATGGAGTCTCCCCAGGCAGGACTCTGGGCCACTCAAAGTTGGTCTTGTAGAACCAGCTTGTCACACAGCCAAAGGTCAAAGATGGTTGAGTCAGAGACCCAGGCTTGGAGGCAGTCTTAGGGTGCTGATATAGTTTGGATTTGTGTCCCCACCCAGACCTCATGCTCAATTATAATCCCCAGTGTTGGAGGTGGGGCCTGGAGGGAGGTGATTGGATCATGGGGGTGGATCCTTCATGAATGGTTTAGCACCATCCCTTTGGTGCTGTCCTCATGATAGAGTTCTCATGAGATCTGGTTGTTTAAAAGTTTGTAGCACCTCCCCTCTCCTCTCTTCCTCCTGCTCTGGCCATGTAAGATGTGCCTGCTTTCCCTTTACCTTCTGCCGTAACTGGAAGTTTCCTGAAGCCTCCCCAGCCATGCTTCCTGTACAGCCTGCAGAACCATTAGCCAATTAAACCCCTTTTCTTTACAAATTACCCAGTCTCAGGTATTTCTTTATAGCAGTGCAAGAACAGACTAATACAAGTACCCAGTTACAACCTCTCATTTTTCAAATGAGAGAAAACTGAAGCCCTAAGAGGCATCACATCCTCTTGAGGTCACACAGCTTGTCAGTGGCAGGGCCCAGATGAGGACTCAGGACTTCTGATGTCTCACTGAACCTCCGCAGCCCCTCCTGCCTGCACCAACCTCTGCCCACCTCCAGAGGCAGAAAAGCACCCTCACCTCTCATGGGGTGCTAAGTGCATACAACTCAATTTAGGGACACTATGGCACGGAAGAGAAGGTAGTTGAGGGGAAGGTATCAGCACCAACCAACTGAAGGGAATGTGAACAAGCCTCTAACCTTTCTGGACCTCAGTTTCCTGATCTGTCGACTGTACTGAACAGTACCTGTCCCCCAGGGTTGTTGTGGAGATAGATGGAAAGGATGACTACAAAAGCTTCTGGTAAATATTCAGGTCATACAAATATATTTTCAAGTACAGTTGACTTATCAGCTCAGTGAAATAGGCATGCAATGTATTTGTTTTTTGTTGAGTGATTCAAGCTGAAAGGTCCGTATGCCCTTGGGTCTCACCACATATTCCAATGCAACCCTCAACTGTGGGTGAAGGGATAAAAGGCCTCTGTTTAAATAAAATATCACCCATAGTGGGAATACATTAAGCCATGATCATCCATTAATAGCTGAGCCTAATGAGCTTCCACATTTAAGTCCAGCTGTCACCCAGCAGGCTGGGGACTTAGGACAGATGCAATGCGATGGGTAAAAGAAGCCATCCAGGAGCAAGGCCAGGATGTAGCAGGCCCTCAGGAAGGCAGGGGGAGGTGTGGCAGGATGTGGGTCTTGGGAGGAGTCCCAGTCAGTTCAGCGGGAGCAGGAGGACCCAGGGCCCTGCTGACAGTGGGGAGGAGTGGTCAAAAGGAGGGGGTACTCATTGAAGGGGGGAAGGGGATCCAAATCTACCTTTACCAAATTTAGTTTCATAAACCCAGGGTTGGACTTACGAAGTACTCAGGGGTCCCATCACACACAGGATGAGCTTAGCAGCTAGCAGAGTGAGGGGAGGTGGCTTCATCTTGCCCCTCCCAGCCTCTCTGTTGAACAGAGCAGACACCAGTATCCCTACTGGCCAATCCCCCATGGCCCTTCCCATGGGCTTCTAATGCCTCCTGCCCCGGGCCCCCTTCTCACAAACTCCCTTCCCAGAGATGGGCCTAGGACTCACCTCAGGGATGAGAACTCACCCACAGTGGCCGCCATGCCTGGGGAGAAGCGGTCCTCACACAATCTCCGCAGGAAGGACGTCTTCCCCACTGCAGAATTGCCCACGAACACGATCTTGAAGAGCCGGTCAGGGGCGGAGGGAGAGCTTTCCTCCTGTGGACGGCACCCAGTCTGACCAACTGCAGGGAACGGTCTTGCCAGCCCCTGCCCCAGCCACCAGAGGCCCTTCACCCATCCCTGCAGTGGCCCTCAGGGGGTGCAGACCGGCCTCCAGACCTGCACCAGGAGGCTGCCAAAGCCTCAGAATGCAGTGAGCACAGTCGGTCTCTCTCCACAGGAGGGAGGAGAAACAGCCACCCAAGCGACATTTGCTGTCCGTCTTCTGTGGCAGGGAGGCAGAGGCCAACCCTGGATTCCGGTGGGGTGGAGGAGGCAGCACGTTCACGGATAAGGACAACTTGTGCTGTAAGTATGACAGGTCACAGAGGAGGGGATCTGAGCGGGGGCTTCAAGAGGAGGCAGGAATTCTTTCTGTGGGGAAGGACAAGGTGGGGCGTTTGCAGGGAGAAGGAGAGAAGGATGAAAGAAGGCTTATCCACATCACAGGGACAGAGATGTCCCAGGTTGGGACAGGGAGCTCCTTATTTCTGCCCTATCCTTGGAAGCCTGGACTAAATGGAAGATGTCCATCTCATGAGCTCCCATCGAGGCACTGCCATCTTCCTAGGGTAACTGAGGCATGAGGGTCTCCACTCAGGAAGCTGGGAAATGCTAGGCTGCTGGGCAAAGCTTCCCAGAGTCAGCCAGTCACTGCTGCCCTGTCTTTTGGGCCCAACAGAGGGAAAGGGCTGGGACATGAAAGCCCAGAGGGGAGTGAACTTGCTCTAGGACAAAAAGCAAGTAGGAGGTAGAGTAAGGAACCACCTTCCAGCACAGCATCCTTCTGAGAAATGATCATTCATTTCAGGGAGCTGCCGCTCAACCGCAGGCATCTTGCCTTCAGGCCCAGCTCAACATTTCCTGGTCACATGGGGAGGCTCTTTTGAATCTATTTAAAAGTGAATTTGGGGGAATTAGCTCCTCTCATTGAGCAAATACTATAATGTAGTGACAGTCATATTAGAGTACTTGAGTTTCAGATAAAAAGCCATTAACTGCCTTTTGGAGAGAAATCAATTCCATGCAGTATTTAGCAGAGAATTCAAGGTCAACTACAAAAATTTAAACTAAAAGTTAAAAAAAAATAACAACCAACCTGCACTCAAAAACTATGCCTCCAGCCCCATTTTCTTTATTCATGCAATGCACAAGGGCACCAACTCTCTGCTGGTCCCTGTACTTTTAATTGTTATTTGTTTGAGACTAAAACTCAGCATATCAATCTAATACACCCAAGAACAGTACAGGGTAGGGAAGGTGAAACCCAAGATGGCAGGAAATGGTCCTGGTGGTAGAGGTGTTGCCTGATCCTTAGCCCTGTGGCCACTGCCCCTTCCCAGGCAGAGCACTTTTATTTTGCAGGCAAAAGCCCATAGACACATCAATGGCTCAGTGCCAGGCAGGACTCACCTCACAGGGGCAGCAAACTCTCAGGTATGTTCATGCACTTAACCCACTGTCCCCTCTGGAGGACAGGCCACCTGCCACAGGAAAATAAGATGGCTGGATTGTGGGGAGGGGGCTGGAGAAGAAGTACCTGGCTGGCAAGCCAGAAGATCTCTTCTCATCCTCCCTCCCTTCATGCTTTTTAATTTAAAAAATAAGCCTTTAAGAAATAAAATGTATGCGAATTTTTAAAATTAGGAAATACACAAAAGTAGAGAGGATTAATTCTTCATAATCTGCCCTACCATCCTGAAATGGTCACTGTTCATGTCTTTTTATTTTTTAAGAGACAGGGTCACATTCTGTTGGCCAGGCTGGAGTGCAGTGGTGCAATCATAGCTCACTGCAGCCTTGAACTCCTGGGCTCAGAACTCCTCCTGCCTCAGCCCCTGGAGTAGCTAGGACTACAGGTATGCATCAACACGTCTGGCTAATTTTCTTATTTTTTGTAAAGACCGGGTCTTGCCATGTTGCTTAGGCTGGTCTTGAACTCCTGGCCTCAAGCTATCCTCCCACCATAGCCTCCCAAAGTGCTGGGATTACTACCATGGCCTCCCAAAGTGCTAGGATTACCACCATGGCCTCCCATAGTGCTGGGATTACTACCATTTTACCAATTCATATCTTGATGCATTCCTTCCAACTTTTCTTTATATCATCTTTATTTACAGAAATTTGAGATATATATAATTTTAATCCTACTTTATCATATATTATTAACTTACAAATTTTTTTAGCCACTGAAGTTTTGAAAATATTTTTAACAGCTGTATAATATTCTAGTGAATTAATATACTATGTCTTATGTCCCTATTATTGGGCATTTTTTTTCAACTGTTTGCTATTATAAATAACTCTTGCATTCTTGAGTTAAATTTTTGTCTGATTTGGTTATTTCCTTACGAAGAATTCCCAGCAGTAGAAGTGCTGGTTCAAAGGATATGGTATTTTTAAGTCTTTGATTCATATTACCAAATGGGTTTCCAGAAGGGTTGTACCAATTTACACCTCACCAGCCTTGTATGGGAGGACCTGCTTTGCAGTAGCCTTCAAACGAGCATACGTTCTCTTGCTGGAGCTGTTATGTGGCTGCTAGTAAATCATACTTCTTCCCTGCTGCAGTTTCTGTTCCCAGCAAAACGGCAGCAGGACCTCGTGGAGTGGGCACAGAAGTGAGAGAGCTCGGTGAGGAGGGCTGGGCTCCCCATCACTGTGGGGCTGGCCTCTCCTCTCTGAGCTCCGACTTTCCCATCTGTCAATGGGGAGAATAAATTTCTGACCTGACTCATCAGATAGTGGGGAGGATAAAATGCCATAGCAGATGTTTGAGCAGATGCTTAAGCCTTTTTCTTCATCCCCAGCTCCTACTGACCTCATGACACTTCTTTCACATTTTAGGGGGACATCTTGGAGTTATATAAGACCCCATTTGTACCCACTGCCAGCAAGTGTAGGTCTGTGCATTGAAGGGGATGTGGAAGGGCATGCAGGAGGGAGGGGGACCCCACATTGGTGCCACCCAGCTCTCCACTCTCCCCTGCACCAGGGCCCTTGAGAAGTGATCTGCAGGCATGAGTCTTAATCCTGGCCTGAGAATGGTAACCTATGCCAGAAGGTCCATTAGGTAGCTCACACCCTAACTCAGCCACTGGGAAAAGTTCAAGGCAGCAAAGGCTCAGTTCCCAATGGCTGCCACGGCGTGCAGGGCGGAGCCTCTTTCACACTGTTGTGGATCTTTCTAAACTGTTTCAGAAGGCTGAGTGCAGGATGAGGGCTCGAGGAGCCTATTCCGAGGCCTGGGTCCCAAACGAGGCAAAGAACATCTATCACCATGAGCCAGGGGAGCCGCTTTTCATATGGTCTCCCTTTTCCTACAGAATTTAGCAGGAAGACCTGGTGGGAAGTACAGGGTCACACTGAAGGGAGGAGCAGGCAGGGAATGTCGGAATGAAAGTGTGATTAGCTGATTAAGAACCAAGAAAAAAATGATGGTATGCAAACTTTCTAAAGAAGGGCCTGGCTCTGCTAAGAGCAGTTACAAAGCATGCAACTTTAAAAGTATATGAAATTGTATGCTAGGAGCTTAGCATACAGTCTATCTTAAGTAGGTGCTCAATTAATGCTTTTGAATCTGAATCAGAAGAGAGAGCACAGGGTTGGGAATGGGGCACTCAACTGTGGGATATGATGAGATTTCCCTTCAAATAATCTGATCAATCTTTTATTCTTTAATTCAGTTTTCTCAATTCCCAATTTTCTCCTTTTTGCTCCTTTTTTTCCTCCTTGCCTTTGTTAAATGCCCAGGCATGCCACAGTACCAAGCGTTATCAGTACCAGCTCACATTCCTTTCCTTATTTGGAAAGAGGACTAACTTTCTGGCTCATTACAGACACCCTTTCCCCTTTCCCTGCACTTTCTTTTACGTGCCTACCCTATCTCAAAAAATCAAATGTTTAGCCAGCCAGGATTAGTTTAGATTGTATGACCCGAACCCGGCCAATGGGGAAGGACCTGCATCAGAAATAAAGGCTCTCGTGCCCCTTCGTTCAGGAGTGCTCTCATGGCAACTGGCCAAGGAGGCACCCCTCTGTGCAGAAGTAAAATTGCTTCGCTAAGAATCCTTCGTTCAAATGTTCAGTCTCCTTAGGATTTTGAGCGCTATTACAAACACAACAGAGGTTTAAGGAGAATTTATCAGGACCCCTGAGTCTCCCCCCATGACACTCAGCTAAGCAGGGGAAAGTGGTATTTGGAGGATACATATGTGGTGAATCAGAAGACCTGCAGCATCTGACCTGCTGAGCTGCCTCTCCGGGCGCTTGGCCTCAAATGCAAGAGACAGATCACAGAAGTGATGTCCATGAACCAAAGTAGCCCTTACCTTACACAGGGCTTCTTTTCCAACAGGCTGCCCTCGGTGGGATGTGGGGGTGAGTTTCAAGGGTGGGGCCTCCGGGATTTGTCCCTGTACCCTCTGGTCAGAGACCTCTTCCTCTTCTGGGCATTTGCTCAGGGGTTGCTCAGAGCCACCATCCAGGAGCTGGGGCAGGGGGTCTTCTTCAATGGAGATGATTCTGCGGAGCGGCCGGGGGTGTGGACCCCCAGGCCCTGGCTCCCCGGTTCCTGGCTCCTCTTCTGTTAGGGGATATCCATTCAGGCCCAGGGAGCTTCTCCTTGGGATGCCAAACACCTCCTCCTCCTCCTCTGACTGGCTATTGGGGCGGGGAAGAGAGAAGAGTTGGGAGGATTTCACAAAATATTTCAACACGGGCTGCATGACAGCTTTTGTGACAAACAGATAACCCAGGAGCATCACGTCTTTGGATACGAGCACTCCGGGAGAGGGAAAAACAAACCAGCCAGCATTCTGCAGCTCATTCATTCAACATGCTTACACTAAGTGCCTGCTGCCACTGCTGCGGCAGATGATGCCAAAGATGATGATGACCAAGTATCAAGATGCCATTTACAGATGGACATAATCCGTGTCCTCACGGGATACTTGATTTAGTGGGGGACTAAAGCAATAATGACACAAATAAATACATCACTTACAAATTGTGAGACTGCTATGAAGGAGAAGGAAAGGTTGTGAAGAAAGATGTCTCAGACTCAGATATAAAGCACCCCGATTAACATTAGCAGGTGGCCTTGGCTCTGCTCCCAGCACCAGCCCTTACTAACTGTGTGTCCTTAGGCAAGACATTTCAACTCTTCAGGCCTTGCTGTAAAATGTGGCCCATCTGCTCTATTCCCAAATAAGTCAATGCATAAAAACAGACATGTTTGCAAAACATCCTCAGCAGTGGGAGGGGTGCTGTTGCTTTGGGAGGGCCCCCCACCTCCAGACATAGCTAGAGCCAGGTCTGCTGCTCACGGGCAGCTGTCCCCTGGACAAGAGGCTTTGGTTCAGAAGAAAGCCAGGCAGAGCATTGCCATTCACCTCTCCTTCCTCTCCCTTTCTCTTCTTCTTTCTGTATCCCTAGAAGTCAGAATCAGGAGTAAGTGGCTCGGAGGCCTAAATGTCTTCTAGAAGCATTTGAGCACTAAGGGCAAGGAGAAGCTGGAGGCAGTGCAGGGAATCGGGGAACTGGATGTGAGGGTCAATGCAGAGTCTGTATTTTCATAAGGTTTTGAGAGCAAAGGCCTCACAGAAATTGTCTTAAAGGAAGTTTGACAGGGAGGACATTAAGTCCAGAATTGAAACACACATACACACACCACACACACACACACACACACACACACACACACACACATGCATGCAGACTAGAAAAGAAAATGGAATGGGGATGAAGCAATGGGGTGACACGGCCAAAGGAGAAAGGAACTAAATGAAGGACACAGAATATGCAGAACAGAGAAATACACTTTCTTTTGCTCCCTGATTTAAAGTATGTATTACTCTTAAAGATCAACAGTAGAAAGGAAAAAGAAAAAAAAATACAGGTATCACCATCCTGAAATTAACTGCGATTCTGAAAGATAAATTACGATATAGTGCTTGCTTGAAGAAGGGGTGAATTCGTTTGGATTCCTTGATATAAAAATAAAGGATTTGCAGCAATTAAAGCACCTTTCCCTTGACTATAAAAACAGTTTTAAAAAAGCCAAATGTCTTCCTTCCAGCAAACTTCCTATAAATTGTATCAAGCTTATTCAGTGCTTATTTGTTTAAGAACACAATTGGTATTCCCATCCACTTTAACTCTGCTCACACACACAAAAGTGAGTATTTGTATGTACACAGGAGCAACTATGCATACACGCACACACAGCATGTTTTTTCAAAGGCTTTGCAACCAGAAAAGAAATAGCCACTTAAACAAGCCTTAAAACAAAGCATTTCTTTGAAAAAGCTTTCTGTCTGGGAAATTCTCAAGCACTACTGCCATTCTGTAATACCTGCATCACAGCATGACTGAGTTCACTTTTGGTTTTACCACCAAGTTCTCTCTGCTGTCAGTAGGGACAGTAGCTACTTTTGGCAAAGTCTGCATTAGAATTCAGGGCTCACAATTTGTTGCTTACTTGATTATTGTCTGCTTCTTCCACTCAACCAGAAATTCAATGACACAGAGGTAGGTCCATTTGGCTCACTACTGTATATCCAGCAAAGAGCACAGCACCTCACACATAGTAGACACTCAATAAATATTTATTAAGTGAGCATTTAATAATGCAGATTAATGGTAGGACCCATGTCTAATTTATTTTTGGAGGCTTTACAGAACTCAAAAGAATGTCTGGTACACAGTAGGTAATCAGTAAACATCTGTTGAATCAATCAATCAATCCATTCCATTCTGAGGAACCAACAGGCCAACCACTATTGCAGAGATTTGGCTCCCAAATTGTATCTCATTATTCAGCTATTTAGAACAAGAATTCATGATGATCAGGCCCGAAGATTTTACTGATGAGCTGATTTACATCTCCGGAGTCACTTTCCCTGTGCATATCTTTTTCATTTCATGCTTGCAGTCTTCAAGGTCTCTCTGGGTCTGATACTGAAGGGTTGGGATGCCTCTATCGCTCTGTGGCCATCTATGTGGACACAGCACATGCCAAAATGAAGAGTGGGCAGTGGACTGGTTTGTCTCTGAATGAGCTATGAGCTAACCCTTGGGTACTCAAGTTCAATCACGTGCTGCCCAAGAGCAACAAAATGTGTTACGTTTGAGTTAATTAAATATAAGTCATTGAAACGATCTGTCAAGCATAGTCCCCAGCCTTGTCTGTAAAAGGAGTTAACTATTGGAGATTCTATTTGACAGTTTAATTAACCTTCATAGCCAATACAGTCATGTTCCTAAAAAACCAAGTGCATCGGCCGGGCGCGGTGGCTCACGCCTGTAATCCTAGCACTTTGGGAGGCTGAGGCGGGCAGACCACGAGGTCAGGAGTTCAAGACCAGCCTGGCCAACATGGAGAAATCCTGTCTTTACTAAAAATACAAAAATTAGATGGGCGTGGTGGTGCACCTCTGTAATCCCAGCTACTTGGGAGGCTGAGGCAGGAGAATCGCTTGAACCTGGGAGGCAGAGGTTGCAGTGAGCCAGGATTGCACCACTGCACTTCAGCCTGGGTGACAAAGCAAGACTCTGTCTCAAAAAACAACAACAAAAACCCCAAAACCGAGTGCATCCATTCTGCTCAGCAGACAACAGTGTAGTGTTACCCAGCTACACACTCCATCTCTCTCTCCCTTGACCCCTCTCCTCTGCTGCTCTGCAGTCCCTCTCTACAAACACACAGTAGGGTGAGGCAGCCTCAGAAGACAGTGGTCTGTCCTGGGGCCTTTGTTCTGCACATTCCCCCTCT
Source organism: Symphalangus syndactylus (assembly GCF_028878055.3). Classification (NCBI taxonomy): domain Eukaryota; kingdom Metazoa; phylum Chordata; class Mammalia; order Primates; family Hylobatidae; genus Symphalangus; species Symphalangus syndactylus. The sequence goes on along the minus strand of NC_072427.2, from coordinate 151,281,625 downwards.
GGCTTGGATGTCAGAACAGGGAGGGGCATGTGTTCCAAGATTTGAGGGGAGTGAGTGCAGCTGACCTCAGTTTCCTCACCTCTCAAGGGGTCAGCAGGCACTGAGTGTGGGCCCAGAGCCAGCTCCCAATGAGCCTGAGAGGAATGAAGGGATGAGCAAGTGGAGATGACTTACCTCCTAAGAATCCCTCTGCTGTCCACATATTTGCCTATCACGGAGCCAGATCTCTGTTTCCAACTTGCCCTGGAAGCAGCTGTGTTTGCCTTGGCTGCCTTATTTTTCTGTAGAAACACAAAATGTCCTCAGATCCATGCCTATTTGCCCCGATGTTTGAACAGAAAAGGGCTCATGGTTCCCACCTCACAGACTAGGCTCTACACAAAACTCTGAAGGAAGTAGGCAGTGTTCTGGTCTCCCTGTTAGCATTTAGCCACTCTTCCATTTTGTCTTCATCTCTTACCAGAATCCCTCCATCTCCTTCCCCGTTATCTAATCAAATGAACAAGTACACAGTTTAGAGCCTGGGGTCCATCATGCCATTCACAGGAGCACTGATGATTTGTGAAAGGAAAAGAAGAGATAAGTGTGTAATGCATATTTTCTATACATATTTCTAATGAATATAGAAAATATACAATAAACATTTACCGCTTCTGAAAAAATATATCTATATTTTTGAAACAGGGTCTTGCTCTGTCTCCCTGGTCAGAGTGCAATGGCATGATCACAGCTCACTGCAGCCTCAAACTGCTGCACTCAAGCAATCCTCTAGCCTCAGCCTCCTGGGTAGCTAGGACTACAGGCGCCCTACCATGCCTGGCTAATTTTCTCATTTTTTGTGGAGATGGAATCTTGCTATGTTGTCCAGGCTGGTCTTGAATTCTTGGCCTTAAGTGATCCTCCTGTCTCACTCTCCCAAAGTCTTGGGTTTACAGGAGTGAGCCACCACGCCTGGTCAGACAGAAAAAAGAAAAAATATTTACAGGCATAAAAAACTCCGTGAATCTTTAATTCACAATCTTCTGTCTGGCTCCAATCCCTTTTTATTTCTAAAGCCGCAGCTGTAATGAGAAAGTAACTAGCCAGGAGGATCCATTAACTCGGTGTTCTGCCCGTAGAGCTCCTGAGCTAGCACGAGGTAGTTCAGCTCTTTGGTGGAAGCAGGCTGGGTGTGGATAAATTACTAACATCTGCAACACATAACCTGGGTGGAGCAGGGCTTTACAGCCCCCTTTGCCTATGCTCCATGACAGCTGTCTTCCAGGAGATGAGGCGGGGGAGTTAGACTGCAGGAAGTCTCTCTCGTTAATTAGCCGTCCCATGATTCCCAATGATCCTTAACGAGAGGAGGGGCTGCAATGCTCCCGGAGCACCTGAAGGTATGGCTCTGCTGATTCCAAATCAATCTTCAATTCTTATTGAATTTGTCCCTCTTTCTTTGATTCCCCACAGGAGTTCTTAATTCCATGCCCCTTTCAAAGCAGAATGAGTTTGGCAGGTAAAGGGAAGGGAGGTGAAGGGATTCGGGTGACATTTGGTTGGAAGTTTTAAAATAAATTCAGTGTTACTTCTGAAACAATTATAACCATTATCATCATCAAACAAACATGTGTAGGCTTAAGTCTTGCTCTAATAGTACACACAGGTGGGTGGCAGAGATGTTTGCTGCCAGTCAGCAATGGAAAAGAAACTGTGGCGTAATGCAGTCCCTCAGGGATTTGCAATTATAAAGCAGGTCAGATCTAACTTAGGGCAAACCAGCTGCCTTCTGCTGACCATATCTAGGTCCCACTGTTCAGCTAAGGGTCCAATCCACATCATCCCCTTTCCAAGAATCTTTCTCAAAGATTCCTGTCGTATGGAGGGGGGGATGGGAATTCACTTTCCTCATGTGACAGCAGGGCTCATGGTCCAAGGTGGTAAATGACTTGCCTAGGGACACACATGAAATTCATAGGATGGTAACCCTGATGATTAGGAAGTCACATCAATCAATTTGGCCTTCATTTTTCTTCCCTTCAGAGCACCCAGTGGTTCCTGTCTAAAGGGGAAGATGAGTAAGAACATGAAATCCTAGGTTTTGGCCAATGTGGTCCACAGTGAAGACCTTTAAATAAATATAGGATTTCATGTCATTTAGGAAAGTGTATATATATATATATATAAAATACACACATATAGACACATACATACATATATACACATACATACATATATACACATACATATATACATATACATACATATATACACATACATATATACACACACACACCATATATATATGTGTATATATATATACACACACACACACTACTTAGAAAGAGAGAGAGAGAGACATGGTACTCAGGTATGGAAGAGTAGGGGTCCCTATAGGATAGAGAAAAATTGTTCATGAAATCAAGTATGAAAACAGTGAAATACACATTTCTGATGTGGTCTATGACAGTGTAAAATGCAAAATTTTCATCGAGATAAAAATTTAAATGAAGAAGAAAGCTGTGAGCATTTTGGTTTAGAAGCGATAATGACATTTCAACTGCGCCATCTCATGGATAGAACTATGATTTCCGCATCCAAGAAATGTGCGACCCTCCCAAATATTTTAGTCTTGTTGTGCCAAGAGGAAACTGCGTTACTCTGTGGAAAATTAACACGTTGTTACCCAGTAGGCCACCCTGAATTTTTATTATTTGCAAAACCTTTTTATGCCATCATCCTGCCGAATAGATCCCAAGTGTCAGGATATTGCTGGGCCAGTCTCGACATGGATCTGGCTGTCCAGTGGACCACAGCCCTTGGTCCCCCACAGGTAAGGGAGAACCGGCCAATTACCTGAAAACATATGTCCCGTTCATCCCGAAGGTGCTTGTTCCTTTCCCTGTGGATGGTAAAGGGGAATCTATTCAAACATGGAGTTTGCAGTTGACAGATCCAACGGCAGCCAATTCGCTAGTCAGGTGGGTGCAGGGGAAGGTGTGGTATGGAAGACCAGGGAGTCTGTGGAATCTCCTTCCGTAGGGATGTGATTAATGGTAGAGGATAGTTTGTGTGTACAGATAGGTACACACAGATGTGGGGGATAGACTATGCCCTTCAAACACCCGTGGCCCATCAGGATTATGCATGGCCTGTCTTATTATTAGGGGCACTGCCTACAGAGGGGACCCCAGCATTCCAGCTCCACCTGGGAGCTTCCTGTTGGGCTCCCTCTTCCTTTCTCTCTGCACCATTCATTCATTCATTCATGCATGCATGCATGCACGCATTCACTCAAATGTCTCCTGAGCACCCACTGTATGTCAGGCACTCTTCTAGCCATCAAGGTCACACCAATGACCAAAACAAAAAGTTCCTGCCTCACAGAACTGTATTTTAGTGGAGGGATAACTGTTATTGAGAAAATAAAGCAGGAAAGTGGAGTAAAAGAAGCCAGAGTGTGGAGCAGTATTTCAACTACAGTGGTCAATGACGCCCTCACTGATAAGACAGCATTTGCACAGAACCTTGAAGGAGCGGGAGAAGCATTCCAGGCAGAGGAGAGGCTAGGGCAACGCCTTGTGCTGGGATACACCTAGTGTGAGCAAGAAATAGAAAGGAGGAAGTAGAGTGCCCAAAGGGAGAGTAGTTAGGAGATGAAGCCAGAGAAAAAGTGGATGGTGGTCGGGACCTGTCTCTTCACAGCCCTGTGGGACACTGTACAAACTTTGATTTTTATTCCAAATGAGATATGAAGCTAAGGGGCTGGGGGTGGCGGGGGTGAAGCAGATGGCAAAGGAGTGTCAAGATCTGGCTCCCGTTTTCAAAGGATCCCTCTGGATGGGTGCTAAGAATAGATTGCTAGGGGCAAGGGTGGGGTCCCGACACTTGACGAATATTTGTAGCAACATGGAGGTCATTGGTGACCTGGGTAAGAACTGTTTTTTTGGAACAGCGGTGGGGAAAAGGCCTGATTGGTGGGTTGAGAATGTGAAGAAAAGGAGTGGAGACAGTGGATGTGAACAACTCTTCTGAAAAGTTTTGTTGTAAAGGGGTTGAAGAAATGGCAAGTAGCTGGGTGGGGAAGTGAGGACAAGAGATGTTAGACAAGAAACATTAGCGTACATTTGTAGGTATCTTCAAAAGAGATAAAACTGACAATGGAGGAGAGAAAGAACAAATGCTGGACTAGTCCTTGAGGAGCCAGGAAGGGACAGGCTCTAATTCTCGAATGTGAGTTAGGCACAGGGGTGGGGGGTGGTCTCTGTGATGAGTATGGGGAGTACATCCACCATAACAGAGAAGAAGGCAGAGACATGGGCATGGGAGGAAGCTCTTATTGAATGGTTCCAGCTGTGAAACAGGAGCAAGCGTGAGGATGGAAAAGGAGGAGTCTTTTTTCCAGGACTTAAAGTAGGGGCAGTTGGGAAAGTGAGTTGACTGGGTCTGCAGCGCGACTGCAGAACGCACTTGGGGTTCATAGCTGGGAATTTCATCCGTTAACACAAGAGGTGGAGAGGGCAGGCCAGATGACCTCAAAGTGCTTAGCAGTTTTGTGATTCTATGACTCTTCTGGCCAGTGACCTCTGAACAAACCCACACTTTTGAAGAGGAAGGGAGGGCACAGCCATGGTTAGGCCCTGATCATCATAATGCAGCCATTTATGGGGCACTTATCATGGGCCAGGTGCTCTGCTAAGTGTGTTGTACACCATAGAAAGAGATTTTAGGTGGGGCCTGAGGAGTCACCACCTGGGCAACTGACTTCCAATTCCCCTAGTCTTGCAGAAAACATTAGGAATGTGCCAGGGTTGTTTTCAGTTACCTGCATGAGGTGGGCAGGCAGGCACACAGCCAGGGCCTTCAGAACAAGTCAGGAGGGACACGGAGGTTATTTCACAAGTCCTGAGAATGGCAAAGTGAGCTGCTCATGCCAGAGGGACCCTCGCTCCGCGCGGAGCTGTGAGTTAGCACCCTTTCACCTGAGAGAGGACCTTGGGAGACGTGGAAAGTCTCACCGTTTTTTGGAAAGCAGGCTGCTTTGTTTCCTGCTTTGTGGCTTCCTGCTTTATGGGGATGTGGCCATCCCCATACAGAAGCCTCAGTATTTAAAGAAACATATCTGCTTTTGTTCGTATCACTGCTCTACTGTGATTCCTACTCAGATGTATCATCTAATTCTCAAAAGAAGCCTGTAAGCTAGGCATGGGAAAATTAAGACTTGGATTGGTTAAGTCAACTGCCCAAGGTCACACAAGCTAATGAGAGGAAGTGCTGGGTTTTGAATCAGATCCAGCTTCAAAGTGCATGTTCCTAATCAAGTGCCCTGAAATTGCTTGCATTTGTACCCACTGACCTTCGGATGGCAGCCCTTCTCACCCCGTCACATCATAGCTGTTGTCCTGATTCCACCACCATTCCACCCCTGCCCTCCCCCGACATTCCCACTGTTCCCCCACCCCTACCTCAGCACTATCTCTCCCTTGATTCCTGGTGGTTTCACTGTGAAGGAGAGATCTGCCATGAGGTCTTCCCTCCACCTCTCAGCTTTCATTAGCCAGTGGGGCTGAAGCTTGGTAACCCTGGATCGATGGCACAGAAAGGCCTCAGGGCTTTTGTGATTCTGCGCAGATATTAGCCTCCATTAGAAACACCCGTAAGTATTTGTAGAGAGCTGCCTTGTCATTCTCCCCTGCCCATTCTTTTTGAATCTACCTTTTTATTTTTTTCTAAATGCAATAGAAAAAAAAGACCCCAAACTTGTCCTTATACATTTTGTTCTCTTCCTTTTACTAAAGCCTTCCTAAGAATCAAGACCTTCTCGCAAATGGATTATAGCTTGGTCGCCTAAGAACCCGTTTACACGTTGCCCTGGCTCTGAAGGCCTGACTGAATCATGCACTGAGCACAATCAATCTGAAACACATTCAGATTGAAGCACTTTTCCATTTGGTAGCATCGTACATGCCAGACACAGTGAGCTTCCCTTGCTTTCACAAAAACAAAAACCTTCATAACATAACTGGGAAGTGATTCAAAACCACTTGCACTTCAAAAATCAGAACCCAAAGTCCTTCTCTTTCCTCACCATTCCCCAGGAGGTGCTCAGCAGGCAGTGACTTAGAAACTTCATGGGCAACATCAAAAATTCCATCTTTCCCCACATGGGTTTGTTTTTCTGAGGAGGGGAGGGTGGTGCACATTCCAAACCAGTAAACTTTGAGTTTATTGCTGGGGGTCTTTGAAGTCTGAGAAAGCTTTTTATCGGTGCTCTGTTTGTGATTCCTTTACTCATTCAACAAACATGAACAGAACACAGCTGAGTTACAGATTTCCATTGTGGCTCCATCAGCGAGTAGCTGCGTCGCCTGTGGTAAATTACTTCATTCCTCTAATGTCAACTTCCCCATCAGTTAATTCCTGTGAATTAACCGCCCTACTCACCTAACAGTTTTGCTGACGATGAACGAGATAATATTTCTAGCATAGATTAAATGCTCATCAAACCCAGCTCTGCTCGCTTGTGATCGAGTACGAAGCACAGTCCTGTGAGGGACTCAGAGGAGTGGGGCAGAGCCTCCCCACCAGGAGGACTAAACTGGACGTGGGCGCGTGTGTAAATGGACCAAACATAATAGAGTGGCTACTCAGTGGTCCACACACTGCAATGGGGACCAAGGGAATGAGGGCGCTCTCTCAGCAGGCACGTTTTTCCAGCACGTAGGCAAGGATGACCCTCAGACTGGTCCTTCCAACCCCAGGCTTCTGGGAGGTGCTCTCAGCACAGGCCAGTGCCCACCAACGCACCTTAGGAAATCCAGCTGCTTGAGGAGCCCGGCCTTCTCGCGCTGGAGACTCTCCGTCACGCGGTACACTTCCCTGGGGAGGAGGCAGACACATTGCGGTAAGCTCCCAGGTGGAAGCCGATGCCCAGACCCCTCATGCTGGAGCCCAGCAGGTGATGCTGCGCTGGGGATGGAGGGCACTGGAGGAAGGTGGCCTTCTCCTGGAGAGCTCCTTTGCTATGCAAGTGCTTTGGGCATCGCACATGCCCAGTTTGGGAGGTGAACTTATCCTCATTTCACAGACTCTGACCATCAAAGAAGTCTGCTAAGTCTTGCCAGTTCACACAGGCAATCCGTGACTGAACCAGGGTCCCCTCCTAACCCCAGACCCAGCCTCATTCCACAGCCACTTCACATGCCACCTGTGAATAGGCTGGATGGTCACTAAGTGTGCGTCCAGGCTCCAAGCTGCCCTATCCTATCCAGACTTCAGGGAATTAGAATCCATATCCTTCTCCAGCCAGACCTTGAAGGGTGAGAGCAGAATTTGTATCACCTTCTTTCCCATTCTCGCCCCACCCAGAGGCTGGTTCAGTATGTTTTTAGGAGCTCTGGAAGAATCACCTTCTCTTTCCCACCTTCCTCCCAAAGTCTCCAGACATCTGGACTTTTCACTACTGGGCACTCATTTCTCTGACTTATGATTCAGCTGTAATGCAGGGATTGAATGTATCTATTATAATCATTGATATCACTGTGCAAACGTGTTAATTATAACAGGAGTTGTGAGGAAAGAGAGAGGCAGGGAGGCTGTGAATCAGGGCAACTAGAGGGCAACTCGGGTGGGGAGGTTTGTGGACACAGGGCTGTGTCTGGTTTGTTTACATTGATACCCTCGACACAGTGCCTGGCATGGAGGTGTAATCAGCAAATAGTTGTAGGAAGAAAGGAGAGAGAGAGAGAGTAAAACAGGTGAGGGGGAGCAAGGAAGGAAGAAAGGGAGGGAAGGAGGAAGAGACGAAGGAAGGAATGAAGGAAGGAGGAAAAGAAGGAAGAAAAAAGGAAGAAAAGATGGGGTAATTGGGGAGGTCTTCAGCATCAGTCAGGGAAGAAAGGAAAGGAAAAAAATAAGAAATTAGGTGATACTGGGAAACTGGCTTAACTTCACAATTCTGTCTTCATTTTTCCTTCTGTGTTCTATACCATGCTGTAGACATTTTTTAATCACCCTCCGATCTTACTACAACAGCCCACAGTTTCACGTTTCCAAATTGCAGCACAGCTTTTCATGTAGGGAGCATCTTGCAAGTTGATACAGGCGTCACCTTCCATGGGCTGTCAGGGCTGCCAGGCTGTGCACACACTGGGCTGGGCAAGCACCCCTCTGCCACCCCATCAGTATCATTACTGAACCGGCAAAAACAGCGCCAACATGCTGGCCCGCAGGACTCTCCTGCCAAGCTCCTATTTACCTGATTCCTTAAGCATGATGTTTCTTTTTTTCCCCACTTTATAGAATAATTATAATGTCAATTTACAGCAATAACAGGCTGAATGAAATTCTAAGTTCAACTCAGACAATTCCAATTAAGCAACAAACCTTCTCTGGCTCCTGCAGAGACACAAATTCCTGACATTTTATTACCAATTATATTTAATTTCAACTTGAAGAAAAACAATGTATTTCCCATTATCCAAACTGGGTCTCTAAACCCCTGTCTGGGACTCTGCTCTGATGAGTGCTCTGTGAGCAGAGCTGCCTGCTCCCGACGCTGGGCCCTCGGAGCTGAAGATCCTGGTGCTGTGCTTTAGGGTCCCCCCACCCCACCCTGTATCCTGCCTCTCTCCAGGGGTGGCCAGGAGCTCACAGCTTTTCCTCTGCTCAGGAAAAGCATTCACCAGGGACTTAAGGTCTGGGTTCTCACGGAGTGTTTTACCAAATAGCCAGTTCCCAAATTCTAAGTCTTCTCTGGCTCTGCACACACAGCACCGGTGACCACTGGAGCTATATATCCATACATATGTATTAGAAATACATGTGAATACAGGTACTGTTCTATTTGTCTAGTAAACATATATCTGCTTGGATATTTGTACATCCATATATACACACATATATTCAGAAATATATTTCTGTGTCAACAAAAGAAAGGCACTCTGAAAAAAAAAGACACTTAGATATTTGACTAAATGACCTCTAAAGTCCTTCTAACCTAGAGGCTCAAAGTGTATACACGGGTAATATGTAAACTGAAAGGGAAAGAACCTGCGGTTTGTTTGGAGTGGTAATTGGTGCGGCGTTGATGGTTACCCTCAGGGAACTGCTGTTGGCTTTGTTTTAGGGGAGGGATGAGCTATGGGGTACTTCACAAGACATACTGTCAAGTGAAAACTGCAATGCAAATGCAGAACAGTATGCTTAGTATGCTACTGTTTTATAAAGGAAAGGTGTGTGTGTATGCATGCGTGTGCACGTGTGTGCACGCACATATATGTGCCTGTGCCTGCATATACACAACATACTCTCAAAGGATCCACAAGAAACCATGACCGGTGGCTCTGATGACTGCAGATTGGGGCCATGTCGGGGACACAGACTTCTTTTTGAGCACACAACCTTTTGTGCCTTTTGAATTTCCTGCCTTGTCATAACTACTTACTCAAAATGAAAGTTAATTAAAAAACAGAGTTGCTGCTTCTCAGCTGACCTTCATCTTTACATTATCTCTCTGCTTGATAGTTCTTTATCTCATTTTAAAATCTACTTCTGCTACCTTGAGCATCTTCAGAGATCAGGAAAATTAATTTTGCCTGTTCAGAATTCTTGCTGATCAGTGACTAAGCCTGTTTACCTCCCAGCTCCACCCTTTCCTCTCCCAGCTGCTCTGCAGCAGCACGGAGCAGCAAGACCCTGTCGGAGAGCAGGGGACTATCAGGAGAACTGGGCTCCGTCTCTGTTATCCGGCACCAGCTAGCTGCATGGCTTTGGGCAGGTCACTACACCTCTCTGAGCCTCGGTCTCTTCATGTATAAAGTGAAGGAGGTGAACCAGAGCATCAAAGTCCTCTCCATCTGCCGGTCTGAAACCCTGCTCTATGGAGGACAAGCTGAGCCTCTCGCTGCACTGCTCTCCCAGCCTCCCTGGACGGGACATGCTCTCCGGGCCCCAGCATGCTCCCCAGCTGCACAAGAAACTGCAAGCTTCTTGAACACCAGTTTGTGAATGTTCTGGAGTCATATTTCTCTCTTCCTCCCAACCCTCCCTCCTTCCCTTTTTTTTAATTCCCAGCCTCCAGAGATTGTGTCTCTGGCTTGGTTAATTAAGATAAGACTTCAGAAAGCTTTGACTCCTCATGCTGTGATGTGATGTTCCAGCACTGGCTGTTTATTTCCATTTGCTGTTCTAATGCTTGTGCCTTCAGATGTTTGTTGCTTTTAGAGCTTGATTGAATTTCGAGAGCCTGCATCCTTAATTCTGTTTGTAAAGCTAGATGCCTGTACCTTGTTGACCTCTTCTCAATGAGGAGGAACCGATTTTGCTTGTTCACAATGAAATATGTTGTCCTTCCACAATTGGTCATCCAAGAATTGGAATGGAGGGGCTTATGTTAAGTCAGCTACTTGGGAGTTTTTTTTGTTTTTGCTTTTTTTTTTAACTAGGGATATCTTACTCGGGTGAATTCCCAGCTCAAACAGGTCTCCTTCCTTTTACCCCAGGCAATTAGTGCCAAATGGTACAGGATTCCGCACGTAAGTCAAACCAGCAGAGCAGTTTTATTTAGGCCTATGGACCAAAATCCTGCCAGCAGTCAGACAGAGTGAGCACCTTCACTTTTGAACAAGGGGACTTAACATCTATCAAACAAGTTCTGGTAAGTAGCACTGCCCTTTTCCCTAAAATCAGACTTTCAGTACTACCTGGTACCTTTCAGGATCGGACACACAATTACGTTTTTCAGAATAAATGAATGAATGAAGAGTGCATGAACGAATGAGCGAGTAAATGATAGCCAGTCCGACTCTTGTAAGAATATTTTCTGCAGGCTTGTTACTCTCTAGGGAAAATCAGCAAGATGTGCCTAACTCTTAGCATCTTGGGATAGTTACTTAAACCTCTGAACCTCCGTTTCCTCCTCGATAATGGCAGAATCTGCCAAACCAGGAAATTTTTTTTTTTTGGAGACGGAGTCTCACTCTGTCGCCCAGACTGGAGTGCAGTGGCACGATCTCGGCTCACTGAAACCTCTGCCTCCCAGGTTCAAGCCATTCTCCTGCCTCCGCCTCCCGAGTAGCTGAGATTACAGGCGTGCGCCATCATGCCTGGCTAATTTTTGTATTTTTAGTAGAGATGGGGTTTCACCATGTTGGTCAGGCCGGTCTTGAACTCCTGACCCCGTGATCTGCCCGCCTCGGCCTCCCAAAGTGCTGGGATTACAGGCGTGAGCCACTGCGCCTGGCCCAGGATGATTTAAAGATCAAATGCGAGGATGTCAAATTATTGACATAAGTGAGATATATTGAATGCCCAGCACGGTACCTAGCACAGAATAAATGTTTGCCAAATGAATAAGTCATTGACTATATGATACATGAATATACAAACAAACAAATGAGAGTCCTCCGCCCTGAGCCTCAGAGTACATTTGTTCTAAAACCTAATACTCCGAAGACAAGATAAATTACTGACTCTTCAGGGACTCCTCCAGCGTAAGGTGCAGACCTAGGCTTGATTCTGCCTCAGGTGTGCCTCTGCCTAGTAAACTAACCCCCATGGCTGGACGCCATTGGCAGGTCGGGCCCTGAGAGATGTGGGGTCTCCCTCTACTGGGACCACACAGTTGAATCTGAGGAACGTGGTGAAAAAAATGGGCAGAGATGGAGAGGCGAGTCCAGGGCAGTGACACACGCTCCGTCAGATCACAGGCTGATCCTGGAAGCCTTCCTGCTTCCCTCTGGCCCCTCTTGGCCTCCCAGGTCTCTACACAACCACAGTCACTTAGGATCTGTCTGCTCACTCAGCATTTGCCCACAGACTCCCTCATATTTGTTTGTGGAATAACATGTCTTTCTAATCACAGAATGCATTTTCTGAGAACAGGGCCGTACATTTCTGGTCAATTCTAGGCAATGCTGGACACAGAACCGGTCTGCTTAATAGGGTCAGAATCCTAGAAGAGTGTTAGAAGAGTCTAAGGGAGGAACAAGCCCAAATCCACATTTCACAGGCAAGGAGACAGGGTCTCTGAGCGGCGAGGGGACACGCCCATAGTAGGGGGTGGTGCTGGAGGACAGCAGAGGAGTGGACAGAGGTTGGACTCACATCTCCTTCTCCTGGTGGAGTTTGCAGGCCTCTTGCTGGAGGCTTTCCAACTGCTGCTGAGCATCCTGGAGCTCCCAAGAGGTCCGCTCCAGCTCCCGGGCCAGCTCCTGGTTAGTGAGTTTCAGCTTGGTATTCTCAGCCTTGGTCTCATGCTTGTCGTGATGCAGGGCTGTGCACTGACCTTCCAGCTGCAAAGGAGTGGAAAGCAGAGGGGAATGACGAGTGACCACCATTGTCAGGAGGGCCTGCCCTGGCCTCAGCTTGTTTTCCCCGCTTGGCAGGCAGGAACTGTCACTGCCACCCCTCACTGGCCTCAAGCCTAAATCAGCATTGTCCTCTCTTCAGTTCACACATATACACTCCTCTAGGCAGGGAGGAGCTTTCGGAGCACATCTTGTCTCTCCCCTGTCTTCACATAGGACCACTAAATAGTCCAGGAGGAGCTGCTCCACTCAAAAAGACCACTAGCAAAGGAACTTCCACAATCTGTCTGCGTGAATGGCCTTGAGATCTAACCTAAATCCGTCTTGTTGTCCTTTAAGCCAATTTCTTTTCCTTGGTCCTTGATGGAGAAGGGGAACAGCTAAATGGCCTGCTTCATCCTTCCCAATTTTGCACGCTGATAGCAAATCTATATATTCCCTTTTCTCCTCTCAACTCCAATTCCATTAATCTAGAGAAGCTTTTAAGGGTAGCCAGAAGCACTGAAAATTCTTAGGAAATAACTAAAACAGTTCAAACAGAACACAGACCTTTTCTATGTCCCTAAAGCAACTAAAAACCCTGCATTTTTATAGCTTCAGCTTTTCTTGGCTGTTGATTATGCTTTGCAGAGCTTCCAATCCTCTCACCAGAGGAAGAATCAAACCAAGGCACATATATCATAATACATTTAGTTTAATGAATGTGGCCAGTAAGGGGAGGAAGAAGTAACAACAAAGAATTTGGTGTGATTCTCAACAGGCTCCTGTGTAATCAGGCAAGCATGCAGTAATTAAATTGAATGGCAATCATTCATTTGAGGGATAAATCTAATTGCTAGGAACTTGATGCATAATAGAGAGGAAGAGAAAGAGTAGGAGAAGCAAGGTACGACTGTGGATGGGGAAATGGGGAGGCAGCTGGCAGTTCCCGGAGTAGAAATCATCTTGCTGCAGAAGGAAAGAGACCTACATTCATAGCTTGGGTAGCAGCAGCAGTGGAATAGTCTCTAGTCTTAGCAGGGCTGTCTTCAAGTGGATTTTAATGTGCCGCTAAAAATAGCCCTCTCTATTGAAATGGAAGCAATGTGTCTTCGTCTGTCCAGAGCTGTACTCCTTCCAGCACCAGGCACAACAAAACAGGAGGCCAGTGGCACCCTAGTCTGTCTCCCTCAGGAGCCCTTGCTAAGGAGTGGAGACCACTAAGTAGGAGGCTTGCCTAGGTAGTCAGTCTTTCTGGGGTCGTTAGCCAGGCACTCCCAGCCATAGAGACACAGCCATAGAGACACTGCCCTGCAGAAGGCACCACCCAGCCTACCTCCTGGAGGCTCAGGTACATCAGAGAGGAGTGTCTGGTGTCTGCATCCTTCCTGCAGGGATGGGAGCAGCCATAAAAGATGCCAATGAACCTGTCTAGGCACCACACAGTCAGGGAAGAGACAGGCTGACCTTGGAAGAGCCTGTTCCAGCAGAGGTATCCATGGCCTTTCTAGAGGGAAGAAACGTATCTGCAGCCTCCCCCCAAATATCGTGGTAGACAATGTCTCTTGTACCTCAGCATTCCCCTCTTTTCTTATACAGGAGGCAGGAAACAAATTCAAGTTTTGGCATTCTCATGGCTCCTGGGTATAATTATAGGAACACGTCTGCAGATACCTCGTGGGGGAATGCTTGGCAACTTTTCCAAGTTAAACACCTGGTATTGGAGAAGTAAAGGTTTTATCTTGGGATCACCTGTGATTTTAAATGCTATCTTTTGCACGACTAAATAGTTCTTCTCAGGTTAAAAAAATCAAAAATCCTTAAGTGAATGGCAGGGAAAGTGGGCAAGAGGCAGAGAAAAGGATGGAGTGAAGAGCCAGGTACTCTGGGGCCATGGATGGCAACATACCCTTTTCTGCTTCTGGACGAGCTGCTCCAGCTCCTGCTCCTTACATAACAGTGTCTGCTCCAGCTCTTGACTGCGGGCTTGAAACCGCTCTGTGTCCTGCCAAGCCGGAAAGAGGGACACACAGGACACAAATGTAGCACACCTGGGTTATAGATTTTTTTTTCCCACCTTGAACCTACTCAACATCAGGACCCACCCTATTAGACCATGGGGCTTTTCCCACAGCACTGCAGGACTCTGGTAACCTGCCTGCCCCATCAGGGAGGACCAAATGAGACAGAGATAGTGCAAGCACTTAGTGAGGCAGGATGCAAACTCCCAGCAAGCGTGGCCATGTCCAATGACTGTGCACCACCACCCTTCTCTCTGCCAAAAAAAGGGGCAGTGCAGTGTCAGCCAGTGGTGGAATACTGAATGGGGAGAATTGGGGCTGAGTTCAAACATCAGGCCTTGGTCTCCTCATGTGCAAATTGGGGGTGACTGGGGGAGGCAGATGACCCCTCCGACACCTTCCGACCTGGATATTCTGTTCCAGGTTGGGCACTGGCATCGGATCCCTCAAATTGGCCTCGCTCTGGAAACACAAGGCCTTCCTCTCCCTCTTGAGGGCCTAAGTGTTCATATTTCCCCACTCTCCTGGGCCCTGCTCCTCAGGATGTTTTAATATCTGCTCCTTCCCTGGGCTGGGCTTCCGCCACAGAGAGGTGCTGAAGCAGGTGAGAAGAGGCCTGGCTATGGGATGAGGAGGGAAGTGCGTGGGCTGTCAGGTGCCTGATGCTCTCAGCAGAGCCAGATCTGTGGTGTAAGGCCCCTGAGCCGAGTGGGACACAACTTGGGTTCCAGCCCTGGCTTCATCCAACCAACTTGCTTCATTCTTCTGGATCACTGTTTGTTCACAGAATAGAAACAAAAATACCCATGCCATCTGCAGCACTCCACTTGCCTGAAGGCAGAATGGAGGTACAAAATGTGCAGGAAGAGAAGAAACCATTGTAATTGCCATATAACTCACTACCGGAGCCCCCTGGGGTTCCTGTGATATGGGAGGACTCTTTCCCAAGGAGGACAGCGTGGGATGCTGCACTAGACGGGTGTCCTGGCATGACAGTGGCAGCAGCGCGGTGGTGGAACACGGCCCCCTCGGGCCAGAGGCCTCTGGACGCCTCCATTCAAAGGCTCAGGAAGCTCCTTGCGCATCCTCTATCGATGTTACCAGGTTCTTCTGCCCATTTTTAGGCAGGTAAATGGGCAGAAGAACCACTGGGACAGCTTGTGATTATCCTCATGTTAACCACATGAATGGCAGAGGTATGATCTGACCAGACAGCACCTGCTCCCAACATTTGCCTCCAGAGAATCAGCCCCAGGGAATCTGCCTCCTCCAGCTTGGCTGCTGCTCTCTCTGAAAAATGCTGGGAGCAGTGAGCGGCTCCAGAATCCCCACGATGATGTGGCTGTACCCACAATGGGCCTACAGAGCATCCTCACAACGCACCAGAACAGGGCATTGAGGGGCTCTAGCATCACATCCTGGGGTTGGAAGGTGCAAGTGATTAGGTACTTCCTTCACGGTCAAACAAACTGGTAAGTGTCAAGCCAGGATCCAAATTCTGGTCCGAGGGTCCAGCCTTTTCCATGATGTCAGAAACCATAGCGCCACTATCCCTGATCTATCTCCAGGCAAAAGCCTTTGTATCTAATGGCTTAATAGTGCTACAAAAACATCTGAGCAGTTTCCATGTTCACGCAGAAGGCATAAATCTAAGCACTGAGCTTTAAAGGCATTTGGTGTCAAGAATGGAGAAGGAGAGAGCAGAAGGGGACAGGGAGGCTGGATCACCTGCAGTGATGCAAACTTGTCCTTGAATTTTTTTCCTTTGACCTCTGCCCTCACCCATCCCCCATGCCCTGACACAGCATTTACTTCTGAAATCATGTCTTTTCCTTTAGCTAGGACCTCTGACCTGTAGTCATGGCCCAGGCGGAGGGGACAAGATGCCCCATGGAGCTCAGCCTCTCCGTGCAGGATGTCATTTGGGATAAAGGGGGTGGCTGTCCGATGGCGGGGACGTGGGGTGGGGAGCTGCTGTTCTCAGAAACTATTGTGGGGTCTGCTGGTGAGAAGGGTGTGAGTTCTGTCTGCTGTCAACAAGGTAGAGGGGCGAGAGCAACCAGAATGCTTTCAGGCTCTACAAGAGGGAGGAGGCCTGGAAAGGCTGACAAGCCTCCAGAGGGCGCTCATTGCAGGACGTGACCAGATTTTCTTGAAAAGCATTCCGATTCCCTTTCAGTTTGAAGGACATCTGTGATAATACATAGAGCAGTAGTGTCGATAATCTGAGGCAGAATAAAACTTAAAATTGGTTCAAGAGAAGAGGTTGTGATAATAGCTAGGCTTAGTGCTGAGCGGCAAGGGAGGCTGCCGTCTAAGATCAAAGCCTTTTCTCCTGAGGACCCACCAAGTAGATAGTCCAAAAATGGGTACTAGAGAGTTCTCTGAAGCTTTTTTTAAATTTAGTTTTATGAACATGTTTCCAGAAGGATCCTGCTTACCTTGGCAAAGAAGAGGATTTCGCCAATCCTGACCTCTTGAGACAAATGGCAGGGCTTGGGAAGGGGCTGATAAGGGTCAGACCAGGAAAAGGAAAGGGAGTTACCACTTCCTCCATGGTATCTGTGGAAGGTGGGATTTGTTTTCTCTTGGCTATTAAATTTTCCACGTGTCTAAGGGTAAAGGATGGGTAGCACAGGCTCTAATGCTTGTCCACTTAGGGGAGCTGCTGGGCACAGGGTGAACTGGGCTGGTGCATTTGGGTGCATTTGCCATATAAATCTAGGAAGTCAATGTCAGATCAAATTTAACAGGGAAAGCATGAACCTCCATCCTTTCATTCATTCACTCATTCACTTGTTCATTCATTCATTCACTCATTTAACAAATACTTGTTGAGCACCTAGTATGTTCCAGGCACTGTCTACATGCTGAGGATACCTTAGTTAATAAAAGATAAAATCTCTGCTCTTTTGCAACTTATAGGCTAGCAGCAGGAGATAGACACTCAATAAAGATAAACAAGGATATTACATGTCCTCTGTGAAGGTGATAAATGCCTTGAAAAAAAAAATACAGCAGAGAAAGAGGGAATCAATAGTGCATGGATGGGGGCACCAAAATCTTAAACTTGGGGAAGACAGAGCAGATATGTCAAGCTGGCCTCAGAGCCAAGCCTGGGGAGCGCACACTTACCTTCAGGAGAAACCGCTCCTTCTCACTTTTGATTTGTTGTTCCATCTCCTCATAGAGATGCTGGATTTCTTCATCATAAGCAGCAATTTTCCTACAGAGGTGGCAAAAGGAGAGTCTGCGTTGAGGTTCCCCCATTCCACAGTGGTAGCTCCTGGAGCTCAGACACCAGTCCCCCACTCTGGAGCTGTGGGTGTGGGGGTGACAGCATAGGTCAGGTCGGCCAAGGCTAACGAGCAGTCCCTCAGGATCAGCTAACCCGACAAGGGATGCAGACCACAGAGGCCTTGCGGGACCTTCCCCTGCAACTGGTAGGTTTCATGTGGCCTCTCCTCCTCCCGTCCCCCAGCCATCACTCCTAGATGATCCCTATGCTCCTCGGTGAAGCTTCCCTGGACCATCTCCCTTTATTTTATTTTATTTCAACACAAGCCCACAGGCCTCTGCCAGACATATCATCCCTGTTCCCACTGATCCCCACGCTCATGGACTACATGAAGTTGCATCGTGTGGGTTTCTTTCCTGTTCCGTTTCCTGGTTTATCTTGTCCCTGTTTGCATGCTTTCGCTCCGCCTGTCCACATCAGGACCCTCTGACCCTGCACTCTCAGGAGACTCTCCCTGTATGCTTGAGTTTGTGTGATCCATGTTTCTCATGAGATTCTCAAGAGATTCCATGATGATGACAACAAGAGCTACTACACCCCCCACCACAAGGCAAAAGGCACACTGTCTAGTGCCCATGCCATCTCAGGCTCCAGAGCACAGGCAGTGTGAGACAGGCGAGGCTGGTTGGAGGATGGCGATGACAATGAGATGTCCTCATCCCCACTCTCCTCAGCATCCTCTCCCCACTCTTTCCTCTCCCCACTCAGAAAGTGAGTACCTAGGCATTGTGCTCCTATAGAGAGATAAAGACAAACACACAGCCATGGGGACAAGGTTTGTAGGTCATCCCCAGGGATGACCCTTTTCTGTTTCCCCCCTCTCCCCATGATACATCCAACTTCAATGCCCCTCCAAATTCAAACAGGAAAGATCTGGTATTAGCATTGGAACTGAAACTGGGAGTTACCACACTGAATTATTAACATTCCCAAGTAGTTGCATTTTCATACCTTTTTTGCTGACCATGCAGTGAAAGACCCTCTCTGTAGCCCCTACTCCCTATCCTCTCCCCATCCTGTTAAGGAAACTCTAGGCTCTGTGAACAGGCTAATGTGGCTCTCAAGGCCTGTTTTGAACATGCAACACACACACACACACACACACACACACACAAATTTTGGCCCCTGCCATTCTAAACTTAAATGATGGCAAGCCCACCATGCCATTTAAGAGACTTCAATAATTGAGCAAACAGCCCTGGTTCTCAGTTTTAAGAGGTACTAGGAAGATTTCTGAACTGAACATAAAGGATGGGAATATATTTATTCCCCTGAGCCCTCCATCATTTTAACCCCTACCTCCCATGTCCACTTGGGCCTCCAATCCAGGACCAGACCTTCTCTGCTGTCCAAGGCTTTGCCACAGCCCAATTTCTGTCCCTTTCTCACCTGCCAGCTGTTGGAAGAGCATTTTCACCATGTGCACAGGTGAACAATGAACAGGAGTCAGTTTGATTGGCATCCTTCCAGCTTTACAGAAACCACAAATCCGACCCAGACAAAGGAACAGTGTGTGAGACTCCATGGTCAGGGACATTCATCACAGAGCACAGCCTTGGAGTTCCCTTGCTTGGCTGCACCTCCAAGACCAGAAACTTGATTTTGAGTGACTGTACAATAAAGGCTCAGGGTGGGCTCAGCAAGACATGACAGTCCTCCCAGACCTCCATAAGCCAGGACCTTGTCTTTGTGGATACGTCCTGCATCTCTTACTCTTTTTGGCTAAGAATAAGAAATCTCTTCTTTTTAAATGACCGATGTTTGGGATTGTTACTTTTGCTCTGAGCTAACTCAAAAGAATTAAAATAAGATCTTGGAGGGAAAGTAAGGAAAAAGTCTCATGCTATTGACCCTGATACTTCAGTGACAGAAGCAGATACAGTTTGAAGGAACTTTCAGAAAGCAAGATGTTTTCTCTTGGTCCCTGGAATTACCTTCCTGTGTTTGAAGAAACTCAGATGCTAGATGGTAAATGATATCAAGGAAAACTTTGGACAGAGATTCCAGCTATATAAATACTGTAAAACTAATAAAGTAAGATGAGAGAAACTTAAACGTTGATTTGGCTCTGCTAAAGCAATTCATATAAAGTTATTCATATACACTGCTTACCATTTATTTCTAATAACCATGCACGGCATTAATTCTATAATATAATTAAATGTGCTATATTAACTTTGATCTACGTTTTATTTGATTAAATTAACACACTCTAAGTTTTTCATGCTCACATACCAGCTTGCTGATATGTGAATTATTTTACAAACCACTAAAAAATAACTGGCAGGAAGATAGATACAGGGTTTGAAGAGTGCCTCCTCCGAGCCCTCACTCACAAAGGCTAGGTCTACCACAAAGAAGCCCTAGGATTCCAGGTGGGCATCAGAGACCCCGGGCCCAACCAGACTCATATATGGAACCAAGCTTTTGGAAAGCTGGTCTGCTGTGAGACTCTCCAGGCTTGAATGACTATGACACGCCTGGGTTAGAACACACTAATCCCAGGAATGGGGAAGATTAAGGTGCTGTGCATACCAGTCATGTCACTAAACCAGCACAGGGATGAGAAGACTTGCATTCTGATCCCAGAACCAGCTCCTTTCCCCAGTGTGACTTTGGGTAAGTGGTCTGACCTCCTCACATCCTGGGGTGGTACCTGCCCTATGTTCCTCCCTACATTGTCATAAAGAACAAACGAGAGTGGATGTGAAAAGTGTCAGAACCACAGAGCCCTCAGTAAACATAAGGGATTATTTACTGTTGTCATTTTAATCATGGACTGTGGAGGGCAAAGGGCAGTGCTCCCCAAGGGGAAGAGAGTGTTGGTTTCAAGGATAAAAGACCTGCTGGGTTTGGAAAGGCTGATGCAATTGGGAAGATGAAGAAGAAATAGCTCAGTCAATAAAAGTGCCTGTCAGACCAATCCATTAGAGATCCAGGCTGTGTGTGAGGAGGAGCTGCAGAGCCAGGAGCCTGTGTCTGCAGGAGCCCTGCAGTGGCTGCGCGGGCAGTGGCAGCAAGAGACACTAAAAAGATGTGCACATATGGTGAATCACATTCAGCAAGGCTCGCCATATTCTGCCATCAG
The DNA here is from genome assembly GCF_028878055.3 of Symphalangus syndactylus. Classification (NCBI taxonomy): domain Eukaryota; kingdom Metazoa; phylum Chordata; class Mammalia; order Primates; family Hylobatidae; genus Symphalangus; species Symphalangus syndactylus. The sequence continues at coordinate 151,260,952 of NC_072427.2, read as the reverse complement.
GGGAAAGAGACAACTCATCATGTTTGCTTATCATACACATCCTTGTTGCCACAATTTCTAAAACCACTTCTATTACCTAATGCAGATAAACAGACTTTGAATTCTTCTCTGTGAAGATTTTGCCATCTATTCCAACCCTCATGGCCCCTTCTCTGAACTCTGATGACAGCATATGTCTTCATTTGATCATTTAACAATTAATCTTAAATAGTCCTGAACAACTGTTTCATTTGGGTTCATGTTGTCTCAATTAGGTTATAAACATGCAGGCATTTATGTCACCCACAGGGCCTGAACTCAAAATATTAATGCCAAAAACCTGTAAAAACTCAATTTACAATTTTGGGTACCAAACTCAGAAGCTCATGAACCATTTCAAGGGAATACTAGATACCATGGGAGTTAAAGAACTTCAGAGTTGGAAGGTTTGTCTGATCTAACTACCTGTTTTTCCAGTGTTAAAATTCTTGCGACAATACCACGTCAAGTACTTACCCAGACTAGGTTAGAATACCCCCAGTGACAGGGAACTTGCTGTTTCTCTAAGTAGTTATTTCATCTTTGGGATATTCTGGCTCACAGAAATCTGTCTTTCCATGACCTTACCCTTCTTCTGCATAAAAGCCTTTCATGTATTTCAGAACAGCATCAAGACTTCAAGGAGTTGCCTTGGGTTCAGGTCAAGCCTCTCCACTTCCTCCAACTGTGTCTCACGTGGATTTTTTACAAATCCCTTTACAATTCCCTTCATGCTTCTTCAAATGGGCTGTAATGATCTTTCCCAAGCCATGGGAGTGCCAAACTGAATGCCCAGTGTATGAGTCTGATTTGTGCAGATTAGAGCTGACTATTGCTTCTCTTGTTCTAGATGCTGCATATCTATTCATACAGCCTAAAACCTCATTAACTTTTCTTGGCAGCCACATTGCAGTTGATGTATGCTGAACTCATTTGTTCACTAAAATCTCTAAATCTTATGTCTGTGTGATCATTTGTGTTTTAAAGATGGTACTACTGAATCATATCTCCTCCACTTTGTGCTTCTGCCATTGGCGTTTTGAACACAGAGCAACATCTCAAATGTAATTCTGTTAGATTTTGTGTTTGCTAGTTCTAGTCCATCTTTCCAGCCTGTCACTATGCTAATAGGTCTCAATTGGTCATCTAGTGTATGCAACGACCTTCCAAGTTTTGTTGACATTTTAAATCTTCAGTCAGGATGTAGGCTAAATAATCTATAATGTTGGTTTTATAATTTAATGTATCTGAGAGTTATTTAAAAGACAGTTTATTAAAAGGTACAAACTATTGGTTTCTAGTTTTATTATATTAGAGTAAGAAATGGTTTTGGAATCTATTGGTTATCATTCCTCTGTAACCACAAACATGATCAATTTTTGCACAACTTCTGTGAGAGGGGTATATATTCTATTTGTAAGGCACACAATTCTATATTCATCTCTAAAGTGTGTTCATTGATGGTTTCAAATACTTTATATCCTTCATGTACTTTTGCCTGACCAATGTGCCAAATCTGAAGCAAATTTGTTAAAGTCTTCTAAAATCTTTTTTTTTTAATTAAGGTTTCTTTATTTTTTCTAAAAGCTTCTGCCTTACGTATCTTGCTGTTTCGTTGTTTGGTGCATAAAGCTTAATATATGTTGGGTCTTCTTTATGGATGGAACTTTTTTTTATTACTTCAAAACATTCTCCTTTTATCTTCCTTTACTCATGCCATTGGAAAAATACTAGACAAAATGAGGATGACAACCTATAGCAGAGATCTCTGAGCTGTTAATTAGTGACATGTAGGCATAGCTATTCAACCTATCTTCTCTTAGCCATTTTCGAAACACTCCTTCTGGCCGGGCACAGTGGCTCACGCTTGTAATCCCAGCACTTTGGGATGCCAAGGTGGGCAGATCACCTGAGGTCAGGAGTTCAAAACCACCCTGACCACCATGGCAAAATCCCCTCTCTGCTAAAAATACAAAAAGTAGCCAGGTGTGGTGGTATATGCCTGTAGCCCCAGCTACTCAGGAGGCTGAAGCAGGAGAATCACTTGAGCCCAGAAGGTGGAGGTTGCAGTGTGCCAAGATCACGCCACTGCACTCCAACCTGGGTGACAGAGTGAGACTCTGTCTCAAACAAACAAAAAAAACAAGCACTTCTTCACCCAGCTCCCAGAACTCAAGAGGTATCTATTTAATTATTCCATTTTCTACTATCTGACCCTAATCATTTTTAGTTACATAATGCAGGAGAGACGAAGAAGAGGTACATGAAAGAGGAGTGAGGGCAAGAGACTTGAGTTCTTAGTGGAACAGAAGGACAAAGATGTGGAGGAGCCAGCATTAACAATAGTCATGAGCACTAACATTTATCCTCCCCGTCCTTTTCTTTCCCCATGATAGCTGGGTAGTTCTTCTGGCATGTTTCAGGGTAGTCTAGGTCATAGACCCTTTGCTGACACGGGTATGGTTGCCTCAAAGTTCATTAGATCCAGAAGCAGACGGTCTGGGTTCAAGTCTTGGTTCTGACATTTACAAACTTTCTAGCCTTGGATAAGCCACATTCCCTCAGTAAGCCTGAAGTGTTCTGTATCTGAAAAATCAGTTGGTAATACCTACTTTAGATAGAAGTTGTGAAGATTAAGAAAGATAATGCATGTGGAAGTGTCTAGCACAATAAGATGCATTTAATAAATTCTAATTAAATACGTTTTCTGATTCTCCAGAGGCCAAGGACCACATTCTGAGAGCCACTGCTTTATAGCTCCTTCAGATGTCAGCCAAGGGTCAAGTAGAAACTGGGGGGTGGAGGATCAAGTGGCAGCTTGTTGTATGTGGTGTGAAGAAATGTGTGCAGGAATGGTGAAGGGGTTGGGGACAGAAGACATAGGGGTGGATAAAACCTGAGGAGGCTCAATAGAGAAGACTAAATGTGAAAAGAGAAGTCCATACATCCCACCAACATTGAAAAGTGTTGATTAAGCCCTTCTTACAGTGTGACTCTGGGCAAAATATTTTAGACTGAAGTTATACTGTGTAATTTAGCATCTAAGAATATTGAGCCCAGTGCTATAGTGGCAGGGAGGAAAGGAACAGACAGACGAAGCCATGCACCGTGAGGCAGACCCAAAAGAACCCTCCTAGGTTCTGGCTGACAGTCATCCTGTGACCTCAGAGCCCTGCTAGGGGGAAGTGAAGGAAGCTACCTGCTCTGGTGGTGGGGAGGATGGGGGAGTTCTCAGGCGAAAAGCTAAGAAGAAGTGAGTTCAGAAGAGGGAGATTTTCAACAGCAGAGGGGAGAGAGTACCAGTGAGATACTGAGGATGCCATAAGGGCAGCGATGGATTGGAAAGAATGAGTCCTACTGAAACCCCAGATGAAAACTCAGGTCCAGCTCAGGGGATTAAACGTCTTCACCCAAGATATCTGGTTCTGGCAAATGTCCTTCTCTAAAGGATGGCTGTGTGTGTGTGTGTGTGCGCGTGTGTGCGCGTGTGTGCGCACGTGTGTGTGCATGTGTGTGTGTGCATGTGTGCGTGTGTGTGTGTGTGTGTGTGCGTGCACACGTGCTCATGTGTATGTCTGGTGCTGGGTTACTGGGGAGCTGAGGATGGGAGAAGGATGGGATATGAAAGAAGGATATAGGGGTGAAGAATTCATTATTCTAATGTAAATACAAAGCGTAGCTTCTGAGAGGCCTTTACAGATAATTTTCAGGGAACTAGAAGGTGAGATGTAGTTAGCATTAACTTATCCTGCCAGCCTCCCACAGGAACTGTGAAAATTAATTAACCTTCACAAAGTGCTTTGCACACGGCGAGTTAAGGCGCTACGCCGGAGCGAAGCATTGATACTCAACGTCACTGGAGCTCCAGCTAACGGCACATAGGCCAAGGCCTTCCTGCTGTAGAATACTGCATGGTCAAACGATTTTTTTCCTGCTTTTCCTCTCCTTTGTCCTCCCTTTTAAATAAAATCTGTTGGGATTTCAGGGGGTCTTAGAAAGTCGTCCATTCTCCTGCCTAGGTTGTAGGCAAGGGCGTGCTGAAATCATTCCAAGAAAAATGTAGCTTCTGCCTTTTGTAAATGAAGTGTAGGCTTGGCCTTGGAGAGAGGGAATGGCATTTCTCTACAATTTAGTTACATTTCAGGAGCTTGAACTCAAGGCAGAGTTTCAGAAATGGCCCCTGGCCTTGGAGAATTGTCATTCTGATTGCATGTGTCTTTGGAGCTGTGGTTTGATCAATTATGTCTCCTGGTTTGCAAAGTTAGATGCAAAGAGAAGGAGAATCCCTCCTCCCCATCACAGAATGAAGGCTTATAAAGCTCATGTATTCCCTATGCCTTTGTTTTTCAAGTGAAGAAAATGAGGATCAAAACAGTGAAGTAACCAAATTTCCAAGGGTCAGAGTAGCAGGCAGAACCCAGGCCTTGACTCGGGTCCCATGGTTCCATTCACATCACTACAATGTCTGGCCCAGCAGCCTAGGTTGTAAAATAGATAACTCCATACATTTCGTTTAGAACTGTCAGTCTTCTAAATTACACCTGGAATCTGTCAACTGGGGAGTGAGCACGAACTGGAGCAAGGTATGGGGCCAACAGTCCGCACTGCCATGGCCAAAGAGAGGCAAGGTTATGGGAGGGACTTGACTCCCATTCCCCCATGTTACCCACATTCCCTCTCACCCCCCGCCCCAACGTGCTGATCACAGAATGAAGACCCTCGACTGCAGAAGTCCTAAGAAGTCTGCTCTTTGCAAGAGAAGAACATGGAAGCAAATTCAGCTTCAGCCAGTTTTGTGCTTGGAATGGGAATGATAAACAGGGTTTTAGATTCCCCACTGCCCTCTGCCACCTTCTTCAGGCAGCTGCAGTCCTCTGACAGCTAAGAAGCTCTCACTAGAAAAATGCTGTTTAGAGTTTTGTCCTCCTGAAATCAGTCTCTCTCAGTCTCTGTAATTATCTACTTATCTCTGTCTCTCTCCATCTCCATCTCTCTCACACACACGTGGGCGCATGCACGTGCACACACATACATGCATGATTAGAGTAGAGCTGAATGAAAGGAAAACGTAAGAGTTTGTAGAAAATTCTGCAAAGGCTGTGAAATTGCCGATTGGATTTTCAAGACGGATGGTTTCTTCCAAATTAGATTCTGCTGCCTGTATAAACCAACTTTGCAGCTTTATCCTATTCTATAAAGCAAACCATTTTGTATTAGTCAGGTTTACAAATCATGCCCATGGTGTACACAGAGCACAAACAGTCCTCACTTTTCAATTTGCTCTCAGGGCAATGTTAACAATATGCTCAACATAATAATATACCCACAGAAGACATGCATTCGATTAAGTCACAACCTTGTCACCTAGAGTCCTCGCCGAGAACCTCACCCTAAGAATAGGACTAGCATTCCAGATTGGAAGGGCACCACAGGATATACCTTTTGCTGGCTGACTGATTCTGGAAGAACTGGCCAAAGCAGCATTTCTCAAAGTGTGGCTATAGCCTGCCTGTATCAGAACCGCCTGGGATGTGTGTTACGGTGCACGTTCTTGGGCCCCTTCCCTGAGACGTACTGATTTAGACTCTAGGGGAGGGGGAACTACCTTTTAATTTAAAAATTCTCTGGTAAATCTAAGCAACCTACCACTCGAGAACTACGCAGCTGAGGCCTTCCCCAAGGTCACTGAGAACTGTGGAATGTAAGGGCCACCTGCCAGGAAGATGAGGCTTTATTTGCTGCCCTATCTGGAGGCAGGGCAGTGATGTGATGACATCTCTTCCCTGAAAAGCTTTGGGGACAGTTTCCTTGTCCTCGAGGCTCCACAACACAGGCTGCCGATCCTTAGGCTTGCGTGGGGGTGCAGGCCATCACAGCTGGGGCTGCCTGTCAGTCTGTACGGTGCACTCCCTCCTGGTCTGGACACCTTCCCGGAGCCCAGGGAATCACTGTGGACAGGAAGTGGGTGGATAGCAGCTGGTAGGGGCTGCAACTTAAGGGCCTGTGAGCTCCTAAGAAACTGCCTGAGGTCTGATTCAGATGGACCAGGGAACACTGTGCAGATGAGGAGCTGATTCCAAAGAGGGCATGCGGACTGCTGCTAAGCTTGTCCAGGCTGATGCCAAACAGGCAACAACCAGTGATGCCAAACAGGCAGATCGCTGGTATTCCCAGGCTACAGAGCTGCAGAGGATTGAGCTGGAGCCCTCCCAGAGCACAGCCTGGGGCTGGCCTTTGATCTAGAAAGCACTTTCCTTCAGAGCTCAAAGCACCCCACTCAGATACTGCCTGATTTATCCTTGCCCCCATACATTACAAATACAGATGTTAAGCCCCCACCTCAGACACGTGAACTGGACCCCGCTGGGGTGAGACCTCTGGCATCCCAAAGTGGTTCTGGTGAAAAGTCTGGATCTACTGCTGCCTCCAGACAGCACTGCTCTGCGTCCCCTGGAGATCTCAAGCTTTTGTTCCAGAAAAAGGTAAATGCAGGGGATGCTTTCCATGGCAAAGAGATTCCCAATTCTAAGTTCTCCCCAATGTCTACACTATATCCCTCATGCTAAAGCGTGAAGACCTCTGCACATCTGCGCTGTGAATGCAGAAGAGACTTGCTCAATGGAAGTCTCACCACCCTTCCTTGGAGAGAAGCAGAGGCCCAGACGGGGCTCGAATCCGAAATTTCTTCAACCTCTGTGCAGAAGGACAAGGGTATGGGAGACTGAATGCTCCCAGACTCTTTTCCTGCTCCTATTTCTGATATGCAGGTTAAAAAAAATTCACGGCCGTGAGTGAGGAGGACACTGGGTTGTTTCTAGCAATGCTCCAGGACACTCTGAGAGGTTCTCCTGGCCTCAGCTATCAAGGGCTTGCCCAGCACTCAGCCGCCTCAGTTGCCACTTCCTCCATCCCAGGAAGTGGGGTAAATGTGAGGAGGAAGCTGGGGTGGGCCTTTTCCACTCACAGCCACAGTGCGACCTGGGGGATTACGGCCCGGTCTGGGAGGCTGGGGACCGGGAGCGTGTGTCCTGCCTAACCTGAGTAAGGCCAGACTCCCCCAGAGGTCAGCCTCATTTTCTCTGGCCCTGTGGGAGAAAGATGTGTGGTCTGCACAGGGAGAAAAAGTAGAGGCTGTGCTGCCCATGGCAACGCTGTCTAATGTTTCATCTGCAGGAGGATTTTCTGGTCCGTCTTGTGCAGAATTTCCATGCATCTAAGCGCTGTCTCCTTGGTGTGATCACGAACTCCTCAAGGAGAGGGACTCTATGTTCCCTTTGCTTAACTCAGAGCCTGGCATGGAGGGAGTGCTGGTTCGACGCTACCTACAGGTTACACACAGACTGTGTTCCCCCTGGTGCCTGGCCTGGGGTGGACATGCAGCAGTCGTGACCTGAGCTGTCATCCCCAGCTTCTGGGATAGGCACTCATTGAAATGTCATCCACTACAATGAAAAATGAGTGTGTGGAGGTGCCTGGGAGATATTCTCACAGCTCACCAGAACCTGCTCTTCTTGGGATTCCTCTGGGCTCCCTCCCAAATCAGGCCATCCCCAAGAGATTCCTCCCACTTCCTCTCTAAAACCTGAAAATGTCCCTCCCACAAACAACCTCACACCTCCAAACTCACTTTCTAGATGTCTCAGAATCGCTTAACCTCACCCTGAGTCATTTGCAAAGAATCCCATTTTCATATCCTATACCCTATTGGGATTTCCAGTCTCTTGTTTGATGTCTGAGTTGCAAGTGCTTTACACACAGGTCCACCAGCAAGGTGTGACCCACCTTTCTTTAAAAAATAGAAGAGACTAAAAGAAGCTCTAGTAGAAAACATCACATGTTGCCAATAAGCAAACTGATGCACAGAGAGGTAATGCAAGTTGCCTGAGGTTACACAGCTGGTAAGTGCCAGTGGCCGGGCAAGAGCTCCAGTCCTTCCCGCCTCCTATTTCAGTGCCCTGCTCGATACAGTCTGCAGTTATCTGGTTCTGCATCCGGAGAATACCTCTGGAATGGTACTGGCCAAAGAGTTCAGTGAGTCCCCCAATCCCAACACAGTTCCTTAGCAGGGAGTGGGCCTTGATCGGCTGACCCCAGAGCAGGCATGGCTGGCGGGGATACTGACTGAGGATGGGCATGGAAAGGCTAGAACCTTTGGCTGAGCTGGTTTTGCACACGCAGCCAAGAGTGGCTTGACTTTTATCTCAACAACGTTTCGAGCACAATTACTAAATGAGGACAAACCACTAATACAGGCCCTTAAAGATGGATGCCAGGGCTAAGCAGCTCTCCAGCAAGTCAGGGTACGTGTTTCTTCCTGCAGAAATGCAGGCCAGCAGAGGAGGTCGTGCAGATGAGATGTCAGGCTAAGGCTGGGTAATTGCCCACTGTTTCAGACTGCAATTATTTCCTTAGAGAACAGAAGAATGCCTTCCTCTCTGGGAGAGGCCACTTAACTTTTGCTGTGGCTCCTCCAGGTGATCAGTGCTGGGGTCAGAGGGGAGAAAGGGTGAAGTGGGGTCAGCAAGTAATCTAGCCTCCTCATTTTACAGATAGGAAAACCAAGGTTCAAGAGAAACCAAGAAATTTGAGCAGAGTCACAGAGCTAGCTGGTTGCAAAACCATACATGACTCAAACCCAGAAACTCCTGATTCCCAGCCTCCCACTTCCCAAAGTTACATGCTAAGCACCTGGACACCCTGTTAAAATGCAGATTCAGTGGGGCTGGGGGCAAGGCCTGACACTCTGCATTCCTAAGACGTTTCCAGGTGACGCCAATGTTGCTGGTCCATGGACTACACTTTCAACAGCAAGTCTCTACACTGTTGTCTGGAAGGATACAGGGATCCTTAAACTTAGCCTCTGATTATATTGAGGCTCAAACTCTCCACTTCAGCCAGACATATCCTCTAAGACTAACAAAGATACTTACTTAAAATACTAATAATTATTATTTTGACATTCATTGAATACTTATGTGCCAGCACTTTTCCAAATACTTACATGCATTATCTCATTTAACACTGAAAACTCCGTGAGATGGATATTATCCCTATCTTACAGATAAGGAAGCTGAGACTTAGAGAGGTTAGGTAACTTGTCCTAAGTTGCATAGCTAGTAAATGGCAGACTCAAGAATCAAACTCAGTTCTGTCTGATTCCTAATTAGGTAATGGCTACATAAAAATATACCTTTTAATCCTTCCCTTCTGTGAGCTTTGGGAGCCTCTCCCCAGAATGTTCTTAACAGTCCTCCGGCCAAACTATGTTTCCTCCAGTGATACTTGGCCTCAGCTTCCTCATAATGCAGAGTCCTAAAAGTCCTTTCTCCCCAGATCTGCGTATACCCAATGGACCTCAACGAGTTATTTTTAGAGTTGAGGTCAGGGAGACACAAGATGAAAAGGAGCCGGGACTCAGAAGAACGTGTAAATAGATGATCTACACAGCAAGACACATGGTGATCTCTTCTTGTTCAGTTAGAGGCTGCATGTTTGCTCTAAGACTATTTCAGCAGACTCTAAACTGCCTTCCAGGCTTTGCCGGAAGTATCTGAATAGAGGAGCAGGTGGTCTGTAGAACTGCATGGCCATGGGATCGTTGAGGATTCCTACAGAATATGAGCAGATCTCTGGGTGTGTACAAGATTTCATGGCAGAAGCATGGGGCAGGGCCTCCTCTGTACACTTCCAAGCTCTACTCAAACCCAGCCCTGTGTTTTGGCCTCACCTTCTGGGTTATGAACCATCCCTAGTCATACCACATCTAAGTCCATGTTCACAAAATGCAACCTCATGGCTGTAAATGTGTGTTAAAGGACTGTGAACAGCACAGTGCCCATAACCATGCATTAATTCTCATGAAGGGACTGGTGTCTAGCAGGCTCGCCCCAGTTTTGTGATATACCTGCCTGTTCTGACTCTGGTTCAGTTCTTCAGCAGCTTCTTCAGATGTTGTTTAACTTGCCTGGTCCTGTCTCCTGGAGAGGTCTTGGAGGAAATAGGGCAGACGAAGAGACATGAGGCCGTGATGGGAGAGAGCGGCCAGGAGGAGGGACATTCAGCAGAGCTATAGGTCCACCTTACCAAACACGCCACCTCTGCGAAGTGGGCTGATCTGGCCCTGGGGGATGGCCCAGTATGCTGCGGTCTTACTGCCTGGAGGCAAGCAGAGTGATTTTCCTTCTGGTCACGGGCACCTGGCTAGCTCACTCCGAGTCCTGGCTCTACTGTTTACAAGCTGTGCCTTCTGGGGCATACTACTTAACCTTTCTGGGTTTCCAACCCTCCACCTGCAAAATGTGCAGATAATAAATGTGCAAAATGATAACCAGTCCCTACTTCAAAGGGTTGTGGTGAGAACTAAATAAGCTAGTGTATAAAAAATATTTAGAACAGTGCCTACCATATAGCTTATAAAGGTGATGGAGAGCTTAAAAATACATATATCGTGACAGACACAGGGCCTGGTCCCCACTTGGGCAGACAGCGATAAGGAGGCATCACACAATGTTTTGGCAGAAGATCTAAGAGAAAGTGCACTGTGTGTCTCTCTTTTTCACACATAGTTACAGAAAGCAGCTGACACTGGGGTACCCACCTTTTTAGGGCAAACTCCAGTTCATTCTTCTCCTCATGGGCTTCTTGGAGCTGGGAGAAGATTCTGGTCAGGAAATCTTCAAAGTTGGACAGTAAATGAGGTTCATCCTTCTTCAGCTGCAGCCAGAGCTGCTTGACATCACTTCCACTGCAAGAGAAGGGACGCTCATGTGGAAGTGTGGAAATGAGGCTTCATAGGAAATACAGAGGTTCCCAGATAGGAAACTGACAGCCAGAAACAGTACCATCAGAATCATTATAAAGATGACAGTGGCTAACGTGGACCGAATGCTTGCTGCATGCGAGGAGCTTCAAGGATATCAGCTCATTTTGTCCTCACAGTAACCCTACAAGGCAGGAGCTGCAATTACCCCATTTACAGATGAGGAAGCAGGTGAAGAGAGGTGGAGTGTGCTGTCTAAGATCACCCAGCAGTAACTGATGGAGTCAGGGGTCCAGCTCAGGGCTGTCTGACTCCGGTGTTGGCCTCCTTCCCCACCTCGCTCTGCTGCTTCTGTTCTCCCGCGGCCTTCACGACAGGCTCATGGGGCTGAGCATGCACAGCAACGTGCTCAGGTGCATCTCCAAGTGCCAGAAAGAAGACAGGAGGACAGGAGCCCAGTGTGTGTGAGAACACACACTATGGAGTTCAAGGAGAGAACTTGTTGCCCCCAGGAAGGACGGTCCTCACTGCTGAGAGGTAAAGACGTGCCGTGTGCTGGATGGCAGAAAGCAATTGTCACTGCAGGAAGGGAAGAGAATATGCAGCACCCCACTGTGGCCTGGTGGCACTAGGGATGACTGACAGGCAAAAAGAAGGGAAGGAGCAAGTCTGAAAGATGTGCGCACACAGAAAGACAAGGCGAGAGAGACTTAGGAGACCCGGAGGCCAATAGACAAAGGCACAGAGGCACGTGTGTACACAGCTCAGTGAGAGAGATACAGGGGCTCAGGCTGACACCCAGGGAGGGAATGAGGAGGAGACACATGGTAGACCCTGTTCTCCCTTTCTGGAGAAACTAAAAAATCTGTGGCCAATGATCAAGCTAAGTTAAACGTAAATCTGAAAGAGGATAGGTTTTAATTCAATAAAAGTTAATAATTTCTCACAGCTAGCAGGCAATAGAGTGTTATAGCATCAAGTTTGAAAGTTATATAACAATAAACAGCAGAGTTCAAGTGAAATTTCACAGGCTAGTTTATTATAAATTATCGATTCAACTTTATTCTAGCAAAGTAGAGAATAAATATAAATCTCATCCCCCAAATAATCAGGCTTTTGATTTTTTAAGTTAATGGGAATATATGTATTTTCCAACACTTTTTTCACATCTATATAACAAGATGTAATAACTAGCTCAGTTCATTGTCTTCTCTAAGTCTTTTGTTACTTAAATATTCACTCTGTGTCTTAATCTCTCAAGTTTCCAGCAATTGAAAATATAAGTCCTTCACCTCCTTCCATCCTTTCAACATAATTAGATTTTGATTTTTTACTTTGTTAAACTTTCAGACTTTATGTAATGTATATTTCACATTCAATTAATTTAACCTAATTATGGAAAATTGCTTATGACCCTCGTTTTATGAGGATAAAGTTATCTGTATGCCTATACTTCTCTTGAGCTCTTTCCAAAATTCGCTTGTCCATTACAGCCACCTGCACCTTGACAATCTGTCACCAACAGATTCCTGTTGGCTCCCCAGGAATCCTCAGGATAAAGAATAAAATTATCTGTGCTTGTATAACAAGCATTCTATTTTAGAAATTTTCTTCGGAAGTGATATTTGATAGTGCCATGCTAGCAATGCCCCTGTGGCATAGACATTACTCTCTGCACCCTGCAGAGAAGAGGCCCACTGAGAAATGGGTGGTGACCTTCCATCCCTGTGGCAGGTTGTTCCCTGCTGTGGTCTGAATGTTTGTATCTCCTACAAATTCATATGTTTAAATCCTAACCCCCAACATGATGGCATCAGTAGGTGATTTGAGAGGTGATTAGATCATAAAGGCAGGGCCCTCATGAATGGGACTAGTGCCATTGACACTGTGTTCTATAATTAGTATTATTTTAAAACTCTGTATGCTAATTCCCAAATATGGTATTAAATAAATGTTTATACTATTATGACTACATAAATAATACCCCTGGAGAACCAGGACTCTTCCTAAAATTACGTCATTATTTGTTTTACTTCCTTTCCCTGTCCCACTTCTCCAAATCCCTTACCAGTTTCTTCTGGGAGTACCTCTCTAATAAATCACTTTAAGACAAAAACCACAAAAACAGAAACATAAATGTGACTTGTCTCCCATTAAACCCAAAAACAGAAGATCTGAGGACAGCTCTGACCAGAAACCCTCAGGAGAAGGAATAAAATCCTTTGTGCCTGTGTATTAAGCATTATATTTTAGAAACCTTATTCAGAAGTGATATTCAATAGTGCCATGCTAGCAATGCTCTTGGGGAATGGACATCACTCTCTGCACCCAGCAGAGAAGAGGACCACTGAGAAATAGGCCCACCTCTGGTCATCTCTAACACTTCATCCCTCTCTCCCCACTTTCCTTGCTTCATCACTTCCACCAATTCTTTCTTCTATTCCACCCAAACATCCACCTACTTATTTAGACCATCCATCCATCCATCTATCCATCCATCCACCCACCCACCCATTTCCTTATTAACTCAACAAGTATTTATTATGATCTGTTGTAAACCTTGCACTGTACTGGATGTCATGGGCGAATCTGGGAAATGGGAGAAGAGGAGGTAAGGAGCCTCTCTGTTTCTCAGAATGAGTTCCAATCCTCCCAGCCCCACAACACACACACAGCATGTTGTGGGGGGTCTTATTTCATCCTATAGGTAAAATGTAGATGTGACAAAGGGTTCAGAGATAAGAGGGTCTCAGAGAGACACCATGGTGACCTTCCATCCCTGTGGAAGGTTGTTCCCTGCTGTGGTGTGAATGTTTCTATCTCCTACAAATTCCTGTGTTTAAATCCTAACCCTAACGTGATGGTATCAGAAGGTGAGGACTTTGAGAGGTGATTAGATCATGAAGGCAGAGCTCTCACGAATGGCACTAGTGCCCTTATAAAAGAGGCCAGAGGAAGCTCATTCATCCTTCCTGCCATATGAGGACACAGTGAGAAGACAACTGTTTTTGAATGAGGAAATGTGACCTCATCAGACAGCAAATCTGCTGGCACCTTGATCTTGAACTTCCTAGCTTCCAGAACTGCCAGAAATAAATTTTGGTTATTTATAAAGTACCCCATCCATGGCAGTGTATTACAGCAAACCAAATGGACTGAGACACGCCACCATGAAGTAAATGCATTATAAAATCAAGGTTCACCTGGCCAGCCTAGGTCTGTCTGTCCACACCTGCCAGGTTCCTGTTGGAGCCAACTGAGCGAAAGTCCCCAGTGAGATTTGCAGACCCACCTGCTCCTCTTCCAACACTCTTTGAACTACTTAGTCATGGCAACAACATCTTGCCCCAGATTTCTGGAAAAGGGACAAGTCTTTCAACTTTTGATGAAAAACAAGCCAAAGCTCACTAAGCTGTCAAATCACTCAGCCAATCAGACCACCAAGAAAAGTCAAAGAGCAGATGTCCAGTCTTGAACTTCTAGAACACGCCGAGGCCACCCCTCCTGGGAGGACATGGGAGTATAGGCTAGAAGGGATTCTGGGAGGTTTATCAATCCATTTCACTGCTTCCAGAACAACACACAAATCATTTTGGTGAGCAAAATCTTTAAAGAGCCCTCAAATCTTCATAGCCTTTTCTATCTCCCTATCTGAGGTCTCACAGCCGTGAATGTTTCCCTCATGCTGCAACCTAAGCCCACTTCAGTGAGGATGGAAGTGGCTGGTCGCCATCTTCTGTGTATCAGTTTTTACAGACCACTCTTGAAACCTCCACAAAACCTCCTCTTCTTCGGGACATCTCATTTTGGCTCACTTCTGCACTGGCCTTTACTATAGGTCCCCAGAGTCACGTCTGGTGGACTCTAATTGAGAACCCTGCCAGGAAGGCTGCTACCCTGCAGTGAGGGCTGGGCGGAGAGGCCCCTTCCTTCCATTACAGTGCCTCAGCTCACCTGCACTGCCTTCTCCTTCCCCCTTCTCCAGGAGGAGGTGTCACACTGTCACCAGGAATGGTCTCTGTGCTCTGGCCTCTTGTCCTTGGAGAAGCTGGGTCAGGTGTATGACTAATGAACTTCCCACCCACCTGTGCCCCCTCCACCTGCCCAGCTGTACCTTCTGTGATCGACACCTGCTGCAGCCCCTTCTAGGCCTTCAGCAAAGCTGCTACTGTTGCCGGTCTTGAGTTCCACTTCCTGTGTAGCGCCCCCACCAGGATCTTCCCTAGGCACTTGCCTATCCCTTTCTTGCCTGGAACACACTTTGGCCAGCCTTTCCCAATTCTGCCACAGTCTACCAAATTGTTTGCTGAAAAATTCACAGAGCTTCGGCCTGCAAATCATATATAGGCCTCTTCTCTCTTGCCTCCTCTTTATCATTTTCCACCATAGCCCCTTCTTTTTCCAAGCTCAGGAAACATCAGCAATCAGTAGGGCATTCCCACCCTGCAGGAAACACACACCTAACCCAAGACCTAGAGACCCCAAAACAAAAAGGCCAAAGGCAAAGGCTAAAGGGGCAGAAGGTATTACATGCTTTTCAGGCCCTCTGTTTGGTTTCTACTAGCTATAACACCACATTTTACTTATTTTATTTTACTTTACTTCAATGTCAGGGCTTAGATCCATGTGTCTATTCCAAAGCACTTTTTAGGGAAAAAAAAGGTGGAGGGGTAATTATGCTTTGTTTGAGATCCCAGCCATCTAAAATTTTCCAAGTAGTGGCCTGCTAAAAACTGCTTCCTTTCCCACCTTGGCTTCCTGCACCAGCCTGGTGTGCCGGGGACACCGTGGGCAAATGCTTCCACATGATGGGCTTTGGCCAGGAAGGCGCCCACAGCTGGGGCCGCTGGGAGGCACCGTAGCTCTAGAGACCCAGGAGAGGTAAAGATGCTGGGGAGCTGACGGTGATAGGAAGCCTTACGGAGAACTCCCTGGAAAACCCTGAGTACAGACCTCTGAGGTGTGAGTGCCCCATGGGGAGCAAGGCTGAGCCAAGGACTGGAGGATAATGCACGGCCAGGAGTGAGGAAGGTAGAGGGGGTGGGAGAGGAGAATAGGAATGTTTCCTAAAGAAAAAAAATGTAAAAAGCAGAAACAGAGCCCAACACACAGCCAGGTCATCACAAAGGACAGGTCCCCACTGGCAGAACCAATGGGCCTTTCCCTGCACTGGCACCACATGGTTAACAAATGTCTATTGTTGAGTGGACACAGGAAGAGGTTCCTACCAGGCTGGTCTCCGTTCTACAAATCACTGTCACCACTTACTCTTCCAACACCTTTTGGGCTCCAAGTCTGTCCATCAGCATCTGGAACTGGGCCTCCTCGTCTTCGCCCATGTCTCCCAGATCCTCGTCCCCTCTGGACTGATACACCTTCTCTTCGTGGCGCTGGGCCACCTGTTCACCTGCATCTTCCTGACTTGGGTTATTCTGGCTGAAGAAGAAGTGACCTGGGGGGTGCAGGGCACAAGGATCCGAATTAGATCATACCCACCCAGGAAGAGCTCAGCTTTCTCACCTGCCAGGAATCATTGAAGGTTCATCTGAGAGAAGGAAAGGGAAGGGAAAGCCCCTCCAGCAAAGATCCATGGACATGGGTCCGTGGACACGTTCCAGATTCTGTGTCTTTTCCACTTCCACAAACACCCCACCAGTGATGCTAGAATCTGGGAATGGCAGAATGCAGGACAGATATGGTGTCTCCTTTGTGGTTCTCAGTCCCTTAACATCTGGCTTAGAACACATCTCTGTTGATTTCTTCTTTAAGCAACAAGGCCTTTCCCTGCACTGCATTCCAACATCCTGACTACGGAGCCTCCTATTTTCACCCTAGTCATCCTCCCGCTAGCATCACTAGACTTCACATCTACAAGCTCCTTAACAGTTTCCAGTGTACTTCCTCCACACTCATACTGGCCAGTGTTACAGCAGTCCGTCTTATCCTCCCAAGTCAATTAGAAGCTCCTGAAGGTCAGGAAAGGCATCAGATACTTACAAGAAAATTATGTGGCCCCACACATGAGGCAGATGTATAGTAAAATTTGCCTTTGATGTATCTGATAGGATAGTGTGTCTGGTGTCTTTATATTGTTCATAGATCTCAATTCTTCCTCCTGGTTACCTTGAGAATGGCTAGTCTGTTCAAACCTTCTAGAAATTCCTCTGATAGCTGTTATCCCTCAACCTGGAAGATTCAGCCAGACTTGGGTTGGAATGAGCCATCCAGTTGTCCTACCTTTTAGCCATTTTTCTATGAAGGCAGAAAAGGAGAGGCTGCAAATCTCATCACAGCTCCCCCTTTTATGCTATGCCTTCTGCAGAGCTTCCGTCCATCTCCCTTGCCAGTCCCAGCAGGAGGGAGCTTGGTAATGGCAGTGCAGTGGGCACTGAGCAAGCAGCAAGGTAAGCAGTTGAGACGGGCATGTGAGGAGGCCCAAGCAATCCAGAGCCTGGAGACCTTGAGCTCCAGGTCCCCGAAAGGAGGGCAGGAAAGCTTTACTACCTGCCCCCCAGGTCTAGAAGGGACAGGAATGCACCTTATACGATGTTAGGTAGACCCATAACCCTGAGGTCCCCAGCACCCATCAGAACTTACTAAATCCAGTAGTGAACTCCTCTGGGGTCAGATAGCCATTGCCATCGGCATCCAGGGCATCAAACACATCCTCCAGCTCCTCCAGGCTGAGCGGTAGCTCCTTATGCAGCCTCTGAAAACAACCCAGAGTGTACTGGTTAACACTGACACTCACTGGTGGGGGAGGTGACCTGGGACTGCAGAGCCTTCTGCCAGAAAGTGTCTAGAGTTCAGCTCAGTCCTACAAAAGCCAGTAGCAAGCTTCTGCATCCAGACTGCTTCACCATCCCTCTCCTCCTTTGCATGTTAGCACAACTACCATTGATTGGGTGCCTACTAATGTACTAGGCCATTTGCTAGGTGATTTATAAATAAATAAATCTGTAAATATGCATTTATTTATCTGTCTGCATTTAATTCCCATGACAACACTTTGAGCTAGGCACTATTATCTCTGTTTTACAGATGAAGTCTGAGGTGAAATTACCTGCTCCAAAGTCACTTGGCTAGTAATGACATAGCCAGGAGTCAAATCCAGCTCTGATTCCAAAGCCAGAACTCTCAACATCTGTAAAGGGCTCAAACTGTATAGGACCAAATACTTTCAGGATAATACTCACACAGTGTAGTGCTGTAAAGTTAAATGCAATCGTGAATGTAAAGCATATAACACTGCCTGCATACAGAAAGCATTCAATATAAAGTAGTAGGGAGGCAGAGAGAGAGAGAGACTCATGGCCCACTGAGGCCCCTCAAGGAAGTACATGGCAGAGCCAGGCTTTAAACCCTGTCTTCCCTGCTCTCTCAAGCCCCCTTTCCTCTCCTGTACCATGATGCAGGTGTGGGTCATTGATTCTTAGAGGCCTCTCCTGCTGGAGGCCCCTGCTGTCCCAGTGCCTCAGCACTGCATTTGTAAGTGTCTGTGGACACACATTTTGGTCCTTGAGCTCTGACGGGATATGAGATAATTCCCCTTCCTACCTCTGAGTGACCTACACCCAGGCCCCAAGTCCAGGTTCCACTCCAGCTCCCTGCTGACTGGTAAGGAATTCCTAATAAGGTTTCAACTGCTGTTGGCTTAAGGTATAAAGCCCCCAAGAGTATTTGTGTGTTAAAGGGGGACTGGACAAGACAGTGTGAGGAGGTCATCGCTGGATTTGTGTCTAGAACAGACTCAGACCTCAGAAGGAGGGAAGGACAGAGACCAATGGTTAGGCCCAAGAGCAAAGTAGCTGAGCTGTTGCTGCTCCCTTCTGGCCTTCTGCCTGATGTGCAATGGCTCCAGGCCAAGGCTAATTTGCATAGTTGAAGCAAGTGTCCCCTCATACCCAAATAATCTAGGTCTCCAAATGAGAACTCCCCAGAGAGTCCATTATATCTCAGCCGACCATCTCCCTTCCTCCCAGTTACCTAAGCGATAACTGTGCAAAATTGCCAGTGTGGAAGTGACTGACAGCTGAAGACGATGAATGCAGGGCTTTGTAAGAAGAAAGGTGCATACCAACCTCAACAATAAAAAAGAGCTGGCAGGTGTGAAAACCCATAACATCACTGGCAAGAATACTTGGCTTGATCCTATGGCGGTTCTAGCTGATAAGCCATAAAGCTTAATTTGGCAGGTACATGCATTAAGGGAGACTATGATGCATTATAAAGTGGGAAGACAGGCTGGTGTGGAAGCCATTTAGAAGAATTAAATATGAATGGGCTTTTCAGAAAAGGAAGGAGAGTGAGAGAGAGTGTGCAAAGATTCTGGAAGTATATCTGCTTAGCATTCAGCAGAATCTCTGACTTATCAACAATCCATAAACCAGCTGTCTCAAAAGCTACAGTAGGAGAACACGGGGTGGGGAGAGAGTCCATTTTGCAAGCAGGGATTTTATTAGCATCACTGGAAATAAGCATCACACCCGAGGTAGGGGAAAAGCGCAAGCTCCTGTCATGCTCACATTCCTGTCCTTCCTTGGGATAATCCTTCCTCCTTCCCCACCCTCAGCCTAGGATTGCTGGATCTGATTCAAAATGTGGTCTCTCACACTGGGCTGGAGCAAGAAACGAGCTGCAAGAAAATTCCAGAGATCAACGGGACCCTCAACAGGCCTTTCACTCAAAAACCCCACACACTTTTCTCATGTTAGCATGAACCAGGAGAGGCTAGTTCACAGCTCACCTTAGGCACCATTCCTGAATCCAGCAGCACTTCCAACCCCAAATCCCCCTGTTGTCTAATCCCAGTCCTTCTTGTCCACATCTCAAGCCAGTTTCCTCCTCCTGTTGTCGGTGAAGACGGGGAAAGCAATATTATAGGTTCCAAGTAATTCTTACTCTTCAAGTCCTGGCAAATCAGCGCTGAGTGCTTCTTCAGCCTTCTCTGCAACTACACTACACCTGATTCTTTCACCTTGTTTTGTTGGCCCTCCTTGAAAAATCTTTTAGTCTTAATCACCATAATTATCTCTTATTTTTCACTCTGCTCAGGGCCTGCAGAGCCACAGAAAACCAGCTTATTCTGGTATGGTCCCCTGGCACTGTTTACATCATTTTTATTATTATTATTATTGTTATTATTTTTGAGACAGAGTCTTGCTATGTCACCCAGGCTGGAGTAGAGTAGTGTGATCTCGGCTCACTGCAACCTCCGCCTCCTGGGTTCAAGCGATTCTCCTGCCTCAGCCTCCCGGGTAGCTGGGATTACAAGCACCCACCACCACACTCAGCTAATTTTTGTATTTTTAGTAGAGACAGGGTTTCACCATCTTGGCCAGGCTGGTCTTGAACACCTGACCTTGTGATCCACCTGCCTTGGCCTCCCAAAGCGCTGGGATTACAGGTGTGAGCCACCGCGCCTGGCCTACATTTTTAACTAACTGAGATAAGCAGGGTGGAGGGGAGCAAGATTATCCCACTGTGCAATAGGCCTGTGAGGCTCTGAGATTTGCCTAAAGTCACAGTGGAGACCACAGCTGGGAAAAAGAACTGATTTTCCATCCAGGGCTTGAGCAACTGTCTAATAATTCTCCAGTGCATTCATTCTGTTATTCCCTCACCTTCGTTACCTTCCACACCTACCCACCTACCAGCACCACCAAAATCAGAACACAAAGTCTCTCTTGCCAGCACCACCAAGACCCAGCCTTCCAGAGATCCTGTGGCACGCACAGCTTTTCACACACCTGGAAGGACGGGCCAGGGAAAAAGAGAGACACAAGGAGGAACTCAGCTTCCTATTCATACTGCCCATGGCCCTAGGAGCTCTTGAGGACTCTGCGGCTCCTTTAAACACCAGCCTCGCTCACTCTTTCTTCACTCTCAGCTCCTGCATCACTTCCTCCATAAGGCCTTTGCACCTCCCCAGGTTAGGTCAGGTTATACAAGCTCCCCAAAGTACCTTTCTCCCATTCATAAGTCTTTCTCGATTAGCATTTTATATACTGATAGATGTGATTCGTTGATGAATGTCTGCTCCCTCAGTGCTCTGAGAACAGGGACCTCATTCGTTAGGCACTGTTGTGTCCCCAGGATCTAGCCCAATGCTGCCAAACATGGACTATTTAGGTAAGTGTTGAAGGAAGGCATAGATAAGCGCTTGACTAACAGCAATGGCAGGAGACCCTGAGCTCCTGTGTACAGAGTGCTGCTCTAGACCTCACACAGTCCAGATCCCGACCAGCCCAGCTGCTAATTCTCAGGAAGACTCATAGTGATGGCAGCCTTCCAGAACCTGGAACATGAAGCATCTACAGCAGCAGTACTGAGAGTTCATGCCCCAGAGCCACGGGAAAGTGATGTCTTTTGTTGCACTCCAGCCAGACTCCTTTACCTTCCTGGTCACCAGCCCAGTAACATACCCATGTAGCTTAAAGCATACGGCTGCATAGCTGCAAACATGCTTCCATGACATTTTTATTAAGGAGAAAATCAGAGGATATCCATTTTTTATGTCCAGAATTACACTGTCCCTCCTTTTGGGGCAGTCACAGCATTCTTTTCAGACCCCCATTCCAGCAGCAACCACCCTCTTCCTTGTGGTACAGCTCAGCTATACCAAATCTCTTTAGGAAGAGAGTGGGAGGTGGGAGGGCAGAATCAACTTTTATCCTGCTTTGCACCTTGATGTGCTTGGCTTGGGCTGATTACGTGCTATAGGCCAGAGTTTCTCAACTTTGGCACTACCGACATTTTGGAGTGGACAATTTTTGGTTAAGGGGGTAGTGGAGGGGAAGGCAGGGGAGGGACCATCCTGCGTATTATAGGATATGTAGCAGCATCCCTAGCCTTTGCCTGCTAAACGCCGGCAGCACTTCCCTCACCAGTCGTTTCAATAAAAAATGCCTCCATACATTGTGTAAGGAACATGGCTGTGCTTTGGTCAAGGATAGACCGAGGTAGAATGTTTACATCCTGCGCGACTCAGCGAGTTTAGAGCACAGGCGTATAATTCCACTTGTTATCACAGCCATGTAGCCATAACATGAGAAGGCCATCACTTGGCTGTACACCACTATTGTCTGGAAAATTATAATTGTCCTGTTCAACACTGCGCAGACATGCTTGCGCTTGTGCCCAGAGAAAGCGAGAGTCAGAGCTGTCTGTCATTGCAGACAGACTGCGGGGAGCCAGGACACAAGCCCAAAGAAAGAATTAAGCTGCTGACCCTGAAGGCAAAGGAGAGCAGGCCATGCAGCTGTGTGTGGGGGCCGCCGGATTAAGTAGCCAAGACAGGGTGGACAGTGTGAGAAAGCTGTTGATGAAAGCTGCTGCTGAATAAAACCATATTCACCTGCCTACGGCCCCCTGAGTGTTGTTTCCGCTCATCCACCCACTCCCTTTGGACCTCAGCATGGGCTGGAACCTATCCCCAAGCATGACAATTGGTGTAGTCGTGAACATTACACATTGCCATATGTCCTCCAGGAGGCAAAACTGCTGCCACTCATGTAGATTGGACACAAAGAATAACAGCAGCTGGATACGAGTGGAAGGTTCCCTTTTCAGCAGAAATGCCCATTTCTTTTCTCTAAGACAGGACAGACAACTTGCACCTTAAAATTACAATGTGATGGTGCAGCTATTGTATAAAATGGTATAGTGTCTCCTCAAAAAATTTACAAAATAGAATTATCCTATAATCCAGCAATTCCACTTCTGGGTATATACACCAAAGAATAAAAAGCAAGGACTTGAACAGATATTTGCCCATCCATGTCCACATCAGCATTATTCACATATAGCCAACAGGTGGAAGCTACCCAAGAACCTACTGACAAAGGAATGGAGAAACAAAATGTGGTATATACATACAATGGAATATTATTCAGCCTTTAAAAATATTCTGATACATGCTACGATATGGATGAAACTTGAGGACATTATATTAAGTGAAATAAGCCAGTCACAAAAGGACAAATATTATATAAATCCACCTATATAGGACACCTTGAGTAGTCCAATTCAGAGAGACAGAAAATAGGATGGTGGTTGCCAGGGGCTGGGAGTAGGCGAAATGAGGACATTGTTTTATGGGTACAGAGTTTCTGTTTTGCATGATAAAAAAGAGTTCTGGAGATAAATGATAATGGTGGTTGCAGAAGAAAGTGAATGTACTTAATGTCACTGAACTGCACACATAAAAAACGGTTACAATGGTAAATTGTGTGATATCTGTATCTTACCACAATTAAACACAATCACAGTGCAGAGGACATCAGGGACTGGGCTAAGACGTGGCACATACACAGTGCATTTCCAGGGATTTCCAGGTCCCAGTCTCAGGGTTGAGTGTGCCTACATGCTTAAGCTCATTCAATTCTCTTTTAATGCTGGGAGGTAGCTATAAATAATTCACAGCTGAGAAACTGTAGCCTAGAGGGGTTAAGAGACTCACACAAATTCGTATTACTAGCAAGTTGCAGATGGAGGATTAAAACCCAAGTGAATTTACTACAAAAATCTTTTAAAGTTTTCCAGTTAACCTAAATCAGGAGTTAGCTGGCTTTTCTGAAAACAGCCAGGGAGTGCATATTTTAGGCTTTGTGGGCCATTCGGTCTTTGTCACAACTACTTCACTCTGCCACTGCAGTGTAAAAGTAGCCATGGAAAACACATAAAAGAATGAGCACATCTGTGTTCCAAGAAAACTTTACTTACAAAAACAGGTAGTGGCCCAGATCTGGTTAGTTTGCTAACTCCTAAACGACTCTTAAGTTTGGCATAGCCAGGAATTCTGGGCAGTGTTGGGGAGGCAGGTGCTTGGTGTGGTAGACAATCCTTTTACTCCTCCAAAAAATCAGGGCAACAGGGCTTTTGAGGCTCTAGGTTTTCTCAGAGAGATTCCTGCCCGTCCTCTCTCCCTCTCCCTCTCCCTCTCCCAGCTGATGGAGTCTCTTCATGCTCTCTGTAACCTTTTCCCTCTGTCCTTTCTTGTGAGGCAGGACTGACTCAGCCCCCCATGAAGCTTCTAGGGTACTGCACCAGACCTAACCCTGCAAAGAAACATCTACCCCAATTCTGTCTGGAGAGATCCCCAGGAAACCCAGAGAGGTTCCTCATGAAGGACAGTGTGACACCTGAGGAGTCATAAGGGAGGCAGAGGACTCTCTAAACTCTGTTCATGCAGGTCAATGTCCATCATCTGCTACCCCTAGAGCAGAACATATGCATTTCACATGCCCGAGCAGAGGGCAGCTTGTGCTCCTAGCTTGAGTGTAGCACACATTGGGCTCCTCCTGGGTTTCTCCAGGTTTCTCAGGGACCCCGATTAAAAACAGCTTAAGCACCCTGCCCTTTCTCCCTCTGGTCCTTGCTCTATCTGAGTGAGCTGGCTACTTACCGGTGGCTCAGATCACATGGCAGTCTCCCCACCCCTTGAAAATTGTGAAGCCAATCTCACAATCCATTTTTAATAAGAAGAAAGAAGAAAAACAGCCCTGGAGGAGAGGCTTGCTCCTCTCATCCCATTTTCTTTTTTTTTTTTTTTAACTTTTAAGTTCAAGGGTATATGTGTAGGTTTGTTATATAGGTAAACTTGTGTCATGGGGGTTTGTTGTACATATTATTTCATCACCCAAGTATTAAGACTAGTACCCATTATTTTTCCGGATCCTCTCCCTCCTTCCACCCTCCACTGTCCAACCAGCCCCAGTGTGTGTTGTCCCCCTCCAACATGTGCCGATGTGTTCTCATCCTTTAGCTCCCACGTATAAGTAAGAACACGTGGTATTTGATTTTCTGTTCCTGAATTAGTTTGCTATGGATAATGGCCTCCAGCTCCAACCAAGTTGCTGCAAAAGATATGATCTTGTTCTTTTTATGGCTGCATAGTATTCCATGGTGTATATGTATCACATTTTCTTTATCCAGTCTACCATTGATGGGCATTTAGGTTGATTCCATGTCTTTGCTATTGTGAATGGTGCTACAATGAACACATACATGTGTCTTTGTGTCAGAATGATTTCTATTCCTTTGGGTATATACCCAGTAATGGGATTGCTGGGTCCATGGTAGTTCTGTTTCTAGGTTTTTGAGGAATTGCCACACTGCTTTCCACAATGGTTGAACGAATTTAGACTCCCACCAACAGTGTGTAAGTGTTCCTTTATCTCCGCAACCTTGCCAGCACCTGTTATTTTTTGACTTTTTAGTAATAGCCATTCTGACTGGTGTGAGATGGTATCTCATTGTGGTTTTGATTTGCATTTCTCTAATGATCAGTGATGACCTTTTCTTCATGTGCTTGTTGGACACATGTATGTCTTCTTTTGAAAAGTTTCTATTCATGTCTTTTGCCCACTTTTTTATGGGATTGCTTGTTTCTTTCTTATAAATTTGTGTAAGTTCCTTATAGATACTGTATATTAGACCTTTGTCAGTCCATAGTTTGCAAAACTTTTCTCCCATTCTGTAGGTTGTCTGTTTACTCTGTTGATAGTTTCTTTTGCTGTGCAGAAGCTCTTTAATTAAATTCCATTTGTCAATTTTTGCTTTTTGTTGCAATTGCTTTTGGCATCTTCATCATGAAATCCTTGCCCATTCTTATGTACAGAATTGTATTGCCTAGGTTGTCTTCCAGGGTTTTTATAGTTTTGGGCTTTACATTTAAATCTGTAATCCATTTTGAGTTTTGTTTTGCATATTGTAAGGAAGGGGTCCAGTTTCAATATCTTCTGCATATGACTAGCCAGTTATCCCAGCACCATTTATTGAATAGGGAGTCCTTTCCCTGTTGCTTGTTTTTGTTAGCTTTGTCAAAGATCAGATGGTTGTGGGTGTGCAGCCTTATTTCTGGGCTCTCTATTCTGTTCCATTGGTCTATGTGTCTGTTTTTGTGTCAGTACCATGCTGTTTTGGTTACTATAGCCCTGTCGTATAGTTTGAAGTTGGGTAATGTTATGCCTCCAGCTTTGTTCTTTCTGCTTAGGATTGCCTTGGCTATTTGAGCTCTTTTGGTTCCATATGAATTTTAAAATAGTTTTTTCTAGTTCTGTGAATAATGTCCTTGGTAGTTTGACATGAATGGTGTTGAATGTATAAATTGCTTTAGGCAGTTATGGCCATTTTAGTGATATTGATTCTTCTGATGCATGAGCATAGAATGTTTTTCCCTTTGTTTGTGTCATCTCTGATTTCTCTGAGCAGTGTTTTTTAGTTCTCCTTGTAGAGATCTTTCACCTTCCTGGTTAGCTGTATTCCTAAGCTGTATTTTATTGTTTTTGTGGCAATTGTGAATGGGAATATCTTCCTGATTTGGCTCTTGGCTTGGCTGTTGTTGGTGTATGGGAATGCTAGTGATTTTGTACAAAGTACTGAGATTTTGTTGAAGTTGTTTATCAGATTACGGAGCTTTTGGGCTGAGACTATGGGGTTTTTTAGATATAGAATCATGTCTTGTGCAAACAGAGATAGCTTGACTTCCTCTCTTTCTAAATGGATGTCCTTTATATCTTTCTTTTGCCTGACTCCTCTAGCCAGGACTTCCTATAGTATGTTGAATAGGAGTGGTGAGAGAGGGCATCCTTGTCTTGTGTTGGTTTTCAAGGGGAATGCTTCCAGCTTTTGACCATTCAGTATGATGTTGGCTATTGGTCTGCCATAGATGGCTCTTATTATTTTGAGGTATGTTCCTTCAATACCTAGTTTGTTGAGAGGTTTTAACATGAAGTGTGTTGAATCTTATCAAAAGTCTTTTCTGTATCTATTGAGATAATCATGTGGTTTTTGTCTTTTGTTTTGTTTATGTGGTGAATTACATTGATTGATTTGTGTATGTTGAACCAACCTTGCATCCCAGGGATAAAGCTTACTTGAGCATGGTGGGTAAGCTTTTTGGTGTGCTGTTGGATTTGGTTTGCCGGTATTTTGTTGAGGAATTTTGCATCAATGTTCATCAAGGATATTGACCTGAAGTTTTCTTTTTTTGTTGTGTCTCTGCCAGGTTTTGATATCAGGATGATGCTGGCCTCATAGAGTGAGTTAGAGAGGAATCCCTCCTCAATTTTTTTTGAATAGTTTCAGTAGGAATGGTACCAGCTTTTGTTTGTACATCTGGTAGAATTCAGCTGTGAAACTGTCTGGTCCTTGGCTTTTTTTTTTGGTTGGTAGGCTATTTATTACTGATTCAGTTTCAGAGCTCATAATTTGTCTGTTCAGGGATTTAATTTCTTCCTGGCTCAGTCTTGGAAGGGTGTACATGTCCAGGAATTTATCAACTTCTTCTAGATTTTCTAATTTGTGTGCATAGAGGTGTTCATAATATTCTTTGATGATTATTTGCATTTTTGTGTAGTCAGTAGTAATACTGCCTTTGCCATTTCTAATTGTGTTTATTTGGAGCTTCTCTCTTTTCTTCTTTATTAGTTTTTCTCATGGTCTATCTATTTTATTAACTTATTTTTTCCAAAAAAAAAAAAAAAAAAAACCTCCTGGATTCATTGATCTTTCTAATGGTTTTTCCTGTTCCAATCTCCTTGAGTTCAGCTCTGATTATGGTTATTTCTTGTCTTCTGCCAGCTTTAGGATTGGTTTGCTCTTGGTTCTCTAGTTCTTTTAATTGTGATGTTAGGTTGCTAAATTGAGATCTTTCTAACTTTTTAATGTGGGCATTTAGTGCTATAAATTTACCTCTTAACACTGCCTTAGGTGTGTCCCAGAGATTCTGGTATGTTGTATCTTTGTTTTCATTAGCTTCAAAGAATTTCTTGATTTCTGCCTTAGTTTCTTTAATTACCCCAAAGTCATTCATGAGCAGGTTATTCAATTTCAACGTAATTGTATGGTTTTTAGTAAATTTCTTAGTCTTGATTTCTAATTTGATTGTGCTGTGGTCTGAGAGAGTGGTTGTTATGATTTCAGTTCTTTTGCATTTGCTGAGGAGTGTTTTATGTCCAATTATGTGGCCAAATTAAGAGTATGGGCCATGTGGTGATGAGAAGAATGTATGTTCTGTTGTTTGGGGATGGAGAGTTCTGTAGATGTCTATCAGGTCCATTTGGTCCATTGCTGGGTTCAGGTCCTGAATATCCGTGTTAATTTTCTGCCTCATTGATCTGTCTAATACCATCAGTGGGGTGTTGAAGTCTTCCACTATGACAGTGTGGGAGTCTAAGTCTCTTTGAAGGTCTCTAAGAACTTGCTTTATGAATCTGGGTGCTCCTGTGTTGGGTACATATATATTGAAGATAGTTAGGTCTTCTTATTGAATGAATCCTTTACCATTATGTAATGCCTTTCTTTGTCTTTCTTGGTTTAAAGTCTGTTTTGTCTGAAATTAGGATTGCAACCCCTGCTTTTTTTCTGTTTTCCATTTGCTTGGTAGATTTTTCTCCATCCTTTTATTTTGAGCCTGTGGGTGTCATTGCAAGTGAGATGCATCTCTTGAAGATAGCATACCAATGGGTCTTGGTCACTTGTCACTCTCTGCCTTTTAATTGGGGGCATTTAGCCTGTTTATATTCAAGGTTATTATTAACACGTGTGGATTTGATCCTGTCATGATGTTAGCTGGTTATGCAGACTTGTTTGTGTGGTTGCTGCACAGTGTCACTGGTCTGCATACTTAAGTGTGTTTTTGTAGTGGCTGGTAACAGTCTCTCCTTTCCATATTTAGTGCTTCCTTCAGGAGCTCTTGTAAAGCAGGTCAGTGGTAACAAATTCCCTCAGCATTTGCTCGTCTGAAAGGTATCTTAATTCTCCTTCACTTATGAAGCTTAGTTTGGCTGGATATGAAATTCTGGGTTGAAGTTTCTTTTATTTATGTATGTTGAATATTGGTCCCCAATCTCTTCTGGCTTGTAGGGTTTCTACTGAGAAGCCTGCTGTTAGTCTGATGGGCTTCCCTTTGTAGGTGACCTGACCTTTATAGCTGCCTTTAACATTTTTTCTTTCATTTCAATCTTGGAGAATGTGATTATTATGTGTTTTGAGGATTGAGGATGATCTTCTTGTGAAGTATCTTACTGGGGTTCTCTGCATTTCCTAAATTTGAATGTTGGCCTCTAGCTAGGTTGGGGGAAGTTCTCATGGATGATATCCTGAAATGTGTTTTCCAAAGTGCTTACACTCTCCCTATCTCTTTCAGGGACACCAGTAAGTCATAGATTTTATCTCTTTACATAATCCCATATTTCTCAGAGGT
Organism: Symphalangus syndactylus; assembly: GCF_028878055.3. Taxonomy (NCBI): domain Eukaryota; kingdom Metazoa; phylum Chordata; class Mammalia; order Primates; family Hylobatidae; genus Symphalangus; species Symphalangus syndactylus. The sequence goes on along the minus strand of NC_072427.2, from coordinate 151,231,967 downwards.
TTTATTCATTCATTTTCATTCTTTTTTCCCTATTCTCGTCTGGCTGTCTTATTTCAGAAAACCAGTCTTCAAGCGCTGAGATTCTTTCCTCTGCTTGGTCTATTCTGCTATTAATACTTGTGATTGAATTATGAAATTCTTGTAGCGTAGTTTTTCAGATCTATCTGGTCAGTTACGTTGTTTTCTATACTGGCTATTTTGTCTGTCAGCTGCCATATCATTTTATTGTGATTCTTAGCTTCCTTGGATTGGGTTTCAATGTATGCCTGCATCTCAGTGATCCTCATTCTTATTCATATGCTGAATTTTCTTTTTGTCACGTCAGCCATCTCAGCCCAGTTCAGAACCCTTTCTGGAGAGGTAGTGCTATTGAAGGCACTCTGGCTTTTTGAGTTGTCAGAGTTCTTGCACTGATCCTTTCTCATCTTTGTGGGCTGATGTTTCTTTAGTCTTTGAAGTTGCTGACCTTTGGATTTTTTTTTCTTTTATCCTATTCGATGACCTGGAGGGTTTGATTGTGGTATGAGGTGGGTTCAGCTGACTGGCTTCATTTCTGGAAGATTTTAGGGGGCCAATGCTCAGCTCCCAATTCCTGGACTGTGTGCTCTAACTCTAGGGGACCTGTATCAGGCCCTGGTTTTTTTCTCTGGCTCCTCAAGGTTAGGAATCCATGCTGGGGGTGGGGATGGGGTTGGGGGTGAGGTGCTTCTGGACCATTGGTCACTATGTTCCAATGGGTGGTGTCAGCCAGCCAAAGCGTTTTGTAGTGTGGTGGCAGTGGGATCTGTCCTTCTTTGTATGTGCCAACAGCAGCAGTGGCAGCAGCATGGTGGGGTGCACACTTATTGGCTGCAGCAGGGTGCTAGTGGGTGCTAGAGTGCCTGCCTCTGTGTGGGTGTTCACTACAGTAATTAAGGCAGCATGGCTTGGGGGGCCAGAGGCCCCTGTGGGCAACAGTGTGCATAGTTGTGCTGGTGGTGGTGTTAGCATGGGGGTGGGGCACTGGCTAGTGCAGGTCTATGTGCACTCTCTCCATCACCACAGTCATGGGTGATCACTCAGGGCAGGGGAAGGGTTTGCTGTTCTCTGTGCCTAGTTTCACTTCTGTGGCAGTGTTGGCATCAGAGTGGGGCACTGGTGAGGGTGTGGCTGGCTGGCTCTGTGCCCTCCAAGGCTCCAACTGCAATGGTAGCCCAGCAGAGGAGGGAGGCAGAGTGCACTCTTGCCACAGCAGTGGCAGAGCAGGGTGCATGCACATGTGTGTGCTGGCAGGGCAAGGAAGGCAAAACCTGCCTGCACACACATGCACTGGCAAAGCAATGTGGGAGTTGCTGTGGGCCTGGGGGAAGCTGCAATGTGAGAAGGGAGCAGGCAGGCTGGTGCATGGCCTTAGGGGCTGCCCTACTGGAGCTCTCTGCCAGTCAGCCACAAGTCTACTAGCACAGGAGCTACGATGCGGGCCCCCAGGACACCTTCGGCTGCTCCACAAGCAAGCGCATCCAGGCTGGGTCCCTGGGAGAGGCCAGCAGACCAAAGGGTGCTCAAGTCAGACCGGCCCTGTCTGATGGACAAGACTGCCCTGCAGAGTTCAGGTCTGACAGTTCCCCTAGGACTAAAGTCTCCTATGGGAGTAAGTCGAGCCTAGGGAGATGGGTTTCTTGTAAAACAGGTCAGTGCTAACAAATTCCCTCAGCATTTGCTTGCCTAAAAAGGGACTTATTTCTCTGCTTATGAAGCTCAGTTTGGCTGGATATAAAATTCTGGGTTGGAATTTCTTCTCTTAGAGTATGTTGAATATTGGCCCCTAGTCTCTTCTGGTTTGTAGGGTTTCTACTGAAAAGTCTGCTGTTAGTCTGATGGGCTTCCCTTTGTAGGTGACCTGACCTTTCTCTATAGCTGCCTTTAACATTTTTTCTTTCATTTCAGTCTTAGAGAATCTGATTATTACGTGTCTTGAGGATGATCTTGGAAGTATCTTACTGGGGTTCTTTGCATCTGGCCATGCTCTCCTACAGACGCACCCACATCAAACCCTCTGGGCTCTGCATCAGCTGGTGTGGCACCTCTACTTCTCTAAGTACTTCTTCCTGCCAAATCGAGTGTCCATGGTGGTTGAGGGCTCTCATCCTGCTGGGTTCCAGGGGCCCATGGAGAGAGTGGGTTGCTCATTGCCAGTTCAACTCAGCCATTCCCCTGGAGTTGTTGGGGGCTGGGAATGAGTCCCCATGCATGGTTCCCAGCTTCCTCCCCTTTCAGCCCAGATTCTGTGTCTTCCCTCCATCCACTCTCAGTGCCTTCCCTCTGAAGATCTGTTAGGAGAGCACCAGTCATCTTGTTCCTTTGGTGGCAGCTGTTCCACCTGGCTGCGTCTAGTTGGCCATGTTGGCCAGCACCCCATTCCATTTTCAAAACAAATGCAAGCTATCTGTGACTTCTTCCCACTTGGCTTCTCCACTAGCTCCTCAGCCTCCTGCGTTCTCCTTCCCACATGGCCTGCAGCCTCTCCTTCCTTGAAGACCACTCTCTGGTGTCAAGGACCTTTCCTGCTTTCTGAATTTGTGTGTATATGAAAAACGTGAGCTCTTTCCCTTCCAGTTCCCATGAGGCTGTGCTGGGAGCCTGAAGTAAAAAAGGTCGTGGTGGCCAGGCCCAGGAAGCTGGACACCAACCAAAGGGGGTGACCATATGCACACCGCAGCCCCATGTGGAAGTGACAAGCCAACAACACAGATGCCTGGAGGAGCTGCTCCAGGAGAACCAAGGGGCATGGGGACTTTCTGCAGAGAGCCACAGCTGACCATGAGAAGCCCGTTTCTCTTCTTCTTCATTCATCTCCCCCAGCCTATCTTCCTTCAGAGGTAGCCAGCCGAAGCAGCCAGAGATGGTGCTTAAATGACATGCTCAGTTCCCTCTCTTGACAGCACTTGCCAGCCTGAAGAACTAAGCATTTCAAGTGCTTCATTGGCCACAGGTTCAGAAAAACTTCAGAAAATTAAGTAGACAGCAGAAATAAATGCCGTGGATGCCAAGTTATCGGCTTGGTGGCTTTTTGGTTCAGGTGTCCTCCTGCCTGGATCAGGAGTGAGGACTGGGGAGGAAGGTTGAGTCAGTATTTCTGGGACTTAATGTTTCTGACTATATTTCAAGTCAAATACAAGTGATTTCTTTAAAACTTTATACCTAGTTTCAATTCTCCATGCCTCCTCATCCCTTCATTAAAGAGTGGGGCTCAATGAGAGTTAATTAGATTATATGCAGCAAGAGTGCTGAGTTGCACAGTACATGTGGCCCAGAGTTGACCCTCCATAAATGTGAATTTCCTTTTCTTTCTGTCTAAAGGGAATAATCAAAAGTTAAGCCTGATTTTGAAACCACTACCACCAACCACCACTACTGCAGACCTGTGAATGCCAATTATGAAGTTCACAGACGGGGTTTGTCAAAGGTTTCCTCAAAACACGCCGAATCTGGCCTTCAACGTGGAGTGAACCTTTGGGGACTGGGTTTTGGTGAAAGAAACTTATTGGGGGAGTCATCATTGCAAAGAAGGGTGGGCTGGGCTCAATTGTGGGCTGAGCTGATGTTGTTCCCCAGGTCTTTCCCCTCAATTCGTGCAACAGTTAGAGAGTGGAACAGCTCCAGGAAAAGCATAAGAACACCATCACGTGGGGCCAGGGAGAGAAAGAACTGCCACACTTCACCCTGAGTCACAAGGCTCCTTTCACAGCCTCCACACCTCAGAGCTCACTTGCATGAGCAGAGATGGGGCTGAGCCTAATGAGGGTCTCCATTTCACTGCCCAACTGTGGCATATTCTGAAAAACTAGACTTAAAGAAAGAGCCTAGCCATTGTGCTTCCTCCAACAGCACAGGGATGCGTCCCTTCAAAAATTACTCTGATGGAGTGAGTGACACAAAGACTGAGGGGAAAAGAGCTGCTTTCAAAGTACTCTAGTGGAGTCTGTATTTTATTCACCCATGTTCAAGCGAAATCCTGACTGCAGCATAAAAGACTTCAGTCAGACACTGAGAAGTTTTTGAAACTAAAGAAAGAAAGGCACCAAACCAGGAGTGGGCAAACTCTGCCCCTGGGCTAACCCAGCAATCCCCTATTTTGGTGTGGCTAGTGAGCTAAGCCTGATTTTTACATTTTTAAATGGTCAAAAAGAAATATCAAAAGAATAACAGTACTTGGTGACACATGGAAATTATATAAAATTCAAACTTCCTTGTCCATAAATAAAGTTTTATTGGAACACGGCACCCTCATTTGTTCACATATTGCCTATGGATGCTTTTGTGCTGTAACAGCAGAGATGAGTAGTTGTGATAGAGACTGTAAGGTCCACCAAGTGGAAAATATTTATTCTCTGGACCTTTATGAAAAGGCTGCCGGGCCCTGCACTAGGCAATGGTGTGCGCTGATTCTGCACACCATCTCTCTGGAGAATCTCTACAGGAGAGTGCAGTGTGTTTGGTTTGAAGGTGAGAGACGGGTAAAATGACCTCAGAAATGCCTTCCTCACATGTGTGGGAGAGGCTGTGCCTATTCCTGAGGCACAGACAGCAGGAATGACTTTGTTATAACTCAAGTTGGTGCCTTTCTACTTTTAGTTTCAGAAGGTTCTTCTCTGTGTCTTACTTAAGTCCCTTATGTTACTGTTATCATTTCCCACAATCCTGGAGAGTTATCGAGGCAGGGAGGAAGTAGCCCTGGAGTCTGACCGCCAGTAAAAGCCAGAAATAGAATGAACCCAGGAGGTCCGGCTCCTAGTAGAGTTTGGTCAGACCCTTCCTTCCAAGACAGAACTGATGGCATCTTTTCTGTTAAGGATGGCACCTCCCACGGGGTAAGCTCTAACCCAAGATAGGAAGACATTTGGCATTCTCGGTGGGCAGGCCTACCTGGGACCCTGCTTACCTGCATATCCTTCCTGGCGATGAAGCCCTTGCCTTCAGCATCACAGGTCTGAAAGAACTCCTGTGCCTTCCTCAGCATGACGAGCTGGCCCGACGTCTGCTCCTGAGTCTCCTTCTGCTCCAGGCTGTCCAGGGGATGCAGGCAGGCTCCACTCCCCTTTGGCCCCTGGCCAGACCCCTGACCAAGTCTCTGGGGTCTGGAGACTACCCTCCCGTCAGGGGCAGCCATCGAGATGAGTCAGTTTCTTGAAGTCTTTTTCAGAATCTGAACATGGAAAATGGGAGAGAGAAGTGGGTGTGGTGGGTTGGAGTGAGGCTGAAAAAGAACAAGGGGGGATGATAAGGAAGCACAGAGCCACCCACCAGTGTGTCCAGGCATCTCTTAGCAACCACCTCTTAATTAGCAAAAGCTCAGGACAAGGGGAAAATATTTCATGATCACTAATAGATCAGCAAGCCCATCAAAGGGAGAAAGGAAGAGTGCGGAAAGAAGACAGACATCTCCAGATTGAAAGGAGATGGAATAGGAGGAGCCCAAAAATAATTTCTCCCAATTTAAACAACCAAACAACAACAAAACAGATCCTGATAGACCAGCTGCCATTTATAGAGCGTTTACTTAGACACCATGCCATGGCCTCTATATACATTTTTTTTCATGTAATTCTCACATCTCTCTGACATAGCCATTATCATCTTTATTTTAGCAATGTGAAAACTGAGGCTCAGAGACATTGAGTGACTTGCCCAATATCACACAGCAAATTACTACAAAAGCTGAGATTGAAATCTAAGCTTGTATAACTTCTATGATCTCAATCCCACCCTGTCCTGACTCCTCAGCATTGCCGAGGGTGGAAAGCTCTCCTCAGGTGGATGCACTTGCTCCTACATCATTCACAGTCAACAAGTTCTTGGTGAGCTCTTACCCAATGTCATAGACCTCTGCCACAGCTGTGAGCTCTGCAGTTTACATAGGAGAAAATGTGCCCCATTCTCAAGGAGCTTCATGTTGTACAGGACTTGCCAGGCCTGGTTTGGTGACACCCAAGGCTGTTTTCAGCCCAAACCGAATCACAAATCATATACCTCAATCAGACTTTCAAAGACCCTGAAGGAGTGTTTTCAGAGGGTGTCTTGCAATGTGATGTGGAAGAGGGCATACAGAAACCTGGCTTCTAGTCTGGACTCCACTGCTGCTTAAATGACCTTGAACAAGTCGGTACCTGTCTGGGCCTCAGTTTCCTTATCTGTATGAGGAGAACACTGGACCTGTTTGTCTTTCAGGTCCCTTCTAGTTCTGAGCATCTGTAAGTCTGTGAAATCCCCACATCATAAAATGTTATGAATTATAAATGTTATTAATACAAAACTAAGTTCACGGGATAAAAGGAAATAACAACATCCTTGGATTTTTTTCCATCTGAAGACTTTTTGGAAGTAGAATAGGTCCAAATTTTAAATACATGATGACACTTCGATTTAAAAATAGAGATATGCACTGTCATGCATTTTTGGCGAGCTGGAGAACGTGATGCCCTGGATCACATTTCCTGTGTCCGTGTGAGTAAGAAAGGAGGAAAATAAGTGAATCACCAGGCAGGTTTCTCTGATTACCAGGCCCTGGGCCTCTGGCTCAGCTATACCATGTCCAAAGCAATCTAAAATCTGTTGATTTCAGTGACCATCTTCTACTTACCAGATTTGTCAAGAGCTGTGGGCCAGAGCTGGAAGAGCTCCTGGCCTCAGGAATGAACTTCATGTACTAAGGCCTTGACATTGCAGATCAGGCTACACCTCTTGCTCCGCGTGGCTGAACATGTAATTCCCACACTGGCCCATCTGACCAGCCCCATCCTCAGGAAATGTTCTTTCTTGTCATCTCTCTGTGTGTGAACTGACCATCACCTAATCCTAAGCAGATTTAACATTTTCATTCTGTCTTCCCCAGAGGGAGCTGCCTTGCATGTAAGTCTGAGGGGGCAGGGCTGTGTCTCCATGGCTTTTATGTGCATTGTTCAGCCCACCTGCATGCAGTGCTGGCTTTGGAAGGGCTTTTGGATAATGATGGTGGTAACGTGAGTTTCTGTAAATATATCACATGAGCAGAACAGGCTGTTGTCTTCCTGGTACCTTGCTGGGACTCTGTCTGCAAGGTCTCTGCTCCCAATAGGCCCCACCCTACTCCGACCTGCTGCTCCCAGGAGACGAGGTTAATAATATCTGTCATTCCTTGAGTGCTTTCTCTTGCCAGGCCCCTAGCATACTTCATCCTATTGAACCTGACATCCTCCCATATGGTAAGTATAATTCGGATTCCCATCATACAGATGAGGAAACTGAATTTTGGAGAGGTTAATTTGTATCAGGGTCTAGCACAGTCAGAGACCTCTTCCGCTATACCACATTGCCTGCCTGAGACCCAGTTGTGGGCTTGCTCTTAACAGTATACTCATCCCCAACTGATCTAAATCACCTCCCAGAGGCATATTCATCATTTTAACGGGAATGTCTTTCATTCATTCATTCATTCATTCATCCATTCATCCATTCATTTATTTCCATCTACTGATTACCACGCAGCAAGCTCTGAGCTAACACTGTGAAATAGTGTTAGGTGAAATAGTGAATAGGACATGGTCCCTGCCCTTAATGAATGAGCCTCTGAGAGTCCCTAATGGTGGGATTTCAATAATGGTGACTGATAGTTGGGGAAGATGTTTTAGAATGAGTCCTAAATAGACTCTGTAGCAATCAACTACTAGTAAATAGCTGTGTGACCTTAAGTGAGCCCTCAAGTCACTCTGGGCCTGAGAAATAGTAGAGAGGATTTCTTAGTTCCAGATCTGATGCTCACTGGCTTTCTACCTTCCCTAGACCACTTTCCTTCTACCTCTGCCCACCTGGTAACAGGTGATGCACGACATGAAAGAGTCAACTAGTAGTTCTAGAGAAGTCAGCTATGAGCAACCAGTAGACAGGCACCATGTCTTATTTGATTTTACTGCCAGTTTCTAGCCTAGAATATGGTACATAGTAGGTACTCACTGATCACTGCATGAAGGAAGACCAATCTTTTGCTGAAGTCTTCAGAGAAGGGCCTGCAAGCATTTTTATTTCAGGCAGGTAGTTCTATATGTGGAATTTTTATCTTATAATGAGTAAGTCTAGACTTCTGTTTCCAGAAAAGATGTACTATCAGAGGCTGGATTTACCCTCCCAATTGAAATGACCAAAATTCCAGAGAGAATATAACTTTAAAAATGGTTTTCAAGACACTAGACATCAGGAATGAAGGATGGTGATCCTTAAGCAGGGGCAGGACTATACTGAGCTGAGTGAAGCTCCTACAGAACAGGATTTAAAAAGACATTTACTCTCAGGAGCTAACCCTGCACTTACACAACCCTGAGAATTAGTACCTTCCTAAGAGTCAGCTGCTTAGGGTACAAAAATCTAAGGAGGCTTTCACTTGCAAAATTGTGCATCTGACAGTGATTTCTGCCTTAATTTTTTTTTTATCATAGGGGCTTCACTCATCTTACTCTAGTTCAAGCTCTGTCCCTGAGACATAGGAAAGAAACAAAATGAGCCCCAAGTTTGCCCTGTCTTATTGTCTAAAGAGTTTTTAGGTCATGGCACGGGGAGGGGAAACACAGGCACAGCTTGGTAGACTACCTATGCTGAGGAAACCCAACTATATCCTGCCTACAAGAAATGTGCTTTCCACATAAAGACACAAACTGTTAAAAGTAAAAGGCTGGAAAAAGATATAACACATTAACATTAGTTAAGAGAATATTGCCTATTAACATCAGGCAAAATGGATTACAGAAGGAAGAATATTAATGGGAATGAAAAAGTCATTTCATATTGATAAAAGGTCAATCCATCAATATGCTATAATAATGCTAAACATTTACGTGTCTAATAGCAGAGCTTCAAAATACACAAAGCAAAAACTGATTGAACTGCAAGGAAAAATAGCAAAGTCACAATGATATCCAAAGATTTCAATAACTTTCTCTCTCAATAATTTATAAAACAAGTAGACAGAAATCTGTAAGGATACAGATGATTTGAACACTATCAACCATCTTGACTTAATTGACATTTATAGAATACTCCACCCAATGACAGCTAAATATACTTTTCAAATACACGTGGAATACTGACCAAGATAATCCATATTCTGGGTCATAAAATGAGTCCTAATAAATTTAAAAGGATTCAATTTGTACAAAGTATGTACTCTGACCACATGGAATTACATTAGAAACCAATAACAGAGAGACCTCTGGAAAATGTCCAAGTATTTAGAAAGAGAGCAACACAATTCTAAACAACCCATGGGCCAAAGAAAAAAAGGAAAGGAGAAATGAAAAAGTATATTGAACTAAATGAAAAAAAAAAGCACAATATATCAAATTTTGTGGGATACTGCTAAAGCAGTACTGAGGAAAACATTTATAGCACTAATCATATATACATGGCAAGAAGAAAGGGCTCAAATCAGTGACCTCAGATTTTACCTTAAGAAACAAGAAAAATAAATACGAATTAAACTTGAAGTAAGGAGAAAAAAATAATAAGGATCAGAGAAGAAAAAATGAAATAGAAAACAGAAAAGCAATGGAGAAAATCAACAAAACTAAAAGCTGGCTCCTTGAGAAGATCAATAAAGAGAGAAGATACAAATTGCAATATCAGCAATATGAGGTGATATCTTACAGATACTATAGACAATAAACGGCTAATAAGAGAATATTATGAATAACTTTATGCCAACAAATTTGACAATTTAGATTAGATGAACCGATTCCTTGAAAAACACTAAATACCAAAGCTTACTCAAGGAGAGATAGATTACATGAATAATTCTATATCTGCTAAAGAAATTGACCTGATAGTTAAACAAAAAATCTTCCCACAAGAAAACTTCAGGTCCGCATAGCTAAATTGATGAATTCTATCAAATATTTAAAGAATAAGTAATACCAATTCTACACTGACTCTTTCAGAAAATTGAAGAGTAGGAAATACTTCCTAACATATTATATGAGGCTAGCATTACCCTGATACCAAAAGTGAATGAAGATATTACAAAAAAAGAATGCCAATATCCCTTATGAACACAGATGTAAACATTCTTTAGCAAATTGTAACAGATTGAGTTCAACGCCATATAAAAAGATGATAACCCTGACCAACCAGGGTTTATCTGAGAAATGCAAGAATGGTTTAACATTTGAAAATCAATAATGTAATTCACCATATTAACAAATTTTAAAAGATAAACCTTTTGATCACCTCAATAGATACAGAAAAAGCATCTGACAAAATGGACTCCTGATAAAAACTGAGAGAACTAGGAATAGGAAGGAACTGGCCCAACATGAAAATGGGCATCTACAAAAACAACAGCTAACATCATACTTAAGGGTGAAAGACCAAATGTTTTGTCCCTGGGGTCAAGAAAAAGACAAGAATGTCTACTCTTACCACTTCTATTCAACACTGTGTTGGAGATTTTAGCTAGTTCAATGGAGCAAGAAAAAGAAATAAAATACATTCAGATTGGAAAGGAAGAAGTTAAATTGTCTTTATTCCCAGACAGCAGGAGTGCTTATATAAAAAAAACTGATGAAATTCACAAAAAGCTACTATAACTAATAAGTGAATTTGACAAGGTTGCAGGACACACACTCAGTATATGATAATCAATTGTATTTATCTATACTAGCAATAAAAAATTAAAATTGAAATAAAAATATCATTTGCAATGGTATAAAAATATGAGATATGAATATATCTGACAAAGGATGTGTAATACTTATACACTGAAAGTCATACAATATCAATGAGAATACAAAGAAGACATAAACAAATGGAGAGATATGCCATGTTCATGGGATTGAGAGACTCAATATTATTAAGATGTTATTTCTTCCTAAGTCCAATAGATTCATCTCAATTCCAGTCAAAATCCCACCAGGCTTATTTGTAGAAATTGATAACCTGATCTAAAATTCACAAAAAATGAGAAAAACCTAGAATATCCAAAACAACTTTGAAAAAGAAGAACAAAATTGGAAGACAAACACTACCTGATTTCAAGACTTATTATAAAGCTATAGTAGGCAAGACAGTGATACTGGCATAAAGACACACAGACAGATAAATGGAACAGAATATAGAACAGAGAAGCCAAAAATAGACCCATGTATATAAATGATTTTTGGCAAAGATGCAAGGCAATTCAGGGGATAAAGCATAGTTTTTTCCAACAAATGATACTGAAACAATTGAATATCCATTTGCAAAAAGAGTTTTTTGTTTTGAGACAGAGTCTTGCTCAGGCTGGAGTGCAGTGGCGTGATCTCTGGCTTACTGCAAGCTCCACCTCTCGAGTTACGCCATTCTCCTGCCTCAGTCTCCCAAGTAGCTGGGACTACAGGTGCTTGCCACCACGCCCAGCTAATTTTTTATATTTTTAGTAGAGATGGGGTTTCACCATAGCCAGGATGGTCTTGATCTCCTGACTTCATGATCCGCCCACCTTGGCCTCCCAAAGTGCTGGGATTACAGGCATGAGCCACCGCACCCAGCCGCAAAAAGAATTTTAATTCACACCTTGTACTATATATAAAAAATAACTTACAATGTATCACAGACCTAAATGTACAACCTATAAACATAAAACTTCAAGAAGGAAACATCTTTCTGACCTTAGCTTAGGCAAAAGTTTCTTGGGTATAACAACAAAAGTGCAATCCATTTGAAAAAAATATGACAAATTGGTCTTCATCAAAATTTGAAACATCTGCTCTTTGAAAGATACAATTTAAGTGAATGAAAAGCAAACCACAGACTGAGAAAAAGTTTTACAAAACACATATCTAATACAGGGTGTTTATCTAGAATGCATAAAGAACTTTCAAAACTCATTAATAAGAAAACAAACAACCACTTTTTAAAATGGGCAAAACATTTGAAGAGGCACTTCACCAAACAAGATATAGGGATATCAAACAACTACATAAAAAGATGTTCACCCTCATTAGTTATAAGAGACATGCAACTGAAAACCACAATGAAATACCACTACACACCTATTGGAATGGCTAACATTACGAAGATTGACTGTACCAACTCTTGGCAAAGATGTGGAGCACTTGGAACTCTCATATATTGCTAGTAAAAATGTAAAGTAGTACCATTCCTTTGGAAAACATTTGACAGTTTCTTAGAAAGTCAAACAAATGTTTAATTCAGCCATCCTAGTCCTAAATATTTACTCAAGAGAAGAAAAGCATGTGTACATACAAAGACTTGTACATGACTGTTCGTCACACTTTTATTTGTAATAGCCAAAAACAATGACCCAATGTTCGTTGACGGGTAAATGGATAAACAAATTATGGTATGCCATTCTTAATTAAAGGGAATGAACTGTTGATCCTAAGCAATAAAATGAACAAATCTCAAAATAATCACGTGAGTAACAGAAGCCAGACAAAAAAGGCACATACTATATGATTTCATTTATATAAAACTCTAAAAAATGAAAACATCTGTTAGAAGAAATGAGAATAGGAAGGAGTGAGAAGGAGGGATTACCAAGGGGCAAGAGGAAATTTTGGGGGGTGTGGATATGTCTGCTACCTTAAGTTCATGAATATGATATATGATTCCATGATAGTTTCCTGGACTTATTTATTCATACACACACACATATACAAATATATATTAAAACTGATCAAATGGTACACTTTACATATAATACAGTCTATTATATGTCAATAGCTCAACACATCTATTAAAAAATAGAAAAGAAGAACGGGTCTGGGTCAGAACCTTCTTCTGTCTCCCAGGCCTTGCAAATCTAGTCCAGTCCATTGTATTTATCCCAGGAGCCTGATTCCACCTTTTACATTCAACTCTGGCAAGCAGAAAATGGCTGAAAATTAAGCAATTTCCCTGTGAAAACTTTCAGTCTGTTTGTGGAGGGAGCTAAATAAACCCTACAAATAAAGAAGCAGGCAGAGCCCCTTGTGAAGACCACTGATCTAACATGACTTCAGCCTCTTCTCTCTTACCCTGTGTCCCCTGGCTAGACCTGCAGTCTTTGCTGAGCGTCTGTGGCTTTCTCAAGACCAGTGGAAAACAAAACAGCAGAAGTGCTTCTACTTTCATTTCCAAATAAAGTGGAAGCCCTGCATGAGATTGGCTGTCTCCCATTTGGATGAAGCCCAAGGATGCCTTAATCTCAGGGCTAGACATAGCTTTTTGTCTCAGAGATTTTCCATTAGACCAACAGACAGTAAGTACATCCATAAAGGAGGAAATGGTAGAGTATATTTTTTTTTTTTTTTTTTTTATACTTTAGGGTTTTAGGGTACATGTGCACAATGTGCAGGTTTGTTACATATGTATCCATGTGCCATGTTAATTTCCTGCACCCATTAACTCGTCATTTAGCATTAGGTGTATCTCCTAATGCTGTCCCTCCCCCCTCCCCCCACCCCACAACAGTCCCCGGAGTGTGATGTTCCCCTTCCTGTGTCCATGAGTTCTCATTGTTCAATTCCCACCTATGAGTGAGAACATGTGGTGTTTGGTTTTTTGTCCTTGCGATAGTTTACTGAGAATGATGTTTTCCAGTTTCATCCATGAACCTACAAAAGACACGAACTCATCATTTTTTATGGCTGCATAGTATTCCATGGTGTATATGTGCCACATTTTCTTAATCCAGTCTATCGTTGTTGGACATTTGGGTTGGTTCCAACTCTTTGCTATTGTGAATAGTGCCGCAATAAACATACGTGTGCATGTGTCTTTATAGCAGCATGATTTATAGTCCTTTGGGTATATACCCAGTAATGGGATGGCTGGGTCAAATGGTATTTCTAGTTCGAGATCCCTGAGGATTCGCCACACTGACTTCCACAATGGTTGAACTAGTTTACAGTCCCACCAACAGTGTAAAAGTGTTCCTATTTCTCCACATCCTCTCCAGCACCTGTCGTTTCCAGATTTTTTAATGATGGCCATTCTAACTGGTGTGAGATGGTATCTCACTGTGGTTTTGATTTGCATTTCTCTGATGGCCAGTGATGATGAGCATTTCTTCATGTGTTTTTTGGCTGCATAAATGTCTTCTTTTGAGAAGTGTCTGTTCATGTCCTCTGCCCACTTTTTGATGGGGTTGTTTGTTTTTTTCTTGTAAATTTGTTTGAGTTCATTGTAGATTCTGGATCTGACAAAGGGCTAATATCCAGAATCTACAATGGTAGAGTATATTCTAAAGGCAAAGGGAAAAGACCACCACAAGGAGAAAACAGAAAATACTTTTTATCTGCCTGACTTTGTGAGAGTTTCCAGGCCACTCTCCTCCCTCCAGAATGGTTCCATAAAAGCCGTTATAAACAGATGGGAATTATCCAGTCCTTAAATATATCCAGGAAGATTTCCCAGATATCCAAGGTAATTCCAGCAGCCTAGTAACTGCTGCAATCAGAAAGTTTGTAGATCAAACCTAAATCCCTCCTAAGGGTTCTAAGCTAATTTTCCCCTTAATCTAGAGAACAGCTGGTATCTCCTTCCACATCACACCAGTGGCAAACCTGAAAGCGGCCGCTAAGTCATCCAGATTTCCCTTGAATGTCTCCTGCAGCACAGAGTTAGGAAACTGAAAGGCCAAAAAGCATCTCCAGGATCCACTGACATCTCTTTAATCGCCCAGGCTTCAGTGGGAGGAATCCTCCGTATGCAGCAGTACCTGGAAGCCCCAGTGATTAACTCGGGGCTGGCGAAGTCTGATAAAGGTAAAGAGATGGGTGGGTCTCTTCAAACTGCAGAGAGGCAGGAGGACTTGGGATTAGTATCTGATGTGAGTGCAGTCTTGTGGAACAGACCCCTTAAACTGTGGGGTCTGCACTAACTCTGGATAATGTCAGAATCGAATTGACTTATAGGATGTATATTTGGTGTCAGAAAAAAAGACACTACAATATATAACAATCAATTTTCTGGGTTGGTGTAGGGGGCAGCCCTCATTTGTAGCATCTGCCTATTTCCGTGGTGTCAATATTCCCACTGTGACCAATTTCAACCAACAATCTATTGGCTCTCATCAAGAAAGCAATTGAGTGGCTGATGTTTCTGGAAAAGGGAATCAGCATCCCTAGTACTGTTTGCACAGGTGATAGTAGCTGATACCTCTTTAGAATGTATCCCCTCAACCCTAAACTTACAGGGCAGAACCCATTATTAAATGTCTTAGTGCTTGGGGGGAAATGTGGGGTTTCACAGGGGGATCACCAGTTCTTCATGCCTGTGCCTCTTCTATACACCCCATGACCTGGGCAGGCCCTTGAGTGGGGGCAGGAGACAAGGCAGATGCAGGGACCCTGATGGTGAGGAACAGAGATGCAGAGCTGCGTCTCACAGGGCTCCTCTCACCACCTCCTACGCAGGAGGAAAGCACTTAGCACAGGAGCCAGACCCAGCCGGAAGTCAGAATTGTCCCTGTTCCATATGAGAGTGTGATTTATTTCTTTGACACATAGTGAAGTAGGGGGCTTTGGACAAATACCACCCCTTCTCTGATAGGCCTCCTGCTGTGGTGGATAAGAACATGAATTCCAAGGCCAGAGTGCCTGAGTTAGCTGTATGACTCTGGCAAGTTTCTTAAGCTCTCTGAACTTCATTTTCCTCATCTGTAAAATGAAGGGCCAGGACAGCTACTTACATGTGTCAGCTATTACTTATTTATTTAGAGACAGAGTCTCACTCTGTTGCCCGGGATGAAGTGCAGTGGCATGATCTCAGCTCACAGCAACCTCCGGCCCCTGGATTCAAGCAATTCTCCTGCCTCAGTTTCCCAAGTAGCTGCGATTACAGGTGTGTGCCACCACGCCCAGCTAATTTTTTTATTATTTTTAGTAGAGTTGGGGTTTCACCACGTTGGCCAGGCTGGTCTTGAACTCCTGACCTCAAGTGGTCCACCTGCCTCATCCTCCCAAAGTGCTGGGATTACAGGCATGAGCCAACACACCCAGCCTGTCAGCTATTATTATTATATTGAAATCAAATTGGCTTCCTCCACCCCAGATCATATTATAATAAAACGAACTAATAAAAAAGCAAAAAAACAAAACAAAACAAAATTACATAAAGAGAAACAACCAAGAGGTCCAAAAATCTACCCTTGACTCCCAGCCGGACAGGATTTCGTGGTGTGGTTTCCCCTACCCCAGGCCACCAAGAAGGTGAATATGCCCCACCAGCCTTATAAAGGGGCAGGTGGATGGAGGTGCATTTGACTGCCTTTGAAATGGGCAGTCTTTCCACTCTGCAGCCTGCTGTAGCTTCTGCTATGCTCCATCTTGCATCCCTTCTCCTCAAATTAGGTCCAATTTTCTTGTTCTAGCCTCAAGGGAGACAGGGAACAGCTGTCTCCTACCTCTGTAAAACAACTCTTTCAGGTCTGGACAACTATTATTAAACAGCCCCCTTCGCACTTCTCTTGCTCTATTATAAGATACATTAAAAGCCTTGATAATGATTTGAGGTCTCTGTGAGATGGTTGCTGTTCACCCTAATTTCTTCAATAATTAGTGGTTGTAAACCACTTTGAAGATAAAAGGCATTTTATAAGAACTAAGCCCTATTATGATTAGCTTTCCAATATTTCCTTGCTAAAGCCAGTGAGAACATCAAAGCCAAACATAGCCACAGCATGATATCTGGTGGTTAATTAGATGTATTTCAAGGTGTCTGGTATATATTAAAGAAACTGCTGCAAAATTTATCAACATTAAATAAGTGTCTGCTTTCTTCCCATGAACAAGCTTTTTTCAAAGGCTGTCAGTGCTGATGCCTGCAAGACAAGTGCCTGAAGAGGACAAATTGCTCATGTATCCCCTGGGCCTGGAAGAGGGAGATGTAATAATAACACCTGGCTTGGTATAACATCCTTTCTTATCGTTGTCTATACAATTCTATATATACCAGATCTCCTTTTGTTTTGTTTTTGCAATTATGCTGTAATATAAGCAAGTAAAGTAACACTATCCCCTCTTTATAGATAAGGAAGTTGCATATGCTGATGAATTTTAGAAGCAGATCAGTGTGGTGGACCTGGACAAAGTCAGGGCTGCAGATCTGTTATCAAGGTGGTGTTATCGATGCTCCATTCAGATACCCTTGAATACATTTTGTGGACCCTCCCTCAGCATCTGTGTGCTTTTGCTTCTAACTCTCTGAACCCGTAACTCTTAGAAGGTGGACGCTTGAGCTATTGACCCACTTTGTCCACATGGACAGAGCCAGAAGTGCCTGGAAGTTTCCCCCACACCTCTAAAGAGCCCTTATCCAACGACTGACGGGCGTGGAATTATGAAAGCCCAGTACTCCTGCCTCCAGTGGGAACAAACTCTAGTTGTGATACACTTTAGAACACTTTTGTGGGGACAGAGGCTGGAACTTTGCGGAGATCTCACTATGTGTGGCTTCCTACTCTCTCCCATCCTGCTTCCCCATCCCTTACCAGGTTCTCCTGGAAGCATTTTCTTTTCTTTTTCTTTTTTTTTTTTTTTTTTTGAGACGGAGTCTCGCTCTGTCGCCCAGGCTGGAGTGCAGTGGCCCAATCTCGGCTCACTGCAAGCTCCGCCTCCCGGGTTCACGCCACTCTCCTGCCTCAGCCTCCCAAGTAGCTGGGACTACAGGCGCCCACCACCACGCCTGGCTAATTTTTTGTATTTTTTAGTAGAGACGGGGTTTCACCGTGTTAGCCAGATGGTCTCTATCTCCTGACCTTGTGATCCGCCCACCTCGGCCTCCCAAAGTGCTGGGATTACAGGCGTGAGCCATCAGGCCTGGCCAGCATTTTCTTAATAAACCACCTGAATATGAATCTTCCTGTCAGGGTTGGCTTCTGGGAGCCCAATCTAAGATAATTCTCTTGATCCAACATTAATGACAACATTTTGTATATTTTCTATGTGATACATTCTCCCAGTTCCAAACCTTCCTTTTCAAGTCTCCAGACCTAAATATCTATGTTTTCTGTGTCTGTTCCTGTGCCCTTAACTCTTAGCACTCTATTCTCAAAGCCTCTCTTTCTCTTGGATTATGATGTTCCAACTCTTTCTGGGAAAATGGTTGCAATTTCTCCAGCTATGTGGAAGGCACTGAACCAGACAGCTGCTATGGGAGACACAGAGATGTATTTACAACTATTGTCTTTCACAATGCACTGACAATCTATCAGGGGACAACATACAAACAGCAGAGGTAGAGGAGGTGAGAAGAGCCACGTGTGTGTGTGTGCAATAAAAACTGTAGGCACAAACAACTCTCAGAGTGGTCCCCAAAAATAAAACTACTCTCCAGTAATTCTCTATACCATACAATTCTGACTCATTTTATTTAATTTTTGAAGCAGAAACTTCTCTCAAATGTTTAAGAAAATGAAAATCAGCTATGGTAGAGATAATCCAAATGAGTGGATAATCCAATAAAGAGGAGGTTTTATTTAAATCTGCTTTGCATTATTCTTTATAGTAGCACCGCAGGAAGCTGTTTCAGAAAAGTTATTTATTGCAGGAAAACAGCTAATTCATGAATTCAATCTTAAGTCTGCCTGACTCTTTACAACCTCAGTTTCTGGCCGGGTGCAGTGGCTCACGCCTGTAATCCCAACACTTTGGGAGGCCAAGGCGGGTGGATCACAAGATCAAGAGATCGAGACCATCCTGGCCAACATGGTGAAACCCCATCTCTACTAAAAATACAGAAATTAGCTGGGCATGGTGAGCGTGCCTGTAATCCCAGCTACTCAGGAGGCTGAGGCAAGAGAATCGCTTGAACCCGGGAGGCGGAGGTTGTAGTGAGCCAAGATCGTGCCACTGCACTCCAGCCTGGTGACAGAGCAAGGCTCCACCTCAAAAAAAAAAAAAAAAGAAAGAAAGATGGGAAGTTTACTAGGCCTCTTTTATCAGGGCACTAATCCCATCAGAGTCCTCAAAGGCCCCATTTCCTACTATCATCCACTTGGGAGGTTAAGTTTCAACATAACGAGTTTTAAATTGGCACAGTTATTCAGTCCGTAGCATTCCAACCCTGAATTCCCCAACTCATGTCCTTCTCACATGCAAAATACATTCGTTCCATTCCAACAGCCTCAAAAGTCTCAACTCGTTCTAGCATAAACTCAAAGGCAGAAAGTCCAAAATCTCATGTAGATATCACGTAAATCAGATATGGTTGAGACTCGGTATTATTCATTCTAAGACAAATTCCTCACCAGCTGTGAGCCTGTGAAATCAAACAAGTTGTGTGCTTCCAAAAACAATGATGGGACAGGG
This sequence comes from Symphalangus syndactylus, assembly GCF_028878055.3. Classification (NCBI taxonomy): domain Eukaryota; kingdom Metazoa; phylum Chordata; class Mammalia; order Primates; family Hylobatidae; genus Symphalangus; species Symphalangus syndactylus. The sequence continues at coordinate 151,212,672 of NC_072427.2, read as the reverse complement.
GCATGACAGATGTTCCATCTCTAAAGGAATAGGCTGAGAATGTTCCAAATCTTTAAGTTCTCTGCTTTTGACTTGCAATTTCATCTTAAGTCACAGTCCCCCTCTCAAATTTTACTATAAGCAGTCGAGAGAAACTAGGCCACTCCTTCAAACTTTCCTTAGATATTTCCTCAGTCAAATATCCAATTTCATCACTTGCGGGTTCTACCTTCTACGAAACACTGATGTGAGCACAACTTGGCCAAGTTCTTTGCCACTTTATAACAAGACTGGCCTTTCCTCTAGTGTCTAATAACATGTTCTTCATTTTCATCTGAGACCTCATCAGAACGGCTTTTATCATCCATATTCCTACCAATGCTCTGTTCAGGATGACTTACGTCTTCTTTAAGATTGAGGCCTTCTCTACAGCTCTTCTCTTCTCCTTCTGAGCCCTCACCAGAACCACCTTTAAAAGTCAGGTCATGGCAATGTAGGCTTTTTCTAGCATGTACCTCAAAATTCTTTCAGCCTCTACCTATTACCCATTCCACAGCCACATCCACATTTTTAGGTATTTATTACAGCGGCACCCTACTCTTGGTAACAAATTCAGTATTAGTTAGAGTTTAACATACAAGATGCTCTACTGAGGTGGAGTAAAAGGCCATCCAAAGGGCTTAATTTTGACATTTTCTCCAAACCATAGTCTTTCTTGTATGAATCACTATGAGTTTGGAGAGCACATTATTATCATGGATTTTAGTGGCTGCTAGAAAATGAGAGGAAAACAAAGACAACAATGAATCTAACCTGCAGAGATAACCCCACTTGGTATCTTAGCCAACAGTTTCCAATTATTTCCCCATCAAACCTCTAGTCTTCATTCCCTCTCCCTTCCCTCTTCTTGTCCTCTCAACCCCATCTGTCAAGAGGCTAGCAGAAGCATAGTATCATAGAAAGGTTTAGGCATCAAAAATAAAGTTCAAGAGTGAACTTTTCCATCCTGTGACCTTGGGAAGTTGGCCATTTTTTTTTTAAGTGAGGATAACAGTTTCCTCCCTGCCTATCTGTATTAGGTCATTCTTGCATTGCTATAAAGAAATACCTGAGACTCAGGCCGGGCGCGGTGGCTCACGCTTGTAATCCCAGCACTTTGGGAGGCCGAGGCGGGCGGATCACGAGGTCAGGAGATCGAGACCATGGTGAAACCCTGTCTCTATTAAAAATACAAAACATTAGCCGGGCGTGGTGGCGGGCACCTGTAGTCCCAGCTACTCGGAGAGGCTGAGGCAGGAGAATGGCATGAACCTGGGAGGCGGAGCTTGCAGTGAGCCGAGATTGTGCCACTGCACTCCAGCCTGGGCGACAGAGCAAGACTCCGTCTCAAAAAAAAAAAAAAAAAAAAAAAGAAATACCTGAGACTGGATAATTTAAGAAGAAAAGAAGTTTAATTGGTTTATGGTTCTGCAAGCTATGCAAGCATGGTGCCAACATCTGCTTGGTTACTGGGGAGGTCCCAGGGAGCTCTTACTCATGGCAGAAGGTGAAGCAGGGGCTTGCATGTCACATGGCAAAGCAGGAGCAACAGAGAGAGAGACAGCTGGGGGTGAGGTATCACACACTTTTAAATGACCAGATATCATGAGAACTCACTCACTATGGTAAGTACAGCACCAAGCCATGAGGGATAGTGCTAAGCCATTCATGAGGATTCACCCCCATAATCCAATCACCTCCCACCAGGCCCACCTCCAAAACTAGGGATTACAATTCAACATGAGATTTGGGCAGTGACAAATATCCAAACTATTACTATATCACTATCCCATGGGAAGTGGCTGAGACAGCAGATGTGAAAGTGAACTGTGATGCTGTACACCAACGCAAACACACCCTCCTCATTGCCAAGGGAGGCTGGACAGCAGGGAAATCAGGATTGGACAGGCTCCACAGTGGAACTGGCTCTGTGAGTGACCAGTGGCTGAGGAGCGGCTCTTTGCAGAGAGAGGATAGCAGACCCTCTCTGGAGGCTTCCAGACCCTTGTGCCCACATGAAAAAGAGCTGGGCAAAGTGACAAACCCCCTCTCCCCAAGGCCTCCCTTAAATGAACTTAAGTGATACCCCAACAAGGTGGAATAGACCCTCTGTCATCTAGTATTTTTAAAACTGTCCTCAAGAAGGCTGATGAACTGTTTCTCAAATCCAAAGGCCTACTGCTGATCCTCGTGAATATTAAAAAACAGCTACAATAGTGCTAACAAGGCAGGGCCTGAAGTTGGGGTCTGGGGTAGGGGCAGATCTAGTACTCTGCAACCTGTTGCCTTTTGTTCGCTCACTCACCTTGCAGCTCCCGGCTCCTTGGAGGACCTGCAACTCTTCACACCTGGAGGGTACTTTGGCCACTGGTGACTTGAATTCCACCTAGGAAACACACAAGAGATGAATCACACCTTGTTGTCCACTGAGGGTCACAACAGAAGTGGCTTTATAGCAATTTTGGAAAAACTTGGGAGGAAACATTGCTCCTGCCGCATTGCAGTGTTCTGGAAGAAAACAGGCCTAATTCATCCTCTTCCAGGTTTTGGAGAAGAGGAGGGAAGATGAAGGAATAGCAATGATAAGTCTGCTTAGTGACCCTGAATCCAGAGATTACGTCCAGCCTGATGGGAGCAGGCCCTTGTGCATGAGAAGGGGGTAGCCTCAGGGTTAATTGGACACTGCCCCCACGCCCCCAACAGAGCTCCAGCTCTCAGCAAGTGCTCTTTAAATTCTTTCCATCCAATCCACAGATGCCATCTACACCATAGGAGCTCACCTTTGAAGATAGCGATGTAAGCATTGTGGCAAGAATCACTGCCTTCCCTAAGAAAGAAATGCAGTAGGATGTACAAGAAAGCCTAGGGGCTACATAAGGAGGAAAAGCTGAAAAATGATGGAGGAGGGACAGGCTTTGGGACAGGGAGAGGATGGGCTTCCTTGCACAGGACAGTTTGGGAGCATTACGACTGAACCTGGAGAGCAACTTTACAGAATGCTTTGGCCACATGCTAAGTAGCACGGTCTGAGAGCATGCTTGAAATGACTGAAGGGAGCAGTAGTGATTACAAAAAGGGGATTGGGATTATCTACTGTAGAATGCCAAAGCTCAAACCACAGCTAGACCTGAAGTCCGGATGTGTATCACCAAGGAATCTGGCCTCTGTGCCTCTCATATGCACAATTCATGGGAGGCAAATAGTCATCAGGTGTTTCCTGTTCTATACGAGGTAACACAGGCTCATGCTCATTCATTTGTTTAATGAATATTCACTCTGTGCAGGCACTTTTTTTAGGTGCCAAAGGCAGCAACAGGCAAATCCAGCAAGGTATTGTCCTTGCAGAGCTTATATTCCAGTGGGGAGAGACAAATCAAAATACACAGACCAAATGAGCACTTCCAGATAATGAAAAGTGCTGGAGCAAGATAACCCCCTCTCTAAGCCACCTGTGGGCACCCCTGTCCCCTGCTCCGCTGGCATTGCTACCAGGATGCTGGAAGCAAACAAATGGGGAGACTTCACTCTCTGGTGCTTTCCCAGGCAGCAGCCCTCAGCAAAGCCAGCGCAGTGGGTAAACAGGAGAGCAAAGCTGCCCTGTCTTGTCCCCACTGCTGACACCTGGGAAACTGACTTAGAAAAAATTGTTTGGACTATAAATAAGATATGAACAGTGTTATTTCTAGATGATAACCTTAAGAGATGATTTTTATTTTCTTCTGAATTTTCTGATATTTTTATTACTACAATGCATTATTTTGCAATAAGGAGAGAAAAATATTTTTTAATGAGAAGATTGGCCTAGCTACATTAAATAAGTAAGAAATATATTTGGACAAATAGGCAGGGGCCACATCTTAGGGTGATGAACAACATCTTACCATATCACTTTATGGTTTACAAAGCAATTTCACAAAAATATCTCCTTCAACCCTTATAAGACTTTCTCGAAGTTACATAGAAAATGCAGTAGAATGCCTGACCCTCAGGTCCCTGACTTCTAGGCCAATGTATTTTCCATTATTCCACTGCCCATCTGTAGCAGACCCTACTTCTCTTTACATCTGAGGGATTCAGAAAGCCACTGAGCCCCAGATCTGAACTCTCTTGTCCCAACCCTTGCCTTCTCCTATAGTGACCATGCTAATTAATTCATGCATTTATTGATCTAGTCTTTACAGACCCCCTACCAGGTTCCAGGCACTGGGTGCATGGGATATGGTAAAGAAGCAAATAGGTCTCCCAGTGGGTTGGGGGAAAGGCTTCAACAAATGAGTGAATATATGATATAAATCATGGTAACTGCAGTAAAAGGAAAGTAAAGAGTATTATGTGAGTGGCTAGTATGAGAGGGAGCTAATTTGGACGGTGGCACTAGCCCTTCACTCAATTTCCCAGCAACATGCTGTCACTGAGTACAACCAAGGTAAGTAAGACAGCTATTCTAAGATGGAGGGTGAGATTACAAGAGACCAACCTGAGTCTCAAAGGGTGTATGTTTTGGATGCCTAGACAGCTTGCAAAGCCACATAAAAAGTTAATTAAGAACATCACACGTACTTATAATAATGAAACAGCTCCCTTAAACCCAGTCTGAAACAAGGTACAGTTTACCAACCAGATAGGTCATCAGAGATGTCCCAAGTCCACATATGATTGTCACTGGGAGAGGTCACAGAAGGCCAGGAATGTGAAAGTGAAGGTTAAACCAGAAAACAATATGTAGCTAACAATAAAAGGTGACTTCAAAAGTTCATAAAAATGGAATTAAACGATGAAAATTACAAATATAAACTTGATTTCCCAACATAAGCTCCATCATGTTTGATACAGTTTTTTAAGCAATGACAACAGCCATATAGTCCATCCCTAAAGAAATGAGGGTCCTGGGAATTTAATCATGTCAATGCAGTCTTTTTTGCATTATTAACTGAAGAAAAATGAGTGCCCTTTAAAGATTTAAGATTAGAAAACAAAAAGAAGTCAGAAGGAGCCAAATCAGAACTGTAAAGTGGATGCCTGATGATTTCCCACCAAACCTCTCTTGAAATTGCCCTTGTCTGAAGAGAAGAATGAGCGGGAGCATCGTCCTGGTGGAGGAGTCTCTGGTGACACTCTCCCAGGTTTGTTTTTTTTTTTTTTCTTTAGGTGTTTTTCTTCTAATGCTTTGGCTTTCTCACAATAAATGCTCTCATAATAAGCAGATGTTATTGTTCTTTGGCTCTTCAGAAAGTCAACAAGCAAAATGCCTTGAGCATTCCAAAAGACCATTGCCATGACCTCTGCTCTTGACTGGTCCACATTTGCTTTAATTGGACCACTTCCACCTCTTGGTTTGATTGTGCTTTGTTTTCAGGATCATACTGAAAAAGCCCTGTTTCATCTCCTGTTACAGTTCTTCAAAGAAGTCCTTCAGGGTCTTGATTCCATTTGTTTGAAAGTTCCATTGAAAGCTCTGCTCTTGTCTGCAGCTGATCTGGGCACAACGGTTTTGTCAAACATTGAGTGGGAAGTTTGCTCAGTTTTAATTTTTCAGTCAATATTATGTAAGCTAAACCAGTTGAGATGTCTACAGTGTTGGCCATCGTTAGTTCTGTTAAACATTGGTCCTTTTTAGTTAGGGCACAAACAAGATGTATCTTTTCCTTGCAAATTGATGTGGATGGTCTGCCGCTATGGGCTTCATCTTCAATGTCATCTCATCCCTTCTTAAAATGAGCTGTCCATTTGTAAATGCTGATTTTGGGGGGGGCATTGTCCCCATGAACTTCTTGTAAAGCATCAATAAGTTCACAATTCTCCTGCCCAAGCTTCTCTACAAATTTGTTGTTTGTTTTTGTTTCAATTTTAGCAGAATTTGTGTTGCTTCGATAGGGGCTCTTTTCAAACTGATGTCTTATCCTTCTTAGTGACTCAAACTAGATCCTGTTCAGATGTTATACCAAGTTAGTATGAGTTTATTTTGGTTCTAAAACAATTTTGATATTCTTGTATTTTTTTTAATAATATGCATTTTCCATGAACTTTTGGAAGACCCTTTGTACAAGCCAGGACACTTCAGTGTCTAAGTGGATGGCACAGGCGTTCAATACCACAGGACTTCAGATGGGGAGAGGACAGGAGCTGAAATGTCAGGAAAGGCTTCTGTGGAGCGAGTGGGATTTAAACTGGGCTTAGAGAGTGAATGGGATTTGGATGCTCTTCAGGATAATCCCATTTAGCAAGGTCACGAGAAATGCCCAGGAAACCCGCAGCAGTCGGTGGGCCTTCTCTTCCAGATGCTAGTGGCTGGCTTCCTGGCCTCTCGCCTGTCCTAGGACTTGAGAGTGGGCCTGTACCCGCCCCATCATGTCTGCTGGTTTCTAAGTGTCTCTGTAACAATGCTCTGAAGAGCCAGAAGTGCTGCTGGCCACCAAAGCTGAACATGAAGACTGATTTCAGCACCAGGCAAGCTGGCAAATGCTGAAAACACCTGGCTAATTAGCTCGTCTGCACATTGGGCTTTTACTGCAATATATCCACATGCAAAACTCAAATACTTCCAGGTGCTGGGACCCAGTGGCGACAGAACATTCAAGTCAGGTTATGTTCTCAGCTGCCATTTGATATTGCAGGCCTACCACTGCGATCCGGGCTAGGGTAAGCTCCCTGGACACACCACCGACTGAATGATAACAACAGCAATAACCATAGAATGATGAGAGCACAGTCTTATATGGTGCTTCAGAGTATACAAAGGATTTTGTCATTTATGCCTCTCATTTATGAGTCACTATCTTATTTGTAATACACCTACATTATTATATGGTTTTCAAAGATTACGCTATCTTATTTGTAATAAGAACGTGCCAGCAGTTATGGATCCTGGTTGACAGCTGTGGAGGGCTGGGCCTGGGGATGCCAGATGTCTCCCATATATTCCTCCATGTGACACTTAGTCATCCTCAATGACACCTCCATCTCCAAAGCATTCCACCTCAGTGGTGTGGCCTTTGAATGGATGAAGAGAGCCTTAGATGAGGCTCAGGATTCTGTGCTCAGTTCCCATGTGACCCTAGATGGATCTCACTCTGTCTTAAGAACACTAGGCTTTGGTTTTAGACAGCCCTGGGTTCAAGTCCCAGCTCTGCCACTTCCTACCTGTGATCCTCAGGAAGTTATTTATCTTCTCTGAGTCAATTTCTCCTGTGTTAAACATGGATGATAATAGCACCTCTCTCATAAAGTTGTTGTGAAGATGGTAAGATACACAGCACATATAAAGTGCTTAGCACAGGGTATGACCCGTACTTAGTGCTTTAAGTGCTAATTATATTATTACTATTATCATTATAGGGAGGATAGTACAGTGTTGTTCCCTCGCCTGAACCCACAGACTAGGTCAGGACCCGGGGGCGTGGGCATCCTCCCTCTTTCTGCATGAGCTCAGCATGCTCCAGTGGGTGGAACCGAGGGCCCTGGGTGAAGACACCTTTGTGGAGAGGCAGCATTCTCTCTCAAGCAGCTGGGCTTGCAGAGATGCTCTTCTCCCAGTTTCCATGCCTTGGGGGGATGGCGGAATCTTGATCTCAAGCCATAGACCTGTACTGTCCAATACAGTAGCTGCAAGCCACATATGAAGGTGAGCACTTGAACTGTGGACAGTCTAAAGTGAGATGTAAGAGCAAAAGATATTTCAAAGACTGAGTTCAAAAGAATGTAAAAGATCTTATTAATAATTTTTAGAGTGACTGCATGCTGAAATGATAATATGTTGCATGTATTAGGTTAAATAAAATGTTATTACAATGAATTTCATCTGTTTCTTTTACTTTAAAAAAAAATGTGGCCAAAATGGAAAATTATACATGTGGTTCATGTTGTATTTCTAATGTGCAGCGCTGGTCTGGAGCGTAAGCTCCATGAAGGCAGGTGTCTCTGGTTCACAGCTGTATCCCAGGCATCCAGAACAGCACCTGAATGAACGAGTCAGCCAGTGAGTGTGTGAGGCTGGAGGAGAGTTTACAAGAAGCTGGAGGTCCTACTTGAGCAGACAGGAACAACTCCTGGACTCCTTGAGTGAGGGTTGAAAGCAGGAATAACACAGGCTCCTTTCCAAAAACCTCAGGGTGGGGACACTGGGACCAGGTCAGGAGGGGAATTTGCTCAGGAGGCCACAGGTTAAAGCAGAGTAGAGCACCCAAGAGACAATGTTTTGGGAGAATTAACACAGCAGATGTTATGATTAACACAGCCTCGGTCATGTGCAGATGAGGAAATGGAGGCTGGATTCCAACCAAGCACATCTCAAACCCATGCTCTTTCTACTGAATCCCTTACCTCCCACAGGCAATGTAGAGGTGCAGAAAGAAAACCAGACTTGGGATTTTTTTTTAAAAAAGCATATTCCCCCATGTCACCGCTGATGTTAACCGCGGGCAAGTCACTTGGTCTCCTTGGGCCTCGGGCTCCTCTTGTCCTCCTCCATAGTAAGTAAACCACCAGATCCCGTCCATTTCATTTCTTTCTAACGGGGTGCAGAGATCAGAAATCCTATCCCGGAACGTAGTCTCGAAGGCTGAGCCCTGCACAGTTCCTCTCCTCGCTTTCATGCTCCAAAAGAGGCTCTCTGACTGAGGTTTCTTTGCATCACCCAAATCAATGATTTGTTTAAGGGTTCTCTTTGATTTAACTTGGTTTTAGATGCTTTTCATCAGAAGCCAAAACCGTGCAGACTCTTTCCTTGATCTTGTAATGAAATTCCCTCTGAGGTATTTAATACTAGAAACAGCCTCTGCTATACCATATTCTCTTTCAAGAAAAAAAGACATCTAAATAACAAAAATCCTGCCATATCCAAATAAAAATCTCAGATTGTGAATGGACTTGTCTCTCTCGTATCTGCTTTCATTGTCCAGTTGCCATCCATACCAATGAATTTCCTACATTTCTTATAAAAATGGAAGGTGGCCAGGTGCAGTGGCTCACGCCTATAATCCCAGCACTTTGGGAGGCTGAGGCAGGTGGATCAACTGAGATAAGGAGTTCAAGACCAGCCTGGCCAACGTGGTGAAACCCCGACTCTACTAAAAATACAAAACATTAGCTGGGCATGGTGGCGAGCGCCTGTAATCCCAGTTACTGGGGAAGCTGGGGCAGGAGAATCACTTGAACCCAGGAGGCGGAGGTTGCAGTGAGCCGAGATTGTGCCATTGCAATCCAGTCTAGGCAACAAGAGCGAAACTCTATCTCAAAAAAAAGAAAGAAAGAAAGAAAGAAAAGAAAGAAAAAAAAGAAAGAAAGAAAGAAAGAAAGAAAGAAAGAAAGAAAGAAAGAAAGAAAGAAAAGCAAAGCAAAAGACAAAAAGAAACAAATAAAAATGGAAGGTACTTAATACACCACCAGGCTCTTGTGCCTGCTACAAGTCTTGACGGGATCCTGATGCTATAACGTTTTCTGCTGCGTTAATCCCTCAAAACATTCTCTCTCTTGTGCTCTGCTTTGCATTGACCTGTGGCGTTCTGAGTGAATTCTCCTCCTGACCTGGTCCCAGCCTCCCCACCCTGAGCTTTTTGGAAAAGAGCCTGTGTTATTCCCACTTCCAATCCTCGCTCAAGAGCCTCTTACATTTTAATCTAACCAGAGTATTTTAGAGCCAAAACTGACTTCTCAGAGAAGAAAATCTCACCCACTCCCACCCAGGTGAAACGCCAACATTATTTTTTTATCAGAAGGGATAAAGAAAGATTTGCCAGTATCAACTGTGCCATTCTAAAGCAAGAAAAAGTCGAATCACGGCAGGCAGAGCTGCTTTCCAACACAACCCCATGCAGGATTCTGAACTCACTTTATTACCCGTCTGTGGCTCAGCCACTTGTTGAATTATTATGGATTTTTAGCCCCTTCCCTCACCCACTGAGCAGAGTGGTTGACCAGCCAGCACTTTCTAGTACTCATGAGAATGACTGAATTTTAAATAAGCAGCACACACCAGCACAGCAAAGCTGCTTTCTCAAAAATGATTACATACAGAATTCCAAAGCCAAACAAATTCACCCAGTGGCTCTATTCAGCTAACATTTACAGAGTGACTCCTAGTATAAGATGCTGTGTTAGGAACGGGGTAAAAAGCAAGTGAGGCCAGGCATGATGACTCACACCTGTAATCCCAGCACTTTGGGAGGCTGAGGCAAGAGGATCGCCTGAGCCCAGGAATTTGAGACCAGCCTGGGCAACATAGCGAGACCCCGTCTCTACAAAAAAAAAAAAAAAAAGAAAGAAAGAAAAAGAGAGAGAGAGAAAAGAAAAAACTAGCCAAGTGCAGTGGTACATGCCTGTAGTCCTAGCTACGTGGGAGGCTCTCTTGAACCTAGGAGTTTGAGGTTGCAAGAAGTGAGCCATGATCACACCACTGTACTCCAGTCTGGGCAACAGAGTCTCAATTGTGTCTCAAAAAAAAAAAAAAAGGGAGTAAAATGTTATTCTTCTCCTCAAATAGCTTACAGTCTAGTGGAGATAAATGCATGTGAAAAACTAAAATGTAAGGCAGAATGAGAAAAGGGCAATAACAAAAGATATGTACAGTGAAAAAAGACTAGAAGGAAATGCACCACAATAACAACGGTGGTTATCTTGTTTATTGGGTTTACGGGTGATTTTTATGATGTTCTTTAGTATTTCCTATATTCTCTGTGTTTATGTTAACCCCCAGGGCTGTGGGGAGGGGAAGGGAGATGGAAGAGGTCCAGCACGTGTTTGGAAAAATGTGAGTAGGGAACAGGGTGCACTGGCACAAGGACAGAGTAAGAGATAGGACAGGAGGGCTAGAAAGCCTTGAATGCCATGCCAAATTGACTCGGTTGCTCACTGTCAGTGTTTCCATGGCCTTTTGTGATTGTTGCTGATGCATCACCCATCACACTGGATTAGACTTGTGTACATGTCTACCCCCATACATTTTTAGCTCCCTGAGGTCAGGGATCATGGCTCATTCATTCTGTAACCATACCACCCAGCATAATGACTAGCATATAACAGGAGTCAACAAAATCTTCTTGGATGTATTGGATTCTAACAGGGTTATTCCTTATTTTGCAGGTTATAAGGAGTCATCAAGGGTTCCAGGACCTGACATATTTTAGGGAGTTCATATGGAATATATACCAGGCACTACGCTGGGAGCCTTAATTGTCTTAATTGACCCTACCTATAACCTGCATTGTCCACATTCATTTACACATGAGGTTCAGAAAGTTTAGGTAACCCACCTAAGGTCATACAGTCTGAAGAAAGTGTAGGGGCTAAAGTCAAACAGAAAGAAGTAATGAGACTAGACCCATGAGAGGCTGTGGGGACCTGGAATGGCACAGCCACTCGAGAATGAAGTGTGGAGTGAGGCTGGCATCTGGGAGGCTGTATGGAGGTAGCACTTACAGCTGAGGGGTGATGAGCTCCGTAGCTCCTGCATCAGGCACATTTATCATTTCTGATGTCAGCACAGGACACACAGCACCAACAGGGACTCACCCTTGCCTTATTAGAATAGCTACCAGAAGTAGGATTTGTGCAAAGAGCCCCTACCCATGCTGTGAATAGTCCCCCTCCATTCTCTCATCCACTGGCTTTTTCATGAAACTCCTAGACCCAGACACTTTCATGAAAATGTTGATACAACTGGCTCTGACTACAAATGTAAATCAATTTCCCTAGCCTAAACAAAAACAGAATTGGGAATCAGAAATGCTTTCTCATCCCATCTCAGTCACTGACTAAATAGGCACTCTTCATCTATTTCCTTCCCCTCTCTGAGTCTCAGTTTCCTTATCTGTGGATTGGGCTGGACAAAATGGTCTTTAAGATCCTTCAGACTACATCCAAAACTGTATGTTCTCAGAAACTTTGTACTCCTCCTTAGCATTTATGACCATTGTAACTAAACAATTCCTGGCGTAACTAGTGAATATCTATTACTCCTGCTGGACTGTGAGCTCCCTGAGGCCGGGGACTATCTGCCTTGTTCCCAGTAATATTTCCAGCCTTGACTAGAGTGCTGAGCATGGAGTAGCATGCTTGTCTGCAGCACAGACACATGGCTGGTCCCTGGCATGCCCTTTCTCTGGGTTGGAGCTGTGTGTGGACAGCAACCAGCCTTAGGCCTTCTCACCATGATAGGGCTTCTCTAATGGTGCTTGCTCTCTGGAGGACACTGTTTCTCTCCATGGTTCAGGTGGCCAGTTAGTGTCAGATTTATCCACCCTTCCAGTCAACCCTGGAAAACTCTTTTGGATTTTCTAATAAATAAGAGGTCAGTGGTGGGGGGTTTGGAAACTGTGTGTGTTTGCATTCAAAATACCCTACTGCTCAATTGGAAACGTTTTCACACGTCTCTGACTCAGTGGCACAGAGAGATGCCTAGGGATGCCCCTAGGCGTCCCTAGGGGCAGCTCAGTGCCCTGGTGAGACTTAGCAACTCCAGCCATGGTCGTCCATCCTGCTCCCTAACCTCAGCTCCACATCTCATGTTAAGAGGCCAGGCCTTTCTCCCTCAAGCCCATAGTAGGCAAGGATGCTGGGGTTCTTGTAGACAGGAGGATGCCTGGAATGACCTCCACCAGGGCCTCTTATCCAAGGGGTCCCAAAGCCGCTCCTTGGGGCCAACAGCTGCATTTTGGCCTGTGCTTACCATTCTGCAGTGTCTCTCTCAACATTAAATCAGTAGCCACTGATATTACAGTGTCAGTCATGACGGTGTCCATAGAAGGAAGAGATCTCCTTCCTTTAAAGACATTTATTTCCAGAAAATGAAATGAGGCATTCCTATGCCCTTCCTTCGTTTCTAGGACAATGGGTAATGTCAAATCCTCAATAGAGCTGACAATCAAAGACTAAGAATAATCATGCATCAGTTGTTCCCCTCTGTTTCCTCCTGTCTCCTTCCAATCCAGGCCCCCACCACCCGGCCCCAGTGCTCAGTGCATCACAGTCCCTAGATTCTTCTTGTCAGGTGGCGTTTAATTGCTTTTCTCTACCCTTAAGGCCATATTATACTCAGGGTGACCTCTCTGCTCCCAGAGTATTGGCCCTTTCTGAGTTCACTGTTCAAAACAACACCTGGGAAATGCACACACAGGATCCAGAAATGAGATTAATGCATTCTTGTACAAGCCCTCTCACACTCTCTCAGCTCCTGCTGAGCCAGCCAGAAAAGTCAGTGAGGACTCTGCTTTCATGGGCATTGTTAATGAAAGTTTCGCTTGCTTAAGTTTGCAGAAAGTAGGGCACGGATCTGTGCTTCATCATGCAGTGCCCCACGAGATGCCTCCTCAAGATAGCTGGCTGGTTATTAACTAAGCACAGCTGGCATTGTGTGTGCTCTGAGGCTGGCTGCTCTCATTCCAGCTTGGTGGTCTGAGCATAGGAGAAAATGGTCTCTTAGGAGAAGTCTGTCAGAAGTGATGTGACTTAGTTTAGATATCTGCAGGTGGGGCTGACTTCTAAGAAATTGGCAGGGCCATCCAATGATGTCAGCAATGTCACCCAGACCTTCTGGGGCTTCAAAACAAATAGCTTTGCTGGGATTCATAAAGCCACCACCGTAAAGTGGAACTGCTGGTGTGGGGGAGGGGTGGAGTGCACCCTGGAGAGAGTGACCCTTACATTGATGGACAACAGAACACTAAGTGTTCAGACATCCGACCTCACCCTTCACTGGTTCCCACTGCTATGGAATGGAGTGTGAACTCGCTTCCTGGGCTGCTTGGGCTCTTTTGGTCTAAGGAGGCGCAGCAAGCACTATTTTCCAAAATAGGACAGGACAGAATGGAGAAGAAGAATGGAGAGAAATTCATCTTTCCTACAAAAAGGAAACAGTCTCTGGTGGGTTCTCCACAGAATTAGTGCCCACTCCCCTTGGACAGCCGCTGTTCTATAACAGTGGTCCTGCCTCCCATTTTCCCTCCAGCCAGGCCTCCCTGCTTTCGCTCACTTTGCTTCCATATGAGAAAGGCTTTCCCACATCTCTTCCATCTCACCAAATCTCCTCCGCTCGTTAGGCAGGGTTTTAATCTATAAGGGTTGCCAACAAATTATCAAAAACCAGGTGATTTCTTCTCTCACAGTTCTAGAGGCCAGAAGTCCTAAATCAAGGTGACTGCAGCGCTGTGTCCCCTCTAAAGACTCCTGGAGAGAATCTGCTCCTTGCTTCTTCCGGCTCTGGTACCTCCAGGTGTTCCTTGGCTTGAGGCTATATCGCTCCAACTCTGCCTCTGTCCTCATTTGGCCTTCTTCTCTCTGTGTCCCTCCTCTGTGTGTCTCTTTATGAAGACACTTGCCACTGAATTAAGGGCCCACCCAGATAACCCAGGATGATCTCATCTGACGATCTGTAACTTCATTACATCTGCAAAGACTCCTTTTTCCAAATAAGGTCATATTCACCAGTTCTGGCAGTTAGGACATGGGCCTATCTTTTTACCATTCACGCCTCTGCACGCACTAATTCTCAATCCTCAGAGTACATCAGATCCTCTGGGGAGATTTTTAAACACTCCAGATGTGTGGGCCTCACTCCAGAAATTTGTTTTCACGTGATCCTGGATGGGAAATTAAATACGTATTTTCTGTTCTTCAATTCCCCAGTTTCTCAAGTGCAGCCAGGATGGTGGGGCAGGGGTGAGGAGAGCCACATCTCCTGGACAGTACTTCATTGAAGAAGACATTATAAATAAAGAATACCAGCTTTCACTGATCTGAGTATCAGCGTTCACTGATCACTTTCTCCTCCAGGATTTTTTTTTTCTGAGTCATGAATCAGGCTGTCATCCATTGTTTTGTAAATGTTGCACAAAGAATGTCAGAGACCTTGGAGATCATTTAATCCAGTGGTGCTCCACCCTATCCAATCAATACCCTATTTTTGTAACAAATATTTAGAAACACCCTCTTTACCACCTGAAATAAAATTCCTAGAAAAGTCAACCGACCCAAATGCATAAAGTAGCCCTAATTTTAATAAAAGGAGAAAAAGGAAATGAGATTAATATATATAAATATATATCATATAGGTATATTATATATATACATATATATATATATACAGAGAGAGAGAGAAAGAGAGAGAGCGAGTGCACACTTGGCATGTCATCCCATGCAGAAGCCATGCTAATCTTCTCTGTATCATTCCAATTTTAGTATACGTGCTGCCAAAGTGAGCACAGAAATGTGATTCTTAATAAAATAATGTCTTTCAATATGTACGTGCTCATGCATGCCTGCACTGGAACACATAATGAAGTAGTCAACACTTCCACCTACCTATAATGGATAAGTTTAGATTTAACAGAAGACAAATAGAAGCCACTTCATATAAGAAGTACAAGGAAATAAAAGAGCAGAAGGATATAGGAGGACAATAGAATAAAGAAGTGTTACAATGAGTTACCCTCCTTTCCTGGCCGCACATGATAACAGGAAGAAGGAAATAACCTTCACTGAGGTAGAGATAACAAGCCAAGTCAAATTACAAATGTGCAAGCAGAGAAAACAAGGAAGCACAGGATCCTGTCTCGTGAGCTCAGTCTTATGTATAAGTGTAGTGTCATGATAATTTATTACGCTGTGACACGGGGCAGGATAGTGACAAAGTGTCAGAAAACATGTTTCCAGTCTGGAAATCCCACCCACTGTGTTGAGGCATATATTCAGTCTTTCGCAGGAAAGAAAAAAGAAAAGAAAGAAAGAGAGAGAGAGAGGGAGAGAGAGAGAGAAAGAAAGAAAGAAAGAAAGAAAGAAAGAAAGAAAGAAAGAAAGAAAGAAAGAAAGAAAGAAAGAGAGAGAGAGAGAAAGGAAGGAAGGAAGAAAGAAAGGAAGAAAGAAAGAAGTGGCTGGGCGCGGTGGCTCACACTTGTAATCCCAGCCACTTTGGGAGGCCAATGGGGGTGGATCACAAGGTCAAGAGATCGAGACCATCCTGGCCAACATGATGAAACCATATCTCTACTAAAAATACAAAATTAGCCAGGCGTGGTGGCACACCCTGTAGTCCCAGCTACTCGGGAGGCTAAGGCGGGAGAATCGCTTGAATCTGGGAGGCAGAGGTTGCAGTGAGCTGAGATCGCGCCACTGCGCTCCAGCCTGGCAACAGAGTGAGACTCTGTCTCAAAAAAAAAAAAAAAAAAAAAAAGCCTTTAAAATGACATCCTTACAGTATGGGCGGTGAGAAGAAGAGGATGGACTGGGAAAAGTTGTTGGGTAAATCTTGAAGGAGAATATCAGAGTGAGAGGGAAGAACAAAAGGCAACCCCAAAGAAGTAACCATGATAGCTAATTTTTGCAAGAGATTTCTTATCATTGTACTACAAATATAAATATATGTGATAAGAATATTATTTTTAAAACAGATGTATAAACAAGTTTGAGGTGCCTCTGCTAATTTAAACTAGTATCTAATTCTACATCTGCTCGATGAAGTCTCAGATTTCCTGTTACAGACCTGCGCATGGGTTCCTTGCTTTGCAGTAACTGCATATTGCACTGTGCCCTTTTCAGTTAAGTGTATATTTGGAAATGCTCTGATCTAGACAGAATGCATGAAGCAGGGAGATCACCTCATCATTTCAAGGTTTTGTCTTTATTCCATTTAGGCTTCTCTTCCTAAAACAACCATTTCCTAAATACCGGGCTTTCGGCTTAACTTCTTTGAAAGTGTGACAGGCATTACTCTAGGGGACAGCACTGACCCCATTAGAAACACTCACCAAACAAGGGCTGAAAAACTATCTATTGCATACTATGCTCGTTATTTGAGTGACGGGTTAATTAGAACCCCAAACCTCAGCATTATGCAATATCTCCATGTAACAGACTTGCAGGTGTACCTCCTCAATCTAAAAAATAATAATAATAATAAGGAATAATGATCAAGTGTAACCTCACTCATTTCTGTAATGAGGAAACAGGCCCAAGAGGGTAGGCCAATGGTAAATTTTGCTCCCCTTCCTGTCACTAAGTTCCTTGAGGGCAAGGAGGGTATGGGATACTTCTCTGGCATCTGCATACAGCTGCCAGCACAGAGCAGCACACATACCTGTCTGTGGCCCTAGACATGCCTGCTGTCTGTATTCCATCAGGACTCTGGATTCTCCTTTTCAACCTGAAAACCACTCGTTTCTAATTATTCATCCATAGGAAACACAGGCAATGGATCCCCAGAAGCCACTTGGGACTGAGTTTCAACATGTTTGTTTTACACAGTTTAAGCGCCCGCACCAGCTGCAGCTGAAGACCATAGCATTTCAATGAAAAGCAACTGGCTCCCTCCCCAACCCCTCTGCCCGTAGGCTGCTGTGGTTAGCACTGCACTCAGAGAAAGAATAAATAAAAAGCAAAAGCCCCAGTTGTTCTAAGATAACCACAGAGATGACAGATGCTGTTGCATGCAAACTTGCGGGAGAAGAGAGATAAACAGCAACATTACAAATCCAACAAAGCATGGTGACGAGAAGCCTTGGTGGGCAAGTCCTATTGCTGAGGTGTGATTTCAGAGATCAGGTGGAATGTGCCCTCTTGGTCCCATCCTCCCCTCACCCCTGCACTCTTCCTCTTTCAGCTGGCTGGGTTTAGAATTTCTCCAGTAGGGAAGAGGATTTTGCCCTGCTGGAAGAATGCTAACTCTCACGGTGAGTGACCCTTTGGGAGACCCCCAGCCCCCAGCTTACAGGATAAACAAATGGACAGGAATGAGAAAAGCTGAGGTGTGGCAGCAAAGGGAGGGAGGGTTCCTTTGGCCCCCACCTCTCAACCCCGAGTAGGCTCCAGAGAGCTGCCAGCTGTGGTCATGTTCATCCTGGGCTGAGGGCAGAAGGATGGCTCAATACCTTAGCTCATAGCCACCACTTCCGGGGCCCACTTCCTTCCTTCATCAAGCAGTGTAAAATGACGAAGACCCAAGACAGCTGGAAGCCACTCGCCTTGTTGTCCATGGTGGCTCCATGGTGTATTTGTCTCTTTTGTCACATTCTGGACACAACCCAATGCATCCATGTCACCAATACCACATATACCTGGTGGCGCTGCAGCTTTCTGTTGACCTGCCTGAACTAGCCTCCAGGCACCAGGCTTATCACTCACACTGAGCACAGTGCCTGGCATTCAGAAGTTGCTCAATACATGTTCTTGGATTGAAAGAGCAAAAAGGGCAGGGGAGCCAACTCCACTCATGAAATGGGAAAAGCTGTCAAGGAACAGCCATCATGTTAGTTAGGAGACCACAGACGCATTGTCACCCATCTTTTTTTTTTTTTTTTGAGACGGAGTCTCGCTCTGTCGCCCAGGCTGGAGTGCAGTGGCGCGACCTCGGCTCACTGCAAGCTCCGCCTCCCGGGTTCACGCCATTCTCCTGCCTCAGCCTCCCGAGTAGCTGGGACTACAGGCGCCTGCCACCGCGCCCGGCTAATTTTTTTGTATTTTTAGTAGAGATGGGGTTTCACCGTGTTAGCCAGGATGGTCTCGATCTCCTGACCTCGTGATCCGCCCGTCTTGGCCTCCCAAAGTGCTGGGATTACAGGCGTGAGCCACCGCGCCCGGCCGTCACCCACCTTTTTTGCAGCACGTAGCCATCTTGCCCATTTTCAGAGCTGCTCTTATCTTTGTCATGACTGTCATCTCCACAGCATCAGTAATGACAAACTTAGAAGGTGAGAGGCTTAACTGTAAACCACACCTTTTTTTAAAAGATTTTGGGGCTGGGTACACTGGCTTATGCATGTAATTCCAGCACTTTGGGAGGACGAGCCAGGCAGGTCACGAGGTCAAGAGATTGAGACCATCCTGGCCAACATGGTGAAACCCCATCTCTACTAAAACTACAAAAATTAGCTGGATGTGGTGGTGCACACCTGTAGTCCCAGCTACTCGAGAGGCTGAGGCAGGAGAATCACCTGAACCCGGGAGGCAGAGGTTGCAGTGAGCCGAGATTGCATCACTGCATTCCAGCCTGGGTGACAGAGCGAGACTCCGTCTCAAGAAAAAAAAAAAAGAACACTTTGGAAGCAGCGTGATAGATTGGCTAAAATGTCAGGCTCTAGTGACAGAAAAACCTGGGTTCTGATCCTAGTTCTTCTGTGTATGAGTTACGAGCCTTGGTGAAGCCACTTCACTCTGCTACTGTTTCCTTGTCTGGAAAAGGGAGCTAGCGCTACCACTGCCTTGGGGGGTCTGCTGAGACAATCCATGTAATGGAACAACACTTCTGACTGTCTTATATTTCATTTTTATTGCTGGTCTCCACGCAGTTACTCAGACAGTGCGCAAAAGCAAGGAGAGAGCAGAGTTCTTTCCCTTCCACTTTTCAGCTCCTGAGATGAAAGCCTGGACATAGCAAGGCAGGGGCTGCAATCTCAAGCATACAGAAGAGTAACAGAAATGGGCCGAGTGGTCAGGGGCCGATGAAGCAGAATCGCTTTCATATCAAGTCTGCCCTCCTCCCTCTGCTGGAAAAAGACAGCCTCCTTGGTTTTCAGTTTCCGCCTTGAAGAGACATGAGTACATGAGTGATTTCCCTTCCTCCTTAATACTCTATGAGAGAAACAGCACAATGTTGCTAGATGGCAGTCAATGCCCAGGCTGAACGCAAGAGGGTCAGCAAGAGGTGGTGGGGAAGATGCCAGAGGCGGGCAGGGAGGTCTCTTTAAAAGGACAGCTGCTACCCAACACAACCAGTTGTCCACATACTAGAACCGAGTGTTTCCAGTTCTGTTGATTATTCAAAGATTTTTCAGAATTTTTAAATGTTACACACGTTCAGGGTCAACATGAAATGGCAGGTTTATTCCGTGCAGTGTTTCCTGTAATATTAACAGCAAATGACTAAAAACAACCTGTGTTCATCAGTAGGGGATTGCTAAATTATGGTAAATCCATACAATGGGATACTACGCCCCTGTAAAAAAAGAATGTGGAAGATCTCCACATACTGATAGGGAAAGATCACCAAGATAAATTGAGTGAAAAATGCAAGGTTAAAAATAGTGTATAGAGTCTGTTATAATTATGTAAGAAGTAGAGGGATGAGGCAGATATATATTTGTACTGACTTTTATCTGCAAAAAGAAATCCTGGAAGGTTGTATAGGAAACTAATAAAAGTGTTTACAGGGGAGGGGCAGGGCAGGACTGGCCAATGGAGGCAGGGATAAGATTTCGCCGAGTACGTTTCTATAGCACTTTAATTTTTGAACCACACAAATGTATTGCTTATTTGAAAAATAATACAAAAACACTGTGTACACCAGCTACTGGGAAGAAAACACATCTACAGGCTATGATCAGCCTGCAGGCTTCTGGGTTGCACCTTCACATTAAGGGCTCCAAAACTGGAGAGGCAGAAAAGTTAGCAGCATTGGGTCCAAGCTTTACTAGGTTTGGAGACAAGTAGGTTGTTCAGTATCTGGTGTCTGGAACTCTCTCTGCATTGCCTGGCAATAAGCTCGTTGGGCCCAGCAGCCTCCGCCGCCTCTAGGGGGAAAGTGATACACTCCCAGCCTCTCTGGAAGAGACTGCTCCAAAACTCAACTTCCCAGGAAACTGAGGAGCTCCAAGGTCACCAGGTGCTGGGCAGATAGAATTTCCTGGCATTCCTCGACTGTTAAGGCTGCCTGGAACCCCAGCAGTGTGTTCCCCCCGTCAAGTCTCTGTCCCACTTGTACCATACAAAGGAGAGCGATAGGTGGGTACAGTTCCTCCTCTGGGGCACAGCATCCAATGTGTCCAGCTGGGCCCCAGCTCAGCACACCTCCCTAGGGAATGCTGAGAACAGAGGACATGCACCCCTGCTGACACTGCTGCCAGTCACTTTCAGGCAGCACCACGAACACCATTCATATTCACCCCGGCCCTTCGTGTGTCCCTAGTCTTGTCACTGTGAATGAGCTCACTTAGTACTGCAGCTTGAACTGTGATCTCCACATTGAAGTCCTAACCCCCAGTACCTCAGAATGTGACCTTCTTTGGAAAGGGGGTTGCTGAAGATGTAATGAGTTAAGATGAGGTCATACTGGAGTGGGGTGGTTCCTAATATGGCTGATGCCCCTATAAAAGTGGGAAAATTTGGAAACACACACACACAGGGAGAATGCCATTGATGAGAAAGGCAGGGATTGGAGTGACGCAGCTGTAAGCCAAGGAAGACCAAAGTCAGCCGGCGAACCGTCAGAAGCCAGGGCGAGGCAAGGAGGGGCCTCCTATATACCACACAGGGGTCAGGCCCTGCTGACGCCTTGGTTGCAGACCTCTAGCCTCTAGAACTGGGAGACCTGACATTTCTGTTAATCACCCAGTTGGTGGCATTTTGTTAAGGCAGCCCTAGGAAACTCATACACTCAGCAACCTCAAGCCAACTCAGGTGGCAAAAGTACCTGCCACCGCTCCTTCTCAGCACGTGCCCAACAGATACTGGTGACAACACTGCTCCCATGAATGATGATTCCAGGACCTGGCCTGGTCAAGTTTATTGTGTCGGAATGCATCAAATACTCAACCAATAAACAATGGCTGAGCACCCGACCTTGTGAAGAATGCAAAAGAAATAAAATATTCCATTACTACCCTCAAGGAGTTGACAATCTGATTGAAGATTCAAGAAAGACACAGGTAATAATGGCCAAATTAGTATTATCTTCCCCCAGCCCTCACCCACGACCAGCAGATGCCACAGAAGTCACTCTTAACTAAATTGCACTGTGCTCCCAGCTCGATTCAACCTTCTACTGCATCTCATTTCGCTGGTCCCTGCATGTGTCTGGAAGAACTGCTTTTCCAGCTCTTCGGGACATTCTTTAGGATGTCAGGCTATTAGACAATTTCTAGAAGCTGTCGCCACTGCTTCTGGCATGGAGCCCACACTTCTGCCCACTGTGGACACCCACTCCTGGCCAGAATTGTCTGCCACCCCCAGTGAAGCCGCTCCTATCAGTTTCTTATGAGCACTTTTGTCCCAGTCAGAGAAGCAGACCCTGCGGGATGTTGAGCCTATTCTGCAGCTCTCAATGAATCTGACAAGCAAAAAACATGAAATCCAGGTAGTTTGAGAGTCCACTTTGTTGAGCTGACAGCTTTCAAGCCAGGGGCAGGCTACAGAAAATCAGAGACCCTCAGCAGAAATGCTGTTTTCTTATCCTCATTCAGAACATTTGTTTGTTTGGCCAGCCTTCTCGCAGGCGGCTGCTCCCAGTACCCCCTGCATCCAGGAACTCCGATTCTTACCATCAGCAAGACTCCTGTGCAGCCACACGCCTGGCAGGAGAGGGGGCAGCACACCTGTGTTGAATTCTCCTGGCACGCCTGCTGAATTCCAGCGCTCTAGATCTGGCTCCTGCAAGGTTTTTTTTGTGCTAAGTGCCCAGTGGAGGCTCTGGCTGGGCTTATGGAGGAAGAGTGGCAAGTTGCTGCCACCCCACCCTTGACAAACAGCCCAATGGCCCCAGGTGGCTCCGTGCCGGCCTCCTGAAGGGCAGCTGTGGTCAGGGCATGACCTGTGGGTAGAACAGAGAGAGGAAAGGGTTCCTCACTTTGACTTCAAGCAATTCATTTTAGATTATCTGGGTTGGGCTTTGAGGCAGACACTGTGGCTTGCTGAAGCAGCATCCATTTATCCTTTCCTCCTTTCTAGCAGAACTCCAGTTCTGTACACTCAGGACAGTGACCTCCTCCCCAGCTCAGAGGCCTCATCCAGCCAAAACAATGCAAGCTCCTTGCCAGTGGGTAGGTTGGGGTGGACTCCACTCCATCTCTGGTTGTTAAGACTTGAGAGGAGCCCTGCTGGGGTGCTCGGGGAAGTGTTTTCCTGGTTCTTTTCCTCTGCTGGATGCTGTGCCATCTAATGTGTTGACTAGAACTTCTGCAGCCACTTTGTGACCATGAGGAGGAAGCCTGAGGCAGAACAGAAAGAATGAATCCGGACCCTTGATGACGTCGTTGACCACTGGATCAGACAACACCAATGTCACCCTTCCTCTAGACTTCTTATTACACATGCAATAAATATCCTTGTTTAAATCCATCGAGTTGTGGGTTTTTGCTACTCATAGCTAAGATTATCCGAGGTGATGTGCACTGAGATGTTCCTGAGACCACAAGACCACATTCTTGAATCCAATCCCACTATCCTAACCACAACATTCCCAGACTTTCAAGACACACACACACACACACTTTTCTCTCCACCTTTTCTTGGTATTCAGTCCGTTTCCTAGACTGGACACATTTTGCCATATTTTCTTTTCTTTTTTTTTTTTTTTTTGAGACGGAGTCTCACTCTGTCGCCCAGGCTGGAATGCAGTGGCGCAATCTCGGCTCACTGCAAGCTCTGCCTCCCAGGTTCACACCATTCTCCTGCCTCACCCTCCCAAGTAGCTGGGACTACAGGCGCCCGCCACCACACCTGGCTAATTTTTTTTTTTTATAATATTTTTAGTAGAGACGGGGTTTCACCGTGTTAGCCAGGATGGTCTCGATCTCCTGACCTCGTGATCCGCCCAGCTCGGCCTCCTAAAGTGCTGGGAATACAGGTGTGAGCCACCCCGCCCGGCCTGTATTTTCAATAAATTCTGCAACATATGCCAATTCCATCATTTAATTAAGAAACATTTTTTACCCCCACTGATATATCAGATGCTTTGCTGGGCTCCCGGGACTCAAAATTGAAGTCAGGGACTAAACACTGAAAATGGCATGGAAGTTCCTCAGAAAACTAAAAATAGAACTACCACATGATCCAACAATCCCACTTCTAGGTATACGTCCAAAGGAAACACGATCAGTAGCTCAGAGTCATTTCCGCACTCCCTGTTCATGGCAGCAGTATTCACAATCACCAAGACATGGAAACAACCCAAGTGTCCATCAACAGATAAATGGATAAAAAAACTGTGGGGTGTGTGTGTGTGTGTGTGTGCGCGTGTGCATATACATAATAGAATATAATTTACCCATAAAAAGAAGGAAACCATTTGCGACAACAGGGTGAACCTCGAACCTTGAGGGTATTATGCTAAGTGAGGTAAACTAGAGAGAGAAAGGCAAATGTATGATCTCACTTATATGTGGAATCTAAAACAATTGAACTGAGAGAAACAGAGTAGAATGGTGGATGCAAGGGGCTGTAGGTGGGGAGAGAGGGGAAATGTTGGTCCAAGGGTACAAAATTGCGGTTATAATGTGGATAAGCGGGTGAGTTCTAGAGATCTAATGTACAGCATGATGACTTAATACTGTATTGTATACTTGGAATTTGCTACGAGGGTAGATTTTAAATGCTCCTACCACATACACAAAAATGGTAACTAGGTGGGGTGATGAATGTATTAACTAACTTTATAAAAATTGTTTTCTCTTTGAATTCTATGTTAACCAACTTGATTGGGGTATCATTTCATAATACACACATATATCAAATCATCAGGTTGTACATCTTAAATTTATAGAATTTTATCTTTCAGTTACACCTCAATAAAGCTGGAAGAAAATGAAGCCTTGCGGAGATACAGCAAATGAGCCCCACTTCTGGAAAAGAGGTGAGTGCAGGGAGGCAAATGCTAGGACAGGGTGCATGCAGGCCTGTGTGGGCACAAAGAAGGGTGCAGGGAGACCTGGGGCTGGGAGAGTGTTAGCAAAACACTCCTCAGAAAAGAAATGAATTCTTGAAGGGAGACGAGAAAACTGCAAGCAATAAATAGAGGCAGGCAGACATTCACAACCAAGTATGTAAGTAACAATACAAATAACAACCAACAATGGTGGCAACTAACAGTTCCTGACACTTACAATGACCCAGGCAGTGTTTGAAAGTTTTCTGGGTATTAACCCATTTAATCCTTCTCCAAAGCCTGTAAGGTAGTCCAAGGATTAGCCCCATTTTATGGATAAGTAAACTGAGGCATGCAGAGGTTAAGTGATACAGGAAGTGGGTAGCAGAGGCAGGACTTGGACCCAGGCAGTGGAGCTCTGAGGTTCACATGCTTTATAGGCTACACTGGTGGTTCTCACAGTGGCCGCCAGGAGAGATGTCCCCGCAGGCCCTGGAAACTTGTTACCAATTCAGATCTTGGGCCTCATCTCAGACCCACAGAGTTAGAACCTCTGCAGGGAAGGCCCAGCATGCCATGTTTTCACAGCAGGCCTTCCTTGTGATTCTGATGTTTGAGAACCCTGCTTGACACTATAAGCCTGTACTGAGAAGGGATGGCATGCTCAGAGGACCATGAATGCTGCAAAGAGAAGCAAAAGCCAGAGGGAAAGACAAGTAAGCAGTGAAGAAGCCCATCAGGACGATGGGCTTTACTGTATGGGCATGAGGGAGAAAGGTGTGGAGTGAGGCAGGGAGGTGGCTTGATTGGGCTTTGTTCTCTGTGACAAGATCTCTGGCATGAGTGCTAGTAATAGACTAGATGGGGAAGAAGATGGAAGGAGGGGGCCCAGGTAAGAGTCTGATGCTATGACCCCAACAAGTACAGCAGGTGCTGCACTAAGGCAGTGGCAGTGCAGAGAGAGGAGGGATAGGGACAGATTCAAGAGACAGAGTGTGATGACAGCTGAACATGGGTACTGAGCTGGCAGAGGTATCTAGGATGACTCCATGACATCTAGCTGCCGAGGTTAGGTAGATGGGTGACATTATTTGGCCAGATTGGAAATTCTACAGGAAGAACAAGTTCGTCAAGGAAGAGAATTAGTTCCACTTGGAAATGTTCAGCTTGAGGTTTCATGGGACGTCGGGGTGGGGCATTTAGGACGCAGTGAGAAAAAGATCTGGTGTGCAGGAGTGGGGACAGGGCTAGACATATAGGTGTGGGATTCGCCAGTTGAAATACATGAGGGTTGAAGCCACAGACATAATTAAGGCTGCTCACAGACTGTGCAGAGGGAGCAGGAAAAAACTGAGGGCTAGAATCATGCAGGACACTAACATTTAAGGGACACTAAGAGCACGTTAGCCAAGGAGGCTCAGAAGCAGTGCTTAGAGAGAAAGCAAAGGAGATAATGTTGTCTCAAAACCAAAGGATGAGAAAAGATGGAGAACGTTTAAAGAACTAGAGGTTGACAGCAGGTTCAAATGTTGTAGACATGTCAGACATTCCAGAGAAGAAACCCTGGACTTATCAATGAGGAGGCCACGGGTGAACTCAGTAATAGCAGTCCCAGTGGAGGGATGGAAGCAGAAGCCACATTCATTCACAGATGCATTTTCCAATAAGTAACAGCTACCATGTGCCAGGCTTTGTGCTTTGTGCTGGGATAGGGTGATGAACTCAGCCCTTACCAGGTAGTAGAGAGGGGAGAAAGTGGACAGAAATCACAACAATGATTACAGGATCACAATTGGGGTAAGTGCTCTGACGAAGACATGAAGACATACAGAGGGCTTGCTATAGGGAGCCGAAAGCAACAAGACCAACACAGAAGTTGAAAGGAAATTACATTTATGTTGGGTCCACAGGGTGAATAGGAGCAACCCAAGGAAAGGTGAGTGGGAAGCATGTTAAGGAGGACAGCGGGCATAAATAGCCTCAGGTAGAGCAAGCTTTTTGTGTGTTCAAGAAATGGAAGGAAACCAGGGTGGCTAGAACAATCCTAATGTGGAAGAGAGTGGTAGGAGATGAGGCTGAAGAGTAGGACTCGATGGGCCAGGTTAGAGATTTGGGACTTTATCCCAACAAGCCAGAGGAAATCATTAAAGTTAAAATCTAAAAGGTTGGGAGAGACATGATCTGATTTGCATTTTTAAAAAGATGACTTTGGCTGCTTGTGGGGAATGAAATTGGAAGAGGAGGGATATGGAGTGGATACATGGAGGCTGGTTGGGGGAATCATTACAGCCCAGGCAAGAGATGGCAACATCTTGGACCAAGGCGATGGCAGCAGAAGTAGGCACACGTGAAGAGATTCTAGAGCTATTTAGAGGTGGAATCAAGAGGACTGGGTGGCCAATGGGATGTAGTAAGTCGGGGGAAGGAGCAATTGAGGCCAGCATTGACTCTGTGGTCCCCTCTACATCTATTCTTGGATACTCCCACAAGGCCACTGGGATGGAAGAACACATATCCTTTGAATTCCAAGGCATCAAGTCCTACTGGCTTTTGTCGGGCTCAGATCAGAACTAGAGGACAAGTCCTACCAAGTCTTCCTCTCCTAAAGGAGCCTCTCATTGATAAAATGATGTCTTCTAAACCGGCCTCCTGAAAATCTCCTCACTTTGTTTGGTGACACTCCTTCTGGTGTCATGTCCTGTGGGGTGGGGTGCCAGGCTGGCCAAGCCCCATGGCAAGTGGCTTCTCATCACAACACCCTATGCACTCTCCAGGGCATTCATAAAGTGCATTCAGTACATGTGGGCAATTCTAGGCTCCTAATGCCAATCTCCATCTGACCAGTTTCCCCCTCTCCTAATTTTGTCAATTTTCCAACGACATGCTAGATTTCTATTTTCATCATTATGGCAGGCTAAGCACCTAGATGGACCTTGCCACTAGAAACTACTAAAAAGTCTTATATAATTCTTTTTTAATTTCCAAAAGCACTGATGG
The DNA here is from genome assembly GCF_028878055.3 of Symphalangus syndactylus. Taxonomy (NCBI): domain Eukaryota; kingdom Metazoa; phylum Chordata; class Mammalia; order Primates; family Hylobatidae; genus Symphalangus; species Symphalangus syndactylus. Next base: position 151,185,101 of record NC_072427.2, on the reverse strand, counting down.
ACTGACAAGAAAGGAAGGAATTCATGGGCCAAGGGCTTCTTTAGATAATATATATCCAGATACTGACCTAAAAATGACTGTAATGTATTCAAAGAAATTAAAGCCAAGCTTGAAGATTATGTGCAGGAGACAAAAAGTCATGAGGAATAACCAAGAAGTTTTGAAGAATGAACCAAAGAGAATGTTTAGAAATAAAAAATAATAATAATTGAAATTTCAAACTGTGGATAGACTTAAGAGCAGATTAGATACAGTTTGAGAAAGAGACAGTAAACTGGAAGCTGGGTCAATAATAAATTAACCAAAATGCAGCACAAAAAGACAAAGACACTGAAAATATGAAAGAGAACTTAAGAGACATGAAAATGAGTCTAACATACATCTGTCTGGAGTTTCAGAAGGAGAAGGAAGAGAATATTTAAACAGGTAATGACTAAGAATTTTCTAAAGTGATGAAAGATACTAAGACACATATTCAAGAATTCCAAGAAGAATAAATAAAAAGAAATCCATAAGCAGACACATCTCAGTGAGGCTTTAGACCACCAAAGACAAAGAGGTGTCTTAAAAGCAGCACAAAGAAAAGAGAAATTACCTTCAAGGGATTAACAGGTTATTTCTCATCAGTGACGAACAAGACAGAAGGCAGTGGTAAAATACTTTCAACATGCTAGAAGCGGGTGACTATCTTCTGAGAATTCTATACTTTAAAAGATATCCTTTAAGAACAAGAGAAATAAAGATGTTACCTGACAAAAAAAACCTGGGAATCGGCCACATGGAGACTCTCACTGAAAATGAAAATTTTAAAAGATGGACATCAAACAGAAACAGACAGAATCTAGGTGAAAGATCTGAGATTAAGGAAGAAATGAAAAACAAAGAAGCTGAAAATGGATTTTCTCAGTGTGTTGTTGAAAAAATTACAGATTGGTAGTCAGGCATGCTTATACTGGTATCTTGCTGCCATCTCTTGCTATCTGAGAAACTTGAATCAAATTACTTAATCTCTAGGGGTCTTGATTTCTTCGTCTTAAAAATTTATCTAACAGTGTCACTTATACGATCATTGTTTTGAAGAATAAATGAGCAAATACCTACGAATGCTCCCGGCATAGCTTCTGTATCTGGAAGGTGTAAAATAAATGTTAATTTCTTATCCCTTTTAAAATTAATGAATACATTTTAAAAATAAGATATTGCTAGCAACAAAGAATGAGTCCCTTTGCTTCAGTTCTAAGATAAAATTCTGGCACTGTTTCAAATTGTACAAATATGAACTGGTGTTCAGCAGTTATTTTCATCTTTCCAGTATCAAGCCTAAGATCTTTTGAACAAAATATTTATGATTTCTTTATTTAAGAAATATTGGCTGGGCACAGTGGCTCATGCCTGTAATCCCAGCACTTTGGGAGGCCGAGGTGGGCGGATCACGAGGTCAGGAGTTTGCGACCAGCCTGGTCAACATGGTGAAACACCGTCTCTACTAAAAATACAAAAATTAGCCGGGCATGGAGGTGCGTACCTGTAATCCCAGCTACTCCGGAGGCTGAAGCAGGAGAATCGCTTGAACTAGGGAGTTGGAGGTTGCAGTGAGCTGAGATTGCGCCACAGCACTCCAGCCTGGCGACAGAGCAAGACTCCGTCTCAAAAAAAAAAAAAAAAATTGCATGCATACACGCAAGCCCCAGGGATATACCCCAGATTCTAGATGAACTCACAATTTTAAAATAATTTGTGGTCACGTTGTTATGAGGTTATGAAATAGATGCTGGTCCATCTGTAGTGCAAAACGACATATCCTGCCCATCCTCTTTCCTCACATCCTTGCCCAGGGCTCTCCTTTCAACTAGGAGTTGGGGACACACAAATGATCCCTCTGCAGCTTCTGCTACCCCAACCCCCATGCTGGAGAACCCCTCAGCTTCTTCCACGACCCTACTCTCAGTTTGATTAGGGAATGAAAAAGGAGAGGAAAGCCGAAGTTAATAAAAGGTAGCTAAGAAAAGTTAGCTTATTCTTCTTTAGAGTCTCTGCCCAATTTTTATTTGGCAACACTTCAGGGGAAACAGATAAAGTCAGAGTGAATCTTTCCTTGATGGTGTCAAGGAAACAAAAAGCACTGATCCTGAAGTTCTAAGTTCTGCGTCCTGGGGTGGTGTCCTTACTTGGCATTTGCAACTTACATGTCCTTGGGCAAGCCACTTAACCCCTCTTATTTATGAGGCAATAATTATATCATATTTGTAGAGCATTTTGCAATGTACTAAGTGCCTCCACAGTCATAATTTTATTTAATATGCTTAGCCAAGTGTATAACACTCAGTACTAATACCTTGCTGCGTTGCTGTACACATTTGAAAGCACGAGGTCAGGAGATCGAGACCATGGTGAAACCCCGTCTCTACTAAAAATACAAAAAAAAAAAATTAGCCGGGCGTGGTGGCGGGCGCCTGTAGTCCCAGCTACTCGGAGAGGCTGAGGCAGGAGAATGGCGTGAACCCGGGAGGCGGAGCTTGCAGTGAGCCGAGATTGCGCCACTGCACTCCAGCCTGGGCGACAGAGCGAGACTCCATCTCAAAAAAAAAAAAAAAAAAAAAAAAAAAAGAAAGCAGAGTCTGTGGGTTGCTGTGTGAATTGCAAACACCTTCATCAACAGAGAGATCATCTCCGTGTACATAATTTAACCCATTATGGTTATTGAGTGGGCTCTGCAGTCAAGTGCCTGGATTTGAATTCTGGTTTTACATTTACTAGCCATGTGACCTCGAGCAAGTTGCTTAGCTACTTTATAAGCCTCAGTTTCCTCACCTTTAAGTTAAGGAAAATAATAATTGTACTAGCTTGTAGTGCAGAGGTTTGCACATGGTGGACTCTCTGTGAGAGGTGACTTGAATTTACACCAAGTTGAGTTGACAGCTGTCTCACCACACATATGTACTCAAGAACACCCACCCTCCTTCTTCCTTTCTTCTCCGTGGTTGCCTCCACCCTCTACATCCCTAGGCAAATATTTGCAAAGGGAGGGCAGAAGCTCCAGATAGCAGGACACACCCAGGATGACTTTCTTAAAAGTAACAAAGCCTCATTTTCCCATTTTCCACTTTCTGTAGGCTTTAGTTCCCACTCTGTTTCAGAAGCGTCTCCATGCTGTTTTGGTTGGAAACATAGCCCAGACTTCCGAGGGTCCCAGTCAGCCTGGACCCCTTCCTACTTCCTCCTGAGGGTCTTGATGTGACAGGCTGGAGAGCTCTGGACTATGGGGCACCGGCTGAGCCTCAATCACCTAACTGAATTGTGCAGTTCACCTGTTTGATAAAAATCACTGATGACTGAGCCAACGCTAAACGGATCTATTATAATAAGAAGCAAAGGTTAATTTCGGCCAAACTGATGAACGAATGGAAAATACTTTGCTGCACAAAAATAAGCAACCTCAATTTAAAAGGCTTTATGTTCACAAAGGACTTTCATATTTTCACTGTTTAATTCCATCCTTATAAATTCCCTAAGGAACATGAAGGGCAGCTCTTTTATAGATGAGGCAACTGAGGCCCACAGAGAGCGAGTGGTGAAGCTGAACATAAAACACGCTCTTCCTCCCTCACACCAGAGGCTGCTGCCTAGCACAGCTTCCCCATCTGAGCTTTCTGACTTTCCTGTCTGCCCGCTTCCAGCTTCTGTGGACCAGGTCCTAAAGGAACAGCATTAGGAGTCACATCACATTGGCATCTGCATTCAGAATGGGACAGGGCAGGAGGATGGGAGACACGGCTTAGTCACTCAATGTACATCTTACTCCACAAAAAGAAAACACACCCTCAAGAGCTCCAATTAGGCCCAATCAGCCTGGAGTTCACAGGCTAACTGCCTGCAGCAATGAAGTGGGCACATGTGTCCTCTCAGTGAGGGCAAGACAGTCACCCGTGACTGTCACTCTGCTAGTTAACATTTCTCTCCAAGGCACCTCTGAGACAGCCCAGCCATTTCACAGGTTGCAGACAGAGACTGTGTGGCTGCTGGGGTTGAATGAACATGTGAGGTTGGGACAGGGAGGGCTGGACTAACCACCGTTACCCAGGCCTAGGACATGGCCAAATCGTGAACAGCTGCCTTTGGCTCTATAACCAGGACTGAAAAGAAATCAGGCAGCAGGCAGGAAAGAATTCAATAGTGGGCCTGTTGGTGAAAGAGTTACCATCTGGGCATCGCTCATTCTGTTTTGCTTGGCTTTTCCTGGTGAATAACCAGATAAGGAGAGGGCGAGTCTCTGAGGGTGATCCCATCTTCTTCCACTCTGTAGCTCTCCGGCACCTTCTACAGGGTTCCGAATGCCATCTCCATCCTAATGAGACACAGTCCACGTCATACGTGCCCAAATCCGTGCTGATTCTAGAAACCTTCCAGAGCACATGCAGAGGCAGGGCCAGCTGTGCTAGGTTCTATTTGATAACATCCCTGTCTAGACGAAGGAGGAAGGATCAAAAAGTCCAGAATTGAATCCTGGCTCCCTGCTGGGAGAAATCTCACTTCCTTCTAGATTATAAACTCGTCAGTGAAGGCCAGCAGGAGGAGAGTGTGACCCTTACAAATACTGGTAGGCACATTCTACAGCCTGGCCAGAACGTCACTGGTTTAATTTCCATAAGAGAATGACCCTCAGACACTGTCTATAAGATGGACAGAAGGACACTCATGGAACAGTCCTCTCAGGACTTCCTGCCACCACTTACCTGCTGAATTCTACCATCTTTGAAGACAAAGCTCAGTTCCCACCTACGTGGCTAAGCCCTCTCCAAGGCCCAGTTCTTTCCAGAGCACATTCATTCTGTCCCATCTCCTTGGCAAAAGTTATACATGCTATCTGGGGAGGTCAGCTCTCTCTGCACTTGTGTCTGGTCAAAAGAAATATTGTGTCCCTTTTTCTTTTTCCTAGTACAAAGCACTTCGTAAGTAGGTGTTTAACAAGTACATATTAATCCATTTTGGTTTTTGTTTTATTGGCATTAAATCACTACAGTGTAACCCCTAAAGTGTCAGAAAATTCAGATGTGGTGTGTGTTATAATCTAACTGCTATTGAGTACAAATTAGAACTTTTCATTCTATTTCAAACTTCTGTAAATAGGGCTTGTACATTTTTTAAAAATACGTTTAGTTTGCGATGTGTGACTACGTAATGGAAGCCGAGTAACTTTTCTTTTTTCATTGACACTCATTTTACCTGGCAGTTCCTTTTTGCGTCTCTGGTTCTGGTTCAAGCTGCAGTTCAATGCACTAAAATTGCATTCATTAAAAAGCAGTACTATATCAGACTTTTAAACTGGCCTTTTCCATCCCTATATTTCTGGATGGCCTGTGCCTGGGGCAGCTCACATGGTATGGCGTCGGCGGCTTCTGGCTCCCATTTTACAGGCGTGTGGAGAGAGCTCTGTTATGAAGCAGACCCTGCAACCCAAAGGGTCGGCCCTTTGTAGGAAGCCAGTCAGGCACAGGGGGATCAACAGCCTGGGGGAGGCGTCCATGGTGCAGGTGTCTATACCAGGACTAGGTATCTGGTGTGAACCCGCACAAGTTGTTGAACCTCTCTGAGCCTCAGTTTCCTCAACTGTAAAAAGGACATGGTAAGACCTATATCAGAAAATGCCCGGCACATGGCAGGCATTTGACAAATTAGCTTATTATGAAGCATGCGGCCCACGCAGAAGTTTGTTGAATGCCTTGCTCTTTCCCCAGCTGACTTCATTCCCAGAGTTAAGCCACATCAGAACCCTGTGCCCCAAAGAAAGTTCAACCCAAAAATCTGAGTTCTAAGACACACAGTAGGGGCTTGCAGTCCATGGGGAGGATAATGACGAGCAATAGGAAATGTGACAGAGGACACATCACAGAAGATGTGTCAGATGCCAGAAAGAATGCTCGCTGGGGAAATAGCAAATACACTCTGTAGTATTTGTGGCCAGGACAACTACGGCCTAGGAACAAACTGTGTCCTGAGTAAACGCAGAATCAAGCTGTGGTGAGATACCAAGAGGGGACCGAAAAGCAAAACAGATCATGACCAAGAACAGGAGCTGAGATGGTGACCAAACCCCTGCTAGCCAGAGAATGTGCACCAATTCTCCGCCTTGGGAGGAATCCACGGTCAAAGCTAAACTCACACTTTTATAGTATGTGTGTAATTAGTTGAAAAGCTTAATTTAACAGTTTGGTAAATTCCATTAGCAGTTTATCTGTGGTATATCATGAAGCTATTTTTAAGTGAATCCTTTTTGGCTAAAGGCCCCACTGAAGAATCCTAATGGAACATGGTTCACATAATACAAACCCAGATCCTTGCAGATTCTAGAAACCTTCTCGAGTAGACACTAATGTGCCCAGGCAGGGAAGCTGTGCTTGACTCTGTACAATGACACCCCTGTCTAGATGAAGCAGGAAGAATCAGAGAGTCCAGAATCGAGTCCCAGCTCTGAAATTACGCCACCTTGGGTATGTTACTTACATCCGTGGTGCTCAGTTTCCTCATCTGGAAAGGGTGGGTGAGCATACTACCTTATAGGACCCTGGGGAGAAATATACAAGGTTCTGTACAAAGTACTTAGCCCACAGGAGGGCAGTCTCACAGAAGCGCTTTTGATTGAAGCAGATGATTTTTTTTTAAACCCAAACAAACAGAAAGGAATAAGAGAGAAACAGCAGCAGAAAGATTACCCAAGTTGACAGGACACCTGATGGTGAGGCCATTGTGCAGAGAGGAAACTGAGACAGTATCACTGTATGATTTCCTGGAGCCACAGTTAAAACCAAACCTTCTCAAACTCCATCAGTTTGAGAAGATGAAACAATTCGCAATGTGAATACTTACTGCCACTGCGCAGTACACTTAAAATGGTTAAAATGATACATTTTATGTTATGTATATTTTATCACAATGAAACAGTGAAGATCCAAAAACAAACAAACAAAAAACCTTAAACCTCAACTCTCTGCCCACTGAAGACAGTACAATAAAAATAACCTAAAGAAGAGTTAGATGGCCTTCCCTCTGTGGGATTCCGTAGGGAAGGCAGTGTCCATGCACCCGGATGCCACACCAAAGGCCCTGTGAGTCAAGATCTCTGTCCTGTGGATGATCTGTATCTGGGGTGTCTATTCAATCCAAACTCCCAGAAGACCCAAAAACCAAAAAGCCACCGCAGGCCATGGCACCACTGAAAGATCTAGAGGTTCTTCTGCTGAACAATGTGTTATTCCTGATGGTATCTCCCCAATGGCAATTTCTGACCATGATTCAGATGACACTACCCACAGAAACGAACTTCCAAGAACTTCTCCTGCCCTCACTCCCACTGTGTCCTCCTCTGGGGATGGTGGCGCTGCTGCTGTCTTGCTCAGAAAACTTGCCTTGGGAAGAAAGCCTCTCAAATTTCAGCCCTGCTCAGGTTAAGAAATAGTAGCTTTGGGCCGGCCATGGTGGTTCACACCTATAATCCCAGCACTTTGGGAGGCCAAGGCAGGTGGATCATTTGAGGTCAGGAGTTTGAGACCAGCCTGGCCAACATGGAGAAATCCCGTCTCTACTAAAAATACAAAAATTAGCCAGGCGTGGTGGCGCGTGCCTGTAATCCCAGCTACTCAGGAGGCTGAGGCAGGAGAATCGCTTGAACCCGGGAGGCAGTGGTTGCAGTGAGCCGAGATCGCACCATTGCACTCCAGCCTGGGCAACAAGAGCAAAACTCCGTCTCAAAAAAGAAAGAAAAGAGAAGAGAAAAGGAGAAAAAAGGGGAGAGGAGAGGAGAGGAGAGGAGAGGAGGGGAGAGGAGAGGAGGGGAGGGGAGGGGAGCGGAGGGGTGTGGAGGGGAGGAGGGGAGGGGAGGGGAGGGGAGGGGAGAAGAGAAGAGAAAAGAGAAAAGAAAAGAAAAGAAAAGAAAAGAAAAGAAAAGAAAAGAAAAGAAAAGAAAAGAAAAATAGAATATTTGACAAACCATCTCGTTCCCCACAGGAAAGCAAAACCTGGCTGAAGGCAGGAGGTGTCTCTCTGGCAAGTGTCTCTCATCCCCCTTCCCCCGACCTCCCTAACCCCATTCATGTCTTCAGAAGGGCATGGCCCTGCCGAGGGGGTGAAAGGCTGTCCTGTGCCCGAGGGCCCTGCGCTGTAAATGCTTCCCAGCCTGGGCTATACTTCTAGGTGCAGCTCAAATCCTACCTCCTCTCTAAAGCCATGAGAAATATACTTCACTCACTTACCTGTAAACACTAACATCATTGGTTACTTTTTATATCATCCCCTGCTATGAGCCAAATTATGTCCCCCCAACAATTCATATGTTGAAGCCCTAACCCCCAATGTGATGGTATTTGGAGGTGAGGCCTTTAGGAGGTGATTAGGTTTAGATGAGGTCATGAGGGTGGGGCCCTCATGATGGGATTAGCGCCCTTAGAAGAGACACCAGACAGCCAGCTCTCTCTCTCGCTCTCTCCCTCTCTCTCTCTCTCTCTCTCCCTATCTCTCTCTCCTCTCTCTCCCTTCTTCCTCTCCCGTTTTCTCCCTCTCCCTGCCATGTGAGGACACAAAAAGAAAGTGGCTTTCTGCAAGCCAAGGAGAGAAGCTTCACCCACCAAACTGGCACCATGATCTTAGACTTCCAGCCTCCAGAACTGTGAGAAAATAAATGTTGGTTGTCCAAGCCACCCAGTCTGTGATATTTTGTTCTGTCTGCCAGAACAAAGACATCCCCCCAAAGGGACTGTGCATGCCTGCTGCACAGACCACTCCTCTCTTCTTAGACCGTGTAGGACCCTTTGCTGGCACAGCAGGGACTTAGCACGCATGGAAGCTAATTAGGTGAGAGACTCTGCCTCTGCCTCCTGGAGAATTTCAGTCTAGGACAAGCACAACAATAAGCTGTGAAGGACCAACAAGGGAAGAAGTATATCTCAACAAGTTGGTTGAGAAGGACCAACAATGGGAGGAGTACACCCTTAGCATGGAACTCAACCACAAGCTCTCAACACAGGTAATGTCACCATGACCCATGGGGTCACGTGTTCGTGGACCATGTGCTTTCTCACATCCCTTAATTCACCTGACATGGATCAACAGGTAACTCCTGTATTCTTACTTCAATGAAGACAAAAGAAACTCAGGTTGAGAGGGCTAATCCTAAAGACACATGACTGGTTAGAGTCAGAACCCAGGCTCTACACTAAGCATTCAGAGGCGGCAGGCTGTGGAATGCTTGAGGACTTGGCCCTAGAACCAGACTGCCTGGGTTCAAATCCCAGCTCAGCCTCTTATCAGCTGTGTGACCCTGGAAAAGTTACTCAGCCTCTTGAAACAGATGAGGAAGCCATCTACCTCATCTATAAAATAGGGGGAATGATGATAACAGTGCCTATTTCATAAAACTGTTACAAAGATGAGTTCATTTATGCCAAACTCTCAGCCATGCCTGGTATATTCCTGTGCATCAACCTTGAGGTGCAATGGAAAGAGGGTCCCTGGAGTTCCGTCTTTGGTCAAGGTGGGGCTGCAGGAAATCGGCCTCCCTCCCACATCAGCACCAATCCAACCCTCTATCCCAGTGGGTGAAGGTATATGGTTATGTGCAGTGGACAATGTGGCAAAGCTCCATCCATTTACCAAGAGAACTCCGATGGACTACAAATCCCGGAGCTCAATGCTGAGCAGTCTTTAAAGTAAATAAAGTGAAAACAAACCAATCGCCCAGGTAATAGAAGATTTTCCTCTTGTCTGCACTGGTAATTGGGTCATTGTAGCCAACCTCCCACGTCCCCTGGTGCTGCTGTGAGTTAAAAAGGGAGCAAAGGAAGCTGTCTGGCCAGAAACACGAATGCAGGTTCCAGGAGGAGGGCAGCCACACCCACTGGTTCCAGCTTGTCCTGGTGCACCTGTAGCACGTGTGCTACGTCTCGCCCTTCTCACCTTTCCTCTAACTAAGCCCAAAGGGCACAGAGGTCCACAGGCTCCGGGGTACACTACAAGCACAGGGCTGGGTGTTAAGCCTATCCAACCTCACTGCTGGAACTTGCTTCGGTAAAACACCGTTTCCACTTTCCCACAAGTTCTCAGGCCCAGCCTCATATTTTTCCACCCCCAGGCAGAGCAGCTGTATTGTGTGAATAAGGGATCTTCGGCACAGATGGGGTGGGGACAGAGGCCCTTGGAATCTGAATCACAGGGGAAGCTTGCCTGCTCCTACCTCCCTGCATCTTCTAGAAACACCTGGAGCATCACCCAGAGTCAGACTCCACCCACCATAGAGCCTGCTGCCCTATAAATGCCTCTCTTGGCCAGCCCCATCCGGGATGTGTCAACAAACAGACAAGGGAAGAAAGTGTCCCACTGGCATTCTGAGAAAGCCGGGGCTGGGAGCCAAAACACACCTACAAGGGGGTGTGTTTTGTCTCCTGAAGAATCTGTCACAAAAGAAAATTCTATAGCCCTCAAGATAGAAGAGGCCCTGGAGACAACTTTGTCATCACAGGGTGGCACCCTCTAGTTGCCCCAGGCAGATGAGGTCCTAGAGGAACCCGTCCTTAACATTGAACTTCAAGAGGTCCTTCCTGTATCTAACTCAGCCTCCGGGGAAAGGGCAGAGCACTTACAAGGCAAGGATGACTGAGAACTCCAAGACCCGAGGCCAAGACTCAGCACTGTGTACAAGCTGTGGAGCCTGTAGAGGCTGAGAGTTGTCCTCCCCCTCGCCTCAGCCTGACTGCAAATTTGTTTATGTCATCCAGATGATGTCATGCTAACTTGACCAGTTGGAGCAGCTGTGAGGGGAAATAGACCCCCAAAGGTCCCTCTGCTGAGTCGTGTGAGGGGAAGGGGGTATGTGTGTGGATGCTGTTGGTGAGTAGAGAGCCAATGGAGCATAACACTTACAGTGCAGCCTCTGAAATAGCCAAGCTGCCTGAGTTCAAATCCTGCCTCTACCGTGTATTGGCTGTGTGACTGTAGACATGATACTGTGCCTCTCTCTTCCTCAGCTAACTTTTCTATAAAATGGGCATGATGGCAGTGCCTAGCCAATTGGGTTGTAGTGAGGCTTCCATAAGGGAATACATGGACAGCCCTTGGGCCATGCCTGGCACTTTCTGTGCATTGCTGTTGTGAAGGTGACCAGTTTGCCTGGGACATCCTGGCTATGCTTGTGGTCCCAGCATTGCTATGAATATTCCCTCTTTCACTCCCGGCAGTGCCCAAGGTTGGATGATGTATTATAAGAGTGACACCCTTTGGCTTCTTCATGTCCACCTGGTTATCTCCCTGCTTCATGCTGCCTCTGAGTACTGGGGAGCCAGGTTCCCAAAATGCAGGTCCCCAAAGTAGGCTCTGCTGATGCCACTGAGGTGTCTGCCCCACAAACTCAGCTTTTCCTCTTTTCCTTTTTCTCTGCCCCTTGTCTCTCCTCCTTCCTTGATCCTTACAGCCATCCTCTGCTTTCCTGCTTCCCTGTCCGTGCCTTAGGATTCTGCTGGTGCACACAGGCACCATCTGGCTTTATTGGGACCTCCCCCTGACCCTGCACCTGGAGGGAACCCCTTATGGCTCTAACTAAACTGTGCCTTATCAAATTTCTCTCAGAGGAAAGGAAGCAATTTGAAAAGGCAAAGAAATGACCAATAGATGGATGAGTGGAACAATGTGCCGGTTTTAGTTGTTGTTGTTGTTGTTGTTGCTGTTTCTTTGTGTGTGTGTGTGTGTGTGTGTGTTGTGTTGGTAGGAACAAAAAGTGTACCAGTTTGAAATGGTCCATTGAATACTAGACCTGTCTATAAAACTGTCCCCAGGGCTATTTTTTTATTTTTTATTTTTGAAACGGAGTATCGCTCTTGTCACTCAGGCTGGAGTGCAACGGCACAATCTCAGCTCACTGCAACCTCCGCCTCCCGGGTTCAACCAATTTTCCTGCTTGGCCTCCTGAATAGCTGGGATTACAGGTGCCTGCCACCATGCCCAGTTAATTTTTGTATTTTTAGTAGAAATGAGGTTTTGCCATGTTGACCAGGCTGGTCTCGAACTTCTGACCTCAGGTGATCCACCCACCTTGGCCTCCAAAGTGCTGGGATTACAGGTGTGAGCCACCACGCCTGGCTTCCAGGGCTATTTTTATAGGAAACCCTGGAGGCTCCTCTGCAAGACAGCGGCCTCCCTGTGTGTCAGTGGAGAAAGCAAAACCTCTGGAGCCCAAAGGCCTGGGCCCATTTCTGCCACTAACAGCTGACAAAGGACCATGATTTCGCAAAGACTCAGTTTCTCCATCCATAAAATAGGGCAGACTTGTCTCTAGAACACCGTGATTCTATGACATTGTAAGAGGCCCTGGACCTGCTCTTAGGATCCTGAATTCTGCAATATTCTGCAATATTTGGCAATTGCATCTTTTAGCTCTTCTGTAGGGGAAACATACGAGGGAAACAGGGTCTTGGAAAATATAAAATCTGAACTAATTCTCACCTAAGGTATCATGGCAAGTGCCTGAGTCCTCTGTGCACTGCAACAGAATAGACACTATTTTGTGTGGAAGAAAAGCAAGAGAGTGATGTGAACTCAGTGGGTGATTAGCCAGTCCCTGAGGAATCCCTCACTAGCTCTCCCCCAGCCTAGCTTCTCTCAGCTGCATTGCCAGTACCCAGGCAGCCTGCAGATTCAACTCTCCCTCCCCACAACAGGTTCAGCAAACCACTGCGACAAGGAGCCCCAAGGCAGAATGGATGGCTACTGCAGCCACTGCCCCAGTGCTGGGGCCTGCCTTCTGCAGGCTCACCACAGCCTGACGCATCTCCAATCACCCCCCACACCTGGGGTTCCATCTCTGGCAGTGGCATCACCAGCCACTCCAACTCTGGAACCCAAATCGCCATCATCTTGGTCTCTTGTGCTCTAGTCCCTGACATTTATTCAGTTACCAGATTGCATCTCCTTCATTGTTCTCTGGGTTAAAATCTCCATCCCACCACTTGTTTTCTGTATGACCTTGGATAAACCACTTAACCTCTCTCTCAGTTTCCTCCTCTACAATATGGAACAATCATAGCAATCTCCTCATGAGGTTGTCAGGAGGATTAAACGAGACTAAACGTGAAAATCTCCTACCACAGGCCTGGCACATAGCAGATGACTTTTCCCCCACCCCCAAGCCTTTTAGCCCCTTCCTGTCCACTCCCACCAGCCCTGTTCAACCCCTCATGGTCACTGCAATGGGCTTCTTCCCAGGTTCTCTTCCCAAAGCTTCCTCCACTGCAGCACATCCCATACCCAGCTGCAGATGACATGTTCTTCTGAACCCAGTTCCAGGAACATCACTTCCCTTCTTAGAAACCATCGAAATATCCCTAGGCTTAATAATGAAGTTTCTAGACCCGTAACACTCCAAGCCTCTGCCATCTCTCCCAAGCAGCACTCCTCACCGGATTGTCCACTACATTATTCCTTGCTCCTCAGGTGCAACCCACCTTCATGGCTTTGCTCAGCCGTCCTTCCCCAAGATGCCCAGACCCAGCCTCCCATTCAAGGCCCGGCCTCAGTGCCACATCCAGGATGCCCTCTGCGAGTCACTCCTTCCAGAAGTAACCTCCCTCCTCCAAACTCCCTCTACACGCTTTATAGTATAGAACCGAGAGGTGACAGGACCTCGGAAGCCTTACATGAAGCCTCTCACTTATCACTCAAAAACTGTGCATAAAGTAGCTCTTATGGGCAAATACTAAACCGCGAGGTTGTGCATGTTAATTTCACCTGAAAAGGGGCATGAACCCTGGACCCTCCAACAAAAATGCTGATTCCATGTGGAGCAAGCTGCCCTGATTTCATATCCCTATGCCCACATCCTTGAGAAAAAGACTCTTCAGTACATGCTGTTTTCTTCCAGAGACAAGGAACCCATCACCTCATGAGTTAGGTTCTTCTTCCTGACCCTCTGACCACCCTGGGGACTCCCACGGATTGGCCCTTTCTGTCCTCTTGAGTCACACAGAACGAATTCCTTTGAGACTCCTGGTGTCCTCCACACAGCCAAACAGGGCAGGTTCCCAAGCACTCTGTGTAAACAGATAAATGAACTCAGAGGGCTCTCCCACATGGCAGGGTACATTCGCTGCATCCCGTGCATGCATGGGTGCACAGACACACACTCGCACACACACACACACACACACACACACACACACACGGACAGAGTCAGCACAAGGCCTCTGAGCCACACAGCCAGACCAGCACATGCTGGGGCCAGGGCGGAAGCCAAGCCCCAGCAGCCGCCCACTTCCTGACCTCCTTCCTTTGCTCTGAGAGGTTCTCTCTCTGTGTCTTTCTGACTGTCTGTCTCGGTTCTTTGTTTCTAGGCATGGCAACAGTTGTGGATGCTGCCTGCGTGGCCAGGGCTCCTAGCAGCACTGACCTGCAAGGTAGGAGTTTTGGTTCTTAGACTTGAGACCTTGGGCAAGTCACTTTACCATTCTGAGCCTCAGTTTCCTCATCTGTGAAACGAAGAGGCTGGATGAGGCTGGAGGGTTCCTAAGGTCCCTTCCTGACCAAAACCCTAGTGCTTCTCGGCTCTCCTCCAGTCCCGTTACCGAGTGACAGGGAGGGGAGCAAGGGCCAGGCCAGGCCTGGGGATGGCAGGGGAGCCAGCTGTTCCCACCCAAGGGCACACAGCCTCCGTCCAGGCCCTCTGCGAATTCCATGTGCTGCACACACGCGCTCACACTTCGCAGCCGGAGAAGCAGGCAGGAAGCGCCGCCCCCCCGGGCTGCCCCGGGCGCCCACCCTCAACCTTCCTCCACATTACCTTGGGCGTGTAGGCTTCCCGTGGACCTGCCCGCGCCGCCCGCTCGGCTCTCAGCTGTCAAGCAGCCGCCTGCCCCGCCGCCTGCTCCGCCCGACTCTTTCCGCTCGGATCCGCGCAGGCTGGACCAGCCCCACAGCGGGGCTGAACGGGAAGCGGCGCCCCCTGTGCGCCCTGTGGGACGTGCGCGCGCCAAGCGGTGGGGTCCGGGTCTGCAGGCGCGACCTGAGACTGCCAGGGAGCCTGGGTGGCGAGGGCGGGGCCGCTGCCGACTTAGCCTGCCTGACTGGTTGAGCTTCCTGGGTCCCTCTGCTCCCTAGGCCCCTTAGGCCCCTTGCCCCCATTCAGGTTCCCAAGGTGGGGCATCAGTCCGGCCCTTGGTGGCTCACTGGAGAGATGGTGTCTGGGAGTGCACCCCTGGAAACCTGGCAACAGCCCGGCGTCACTCCAGCTGTTATCTCTGGGAACAGAAACTAAAGGGGATCCTTATTCTTTATACTTTTCTGACTCTTCTATATATTCTACTGTGGGCATGAATCGTTCAAAACAAAACAAAACAAAACACCCAAAACCCAACACATATTTGTTAATAAAGCACTAAGTAAATCTTCAAAGGCCTCCCAAGGTGTTCAGGCTGCAGGATAACCCCTCAGCCTAGTGCACAAAGCAAGGCCCACCCTGCCCACTCTGGCCACAGCCTAATTTTCCAGCCTCACCCTCTCTCCCTCACACACACACACACACACACACAACACTTATGCTCTGGACACACTGGCTGTTGCCAAACACCAGCTGTTCTTCATGGCTGCTGGGAGTTCTTGCTTTTTGCCTGGAACACACTCCCCTTTCATCTCTGCCTGTTGAAATCCTACTCATCCTTCCAGGCCCCTCTGAAATGTCACCTTTTTGGAGAACCCTTCCCCAGACACTGCCCCTGCAGAGTGCCCCAGTTCTTTCCTGGTCAGCCCATCTTTCTGGTACTGGTTTATGCAGTAGCATCCCCCTCTCACACGCACTAAGCCCTATTCCATGGTGGAGAGAAACACATTAGCAGTTACTGAGCAGCTGTTGTAAATTACTCTGTGGAGTCCTTTCTTCTCCTTGCAGCTCAGCCAGCCACTAGCTCACAACCTCCCTCCAGCCTACCAGAGTTTTAGAAGGCTGTCAGGGGCTCTGAGGCCTGCCCTCTGGTGTGTCCCTACTGTGTGCCTTGGCTTTTCTGGCTCTGTCCTGGGTATGCTTCCCTGTGTCAACTCCCAAGGTCTGCAAGCTGGTGGCTTGCCCTTCTCTCAGCCCTATGTGAGGAAAGAAGGACCTTTCATTATCAGAATCCGTGAAGTGGAAGGGGCCTCAGACATTATCCAGTGTAAAGCCTGCCTACCCATTTTACAGAGCAGAAAACTGTGACCAGAGAGATAAAGTCAGAGGCATCGGAGGTACCTGCCATTGTTACTGTTTTTAATAGTGTTAATACTTGCACGTTTAGATCGCCTTTCACTTCTAAAGCAATGCGTTGTCACTCATTTGCCCCTTACAGTCTCAGAGGTATTATAGTGGTTAGGGTACAGACTCTGGAGGCCAAAGCCCTGGGTTTGAATCTCGATGCTCCAACTTGCAGCTACGTCCTTGGCAAGTTACTGGAACTTTCTCCATCAGTACAATGTGGATAGTAACAGCTCCTGCATCATGGGGTGTTCTACAAATCGAAATAAATGTGTATCTTTAAAGGGCTTAGAATAGTAGTAGGTGCATTAAAAATGCCAAATGTATTTGCTCTTATCAAATTTTTGTTATTGTTAATTGTATCACTTCACAGTTGGAATAATGGAGGCTCAGAAAGGCTGAGACTCATCCAAAAAATTGCTGCTTTGGGGATGGTTTCTCACCAAACTCCATGCAGTCATCTTTGTCTCTGATACCATTCTGCTTCCTGTTCCCCCTTGTGTCTGAGTCTAACCACCTATTTAATAAGGAAGAAAAGCAACTGTCCTTTAGCCCATATCAGAATACCTAGACATTTCATGGTACGAACATTAACCACATCTTCTGGCTTCTATGGGGATGTCTGTGATTTGCTGGCATTTTCTTTAACAGAACACGACACCTCATGGTGTCCTTCAGAATCACAGAGCCATCACATTAATTGCTGCAAGTTCAGCTTGTACATTTGTGCCTCTTTTACTCTTGGCCCATGGCAGAAAAGCGACGGGGAAAAGATGGTTCTTCCAATGTATGGATGTAGGAAACTGAGGCACAGTTGATATTCACTGACTGGCCCCAGGCTATGGAGCTAGCCTGGACCGCGGGAAGGATGAGGATCTCCACTTCTCTTTCCCCATAGCTACATGATTCAGTGTTGCAGGAGAAACCCAAACTCATTTATTCAATGAGGATTTATTGAGCACTCTCTAGGTGATGAATAAGACCTAGGCAAGACTGGCTTCCTGGGCATATGACCTATGAAGTCACATAGGCCAGAGGTCCCCAACCTTTTTGGAACCAGGAACCTGTTTCGTGGAAGACAATTTTTCCATGGACCAGGGGTGGGAGTGGGGGGTGGGAATGGTTTCAGGATAAAACTGTTCCACCTCAGATCATCAGGCATTAGTTAGATTCTCATAAGGAGTGTGCAAACTAGATCCCTCACATGCACAGTTCACAATAGGGTTCATGGACCAGTACCCCATTACCGGTTCATGGCCTAGGGGTTGGGGACCCCTGACATAGGCCACTCATTTAGAAGGGCTTCATACATAGTTTAATGCTCTCCTGTCACCTTCTTGAAATTCTTAACAATTTTTGAACAAGGGGCCATATAAGTTGTATTTTACACTGGACCATTCAAGTTGTACAGCTGGTGTGGACCTAGGCTCTCCCCTAGGAGCTCTGTTTCACAGGGAATCAGGCAGGGAGTTGACAATTACAGTTCAGTACGATGGGGGTTGTGACAGAGGCAGGGTAGCTGTGAAAGAAGGACAGGACCTCGGCCAGTATTCAGCTCACTTGGGTCATCCTCCCCAGCTGTGCAGCCTGCCCAGCCGCCAGTGACTTACCACTGTGCTCCTTGCTGGGAGGATGGCCTTGGTTTAGCACCAGGGCCTGCAGCCCCAGACAGCAGCTGCAAACCCTACCACCCTAAGAGGCCACTGCTAGGTCATGTCAACACCAGGAAATGTGTGTCACTGGAGCCCTAAGCTGTTCTCATGTCCTCCAACCCATACTCCCTGATCACCAGACTGCCAGTGGACTCTAGTTTCCTCTGCCTGCCCAGACCCAGTCAACTTCCAGAAAAGGGCACACAAAGTGATCCACACTGAAAAGCAATTGGCAGACAAAACCTAATGGGCTATTCATCCAAAGGGCACTTGGGTTTTATTAGAGGTATTTTGGTGTCCTCCTGGCCTGCATTCTGACATGTAATAAGCATCTAAGTCATGATAGTTGAGTGAACATACAAAAGGTAAATACATATGGCAAAGCCTGGAATTGGAATTGGCAGTTTGAAGGTCATTGGCCCAAGAACAGGGTATTTTCGGTTGTGTTCTGTTTTCTTTTCTTTTCTTTTCTTTTTTTTTTTCTGGATGAGTGCTGGAAGCCCCAACACAATGATTTGGGAATAAATGAAAGTAAGGAATGGAGAAGTAAGGAGGTACCCCTCTCAAGGAGGCTGGCAGTAGAGGGGACAAATAATGTGAGAGAGGAACAGAAGAACCAAGCAGGAGACTGGAGGAGGTTTCTAGACTGAGGTTAAGAATCTGATGAAGAGAGAAAGGATGAAGAGTGAGGAGGAGTCAATGGCCCTGGTCTAAGAAGATGCAGGAAGGACTGGCGAGCACAAGGGCTTAGGAGGAGCCTGTAAGTCTCAGAAGCAGGGGGAGGAGGTAAAGATGAGTGAGGATGGGAGCAAGGCAGTGGGAGGAAAGTGGATGCAGAGCTCCCAGATCATGGTCCCTGTTTCCTCTATGGACCAATAAAGTAGGTAATGGCTGGAGGGTCTGGGCTGATAGGTAGGGTGAGTAACATTTAGATGCTTGTGCTGTGAGTTGCTGCCTCCTCTGGGGTGGGGCAGGGAAGAGCCAGTGTCAGGGGTGGGGGGAGTAGAAAATTGGCTTGAAGGGCACAGGGACACTTCCAAGGAGGCGTGCTACCCTCTTCCAGAGTCACCTTGATGCTGCATGGTATCCTTCCTCCCGGCATCTGTAACTTCTTTGTTTTTTCTCGTTCACTTGCTGCTTTCAACTCTAACTTAAGCCCAGTTCCTATTGTTGGTCCCCTTAGAGGAACAGTGAAAACATTCACTGTTCTAATACAGGAATCCCTCTGCTGTTCCTTCTTCCTTATTATGAGTGGCAACAATTACAGAGTTTCCAACAGGTGGAGGCCAAAAACCAAACAGACTTTTCTATGTTGACTCTCTCAGGCTGCATACAGGATGGCAGCATCTGCCCCACCTCCCAGAGCCTCGTCATCAAAGGCCAAATCAAACAGCGGCCTGGAGCAGAGGGCTGGCCAGCTCTACAGAGCCAGCAAACACCAGAGGGAAATCACCCTGGATCCATATCTTCCATCCTTTGCCTCTGTGAGCATGTTTGGGAAGGAGACATCTATGAGATTGCAGGAGCCAATTCAGGCTACATGCTTATAGCTGCAACTGAAAAATTAGGCTAGAATGCAGGGCCTCCCTGAAGATATTTCTGAAAATCATGTACTTCCTTTAAGGGATTTACAAATCTGGAGTCCTTACAAAACAGGACAAGTAAGACATAAGCAGTGACTTTCTACTGTCCAACCAGCAGCCAACAATAGACTTAGTCATTCAGATGGAGCCGCAGAGGTACAGACCTGAGAGAGCTGGAAGTCATAGAGCCAATCCCATGTATTACTGATGAGGTAACTATGGCTCAGGGTGACTTGACCTATAAGCCACAAGCTTGTGAGTGACCACTCCAGGCCCTGAATGGAGGATTTCATTCCATTTCCCTGCCCCACAAGTGGCCTCTGAGAGACAGAGTACCTGATGCCACCTTATGTGGGATATTGTTTTTGCTATCACAAATTTCTGAATCCCCTGTTTGTGTAAAAGCCACGATATATTCAAGATATCCACTAAAGAAGCCACATTGTTACTTCAGCTAAAAATAACTTAAAGACCTAACAATGAATTATCATTTATCTAATCATCTGGGAATGATGACATTAATGTTTCGTATCTACTATTTTATAAATTGCTTAGAAAGTATAGATATTTTTCCCTCATAATTCTGCCTTCCCATGAGTGCACATGCATACACACAAGACCCAACCACAGTATCTTGACCATGAATATAATAAATAAGGAAATAGCAAATGTAGTAAGGTGAAGCAGGGGGTTCTATTAGCCCAAGAATGTTCTAGGCATAGTGTTTGGTGGAGCCAACCAGCTCCTACAAGCTGGTGAAAACAAAGAAAAGTGCCTGGCCATTTCATTACGGAGTGCTTCCCAATAATCTAATTCCTCCACCATCAAAAGTTGGTCAGGGAACATCACCATTTTTAGAAAGATGCTTTGTTTTGATAAAACAACCCTTCTGTATTAGTCTCTTCTCATGCTGCTGATAAAGACTTACCTGAGACTGGGTAATTTATAAAGGAAAAGAGGTTTAGTGGACTCACAGTTCCATGTGGCTGGGGAGGCCTCACAATCATGATGGAGGGCAAAGGCACGTCTTATATGGTGGCAGACAAGAGAGAGCTTGGGCAGGGAAACTCCCCTTTATCAAACTATCAAATCTCGTGAGACTTATTCACTATCACAAGAACAGCACAGGGAAGACCCGCCCTTATGATTCAATTACCTCCAACCAGGTCCCTCCCATGACACATGGGAATTGTGGGAGCTACAATTCAAGATGAGATTTGAGTGGGGACACAGCCAAACCATATCACCTTCTAAGCTTATGTCCCACTACTCATCCACAAACAGGCTGTAAAGAGCCCAGCATTTGCTTTGTAGCAACGGTGTCATACTAGCATTGCTTTCCCTGCCTGCAGGTCCCTCTATGCATCTCTGTTTAAAGTGTAAAGCCGGATCCAGCTCTCATGCTGCCTCCTGCAGAAAGACATCTCTGGTGTTTCTCAGCCAGAGAAGCCTCCCCACCTCTCAACTCCGGACCACTTCTCTTAAAAATATGACCAATGATGCCAAAAGTCTAATTTATGTGTAGAGTTGGTGTTGTAGAGTAGAAGGGGATTGAGAGGTAGAGACTAAATAACTACTTAGCTTTGAACATGTCAGGAAGTTTCTCTGTTCTTCAGCTTCCTAATCTGTAAAATGTAGTTAGGGACAGGACCTACCTGATGAGATTGTTGTGAGAAGTAAATGAAATAATTCATGTAAAAAGCAACTACTACAGTGCCTGGTACATAGTCCAGGCTTACAATGTCAGGAAAGGAAAAAGGAAGGGAGGGAGGGAGAGAGGGAGGAAAGAGAGGAAGAGGGAAAAGCAAAGCAAAGAGAATGAGACTAGCCTGGGCAACACAGTGACAACCCGTCTCTACAAAAAATTATAAATTTAAAAAAAATTAGCCAGGCATGGTACCTGATACAGTTTGGATTTGTGTCCCCACCCAAATCTCATGTCGAATTGTAATCCCTAATGTTGGAGGAGGAGCCTGGTGGGAGGTGACTGGATCATGGGGGAGGATTTTCCCCCTTGCTGTTCTCGTGATAGTGAGTGAGTTCTCACAAGATCTGGTTGTTTAAAAGTTGATATGGTTTGGCTGTGTCCCCACTCAAATCTCAACTTGAACTGTATCTCCCAGAATTCCCACGTGTTATGGGAGGGACCAAGGGGGAGGTAGTTCAATCGTGGGGGCCAGTGTTTTCCGTGCTATTGTCATGATAGTAAGCCTCACCAGATCTGACGGGTTTATCAGGAGTTTCTGCATTTGCTTCTCTCTCATTTTCTCCTGCCACACCATGTAAGAAGTGCCTTTCACCTCCCACCATGATTCTGAGGCCTCCCTAGCCATGTGGAACTGTAAGTCCAATTAAACCTCTTTCTTTTCCCAGTCTCAGGTATGTCTTATCAGCAGCATGAAAATGGACTAATGAAACGTGTATAGCACTTCCCTTTTTGCTCTCTTCCTCATGCTCCAGCCATGTAGGATGTGCCTATTCCATCTTCACCTTCTGCCATGATTGTAAATTTCCTGAGGTCTCCCCAGCCATGCTTCCTGGAACCATGAGCCAATTAAATCTCTTTTCTTTATAAATTACCCAGTCTCAGGTAGTTGTTTATAACCATGTGAGAATGGACTAATATAGTGGCACACACCTGTAGTGAGCTATGATAACACCACTGCACTCCAACCTAGGCAACAGAGCAAGACCCTGTCTCTGAAAAGAAAGAAAAGGAGAGAGAGAGAGAAAGAAAGAAACAAAAAAGAAAGAAAGAAAGAAAGAAAGAGAAAGGAGGGAGGGAGGGGGAGGGGAGGGAAAAGAAAAGAAAAGAAGCAAGCAAGAAGAGGAGGAAAAAGGAAGGAAGGAAGGAAGAAAGAAAGGAGGGAAAAAATATCCTTCTCTCTCTACTGAAGTCAAAAGCACCATTGCCTCTTCGATGAAATACATATATGACCTCCTTGGAGACACAATTTTATGTAACAGTGACACCAGAGATCATGGAAAGGGTGAGATCAATTAATTTTTTAGATCTCCTATGTAAAGACATTGGCTGAATTCTGAATTCCATTAGAAACTTAATATTTTCAGGATGGAAGGAAATGCAGTAATCACCCTATCCAACGCCCACTGATTTTCAGCTGAGGGAACTGAGATCTGCAAAGGGTAAGAGCCAGTGTGCACCTGAGTCCAGACTGGAAAGCTTCCAGCCCAGAGCTCCTCCCATCCTGCACATCCCCTCTCCCAGCTGGGGAGAGACACCATAAAAACCTGACGTCCCGAGAAGAACTTCTGGCATAAGAGTGTGAAGAGGTCGATAATCTATTTCCTCAAAAAGCAACTATAGTCCCTACTCAAAACTGTCAAAAACAACCATTTCATTTCTCAAAAATGACTAGAGGCATGCAACAAACTGAGAAGTGCTTATGTTCATGAAAACTACTAAACTTACAGCAACATCAGCGTGAATCTGTGATTTGTACTGATCCCTGCACCCCTGCCCTCTCACCAGAGTTCTGTTGTTTGACAGTTCAATGAGGGCAAGCCAGATCTTACAAACTAGCATTTTTTTTGTCACTGCCAGAGGGGGTTCCCTTAACTTTAAGCAGTATTATTTAAGTGATGATCTCAGAGGCAAGTAATCAGAAAGGACCAGAAGCTCTTCTGGCCTGAAATTGCAGAGTAAGCAACGGGCTAGTGACTAGCTGGGTACTTAACAGGGAGTTCCAGGAGGTGAAGCAGATATGAGGGGATTAGTAAACTCTCCCCATATTATGAGTTAAACAAAGGTCGTATGCATATGCTGCAGAGATGGGAGCATCCTAAGCCACCCACACATTCCTGGCCAATGGAGTCTTCCCCATGTACAATGGAGATGCAAGGGCTCAGGGGAAAAGAGAAGCCTGGGCAGACTTGGGGGGAAAATGCCTGAAATTTTGATGCACTCTCCAGCTTACTCACAAATCTGCCAGCAGAAAGTAGAAATCTTACTGGCTCGAGATATTTGAGCATAACCTCTGACCAATCTTTGGCTGAGCGCTAATCTAGGCAGACACATGGGCAACTCTAGGAAGCCAGGCTTAAGAATAAGAAACAAGGCCAGCTGGCTGGGCACAGTGGCTCAGGCCTGTAATCCCAGCACTTTGGGAGGCTGAAGTGAGTGGATCACGAGGCCAGGAGTTCAAGACCAGCCTGACCAACATGGTGAAACCCCATCTCTACTAAAAATACAAAAATTAATTGGACGTGGTGGCGCACACCTGTAATCCCAGTTACTCAGGAGGCTGAGGCAGGAGAACTGCTTGAATCCGGGAGGTGGAGGTTGCAGTGAGCCGAAATTACGCCACAGCACTCCAGCCTGGGCAATAGAGTGAGACTCAGTCTCAAAAAAAAAAAAAAAAAAAAAGAAACAAGGCCAGGTGTGGTGGCTCACGCCTGTAATCCCAGCACTTTGGGAGGCCGAGGCGGGTGGATCATGAGGTCAGGAGATTGAGACCATCCTGGCTTACACAGTGAAACCCTGTCTTTGCTAAAAATACAAAAAAAAAATTAGCGGGGTGTGATGGCATGCTCTTGTAGTCCCAGCTACTCGGGAGGCTGAGGCAGGAGAGTCGTTTGAACCCGGGAAGCAGAGGTTGCAGTGAGCTGAGATCACACCACTGCACTCCCGCCTGGGCAACAGAGCAAGATTCTGTCTCAAAAAAAAAAAAGAATAAGAAACAAGAAAAACAGCAGCAGAGACATTCACAGATAGATGTACACTGCAGAAGAGGCAAGCTTCACAGATTTATTCCAGACAAGTTATTAAATAAACATACAAAACAATAACAATAACCACACTCAAATTAAAATTAAAATCCAAAGTTGCTACAATATATTATGTAAAATATCCAGTTTTCAACAAAAAAATTATAAGGCAGGCAAAGCAACACAAAGGTATGACCATATTCAGGAAAAAAAAAAAAAAGGAGTCAATTGAAATTGTCTCTGAATGTCCCTGGATGTTGGGTCTAGCAGACAGTTTTTAAAGGAGTTATTAGAAATATGTTCAAGGAACTACAGGAAACCATGTTTAAAATTTTAAGGAAAGTATGACAACAATAAATAAACAATATCAACAATAGAAATTACACGAATGAATCAATTCTAAAACAATGGATGTCACAAGGCAGTGAAATGACATATTCGAAATGGTGAAAAATATCTGTCAACAAATTACTTACATCCATCAAAACTATCCTTCACAAATGAAGGCAAAGTAAAGAAAATTCCAAGTAACCAAAGACTGAGAGAATGTTTTGCTAGCAAATGTACTTCATGATAAATACTAAAGGAAGTCCTTTAGGCTTAAAGAAAGTAACACCATAAAATACTCAAATCCACAGAAAGAAAGGAAGCAGTTCAGAAGTTATAAATATGTGGGTAAATATAAAAGACTCCATAAATACATTTTTTCTGATTTTTTTCTCTTAACTTCTTTAAAAGACATAAAATTGTATAAAGCAAAACTTACAACACTGTACTGTTGGGTACGTAGCACACATAGAAATTGATATGATAATGATGGAACAAAGGAGGGTAGAGAAAAGAAATAAATATTGCAGCAATATTTTTAGAATTAATTTAGTATTATTCTGAATTAGCTTGCAAAAAGTTGAGATGCACATTGTAATTCCTAAAACACCTAAGAATATAACTCAAAAATACAGCAGAAAAATCAATAGAGAAATTAAAATGCTACACTAAAAATACTCACTGAACATGAAAGACAGAAGTAAAAGAGGAGCAAAGGAAAAATAACAAAAAATGAGAAAAATAGAAAACACACAGAAAAACAACAAATATAAATCCATACCAATAATTATACAAAATATAAATGGACTAAATGCCCTACTCAAAAGGAACAGGTTTTCAGATTGGATAAAAAAGAACAAGACCAAATTTTTGTATGTTTGTATATGCTGTCTATGAGAAACATAGCTTAGCTTCAGGGAAACAAGAAACATAGCTTAGCTTCAAAGAAACAAAGAAAATTAAATGTAAAAGGATGGAGGACTTCCAGTTTCAGCCATGACATGTGAAGAGCTTAGAAGTTATCACTTCCATTCTTACAAGATAAAAGCTGCACAAATAGAAAACAAACTTTTCTTAGAGCCATCAGAAAATTGACATCGCAGGGCAAA
The DNA here is from genome assembly GCF_028878055.3 of Symphalangus syndactylus. Classification (NCBI taxonomy): domain Eukaryota; kingdom Metazoa; phylum Chordata; class Mammalia; order Primates; family Hylobatidae; genus Symphalangus; species Symphalangus syndactylus. Next base: position 151,159,450 of record NC_072427.2, on the reverse strand, counting down.
GAAGCACCCTGAAATCTAGAGAGACGAGTGAATACAGAGAACCACAGCCTAGGTCAGCTCTTGTAAAGCAGAAGCCACGACAACCGTAAACAGACAGAAACACTTACATAGTAATTCTGATGGATTGCTGGGGGTCGAGTATGGATTTGCTTGAGTGAGTAATTCCTGGAGATGCAGTGTTAGTGTGCTTCGCCGACTACGCTTTCATGGATTTTACCTTCGGGAGCCCCACCAGATTCTCACAGTGAAGATCCAACAAAAAAAATCCCTTATATTTCAGGTAGGGGTGAGGGGAAAAGTAACCATTTAAAATATGCCAAAGCATTCTCCATTTCAAAGTCCTGCTCTCTGAGGGAACCAGCTTTACCAGAGCCTTATCTACCTGAGGGAAGGACGATTAGCCAACTTCAGCTCTTTCCAGCCTTCCTGTCTCACTTGAAGGAAGGGAAAAACAAAACGAAACAAAAAACGTCTGAAGGTTATAGCCCAGACACTCAGGAAAAAAAAAAAAAGGAGTCAATTGAAATTGTCTCTGAATGTCCCTGGATGCTGGGTCTAGGAGACAGTTTTTAAAGCAGTCATTAGAAATATGTTCTACTAAAATAAAATAAGCCTACTAAAAGACTGAGATTTAATCATAAAATTATAGATCGTTTCACCTCACCAACACCTTATGTATTAGGGTTCTCTAGAGGGACAGGGCTGATAGGATAGCTGCATATATGAAAGGGAGTTTATTAAGGAGTATTGACTCACAAGATCACAAGATGAAGTCCCACAATAGACCATCTGGAAGCCAGGGAGCAAGGAAGCCAGTCTGAATCCCAAAACCTCGAAAGTAGAGAACCCGACACGGCAGTCTTCAGTTTGTGGCCAAAGGCCCAAGAACCCCTGGCAAACCACTGGTGGAGGTCCAAGCGTCCAAAAGCTGAAGAATTTAGAGTCTGCTGTTCCAGGGCTGGAAGCGTCCAGCACGGGAGAAAGATGGAGGCCGGAAGACTTAGCTAGTCTAGTCCTTACACCTGCCTCTGCCTGCTATTATCCTAGCCACGCTGCAGCTGATTCGATGGTAACTACCCAGATTGCAGGTGGGTCTGCCTCTCCTAGTCCACTGACTCAAATGTTAATCTCCTTTGGCAACACCCTCACAGACACACCCAGGAACAATACTTTTCATCCTTCAATCCAATCAAATTGACCCTTGCTATTAACCATCACACCTTATTATATCAACAGAGCTCTAGTATAACAGATTACATCTGAAAGACCTGAAAAATGCAAGTTCTATTTAAGAAAGGGTTCTGGTCAGATGCGGTGGCTCATGCCTGTAATCCCAGCACTTTGGGAGGCTGAGGCGGGCGGAGCACGAGGTCAGGAGATCGAGACCATCCTGGCTAACACAGTGAAATCCCGTCTCTACTAAAAATATAAAAAATTAGCCAGGCGTGGTGGCAGGTGCCTGTAGTCCCAGCTACTAGGGAGGCTGAGGCAGGAGAATGGCATGAACCCGAGAGGCGGAGCTTGCAGTGAGCCGAGATCCCGCCACTGCACTCCAGCCTGGGCGACAGAGCGAGACTCCAACTCAAAAAAAAAAAAAAGAAGGGGTTCTTATGGGAACCCAATGACAACAGGACAGAGGGAGAAAAGCAAAGATGCTGGAGGTAACTAAACTCTCTGGCACCTATAGCTATAGTAAACATTAAACATAGCCCAGCTCGTAGCCAGATTAACACAAAACCTCAACACAAAGGCCTCTTTATCTTAGTTTCTACTACCCGATACACCATGTCTGCTTTCAATAGAAAATTACAAAGCATGCTAAAAGGCAAGAAAAAACAACCTGAGGAGACAAGCATTAGAACCAGACTCACATATAACACAGACTATGGAATTATCAGGTAAGAAAATTAAAAATAATTATGATTAATATATTAAGGGCTGTAATGGAAAAAGTAGACAATATGTAAGAACAGATGGATAATGTGAGCAGAGGGCTGGAAATTCTAAGAAATAATCAAAACAAAGTGCTAGAAATCAAATATACTGTAGAATAAATAAGGTCTTTGGCAGGCTCATCAGTAGACTGGAAACAGCTGAGGAAAGAGTCAGTGAAGCTGAAGATATGCCAGTAGAAACTTCCCAAATTGAAATGCAAAGAGGAAAAAAAAAAGAAAAAAGACAAAAGAGAATATCCAAGAACTGTGGGATGATCACAAAAGGTAAAACATACGTGTAATGGAAATATCAAAAGGAAAAGAAAGAGAGAAAGGAGCAGGAGAAATTTGAGTAACAAAGGCTGAAAATTTTCCAAAATTAATAATAGAAACCAAACTTCAGGAAGCTCAGAGAACACCAATCAGGATAAAATTTAAAAATCTACAACTAGGCATATCATATTCAAACTTCAGAAAACCAAAGACCACGAAAATCCTGAAAGAAGCCATGAGGGGTGGGGGCGAGGGGAGGACATCTCGCCTACAGAGGAACAGAGATAAAAATTACAGTGAACTTTGTATTAGTCTGTGTTCTCCAGGGAAACAGAACCAATAGAATACACACACACACACACCACATCTCTCTCACTCTTTCTCTCTCTCTTTTACACACACACACCACATCTCTCTCTCTCTCTCTTTCATGCATACACACACACACACGTCACATCACATCACATCTCTCTTTACACAAACACACACATATGTGTGTATGGGTGGGGAGAGAGAGGCGGGAAGGATAAGGAATTAGCTCATGCAACTATGGAGGCTAAGTCCCAAGATCTGCCATCAGCAAGCTGGAGACCCAGGAGAGCTCATGGTATACTTGCAGCCTGAGTCTGAAGAACTGAGAACGAGGAGAGCCAATAGCATAACTTCTAGCCCGAGTCCAGGTTTGAAGGCAGTAGAAGAAAAACGTCCCAACTCGAAGACAGGCAGAGAGAGGGAATTCTCTTACTCCAACTCTTTGTTCTATTTAGGCCATCAACGGATTGGATGAAGTCCACCCACACTGGGGAGGGCAATCTGCTTTACTCAGTCTACCAATTCAGATGTGAACCTCATCAGAAGCACTCTCACAGACACACTCAGAACAATGTTTAACAAAATATATGACCACCCTATGGCCCAGTCAACATATCAAATTAACCGTCACAGACTTCTCATCAGAGAGTTAAGTGAAACATTTGAAGTGCTGAAAGGAAAAACCTCTAACCTAGAATTCTATACTCAGCAAAATTATCCTTTAAAAGTGAAGGCACAATCAACAAAAACAAAAACTAAGAAAACTCTGACAAACAAAAACTGAGAAAACTCATCATCAGTAGATCTGCCCTACAAGAAATGTTAAAAGAAATTCTTTAGAGAGAAGGAAATATGATAGGAAGAGTATTGAAGAAGGAATAATTAAAATAAAATACAATCCTTTACTTTTCTTATTCTTAATTGATGTAATGGATAATAACTTGTTCAAAGAAATAATAGTAACAATGTATTAGGTGATTATAACATATAGATAAATGAGTGACAGCAATGCAATAAGGAACGAGAGGGAGAAATTAAGAATATATAATTATAGATAAATATTTGAAAGTGGACTTAGATTAGTTGTAAACACACATTATACACACTAGGGCAACCACGCAATATTTTTTAAAATGTAATTGATATGCAGAGAGGAAAGAAAATGGAATCATACAAAATGCTCAATAAAAATCAGAGAAGGTGGGAAAAGAGGGGAAAATTTGAAAAGGAAACAAAGAATAAGTACAAAAAACAGAAGATAGTTATAAGTGTGATAGATAGTAATCCAACTATATCAAAAATCACTTTAAATGTGTGTTCTAGGCTGGGAAGCCTAGGAAGCCAGGCTTAAGAATAAGAAACAAGGCTGGGTGTGGTGGCTCACGCCTGTAATCCCAGCACTTTGGGAGGCCGAGGCAGGCAGATCACCCAAGGTCAGGAGTTCGAGACCAGCCTCACCAACATGGAGAAACCTCGTCTCTACTAAAAATACAAAATTAGCCGGGCGTAGTGGCGCATGCCTGTAATCCCAGCACTTTGGGAGGCCAAGGCGGGCGGATCACCCAAGGTCGGGAGTTCGAGACCAGCCTGACCAACATGGAGAAACCTCATCTCTACTAAAAATACAAAATTAGCCGGGCGTAGTATCGCATGCCGGTAATCCCAGCTACTCGGGAGGCTGAGGCAGGAGAATCACTTGAGCCTGGGAGGCGGAGGTTGCGATGAGCCAGGATCGCACCATTGCACTCCAGCCTGGGCAACAAGAGCAAAACTCCGTCTCAAAAAAAAAAACAAAAAAAAAGTGTGGTCTAAGTAAACAAAAGACAGAGATTGTCACAATGGATTTAAAAAACAAGACTGAACTAAATGCTGTTTATAAGAAACTCACTTTAAATAAAAAGACACAGATAGAATAAATTAAAGGGGTGGAGGAAAAGATGCCATGATAACATTAATCAAAAGAAATCTATAATAACCATATTAATTTCAGACAAAGCAGACTTCAGAACAAGAAAAATTGACAGGGATAAAGAGGGGCATTACATAGTGGTAAAGGGACCAGTGCTCAAAGAGGACTACCACAGTTGACACATATGCGTCTAACAACAGAGAGTCAAAATGTGTGAGGCAAAAACTGATAGAACTGCAAGGAGAAATAGACAAATCCACTAACATAGCTGGAGATTTCAACATCCTCTTTCAGTGACTGATAGATTCAGCAGGCAGAAAATCAATAACCACAGAGTTGAACGGGATAACACCACTAAACAACTGGATCTAATAGAGATTGATAGAATGTTTCATCCAACAAAAGTAAAGTACACATTCCTATCAAGCTCACATGAACATTCACCAAGATAGACCACATTCCAGGCCATTAAGCAAACCTTAACAAATTTAGAAGAATAGAAATCATTCAAAGTATGTTCTCACCACAGTGGAGTTAAATGAGGAATCAATAACAGAAGACAGCCAGAAAACCTCAAAATACGTTTCTAAAAAATACATGGGTCAAAGAAGTTCAAGAGAAATTTAAAAATAGTTCAAACTAAGTGAAAATTAAATAAAACATCAAAATTTGTGGGATGCAGTGAAACTAGTGCTTAGAGAGAAATTTATAGCACTGAATGAATATATTGGAAAAGGAGAAGATCTAAAACCAACAACCTAAGTTTCCACCTTAGGAAACTAGAAAAAGAAAAGCAAACTAAGTCCAAACTGAGATCTTTATAAAAGAAGATGAAATGTTTCTGGACTGGAAGATGCAATATTGTGAAGATATCAATTCTCCTTAAATTGGTCCATAGAATCAACATAGTAGAATCCCATCAGGATTTTTGGTAGAAATTGACAAGTTGATCCTAAAATTTATATGAAAATGCAAAAGACCTAGAATACCCAAGACAATTTTATAAAATGAGAAAAAGTTGGACATTTTGCAATACCCAAAACTTATTCAGTAGTAAAGGCAATGTGGTACTGGCATAAACACAGGCATACAGATTTTTTGAAATGGAATTTAGAATCCAGAAACAAAAGCTTACATTTATGGTCCATTGATTTTTAATGAAGGACAAGACAATTCGATTTGGAAAGGATAGTCTGTTCGAGGGATATCCATATGAAATAAAATGAACGTAGACCCTTCTCTTACATTCTACTTAAACTCAAATGAGTCACAGTCTTAAGTAGAAGAGTTACAACTATAAAACCTTTAAATGAAAATATAGGAGAAGAATCTTTTTGAGAAATCTTCTGCAAATCTTCATGACTCCAGAACACGATCCATAAAAGAAAAAATTGGTAAATTGTATCTTATTAAATTTAAAAACCTTTGTGCTTCAAAAAATAACCCTAATAAAATTAAAAGATCAGCACAAACTGGGATGAAATATTTGCAAAACATGTATCTAATAAAGGTCTAGTATCCAGAATATAAAAGGTACTTTTACAACTCAGTAATTATAGTAATTTTAATTACAAGTGATTAAAGAAGACTTGAATAAATATTTCATCAAAGAAGATATATTAATAGCAAATAAACACATGAAAAGGCACCCAGCATCATTAGTCATAAGGAAATGCAAACTAAAATCATAATGTGGGTCAGATGCAGTGGCTCACACCTGTAATCCCAGCACTTTGGGAGGTCGAGGCAGGTGGATCATGAGGTCAGGAGATCGAGACCATCCTGGCTAACACGGTGAAACCCCATCTCTACTAAAAATACAAAAAATTAGCCAGGCGTGGTGGCGGGTGCCTGTAGTCCCAGCTACTCGGGAGGCTGAGGCAGGAGAATTGCGTGAGCCCGGGAGGTGGAGCTTGCAGTGAGCCGAGATCGTGCCACTGCACTCCAGCCTGGGCGACAGAGCGAGACTCCTTCTCAAAAAAAAAAAAAAAAAAATCATAATGTGATACTCTTATATGCTCACTAGAGTGCTATATTCAAAGACAGGTAATACTAAGTATTAGTGAGGGTGTGGAGAAACTGGAATGCTTGCGTGTTCCTGGAAGAAATGAAAATGGTACAGCTACTTTGGAAAATTATTTGGTTCTTTCTTAAGTTAAACAAAAACTTACCCAAGACTCAGTGACTTCACTCTGAGGAATCTATCCAAGAGAAATGAAAACATCTCCATACAATGACTCATAATTGAATGTGCATAGCAGCATTATTTGTACTAGCCAAAACCTGGAAAAAATCCAAATGTCTACCAGCTGGTGAGTGGATAAACCCAATATGGTATACCCATTCAATGGAATACTACTCAGCAATAGGAAGGAGTAAAATAGTGGTACATATTACAACATGAATGAACCTAATAGAAAGTATGCCTAAAGAAGACAGACGCAGGCCGGGCACGGTGGCTCACGCCTGTAATCTCAGCACTTTGGGAGGCCGAGGCAGGTGGATCACGAGGTCAGGAGATCAAGACCATCTTGGCTAACACGGTGAAACCCGGTCTCTACTAAAAAAAAAATACAAAAAAACTAGCCAGGCATGGTGGCAGGCACCTGCAGTCCCAGCTATTCCAGAGGCTGAGGCAGGAGAATGGTGTAAATCCGGGAGGCAGAGCTTGCAGTGAGCCGAGATCGTGCCACTGCACTCCAGCCTGGGCGACAGAGCAGAGACTGTGTCTCAAAAAAAAAAAAAAAAAAAAAAAAAGGAAGACAGATGCAAAGAGTATATATTAGATGATTTCATGTATAGTAAGTGTCCAGAAGAGGCAAATTATAGAGACAGAAAGCAGATTAATGATTATCCTGGGGAGGTGGGGTAGAAGTTGGTTTGGGCTGCAGATGAGCTTAATAAAATGTTTAGGATGATGACAATGTAATAAAACTGGATTGTGATGATGGTCATACAACTCTATACCTTTATTAAAAATCATTAAGTTGTATACTTGCAGTGGGTATAAGGTATATAAATGACACCTCAATGAGGCTGTGAAAAAAAAACAACGCAAAAACAGGACAAAACAAAGCAACCTGACTCTCAATACTGACTCAGCAATGGAGGTGTGAACTCTGGACATGTAATGGTAAGCTCCTCAACTGTGTAGGTGAATCTTGTTGTGACATAAATTCTCTCTCCTTCCTCCTGACGTACACTGATTGCATGTGGCCCCGGTCAAAGCCAGCCCTGCTCGGGCCATGCCCTGTCTAGCTGTCCAGTGTCCCTGTGCACTCTCAGCGTTTGCTGCCAGGATCTCTGGGACAGTGTGCCAGGTTTCCAGCCACCTGCTCAGTACTTTTCAGCATCACTAAAATGGAGATATTTTTGATACCAGTTAATGGCAGAAATCCAACTAAAATGAATTTTTATCTACAATCTTGGCCTTTACCAAAAAAGAATGGAAACACTGCACACACATATTGCTATGCCCATTTCCCCAGCATATAGTACCTGAGGAGAGAATTCTGGATGACACTTTCTGCCCTGCCAAGAACACTTGCCAAACTTCTAAAACATATTTGATGTCTGTCCCCTAGGCATGAGTGTGTGTATTTTGAGAAAGCGAGGTGGAGGATGCGGGGTGAAGATGTAGTAATTTGGTGTTTGAGCTATCGAGTTTAATTGAGTGATACATCTGTGCAGAAATGGAATGTTGACGTCATCACTTCCTCTGCCAACTTTGTTTGCTGTTTTTGTTTTTTAAAACAAAATAGATTTCTTTGGGGCTGCAGCTGGCTGCCTCCAAAGAGAGATCAAACCAGCTCACTTCCTGCTCCTGCTCTTCTCTTTTACTCGGGACTCAGTCACCAGCTGAGTTTTTCAGGACTCTAAAATTCCTTAACTACTCATTTCATGTTTCCTTAACTACTCATTATGTGATTCTCATTCATTTCCCAACAGATGTTTATTGAGCTCCCATTAAGTGCAAAAGGCTGTCTTAGAGGATGTGGGGGATACAGAGATTAAAAAGAATGACCCTGTCCTCAGAGAGTTTACAGTCTAACTAAAGCAGGAGGTAGGGAAGGTGAGTACGCAATAACTAAGCTATAAGGTAAGGTGATAACAGACATACAAACTGAGATATCAGAGGTTCGAGGAAGGAGAGAGGCCTTTTAGCTAGAACAATCAGGAAAGCCTTCCTGGAGAAAGTGTTATTTGAATCAGGTCTTACGGATGGATATAATTTTGATTGACAGAATTGCAGGAATGTGAGAAATATACATGGAAGGAAATAATGTACCTGGAGAAAGAAGTTTTTAGAAATGGAAACGCACAAGGTGAATTTGAGAGAAAATAATATTATTTTGCTAAAATACAGAAATTGGATTGAGAAGCAGAAGCAGATAAGTCTATAAATATAAGCTGGAGTAAATGATGTAGATATCGAATGCCAGTTATAACTTTGACTTACTTATCTGCAGACAGCCAGTGTTAACCTTCCCTTGACTCAAAAGGCATTTAAATAATAGAGACACAGATTCAGGCTCTATCTTGGCAAGATCCATAAGTTACACATGGAGAACTTTCCCGTGTGATCACAAGAATATAAATGGTTGTACTGCATGACCTTTGGGCCCCATTCTGTCCTGAGACTAAAGTTTAGAGGCTGTGAACAGAAAATGAACTACCTCTTTCGGTGTCCTGGGTGGCTAGAGCTATGTATGGGTTATAGGGGAAAGATCTGTCCACCTGCAGAGGTTCCAAGGGCATGTCTTGCTCAGAAGGCAGTTTCTCTGGAAGCTTAGAGAATGAGGATGGCTTTTTGTACAATGCATGATCCCTTCAGATGGATGGTTCTGCCTAGTGTTTTAAATACTGGGTGGGCTGGTTCTGCTGTTAGCACAATGATAGACAAACGGGGGGTGTGCACCTGTGCTGCATTAGGATCTGTCTCATCACTGCTTACTCCGCTGTACAGACAACAATTCTTAAGTAATACCCCACGAAGGAACAATGAAGCCCCAGGCAGACTGTCAGAAGAGCTTGAGAAGGCTGACAAATAGGCAAAATCTTTATCAGCTTTTCCTTCCCTAGACTACTTGGGCTGGCTGGTGCAATGAATACAAACACCCACTTAGGCCAAAAGTCCTTCAATGGAAGCAGAAAAAAAAAAAGGAGAGAGAGAGGTGTGTGTTTCAGAAAGAAGAACACAGAGATGGGGATAAATATAATAAGTCAGACTTAAGAGTGTCATTAAAAAAAACACATATTTTGCTAAAGGCAGTCATTTCTCCATAAATCCAAAGGCAGCAGCTGGAACAGCTCTGCAATGGAAAAGGATGAGGTTTGGTGCTGCCTGTGACAGTCAGAAATGTCAACTGAACTGGGCCGGACATGGTGGTTTATGCCTGTAATCCCAGCACTTTGGGAGGCCGAGGCAGGCGGATCATGAGGTCAGAGATCAAGACCACCCTGGCTAACACAGTGAAACCCCATCTCTACTAAAAATACCGAAAAAAAAACTTAGCTGGGCATGATGGCGGACACCTGTAGTCCCAGCTACTTGGGAGGCTGAGGCAGGAGAATGGCATGAACCTGGGAGGCAGAGCTTGCAGCAAGCCGAGATCGTGCCACTGCACCAGCCTGGGCGACAGAGCGAGACTCCATCTCAAAAACAAAAAATGTCAACTGAACTAGTGTGTGGAGAAAAGAGCAGCACAAACATACCACCAGCATTCTGAAGACTTCTTCTATTGCAATCAGGAGCTGAGGTTCAAATTCAGTGCTGCTCAGTGGATTTGATTAAATATGCCTTGAGTTCTTTTCCTAGTTCAGCCACTTGGCAAGCTATATTTAACTTGGGACTTTTCTTCTCCTCAGCTGAACTAAATGACCTCTTGATATGGTTTGGCTCTGTGTTCCCATACAAATCTCATCTCGAATCATAATCCCCATGTGTCGAGGGAGGGACCTGGCGGGAGGTGATTGGATCACGGGGGCAGTTTCCCCCATGCTGTTCTCATGATAGTGAGGGAGTTCTCACTATCATGATGCTTTTTAAGTGTGATGGTTTAAGCTGATGGTTTTAAGTGTGGCACCTCCTTGCTCTTTTGCTCTCTCTCTCTCCTGCTGACTTGTGAAGAAGGTGCCTGCTTCTTCTTCACCTTCCACCATGATTGTAAGTTTCCTAAGGCCCCCCAGCCAAGCAGAACTGTGAGTCAATTAAATGTCTTTTCTTTATAAATTACCCAGTCTCAGGTATTCTTTATAGTAGTGTGGGAACTGACTAATATACCTCTGAAGCCCATCCACCTGTAATACTCTCCATTTCTTTGATTCAGTGAACTTCACTAGCTGGGCTCAAAGTATGTTTAGGATGTGAAAAGTCAAGTGGTTCAGGAGACTTTAAATATTTCAAACAACTTTATATTAGAAATATGGGGAAAATGCAAAATCTTGATCAGACCATTAAACAGTGATATTGACTTTATGGCATTTTATTTGATTGTATCAGATCAAACACTTTTCTAAAGGTAAGAGAGGAGACAGAGAACTGGAAATAGAATTAGAGAAAGCAACTACATTCAGAAATAATGTCTTAACATATGCCTAAATTTCAAAAACGTAGATTTCAAATGAAAATATCTACAATCTAATTCTACTTGCAAAATGTTCTTAGAACCCTAGCCCGCTCCACAGATCAAGTTATTGTCATGCTTAACTCTCCCTAGCCTCATTGCTCTTGCACTCCGCCTTGCTTTTTCCTGCTCCTCTCCCCGAATGTTGCATCACATCAATGGCATGCCTATGCATCTAGCCAAGAAATACCTTTTGCTGCTTTTCCTCACCCTCACACTCATTCAGTCGCCAGGTCCTACTGACTCAATCTTCTACATGTTCATGGAAACCTCCTCTGCTTCCCATCTGACATCATTTCACCGAAGCCCTCATAATCGCTCATTTGAACTACCGTCACAGCCCCTACATGAACTATGTCATCCATGACATGCATTTTGTACCACGGTCTCTTTCAGGTTCTGAGGACACTGTGGTGAGTGAGAGAGAAGTTGCTAGTGTCATGGAGCTTATACTGTAGTAGGAGAGCCAGAAAGTATAAAACAACTAAGATGATTATAAATTATCATGTTTTCTAGGAAGAAAATAAGCAGAGTGATGTAAGAAAGAGCAACTGAGCACAGAGGGGCCACAGAGACAAGGTGGCTCTAGAGCTGTAGAGGAGGGAGCTGAGGTCTGAAGGAGGAGAAGCAAGCATCCAGCCTTGCCCAGAGCATGCCAGGAAGAGGGAAGGATTAGTGCACAGTGATGGAGGGACTGAAAGAACAATGAAGCTGCAGTGTAATGAGCAAGAGAGAGCGATCCAGGTGAGGATGGGTAGACCAAATAATGGAGAACACTTTGGTCCTCAGCTTGGAGTTGGGAACTTTTTAAAGTGCAGTGGGTACTAACTGATAGGCTGTAAGCATGGGAGTGATATAATCCAAGTTATGTTTAAGAAATCACTCTGATTGGTGTACGGTCAAAAGGAAAGTAGGGATCACAGTTAGAAAGCTACTGCAATAGTGCAAATGAAAGATCAGGGTGGCTTGGGCTAAGGTAATAGTGGAGATGAGAAGTGGATGGAATCAGGATATGTTTTAGAGACAGCCCAGATGTGATGGACTGGTGTGGGGCATGAAGAAAGAAGAGGATGTCTAATGGGGAGTGGTTTGGGTAACTAAAGGGATGGATGATGGTGACACTTACTATGCTGGAAAAGACAAGAGAAAGAACAAGTTTTAGCCAAATGAAGACTGAGAAGGCTTTTAAATATAGGATGCAGTAGGTCAGAGGGGAGGTCTGGGCTGGAGATATAAAATTGGGAGTCATCACTCAACAGATCTTGTTTAAAGCAGCAGGACTAGGTGACATCACCTCTCATAGCAGCACAAGGGGGTATAGCTAGAAAAGGAAAGAAGAGAAAGGGAGAGAAGAGGTCAGGAAAACAGAGAGTCGGCAAAGGAGGCTCTGGTCTTCACGACTCTAATCCTTCCTTCATATTGCGGCCAGAGTGATGTCTCCAACACTCAGCTCTGATCATGACTCCTCCCTGCCTAAAGCACTCCGAAGTTCTCTATTGCCCTCTCAAGAAACTCCAAACCCTTAGCATGATATACAAACCCCTTCATGATCTAGACCTAACTTAACTTTACAAGTTCATCTTCCTTGCCCTTTATCATAGCACTTCAACATTGTGTTATGATTATCTGAGTACATTTCTGTTTGTGTTGTTAGATGTAACTTAAGAAAGACTATGTCATTATTACCTTTACATTTCCAATGCCTGGCATAGAGTAGATAGTAACATTTGTAGGAATGGAGGGAGGGAGGAAGGGAAAGGACAGCGGGGAGGAAGGAGGGAAGGAAGGGACTATTCGTCATGTGAGAACCTTCATAAAAAGAAGAAAGCATGACAATTAGCACCTGTGCCATCTTCTTCCCTGGCGTTTTTGGAGACTGTGAAATCAGGATGAAATGAGAAGAGCCCCATCTAGAGGTAGAAAGGTGCAGGAATGGACTCATGCATCTGAAGATTTTCTAGAAACAAACCGCTGACCAGGCAAAGCTGGAACTTACCTAAGCCAAACTAAACTTTTGTAGAAGCCAATTAATAGTAACGATATATAGAAATCAATTCACAATAAAAGCTATTTCTCAAATTCTCTATGGAGAAATCAGAACCAAAAAACACTGAGTGATCTGATCAATGAATGTATAATCTGCCGTTCCTCTTTGACAGTAAAGCCCTGATATTTGTGACTTCATACAACTGGACATTATGAACTTATTAGGAGGTTCTAGCTATTTCATATCATAGTGTTTCCATGATAAAATGATGCTTCTGTGCTTGAGGAAATCAACTGCTTCCACTATGACTGCACTTTTAGGAGAAACATCCATTAGAAAGGAAGAAGACCCTGAGTACACTAACACTCCTGCAGCAACGGGTGACTGATGTCTCAGACAAAACAGCTTCACATCTATCTGAACTTCATAACAAACTCACATGGACAACAACTCTGCTGATTAATTGTAAGTTGTCAACCAGAATTGCTGTTATTGAGTGGTTTTCCTTTACAGTTTAACAAAGGGTGGTGTAAATGATGGGATATGGATTGCAATTTAATCACTGTGCCATGCCCATGTGAGATATCACTGCAGAGGATATTTTTATGTTCCTGTTTTTATTTGGGTCCCACTGCTTCAGAAAACATACAGGTTTGCTTTGGCTATAGAACATCACATTCCATTCACTTATTCACGAAAGACCACATATATTGTGTTCATGGTTCAGTTTAAACCACTAAATAGTACATTAAATAGAAAGAAGTGTGGAACAGGAGTAAAAGACTGAATTCTTATCCCAGCTGTGTGATCTCAGGCAAGTCATATAATGGATTCAAACACTGGATTTCTGAAAGGTGAAACGGGGAGAGTTTTTGCTGCATTTTCCTCTCTCTCAAGTTACTGTGACAAACAAAATGGTGCATATGAAAGCATTTCTTTAAATTTTAAATAAAATTTTATTGAGGTATAAATTCACAGATCTTAAGCGAAAATTCACAGATTTCATAATGAAATTCACAGATTTTGAGTGTGCAGTTCAATGAGTCTTGGCAAATACATATACCTGTGTAACTCACGCTCCAGTCAACATAAAGAATATTACCACCATCCCAGAAAATTACCACAGGCCTCTTCTCAGCCAATACTCCCCACTCCTGCTTCAGATGCAACCGTATCTCTGATTTTTTCAATGCAGATTAATTTTTTTTGCTTCTTCTAGGAATTCAAATAAACAGAAGAATAAGAGCATGTATTCTTGTGTCTGGCTACATTCACTCAACATGTCTGTGAGATTTATTCACATTGTTATATGTATCAGTAGTTTGTACCTTTTTGGTTGTCAATATTCCATTATTTATCCATTCTGCATTTTAAGAGTAAAGTTTGATGAGTTTTGACAAATGTATACGCTTTGTAACCACGACAAAGCAAGAGAGTAGATTTTCATTACCCCTAGAAGTCTCTCGTACCCCTTTACCATCAGTCCCTCCTCCCAGCCATGACTCCAGGCACTATTGATCTCCTTTTTATCATGATAGTCTTGCCTCTTCTAGAATTTCATGCGAATGGAAACATACACTTTTGTGTCTGCTTTTACCTAGCATGATATTTCCGAATTCACCCACGCTGTAATATGATTGCATGAGTAGTATTCCAGTGAATAAATATATCCATTATATTTATTATTATGTATCCATTAACTAGTTTGTGGTACTTCAGTTGTTTCCAGCTTGAAGCTATTACAAATAAAACTGCTAAGAAAACTCAGGCACGTCATTCTGTGGACACACATTTTCATTTCTGTTGGGTAAATCTGCAAGAATGGGACTGTTCGGTCATAAAGCAACTATATGAGAAACTACTAAACTGTTTTCCAAAGTGGCGGTATCATATTTGCATTCCTCCCAGCAATGAATTAAAGTTCCAGCTGCTTCACATCATCGTCAACACTTGGTACTGCCAGTCTTTATAATTTTGGCCATTCCGGTGGGTATGTAATGGCATCTCACTGCAGCTTTAATTTGCATTTCCCTAAAAACTAAATAATGTTGAGCATCTTTTCATGTGCTTTTTTGTCATTTGTATATTTTCTTTACTAAGTATCTGTTTAGATCATTTGCACTTAAAAGCATCAGGTTGGGCCAGGCGCGGTGACTCACGTCTATAATCCCAGCACTTTGGGAGGCCAAGGCGGGTGAATCACGAGGTCAGGAGTTCGAGACGTAACATGGCCATAACATTGAACAAAATATTTATGATTTCTTTATTTAAGAAATATTGGCTGGGCACAGTGGCTCATGCCTGTAATCCCAGAACTTTGGGAGGCCAAGGCGGGTGAATCACAAGGTCAGGAGTTCGAGTCCAGTCTGGCCAACATGGTGAAATCCCGTCTCTACTAAAAATATAAAAAATTAGTTGGGCATGGTGGCAGGTGCCTGTAATTCCAGCTACTCAGGAGGCTAAGGCAGGAGAATCGCTTGAACCTGGGAGGCAGAAGTTGCAGTGAGCCGAGATCATGCCACTGCACTCCAGCCCGGGCGACAGTGCGAGACTCCATCTCAAAAAAAATAAATAAAAATCAGGTCATTTTTCTTACTGAGTTGTAAGAGTCCTTTTTATATTCTGGATACAAGTCCTTTATCAGATACATATTTTGCCAATCCCCTTACCTGGGCTATAACTGCATTTTTATTTTCTTTTGCACTGTCTTTTGAAGAGCAAAAATCTTTAATTTTAATAGTTTAATTCATCAGTACTTTGGGTTTGTACTTTTTGTGTCATATCCATGAAATCTTTGCCTAATCCAAGGTCATAAGATTTTTCTCCAAAAGTTTATTGTAGAGTTTTACAATTTTAGCTCTATGTTTGGGTATATCATCTATTTTGTGTTTTTTTTTTTTTATGAATAGTGTGACATAAGGATTAAAGTTCATTTTTTTCTATATGGCTATCCAATTGTTCCAATACTATTTGCTTAAAAGACTATCACTTCTCCCATTGAACTGGCAACTTTGACCCAAATTGACTCCATATGTAAGAATCTATTTCTCAATTTGCTTGTCCATCTTTATTCCAATATGATATTGTTTTGATGATTGTAGTTTTTAATATGTCTTGAAAACAAGTAGCATAAGCCCATCTAAATTTTCCTCTTTTTCAACACTGTCTTGTCTGTTCTAAGAACTTTGAGTTTCCATATAATGTAAGAATCAGCTTATTATGTGATTCTGTAGAACAATTTGAGGACAACTGACATCTTAACAATATTGAGTCTTATGATTCATAAGCATAGTTTTTCATATAAAGGTCTTACATGTATCTTGGTAAACTTACTCCTTTTATGTATTTACATGTATCTTGGTAAACTTACTCCTTTTATGTATTTATTTTTTTGAAACAGAGTCTTGCTATCTCATCTAGGCTGGAGTGTAGTGGCGATCTTGACTCACTGCAACCTCTGCCTCCTGGGCTCAAGTGATCCTCTCACCTCAGCCTCCCACGTAGCTGGGATTACAAGCTCGTGCCACCACATCCATCTAATTTTTGTAGTTTTTGTATTTTTCACCATATTGCTAAGGCTAGTAAACTTATTCCTAAGTATTTCATGTTGTTTAACACTATTGTAAATGATATTGCATTATTTAAATTTCTAATTATTTGTTGCTGGTATATAGAAATACAATTGCTTTTTTTGGTATATTGGCTTTATATTGTGCAATCTTGAAAAACTCTGATTAGTTCTATTCACTTTTTTGTTGGTCCTTTAAGATTTTCTACAGACGAGATCACGGTGACTGTAAAGACCATTTTACTTCTTCCTTTCCATTATTTCCTTTTCTTTCTTTTTCTTTCTTTACTGCATTGCCAAGAACCTCCAGTATAATGCTGAGTAGAAGGGGAGGGAACAGACATCTTTGCTTTCTTTCCAATCGTAAGGAGAACGCATACAGTTTTCACTAATAAGTATGATGTTGGTTGTTGGTTCCTCAAAGATTCCATTTATTTAGCTTGAAAAAGTTCCACTCTGTTCCAAGTTGGCTAAGAGTTTTCATCATGAATGAGTTGTATTTCTAATGCTTTTTCTTCATCTACTGAGATGGTCATATAGTTTGTCTTTTGGTCTATTAGTGTGGTGAATTACATTACTTGATTTTCAAAAGTTAAATTAATATTGCACTCCTGAAATAAACCCCACTTTGTCATAAAGTTTATTCTTCTATATATTGCTGGGTTTAATTTCCTAATATTTTTGTCAATGATTTTTGCATCTATCATCATAAGGGACTGATATGGTTTGGCTCTGTGTCCCCACTCAAACCTCATATTGAACTGTGATCCCCAGTGTTGGACGTGGGGCCTGGTGGGAGGTAACTGGATCATTGGGGTGGTTTCTAATGGCTTAGTACCATCCCCCAAGGGCTGTCTTGTGATAGAGTTCTCACGAGATTTGGCTGTTGGAAAGTGTGTAGCACCTCCCCCTTCTCTCTCTCTCTGACTCCTGCTGGCCATGTGAAATGTGCCTGCTTCCCCTTCATCTTCCACCATGACTGTAAGTTTCCTGAGGACTCCCCAAACATGCCTCCTGTAGAGCCTGCAGAACCATGAGCCAATTAAATCTCCCTTATTTATAAATTACTAGTCTCAGATAGTTCTTTATAGCATTGTGAGAATGGACTGATACAGGACACTGATAAATTTCCAGTAATACTTCTCTTTGGTTTGGGTATTAGGAAAATGCTGGATTCATAAAATGTGTTAGAAAGCATCATTTCTCTTCTACTTTATAACAACATATGTAGAATCAGTATTATTTCTTCCTTAAAAATTTGATAGAATTCACCAGTGGTCTTTTGGGTCTGAAGTTTGTTGGTAGGTTTTAAATTACAGATTTTATTTATTTATTTATTTTTTTGAGATGGAGTCTTGCTCTGTCACCAGGCTAGAGTGCAGTGGCGCCGTCTCGGCTCACTGAAACCTCCACCTCCCAGGTTCAAGCGATTCTCCTGCCTCAGCCTCTCGAATAGCTGGGATTACAGGTGCCCGCTACCACACACAGCTAATTTTATTTTGTATTTTTAGTAGAGACAGAGTTTCACCATGTTGGCCAGGCTGGTCTTGAACTCCTGACCTCAAGTGATCGGCCCACCTCAGCCTCCCAAAGTGCTGGGATTACAGGCATGAGCCACTGTGCCTGGCCCAGATTTGAAATTTTAAATAGATATAGGGCTCTTCAGTTTATGTATTCTTGTTTGGGCTTTTTTAACACCTTATATATGAATTATCAGGTAGTAGTTGTCTTTCTGTGACTATGCTACATTTCACTTAGCATAATTTCTTCAAGGTCCATTAACATTGTCACATGTGGTAGGATGTTCTCCTTTTTTATGGCTGAATAATATTCCATTGTATGTATATAGCACATTTTCTTTATCCACTCATCTGTCAATGGACATTTAGGTTGTTTCCGCATCTTAGCTATTGAACATGAGAGTGTTAATATATCTGAGACCCAGATTTCAACTGTTTTGGTAAACACCCAGAAGTGGGAATCCTGGATCATATGTTATTTATAGATTTATTTTTTTGAGGAATCTCTATACTGTTTTCATAATGGCTGCACTATTTTACATTACCGACAATAGTGTACAAGGGTCCCAATGTCTCCATTTCTTCACCAACAGTTATCTTTTTGTTTTTGATAACAGTCATCCTAACAAGTGTGAAGTAATATCTCATTGTGGTTTTGATTTGCATTTCCTGGATGATTAGTGATGTTAAACATCTTTTCATATACTTGTTAGTCATTTGTATGTCTTTTTGGAGAAATTTCTATTCAGTTCTTTTGCCTACATTTTGTTATTTCTTTTGTACTTGAGTTAAAGGAATTCCTTATATTTTTGGATATTAACCACTTATCACATATATTATTTGCAAATATGTTCTTCCATTCCGTAGGCTGCCTTTTCACTTTGTTTCCTTGCTGTACAGAGGCTCTTTAGTTTGATGTAGTCCAACTTGCCTATTTTTGCTTTTGTTGCCTGTGCTTTTGATGCTATATTCAAGAAATCATTGCCGGGTCGATAGATTGCAAAAAGTTTCTCCCATTCTGTAGGTTGCCCGTTCACTCTGATGATAGTTTCTTTTGCTGTGCAGAAGCTCTTCAGTTTAGTCAGATCCGATTTGTCTATTTTGGCTTTTGTTGCCATTGCTTTTGGTGTTTTAGTCATGAAGTCTTTGCCCATCCCTACGTCCTGAATAGTATTGTCTAGGTTTTCTTCTAGAGTTTTTATGGTTTTAGGTCTTACGTTTAAGTCTTTAATCCATCTTGAGTAAATTTTTGTATAAGGTGTAAGGAAGGGATCCACTTTCAGCCTTCCACATATGGCTAGCCAGTTTTCCCAACACTGTTTATTAAATAGGGAATCTTTTCCCCATTGCTTGTTTTTGTCAGGTTTGTCAAAGATCAGATGGTGGTAGATGTGTGGCATTATTTCTGAGGCCTCTGTTCTGTTCCATATATATCTGTCTTGGTACCAGTACCATTATAGTTTGAAGTCAGGTAGCGTGATGCCTCCAGCTTTGTTCTTTTTGCTTAGGATTGTCTTGGCTATGCGGGCTCTTTTTTGGTTCCAAATGAAATTTAAAGTAGTTTTTTCCAATTCTGTGAAGAAAGTCAGTGGTAGCTTGATCAGGATAGCATTGAATCTATAAATCACTTTGGGCAGTATGGTCATTTTGACGATATTGATTCTTCCTATCCATGAGCATGGAATGTTTTTCCATCTGTTTGTGTCCTCTCTTATTTCCTTGAGAAGTGGTTTGTAGGTCTCCTTGAAGAGGTCCTTCACATCCCTTATAAGTTGTATTCCTAGATATTTTATTCTCTTAGTAGCAATTGTGAATGGGAGTTCACTCATGATTTGGCTCTCTGTTTGTCTGTTATTGGTGTATAGGAATGCTTGTGATATTTGCACATTGATTTTGTATCCTGAGACTTTGCTGAAGTTGCTAATCAGCTTAAGGAGATTTTGGGCCGAGACCATGGGGTTTTCTAAAATACAATCATGTCATCTGCAAACAGAGACAATTTGACTTCCTCTTTTCCTAACTGAATACGCTTTATTTTTTTCTCTTGCCTGATTGCCCTGGCCAGAACTTCTAGTACTATGTTGAATAGGAGTGGTGAGAGAGGGCATCCTTGCCTTGTGTTGGTTTTCAAAGGAAGTGCTTCCAGTTTTTGCCCATTCAGTATGATATTGGCTGTGGGTTTGTCATAAATAGCTCTTATTATTTTGAGATATGTTCCATCAGTGCCTCCAGAATCCAAAAAGAACTTTACAAGAAAACAAATCTTTAAACAAATTTACAAGAAAAAAACGAACAACCCCATCAAAAAGTGGGCAAAGGATAGGAACGGACACTTCTCAAAAAA
Source organism: Symphalangus syndactylus (assembly GCF_028878055.3). Taxonomy (NCBI): domain Eukaryota; kingdom Metazoa; phylum Chordata; class Mammalia; order Primates; family Hylobatidae; genus Symphalangus; species Symphalangus syndactylus. Next base: position 151,138,977 of record NC_072427.2, on the reverse strand, counting down.
AGACATTTATGCAGCCAACAAACATATGAAAAAAAAGCTCATCATCAGTGGCCATTAGAGAAATGTAAATCAAAACCACAATGAGATACCATCTCACTCTAGTTAGAATGGCGATCATTAAACAGTCAGGAAACAACAGGTGCTAGAGAGGATGTGGAGAAATAGGAACACTTTTACACTGTTGGTGGGAGTGTAAATTAGTTCAACCATTGTGGAAGACAGTGTGGTGATTCCTCAAGGATCTAGAACTAGAAATACCATTTGACCTAGGAATCCCATTACTGGGTATATACCCAAAGGATTATACATCATTCTACTATAAAGACACATGCACATGTATGTTTATTGTGGCACTGTTCACAATAGCAAAGACTTGGAACCAACTGAAATGCCCATCAATGATAGACTGGATAAAGAAAATGTGGCAGGTATACATCATGGAATACTATACAGCCATAAAAAAGGATGAGTTTATGTCCTTTTGCAGGGACATGGATGACACTGGAAACCATCATTCTCAGCAAACTAACACAAGAACATAAAACCAAACACCACATGTTCTCACTTACAGGTAGGAGTTGAACAATGATAACACATGGACACAGGGAGGGGAACATCACACACCGGGGCTTGTCAGGGGGTGGGGGTCTAGGGGAGGGATAGCATTAGGAGAAATACCTAATGTGGATGATGGCTGATGGGTGCATAAAACCACCATGGCATGTGTATGCCTATGTAACAAACCTGGACATTCTGCACATGAACCCCAGAACTTAAAGTATATATATATATATATATATATATAAAAGAAAGAAATCATTGCCAAGATCAATGTCATAAAGCTCTCACCCTATGTTTTCTTCTATAAAGTTTCAGATCTTAGGTTTAAGTCTTTAATCCCTTTTTGAGTTGATTTTTTTGTATGGTGTAAGGTAGCAGCCCAATTTATTTTCTTGCATGTGGATATCCAGTTTTCCCAACACCATTTGTTGAAGTGACTATCCTTTCCCCATTGTATATTCTTGGCACCCTTGTCAAAGATTAGTTGACTGTATATACTTGGGTTTATGCTGGCCTCTCTATTCTGTTCCATTAGTCTACATGTCTGTCTTTATGCCAATAGCATACTGTTCTAATTAATGTAGCTTTGTGATATATTTTGAAACCAGAAGTATGATGCCCTCCAACTTTCTTTCTCAAGATTGTTTTGGCTATTCAGGATACTTTGTAACTCCAAGTGAATTTGGGGGTTGTTACATTTTTGTAAAAAAAATGCCACTGGTATTTTGATACACATTGCATTTAATCTGTACATTGCTTTGGGTAGTGTGGACATTTTAACAATATTAAGTCCTCTGATCCATGAACACATGATGACTTTCTATTTATTTGTATCTCCTTTAATTCCTTTCATCAGTGTTTTAGTTTTCAGTGTATAATGATTTCACTTCCTTAGTTTTTCCTAAGTATTTTATTCTTTTTGATGTTTTTATAAATGTGTTATTTCCTTAGCTTCTTTTTAGGAAAGCTCACTTTTCTAAGATGCAACTGATTTTTGTTTGCTGATTTTGTATCCTGCAACTTTATTAAATTTATTAGTTGTAACAGTGTTTGTGTGTGTGTGCACACGTGTGTGCACATGTGTGTAGAATTCTGGCACAAAGCTTATTGTCAGCTTTCAGTCTAGATATATGTTGGTTTTGATGGGTCTCTAAATGACCCACTGGTGTGAGAGAATTCCATTCCTAGCTCCTTCTAAATGCGTCTGCAAACTTCTCTTTGTGTTAACATCTTCCTTTCTCTGAAATAAAACCATCCATTATCAAGACTCCTAGCAAAAATTTTGCTGTCAGCTTTCAGGACTGGATACTTGTAGGTTTTGCTGGGTCCTTAAAAGGGCCACTGTTGAGAGATAATTCCCTCCTCGTTCTTTCTAAATCCCAGCCTGCAAATGTCTCTTGGTTCCCTTTGGATTTCCTTGCCCTGTACTGCAGTCTATAAACTGCCTCCAGTCAGTAAGCTGAGAAAATCATAGGGCTCACCTAATTTGTTTCTCATCTTTCAAGGGATCAAGGTCCTATACTGCCTGTTGTCCGATGTCTTCTAATTCTGTGATACAGGAGGGCAACTGCCAAAGTAGTTGATCCTATTCTAGGTCTCTTATGTGCATACTAATTCTCATTGTAGCCCATCGAAATGGAAGCTTATGGTCATGGCAGAAGGCAAAGGGGAGCCAGTGTGTCATACAGCGAGAGAGGAAGCAAGAGAGATGCCAGGCTCTTTTAAACAACTAGCTCTCACATGAACTGACAGAGTGAAAACTCACTCATTACCATGGGGTGGGCACCAAGCCATTCTTGAGGAATCCACTCCCCTGACCCAAACACCTCCCACCAGGCCCCACCTCCAACACTAGGGATCACATTTCAACATGAGATTTGGAGGGGACAAACATCCAAACCATATCACCTGGGGATTTGAATGCAGGAAGTCTGGCCCATGGTTTTAATCACTCTACTGTATGGACTCTCAAGGAAGTATTAGAAATATAAAAATATCTAAAGCATACTAAGATATTTAAAAATCTCTAAAGATACTAAGATATTTAAGATATTTAGGAGTAAGATGTAGCCCTGATCTCAAATTTAAGTAAGAGGATGAATGCAAAGCTCTGGGCTGTAGATAGGAGTTATTTTCATGCCTACAGAATGGTCTGGGCTTTTACTCAATCAGTGCAGAATAGGTGCAGGGTGGGGGGTAGGTATTCCATAATAACTAAGAGACATCATTGATAGGGGAGACAAGAGGGTGAAACATGCTTCCAATAAAAAGAAGAGTGCCCCTTGAACTAACCTTGACAACATCAATATTCCAAAGAGTGATGTGTTCAATTTGTCCAGCAAGGCTGAGAGTCAGCAGTTTGCAGGACAGACCTGATTGTCTAGAGAGCAAATCAGAGAGGATACTTTGCAATTAGAGAAGCTGCCATGAAGGCAGGAAAGTCAGGGTTCTATAGAAAAATAAGTAACTGCTGATTGTATAGAATGGCTGCTGTCTCACAACGAAAAGTAACAGACCTGATGTCTGACTTACTCTCCACATTGAAAAAACTGTCTCTATTAATCGTCCTCTTAGAATTATTCCCTCTGGCAGTGAATGGGGTCTTCACAGTTCATTGAATCTATGCACTTGCCTGAAAAACATCAGTCTTAGATGCTTCAGAAATGTCAAGAGTTCAGGGGGTAAATGCTATTTTACATTGTAAATGTTTATCACTATCCTTTTGAAAGTAATCACTAAGGAGGCTCCCTAAAGGGTGACTTATCCTTTAGTGGCTGGTTATTGTCTTTTTTTTTTTTTTTTTGACTCAACTTCTTACAGGATGAATTTCTCAGCTATATTAACACTGTACCAGGAATTTATTTATTCGGTTGAAAACCTCTCAAGTCTTCTGTATATATTTACGCAATAGGCTTTATAACACCTTGTCTTGCTTATCCAATACCTTGGAGGCAGGCTGCTCTACTCCAAGAGATGTGTCCCTGTAAACCTTCAGTATTTTATTTTATTTTTTAATGTAAATGCCTCTCTCAGTCAATCTATCTTCCTTTTGTGTGATGATGTTTGGGGCTTCTTTCTATCCTTGGGTTGAAAAATGTACTTTCCATCTGTAGCAGTTATTAATTTATTGTCTTTCAGCTCCAAGCCCAATTTCTTCATCCTACTTTGTAAGACTGGGGCTGAACTCTCCAGGCCATATTTTTCCTTTGCCAGCTGGCTCCATGTTAGGCTTTGACAATAGGAGTGTGGAAGGAACAATGCACGGCTGGAAGAGAGGCCTTTTTCTTCTTCATCTAGTTTTCTGTTTTCCCATGCAGTGGCAGGCAGATCGGCATGCGGTTATCCTGGTCAGGGTTTACAGCAGTGGCAGGATGCCCTATGCAGTTTAACAGCGGGTGCCCTTCAGCAAGTTTCCTTGGCACCAGGACTACAGGCAGCATGTTCCTGTAACAACCAGGAACTCTCCTCAGAGGTCTGAATCCAGCCTTGCAGGGACCTTTTCTACTAGTTTGTAAGTTCCTTCCTTGTTCATTTTTCCCTTAGTCTTAGGTGTAGTAGCCACTTTCTGCAGTTAACTGCCTTGCTGCTCCTTAAGAGTTCTTTTCCCCTTTTAGTAGTTAACAGAACTTTAGTCAACAATTCTTTAAATTTAATTTTCCCTGTCCAAATTTCTGCTGTGATTTCTGTCCGTTGCTTGAACTCTGATACAACATCTAAGGACACTTTGGTCTTTGATTCTTATTTTTGAAAGATGGTGACAAGAATAAAGGAGTTCTGTGTGTGTGTGCGCGTGTGCACGCACACTTGCCATTAATATAGATTTAAAAGCAGCAGAATAGCACAGTGGATAGTACAGGGTACTAAAGCCAAATTGGCTTTGCCACTTCCTAGCTATGTGCCCTGGGGTGAGGTGAGTTGCCTCAGTGTCCTCATCTGTAAAATGGAGATAGAGTGGCTAGAATATACCCAGTTAAATTTGAATTTCAGATAAATCACAAATAATTTCTTAATATAAGTATATCCCAAATATTGTACGGGTATCCTTCCTGTATTCTTATTTGCTAAATCTGACAAGACTAGTATTACATCATAAAAGGTTAAATTAAGGCCGGGTGCAGTGGCTCACGCCTGTCATCCCAGCACTTTGGGAGGCCAAGGTGGATGGATCACCTGAGGTAAAGAGTTCGAGACCAGCCTGGCCAGCATGGTGAAACCCTGTCTCTACTAAAAACACAAAAAATTAGCGGGGCATGATGGCAGGCGCCTGTATTCCCAGCTACTCAGGAGGCTGAGACAGGAGAATCGCGTGAACCCAGGAGGCAGAGGTTGCAGTGAGCCAAGATCATGCCATTGCACTCTAGCCTGGGCAACAGAGCAAGACTCCACACACCTCCTCCCCACCACCAAAAAAAAAAAAAAAAAAAAAAAAAAAAAAAAAGGTTAAATTAGTTAATATATATGAAGGGCTTGGTAACAATCACCCACCCAGTAGTTAGTAGCCCTTTTGTTTCTTTGCTACAGTGTACTCGCACCGTTTTTTTCAGGGACACTCTGCCATGAATTATAATGCTCCTGCATCATCTATTGATCCCTCTAACTGCATTTCCCACAGCTCCCCGCCAACCCCCATCCTTCAAAGCAGCAAGGCCAGGCAGTCTTTTCGGGCAGGAGTGGTTACTGATTAGACTGGAATATGCATCTGACCCAAGGTAGCTCAATCATAGACTGGGATTCAACCCATGAGGCAGCCCAACAAGAAGGATGTTGTCCAATAAATGTAGTAGGATTCTACGTTAAGCAGTCAGAATTTAGGTTGGGAAATACAGAGGGAATGGATCAGTGAGTACCAAAGGAAAGAAGGGCAGATATGCAGAGATGAGAAAATTTGTCATGTGAGATGGTTCCAAAGGGAGAGAAAGAGGGCAGGTATCTTAAAAACTGCTGAAATCCTGATATTTCTTTCCAGCTCCAGTTCTTATGTAGTCCTACAATAAACTCCTTTTTCTGCTCTTTGCAAACAAAACACACACACACACGCAAACACACAATCGAGTAAATAAGCATTCCAACTTCATCTAACAAATTGTGTGCTAGGCACTATTAGAGAAGGTGGGGATAGACTTGAGAAGCAGCACCTCTCTCCGAAGATCTTGGAGTCTAGACAGTGGGGAATGCAAGGAAGACTTGCGTATAGTAAGGGACAATATAAATGTTCTCATGCTAGGAAACTATGAAATGGGAGCAAATCTCTCCTTTTCTTGCTCTGACTTCTAGGCATTGAACTACACCAACATTTGGTGTCATGTCAATGTTCTGAGATTACAATTATGGAAAAGTAGAAGGAACACAGGAAGCAGAAAGCCTTCAGTACTAGGAAAAGCAAGGTATTTTATAGCTTAGGGCCATGTGAGTATAAACACCCTATTTTTTTAATGTATAGATGTGTAATTTGATGTGTGTATGTGCACATGTATACACGCACACATAGATATTATAGACATAGTAAAGCAAAATGGATCTGCCACATCTGTAATGTTTACGAGACAACCAGACAACACCCCTCTGCTGGATCACACTCATGTTTCCTACGATTTCTAAGTATTGTGAATGGCTGAATTATTCTTAACCAAAGGCTTGGGGGGTCACATAAAAGAGGACAAAGAAGGATGGGGAGAGGTGGCACTGATGGTGTAAGAAGCAGGCACCAGGAGGTAAAAATGCAATAGAAGCCAAGAATCATACTTGGGAGACACAGCTAGAAGATTGCCTAGAAGTGCGTGAAGCTGGCAAACCTACTGGAAAGGTTTTGCATATTCATTAGCTCAGGATATGTCCATCTCAGTGCTAACAAATAAGCAGAAACTTAGCTGTGCCCCTAGTGGAACTCAGTGGCATATTTACAAAATAGATTAGCACACTGCAAATCTGTGTGCTGTGATGTATATCTATGTGAGCAGAGGACAACTGTTTTCTCTTGTTTGAAGAATTTGCAGGGCCACTTTCTCTCTCGAGGCCTCCAACTCCTTGTTAATACGCAGGACTACACACAGGAATCCTGACTGAGGAGAGTCAACATGGTCATAAGAACCTCCCCCAAAATATTTTACTCCTCCCTTGGTCAATCATTCCAACTACCTACAATGTTTTTTCCTCCAGAAATTTATCCCTACCTTTTTGATCTAGTAGCGATGATACCACGAAGAGATTATTACAGGTGAATGATGGAATGCTGCTATTCATTCACAGACATTTATTAAGCCTACTCAATGCCAGACTATACCGTTAGAGACACAGTACTTATTATAGCCCAGGCTGCATCCTGTGCCCTCTATATAGGTTAACTCACTTCACCATCACAACAGCTCTGAGAGATAGGTACTTTTACTGATGAGGAAACTGAAGTACAGAGAGGTCACACAGCCAGCTAGTGCTCGAGGCAGGATTGAAACCCAGGCTGTCTGGCTTCAGAGTCTATATTGCTAATGATTATGCCATGCTACCTTGAATACAAATGTCTAGCATAGGTCTCATCCTCTAAGAATTTAAAAGTCTAGTGGGTGTAGGCTGGGCATGGTGGCTCACGCCTGTAATCCCAGCACTTTGGGAGGCTGAGGTGGACGGATCACGAGGTCAGAAGATCGAGACCATCCTGGCTAACATGGTGAAACCTCGTCTCTACTAAAAATACGAAAAACTAGCCGGGCGTGGTGGCGGGTACCTGTAGTCCCAGCTACTCGGGAGGCTGAGGCAGGAGAATGGTGTGAACCCAGGAGGCAGAGCTTGCAGTGAGCCGAGATCGCACCAATGCACCCCAGCCTGGGCGACAGAGTGAGACTCCGTTTCAAAAAAAAAAAACAAAACAAAACAAAACAAATAAAAAAGGTCTAGTGGATGTATCCCTAGTCTGTCATCCTTTCAAAATGAGAGTTCCAAGTTCCAGCTCCTCCTGCCCTCTTTAAGCATGGAGGATGCAGTGGTTGGACACCAAGATAAAGGCCACTAAAAATAAACCTGCATTTCCTTTTCAGCTTCCCACTGTAGAACAGGCTGATAACCACAGTAAATGATAATTGGAAGATCTTCTCGGGCTTTGTAATAACAAAACTTCAACTGAAGATTGCTTTAGGGTGATTTATTTGATCCAAGAAAATGATGCACAAATTAAACCACACTTTCCCAGTGAATTACACTATAATTGCAGGGAGGGAATTTATTACTTTCTTTAAAAGGAGTCTGGGCAGATGAACACATTTGGTAGAAAAACAACTCAATGCAGACAGCCCATGGGCAGTGTGCATTACAGGTTTAAGTATTTGCTATTACTGAAACAGCAGCTAAATACACCTCAGCGTTGGTCCGCTAGGATCCAAGTCTGATCAAAATTTCCACACAGTGGGTTAATGATCCAAGCTGAGAACAAAATGCAACTGGAGAAGTGGAAAATAAACAGTCAAAGGCACTGTTGACAGCGAGATCCTATTTCCAGTGGTTCAGAGGCCAGAAAGGGAGGGATGAAAGTTAACTCTGCAGATGGATGAAATGCTAGAGTCCCCAGGTTGCAGGGCAGTAACATAAGCTCAGATATCCGGGCCCTAAGTACCTCTATAGATCCTGGCACCTGACAACCTCCTCACCCTAACAGACAACCTAGGGAACTGCCTGTTTTCTGCAGGCACTAAGCAGTAGTTGGGATCGAGGCAGGTAGGACTAAGCAGCTGGGATGCCAGGGCCGATCTTCCATGTAGCTGAGGTTTTCAGTTCCTCATACAGTCCAATTTATGTCTCACTCATTCCAGTAACAGGGCTTGCTATTCTCTTTTTGGATACTAATGTCTTTGGGCTCTCCTCCTTAGAATCTTTTTTAAGTTTTGTATTTTCATGAGTGAGAAAACCCACTGTGTCTCGGTGCTGGGCTTTGGGGTCAGACAGATGTGAGTTTACATCCTTCTTTGCTGTCTAAGCTCGGACAGGTCACAATCTTAGCTTTAGACTGCTTATTTGCAAACTTCGGTTGATAATGCCCAGTCCACTGAATTGTGTTAATTGAAATAATGTATATAATGAGAAATCATTATTCTGTTATTAAGGAACATTCATGTGTGACTCGTAAGACCTATGTTTCTAAAGAAAGGTAAAAATGGTATACTAACAACATAAATAAACCCAGACTACTAAAATTTCTGAGTTGGGAGAGACTTTGGAGATCACCTGGGATAGAAAGGGTGCTGAATAAAAAAGAGGGTGGAAAAGAGGAAGGTGAGGAATTGAGGTATTTCAAAGACAAATATCATCTTAATTCATTCTCACACACACAAAAAATCTTTCTTGAACGTCAACCGCGTGCAAGGCACCATGCTAGACATTGTCATTGCCTAAAGATTGCTAGAATCTAGTAGCGCAGATAAGGTACGAACCCATCTTGTGCTAAGACTTATGAGAGAGTGGTTCTAAGGACAAGCACATGTACTCCTGGAGGGAGATCAGAAAGGTAGTTTCTGTGTCACACCTACCCTGGCAGGTTGCCTCGTCCATCTGCCAGTCTTTCCTTCATTAAAGGTCCCCAAGAAAAGCAGTTTCATAGCTGTCCCTGGTCACCAATTCCATGCCTCAAACTGTGATAGGCAATTCTTTCTAAAGTCTAACTGACACATCTTGTGCCATGGTTTAAATCCAATTCCTCTTGTCTGTTCTCAAAGAAGATGGAGAGCAGCTGGCCCCCACCTTCTGCATAATAACCCTCTCAGGGGTTGGACACTGTCATTAAGTTGCCCTTGAGGTCTGGATTCATTATCCATTGTGGGCTGACTGAAAAAACAGAAGATGAAGACGTATTTCATTTTCCTGGCAAATGGGTTCCTGTGGGAATGTGGTGACACAGAGGACCGTGCAAGTTGCCTTTGGCCATGGACAAGACGTTGGGGTAGGCAGCTGCAAGGCGGTCAGTGATTTTCTCCCAAGGATAGATAGACTAAGATGCATCCTGGGAACACTTCATCACTACTGTCACCCACAGAAGTTCATCCTAAAACTTCAGTTGTAGAGAACAAGGGAAATGTGTGCCCTATCTACACAACCATCTTCTTAGAGAGAATCAGGCAGCAAAATGAGGAGTAAAGAGAGAAATAAAGACTGTATTTTACTTCAGTCCTAACTAATTTTATCTCATTTTGTCAGTTATTTAAAAAGATACACTTATTTATGTATTAATCATACTTTTTATTTTCTAAATTTTATAGTGCCCTGTTGGCCAGGGACACACTGGCCCTCCCAGGGCTGGCTAATTCCTAGATAGCAAAGGACTCTGCTGAGGGTGTCTTTCATATGCACACCAAACAATCCAAAGGCCATACCTCCAATCACAACTTTAACTCTCATACAGCAAGCCAGTATTTCCCCTGACCTAAACCACCCCAGGACCAGGTGTCAAACAACCAGAGATTACCTTTATAATCCAGGGCCTGCTGACATTACCAAAACTACTATCCAACCCCCAAACTTGCTCATATTTGCCTTCCTTGTCTCATCTATTACTTCCCTGGAAAACCAAAATAAATGCTCTGGGCCATGCTTTCCCCTCTCACCTCCTTCTACCTCCTGACTGACCCTGATACTTCCCCCACATGGCCCTGCATGGCATGGCATGGACCCTTCTCTTAAGTATAAGAAAGAAAACTTCTTTCAAACTCTGTGTCTGTCACCTTATCGTACCTGATTAAAACAAATCCTGAGTATCTTAGCCTGTTTTGTGCTGCTATTAAAAACAAAACAAAACAAACAACAACAACAAACCTGACAGTTCTCTCACAGTTCTGGAAGCTGGAAATTCCAAGATCAAGGTGCCAGCATCTGGAAAGGGCCTTCTTGCTGTGTCCTCACATAGCAGAAGGTAGAAGAACAGGAGAGAGCAAACCCACTACCTAGAGTGCTTTTTATAGCAGTATTAATCCTAAACACCTTCCAAAAGGTCCTACCTCCCAACTGTTGTATTGATGGTGAAGTTTCCAACATGTGAATTTTGGAGGGCACAGAAACATTCAAACCACAGCGCTGGATAAAAATCTGGAAACAATTAATCACATCTTAAATCATTTAGATAATATGCCTCAAATTGTAGTAATATTAAACCACAAAGTACTTAATATTGTTGGGGTAATATTGCCCATTGCTGAGGCAGTAACTTCCAATCTAAGGAGTACTTTGTTATTTGCAAATATTGACCATTAAGCTTCCTTGTATTTTGTTATACTTCTCTCCCAGAAGTTCAACATTTGACAGACATCAGCTTTCAGGAGGTATTCAGAGGTAACTCATTCATCATTTACCTGTCTAATGGTGTTCAGACAGATATATATTTTCTGTCCTTTAAGAACTCTATGAAAGGAAACTAGATTTTTGTTAAGTACAAACAATATTTATATAGTACGCAAACATATCATTCTTTTGCTATCATCAAAACAAAAAACATCCATGGACATGCATCTTAATTTCCTTGTCAGAATTTCCATCTTCCTTTTTTTCTTTTCTCTCTTATTTTCCACATCGTGCTGTCAGTACTCCTTGATTTCCATCAGAGGCTCTTTCCATGCACTTAACCTTTAAGATAAAAAGGCCTTTGTTCTAATCTACCTTCACATACAGCAAATCCCATTTTTGTTTGTATTGTAGCTTGTCTCCTCAGACCAGATTGACATGGGGACCTTCATGTACAGCAAATCTCATTTTGCTGACAGCAAATCTCATTTTGAAAGCAAGAGTCTTGGCTAAGTGTCTTGGTCAAAATCATACACCAAGGTACACAATGAATTCAGGACTTTTGACTTTTGGCAACCGATGGGAATCTTGGGCAATAACATTTGTTACAGGCTAAATGCCCCCAAATTCCTATGTTGAAATCTTATCCCCCATGTGACAGTATTTGGAAGTGAAACTTTTGGGAAGTAATCACATCTGCAGGCACCTTGATTTTGGACTTCCCAGCCTCCAGGTCTGTGAGAAATAAGTTTCCACTTAAGCTGCCCAGTCTGTGGTATTCTGTTAATAGTAGTCCAAACTAGGACAATGTTCTTCCTAAAAAAATATAATACCAAATCTGAACAGAGGTGTAGAGATGGGATGAAATGATCTTTTAAGAAGCCTTTCAGTCTGAATGTATTTTCTAATAATATCCTGCTAAAGAGTAATCTAGTGATTAAATAATATATCCAGGTATGGTTACTGTAACCCAAATCTCAAGTGCATCCCTGGATATTTACTGCAGACCTCTATACTTGCCCAATAGTATACTTTTATGTCCTATGTGGTAGACCAATTTTTGGATAGCACAAAGGAGAGAGGGATGACTAACAGTTAGGTAATAGAATTAAGATAAAACAATTTTTTTGAAGCTGGAATAACGGGTTAATACCAGTAAGATAAAATTTAATAGGGACGTTGCTTCTGTTACGTCTGAGTCACAGTCCCTTTCCCGGTGAAAAGACTTTTGCAATTTATTACATATGGTTTAAACCCTGCATCTTCCTTAACATTATTACCCTAAGCACTTTCTCATGTCACTAAATATTCTTCAGAAAGATCATTTTCACAGACTCATGTTAATCCATCTTGTGTTTATATTTAATATTACCCTATTTTTGGCCATGTATGTTGCTTCTAATTATTTATTAGAATTACATATTAGGCTACAGTATTTTGTATAAAAAATAATTTAACAGGGACAAATGTAAAGGTCTTTGTTTAGGCTCAAAACCTCAATCATATAATTATAGATTCTATTTTTCTGGGCTTCTAGAAATTTTTAGAAAAAAAATCTGTGATTTTTTTGTTAGTGACAAGTGCAATATTCCTCAATAGTGCAACCAGTATGAGGTTAATGTCAGGAAGACACATTAGTTCCACTGTACTCTGTGATAGTCACATTACAGCTCAAATATAGTATCTGTTTCAGATGTCACCCTTCATAAGCAACATGGAGAGATATTTAAAAGACATCAATACAGTTTGAGAATTTATCAGATGAGGGATAGCTGAAAGAAGGGAGGGATTTAATACTGAAGAAGAGAAGACATTAGGTCATAAGATCTTAGATTTCAAATACAGGAAGGAATATGCTGGGGAAGCTTATATTTACTCCAGTGACTGAGAGCTATATATAAGGCACATTTCAGATGTGGCCTAGAGCAGTTAAAAAAAAAAAAAAAGAAAAACCCTCCAAAAGCTAGGGACACCATAATGAATTTTAATAGACTACCTTCTTCCCACTGAGGACTGTAAGATTGGAAGGGCTGGCTAAAATCAGAAATGGTATGAGTTAGAAACAGCTGGTTCCTCCTCTTCTGCGTATTCTTGGATGTTAGCATTCTTCAAGGTTCCATCCTTGACCTCTCAACACTTTCCACACTTATCTTGGGTGAACTCAGCCACTTCTATAGCTTTAACAACCACTTATCTAAAGGTGGCTTTTACATCTATATTTCTAGCCCTGATTTTTCTCTTTGAGTTCCTTACCATCTAGAGAAGTCTTTACCAAACCATGGCAGGAATTAAGCCAGCTTCAGGATGCTTGCAATCAGAAACCGAAAGGCCACCAGAACTCTCCTATCTCTCATATTTGCTTCTCTCTGTGTTAGTTTCAGTTTTCCCTACTGAATACCAGCTTCTTACACATATAAAAGACAAAACCACTAGCATCTCTAGAGTTGCAACTTCCCAGATCCATCATCAGATTTCCCTTAGTGACAATTCAAAATTCAAAAATACCAGGGAAGAGGTCAGATTGGGTCACGCACCCATACTTGGTTCAAACCCTGTGGACCAGCATAGAGTACGAGACACTATGACTGAACCAGCTTGCATCTAGTAGCCACCCCTAGAACAATCACTACAGATAAGGAGATAGCGTCCTGTATTCTAAAAGGTGGGAACAGAGGCAGGGGTAGAAAGCAGCTCTTCTTAGGTTCACATATACAAGTTGAAGCAGGGGAGAACAGGTTACCACTGCTGTTCCAGGAAAAAAGAGCAGTGCCCACTGCACTCTCCAATCATGCTCTGTCTTCCACATTGTTAACCTCCACTAATGACGTCTCTACACACCCAGTCTTACAAACTGCACCCCAACTTCTTAAAAACTCTCGTCAGTTCCTCAAACAAAACCCAAACTCCTTAACTTAAAATACGAATCCCTTTCCAACCATGCTTAACATTTTTTTTTTCTCTCCCCAAATTATTCTGTTCCATTCCCACTCCCTGCTTTCCCCACACGACCATGTGTTGCTGCTGCACACGCTTCAGACACACAGGGCCCTCTCCTAGCTCTACACACTGGTCCGTGATTTGTAGGGATTGGATTGTCCTTTTTCACTTCTGTCACATGCTATTTTCCTACAAGATTCAGGTAAAATGTTGCCTTATTACCCTGAGGTTACACCTACCCTACTCTCCAGGAATAGCTGATCCCTTGGCTTTTTGCATTTCCCGTGATAGGGAATTCATGTGTCTGACGAGCACTTAGCACATGGAATTATTTGTTTGATTACACAACTGTCTCCTCAGTAGGCCAAGAGCTTCCGGAAGGTAAGGACCACACCTTGTTCATCTTTGATGTTAATCCAGCACAGGGCCTGGCATATAACTGCTGGCACAGAGTGGATAGTAAATAAATATTTAATAACTAAAGCAATAATTTAAAACTTCTAATTTTAAGATTCATTTGGTAGTTTTAATACCTGCAACCACATAATAACAAAACTAAGACTTCCTTCCTCTCTCTTTCTTCCTTCCTTCCAGAAATGAGAGTGAATTAATGGATAATGAATGTTTCCTTTGTTTTCATTATTTCTATCCAAAATATTTCAAATTTATCCAATTCTATTGCAGCACCCACCACCAGTATTGTCATCAACTTCTGAACCATTTTCCCTGTCATTAGTCCAAAATGGAGATATATTTTATTTTCCTTGGGTTTGAAAATATACACTAAATCTATGACAATCTAGATATTATAAAAGTATCAGGTGACTATTGCTGCTTCTGTTGAAGTTGGCAATGAAAAGTATAAGAGATATACAAAATCATACTATCCTTATCCATAACCCTGTCCGGCCCCCTGGTCCACTAACGATTTTCTGGAATGGATGAGAAACAGATATGCCTGGAAGCCAAGGGAAATGGACGTTAATAACTCAGAATCACAGACTTGTTCTCATTTATGTTGCCTGGCCTTTCTGTGGCTTGTTTTTTCTCCCCTGCATGCCAAGTTCCTTACTTATGTTTCTTGAGAAGCGAAGGATACCATGCCACTGCAGTATGACTTCTCCCAGCCTAGCAGGGGCTTACTCATGGCCCCACAGAGGCCCTTCTCCTGGAACAGGACAGCCAGCAGTGATTATTGTATCTAAGTATTGAGCAACTAGCATATGTCAGACATTGTGCTAAGTGCTCCACATACTCACACAGCCTCAGGTAATTCTCACAACAGCATTCAAATGTGAGGAAACAGCAGTTCTGAGAAGCTGGTCAACTTCTCCAAGGCTACATGGCTAGAAAGTAGCAAATCCGGGGCCGGGCGCGGTGGCTCACGCCTGTAATCCCAGCACTTTGGGAGGCGGAGGCGGGCGGATCACGACGTCAGGAGACCATCCTGGCTGACATGGTGAAACCCAGTCTCTATTAAAAAAATACAAAAAATTAGCCAGGCGAGGTGGCTGGGCGCCTGTAGTCCCAGCTACTCGGGAGGCTGAGGCAGGAGAATAGCGTGAACCCCGGGGGGCGGAGCCTGCAGTGAGCCGAGATCGCGCCACTGCACTCCAGCCTGAGTGAAAGAGCGCGAGACTCCTTCTCAAAAAAAAAAAAAAAAGTAGCAAATCTGGGTCTGTTGCTAGCATCACCTGACTCTAAAACCTGTTTTTTATGAGAACACATTGCTTTTCAAACACAAAATCCTGACACATACCTTTCACGATGCTACTCTCTTGCTACAAAAATTCTTTAAATGAACAATATCAGTGCTAAGATCTTGCATATATGGTGGTAGCACAACACGATTACATTGGAAGACAGATCACTAGACTGGGAATCACACTGCCTGGGGTCTCTGCCTGGTTCTGACATGGAAACATGATCGCAGGCATTCAGTTCTTCCTGTCTTCCACAGTCACAAATTATTTGGCCTCACCTCAATTTTGTAGGAAGAGTATAAAAATTATACCTATAAAATATTTGTGGTATACCAGTTCAAGTCCTAAGACTTTGAGAGAAGGATTTCAGAAACATCTGGAGCTGATACGTCCTGTGTTTCAATTTGAAGCTAAGTTTATGGCCCATCTTTTCTGACACACATTTTTTTAAAAAGAGCATAGAATATCATATCTCAGAGGGCATATTGTGTTCTGAGGTGTTAACTTTAGAATGTTGAGAACCCGAGTTTTTGTGCCAAGAAGGCAGGCAAAACTTGGGGGCTCCACAACTTAAGCATGATGGAGAACACAGCCAGGAGGCAGTGCCAGAGGTGAGTAAGAAGCTGGGGAGTACAGCCAGAAAAACGTTAGGGGATTAAGAATCTTTCTGGCAAGGTGAGGGATGGGTGGGCTGAAGAAGTAAGGTTGACAGGGAACTCACTGGTAACAGTCTTTTTGTGTACGGCCTCAGAAAATGGCCAACGATCTTTTTCTAAATTAAATTAAATTAATGCAACTTCATCTGAGGAAAGAAGGAAAACAGATTAGATGACAGTATGTGGTATGGTTATTTAAGAAGAATTTTCACCAGGCAAAATTCTAAAATATTAGACTAGGTTCCTATTTGGAAGATGTGCCCTTTTCCTGGCAGTTATTATAAACGGGATAAATACCTATGTCGGTGGATTTGACCAGGGGTTGTCCCACCTGGTGGCAGGGACTAGATAACTTCTGGAAGGTCCTTTGACCCTGCTCTCTAAAATGTAGCTATGAACTCAGCGACCAGTTTGTTCTGCCAGTTCCGAAGCAAGATGTTGCCACCTAGCGTCTGCTGTTGTCACACGCAGTAGCACCTAACTGCCTACATACACTTTCATTAGAAAAGCCCTGATAATGTAGTGTGTCCTTCAGTCGGACAAAATAGGCCTAAACACTAAAGCCATGTGGAAAATGGAATCAACATTGAATTATTTGTTAAACTAGAATATTCTTTTGAGAAGAATGTAAGAGCAGTCAGCATAGCACTGAATCATGAAAATCCAGGGTTCACCTACGTTGCCTGTGGGTCAACTATGTAAACAGCTACAGAACATGCAGAGAACTCGTTCTGAGTGTCTTTAATGTATAGATATAGACCCAAGCAGTGGAATATACGAGGAAAGAAATTACAGATCAAGGCCAGGCGCGGTAGCTCAAGCCTGTAATCCCAGCACTTTGGGAGGCCAAGGTGGGCGGGTCATGAGGTCAGGAGATAGAGATCATCCTGGCTAACACAGTGAATCCCCGTCTCTACTAAAATTACAAAAAAATTAGCCGGGCGTGGTGGCAGGAGCTGTAGTCCCAGCTACTCGGGAGGCTGAGGCAGGAGAATGGCGTGAACCCAGGAGGTAAAGGTTGTAGTGAGCTGAGATCGCACCACTGCACTGCAATCTGGGTGATAGAGCGAGACTCCATTTCACAAAAAAAAAAAAGAAAAGAAAAAGAAATTATAGATCAAGGTAAGAACCAGTTTTCTAGCATTCAGAATTGTCTACAGTATGTAGCATTTCCTAATCACTGGAAGTATCCAGTACAAGCTGGAATACTTGTGGGAAGGCTGAAGAAGGCATTTAAACTAGCAAAATGGTTAACTGAAACACAATTTTATCCAAGACTTCTTATCCAAGACTTGGAGAACCTTGAAGGCAGAGATTTCACTATTGTGTCCTGTGTTTAGGATCGTGCCTGGTATGGAGTGCAGGTACTCACTTGGTGGTTTGAATGAGTAAATATATTCTCTTACAATTTCCCAGGAGGAAGAAAAGTAGCCCAAATAAAAGCTAGACAAGTTGAGAACAAAAAGAACAGCCTCTGACATTTAGAAACTGGCCTGGTACTCACAGCTAAGGCATGTTATTCTGATGAACCTAAACTATCTCACCAAAAACCAACCTCTGACAAGGTTATTCTGAGACTACAATAAAATGAGACAAAACAAGGTCATTTCATAATTGTGTCTAAGAACAGACAAAAATAAGGTCACTGTGCCACCCACAGAATACCAACCACTTCTCTCAGCCAGATGAGCAACTGCTTCTGCTTTGCTAATTACAGCTTATCCTTGGCTAGACTTCCCTCTCTATAGATAAGATTTATGAACACGCCAAATCATAGACTTGTCCCTGCTTTCTGACAGCATCCAATTAGAGTGAAATCCTAACTCCTCAGACCCTCCCCCGAATCCCCAAAGCCCAAATCCTACAAAAACTTCTTTCTTGCACCCTCCTACCGGGACACCCCATAGTTCCTCAGGGTGTGTGTGCTCTCTGGCTGCCGTAAGTAATAAACCTAATTTGTTTAACTTACAGGGTTGCTCCTGGTGGTCTTTGGCCAAAGGGCACTGACCAAGTAAATGCTAAGAAAAAAAGTTATGTCCCTACCTCCAAGTACACTATAAATACCGTATGAATCCTAGCTTGTGAGGGTTGTATTAGGTACAGAAGACTTCTCGAAAGAGGAGGGGACTTACATATTAACACCCACCAGCATTTACTGAGGCTTCGTGCTGGGCATCATCCCAAACACTTCACAAGTATTACTTCATCCAGTTCTCATAACAACCCTCTAGGGTAGACACTATTATTATCGCAATTTTACAGATGAGGAAACAGCAGCACAGACAGCTGAAGCAACCTGCTCAAGTGAAACAGGTGGTAAATGGTGGTGCCAGGAATCAACCTGGACGTCTGACTCCAGAGCCCATGCTTCAAACAGTTTTCAAGAGGGAGAAATACGAGTGTGTGTTCTAGGGAGACGCAGAAAGGCATAAGCAAAGGCATGGGGGCCAAGAAGGAACTCCTTTACCCAAAAAGCTTCTTGATTCCCTTAAACTGTAGAAAATCTTCACAATCCCTTCTCCACATACCCCATACTGCTGGGTCTTGGTTTCCTTAAGGCTGACCCCAGGACCAGGTGCAGGGGTTAGGGGCAACACAGTTTGAATGGCTTTGATTCTGTCATCTTTGTTTTAATGATAAAAACAATGTTCCAACTTTGCTTCTACCCATACCTTGTTTTTCTCATCTCTCCAAAGCCTGATATGGCACAGATGGGTGTGGCTGGGGGACATAAAATCCTCCTTCCCTTAATTAACATCTCCTTATCTTTCTATCTTCACATTCAAATGTCACTCCCCAGGAAAGCCTTCCCTAATTCCTGAGGACAGGCAGAATCCCTCTGTCTCAGAGCCTCACAGTGGCCTGAACTTCCCCTTCAAGAAAAGTTCATCACTCTTGTCATTACAGTTCATTATGTCTTCCCTGCTAGACTTTAAGTTCCATGAGAGCAGAGGCCATGTCTGACTTGTTCAGTCCCTCGCACGCCACAAGAATTCAGAGCTGTGAACTGGAAGGGGAGTGGGGAAACTAATTAGTGGCAGAGTTTCAGGGACAACCAGGTCCATTCTTTTTCCTTCCTACTGCAACCCTTGCTTCTTCTCAATGCATCGTGATCCCTGCTATTGTGTTTTCCTGACCCAAACTCAAAAATCATCTTCAGTCAGGTCAGATGTTGCCTAGAAAAACCTAGCTGTGCTCCATCACGTCTTCTTCTTTCAACGAGAGTCTGACTGGTCTTTCATAAACTTCACCTTCTGAAAAGTGAATCTTCCCTCGCTGGTGAGTTATCCAAGGTCACACTGAATCAAACAGCAAAGCCAGGAATAAAATTCAGATCAACTGGCTACCAAGTTGAGGCTTGATCTTCTTCTTAAGGGAATAAAGTGGAGGAAATGCGCTTACACGCTGATTCTCTGAGACTGTTCGTCAAACGTGGGCTTATAATGCCTACAGCGTCCACATGTTCTCCAGGAGACATGAAAGCGTAATGAACCCTTCAGGAAAAGGTATCTTTAAAAAGGAACAGGAAAGCACAAGTGCAGTCTGGATGTATCATCAATATTGCAAAGACGATTTAATTAAATTCTGGATGGTGACTCTCCTTAAGCTGCTTTACAATCATGAAGTCAGCATAAGCCACAGAATCAGAATCAGCTTACCATATAACCTCTTGGTAGAGGGTCCAGCAATGCTAAGAAGCTGCAGAAAACACAAATGTCTTTGGCATAAAACCTATGCTCCAATCTTACGAAAAGCCACTTAAAAATAAGTAAGACAGTGCTAAATTCTTAGATACACAGCCACACAGTGAGAGAATTCAAATAGCCAGGTTCTTGGCCTGTAGTGCTGAAAAATGGAAGCCAAGCAATTAAAGCAAGAAAATGGATTACAAAATCTTACAGCAGGAGACTCAGATCAGTTACGAGGAATTTACTGTTTGGGTTTAGAAATAACTGAGACATCCTTTTACCTGAGATGGATCACGCAGAGCTCAATATAGGAAGGAGACAGGAGGAAAGAGAGAGACATGAGTTCCCAAACCACCTTCCATCCTAGAGTTTCTGAAAACATGAGAAGTAAACTACCACTGCTAAAAAGTGAAGGTTAAAAGATCAACTTTCAACTTCTCTCCTGGATATTTAGGGCTCACCTCTCCCAGCATATATTACTCACACTAAGCAGGCAGCCCACAAATAATTATGTAGTTCATAGTTCTTTGAAATGTTCATTTCTTCCATCTGTATTGCCCCAAGTAACATCATGAAATGATTCATAAGAAAGTGTGGCAGACTATCTCGTATCACGAAAACTCTTCCTGCATAGAGTGCAAAGGGATAACAATAACTAAAATCACTTCATTAAAAGTTTCTAATCAACACTAATTTTTGACAAGGGTTTTGTTTTTCCTTTCCTTGCTATTTTTCATTACCTTTTATCTCTTTTACAAGTACAGAGTGTATAATTTCATCTAGAAATTGACTGTCTCTTTGTTTTAAGCAAAACAAAACATTTTAAAATAATCCTTGAGGAGAGTGGAAAATCTGGAGGCGACACAACTAGGATCACCATCAGATTGTTTCTCGTGTTATTCCTAGCAATTTGGGAGGTAATCACAAACACTTGAATGGCTAGGGAACAGAATTTGGAAGGATGTGGCACTTCTAGATCAACAATCAAAGCTCAACTGAATTTTTATCACAATGAGTCAATCATTCTGCCCTTCATTTCTCTCAGTTCTAACATGAGGATAGCCTTTGATACCATCCTTTCTTGCCAAAGGTTGAACGGAATGTTTAACTCAGTTCAACAGGAATGATGGTAGACACAGTGCGAGTGGCTGGAGGTTAGATGGGCTGTAGGAAGGATACTCCTTGGGTGAAGGCAGACACACCCTACAGAGCTGCTCCTCCGAGCCAGGGGAGCACACCAAGAATAAAAAATGCCGCAGATGCCAACTCTTGGCCTGTTTGGGGATTTTTTTTTATAATAGCACACGGTAAATGATTTTCCCCATAGGTTATTTGACTAGCTATTGCTCATGATGATTCAGACTAAGAACAAGAGACTTCCCCAACTGCAAGTGGGGTGCATATGAGTTACAGGTAACAAACTCCTTGGGTCCACTAAGATTGAGCTGAAAACTTAGGTTTAAATAATACAAGGTGGAGATAAGATACATAAATCACAGAAACAAATATATGATATACACAGACAACCAAGAACTGCTAATGGAGAGCTTTAATCATCACATGTAAAAGCAATACATTCATATATCAAAATTGGCTCCAAATTCTTTATCATCATCACCATCGACAGTCTAGAAATGAAATGACACACTAATATAAAACTTTCCTGTTTATAACTAAAAGATTTATGAAACTGTTTTTTATAAACACATTTTTTTTACCCTGAGGCTGATATCACCAAAGTGAAAAAGAAAAGTCATTATCAGCTGGAATGTATTCAATATAGAGTTTTAAAAACCATTTATCATTATTCTAGATTTATTTCTATTCATTCTCCCCACCCACTCTATGGAATGATAACAGGAAAAGATGGCAAATGGTTGTGTCCAGTATTATTATATACTGGTTATATAATTCTCAAATGTACTGATCATATGATTCTCGATTTAATCTACTTACCAAAACAAAGAAATAAAATTTTAACATCCATTAACTCTATACTATCATATTTTAAAATATGTATCAAAATCAGTTCTCTCTTATAAAAGAGGGGTTGGCAGTACATTCTCAGACCAAACAACGACGACAACAACAACAACAAGACCCAAAAAACCGGTACAGTACCTTCTTACAATGGCTACTGCAGTGCATTCTACATATTTCATATAAACCAACTAGGTAAGTTCAGCGTTCGCAGAGATTGCCTCACAAATACTTAGCTCTGGGCTCCTAGTCACCTTGAGATAAGACCTGCAAATGTCTAAAAGAAAAATAACTCCCAAATGCTGTAACAGTTTTTCCATTCAAGTGCTGAGAGAGGTATGCATATAAAACTTGAAAAAAGATAGCCATGTTGAAGGGAGGACTATTTTAATGTGGTTTTTTGGTATGTAAATAACAAATACATAGAAAAAAAGATTTTCAAAACCTGAATTCCTAATGTCTCTAACACTGTTTTTTGTGAACAGGTTTAGAGCCACGGTCTGCTGCCTCTCACAAGGCAGCCTGGTGACTTTGTCTCCAATTATTTTCATGATAATCTCTAGATGCTTTTTAAAGTGCTTTTTCTAAATATTCTCAGCACTTCATCTAAACCAGCAGTTGGGTTGCATACCTGAGTCAGGAAATCTTTGTTGCTACTTTGTTTCAAAGTATTATACATGCAATGTCCTGGGTACTACTTACCTCCTACTGCACAATTACACATATGCTGGTCTACAATGGAAATCTGGGATAGATGGCACTTGAAGAATTACTATCCCTAACCTGTCTACACTCTTTGCTTTTATTATTTGTAGATGCCTTTCTAATTCAAATAATTTAAGTGAGCAATATATGCATAGACACTGGAATTTTTTTAAGAAGTTAAATTGTGTACATTCTCAGCCAAAATTGGGTGAGGATAATAGAGAGAAAATTCAGCATTAGAAAGAGTTAAGAGAAAAGCTTTCTGAAAAAGGCTTGGTACATGTGCTGTCTTTTAAAGGCAGAATCACAGAAAATCAGGCCAGGCACAGTGGCTCACGCCTGTAATCCCAACACTTTGGGAGGCTGAGGCAGGCGGATCACCTGAGGTCAGGAGTTTGAGAGCAGCCTGGCCAACATGACAAAACCCCATCTCTACTAAAAATACAAAAATTAGCCAGGCTTGGTGGTATGCACCTGTAGTCCCAGTAACTGGAGAAGCTGAGGCAAGAGAATTGCTTGAACCCGGGAGGTGGAGGTTGCAGTGAGCCGAGATCATGCCACTGCACTGCAGCCTGGGCAACAGAGCAAGACTCTGCCAAACAAAAAAAAAAAGAAAGAGAAAGAAAAAGGGAGGGAGGGAGGGAAGGAAGGAAGGGAGGGAGGGCGGGAGGAAGAGAGGGAGGGAGGAAGGAAGGAAAGAAGGAAGGAAGGAGAGAAAAGAGAAGAGACGAGAAGAGAAAGAGAAAGAGAGAAAGAGACAGAGAAAGAGGAAAAGGAAGAGAAGAGGAAGAGAAGAAGGGAAGAGGAAGACAGAAGAGAAGAGAGAAAAGAGAGAAGAGAGGAGAAGAGAAAGAGGAGAGAAAGAGGAGAGAAAGAGGAGAGAAGAGGAGAAAAGAAAGAAAACCAATGTGAGAGACTCTTAAGCATCACATGGGCAATTCCCCATCTGGTACTTAACTCCTATACAACATGACTGCCCAAGTTGCTGTCTCGCCTCTGCTAGAATACCTTTAGGGGAAGGAAGCTGTTCCAACCCTTCTCATCTTCCTTACAATGGAACAGCAAAACAGATGGAACAGGTAAACAAATTTCCACTAAACATGATTAAGAATTATATCTAACTTTTCAAGAGAGTAGGTTGTCAATAGCTACTTCAAAGGAGAGAACAGATTTGTCTCAAGCATCCCATGCTTTCTATAATGTTTCAAAATGGAGAGATACAAATGTGAAATATGAATTTTAGAAATCATTGTTGAATAGCTGTGTGTGCTACAGAGCGGAAGGTAAAAAAATATCTTAGAAGTGATCATTGTAGGGACTCTTTTTAAAACAAAAGGAAAATAAATGTTTGAATAATAATTTAAAGTTTCACTTTGAAGATGCAATAAACACCTTGCACAGCAAGTCGTGGTGTAAGAATCCAAGAGCCCTGATGGATGAAGTGTAGGCTAATGATATTTTGCAGCAATTATCAATTCAGATGTAGGAGACAGAAGAGAATGACAGGAGCAAGTCTGAGGCTGCAGCCTGCTATCCTAAAGCAACTGGGAAGCAGGACACTCTACCTTGATTTTCTCCTTCTGGCTTGTTTGACAGCACTGCAAACAATTGTCTTGTTTCTGATTTCTCTCAAGGTGCTCAACTGTTTCAGAGTTTTAAATCCCCCCTTCAGAAGACCAACAAAGCAACAAATGGATTGGTGGATGATACTACTACCTGAATTCAATTTACAAAGGATCAATTCCTCTAAAGGGATACATTTATGTCTGTATTTTTTTCAACATTTATACGAGTAAGTCTATTTAAACTAAAATAATTTATCCTGATAACACAGGTGTAAACTTTAAAGATCTCAATGACCACATTAGTTGAGACTGAGCTGATTCCATTTTGAATGGTATCTTTCACCCCTATGTGTTAAAACATCAATGATACCAACTTTGAACAAACAAGACTACAAGAAACAGGCAAAAACAAAGCAACAAAAACCAACCTTTATGTCAGTATGTCTTTTTATATGGAGGCCACTTTTTTTTCATATCTGTTTCAAAAGTATCAGATAATTAACATTTAGTGGCTAGATGACTGAAGAGCAAATCTGCCTGCAAAAAAGAATAAAGCTTCCTTGACCACTGAGATTTGGAAGTGAAATCAATAAAAGTCTATCAAGTACTCAGGATAGATTTGGTTGGCATCAAAAACCACAAAGATCTTTGGGTTCCAGGTATCATCCACACAGCTGTCATATAAATTCACATAGCTCCCGTCTTTGGAAGGAGGTCGCATGTATTTGGAGTCTCCGTTTATGTAATCTCCAATTAGCACTCGAGCAAGAAACATAGATTTATATGTTCTAAACAGATGCCGCTGTTGCAAGCTGACACCATGAATTTGGAATGTGTTCCCATGCTTTATGTCATCTTTGCAGAAACGACTGGAATAAGCAGCATCTCTAGCAAAATAGGTTCCTTAAACAAAGAGGACCAAGAAAAGCCAAGATTACTCCGAAGAATATATTAAAAACAAGCAAAAACATTTTGTCAGGAGAATAAATGCATAGAATTGTATAATAAAAATAGATGTGGAATTTCCTCATCTGCAGATCTTTAAAAGAAAAATAGAAATCCATCTGTTACGGACAGCTGTGGTATAGACTGCCATAGGAATAGATTTGTTGGTACAGACCAGTCCTCACCACCACCACCATCCCCTGCCCCCACCAAAATACAGCTACCAGACTTCTGCTTTTAAAATAAATCTTACAAAGAAACCAATTAATAAAACAGATAAAACTGGTTCAATGATTAAAAGTGTGGCTGGACCTGAGTTGTGTTTTGTTCTGTTTTTTTGAGATGGAGTCTTGCTCTGTCTCCCAAGCTGGAGTGCAGTGGCACGATCTCAGCTCACTGCAACCTCCTCCTCCCAGGTTCAAGCGATTCTCCTCCCTCAGCCTCCTGAGTAGCTGGGATTACATGCACGTGCCACCACGCCCAACTAATTTTTATATTTTTTTAGTACCCACAGGGTTTCACCATGTTGGCCAGGCTGATATTGAACTCTTGACCTGAGGTGATCCGCCTGCCTTGGCCTCCCAAAGTGCTGGGATTACAGGCACGAGCCACCATGCCCAGCCCTGAGTTTTACTGCTTGGCCCTCCCTCCCGTTTCTATTTCCTTCCACCACTTCCTCACCCTGCTCCCTTGTCAACAGCCAGCAAAGCTCTAGAGAGCACAGTGGAAACTGATGGCCTACAGGGTTTCTTTTAAACCCCAAGAAACCATATTTCTATGATATGGGATAACAATTCAGTAATATTTCTGGAAACAATAGAATCCCATATCCATGAAAAGATTTCTGAGAGAGTATAATGCTATTCATATCTGAGCATTCCAAAACAAAAATGATTTTACTGGCTCACTGCCTACACATGAAAACTCGATAACGCAGCCAACCCTTCTGAAATGGTAGACACAAGAGATAGACATCATTAAGGGCATTCTTACTCTGAAAAAATGTGGAAATGAATTGCAAAGTCTCATATTTACCTAACACTGATGGGATTTATGTAACACCTTCTGACCTCCTTACAGTTAAATAAGTGGAATGGCCTTTTTAGTAGTTATTTTTAAAATTAATTTACATTTTCAAAATGCAGCATATCCTGATCCTAAATAGTAGTCAGTTCTCTTGCTGGAGGTAAGGTACAAAGTAAGGACCAGAAAATGAAATGTACATCCCATACCTTTTCCCCTCACCTCTCTCCTTAATTTGCCTGAGTACCAGACATAAATTGAAAAATCTGGATTTTCACAACATTATAAATAACGTGAAGTTTTCTCCCACTATTCCTTATTGTTCACTAATATTCTTACCTATCATATAAAACAAAAACACTAGTACCTATTCTGGTACACAATGCAATTATAATCCATTTGTTTTATCATTCTCTACATATTTGCCATAAAGCAGTTCACATTTATATTTATATTTATATTTATATTCCTCTAAAAAGAGGAAACTCTCTCCTAGGACTCAAATTGGACCTGGAATTCTGATAATTACCTTTTCCAAAGACAGCACCATGTATACCATTTATTCTCCAATCAAAGTTATGAATGCAGATTGCTTCCACAAATTCACTGCTGGTACCATGAAATAGCATTTGTTCATTAATCTGAGGCACACCTCTTTTTTTCTTGAGCTGAGCCTTTTTCCTAAAAACACAATGTACACAGACACAAAAGCACACAGAAATATACCATAAGTAGCATGTATTAATCTTAATGAGCAAGGTTCAATAGAAAGCGTAAAACAGAAAATACTTTAATATAAATAATAAGTGGACAAAGCAAGTCTAGAAAAGAAATAATTTCAAACGTTCTTGGACATATAAATCATCTCATCAAAAATTATTAGTTAACACTGAAACTTAAGGTTGAAAATTATGCCAAAAACTATAGTTATTCCATGCTATGCCCAAAAATCATAAAGGTAATTGATTGTCTAAACCAGCTAAGCTTTATAGATGCCTAAAAATGAGACAACAAACAAGTAATACAAAGTTCGCAGAGACTTTAGACAGTAAATTCCTTGAGCGGGGATCATGTCATATGCTTTTTATCCTCAGAAACTAGAAAATGTTGGTTCAATTGACTAAATTTTGCACCACAGGGTTGGGAGGGACATTAAGCCATCCAGTTTAATCCTCTTCCCAAGGATAAATCTATCCTAACACATAAAAGCATATTTAATGTAGGACTGATTGTAACAGAAAACAAAAACTGAAAACAGCCTAAAATTATTTCACAGAGAAATGAATATATAGTCATGTATTTACATATAAAAGTTAAAAGTAATGAAGTAGATCTATGTGTATTAACATAGTAAATCTTGAAAAATAATATTGAATGTAAAAAGAATTTTGCAAAAAGAGAGAACTCAAAATAATACTGTGTATTATGTAAGTATACATACACAGGTAGTAAAAAATACAAAATACAAACAATAAGGCACCATACCAATCTCAGGAGGAAAGAAGGAGAGGAGGACAGGGATGGAGTAAACACTTCACCTGTATCTGTGTGAAGAGGAAGGAAATGTGACAAGTATCAAAATGTTAAATCTGATTGGTAGATACATGGGAGTCTGTAAACTATTTGCTGCATTTTCATTCTTGAAACATTTCATAAAAATCGTATTTTAAAAATTAAAAAGACTCCCCTCCCCCAACTTCTGATAGCTATTTAATGCCTGCTTCAATTCATCCAGTGTCAAGTACTCACAGCATCACGTGCTCACTTTGCAAATCTATTTGTGATCAGCTGTAATAGTTGGAAAGTACATCCATCCCAGTGCCAAACCCAATCTGCCTTCCGTTACTTCTACTGATTGGTCTTAGTTATTCTCTTATGAACACTAACAATTCAAATCACTCTTACACAAAACAACATTGCAAATATCCAAAAATAACTATGAACACCTACCTAGGCTTTCTTTTCTTGGTTAAATATACACCATTCCTTCAACCACTCCTGACACAGCATAGCTTCTAGGTCTTTCTTTATCCCAACAGTCTTTAGTTAACAAGAATCTGCTGGATACTTTCTAGTTTATAAATGTTGGCATGAAATAGAAACAGTCCAGATATCATCAGACAGCACTGACTTCACCGACACCACTGAATGCATTTTGGTAACAGGGCAGCAAACTGCATCCATAATCAAGTGCGTAGTCAGTTAAAACTCCCAGGACTTTTTCAAACCAGACCTCTCTTAGCTTGCTAAATTTGTACAACTGCTTTATAAACTGAATGCAATAGATTTATTTCAGTTAAGCTTTACTTAATATAGTAATTTAAAAAGTAAAAATTAAATAACAGTAAAATATCCGTATCTCAGACTGAGTCCTATAAATGATATGCAGCTTGATGAATATGTTCGGGAATAGATACTTGCATTTAAATGGCGACAGAAATGAAAATGCATATGGTCTTTCTCAAGAGTGACTTGGCAGTATGTATCAAAATTTAAATGTATATGCTTTGATCTATTTGTGATAGTCTTTTCAGACCATTAAGCATGACATTAGAAGGTTGTGCATTTAGCAAATGTTTACTTTATAAAAAGTCAGCATGGTTTCACTAAGAACTTCCTTTTTTAGAACTTTATGTTCTCACTTTTTTTAAACAACGCGCATTTGTTCCCTTTATAAAAACAAAGGAAAAAAGTTTTTTAAATTGAAAAAAGAAGATAATACTTGTTTTGACCCACTGTTTCAATCTTCCAAGGTCTTTCTGACTGCTGATTCACTCGCTCAACAAATAAGCTACCCCTTCTAGTTTTGAATCTCTCACAAGTGTGATAAGCAAGCCCTCTACATTTTCATCCAAGTTTCTGATAAAAATTTTGAAGGACCCAAGAAGAAAGCATGCATGCCTTTCGAGTTACTCTTTGCATAAGACTTTTTGTCTACTAGTTTTTCTCTTTGAAATACCAACCAGCACATATTTCTCCATCTTGTCTTCATGAAAAGAAACTTTCTCAACAACTATAAAGTGAGAAACCAAGCTAGGCTGTCTAAGGGGCCTATCCATCTACCACTATGGTAATCCTATTAGTTAGTTTGGCTTTAGTGAATCCATACTGGTTTTCTCAAAGAAACATTAGTATCATACACAATGCCAGGCTTCATGGTCTGTAATGTCAAACTTGTCAATGTTGTGCTTCATGATCTGTAACGACAAGAATCCACTCTAAGGAAATTCTGTCTCTACTAAAAAATACAAAAATTAGCTAGGTGTGGTGGCACACACCTGTAATCCCAGCTACAAGGGAGGCTGAGGCAGGAGAATTACTTGAATCCGGGAGGCAGAGGTTGTAATGAGCCGAGATTGCGCCACTGCACTGCAGCCTGGGCAACAGAGCAAGACTCCATCTCAAAAAGAAGGCCGGGCGCGGAAGCTCACGCCTGTAGTCCCAACACTTTGGGAGGACAAGGCAGGTGGATCACGAGGTCAGAAGATCCCGACCATCCTAGCTAACACGGTGAAACCCCGTCTCTACTAAAAATACAAAAAAGTTAGCTGGGCGTGGTGGTGGGCACCTGCAGTCCCAGCTACTCGGGAAGCTGAGGCAGGAGAATGGCGTGAACCCGGGAGGTGGAGCTTGCAGGGAGCCGAGATCGCGCCACTGCACTCCAGCTTGGGTGTCAGAAAGAGATTGTCTCAAAAAAAAAAAAAAAAAAAAATTCACTTATCACCACTTTTCGGGCACAAATTCGATTGAATTTCGGTTTGAAAATTCACTGGAGTTTCTCTTAGATATTATAAATAAACTGTGGGCTAAAGGGCATGGAGTATGGGCATAGGCAGGCATGGAAAACAATGCTTACTTGGTGCATATATACCAGTTGAAGGCAGAGAGCAGGGGCATGGTGGTTAAAGCTTTGTATCCCCACAGCACAGTTTGTTCTAGCGCCCACTACCTTCTACTACTAAGGCAGCCATGAAATGTGGACATTCACAGACTATGACCTTGGTGCTCCAGAAAGGCTAAAGTTGATTTCCAGGGCCTCATGAACTTTAGTAACATCTGCAAGGAAAGTCACAGAACTACACTAAGTTCTTCACAACCCTGCCCACCTTTGCCCAGATCCACAATCATTCCTGAACTTACTGAAAGTACTGTCGCACCCACTTCTCAAAGATGTCTCAAAATTATCCATCTCTTAGGGACTAGAGTGCCAAACTGGCTAAAGTGTGTATGCCACAAGCTCTGCACTGGAGCAAGAATACTTCCACGCTCTGGATTAAAATAAATTGCCTAGATTTAGAACACATGTCACCCTGCTGAACATCAGAACCACTTACGAAATTTCTTAAGGTAAAAATGTCAGAACCCAGAGGTTCTGATTCAGTAGATTTGTAGCGGGTGACAGGTATCTCTATTTGCTAGTAAATTCCACCAGCAATTCTGACCTG
The DNA here is from genome assembly GCF_028878055.3 of Symphalangus syndactylus. Lineage (NCBI taxonomy): Eukaryota > Metazoa > Chordata > Mammalia > Primates > Hylobatidae > Symphalangus > Symphalangus syndactylus. Next base: position 151,108,517 of record NC_072427.2, on the reverse strand, counting down.
CAACTGGGTTTGAGAATCTCTGATCTAAATTCACATTATTAACAAGATGCTCTTATTTCCTTGCTGCCTTATACTTCCCAGCTGTGGATCAATCCAACTATCTCCACTATCTGCCCTTACTTTTGTACTGCTGAAGTACATTACATAACATGGTTTGCCCTATAAATTCACATACTTTAGCTAAGCCCTCAACGCTGACAGAAATCCTATGGTTCCCAAGACAGCTCGTTCTACCCCATTTTCCACAGTGGCCATTTCAAATCTCCTCTTTCCCCTTTTCTTTCCCTCTTATCAACACCTCCTTACACTTCATTCTCTGTAGGTGACCTCCCTTCTTCCTTCACAAAAGAAATGGAAGGTATCAGGAAGGAACTCCTTAACCTAACTCCTCTTTTCATCCTCTACTGCTACTTACCTGTAAACATAACTGGACCACCCTTCTCTATCTCCTTTCTGACATATGTTCTCAGAATTTCATCTCACCACACTTCTTCAGGAGCTGGAATCCATCAACTGCCCTTCCACCCTTTCTCTAAGAGTCTTTTAAATTCTCCTTCTCCATAGGTCCTTTCCAATTACAATGTTCAGTTCTCTTCCATGATTAAATTTTAAAAACGTAACATAACAATAATCCCACATTAGCTGTTTTCTCACATCTCTCATCCTCCTCACTGCCAAGCTTCTTGAAAAAGTTGTCAACATTTGCTGTATACACAATATGATGTCTACCAACATTGCTTTCATCTAAGTTACCAATGGCCTTCTTATTGAAAAATGCAAAGGAACTTTTCAAATTTATCCTACTTGACATCTTTTCAGTATGTAATCATACAGATGGCACCTACTTGTGTAAACCACATTCTCCCTCCAGCTTCTGTGACTACATCTTCTATTGGTTTTCTCCCACTTTCTGTGGTTGTCAGTTTCCTCCTTGGGTTTTCTCTTCCTCTGTTCATCCCTTCCAGAATTTGACCCTTGGCCTTCTTCTTTTCTTAATGTACATACACTCTCTGGTCACCTTCTTCATTCCTATAGTTTCTATTACCCCACATTTTCTAACAACTCCAAAACCTTTGTCTCTAGTCCACACCACTCTTCTAAACTCCTGACCCATATGTCAACTGCTATATATCAACTAATACTCCCTTTCCATCATCCCTAAAGATGTTCCTACTGATACTCCCTTAATTAAGTAAAACAAGCCAAAAACTTGGGAGTTATCTTTCTCATCTCCCTTATCCACTTCATCGCATACAGTAAGTGAGGCACCAAGCCCTACCACTCTATAACCCTAATACCTCAAAACTGTCTTTTTTGCTCCAACACAGCAGATACCACTTTGGATCAGGCAACCCAATGTGTCTCAGTTTAATTACTGGAACAATTTCCCAAATTGGTCTCCTGCTATGAACTATGATTTAAATTACTGAGATTTTGTGTTGGACACTTCTTTGTTGTGAAGGCTTCTTCTTTGTTGTGTCATGCACTGTAGGATGTTTAGCATCCTGGCGTCTATCCAGTAGATGCCAGTAGCACCCCCACCCTGCCACATTAACAATCAAAAATGACTCCAGTCATTACCAAATGTCCCCCAGCAGGTAAAATCACTCCCAGTTGAGAACCACTGCTCTAAATCCCTTCTCCACCGCACAGCCTAATTATTTTTCTAAAATGCAAATCAGATCCATCACTCTCTTGCTTAAAGTTCTACAATGGCATTCTACTGTCCCAGAAAAAAATCCAAACCTCTTAGTTTAGCTTATAAGGCCCCACGTGGTCTAGCCCCCAATAACTCTCTGACTTCCACTCTGGTTCAATCCAACTCAAGGCTACTAAAGATGATCACACAACCACCCCAGTGGTGCTACTACAAACTCCTGCATGCTCTGCCTCTTGATACCATTCTAGCCTCCTCTCTCACCATTCTACCTAATTTCTGTTCAATCTGAAGCTGTTTCAATTTTCTGTGCTCCCTCTTATATCCAGACTTTGGCTCTTACTGTCCCTGATGCCTGAGATGCCCTTCCCCTATCCAACTGGTGTCTGGGGCTCCCTAATTCTACCCACTCCACTCCATATCCCCTACTTTTGTTAGCAAAGGTGGATGGATCCCCTCACTTTGTGCTCCCATGACGCCCTGTGCTGACCCCTACATTTCTGTGTTACAATGGTCTGGCTCTCCAAGCTATGGTTCTCTGTACCATTATATCCCAAGTGCCCAGAACAGTGCTTGTCATAAAGTAGGTACTGAGACATTTTTGTTAGAAGAAGTGGGGGAAGTAAGAGAGGCCTAGGCAATGTGAAAACTATTGCTGGATGGACTCATGTAGGCCTGACTACCTATATGGTGAGTCATAGGTTATGTGACAGTGAGACAGACCAAGTTATTTTAGTTATTCAGGATGATGTCAAAATGACACGCTGCCCTTATAATGAGACTCGGTATTTTGTACTGTCATTTCAGGTGGCAGGTTCACTTACCATCACAGATTTCTATAGGCTGACATTACATAAAACCATGAAGGGCATCACCAGAGTCAAACTGTTTCCAGTGAAATTCTTAGTATAAAATGTTCTAGGGAATCACTGGTACGTTTTCACCACTATGATTTAATTGGGGACTCAAGTTATGAGGGAGACCAATTTGATCTCCACTTCAGAGGGCTGATGAAGAATAATGAATTAAATTTTCATCAGACTATTTTAGAAAAACTTACTTTATTCACTGAGAGAATAAAGTCAAAGGAGGCAGAGGCTTCTGTCTTCCTCTATAAAAGAATCATCTAAACAAGAACTAAATTAAACTGTCTAAACTCAGTTAAACTCAGTTATTATCAGAAATAAAAGTTGGTTTGGCCAGTAGACCCAAGACTATAAAGAACGCAAGCTGAAAGCCCCTTATTACCGTAAACTATTATGAGAATAAAACCTGAAGTGTACGCAGGCCATATTAACTAGTCAGAACCATAAAAGAATTCCATGTATCATTACCAAACAAAAGTCAGCCTAATTCTCAGGTATATAGAAATGAAATGAGTTATGGTCTGGGATTTGCTTAAAAATACTTCAGCAACAACAATAATAACAAAAAAGGAGATAGTTTATTAAAGTGTGGTAAATCTTGATAGATGTTGAATCAGGATGACGGATACATGAGGTTCATTATATTAGACTCTACTTTTGTGTTTATTTGCAATTTCTCTGAATAAAAAGTTAAAAGTCAGCTTATGTATTTAAAAATATCAGACACCAAATCTCATCTACAAATGTTAATTGAAAATATTTCAGAGAACCGCTTATTTTAATTTTTTTACATGTCATAAAAAATACGGCAGAACAGGCTAATTTGGATAATACCTTTAATAGCTTTAAGTTTTCTGTAATGGACTTTATTTTGGTTAAGTGATGAGTCACCCAACTTAATGGGTCATTTCCCACTTAAATCTAGTAAGGAATTGAGATTTTAAATCTACAAAATAAACTTTAGGCTAAGCAGGAAATTTGAAGGTATGTTTTAAAGTGTTCTTTAAACTAAAACAGACAAAAGACTATTGGCAAGATAGTATGATTTAAAAACAAAACAGTGTTTGCAGAGACTTCTAATAAAAGGCTTAGCCAAGGAAGTCATATCAACAAAGCTAAACAGCTCTGACACTCCTCTGTAATGCTGATTTCAGCCAAGATGCGTAGCTCTAAACCTTGAAAGGAAGGAGCTTCTCGCATTGCCATGCTACAAGCAAAGTTTACAGAGCAAGTCTTTCACTCCCTGAGAATGCCGAAGAACAGCCCTGAGACCAGGTCAAAATATGGTACAAGAAAAACAGCATGTCTACGCCACTGAAAATTAATACAATTCAATATTTATGTTTTAACCATAAAAGACATAGTGGTAAGGAGAAGTTTCAGATTAGAAATCATCTCACCTGCAAAAGAACTCCCACAAATCTAGGTTTTGAATTCTCTGAATTCTTTTAATTCGGCTGCGATCCATCGTTTTCCCAAAGAGATTAGCAACTTCATTATATTCATGTGTTTGATTGTGCAGAGGAATAAGCTGGAAAAATAAATCTGCATAGATTTACTGCAGCCCTTTCCGGTTTCTTTCATTGGTATATTCAGTCAATTCTACTCTTACCTGATATGGTACTTGAGTATTCACATTCTCCCAGTGTGGTGGCATAGGGATGGCCTCGTTTTCACAGATGTAACTTGAAACAGCAAAAGACAAAACAAAATATCAGAAGCCGATTATAATTACTGTCAAGAATTTAGCCTTTCTTCAAAGCTTAATTTTCATTTTCAGGGTATTGTGACAAGTGCAATTAAATATAGCCTTTGGTTTCTTTATTTAAAAATTATTGAATGTCTCTGTGTGCTACTTTTTAGGTGATGAATAGTGAACTTTTGATGGAAAATATCCAACCCTACATATCATAAAAATTTCAAAAACAGTTGCTTAGTTCTGTCTTGTTTTTTTGAAATTTCCAAAATTTCTTTAAAATGTAAAGAAGATTTTAGGCAAAGAAATTAAAAATAAAATCAAGCTCCTGATGAAAACAAAAGGCCGAAACTCGTATTTATATTGTCTATTGAATAAAATCAAAACTCCTCAACCATTCATTCAATGTTCTCCAAGATCTAACTCAAACCTAAACTTTTCTCTGTTAATTGCCCACTATTCTCTCCAACAGTCCACTAACTTTAAGGGTTATTAGCACAGTCAGTCAGTAAATCTTAAAAACTATCAAACATGTTCAAGCCACCGGATGTGAATACAGAAAAACACAGTGATGTTGAGGGATTTAATAGCAAAAGGCTGAACATGACACACCAATCGCCTCCAGTGATTGGAGGTTACTAAATAAATTAATAAATTTCAAACCGATCTTTAGTTTACTTTTTTCAAACTTATTTTAAAGAAAAAAATCAAATACGTGATTTAAAAATTAATATGTATAAAAACATATACATGAGACGTTTTCCTCCCACTCCAGTCCCTGGTATGTCCAAGTCTCACTTTTTGCCCCATCTCCTGGTAATTATTATTTTAGTCTCTTGGGTATTCTTCCAGAGCTTCTTTAGGTTAATACAAGCCAAGCTTTTTGGTCACACAGATGGTAGCATAAAGCATACATTTATTGCACCTGTTTTTTTGTTTTTTACTTCATAGATTCTTAGAGATCTTTCTGTAACAGTACATAGAGAGTATCATTATTCCTAGTGCTTACAACAGAGCCTGGTACATAGTACACACTCAATAAGTACTGGATGAATGAATGAATGCATTCTATTTTACAGATGCACAGAATTCCACTGTATGGATATACCATAATAATATTTAGCTTGTCTCCAACTAAGAATGCTGGCCGGGCGCGGTGGCTCATGCCTGTAATGCCAGCACTTTGGGAGGCCGAGGCAGATGGATTGCCTGAGCTTAGGAGTTTGAGACCAGCCTGGGCAACACAGTGAAACCCCGTCTCTACTAAAATACAAAAAAGTAGCCAGGCATGGCGGCGTGCGGCTGTAATCTCAGCTACTCGGGAGGCTGAGACAGGAGAATCACTTGAACCCGGGAGGCGGAGTCTGCAGTGAGCCGAGATGGCACCACTGCACTCAAGCCTGGGCAATAGAGTGAGACTCCGTCTCAAAAAAAAAAAAAAAAAAAAATGCTGCAGGAACACATTTGTTCATCTGTCATGTTACATGTCCACTTGTCTATCTGTAAAATAACATATTTGAAATAGAATTTCTGAGTCAAAGAATATATTTTTTCATGATTTTAACAGACACCAACCAAATGCTGTCTGTGAACGTACCTACTGACAGTCTTACCAGAAATACAGAAATTGCCTATTTTCCCACAACCACTCCAAAAAGGTGTGTGATCAAACTTTTGAATTGTAGTCAATCTGATAGTAAAACTTCGTCTGGTATTAATTTGTTTTTATCTTATTATGAGAGAGGTTGTATGAACTGTTCAAATTGTCTGCCCATGTTGATCTTCTGTTTAGAGAGTCCTAAAAGTACTTCATATAATATGGAGAATATCCCTTCAACTACAACAATGAATAAAAATATTTTCCCAATTTTCTGTGAGAAAAAAAAATGCCTAAAACATACTTGGCCTAAAGTATCTTTTTGCTATGACCAAAAAATTTTTTTAGTTTTTATGTAGTCAACAGCCTTAAACAACTCCCTGCCAATAGGAAGCATGTATTACTTGCATGTGATAAATGCTCAATGTATTCCCACAGTAAATAAATATTTCTATATCAGCACCTACTGACCTTCAACACCCTATTGTATCTTACCTAAACAATCCTCTCCTTTTATTATTATCTTGCTTATTGTCCTCCATTCTGCTTAATTCTCTCCTTGTCCTGTCTTTGTTCTATGGATTGTACAGTCTGTGACAGAATAAAGTGTTTGATCCCATCACAGTGCTTCTTGTCTCCACCAAAGCATAGCAGATACAATGTACAATTACAACAACATCTTCCATTATTATGTCTCATTTTTCATTTTTCTCCCAGATTAAATACTTTCTGAAGATAAGTGATTCTTTTATTATATTATTTGTACTAAAGAATGTGGATATGATGTAGCTAGTGAGGAAATACTATTCTCTATATTCCACAGAAGTACTAGAGCATTCATTTTATAAGTACTTGGAATAACTTTTAAATTGTGATGCTAAAATAAAACCAAAATAAATGCTAAAATAAAACCAAAAGTCTTGAAAAACAAACTGACAGAAACTTCAAATATTTCTTTCTTTAACCCTTTCAAAAATCTCCTTGGAAGGAGCAAATAGGCATTCCCTGCAATTAACATGCTACCTTTTTTTTTTCCAGTCTCATTTAAAATTATTTGAACAAAAAGAATTTCAATACTTGCTTGAAGAGTCATTTTAGAAAATAGGAGATATGCTTTAAGATTTTTTCCTTCAAGTCCATTCACATGAATAATAAATATTGTCTTCCAACATTTATACCTCCTTTTTCAGACTTCTTATGGCCAGAGCAAGCAAAAAAGAAAATTTGCAACCAAGTTCCAGGGAACAGAAAGCAATACTGTTGTCCACTGTTCTACCATCTTCCTTAGGACTCCCTTAGTCTCTGCAAATTTGAAATTACTCCCAGAAGTTGACCAATGGAGATCAATGTAGGTGGAAACAAAGTGAACAACTACCTAGTTCTTACGGCCCCAATAATTGTATGGCTCTGAGACAGTATTTCCAAGTTAACAATTTAAACTTACCTCAGTGAGTTACTTTGTGAGTTTAGAGCACAGACCATAAGGCATTTTGTAACAAACATGCAAACTGTTCTAAAGAATTATAAAATGTAAATATACAAGAAGGAAAAGGATAACATGAAAGGAAGCACTTAAATAATAATGTTGCTATTTTGTCAACAAATGAGAGATTTGATATTTATGTATTTATTTTAAATTTATTTATTTATTTTTTTGTGATGGAGTCTCGCTCTGTCGCCCAGGCTGGAGTGCAGTGGCGCCATCTCGGCTCACTTCAAGCTCTGCCTCACGGGTTCACGCCATTCTCCTGACTCAGCCTCCCAAGTAGCTGGGACCACAGGCGCCCGCCACCACATCTGGCTAATTTTTTTGTATTTTTAGTAGAGATGCGGTTTCACTGTGTGTTAGCCAAGATGGCCTCAATCTCCTGACTCGTGATCTGCCCGCCTCGGCCTCCCAAAGTGCTGGGATTACAGGCGTGAGCCACCGTGCCTGGCCCAAGATTTGATATTTAAAAGATCAATATTATTAAATGACCTACCAAAATATTTCCAGTCTATTTGTTTTTCTGTCCAATAGTAAGGAAAAAAAAAACCCACTCTTTCCACCCCTATTCTCTTTACCATACCTGAAAGCACTGATAGAAAATGGGGCTCTTTTTATTAAGCGCTGCTTTCCAGTGGTGAGATTCATTTGCTTCATTTCTGTATACAAAGACAAGATATTAGGTAAGTCATAAAAACACACTGTACTATAAAGTGTCATGAAGATTAATAGCCACGCTATGCGATGATCAGGAATCACGGAGCTTTGGGAGTAGCTGGCAAGCATAGTATATTATGGGCACTTTACCATACAGCTATGTATCATGTTGTGAAGGTGCTATTCAAGGAAGCACAGCTTCATTGCTTGACGTAAGCTCACACATAAAGATGCTAATTTCATCCACTGCTCAGTATGCACGGTCTATTCCCCTTCTGTATCACACTTAGGTTAAACAGACACTAAACTAGGAGAGTTCTAAACTTAGGAAAGCTAAGAGTACTAGAAAGAGAGAAATTACAGTATTAAATGTGGTTGGTTTATTAAGAAGAAAAATGTACTTTCATCTCTCCAAAAATTTTGGAAATGATTATAAAACTTGTACAACTCACAGAATTTCAAAAATTTCTACATTTCCTGATTTCTCTTTAATTATATAACTAAACCTAAAAGATAGGAAACCTGGCTAGACCCAGTACAAACTTACACAAAAAGATTCTAGCGATAAGAGACTAAGTACTTAAAGGTATCATTTTCTGCTTTCATCCATGCCTCAGTCATACCAATATTTACCAGGTCCATTTCTTCATTCCTCAAAGTTTAGTAGTGATTCTTAATGTAAGATTCTAGCCTGTTTATCTCACCTAATTGACATCATTCCATTTCAAAATGATTAGGTTTACCCACCCAGGCCAAGGCTAGTATAAAGTGTGTTCTGTCCTTTCTGTGTTCTCCTAGACTCTACACATACTGGATTTACCACTGTTCAGGGAAAAAGCAAGATCATCTCAGCATGTGGAGCAAGACCTGTGATGCCATCTTCTTGGACTGTCGCATTTTGAGTTTACTTTTCACCATTTTTATAAAGAAAACCTGAGTTGGCTAGTGGCAGAATGGCTGGAGCTGATAACTGCAAAGAGTACATGTGAAATGCTAACATCCACGCCTCTGAAACAGGATCATTACATAGAGGGCTGGGGAACTTGAGTTATTACTATATGTAACTCCTATTCCTTAATAATGATATTTTTAATAAACTTTTTTCTGAGAGCAAGTTTCCAAAAAGTATAATCTACTAAAAAAAATTCCTTCCGAAACATGTGGCTTGCTGAATTATCTACCAAATGCTTTGATACAGTTCATCCTCTACATGAGGTCTGCTGTCTGTGCATATCCTTCGGTTTCGGTTCTTCCTCAAAAATACTTGGACACATGACGAAAAATGCCTACCAGACACCTTCTGCCTAGACTGCAACAGAGGGACAAATGTCAGGGCCTCTTAAATCCTGCTTATTTGCCTAATGGCATTAAAAAATTATGGCTTGTCACGAGTAAGGATCTAATGGTTTTTAACTCTTGATAATTAAAAAAAAGCAAGAAAAACAACTTTGGTGGGATAATAATTATTGCATATTTGGCTCCATCAATCCCTTACTGGACAAATCCCCTTCACTGTTTCTGGGCCTTGGCTCATCCAAGGGGATTTCCTAACGTTTCACCACCCTACCCAGCCACAATACACTACTAACACAGTCATAAAGACACTACTCACAGCAATTGAGAAAGAACAGCTAAAGGACTAAGCTGTGCAGCAAACATAACGTACTTATATTAAGAAACCCTCCCATCCAGGTCTTGTTTGCCTCTAAGCAATAAATAGCTGTAACTAACACCTTGAAACTTGAGGAGCTCAGTTCATCAGGTTTTTCATGGGATACCCCAAAACATGCCCATATATCACAGATGAAATCCAAAGTGGGGCTGATTTCCAGATTATCTGGCTAATCTGTGGAAGAGCCAAATCAATCAGAAAATGACAGAAGGCAATGTCCATTAAAGAAATCATTTTCTGACAAAGACATCAAGAGAAAGATAATTCAGCTAAAAGTTGTTCTTCAAACTACTGCCAGCTACCTATGACTTTCTCACTTAACATCTGTTTGATCCTTAAAGTAAAAAGGTTCTGGCCAGGCAAGATGGCTCACGCCTGTAATTCCAGCACTTTGGGAGGTGGAGGCGGGTGGATTAGGAGGTCAGGAGTTCAAGACCAGCCTGGCCAACATGATGAAATGCTGTTTCTACTAAAAATACAAAAAAATTAGCCGGGTGTGAGGGCCGGTGCCTGTAATCCCAGCTACTCGGGAGGCTGAGGCAGATAATTGCTTGAACCCGGGAGGCGGAGGTTGCAGTGAGCCGAGATCATGCCACTGCACACCAGCCCGGGTAACCCAGCGAGACGTCTCAAAAAAAAAAGTAAAAATGTTCTTATCTATTTCAAAAGACCGATGGGATGAATAAAACAACTGATACAGTGTTTTGTGTTCCTCAGAAGACAAGTATTAAATGCACTTAATATATAAGACAATCTTCCCATACATTAATATATACAAACATATAAACACCTTTTATAAAAGGCAATGTTGCTCAAGATTTTAAAACTTGAATTTTTATAGAGGTATTTTTGTATATAACAAAAAAGATATACTTCACTGTTTGCAAATATATCCACTAATCCTGACCTTCAGAGCTGTAGATTTTATCATATCAATACACTAAAAACACACAACTATTAGGGAAAAAAACATACCTGCAAAGTCTATCTTGTAGCTGAATTTGGAAGTAGTAAAAGAAATGGAGCCACAAGGGTTTGTTTTGAAGCTTTTTTCGATATCTTCACTGCTAACTGAACACTGACTGTTGGTATCCGGCTTTAAGACAAACCAGAAAGTTTCATTTACCAGCTGTTCACATTAATGACTTGGCCACAGAGGTGGTACTGTGGTCATAGAGACAGGGAATGGAGGGACAAGGGAAACTTACTAATCACCTGTTCTAGTTCCCAACACACAGGGAGAATCACAACTAAGCCAGCATATTGAAAATGGTTAAAGGATCTCCAGTGAAGAAACAACTGGTTATAGTCCCCTTCAATAACTAGATATATATAGAAATAGAGTTATTTTTCCAGATAATTACAATTTTTACAGATTATTCCAATAATTATACTTTCTAAGTGCCTCAAATTAAATCTTCTTTATATAGTTTAGTAGAGTTAAAAAAAGACTACAGGTTTTGAGTACAGATTCAAATCTCAGTTTAACTAGCTGTGTGACCCTTGACAAATTATGTCAACTTTTCTGAGTTTCACTTTCCTTGACTGTAAGACAGAATGTTAACGTCTGCTTCCAAGTTACTGTGAGGATAAGGGAGAAAATAAATGTACAACACCTAACATAATACCTGGCATACAGAAGTGTTTAATATGGATTTGTTCTTCCCTTTCTCTTTGTCCACCAAACCAAACTTGGAGTTGCTCAGATGTGCTGACACCATGCAACTCTCAGTCACATTCGCCCTCTGTACACACAGTAAACACATATTGTTTCTTCTAAATACATGAGTGTGAAAACTTGGGGAAAAGAAAAGGAAAAGGACTAGAAGAATTTCTAACTTTTCTTTTAGTTAAACAATTTTATTTCCTTAAGGTTTGACTTCAAGTTCTATATTTATACCCATTTTACATACATCAGCAAGGTGACGCTAAGTGAATCGAAAACACTTCTGCTAAATTAAAGGAAAGGAGGTACCTGAAACATGTGCCACTTCCCACATTCTGCCAAGTAAAACCAGCCCCACTGGGTATCTGACGTGTCCATGTTGTCCACTTCATCGTTTGTTGTTTTAGAAAATAATTCTTCTGCTTTGTGAAACATCTCCTGAAAAGTCAGAAAGAGGTGGAGGAAGAAATAATCCTATTAATAACAAGTATACTTTTTACAGATCATTTTACTTCTTTACAAAGAGTGGTATTCAAGTGTCTTTCCTCCCATGACCCTTTAAAAACAGCTTTCCATCTTTCATATTGGCTCTGAAGATAAACATTTAAAATGTTGGACATCACTGCTTAACAATTTAGGCAAGTAATAATCATCTTAGGTAGAATATGCCAGTGTCTATTCAGGCATTTAAGTAAGCTAGATCAACATCAATAAGCACTTCAGGTTTCAGCATAGCCCCGAGCATTTTCGATTTTATCTTATGCTGATGTATTTGGTCAAAAGGACCCATGCTATCACACTGGTTAAGATCAAATGCATCTAATTTTTATTTTAAACAGTCATTTCATTTAATGGCATGGAAAGATATTTATATGGTGTTGAGTGTAAAAGATTACAAAAAAATAGAAATAGTATAATCCAATTTTAATAAAAATATACTTACTCCTGTGAATGTGTGTGTGTATAAGTGTATGTAAATGTTTACACACATATATAGAAAAAAGTCTGGATGTATATACAACGATCTACCACCATTTTTTCTAAGTGTCAGGATAAAATAACAATAATAGTAACCTTTATATGACTTGCTATGTGCCAGCTACTGTTCTAAGTACTACACAGATGGTAACTCATTTAGGTCTCACAACAACCTAGAGACAGGTACTATCAGTACCCCAAATTTATAAATGAGGAAACTAAGGCATAGAGAGGTCATACGATGAGGAAGTCAAGATTCAAACCCAACATCCTGGTTTCAGGGTCTATGCACTTAGCCACCGTCACATACTGTCTTATACTTCATTATCAGTGATTTCATAACTTTAGCTGCACCAATTCACTCACATACGCATTACCTTTGAAAAGTTTTAAACATTCTTGGTTGGGTATTGCAATCAAGAAGTCTCTAGAAAGGAGACAAAGAGGCTGGTCAAAGAAAATTAAACTCAATCTGGAATTCGGCTTCCTGTCCTCATTCTTTGAGGGTTTTTAAATTATTAAGTTTATACAACCACTACATAAAAAATATTCTTCTTGCAAAAAATCAGAACATTCAAAATAAAGCTAAAGACTTTTTTAACCGTCACTTCCATTCCTAGTACCTTCTCACCTTTCTTCCCCAGGGTTAGCCAATGCTATAATTTCACTGCATATCTTTCAGATCTCTCTCTCTCTCACTCTGTGTTTGTGTGTGGATAATTATACACATATAAAAACATAGAGTTATTGACGACTTGTTAAAAATTTGATTTCCTGTATCATTGATTTTTTTTAACAAAGAATATGTGCTACTGGGTAATTCAGAAAATATTTGCCTTTTAATTTCATCATTTAAAATGTCCACCCTATTTTCAGAAGCTGTAGTAACCTGGAATAAGTTTCTATTACCTTGTCTAGGCCACAGTTGGCTCTTCACAAAATGAAAAATGATAGACTCCTTCCTCATTGGGTTGTTGCTATAAATGAATGAGACAATGCAGTAAAGTACCAAGTACAGTGCCTGACCCCAGTGAAGGGGGTTTGTTATGTTTTATATATGTTTGGAAACTCAAGCAATGCTTTACGATTATTTCCCATTTTTTTCTTCATGTTTTAAATTTGGTTGGCTTCTAAGAAATGAAAAATAGAACACCCTAGGATCAAAGCCTTCTGGTTTAGGACCCACTATTTACCTTACATATTTTAACCACATAATAAAGACAATGATTTAAAGTTTAAGATCAAACTGTCCAGTAAACTATTCACAATTCCTACTGCTTTTTTTTTTTTTAATTAATGTTCATTTCATTGGGCCATTTAACTGTGAGAAAGAGAGAAGGAAAGAAAGGGTGACGTAAATTTAGTTTTTCTTCTGAAAATAACCAGAAAAATTTGGAAGAATGAGATTGGAGCTAATAGTTCAGAAAAATATTTGCCTTACGAGTTCTATCTTTTCTCTATTAGAAAAGAGAATAGAAAATAGGAAAGTTCCCTTTATACAGCATACATATAACATGTGTGCTCCGCTATAAAACACCTTACCTAAGACTTCGCTTTAGGCTAGATTATAAATGAAAGTGTTTCAGCAACATCCTTTCAGAGCTTTCTGTTATAAATAGCTTTGGATGGGACAGGTACCATTGTATTGAACATTCCTAAAGCACTTCAAATCTTATAAAATTCCTTATCAAATTACACTATTTTTTTTCTTCCACAATTCAATGTGCAGGAGAGATAAGTGATTATTTTCCAATTAAAGTCAGGAAAAAAAAAAGCAGAGAATAATATAATTTTTTGTCTAGATTCACAGCTAGCAGTACAGAGAATATTAAAGAAACACCTAAGGCCTCCTGAACATCACTTCTTCCCCTAAGTTACCAAGCCCCACTGTCTCCTTTTCACACATGGACAGGTATTTCTCCTCTCCTATGTTGCTAACATTTAATTTAATTGCTTTGCTTCACAGATGCTCTGGGTTTCTTTCAAAAGATGCATTTTATAAGATTAAACATTTCAATTTTCTACAGTAAGTTTTCTCTCCAAAGAAATGATGATTTTGCATAATTATGCTCAAAGAGTTAAGTCAAATTTAAATTAATAACTTTAAAATACCGCAACCATAGTAAGAATGGCTCTAGGCTAGGACACATTTATAGGTAATAAAAAGAATATTCACCAGTTATCGGTTATGAAGTAGGTATTTAATAATGTTAGATGAATGAACTTGTTCAGTCACAATGCCATATCCTGTCTGATTTTCCTGTTGGTAATTAGAAGCAGGCTGGGAAGAAGAAAAAGCTAGTACAAAGCAGCAAAGCATTTTGTAAAGTTTCAAGGGCAATGGGTATGCTGGTAGAACCTGTCTGTAATGTTATCTGTTACAAAGAGAATCTTTATTTATAGAGCCTGGAAACCGTCAGTCTGAATCATCAAATTGAAAAGCTGTGTGGAAAATGAGTTTAAAGTCAAAATCCTGGTCTATATAAGGAAAATAAGGCTGCCTTCCAGACTGGTTTCAAGTTTTCTGATATAAATTTTAGTTTACTACAACAAAGTATAATTTATTTTGTTAGCATGAGTATAGTATCTGGAGGAAATTATATTTGGTAATAATAACTTCCTTGCCTCTACATATAAAGATCTCAAACCTGATCTTAAGAGCTTAAAAATGAACGAGAACTTCCAGAATGACAGAATAAGGAGCTCAGTGGAACTGGCAAAACTACATTTTAAAAACTAGTAGGCCGGGCGTGGTGGCTCACACCTATAATCCCAGGGCTTTGGTGAGGCTGAGAAGGGAGGTTTGCATGAGGCCAGGAGTTTGAGGCAAGCCTGGCAACATAGTGAGACCCCATCTCTACAAAAAAAAATAAAATAAAAATTACTCAGGCATGCTGATGCATGCTTGTAGTCCTAGCCACTTGAGAGGCTGAAATGGAAGGATTACTTGAGCCTAGGAGTTTGAGGATGCAGTGAGCTAACATCATGCCACTGCACTCCAGCTTGACACAGCAGGACCCTGTCTCACAAAAATTAATTAATTAAAAATTAAAAACTGCTGAAAATTATTTTAAAAAACAAACGTTTAAAGTCTCTGGAAATTGTACTAAGGGCATACAAAAAGTGGAGAAACATTCATCTAAGAAAACTTAATCTCAGAACAAGTCAGAGTCTGTGGCGTTTGAGTTACAAACTGCACCATTCCCCACATCCCACCAGGTCCGTATTATGAAGGCTCTACCTATGGGACATGTAGCCAAAAGACAGGCAGAGGGCTCCCTCTCCCTCAGGCTTCCAGACTGTGGCTAGTTTCACCCTGGGACGGACAGGCTGCTGGTGTTTCTCCTTTCCTTCAGCCCAGAGGTGTAGAAGCCGGCCTGGGTCCTGAGTCAGGCAGCGAGGCCGTCGGGAAGTGACTACTCACTCTCGGGGTTTTCCTTAATCCCGCTCCCCCAGTTTGTCGTGGGCACGTGTTCGCTCCGAGGAGGCGGCCGCGTGCGGACAGCCATGCATTAGGCAGGGCTCCCCTATGCGCCCGGAGAGAGGGGACCGCTGCCTCGGGCCGCCGCCGCCTGCCGCCGCTCGGGGAGCCCGAGCCCCAGCCCGAGCCGCTGCCTGCTCCAGGCCGGGGCGTCGAGCAGCCAGCGGTCTGACCATGTGGGGCTAGCCCTCGCCGGGCCTGGCCTGGCCTGCAGCAGGACCAGCAACATGGAGGCGGCCGTCGGCGTCCCCGACGGCGGGCACCAGGGCGGCGCGGGGTCCTGTGAGGACGCGACACCCATGGACGCCTATCTGCGGAAACTGGGCTTGTATCGGAAACTGGTTGCCAAGGACGGGTCGTGCCTGTTCCAGGCCGTGGCGGAGCAGGTATTGCACTCTCAGTCTCGCCATGTTGAAGTCAGAATGGCCTATATTCACTATCTTCGAGAGAACAGAGAGTAATTTGAAGCGTTTATAGAAGGATCACTTGAAGAATATTTAAAGCGTTTGGAAAATCCACAGGAATGGGTAGGACAAATGGAAATAAGTGCCCTTTCTCTTATGTGCAGGAAAGATTTTATAATTTATCGGGAACCAAATGTTTCTCCTTCACAAGTAACTGAAAATAATTTTCCTGAAAAGGTGTTACTGTGTTTTTCAGATGGAAATCATTATGATATTGTGTATCCCATAAAGTATAAAGAAAGCTCTTCTATGTGTCAGTCTCTCCTTTATGAATTGCTATATGAGAAGGTATTTAAAACTGATGTTAGTAAAATTGTGATGGAACTAGACACGTTGGAAGTAGCTGCTGAAGACAACAGTGAAATATCGGATTCAGAGGATGACAGCTGCAAGAGTAAAACTGCTGCTGCTGCTGTTGTGAATGGATTTAAACCTTTGTCAGGCAGTGAGCAGCTGAAGAACAATGAGAACTCTACTAGCCTGCCTTTGTCTAGAAAGGTTCTGAAGTCACTCAATCCTGCAGTCTATAGAAATGTGGAATATGAAATTTGGCTGAAGTCTAAACAAGCTCAGCAAAAACGTGATAATTCCATTGCTGCTGGCTTACAATATGAAGTTGGAAACAAATGTCAAGTTAGGTTGGATCACAATGGAAAATTTTTGAATGCAGTTTTTCAAGGAGTTCATTCTGAGAATGGACCAGTTTTGGTTGAAGAACTGGGAAAGAAGCACACATCAAAGAACCTCAAGGCACCTCCCCCAGAAAGCTGGAACACAGTGTCAGGGAAGAAGATGAAAAAACCTTCCACTTCTGAACAAAATTTCCATTCTGATATGGATTACAGAGGGCCAAAGAATCCAAGCAAGCCAATAAAAGCCCCATCAGCACTACCTCCTCGACTGCAGCATCCTTCAGGAGTAAGACAACGTGCGTTCTCTAGTCATTCTTCAGGGTCACAGTCTCAGAAATTCTCCAGTGAGCACAAAAATCTTAGCCGGACACCTTCACAGATCATAAGAAAACCTGATCGTGAAAGAGTTGAGGATTTTACCACTGCACTCCAGCCTGGGCGACAGAGTGAGACTCCGTCTCAAAAAAAAAAAAAAAAAAAAAAAAAAAAAAAAAAAAAAAAAGAAAGAGTTGAGGATTTTGATCACACGAGTCGAGAATCTATTTCAGCCTTTCCCCAGAAGAGCGCAGAGGGAAGCAAGTTATAGAAGAATCCCGTTTACTCTGTGAGATTCAGAACAGAGATGAACAGGCTTTCCCAGCCCTTTCCAGCTCATCAGTCAGTCAGCTTCTCAGAGTAGCAATCCATGTGTCCAGAGAAAGTCATCACATGTAAGTGACAGAAAAGGAAGCAGGCGGAGAATGGATACAGAAGAACGAAAAGACAAAGACTCTATTCATGGACATAGTTGGATAAAAGACCCGAACCAAGCACATTGGAGAATATTACTGATGATAAATATGCAAGTTTCGTCACCATCAAAGTCAAAGAAGTTAGAGTGCCCTTCACCTGCAGAACAAAAGCCAGCAGAACATGTGTCTTTGTCAAATCCAGCTCCCCTTCTAGTTTCTCCAGAGGTACATCTAACTCCTGCGGTGCCCTCTTTACCAGCCACTGTGCCAGCCTGGCCAAGTGAACCTAAAACTTTTGGACCAACAGGTGTCCCTGCTCCAATTCCCGTTTTGTCAGTGGCACAGACTTTGACCACTGGACCTGATTCTGCTGTATCCCAAGCTCATTTAACATCCTTCCAGTTCCTGTGTCAATACAGGCAGTTAACCAGCCCTTGATGCCTTTGCCTCAGACATTGAGACTTTATCAAGACCCACTCTATCCCGGGTTTCCTTGTAATGAAAAGGGAGATCGAGCCATTGTGTCAGACTGGGGAGGACCTACCTAAAGATAAGAATATTCTTCGATTCTTCTTCAATCTTCGTGAAGGCATACAGTTGTCCTATGTGGGTCCCACATTCTTACCTGTACCCTCTGCACCAGGCCTACCTGGCAGCCTGCAGGATGTACCCAAAGGTCCCTGTCCCTGTTTATCCTCATAATCCCTGGTTCCAAGAGGCTCCTGCTGCTCAGAATGAAAGTGATTGTACCTGTACTGATGCCCACTTTCCTATGCAGACTGAGGCCAGTGTTAATGGTCAAATGCCACAGCCAGAGGTTGGACTGCCGACATTTTCTTCACCTCTGGTTATCCCTCCATCTCAGGTGTCCGAAAGTCATGGACAATTGTCTTACCAGGCTGATCTTGAATCTGAGACCCCTGGGCAGCTTCTGCATGCTGATTATGAAGAGTCACAAAGTGGCAAGAATATGTTCCCCCAACCATCTTTTGGACCCAATCCATTCTTAGGCCCAGTTCCTATTGCACCTCCTTTCTTTCCTCATGTTTGGTATGGGCACCCTTTTCAGGGATTCATAGAAAATCCAGTAATGAGGCAGAATATTGTCCTGCCCTCTGATGAGAAAGGAGAATTGGATCTGTCTCTGGAAAATCTGGATCTGTCTAAAGATTGTGGTTCAGTTTCAACAGTAGATGAGTTTCCAGAAGCCAGGGGTGAACATACATTCTCTCCCTGAAGCAAGTGTGAGCAGTAAGCCGGACGAAGGCCGGACAGAGCAATCTTCCCAGACATGAAAGGCAGATATGGCATTGGCTTCCATCCCTCCTGTGGCAGAGGGAAAGGCTCATCCTCCCACTCAGATTCTAAACAGAGAGAGAAACTGTGCCTGTTGAACTTGAACCTAAAAGGACCATTCAAAGTCTGAAAGAAAAAACAGAAAAAGTAAAAGATCCTAAGACTGCTGCTGATGTGGTCAGCCCTGGGGCCAACTCTGTGGATAGCAGAGTGCAAAGACCAAAAGAAGAGAGTTTAGAAGATGAAAATGAAGTGTCTAATATTTTGAGAAGTGGTAGATCCAAGCAGTTCTATAATCAAACTTATGGAAGCAA
Organism: Symphalangus syndactylus; assembly: GCF_028878055.3. Taxonomy (NCBI): domain Eukaryota; kingdom Metazoa; phylum Chordata; class Mammalia; order Primates; family Hylobatidae; genus Symphalangus; species Symphalangus syndactylus. Next base: position 151,089,324 of record NC_072427.2, on the reverse strand, counting down.
GAAGTACAAAAGTGATTGGGGCTATTCTGGTAGGGGCGGATATCAACATGTGAGAAGTGGGGAGTTCTGGAAAGGACAGCCAAGCAGAAGTCGGGATGAAGGTTATCAGTACCATCGAAATGTCAGAGGACGGCCATTTAGGGGAGATAGGAGGAGAACAGGGATGGGAGATGGCCATAGGGGACAGCACACTTGATGGTTGTTGCCGAAGTATTTTCTAACAGAAACTCTTAGGTGGAATGTTTCTGAAGGCTTTAAAAAAATACAATAAAGTAAAAACCCCAGTTGGAACTCTTTCTTCTCCCCAGCTCCCTTACCTTCACTCCCATACTGGACAAGATATTTTGGATACGAGTTCAAGGGGGCAGGTTAATTCCTGGCATTGCCAGTTTTCTTCATTCGGAATCTTTATTTATCAAGTGACTGTCCCCGTAAAAAGTAGAAGATGTTTGTCAAAGTATTTTTTATAAACAGCTTAATATAAAACATTATAGATTTAGTGTTTGGCTTTTTTCCTTATAAGTTTATAAGTTTGTTCAAATGTTGGAAATGTGTGCTTTATAGTGTTTACTAAAGTGACAAGAAAATACACCATTTGACACACTATAGATTCCAAACATAACGTTGCACCAAATAGAAATGTGTATTTTATTATGCAATGACTTAGTCATAAATGGCCTCAAACAATTCTCAGCCTAAAACACTGTTGTCTTTTAAAATGCTTCCAACCCAAAGGCCTTTCATCTCAGTATCTGTCAAACTTGAATGTCTTCTCTTTAATATTCACATAAGGCAGCCTATTAACTGTGTCTTAGCAATGTTGTATATAGTTCTTATAATATTCATAAGGTATATTTTTGAATTTTGGTATTTGTTGAGATTGCATAGAAGAATAGTAGGAAATCCAATGAAATGGCTGTTTCCACCAAGAATGCTTAGCACTGGTGTAAATATTGTGGTGCGTACTTGAAAGAAATGTAGATGCTATGCATTTTGAAAATAACCTGCATCAGTTAGAACTGCAGAAGTTTTTTTAATGCCACTTTAACACTAATGCACTGACAGATTCTGAATATTTTGTGAGAAGAAATGTTAAAAATTTTTAGCTTGACAGGTTTCTAGAGTTATTGTGTGTGTTTTTTTTTCCCCCTTGCACCATTGGTTGTGTATCACTTTCACTTTACACTTGCATGTTCTACTTGTCAGGGCTGGAACTATTGTATAGAAGATAATATGATTGTGACTTCTAGTTCTTTTCTAGAGGATGCTGCTAGAAAATGGTTTTGCTTTGTATTTTACAGCTTGTTACCCTTAGGTAGGTAACATCTTCCATTCTGCTTTCTTCCAGTCTTTGCAGTATTCACTACAGGTTCCCTTTGCATGTTGTACTCTGTTCTCATTTGGAGGTTGAACTCTGAATTAACACAGTATTCATTCATGTTGTTTTGTAAAAATAACTGTAGCTTATATTCCTTATTTGTACATACCAATGTGAAAATCCACTCTGTTATTATGTTGAGATTATCTTCTGATCAGGAAGTTTGAGTACTATGCAAATAACATAGTAGTAATTTCTCTTTGCATGCCATGTGTAATATACCTAGCCAAAACCAGATGCGGTGACTTTTTTTATAAAGCAAATTACTTAAGAAAATACAATTCACTTGAATTTGACAAACTGAAACATGAGTTTTCTGGGTTCTCTGATAACCTATGGGAATGTTTGGATGCCAGCTGGGCTCAGTGAATCGCCACTGTACTGTAATAATGGTTATTTACCTCTGTGCTGTTTTAATTACCTAACGTCTGTGTAACTGCTGATTTGAGTAGTGATTAGCATTTAGATAATGTAACAGGATTTTAGAGAGCACTTTGAAAGATAACATTTTATTATGATGGTGCTAGGTAAAAAATTGTAAAGACTGGGACGGTTGTGGGGCAAACATTTTTTGAGAGAACCTATTGAAAGAATTTGTTGTCACCTTCTAAACTAGAATAGTTGTTGAAGGTACCGCTTAAGCCATTTTTTTCTTAACATTGGTGGCTCAGTTAAGGAATGAGAAGATAGAGGGTCCTCCACTTTCAGCTTATGCTTTTTTATGTAGGACTAGCTTACCTGATTTTAATGAAAATCACATTTTGATATAAACACCAGATTTGAAAGTTCAATGTGTTTGATCTCAGGAGTCCAAAATAAGTTGTTGCTTCTAGTGTCCTGCATTTTATTGACTGGGGTTTGATCTCAGCTTCTGAAAATGTTTAAAAATTGGAAGGAAATACTATTCATATCTTCACTGTCACTTTGTCTTACCTCAATTGAGTAACAGAATATATAGCTCCTGAAGGAAACACTGATTTGCTTTCTGTTTCCCATATTTCACCTCTAGGATATGATGGAAGAAGTGCTTGAAAGAGAATTTTAGCAGATGGTACTTTTCTCAGTGACCTCTGGAATAAAAGAACTGACTTTTGATAGTTTTAAAATTAATCTTTGCATGAAGGTTGGTTTCGCTTTTTTCCTTTAAGTTTGTTTTTAAATGTATTAATTAGTCAAGGGGATTTTGCCTTATGCTGAGGTCAAACTAAGGCTAAGCAAGCGTTTGTCCTTCATTTTAACTGTTTATGTCATACTGTATGTTGACATATTTCTTTATAAGAGAATAGAGGCAAAAGTATAGAACTGAGGATCATTTGTATTTTTGAGTTGGAAATTATGAAACTTCACCATATTATGATCACACATATTTTGAAGAACAGACTGACCAAAGCTCACCTGTTTTTTTGTTAGGTGCTTTGGCTGAACTTGATTCCAGTGCTATTTTCCCTTTGGTGTTGTGTATGTCTCTTCATTTTCTCTCAAATAAATCTTCAACTCTTGCCCCATGTCTCCTTGGCAGCAGGATGCTGGCATCTATGTAGTCCTCATACTGTTTACTGATAACCCACAAATTCATTTTCATGGCAGACCTGAGCTCAGACCCTGCTTTGTCCTGGCAAGAGTAGGTTTTCCCAGACCACAATGCCGATATATCTTATTTAATGCAGACTGTATTTTTGCAGTGTGTTGTTTCCTTTGTGACTCAAGGTTGAATTAAAATGCCTGTGAACTGCAAACTTGCTTATGATTGACTTGGTGCAATAAAGTTCCTTTCTAACCATTTCTGGTTTAGAAAACATTCAGCCATCCTAGAAACTAGCAATATTTATTTTGGCCTCTTTTGTTTTACCTTCATTTTTAGATGAGGTAAATGTTTTGTCTTTTACTTAAGGGTACTAAGCAAGGTCCACTCTAGTGTAGCTGAAGAGAATGCGTATTTGGCTACACTATTTCTGTTTACTGTGTTTTGCTTCCTACTTTATGTCTAAATGCTATTGTTTTTGTTTAAAATCCTAATAATGTCTCATTTCCAATATGTTATTTTCAAATAACTAAGGTTTTGCTACTGTTGTCAGCCATTTACTCTCCCACTAATTGGGATTATTTTTTAAAAGAGGTCTTTCTCCCCGAAATACAAGTTTTAGAAAATCTTAGAAGAGGAGTGGGTGCATGTCTTAATGCTGGGAAGCAGCAACTTTGGGGTTGAACTTACTTGAATGGGTTAAAAATTGCACTGTGTTACAGAGCTAGAAAATTTTATGTATGAAAAACGATAATAGCCTCACACTGAGTACAAATAATACTTTAAGAGCATGTGAAGATGTAATCATTTGTGTGTTACTTGTAAAAAAAACTATATATACGTATCTTTTCAAGTGTTAAAAGGAAACTAGTACTTTATATTCTTTATCATATCACTTTTTGTAAGTGTTGAATATATTCCTGTTTATTTTTCTATCTTCTGTTTTGTAGCCTTAAGAAGTGTTTCCAGAAATGCAATCTACCATCAGAGAATACTACAAACACCTCTATGCAAATAAACTAGAAAATCTAGAAGAAATGGATAAATTCCTCGACAAATACACCCTCCCAAGACTAAACCAGGAAGAAGTTGAATCTCTGAATAGACCAATAACAGGTTCTGAAATTGTGGCAATAATCAATAGCTTACCAACCAAAAAGAGTCCAGGACCTGATGGATTCACAGCCGAATTCTACCAGAGGTACAAGGAGGAACTGGTACCATTCCTTCTGAAACTATTCCAATCGACAGAAAAAGAGGGAGTCCTCCCTAACACATTTTATGAAGCCAGCATCGTCCTGATACCAAAGCCTGGCAGAGATATAACCAAAAAAGAGAATTTCAGACCAATATCCTTGATGAACATTGATGCAAAAATCCTCAATAAAATACTGGCAAACCGAATCCAGCAGCACATCAAAAAGCTTATCCACCATAATCAAGTGGGCTTCATCCCTGGGATGCAAAGCTGGTTCAACATACGCAAATCAATAAATGTAATCCAGCATATAAACAGAACCAAAGACAAAAACCACATGATTATCTCAATAGATGCAGAAAAGGCCTTTGACAAAATTCAACAACCCTTCATGCTAAAAACTCTCAATAAATTAGGTATTGACGGGACGTATCTCAAAATAATAAGAGCTATCTATGACAAACCCACAGCCAATATCATACTGAATGGGCAAAAACTGGAAGCATTCCCTTTGAAAACTGGCACAAGACAGGGATGCCCTCTCTCACCACTCCTATTCAACATAGTGCTGGAAGTTCTGGCCAGAGCAATCAGGCAGGAGAAGGAAATAAAGGGTATTCAATTAGGAAAAGAGGAAGTCAAATTGTCCCTGTTTGCAGATGACATGATTGTATATCTAGAAAACCCCATTGTCTCAGCCCAAAATCTCCTTAAGCTGATTAGCAACTTCAGCAAAGTCTCAGGATACAAAATCAATGTACAAAAATCACAAGCATTCTTGTACACCAATCACAGACAAACAGAGAGCCAAATCATGAGTGAACTCCCATTCACAATTGCTTCAAAGAGAATAAAATACCTAGGAATCCAACTTACAAGGGATGTGAAGGACCTCTTCAAGGAGAACTACAAACCACTGCTCAATGAAATAAAAGAGGATACAAACAAATGGAAGAACATTCCATGTTCATGGGCTGGAAGAATCAATATCGTGAAAATGGCCATACTGCCCAAGGTAATTTATAGATTCAATGCCATCCCCATCAAGCTACCAATGACTTTCTTCACAGAATTGGAAAAAACTACTTTAAAGTTCATACGGAACCAAAAAAGAGCCCGCATCGCCAAGTCAATCGTAAGCCAAAAGAACAAAGCTGGAGGCATCACGCTACCTGACTTCAAACTATACTACAAGGCTACAGTAACCAAAACAGCATGGTACTGGTACCACAACAGAGACACAGATCAACAGAACAGAACAGAGCCCTCAGAAATGATGCCACATATCTACAACTATCTGATCTTTGACAAACCTGACAAAAACAAGAAATGGGGAAAGGATTCCCTATTTAATAAATGGTGCTGGGAAAACTGGCTAGCCATATGTAGAAAGCTAAAACTGGATCCCTTCCTTACACCTTCTACAAAAGTTAATTCAAGATGGATTAAAGACTTAAATGTTAAACCTAAAACCATTAAAATCCTAGAAGAAAACCTAGGCAATACCATTCAGGACAGAGGCGTGGGCAAGGACTTCATGTCTAAAACACCAAAAGCAATGGCAACAAAAGCCAAAATTGACAAATGGGATCTAATTAAACTAAAGAGCTTCTGCACAGCAAAAGAAACTACCATCAGAGTGAACAGGCAACCTACAGAATGGGAGAAAATTTTTGCAACCTACTCATCTGACAAAGGGCTAATATCCAAAATCTACAATGAACTCAAACAAATTTACAAGAAAAAAACAACCCCATCAAAAAGTGGGCAAAGGACATGAACAGACACTTCTCAAAAGAAGACATTCATGCAACCAAAAAACACATGAAGAAATGCTCATCATCACTGGCCATCAGAGAAATGCAAATCAAAACCACAGTGAGATACCATCTCACACCAGTTAGAATGGCCATCATTAAAAAATCAGGAAACAACAGGTGCTGGAGAGGATGTGGAGAAATAGGAACACTTTTACACTGTTGGTGGGACTGTAAACTAGTTCAACCATTGTGGAAGTCAGTGTGGCGATTCCTCAGGGATCTCGAACTAGAAATACCATTTGACCCAGCCATCCCATTACTGGGTATATACCCAAAGGACTATAAATCATGCTGCTATAAAGACACATGCACACGTATGTTTATTGCGGCACTATTCACAATAGCAAAGAGTTGGAACCAACCCAAATGTCCAACAACGATAGACTGGATTAAGAAAATGTGGCACATATACACCATGGAATACTATGCAGCCATAAAAAATGATGAGTTCATGTCCTTTGTAGGGACATGGATGAAACTGGAAAACATCATTCTCAGTAAACTATCGCAAGGACAAAAAACCAAACACCGCATGTTCTCACTCATAGGTGGGAATTGAACAATGAGAACTCATGGACACAGGAAGGGGAACATCACACTCCGGCGACTGTTGTGGGGTTGGGGGAGGGGGGAGGGACAGCATTAGGAGATATACCTAATGCTAAATGACGAGTTAATGGGTGCAGGAAATCAACATGGCACATATGTAACAAACCTGCACATTGTGCACATGCACCCTAAAACCTAAAGTATAATAATAAAAATAAAAATTAAAAAAAAAGAAGTGTTTCAAACATATCTGAATGTATAAAATAAGAGTAAATGCCCTACATGGTGTGATGCTGCATTATATATAAAACTGTGTGCATATATTAAAAAAAAAGAAAAAAAGAGAAGATCCAAATAAATAAAATCAGAAATGAAAAAGTTATAACTGAGACCACAAGAAATACAAAGAATTATTAGAGACTATTATGAACAACATGCCAACAAATTGGAAAACCTAGAAGAAATGGATAAATTCCTGGACATATACAATCTACTATGATTAAATCATAAAGAAATAGAAAACTTGGATTGGGTGCAGTGGCTCATGCCTGTAATCCCAGCACTTTGAGAGGCTGAGGTGGGCAGATTGTGAGGTCAGGAGATCGAGACCATCCCGGCTAACACGGTGAAACCCCGTCTCTATTAAAAATACAAAAAAATTAGCCAGGTGTGGTGGCAGGCACCTGTAGTCCCAGCTACTCGGGAGGCTGAATCAGGAAAATGGCATGAACCCAGGAGGTGGAGCTTACAGTGAGCCAAGATTGCGCCACTGCATTCCAGCCTGGGCAACAGAGCGAGACTCCGTCTCAAAAAAAAAAAAAGAAAAAGAAAAAAAAAGAAATAGAAAACTTGAACAGGCTGGGTGCAGTGGCTCATGCCTGTAATCCCAGCACTTTGGGAGGCTGAGGTAGGAGGATCATTTGTGGCCAGGAGTTCAAGACCAGTCTAGGCAACATAGCAAAACTCTGTCTCTGCACAAAATTTAAAAATTAGCTGGGCATGTGCCTGTGGTCCCCAATACTTGGGAGGCTGAGGTGGGAGTATCACTTGAGCTCTGGCATTTAAAACTACAGTGAGCTATGACTGCACCACTGCACTCCAGCCTGGTCAACAGAGATCCTGTAGGAAGAAAGAAAACGAAAAGAGAAGAAGAGAAAGAAGAGGAAAAATAAAGAAAATTAAACCTAAACAAACCAATAATAAGTAACAAGACTGAAGCTGTAATTATGTCTCCCATCAAAGAAAAGCCCAGGACCTGATGGCTTCACTGCTGAATTCTACTAAACATTTAAAGAACTAATGCTAATTCTACTCAAACTCTTCAAAAAAGTTGAAAAGGAGGAAATACTTCAAACTCAGTTCTATGAGACAGCATTATCCTGGTATCAAAACCCAATAAGGACACAACAAACAAAAGAAAACCATAGGCCAATATCACCCATGAACACAGATGCAAAAATCCTCAATAAAATACTAGAAAACTGAATTCAACAACACATTAAAAAAATCATTCACCATGATCAAGTGGGATTCACATCCTAAGGATGCAAGGATGGTTCAACATATGCAAATCAATCAACATGACAGATCACAACAACAGAGAACCAAGAAGAAAAACCATATAATCATTTTAATAGATGCTTTAAAAGCATTTGATAAAATTCAACATCTTCTTATAATAAAAACCCTCAACAAACTGGATATAGAAGAAACATATCTCAAAATAATAAAGGCCAGATGACAAACCCACAGCTAATATCACACTAAATGGGAAAAAATTAAAAGCCTTTCCTCTAAGATCTGGAACAAGACAAGGATGTCTAGTTTCACTACCGTTACTCAACATGATACTGGAAGTCCTGGCAAGAGTTAGGCAAGAAAGAGAAATAAATGGCAAACAAATTGGAGAGAAAGAAGTTAAATTTCCTTTGTTGACAGAAGACATAATCCTATTTGTAAAGAAACCTAAAAACTCTACCAAAACTTATTAGAACTGACAAATTCAGTAAAACTGCAGGATACAAAATCAACATACAAAAATTAGTAGCATTTATATATGCCAAGAGCAAACAATCTAAAAAAGAAATCAAGAAAGCAATTCAATTTACAATAGCTACAAAGAATATATAATACAGAGAAGTCAATTTAACTAAAATGAAAGATCTATACAGGGAAAACTATAAAATGCTTATAAAAGAAATTAAAGACATAAAAAATGGACAGATATTCCATGCTCATGAATTGAAACAATTAATATTGTTAAAATGACAATACTGCCCAAAGCAATTTACAGGTTCAACATAATCCCTATCAAAATACCAATGACATTCTTCACAGAAATAAACAAACAAACAAAAAATCCTAAAATTTATATAGAACCACAAAAGACCCTGAATAGCCAAAGCAATCTTGAGCAAAAATAAGGCTGGAGGCCTCACATTACCTGACTTCAAAATATACTACAAAGCTATAGTAATCAAATCAGCATGATACTTGCATAAAAACAGACACATAGACCAATGGAACAGAATAGAGAACCCAGCTATAAATCCACACATTTACAGCTAACTCATTTCAACAAAGTCACCATGAACATAGAATGGGCAGTCTCTTCAATAAATGGTGCTGGGAAAACTGAATAAAGACTATCCAATTCACAGAAGAATAAAACTATACCACTATCTCTAACCACATTAAAAAATCAAATCAAAATGAATTAAAGACTTAAATCTAAGATCTGAAACTGTGAAACTACTAGAAGAAAACACTGGGGAAATCAGAACATTAGTCTGGGCAAGATTGTTTGTGTAAGACCTTAAAAGCACTGCAACCAAAGCAAAAATAGATCACTGGAATTACATCAAACTAAAAAGGGTCTACACAACAAAGGAAACAATCAACAAAGTGAAGAAACAAGTCACAGAATGGGAGAAAATATGTGCAAACTATCAATGTGACAACGGATTAATAATAAGAGTATATAAGGAGCTCAAACAATTCAACAGCAACAGAAAAAAAAAAAAAAAAAAAAATACAATCCAATTTAAAAGTGGGCAAAAGACCTGAATAGATATTTCTCAAAAGACATACAAATTGCCAATGGGTATATGAGAAAATGCTCAAAACCACTAATTTTCAGAGAAATGCAAACCAAAACCACAATGAGACATCATCTCACCTCAGTTAAAATAGCTTTTATAAAAAGACAAAGAATAATGAATGCTATCAAGGATGTGGAGAAAATGGAACCCTCGTTCACTGTTGGTGGGAATGTAAATAAGAACAGTCACCATGGAAAACTATGGAGGTACCTCAAAAAAAAAAAAATAGAACTACCATATTATCCAGCAACTCCACTACTGAGTATATACCTAAAAGAAAAAAAAATTAATATACTGAAGAGATATCTGCACTCCCATGTTTATTGCAGAATGAATCATAATAGCCAAGATAGGGAATCAACCTAAGTATCCATCCATGGATGAATGGATAAAGAAAATGTGGTTTATATACACAATGGATTATCCAGCTGTAACAAAGAATAGAGTCATGGCATTGGCAGCAACATGGATGGAATGAGAATTCATTATGTCAAGTAAAATAAGCCGAGCACAGAAAGACAAATATCACCTGTTCTCATTCATATGTAGGAGCCAAATAAGTGGAACTCATGAAGAGACAAAGTAGATCGGTGATTACCAGAGGCTGGGAAGGGCAGGAGGAGAGAGTGATTAAAAGAGGTTGACTAATGGGTATAAATATACAGTTAGATATAAGAAATAAGACCTAGAAGTGATAAGACCTAGTGTTCAATAGATCAGTAGGGTGACTGTAGTTTACAATAATCTGTTGTACATTTCAAAACAGCTGAAAGGGAATAGTTTGAATGGTTTCTAGCATAAAGAAGACAAGTATTTAAGGGGATAGATATCCCATTACCCTGATTTCATACGTAAATTTTATGTGAATTTATTAAATTATCACGTCCTGAAAATAATGTATATCGATTATGTATCAATTTTTAAAATATGTATTTAATTAAATACGTAGCATTATGCCTATAATATACAGAATTGTTAAATATACAATAGCAGCACCAAGAAGGCAGGTGGGAACAAAGCTATATTGGAGAAGGAAGTAACACCATATGGTAACTCAAATCCACAAGAAGAATCACAGTAAATAAGACGGTATATGTAATAAATTAAATATATAGATGCTACATACTTGTTCTCCCCTTTTTTCTATCAGCTTCTTTAAAAGACATACAATTATGTAAAGTAATAATAAAAATGTATAGTTGGGTTGGTAACATATATAGACATTATATATATAGCATAATATATAACAGTTGAACACCACAATCCAAAAATCTGAAATCAGAATTCCTCCAAAATCTGAAACTTTTTGGGGCTTTACATAAGGCCACAAGTGGAAAATTCTACTCCTGACCTCATGTGATGGGTCACAGTCAAAATGAAAGAGTATAATATACAGTTTATTCAAGGGAAAAAAGACTTTCCCAGGCCCCTTCAGCTGCAATATACATTTTCCTCACATGTCCAGATTCCCCCACACAAGCATGTCCACAAAGGGTAATAAAATGGCATATGTGCAGGCTGGATGTGCCAATGGCAGGTTCCTCACAATGCCCCACAAGAAGCCAGTATCTATGTGCATTACTGTGTTTTTTTCTTATTCTCTGCTCTACAGTATAAAGATACTGTTGACAAGGTCAGAAAGGCCTGCAGATATCACTGTGGATAATAGTGATAAGAAAAAAAGGAAAGCATTTATATTTATCTACAGAACAGAAAGTCAAGCTGTTATAGCAACTGGGCAGCAATGCTAAGTCTGAAATATCTTACAGAAGAGTATGGTGTTGAAATGACCACTATATATATGATCTGAAGAAAGAGAAGGACCAACAATAAAAGTTCTATGTTGAAAGTAATGAACAGAAGTTAATAAAAATGGAAAAATCCTGCATAAAGCTAAAAACGAAATCTTGTTCATGTATTGAAAGGATAGTCTATCAGCATCACAGAGAATCCATGCCACTTAATAGTATGCTGATCATGAAATAATCAAAGATCGTGATGAACTGAAAATCGAAAAGAATACTGAATGTTCAACAGGCATGTTGCAGAAATTTAAGAAAAGATATAGCATTGGGGGTCCATTCCAAGATGGCTGAATAGGAAAAACTCTGGTCCACAGCTCCCAGCGTGACTGACACAGAAGACAGGTGATTTCTGCATTTCCAACTGAGGTACCTGGTTCATCTCATTGGGACTGGTTGGACAGTGGGTGCAGCCCATGGAGGGCAAGCCGAAGAACAGCAGGGCATTGCCTCACCCAGGAAGCACAAGGAGTTGGGGGATTTCCCTTTCCTAGCCAAGGGAAGCTGTGACAGACTGTACCAGGAAAACTGGGACACTGCTACCCAAATACTGTGCTTTACCAACAGTCTTAGCAAATGGCACACCAGGAGATTATATCCCGTGCCTGGCTCAGCAGTCCCCACGCCCACGGAGCCTTGCTCACTGCTAGCGCAGCAGTCTGAGATCGAACTGCAAGGCAGCAGCCTGGCTTGGGGAGGGGTTTCCACCATTGCTGAGGCTTGAGTAGGTAAACAAAGTGGCCAGGAAGCTTGAACTGGGTGGAGCCCACCGCAGCTCAACAAGGCCTGCCTACCTCTGTAGACTCCACCTCTGGGGGCAGGGCATAGCTGAACAAAAGGCAGCAGAAACTTCTGCAGACTTAAATCTCCCTGTCTGACAGCTCAGAAGAGAGCAGTGGTTCTCCCAGCACAGTGTTTGAGCTCCAAGAATGGACAGACTGCCTCCTCAAGTGGGTCCCTGACCTCTGTGTAGCCTAACTGGGAGACACCTCCCAGTAGGGGCCGACTGACACATCATACAGCCGGGTGCCCCTCTGAGACAAAGCTTCCTGAGGAAGGATCAGGCAGCAATATTTGCTGTTCTGCAGCCTCCGCTGGGATACCCAGACAAACAGGGTCTGAAGTGGACCTCCAGCAAACTCCAACAGACCTGCAGCAGAGGGACCTGACTGTTAGAAGGAAAACTAACAGAAAGGAATAGCATCAACACCAACAAAAAGGATATTTAGACCAAAACCCCATCTGCAGGTCACCATCATCAAAGACCAAAGGTAGATAAAACCACAAAGATGGGGAGAAACCAGAGCAGAAAAGCTGAAAATTCTAAAAACCAGAGCACCTCTTCTCCTCCAAAGGAACGCAGTTCCTCGCGAGCAACAGAACAAAGCTGGATGGAGAATGACTTTGACGAAATGACAGAAGTTGGCTTCAGAAGGCTGGTAATAACAAACTTCTCTGAGCTAAAGGAGGATGTTTGAACCCATCGCAAGGAAGCTAAAAACCTTGAAAAAAATTAGATGAATGGCTAACTAGAATAAACAGTGTAAGAGAAGACCTTAAATGACCTGATGGAGCTGAAAACCATGGCACAAGAACTATGTGACGCATGCACAAGCTTCAGTAGCCGATTCAATCAAGTGGAAGAAAGGGTATCAGTGACTGAAGATCAAATGAATGAAATGAAGCGAGAAGTTTCGAGAAAAAAAGAGTAAAAAGAAATGAACAAAGCCTCCAAGAAATATGGGACTATGTGAAAAGGCCAAATCTACATTTGACTGGTGTACCTGAAAGTGATGGGGAGAATGGAACCAAGCTGGAAACACTCTTCAGGATATTATCCAGGAGAACTTCCCCCAACCTAGCAAGGCAGGCCAACATTCAAATTCAGGAAATACAGAGAACACCACAAACATACTCCTTGAGACGAGCAACCCCAAGATACATAATTGCCAGATTCACCAAGGTTGAAATGAGGAAAAAAATGTTAAGGGCAGCCAGAGAGAAAGGTCGGGTTACCCACAAAGGGAAGCCCGTCAGACTAACAGTGGATCTCTCCGCAGAAACTCTACAAGCCAGAAGAGAGTGGGGGCCAATATTCAGCATTCTTAAAGAAAAGAATTTTCAACCCAGAATTTCATATCCAGCCAAACTAAGTTTCTGAAGGAGAAATAAAATCCTTTACAGACAAGCAAATGCTGAGAGATTTTTGTCACCACCAGGCCTGCCTTACAACAGCTCCTGAAAGAAGCACTAAACATGGAAAGAACGACCCATACCGGCCACTGAAAAACATGCCAAACTGTAAAGACCATCGATGCTAGGAAGAAACTGCATCAACTAATGGGCAAAATAACCAACTAACATCATAATGACAGAATCTGATTCACACATAACAATATTAACCCTAAATATAAATGGGCTAAATACCCCAATTAAAAGACACAGACTGGCAAATTGGATAGAGTCAAGACCCATCAGTGTGCTGCATTCAGGAGACCCATCTCACATGCAGAGACACACACAGGCTCAAAATAAAGGGATGGAGGAAGATCTACCAAGCAAATGGAAAGCAAAAAAAAGCAGGGGTTGCAATCCTAGTCTCTGATAAAACAGACTTTAAACCAACAAAGATCAAAAGAGACAAAGGCGGCCATTACATAATGGTAAAGGGATCAATTCAACAAGGAGAGCTAACTATCCTAAATATATATGCACCCAATACAGGAGTACTCAGACTCATAAAGCAAGTCCTTAGAGACCTACAAAGAGACTTAGACTCCCACACAATAATAATGGGAGACTTTAACACCCCACTGTCAATATTAGATAGATCAACAAGACAGAAGGTTAACAAGGATATCCAGGACTTGAACTCAGCTCTGCACCAAGCAGACCTAATAGACATCTACGGAACTCTCCACTCCAAATCAACAGAATACACATTCTTCTCAGCACCACATTGTACTTATTCCAAAATTGACCACATAGTTGGAAGTAAAGCACTCCTCAGCAAATGTAAAAGAACAGAAATCATAACAAACTGTCTCTCAGACCACAGTGCAATCAAATTAGAACTCAGGATTAAGAAACTCACTCAAAACCACACAACTGCATGGAAACTGAACAATCTGCTCCTAAATGACTACTAGTTAAATAACTAAATGAAGGTAGAAATAAAGATGTTCTTTGAAACCAATGAGAACAAAGACACAATGCACCAGAATCTCTGGGATACATTTAAAGTAGTGTGTAGAGGGAAATTTATAGCACTAAATGCCCACAAGAGAGAGCAGGAAAGATCTAAAATCAACATGCTAACATCACAATTAAAAGAACTAGAGAAGCAAGAGCAAACAAATTCAAAAGCTAGCAGAAGGCAAGAAATAACTAAGATCAGAGCAGAACTGAAGGAGATAGAGACACAAAAAACTCTTCAAAAAAATAAAGGAATCCAGGAGCTGGTTTTTTGAAAAGATCAACAAAATTGATAGACCACTAGCAAGACTAATAAAGAAGAAAAAAGAGAAGAATCAAATAGACACAATAAAAAATGATAAATGGGATATCACCACTGATCCCACAGAAATACAAACTACCATCAGATAATACTATAAACACCTCTATGCAAATAAACTAGAAAATCTAGAAGCAATAGAGGCAATTCCTGGACACATACACCCTCCCAAGACTAAACCAGGAAGAAGTTGAACCCTTGAACAGACCAGTAACAGGCTGTGAAATTCAGGCAATAATTAATAGCCTACCAACCAAAAAAAGTCCAGGACCAGACAGTCCTGAATTCTACTAGAGGTACAAAGAGGAGCTGGTACCATTCCTTCTGAAACTATTCCAATCAATAGAAAAAGAGGGAATCCTCCCTAACTCATTTTATGAGGCCAGCACCATCCTGATACCAAAGCCTGGCAGAGAAACAACAAACAAAAGAGAATTTTAGACCAATATCCCTGATGAACGTCGATGCAAAAATCCTCAATAAAATACTGGCAAACCGAATCCAGCAGCACATCAAAAAGCTTATCCACCACAATCAAGTTGGCTTCATCCCTGGGATGCAAGGCTGGTTCAACATACGCAAATCAATAAATGTAATCCATCGCATAAACAGAACCAAACACAAAAGCCACATGATTCTCTCAATAGATGCAGAAAAGGCCTTCAACAAAATTCAACAGCCCTTCATGCTAAAAACTCTCAATCAACTGGGTATTGATGGAACATATCTCAAAATAATAAGAGCTATTTATCACAAACCCACAGCCAATATCAAACTGAATGAGCAAAAACTGGAAGCATTCCCTCTGAAAACTGGCACAACACAGGGATGCCCTCTCTCACCACTCCTATTCAACATAGTGTTGAAAGTTCTGGCCAGGGCAATCAGGCAAGAGAAAAAAATAAGGGTATCCAATTAGGAAAAGAGGAAGTCAAATTGTCCCTGTTTGCAGACGATATGATTGTATATTTAGAAAACCCCATTGTCTCAGCCCAAAATCTCCTTAAGCGGATAAGCAACTTCAGCAAAGTCTCAGGATACAAAATCAATGTGCAAAAATCACAAGCATTCCTATACACCAATAACAGACAGAGAGCCAAATCATGAGTGAACTCCCATTCACAATTGCTACAAAGAGAAAATACCTAGGAATCCAACTTACAAGGGATGTGAAGGACCTCTTCAAGGAGAACTATAAACCACTGCTCAACGAAATAAAAGAGGACACAAACGAATGGAAGAACATTCCATGCTCATGGATAGGATGAATCAATATTGTGAAAATGGCCATACTGCCCAAGGTAATTTATAGATTCAATGCCATCCCCATCAAGCTACACAATGACTTTCTTCACAGAATTGGAAAAAACTACTTTAAAGTTGATATGGAAACAAAAAAGAGCCCGCATTGCCAAGACAATCCTAAGCAAAAAGAACAAAGCTAGAGGCATCACGCTACCTGATTTCAAATTATACTACAAGGCTACAGTAACCACAACAGCATGGTACTGGTACCAAAACAGAGATATAGACCAATGGAACAGAACAGAGGCCTCAGAAATAACACCACACATCTACAACCATCTCACCTTTGACAAACCTGACAAAAACAAGCAATGGGAAAAGGATTTCCTATTTAATAAATGGTGCTGGGAAAACTGGCTAGCCATATGTAGAAAGCTGAAACTGGATACCTTCCTTACACCTTATACAAAAATTAATTCAAGATGGATTCAAGACTTAAATGTTAGACCTAAAACCATAAAAACTCTAGAAGAAAACCTAGGCAATACCATTCAGGACATAGGCATGGGCAAGGACTTCATGACTAAAACACCAAAAGCAGTGGCAACAAAAGCCAAAATAGACAAATGGGATCTAATTAAAGAGTTTCTGCACAGCACAAGAAACTACTATCAGAGTGAACAGGCAACCTACAGAATGGGAGAAAATTTTTGCAACCTACCCATCTGACAAAGGGCGAATATCCAGAATCTACAAAGAACTTAAATAAGTTTACAAGAAAAAAATCAAACAACCCCATCAAAAAGTGGGCAAAGGATATGAATAGACACTTTTCAAAAGAAGACATTTATGCAGCCAACAGACACACGAAAAAATGCTCATCATCACTGGTCATCAGAGAAACGCAAAACAAAACCACAATGAGATACCATCTCACACCAGTTAGAATGGCAATCATTAAAAAGTCAGGAAACAACAGGTGCTGGAGAGGATGTGGAGAAACAGGAATGCTTTTACACTGTTGGTGGGAGTGTAAACTAGTTCAACCATTGTGGAAGATGGCAGACAGTGTGGCGATTCCTCAAGGATCTAGAACTAGAAATGCCATTTGACCCAGCAATTGCATTACTGGGTATATACCCAAAGGATTATAAATCATGCTACTATAAAGACACATGCACACATATGTTTACTGTGGCACTATTCACAATAGCAAAGACTTGGAACCAACCCAAATGTCCAACAATGATAGACTGGATTAAGAAAATGTTGCACATATACACCATGGAATACTATGCAGCCATAAAAAAAGGATGAGTTCAAGTCCTTTGCAGGGATATGGATGAAGCTGGAAACCATCATTCTGAGCAAACTATTGCAAGGACAGAAAACCAAACACCACATGTTCTCACTCATAGGTGGGAACTGAACAATGAGAACACTTGGACACAGGGCGGGGAACATCACACACCAGGGCCTGTTGGGGGGTGGGGGGCTGGGGAAGGGATAGCATTAGGAGAAATACCTAATGTAAATGACGAGTTAATGGGGGCAGCAAACCAACATGGCACATGTATACATATGAAACAAACCTGCACATTGTGCACATGTACCCTGGAACTTAAAGTATAATAATAAAAAAAAAAAGATACAGCATTAAATTTTTAAAGACATGTAGGGATAAAACACGGTGATCATGAAGCAACAGAGAAATTCATTGATGAGTTTGCCAAGGTCATTGCTGATAAACATCTGACACTAAGTCTACAACGCCGATGAAACATCACTGTTTTGACATTATTATCCCAGAAAGACACCAATTACAGCTGCTGAGACACCCTTTACAGGAATTAAGGATGCCAAGGACAGAATAACTGTACTGGGATGTGCTAATACACATATAAGTGTAAACTTGCTTTGACAGGCAAAACCTCATGTCCTCACTGTATTCAAGGAGTGAATTTCTTACCAGTCATTATGCTAAAAAAAAAAAAAAAGGAAAAGAAAAGGCATGTATCACCAGAAACCTCTTTTCTGACTAGTTTCACAAACATTTTGTACTAGTGGCTCATGCTTACTGCAGTGAAGCTAGACTGTAAGATTTTGTTATTCCTTGACAACTGTTCTGCTCATCCTCCAGCTGAAATTCCCATAAAAAATAATGTTTCTACAATGTACTTTCCCCAAAATGTGACTTCATTAATTAAGCCATGTGACCAGGATATCCTTAGATCAATAAAGAGTAAATATAAAAATATATTCTTGAATAGCATGCTAGCAACAGTGAGCAGAGATAAGGGTGTAGAAAGTTTTCAAAGTAGTTTAGCATGGATGATGCCATAAATGCAGTTGCCAACACTTGTAAAACAATGACTGAAGACACAGTCGTGCCTGACACAACCTCTGGCCTGAGACTATGTTCAGTGTTGATGATGAACAATTGGTGATTTCGAAGGACTCTGTATATCATCCGAGGGAAAAAAAAAAGATATATAACCTCCTGACATATGCAAAAAATGTACCTCCAGAGTCTATCAGTAAGCTGGAAGAAGTGAATATCAAAGATGTTTCTAATATTGATAATGAGGCTCCAGTTGTTCATTCAGTATCAATGGTGAAATAATTAAAATGGTTCTGAATCAAGGTGACTTGATAACAGTGATGAAGATAACATTAACAATGCAGAGAAAGTGGCTGTAGATAACAGGATGAAAACATGTGATGTAATAGATTACTAAAGGTCTGGAGCAGTGTGCATTCATACCAAACAAGAATTCATGTCAATTTATAACATCAAAGAAAGATTTCTAAGACAAAAAACCATTGTTTCTTTTCTTTTTTTTTTTTTTTTTTTTTGAGACGGAGTCTCGCTCTGTCGCCCAGGCTGGAGTGCAGTGGCGCAATCTCGGCTCACTGTAAGCTCCGCCTCCCGGGGTTCACGCCATTCTCCTGCCTCAGCCTCTCCGAGTAGCTGGACTACAGGCACCCGCCACCATGCCCGGCTAATTTTTTTTGTATTTTTAGTAGAGACGGGGTTTCACCGTGGTCTCGATCTCCTGACCTCATGATCCTCCCGCCTCGGCCTCCCAAAGTGCTGGGATTACAAGCGTGAGCCACGGCGCCCGGCCGACAAAAACCATTGTTAATGAGGTAGATGACTCTAAAGGAAACATTTTTAAAAGCCATCCAGCAAAATGCTTCTTCACCCCTATAGGAGCTACTACTTGGTCCCTCAATCGCTTCTGATGTTTTACCTAAAGTCAAAAAATACAGTGTATAGGAACATTTTAATCAAAACACAGCATCATAGGTGGAGACAAAGCTTGCCACTGTTTGCTGTTGCTGTTGTTTAACATCTGATAAAGGTATTTTGGTGATGCTATTGCACTGCTTAGTTATCCTGAACACATTATCTTTTCACTGTATTAAATGTATGTCATACTTTTTACTGTTGAGAATTCATATATGAATATTCAGGCTGGGTGCAGTGGCTCACGCCTGTAATCCCAGCACCCTGGGAGGCCCAGGTGTGTGGATCACTTGAGGTCAGGAGTTCAAGACCAGCCTGGCCAACATGGTGAAACTCCATCTCTATTTAAAAAAAAAATACAAAAATTAGCCAGGTGTGGTGGTAGGCACCTGTAATCCCAGTTACTTGGGAGGCTGATGCAGGAGGATCATTTGAACCCAGGAGGTGGGGGTTCACAGTGAGCCAAGATCATGTCACTGCACTTGAGCCTGGGCGACAGAGCAAGACTCCATCTCAAAAAAAAAAAAAAAAGAAAAATATTATATGAAATTACCTTTGAACTATGTGTAGAAGGCATATATGAAACATAAATAAATTCATGTTTAGACTTGGGTACTATCTCCAAGATACATTATTTTATAGATGTGAATATTCCAACATTTGAAAAAAATTAAACAGAAAACAAAAAGTAAAATGGCAGATGTAGGCCGGTACGGTGGCTCACGCCTGTAATCCCAGCACTTTGGGAGGCCGAGGCGGGTGGATCACAAGGTCAGGAGATTGAGACCATCTTGACCAACATGGTGAAACCCTGTCTCTACTAAAATACAAAAAATTAGCCAGGCGTGGTGGCACGCGCCTGTAGTCCCAGCTACTTGGGGGGCTGAGGCAGGGGAATCACTTGAACCAGGAGGCGGAGGTTGCAGTGAGCCGAGATTGCGACACTGCCCTCCAGCCTAGGTGACAGAGTGAGACTCTGCTAAAATAAAAAAAAAAAAAGGCTGATGTAAATAATAATATAACATGCAATTAAATAATAGTATTAAATGTGAGTAAACTAATCCAATCAAAAGGTAGATTTTTCAGATTAGATTTTTTTGAAATCCAACTATATGCTGTCCACAGAAATACACTTTAGATTCAAAGATACAAATAGGTGGAAAGTAGAAGGATAAATAAAAAATACCATGCAAACATCATGTATGACAACAGTCATAAAAAAGCTGGAGTGGCTATACTGCCAGGCAAAATAGACTTCAAACCAAAAAGTGTTACTATAAAAAGTAGGGTCATTTTATCATGATAAAAGGGTTAATCCAACATAAAGATACAACAGTTACAAAGGTATATGCATTTGCAAGTGATGAAATTGCATATTTGGCTGAGGAAATCTCTAAACAATTTGCTGAAGGAGTGGCCTAGGTCCTCCTGACTGCTTAAATAAAACACAAGAAGAGAGAATGACTTAAAGACAGAATTGTTAAGCAAAAAAGAACCAGTACTTAAAGATGCAGAAAATTCTCAACCTACCCATATTGAAAAGAACGAGAAAGTCTGTTCAGAGGACAACACTAAGGTTGTGGCCAAATGATCATTTGATAAGATTAGTATGGATGTGGACCGCCCTGGCAGGAAAACTGCCAATTTGAAATGAAAAAATAGTAGATGGGAAGAAATGAAGGAGGGTTGGTAGACTTCTTGGACTTTTCAGGATGGGACCATAGAGCAATTCAGCTGCAAATGTGTGCTCTTCTTTAAGACAAGGAAGGACCCTAAAAGCAATTCAGAGATCATTCGGGATGCCTCCTTGGTTCAACAAAAGAGAGGACCACTGCCTTGCTTTCAATAGGCCAGATGGCTCATGAGGGCTGGACCTCTCAAAGCCCAGGGACTGTGACCAACCCCATCAGAGGGTCCAGAAGGCAGCACTTCCACTTCTCTGGAAGGCAGGGTGTCAAGCCCATCATTCACTTTGTAGCCTTAAGATTTCATGGAACTTGCTCGGGACCTGTCACCCCTTTCTTCCTTCCTTTTTCTCCCTTTTGGAATGGAACGTCTACCCTATGACTAGAACACCACTATATTTTTTAACTTTTTAATTTTTTTAGAGACAGGGTCTTGCTCTGTTGTCCAGGCTAAAGTGCAGTGACACATCATAGCTCACTGCAACCTCGAACTCCTAGTATCAAGTGATCCTTGTGCTTCAGCTTCCTGAGGAGCTGGGACTACAAGCACATGCCACCATGCCTGGCTAATTAATTTTTCAATTTTCTCAGAGACAGAGTCTTGCCATGTTGCTCAGGCTGGTCTTCAACTCCTGGCCTCAAGTGATCCTCCCACCTCAGCCTGCCAAGTAGCTGGGATTACAGGCACAAGCCACCAAACTCAGACCACCATTGCATTTTGGAAGCACATATTTGGTTTCACAGGGTCACAGCTGGAGGAGAATTTGCCTCAGGATGAATCATACCTTGGGCTCAACTGCATCTGATGTAGATAATATTTAGATGAGATGTTGGACTTTAAAGTTGATGCTGGTATCAGTTAAGCTTTGGGGTGATTGGGATAAAATGAAT
Organism: Symphalangus syndactylus; assembly: GCF_028878055.3. Taxonomy (NCBI): domain Eukaryota; kingdom Metazoa; phylum Chordata; class Mammalia; order Primates; family Hylobatidae; genus Symphalangus; species Symphalangus syndactylus. Next base: position 151,067,369 of record NC_072427.2, on the reverse strand, counting down.
GTAATTTGCATGCAAGGAAGACACAAATTTTTTGTGGAGGGAAGGGCCAGGGCCAGAATGTTATACACTAAACGTTTGTGTCCTTGCCAAATTGTTATGTTGAAATTCTAACTCCTAATGTGATGATATATGAAAATGGGGCCTTTGGGAGGTGATTAGATCAGGAAGGCAAAGTCCTCATAAATGGCATTAGGGCTTTTTTTAATTTTTGCCAATCTGATAGAGGGGCAGTATTGTGGTTCTATTTTCCATTTCCCTAAAGAAGAATGATGTTGAACATCTTTTCATGTTGTTATTTCCCATCTGCTTATCTTCTCTGGTGCAGTGTCTATTCATATCTTTAGCTCACTTTAAAAAATTGAGTTCCTTCTCTTGAGATTTCCGAGTTCTTAATATATTCTAGGTACAAGTCATTTATCAGTTATATGTTCTTTAAATACTTTCTCCAGTCTGTGGCTTATCTTTTCATTCTCCTAGAAGCATGTTTTCAACAGCAGAAGTTTTTAATTTTGATAAAGTCTGTTCTATCACTTTTTTCTTTTATCAATCATAGTGCTGGTATTGTAGCTAAAAAGAATCTTTGTGGCCAGGCGTGATGGCTCACACCTGTAATCCCAGCACTTTGGGAGGTCGAGGTGGGCAGATCACAAGATCAGGAGATTGAGACCATCCTGGCTAACACGGTGAAACGCCATCTCTACCAAAAATACAAAAAAATTAGCTGGGCGTGGTGGAGGGTGCCTATAGTCCCAGCTACTCGGGAGGCTGAGGCAGGAGAATGGCGTGAACCCAGGAGGCGGAGCTTGCAGTGAGCCGAGATAGCACCACTGCACTCCAGCCTGGGCGATGGAGCGAGACTCCGTGCCTAACCAATGCTAACAGAAACTACACCAAAGAAAACAAGCAGATGGAAAATACATGAAAAGATGTTCAACATCATTAGTCATTAGAGAAATACAAATTTTAAAATTTGAAAAAGATTTTTCTCAGCCAAGCATAGTGGCTCATCCCTGTAATCACAGCACTTTGGGAGGCTGCACCCAGAAGATTGAGACCAGGAGTTTTAGACTAGATCACCTGAAGTCAGTAGTTTGAGACTCGCCTGGGGAACATAGCAAAACCCCATCTCTACAAAAAATTTAAAAATTAGCTGGGCATGGTAGCATGCACCTGTAGCTACTTGGGAGACAGGCAAGAGGACTGCTTGAGCCCAGGAGTTCAATGTTACAATGAACTATGATCACACCACTGCACTACAGCCTAGGCAACCGAGCATGACTCTGTCTCAAAAAAATAAATATATATATTTTTTCTATTTTTTTCACCTGGAAATTTGTAGTTTTAGATTCTGCATTTAGGTCTATGATCCATTTGTAGTAAATTTTATAGTTTATAAATTTTTCTATACTATATATTTTATATTAGTATATTTTATATACTAGTATGAATACTATATATATAATTTTTATAGTATAGCAAAGTATGGAGTGACGTTCATTTTTCTGCATATGGGTGTCCAATTGTTTCAGCATCATTAGTTAAAACAACTGTTCTTTTCCCACTGAATCATACCTTTATTAAAAAATCACTTGTTTGTGGCTCTATTTTTTATTCTATTCCATTCCATTAATTAACTTCCCTAACTTGATGCCAATACTACACTGTTTTGATTATTGTTGCTTCACATGGAATCATTAAATCAGGTAGCATTAGCTCTCCAAATTTGTTCTTCTTTTTCAGAATTGCTTTGGCTATTCTAGGTCCTTTGATTTTTTTACTGGGATTGCATTGAATTATCAATCTGTCTGGAGAAAATTGGCATCTTAACAATATTGAGTATTCCAACCCATGAATAAATTACATCTCTCGACTTATTTAGGTCTTAATTTTTTCAAGAATGTTTTGTAGGTTTCAATGTACAGATCTTGCGAATCTTTTCTGCTACTTTCAGGCTTATTTCATATTTTTGATAGTACTGTAAGTGGAATTGCATTTTAAAAGTCAATTTCTGATTATATGTTGCTACTGTATAGAGATACATTGATTTTTATATATGAATTCCATATCTAGCAACCTTATGAAACTCATTTATTAGTTCTAAGAGCTTTTCAAAGATTCCATTAGATTTTACATAGGCATCATATCATCTGAATAAAGACAGCTTTACTTCTTCTAAGATTTAGATGCCTTTTTCCTTTCTTGCCTTTTTCCTTAGAACCTCCAGTAGAATACTGAATAAAGAATGGACATCATTGCCTTGGGAGAAAGTAGTCTTTCACCATTAAGTTGTTAGATAAAGGCATTCTGAAGATGCCCTTTGTGTCAGGGGTCCCTAAGACAACCCTCAGGGTTGATGATTTGCTAGGACTCACAAGACTCAAAAGTTGCTCTACTCATGGTTACACTTTATTACAGTGAAAGAACATAGAGTAAAATCAGCAAAGGGGAAAAGAATACGGGGTGAAGTCTAGAAGAAACCACATACAAGGTTCCAAGTGTCCCTTCCCAGTGTAGTCACATGGAACACACTTCATTCTCCCAACTATGTGTGACAGTATGTGCAAAGTGTTACCAACCAAGGAAGTTCACTTGAGCCAAACTGTACAGGGCTTTTACTGGGTATCAGTCATATAAACGTAACAGCACCTGTGTGACTGACCTGTTACTGAAGCTCCAGATTCCCAGAGGGAAAGCAGGTCTTCACCATAAACTGCATTGCTAGTATAAACAATCTGGACAAGCTGGTATAGCACGGCTCAAAGACTCAGGCATGCAAATACACTATTAAGACAAAAAATTTCAAGAGCTTAGTTCCCTGGAGGTGAGCAAAGGACAGTCATGGAAACAAGCTTAAGAATGGGCAAGGTTTGAACAACCCCAGCCTGCTGAGTTAACTCCCTTCCACATACTTTCCATCAGGTTGAGCAAGTTCCTTTCTATTCCTAGGTTGCTGAGAATTTTAATCAGGAATCGATATTCGATTTTGCCAAAGGCTTTTTCTGCATGTACTGGAATCACCATATAGTTTTTCATTTTAGTTTGTTTACCTGGTGAATTACATTGATTGCTGTTCAAATATTAAACCTTGCATTCTTGGAATAAACACCAGTTGGTCATGATGTATTAATCCTTTTATATATGTTAGATTTGAGTTGCTAAAATTCTGTTTAAAATTGTGCACGTATGTTCATGCAGGATATTGGTCTGTAGTTTTCTATGATAGGTTTTGAAATAAGGGTCTGACAGCCTTATGAAATGAGTTGTGAAGTATTACCTCCTCTTCCATTTCCTAAAACTGTGTTAATTAGTATTATTTCTTCCTTAAATATTTGGTAGAATTCACCACTGAAACCATCTGGACCTAGAATTTTCTTTTAGAATGATTTTTTTCTGCAAATTCAAATTATTTAACAGATGTTAGACTATTTGTATTATCTGTTTCTGCAGTGAGCTTTAGCAGTTTGTATCTCTCTAGGAATACGTCCATTTGATCTAAGTTGTCATACTGCTTGATATAAAGTTGTTCATAACATTCCTTTATCCTTTTAATGTCTTTGGAATATGTGGTGATGTTACCACTCTCATTCTTAATATTGGTAATTTGTGTCTTCTTTTTCTCCTGATCTGCTGGGCTAGAAATTTATTAATAGTATTGACGTTCTCAAAGAACTAGCTTTCAGTTTCACTGATCTTCACTGTTGTTTTCTGTTGTGGTGATTTCCACTCTAACCTTTATTTTCTTGCTCCTGTTTAACTTCTTCTTTTTCTAGTTTCTTAGAAAGCTGTGATTATTGACTTGTAACATTTCTTCTTTTCCAATACAGCCATTAATTTAGCTACAAATTTCCCTCTAAGTACTGCTTTGGCACCATCCTACAAATTTGATATGTTGTTTTCATACTTTCTATTTTCTCTTTTCATTTCTTTAACCCATGGGTTACCTTAAAGTGTTATTTATTTACCAAATGTTTGGGAATTTTACAATCTTTCTGTTACTGGTTTCTAACTTAATTCCATTTAGGTCAGAAAGCACATCTTGCTTGACTTCAGTTCTTTCAAATGTACTGAGATATGTTTTATGGGCCAGAATATGGTATATATTTTTACACGTTCTCTATGTAGTTGGAAAAAAAGAAAACCCATGTATTCAGCTGTTGATGGGTGAATTGTTCCATAAATGCCAAGCAGATCAAGTTAGTTGATAGTGGTGTTAAAGTTCTTTATACTGTTGCTCCTTTTCTATCTGCTCATTCCATCAATTATTTGGAGAAAACTACTGAAATCTCCAGTTAACTGGGTATCTATTTCTTATTGCTGTTCTATTAATTTTGTTTCATGTATTTTAAAGTTCTAATATTGGATGTCTAAAATATCTAGGATTGTTTCTGGTTAACTGATCTCTTTATCATTAAGAAATGACATTCTTTATCCTTGATAATATCATTATCTCTGAAATCTACCTTAACAATAATAAACCACTCACACTTTCTCTTCATTAGTGTTAGCACTGTGCATCTTTCTCTATTTAGTTTTATTCTATTCATGTCTTTATATTCAAAGTGTATTTCTTACAGACAACTTATACTTGGGTCTTGTTTTTTTAATCCAATCTGAAAATCTCTATATTTTAATTGGGGTGTTTGATCCATTTATATGTAGTATGATTATTGATATGGTTAGCTTTGAGTTTACCATCTTGTAATTTGCTTTTTTTTTTTGGTCCCACCTGCTCTTTGTTCTGTTTTTCTTCTTTTTCTATCTTCTTTCAGATTGAGTGCTTTTAGGATTTCATCTTGTCTCCTTTGGTGGCTTATTAACTGTAACTCTTTGTCTACACACTATGTTTATTTCTTCAGTTTCTATGCTAACACCCACTCCAATTTAACTTTTCTAGCTTCTGATCCAATCTTTCCCACCCATCATCACTTATAAACAAACAAACAAAAGACACTTCCTAGGATGTCTAATGAGCTTCACATTACTAAATCCTACGCTCTTTTCAGTCCTCATCTTACTTATCTCACGGTAACATTTCACAGTTTATCCTCTGTCCTGAATAACTCTTCTCTTGGTTTCTATGACATGACACTCTCCAGATCATCTTATTTTTTTGTCCATAAATTCTGAATCTCCTTTGCACTTTGACTTCTCCTCAGCTTGTAACTTTTAGAGTTCCTCATGACTCAGTCCTAGCCCTTCTTGTTTTCTCTCAGAATCTTCAAAAGACGGTCCTCAGGGACTATGAGATCTTTCACAGGCATTTTCAGGGGCAAAGTAATGAAATAAATTTGTCTACATACATTTTGAAAAGTTGAAATGTAAGATTGATGATAATCTGCATGAAAATCACTTTATTTTCTTTAAAGTTACCATTCACTATAATATCCCATTATATTCACTCTCTGTTGATACATTCATATCAACCATAGTTAGCATTTACTTAAATATAGTAGTATAAAACTCAAGTAAACTTTCAGATTATTTTCACGCAAAGCACAAACTCCATTTGCTTTGTTGATAAGGACAAAGAAGAAACCAAGAGAAAAGACGCATTCCTCAGCTAAAACAGGTAAAAATTCTTGATACTGCTGAGAAGCTAGTCAAGTCAAATTTATGCCTGAGAATAAACAAGCTATTGACCAAAATTCTTTATTAAATGATTCTACTGGATGTCATATATTATCATGCAACACAATACAGAAGAGCAATTACTATCATGTGAGTGTTTTAGCATATATTTTGTTTTACAATTGGACAAACTACCTGTGGAGAAAATATAAATCAGTCCTTGACACATATATAGTATATAAGGTAAAAGTACTCAACAACTTTTTGTTTTACATATCAGTGAAAACTTATAGTACAGGGAAGACAGTTTTTATTTAGACAATGATACTTTTGTGAGCTGTGACATAAGTTGAAAAAGGTGCAACACATTCAAAATTGACAGAGCATGAAGTATACAAATAGCAAAAACATACACTGTTATATTACTAAAAGATTCTTTATATGAAACAGGAGTCAACAATATGCCTCCTGATTATAACTGAGTGTTGAAGGAAATAATGGAAATTAAACATCATCAAATATTGACTATTCAGAGTACGTGCTCTCAGATGTTGCAGAAGGAAATGGCAGCGTTTGCAAGATTATTCTTCCCACGCAAGTTTGCTGGCTGTCAAGGAAAAAGGTGCTGACAACTTTCTGAAACGAGGGATGAGATTTTAAAAAACAAAAAAATTCTTCATAACGCTGACAATACTAAAAAGTAATTCTATGTTTTCTAGAGTCCTGCTTAAGTGGAGTATAGCAGAGATACATCTAGAATTTTAAATAGCATGAATCTACTACTTCAATACCTGATTTTTAATGCTGAGAATAAGATACCATCTTTTTCAAAGTCACCAAGCTATGCTGCAAATGGCTCAATTGCTAGGATGTGACTCCTTCCCAAAACTTGATGGTTTTCTTCACTTCTCAGAGGAGACTGATTACACTATTTTGTGTATAAAGAACATGACTAAATGTTAAAACAAAACATGGGAAAATACTTTCCAGATACTGAAGAAGTCAAAAAATGACTTAAGAATCCATTTGTTAGTACCTTCCAAACATTCAGGCTGGTTGAAACATTCACCCTAATATTATAGGCTTGTCAATAATGCAACTGAAAGAGCACAAGATATAATCTTCAGGGAGAAATCTTCCCATAATTTCTCAGTCTGTATTTGACCTTGATATTCCAAAACATCTGACAGCGCCAGCAAACACAAGTTGCAATTCCTGACAATATATAATCGTGGCACAACATTTCCTAATTTATTAGACATACAGAGTAATCAAAGTGTGGTCTAACTTACATCTCAAACTAACTATGATCAAATGAGATATAAGTACTATGCAAGAAGTTGCAAAAAAAAAATCATCCTTCTCAATGATAATAAAAACATTAATTTCTAAAATACTGTTTTATTGGGGGCCGGGCATGGTGGTTCACGCCTGTAATCCCACAACTTTGGGAGGCCTAGAAGGGTGATCTCTTGAGGTCAGGAGCTTAAGACCAGCCTGGCCAACACAGTGAAACCCTGTCTCTACTAAAATACAAAAACTAGCCAGGTGTGGTGGTGCACACCTGTAGTTCTAGCTACTCAGGAGGCTGAGGCACGAGAATCACTTGAACCCAGGAGGTAGAGGTTGCAGTTAGCCGAGATCATGCCACTGCACTCCAGCTTGGGTGACAGACTATCTATAGACACTGAGGCTCAAATTTCAATTTCCAGCCCAGCCTTCTTCTCTGAGCTCCAGACTTACCTACCTAACCAACTGCCTTCCAAACGTTACTACTTGATGCCTCATAAGCATACTAAACATAGTGAGTTCAAAACCAAACTCCTGTTATCTTCCATATGGCTTTCCCTTTTCCAAGCTCAGTGAAAACATCTTGTTCCTGGCTGCCCATGCCAGAAAGCTAAGTCATCATCTAAGATGCAGCTTGAATTGATCTTCTCTCTCCCCACTTAGTAGTCACCTTCATAAGTGACTTCATAGTCTCCCCACATAGTCCGAAGTCACCTTCGTCTCTACTCTGGACTACACTATAACCTCCTAATTAGTCTTCCTACAGCCCCTTATCCCCCTCAGTATTAGTTTTCTTTTGCTGCTAGAACAAATTACCACAAACGCAGTGGCTTAAAAACAACACTAATTTATTTTCTTACATTTCTGTAGAAATCTTACATGCGTCTCAATGGGCTAAAATCAAGGTGAGTTTGATTCCCTTCTAAAGGTTGTAGGAAAGAATCTATTTCCGTGGTTTTTCAAGCTTCTAGAAGCTACCCACATACCTTGGCTTGTAACCTCCTTCATTCATCTCCAAAGCCAGCCATGTTGTATCTCTTTGACCATTCTTCCATAGTCACTCCATGTCTTTTGTCCCCATGTTCTACTTTTAAGGACCCTTGCGATTACTCTGGCACCCCCCTGGATAATCCAAGATAATCTCTTTATCTTAAGGTCGGCCGATTAGCTAATAACCTCCCCTTTGCCATGTAACAACATATTCACAGATTCTGGGTATCAGTATGTGGATATCTTTGGGAGGCCATTATTATGTCTACCATATTTTCTAATACATAAACTCATTTTCCACACAGCAGCCAGAGTAATCTTTTTAAAAACATAAATATGTTCATGACACTTCCTTCAATGTGTTACCACTCCTCTAAGGATAAAGTTCAAAATCCTAAATATATGCCACAAATCCATGCATGGCCTGGTTCCTACCTCCTGGGCTTGTCTTCCGGCGCACTACGTCCCAGCCACATAGGCTTCTCTCTTTTTCTCAAGCACCAAGCTCCTTTCTGCCTCAGGATCTTTGCTCACACTATCTCTGCTGTCTGAACAGCTCTCCCCACCTTCCAGCCAACCTTTACCTGGCTAATGCTTGCTCAATCCTTCAGATCTCTATAAAAGTTACTTTCACAGGGTGGCCTTTCCTGATTGCCCAGTCTAGTATTAGCTCCCCCTACAATGTCATAGTACTCTTTTTCTTTCATATCTTTTTATCACAATTTGAATTAAATGTTATTTGCATAATTATTTGTTTAATATCTGCCTGCCTGCACCAGACTGCAAACCCATAAAGGCTGGGGCCTAGTCTGTTCTGTTCACCACTGTAAACCCCAGGACTTCGCACTAACTGGCTTATAATAGGTGCTCAATAAATAAGTGAGTGACATTACATGTTATTATATGACCAGCAGGCAGGTAGAGTATATGCAGTGTGGATATGCTGGACAAAGGGATGATTCGTGGCCCCAGGCAGGATGGAGCACAATGGCATGAGATTTCATCACACTACACAGTACAGTATGCAACTTAAAAGTTATTAATTGTTCATTTCTGGAATTTTCCATTTCATATTTTCAGACCGCAGCTGACTTCTGGTAAGTGAAATTGTGGTAAGTGAAACCAGGAAAGCGAAACTAAAATAAACTAACAAATTACTAGAGAAACCCACATGTAGAATGTTGATTTTTAAAACCAAATTGTGCTTATTGATATCATTCATATGCTCATAGGAAGAAAAACTATTAGTAGTAATAAAATACAGTAGCAATAAGACAAATATGTCTTATTTGGGTGGCAAAAGAAGAATGTGGGATGATATGTGGAGGGTTCCCCACTTTTAACAAAAGTCAGCCTGCTCTGCTGAAATTAGCAAAATCACACAGGTTATTTCAAAGAAAACCCATTTCTTACAAATAAATGAGATCATGATATAACAAACCAAGTATATAAGACATTCATTAATGCCTTTATAATTCTCACAAACACACAAATAATCCAACAGCAAATTCTGATGTATGTGTGACGCAGGAGGGAAAATTCATAGTAGGAGCAAAGAATTATCTTTAGTCCATGCTGGTGCAACCACCATCATGAATTCAACAAATATTTATTGAGTGCCTACTATGTGTCAGGCTCTGTTCTCTAGTTGAAGATACTATAGGAAAAATAACAGAGCAAAACCCCTGTCCTTGTGAAGTTTACAATATAGTGAAAGATTTAAAACTTTGAGTAAGACATATACTTGGGTGGCTAAAGGGTTTGTTATGGAAAAATTAAGAAAGACGGATAACAAAAATGGAATAATAGCTACATAAAGATATAAATACAAAATGAAGGCTGTTGATGACAGATAGTGAAACTGAATATATAAGCAGAGAGCACATTCTCATTATTCTAAATTATTTTTGCTAAAATCAAATACAAGTAATTACTTTCCTCTAATGCAGCTGGAAGAGAGTATTATACGTATGAATCGAAAATACTAAGATGATGACTATTGTTATATGATGCACAAAAAGGAACCATAATGTGCAACTACCAAATCCAGACGAACCGACTAGTTTCTACTGGATAAAAACTTAACTTAAAAACATAGGGAAATGTAGTGATAAACTTTCTAACTTACCTGGAAATATATTCCAGATGAGAGGGGAAGAATACTGATTATAGGAAATTATTGCAAATATGGAAATTAGGGGTTATTAAAGTAAATTTACGCAGTTATCTCAGCATAGGAGTAGTTTGATATGTTTCATATACAATTATGCATTGTATAAAAGCTTTCAGTCAACCATGGATCGCATATACAACAGTGGTCCCAAAGATTATAATACTTTATTTTACTGTATCTTTTCTATGTTTAGATACACAAATACTTTCCATTGTGTTACAAATGCCTACGGTATTCAGTACAATAATATGCTGTACAGATTTCTAGGTTAAGAGCAATAGGCTATTCCATATAGCCTTAGGTGTGTAGCAGGCTTATGAAAGTACACTCTATGATGTTGGCGCAATGAAAAAATCACCCAACAACGAATTTCTCAGAACATACCCCCATTCTTAAGAGGCGCACGACTGTATTTAGTCCAACAACTTGCTGAAATGTGATTCTGCCATTTTTCCAGTCAACTCCTAAGTTGTAAATACCGTACATCTGCCACCTTACCAGGCAGTTTCAACCATAACAGAAGAATACTCTTGGCAAATAGATCCCACTCTCTGAGGGTTGTGTTGGGGCTCAGAAAAACACTACGCCAAAGTATGACACTTTGGCATGCTGAGTACTTCGAACTAAAAGAGATTGGAAGGCCTCCGAAGCAGCCTCGGAAGCAGTCTCTCCCTCTGATCTTCTTTTGCCCTTCTGTCTCCTGCCCATCTTTCGTCACAGAAGTGAGTCACAGAAACCAGAATTCTTCTTCCCCAAGGTGAGTGACAGAAACTAGGATCCCTCTCCTACAAAGCAAGCCATAAAAACTGGAACTATTACTGTAACTTTTCCCTGCCATTCTCTGTAGGAACTGGCCATAAATTCTCTAACCTACCTTGCCTGATAGTAGGTCGCTAAGACCCTCATTCCAGAAGGGTCCTTCCTCCTCCGTAGGAGGAAGAAATGATACACAGAGAGGCCAAGAAAAATCTGAACAAACAGACCTTGTTGGGTTTCCTCCCTCAGTTTATTAACATTAGAGTATATCCTTTGTCCAATCACATTTTTACACACTTGTCTATTCTTCATGGGTCCTACGCATAAAAATAGAGATCTCCCTGGTCTCTGAAGTGCCTGGTGGTGTAAAACTTTGATTAGATTTGCTATGCTTTTACCTTGTTAACCTATCTTCTGTTTTAAGGAGTGGTGGCTGTGATCCTTACAATGGGTGGTGAGGAAAGGTACTAAACTTTTCCGCCCCTACCTTGCACTTTAAATAAATAAATCTATAAAAGCAAAGTAGACAAAAATACATGAAGTCATAATGAAAATACCAGGGTCAACCAAGGAAGAAGGCAGACTTGCAGTTGAAATGCTCCAGATCATCACTTTGTCCACTGAACGAAAACATCTAAGAACATACAGTCCATACTCCAAGTTTTAAACGACTGTCCACCAAGAAGGGAGAAGGAGAACTGATGGCTCCTCTTAGGCCCATTCAAGACAAGGGGGTCCAATTCCCTTGCTTTAGACTGGTGGGACTGGCAGGTAAACCAGAGGCAAATGACTGACCACAGGTTCCAAGGCCAGTTACTCCAATTAGAAAGCAAAACACAAAGTTTCAAAAAACAGTGAAGGGAGTCGGGAGGCTGAGGCACGAGAATCGCTTGAACCCAGGAGACGGAGGTTGCGGTGAGCCGAGATCACGCCACTGCACTCCAACCTGGGCGACAGTGCGAGACTCCGTCTCAAAAACAACAACAAATGGTAAAGGGATGAGGCTGAAACGTCACAGGAAGTAAAATAAATAATTGTAACAAGAAGACAGTAAAGCACTGGAGAATCCACCGAGGCACTTCCACTGCTTAAAAAGGTACAGACTGCAGAAGCCAAAAGGCCCGGTAACTCCGGCCCCGAAACTCAACACCCAGACTGAAGAGAGCGCGGGGAAGCAGTTCCGGTGACCCCCTCCCGCCCCTCTCTCATCAACTCCGCCCCCTGGGCCCGCCCCGTCCCGCCCGGCTACTCACTGGATTCGCTTCCCACATAACGGTGACAAAATCGAGCGGAGAGAGCCTGTGGGAAGGGGCTAGCCGCGGGGCCTGGGTGTTGGATTTTTTTTTTCCCGCGGGTCACCGGGAGCGAAGGCACGGAGAGGCAACCTTTACGAAGGCCTTCCTTCTCCCCCTCCCTGTCACAAGCCAGCGTTTACAGACCACCCAACCTCCCGACTTCCGCCCGACGCTAGCCAGTCAGATCTGTCTCCGCCCCACTCCGACAAGCTCGCCCCGCCCCCGCACGCTTAACCGTACGCGCGCGGGCGGTCGTCCTGGGCGGGGCTTGCGAGTATCTGTGTGACGAAGGAGTTTAAAGGGTTTCTAGTCCAACTGTATCACCCAGTGATCTTAAAGCCACGGCTGGCTGTATTTCTTTCCTATGAAACAAATTTTTATTGATCACCGGGTAACGGCCAAGAGTCACACAGGCCTGGCAATGGCATTTGGGAGAAAATTCATAATCTTTCAATATCTTCATCCTCAAAATGGAGATGGTAGTAATATCTCCCTAAGAGTGAGATTATTGAAAGCATTTAGCACAGTATTTGGCACACAGAGTTCGATAAGTGATGGTTATTTGCTCACAAGGGAACCTTTACATACTGTCCCTGCCCTCACGAATTTTATAATCTAGAAAAGAAAGCAAAAAGTAATTTAGAAAAGTTAAAAAGTGCAATATGATTTATAGGTAATATGGTGAATAGAGAGTGCTATGCTAGCATGTTTACCTAGGGTAGAGTGTCAGGAAAGCTCCCTCAAGAAGTTTAAAACCATGAGGATGTATTCCTACTGATGTAAAGAGAGCTAACAGAGTGAAATAATCTTCCATGCAACAAAGGATCTACCCCATAGGAAATGAAAATTAAACAGCTCATTATAGATCCTTCTGGACTTTTCTATGCCTCTACACATTGAAAAAACAAATGTAATCAAAGAATACCTATAGATTTGGAACCGGATTTTTCTTTTCACTTTAAAGATTATGTGGATATCCTTCCATTCCATTAAGTTTAAATCTGTTTCATCATTTTATTTATTTATTTAGGCAGAACCTCCCTCTGTCGCCCAGGCTGGAGTGCAGTGGCGCCATTTTGGCTCACTGCAACCTCCGCCTCCGGAGTTCAAGCGATTCCCGTGCCTCAGGCTCCTGAGTGGCTGGGATTACAGATGTGCGCCACCACATCCAGCTAATTTTTGTATTTTTAGTAGAAACGGGTTTTCGCCATGTTGGCCAGGCCAGTCTCAAACTCCTGACCCCAGGTGATCCACCTGCCTTGGCCTCCCAAAGTGCTGGGATTACAGGTGTGAGCCATCTTGCACCCGGCCATATTTTAAAGTAGACTCATGGCGTTCCATAACTTATGTGTATACTACGTACACATAAATAGACACACACATTTGAAATAATCTACTGAATAGACATTTGAGTGGTTTTCTATTTTTCACTATTCCAAAAAAATGCTTCAACAGGCATTTCTTCACATTTGTCCATTTACTTCTTAGAATTAATTCTTGGAAAAAAATTGTTTAATAAGAGATTATTTTTGCCAAATGGTTAACCAGTTGCCCCCATGTCGTTTATTGAATATTCTTTCCTCACTACTTTGAAGTGCCACTGTTAATTACAACCTAAATTTACATATACATATAGATAGGTATACATACACGTATATATCTGTTTCTGAACATTCTCCTCTATTAATTATCTGCTTATTCCTAAAATATGCCACAGTTATAATCATTACCTCTTTAATGTATTTGCCTTTTCGTAAAGGAACCTCTCTCCTAATTCTCTTCTTTTTCAAAATTTTCAATATCATGGGTCTTTCCATTCATAAATACGTGTTTTCTCTACCTTTAGATGGCATTAACAAATTTTTTTCAGATCTGCATCAGAATCTGTAAAAAAAAAAAATAAATCACATAGGTTTGCATAATTCTTGGGAAGTTTGTTCCTAGATATTTTATAGTTTTTTTGTGAGATATTTCTCATTGTTGTAATTTAGGAAAGCTATTGATTTTTGTTTATTTACCTTGTATCCTACCACGCATGAAAAAATGGCTTATTAGTTCCAATAGCTTGACAGCTCGTCTCTCTGAATTTGTACACAGACAATCATTATCCTGCAAATAATGTGTTTCTTTCTTCCTATTACATTGGTCAAAACCTCAGAAAAATGTTTAAGACTACAGGACAAGATAATGGATATCCAGCTTTAATGCAGTAAGGCAAGCATGTGCCCATTAGGTGCTAGTGCTAGTTGGTATTTTTTTTTTTTTGAGATGGAGTCTCACTGTGTCGCCCAGGCTGGAATACAGTGGCGCAATCTGGGCTCACTGCCACCTCTGCCTCCTGGGTTCCAGCGATTCTCCTGCCTCAGCCTCCCAGGTAGCTGGGACTACAGGCACATGACATCATGCCCAGCTAATTTTGTATTTTTGGTGGAGATGGAGTTTCACCATATTGGCCAGGTTGGTCTCGAACTCCTGACCTCAGGTGATCCATCCACCTCGGCCTCCCAAAGTGCTGGGATTACAGATGTGAGCCACCGCGCCTGCTAGTTGGTGTTCTGAAAATACACTAGCATCTTTAAAGAAATTTTCTTCTATCCTGTTTTACTGCATGCTGTTAAATCAGGAAAGAGTGCAAAATTTTACCAACTGTCTCTTAGCCTCTATCACTATATTTGTTTCTTACTCTGACTCCTTTATATAATGAATTATGCTCATTGATTTCCCAGTGTTCAACACATTCTTACATTTCTGAAATAAACTCTGCTTTGTCATGTTCTATTATTTTTTGATCGAATGAAAGCCATGCTGGGTTTGATTTGTTAATCTTTTATTTAGGATTAAAATGTATTTATAATTAACAAAATTGGTCCATTGTTACTGATTTTTGTGCTTGTCTTTAACAAGTTTTGGTATCAGAGTAATGCTAGCCTTGAAGAATGAACAGTAGCAGTTTAAGTGATTTAGGAACTAGCTCTTCCTTGAAGTTGGAAGTGAATTTTTACAAAGCAGGTTTAACTAGAAAGGTTAGAGCCAGGTCCTCAATCTTTTGTGAGGTTGGAGCTATACTTTGTTTTCTTGAAGATGTGGAGTTGCCTGAGCTGGTGGTAGGAGAGTGGGATGGAGAGAACACAACTGGTTTGAGTACATATTGGGTGAACAATTCCTTAAAATATACTGCTCTACACCTAAGTAACGTGAAGGGAAGTGAAAATGGCTATACGAATTTTAGTGATTTTTTTGCTTATTTTTACTGCTTTAGGACCACTGAGTTAAATAGCAAGTTATTGGAAGAGTCCTTAATGATTATTTAGCACACACAAAGTATTTAAACTTTTTAAAATAAATGGCCACTATTTTAAAACTGGGAAATTTCAAATTTAATAATCTGGGCCTCCAGTTTTGCTTTCACACTGTATTCCCGTATGTCAACAACTGACTGAAGCCATGTTGACTCCTTTAGACTGGGAATAGGCTGTCAGTCTCATTTAAATTACCTCCCTAGGCCCTTTTAGGTATTTGGGCTTATACCTAATGAGACACCTCTTATCTTGCTGAGGCAACATAATAGATCTAGGGCTTTCTGAAATACCCACAGAAAACAACTTTACCGAACTCTGCCATAACTTACTCAAGAGTGAGCTCCATCATTGTAGCCCAAACTCTTGTGGTCTTTAGCAGATGACGGCAGTTCCCCCTTATCTGCAAGGGATACATTCCAAGACCCACAGTGGCCGCATGAAACCACAGAAAGTACCAAACTTAGTATACACTTTTTTTTCCAACCTGATAACCAAGACAGCTACCAAGAAACTAATGGGCAGGTAACATACAGGCATAGCTCAGAGATATTTCCAGTCCACTTCCAGACTATCACAATAGACCAAATATTATTATAAACCAAGTCATATAAGTTTTTTGCTTTCCCAATGCATATAAATCTTCTGTTTATACCATACTATAGTCCAGTAAGTGTGCAATACCAGTATGTCTATAAAAATGCTCATACCTTAATTTAAAAATACTTTATTGCTAAAAATGCTAACAATCAGCTGGGTGTGGTGGCTCATGCCTCTAATCCCAACACTTTGGGAGGCCAAGGTGGGCAGTTCACCTGAGGTCAGGAGTTCGAGACCAGCCTGGCCAACATGGTGAAACTCTATCTCTACTAAAAATATAAAAACTAGCTAGGTGTGGTGGCAGGCACCTGTAATTCTAGCTACTTGAGAGGCTGAGGCACAAGAATCGCTTGAACCTGGGAGGCGAAGGTTGCAGTGAGCCGAGATCATGCCGCTGCACTCCAGCCTGAAAAATGCTAACAATCATCTGAGCCTTCAGCAAGTGATAATCTTTTTGCTGATGGAGTTTCTTGCCTTGATCTTGATGGCTGCTGACTGATCAGGATGGTAGTTGCTGAAGGCTGGGGTGACTATAGTAATTTCTTAAAATAAGACAACAGCAAAGTTTGCCACCATCAACTGACCCTTTCTTTCATGAAAGATTTCTCTGTAGCATGTGATTTGGTTTGATAGCATTTTACCCACAGTAGAACATCTTTCAAAATTGGACTCAGTCCTCTCCTCTCAAACTCTGTTGCTGCTTTATCAACTAAGTTTGTGAAATATTTTCAATCCTGTGCTGACATTTCAGCAATCTTCACAGCATTATCGCCAGAAGTAGATTCTATCTCGGAAACTTTCTTTGCTCATCCATAAGAAGTAACTCCTCATTGGTTCGAGTTTCATCATGAGATTGCAGCAATTCAGTCACATCTTCAGGTTCCACTTCTTTTTTTTTTTTTTTTTTTTTGAGACGGAGTCTCACTCTGTTGCCCAGGCTGGAGTGCAGTGGCGCGATCTCGGCTCACTGCAAGCTCCGCCTCCCGGGTTCACGCCATACGCCATTCTCCTGCCTCAGCCTCTCAAGTAGCTGGGACTACAGGCGCCCGCCACCATGCCCGGCTAATTTTTTTTTTGTATTTTTTTAGTATAGATGGGGTTTCACCTTGTTAGCCAGGATGGTCTCGATCTCCTGACCTCGTGATCCACCTGCCTCGGCCTCCCAAAGTGCTGGGATTACAGGCATGAGCCACCACGCCCGGCCCAGGCTCCACTTCTAAGTGTAGTTCTCTTGCTATTTCCATCACATCTGTAGTGACTGCCCTCCATTGAAGTCTTAAATCCCTCAAGGTCATCCATAAGGACTGCAATCAACTTCTTTCAAACTCCTGCTAATGTTGGTATTTTAATCTTCTCCCATAAATCATGAATATTCTTAATATTATTTACAATGGTAAATTATATACAAAAGGTTTTCAAATTATTTGTTCAAATCCATCAAAGGAATCACTATATATGGCAGCTATACCTTTACAAAATGTATTCCTTAAATAATAAGACTTGAGAGTCAAAATAACTCTTTGATCTATGGGCTACAGAATGGATGGTGTGTTAGCAAGCATGAAAACAATATTAATTTCCTTGTACATCCTTATCTGAGCTCTTGGGTAACCAGGCACATTGTTAATGAGCAATAATATTTTGAAATAAATCTTTTTTTCTGATGAGTAGATCTCAACAATGGGCTAAAAATATTCAGTAAACCATGCTGTCAACAGAGGTGCTGTCATCTAGGCTTTATTGTTCCATTTTGAGATCACAGACAGAGTAGATGTAACATCATTCTTAAGGGCTCTAAGGTTTTCAGAAATGGTAAATGAACATTGCCTTCAACTTAGTCATCAGCTGCATTTGCTCCTAAAAAGAGTGAGCTTTTTCTTTGAAGCTTTGAGGCCAGGCATTGACTTTTACTCTCTAGCTATGAAAGTGCTAGATGGCATGTTCTTCCAATAGAAGGCTGTTTTGCTTACATTGAAAATCTGTTGTTCATTGGAGCCACCTTCATCAATAATTTCAACTAGATCTTTTGGATCACATGCTGCAGCTTCTCCACCAGCCCTGTTGCTTCACCTTGCACTTTTATATGATGGAGATGGCTTCTTTCTTTTTTTTTCTGTTTTGAGATGGAGTCTCACTCTGTCGCCCAGGTTGGAGTGCAGTGGCGCCATCTCGGCTCACTGCAAGCTCTGCCTCCCGGGTTCACACTATTCTCCTGCCTCAGCCTCCCGAGTAGCTGGGACTACAGGCGCCTGCCACCACACCCAGCTAATTTTTTTGTATTTTTTTAGTAGAGACGGGGTTTTGCTGTGTGAGCCAGGATGGTCTCGATTTCCTGACCTCGTGATGTGCCCGCCTCGGACCCCCAAAGTGCTGGGATTACAGGCATGAGCCACTGTGCCCGTCCCATGGAGATCTCTTCTTTCTTAAACCTCATTAACCAACCTCTGATAGCTTCAAGCGTCTTCTGCAGCTTCTTCACTTCTCTCAGCCTTCATAGAATTGAAGACAGTTAGGGCCTTGCTCTGGATTAGGCTGTGTTGTGGCTGGTTTGATCTTCTATCCAGACCACTGAAACTTTCTCCATAGCAGCAATACAGTTTTTTTCGCTTTCTTATCGATGTGTGTTTACTGGAGTAGCACTTCTAAGAATTTTCCCTTTGCATTCACAATTTGGCTGTTTGGTACAACAGACCTAGATGTTGGCCTATCTTGGCTTTTGACACACTTTCCTCACTAAGCTTAATCATTTCTAGCTTTTGATTTAAAGTGAGAGATGTGTGTTCTTCCCTTTGCTTAAACACTTAGAGGCCATTGTAGGGTTATTAATTGGCCTACTTTCAATGTTGTTGTGTCTCAGGGAATAAGGAGGCCTGAGGAGAGAGAGAGAGACCGGGAAAGGGCTGGTTGATGGAGCAGTTAGAACACACACATTTATCAATTAAGTTTGCTATCTTATATGAGTGCGTTTCAAAATGACTTGAAACAATTCTAATAGTAACATCAAAAATCCCTGATCCCAGATTACCATGACAGATAGAATGATAATGAAAAATTTGGATTATTGTGAGAATTACCAAAATGTGACACAGAAACATAAAGACAGCACATGTTGTTAGAAAATTGGAACTGATAGACTTGCTTGAGCAGGGTGTCACAGACTTTCAATTTGTAAAAAAAAAAAAAAAGAAAGAAAGAAAAAGAAAAAGAAAAAAAAAGCAACATCTGTGAAGCATGATAAAGCAAAGCACAATAAAAGAAGGTGTGCCTGCAGACAGTATGGAATAGTGACTAAACGGACGAGTCACATCTCGGGGAAAACGGGAAGGGAATGGCATGAGATTTCATCATGCTACTCAGAATGGCATGCAATTTTAAACATGAATTATTCATATCTTGAATCTTATACTTAATATTTTCAGGTGATGGTTGACAGCGGAAAACTGAAATCGCAGGAAGTGACATTGGGGCTGGGGGAATACCATTGTACAGTTGCCTCTCCATCTCCATGGGTTCCACAATCATGCATTCAACCAACCACGGATCAGAAATACTGAGAAAAAATATAGATGGTTGTGTCTGTACTGACCATGGACAGACATTTTTTTTCTTGTCATCATTCCCTGAACAGTACAGTATAACAACTATTTACATAGCATCTGTACTGTTGTTAGGTAATTTAAAGTATACAGGAAGATATGTGTAGGTTATATGCAAATATGTGTAAGTTATATGCATCATTGTATATCAGGGACTTAAGCATCCCAGGATTTTGGTATCCGAGGAGGGTTCTGGAGGCAACTCCCCACAGATATCAAGAGATGACTGTACTCTCTGCGTGCAAGGCCTGCAATTTCCCCTGATACGTAGCCTAACGCAGGGTACGTATCATCATAGTTCCTTCTGCTTCATAGTTCCAGGCAAAGAGCCACTGCAGTAGAAACTATGCATACTGACCACAGTCACCAGTTTTCTCAAGAAAAGTAAACATTTTACTTTATCTTTCATATTTTCTACATGTGTTCTGGGTGGAAATATCTTAAGCCACGCTAAACCCGGCCCAGGAATCATGAGTGATGGCAGCCCTCCCTGGAACCCCATGAAGTTTGTTAGATTTTCAAATGCTGAGAGAGTTAGGAGGAAATTCCCAAGGGGAAATGAAAATCATCAGACGGAGAAAACGGGTAGATGGATGAAGAGAGCGGCAAGGTGAATTCGCAAGAAAAAAAAAATCAATCTCCTCTAAGACAATAGAAGGAGGAAAGAGAACGAAGTAAGTGGTGAGATGCAGGGTACAGTATTATCTGTCATTTTAGTGTTATCATCATAACTGTTTTTAATCCATAAAGGCCACATTTACAACCAGAATTTGGGGAGCTTTAGGAAAGGATATGGGAGACAGGCCAGATTTGACAGAAAGGAAGAAGGCGCAAAAGGAAAGCCAAGGGGGCCAGGAGAGGGTGAGGGAGGAAGGGGAGAAAAAGCTGCATTTGTGCCCATCCGCCTTGAATATAAAGACCCAGCCTCCTTCTGAAACAGAGCCAACAATGAGGCAGCCCCAGAACCAGCCCTGCTGTTGAAGTCTGACACGTTAACAACCCCCGCAGGAATTAAGAGGTGAAATAAGCAGATGAAACATTCACCGAAGCCGAGATAAGCATTCCTGGAAAGGAATTTTTCAAAAAATCAAAACGAATCTCACAAATCTTCCTAATTAGGAAACATGACAAGGAATTAAATTCAACCTAAAAAAAAAATGAAGTGCTAAATAACTCACCCACACTAAATGGAAAGGCTCTATTGAGAATACCACTGATTATTAGTTTTCGCTGCTCCAGGAAATTATCTACGCACAATGATGGACATCAGCATTCAGCTCACAGCGGCAGTCAAAAGCAGCAGCTGAGATGTGTGGCCATGCTAATTAGAGGATGGAGAATTCTGAAAAGACTCTGGAGCTGTGACATTCCTGGCTGGGGCTTTCCTTCCAGGAATGCCACATTAGGGTTTTGGTCATCACATTGTAAAAAAAAAAAAAAAGGACTTAATAGGAATGATCCGGAAAGGGACAACAGAAATGACTTAGAAAAGAGCGTGAGAAGCTTTGAGGTTCAGAATAGAAAACAGGAAAAGACTTCCATAAGAAATAATTTTTAAAATTAGGAGAGAGGGAGGTAAGTAAAAGCCTCGGGTGGTGGAAAGGGCAGCCAAAAGGTATACTGCCCGGACTTAGGTCACTCCAGACATGTGAGGGTTTAGCCTGTTTCTAATGAGCACACCCAGGGGTGTCAAGAAATTACAACAGATTATCTAATATGAATTAGCCTTCAATTCTTCATTCAATAAATATTTAGCAAGCACCCTCCATGTTCCAGGCACTGTCTGTAGCCTCTTGAATAGATCAGGGAACAAAATGGATTTTAAAAGCCTCTGCCTTTATGGGATTTACATGCTAGTGGGTGGGCAGGCCTTGGGGTAGTGACATGTGGAGATAGACAATAATAGATAATAAATAAGTACATTGTATAGTGTGTTCTAAGGTGATAAGAACTATAGAAAAAAACATAGATCAGGATAAGGAATGTTGGGAGTACTCGGGATGCCGCTCACTGAGAAGAGAACATTTAAGGAAAAACTTGGAGGAGGTAAGGAAGTAAAAGTAATAGATATCTAGACAAAAGGTATTCCATGCAGAGGGAGCAGCTGGTACAAGCTTCCCAAGCAGCAGTATGCCTGATGTGATAAGGAAGTGTGAGGGGGGAGAGAGAGAGAGAGAGAGAGAGTGTGTGTGTGTGTGTGTGTGTGTGTGTGTGTCTGTGTGTGTTTGGGAAATTAGGAGTGGGGGGATGATATGCAGATTGAACAGGGCGTGGTATAATAATTAACAAATACATTTAGTAAGCAGTGTTATAAGTGACACTTATAACAATGTCAGGCAGTTAGTTTGTGCCTGACATTGTTATAAGCTCTGTTAACAAATATAATTCGCACAAGCACCCCACGGAAGTAGCTACTCTTATTACCCTCGTTTTACGTGTAAGGGATCTGAGACACAAAGAGATCAATTAGCTTGTCCAAGGTCAAGCATTGGAGCCTTGGTGCGTGGATTTAGAGCCCACGCTCCTAGTTGCTGCCTCATGCCATCTCTCAATGTGGTTTTAAGCCATCTACTTCTGATTCCAGTTCTGATTACTTAACCTCGATTGGATTCAAGTGTACTCCCTAGGATACATTTATGTTCCTCTTAAAAAAAAAAAAAAAAAGCAGTGTGGCTCGCTGCTTTATCACTCATGACCTTTCCTGGCCCTTTGTTCCTTTCCCCTACCAATTCAGGAGCCACTATTTTCTGCTAGTTTATCCCTGAAGTCCATTATTTCTGCCCAGCAAACAAAGCAAATGTCTATGGATAGAACTTCAGTTCAGTTTGTGAGGGAGTAGGGGTGGTGCTTCTCTGGTTTAATAACGCCCTACAGATAACTAAAAGGCAGGACAGAGCATACACTGAGTTAAAAGCTAGATGTCACTATTTCTTATACTCCAAAAGGCACTGTGTGGAGGGGTGTGTTTTAACACAACCATCACCAGCTCCAGCTTCTCAAGATCTTTGTCCTGTTTTCTCAAGACACAGCACTTTTATGCTGAAAACCATTGAAATGTAAAGCCGTTGAACTTTAAATGGATGAGTTATACGTGAATTACACCTCAACAAAGCTGTTAAAACAATTAAATAATTTTTGTAAATGACAAGATGTTGGCTTTTACCTCCCCTGTTGACCTCCCTGCCCGACTTCCATCCTCCCTCACATACCTTGAGGGGGCACAGAACCATCTCAGAAAGAGGACCATCATTCCGGAACCCCAAGCACTCCACCCAACATTACAACTTTGTTTTAATTCCAGGGATTACAGCAGTATGCCAAGGAAAATAAATGACTCTTTACCATTAGATCTTCAGTACCAATTTTCCTTATTAGAAAAAAAAAAAATCTAACTTTTTTTTTTTTTTTTTGAGACCGAGTCTCGCTCTGTTGCCCAGTCTGGAGTACAGTGGCCCGATCTCGGCTCTGCTCACTGTAACCTCCACCTCCCAGGTTCACTCCATTCTCCTGCCTCAGCCTCCCGAGTAGCTGGGACCACAGGCACCTGCCACCACGCCTGGCTAACTTTTTTGTATTTTTAGTAGAGACGGGGTTTCACTGTGTTAGCCAGGATGGCTTTGATCTCCTGACCTCGTGATCCGCCCGCCTCAGCCTCCCAAAGTGCTGGGATTACAGGCGTGAGCCACCACGCCCAGTTTCTAACATTATTTTTAATGTTAAAGCAAATGTGTATATTATGAAGTAGAAGGCAATATTCACTTACATAGGGCTTTTTTTTTTTTTTTTTTTTTTTGAGACGGAGTCTCGCTCTGTCACCCAGGCTGGAGTGCAGTGGCGCGATCTCGGCTCACTGCTAGCTCCACCGATTCTCCTGCCTCAGCCTCTCCGAGTAGCTGGGACTACAGGCGCCCGCCACCTCGCCCGGCTAATTTTTTGTATTTTTAGTAGAGACGGGGTTTCACCGTGGTCTCGATCTCCTGACATCATGATCCGCCCGCCTCGGCCTCCCAAAGTGCTGGGATTACAAGCGTGAGCCACCGCGCCCGGCCTACATAGGGCTTTTTAAAAAATTTTGAGACAGAGCCTCCCTCTGTCACCCAGGCTGGAGTGCAATGGCGTGATCTCGGATCACTGCAACCTCCACCTCCCGGGTTTGAAGCAGGTTCTTGTGTGTGGTTAGCTGCTTTAAGCTAGAGTGGGAACAGTGTATGTCCTCTGCCGTTGTGGAGAGAGAGAGATTGAGATACATCGTTAGTGGCTAAAACAGGAGACGCAGGGACTGATCCAAGCTCAATACCACTAAATTATATGATATTGTGCATAACATCCCATTTTGGGACCTCAGTTTCCCAACTAAAAAATGAGATGATTGAACCAGGTGATCTCCAAGGCTGCTGCCATCTCTCAAAGTCCATGATTTGGTGTCATACTGACACAAATCAGATTCTGGGCTCAGATTCATCAGCACCAAGATGCCCAGAGATGTAGGAAGCAAAAGATGCAGTCCCTGTCTTTGTGGAATTTTTCATCTACTGAGGGAGACTATGAAGTGAATTTACAAACCATCCAAAGGACACAAGAGGCAAGAAGCAGCTGAGAATCATGAATGATCAGAAATCTGGTGCAGATCACTTGCTTTGAATCAACTGTGCAGCTAAATGACAAGGAGACTCTTGCCCTGCCTACCCCTGGGCCCTTTGGGCCAGGACACCTTGACACAAAGGCACTTGCTGTTGATCTTGTGGGTGGCCCCAAATCACAAAGTAAGAAACTCTCAGAGCAGGAAAAGGATGTTAGCTATGATCCAATCCAAAACCCTCCATCTACATTCAGGATTTGGGATAATGTTTGCATCGCACTTACAGTATTTTTATTTGATAGAAGGTTCTTAACATTAACTCAAATCTTAAATAATCATTAAACAAAACACAAGAGAGAAGAGAAATATAGTATCCTTCTCTTCAAAGCCCAATGAATTAAATATGGAATGATTTTAAGACAAGTCTTATTATGACATAGGGTTGGACAAGATCTGCCTGGCAGCCACTTATTGAAAAGCATTGCTCTGAAGAAAATTAACTTCTACCCTTCATTGTAGGGTATTTATGCATTTTCTTATGTCGTCATTTCAGATCCTTTCCTGCTCCCGAAGCTACTGCAGAGCATTTCCGTGGGTCTCCAGTCACATGTCTTTGCTTTTCTTAACATACCAGGAGATCTATAAAAGTGAAACTAAAAGGAAATAGAAAGGAAAACCTGCTTGTGATCTCTCTCATTCAACTACTTCATTTTCATTTGTTCTAGGAGAATTTCTTTCAGCCCTAGTCTCCTGGATTTATGCTTATTCTGGGGACTAGACTAAAAACCTCTACCTGTGGCAGGCATCTTGGAGAAGTCTTGCCTAGATGATATTTGACCTTTGGGGTTTCTTCCAATCCAGATATTCTAGGGTGCAGAAAGGAGTAGTTGTCCCTCACGGATCGTCCAAAATGGGTTTTTTCCACCCTGACTGGAAAATATGCTCATTTCTAACACAAGATGGCGCTGGGACACAGGGAAGAACATTTCTGATTAAAACAAAACAAAATGAAACAAAACAAAACAAAACACAAAGCAAAACAATCCATGAGCACAAAAGTTCTAATAAGCCAGAGAATTATTTTGTTTCTGGACAAGACCAGCTTTTGTCGAGCACATTTTAGAACAGCTTTCTAGAGTAGCAATAATCTAATTGAGCTGCTTTACCTTAAATCAACCAAATGGTCAGGACTGAATTAAAGTAGTACAGTGTATCCTTAGGAATAAAGTATTTAAAAAGAACTCTAAATCCCTTAACTACGCAGGGTCAAAACCAGAGATAAGTGGTCAGGGGACTTAGTTGAATACTATCATCAAAAGTGATGTCTTAAATTCTTATTCTGATATAGGATGGGTCTTTAACAGTTGAATAATTCTGATATGAATTCAGGTGCCTTAATAAAATTATCTTTTTTTCTTTTTTTCTTAGAGACAGGGTCTCACTATGTTACCCAGGCTGGTCTCAAACTCTTGGCCTCCCAAAGTGCTGGGATTACAGGTGTAAGCCACCACGCCCAGCCTAATTTAAAATTAAATGAGCTCTTCTACTTCATAATACAGCAGATTGTTTTAACTTGTTTGCACTTATTTGAGGATTATTTGATGAAGCAATTGAGGAATAATTCACAATTTGAACTATTCTGTGAATAATTCACAGAACCACCAAACAAGTTCTGTTAAGCTAACACCTAAGTTGAGTTTTAGTGTTGTTTTTCGTTGTTGTTTTGTTTTGGTTTGTCTTTGAGACAGAGTTTGGTTGTATCACCAAGGCTGGAGTGCAGTGGCGTGGCTCACTGCAGCTTCAATGTCTGTGTTCAAGTGATCTTCCTGCCTTAGCCTCCCGAGTAGCTGGGACTGTAGGTGTGCATCACCATGCCCAGCTAATTTTTTATTTTTTGTAGAGATTGGGTATCATTGTGTTGCCCAGGCTAGTCTCAATCTCCTGGGCTCAAGCGATCCACCTGCCTCATCCCCCCAAAGTGAGAATTTATTGGGAAAGGAACTTATTATCTGTCTTCCTCCTAACCCCAACAATAATCTCCTCCACATGAGCAAGTGGTCGGCCAGTCTGTTTAGAATCTCGTAGTAACAGCAAACTGACCACTCAGGAGAAGCAGCCCATTCTATTTCTAGACAGTTCTAAGGTTAGAATAGTCTTCCTTAGATTAAGCCAAAGCATGGCTCTTTATAATTTGTGCTCGTGTATCTCCATTCTTCCTTTTAGGGGAATGCAGTATAAACTTCCTTTGGAATATGACTGCTCCTCAAATATGTGATGACTTGGGCCTTCTCAGTCAAAAACAGCATCCGTTTCTGCAGTAATTTCTCATATGACATCGTTTCTAGATCTATCTTGGATACCTTTCTTTGATTTATCTTCAAATGTGTTCTGATCTCACAGCCAGTGGGCCTATGTTAGTTGCCTGGATGTAAGTACTATGCTTCTATGAATGCAGCTGAAATTTGGTTAATTTTCTGCGCAGTTATGTCTCACTGTTTTCCCTTCAAACCCTCTGGTCAACTAAAACTCCCAAGCCACGAATGTGGATGTAGCAAAATCTACCCGCCCTTACACATGCAGTTGACGTTTAGACTTAAAATGCAGATGTTACGCCCTGTGATACCATGAGGATTTCAGTTCATAGTCGTGGGCTGTGAAAATTACTTAGAGTAATTTCGTTCAGACTGTGGTGCCAGACATACCTGGATCCAAAAGTTTGTTCCTCCCTCATAAGCTATGTCATCTTGGACAATTGACTTGATCTCTTAAAACATCAGCTTTCTCATCTCTAAAATGCAGATAATATTGCTACTTTTCTCATAGGGTGGTACAATTTATATGTGATGATTTTGTGCAAAAAGTATATTTAGCACAATTCATGGCACGAAGTAAGTTCTCAATAAGTGTTTATTGTTACTATTATTAGTTATTAGCCCATCATCCTTCAAATCAACTATCCCTCCTTGTCCATGTCATAGGAATATCTGACAAGCATGTCTTCTAAGGCAGAGAAAAAAATTACTGCCAGGGAAATTTAAAAGGCAGAATCTCCATGACCCGCCACCATAGTTTCCCTTCAGGCTGGTCCACGAACTAATCAGCACCATGTAGGTATAGTTCCTACCCCAGCCATGGTTGTACCCACTGGCTATCAGCCAGTTCGTGTCTTATGGCAAGGTCATTATAAAAGTTCTTGTCAAAGGCCATGCTGAAAGAAAGTATGGTTTTGATGCCTCTTCTTTCTACCAATCTAATATCCTTATCAAAAAAGGAATAAATGAAGACGTGTTTTGTTTCTGAGGTTTTGGGTTGGCTCTGAGTGATCTCTGCTTTTCTAAAGACTTACAAAGAGTCTACTTAATAATCTGTTCAGTTGATGGGTTAAAGTGGTGAAATTGTGGGTTATTTCCCCCTTCTTTCTATTATTATAATAATGTTTGTGGAGTAAATAGCCTTTTAAAATTCTGTTCTAGAATTCTGCCAGGGATAATTGTCAAGCTGACTGGCTTATAGTTTTTATAATATGCCCCTTTCCCGCTTTTTGAAAATGGGGACAACTCTGCCCTTCTCTTGTCTGTTAACAGTTCTCCTATTCTCCATGCTTTTTCAAGGATTCTTGACAATGGTTCTGGGAGTTCTTTGAGTAACCTGGGACGTGATTTGTCTAAGTCTGGAGATTTGAATTTATTAAGGGGGGTGAAAAGAACACCACACTCGTTTCTAGCTCTGGCTTTGCCATTTACTAGCTGAGTGAGCGTGGGCAGGTTTTGATTTTGTTGTAGCCTAAATATCCCCATCTCTGAAAGAAAGCATTTGTATCAGATGAAGTTGAAGGTCCCCTCAAGGTCTAACGGCCTATGTTCGACGTCTCAAGTAATCTGACATTTTCCTACTAAGTTTTCTCATTTATCCTGGCTTTTAGTTTCCCCCTAAATAAAATGTGTTCTACCCTTTTTTTAATTTTGAAATGCATTTTGGCTTAGAATTCCGATACCTCAGTGTGACGCTCAGGGTGCAACACTCTTGGTCCCCACTTTTTAGTCCAATTTTATCTCCTACCCCTCCCAGGTTCAAACCTGCTCTCCTTGCGGATGGACTCAGCCACTCTTTCTGAATACGCACGTGCCTGTCCCTCCCAGTCCTTCTGCTAAGGTTACTTCCCTAAAGTGGAATATCTCCCAGCCACGTCTCTCAGTCAGATTCTGCCCCTCCTTTAAAGCCCCATTGACTTATCAATTCTCTTTTGGGAAGTGTTTCCTAACTATTCCATGTCATGATACACCCCTTTCTCTAAATTTCTTTCTCTCTTTTTCTTTTCTTAAATTTTTTTTGTGACAGAGTCTCGCTCTGTCCCCCAGGCTGGAGTGTGAGATTAAATTTATGTTAGGCCAACATGAGCTTTTATTTATTTATTTATTGTAAGACAGAGTCTCACACTTTCACCCAGGCTGCAGTGCAGTGGCGCGGTCTCGGCTCACTGCAACCTCTGCCTCCCAGGTTCCTGCCATTCTCCTGCCTCAGCCTCCAGAGTAGCTGGGACTACAGGCACCCTCCACCATGCCCAGCTAATTTTTTGTATTTTAGTAGAGATGGGGTTTCACTGTGTTAGCCAGGATGGTCTCGATCTCCTGATTTCATGATCTGCCCGCCTCGGCCTCCCAAAGTGCTGGGATTACAGGCGTGAGCCACTGCGCCCAGCCCTCCTTTCTCTTAATTTCTAATGCATTCAGTGCAGATCATCTGATACTAAATAATAATATTATCTGTGGCATCTGGGTGTGGAAATGTTGAATTGTATTGCTATTGATCTGCATGTCTTGGGGGGTCCTCTCTCCCAGCCCTCCTTGCCTTTCCCACATTGAGTACTGTTCTGGGGGTGCTTAATAAACATGGAGAAATACTGAATTAATTTGAAGCCATTATATATAATTTTTCTGATCAGAGCATTTAGGTAACTATGTAATACATGGTAGTTTCTCTTTCAATTTAGGAGTAACAGAAAGGTGCGCCATTGCTCAGGTAGCTTAATACTAGAAAGCATGTTATTTTAAAACATATAATAATCCTTTATTTGAATAAAAGCATTTATTATACAATTGATAATGAAGTTTAAACTAGCTCACTTTCCTCCCGTCACCATAGATAAGGGATTTGAGAAAAGTTGCAGAATACACACAATTACTAACTGAACTCATCGATGCCAACCCTATCCTAATCTAACTTTCCCTGTATTGGCCAAGACAGCCTAAATCTTTGGGTTGGAGGCCAGGTTTATCTTTTATCTAAAAAGTGGCATAGTTACAGTTTTTAATAATAGAGAAATTATTTTGGTGTGTTCGATATCATACCAGATATACATCCCAGCAGACATGGATTGTTTAAATATGTGAGTGCGTGGAAAGGGAGGATTGGCCTCCCTGATCCCCAACATTGTGAAATGCTTGTTCCTAGTAAATCATAAGTTGCAATAAGTCATGTTAACAGAACACCTTAGAATCATACCATTGTCCTAATAGTAAAATAGCTGTGAGAAAAGACTTGTGATAAGATTGTAACACAGGAAACATAATATCTTTCCAAAAATCAACAGTGCACAAGCTCACAAAGCGTGCCAGAAACAAAGCAGAGACAAGAAGTCATTCAATTGTTCAACATGTGCTGCTGAGCATCTACTGTGTACCAAACCCTGTTGAGAACATGGGTATTAGGGATGTGGAGTTATATAGAAGATATATAGGCCAGGCACGGTGGCTTACGCCTGTAATCCCAGCACTTTGGGATGCCAAGGCGGGTGGATCACGAGGTCAGGAGATCGAGACCATCCTGGCGAACACGGTGAAACTCCATCTCTACTAGAAATACAAAAAAAAATTAGCTGGGTGTGGTGGTGGGTGCCTGTAGTCCCAGCTACTCCGGAGGCTGAGGCAGAATGGCGTGAACCCGGGAGGCGGAGCTTGCAGTGAGCTGAGACTGTGCCATTGCACTCCAGCCTGGGGGACACAGAAAGACTTCGCCTCAAAAAAAATATATATATATATATAGATAGATATAGATATAGACCTTGCTCACATAAAGGTCACATGCCATCTTAAGGGAGAGACAATCAAATAAACAGATCACACTCCGTGGGATGACAGGTGCTACGATAGTGATTTGCGTCTCCACTGTGGCCAGGGGCTGATACCAAAGGAGAAATGCAGGACAAAGTGAGGATCTTATTTCCTGGGCGGCATGCCCAGTCCAGCACTCACAAACACCCTTCTTCCTATTCCAGAGTCCTCCTCACACACATGAGAAGAGGCTCTAGCTTCCTTTGTGGTCACTACCTCTAGTCTTCAATCACCAAGAAAAAGTCAGGAGTTGAAAGGCCAAACCGTGTACCATTATAAGGAAAGCTACAAACTAACAAGTCAGTCGAAGGCTTACAAAGCAGTGTTTGTACGGTGCTTTCATAGGCTTGGTTGGGGGTGATAAGTACAAATTTCCCAGGCAAATATACGTAAAGCTGGTGTTTAGTAAGCTTGTAATAAATGGGAGTGTTTATAACTGCTAAACATAATGATAACACTGGAACTCTACAAGAAAGCAAAACTAAAAGTGTGTGAAGAAACTGCTTGACCACGTGCGGGGCTGTCCCCATCATCAGGCCTGGGAATGTAAACTCCTGCACCTTAGCTCCCTCGTGATCGACAGTCATCCAGAAAGCATATCACCTAAGCCACATCTCCCCTTTTTCCCAAAGCCCTGTCTAAGCTCGTCACTTTGAGTCAAGGAAAGCACTTGCCCTGGGAAGTCCTCCCTGTGAAGCCACCCTTAGCCCTGCCATGCCTGAGCCCCAGACCCTCATCCCACCTCAGCCTCCGTCCAGTTACAAATCCCAGGCCAGTCCATTGCCTGGACTCTGGCTTCCCCATCCGATTTCTCCTCTTCTGCTCTGCCTTGTCATCTCCTTTCCTCCTCGCTGTCCTGCTGCATCCCTCGGGAAGAAAGCCTGCTCCCCGAGAAGCTGGGCAGCAGAGGTGAGACCATGCTCTCCTTCCACCTGAGAAAACCTGGGCCCAGGGAAGCCTCACCCTTTGTCCAGGGTCACGTTTCTCGTAAATATTACATACTAAATACTGTAATACATGGGACATGCAGGGACTTGAAGCCATTTCATTCTACTGTGAATAGTAGAATATTATGTTTCAGGGTCTAGACCTGAAGTCACCAGCCCCAAGAGGAGACTCTAAGATTTCTCATGGTGACTAGAAGCCTGTTAGAACACCTCTCAGAGACACACACTTGCATCCAGACTTAGAGGCATGTGGGAAAAGTAAATAAGAAAGGGAATGAGGAAAGCAACACGAGACGTCATTTATATGTTCTGCTTCAGATTGTCTCTCCTGAGGGGTTTTTAGGACACAATACATCACACTTCCCTGTCCCTTGTTGTATACAATCTTTCCAAAAGGCTACGGAAGAAATGAAGGGTCTGGAAATGTTCTTCCACCTGCCATGTGAAGCTTCCAGCTGAGCTATAAGGAAAACCTAGAGAGACACTCCTGAGAACCACGTGGGTGCACCATCACCTCCAGAGTCTCAGCCCTTTCTCTCCGTGATCTCGTCCACTCCATGAGTCCTTCCGATGTCGTGCTAGAACTCCCGTAAGATTGTGTCCTTGGTCCTTAGAGCCTCCGTATGTTTTTCTTTCACGCCATAGGAGCACTATTTCAATGGGTATGGCCTCACACCCTCCTCTGTCTCCATTTCCTTTCATCACATCTTAAGCCCCTTGCAATTGGCATCTGCCCAAACTCCTCTTCTGTACCCGCTCCCTCAAAAACCAGTGGCCTCCTTCTTCCCAGATCTGGTGATATTTCCAAGCCTCCCCTCTTCCCAGGCCTCCCTGAAGCAGGTGGCCCAGCTGAAGGCTCCTTCCTTCAGGAAATTATCTACATCTGGTCCTCTCTTGCATGCTTAGTTGTATTCCCTTCTTTAGGGAAGAAAGTAGGCTATGAACTAGCAAAGCAATGCCCTATTTCTGCCTTTGCTGCCTCCTGCTCCACCCTGACACACACTCTCTCTCTCTCTCTCTCACTCTTTCCCTCTCTCTCTCTCTCTCTCTCCCCCTAAGTCCCTGAGTGTCGGTGTCCTGCAAGGCTCACTCTTTGGCCTGTGCTCTCCTCATTCTCAATTGGCTCATCCAGTCTCATGATTTTAGCCTTCAGTTCTGATGGCAACTCCCAGTCTTTGCTCTTAACTGTGACTCTCAGGTGCACTCTGTGTCATGGTTTGTTTATTTATTTATTTATTTTTGAGACAAGGTCTTACTCTGTCCCCCAGCCTGGAGTGCAGTGGCTCAATCACAGCTCACTACAGTTTGGATCTCCCAGGGTCAGGTGATCCTCCCATCTCAGCCTCCCGAGTAGCTGGTACCACAGGCATGTGCCACCATACCTGGCTAATATTTTTAATATTTTGTAGAGATGGAGTCTCAATATGTTGCCCAGGATGGTCTCGAATTCCTAAGCTCAAGCGATCCTCCCACCTCCGCCTCCCAGAATGCTGGGATTATAGGTGTGAGCCACTGCACCTGGCCCTGTCTCGTGGTTTAAAGCATTCCTCCACTTGATGTCTTTCAGATTCAGTTACTAGGAGGGATAAATACACTCCTTACCAACCAAAAGCTCCATGAGCCTTTGGACCTGGCCCTTTGAGTTCTATCCTACCACACCCCATTTTTGGCTTGTTGAGGAGACCAGCTATTGCTACCGGCTTCTGTCGATCCACTTACCAGTCACTCTGTATCTCACTTTTATACCATTACCATGGATGAGGTAGCTCTCTTCCTGACAAAGACCACCCTGTCCGTGTGCGCGCCAGATCCCACCACTATCCTAGCATTCTCCCCTCTCTTCTGAATCATCAGCTCTCCTCTCTATGCGGGATGAACCCTATGAGCCTTCAGACCTGCTCCCATCTTACACACACACGCACGCATGCACACACACAGGACACCGCTCTTAATCCCACTTCCTCCCGTTTCTCTCCTTCTCTACACAGCAAAACTCCTCTAAATAGTTGTTCATGCTCACCATGTCAGACCTCTCTTCTCCCACATCCTCTGTTGGAGTCGTTCTAATTAGGACTTCACAGCACCCAGCCCCTCCTACTCTCTCTCCGACTTACAAACCACCACCACCAAAACTGTTCTTATCAAGGTCACCAATCGTCTCTTCACCACGACATCCTATGGTCATTTCTAAGTCCTAATCATCCTGGACACCTCAGGTAACACTTGGCACAGTTGATCCCTCCATTCTTCTGGAATACATTTTCTTCACTTGGCTTCTGAGAAGCCTCCCTCCTCGGGTTTTCCTCCAGCTTTCCTGGATACTCCTTTCCAGTTTCCTTTGCTGATTCCATCTCAGGTCCCCACCTTGTAATGTTAGAATGCCCAGAGCCCAGTACTCCGATCTCTTCTTTTTTCTAATTATACTCTCTTCTTTGGTGATCTCATTCAGTCTATGAGTTTTGAACATAATCAATATGGTTTTGATGCCCATGTTTATAATTACACATGCACATGCCCAATTGGCTCTTCACAATCTCTATTTGAATGTTTAATTGGTATCCGAATGTATCAAAAAACTGAACTCCTGGTCTGGATCCCAAACCTGCTCCTTCCACAGCCTTTCCCAGCTCGGTTAACGGCCATGAGTCGGGTTGCTCAAGCTTAAACCCTTAGATCTTCCTCTCGCACGTGCTTTCTCTCTTTTGATGCCTCTGCAAATCCTGTTCACTTTACCTTCAATTATGTGCAGAATAGAACCATGTTCTGCTGTTTCCAAGGCGACTCCCTAGCCCAGCCACCATGTGACAGCCTCCTGACTGCTCTCCCGCTTCTGCCCTAGCTGCCTACATACTATTCTCAACAGAATTCTCAGAGTTATCCTGTTCAGCTATAAGCTTGATCATGTCACTTGCCTGCCTCCCAGGATAATCAGAGCAAAAATCAGTGTTCAACACAACGTCCTGCAAGTCCCTCCACAGCATAGGTGCTTGTCACCTGTCAGACCCCATGTCTAATGGCTGTCTCTTTTGCATACTCTGCTCCAGCCATGCTGGCCTCTGCTCCCCCTAAAACATGCTGGGCACAGTCCATCTCGGGATCTATGCACTTGTTCTTTCCTTTGCCTGGAATGCTTTTCTTCAAAAAATCCATGTGGCTTGCTTTCTTACTTCTTTCAGGCCTGAATTGAAATTTCACTTTTGCTGTGAAGAGGCCTTGATAACCTTCTTTAAATAACCCCCTCTCCCAGCCTCAAAGCTTCCTAACCATCAGTTACCATGCTTGATTTTTCCCACAGTCTTATTACCAGTTGACCAAAGGTATTTACTTATTTGGTTTTTTTCACTTGTCTATCTCTCCTTACTGAAATGTAAGTTCCATGATGGCAGGGATTTTTGTCTGTCTGGTTCAATTCTGAATTCTCATTGCCTAAATTGTGTCTGACCTGTAGTGTGTGCATAATAAATACATACTCACAGAGTGACTGAATGAATGGATGGATCTCTCCCTTCAAAATGATATTCAGATTCCCTCTATATTCTTCACTCTAACTACCAGCCCCCATTCTGGACTTACCCCTTGAGGTCTGTGTTTCTGTGATGTTCTATGCACTGGGTATCCCTCTAACACCAGAACCAAGATGAAAAAACAGGTTTCCTGATCCTCAGCCTAGGTTCTGTCCACTCTATGATCTACGACGTGCATATTTTCAATGGTCTGTTAGTAGTGCCCAACCATGAAGGCAGGCTTAGCCAGACATTCTGATCGTGCCCAAGAGTCCTATTTAGAAGGTCATATGAACAGGCTTTCTTGCCCATACATACAGGAAAACTTGAATGATGTTCTTGTTACACTCTGTGGTTTAAGAAACACGGTGCAAAAGGGAGTCCATTATTGGGAATGGAGGATCCTGGGACAAGCTGAGTGGAACAAGCACACTCTTTTTCGGAACCTCTTAAGATTCTGGGAGGCCCTTTCCAGGGGAATAATAAGGCTGAATTGAGTGCAAGAGACATATCTTTGATTTTCATAACCTTTGCTCCCTTCTTTTCCATATGGCAGAAGGCTTTCTCTCAGAAACCAGGAAAAACAATGGAGTAACAGCATAGCCTAGGGCAGTGCAAACTCAAACATCTAACAGGACCAAGTGGGGAATATAAATGAGGGGGAAGGTGGGGATTAGGGCAACCTGGAGAGGGCAGATCGCCACTACTCCACTTGGCCAATGGTTTCCATGGGGGAAATGTAGGGCCAGAGATTCTCAAAAGTAGCTAGGATTCTAGAAGTGAATGTAAAATCTCCTAAGTTATAAATGTCGGCAATAAATCTAAACATTTTTTAAAATGCCATAGGGTCCAAAAAACACATCTTTGGGTGGAATGGTTTTGTGAGCTGCTTATCTATACCCGTAATGTAGGAAAAAGCGCATGAGCAGTCTAATCACACTGCCTGAATTTAACCCTTGGTTCTACCCACTGGTTTACAAAGTTATTCCAAGTCACTTAACTTAAGCTTCATTTTTTTCCATCTCTAAATCAGGACAGTGCTTCCAGGATTGACATGAAGATTAAATGAAAGAACGTAGTTGCTACTCAATATTAATGGTCCTTGTTTTTTGGATCTCTGCTCCCTCCCTTTTTTCTCATTGCACAACGAACTAGAAAGAACAGTTCCTCCACATTCTTATTTAAAGCAAATTAAGCAATGCTTTTTATCATTTGTCAGATTTTTTTTTACCATGATGAGCCTAAATACACTGTACTGATTGCTAATCAGACCTCATTTGCAGCTGTGATTTTTGTTGTTGTTGTTGTATTTTGTTTTGTTTTGTTGTTTTGTTTTCAAAGAATGAGAGGACAGAAGAAGCATTAAAGCAACATTCTTTCCAAAATTAAATTCTGGCAGTACGGTCTCCAGTGATCCTGACTAGGAAGCAAAGGGAAGACCCCGAGCCAGCAGGGGAAGCCCTCCAGCACTCTCAGGTTTTCAAAGAGCCTTTACAAAAGCACTAAGCAGGGCACATCACCGGAGAAGAAAAGCAAAGAGTGTCACAGGCTTGTAGCCATAGTGTTAGCAAGGCTGGGGCTCAGAATGAGCTGAGACTTGCAAAAAATGCTCAGGAACAGCAAAAAGAGCTTTGTGCAAGTATATTCTGAGCAGGAAGAATAGGGAAGGGCCAGATCCTGTGCTTGGGGCAGATGGTGTAATGCTAGCAGATGACAGATACAAAGCAGAATTATGCAACTCCTACTTAGCTTCCATCATCTCTATCTCTCAGAATGATCTTCAAACTGGAAAGAACAGTATAAACACTGCAAAGAAGCAATTGCAGCCCTAGTTATGAAGCTCTTTAGAAAACGAATACCTGGGCTCTCTAAATAAGCTTAGGTCTCCAGGCCCTGACAAATTGCATCCCTGAGGACTGAAAGAACTTGTAGATTTAATCATAGAATGATTGTCAGTAATCTTTCAGGAATCTCAGGAGTGATGCCAGAAGATTAGTGATGGGCAACTGTCCGAGTTGTCAAAAGGGGAAATATGTAGGTTTGGGGAACTTTGCACTGTTGAATTTAACTTTGATCCCCAGCAAACTGTACGCTGCATTATTAAGGAGTTAGATTATAATCGCTTTGAAAAGGAAGTGGTAATCTCAAGAAGCCAGCACAGGTTATATAGAACAAACCATGTCATACTAACATCACTTCACATTTTTTTTCTTTTTTGAAAGATTACCAAAACTCTCAAGATTGTCCCAGGAGTAGTGAATCTTTCAACAGGGCTTCCGACAACACATTTTATGGTACAATGAATGGATAGGGCCTGGGTGATCTATGGCTTGGTGAAGGCACAGCTGGGCAAACCATTGTATCCAAAAAGCACTGGACAGGCGGGGCCAAGTCAACTCAGAGAGAGGTGTAGCCCCAGATGCCGCTAGTCCTTGTCTGGTGCCCGGTTCTGTGAAGATCCTTTAATGACATGAAAGAGATGCCAACATGTAAATGTGAGCTGACACAAAATGAAGAAGTCTAAGTAATATGCCGCATGACAGAAACAGGATATGGTGGTTTGCCTGAACAAGGAGCCAAAATAAGCATGATGGAATTTAATGGAGAAAATGCAAGTTCTTCATATCGATTTTTTTTTTAAAAAAACTCAGTTATTCAAATTATTGACAACAGTTAATGAGAAAAAGTCTTGAAGATTTTAGTTAACAAAAAGCCCAACATGAGCCAAAAAATTCTGACATGGCTACAAAACAACTAGTGTTTGCCAGGTAGCATAAGGGGAAGTGTAACAGGCAGAGCAAGGGTGATGAGTGTGCCATTGGCCCATCTGCCTCAGAGCATCAGGGCTTATTCCTGGTGCCATGTTTCTTCTTCACATTCAACTTTGCGGTCTTTGTATTTTGTAAATCATGAAAGCAAAATATATTCATAGTAGAAAACTTAAAAGTACAGAAATGTATGAAGAAGAAAACGAAAATTAGCTCTCATCATTTGGAGATCACTACTGTTATCATTTTGGTATATGTCCTTCAAGTCTCTTCTGGAGACTTGTGTTCCATGAGGCACATGGAAGTACTAAAAATGTGGGTTGTGTAGTGTTCATATTCTACATTAAAAAACTAACATTATGTCCTGTATTATTTCCTCAACTTATACATTCTTTGAAACCCAGTTTTAATAGTTATACAACACACCATTGTGTAGATATGCCATAATTTGTTTGAATTGACCTGCTCTTGGACATTTAGGCTGTTTCCACTTAGAAGTGGTGGCAGGAAGGTGGCACTAGATTTTAAAAGGGGATACTGACAAAGCAGTGATCAATCCAGGGAGGATAACTGGACTAGTGAAGCATCTTAGAAACCACGACCTGAGAGGGGCAGTTCAGAAAACCAGGAACGTTTATTCCAGAGAAGGGCACATATAGACAGCTCTGATAGCTGTCTTCAAACCCTTGAAAAGCTGTCAAATGAGAAAGGGAGTGAATTCGTTTTGTGTTGTTCCAGAGGGCTGAACTAAGACAACTGGAGAGAGCCTGGAGGGAGTCTGATTTCAGCTCTATTTCTAACAATGCCCACTGTCCACAGACAGGCTGAGCTCCTTTGTGAGGGAGCAACATCTCCATCACAGCAACGTGCAAGCAGAGATAAGACAACCACCTGGGTGAGGAATTTGTAGAGAGGATTCCTCCATGGAGTGGGAGACTGAAATAATAACCTCAAAGATGCCTTCCAATCAGAAGATTTGGTGATTCTGAGTTATCAAACTGCCTTCCTTTGGCCTTGCTCACACGTAGAAATCCAAGTCAGGTATGGAGCAAAGAAGTCAATGACATTAATTTCACTGCTAGAGTAAGCACTGTAGCTCAGAACTAGAACATACGTCTGTGTACTTGGCATTGGCTCACATCTAGGTAGTTTTTTACAGTCAGCAAAGCACTTTGCAGGTAGACCTTATAGTTTAATTCTTGTAACAGCTTTGGGAGGTAGATATTGACATCATCCCACTACTAAAGATGGGAAAATTGAGGCCCAAAGTGCTGGAGTGACAAAACCCAGCCATCCACCTCTAGTTCCTTGCCACTTCCCAGGATGCAATGCTGCTGTTCTCTGTGTGAGTTCCTAGTGCACTCTTTGATGGGCTGTCATGTGAAGGTTCTTTGTCCTTTACGCTCTGTGTATTTGGTTTCTCTTCGGCTACACTTTTAAACACTTTAGGGCAAGGGTTTAAGGGCATGTTATTTTTCTTTTGCATCCCATCCTCCCACCGCCCAGTGATCTTTCTAAAATGCACATCCGATCATGCCAGCCCCCCGTTTTGAATTCCTCTTAGGCTTCTTGTTGCTTGGCACAGAGATGCCAACTTATTTGGGAGGGACTGCGGATCCAAGAGTGGTGCACATTTCAGAATCTTGGGAGGAAGTGAAGTACAATTTATAGCAGCTAGAAGCAATACAATAATTATTTGAAAAGAAAAATCAAAGCAATTTGTTCACGAATACGTTTGTTTTGCTTACCAGAGCTATATATAGGCAATATTATAATTCTGGACACTTTTAGGAGAGCACATTATTTTGAGGGTGCATGAGACTTTCATTTTTATCAAAGAAGCCATGAATTTTGTTGTTGTTTGTGGAACCACAATCTCAAAAGTGAAAACATGCCATCTCTCATATCTCACATTTCCATATATGTATGCGCTTGCGTCTGGACTCTCTTTCGTCTTCTGTTAGTTTGTGGCTTCTGTGCCACAGTCATGCCGTCTAATTATTATGGCTTTATAAAATGTTTTTCTCTCTAGTCGGTGAGCTGCCTCCACTTCTTTTCCTCCAAAATTGTTTTTGAACCTTTGTTCTGTTATATTAATTTTAATATGAGCATTTCCAGTTCCATAAAAAAAGTATTTTGACTTTGATTGTAATTGCACTTGATTAATATATTAAAATTGAAGGACAGCTGACAACCTAATGATGTTGAGTCATCCCATCCATATATTTGGATGTGACAGGACCTCTAGGTTGCCTACTCATCAGTACAAACCCACTCCACTTCCTTTCTTATCTACAGGGAATGCTTCCCATATTAGAGACTGAAAATATGAGAGATTTTCCCATCCTTCCATTGGCATGGCCTCATGACTCAATCCTGGCAGT
Source organism: Symphalangus syndactylus (assembly GCF_028878055.3). NCBI lineage: Eukaryota > Metazoa > Chordata > Mammalia > Primates > Hylobatidae > Symphalangus > Symphalangus syndactylus. The sequence goes on along the minus strand of NC_072427.2, from coordinate 151,027,514 downwards.
GGGACATGAGATAAAGGTTTATGGGAAAAGTTTGATAAAAAAATAGATGTGTAAAGAGATACTTCTTTTACTTCCTCTGGAATAGAGTCATGTGAAGAGGTCTTCACACATAGACTCTAACTATGACATCAATCCTGAAACTGGGAGAGGACAAACCTGAGATAAAAGCCTTGTTGGAGATGCTTCAGCAGAAGGATGGAAAGATCCTGAGTGTTTGATGACATCCTTGAGTTGCAGGATTAAGCAACCCTGAACCTGCCCGTGCTGGGCTTCATGTAATGTGAAGTAATAAATATTACTTCAAGACACTTCCTGTTGGATATATGTTACTTGCAGGTAAAAACACCTTAATTAATATACCATGTCTTCTTCTATTTCCTTCAATAAAATTTCATCATTTTCTTCACAGGCATCTTACACATTTTTGTGAATATGACATTTTTAAAGATTACATTTCTAATTGTGTACTACTGGTGATTAAGTAGGCTATTGATTTGTTTGTTGATCTTATATCCAGCTTAGTGATCACTCATTAATTCTAATAGTTTATAAAGTGTCCTACAGACTATTATATCATCTGAAAATAAGAACAGCTTTCTGTCTGCTTTTAAATTCTTATATTTATTATGTATTTTTCTTGCCTTATTACATTAACTTATACTTCAGATACAATATTGAAAAGGAGTAGATATAGTAAGCAGCCCTGTTTCCTCCTGACTCTGATAGGAATAATTATCAAGTTTCAGCTTTTAGGACCTTTCCATAGCACAACTCTAGGGGGCACCATTCTTAGTACTTTGACATTATGAGTGGTTTTTTAATATATTTTTATAAATAGTCTCTATTAAAGTGTTTATGTATCAGTTAGGATTAGGCTTGGTTGCAGGCAACATAAAAAGACTGAATAGCAGTAGATTATACAAGATGGAAACTTATTTTTCATGCCCAAGATATCCAGAGGTAGTCAGTTCAGGACACAATTAGTGTGCTGCAGTCTCAGAGATCCAGAATCCTATTATCATGTTGTTCCACCATCTTAATCGTCTCCCACCTTCAGGTGGGAAAACATACACTTTCCTCAAAAGATAAAGAAAGCATATTCAATTTATAATTTATCAAATTATGATTTAAAAAAAACTCAATAAAGGAGAACTAGAAGGTGTGGCCAAGATTGCTAATTTCATCCCAGTATCTATTCTTCCTGTATCCTTGCAAAAGAAACCTTAATCTTTTATTCTGAATTTTCAAATTTATTTGCATAAATTTTTCCATTTTCTCTTATGGATTGTTTAATCGCTGTTCTAATGTGTTTTGTTTCTGTTCCCTTTTTTGTTCTTAATATTTTATTTATTTGTGCCCTTTTTCTTGATTTGCCTCACTGGAAATTTTTCTTTCATTCAAAAACTCAAATTTTGACTATATTAACTTTTGTAATTTTTTTCCTAATTTATTGATTTTTACTTTACCTTTATTATTTCCTTTTTTCTATCCTTTGTGGCACCTTCTGGTTTGTTTGTTTATTTTCTCCCTTCTTGAATTGACTGCAAACTCATTTACTTTTTGTCTTTCTTTTATTTTACAGATAAATTTTAGGTTCTAATCACATCTTTTAATACCACATTACTGCATCACACATTTTTATGTGATTATTTTATTTTCACTTTGTTTAAAATATTTTCAACTTTTCATTATTATTTCCTGTTGAATCTAAAAGTTAACTAGAAAGATATTTTTAAATTTCCAAACATGCACTTTTTCTATTTTTTTTTTTAACTTCTTTAAAAAAAAACTCTCAGCCAGGCACTGTGGCACATGCCTGTAATCCCAGCTACTTGGGAGGCTGGGGCACAAGAATCACTTGAACCCAGGAGACAGAGGTTGCAGTGAGCTGTAATCCTGCCTGGGTGACGGAGTGAGACTGTCTCAAAACAAAAACAGAAGCAAAAAACACCTCTCCTCTTTGCTTGTAGATGTCTAATTTAATTGCATATTGATACAAATATGCATAATATAAATTCTTTGAAAATTGCTAAATTCTTCACAATATGGCCAATTTTGTAAATTTTCTAAGAAGAAAAATTTATAATTTTTATTGGGTACAGGGTTCTATATAAAACAGATAAATTTATAGACATTTCCTTTGAATATTCTTACAGAGTTTTTTTGTTAGATTTCTCATTTGCTGTTAGAAGAATATTAAAAATCTATTATGTGTATAAAATGATCTGTTTTGGCCTTTTATATAACTTGAAACTATGTTGTTAGGTGCATGCAAGGTCATGATTGCTACATCATCTTGGAGAATGATTCATTTTATTATTGTATAGTATCTATCTTTTTCTCTATTTGTTCTTTTTGCCACAAATTTTATTTTGTCGTATATTAATCTTGCTGTTCAACATTCATTTGGAATTTGCATGATCTTTTTTTTCTCACCCTTCAATTTCAAACCTTCAGACTGATATTGTTTTGTGTGTCTTTCTTCTCAATTGCATACTGTTGGGTCTTTCTCTTTCATTCATTTTCATAATCTCTGCTTTTAGTGGTTGGCTTTAATCCACTTGCAAGTATTGTGAGTCATTACAGTCATTCCTTGGTATCCACAAGGGATTAGTTCCAGGACTCCCTGTGGGTGCCAAAATCCACAGATGCTCAAGTTCCTTATATAAAATGGCATAGTGTGTGCATGTAATCCATGCACATCCTCCTGTATACTTTAAACCATCTCTAGATTACTTATAATGCCTAATACAACGTAAATGCTATGTAAAGATTTACTATACTGTATGTTTTAAATTTGTGTCATTTTTATTGCTGTATTCATATTTTTAACTAAAAAAATTTTTTTTAATCTCATGTTGGTTGAATCCAAAGATGTGGAAGCTGTGGATATGGAGGGCTGACTATATTATCTTCTTTTATATTTTCTGTTTATTATGTTTTTCTTTGCCACTTTTTTCTCCCTGTTTTCCTCTGCGCTTTTGGAGTGATAAAGTTTTTATAATTACTTTTTTCTCTGCCTGGATTGAAATCTATATTGTGCAATTCTCATTAAATGATTATCCCTATCTTAGGGCCGGGCGCAGTGGCTCACGCCTGTAATCTCAGCACTTTGGGAGGCCAAGGCAGGCGGATCACGAGATCAGGAGATCGAGACCACGGCGAAATCCTGTCTCTACTAAAAATACAAAAAATTAGCCAGGCGTGTGGCGGGCGCCTGTAGTCCCAGCTATTCGGGAGGCTGAGGCGGGAGAATGGCGTGAACCTGGGAGGCGGAGCTTGCAGTGAGCTGAGATTGTGCCACTGCACTCCAGCCTGGGTGACAGAGTGAGAGACTCCGTCTCAAAAAAAAAAAAAAAAAAGAGATTATCCCTATCTTTAAATATTTAACAGTTATACACTTATTTGTGTGAACAAATCTAAACTTTTTTGGCAATGTTATTCTCTTCTTGGTCATACATATTCTGTATCTGTTAAAGTCTTCCCTCCTCTGTTTTATTACTATTTTCTTTAATTTTAACTTCACTCTTCATTCCTTTTTTTTTTTTTTTTTTTTAATGGAGTCTGGCTCTGTCACCCAGGTTGGAGTGCAGTGGCGCAATCTCAGCTCACTGCAGCCTCCAGGTCCTGGGTTCAGGCAATTCTCTGCCTCGGCCTCCTGAGTAGCTGGGATTACAGGTGCCCACCACCAAGCTTGCCTAATTTTTGTATTTTTAGTAGAGATGGGGTTTCACCATCTTGACCAGGCTGGTCTTGAACTCCTGACTTCGTGATCTACCCGCCTTGGCCTCCCAAAGTACTAGGATTACAGGTGAGAGCCACCGCACCTGGCCCACACCTCATTCTTGAATGAGAATTAGCTAGATAACAATTTCCCTCAGCACTTTGTAGGTATGGCTTCATTATCTTCTTGGGTTCAATTACCTTCTTGGTTTCTATTCTATTACACCTTACATTTTTCATAGAAAAATGTAAGATGTAACTTCAGTCTAAGTGTTAATCTTTTGTAAGTAATCTATTTTTCCCCTCTGGCAGCTTTTCCTTTTATTAATGATGCTCTGCAGTTTCATTGTGATGTGGACCTGCATCAAAGTGCACTTTTGATCTGAGTTCTCATATTTTTCTCTAACTCTGGAAAATTCTAAACTACAATCTTTTCAAATAATGACTTCTCTCTTTTTTATTTCAGTCTCTTTTCCTTTCTCTGGTACTCGAATTAGCGATGTGTTGGAGCTTCTCAGTCTGTCCTCCAGGGCTCATGACTATTCTGCTCTTTTGAATTTTATATTTCTTTGTTTCTTTGTACTAGATCTGGGTGAATTTGTCAGTACTCCTTTCAATTTACCAATTATCTCTTAAACTGTGCCTAGTCCAGAGTTTATCCTAAATATCCTAAATATTGGCTTATTTCCAGAATATATTTTTAAGTTCAAAAATTTTCAGTTGATTGCTTTCCCTATCTACATGTGGTGGTTTACCCCAAATTTGCCCCATCCCTGCATACATGCCCCTTCGCAACGTGACTTTGAGGCTCTGACTCTCAAGAAGTGGCGTATATCTCTGCATCCTCAAACCTGGTCTTGTCTATGTGACTTGTTTTGAGCAGTGGCCATGGGCAAATATAATTCAACAGAGGCTTGAGAAGTTCTTGTGCATTGGAGTTTGCCCTTTTTTGGCTGCAGGAAACCCTGCTGTCACCATGGAAGCAAACCTAGGTTAGCCTCCTAAAGAATCACAGAAAGAAAGACCCCAGCTGTCTGAATGATCTGAGCTGAGTCCCCAGACATGCAAGTGTGGCCATCCTAGACCACTGAGCTCCAGCCAAGCCAGCTTGCATCAGAAGAACTGTCCAGACAACTCACAGAATCTTTTTTTTTTTTTTTTTTTGAGACGGAGTCTCGCTCTGTCACCCAGGCTGGAGTACAGTGGCACAATCTTGGCTCACTGCAAGCTCCGCCTCCTGGATTCACGCCATTCTCCTGCCTTAGCCTCTCCGAGTAGCTGGGACTACAGGCACCCGCCATCACGCCCAGCTAATTTTTTTGTATTTTTAGTAGAGACGGGGTTTCACCGTGGTCTCGATCTCCTGACCTCGTGATCCGCCTGCCTCGGCCTCCCAAAGTGCTGGGATTACAAACGTGAGCCACCGCGCCCAGCCAACTCACAGAATCTTAAGAAATAATGCAGGTTGAGCCGGGTGCGGTGGCTCACGCCTGTAATTCCAGCACTTTGGGAGGCCGAGGTGGACGGATCACGAGGTCAGGAGATCGAGACCAGCCTGGCCAACACCGTGAAACCTCATCTCTACTAAAAATACAAAAAATTAGCCGGGCGTGGTGGCGGGTGCCTGTAGTCCCAGCTACTGCGGAGTCTGAGGCAGGAGAATGGCGTGAACCCGGGAGGCGGAGCTTGCAGTGAGCTGAGGTTGCGCCACTGCACTCCAGCCTGGGCAACAGAGTGAGACTCCGTCTTAAAAAAAAAAAAAAAGAAATAATGCAGGTTGGTTTTTTAAGGACTAAGTTGTGGGGGTGGTTTGTGATACAGCCAAAGGTAATTGATATACTGTCTTGTTCAATTTCTCCCTGTTTTGTTTCTCAATATTTGTTCACTTTTAAGGCATCTAATTCCTTTTCCATGTCTTTAGTCACCTTAAGTGTTACTGTTCAAGTCTTACTGTTTAATTTACCGTTTAAGTCCTTGACATACTGTTTCATAAAATTATTTTCAACTGGAGTGAACTATTGACTTTCTTGACTGTTTTTCTTAGCGCTTATTTTCTACATGTATTTTGGAAAGTCTGCAGGCTTGTTTTGAATGGAAGGCATTTTGTTTTGTTTCATTTGTTTTGCTTTTTCTTGTACCAGTTGAGAAGTTTTGCGGATGCTTTCACCCAGCACACTGTACTCTTGGTCCACAGCTGAGTCTCAAGATAGTTTTCTGGGGCTCCTGCCCCACAGTGATATTGAGAATATTACAGAGCCAGTCACAGAGCTGGCCTTGAATCAGCTGGCTTCATATCAGCTTTAAAGTTCTAATCCGTTCCTGTTTAGAAGGCCTGGTCTTGGATTGCTCTAGTTCCACAGCTTCTGAGAACGCCTGGCTTGCAGCAATTAGCCTGGTTCTACCGTCTCTTTCATAGACACATAGTTTCTATTATCCTAGCCAAGCCACACTCCTTCCCATTGCTGCCTGGTTTGGGGTCCAGAGCCCTACAAGCCCATGGCTTTATCCCCACTCATGCTTGCAGTGATCCATAAAGATGTTTTCTTCTTGGTTTCAAGTTTGGGTATATTTTATTTTATTATTATCATTTTTTTTTTTAGACGGAGTATCACTCTGTCACCCAGGCTTGAGGGCAGTGGCACGATTTCGGTTCACTGCCACCTCTGCCGCCCAGGTTCAAGCGATTCTCCTGCCTCAGCCTCCTGAGTAGCTGAGACTACACGCACCCGCCACCGTGCCCAGCTAATTTTTGTATTTTTAGTAGAGACGGGGTTTCACCATGTTAGCCAGGATAGTCTCGATCTCCTGACCTTGTGATCTGCCCGCCTCGGCCTCCCAAAGTGCTGGGATTACAGGCATGAGCCACTGCGCCTGGCTAAGTTTTGTACTTTTAGTAGAGACAGGGTTTCACCATACTGGTCAGGCTGGTCTTGAACTCCTGACCTCATGATCCACCCACTTCGGTCTCCCAAAGTGCTGGAACTACAGATGTGAGCCACCGCGCCCAGCCATGTTTGGGTATATTTTATTAGGTTTGTTTTTTCCTTTCCTATACTTTGTCATTCATGGCCTTTTACTTAGAACATAGGGAATGTGAAGAAGTGTGAAATTAAGGGGACCCTGTTTGACTGGAAGTCCATTTCATATAACTTTATCTAAAAATTAAATATAAACTTAAGCTGGCATGCAAGATCTTTCACAATTCAGATCCGCTTCCCACTCCCACTGCTAGGCACCCGGCACTTCACTCACATCAAATTGCCTCCTGTTTCCTGAACACAGCACATGCTTTTATTCTTTGGGGTACGTGCGTATCCAGAACAACCCTCCTGCCATACCTTTGATCTTCAAGACCTTCGTGAAAACTCATTTCAACTGGGAAGTTGGCTCCAGATCCCACAGATTAAGTTACTTCTTCCCTCTCTGTGCAGCTGGTATTGTTAAATACCTTTATGTAGTGCTTTCTGTATTCCTCTGTATTCTATTTCTATATACTACTTAATGTCATCGAATTGTGAATTTTAGTATTTATAATCTCCCCCAGCTAGGCTGAGAGCTTCCTGAAGACAGACACTGTCTTTTCCATATTCATATTCTTGGAAGTTAGCACAGGAACTGGCACAAAGTATGCACTCAGTACGCATGTACTGAGTAAATGAATGAATGATTCATATGATGTACAGATAAAGTAAGCATATAGTACATGTGGTTTATTGCCATATTGTTATGTCCATAACAATTGCTGTTTATCTAAGTGTCTGCTTTGGGCAACAAGAATGTGCTATATTTATCCACTGCACTTAGAAATAAAGGGAAAGCAGTGGACAAATTTTTGTCCTAAAGTTTGCCTTATATAACTACCATTAAGCTAACTCTGTGTAGAAGACAATTGACATACTCCAATACACCTTTTGTAAAAGTGTGGTTTTTACAACTATTAAGGCAACATGAGACAAACAGTCTCATTACCTTCCTCAATTTCATGGCATTCTTCGAAAAAGAGTGGAGGAGGATGTTAGCACGAATTGTTATCTTTCTTTTTTTTTTTTTTCTTTTGAGACGGGAGTCTCGCTCTGTCACCCAGGCTGGAGTGCAGTGGCGCAATCTTGGCTTACTGCAAGCTCCACCTCTCAGGTTCACACCATTCTCCTGCCTCAGCCTCCCGAGTAGCCGGGACTACAGGTGCCCACCACCACGCCCGGCTAATTTTTTGTATTTTTAGTAGGGACGGGTTTTCACTGTGTTAGCCAGGATGGCCTCGAACTCCTGACCTCATGATCCGCCTGCCTTGTCCTCCCAAAAAAGTGCTGGGATTACAGGCATGAGCCACCACGCCCGGCCCGTTATCTTTCTTTTGAGCAAAGTAAAAATACGATAGAAAAAGCTCTAGTATGTTTAAATGCTTTTACAGCTATAACAACTCAGTTCTATCTTTCTATCAATTATAATTCTATCTCAGGAGAAGGGTTACATTTTTTTGTTCCTTTTTTTACAAAGAGGATATAATTTTGATACCAAATGGCATGCTGTGTGAGCAAACATATTTGTCTAACCATCCAACTTTTCTGGAATCCTTCAGGATACTATTTCTTCCTCAGAAACAGAATGAAGGCTCTGTGACATGGAAGAAACAAAAAGGTTTTCATTCTGGCGGGAGTTACTTGTGCTTTCATTCCCTCCAGCTCGATTGCATGTCTATGGCAAAAACAGAAATTCAACTGAGTAGAATTTCTGTTCTAAAAACATCTAAAATTCATCTCAAATCTGTATCTCTTCTGGGGAGAGAAACTAAATCCATTCTAACAACTAATTAAACAAACAAACAAATACCCTAAAACCACAGCCTTCTCCTGGCGCCAGTCTACACCCACTCCTCCCCAGACCCCTTCCCCCATCTCCTTCCGCACTAGCCCAGTCCCACCTGGTCCCGGGATCAACATGGTGGGTGGAATGTGTTGGATGAAAGTTATATGTGGAAAATGTGGGTAAGAGAACTAGAAAATGAATGTGAAGTTATCACTGTGTTGAACTTCAAACTTTGCCCTCTGATTCCAGCAGTTGTCACAGTTTTCTGAAAACCTGAAATGTAATGTACGTGACGTTTCTTCTCCCTAGTGATTCAGCAAACAAAAGCCTGAAATTCTTCTCCAAATCGCCATTTTCCCCCACATTCCTAATTCAAGCTCAAAGCTTTATTGAATTTAACCACATTTAACACATAATTTTTAGTTATGTACCCTGATTGATGCAGTACTTCTTATGGATATAGACTTTGAATGCATTGTATGACCTCAAAAAGAATTTAGAATTTAGACAATTTAGAATTTGGAACCAATTTCAGTGTCTCCAGAAAAGATCCAAAGTTGATAGCTTGCCGCTTCTCCCTGTATGGTGAGCCATCTCACTGTCCTCGAGACTGCTACATCTTGGAGAAGGGGATAACACAGAGGGACACAGAGATTTTTTATTTACAGAAATAGTATCTGGAAGTGCCCTTTGGTTTACTATCTTGATCTTTTATGTTAAACAACTACGAATGTTTGAAAGGGAGAACAAAAAAATCGCCACTAAGAGAAGGTAATATTACCTGAAGGAGGCCGGGTGCGGTGGCTCATGCCTGTAATCCCAGCACTTTGGGAGGCCGAGGCGGGCAGATCACAAAGTCAGGAGATTGAGACCGTCCTGGCTAACACGGTGAAACCCCATCTCTACTAAAAATACAAACAAAAAAAAAATTAGCTGGGCGTGGTGGCAGGCAGCTGTAGTCACAGCTACTCGGAGGCTGAGGCCGGGGAATGGCGTGAACCCGGGAGGCTGAGCTTGCAGTGAGCCAAGATCACGCCACTGCACTCCAGCCTGGGCGACAGAGCGAGACTCCATCTCAAAAAAAAAAAAAGAAAGAAAGAATATTATCTGAAGACAATGTTATCAATGACAATTCCTAGACACTAATTGTGGTATGTTGCATTTCATTTCATTTCCAGTCACACTATGCGCATCTGCCATGAGCTAGGTACTGTATCAAATTCTAGACCAGCTCTGTTCAGTAGAAATAGACGCCAGCCACCTACGTAACGATAAAGTGGACGCATGAAAGCCATTAAAGAGAAATGGGTGAAATTAAATATTTGTATCATTTCAACATATAATCAATACAAAAATAATGAATGAGATTTTTTTTTTTAATACTGCATCTTCAGAATCTGTTGTGTGTTTTTCACTTAACAGCACAGCTTAACTTGGACTCACCACCTATCGAGTGCTTGGCAGTCATGTGTGCAGTGGTTCCTACATCGAGCAGCATAGATCCAGAGATGCAAATATTAATGAGGACAGTGCGTGCTAGTTATAGAGTTGCTGAGCAGTCTAGGTCCCCTTGTAAGAAGCAGTGCCCCAGGGGAAGAAACAGAACTGCACAAGGTAGCAGTGTGAGTGTAGTATCTGCACATGCCCATGTTATGGGAATGTAGATGGGGAGTGACCACCACCAACAGAAGTGTGGCCATCTTACCCGAGATGCATAAGGACCTCCTGTTTTTAGATGCTGCTGCCCAAGGCCCGCATTTCACGCTATGGCTTTTGTCATTAGCAGTCTCGGAGCTAATAGGCTTCACAAGGCCCTGGAGGATATCATCTTATACAGTCCACTGGGTTTTGGATATGCAGTCTGTGTCTTTCATTGCCTTCCTGGAAAATGATAACTAAACTCTTCCTCATCAGGCTTTTTGTCTATTTTAACTTTCTCTTTGTCTAGTTTATTTTGGTATCTCTGTTACTATCGTTTCTTCAATGTTTTTTTCCTGCTTATCTAACTCCTTTATCTTGTTCAAGTTAAAAAAAAAAAAAAAAAAAAGGACCAGGTGCGGTGTCTCACGCCTGTAATCCCAGCACTTTGGGAGGCCCAGGCAGGCAGATCACAAGGTCAGGAGATTGAGACCATCCTGGCTAACATGGTGAAACCCTGTCTCTACTAAAAATACAAAAAATTAGCCGGGCGTGGTGGCAGGTACCTGTAGTCCCAGCTACTTGGGAGGCTGAGGCGGGAGAATGGCATGAACCCTGGAGGCAGAGCTTGCAGTGAGCCGAGATCACGCCACTGCACTCCAGCCTGGGCAACAGAGCAAGACTCCGTCTAAAAAAATAAAGAAAGAAAGAACTTTGCCTGGGGCCTGGGGCCTGTTGAGGCATCTATGGGCATAGCTTATGCACATTGGTGACGAGAAATGTTAAACACAGAGCTAAAATGTATCAAGTATTTAAAACTATTGTATGTATATAATAAGTAAATCCTAAGATAATGATGCTGACACAAGGGTGAGCAGAATTTGTGAGGGCAAAGCTTGAGAGTGAGAGAGTAGAGATGTGCAGGTCCCAGTCCCTTATGTCTTGCCGCAGGAGCAGAAAGAGAGGCCGTCATCAGAGATACAGGATGCTCATCTTTCCATCTTGTCAGGACCATTTTGATCTCAAGGACAATTTGATATGCAGGATGCAAAAAGAATATAACTAAGATATTTTTGACAGCAGCAGAAAATGTCTTATGAAAAAACCACTGAATGTCCACTTTCAGATATTATCAAGTAGTAAATCCCTCATCCTTTCCCCATCCTGGACCCTGTTCTACTGGGTGGGAGTCAGCATAGGGTGGAGGGTGTCCTTGACATCTATACTAGGGCCACCGTACAAATAACCCCAACAACAAAATGACTACTCCAGTCCACATATGGTATATCCCCCTTCCCACCAGAGGTTAAATCCATACCATGTCTCCAGTAAGGATTGTGGCTTAACTTTTGACCTGGAGCCCACACAACTTTCACACATTATAGTTCTCTCAAGTTTAAGTCAAGTTTAAGAAGACAACTGATATGGTTTGGCTGTGTCCCCACTCAAATCTTATCTTGAATTGTAGTTCCCACAATCCCTACGTGTCATGGGAAGGACCTAGTAAGAGGTAATTGAATCATGGCGGTGGGTTTTTCCCATTCTGTTCTTGCAAAAGTGAGTAAGTCTCACAAGATCTGATGGTCTTACAAGGGGAGTTCCCCTGCACATGCTCTCTTGCCTGCTGCCATGTAAGACATGCCTTTGCTCCTCCTTCACCTTCTGCCATGACTGTAAGGCCTCCCCAGCCATACGGAACTGAGAGTCCGTTAAACTTCTTTTTCTTTATAAATTACCCAGTCTCATAGCAGTATGAAGATGGACTAATACAGCAATTATTTTCAAAGTTAGGCTCCCAGCTGAGCACCCTTTCAGTAGTATTTGGGTTATTGGTCTTCAGCCATTTTTCTTATATTTCCTCTGCTCCTTTCCCTCTCTCTTCCCCTTTGACACCTGCTACCAGGCTGGGAGTTCCAGAAACCCCATGTGCAGAAGCTTGAGGGCCCAGGCAGGGGAGGAAACATGACAGTTAGGCAGAAATACCCCTGAGAGGTCAGGTGCTTTATTGGATGGGCACCGTGAACCTAATGCTCTGAAGGCTGGATGCCTGGGCTTCTTTCCCCAGACCTAAGGCTGGATCTGAGGCAAACTGGCAAATAAGTGAGGCTTACTCTTCTCCTCTACTGTGAGCATCCTTATCTACCCTGTGTCATGCTGTCGCCTTCTAGCTAAACCTACCAGCCTGCCCTCGTGGGGCCATGCCACCACTCTGCCAGGCCTCCCCTCCATCTGTCTCCCTCTTTTCTTGATGTCTGATAGCTGTCATGTGGTAAAGAGCAATGCGCTGATGCCTGGTGGGAGCTGGATGTGTACTCAATAACCAGGAGTGCCTGCACTTGGTGAAATAGGGAATAATACTATATTTCCATCCAATCATATGGAACGAGATCCAAATGGTGAAATGCCAGACTCCCAGATGAAAGGACTGTCATCTGTAATTGTATAAATCAAGCTTGTCCAACCCACAGCCCACAGGCCACATGCAACCCAGGACAGCTTTGAATATGGCCCAACACAAATTTCATAAAACATTATGAGATGTTTTATAAAACATTATGAGATTTATGCATGGACTTTTTTTTTTTTGACTCATCAGCTATCGATCAGCTATCATTAGTGTATTTTATGTGTGGCCCAAGACAATTCTTCTTCTGTGACCCAGGGAAGCCAAAAGATTGGACACCCCCGGTGTAGATTGTTCTCTACACAGGATGTGAAACCTAGGAAGTGAGTGAGGTGGTCAGTATTGAGACCAGCCTGGCTAACATGGTGAAACCCTGTCTCTACTAAGAAGGAAGTGTCAGAAGGTGCTGCCACATAACAAATGTCCCATAAACAAGAGCTGTTACAATTAGTCTGGCTGATGCACAAAGTGAACTACAACAACAGGGGAGGAACTGAGGCTGAAGGTTTATCTGGTGTCAGATGATGACACTCCTAAAAATTCATGCTAAGATATCAGGACTTTATCATAAGGTCAATGGAGATTATCAAATATTTTTAAGCAGCTGATAATTCCTAACAGAGGAGCTACTTCACAGTAGTGAGGGAGACTACAAGAACACAAAGCGCCGGGCGCAGTGGCTCGTGCCTGTAATCCCAGCACTTTGGGAGGCCAAGGCAGGAGGATCACGAGGTCAGGAGATCTACTGACCAAGCCACACACCCTAACACAGAACTGTGTCCCACTGAAGGAAAGAGTACCCTTTGCTGATTTTCATAAAACTACTCTAGTACTGCTTTATGCTTAAGGGGGCTTTGGGTAGAAGAAGACTTAACCTTTTAAAACTCATTTTACAGGCTCATGCCTGTAATCCCAGCCACTCAGAAGGCTGAAGTAGGAGGATCTCTTGAAGCCAGGAATTGAAGACCAGACTGGGCAACCTAGCAAGACCCCCATCTCTAAAAAAAAGCAAAAAACAAAAACTTAGCCAGTTGTGTGGTCTGCACTTGTAGCCCCACATACTCAGAGGCTGAAGTGGGAGGATCTTTTGAGCCCAGGAGTTTGGAGCTGCAGTGAGCCGTGATCGTGCCACTGCCCTCCAGCCTGGGCAACAGAGCAAGGCCCTATCTCTCAACAAAACAAAACAAAACACATCTTTTAGTCTGGAATGTGCATATTTGTCACCATTTTAGGTCCTGACTATGAGATTCTTACAAAGAGAAACAGAAAAAGAACAGAAACATCAATCATTTCAATAAATCTTCTTTTGGGCCCAATGTGGATCATCTCTCCTCAGGACTCTGCTTTGCTGGCATTCAGGTGGGAGTTTTTCATGACAGCAGGAGGCTGGGGCATCTGTCTCATGCTATCTCAGGGGTGATCCTTACTAAGGACTGGGAGAGAACAGAGTCATGTCCAGATGTAGGAGGTCTTCTGTAGAAAGGTCTGAGGGACACGGCCATTGCAGACTGCTGTCCAGGTGCTATAAAAGCTTCCTCACAATATTACCCCCACTCTATAAACACACTGTTAATTAAAAGAGAAACTCATTAAATACCCTTATAAAATCCAGAATATCCCCTACTCATCTCCCCTCCCTTTCTCCTCCTTACCATATGCCAATAATCAACCATTTTTTTTTTTTAGCGCATTCTCTGTGCGAGCAGTGACAAAGAAAGAGAGGCTGTGGTCTCATAGAGCTTATCATGGGTTTCTCGGTGAATTTCTCTCAACAGAAAAGTTGAGGTCTGAGATGGTCTCTAGGAATTTGATGTTCAGGTTCTCAGAAATCACTGGTTTCCTCCGCGTGTTCTGTAATATGTCCTTAAATGCTGAAGAGACTTAGTTCTAACGTCACTAATTATATATCAAGGAGAACAAAGTGCCCAGTCCTCCTCGAAAGGAATGAAGCTGTTTCTTTTCCGTGTTCTCTTTTCACTCGACAAATGCATCTGGATTTCCCAAACACCAAAAAAACCAAAACAAATCAAAACAAAACAAAAAACGGAGTCTCGCTCTGTCGCCCAGGTTGAAGTGCAGTTGCATGACCTCGGCTCACTGCAAGCTCCGCCTCCCAGATTCACTCCATTCTCCTGCCTCAGGCTCCTGAGTAGCTGGGACTACAGGCGCCCGCCACCACGCCCAGCTAATTTTTTGTATTTTTAGTAGAGACGGGGTTTTACCGTGTTAGCCAGGATGGTCTCGATCTCCTGACCTCGTGATCCGCCCATCTCGGCCTCCCAAAGTGCTGGGATTACAGGCGTGAGCCACCACGCCTGGCCAGGTTTTCTTAATTCACTCTCCCCTCTGAAGGTTTTTGTACTATCTATATAAAAATGTATACATTAATTTGTTTACCATCAAGTATTTATCGAGTACCTGTATTCATTTTCAATGAGTTTCAATGAGTTTGGATAAGCAAAAATTTAAAAATAAATAAAAGTGATAAGACATTTTTGAACTGACTGGGCAGTGGGAGACAGACAGGTATGTAAACCATTTTTTTCTTGAAATTGTCCCTGTCCCCTCCAATGTTAATATAAACAAAAAGACAAAGCCAGGGGCGTCTTTAACACTGCCTGGAAATTTCCTGAGCTAGAGCAACCTGTCCATTAGATACATCCGTTTTGCATGTTACCAGGTGATGTGGTTTGGCTGTGTCCCCACCCAAATCTCGCCTTGAATTGTGGCTCCCGTAATTCCCATGTGTTGTGGGAGGGTCCCAGTAGGAGATAATTGAATCATTGGGGCAGTTCCCCCATACTGTTCTTGTGGTGGTGAGTAAGGCTCATGAGATCTGATGGTTTTTTAAGGGGAAACCCCTTCATTGGACTCTCATTGTCTCTTTGCTAGCTGCCGTGTAAGACATCCTTTCCTTCGTCTTCTGCCATGATTGTGAGGCATCCCCAGCCATGTGGAACTGTGAGTCAATTAAACTCTTTTCTTTATAAATTACTCAGTCTCAGGTATGTCCTATCAGCAGCATGAAAACAGACTAATATGGCAGGCAAGAGTCTTGCTAAACTGTCTGCCTCTTCATGGAGCCTCTTTTCTCTGATTTCCTCACTTTTCTTTAATCCTTGACAGCCTTCTTGAGGGACATCAGTCTTCTGCTCACAGTCTCTATGAGATACCTGATAGATTTTTACTAAATACTCTCCTCAAGGACCTTCTGGCATCTGCCCACCACAGTCCCAAAGCCACTTCCATATTTTGGGGTCTCTGTTACAGCAGCAACTCACTCACCTCTTGCCTTCTGCACCCCCACTTCAGAGCCCCCTGCCCATTTACATCTCCATCTATAGCCCACCAGGCACACTCTGGTCCCATCAAGGCAGAGGGTAGGCAATTTTCTCCAAAACTTCTGCCCCTTCCAAAGGCCCCAGAAAATAATTCTAATATCTCCTCCCAAAGGTGGGTTCCCCAGAGGAGCTGTCTTGGTAAAGGGCTAACAGGTAGGGTTATAGAAAGAAGTTAACGATGCTGTCTTCAAAAACAAATAAACAAACCAACAACGTTTCAGGACACCGAATGTTTTCTCCAGAGAAAAGTATCAAAATTCTCTGGGAAATATTTTCAACTTGCTGTTTGAGGGCAAGCTCCAGAGAATTAAATCTATTTCTAACAAGAAATATTTTTTAAAAGAGAGGAAAAAATGTGAGATTAAATTTATGTTAGGCTAACATGAGCTTTTATTTATTTATTTATTGTAAGACGGAGTCTCACACTTTCACCCAGGCTGGAGTGCAGTGGCGTGATCTCGGCTCACTGCAACCTCCGCCTCCAGAGTTCAAGAGATTCTCCTGCTTCAGCCTCTTGAGTAGCTGGGATTACAGGCACCTGCCACCACACCTCGCTAATTTTTGTATTTTTAATAGAGACGGAGTTTCACCATGTTGGCCAGGCTGGTCTCAAACTCCTGACCTCAAGTGATCTGCCTGCCTTGGCCTCCCAAAGTGCTGGGATTACAGGGGTCAGCCACTGGGCCTGGCCCCGTTTTATTTTAAAGCACTGCTACCTCGACAGTGGAAGACACGCATGGCAAAATGGGAAAGGCCGGGAGCCGAGGACTCATGCAGACCTAGACGGTGAGCCCAGGCAAGTTTCTTAATCCCCAGGAGGCCCTGCTTTCTCATCCCCAAGGTGGACATGGTCATGATAACTACCTCACAAGGCTACTGTGAGGATTGGAGAAGGTGAAATGTATGTGAAATAGCCAAGCACAGCATCTAGCCTATGATTAACAAATTATCCTGGACTCACTAACACGGAAACCATACAAACCAAACCTCGTATTTTCCTAGACGCCTCCATTTGGCTTTTCAGAAGGTTTTGGAATCAGAAGTCTGTTCTCCTGGGGAGGATGTGGTGGCCACAAAGGAGTAGGAGGAAGGGCAGCTTCCCTCTTACCCTCTTAGGAATTAGATTCTCTCCCATAAAAAAAAAAAAAAAAAAAAAAAAACAGAAAAAAAAAACCCAAAACGAAACAAAACAAAAAAACCCCCACATTTAGGACTACGGAATGTGCAACTCTCCAGGGTCCCATTAAGTCTTTTCTCAACTGACTATTCCAGTGAAGAAACAATATCAACTTCATTTTATTTCTGCCATAAATCCACTCTTGATCTAATCTCTCTGGGTTTCTCACTTTCCCAGCCCAAATCTCCCTCATCCAGCTTCAGTTCTTCAACTCTTTCTCCCAAGCAGCCCTTGCAAGAGTGTAGGGCCAGTTCTTCCTCTGTCACAAGAAACATGCCCCAACTCCCATGTGGTGTCAAGCTGGAAGAAGACATGGAATTAGATGAAGGACAGAATGAAGATGAAAAGGAGATTTGGAGGAGAATAAATTTTAGGATATCAGAGAGGAAAAGCAATGAGGCATGTGGATGTGAGAGGAAGGTATGGGGAAGACTTGAATGAAAGCAGAGATGCAAAGGCACAGGGGCTGAAGGAGAAGAGTTTGAAGGATGCTTCATGGAAAAGGGCTGTGGAAAGAGTGAGATGAGAGGATGGAGTTAATGAGACCTGCTGGAATTGTCCACAACTTCCTCTTCTTGCTCTTTCCACACCACCTCTTTACATGATCCTACCTTTTCAGATAGTTGTTTCTGTCTCCTTCGCTCCCTTCCAGCTTAGCTCAGGCTATGTTGTCTCTTGCCCTAGAGAGGGCAATGGCCTCTGATCCAACTGGTCCTCCCACCCCATGCCCCACAGCCCTGATCCACCAATCTGTTCTTTGTTCCATAGCCCGAGTGGCCTCTCTTTAGTTTGACCTTGCTCCTGACCCACCCCTAAGCTTAAAACCCAGGTACAGGCAGATCCCTGTGCCTTCAGGTCAAGTCTGCCCTCATAATGGTGGTGCATTTCTTCCCTCCTAGCCTCATCTCTCTCTCTCTCTTTCTCTCTGCTCCCCCTCTCTAGGCAGCATGTCACTCCCAGAGCTGGCCTTGCTTCCTCACCTGTTTGCTTTTGCTCTGGCTTTCTCGCTGTCCTTTCTCTTTCATCAATCCAACTTCTGTGCCTTTGGCCATGGTATTTCCTCTTTTTATCAGATCCTTCCCTCTTCTTCATCTAATTCCCATTTAGTTTCCATGTTCCCTCTCAACCACTCTCTTTCTCCTGCAGTCCTTCCCTGCTGCCCCACCCCACCAACACACACACCCCCGACAAGCTCTTACTCCCACTCTCATCCCTTTCTCTCACCAAAGCTGATCCAGCCACACTTGGGCTCACTTCTGTCTCAGCACTTATCTCAACACCCATTTTTCTGTCTCTGGCACTAGGAAGAGAACTGCTCCAGGACAGAGGCCCTAATTATTAGCATCTAGAATGCCTTGTGTGGTTTCTGGAATGTAGATGTAAGTAAGAGGAGTTATGTAATGTTGGTCAAGTGAATGAATGGATGAATGAATGCTCACTTGGTGGCCAAGAAGAGGCCGTCACAAGAGATCCAGTGAAGGAAAGAGGTCTGGTGAGGAGGAAAAGTGTGAGAATATATGAAGAAGAAAACAAAGTGTTTGGGTAGAGGGAACATTTACTTTTGCTGGGGGTAGTAACTTCTATTTCAGTGGGAAAAAGCTCCACATCCAAGAAAAATGTTGGGTTTTGTTTGTTTTTGTTTGTTTTGTTTGTTTGTTTTGCATTTTTTTTTTTTTCTGCTGCATCTGAAGGAGAAATGGGGGTGGGAAGGGGTAGCGGTCTCAGACCCTACAACTGACACCACCCAGGAATCATCTGCAGGGCCTCTCCTGCTGGACCTCCCCTCCTGGACCTCTGGATGTCTAGCTTCCTCCCTTGATGCTAACTCTGTTCCAAACACAACCCTGAATGCATCCCTAAATCATCACCCAACACCAGGAACAAGCGCTCAGTCATTTTTCTTACTCCAGAGGCCTCACTTTCTTCCTCCACTCCCACCTTGACTTACCTCACATGTCCACCCATCCGTACCCCAACCGCCCAATTCTTGCATTTTTCCATGTCTTAAGACCTCGTGCTATTATTCATCCATTTGTCCAAACCCCCCACCAAACACGTGCTGCCTCCACTTTGCCATTTCCTAACACTCCCAAGGACTCTCAAGCTCCGTTAAGACAATCAGAGAATTTATGGATACTCATTTTTTAAAACCTCTAAGGCACTAAATTGCATCTACCCGAGATACTGCTTTGACCGATCTCCTCTAAGGTTGCAAGGCATACCTTGTAGCTGAAGATGAATGTCTCCGCTTGTTGAGGGTCAATGACTCATGGAGTTTTATCAGTGTGGGCAGACTGGAAAAGGTAATGCAGAGCAGGATCAAGGGCCCCCTTTCTCCCTCCCCAGCTGCCTCCTGATCCCCTCTCCTTTGGTGCAAATACCATCCCCAGAGCCAGAGGACCACGGTTTATTTTTATCTGTTTATTTTGCAATTAACAAAGAGAAGGGGCCCCTTTTTGATGTGCTGGTTCAGAGGTTCAAAGTGTCTAGCTACCTTGACCCCTTCACCAGCCTCCGACATCGCAGTGTGGCTGCCCAACTGCGAAAGATTTATACTTATTTTTATATAATGGAAAACTCATTGCCGGACATCGAGTTACTCACTTTGATTTGTTTTCTTTGGAAGAAGCGGCCGGCGGCGGCGGCAGCGCCCCAAGCTGGGTCATTAACATGGCAGCAACAGCAACAAAGACCTTTACAGCCGCTGCCTGTAAACCGTGGATAAAGTTCAAGCATTTATTCTGTTTGAGGCCTCCCAGTGTCTATAAAAGCCCAGCACGATTATATGATCAGTGTCAAGACCCACTTTCCCCTCTTTGTGCTCTGGGATGC
Source organism: Symphalangus syndactylus (assembly GCF_028878055.3). Taxonomy (NCBI): domain Eukaryota; kingdom Metazoa; phylum Chordata; class Mammalia; order Primates; family Hylobatidae; genus Symphalangus; species Symphalangus syndactylus. The sequence goes on along the minus strand of NC_072427.2, from coordinate 151,007,593 downwards.
ATTTCCTTGCCCTGTCCCTCCGTGTTGCCACCGCAGCTGCTCTGGCTTTAATAGCAACCCAAGGCACACACTATTGGAGTGTTCCTTGGGCTTTGTTTTAAACATGGTTTTTGCTTGTGTTAACTACCGCCTGGCTCTCTGACACCCGTGAATGGGGCTATGCGGGGCTGTCAATCAACAACAATAATAATGCCATCTGGGTTTGAATAATACTAATGAGAAGAAGAAGAAGAGGGATACTGTGTATTAACATAGCACCTTTGTCCCAGAAGCTCAGAGGGCGTTCGGGATAATAATTCATTCATGCTCTGCGCACTGCTTGGCGGTAGATATTATGATCCCACTGCAGGGGACTGAGACACAGAGAGGGCAAGTGGCTGGCCCCAAGGTCGCACAGTAAGTCAGAGACGGTACACAACTTAGTCGTTGTGAGTCCCTGAAAGCATTAGTCCTGTGGGATCATGCTGAACTGTAGCTCTGTGCATCTGGTTTTAAAATCTAGCCTTAAAAAGAGCGGTATGATCTACGTATTTCATGCCTTCTAGGGTGAAGGAGAAAATAAAAAGAATGTTCAAGGGTGGAGGACAAACCTCAAAGATCCTCAGTATTATAGGAGAGACCATCCAAGCCAGGGTCAGGGAAGAGGGCGATGAGATACTAGTAAACTACTCCAAGGGGCCTCTGAGATTTCTGTGTGGCAGGAGGATGGTGGAAACATGTTAAATAAAGATAAACGGATGAAGAGAAAGAGAAATCTCCCAGGTAGGTGAGAAAGCAAGCTAATCACAAGCCAAAAAGCTCTTGGAGGGCCAAATAAGGAGCAGCAGGCATCCAGAAAGAAGGATATTGCTGAAGGCACCAAGAATGTCCCTGTTTGATCTAAAATCCCATTCTGCACTTTGCAGATCACATCAAGGTGACAGGGCCCTAGCTCTCTTTTCTCAGCCCTCTTAGTGCAAAGAGGGGTTCAAACCTGACTCAGCCACTTCAGAGTAGTCATACCTATCTAATTTCTCTGTGTCTCAATTTCAACTATGTAAAATCGGTTAATAATTATCTCATTGGGTTAACTAACGTACTGGAATAAGTCCTGAACTGATTTCCCCCACTTCAATCTCTGCCTAGAATTCTCTATCATTGGGTTGTCATGAGGATTAAATAAGTTAATATATAAAATGCTCAGACTAGTTCCCAACATGTAGTGGAAGCTCAGTAAATATTAGCTAGTATTATCATAAACAGCAGTAGATTGTCGTTGTCATCATCATCATCATTATTATTAACCTCTAGTTTGCTGGTTGCTTATTCCTGAGCAGATAAGAAATAGATCAAGCACCCACGAAGGAAGGGTTCAGTCATATAAGGACCTACAATTAAACCCCCCAGCACCTCTTTCCCTCTTCTGTGCTTGTGTTGCATTGTTACTGCACGATATGGATCAGCACTTAGTTATTCTCACTTGCTGTATGTCTTGGTTTTGTCGCCTCCAGTAGAATCTAAACTAATGCACAGTAATTCATCTAATTCTCCTCTATTCCTCGCAGCACCCAGCCTTCCCCTTGACAAGCAGTCTCTGCTCAGAAGATGCATTTTACCTTTCCATGATTTCTTGAACACCTGCCATGCGCCTAGCCACCGAGCTGAGGGGCTCTGAGGGTGCATCAGGGAAGACTCTTGTCCTGGGAGAATATACTTCTTTTGTGGAAGAGATAAGCCATATAGTGATTAATTCCCAAAACTTACTATGCATCAGAATCAGTTGGAGGGCTTCTTAAAACACAGAATACAGTTAAAATGACCTTGAATGACCATTCAAATTTTACCTTTATTCTTAAAAGGAGAGTAACAAGATCAAAATATTATCCCAGGAAGATAAACCTGGGAATATTGTGGAGGACAGATAAGACCAGGGAGAGATTGAAGTTGGGGAAATCATAATATGCTAGGTAAGAAAGAAAAGTACTGAACTAAATAATTGATTTATTGATTTTGAAGGCTTCCAAAACCTTTCATGAAATCATGACGTTCCTAGTTTCCTTTTTCTTGTAGAGAGCCTCTAAATACTTGAGCTGACACTTTCTGCCCCATAAGTTCATTATTTATGGTATCGTCTGTCCTTTGTTTTTGTCCCTGACCCAGTTTAGAAGCACTTTATCACTGAGACTGAATCTCAGGCTCTCTCTAGTTTCCAAGGCAAGTATTCTTTGGCAATAGACAAACAGATTTACAATTCCTCCCCAGAACTTCAAGCAGAAAGACCCTGCTTTCACATCTTCACAAACTCCCTCTTCATCTCTCACCACAAACGCAAGGCTTCTGAACTTGCACTTGGTAATTTGTCTCACAGCTCCCCTTTTTCTGAAAGACTCTGAGCTTCTTGAGGACAGAACCAGCATCCAGTTCCATGTTTGAGTTTCTGATTTTTAGTGAAGTGACAGTCACAGGGTACGTGCTTGAGAAATCTTTATTGGGAAAAAAATAAAGACGAACTTTATTAAAAGTATCTCATATTGTTCTTGTATTCAAATACATAATGCCACCTCACATGTAGATTTCTTTGTAAAAGCATCTGGCTTTCAGGGTTTCTCTTTCAGACAGAATTTATTATATCCACATCAGAAGGCAGTATTTGTAAGGTCCACCTTCAAGAATAAGAAATCACCTCATTAAACAGAGTTGTTTTCAAAAAACCATATGACTTCCTCCTTCCTGCTTCCCTCCCTCTTTTCCTCCCTCCTTTTCTTCTACTCCCACCCAGTCCGGTCCCTCCTCCTTCCCTTTGTCCAACAAGAACACAATAACACTTGGGGCACTGTACAAGCCACACGGGGGAATGGTTACTGCCCTTGCAGAGCTTGAACTCCAATGAAAGATACCTAATTCCCCTGTCATTGTATTATATAGATTTGCTTCTTATTTCAGAGTAAAACAAGGTTCAGACAACACAGTGCAGGCATGTGGAGGGAAAGGAAAAGAGATCACACCTTATTGGTACAAGAAGGGGCAGTGTGCGAGTCAGCTCTGGCTGGGTAGCTGCCTTTTCAATAGACAGAGAAGGGAGGGAAGGGCTTCGCAGGCTGGAAGCACAGCACTGAAGGTGTGGTGAGCTCCAGGAAGGGTGAGCAGCCATGGGGGCAGCCGTGGTGCTGGCCGATGAACCGCGCCAATATGGAGGGAGCGAGGGATGGATTTTAATAAGCCACAGTGAGGATGGTGGATTCTGCTCACAGGCAAAGGATAGTGACTGAAGCTTCTGGAACAGTGACATGTACCTGACATCTAGTTTTGACAAGAGAGTGCTGGCCCCGATGGCCAGCCAGGGTTTGTCCTGTGGCTCAAGGTTACTGGTACTTTCTGTACTATTTCCCCAAGGCTGTAGGAGAAATAAGAACTCTAGCCAGATTTGCTGGGCTCTTCTCTCTGTAGCCTAGTGCTCTGGGGACCTAACTGGCTTAGAGGTGGGTTTGTCTTTGGAGTGCTTTCTTGAGAAAGGAGTGCTCTCTGCAAACCCTCTCTCCCTTCCCTCTCTTCACCCTGGAGATTGTCTTTACATTCAGCTTGAGACTGAGCTGAAAGATCCTTGTGACCTCTGTGGTCTCTTGAGTGGACTGCCCGACCCAATGGGCAAGGAGCCCCCATGTCTGGCAGACCAAGCCAGCCCATTCCTCACATGTCTTGGATTTTCCTGGAGGGAAGCAGCGGATACCACGTGGTCATGGCTTGAAAAGAGTCCATGCTGTCTGCACAAACAGGGACTGGGGCCTCTGGAAGCAGCCTTGCCCTCACCTCCCTCCCGGAAAGCCTCCCTGCCCTGGCCCGTGCAAACAGGCCGTGAATTGTTGCTCTCACTTCTACACACTGATGTACTGTGGGGCTGAGGCTTGGGGTTTTTGCCTTAAAAAAAATAAATCTCTTCATCTCCTTTCTGCATTGGACATGCTTGTCTCTGGGGACTTTTCCTTCCCAGACAGCCCTGAGCGACACAGACAAGAGGATTCTTGGAAGGGGCCTAACCGAACTGCAGCCACCGAGGCATTACCAGTGTGGTTGAGAAGATGGTGAGCTGACTTTCACCAGCCCCACCCCCTCTCTACACCCCACCCTTCCCCACCACCCCACTTCCCCATCAATGAACTGTCCTCTTGCACTTATGGTTTTCCACATTCTGGTCCCTCCCCCTAGAATGCCCCTTTTTTCTGCTCTGCTTGGAGAACTCCAATTCATTGTTCAATGCTTAGCTTTAGGGACATTCGTGCTGTGAAATCTTACCCAGTTCCCAAAAAGATAAGTCCTGGTTTCCTCCTTCTCTGTGCTCTTTGGATGTGTCTCAGTGATCACGCTGATGAGACGGATTTGTGGTTGCTTGTTTAGATACCATTTCTCCAACCAGACCCTGAGCTACCTGAGGGCAGTGATAATGAGGGCCTTGAGGGACAGTTGCGCAGCTTGTGTACTGCCCAACCCTATGGGGAGTCATTCAAATTGTAGTCTAAATACACCCTGCACAACCCTAAGCAGCAGCTTTTGGGATAGGTAAGACTTTTTAACATAGGATCTGGCAAATAATAAAAGGTTATTCAACTTAATGTGGGACTACTGCTCAGATTTTTGCTCTTCCTGTTCTAGTCACAGGGAAGAAACAATAGTTAGCTCCACAACCTTACAGTGAGGAAATAGCCAGTTCTCCTTGGAGACCGGACATTGGTTCTAGATCAAGGTGAGAACTGAAGAAGTTCCTTCTGGTCCCCCTTCAAACAGCCAATGGCTGCTCCAGGGGTGTCAAAGGGGTGTCACGTCATGGGACAAATCAGGTTATGAGGTGGTTAACTGCCTGAAATACTCAAATGAAACATCTGAGGAGAATTCAAACGTGGTGGGGAAGCACACCCTAATGGGTCTGTGCAGTCTGCTGTGGTGCAGAACTGGGACATGGAGCCATGCCTGCCCCCATGGCTGCCTCCCTCTGGTTTGGTCTGGATTACTCACACAAGCCGTGTGGAAGCCTGGACTATATGATAGTGGTCCCTGTCCTGTCTTGCCTTCATGTTCTCAGAGTCCGATGAGCAGTACATGAATTTTTGTCCCTGTGCCTCAGATGTTCATCTACATAATGAGATATCTTTCTGTTAGGGTTTTGGAGGAGTGAAACAGAGATCAAAGGGGAGCTTGTATTCCCCCCAGCAAAAGAAAAAGACCATGTAGGAGATGAAGATGCCTAGGATCCCTTTCAAATCATCAAACAACAGAGATTTCTCAAAGAACTAAGAGTGGCACTCCCATTCAACCCAGTAATCTCATTACTGGATATATACCCAAAGGAAAATAAATCATTCTACCAAAAAGACACATATATACACATGTTCATGGCAGCACTATTCACAATACCAAAGATATGGAGTCAACCCAAGGTGCCCATCAACAGTGGATTGGATAAAGAAAATGTGATGTGGTACATATAGATCATGGAATACTATGCGGCAATAAAAGAGGATGAAATTAATGTCCTTTGCTGCAACATGGATACGGCTGGAGGCCATTATCCTAAGCGAGTTAACACAGAAACAGAAAACCAAATATTGCATGTTCTCACTTGTAAGAGGGGGCTAATCACTGGGTACTCATAGACACAAACATGGTAGCAACAGACACTGAGGACTACTAGAGGTGGGAGAGAATGAGAGGGGCAAGGGCTGAAAACCTAGCTACTGGGTACTATGCTCAGTACCTGGGTGGTGGATTCATTCATATTCCAGATCTCAGCATCATGAAATATACTTTTGTAACAGATCTGCATATGTACCCCCGATTCTAAAATAAGAGTTGAGAAAAAAGAATATTTAAAAACTCACCAAATAATATGGGATCCTTACTACTCTATCCTAGCTCCAATGTCTAGGTTTTCTGTATCCCTTCTTCCCCTCCACTCTATCTTGAGATTAGGGGAAAAGTGAAGATGTGAGGGTAAGACAGAAACACTGAAAGGTGGTTATAATAATAACAATAATCCTTATTATAAGAAACTCAGTAAATGGGCATAAAGACAGTACAGAAAGAGTTCTGATTTGCCCTTTATCCCTGGAAGAAGACACAGAGATTCTGCAACGGCACTGCCCAGGTTCAACTCCAGCCTCTGTAATCGGCAGCCGCGTGTCCCAGGCCCGGGCAGGTTGCTTGACCTGACTCTTCAGTGTCCTTGTCTCTCATCGCTCTTACCTCACAGAATTGTGAGGATTAAGTGAGCTCATAAATGCAAAGTGTCCTGAACAGAGTTTAGTAAGTTTCCATCATTACTATTCCTATCGCAATAACAAGTATCATCATATAGTATTACTCTTCAGCCCAGCGAGGTTGAGAAAACAAACTTAGATGCTATAACCAAAACACTTGAGAACAGATCAAGGGACATACATAGACAGATGTGACTGTTTTTCATCACATCAACCCTGCATTCCCTCCTCTTAGTGTCTGGCTTTCATGGAAATGGCTAAAGCCTCTATGAGCTCAGCTTGGCGTCCCTTTGCTCGGGGTGGTCTATGAATATGAATATGCCCTCAATATCCTGGGCATGCTGCTAGAAACCCACACATTTGGTTATTAGTCTCAGGTATTCTGTCTTGGGTCCTCCTAGAAGGTCTTCATATTCCCTGTGAAGTGCTAGGTGATTTCTGCATTTATTAATTATTATTTTGGTGTATGCTAATTGACTATATGTTAAGTGTGAGAGCAAGGTCCCAGAGGAAAGAAGGGGATCCTTGTCCATCTCTTCACCCAGTTGCACCTACTGACTCCTGCACCCAGAATGCCATTTCCTCCTTTGTCTACCTGACAAACCCTTATTCATCCTTCAAAATCCAGCACAAATATAACCTCCTTTGTAAGACCTTTCTTAACATCCCCAACCTCCAAACAGAGTTAGTAACTTTTCCTTGTGTAGTTTTTGGCCTACATTTTATCATCGACTTTCTGAAATTATGCCTAATTATTTGCCACACTGCATCTTGAAGGCAGGAGCACCCTAATTTACTTCTGAATTCCTAGAGCCTGACGTAGCCTGGCACACAGTAGGTGTTCAGTAGTGTTTGCTGAGTGAGGCCCTTTCAGCCTATAGTAACTCTTTGGGGTCTTGGGTTCCATAAGTTTAAGATCTGCTTTTAGGTTGTGAACACCAGGCTGCCAAAGGAATCAAAAGTAAATACGACAGAAGATCTGTCAATAGCATAAAACTCCAGAACAACCTACTGAAGATTCTGGAACCCTTTTCTTGAATAAATTTTACAAACGAGAAAGGATGATGTCACAATCCTAGTTGGGAGATGGAGCGTAGACCCATCGGCTCTCCACTGGCCTTCTCGGTTGCAGGAATGATTAAGTAGACATCTGGACATGTGTAGGGTGCATGTGGATGAGAAGAACCAGCTTGTCCCCACTTCCCCAATCATGTTCACCCTTCCACCTTGTTGAGGATGCCTCTTGCCTTTCTGCTCAAGTTACTCCTCCTCCCCAGGCAGCTCAAGTCCCACCTCTTCCACAAAGCCTCTTCTGACCACCCCAGTCCAAAGGGCAATCCCTCTGCTCTGGGTTCTGGGCAGTATGGCACAGACCAGCCTTCTAACTGGTTTGGAAATATGTTATTTGACTTCATAATGGGAAATTCCTTTGAAAGAAAAAGTATTTCTCTTAGTCCCCTTGTTTCCTCTCCAGGGCCAGGCACAGTTTGGGACACTAACATGTGTGTGCATGTGTATGTGTGTGTGTTGTCATGGTAACATAATGTGAATAATCCGAATCGGAGATCCTGGTGTCATACATCTGGAGCAAAATAAACTCATTTATGACATCTTCCAGCATGTACAATGTCTCTGAAACATTGAGATCTCAAAGAAACAAAACAGCTCCAAAACAGGGTGGAGAGCTCACATTCTTTCCTCGCCTGTCTGCCTGCCCTCCCCCCTGCCCACCTCCCCATATACAGAATGGAAACTTTCAGGGAAAAGAATTTTGAACAGCTGTTGTGAGAGACCACACAGACTTCCCCACATCTGCTCGCACACAGCCGGTGAGCTCATTTCCCGGGGAGATGCCGTCTGAGTCTGTGGGGTCCACTTAAGGATACCTTGGGAGGGGCTGAGGAGAAAAGAGGAAGTGGCCCCAGGTGGAGGGGGACCTTTCTCATGTCAGAAAATTCACTGGAGACAGATTAAAGGGAGGGTGATCCCACAGATTCCTTCCTTGCCTAGGAGAGTTTGCTTTCTAGAAAGCCTCTTTGCTCATTATGTTTAAAAAGAGGTCTTTTCAAATTTACAATTGATTTTAAAAAGAATCTTGACTCCCATCAAGTCCTCCTCCCCTCCTCCAAAAAGCCAAAGTCAAGAAGCATTTCCTGGTTTAGAAAATATCCTGCAAAGGATTATGGCCACAGGCAATGACAGCTTCCCCCACGCTTTTTAATGTTGAAAGTAATATTCTGGTTTCTACAGTGCTCTGTGGTCTCCAAAGAGCTTTTACCCATAGTAATGTATTAGATCCTCGAGTGGCTTTCTGGCGAGACAGGGAAGCTACTGCTAGCATTAATGTTGGCACCAGAATTGGTATGGATAAGCATATCGGCACTGGCATTAGGACGAATTAGTCCTGAATTTCCAATGTCGAAGCTGTTTACGGCAGTTTCGTGAATTGCCCAAGTTCACAAAACAGAGCAGAGAACTTAGAGTCTTCTATTTGACCTGTAAACCCCTTTTGCTAAACTATGAAGTCATCTTTCACAAAATAACAGCTCGTTTGCAAGCTAGCTTTTCCTTCTCCCATTTCTTGAACCCCCAGCCTCAGAAATCCAACCAAGCCCTGGGATTCTTATGGGTGTGACACAATCACTTTCCAGGTTGGGTTTTGGCCCCATCCCCTGACAAAGAAGCAAAGGGAGGTCCAGAGAGGACACCTATCTCTTTTGGAAATTCCATCTTCATCCTCTGGATGTGTAGCTGTGGCACCCAAACTAGATCAGGAAGTGGGAGATCTGGGTGCCCAGGCAGCCTCTGCCTCTACTGTCCACTGCTGCGAGTCATCTACCCTTTCCACCTGTCAAATGAAGAGGTTAAGCCAGTGATTTCTGCAGACGCTCCCAGCTCCAGTCTTCTGTGATTAAGTGACGCTGTGATTCCATGACAGTCTTCTATGATTCAAGAGCAGACAGGTTACAGGGGTGCTGAATTTTCCTTGAGGGAACCTGTGCCTGGGACCCTTCCCTCCACACTCACTCACTCGCCCCATGCCTGCTGTCAGCCTGGAGCTGGCCTGGCCCTGCCTGGCTTGGAGACATCATTGTGCAGTATCAGTTGAAGGTTTGGGTGAGGGCGGGCTGAGGCTGGCGGGGGGGAGACTCACTGGGGTATTTTTTTCAGATGCATATGTCCCCTCTCAGGCAGCCCTTTCAGAGCTCTGGACAATGTGCTCTTTTTGTCTCCAGCCTTTTCAGCCGCCTGTTCATTCTCTTTGCATCTGCTGTCACACAGGACATCCCGGCTGGCAGGCGACCACGGGGACACATTGTGCTCCCTTAATGAAGCATAGGGCTGGTGACACAGGGCTGGGGGTGGGCGGGCTGCAGGAGCAAGGGGTGAGCACAGGGGCACCCCATCTTTCTACTCCAGGCTCCTCCTGGGGGAAAGGACAATTGGCCCCCCTTTTATTCCTCATGGTCCAAATGGATGTGCCTGCAAGAAAGGAACTCACTTGTTTCAAGGGAGAGGCTTTGGTGACTGGGTGGCAAGTGGGTGATGGAAGAGAGAGAGCTCAGCTTCTTCTTCAGGAAAAAGCGCACTGCTGGGCAGGTGGGCGGGAGGTCCTGGAAAAAGGAGCATTAGCCAAGAGCATTTTGCCCACATCCTTTTCACAGAGAGTCTCCAAACATCATGCAACATGTGACTAGGAAGAAGAGGGCACGGGGGCACCCCCTTTCATTCTTTAAAAGCTTACAGTGTCACCGTCCACCTGGGGTTAGTGTCTAAGAAGTTAGTCCTTGAGCCAGGAGGTTTGGTGAAATGAGAGCTGAGGGTCCCTTAAGGTCCTAATGTGTTCTAGGTGGAGGCCCTCTCCATCCAGGTGAAGAAGAAAGAAGGATGGCTGCAGGAGTTCGCGTAACATGGCCAAAGGCCGGGCAGCGTGCAGCGGAATGCAAGATGAGCGGCCGGGTTATAGGGCGAGATCATGAAGGATTCTTCTCCGGCCCCAAATGTTCTTTAAGAGTGTCCTCTCACCATCCCTACTCTCATCCCCCAAGGATAGAGAAAAATGAAATCAGCAGAATCCCGGAGAGCAGAGCTTTTTCCTCCTTGTGTGGCTTGTAACAACACATCTCTGATCTTTTCACCAGATGAAGGCGATGCCACCAAGGCTGATGACTATCTGTGCTGCGGGTGTGGCTGGCAGGCCCCAGGGCACTTCCCACCATGAAGCCAGCCAGATAAGGCAGCCCTGATGTTTTTAAACAAGGCTACCCATGATAGTGCGGGCTCCACCTGCAGCTCTCAGGTCAGCGAACTCCTTTCCCCAAAAGAGAGCCCCTTTCCCCCAGGCCCCTTTCTGCTTGCTGTGGAGTTACCTTGCAGAAGCCCAGGGTTCACTACAATGTTCTGGCATGTGCAGATGCCTTCCCAACTCCTACTACAACTTGGAGTTTGTCTTTCTGGTCTGTTTACTGCACCCCACCCCCCACCCCCAGCCCACCCCTCACCCTTCCTGGCCTGCTTACCCGCCCACCACCCAAAGAAAAAAGCCTGGGCCTTGTCCAACAAGGCCCCCTGTCCCCTTTAACAAGCGAAGTGTGCTGGCATTGCAATTGGTGGTCTTCTCCCCTGAAGGTCGTTAATTAGTACAGAATGTAGACTTCAGTTGTCTTGCCAGCCCCGATGAAAACGCAGCTGGCAGGTAGCCGAGACAGAGGAATTTGTCATAGGTTAGATCAGCGCAAGCTCTAAGGACCAAGTGTACAGCTTATGCAAATAGTTTTGCTTAGCATGGATCCTGTGTTCTTATTCCCCCTCTCTCCCCCCAAGATTTTTTTTTTAACTGAAGGGTGGGGAGGGAGTGGGGGAACAAGGGAAGGAGGGAGAACAAGCACTTACTTGCCAGATCTCATTCTAAATCAGAAAGGAGCAAATTGCTTTCCCTAAAAAAGAAAAAGGCAGGGAAAAAAGAAGACAAAACACCCATCCTTTGGTCTGATGTACCAAGCATTTGAAAGCTGAATTGCTCAATGGGAAAGACTAGCAGTGAGTGTATTTGGAGAGACTATTATCCCCATCAAAACCCATTCACACTCTCTGGGAGGCCTGCAGAGCACCTGGGTGGGGACTTGGAACATTGGGGTTCTGTTCCTCTCCCTGCCCTGATGGTGTCACCTCCTCAATCCTGCCCTGGTTTTCCCAACTTTGGCAAACACTTAGTGCTAGCCTCAATTAGACAGAGCATCTGGGCACCCATGAATCCCAGAAGACAGAAGGGTTGTGGTGGCTTCTCTCAGCATGCGCAGCACTAGCTTGGCATACTATAAAGACCTGTGACCTCAAAGTCCGGCGGGCAAGCCAGTTATGAGCTGTGCGATTTGGGACACTTCACTTAACCTCTGTGAGCTTCAGCTCTCTCATCTATAAAAACAGGGACAGCCATCTTTCCCTCATATTCCCTCAGTGGTGTACCTGGCACCTAGTAAGGGCTCAATTAATACTTGATGAGAATGAATGAAGCAAAATAACGAGGTAACAAGCATGCTGCCTGATGGGCAGTAGATACTCAGGAAAGTGTTGGCATGCTGATTATGGTGATGAGACCGAAAAATAATGAAGAGAAAAGTTGGATTTCAAAGTTGCAAAATTGCACTGAAGTCACTGAGTTGGCTCAACATTGGTGGAAGTGAAGATGAGGGGTGGGGTGGGAGTAGGAGAAGAAAACCTCAGGGTTTGTCCAGGACAGGGATTTTTAATCTCAGAATTATTGACATTTTGGACAGGATAATTCTTGGTTGTGGAGGGCTTTCCTGTGCAATGTAAGATGGTTGGTAGCATCCTCTACCTGCTAGATGCCAGTCGTACCTTCCTCAGCTGTAACAACTAAAAATGTCTCCAGACATTTCCAAATGTTCCCTAGAGGGCAAAGTGTCCCCAGTTGAGAACTACCACTGATCTAAGATAATTTCCTCCAGGAAAGCTGATTAGCAATCTGGTGAACTCCATAGACTGTGGCTGTGTGATGCTTACATTTCAGCTGCTACCTAACGCTGTGGCAGAAATAGCAATGACTTGCTTAAGGACCACTCTGAAGGTCAAAGGAGGATGTGAACCAGATTGATGAAAAAGTTATTATAGACTTCAAGTTTCCAGACCAGTATGTAAGGGGTTTGGAAGTTGCCACTCTGTCCTAATAAGTAAAAAGATGAACAAACTGAAAAAATCAATAATTCTCCTTAAAGCTATGAGGGATGTGAAATCATAGGGTAAACTGCTGCCCCCAAAATTGGAGAGACAGACAGGTGAATACAGAGAGTTACAACCTAACTGGAGCCGGAACCTACTCACAGAAACCACTGCAGGAAGCAACACCCGCCTTGGAAAACTAAGCTGTAACTGACAAATTACTGCAGGCTCAGTGTGGACAAGTTTGAGAGTTAAACACTCTGGTGGGACCCAGTCATACAGGGGTAACCACATTTTTGTGAGTTTTACTGCAGGACCTCCACCAGGTTCTTACAGTGAATATCAGAGGAAAGTCCCCTTGTATTCCTAGCAGGTAAAGGGTGAAAAGAACCATTTTGAAATACACCAGAGTACTCTGTCTCCCCTCAAGAGAAACTGTTCTAAAAGAGCCTAAAATATTGGGGTTTTACCAGAACCTAGCTAAACTGGGGAAAGGGAAATATACCCAGCTCCAGCCCCCATAGTCATTCTGTCCCACTCAAGGGCAGGGTGTGGGGACTGAGATGCACCTGTGAGGTTCACAGCCTGGGGCACAGGTTCACTAAGAGATTGACACCTACTCCAGGGGACTATAGAATGTTTACTCTCCTCTCACGCTTTGCCACCACACGCTAAAGGCCTGTTTACAGCAGTTCCTTCTATCCAGTATGTCCAGCTATCAAGAAAATTACAAGACATATTAAAAGGCAAAAATCACAATTTGAAGAGACAGGAAAAGCATTAGAACCAGACTCAGATACAACAGGGATGTTGGAATTATCAGACCGGGAATTTAAAACAGCTGTGATGATTAATGTGCTAAGAGCTCTAGTACATAAAGTAGACAGCATGTAAGAAAAAGATGAGCAGTGTAAGCAGAGATGGAAATTCTAAGAAAAAAGCAAAAAAAAAGGTTAGAGTTAAAAAACACTAGTGATTAAAAAAAAAAAATAAAAAAGCTGGAGACGTCCGGGCGCAGTGGCTCACGCCTGTAATCCCAGCACTTTGGGAGGCCGAGGCGGGCGGATCACGAGGTCAGGAGATGGAGACCATCCTGGCTAACATGGTGAAACCCCGTCTCTACTAAAAATACAAAAAATAAGCCGGGCGTGGTGGTGGGCACCTGTAGTCCCAGCTGCTCTGAGGCGGGGGAATGGCGTGAACCCAGGAGGCAGAGCTTGCAGTGAGCCAAGATCGCGCCACTGCACTCCAGCCTGGGCGACAGAGCGAGACTCCGCCTCAAAAAAATAAAAAAGCCAGAGATTTGAAAAAACCAAATGTCTTTGATGGGTTCATTAGTAGAATGGACACAGCTAAGGAAAAAATTCCCTGAGCTTGAGAATATGTCAATAGAAACTTTCAAAATGAAAACACCACAAAAAATAGACTGGGGAAAAAAAGAGAAAACTCCACAAACTGTGGGACAACTACAAAAGGTGTAACATTCATATAATGGGGATATCAGAAGTAAAAGAAAGAAATGAACAGAATAAATATTTGAAGCAACAATGACTGAATATTTCCACAAATTTGTGTTTGGTCAGACATTAAACCACAGATCCACAGATCTAAGAAGCTCAGAGAAAACAAGCAGGATTAAAAAAAAAAACCATAAAACGAAAACCAACTATATTTAGACATATTGTATTGAAACTGCAGAAAATTCAAAAGTAAGAAAAAGTCTTGAGAGAGGCCAGAGGAAAATGCACCTTATCTATAGAGGAACAACGATAAGAATTACCTCCAACTTCTCATCAGAAACTGGGCGAAGAAGAAGAATAAAATGGAATCAGGTAAAATGCTCAATTAAAACCACAAAAGGCAACGAATAGGAAACCAAAAGCAGGGCAACAAAAGCAAAAATTGACAAGTGGGACTACAGCAAACTAAAACACTCCTGTGCAGCAAAGGAAACAATCAGCAGAATGAAAAGGGAACACATAGAACAGGACAAAATATTTGCAAATTATATATATAGTAAGAGATTAATATTTTAAAAATAGAAGACTTCTACAACTCCATACCCAAAAGAGAAAAAATAAACAAAATAAACAACCTATTAAAACACAGGCAAAGGGCTGGGTGCGGCGGCTTATGCCTGCAATCCCGGCACTTTGGGAGGCCGAGGGGGGCAGATCACGAGGTCAGGAGATCGAGACCATCCTGGCTAACACGGTGAAACCCCGTCTCTATTAAAAGTACAAAAAAATTAGCCGGGCATGGTGGTGGGTGCCTGTAGTCCCAGCTATTCGAGAGGCTGAGGCGGGAGAATGGTGTGAGCCCGGGAGGCAGAGCTTGCAGTGAGCCGAGATCGCGCCACTGCACTCCAGCCTGGAGGACAGAGTGAGACTCTGTCTCAAAACAAACAAACAAACAAAAACATAGGCAGAGGACTTAATAGTCATTTCTCCAAAGAAGACATACAAATGGTCAACAGGTTTATTAAAAGTTGTTTGACATCACTAATGACAAGAGAAATGCAAATCAAAACGACAATGAAATATTACCCACATCCATTAAGATGGCTACGATCAAAAAACCAGGAAACAGTAAGCACTGATGAGGATATGAAGATGATGACTGATGAGGATTTTGGAACCCTTGCGCACTGTTGGTGAGAATTTAAAATCATGTAGCCGTCATGGAAAACAGTACTGAGGTTTCCTCAAAAAAATCACAAATAGAATTACCATAAGATCTAGTGATCTCACATACAGATATTTATCACAAAGAACTGAAAGCAGAGTCTTGAGTAGATATTTGCATTCTGATGTGCATAGCAGCATAATTCACAACAGCCAAGGGATGGGAACAATTTAAATGTCTATCAATGGATGAATAGATAAGCAAAATGTGATATGTTCATGCAATGGAATATTATTAAGTCTTAAAAAAGAAGAAAATCCCATTATATGCTATAACATGCATGAATCTTAAGGACATTATTTTAAGTGAAATAAGCCTGTCATGTAAGGACAAATCTTACATGATCCCACTTATATGAGTATCTAAAATAGTCAAACTCATAGAAGCAGAAAGTAGTATGGTGATTACCCGAAGTGGGCAGATGGGACTGTCCAATGGGTAGTGAGTTGATGTCCAATGGGTATAGAGTTTCAGCCATTCAAGTTTAAAAAGTTCTAGCAGGCCGGGCACGGTGGCTTATGCCTATAATCCCAGCATTTTGGGCGGCCGAGGTGGGGGGATCACAAGGTCAGGAGATCGAGACCATCCTGGCTAATACGGTGAAACCCCTTCTCTACTAAAAATACAAAAAAATTGGCCGGGCGTGGTGGTGGGTGCCTGTAGTCCCAGCTACTCGGCAGGCTGAGGCAGGAGAATGGTGTGAACCTGGGAGGCGGAGCTTGCAGTGAGCCAAGATCAAAAGAATCACCTTTGAAAAAAATTGATAAACTGGACTTTACTAAGATTAAAAAATTTCTGCTCTAAAAATACACTTTTGAGAGAATCAAGACAAACTACAGAGTGGGAGAATATATCTTCAAAACACATAACTGATAAATGACTTGTATTCAAATATGCAAAAAAAAATTCTTAAACTCAACAGTAAAAAAACCCAATTACTCAGTTAAAAATGGACGGAAAATTTGAACAGATACCTCATCAAGGACGACATAGAGATGGCAAATAAGTATACAAAAAAAGTCTCAACATCATTTGTCACTAGAAAATTGCAAATAAAAGCAATAATGAGATATCACCACACACCAGCTTCAATCTCCAACATCCACAAATCTGACAATATAAATTGCTGGTGAGGATGTGGAGTAACAGGAAGTTTCATTCATTGGTGGTGGAAATGCAAAATGGTACAGGCACTTTTGCAGACAGTTTAAGAAACTGCCAAACTGTCTTCAAAAGTACCCGTACCATTTGCACTGCTGGGTATTTACACAACTGGATTTGAAATTTATGTCTACACAAAGTTGCACACAAATATTTACAACAGTTTGATTTATAACCACCAAAAACTGAAAGTACCAAGATGTCCTTTAATAAATGAATGGATTAAACAAAATAGGTACATCCAAGCAGTGAAATACTAATCAGTGATTTAAAAAATGGAACAAAAAGTGGCAAAAATACATGGATGAACCTTAAATGCATATTGATAAATGAAAGAAGCCAGTCTTAAAAGGCAAAACTCTAGCAATGGTTTTAAAAATAAGTGGCTGGCCGGGCACAGTGGCTCACGTGTGTAATCCCAGCCCTTTGGGAGGCTGAGGCAGGTGGATCACAAGGTCAGGAGTTCGAGATCAGCCTGGGCAACATGGTGAAACCCCATCTCCACTAAAAATACAAAAATTAGCCGGGCTTGGTGGCGGACGCCTGTAATCCCAGCTACTTGGGGGGCTGAGGCAGAGAGTTTCCTGAACCCAGGAGGCAGAGGTTGCAGTGAGCAGAGATTGTGCCAGTGCACTCCAGCCTGGGCGACAGAGTAAAAAAAAAAAAAAAACCAGTGGCTGACAAGGGCTCATGAGACAAGAGGAAGGGTTGAATAGGTGAAGTACAAGAAATTTTTTAGTGAACCTGTTCTGCATGATTCTGTAATGTTGGATACTATTTGTCAAAATTCAGAATTCGTTGCACTTTACAGCACAAAGAATGAATCTTAATGCATACAAATTTTTTAAAAATCATTTAAGAGGTTGAGAAACATCAGAATGGAATGATAAAAGTGATGAAACAATCTAACTCTATCATAAATATATAAAACAACCTCACTATGGGAGTTGGGAAAAGAGCTGACCTAAATAACTTTGGAAATGAATAGAATCTGTAAGACTACAGTCAAAAGAAATGATACATAAACACTGAACTCTCCCTGGTAGGTTGTTTCCTATGGGGATATGAGCACACAGCCTGACGCTACACTACCATACGTGTATACTGGAAATGAACAATTAAGTAATTGGATGGTAGGTGGTGGGAGCCAGATTTTTACTACTAGACTAGGGGAATACAGGTTTGCTAGGGGAGGAGGCTAAAATTAACCATGTGGTAAAGGTTTTGAATTGAAGACATTAGTATGAATTTATGTTCATAGATGTTTACACATAGAAATACGTATAGACGTGTACACCCACAGGTTAGTCAACACACGTACATTTCCTTGATATGCCAGCTGAAATGGCCTAGAACCAATGGGTCTCCAATAGCAATGAGCACACCTAGCACCCAGATCTTGATTTCTAACACCATTCTCCAATTAAAAAACAAACAAACAAAAACCCAGACTCCTTGAAGAAATAGCTGATTCTAGGACTAGGTCAGAAAATTTACAAAATGAATCTGGAACATCTTGTATTGCCAGAAAGTAAGGAAGTACTCAAAAATTAAAGTGAGTGAAGATTAAAAGATAATATATGCAAAAGCAGCTTATAAAGCATTATCGTTTATAAGAATTTGTGCTAGGACTCATAAATGGGTACTGCTGCAGCCTGGATTTGACTCTCGGTCAAGGAACCAGTTCTGTGGAGGCATAAATCCTTTAACACAGGAAAAAACAAACATCTATAAAAATTAGCTTGATACAACACAAGGAAATGATAAATGAGGTGATGAATATGCTAATTACCCTGATTTGATCATTACACATTTGTATACATGTATCAAAATATCACTCTGTACCCCTTAAATACGTACAATTATTTTGTGTTAATTAAAAATAATAATAAAAGCCAAAAGGAGCTAAATCTGAAGAAGAAAACCGAGAACAAATGGGCTCTGAGGAAGCGTCATGAGTTTTAGTGCATGAGTAGTATGATGTTTGTTTTGACTGCTCTGAAGCCCTCCTGTTCCTAGGCTGTTGAAGTTGTAGAGTAAGTAATTCTGAGTAAGGGAAATGTCATTGTATTTAAAGAAGTACAAGTCCTCGTTTTCATGGGCAACTTATATACACAAATTACCCCAGTCCCAAGTGACACAGAGATGCATATCCACCCTCTTAGATACGTATTTTTTACATCTATCAAAGTTATGAAGCCTAGATTGTAAAGTCCTAGAAGGCTACCTGGAAGTTTGAGGCAATAAGAATCAGTGACAAATATCTAAGTGGAGCTTCTTACATTCCAAACACCATGGCATTTTCTTTCTTGAAAAGGAGGTAAATTCACTGTCCTCAGTGTCCCCCCATCTAATCCATGTTCCACACTGAACCACATAAAGAAGTACAATCATTTTATTCTCCTGCCTAAGACTGTATAATCCTTCCCCATGGCCAAAAGGAGTGCTTTTTTGACATTCCTTTGAAAGGAGTACAATGTTCCCAAATGAGCAACCCATTAAATAAAACAGCAACCCATTAAATAAAATAATAATAGCTAATAGCGTGATCCACCAACCACTTGATACAAGCAGGGGCCCCTGAGGCATCTCCAAAGGACCCCTGGGCCCCTACTCGGAACAGAGCTGGAGAAACATTGGCCCAAGGGACATGATACAAACTCCTTAGCATGATACAAAAAGCCCTTCGCAATCTAAAATCTCCATCCTCCTGTTGTGCTACATCTTCCCATCCTTAGACCAATCTTTCACATATGTGAACATCCCTGTACCTCAGTTTCCTCCTTTGTAAAATGGTGATAATAAAACTCACATGACCGTTGTGATAATCAGTTGAGTTAATATATTTAAAGCACTTAGATTAGTGCCTGGTACTTAGCAAGTGCTCAACAAATATTATTTTCTCCTTATGTTTTTACATTAGCCTTTGATATAGTACTTTGAGACAGTAGTCTTAGAACAAATAACGTTGTTTAGAGCATCTGTATTTTGCATATGTGATTTCTTCTACCTAATAATCCTTGTCCCCACTCTTTCCTTCACTGCCTGTCAAACTCTAACTCATCCTTCAAAACCCATCTCAAATGTCTCTTTGTGATGCTCTCCTAGTTTTCAAGGCCAAAGTCAATTTTTCATCTTTGTGCTTCCATAGCACCCAGTGCGTACCTCCATTATGGCCTTGCCGTACAGTACTGGGAGTCCCTCCAGCTCAGCAGTGCACTACTTATCTTCATAACCATGGGTTCTGACATCCAGCAGTCACACAAGGCATGTTTCTTGTATAGAAATGCAGCAATAAAAGGATAGAAACCAAAATGATCCAGTTGCAAACTGGAAAAAGATTTTAGATTCCGTTGTAAAGAAATGCCCACAAGAGGACCAGAAGCGCTTAAGAATGACAAAGAAGGGGGCTTTGATGGTGTCAACTGAGCCATGGAATTATGACTCAGTGGCAGCTCAGCTAGGACTCTGCCCCACAGGCTCTGAGGATTCACAGACAAGCCGTCACATCTGTGGTTCCTTGGTTCTGCCAGCTTTCTTTCTGTGACACGGCTGTTAGCTTTATTATTATGCTGGACACCCAATGCCCACATTTCCCCTGCCCACCATTCTCAATATGGTCCTGACTCAGAACCTTCTCTGTTCCTTACCTATCAAAATTTACTTGTCGTGTATCCCATCTCCCCAGAGCCGTCAAAAGGTCCATCCAGAGAAAAGTTTAAAGGGAGAGGAGTATCAGACAGGCAGACAGGATCACGGGCAGCTATTTGCTGGCTGGAAGGCCTTTTGTACTCTTCCAACCAGTGAATGGGATTAGTCCATCCTGCAGGAAATCCTGTCTCAGGAAAATTGAGAACCACCACTATAAAAGTGGTTTCTCTGTATCCCTACTTCTAAGCAAAGATGTAACTAATCATTCAGACGATCATCTTGCTATTAGCTGCTTTATCAACCTGGGCCAGGATCTGACCACCAATTCTGGTCAGAAATGTCTTGCTTACATGTCTATTGAGGCAATCTCAAAACAATACTGCATTCTGGAACAGCAGTGCTTTGGTGGTTAATAAGTTCATTCATATCCTTAAAGACTTCTCAATCTTCTCTACTCTGAACTAAGTAATTTTGTTATCTTGTTTCTAAAATTTTATGGTCTATTAATTCGATCATTTCTGAAGCTCTTTTCTGAATCTCCTGTAAGCTGTCATCCTTGAATATAGTTGCAATCTTTTACATCACCTTATAAGAAGCACTCCAATTAGTTTGCCACATTGCCTACTGACCTCTCAGCTCCTCTATCAGTAGCCTACTGAAACGCTCAAAGTAGGTGGATTACCCGCGCTGTGAATCTACAGACAGCCCCAACTGTAAGGGTTCAAGTTACAATTTTTTTACTTTAGCGTCGTATGAAAACCATTGGCATTCAGTAGAAACCATGCTTCCAATACCCATACAGCCATTCTGTTTTCTAATTACAGTACAGTATTCAATAAATTGTATGAGATATTCAACATATTTATTGTTAAATAAGCTTTGCATTAGATGATTGTGCCCAACTGTAGGCTAATGTAAGTGTTCTGAGCACGTTTAAGCTGAGCTAGGCTATGATGTTTGGTAGTTTAGGTGTATCATATGCTTGTTCAACTTAAGATGGGCTCGTTGGGAAGTAACAGCATTGTAAGGCAAGGAGCAGCTGCATTTTCTTTGACTTCAAAACCCTGGTTGACTTTTCCATCTCTGAATAATAGAAGTCTTGCTCTTCTCTCCCATATCCATCAGCTGATTTGTGATTGATGATGCAAAATAATTCTTTTTTTTTTTTTTTAGACGGAGTCTTGCTCTCTCGCCCAGGCTGGAGTGCCTTTATCACTCGTTGTACTCCTTGAATACACTAAAAGCCCATGATCAAATGCAAAGACTTAATCCAAAAGAAGCACCATTTTCTATCTAACTTAAATACTGAGCTCAAAGCCTATCATGAGGAAATGGGACACCAGACAGGTGAGTTCTGATTAGAGCAAGCAAGGCAGGCGGGGATGGTTGAGGGAGAGAGGCTCCCCAGGAGTCATGGCCTGAGCAATGGATGCCAGGTGAGAACACTGTGAGCCCAGAGGAGGAGAGTGATGAGCTGTTATTACAGAGTGGCGTTAAGTCTGGAATGTCTCCATGGAAAAAGTGAATTTTATCCCATGATTTAAAGGTGGCAAATAAGGCCGGGTGCGGTGGCTCACGCTTGTAATCCCAGCACTTTGGGAGGCTGAGGTGGGTGGATCACGAGGTCAGGAGATCGAGACCACGGTGAAACCCCGTCTCTACTAAAAATACAAAAAAATTAGCCGGGTGTGGTGGCGGGCACCTGTAGTCCCAGCTACTCGGGAGGCTGAGGCAGGAGAATGACGTGAACCCAGGAGGCGGAGCTTGCAGTGAGCCGAGATCGTGCCACTGCACTCCAGGCTGGGTGACAGAGCCAGACTCCGTCTCAAAAAATAATAATAATAATAAATAAAAAATAAAGGTGGCAAATTGAAAGGGAGATGGTAGATACCTTGGGAAAGACTGTTACCAAAGGCGAGAGGAGGGGACTATTTACATTCTCATCTTTTCCTTGTCCCAAATGCTCAAAGAGACAGTCTCTATGTTTAGGAGTTTGGATTTTCTTTTCTTTTTTTTTTTTTTGAGATGGAGTTTCGCTCTTGTTGCCCAGGCTGGAATGCAATGGCATGATCTCGGCTCACTGCAACCTCCCCCTCCCAGGTTCAAGCAATTCTCCTGCCTTAGCCTCCGGAGTAGCTGGGATTACAGGCATGTGTCACCAGGCCCAGCAAATTTTGTATTTTTAGTAGAGACGGGGTTTCTCCATGTTGGTCAGGCTGGTCTCGAACTCCCGACCTCAGGTTACCCACCCACCTTGGCCTCCCAAAGTGCTGGGATTAAAGATGTGAGCCATGGTGCCTGGCCTGGAGTTCGAATTTTCTAATGGAAGTGAGGAGAAACGGCCATGTCTTATAGATTTCGTAGTCCAGATGGAAACTGGATTTCTATCATTTCTCCTATCTCTAGCACTTCCACACACTATCAAATGAAGATAAAATGTTGACATCACCAGGATGTTTTGTGGATGGAGAAAAACCGTATGTGGGTAGTTCTTCAATGATATTGAATACAAGGGCCATGTTCATTTAATACTTATTTTACGAAGCATTCTTCTCTAAGAACTTGAAAGTATTTAAATCTCAGCATTCCTGGATAATTAAGAAAGAACAAAATGGAAAAGTACTCATTTTGTAAAGTAGAAATTATTGAGGTCTGCCCAAGCTCACAGATACGCCTAGAACTATGCCAGGGTGAGGACGCAAAACTCTTTCCACTTTTTTTTTTTTTTTTTTTGAGACGGAGTCTCACTCTGGCGCCCAGGCTGAAGTGCAGTGGTGCCATCTCGGCTCACTGCAACCTCCGTCTCCTGGGTTCAAGTGATTCTCGTGCCTCAGCCTCCCTAATAGCTGGGATTACAGGCACGCGCCACTACGCCCAGCTAATTTTTGTATTTTTAGTGGAGATGGGGTATCACCATGTTGGTCAAGCTGGTCTCAAGCTCCTGACCTCCTGATCCGCTCACCTTGGCCTCCCAAAGTGCTGGGATTACAGGTGTGAGCCACCGCTCCCGGCCAAAACTCTTTCCTCTTAAGCAATATATTTATTCACCGCTCCAGAGTGCACCCAGAAATCGTTGACTCAAGGATGGTTCTGGAGCGGAATCAGCAGGGAAGCCTCATTCGCAAACCTAATCTTATGCAACTGTGCTAAATTTCATTACCCAAGGCTAAACAAGGCCATGAGGGATCCAGAATGATCTAAAGGAGAGCCCGTGACATGATTGGCAATGAAAGGCAAACAGATTTTACCTCTGCCTATCTGGATATATGGCATAAGAAAGAGGCTTCCACCCTGGCCGGGCGCGGTGGCTCACGCCTGTAATCTCAGCACTCTGGGAGGCTGAGGCTGGCAGATCGCGAGGTCAGGAGATCGAGACCATCTTGGCTAACACGGTGAAACCCCGTCTCTACTAAAAATACAAAAAGTTAGCCAAGCGTGTTGGCGGGCGCCTGTAGTCCCAGCTACTCGGGAGGCTGAGGCAGGGGAATGGCGTGAACCCAGGAGGCACAGCTTGCAGTGAGCTGAGATGGTGCCACTGCACTCCAGCCTGGACGACAGAGCGAGACTCCGTCTCAAAAAAAAAAAAAAAAAAAAAAAAAGAAAGAGGCTTCCACCCTAACTCCACTGCTAGCCCCCTGGATGTCCTCAAGAGTGATCTGTAGGCCGGGCGCGGTGGCTCAGGCCTGTAATCCCAGGACTTTGGGAGGCTGAGGTGTGTGGATCACAAGGTCAGGAGATCAAGACCATCCTGGCTAAGACAGTGAAACCTCGTCTCTACTAAAAAATACAAAAAATTAGCCGGGCGTGGTGGCGGGTGTCTGTAGTCCCAGCTACTCGGGAGGCTGAGGCAGGAGAATGGCGTGAATCCAGGAGGCAGAGCTTGCAGTGAGCTGAGATCACGCCACTGTACTCCAGCCTGGGCAACAGAGTGAGACTCCATCTCAAAAAAAAATAAAAAAGAGTGATCTGTATTATAGAATAAGAAGATTTGACAGCAGATCTCTAAGACCTCCTTTAAATTTTTTTTAGGTGTAATTTCAGACATACAAAAAAGTTGCCAGGCCAGAGTTCTTCTGGCTGGGCATGGTGGTTCCTATAATCCCAGCACTTTGGGAGGCCAAGGTGAGAGGATGGCCAAGGTGAGAGGATGGTTTGAGCCCAGGAGTTCAAGACCAGCTTGGGCAAATGATGAAGCTCCATGTCTACAAAAAATACAAAAATTAGCTGGCTATAGTGGTGCACTCTTGCAGTCCCACCGACTTGGGTGGTTGAGACAGGAGGATTGCTTGAGCCCAGGAGGTTGAGACTGCAATGAGCTGTGATCGTGCCACTGCACTCCAGCCTGGGCAACAGAGCAAGACCCTGTCTCAAACAAACAAGCCCTAGTACAAAAAAATTCATGGTTAACATTTCATCCTGTTTGCTTTATCCTTTTCTTTCTCTGTGTGTGCACGTAGGAACTGTGTGAGAGCAAACTCCAGACATGACACTCCTTCAACCCTACATAGTTCAGAGTGTCTTTCCTTTCTTAAAAACAAGGCATTCTTGGCCAGGCAGTGTCTCACGCCTGTAATCCCAACACTTTGGGAGGCCAAGGCAAGTGGATCACCTGAAGTCAGGAGTTCAAGACCAGCCTGGCCAATATGGCAAAGTCCTGTCTCTACTAAAAATACAAAAATTAGCTGGGCATGGTGGTAGGCACCTATAATCCCAGCTACTTAGGAGGCTGAGGCAGGATAATCGCTTAAACCTGAGAGGCAGAGGTTGCAGTGAGCCAAGATCGCACCATTGTACTCCAGCCTGGGCAATAAGAGAGAAACTGTGTCTCAAAAAAAACGAAACAAAAAACAAACAAAAAAAAGGCATTCTCTAATATCACCATAATACAATTATACAAATTAGGAAATGAGGCCGGGCGTGGTGGCTCACCCCTGTAATCCCAGCACTTTGCGAGGCAGAGGCGGGCAGATCATGAGATCATGAGATCGAGACAATCCTGGCTAACACAGTGAAACCCCGTCTCTACTAAAAATACAAAAAAATTAGCCGGGCGTGATGGCGGGCGCCTGTAGTCCCAGCTACTCGGGAGGCTGAGGCAGGAGAATGGTGTGAACCTGGGAGGTGGAGCTTGCAGTGAGCCAAGATCCTGTCACTGCACTCCAGCCTGGGTGACAGAGCAAGACTTCGTCTTAAGAAAAAAAAATAATTAGGAAATTAGCATCAATAACAATACTACTGTCTTAACTACAGACTTTATAAAGATTTCACCAGTTGCCCCAATAATGTCCTTTATTGCAAAAGAAAATCCAGGTTCATATTACATTAATTTATCCTGTCTTTAATTTAGTCTCCTTTAATCTGGAACAATTGCCCAGTCCAACTTTGTGTTTTATGGCATAGATATTTTTGGAATTCAACCCACTTCTTCTGTATGATGTCTTTTAAGATGGCATTGTTTTATATTTCCTGGTGATTAGATTACACATTTTTGTCAGGAACACCTCAAGAAATGATATGTTCTCCTTAGTGCTTCATATCAAGAGGCAAGGAATATCTCATTATTGGTGATGGTAACTTTGATTGCTCAGTTGAGAAGTTGTCTGCCAGGTTTCCCCACTGTAAAGTGACATTTGCCCCCATTGTAAGCAAGTGACTTACGGAAAGACACTTTGAGATGATATAAAATACTAATATAGTATGCCTCAAAGTTTTATGATCTATTGATGTTTCTTGCCTAATCCAATTATTATTATGATGGTTGCCAAATGGTGATTTTCTAATTTCATCATTTCTTCTACATTTACTAGTTGACTTTCCATGGCAAAAAAAGTGTTATTCCTTCTACCTAATGTATTTATCTATTTATATTAATGTGGACTTATTAATGGGTTATATTCCTTTAGTATTTTTTTATTTTGATAATCCGATTGTTCTACATTCTCTAAGATGTTTTTAAACTCTAATCTTGTATGAGAAAAGAAGGCTGAGCATTGTCTGCTTGTAAGCACACTAGATTATCTTTTGATGGTGATATTTAAATTATAAACCAAATGTTGAACCTAAAACATCACCAAGAAAACCTGATGATGCCTAAAACTCACCAAGGAAAGAGATGCTACGGTTGAGTGTTCAATCTTGGGGAAGAAAAGGATTACATGCTTTTAACCCAACTGTTTGTGTAGGGTAGAGAGAAAACAGCTATTTGAAGACGGGGACCCTGGAAGACAGCTAAGTCCATGAATTGCAGAAACCCCCCTGAAACGATGGCATGTTTGAGCTTCCTCTGTTTTATTCAGATCTCAAGGTTATTTATTTAACCTTTTCCACAAGCTGAGTGTGATCAGCCATACAACTCTTCCACTCTCAAATTTATTCTGACTATATCTAGTTGGTTTTATTTTTCTTCCAGATCTGCGCTCCCCAACATACACACACACACCCTCTCCTAACTATAATAGCAGGACACAGAGCTACTGGCGAGCACCGTGATGCTGATTGAATTATTTGGAAATAGTTTCTTCAAGCATGTAGAATGGCATTTGCAACTTCTGGGGCTGGTTCATGTGAAACAAACAAACAAACAAAAAAGCCCACAAAACTTAACTGCGTAGAAGAACCCACATGTAATCTACAGAATTGCAAATTTTATGCCCCTTGTGTTGGGCAGTATCTGAGAGTCGTGCACCCTCCACCCTCACCCCAGTCCCAACCTTTAGATAAATCTACACATATGCTGGTTCAGGCTGATAAGAAACTGTTCTCTTCTTTAACCGGGCTCCTAGAGAAATAATAGGATGCCTGAAAAATAGCTTGGAAAAAATTAATGCCCTTGCCAACTCCAGCCATCTAAATTGGTTTAACATCTTTGGGCTGAGGCAGAGGCCAACTGGGCATTGGTGCCTGGGATAACCTGCATTTTCTGCACTCTCCTCCTGACAGAATGAAGAGGTGGGGCACATGGTTGGGAGCGGCCTCATTCCCACTCAGTTACCCTTGGAAACTCAGCTTAATGACCCGGCATTACAAGAATCTGCCCAATGTGCTTTGAGGAGGCCATGGAAGCCTGCAGTTTAGTGGTGGCATTTAGATGTTCCTCTGAAATGCTAATGAAGAGTTTATTTCAGAATTGCTTACAAAGTTCTCAGACTTGTTAATGTATCACCCCCTCTGAAAGCCAGAGACAATAGCACTGAACAAATGGCTTGAAGTACCCTAAAAGGAATGATTGCCTTAGTTGAAAGACTTCCAGGGAAAGAGTTTCTGGTTCTCCTCGACGCACCATTCTATTCACTCAGTTAGTTCCCTGATAGCCAATATGCTGTTTGTTTCACCTAACCTACATCTCTCCAACTGATTTTAACCTGATTTTTGCCTCATAGCCTTTCTCAAAATCAATATCTATATCCTCTCCCTCCTTTCATTTTATTCCTCTCTTCTTGGATTAAGGAGAAAAGGAGAGAAGGAAGTTAGGAGGGAAGGAGGACATGGAAACTAACATTCACTGAATGCTACTAGTGTCAGGTTCTTTACGTGGTTATCTCATGTAATTTTCACAAGTGAGGCAAAGCTAAAGAAACCAAGGCTCAGAGGAGGAGTGATTTTCCAGAGCTCTTTAATTCAACCCGTTTTCCCCTGTACTGAGCTGCCTGTGATAAGTCAGAAAGAATGGTCTATAGTCATCGCCTGGCTACAGGTTTTAAAAATGACTTTCAGCAAATCATATAATTTTTCTGAACTTGTTTTCTCAACAATAAGATAGGGATTTGTGTGTGGGCATGTGTATACACACATACACATACATATATATGCAGATAGATAATAGGCAGATAGAGATATATATATGTTCACATATGGAGATATATATCTCCATATTTGTGTCTGTATACTCATGCACTCACAAATCCCTATTTTATTGTTAAGAAAAGAGGTTCAGAGAAATTACATATCTTGCTGAAAATCACATAGAAAGTCCTTTCTGGAGAGATAAGGAAGTGTACATAGAGAGAGAGAGAACAGATCTATTTCCTTTTTCCTCTGGGAAAGGATCTGCAGAGCTCCATCTCCTTTTTCCCCCACTCCCTAATCAACCCACTCCAGTTTGGCTTCCATTGCATCACTCCAGGAAACAGTGTTCACTGAAGTCATGAGTAACTGCCATGTTGCTAATTCCAAAGGATATTTACAGCCCTTATTTTACTTAAACTCTCGGGAGACTTTCCTTCTTGGAATGCTCTATTTCCATGACTCTCACTACCCAATGCCTCCTAGTTCTCTTCCAACCTTTTTGCCTGCTACTTCCCTCTCCCATTTACAGCCTCTTTTTCCTCTATCCAGCAATTAAATATCAGACTTGGTTAAGAAATTATCTTCTCATTCTGGATTCTCATTGTAGTAATCTAATCCTTACTATGTTTCTATCATATAAAGACAGTTTGTACATTTCTATCTTTAGTCAATACCTTTTCTCCTTTTGCCATACCTACATAATTAAATCCAACCTGACTCTTCCACTTACATGCTCAAGAGCACTTAGAACTTGAAATTTCCAAAACCTCAGGATTTTTCCTCCTAAAACATAGTTATTTTCCAGTGTTTCCTATTTCAATAAACAGTGACATCATCCACCCAGTTTTACAAGCCAGAAATCTAGATGTCACTCTTGATTAACCATCTCTTTTTGCAGGATTGAATCTATCACCAAGTTCTAAGTATCCTCTTCATTTCTATCCTCACAACCCTTGTCCATTTAACAGGATCTCTTACCTGGACCATGGCTGCTCTTCCAAATTCACCTTGTTCCCTTGTAATCTGTTCTCCACATTGCAGCCAGAGTGTTCTTTAGAAATCACAAATCTGATAATGTCATACTCCTACTCAAAATCTTTAGTAGCTGCCATGGTTTGGATATTCAAACACACTTGAGTTTGAGTTTGTCTCCATCAACTATCATGTTGAAATTTGAGCCCCAGTGTGACAGTGTTGAGAGGTGGGGCCTAGTCGGAGGTGTTTGGGGCTAGGGAGGTGGATGTTTCGTAAATGGTTTGGTGCCATTCTCATGGTAGTGAGTAAACTCTCACTCTGGCAAGGCCGATTAGTTCCCAAGACAGCAGGTTGTTAGAACGAATCTATTTTCCTCAGTTTCACACTCTTGCTTCCTCTCTCACCATGTGGTTTTTTGCTGGTTCCCCTTCTGCCGTCCACCATGAATGGAAAGAGCCTGAGGCCCTCACCAGATGCCTAATCTTGAACTTCCCATCCTGCAGAACCATGAGCCAAATAAATCTCTTTTCTTTATAAATTACCCTGTCTTGGGTATTCTGTGACAGCAACACAAAATGAACTAAGACAGTAGCTTTCCTTGCTCCCATCATGAAACTCAAAATCTTTAGCAGGCCCACAAGACCTGTCAGGTTTTCCCTCCTGACTCCCCTAGCTCATCATGCCCCATGATTCTTCTCATTCTGTAGTTCCAGTTATTCTCACCTTCTTTTAGGTCTCTGAATATGCCGTGTCTCCACCCTTCCATGGGCCCTTAGTACATGTTATTCCTGTAGCCTAGAATACTCCTCTTCTTTCACCCAGGAAACTTCTACCCTTTTTTTTTTTTTGGAGTTTATCTCAGTCATTACTTCCTTGGGAAAGCCTTCTGTGATTTCCTTGAGCTAGCTCAATCTTCCTGTTATCTGCTCTCATACCATTAATTACCATAAAACATCTCTTAACCAATCTATACTTAAGCAACTTCCCAGATTCATCAGCATTTTCCACCTCTCTGTGAGGCATACTGATTGATGTCCACCTTACCTTGATTGCTGGTGGCTGGGAGGCCACTCTTTAATACGTCTGAATATTTCTGCTTCTTTCTTGTTTAGTTTTGGTTTATCAAGAGTCATTTCTATTTGTTTCCATCAACTTGAAAGTTGTACACATCATTGTAACTTACATAATAGAATTAAATATTATGTAAGCCAATGAAATGTGAATGCAAAAGTTATTCATTTGTATGAGAACTAAACTGAATAATTTGGAAAGACTCGATAATAGTGAGGCATCAAAACTTGCTAATTATTTAGGAATGGGTAAGACAATTGCAAAAGACTCTGTGGAGTGGATTATAAAACTAAAGAAGAATTCTGCAGTCAGATTACTTTTCAAGTGTGTCTTCAACTTCTCTCTCATCTCTTTAAAGAAATGAAAACAGGAAATCATAGATGATGCGTTAAGGGTGTGGTTTAAACAAGAAAGATGACAAAGAAAAAGGCATTGGTTCTGCATAAAAAGATTCATGTAGATATGTATATATATACATACATACATATATATAGTTTGTGTTAAAATAAATATTTAGGGTAAATATGTATATTTTTTCTTTTTGAGACACAGTTTCACTCTGTCGTCCAAGCTGGAGAGCAATGGCACAATCTCAGTTCACTTCAACTTCTGTCCCCCAGGTTCAAGTGATTCTCGTGCTTCAGTTTCCTTGAGTAGCTGGGACTACAGGCGCCTGCTACCACACCTGGCTAATTTTTGTATTAGTAGAGACAGTGTTATGTCATATAGGCCAGGGTGGTCTCGAACTCCTGACCTCAAGTGATCCGCCTCCCAAAGTGCTAGGATTACAGGCATGAGCCACTGGATATATATCTTTTTTAATAATTCCTTTCCAAGTAGATCAAAGCCTCCTTGAAAGTAATGACCCTGTTTCCATTAGGACTGGCCACAGAATTTGTTGAGCCCAGTGCAAAATGGAAGTGTGGGGCTCCTTGTTCAAAACATATTAAGAATTTCAAGATAGTGATAGCAGCGCGTGAAGCTAAGTGAGGGGACTGAGTTTGAGGCCCTGTGAGACTGCACAGGTTGCATCCATGAAGCCGGCTCTGATTCCCATCTTTTAGCACAGAACTTGACATACAATAGGTAATTCTTTCACTCGACAGGTATTTTGCATGTAGTATGCCAGGCTCTGCTCCAGACTCTGGAAATACAGTATGGAACAAAAAAGAGAAAAAGTGCTTACCTTCGTGGAGCTAAATTTCTTTCCTTTCTTTTTTTTTGAGACAGAGCCTCGCTCTGTCACCCAGACTGGAGTGCAGTGGTGCAATCTCAGCTCACTGCAACCTCCGCCTCCTGGGTTCAAGCGATTCCCCTGCCTCAGCCTCCTGAGTAGCTGGGACTACAGGCGCCCGCCACCTTGCCCGGCTAATTTTTGTATTTTTAGTAGAGTCGGGGTTTCACCATGTTGCCAGGCTGGTCTTGATCTCCTGACCTTGTGATCCACCCACCTCGGCCTCCCAAAGTGCTGGGATTATAGGCGTGAGCCCCATGCCCAGCCTCCATGGAGCTTAATTTCTATGGACAGTGTTAGGAAGTGAGAGCTATACAATAAATAATAAATAAGAGATATAACTTAGATGGTATTGAGGGATGTAGAGATAAATAAAACCGAGAAGAAGAATAGAGAGTGAGAGGATCAATATGAAACCAACCTAGCAGCCCCACAGACAGTTCTTTTGGATAAATGTAGAAATTGACCCTCCTGATCTTAAAGCTTGAAACTTGCATTTGTTTTATCTGTGTTCCTTCCTCAGGAAAGGACCCCCAGGCCTCTCAAAGTATCAAGGAAGTAAAACT
Organism: Symphalangus syndactylus; assembly: GCF_028878055.3. Classification (NCBI taxonomy): domain Eukaryota; kingdom Metazoa; phylum Chordata; class Mammalia; order Primates; family Hylobatidae; genus Symphalangus; species Symphalangus syndactylus. Next base: position 150,976,058 of record NC_072427.2, on the reverse strand, counting down.
CACCAGATCACTAGATCAAGACAATGAGACACCAGGTCCCCCATTTTGTTTCCTTACCCTTTCCTAATTCTTGTTTTCTGAGACATTGTTACATTTCTTCCCTGCTATAAAAACCCCTAATTTTCATTGGTCAGAGAGATGGATTTGAGACTGAGCTCCCATCTCCTCGGCTGCAGCACCCGACGAAAGCCTTCTTCCTTGGCAATAATCGTCCCAGTTACTGGCTTTCTGTGCGGTGAGCAGCAGGACCTAGACCAAACCCCTGGTGTTTCAGTAACAAATAAATATTTGTTAAATGAATGCAATTAATTTCTAATTAAACTCAGAATAGAATGGCAATGTATACTTTGAAACAAATGAAAAACAGACCCAGGGAAAAATCAACACAAGGAACAAACAGAATAAGTGATGTTTGTGCTGCAAATTTGGTTCTGAGCTTCCTGGTAACCAAAGTAATAAGAGATGACCAATTACATAATTCTTATCATCAGAAAGAAGGAAGCACAGCTATGTCCTAGAGCTGGAAAGGGAGATACAAGTATATCTTTAACTTCCTTACAGAACCAGATGGCATCGCAGCTGTGAAAATAACTTAAATAAACATAAGGTACTATGATATACAGGGAGGTATTCATATAAGAATTCTTTCACAGGATAAAAGAGAAATTTTTCATTGTAACAGCTTTGTTTTTTCTGGAAGAGTGCTAAGTAAACTCATCTTTGTAGGCAAAGAAACTTTCAAATAGACTAACATCTTAAAGTTGAAATCTGTTGAAATCTAACAGTCGCTTCAGCCCACAAACATTTCAGCCAGTCTGTACAAGTCCCACCAATTTCCCTTCCTGACCCTTTAGAGTAAGAAAAGCGCCCAGCGCGAGGCGGGCAGTGATATTAGCCTCCCTCCAACACTCCAGCTCTGTGCCCATTGAAACTAAAGCTGCCATCGCCTTTTCCTTCCACTCCTCCCTCACAACCCTAAGGCCCCAAATAGGAACAGACCCAGGAAACCAGATAGGTCCATTCTCAGTGACACGGACATGTCTTGTCCACACACAGACTGAAAACCCAGAAACTGCTGGCTAAGAGCAGTGAAAAATGGCCCCACTCATTCCTCTACTTCCTGCCATTCTCCCTGTCTCTTCCTCTCTATCTTTAATCTCTCTTGCTCTACGTCGCTTGGTCTTTCTCTCTGCTTTCTCTTCTCCTCACCACCACCACCATTTACTTAGAGGATGTTCTATATATTGTTAGTTCACAGACAGAGTTGAACAGGAGAGACAACTGAACAGAGGTGCCTGTTATCCTGTGTCTGCATGCCTCTCTCCCACACACTGACACACCAAATAAAGATCTGTGTCTATTTCAGAAAGACAGAGATTGATGGGAAACAAATGAATAAAAAGTGCCAGCTACATTGACTAACAGATTATCTTTTATCTAGATAGGAAAAAAAAAAAAAAAACCACAAAACACCTCTTTAGATCAGAAATGTCCCAGGACCTTCAAAGGGGCCTAGAGAAGTTGCTTTTGTGAGTATCTTCGGCATGATTTTAAACGAGCCTACAAATTCCCTCAGCCACCTGTTTGAGGCTGTTCTGATACCAAACATCAACTCATGGAGACCAGCTACAGCCAAAAAGAGAAAAATCTAAGTGTTTCTAACAAGGATGTCGCGAGACTATGAATCTGGTTCCATGTGAATTTCCCTGTAAAATGTGAAAGAAAAGGCATTCTCAACCAGCCACTGTTTCTGGCACTAACAATTGACACAGCCCGCTCACGGGTATCCCCCAGAGTATTAAAGAGACCCCGTTAATGAGAGAAGAGCTTGCTGCGGGATTTCTATTTCAGGCCTTGTGCTAGTAAATATAACTGTTTACACAGACTTGAGTCTGGAGCGTGCTGGAGCTCCACAATGGCTGTCTGGACCACACCTTAACGTGGTCTCTGAAACTCTGAGCTGTGGTCCCTGTGGTTGTGTCTTTTCCTTTCTTTCCTCTCCACCATGGTGTAATTGGAAACTCTTCTTCCGTGACTTGCATCATATCCCTGTAAACCAGGCAAGGATTTGGGGACCAGCCCATTCACACCTGCACCTCAGGTGATCTCGTGCCTGAGAATTCACAAGGAATGCCCTCCCCTCTCTTCACTGCATCCTGTCTCTAGAGCCCGCGTCACCTCATCTTCCCACCTCCCTGGACATGGCCTTAACCTCATGTTTTTCTTTGGTGCACTGCTGCAGTTCGGGCAGGCTCTTTGAATCTGCAGGAGCCCATGCTGCATTGATGACCTGTTCCCTGGGGCTTACTGCTTGTGGGTGCCCATTCAGGATCAGCCCCAGTGGTCTACCGTGGCAGACTAATGCATCTGTGAAGCTCCGTGGTTTGTTCTTACCCTGGAGTGTCTCTGCTGAGCCATTTCTGTTTTTACTAGTTTCTCTGCCTCATTTATCTCCAAATCTTGTCCATTTTACCCTGAATCTCTTTTCTTTCTCTATTTCTGTTGCCAAAGCCTTACGCTACATCCTCTTTATTGTCTTAATTATTACAATAGCCTACTAACTTTCTCTGCCAACTGGCCCCCTCTTCTAATCTATCCTCAACCTTGCCAGCATAGTTATCATTCTTCTTTTCTAATATAATATTTAGGATCATAACTTTTTCTTTAAGTCAGGGTTTCTTAACCTGAGCACTATCACCATTCGGGGCCAGATAATTCTTTTTTTTTTTTTTTTTTTGAGACGGAGTCTTGCTTTATTTTCCAGGCTGGAGTGCAGTGGCACCATCTCGGCTCACTGCAACCTCCGCCTCCCGCCATTCTCCTGCCTCAGCATCCCTAGTAGCCGGGACTACAGGCGCCTGCCCCCATGCCCAGCTAATTTTTTTGTATTTTTAGTAGAGATGGGGTTTCACCGTGTTAGCTAGAATGGTCTCGATCTCCTGACCTCGTGATCCGCCCATCTCGGCCTCCCAAAGTGCTGGGATTACAGGCGTGAGCCACCGCGCCCGGCTGGTAATTCTTTATGGTAGGGGGCTGTCCTATGCACTGTAGGGATGGCAGCATTTCTGGCCTTTACCTACTAGATGGTAGTAACAGCTGCCCGTACTTGTGACAACCAAAAATGCCCCTAGACCTGCCAAATGTCCCCTGAGGAGCAAAAGTCCCTCTATTCAGAACGACTGTTCTCTGTACCTTATATTCCTCAAGTTTTATGTAGGATTTTAAATGTTATTCGGTCTGAATATTTATTTATTGCTATTATACTTTTTTCTGTGATCCACAAATTAATTAGAAATGTTTTAAATTCTAAACATTTGGTGCTGTTTTCTTTTAAAGTCACTTTTTTGGTTGTTGTTCATGTCTATCTTAATTAGATTTTGATCAGAGAAGGTGAACTATATGGTATTTATTTTTTGGTGTTTGTTAAGACTTGTTTTGTGGTTCAGTAACTTGTTAATTTTTCAAATATTTCTTGTGCATTTGAGAAAAATGTACAGTCTTCAATTGTTGAATACAAGACTGATCAATCTTGTTCATTGTGCCATTCAAATCTTGTAAATTCATGCCAATTTTTATGCGATTTGAACATACCAGAAGGTGTGTTTTTAAATCTCCTATAAAGATTCAAAATTTCCTCCTTGTAATTCATTCCAATTTTGTCTTACACATTTTTAAAGTCTATAATAGATAAATACAATTTGCATTTGTTATCTCTTTCTTATAATTCATCCTTTTATCATTATATAATCATAAAATTTTGCCTCAGACTTTTTTTCTTTTTTCTTTTTTTTTTTTTGAGACAGTCTTGCTCTGTCGCCCAGGCTGGAGTGCAGTGGCGCAATCTCGGCTCACTGCAAGCTCTGCCTCCCAGCTTCACACTATTCTCCTGCCTCAGCCTGTCCGAGTAGCTGGGACTACAGGCGCCCGCCACTACGCCCGGCTAATTTTTTTGTATTTTTAGTAGAGACAGGGTTTCACCGTGGTCTCGATCTCCTGACCTCGTGATCTGCCCGCCTCGGCCTCCCAAAGTGCTGGGATTACAGGTTTGAGCCACCGTGCCTGGCTTATGGTGATTTTGAGCAGTGGATGAATTTCTGACTTTGCCTACTTGTTTATCAGCTTCCTTGATTGTTCTTCCTTCTTGCCTTCACCTCCCTTGGGGTTCAATTTTTTCCATCCTGAAGTCCAGAGTCTAGAATATCTTTCCCACAAGAGTCCTTGAATGGTAAATTCTCCTGGTCATTGTGTAAAAATATCTTTATTTCCCCTTGTTTTAAAATGATAGTTAAAAGAGGTAAAAATGAAGGCAGACAGTTATTTTCTCTCAATGCTTTAAAAATATCATTCCATGGGCTTTTGGCTTCCATCATTGCTTTTGAAAAGTCAGTTAGTTGCTTTACAGGCAATCCACACTTCTCTCTAGATGTTTTAAAAATATCTTTATTTTGCGTTTTTAAGAGTTTCTCTGTGATGTGACCTGGTACTGATTTCATTCATTGATTTTTCTCAGGACTCATTTCCTGCCCTGAAGATTCATTTCTTTCATAGATTCTGGAAAATTCTTAGCCATTTTCTGTTTGATTAATTCCTCTCCTCATCCTCTTAATGTTCTTCTCCTGAAATTTCTATTAGTAATACATTTACCCTTATTCTGTCCTTCACGTCTCTTAATCTTGCTTTTGTCTTTTCTGTCTCTTTATGTCTCTGTGTTGTGTTTTGGGCAGTTTTCTCAAATCTTCCAGCTCTTATATTCTCACTACAGTTATATGTAAGCCACATCAACTACTACACTTTTCTTCTAAGTTCTATTTGTTTTTCGAATCTGTCTGGGTTTCATTCATAGTGTCTTACGGTTTTTATTTTTTCCATTTTTTCTTTATATATCTTTAACTTTTTTTTTTTTTTTTTTTTTTTTTTTGAGATGGAGTCTCGCTCTGTCTCCCAGGCTGGAGTGCAGTGGCGCAATCTCGGCTCACTGCAAGCTCCGCCTCCCGGGTTCCCCCCATTCTCCTGCCTCAGCCTCTCCGAGTAGCTGGGACTACAGGCGCCCGCCACCACGCCCGGCTAATTTTTTTTGTATTTTTAGTAGAGACGGGGTTTCACCGTGGTCTCGATCTCCTGACCTTGTGATCCGCCCGCCTCGGCCTCCCAAAGTGCTGGGATTACAAGCGTGAGCCACTGCGCCTAGCCATCTTTAACTTTTTAAAAAAAATACTAAGCTATTGTCTCTCTTCAATAGCTCTATTTTCTGATTCTTAGTAGTCTACACCTGTTGCCTGTTGTATCTGCTGACGTTTGCTGACAGCAGGTTATGAGACTATTCTGTGAGACTACTTTTTTTTTTCTTTGAGGCAGTGTCTTACTCTGTCACCTAGGCTCAAGCTCCCAGGCTCAGGTGATCCTCTTGCCTCAGCCTCCCAAGTAGCTGTGACTACAGGTGCACACCACCACATCCAGCTAATTGTTTGTATTTTTTGTAGAGACAGGGTCTCACCCTGTTGCCAAGGCTAGTTTCAAACTCCTGAACTCAAGAGATCTGCCTGCTTTGGCCTCCCAAAGTGCTGGAATTACAGGGGCCAGCCACCGTGCCCAGCTGAGACTACTCTTGTAGAACTCACAGTTCAGTAATTGTAAGACTCGATTCTGACTATAACTTCAGAATTGATCATTCACCACTTTGGCAGTGAGAATGCTGAGAGAAATGCATTAAGCCTGAGTCCTACCAGGTCCATTTTGTGGATGATTCTTCTTGGGGCCCCAGTAGTATCATCCACCAAAGAGGACTTCTCATTATTTTAACTTAGGGGCTCCCAGACCACTCGAGTAAGGTAAATGCAAACCTCTGACTCTCAGGAAGCTGGTCACGTGGTTATGAAATTTCAGGGACATTTTTTTTCCCTTCTACTCATAGCTCAGTCTCAACAGTCAAAGGCACCTTCTCTGTAGGTGAGTAGAGTGTTTCCTTCCTTACAAATCTTTTCTGGTTTTACGTGAAGGCCTTAATTTCAACTCTCCACCTAGCACAGGCACAGGCTTCATAGTCAATATTCCTGTGGACCTGAAAAACCCATTCTACACTTTTTTTTTTTTTTTTTTTGAGACAGAGTCTCACACTGTGGCCCAGGCTAGAGTGCAGTGGCGCCATCTCGGCTCACTGCAAGCTCCGCCTCCTGGGTTCACGCCATTCTCCTGCCTCAGCCTCCTGAGTAGCTGGGATTACAGGCACCTGCAACCTCGCCCGGCTAATTTTTTGTATTTTTAGTAGAGACGGGGTTTCACCATGTTAGCCAGGATGGTCTTGATCTCCTGACCTCGTGATCCACCCGCCTTGCCCTCCGAAAGTGCTGGGATTACAGGCGTGAGCCACCTCGCCCGGCCCCATTCTACACTTTTTAAATGTACAATTTGAAATGCCTAAAAACCCAGTCCCCCCAGTACTTGTCCCAACACCCTGAGTTGCCTCACCTCATTCCATTCAGTGACGGCACTTGTTTTCAATTCTTGCTTGCTTTCCCTCCAGGAGGTCTTCCTTATTTTCTTGTGAGTTCAGCTTTGCATTTGGAAAAACGTACATTATCATTTATTCAGCATTTGTAGGAAAGTTGTTAGGTCATCTAAGCTGCCATATTGTAGGAAATGGAGACCTAAGCCCCTGACGTAAGTGGTCAAAAATCCTAATTTGATGACCCCCTATTACCTGGGCATTACAACTAAGCTCTTTAGCATTGACTTTAGAAAACAGTCAGGTGCGGTGGCTCACGCCTCTAATCCCAGCACTTTGGGAGGCCAAGGTGAGCAGATCACCTGAGGTCGGGAGTTCGAGACCAGCCTGACCGACACGGAGAAACCCCATATTTACCAAAAACACAAAAATTAGCCAGGCGTGGTGGTGCATGTCTGTAATTCCAGCTACTCAGGAGGCTGAGGCAGGAGAATCACTTGAACCTGGGAGGCGGAGGTTGCAGTAAGCCGAGATCACACCATTACACTCCATCCTTGGCAACAAGAGTGAAACTCCGTCACCGAAAAAAAAAAAAAAGAAAAAAGAAAACAGTCTGGTTCATACCAGCGTTTCCAGTTCATTTCCATCTCTCTCTTCTGCACATGCTATGTTCTAGCCACACAGACAACTCACGGTTCTACAAATTTTCATACATCTACAACTGTCAAACCTAGGCTATGCCATGCCCTTCTCCCAAAGCGTCTTTGTTTTCCCTTTCGCAGACTTTTATTCTCTGGCCAAAGCAAACCTGAAATATTAACTCGTCTGTAAAACCCACTCCAACTTCCCAAAACACAATCAATGAAGTTCTTTCCTATGCTCTCATTGCATTTGAATATTCCTTGTTTGTGATCGTTATTACATTGCACAGTCTTTGTTTTTATGTTTTGACCAGATTCAGATCTTCTAGAGGGCCAACACAGGGTTTTATCTACCGTCCCCAACCCTTAGCACAATCCCTGGCACACAGTGGATACTCTCATTAATGCTATAGCAATTTTCTGGAATTGCGAGACTACTCGATTCTTGCCAAGAGTAGTCTGAAATTATGACCCCTGTGGGTGTCATAAGCAGTCTTATTCAAAATCTCCACATAGCCACTAATTGTCAGAGGTGCTAAGTGAGCCACAATACATGGAAAATAGATTTCAAACAGTCCATCTACAACTTATTTATTTATTTATTTTGAGACAGAGTCTTGCTCTGTTGCCCACCCAGGCTGGAGTGCAGAGGTGCGATCTTGGCTCATTGCAGCCTCCGCCTCCTGTGTTCAAGTGATTCTCGTGCCTCAACCTCCCGAGTAGCTGGGATTACAGGCATACGCCACGAAGCCCAGCTAATTTCTATATTTTTAGTAGAGATGGCGTTTCACCATGTTGGCCAGGCTGGTCTCCACTCCTGACCTCAAGGGATCCACCTGCCTTGGCCTCCCAAAGTGCTGGGATTACAGGCATGAGCCACCATGCCCGGCCCATCTACAATTTTGATTACATGTTAGTCCTGATTCATGACTAAGTTCTGCTGCTATATCTAACTGAGTAGATATTTGTAATCTAAGGCATATAACACCACCAGAACACCACCAGGCTGCCTTACTCGTTGTTGTAACCCGTGGCATATTGACTGGCATGGACACAAGTGTGAACATGACTCCACCTCTGGTCACAGGGCTAGGCTGTGTCTCACTCACCCCTGTATGTACCTGGCACATTGAACACACTCAGTGAGTGTATTAGTCCGTTTTCACACTACTGATAAAGACACACCTGAAACTGGGAAGAAAAAGAGGTTTAATTGGACTTACAATTCCACATGGGTGGGAAGGCCTCAGAATGATAGCGGGCGGCAAAAGGCACTTCTTACACGGCAGCGGAAAGAGAAAAATGAGGAAGAAGCGAAAACGGAAACCCCTGATAAACTCATCAGATCTCGTGAGATTTATTAACTGTAACGAGAATAGCACAGGAAAGACCGGCCCCCATGATTCCATTACCTCCCCCTGGGTCCCTCCCACAACACTTGGGAATTCTGGGAGATCAATTCAAGTTGAGATTTGGATGGCGACACAGCCAAACCATGTCAGCGAGTGTTGGCTAAACACATAAATGAATGATTGAATAAACTTAACTAGGCAGAAACTGAACGCATGAGAAAATTCCAGATCTATAGTTATGAAGAGAGGGAAACTTTCACTCGCGTCCGTGTGAAGAGACCACCAAACAGGCTTTGTGTGAGCAACAAGGCTGTTTATTTCACCTGGGTGCAGGCGGGCTGAGTCCGAAAAGAGAGTCAGCAAAGGGTGGTGGATTATCATTAGTTCTTACAGGTTTTGGGATAGGCAGTGGAGTTAAAAGCAATGTTTTGCGGGCAGGGGGTGGATCTTGCAAAGTACATTCTCAAGGGTAGGGAGAATTACAAAGAAACTTCTTAAGGGTGGGGGAGATTACAAAGTACATTGACCAGTTAGGGTGGGGCAGAAACAAATCACAATGGTGGAATGTCATCAATTAAGGCTATTTTTACTTCTTTTGTGGATCTTCAGTTACTTCAGGCCATCTGGATGTATACGTGCAAGTCACAGGGGATGCGATGGCTTGGCTTGGGCTCAGAGGCCTGACAGAAACCAAAAGGCTATCACTTTGGATAAAGACGAAAAAAATAATTTTCATAAATTGTTTTGGGTTTTGCTTCATCATGCATGCTAGTCTTATTTGTTTGCTCCATCCATCCGTCCGTCCGTCCATCCATCCATCCATTTACTCATCCACTTAGCATTCATCCACTCAAGAAACATTTTCCAAGCACCTAATGTGAGCCAAGCACTCTGCTTTCGGTTTGGAGACTTTAGGTTGGTGTTAAGAAAAGCTTCCTGGCCGGGTGCGGTGGCTCACGCCTGTAATCCCAGCACTTTGAGAGGCTGAGGGGGGCGAATTACCTGAGGTCAGGAGTTCAAGACCGGCCTGGCCAACATGGTGAAACCCTGTCTCTACTAAAAACACAAAAATTAGCCGGCCGTGGTGGCATGCGTCTGTAATCCCAGGTATTCAGAAGGCTGAGGCAAGAGAATCGCTTGAACCTGGAAGGTGGAGGTTGTAGTGAGCAGAGATTGCACCATTGCACTCCAGCCTGGGCGACAAGAGCGAAACTCCGTCTGAAAAAAAAAAAAAAAGAAAAGAAAAACTTCCTAATTCTCTATCTGTAAAATGTTATCATTGGCATGCTAGAAACTGATTATTTCTCAAAACTTTCATTCTGTGATCCATCCATTTATTTGTTCATCTATTTATTCAGCAAATATCTTTGAGCACATCCTTTCTGCCAGACAGTGTGAGGCAGGCACCAGGAATTCATTCTTTTTTTATGGACTCATTTAATTAGCAATCTTAAGTACCTAAAAAGCGCCAGGCGTCCGTGGGGTCTCCATCTTTAAAGAGCTTAAGTATTAATAGTGGTGGGGTTCAGGTAGTAGACAATAAACAAACAAGTAAATAAATAAATTTAGATAATGATAAGGCCAAAAATAATAATAAAATATGTGCTAGAGAGATACCGCCTCTGCCCTCAGAGAGCAGAAATTTCTAAGTAAACAGGGCTATCACCAGATTATCTGAGTAAATGCTGCCTACCTGGGTTCTTTTGACATGAATATGTGACCTGGCCTGGGGGCAGAGAAGGGAGGTCTTGGAGAGAATGGAGCCAGAAGGCAGTGGAGGCCTCTCCAGACCTGCACCTCATGTCAGCGGGACAGAGCTCCTTGCCCTGTGGCCCTCATTGACCTGCCTGAGCTGTCTTCTGGGAGGACAAATATCTGCCTTCAAGCCACTCAGATGAAACCCCCACCATGCCCCCTTGGTTGGAACTTTGACTCACTGGTGACCTGGTTTTGAACTAGTGACCTGGAGGTGAACGACTCCATATCTCATTACTAATTCTCCACAGCCACCACTTCTTCCTGCTAGCCACAAGCAGGAATGTTTGACAAGGATGAGGACAGAAGTCCAGCCAGGGGCCCTGAACCCATCAGCCATGGCGCCCACCCCAGCTTCAACCCCTGCCATCTGGCCTTCTGCCGTTCCTCCCATCCTTGGCCTGACTGAACAGGTTTTGAAAGAGGCCAAGGTCACCCTGGGGCCAATCTCCACAGATGGATTCAGCCTGCGACTCAGCTGTGGTCGGGCTCGGACATGAATGCTCAGGGCCGGCACATGCTCCTCCCTTATGGTGGACGTAAGGCTTGTGAAGCCTGGACCTCCACCAGGTGGGATCTGACTAGATCTAGAAACTATAAACTCCCCGCATTAGCCTGACTCCCTCTTCTCTCCACCCCATTTCCTTCTGCACCCCAATTTTCTGGTTTCCCAGTTCTGCTAGTTTTTTGAGTACTCTTGCCCTTCAAGAGACCATCCTCACCTCTCTGAGTTTAGTGTTCAGGGCAGGTGACCTCCATCCAGGAACCTGGACAAATACTGATAAGAAAAAGTCATTGAGCGACTTAGCAGGGGCTCAGTTCTCTCCCTCTTCCTTCCCAGCCAGGAGAGCTCAGAAGCTGCCAGTCGCAGCAGTTCACTGGGCTGAGGCCCACCACCTTCAGGGGATGCCCAAGTCCTGAAGGAGCCATGGCCTGTGTGAGCTCAGGCTTTGCAGGGGAAGCGAGCTGGGCTGTTGGAGGTTGTGTGAAAAAGTGCTCGGGATGGTGGATCTCCTAATTCTTGCTTTAGTGAGCACAATTGCTCTGGGCCTTATGTTTCCATTCTATGAGCTGGAATGAAATACATTCTCTTTTTGTAGGGGCTTATGGTATAGGAAAGTGGAAGTGCTTCATCTTTTCTTAAAAGTATAGCCTTCACCACTGCACGTTCAGTATGTTTTTGTAAGAGCGTGCATTGCATTATACTCAGATATCCTCTTCATGCAACTACTTCCTCCACTAGACTGCAAATTCCTCAAAGACAAGAGCCCTTTCTTATTTATTTTTGTTTCTTCACTGGTGACTGAGTAAGTAAATGATGAAGACAGTATCTATGTAGATAGCCCATAAAGAGTGAATTCAAATTTTATTCCTTGCCTCTTTGGATTTATCTTAGAGTTCATGTTCAACGATGGCCATATTTAATAAGTCAGACACTAAAACAATCTGATATAAAATTTAAAACCAAAACTTACTGAAAAGACAAATGAGGGAATGATATTCTGGTTAACAATAGACTCAGACTCACTTGAAATGGTGAGCTTTATAATAACCCGTAAGTCAGTTCACACAAAATTAGCATATGCTTCCAGTCTTTAACTAGAACGCTCAGGTTTTATAGGAGGAAAAATAAGTGTCATCAAAACTCAGTTGGCAACGTGTTTCTTATGATCACAAGGCAGTCTTGCATCTGACATGCTTTTGGTCTGTGAGTCTCAGGATCCGCCATCCTTGGATACATCCTCAGATTCATCAAGTTGAGACGGTACGAAAACCGTGCAGGGGCACTTCGCTGTTAATCACACAGCCAGTGTTGGAGCATGGACTTTACAAGGAAATAGTTTTCTCAGACTTTATCCCGGTACCATTTTCCTCACTTTCATTCCCAGCTATGTACAACATTCTTGCTATTCCTAGAGAGAGCACAAAAAGCCACAGTGGGAAACGAAAGATTTGGCATTGACCTCTCAGTCTGTGACTTCTAGGCCTCCAAATAAGGCTTTCTCTCCTCTCTTCTCATTCTTTAACAGCCCTTAGTCACAAAATTCAGCTAAATATACCATATCAATCTCTGCAGTTTGTCTTCACGGTCAGCATGCCACCAAGGTCGTTTTACACCACATCACCTTCTCTGTGACCTTGAGCAGGTCCCTGTGCTTCGGGCCTTACTTTCTTCATCCTTAAATGGAGTGCAAACGACTAGATGGTTTCAGATTTCCCCTCCAGTTTGGAGTGTGTTTGTTCATCACAGGATTCCTGGTTCTTAGCACAGTCCCTGGCACAGAGGGAGAGCTTAGTAAATATCTGTTAACTCTGTGAATAAGCCCAGTGATTTAATGAATCCATCCATTCCATGGTGCTGGAGAAAGGAGCAGGGGCTGAGCTTTAAGTGCTACTGTGTCATAGGTTGCTGGGTGAACTTAGTAAGTCGCTTCCCCTCTCTAAGTCCAGAGAGGGAATGAGGTTAACCCAAGGTCACACAGCCAGTAAGAGCAGAGCTGGGACTAACACACAGACCTTCTGATCCTCTTTTACCAAGCTGCCGTACTTCAAAGGCCTTTTTTAAACTGGGAGAGGGCACTGAGGACCTGTTGGTCTCATTTCTCTGTCTAGACTCTGGATTTAGAGCAACAACCACAAACTTGAGAACAAACACATGCTTTGCAAAAAAGAAAGCCTCCCAGGGGCCCCTAACCAACAGTTTCTCCTTCACTGCCAATTTGAGACAAGCAGCCACCAAGTAGGCTGAGTGACGTGGACTTAGCCCACAGCCCTGCTCGGCAAGGGCTTGCTGCTTCCTCCTAGAGGCGGCTCATGTCTGGGCTGGTGGCACACACTTCTGCTTCTATTGCCTCCTAGGTGTGGGTGCCAGACACTAGAAAGAAACCTGAGAATAAAAGCTTAAATCACAACAGTTTCCTTTGACCTACACCTTCTGCAAGGCAGAGATGGCTGTGGCTCTGGTGATTAACTATGCGCTTGAGGTGGCCTGAGCTGGGCCAGGGTTGCCCCAGTGGGTCCTGGTACCAGCTGTAAGCTTACCTCTACTCAGCTTCCCCCACTCCCAGCAGGAGGGATCATCTTCACCTTCTCCTTCCCTGGCACTGTGACTCAGGAGTATGCTTGGAACCAGACCCCAATACACTGATTTCCAGCACAGTTCTTGCTGTCAGAGGGCCTGTGAAAAGGTCCGGCCTTTGCATTCCAGCTTTGCTGCTTGCTAGCTCCGTGACTTTGGGCTGTTTCATTCTCTCTGTGCTTTGGTTTACTCATCTGTAAACTGAGCATAATAACAGCTCCCTCATGAGATGGTTGTGAGGATTAAGTGTGTGATATTTCTAAAACACCTAATACAATGCCTGAAATACAAGACATGCTAATAAGTACCAGTAGTTCATTGGAGTCCTGAGATGTTTCCCAAGAGTTTAAGAACCAAAGCAGCTGGGGAGGAGAGGAAAAGTGAGTAGGGTTATTGGGTCCCGGCTTTAACTCCAGCAAATGCCCTGTTATCTGTTGTGTGTGTTTGATCCACCTCTAAGGAAAGTCTGAAACCTCTGCTCCTAGTGCAACCCCATCACATGGCAGATGAAGAATCTGAGACTCGGGTCCTTGGAAATGTCAGTGCTGCGTGGCTAGTCCAAGATGACGCTGGGACAACATTCTGCGCTAAAAGCACAAGTTCTGCAATTACCCCACCTAGCTTTGTGACTTTGAACTGGTTACTTAACCTCTTCATGCCTCAATTTCCTCATCTTTAAAATGAGAGAAAACAACAGTGCCTACTTCTAAGAGTTTTTATAAGGAGTAAACAAATATATATATATATATATATAGACACACACACATATTTATCACACACAAACACACACACATTTATCACACACACACACACACACACACACACGTAAAGTACTGAGGACTGGCCACGGTGGCTCATAACTATAATCCCAATTCTTTGTGAGATCAAGGCAGGGGGATCAATTGAGCCCAGGAATTTGAAACCAGCCTGAACAACATAGGGATAGTCTATCTCTACAAAAATTGTGAAAAATTAGCTGGACATCGTGGTACGCGCCTGTAGTCTCAGCTACTCGGGAGGCTGAGGTGGGAGGATTGTTTGAGCCCAGGGGTTGGAGGCTGTAGTGAGCTGTGATTGTGCCACTGCACTCCAGCCTGGGCAATAGAGTAAGACTCCGTCTCAATCAATCAATCAATATAAAGTGCTTAGAATGGCATCTGGCTTATAGTGCTCCTTAAGCATTAGTGATTATTATTAGAAAACTTAACCCCACTTCACACTCTAATAAAATTTAACCTTAAGTAGGATACTGACTTTTAATATATGCATTGCTATCCACTGACAGCCAGGAAGCTTCATGAAGTAAGAATAGCATCAGCAGGCTGTGGCCCACACTGAGACGGGATGGGCACCATTTGTCTCCTGCATTCCTGAAGCGCCCCAGCTTGGGCCAGGCACCCTTGTTGGGATCGTGAGTGGTGGAGAGATTTAGTTAGATGAAGGAGGAAAGCCCATGGAGCCTGAAAAAGGAGGGGTTGGAAAGAAGAGAGGATTTAACCTAAGCAATCTCTTCCCCAACAGCTATTATTTGCGACAGACTTGTGCAGCCGGGCTTGTGGGACCGCTTGGGCGCCATTTTGACCACTAGAGGTCAGTGAATGTTTACTCTCCCCAAAATGTGGGTCTCCAGGAGAGATGTCCTTAGATCAGCCGTAGTACCTCTCCGTCCCTCTCCACCACCACCCCTTTTGTGGACCTGGGTTTGGTTTGATTTTCCAGGCGTCTAAGTCATCCACAATTTTCTCCTGTTCCTTCCAGAACCAGGTTAGCCTTTGCAGGGCAAGGCTCTGGGCCAAGGGTGGAGAATATGATATGTGGCCAGAGATCCCTTTTTCCTCTAAAGCCCACAGGCTCAAATGCTCAAGACTGTCAGTGGCACTCATTTTATAACAAACGCAGTCTAAACTCTTCCAGACCTGCTAACTCTCATCCTTCCACCAGGGCATTACATTCTGTCGTCTCTCCCTGACTCTGCTCACCTCTTTCTCCATCATGTGTCCCTCTGTAGGACTCCCTCCTGTTTTCCAAGGCGTGCATCAAACACTATAATTCTCCATTCTAGAAATCCTATGACACATTATCTCTCTCCTATACTGGTTACATGTACGCATTATAGTATATACATACTACTGCCTATGACAATTGTTTTTGTCTTAGCTCATCTGCTAGACTGAGCTCCCTGAAGCCTCGGACTATGAATTATTCATTTTTAGTGTATTCATAGTTCCTGGTGCAAATGTGATGTTAACAACTATTTGCTGAATGAACATATTTTTCATTACAGTCAACTGACTCACTGGCTTAAATTGGTATGTGAGAACCTCTGTGCAGAAAGAGATCTGTATGCTTCCCAGAGGTGATCTATGCCAGCCTCTGCCTCAAGGCAAGCTGTGCCCAGGTTTCCCACACTGCTGGTGCTCCCCATGGCTATGTCCTCTTCCTTCAGACAATCAGATTTCATTTTCCAGTCTCCCTTGCCACGAGAGGTCATCATGTGACTAAATCATGGCCAATGGAAAGGGAGCAAAGTCATGTATACTTTGTTCCAGCCTGACCCATAGAAACCAATACTGTTTCATTCCCAATCTCTTTCCCCCTTTGGACCTAGAGAAGGCACAGCCATGAGAGGAAAGGTGCCTGCATCCCTACATGACCACAAGCAAAGCCTGTCTGCTGACCACGAGCGAGAACTTAACTCTTTAATAGTGCACAAGCCACAGACTACAGGAAGGCCACAGGAAGGATGGGACCTTGGAGGAATTCAAAGGTCAGGGATTTTTTTTTCCCATTCACTGTGGCAAAACATATAAATCACAGAACTTTAGAGCAAGAAGGCATGGATCCAGCCCAAAATTTTAACAGATGAACAAACTGAGGGCGAGAGTGGTAAGGCAACTCACCCAAGGTCACACAGTTACTTGGTAGCATAAAGAAGACTAGAATGTCAGTTTTCTTCCCGTTCTGTACACCATGCCCTGAAGGCTGCCCCAGAATGAGCAGAGTGCTGCTGAGTGGTGTGACCAGCTCTGGAAGGCCACTGTGAAAATGTTAAACAAAGGTGTTAAGTCTCCATATCATAAGAAAAAAGAATGGTTCATAGGTTTGGGCCACCAGGATGAAAACTAAGATCAAAATATTAAGCCAAGTTCAGCAGGAATTACGGCTGGAATACACAAGGGGTTAGGGAGAACAGAGGAGAAATCA
The DNA here is from genome assembly GCF_028878055.3 of Symphalangus syndactylus. Taxonomy (NCBI): domain Eukaryota; kingdom Metazoa; phylum Chordata; class Mammalia; order Primates; family Hylobatidae; genus Symphalangus; species Symphalangus syndactylus. Next base: position 150,959,585 of record NC_072427.2, on the reverse strand, counting down.
GCTGAAGAAATAGGGCTCCTGAAATGTCCTTTGGCTCCGTTTGACCTAGCTCCTTGACCTAAGAAGCATCATGACTCAAAGTGTTTTGATATTTGTTACAATTGCTTGTGGCATGGGGCTGCAATCTTCACACAGAGAACTACTGGCTATACAACTGATGGGTAGAGACATCAACAATGACATGCATGGGCAGAAATCCAAGAGCACACATAGATCACACAACAGAGATCAGAAAGACAAGTCATGATTTATTACTGTACTAGCATCTTTAAAGGCATCAGAGATAACTGAGGCATTTGGGTTTTTAAAAAATGAGGATAAGCACTGAGACATCAGGCATCTTGGGTATTTTTCAAAATCATCTCTTTTAAGGAAATCTTCCCTGGCTTCCCACTGGTTTCTCTCTGAAAGTTTAGCAACTTAATCTACAGAAATATTTCCAGTGACAGCATCATCCACCTATCCCTGTCTGTGCAGAGTAGGAATGCACACTGTTCTCTTCCTGTCTCCACTGACTCCCGGGCAGAGCAAACTCAAAATATTCATGTTCACCTAATTCCCAGCTGCTCTATTGGTAGCAGTACCCCTTTACATTTTTTATGGCACTTTATATTATCCTCATTGATCCTCACAACAAGCTCTGTGAGGTGGGGGCTATTATCATCCCATCTTACATATAGGAAAATTGCAGTTCAGAAGGGTGAAGTAACTTGTCCAAGGTCATTCTGTTCAGAAATGGTAGACCTGGGACCTGAGCCCAAAGGGTCTGACTACAGAGATTGTGTTCTTATCACAATCTAGTACCATCTTTCCAGATGTGTGTGCACGTACCTGTGTATGGGTGTGTACACCCAAGTGCAAGGCTTGTGGTGGGATAACAGGGGAGTACAATTTCTTTCTAGGCCGGGCGCAGTGGCTCACACCTGTAATCCCAGCACTTTGGGAGGCCGAGGTGGGCGGATCATGAGGTCAGGAGATCAAGACCATCCTGGCCAACATGGTGAAACCCCATCTCTACTAAAAATACAAAAAAAAAAAAATTAGTGGCTGGTGCCTGTAGTCCCAGCTACTTGGGAGGCTGGGGCAGGAGAATGGTGTGAACCCGGGAGGCAGAGTTTGCAGTGAGCCGAGATTGTACCATTGCACTCCAGCCTGGGCAACAGAGCAAGACTCTGTCTCAAAAAAAAAAAAAAATTTCTTTCTGACCACTCAAACACTTTGAGTGAAAGGTCCACATCTAAGAGGTATTGTATTGCTCTTATCAACATAATAACCATTTTTATTAATGCTTGTGTTTATAAAATACTCATTATTTTTGAAATTTTTTTTTATTCCAGAAATGAAGACTGGGGAAGCAATAGGACACACAGGCAATGGGGCTGGGCATTGGTTGTCCCCATTCATTCATGCAGCAAATGGCCATTGTGTCCCATTCCTGTGCTAAACCTGCACAGGTGCTGCAGACTCCCTGGACATAAGACCCTGTCCAGGCACTCACCACCATCATGCTTGAGGCCCTGCCCTGGCGTCAGTCTTTCCATGATGCTGACTGGCACTGTGTCAGGACAGTCCTCAGGCAGGCCTCCCAGATACCTGTCTAGATTATCTCTGTGGTGGATGTAGCCTTTGCCCCAGCATTCAGCGGTGACAAGAGAAGAATGTACTTTCATTCTTCCCAGGCTCTACCTGGGTGTGGTGGATGCTGCTGTCACTAGAAGGCTTCTGTAAATAAAGCCTGCTTAATCTCCTTAGCTGGATGGCTGTGTCAGCCGGGTTAGAGCCGCCAGGGAAGCAGCCCATGCTTTAGATTCCCCAAATTGTTAGAGGCCATGGGTGAGCCACAGCAGATCCCCCTGCACGGAAAGGCCTGCATTGGCTTGCCTGCTGATCAGGCTGTGCTCTGTGGGGCTTCTTCACCAATGCAGAGAGTCTGAGCAAATTCCCTGGACACCAGGCAACTGGGCAGCTTCCAGTGTTATGGCATCCACACTCTTCAATCCACTTATACCTGGATGGGACTGTCCCTTAGAAGAAAATGGGGCCAAATATTTGCCACTGGGCCCCATGAAAATCCAAGACTTAATGTTACCACCAACCTAGATCTCCTACGAGTTTGCTGTTTAATGTTGATTAATTGCCCGTTTTATCAAGCATCCCGTAGTTTTCATATATACTGACTATCCTATGTGTATCAGTTAGCTATACCACAATAGGCTATGAGAACAGCCACCCCAACATTCAACGGCATACTATAAGCATTTCCTCCTAGCTCAGGTATCAATCAGTGGGTCATCTAGGCATTGGCTGACCCAGGGTAGGCTCAGCTGGGCTCGGCTGCAAGCTGTGGATTGGTTTCTGGTCTGCTCTATGTCTCATCCTGCTGGGGCCACAGGCTTCCCAGGGAAAATTCATCCCAGAGCAAAGGATGGGTTCACAAGAGGGCAAGACCAGCCAGCTGAGCATATTGAAAACTTTGCTCTTGTCCTTTCTTCTCACAGATTGTTGTCCAAAGAAAGTCCTATGCCACACCCAAAGCCCAGGGTACGGTAGTACATGCTGCCCACCAGCAGGCCATGGCCAAGCAGTTTGTGTACATCACTGTGGGAGAGTGAAGAACGGGCACCAAGGATCCATCGGCCACCATGTACAGTCTGAGAGAAAGACGCCCCAGCTATTTTTAAGACTTTCAAAATAGGCTTCCAGTTCATTAAAAAGGTGTCATGATATTCTTTTCAAAATTCTTCCAAATTCCTTTCATTTCTAATGCAAATAAATTTGGCTGTGCTATATTTTCAGAAAAGAGTAGGGAGGAGATGGCACACATTGCAAAATCAAAAAGGCGGGGTCACCCAGCTTGGAAGGGAAAGCAGGGCATGTGAATGGAGAGCTGTGTTTTAGTCACGCTACAAAAGCAAGTCTTTGAGACTAAGCTCAAGCTCATTTCTAAATCTCCTGGTCTCATCTTGAGTAAGTAAAACCATAGTTAGGACAGGTTGCTAGCTCCCTTCCTCCCACCCACCTTCCCCCCATGGCCCGACTTCATCTATAAGATTATTCAGGGACTTTTCAAGTCACTTGATATCAAGAAGTGAAGCAGCTTGCATTCTTCCCTTGGGTGGTACTGTTATTAAAAGTTTAGTGCCAGCTCGGTGCAGTGGCTCACGTCTGTAATCCCAGCACTTTGGGAGGCCAAGGCAGGCAGATCACCTGAGGTCAAGAGATTGAGACCATTCTGGCCAACATGGTGAAACCCTGTATCTATTAAAAATAAAAAAGTAGCCGGGCGCGGTGGCTCACGCTTGTAATCCCAGCACTTTGGGAGGCCGAGGCGGGCGGATCACGAGGTCAGGAGATCGAGACCACGGTGAAACCCCGTCTCTACTAAAAATACAAAAAATTAGCTGGGCGTGGTGGCGGGCGCCTGTAGTCCCAGCTACTCGGAGAGGCTGAGGCAGGAGAATGGCGTGAACCCGGGAGGCGGAGCTTGCAGTGAGCGGAGATCGCGCCACTGCACTCCAGCCTGGGTGACAGAGCGAGACTCCGTCTCAAAAAAAATAAAAAAATAAAAAAAAAAAAAAAAAATAAAAACAATAAAAAAGTTAGCTGGGTGTTGTGGCAGGTGCCTGTAATCCTAGCTACTCAGGAGGCTGAGGCAGGAGAATGGCTTGAACCTGGGAGGTGGAAGTTGCAGTGAGCCGAGATCACGCCACTGCACTCCAGCCTGGCCACAGAGCGAGACTCCGTCTCAAAAAAAAAAAAAAAAAAAAATGTGGTGCCCTATCTGTGTTTGAACTAGCTGTCTGTCAAATTGGACTAACTTTAGTCCAGGGGACTGTCAGGTAAACAGAGGGAAGCAATGGCAATGTACTCACAATAAAATAAAGAAACAAACGGTGAAAAAGGCACATTGGAATTCTTGAGGAAGGACCCCATTTTTTTTTTTTTTTTTTTTTTTTTTTTTTGAGACAGAGTCTCACTCTGTCGCCAGGCTGGAGTGCAGTGGTGCGATCTCGGCTTACTGCAACCTCCACCTCCTGGGCTCAGGTGATTCTACTGCCTCAGCCTCCCGAGTACCTGGGACTACAGGTGCCTGTCACCACGCCCAGCTAATTTTTGTATTTTTAGTAGAGATAGGGTTTCACCATGTTGGCCAGGATGGTCTTGATCTCTTGACCTCGTAATCCGCCCACCTCAGCCTCCCAAAGTGCTGGGATTACAGGTGTGAGCCACCGCGCCCGGCCAGGACCCCATTCTTAAGTTGTCAGCGAATGCATTATCTTTTTAAGACTGTTTTGCTTTCTCTCTCTCTCTCTCTCCCTCTTTTTTTTTTTTTTTTTTTTTTTTTTTAAAACTCCGGCAACGTTGGCCTTTGGGAGGCCGCGTATTGTTACCGAGGGGTGGTTTCTTTTCCTGCAGTCCCGATGTGTGATTGCAGATGGAAAACAAAGTATTTTATACCTACGTTTCTAAAATAGAAGAAATGGACTTGGTGAAAAGAAGCCAGTCTGTAAAGGACATAGTAAGAGAATTTCAGGTACCACCACCGGAGAGAAGTTGAGAGCACGTTTGACTTTTGGTTTTGCCAAACGCGACGTTTTCCGTTTCCTTCCGGGCCAAGTTGAACCTGCCCAGCCCCCGTAGGCCGTGGGTCAGACGTGCCGGTCAAAATGGAATTGAATCCCCCTAAACAGGAGCACCTGCTGGCGCTAAAAGGTCCTGTTTCGAGAAAAAAAAAAAAAAAAAAAAAAGACTGTTTTGCCATTGTCAGTGGTAATTAATCTCAATTATTCTTTTTAAAAATATCTTACGAGGAACATGTACAGTAATTATGCATTTGTAAAAGTCCGCAAAGAGATGCACTGAAAATGGTAAGGGAATTATTTCTGTGTCATGGAATCATAATCCGGTTTTCTTTTTTATTCTATTTTTACATTCTGTTTTTTTCTCTATTGATCATGTGTTAATTATATAATTTCTTAAAAGGTTAAAAAAAGGAAAAGGAACAAATTTAAATTTTTTCTTTTCTGGAAATGGCCAGTAAAGGAGAAAGTGTGTTTATGATGTGCCCCAAACATATTCTGCAGACACTGGTCTCCATGGTAGTGGCAACGGGATCCATGTTAAATAAATGTGGAAAGAATTGCCTTAGACAAAATTATAACTCAAAAAACACATACAACTGTGAGAGTTATTAGAGTTAATATCCTAAAAAGAGGGTAAATAGCTTTCCCAAACACAAGGACCACTGATTTCTTTTTTCTAGACAAGTGTTCCTTGGGAATTGTTGTTCTAGGCCATGAGTGCCAAGGCAAAAATTCTGCTGAAGTAAACCCAAGTAGGTGAGGTAGGCGAACTGGGCTGTTGCCAGCCAGGATACCTAAGGAAGTCTGCATTGCCTCTTCTGGCTTTGTGGATCCCCCATAACCTCTCCCATCTTCTTCATCCTGTGTACTCTCCCCTCTGTCCTCACAAAGCCATGGGAAGCAAGCTGGCAATAGCTGGGCTTGTACAGAATCCTCTCTCTAAGCTAGATGCTGCTCACCTGCTATGAGCTGAATAGCATCCACCAAAATTCATATGTTGAAGTCCTAACTCCCAATGTGATTATACTTGGAGATGGGGCCTTTGAGAGCTGATTGGGTTTAGATGAGGTCATGAAGGTGGGGCCGCAGGATAAAATTAGTGCCCTTAAAGGAAGAGACACCAGAGAGCTTTCTCCCTCTCTGCACCCTTCATGTGAGGACACAGTGAGGAGTTGACTGCCCGCAACCCAAGGAGAGAAGCCTCTCCAGACCCTGATACTGCTGGCACCTTGATCTTGGACTTCTAGGCTCCAGAACTGTGAGAAATAAATGTCTGTTGTGTAAGCCACCCAATCGATGGTATTTTGTTGTGGTAGCCCCAGCTAACCAACACATCATCTATGTTCTCGGCAGGCTGCACTGTCCTTTTACGTAATACACAGCATATTATTCATCCATTCAGTCTGTCATTCTTTCAAAGGATGTGTGCCTTATATGAGTCAGGCACTGTGCTGGGCACCAGGGATAAACTGGTGAGAAAAACAAACACTCTAGAAAATTTATAAAAGACAATGAATCAATAAGATTAGTCATGAGTAGATAGTGTTAAAACTGGGCAGTGGACACATGGAGTTATTTTTACTATTTACCCTACTTTTGCAAATGTTTGAAAATTTCCATAGTAAATGGTTTTTTTTTTTTTTTTAAAGTAAATACAAGAATCACACAACTAAATGCACAATTACAACTTTGGCAAGTATTCTGCAGAAGAGATCGATGGTGCCATAAGGGCACATAATGGGGAGAATCACTGTAAGAGATGGTGTGCTCAGATGCTGCAATGAATGAGCTGATTTTTATTTTTGTTTTTTATTTTTTGAGACGGAGTCTCGCTCTGTCACCAGGCTGGAGTGCAGTGGCGTGATCTCAGCTCACTGCAACCTCTGACTCCCTGGTTCAAGCGATTCTCCTGCCTCAGCCTCCCAAGTAGCTGGGATTACAGTCTCGAGCCACCACTCCCAGCTAATTTTTGTATTTTTAGTAGAAACAGGGTTTCACCGTGTTCGCCAGGATGGTCTCGATCTCCTGACCTCGTGATCCGCCTGCCTTGGCCTTCCAAAGTGCTGGATCTATAGGCGTGAGCCACCGTGCCCGGCCTCCTTTGTCTTATTTCTCTGAGGGATCTGAATCAGGGTAGGAAAGAGGAGTCCTATTGACTGGGCCTTCTCAGAGACCTTATATAGATGTACCCACCACCCCTCCCAGGGAGCACCAACCTCTAGGGCTCCCAGCGATGTCCTGGACACCTGTCTATGACTTCCAGGTCACTGCTATGCCTCCCCCTAAACTTCCTATCTCTTTGCTTTTAATCCTTGCTGGAAGGTCTGACCCTTACTTTGATTCATTTATTTAATAATTAAGATTGGGAAGATTCCTTTTCTCATAGGGTTTACCATTTTATGAGAGGACAGTCACAAGAAAGAAGTACATTTTTTTAAAAAAAAGATAATTTCAGAGAGTGGCAAATACTATAAAAGTAAAATGAGGAAATTTGAGGCAATGTAATGGAGAATATCTGTGGGCAATTTTAGATTGGGTGGTCAGGAAATGGTACGTCAAAGGACGCCTGAATGACAGGAAGTCGCCATGTAAGCATCTGGAGGAAGGGCATTCTGGACAGAGGGAATAGCATCTGCAAAGGCTCTGAGGCAGGAAGGAGCTTGGTAAGTTTGAGAAGCAGAAATAAAAGATGTTCTGGCTGAAGCACCATGAAAGAAATGAGCATGACACAGGGTGGAGTGAGAGAGGTTGGCAGGAAATAGATCACAAGGAGCCTTGTGGGCTGTGGTGAAGAGTGAGGGGTTTTGGTTGAAGTGCAAGGGGAAGCCATTGTTCACTTTCTTGACTAGAAGCTCCTGGAACTTTGGTGTTCTTGACCCTACACTATATTCCATCTACTTTGAACCTCTTTGTGACATATCAGGAAGAACCCTGGGTTTTTCCTGTGATAATTACTGTTCCCATGACAAGTCATCACTCCTGTCAAGTTTGTTGTTTTGTTTTGATTTTTTAAAAATATAATAAAGAGTTCACGCTTAACCCAAAGAAGTGAGTCACTAACAGTAAAATATCAGGGAAATCTGAGGAAAAACCTTAGGGATCCCTTCAGATCTCCAGACTAGGCAACGCCCTGCTTGGTGTGTGCATAATTCTAGACTCAAGGACAAGTACAGCGAAAATGGGAAGGAAGAGTAAAAAGAATGGGAGGCTGAGACAGGGGAATCGCTTGAACCTGGGAGGTGAAGGTTGCAGTGAGCCAAGATCGTGCCACTGCACTCCGGCCTGGGTGACAGAGCAAGACTCCATCTTAAAAAAAAAAGAAAGAAAGAAAGAAAGAAATGCTGATTATCTCAGCAAAGAACGCAAAAAATTGGAAGTGCATCTCCCAAAGACAGAAAGAACTCATGCCACACTCCTGGGGAAATCCCCTCCTTAACCAGTTTAACACTTTTTAAAGGCAGAGCTGAACAGAAAAAGGAGATAAATCATATCATCTAAGCAGTCTTATGGAGTTTTTGTTCAGAGTAGATGATGTTGGAGAACGTGGGTGGCAGAAGATTCTCGTGCTCATTTGAAATACATCCCATCCAAACTGAAAAACCCCATTTTTTTTTTTTACTCTGGCCTGCCAAAACCAAGCTCCAAGCTGGTGGCTCCTCACCTGTGACCAATGCGGGCGCTGCAGATGCACAGAGAAAGGCACCCACTAGGAAGCGCCCGAACTCTAAAAGCAGCCAGAAATTGGCTTCGTGCCAGGCTAACCTCATTGGCTGTAGAACCCTTCAGATTCATCTGGAGATGAGGATGAGGGTTTTGTTTCCAGTAACTGAGTCTCCAGCTAGGAAGAGGCTTCAGAGGTCATAGCCTGCCTATATGATACGACAATTGGAATTTCTCCGGCTCCTAAAACGTCCCAGAATCATAAGGGTCTCTAATTCATAGAACTTTAGAAAACCTCAGTGAGGTGCCCTCTGCTCTGCTCTAAGCTGCATACTTTCTAGATTCGCACACTTTCCAAATAGTTCTCGTGCAGCTGGAGGCAGAAGCTTTCAGCATTATTTGGAGCACTTCTTCCTTTGATCTGTGTGCCATGCTATCAGGAGCAGAAATCAGAAAGAAGCATTCTGATTTGCTACTCAGCCAAATGAGGAAGCACTAAATCCCCTGGAAGGTCCCTCTCTCTTGATGTGCCACAGGGACAGCTTGGCCCAGAGCCCAGCAGAGGAAGCTGGGAGCCTCTTCTTCTCTCCTTCAAGATCTCTATCTACAAATTGCAGTCTGAAACCTGCCATACAGAGATAGTGAGAGCTATAGACCTGGATAAGCCAGGTACCAGTGCAATCAAAAGTGAACAAAACTATTACAAAAAGCAAGTGAGGTATGCAGGGAAGAAGGAATGTCCCACGCTTGTTTGAGTTTAGTTCCTGTCTGAGCATGAAGCAGGATGGGGTTTCTGAAATGCCTTCCTTCTCCTCCCCCTTTCTAAGTTCAATTCCTTTCAACCCAACAAACTTCTATTAAATGTCTGTACTGTGCCAAGCTGACTCTAACATGGTCCCAGGCCCTGGAGAGCTTACGATGAGGTGGAAGAATCAGCTAGCAAGAACAGGGCTTAACAAACTAGGGATCATTGGCCTAATCCAGCCTGCTGCCTGTTTTTGCATGGCCTATAAACTAAAAATGATTGGCTGGGCGTGGTGGCTTACGCCTGTAATCCCAGCACTTTGGGAGGCCAAGGCGGGTAGATCACGAGGTCAGGAGTTCAAGACCAACCTGGCCAAGATGGTGAAACCCCATCTCTACTAAAAATACAAAATTAGCCAGGCCTGATGGCAGGCGCCTGTAGTCCCAGCTACTTGGGAGGCTGAGGCAGAGAATTGCTTGAACCTGGGAGGCGGAGGTTGCAGTGAGCCAAGATCGCACCACTGCACTCCAGCCTGGGTGACAGAGCAAGACTGTCTCCAAAAAAAAAAAAAAAACAAAAAGATTTTCACTTTTTTTTTCTTAAATCAAAAGAGGAAGTATATGTTGTGGCATATGAATATGATATGAAAGTAAAATTTGAGTGTCCCATGCCCATGTTCCCCTATTGCCCACGACTGCTTTTGCCCTGAGTGGCTGAGTTGGTGCAACCAAGACCATAAGGCCAGGAAAGCCTAAAATATTTACTATCTAGCCATTGACATAAAAAGTCTTCTGACTCCTGAGCTAGAATTACGTCCCCAGCAGCTTTTGCACGAAAAATCATACTATAAGGTCATTTCCAAAGTTAAGAAAAATTCAGTGTTCCCCAAGCATTCTTGTGTATACTATTATGTATAACAAATTACTTAATGACCTGGCTTAATTGCCTCTCCGTTATGTAGATTGGGTGTGGGCTGGTACAGTACAGCAGAAGGTACTGGAGGTCATAAGGGTCATGGGTGATGCTCATATTCGGACTGCCCAGGTTCAAATCCAAGCCCCGCTGCTAACGAGAGCGTGACCTTAGGCAACTTGCTTCACTTCACTCTGCTTCAGTTTCATGATCTATAAGTTTGACATAATAAACAATCTACCTAATACAGTTTTCCTAAAGATTATTTCATTAAAAAGGTATAAAGCACCTAAAACAGTGCCTGACACACAGGAAGTATTAGCCATTATTATTATGAGAAACGGTGCATTTTTGTGTTTCTTTAAAGCTTGCTGTACTTACACACCATTGTTTAGTTATTAGTGATGCTGGCTAATATTTACTGTGCTTTTCCGATGAAGTTGGTTTGCTTGTTTGTTTTAAAACAATCCTTGGCAATCAGTGAAGGGAAACTCAACTAGTTGCAAAATCAAGGGGAAACCTCTCCAGGGAAAATCCATAACAAAGACATGACATAAGTTCATTTTCTACAATGTAGACACATACAGGGACCAGCAAAGAGCTAACCAAACAAGATAAGCAGGATGTGTTTTTCTGTCTAACATTAAAGACGTTTCTTTATGGCAGCTAAATACAGAGCAAAGAATTCAAAAAGTTAAAGGGAGAAATTTAAAAAACAACTGCACATTTATAAACAACCAGAACAGAACAGAAAAGCTAGTGATTGGCTATTCACAATAGAATGCAGACCCCTCCAGTAGGTGAAAATGTTATTTAGAACTGTTCAACAACTTTGAAGTTAAGTACCAAGATACCTAACACTTTCCCATGTATTATATTATTTTGAACTCTGATCTAATTTCAAACAAGTAGAAATGAGAGAGTAATTTAAATGGGTGTTGTGAACCTAATAAAGAACAACATTTTTGTAGAAGATGCACTGAAGAGCAGACCTCAAACGGTATGGCCACTTTTTAAAGTTATCTTCACCTATGGGAAAAACTTGAGGCCTCTAGACTCTGTGGGCAGACATCGGCATTCTTTGAGGGTACCCAAAGTGCACAAAAACCACTAGGAAGAGCTCATCAGCTTCTGAGACGCTTGCTCTGTGATCTCCAACCTTTGAGAGACAGTCAATATCGTGAAGTGACAAAGAGGGTGGTGATCCTGGTTAAGAAGTTAGAAACACCAACTCTCACCATGTAGCTATGTGACCTTCAACTAACCATTCACCTCCCTGACCTCAGTATGCTCATCTAAAGCAAGAGGGGAAGCCGACTGGTCGAACTTTAGGTTTCCTCTAAATTTTCAGATACCGTGACCTTTAAGTTGCAAACTAGCAATATGACTTTTGTCATCTCTGCTACTGTATTTGGTCAACTCTTGAGGGCTGATAGCAGAGGCAGGTGGAAGGAAAAGGAATGGGTAAAATGAGTAAGGCAACTTACAGATATTCTGAACCTTTGTTTTCTCCTGTTAGAGAAACTCATAAGAAACAAAGAAGATTGAATTCAGTTTGACCTTTCCTCCTTCTATTAAACATCTGTCATGGCCAAGCTGAAAAGTGCCATGGTCCATGCCCTTAATGGGCTCACAATGAGCTGGAAGAATTGCTTATAATAATTATAATTAAACATAATGTCCATGGCAAGTTTCTGTACTAACTGATTGTACGATGGCAAGGTAGGAGCCAGGGAAACCTGGGTAATCCATGAAGCAGATCCCTTTAGTTGCAGAAAGTAAAGCATTTATAATTTCTTTTGAACCGCAATTTGGCATGCCCCATTTGTTTTCCCATCCTCATCTCTCCTGACTTCCCCACTCACCTTCTTAACTTTAGTCAAGCAAATCCACTACTCTGCTTTGCCCTTGCAAAGTTCAGGCTACTTTCTTACACATTAGATATGATACTTGGCTCTTCAGCAGTGGGGATGACTGTAACCACCAAGTGCAATCATATTGCTTTAAAAAGACAAAAATAAAGAAGTTCCCAGGCTGAGGATGGCCACTATAGACCTGTTAGAGCTGCACTTCTCAGACCTGTGGAGCCTATCACAGCAACCCTGTTTTGAAACACAAGAAAGAAAAATAATAAATATCCTCAGAAAGAGAGGTTCTCCTGAAATTATGGGCCACCACCTTCCAAGCTGTGTAGTGACAGCAACAACTGGACATGGTGGGAGTAATCAAAAGGCAAATCAGAGCTTAAAAAGCAAATTTTTATTTTGTAAATGAGTTAAAACTGGCAAGTTTTAACTGGAGAGAGGTACAGTACTTTTCAATGATATGGGGAGGAAGAAGGACACAGGTGAGGGAATGTGAGAGATTTTCAGAAGGTATTAGAGGCCCTGAGGAAGCAGGAGAAATATGGGGGTTGGGAGCTGCAAGATCTGTAAGGCCTAAAGCCATCTGATGCAATTTGGAAGGTCAATGGAATGGGCAGCACTGGGAAAGGTATCTTAACCAAGGAAAGGAAAGCAGCTGTAAAAGTTTCAAGCAATTAAATAAAACCAAGCTGCTGGCTGGGCACGTGGTGGCTCATGCCTGTAATCCCAGCACTTTGGGAGGGCAAGACGAGTAGATCACGAGGTCAGGAGTTCAAGACCAGCCTGGCCAACATGGTGAAACCCCCGTCTCTACTAAAAATACAAAAATTAGCAGGGTGTGGTGGTGGGCACCTGTAATCCCAGCTACTTGGGAGGCTGAAGCAGAGAATTGCTTGAACCCGGGAGGCGGAGGCTGCAGTGAGCCAAGATGGCGCCACTGCACTCCAGCCTGGGCGACAAAGCGAGACTCCATCTGAAAAACAAAAACAAAAACAAACCAAGCTGCCCTGAGCAGCTGCAGATGGAGAAATCTGTACCTGGCTTGGACCTGGAATTCTCCCCACACAAGCATTTGCACACAAACTAGGTAGCTATTTGTATGATGATAAAGAATCCCTGAGGGGAAGCGTTACCCCTGGAAAGGTGAAGATGAGCGGCTTCATCCTGGAACTACTGCCTTTGAAGGAGTACTGTGCTCCCACCATGAGAACATCTTTACACCCCACAAAGGCAGGGATTAAAAAATATTTATTTGTTTGTTTTTGGAGAGGCGGAGTTTTTTTTTTTTTTTTTTTTTTTTTTTTTTTTTGAGACGGAGTCTCGCTCTGTCGCCCAGGTTGGAGAGCGGTGGCGCGATCTCGGCTCACTGCAAGCTCCGCCTCCCGGGTTCACACCATTCTCCTGCCTCAGCCTCTCCGAGTAGCTGGGACTACAGGCGCCCGCCACCACGCCCGGCTAATTTTTTTTTTTGTATTTTTAGTAGAGACGGGGTTTCACCGTGTTAGCCAGGATGGTCTCGATATCCTGACCTCATGATCCGCCCGCCTCGGCCTCCCAAAGTGCTGGGATTACAGGCGTGAGCCACCGCGCCCGGCCTGGAGACGGAGTTTTGCTCTTATTGCCCAGGCTGGAGTGCAGCAGCACAATCTCGGCTCACTGCAACCTCTGCCTCCCGGGTTCAAGCGGTTCTCCTGTCTCAGCCTCCTGAGTAGCTGGGATTACAGGCGCCCTCCACCACACAAGGCTAATTTTTTGTATTTTTAGTAGAGTCGGGGTTTCACCATGTTGGCCAGGCTGGTCTCAAACTCCTGTCCTCAGGTTATCCACCTGCTTTGGCCTCCCAAAGTGCAGGGATTACAGGCGTGAGCCACCGGTGTGGCCTAAAAAAAAATGTTTACATCGATGTTTTCATTGGTAGAACCCACGTACTCAGAACAGTGTACATAGCAGGTACTCAGTAAATTTGTTGAATAAATGAATGATATCAATTCTCAGGAAACCATCTCTTTGAATTTGTCTGAGGCTTGCCAAAAACCCAAGTCACACAGACTAGAGACAGGTGGCAGCAGACCCTACCCCTTCTCATGGATTACTGCCCTGAGTGGGTGTCTTAGGTCAGTTCTTCAGGAGACAGAGGTTTGTTTACAGAAAGTTTACTGGGGAATTATTGCAGAAAAAAATATTACTGGGGAGTGGAGGAAGTAAAACAGAGCAAAGGCGAAGCTGAACTGCAATATAGTTATGACGGCCTCAGACGATCTCAAGAGGAGCTCTGGGACCAAAATGGCTTCTGAGAGTGATCCTGTCCTGAGGGAAGTGGAGTGGATCTCTACGTACCCCCATCCACCTACACTTCCAGCAGCTGGAGGAATGTATGCTTCATCCTGAAGTACATCTGGGCAGTACGTCACAGCATTCATCACAGTGGTTTTTTTCTGTGAGTTTGGGGGTGGGGAGGAGAATTACATCATTTGTGTACCCCACATTGGAGGTGACTGTTTCATCTTTGCTCTTGGTAGCAGCTCATAGAAACCAATTCTGGCTCCCTTCAGCTACTTATGAAATAAGAGAGAGATCATAAATGGATAAGAAGCTGCAGAACTAGACATGGACACAGAAGAGGGATCAGAACTGGCATCAGAGCACCTTCTGGATCACCTCGTTTATTTCTTTTTTTTGAGACAGAGTCTCACTCTGTCGCCCAGGCTGGAGTGCAGTGGAGCAATCTTGTCTCACTGCAAGCTCCGCCTCCCAGGCCCACGCCATTCTCCTGCCTCAGCCTCCTGAGTAGCTGGGACTACAGGCGCCCACCACCGCGCCTGGCTAATTTTCTGTATTTTTAGTAGAGACAGGGTTTCACCGTGTTAGCCAGGATGGTCTCGATCTCCTGACCTCGTGATCTACCTGCCTCGGCCTCCCAAAGTGCTGGGATTACAAGCATGAGCCACCATGCCCGGCCAATTTTTTTTTATTTTTATTTTTTGTTTTTGAGACAGAGTCTCACTCTGTCACCAGGCTGGAGTTTAGTGGTGTGATCTCAGCTCGCTGCAACAACCTCCACCTCCCAGGTTGAAGCAATTCTCCTGCCTCAGCCTCCCCGGTAGCTGGGACTACAGGCGCCCACAACCGCACCCAGCTAATTTTTGTATTTTTAATAGAGACGGGGTTTCACCGTGTTGGCCAGGGTGGTCTCGATCTCCTGACCTCATGATCCACCCACCTTGGCCTCCCAAAGTGCTGGGATTACAGGCATGAGCCACAGCGCCCAGCCTCTTCAAGATCTTGAGTGTCAGAATAGATCATCTAATTGCCTTAGCTTAGTTCATGTACCCACCATTAGCTAGGGATGGACATAGAATGGTCCCATTAAAATTGCACAGTGGGGGTGGGGAGAATGTATGCTGAAATACACACACATATTTACATATACATAATTTCAAAACATGCCAAATAACCAGCTAGAAGGATAAATTCCTTCTCCCCCACCTAGGCAAAAAAGTATGAACAATTGACTCATACATCACTGTTGCAGAGAGGGTGGGAAATATCTCATGAAGAGTCACATCACACTTCCAGGTCATCAAAGAGGATGGCCTTTTAAAATTAGCAAGATACAATTCTAATAATCTAAACAGGTTTCTTTTCTAAAGGGAAAAATAAGAGCAATGTCCTCATTTTCCAGAGAACAAAATAGCAAAACTTGTTTTCAAGAGTAAGCAAATTAAAATCAGACCTTTCTGCAATTTTTTGCTGCTCTTTTCCCTTTGCCTTTGTTTGCTTGTTTCCTTTTATACCTAGTCCTGCAGACCCTTTGCCTTTTTAAGTAGATTATCCCATGGAGGTTAAGACTAAGCAAGGCAATGAAAAGGAGATAAGAGTTTCTTTTTTTTTTTTTTGAGACGGAGTCTCACTGTCGCCCAGGCTGGAGTGCAGTGGCGTGATCTCGGCTCACTGCAGGCTCCGCCCCCCGGGGTTCACGCCATTCTCCTGCCTCAGCCTCCTGAGTAGCTGGGATTACAGGCACCTGCCACCTCGCCTGGCTAATTTTTTTGTATTTTTAGTAGAGACGGGGTTTCACCGTGTTAGCCAGGATGGTCTCGATCTCCTGACCTTGTGATCCGCCAGCCTCGGCCTCCCAAAGTGCTGGGATTACAGGTGTGAGCCACCGCGCCCGGCCAAGAGTTTCTATTCATTGCTCATAAGTGCTAGTTAGGCCAAGGCTTACAGCAGGTGGTCTTCAGATTCCTTCTATAGTGTCGTAAGTTACATTTGATGCTGCTCTTTCCCCAGGAAACAGGGAGGTCTCATCACTGAGACAGCACAGTATCAGACACTGAGTAGCCACTCAATATGTGTTGGAAAAAAGTAAGGAACAGAGAAAGAGAGGAAAGGAGAGAGGAGGAGAGAAAGGGGCAAGGAAGGTTACCCTTTGACTCATAGGCTTTTAGGTTACAGGTGGATAACACATCTTACTCACATATGACCTTTTCTGACTACCAACCATGTGGCAAGATCTATAGAGACTTGGGGGATGGGAGCCAGGAACTATTGAGAAATCTCCTTCTGATTAGTTGAAGAGTATGGGTTTTTGTAAGTATAGAGTAGAGCACATTCTGAGAATCTTTTACTGATTGGTGATTTATTCAAAAAACTATTGAAAGGCGGCTGGGCGCGGTGGCTCACACCTGTAATCCCAGCACTTTGGGAGGCCAAGGCGGGTGGATCACGAGCTCAGGAGATCGAGACCATCCTGGCTAACACGGTGAAACCCTGTCTCTACTAAAAATACAAAAAAAAAAAAAAAAAAAAATTAGCCGGGTGTGGTGGCGGGTGCCTGTAGTCCCAGCTACTCGGGAGGCTGAGGCAGGAGAATGGCATGAACCTGGGAGGTGGAGCTTGCAGTAAGCCAAGATTGCGCCACTGCACTCCAGCCTGGGCAACAGAGTAAGACTCTGTCTCAAAAAAAAAAAAAAAAAAAAAAAAAAAACTATTGAAAGGCTAACAGTTTTGAAGGGTAGACATGGAAAAATAGAAATTCATAAATGATTTCTAATCCAACAATCTTGTTTTACAGATGAGAATGCTGAGGACTAGAAAAGTAAGGCAAGACTTCTGCTTCTAGCCAAAATGGAGTAGCAGAGACCATATTTACCTCCCACTCACACTGGACAAAATAAAAGTCTGTATCTATAGCTACATATTTACACCAATCAATGGTTTTCTGACATTTGATATCAGGCAACACAGGATGGTGATCCACAAGATAAGGAAAACAAATGGGTTGAGTTTCCCAGGTTCCTGCCTGGAAAGAGTTTCAAGGGTACAGTACAAGGAGGGGAAATCCAAGCAGAGCCCAGCAGTCTCTCTAAGTTGAGGAAGTGAATCTGGGAATCCGGGAGGATCAATGGAGCTAGAGTTCCCAGGGCAGAATATCAGCATACTAGAGAGGAGAGAGCTGCACAGAGAGAGCAGCAGAGGTCTGCAGAGGGTTCCCCAAAAGTCTTCAGCTGGGTACCAATCAGTGAATGTGTGTGAGGAAACTGTCCAGATCAATTGGAAAGAAGCAGATGATACTCCTGATGCTCACACAGGGCTGCAAATATTTCATGATCCCATTCCTACCAGAGTAGAAAACTTCGTAATTCATGGAGCAATGGGTAGAGTACTTACAAAGTGTTGCATCAGTGATGGAGAAAAATACCCCTAAATTAAAGACTTCCTGGTTTTACCTAATGAAGCTCAAAATAATGCCCCAAAGGGGTCAAACTGTTTCCAAGTAACATAACTTTAGGACAAAGTTTAAAATTATTTCTAGGAATACAAAAATAGCTAGTGCCCAATGAGGTCAAATTCTTGATGTCTACCGTTAAGTAAAAAATTACCAGCCATAAAAAAAAAGAAACAAACAACAAAAAAAAAAACAGAAAAGTAACACTAATAAAGAAGAAAAGAAACTGATCAATAGAAGGAGATCCAGGAATCATACAGATGATACAGTTAACAGATAAGGACAATGAGACAGTTATAATCTACACATTCAAGAAGCAAAAGAGCATGTTGAGTAGAGATATGAAAAATTCAAAAGGACTCAAATTGAATTTCTAATGATGAAAAATATAATACATGTAATAAAAAATGCACTGGATTGAATTAATATCAGATTAGACATTGTAAAAGAATAAAGTCAGTCGGGCATGGTGGCTCACGCCTATAATCCCAGCACTTTGGGAGGCAGAGGCGGGAAGATCACCTGAGGTTAAGAGTTCAAGACCAGCCTGACCAACGTGGTGAAATCCCGTCTCTACTAAAAATACAAAATTAGCCAGTCACGGTGGTGCATGCCTGTAATCCCAGCTATGCAGGAAGCTGAGGCAGAAGAATTACTTGAACCCAGGAGACAGAGGTTGCAGCAAGCCAAGATCGCGCCCTTGCACTCCAGCCTGGGCACCAAGGGCAAAACTCTGTCTCAGAAAAAAAAAAAAAAAAAAAAAAAAGGATAAAGTCATAGCAATAGCAACTATCCAAAATGAAACAGAAGAAAAGACTGAAAAAAATAAAAAGGGCAGAGTGAGCTATAGGACAACTTCGGGCAGCCTTTATATTAATATGTATAATTAGAAACACTAAGGGCAAGGAATAAAAAGTATATTTACAGAAATATTAGATAAAAAGCTTCCAAATATGGCAAAGTTAAAACTCCACAATTCCAAGAACTTCAAAGAACCCCAAGCACAAGAAACATGAATAAAATTACACAAAAACACATCATAAAGAAATTACCTAAAACCGGCCAGGCACAGTGGCTCACACCTGCAATCCCAGCACTTTGGGAGGCCGAGGCGGGTGGATCACAAAGTCCAGAGATCAAGACCATCCTGGCTATCATGGTGAAACCCTATCTCTATTAAAAATACAAAAACATTAGCCAGGCGTGGTGGTGGGCGCCTGTAGTTGCAGCTACTCAGGAGGCTGAGGCAGGAGAATGGCGTGAACCCGGGAGGCAGAGCTTGCAGTGAGCAGAGATTGTGCCTCTGCCCTCCAGCCTGGGCAACAGAGTGAGACTCCGTCTCAAAAAAAATAAAATAAAAAATAGAAATTACCAAAACCTATGATAGTCCAGGTGCAGTGGCCCATGTTTGTAATCCCAGCATTTTGAGAGGCCAAGGCAGGAGAGTTGTTTGAGTCCAAGAGTTTGAGACCAGCCTGGGCAACAAGATCCCAGCTCTACAAACAAATAAAAAATTAGCTGGGTGTGATGACACACACCTGCAGTCCCAGCTCCTCAGGAGGCTGAAGTAGCAGGATCTCTTGAGCCTGGAAGGTTGAGGCTACAGTGATCTATATTCGTGCCACTGCACTCAGCCTGGGTGACAGAGTGAGACCTTGTCACACACAAAAATTAAAACTTATGATAAACAGAAAATCTTAAAGGTAGGCATAGAAAAAAGTCCCATTACGTACAAAGGAACAAATACACAAGTGACAGTAGATTTCTTATTTTGTTTTTTTTTGAGACGGAGTCTCGCTCTGTTGCCCAGGCTGGAGTGCAGAGGCACAATCTCTGCTCACTGCAAGCTCCACCTCCCAGGTTCATATCATTTTCCTGTCTCAGCCTCCCGAGTAGCTGGGACTACAGGCACCCACCACCATGCCCAGCTAATTTTTTTGTATTTTTAGTAGAGTCAGGGTTTCACCGTGTTAGCCAGGATGGTCTTGATCTCCTGACCTCGTGATCCACCCGCCTCGGCCTCCCAAAGTGCTGGGATTACAGGCGTGAGCCACCGCGCCCGGCCAGAACAATATTTTTTTAAGTACTAAAAGGAAAAAATTAGTCAACCTAGAAATCTCTACCCCATGAAAATATCTTTCCTTTTATATTTATATTTTTATTTTTATTTTTATTTTGAGATGGAGTCTTGCTCTGTCTTCCAGGCTGCAGTGCAGTAACGCAATCTCGGCTCACTACAACCTCCGCCTCCTGGACTCAAGCAATTCTCGTGCCTCAGCCTCCTGAGTAGCTGGGACTACAGGCACCTGCCACCTCACCTGGCTAATTTTTTGTATTTTTAGTAGAGACGGGGTCTCACCACATTGGCCAGGCTGGCCTTGAACTCCTGACCTTAAGTGATCTGCCCGCCTAGGCCTCCTAAGTTCTGGGATGACAGGTGTGAACCACCATGCCCAGCCATATCTTTCAAAAATTAAGTCAGGCCGGACACAGTGGCTCACACCTGGAATCCCAGCACTTTGGGAGGCTGAGGTGGGTGGACCACCTAAGGTCAGGAGTTCGAGACCAACCTGGGCAACATGGTGAAACTCCATCTCTACTAAAAACACAAAAATCAGCCAGATGCGGTGGTGTGTGCCTGATGTCCCAGCTACTTGGGAAGCTGAGGCAAGAGAATCACTTGAACCTGGGAGGTGGAGGTTGCAATGAGCAGAGATTGTGCCACTGCACTCCAGCCTGGGTGACAGAATGAGACTCCATTTCAAAAAAAAAAAAAAATTAAGACAAAGTGTGGCCAGGTGCAGTGGCTCACACCCATAATCCCAGGACTTTGGGAGGCTGAGGCAGGCGGATCACGAGGTCAGGAGATCCAGACCATCCTGGCTAACATGGTGAAACCCCATCTCTACTAAAAATAAAAATTAAAAAAAATTAGCCAGGTGTGGTCGTGGGCGCCTGTAGTCCCAGCTACTTGGGAGGCTGAGGCAGGAGAATGGCGTGAACTGGGGAGGCGGAAGCCAGAGCTTGCAGTGAGCTGAGATCGCGCCACTGCACTCCAGCCTGGGGGACAGAGTGAGACTCCGTCTCAAAAAAAAAAAAGACAAAGTGCACAACCTTGTGAATATACTAAATGCCACCGAACTGTTTACTATAAAATAGTTAATCTATGATATGTGAGTTTTGTCTCAGTAAAAAAAGTGAAAAATAAAGAATTTTATTTGAATGGGTAGTTTTAAAACTACCTATTGATTACTATGCTTACAACCTGAGTGACAGATTCTGTTGAACTCCAAACCACAATATCACACAATATACTTTTGTAACAAACCTGTACATGTACCCCCATTCTAAAATAAAAGTTGAAAAGAATTATTATATATATATACAGATTTTTTTTTTTTGAGATGGAGTCTTGCAGTGTTGCCCAGGCAGGAGTGCAGTGGCACGATCTCGGCTGACTGCAAGCTCCGCCTCCCAGGTTCACACCATTCTCCTGCCTAAGTTTCCCAAGTAGCTGGGACTATAGGAACTCGCCACCATGCCTGGTTAATTTTTTGTATTTTTAATAGAGATGGGGTTTCAAAATGTTGGCCAGGATGGTCTCGATCCCCTGACCTCATGATCCACCCACCTCAGCCTCCCAAAGTGCTGGGATTACAGGCCTGAGCCACCATGCCTGGCCCAGAGTTTTTTTTTTAATAAAAAATTTTCTGGCCAGGCACGGTGACTCATACCTATAATCCCAGCACTTTGGGAGGCCAAGGTGGCTGGATTATCCAAGGTCAGGAGTTCAAGACCAGCCTGATCAATATGGTGAAACTCCATCTCTACTAAAAATAGAAGGCCAGGCACGGTGGCTCGCGCCTGTAATCCCAGCACTTTGGGAGACCAAGGCAGGTGGATCACGAGGTCAGGAGATCGAGACCATCCTGGCTAACACGGTGAAACCCCGTCTCTACTAAAAAATACAAAAAATTAGCCGGGCATGGTGGCGAGCATCTGTAGTCCCAGCTACTCGGGAGGCTGAGGCAGGAGAATGGCGTGAACCTGGAGGCA
The DNA here is from genome assembly GCF_028878055.3 of Symphalangus syndactylus. Lineage (NCBI taxonomy): Eukaryota > Metazoa > Chordata > Mammalia > Primates > Hylobatidae > Symphalangus > Symphalangus syndactylus. The sequence goes on along the minus strand of NC_072427.2, from coordinate 150,938,036 downwards.
GAGCTTGCAGTGAGCCGAGATTGCGCCACTGCACTCCAGCCTGGGCGACAGAGCGAGACTCCATCTCAAAAGAAACAAACAAACAAACAAACAAACAAAATTAGCTGGGCATGGTGGTACATACCTGTGATTCCAGCTACTGGGGAGGCTGAGGCAGGAAAATCACTTGAACCTGGGAGGTGGAGGTTGTGGTGAGCCAAGATCGTGCCACTGCACTCCAGCCTGGGCAACGGAGTGAGACTCAAAAAAAAAAAAAAAAAGAATTTTTCAAACAAATAAAAGCTGAAGTAATTGTAATTCATCACTAACAGACTTGAACCACAGGAACTATTAATGGAAGTATTTCAGGTGGAAAATAAATAATACCACCAGATGGGATCTTGGATCCACAAAAAAAAAAATTAGAAAGCCAGAAATGGTAAATATGTATATGGGAGAGAATGATAAAATATTTTTCTTAAATTAAAAATCACTTCAAAAGATAATTGATTATTTAAATAGACTTATGACAATGTATTTTGAAGTACATAGCAAATGTAGATGTAAAATATATGATAATCATAGCACAAAGGTCAGGAGAGGGGAGTGGAGAGGTGCTGTTGTAAGGCAGTTATACTGTGTAAAATAGTATATTACTTGAAGGTATATTGTGATAAGTTAAAGATTTTTTACTATAAGTCCTAACGGAAGCTCAAGTAAAAACTTCTCAATTCATAAGGCAGAAAAAAAGGAAAACAGAGAACAAAGAACAGATAAGACATAGAGAAAAATAATAGTACCATGATACATCAATAGTCACATTTGGTGGGGCGTGGTGGCTCACGCCTGTAGTCCCAGCACTTTGGAAGGCCGAGGTGGTCAGATCACGAGGTCAGGAGATTGAGACCATCCTGGCTAACATCGTGAAACCTCGTCTCTACTAAAATACAAAAAATTAGCCCAGTGTGGTGGCGGGCCCCCGTAGTCCCAGCTACTCAGGAGGCTGAGGCAGGGGAATCGTTTGAACCTGGGAGGCAGAGGTTGCAGTGACTCGAGATTGCACCACTGCACTCCAGCCTGGCAAAAGAGCAAGACTTTGTCTCAAAAAAAAAAAAAAGTCACATTCAATGTAAATGGTCTGAACAGCAATTAAAGGGCAGAGATTGTCTGACTGACTAGCAACCAAGCAAGACCTAATTATATGGTGCTTATAAGAACATATAGATAGATATAGATACAGGAATGAATTAAAAGAAAGCCACAGCAACTATATTATTATCAGACCAAGTAGAATTCAGAGCAAAGAATATTTACTAATGGCAAAGATAACAATTCCTCAAGACAGTCTGAAATATTTATGCACCTAATAACAGAGCATCAAAATAGGTGAAGCAAAAATTTACTAAACTGCAAGAAAAGCAGAGAAATCCAGTTATAGTCTAGGATTTCAACAATTCTTTCTCAATAATTGATAGAACAAGGAAATAGATAATCAGTAAGTATATAGAAGACTTGGAAAACTCTATCAACCAACTTGACATACGTGATATTTATAGAACACTCCACCCAACAACAGCAGAATACACATTCTTTTCAGGTACACTCAGAACATATACTAAGATAGGCCAAGTCTTAATAAATTTAGAAGGATTTGAGTTATACCAACTATATTCTAAGTATATTCTCCTGACCATAATGGAACTGAATTAGAAATCCAGGAGTAGACTTACCCATGTATGGTCAGTTGGTTTTTGACAAAAATGTCAAGGTAATTTAATAGGGAAAGTAATTTTTCACTGAATCATTCTGGAAATTTTAGTTAACTATACGAAAAAAAAGAAGAAGAAGGAGGAGGAGGAGGGAAGAAATTCAACCCTTACTTCACACCATTTACAAAAATGTAAGAGCTAAAACCATAAAACATAAAGAAATCACAAAAATCACAGAGGGAAATATTAGATATCTTGTGTTTAGCAAAGATTTCTTATATATGATACACAAGAAAACAAATTTTGAAAGACAATAACGGCAAAGGTAAGTACCTGAAAGCTCTGTCAGTCTTCTCATGATTGAGGGTCTCTCTGAATCATCATGGCCAGCTTGCTTTCAGTGGTGCCAGGCCACACTTGATTAATGACATGCCAGTGCTACTCATTCCTCTCCCAGGGTCTATAAGAAACCCTCCTTGCTTTTCCTACATTTTCCTGTGAGGGTCCTCATTGCTGTGCTTTAATTTACTTTATTTTTAGTATAAAGTATGTGAGATACACAGAAAGCTTAAAGAATACCCATGAGCCCACCACCTAGCTTAATATCTCATTTTTTAAAACTATTTTTAAAATTATTTTTATTATTAATTATTGTGGGTGTATATATTTATAAGGAAGAGATATCTGCATTCCCATGTTTTTTGTAGCACTATTCACAATAGCCAAGATATGGGATCAACCTAAGTATCCATAAATGGACGAATGGATAAAGAAAATGTGCCATGTATGTACAAAGGAGTATTATTCAGCCATAAAAAAGAAGGAAATTCTGTCATGTGCAATAACATGTGTGGAACTAGAGGACATTGTGTCAAGCGGAATAAGCCAGGCGCATAAAATTATCTTCTACACAGCTGTTTTTCTGCCGTCAATAATTTTTTGCTTCTCAAGGACAGGGAGCATGACTTGAGTCTTACTGTCAACTCTAGCACAATGCCCAACAGACAGTGGGTATGAAGTAAATGCTTGAAGAGAGAGAAAGAGAGAGAGACAGAGAGGTTGCAAGCACTCAACTACCCTCTGGATTAACAATTGCCTCTCTTTGTGAGGACTTAAGAGGATGGAACAAGTGAGGCATGAGACACACTTGCAGGACTCTTAGAGTGAGGGTCTCCTTTAGCACTTCCCTTGCCTTGAGAGGAGGGCTGTGTGTGGTTGAGATAAAGCTCCAGGTAAAGAGGTAAAGTTCTTAACTCTGTGCTCTGAGCTCCACTTCCCTTTGTTGCCTCTCTTATGTGGTTCCAGTTTAGACTCTACTTTTAATAACACATACACTCACACCAGCCTCCCCGTCTCTTCCAGCAGTCCTCCCCGCACCCATCGACTGCCACTCAGCTGCCATTACTCAGGTGCCCCACTGTGGCTGCTGCCTTGAGCCAAGCTGTGGTCGAGCCCACCTCCCCACCGTGTCGTTCTGCCAGAGCTCACTTCACTGTCTTCCTGGTGCACTGGCTACCTGGCTTTCCTAGAAACTGTCCTGCTTTCCTTTTCTTCCCCCAGCATTGCAAGTTGTACTCAGGGCCCCTATGATTCATGTCCAAACCCTGCCTTCCACCTTCTGGGGGGAGTACTCAACGTAGAGAATGTGTGATCAGATTGGGCTGAGCTGGCCTTGTCCCTTTTGTGGAGATGATGACATGGAGGATTGGGTGGGTTTGGGAAGGGTGTACGAGGCGGGAATGCGCTAAGAGACAAGCTAAATGCCACTGTGGTTAGAAGTCTCTGTTTTCTAGCAATTGTGAAGCAGTGGGACTGCCCCTCTTTCTAGAAGTCAAAACAAACCTTAGAAAACCAGCGCAAATGAGCCTTTCTGCCCCGTATTTCTCAAGACCCACTGCTTTGCTTGTAACCAAAGTCCTCTACAGAGAGATACCAGTTCCTAGCCCAGGCCCTGGGTCACTCTCCTGCCCAGACAGAGGAAGGACAGATTCCTTTCCCTTATCAAAGCCAAGGATCTGACTTAAGATAACAGAATCTTGGGTTGGGAGGGCTCCCTCAAGAAACATGTCATCCATTCCCCTGCCTTCAGCTGAGTTTTCATTTACTCCTCAGTGAAGACACCCTTGGCTGTCTGCCCTCCCCGAAAGCAGCCCCTACTTACTCACACATTTTTGTTGATTGGCAACTCCATGAACATGGCACAGACTGGAAGAATACCTTTCTGAGATATGATCTAGATGTCACTGCTTTAATGCAAGACTAGTTTCTCTTGTCTTGTTCCTCATGGAGAAGGGAATAGAAAAGATAGGGGGCTGGTAGGGGGTCAGAGGGAGGAATAGAGATGGAAACCGAGACAACTGTGTCCAAGGCTGAAGGCACTCAGTTTTACCTAAACTCTTGCTATTCAAAATGTGGCCCATGGGACAGGTGCATGAGCCTCACCTGGGAGCTCAGTAGAAATGCAGAATCTGGGGCCCCACTGCAGACCCACTGAATCGGATTTTTGTCAAGATCACCAAGTGATTCATTTGTGCATTAAGTTTGAGGAGCACTGGGCTGGGGCTTATTCTCCATCACTCACTGTAAGTGTTGGGTCCAGAGCCTCAGCCCAGAGCTGGATTCTGTGTCAGAGCATCTGAATCTGTCTCTATGCAACACACACTGCCTTCAGCCCTCTCCAGGGCTCAGCTACAGAATTATCAAAGCCATCCAGCGCAACCCTTTTGACTTTGAAGGAGAGCGGGAGTGTTCCCCCAGATGGATGGATCAACTTGACTTTGATCACATGGAAAAGCCCTTCGTATATGCTGAGCTATGGCCGTGCCCACCACACCCCCAACAGAGCTCCACCTTGGAGCTGGTTTTGAGCTTATTACAGGGAACTGCATTTTGTTGGGTGGTGATGTTTTTTTCTTTATGTGTGCATGATTGATTTGGATTGCTTCTTTTTGTTTTTTAACAAGGGGTAGTTTTTGTGTTTTTGAATGACACCCTTGTGGCCCCCATTACCCCAACCCCCTTTGATGCAAGGCCTCTGTTTTTAAGCATCAGGGTTCTGCCACCCGGACCTGGTGAGGCATATTTAAAGCTGTTTAAATTGACAGACCGGGCAAACAGGATTAACTCGGTGGGCCCAGAAGGGGAGGTGGGGGCAGGGGGAGAGTTGCAGAATGGTTTACATGGATGAGCAGGACAGCCGGCTGGGCTGGGAAGGGGCCTATTGCTCGAGCCGGCCAAGAATTCTCGATCTGGGAGGTAGGCAGAGAGTTTGCAATCTGCCGGTGATTGGATTAGACATGGTGTGAAATTCGGAGCAGGGCTACGCGGCTGGGGCTGGGGCCCAGGCTGCTGTGGGGCCAGGCTGCCGAGGCCCCGCTGAGGAGACCGTGTCGGGATGCCTGTCCCTGCCCCAGCAGGCCTTGGCGACAGCGTCAATGTCACAGCCCTTGGAGGCTCCCCCACAGCTGGGCCGTGTTGTCTTCCCACACCACTGAGCCTTCAGTGCTTTCTCAGGGAAAGCAGAGGCCGCCTGGGCCCCATTCACAGGCCCCCTCACCCTTGGCCTCTCAGCGGTGGCCCGAGCTTCGGAGGAGTAAGACGCCTCCGTCTTTCAAGTCTTTGGGTTCTGAACAGCTTCCCTCTTGATATCTTTTTTTCGCCTTTTTCTTTCTTTGTCTCTCTTTCTCATCTTTCGAGTTTTCTCGCTCCCTCTGGCACAATCTGTTTCATTCAGTAGGATGCCGCTCCATCTGGATTTGTTCAAGGGCCCAAATCAACTTGGGTTTTCCACTTTTTCAGGGATTTGGAGGTTCTGATTAGCCTCTTTGAGGATTTTGAATCTTATTCCAGAACCCTAATCAGGCAACTGTGGGGTTGGGGGGTAGGGAAGCAGGGTGTGGAATTCATCATCGCTGGGACGTTGACAATTGGTGACAGAGGCAGTAACACAAGGTGCAAGGCTAAAGTGACGGGCGGTTGGGGGCCTGAGAGGATGAAGATGAAGGATGGAAGTGGATTTGAATGGGCATTCCTAAAGCCCATCCAATAATGAAATGGGCTCTTTTTGTCAGGAGAGCCAGTCCACCGGTAGTGAGAGCCAGAGTATGGACACCTGGATCCCTGGCAGAGAACTGTGAAGCTAGATGTCTCTTGATCTCCTTTCTGACTCTTGTCTATAAAAGGCAAATTTTAAAAACAAAAAACAAAGCAAACAAACAAGCAGACAACTCTAAGCTATCTTGCCCGCCTAGAGAAGTCTTTAATTCTAACTCTGTCTCCTCAGCTACTGCACAAGTATAGCTTTGGCCAAGTTTCTTTCTTCTCCATCTCGGCTTCACTGTGTCTGAAGCAGAGGTGTGAGTGATCACATTCACTTCGTCTGCTTTGAAAAGTCCTCCATCTGTTGATCCAGGAAAGACCTCCCAAGCGCATCTAGTTATATGACTGTAGTATTTCAGAGCAGAGAAAGATCATAGAAACAAGCTCTATTTCTTCACAAATAATGAACTTGAGAACGCTTCGGTCCCGGTGTCACTTCATAGTGTCCAGTCATCTCACCAGCTCCCCCTTGTTAAATGGTCAGTCCTCTTAACAGTTGGGGCAAAGCTTGAAATAGAACACAGGTCTCATACTTCTTGTTCAGGGCTCTTTTCTCTTCTGCCTGCTGGGTCCACATGGCTCTGCCTCCAAGGACACCTGAGCTTGGTTCCCAATAAACCACGAAAGCCTTGTTCTTTCTGTGATAGCCAGGAAAGTAGCTGTCAGGATGATACCTTTCTCTCTTCCCCTCTCCTATATTCTCGCTTGCTCTGAGTGCAAACCTAGGTGAAGGAGAACAAGTCCGGCCTCTCCCGGTCACAGGCATAGTTACTGACTTCTCTCGGCATGGGACTTTAGTGCCTCCTTGATGTCTTTTAGAGTGGATAACCTGTATTAGTAAATATATTTCATGTCATGGGCCAATTTGGATCTATTTGCATTGTCTACTCATGTTCCAAGTCCAACTCTGGGTTTACTACAGAAGAGTGTTGGAACTAGTAGGAATGCTCACCATGGATGAGGAAAAACTGCAACTTCTGAGCTTGGTATCAAAGGCAGGTTGGCACACCTCTGAGAGGACATGTGTCCCCAGATCTGCAATGGTCCCACCCATATTTCCAAAACCAGCCACTTCTCCTTCTAACGAGCGTCCCTCCCCTCTCTTGCTACAGCCTGCAGCATGCTCAGGGCTTCCCTTGCCTTTGTGTGGTCATTAAAACGAGCGGTTTTTCTGGTGGAGAGAAAAAACTTTTTGAACACTTCAATCACCAATATGCAAATCAAAACCCAATTATAGAGACACCGACAGATCACGGGGCTTGCTGAAAATGTTCCCAATTCTGCAGGCATCTTCTACCTGCAGTTGTCAGTGCACTGTGTGTGGCAGCAAGTCTCCAAAGGTGGCATCCCAATCATTCTTCACTTCCCTGTACTTGTATATGTTTCTCTAATTGACACGAGGAGACAGAGTCTATTTCCACTCCTCTGATTCTGAGCTGGCCTGTGACTTGCTTGGACCCATAGAATTTGGCAAAAGTAACTTTTTGGAATTTCCAAGCCCGGGTCTTCAGAGGATTTGTAGCTTCTGCTTCCTCTCTCTTTGGAAGCCAGCTGGGATGTGAGGAGTCCAGCTCGCTTAAGCCCACAACGCTGTGAGGAAACCCAAGGTGGCCACGTGGAGGAGCACCAAGGCATCAGACACATGAATAAAATCTTCTTGGGTTTTCAGCCCAGCCCAGGCACTGGTGGAATGCAGGCAAGTGAATGACCCCAGACAATAGGTTATGGTCAGAACTGCCTGGCTGAGTCCTGCCCGAATTCCTGACCCAGAGAATCATGAAAAATCATAAATTATTGTCATTTTAAGCCACTAAGTTTTGGAGTGCTTTGCTACACATAAATAGATAACTGGAAATACTGTCTTCTGTGATCGTAGATGTGGCACAGTCCCGGTGGAGACCCTCACTTCTTTGACCGTCTTGTTTTGCTCTTGCCTGGGTAGGCTGGAGATTGCCTAGAGCAAGAAATGCTGCACAGGTGCAAGGTGAGTCCACCAGTCATCACAACTTCTTTAAAAAAGTCAGTCTACCACTGGTGTTTGTTGCTTTGGCTGCAAACCACCAATATAACTGCCTTGGTCCTCGGAATTGAGGGAATCACCCAGCTTTCTGGACTTTGTGTACCGAGGATGAGGACAGGGCTGGAATGGTAGGGCACAGCTTTGGAAAGGAACATTTGGGTCTGTTACGTTTCTTTGAAGCCCACTGCCTGATGTCTCTTTCAATCTTCATTTCCTTTGGTCCTTCACTTCTTAGGTGTGTGTGCCCCTCTAAGAGTGGTGCAGCTTCAATTACGTGCAGGTAATTTCTAGTTTAATGTCAGGGTCATTGTTTTGATCCGTCCTCCCAGAAAGTCTCATCATTCCCCTCCGAGCAGTTCTGGAGTAAAAGCTCTTCTTGTTATGTCAGTTCCCAGAGTCTGAACAGATCTCGTTCTAAGATCCAATGCTCTGTCCCTGCCCTCCATCATGCATTCTGCTGTCCTGAGGGCATTCTGAGCTCTTTTGTGTGCAGCTGACCCTCAAGAGTGAGTCCCCAAGAATTGCTGTGGTAGGTATCAGGCAGATAAACCTCCAATGGTTCAGTAACACTATTGTTTTTTTATTTTTTTGAGATAGGGTCTTACTGTGTCACCCAAGCTGGAGTACAGTGCTACAATCTCAGCTCATTGCAACCTCCACTTCCCGGGCTCAAGTGAATCTCCCACCTCAGCCTCCTGAATAGCTGGGACTACATGCAGGCATGACCATACCTACCCAATTTTTTAGTAGAGACAGGGTCCCACTATACTACCCAGGCTGGTGCCAAACTCCTGGGCTCAAGCAATTCTCCCTCCTTGACCTCCCAAAGTGCTGGGATTACAGGCGTGAGCCACTGCACCCGGCCCCATAACACTATTTTAAACAGTATTAGAAGGTGGCTAAAACTGAGAAGGAGAGAGCAAAAATATTTTACTAATATAAGCTCAAGAGTACTTATTCTAAACAAACCTAGTTTCTATCCATAGAAGGCTGGTTAAATAAACCACAATATTATCACATGATGGAATATTAACAGCTATAAAAAGAATGAGGAACTTTAAAAATATATTGATATGGAAAATTATCCAATGTATACTGCTACATGGTGGGGGAAAGGCTCAAAATGGTGTATATAGCATGCTTCCCTTTTGCCTAAAGGGGAAGAACAACAATAATGTCCATTTACATGTGTCCATATTTGCATAAAGAAATACCAAGAGAATACACGTGGCATTTTAACAACGATTACCTGTGGCAGAGGGGAGAGGGAAAAGGGTAGAGATGGCTGACATGGAGGATTGACATTAACTTTAAACTTCTTTATTGTTTTGATTTTTGAACCACACAAATTGCATTACCTAGTCCAAAACAATGTTGGGGGTGGAGAAAGGATTTGTACTTTGCCTAATTTGATTAAAGACCAGCACAAGAAGAAAACCCAGGCCGGGCGCGGTGGCTCATGTCTGTAATCCCAGCACTTTGGGAGGCCGAAGCGGACAGATCACGAGGTCAGGAGATCGAGACCATCCTGGCTAATACGGTGAAACCCCGAAACTCCGTCTCTACTAAAAATACAAAAAATTAGCCGGGCAAGGTGGCGGGCGCCTGTAGTCCCAGCTACTCGGGAGGCTGAGGCAAGAGAATGGCATGAACCCGGGAGGCAGAGCTTGCAGTGAGCCGAGATCATGCCACTGCACTCCAGCCTGGGCGAGAGAGCGAGACTCCATCTCAAAAAAAAAAAAAAAGAAAAAAAAGAAAAGAAAACCCAGCATCAGAAGGTTTGAATGGAATCATGCCTGTTTAATTTGCCTGGAATAACCCCAATATGAACAAACTTGAAAATAATATGAAGGAGGCTAGGCAAAGGGGAATGCTACATCACTGTTTCCAAGAATCCGAAGGATGTGTGCCTGAGGCGAGAGCTGGAAGAAACAGGCTTCTCTAACCTGAAGGATTACAGTAGTCTTGAAGACTTGTGAAAATGGGTTTCCCATCTGGCCTTGGAATCTCACACTCTGATTTATGTGAATTTTGTCTGACCTTCTGGACCCATGATTCCATGAAAGTTATTCCAGTGCAGATGCTCCTTGACAGGGAGAAAGAGGTCTCTAGCTGTGTTTCTGAGCATCCCAATCAAGGGTGCAGGGCAGTGGGTCAGAAGCTGTGCTCTGTGGTTCAGGGGGCTTGCAACTTGGGTATTAATCCTGGACATGGTGAAATCAATTGTACTCATTAAATTAGCATTCCTGTCCACTTTTTAGATAGATAATAACTTCTCGAGACCAGGGCATACACATCCTAACTCATTTCAGTTAGTACTTGTTGAATGAACGAATAAATATGAAATACACTTTATTTGCAAATTGTTTGAAAAAGTATTTGCGATAAGTATTCAAAATTTTTTATCTGAAGCAATGAAGGCTCTATCCAGGCATATCTGATACTGGAAAGATGATATTGTTGCCAGTAGAGGGCAGTGGTGCCTTTATCAATTAATAAAAGAGAGCGGGAGCGTGTGTGTGTGTGTGTGTGTGTGTGTGTGTGTGCGCGTGTGTGTGTGTGTGTGTGTGTGTGTGTGCGCGCTTGATTTTAAAAATCCAAACAATTAATGTATTATCAATTAATAAAAGAACATGCACACACACTCACACACCCACACACCTCTCTATTCTTTCTTTCCCAAATTAGCTTCTTCCTATTGTTTCATCAAGACAGAAGGACCTGTACATATACTTCAGTGATGGACAGTTGAAGTCATAGTCATTGACCACAAAGCCCCCTTGGCCAACTTGGTAAACCCACTGTGTGCTGGAATGAACTTGAATTCTACATCAATACCTTCTTAATAATACTCAGAAATTGTGGGGACTGGAAGATACCAACCTCCTTCCTTCTTCCCTCTCAGGGCCTCTGACCCACCCCTCTGGCTCCTACAGGGTCCACATCTAATCATGGGAGTCAGGGGTAGCCTCTGCAAGACCTGAGTTCTTCCCGAGTGGCGAAAGCAGGCAGGGACATGCAAGCGGCCATGACTGCAGGCTGCTCAAATATTTCAGGGTACAAAGAAGCAGCTGTCAAACCAGTGTGGCTCAGTGAGGGAGAAACAAGTCGGCCTGAAAATTACCTGTGCTGATTCCTGCCATAGAGGATTTCTCATCCCCCTGCAGCGCCTTGTACCCAACCTACCACGTTCAAATTAGCACCAGATGTTGTTGCCCTGAATTCCTTTCATCAAAAACTCTGGGAAATAAGACTTTCTGCTCTAGAGTAGTAAACTGGTGCTCCATAGACCTTGGGAAAGTCCTTCACCCTTGAGTTCTTCTGGATTTCGGTTACTCGATCTGATACATAGGACAATTAAATTCACCAATTCACCACTTCCAAACCTGTTGTGTGTGCACAGCCCCTGTGGTCTGCTAAGTGCCCTTGTTGGGTGCCTCCTGTGCTTGAAGGGCACATGTCAACAGATTGAGGAGCCGCATGGTGCCTAGCAGAATGCAAATGGTGGCCCACTAAGACCAAATGAATTCCAGAAAGTCAGGTATATGTAAAGTCAGATTAGACCTAAGCGGGTAGAGTATAGAATGGAATGTAATGAGGGAATGAAGGGGTGTCAGAAGGAAAGGGAGGATCGCTGCAGTATTCAAATAAAATATCTTAGTGCAACTCCTTGCAAAGTGCTTCCACGCCCACACCTCACTAAAACCTCAGGCTGGATGGTAATGTAGGCCAGGGTATGGTGCTCCCCATTTTAAAGGGAAATTGTTGCAAACACAGGTTAAGTGACCTCCCCACGTTTATACAACTCACTTATGTCAGAGCCAGCTCTCCTGGGTCTATCCTTTCTGTTTCTAGGAATGAGTAGAAGGTGCTTTTGGAAATGAATAAGATTTCGGTGTTTCACATAGCGAGGACACGAAGTTCAGTCTGGAGGATCCGGGAAAGGCCTTCAAAGCGGGAGGCCCCCACAGGCACACCAGATTGCCGCCAAGCACTGCCGGTGGGAAGGTGCTCGCTAGCGGTGAGCCCGGCTGTTACAGAGCTGAAAGGAAGAGAAGAAAAAGGAGAAGCCATCAGTCTCACTTTTCAGAGGTACAGATCAGGAGCTGTTTGGTGTTTAGGGTTCATTTTACTCCAACACTGCAAATAACTACAACCCTACATATACACTGAGTCCAGAAGAAATTACGCAAAGGAGTAGAGGGTACGAAGCAAGTGTCATCTACTGCCCTCCTCCTCCCCAGTAATGAAGATACCTCTCCTCTCCCTGGTGTTAGATGGGTCTTCACAAATAGTAATTATTGGGAGCCTATAGGATTACTGCTGAGAGCACTGGCTTATCGTTGACCTGAAAGAGGTGGAAGGAGAGGTGTACCCTGTGGCAGGAAGCCACTGTAAGTGCGGTCGCTACCACTGTCTGTGGCTGGTACAAATCTCTGTCCTGAAGATATTTTAGAAACATTGTGAGACACAGTTGACTGGGTATATTACTCCTCCCAGGCAAGAAATTACTGAAAATAATAATTATTATATTGTCAATACCTTGGTGTATTACATTTCATAGCTTAAAGTTTTCATACGCATCTTATCTTGCTTGATCCTCAACCATCTAGAATACATACAAGGCAGGATTTATTACTGTTCTTCTACAGACAAGGAAACTGAGACCTACGGAAGTGAAGTGGTTTGGCCAAGGTTTTGTAGCTGGTACATCACTGGGTGGAACTCAAACATAGGACTTCTGACTCCAAATAGTCCCAGTGACGTTGAGTAGTGTTGAGCGAAGGAAGGGCCCAGCTGCCACCGTGGGCCTCCAGCCCCTTTGGAGAGCCTCGTTGGATCCGGCTCCTAGGGAAAGGCAGTGCAGAGCTGTCTGTGTGCAGGCTGAGGCGCCTGGCAGAGCTCCTCATGATTTCAGGAATGTTGCTTGGCCTCTCCACTGGAGCATGAGGAAAAGGGAAGGGTTGAGTATGAGGGGTGGAGAGGGGTGCAGAAAAGAATGAAGAAAACGCATCAGACTGAGTGGTCTCAGAGTCCTGTTCTGACTGTACTGTAGCCTGGGGCAATCCCCTTCTCCCTGAGCCTCAGGTTCACCTTGTGTCGAATAAGGTGCTAAAGCAAAGGATTCTAAGGTCCCTCCTAGCTCTCAAGTGTTAGAATGATGACAGGCACACGTGTACATACAGTGTTGCAACCAGCTTCTGAATTGTAACATTAATTAATTCATTGAGTCATTAAGTAGCTATTGAACATCTATTATGTGCAAAGCAATGCTAGTGCTTGATAATGGATTAAAGGTGAGCATAGGCTAGATGCAAATTTGGCTTTCAATATAAACCAAGATATTAATATTAGTATATCAAGCTGTATATACCAAGAAGAGGGTTGAAAATTTGGAATAGGCTATCAATGATTTGGGCTTGCAGGAAACACTGAATCTCCACATATCCCAGCTATTACTAAGCTAACAGGGCGTGTCCTGTTGTACATTAGCTGAACCTAGCTATCTAGAAACACGTGAAAACGTGGTGAAACCAAATGCACAGGTTCAATGAATGATTTCACCTGCCCAATTCTTCAGCAATGGCTGGATTTGCCCTTAAGATATAGATCATCCTAAGAGATACCATGTAATCTGAGCATTCTCCTGCATTAATGTAGCTGAGTGGCTGGAGAAGAGAAGGGGTTAATAAATGGTAGTTTGCTGAGAAACGATGATTTTATGAGGCCTGGCAGGGTAAACATCTCTCCTGCCCACTTCTGCCTGGTGGCACTGTGGAATGAGACACTTCCTCCTACTTTCCAATTGCATCTGTCCTCCTAATCCCACCATGTGGCCAGGGTTAAGGGTAGGAGCCAGGAAGGAGAGCCAGCTCACCTAAGACACAGAGAGAAGAAGCCAATTGTCCTGGCCCACACAGGAAATCAGAGGCGGGGGCCACAGCCAGCCCTGGAATTCATGAGCTCCAGGCTTTGCTTCCAGACAGATGTTTGTGTTTCCTCCAATGTTTGTTTAATGCTAGAAACATTTCAGTAGAAACCAGAGAGCTGGCTTCTCTGAAGCTCACCTGTTGCTTTGGAATGTATTTATTTGTACCTGGGGCCCCCTCTCAGCAGACTGTTCCTTTCCTACAGCCAGAAGGCTGATGTGCTCACGTCACTGTCTCCACAGCAACTGACTGTGATATTACAAACAGCAGATTGTGCCTGGAGGTAGACAGCAAATGGCCTGAGCAGGTAAAGTGGGCCAAATAAACTTCCTGTTTCCAGGCAAAGGTCTCAAAGAACAGTGAAACGTTCCCTCACCCTCCCACCCCCAGACATGCTCTTCTCCAAAGAAACAAATATCTCACAAATTGTGGTCTTGTTTTTTTTTCCTCTCATTATTCTTGCAAAGGGAGGCAAAAGCATTCCTGCTTTCCTTACTGATTACCCCCACCCCATATCTCTGCCTCTAATTTACTCATAATGAATTAAAAACAAAGAAGGAACTCTTGCTCCTCTTGGCATGGTTATGACCTTGGTATTTAAATATGCATTGTGGTCATGGTGGTAGCGAATCATTGCGGGTCTACATTGCGTTGTCCTCAAAGGAAAAGAAAAAAAGGAAAACTGAACTAATGGAAAACCATGCCTCCACTAGTCAACACATCTATTTACCATGAAGCCCAGGGTGGCAGGGCCCTCCTCATAGTTTGACTCCAGTGTCCCTGACAGCGTGACCACCAGTTTCTGGTGATCACCAAGCTACTCCACTGCCACTCACTTTCATTTGCTCTGTGATGTTTTCCACATCACTAAGCTTGGAGCAACCTCTCGCACCATGACATTCTTCTAGGTCTCGGGAAATAGAGTCATGCATCTCAGAGGAAGTGGATATGACCAGAAGGCATATGCCAATCCAAGCTCTCCCCTTGTCTCCCTGACACCACCTACCTATGACTTCTAAGTCCTCTGCCAGGGCATGGCCTCAGCTGGCTGAACATTCTCAGTTGAGCTTTTGAGACTTCAACTCCAAGGCGCTCAAGGAACTGAGCTAAGATGTTGCAGTACCAACTCAAATCTAAGTCCGTCTAACTCAGAAACTGAGTGCTTACCTTGTCTTCTTCCTTTAGCTTTAGATGATTAAAACATCCCTCAAAACACCTGTATTTCCTACAGAATACACTCTTGCCTATAGCCAACACCTCTAATATCCATATTCTTGGGAGGGGGTGTTTAGTCATCACACTGCAAAGATGGGGACATCTTACAATCGGTTTGGAGAAAGAGCGAACCCGAAGAAGGCATTTCTGTCCCCAACAGTCCTGCATGTCTGACTCTTTCCCATCCTGCAAGACCACAGAGGCCACCTGCTCCACAAAACACACCTGGTAAAGACCTCTTCTCCCTCTGCAGACCCATAACACCTTATCCAAACTTCATGTTCACAGCTAAATGTCACCTTACCTTCCCTATTAGACCTTATAAGCTACTTAAGAACAGAGTCTATGTCTGATCATCTTTTCATCCTCTTTTGCCTTGAACATAATAGCTGCTTAATAAATTAGGGTAAATGAATAAATGTCAATAATGCAATGGACTGTGTGTGTCTTCATTACCTGGACTATTTCCACCCACTCTCTCCTTTTACTTCTTAAATGGATCTTATGCCTGCCTTCAACACCTGAAGCGGCCATTTTATACCCAGCTGTACTGTAAGCCTCCTCTCCCCACCATAGCCTAGCCAAACTTTCAGTTATTGCTTATTATCCTAGGTGAGGCATGGGGGTTAATGCCACCCAAGCAGTTTCTTGTGGGCAGTGACCTCCCCAAACAGGTATTTATTCTATTTTTCAGTCAATACAAACAGAGACCTTTATTTTATTTTTCATTTTAAAAGTTGAGGTCTCGCTCTGTTGCCCAGGCTGGAGTGCAGTGGCATGATCATTGCTCACTGCTGCCTTGAACTCCTGGGCTCAAGTGATCCTCCCACCTCAGCTTCCCCAGTAGCTGGAACTACGGGTGCACACCACCATGCCTGGCTAATAAGAGATCCCTTTTTGAGATCTTAGGATTCTAGAAACTATCTTTGAATCTTAGGCAAGAGATCTCCTCTTCCAAGATTACTTGATCTTTTCTTCCACACAAATCAAAGTTTTGCCTAATCTAGCATATCTCTAGAACTATTTCCTACTATACGCACCACAAACTGTCTACTTGTAAGAATTAGTTTTAGCTTCGGCTACAAGTGACAGAAACTCAAAATTCACGGTCTTCAACAAGATGGAAATTTATTTCTTCAACTCATAGAAAAATTCTGAAGGAGATAGCATGGGGGGTACCAGGGAAGCTCCCAAAGGTCATCAGGGCCCCGGATCCTTCTATCTGGCCTGCTATTCTCAGCACTTGTCCCCTACCTCATGGATCAGTAAGGCTGCTTGAGCTCCACCTTTCATGCTAGCAGTCCACCAGCAGAAACAAGGAAGTAGTGAAGGATCTACCTCTTCCCTTTAAGAATGGTTTCCTAGAACATAGCCACAACACTTCCCCTAAATTCCACTGGCCACAGTGGAGGCTAATAAATGTCGCCTTTATTCTGCTTAGGTTGTAAATCCTGAAACTAAGGATTCTGTTTCTTTTTTTATTTTTTGAAATGGAATCTCGCTCAGTCGCCCAGGCTGGAGTGCAGTGGCGTGATCTCCTTTCACTGTAAGCTCCGCCTCCCAGGTTCACGCCATTCTCCTGCCTCAGTCTCCCAAGTAGCTGGGACTACAGGCTCCTGCCACCACACCCGGCTAATTTTTTTGTATTTTTAGTAAAGACGGGGTTTCACCGTGTTAGCCAGGATGGTATCGATTTCCTGACCTCGTGATCCGCCCACCTCAGCCTCCCAAAGTGCTGGGATTACAGGCCTGAGCCACCGCGCCTGACCTAGGATTCTGTTTCTAAGGAAGAGAGCAACAACAGATACTAGGGGCAACTGGCAGACCTGACCTGACTTTTTGCCCTGAATGGTTAATTTTCCGACTCTGAGGGACGAGTTTCCTTGTTCCTCAATGGTCAGGGTAGGCAGAATATCTGTCTACCTTTGCTTCTCATAAAGAGCTTAGATAGGTTTGGGGGACTCTAAGGTATGGCAGGGTCAGATGACTTTCCCACCACACAAATAAAGCCCAGACAGGAATGACACACAGCTGTCCCGACTCTCTCTTGAGGAGGCTCAGCTGGGTCTGAGTCAGGAGCAGAGACCATCCCTCTCACTGCGCTGATGAATGCCAGGAAAAAGAGAGGCGTGGGAGTCCTGGCCAAAAGCAACCTCAGGAAGCTGAAGATAAGAAATCTGTGCCCAGTGGCACTGGGCTCCGGTGTGCTCATTCCAGCCACAGCACAGGGACCTGCAGCAGGCTTCCCTGGTGCCATCTTGCCTTTCAGGGCACCATCATCCTCTCAGGGCAAGAACAGCACCTCCTGGACTCGCCAACTGCCCCCACATAGCATCACAGGCTCCTGCCACCTGGCAGGTAGCTTGGGACCATGAGAGGCAAACCACGTGACTGCACCCATTCTTGGGGGCCCTGGGCTTCCAGGCAAGCCAATCCCTGTCTGGGCTGGTAGCTGCGTGCAGGCTTTCCTGTTATCGTCTTGAATCTGGCCCGGCCCCTCCAGCTCTAACGCTGCCTATCTGAGTGGGGCCTGCCCTCCCACTAATGTTTTCTCCTCCACAGGGCCTCGGGAAAGGTATTTGGGCTGGCAGTTTGCCTGTTTCCTCTCCCAGGGTGCCCGGGCCTCTGAACATCCCACAGACTGTGGGGTGATGGTTCCAGCTTTGAAACATCTTGTACACATAGGGTGCAGTACCGTGGGGAGGCTAGGATATGCCAGCTGCAGGACTACCTTGGGCTGGAAGGCAGGGTGCCTGGGTTCTATTCAGGGTTGATGGCCCCATAAGACAAGAGGGACACTATCTTACCTAAGATGCCCTTCTGGGGAACAGGGTGGTACCTATTCAGTGGGGTATATGGAAGCTCTCCAGGTATCTGCCCTTCAAATGAATTCTCCCTTCCACGAGCAAGATGACCACCTCCTGTCTTCAGACAAGTAAATTATTCTTATTACCATTTCACAGGTGAGGCTGTTAAGGCCCAACTATGAGGACAGGGTACAATTTCCCATTCCGTCTATATATCCTTCACAGCTAATACAACCTCCCTAAAGGGGACACTGGGACCACTGCCAAGTCCACCACTAGTGCTGGATCTGCAATGTCGAATTCTCCTTTTTTTCTAAAAAGTCCAGAGTCACAGGTTTAACCTTTAAGGAGAGTTAACCTTCTTCATTATCAAGCAGAGTCACTGTTCCCCTCCTCCTCCTCCTTCTTCTCCTTTTCTTCTTCTTCTTCCTGAAAATGCTTTTCTTTAAAAATGAAATATTCTGCCACAGGCCTGAAGTCTTCTATCCTTTCCCCATGTCCTGCTCCCCACTCTTCTCCCCAAAGGAAACACCATTGCCAGTTTGGAGTGTGTCTTCCTGGTTTCCATCCACACAGCCACCCATGGATGTACATGAAGGGTCCTCTTTTCCCTACAAGGTGATGGGTCTAGAGAAATGGTTTTTTTGGTTTTGTTTTGTTTTGTTTTTTTTGAGATGGAGTCTCACACTGTCGCCCAGGCTGGAGTGCAGTGGCGCGATCTCGGCTCACTGCAAGCTCCACCTCCCAGGTTCATGCCATTCTCCTGCCTCAGCCTTCCATGTAGCTGGGACTGCAGGCGCCTGCCACTACACCTGGCTAATTTTTTTATTTTTTATTCTTGTATTTTTAGTAGAGGCGGGGTTTCACCGTGTTAGCCAGGATGGTCTCGATCTCCTGACCTCGTGATCCACCCACCTCGGCCTCCCAAAGTGCTGGGATTACAGGTGTGAGCCACCGCACCCAGCCAAGAAATGGTTTTGATGGCACACTCTTTGCACCAGATATAGACAGTTTTTTCCCTCTTCCCTTCTCTCCTCAAAGAATCCTCTAACAACGGGTTCACTGCAATCCTTACTCTACTCTAATTGCGTTCTCTCTTTCACCATCCTCTGCACACCCCAAACAAAGGGGCCCTGGGAGAGGCAGCCCTGGTGAGGAGAATAAGCAGGCAGCAGTCCGGTGGCTGGGGAGGAAGCCTTTCCCGGGCAGTGGCAGAGAACCACAGAGGACTGAGCTCCTGCAAAATGATCTCCAGGGACGAGGCATCATGGGAATGCTCCCAGCTGGCTTTGGAGACATTGTCCCAGGCTGGAGAAGGACTGAACAACCCTTCTTTCCAGACAGGCACTATGAGATGTGGAAAAGTGAATTTGCTTGAGGATATTCTCACTTCCATACCAGTTAGGATCTTGCCAGACTCTGCAGAGAAATTGCCTGCTATGGAACCCGGTATGATTGAGCCTCTCTTCCGGTTTTAGGAAAATAAGGTGAAAGAGATCGTTAATGGTTAGCATCAGAATGCCCAGGTTCTGCTCTTCTCGCACAGCTAATTTTTGCTTTTTTTTGTAGAGATGGGGTTTCACCATGTTGCCCAGGCTGGTCTCAAACTCCTGAGCTCACGCAATCCACCTGCCTGGGGTCCCCAAAGTGCTGGGATTACAGGCGTGAGCCACCATGCACAGCCAAGATTTCTATATTTAAAAGATTCATATTCTAGAAGGAAAGAGCTAGAAATTAAAGTAGCAGCACACAATGGAAAAAGCCTTACATTCAAATCCTGACTCTTCTACTTACCAACTGTCCTCCCGGGGCAGGTTTGTTTATATCTCCAGGTCTCGCATCCTTTCCTATTTTAAACTAATTTAACTGATCTTGCAAAGTTGTTCCGAGGAATGAATGAAATAACACTCACAAAAGGAGCTAGTTTGGTACCTCTCACATCATGAGCATTTAGTAAATAGTGATTTCAGAACCTGTTTTGTTTTGTTTTCTTTCTTTTTTTTTTTTTTTTTGAGATGGAGTCTCACTCTGTGGCCCATGCCGGAGTACAGTTGCGCGATCATGGCTCACTGCAACCTCCGCCTCCTGGGCTCAAGCGATTCTCCTGCCTCAGGCTCCCCAGTAGCTGGGACTATAGGCGTGTGCCACCACGCCTGAGTAATTTTTTGTATTTTTAGTAGAGGTGGGGTTTCACCATGTTGGCCGAGCTGGTCTCAAATTCTTGACCTCAGGTGATCCACCCGCCTCAGCCTCCCAAAATGCTGGGATTACAGGCGTGAGCCACCGTGCCCAGCCACCTGTTTTGTTTTCTTTGAGAGAGGCATTGTCTTCCTCCAATTCGTTTAATCCAGTGGACGTTATGCACTTAAAAAAAAAATGGAATTATTTCTCCACTCCGAGTCTATGAACTGTCAAAACCCCAATCTCAGTGACAGGTTGGAAGATACTAAAAAATGTTTATAACAATGGTTCATTGAGAAAGCACTGAAAATGAAATGGACAGCTGAGGCAATTTTCCAGATAATCCCCACCCCAAATCGGGTAATGCCTGGCCTGATTGATTGGGACAGTTGCCTCAGGTCTCTGCTCCATCTTGCCCTCTGCAGCCTAGTTGTTTCATAAATAGTTTAATTAAAAATATATATATATATATAATGTCGATTCATTACGTATTTTAGACTGTATCAGGTAGCTCAAAGATTCTCTCTTTGAAGAACAGGAAATGGTTGTATCTGTTACTCAAATGCTAATTTGTAATAGAAGTCCCCAACAATAATCATAATATCATCACTAACAATTGTCTTTGCAAAAGCCAAAAATGAAGCCCTGTCTATTGCCTTGTTTTTACTGTGTTTCTAATGAAGGGCCCAAGGGCGTATATGAGTACTACCAATCTGCAAGGAGAAAAGTGAAGCTCAGCGAGGTTACCAGAGTGGTCGAAGGACACACAGCGAAGCTATGTTCAAATGTGAACCACGATTCAAAGCTCCAGATCCCCCAAGAACCATTCTCAGGTGTGTTTAAAGAAGTTTAGAGTCCTCTCCTCTTCCTTCAGGGTGGGTCCAGCCTCAGGAGAGCCAGCTCAAAGCCTGACCCTGGTATAAGTTCAGGAATGCTGGAGGACCACACTTGCCCCCTCTTTACCCGCTTCAGCCAAAAGAATTCCTCCCACTTAGATACCTGAAGTGATTCACTCCTTGGAGGGCTTCCAATCACAGGTCCAAAGATGATCTGGGGCTGGTTGCATCAAACCCACTGAGTCAGCCTTGGGTGGAACCCAGGGATTCATATTTATTAAAAGCTGCCCAGGTGACACACAGCTAGATTTTAGAACCATGGCTTTAAAATTGAGCCTTGCCTTCCCAGCTATCCTAATTTGAAAAGGCAGGACTCCTAGGAGGAATGAGCCGTGAACTGGACAGAACCTAAATGCAAAATTTCCCTAGTCTTGAGAGAAGTGCTCCCTGATCAAATCTGTTCAGCCATGCCAATGATACTTTTTGCCTTCTTGGAGATCCACCGTTCATATCAGCATAGTAAAAGCTCTTATAATTCTTAATAAAACCTGGTTGGCAGAGCATTTCCAAAACATATTTGATATAGAAACTTTCCCCCTTCACATTTGTTAATATTCCATAGGACACACCTTGAGGAGTGCTGACATTGTGTAAACCACTTTAGCAGCTTTTCCTCTGGGTAACCTGGAAAAGTAAGAGGACACAGGAGCAGGAAAAGTGTGAAAAGGCTAAACAATATTACCAAGAAAAAGCATCCTTGTGTTTTGTTTTGTTTTGAGATGGAATCTCTGTTGTCCAGGTTGGAGCCCAGTGACATGATCTCTGCTCACTGCAACCTCCGCTTCCCTAGTTCAAGTGATTCTCCTACCTTAGCCTCCCGAGCAGCTGGGATTACAGGCACGCGCCACCACACCCAGCTAATTGTTTGTATTTTCAGTAGAGATGGGGTTTCACCATGTTGGCCAGGCTGGTCTTGAACTCCTGACCTCAGATGATCCACCCGCCTAGGCCTCCCAAAATGCTGGGATTACAGGCGTGAGCCACCACACCCAGCCAAAAGCATTCTGTTTTATAGTTGCACAGCTCAATTTTTTTTTTTTTTTGAGACGGAGTCTCACTCTGACACCCAGGCTGGAGTGCAGTGGTGCGATCTCGGCTCACTGCAACCTCCGCTTCCCGAGTTCAAGCAATTCTCTGCCTCAGCCTCCAGAGTAGCTGGGATTAAGGTGCCTGCCACCATATCCAGCAAATTTTTGTATTTTTAGTAGACAGGGTTTCACCATCTTGGCCAGGCTGGTCTTGAACACCTGACCTCATGATCCACCTGCCTCAGCCTCCCAAAGTGCTGGGATTACAGGTGTGAGCCACTGCGCCCCGCCGGAAACAGCTCAATTTTAAGGTTTTATGCGATACTGTGTAGAAAAATCCCACTGACGTGAATGCAAACTTTATATATTTTCCTAATAAAGTGAGTCTTTATACATCAAAATTATTTCTCTATTAGAAAAGTAATATGCAATTTTAAGTGGCTTTAGAGTTTACAAAGTCCTCAATATGTTGATATAATTCTTGTAGGTATTAAAATGAGTATTAATAGTTTTATTTTATGACAAGAATACTGACATTCAGTAAGCTTAAACAACTCATTTGAGAACTGAAAGGGGCTCAAAAACAAGCTAGTCCAATGGCTCCTAAGCCTAACGCAGAAAATTCAGTGCCCTTGTTAACATCGTAGGTTCCTAGAAATTCTGCTTCTGTAGGACTTGAGAAGGCACAGGAACCTATCCATTTTTGTTTTCGTTTTTTGAGACAGGGTCTCACTCTGTTGCCCAGGCTGGAGTGCATTGCCATTGCAGCTCACTGCAGCCTCAACCTCTCAGGCTCAGGTGATCCTCCTACCTACCCAGCCACCCAAGTAGCTGGGCCTACAGGCATGCGTCACCATGCCTGGCTAATTTTTGTATTTTTAGTAAAGATGGGGTTTTGCCAAGTTGCCCAGGCTGGTCTTGAACTCCTGAACTCAGGCAATCCACCTGCCTTGGACTCCCAAAGTGCTGGAATTACGGGCCTGAGCCACTGTGCCTGGCTGGAACCTATCCTTTTAATTAACCAGGTGACTCTGATACTGCCTGTCAGTAGACCTACGTTTGGGTCTAATCCTCTCTTTTTGCATTGAGAAACCTAAGGCCCAGAAAGTTAAACTGAAGGACCTGAAATCACAGAGCCAGGACTCAAACATAGATCGTTCTCATTCTAAGTGTACTTCTATAGCCCCTGAATCCTTAATGCCTCACACTGGAGCCAGGAAAGTCATGATGGCTCATGGAGGTCCATGGAAAATATTCAATTAGCACATCTGGAGGTAAGACATAAAGGCACCTGAAGAGTCAGCTAATCTTTACAAACTGTAGGAGCCACATCTGTCCAATATTCCTATGACAACATCAGGAGGTAGATCAAATCGTTTTCCTATATGAACAAAGTAAAATTCTCACATTTGACATGTAATTATTTTCCTTCTAAAGCTGACTTGGTCTATCAAAATCTGCCTCCACACAAACCTTTCAGAAATCCCTCCTAGAATCCTCCAGCGCAACTCCTAACTCTTCCTTGGATCTCACCCCTCTTCAGCAGCTGTGTATCCAGTTGCCCTTGATGCGTTTTTGCTGACAGGTTGACTGCAAACGTTTTTTGAGACCTGTTCATAAGGTCAGAGGTCATAAGGACTTGTGGAGTCTCCAGCCTTCTCTACAGGTACAATTGTGTCTTTTCATTACTCTGGATTGGCCCCCACTGGGTCTATACAATGTTAATAAATGTTGTCGGCCAGGCGTGGTGGATCACGCCTGTAATGCCAGCACTTTGGGAGGCTGAGGCAGGCGGATCACTTAAGGTCAGGAGTTTGGGACAAGCCTGGTCAAAATGGCAAAATCCCGTCTCTACTAAAAACACAAAGATTAGCCAGGCGTGGTGGCAGGTATCTGCAATCCCAGCTACTCAGTAGGCTGAGGCAGGAGAATCACCAGAACCTGGGAGGCAAAGGTTGCAGTGAGCCGAGGTTGCACCACTGCACTCCAGCCTGGGCAACAGAGTGAGACTACATCTCAAAACAACAAAACAACAACAACAACAACAACAAACAATATTAATAAATGTTGTCAGCTGTAGAAGAAAAAAACTCTGGCTGAGAGACAGGAACCCTAGATCAGATCCCTGCTCTGCCACTAACTCACCGGCTGCCTTCAGGCAGGTAATTTCAACACTTTGTGCTTCAATGTCCTCATCAATAATTGAGTGAATAAGACTAGATCGCTATTTCCCAAGGCATGTTCCAAAGGACGGTTGCTAAGGAGGCTGATGGCTATTGTAAGAAAACAGCACTCTCTGGTTAAGGTGGCTGGTGCAGGACATCTCAGAGCCTTTCATGTGCATTCTGAATCTCCACTGGGGGCTCGGCTGACACAGAACCCTTTTTTAGGAGGAATCTCATTAGGTTAATGTTCTACAAAACTCACTTGGCCAGAGGCTGAAAAGAATGAGCTCCAGGGTCGCTTACAGGATAAAGAGATGTGAATAGCAGAGTAAGCACTGGACAGGAGTTGGGAGACGGGTTCAAAACTCTTCCACTTACAAACTATATGATGGTAGTAAGCACATCAACCTGCCCGAGGCTCAGTTTCCTCATTGTACCTCACAGGATTGTGGTGAAGGTAATGCATAAATGCCAAATGCATGCTTTGAATAAAATAAGTGCTTAACTTCTATCAGAACTTGGCTATCTTGCTATCTGGCATTCAATTTTATCAGTAGCTTTATCAACAGCTCCATTGGATTTCCTTCTGAAACAGTTCTATGCGTCCAACCCTAAACTATATCCTTTTTTTTTTTTTTTTTTTTGAGACAGAGTCTTGCTCTGTCACCCAGGCAGGCTGGAGTGCAATGGCACGATCTCAGCTCACTGCAACCTCCACCTCCCAAGTTCAAGCGATTGTGCTGCCTCAGCCTCCCGAGTAGCTGCGACTACAGGTGCCTGCCACCACGCCTGGCTAATTTTTGTATTTTTTGTAGAGATGGGGTTTCACCGTGTTAGCCAGGATGGTCTTGATCTCCTGACCTCATGATCCGCCTGCCTCAGCCTCCCAAAGTGCTGTGATTACAAGCATGAGCCACTGTGCCCAGCCAACTGTATACTTTTTTTTTTTTTTTTTAGGCAGAGTCTCATTCTGTCGCCAAGGCCGGAGTGCAGTGGCGCAATCTTGGCTCACTGCGAGCTCCGCCTCCCGGGTTCACGCCATTCTCCTGCCTCAGCCTCCCGAGTAGCTGGGACTACAGGCGCCCGCCACCATGCCCGGCTAATTTTTTTTTTTTTGAGACGTAGTTTTGCTCTTATTGCCCAGGCTGGAGTGCAGTGGTGCAATCTCGGTTCAGTGCAACCTCCGCCTTCCACTTTCAAGCGATTCTCCTGCCTCAGCCTCCCAAGTAGCTGGGATTACAGGTGCCCGCCACCACGCCCAGCTAATTTTTTTGTATTTTTAGTAGAGACAGGGTTTCACTGTGTTAGCCAGGATGGTCTCGATCTCCCGACCTCGTGATCTGCTTGCCTCGGCCTCCCAAAATGCTGTGATTGCAGTCGTGAGCCACCGCGCCTGGCCATACATTTTAAGAAGAGTTCTGCAAACAGCCCCGACCATTCACTCAACCTGCCCGAGACCTTTGTGCTCCCTTTCCTTCACTCATTCTCTAGCAGGAAGGTATTATAACCAGACCTGGTGTTTAACATAGCCAGGTATGTGACTGAACTTCAGGCTTGAGAGTTTGTGCACCACAGCCCTAGAGCTCCTCCAACAGAGGTGGGTACCTTGGGAAGTTTGCTGGGAAGACTTCAGTCGGCTGATGAGTGGTTTTAGGCAGTGAGTGGAACAGACTGTTTCCAACACACAGCGGAGCCCACTCAAGCCTCAGGAATGTTATAACCTTTCCTCACCGGAAGTCAGGTGTTTGTCTAGCTTGACCCAGGTCAAGGCCTGCTTGGACTGAATACAGCCAGTCTTTTCCCCCAGCTGAGCCTATCTGTTTTGACCCAGTCAGGGCCAGGAGTCACAGGAGATAGAGGCTGAAGGTTAATGATAGTGGTAGAAGGTAGATTTCTTGTGCAATTTGCATTCAATGAAGAGCCAGAAAAAGTGACTTGATTAATAGGATATCAACATGGGTTGTGGGGAGCCAAGACCCCAGTACTTGGGATAGAAATTCTATGGTTCTGAACCCAAGGATTTTGATGCTTTCTTCATCAAACAATGAGCAATGCCAGGCACAATTCTAAGAGCCTTACATGTGTTAAGTCCTTCAATCCTCACTATTCTGTGAGGTAGGTTCCATTATTATCCTTTGTATATGCACAGAGAGGTTAACTAACTTGGTTAAATTTCCATACCTATTTAGTGGTGACTTTGCTGAATTCAGGTTCTAGAACCTGTGATGCTATCCACCTTACTAGATCGCTTCTTTAAAGTTAAATAAGGGCCTCACTCTGAAGTCCCTAATTGAGCTGTGAAGAGCAGTTTCATTCAAGCTAGTATTTCATAAAGCAAGGCAGCATGACCTTGCAAAGAACACAGGCCAAGAAACCAGAAATTGGGACCCAAGCATGCCACCCACCTAAATTCCACTCAGATCAATGCTCCTCTGGTTGTTTTACTTCCTGGACTTCCCTCCCCTAAGGGCACAGCACTCTCACCAAACCTGAGATTTCACACACAAGCGGCCTGCTTAGCAGGTACCATCTCCACCAAAACACGTATTTGAAGAGCTGTAACCTCAGCTCCATCTTCCTGGTATCCTTCCTTCCTAACCTTAGAAGGTACAAAGAGGAGGGCCAGGCACAATGGCTCATGCTGGTAATCCCAGCACTTTGGGAGGCCAAGGTGGGCAGATCCCTTGAGTCCAGGAGTTCGAGACCAGCCTTGGCAACATGGTGAAAACCCATCTCTATAAAAAATGCAGAAATTAGCTGGGTGTGGTGGCACATGGCTGTAGTCCCAGCTACTTGGCAGAAAGCTGAAGTGGGAGGATCACTTGAGCCTGGGAGGTTGAGGCTGCGGTGAGCCAAGATCGAGCCACTGCACTGCAGCCTGAGTGACAAAGAAAGACCCTGTCTCAAAAAAAAAAAAAAAAAGAAGAAGAAGAAGAAGGTACAAAGGGGAGGGATGCAACTTGGAGAGGTGAGAGTCCAGTTCATGTGACACGACTGTTTATTTTTTCACTGAGTCAACAATTATTTTATAAGTGCCTCCTGCAGGACTGGCACTGCTGGGCACTCAAGGGACCAAGGTTAGTCAGATCAAGATAGTTCCCTTTAGCAGCTCCCAGACTAGTAAGAGAGAAAAGAGCTGTGCAATCATGGGAATATGATAGACAGGGTGTTCAGTGCTCCATGAGGCACAAGAAAGCTCTATAGGACTTGGGAGAGGAGTAGCTGGCTAGAGGAATCACAGAAGGCTTCCTGGAGGAAGTGGCTTTGAGCTTCTGCCATCTCCATGCAGCTACTCCAAGCTCCAGAGCCAGCCATGGAGCACTCCCGGAACTCTTTGCAGGATCCATCTCAAAGTTCTGACTGCCAGCAGAGAAACAACACTGGTAGGCTGAACTGGCCCAGGGCCCTGCCAGCCACATTCTCCCTCCACTTATTCCAAGGAAACTCAGATTTTCCTGAATGCATTTTTTGCTTTAAAGTGGCAAAGGTTGGGGAGTTGGGAGTGGGCTGGGGATAGCTTCACAAGTTAATCCACTAATATTTCGCCTGCTTCTTCTCTGTGTTGCCAGGCCCAGCCCCTAGGAGAAAGCCTAACTGCAGTAAAGGAGTCCTGGAGACAGGACAAGAATGAAGTCAATGAAGCATAGCAGGAGTGGAGATAAAGGCGCTTTCTTGGGCCTCACTGCCCTGGGGTGACTTGTCCAGTTAATTTTTTTACCCCCTCCTCTCTCTTTCTTCCCCCTCACTCTGCTGACTCTAAAGGCCCTGGGAAGATGTGTGATCATGTTTATATGAGATTGTCTTAGGAGATTGCCAGAAGGCCTGTTTCTCTAGTTGTATTTGCCTTCTTGTGCTCCTGCAAGAAGACACAGAGATAGAGGATTACGTTGCCCTGTGACTCAGATGGAGGGGTAAGGGGCAGAGGCAGACACAGAGAGGGTGAGAGGCATAGTGAAGACCACACAGCAAGCTGCTACCCACATCCCTAAGAAGCATCCGAACCCCCAGAAGTTCTAATAAACATTATCCCCATTGCTGATGGTTAATTTTTCCCAATCATTCATCCATTTCTCCATTCCATAGAAATTTATTGAATTACAGATGCAACAAAATAAAAGTCTGGGTGTGGTGGCTCATGCCTATAATCCCAGCACTTTGGGAGGCCCAGGTGGAAGAATCTCTTGAGCCCAGGAGCTTGAGACCAGCCTGGGCAAACTAGGCAAGACCCCATCTCTACAAAAAAATTAAAAGTTTAAGTTTTGCCAATGGCCATAGCTTATTCTCAAATATTAATCTCCCTAAAAACTGTAACACAAAAAGGGAAAGTCTTGATACATTTTTAGGTTTAATTCCATTTGTTTCAGGGGATGGTTTGTATGTGCCTGGTTCAGCTCCTTACAACGCTGTGAAATTCCATAATCACTCAATTGATTTATTCTTAGAGAACAGATGTCCACATATATTTGCTGCCATTAGCAATGTATTTATTCATTTATTCATTCATTCATTTGGAAAACATTGTTCAAATACTTCATGCTACTGAGTTCATTCTGGTGGGGACAGCAGAGTTAGTGATGGGGAGGTGGACACACAGGTGGCCCCAAAACAGAGAATTAACGCTCCTTCATTGTCTAGCACTTGATATCTGCATCTTGTTGGAGTTCCCCTCAAGCCCTATGAGGTAGTGCTATGGGCCTTTTTGTACAGAGGGAAAAACGTGGAGACTCAGAGAGTTTAGATAACTGTACCAGGGCCCCATAGCTGCAAGCAAGAAGCAGACACACCCTAATAGATTCCCACACAAAGCAGGCACGTGAACACTGCTGAAGGAAGAAGAGGAGGAATCAACGACCTATGCTCATCTGCTGAACATCTCTCTAAGAGCACAGACCCCCGCCTATGGACCAGGGGCAACCATTCAAGGTCTTTACAGAGTTAGGAATGAAGTTATCTGACCCAAGGCAGGAAGATAAGGATGTTGTAACCGTTCACTATGGTGTGCTCCTTTCAAAGGCTTCTTCATCATCCCTGGAGGGGGATTTGTACGAACTCTCAGGGTTGGAAGAGGAAGGGGGCAGCTAGAGAGAGTGCACCTTGGTGGGTGAAATGGAAGCAGCGATTGCATGCACCACAGCTCGCTTCTTTGTAACCAAGGCAGAATGGAAGAGGAAGGCCTTTGGAATAACTTTCCTAAATAAGCCAACCAGGCCATTTAGGTGAAGGTGGGGGTGGGGGACACAACGTGACTTAAGTGGGTGGCAGTAGCAGAGGTGACAAAGAGGAAATAGCCCCCTGGCCTTGGCCCCAGGTTTCAGGATGAATGAGGCCTCTCCCAGCGACCTGAAGGTCACCCCAGGGCATGTCCCAAGACCTTGTACAGACAAGGCTTCTGATTACTCATTAGCCAGCCTGGGGACTGGCCTCCATGTTGCTGTCCTTGGCCATAAACAGATGAAAGCCTCAGCCGCCAGCTCGGGGCAGGCAGGCCTGATAGTCTAGTAGCTATCTCAGCCCCTGGAATTATCAAACCCTGGAGCAGCCCAGACAGAGGAGGGAGGCTGGGCTTTCAAACACTTCTGTGCCCTTCACAACTCCTCCTCCCCTCTTACCCCTCACCCAAACAAACAGAAGGAAAAAAAAATCCCATCATACTAGACAGGATTTTAACGGATGGCTTCCAGGGCAAAGATGGCCTGAGCCAGCTTTGGCAAGGACATGCCAAGATATGCTGATGAGAAGGAAGGAATCCTTCTGAAACCCCTGGAATGGACTGTTCTATCCTTGCTTCAAGGCTGAGAAAAAAGGCATCTTGGATGCAGATTCAGGGTGGGGCCAAGACACCCGAAGGCATGGGTCCTGCTCAATCTCTGCCTTCTCACTTCCCCACCTCTTTAGAGGGCCGTGGGTAGGTACCCACATGGGCATGACTTCTGTTGCTTCTCCAAGCCTCTCCCACGCAGCCCTCTCTGACTGAGATTTGAAGTCTAGAAAGCAGCAAGTCCTTCCCTCCACCTTGTCTGAGAAAACCCAGTTATCCACTCCAAGTCTCTACTCCCCTACCCTGAACCTGGCCCTGGGACCAACCCCACAACCAGGCTGCTTTCTTGACCCTGGGTCTTTGTCCGCTGTCCATAAATCGAAGTGGTAGGTTGATATTCTGCAGAGAGAAAAGGAAACAGAACCAGAAAGTCCTGGTATTCAGAGCCTCCAGAGCTCTATCTTGACTAATACCTAACAGTAATAAAACACCAACATGGCAAAACGGCCAGGGCAGCAGGCCAGACAGCAACAGGATATCTTCATTCATTCGTTTTCTCAGCATTCGGAACACATTTAGAATGACTATAACGTGGTAGTTGTCAAATGAGTAATTAGGCTAGATCCAAAGACCTGGTCCCTGATCTCAAGAAGTTCCTGAACTTGGGGAAGAATAATGTAAATAAACAATAACATCAGGAGTTACCATTTATTGAGCACCTACGATGTGCTGTTTCACACAGCAATTACGCAGCATGGCACTATCATCCCCCTTTTACAAAATAGGCCACTGAAGCTCAAAGGGTACAAGGCCAGATGAGAGTCTGGGAGTCATACCTAACCTGGTAGGTGCGACTCAGGTAGGGAGGCTTGTTAAAAAATTATTCAATGACACTTGCTAAAGCATGGTAAAGCAAACTGTATTCAGGGCCATCGAGACAGGGCTAGGGACCATGGCAATGGAATTTTGCAGTGGGCAGGAAGCGGGGAGAGGTTGGGCTCAATTCTGATGCAGCAGAAATGTATAGCCAAGGGGCAGGGTAGGGGTCAGTGGTGGAAAATTACTAAGAGGAAACATAAGGGGATTCTAGCTGAACAACTTAGCAGGATTCACGCTGAAGTTGGGCCAGGGTGATGAGATGTCACCTGGGGCATGGTGGAGGATGTGCAGCCTAATCAGATATTGAAGGTGGGGTGGTGGTGAGGTTCTTGCTAAACTGAGTTGGCAAGGCTCTTGCTAAAATTAGATTTTACAAGGAAGTGCACAGATGGGCCTTGAAGAAGGTTCGGGAACCTGCCTCAAGTTTGGTCAAGCAAGGAATCCATCAGGAGAAGACATATTTAACACTGTCAGCCACTTGGGAATTCTTCTCCTCATTCGGTGTCCCAAGTTGCTTCTCCTTACCTGTCGCGCTGTGTCTTTTCTGTCTCCTTTGCTTTGTACCTTCCCCTTTTTCCCCTTGAGTCTAGATTGGATCACCACCTCTCTTTTCTTCTGCTACCCATTTAATCCATTCCTAGGGCTTTCATCATCATCTTTTCACTTGCAGTTTCCAAGCCTGTATCTGCAGCTCCCACTTCACTCCACGCTTCAGATCCCCATCTCCATCTCGTCATTTCAGACACCTAAAACCACCTTGCCATTCTCAGGCTACTTTGTTCAGTATCTCTTTGCCCCTTGCTTGGACCATTTTATTTTATTTTATTTTTTTATTTTTTGATACGGAGTCTCACTCTGTCGCCCAGGCTGGAGTGCAGTGGTGTGACCTCAGCTCACTGCAACCTCTGCTGCCCGAGTTTCAGCAATTCTCCTGCCTCAGCCTCCTGAGTAGCTGGGACTACAGGCATGCGCCATCACACCTGGCTAATTTTTTGTATTTTTAGTAGAGACGGGGTTTCACCATGTTGGCCAGGCTGGTCTTGAACTCCTGACCTCAAATGATCTGCCTGCCTCGGCCTCCCAAAGTGCTTTGCGGACAAAGACCCAGGGTCAAGAGAGCAGCCTGGTTGTGGGGTTGGTCCCAACGTGCCCAGCCGCGTGGACCATTTTAATGGCTTGAATCTCCTCTGTCATTTTATTTTCTTCCTATTCCAAGTTACCTTACGTGTGTCGTCTTGATTTCTCTTCCTAAACATCTCTTTTCTTACATCACAACCGTACTCAAAATCTCTTCAGTGGTGCCCTAATGCCTACAGAGTTGTGCCCAGATACAGGCAGAGCTCTCTACATTCTGGTGCCAACCTGTTCTCTCCTCTTCTCAGACCCTATACCCCAGGGCCACTCCTATTTCCCCAGTGCATGTCAGTGCTTTAAATGTCTCCCATCCCCTCTACAGACTCCTGCCCCTGCCCCTTCAGGATACTGTTAAAACAGTTGTCTTTTATGGATCCAGTCTTGATTCCCATGGCCAGATGTGGGCCCTTCCTACCTGAATTACCATAGCACTTTGTTGTTTCATGTCCTTGGGTACTAGAGTTTGGTCTCACCTTGCAGTGTGGTGCCAGGTCAGGAGCTTAAGTAGTGAAGTTGCAATGGGTTTGAATTCTGGCTCAGCAACTTTCTAACAGTGTGACCATGAGCTCTTTAATTTGAGCCTTTTTCTACCATCTGTAAAATGGGCAAAAGGATATAACCTTGCTAGGAAAGTTTGAAGTAATACATGTAAAAACACCCTACACAAGCAAGTGATAGTAGGCAGTAATTATTAATACTATGATGCGGCCGGGCACGGTGGCTCATGCCTGTAATCCCAGCACTTTGGGAAGCCGAGGCAGGTGGATCACCTGAGATCCGGAGTTCAAGACCAGCCTGACAGACATGGAGAAACCCCGTCTCTACTAAAAATACAAAATTAGCCAGGCATGGTGGTACATGCCTGTAATCCCAGCTACTAGGGAGGCTGAGGCAGCAGAATCACTTGAACCTGGGAGGCGAAGGTTGCGGTGAGCCGAGATTGTGCCATTGCACTCCAACCTGGGCAACAAGAGTGAAACTCCATCTCAAAACAAACAAACAAACAAACACCCAAAAAACTCTGATGCAATTATTTATTCCTCACTAGAACATAAATTCCTTGAGATTTGGGCTGACCAGCTTCTATTAATTTTTGCATCCACCCCAGTCATTAGCACAGCACCAGGAATACGGAACTCTTTCAAGCAGTGTTAGTTAAATGCTGACTGAGAAGGAGGAATTGTGATTTTCTTGTGTCTCCTTCGCCACTTGTTTTGTCAGTCTGACCCACTGCCTCCCTGGGGTCAGAGCGCCTCCACAGTCTCTACCCCAGCCCTTTGCAGCTGCCTGCCTCTGATTCTGCACACCACAGTGCTTCAGTATCTATGGGCATGCCATATGTATAAGATGTTATTTAGGGACTTGCCTGAAAGAACTCAGTCGGGTCAGACGTGGCGGCTCATGCCTGTAATCCCAGCACTTTGGGAGGACAAGGAAGGCGGATCACCTGAGGTGGGAAGTTTGAGACCAGCCTGACCAACATGGAGAAACCCCATCTCTACTAAAAATATAAAATTAGCCAGGTGTGGTGGCGCATGCCTGTAATCCCAGCTATTCAGGAGGCTGAGGCAGGAGAATCGCTTGAACCTGGGAGGCGGAGGTTGTGGTGAGCCGAGATCGCACCATTGCACTCCAGCCTGGACAACAAGAGCCAAACTCCATCTCAAAAAAAAAAAAAGAAGGGAGAAGAACTCAGTTGAAGGTGCAAATGAATACTGAGAGCTTCTCAATGGAATAGGAATTGTAAATCACTCTGAAGTTGGGATGAAACCCTAGGAAGTCCTGCCATGCAAATCGCAATACCCTAAACCTCTGTCAAAGTGGCCCTGACACCCCTGGAGACCTGGCAGGAGATTCCTTTCTGTTGCCTGGCACTTAGCTGTTCTGAGTCTGGCTAAACACCAGCAACCCGGAGGCATATAAAAACTTAAAGCCCCAACACTAGGCCCTAGATGAGAATGCAGTCTCGCCCCTTGGCACTTTCTCTCTCCATCCCATAAAGCAGAGTGAAATCCTATACGTGGGAAAATGTGGGGCAATTGGCTAAGGTGGCCTCTTTACCCCACCCATCCTTCTTGCCTACTTCTGGTGGCTTATCCTAGAATCAAGGCCCGAGATTGTCTGTAACTCAAGTGGACGTCCGAGCCATGGGTGACCACAGAGAGCCCCAATCTCCGGCCTTTGCAGCTGTGCTGGGGAATGCTCCAGGCCAAGGCCCTTGAGCCTGGGAGGGGAGAGCACTGGTTGCAGATGCGAGCTTGCAGGAAGCTTTGATGTTCCGAGTAGGACTGGGGAGGCGTGGGAAGTGAGACTTCTGTTCCCTTGAGCTCCCACGAAGCGAAGCCTTTCCGTTATCTTATAACCCGCAGCATAGCCTAAAGGTGCTGGCTAAAGTCTGCCTTGGCCTAGAATACATCAGGCCAGAACCAAAGAATGCACTTAAATGAAAGTGGAAAATTAGACACTGTGCAGGGGAAAGCTCTCCTCTCCAAAATATATGTGCATCAAAGTGTACCCCTGCCTAGCTGGGACAGGAGCCATCAAAATGCAAATGTGGGTTTTGGGAATGCTAATGTTGGAAGTGGAGAACAATACTGAGACAGACTTCTTGGGGCCAGGGAGAGGGCCCCAGGGCAGGATGTGGGAGCCGAGTGGGGGGCAGGGATGAAAGGGGCAAAGGAAGCAGTGTGAGAGAGCCTGGAGATGAGAGAACAGCAGGAGTCGATTGAGGTTGAAAGGCTGCTGGGGCAGGACTAGAAGAGGGGAGCGCTGAGAGACCGGTCAGAGGACCTGACCGCTGACCGCTGACACCGCTGACCGCTGACCCGAGGCTGCGTGCCCAGGAAAGAGGAGGGTGAGTTCAGGGAAACTTCTCTGAGTGGCAGCCCAGCAGGGAGGAGAGTCAGGACGTGCCTGGAGTCTCAGGCCAGGGCTTAAGGTCAAGGCCTGGAGAAGCAGACAGAAAGATGTGTGTTTCCGTAAGAGCAAGGAAGCCAGGAGGTATCCTCCGCTTTTGTGCTACTGGCATGTGAGCGAGAGGGCTTGAAGGAAGGGCTTGAGACCCGGGAGCCAGACTGAAGCCAGGGTTGGGTTCAAGGGGGTCTCACTGAGAGCCGCTTCCCTGGGTTTAATTTTGCTCTT
The DNA here is from genome assembly GCF_028878055.3 of Symphalangus syndactylus. Taxonomy (NCBI): domain Eukaryota; kingdom Metazoa; phylum Chordata; class Mammalia; order Primates; family Hylobatidae; genus Symphalangus; species Symphalangus syndactylus. The sequence goes on along the minus strand of NC_072427.2, from coordinate 150,903,096 downwards.
CCTGGGAGGACTGAATACATTAAAGCAGAGCCTGGCACAGCGTCAATGCTTTATGGATGTTTGTTGTTATCTTTGTAGATGAAGAAACTGAGGCTCAGAATGGCATATTAACGCGTGCAGCTCTAGACAGCAAGGAAGTGATGGCAACTCTATCCGAACTCAAATCTGCCAGACCTATACCAGTAGGTGCCTGTGTGCAGTTGGGGACCCACCTCTGCCAGTGCTGGCATGAGCTCGCTGTCTTGAACTGAAAACAGACACTCAAAAGATGGGCTGTGGGATCCCGGAGAGGTGGCAGAGTGGTCAAAGCTATGAAGCCAACAGCTGCTGCCAAGAAGAAAGCCCTGAGCCCTGAGTGATTGTAATTTAAAAAAATTAACGCTGGGAGTGGGTGTTTATTTTGGAGGAGTGGGCTGCTTATTTTTGGTTTGGGGACTTGTTCATTCATCTTTTCTCAGCGGCGCCTACTGCTGCCCTGGCCCGAAGTTAGAGCTCAATAAATCACTGTTGCACAACTGAGTGCCCCCACCTAGATTGTAAGTTCCTGGAAGGCAAGAATTTGTGTCCCACACTTGTTTTGTTACCCTCCAAAATCTTGCACAGCACTTGGCAAATGGGCATTGAATGAATTCATTCACTGAAGCGTCTCTCCGGTGCCAGGCCCAGTGCTAAGTGATGGGAATACACAGATGAATACGATATGATCCCTGCTCTTGGGTAACTCATTATTCTGGTGAATGAATAAAGGAAAGAAAGAATGAATGGAGACTGTGGGAAGGGCCAGGTCATTCTGCTAATTGCATTATGAACTGGTAGATAGCAAAGAGATGTACCCCTCAGATAACCTGCTTTCTCTTGTGTTTTGGCAAGCGGCTGCTGAGTGGGTCTCAGAGCTTTAAACAAACGCTGTCTTTTATAGAAAAAGGGACGCACCCCCTTCTTTCTTCTGCACACACTTCAGGAGTGGAGGTTCCCAGAGGGATGACTGGGTGCCTGGAGCTATTCGCATCCTTTCCTCCAAGCTCTCTTGGGACCAAGGACTGCCAGGGGCCACAGGAGGCAGAAGGCCAGGAGACCAGGGACTTTTCCCTGGTGTGAAGCTAACTGTCCCCCAGCCAGCACAGTGGGGAGTCACTGTGATTCCTACTGTGGACAGCCAGCCAGACTGGATTCATGGCTCAGAGGTACCCACAGCACTCTCTTTTTAGGTGGAGACACCCTCAGAGTTCAGTAGAGGAGTTCAATGAAAAGACTGGATTTTGTAAGGGCGCACAGCTTTGCAAAATATTGAAAAGCACACATTTCTCAGTTATACAAGGCTCATTTCCCACATGGGTGACCTGAAGGAGCAGGTGATGCATCCCCGCTGCACCACAGCCTGAGGCAGCCACACGGGTGTGTGTGTGTGCACGCGTGGGTGTGTGTTTGTACCAGGAAACTGAAAGTGAAACAGGCCAGTGACATTTCCAGGGCTCACATGGAACAGTATGCAGGAGGGGGGCAAGATTGGCCCAGGGCCTGCGAGCAGTGATGGACAGGACTGAAATGAAATGGGGCCTCACGCTGGCCACACCCTTCCCACCAGCTTTGCCCGGAGTCCACACTGCAGACTTTGCCCACAGAGTCCATACGGTAGGCTCTGAACCTCCACTGTGGAACCATATGGGGAGCCACAGGGACCAAGGGCAACCCCTCTCCTGGAGCCAGTCCCACGGAAAGGCCAGGACATGCTCCAAAAGATGGCCCAAGGAGGTAAGGACAGAGATGGTGGACTGAGTCACTGGAAGGCAGAGAAGGCAGGAAGATACAGACACATGTAGGAGACTTACAGTTCTGTGGATCCGCATCCACGTCATCTCTGCCAGTATTCCAGATGAAGGAGAGCAAGCACAGCAAGCACGGACCAGGCCAAGCGTTGGTAGACTTGGAACAAGCTGGAGTTTCCAATCTGGTATGCACGTTTTACTGGAAGAAAATGTGTCAGGGATGAGAAAACTGAGCTTTGAGGACAGTTCAATACGGATGAATTCTCTTCAATCTGATGACTCGCTCTTCCGCACTATCATCACTACAATCCAGTTTTCCATCACCTCTGATCTCTGAACTTGTCTTCTCACTTCCACTCTTCCTCCACCTCTCCTCACCTCACTTAATTCATGCCCCATGCCTCAGCTAATGATATTTCTAGAGTAAAAACTAGAACTTGAAACCCTCATCTTAAAACCTTCCAGTGGTTTCCCATTGCTCTTCGGATCTATATCACAGTCCTCACGTTCTCCGGAACACTGCACGATTGGTTGGCCTCCTCTTTTCCTTTCCTCCTGTCTCTCTCCGGCGTGGCTTTCTGTGGTTCCTTGAATGCAGGATCCCTCCTGCCACAAGGCTTTAGCACACGAATGCACTCACCCATAGCACTCAGTTCAGTGCATGATTATGTGTGAATGTGTGATTGCTAGCTTGGTGGTTGTTTAATTGGATGGACTGATGGTTATACCAGTCTTTTCCTTATTGGAGGGTAAGCTTTTTGAGGACAGCAACCACAAGTTTTGCTCCCATTATAGTCCCAGTACTGGAAAGGTGCCTGGTGCACAGCACATGACCAGTAAATATTTGCTGAATAAGTGAGGGAATTCTTCATTTCATACATTCTTCATTGCTAGAAAGCATTCAGGCCAGATGAGGAGCATGAGGCTTGGAAGGACAGTGACTTGATAGAGGGGCAAGAGGGAATGGGAGGGAATACCCAGGACCCGTAGGGGTGAAGGCAGGCCAGCTTCTGAATCACAGCTGAGGTGATAATACCTAGAAAAGTTTCTTGCCATGCGTAAAGCTTCCCTGTCTTAGCATCTTCCTTTAGAGATAACTATGACTAGCAACCAGATCACATTGGTAATTCAAAGAAACAGCAGTACAAATTTTATTTATTTATTTTTTAGATGGAGTTTTGCTCTTGTTGCCCAGGCTGGAGTGCAGTGGCATGATCTCGGCTCACCGCAGCCTCTGCCTCCCAGGTTCAAGCGATTCTCCTGTCTCAACCTCCAGAGTAACTGGGATTACAGGAATGCGCCACCACGCCTGGCTAATTTTGTGTTTTTAGTAGAGATGGTGTTTCTCCATGTTGGTCAGGCTAGTCTCAAACTCCCGACCTCAGGTGATCCACCCGCCTCGGCCTCCCAAAGTGCCAGGATTACAGGCCTAAGCCACTGTGCCCCACCTAACAGCAGTATACATTTTAAAAGAAATTTATTTTTTGACCAAGTTTGGGAATGCATTTTTTAGTCCAATAAAAAATACAGGCAGCTGGGCATGGTGGCTCACACCTGTAATCCCAGCACTGTGGGAGGCTGAGGCGGGAGGATCACTTGAGCCCACGAGTTCAAGATCAGCCTGGGCCAATATGGCGAAACCTTGTGTCTAGAAAAAAACACAAAAATTACCAGGTGTGGTGGGGTGCACCCGTAGTCCCAGCTACTCGGGAGGCTGAGGCAGGAGGGTCACTTGAGTCCAGGGAGGCCAAGGCTGCAGTGAGCCATGATCGTAACCACCGCTCCAGCCTGGGCAACAGAGTGAGAACCTGTCTCAAAAAAAAAAAAAAAAAAGGATGTGTGCATATATATATATATATATATATACACACACATATGGTAGGTATACATCTATATATACATGTGTCTGGTAGGCTAAGCCTACCACATATCAGAACAGACACCAAAATAAACAAAATATCAGAAAAGATGACCAAAATTTTTAACTAAATGGACACTTTGGATACTGCTCCATGGCAGAAAAGGCCTTACTGTGTAACTAGTGTTCTCTAGATTCTGGAAAGGAAATCTCTTGTTTACGATTGTGCTGCTTAGCTTATAATAGACACACCATAAATATTTGTTGAATGAATAAAGGAATGGAACTTTCATTGGTATGGAAAGAGTCCTGAAGGGCAGGGGCAAAACACAGCATCTAAAGTGCTAAAGCCATCTGTTCTAGCAATTTATTTGCTATTTCTTGGAAGGCCTATTATTTTATAATCCAATTTCCTGACAGAGTAGAAGACTAGAAAGATAGGTTCTAACATCTTTGGCTATCTGAACCTAGGTAAGTTATCTCAACTTCCACAACCTTATCTGTTAAATGGGTATGATAATTCTTTACTTACCTGGGGATGATTTAACTGTCCTGAGGATGGGGTACAAAATAGAAGTGGCCTCTGTCCTTTCTAGTGGAAGAGATAGTAAGTAAATAAAATTAGAAAATTACAGCTTTGAATATAGGTATGAAGGAAAACCGCAGGGTGCCACGTGGGAGTAGCAGTGGGACCTCATTCAGATTGGGGCACAGGGAAGGCTTCACTAGTAAAGTGCCATTTATGCGGAGACCTGAAGGATGAGTTAGGAATTGGCCAAGAGACAGTGAAGGAAACAGCATGCGCAAAGGCCTGAGGCAAGAGAAAGCTGGAGGAGAGGGGTAGTAATTTCAAGCAGCCCAGAAAGACCACTGGGATAAGGCTGGATGGAGAGGGACAGAGATACTCAGAGGTTCTAAGTGGGGGAATGACATGATGCCATTTACATGTTGAGAAAAGCACTTGGGCCGCTGCGTGGAAAATCGTTTGGGGCTGAAGTACAAGAACTGGATCTCAGTTCTTACAAGAGCCTGAATCTTAGCGCCAAGGACTTTAATGATCCTGCTCAAACCTCTCATTTGAAATACGAGAAAAAAACCAAAAACACAAGAACTACAATTGTGAGAAGCCTTGGCCAGGATCGCACGTTAATCTGGTTGTAATGTAGCTGTGAACTAGGGTCTTTGACTGCTCTTTCGCGATTTATGAGCCCGTGCCCCCCGCCCCCCGCTGCCTTCTGCAATGGTGGGGTGGCCAGGAGATGACTGCTGGGCGTCGGAGTTTTGAGGCAGGCGACGGTGGCTCGCAGGCCAGGCTCCTGCGGTCCGGGGAAGATGCGCAGCAATGCGCCTCCAAGCCGGGCCCAGGCCGAGCGCCTCTCGCAGGGGCGCACATTCCGGAGACGGACCTCGGGGCTCAAAGGGCCTGCGGCGTAGGTGGCTCGGCCCTTTCCTTGGCTTTGCCTCCCGGGCCCTACTTGCCGAAACCCACTGCCTGAGCCTCCCGCGCGCCACGCCCCCGCCCGGGGCCAGGAAATCAGCAGGGACGACTCCCCGCCCGCGCCTCCCCGCGCCCGGCGGCCCGGCTAGCAACCCAGAGGCGCGGCGCTGCGATTGGCTGCGCGGGGGAGAAGCGGCGCTGCGCTGCTCCAATCGCCGGCCGCGCCTGGAGGCCGCGCCGCCAGGAGGCCGCGGACGCGTGCTCGCATGCCTGTGGTATTTGCTCAGAGGGGCATGACCACTTCGGGCAAGTCTTTAAATGTGAGTCAGCTTTCGGCCGATCCCTGGGAAAAATTCCTTCGGTGTTGTCAGGCAGGGTTCGCTAGCTGCAGCTTTTTTTTTTTTTTTTTAAACAATTCAAAAGGGATAATCCCGCTGAATGGGGGAAAGGCATTCGGACCCCGTCCCCCGCTCCCCGGAGGAGAGGCCGTGGGCAGTGCCGGGGGCCAGGCCTCCCCGACTCCGGGCGGCCCCGAGGGGCTGGTTTTGTGGAGGGTCAGGGCACCTGCCTTTCTTCCCCGCGCCCTCTCCCCAACTTCAGCAGGTCACGAAAGGCCGGGGGGCACGTAGACCACGGGGCGAGCAGTGCCCCGTGGAGTTGTGCGCCACATCTACCCGTCGTGGGGAATGCCCGGTCCCGGCCTCCCTTTTTCCTCTCTCTCCGTGCTTCTGGTCCTGGACCCGGCCTGGGGAAGCCGAGCGGTCCTAGGTCATCTCTCCACCTCCCTAAGCTTCAGTTTCCTCATGGAAGAAGGGAAAGGCGGACAGTAGAGGAAGTGAGCTGGCCCGGGACTGTGGAAACTTGGCGTGTTCTCCCAGCTTAGTCTTACTAACTTTCTTGGGCAAGCCCCTTCTGCACTCCCGGCCTCAGTTTCCCCATCTGTAAGATGAGGGAGCTGGTCTGGAAGAGTCCATGAGTGTAGTGACATCAGGTGATCGCCGTACCCCTTCCTGGGGCCTGTGGGCGCGGGGTGGTTAAAGCCCTGTGACTTGCCCGCCTGCTCCAGCACAACTCCGTAGCTGCTCCCCCAGGCCACCCAGCTTCCCCTCCCAACGTCATCTTAGAGACGCTCAGCAGGCAGGATTGGGAGCACCACGGGGAAAGAAGACCAAAAAAGGCCGAGGGCTGAGGGAAATGAGTTGGGACTGGAGGGATTTATGTGCAATTTGATTTTAAATGAACATCTTGTGCAGAAGAAGAGGCGATTTGGCACCTGTTACTGGTGAGTTAATAGCTTAGACACTCTTGGTAATGGGGATACAATACTGTGAAGACCAGATTAGCCGATTGTGGCAGCAAATTATATGAGTTGACCGGAGGCCGGGTGCGGTGACTCATTCCTGTAATCCCAGCACTTTGGGAGGCCGAGGTGGGTGGATCACCTGAGGCCAGAAGTTCGAGACCAGCTTGGCCAACATGGTGAAACCCCGTCTCTACTAAAAATACAAAACATTAGCCGGGCGTGGTGGTAATTGCCTGTAATCCCAGCTACTCAGAAGGCTGAGGCAGGAGAATTGCTTGAACCTGGGAGGCGGAGGTTGCAGTTAGCCGAGGTTGCGCCACTGCACTCCAGCATGGGCAACAAGAGTGAGACTCCGTCTTAAAAAAAAAAAAAAAAAAAAAAAAGAGTTGACCAGAGAGATGCCGTAGAATCTCTGCGCTTGGGAATCTTTGAAAGATAAGGCAGGCACCACCCTCCCTCCTTTGAAGGGCTTTGAAATCCAGGTAGAGTGAAACTCTTAGAGGGCTCTAAATCAAGAGACCATTGGAGCACTGGCTGCTTCTGTATGTAAGAAGTGTAGTTTGGTAAAAAAAAAAAAAGAGCATTGCACTGTGCTGCTAACACGGGTGTGACCTTGGGCAAGTCACTTGCCTATTCTCAGTCTCCTTTTCATCTGCAGCAGGATGAGGGATTAAGCTAATTGACCTCTTAAAGTCCCTTACAGCTCTGACACTCCACGATGAAATGGAATACTGTGTGAGTAATTGCTTTGAAAACTGCATAGCACTAGGGGTCTTTTTGTTGTTATTTTTATATAGATAAAGGTGACCTGAGAGTTCATTAAACTCTGAGACTGGTTGTAAATCAGGCCATCCACAGCCTACCAGCTGAGACTGCAATAGGGCATTTGTTTGGCAACAGGGTTTCTCTGGCCTGTGAATCGGTATTATTTATTCTGTTTGTACTGTCAGTTCCTGCACTGGTTCTGTAGCCTGAGCCAGCCACTCTTCGCACTCTGCCTTGGTTTCTCCACCTCATCTTGCCTTTTCCAACTTCTTGTGATTCAGATGAATCACGTTATGCCTTTGCCAAGCTTGGATCTCCTGGAAACAGGACTGCAAAATTGGAGGAAGAAAAACAAGAACCAGATTGGTTTGCCACAACTAACTTTGACCATTCTCCTTTTTCCTTCCCTGTGATCTTCCAGTTGTATGGGGGCTCTGGGATGTACGCAGATGGGGAGGGGGAATAGGCTGAAGATTGAGAAAGAAAAAGGCAGGTGCCAATCATAAAGGAAAGGATTTAAAAGTGTATTCCTACCAATTCAGAAATAGGGAAAGACATCTAAGCCACCAGGAGGATCAGATGATCATTACACGCTATACAAAAAAGAATTCCTAGACTGTGGAAAGCTGGTGCAGAGTTTTGTTCTGCTTGGGCAGGTCAGGGAAGTCTTCAGAAGGGGGTGATGTCTGGGATATTTCTTAAGGAGAAAGGGCAGTTTTTCTTGTAGTGAGAAGTGCATCTAGCCTGTGGGTAGGGCCTGAGCAAGGCAGAGAGTGAGACTGTGTAGTGGGGCTTGGGTATCCTAGGAAAGGCCAGTTGCCAGGTGTGTTGTGAGCTCAGGTGAAGATGGCAGAACTGGAGCTAGAAGGCAGAGTTATAAATGGTTTTATCTGTCCTCTTAAGAAATTTGGACTTTATTTTGTAGGAAATGGAGAATAGCTACAGTCTTTTGAATAGGTGGGAGAGATCAGTGGTGAGAACATGGTTTTTCAAACTTCAGGTTATACAGGGAAATTCAGGTCATGACTGATATTTAAAATATAGAATGGATGAGAACAGAATGGAATAGAAAAATATGAAAATCTGTGTGTGCTGTAAGTATTGGTTCATGAAATGTGTTTGTGTGTGTGTGATTGTGTATGTTCCGGATCATGGTATGAAATATACTTATTACTGTGGGTCCTGGTAACAAAAAAGTCTGAATCCACTGGAATTGCAGACCCTTCATGCTGAATCGAGGAGGATGGATTGGAGGGGGAGGTACAAGAAGTTCTTGCAGGCAGGACAGGTGACTTGCATTCCGTCCCACTTCAAGCTTTCAAGAAGGAAATTGCTTAACTTTTGAAAAGAGTTAACCGATCTCTTCAAGTCCTCCTCCGCAGAGGAAAGATGATTATATTTGCCCTGCAGAGTAATGGAGGAGACTACTAAAGTATTTGGTACCCTGCTTCATTGGCAGGGCATGTTGCCTAACAGTGCAGATGCTGTGGATCAATAGTTGGGATTCGGTTCCTTCCACTCTCTACCACGCATCCACATGGCTGTGGTACAAATCGTGATCCTGTGAACTAAAAATGATGCTAGTTTTCCATTTTACCAATGAAACATTTGCAATTCCTATAGCCAGCATTTTGGGATAGCATAGCTACACTGGTATTCAGGCGTCAGTGTAGTGAAGATGGGAGACATCATCCCCAAAACATGAATAATAGCCTTATATTTAAAGCACTTAAGAAGGCTACTTCATAACCTCCCTCAGTCAGTAGTATCAGTGGTCTTAACAGACCTGAGGGTTGGGGAGCCTTTGGGGATAATGAATTCCCTCCTGATGCAGTCATAGAACATCTCCTATTCTGCTGGTCTCAGAAAAACTGGAGAGCAGCTGGCTACCATCTGCCCTATGACATGCCCATTACTTTAAGACTGTTTCTGGGAGTCAATGTTTGCTTTTTCTCAGGCAGCCTTATATGCAACAAGGGCCCATTTACTTTCCTGAGTCCAGCCGTGTGGAGAATGTTGCTCTCTTGCAGCAATACAACATGGTCCAATTCGTTTCTTTTTAAGGTGACTGACACTGTGCACATTTGGTTACATGTACACATCCATGTCCTCTTCCTCTTTCCTTACCCAAACCAGACTCTGTGCATTTTGTCCAGACACCACTTCAGTTTACATAACTCCAGACACGGTCTCATGGCTGCACCTTCAGGGCAAGCATACCTACATCTCTCTTCCGACTCTGTACACGTACATGTTCTTTTTCTGAGCGGGGACTGTTCAAGTTTCCTTGATCCTGACTGGTTCTTAATCCATAATAACAAGAGCAACGTGCCATGATCTGAATACCACTTTGTGCCAAGCATTGTGCCAGGCACTTTTAAGCAAACTTTAAGAGACATTATTAACTGTCTTTTGCAGATAAAGAAATTGAAGCTTGGATATTGTTCATAATTGCACATCTAGTTAATAATCAAGTTGAGTTACAAAACTAAGTTTCTTTAGATTGCACTCTCGTGCTTTGACTCCTGAGATACTTTCCTTTCCCTGATTCTTTTCTGGTAGAGTCCTTCCATGACAGCTAGGAATGCCTTCTCTTTCTCTTCCCATTTTGTTTTAGTAAAATTATGAAAATCCTCTTTAGAGAGAAGGTCTAAGTGGAATCTCGTTTTGCACTGGCACTATACAGAGGAAGGACATCCAAAAGTCATTATGTCTAGACTTCTGCCTCTTGACAGACTTCCCTTGCTGTGAGAGAAAGAGCTGTTCTCAGCATAAGATAGAGGAAGAGACAGAAGGAAAGTGCCCCAGGTCACACAGCTCTGGATCTAAAGATGCTGGAACAGTGAGGCAACCATGTGCTCCACTGTACCCATCCTACACCTCTTTCTTTTCTTTTTTTTTTTTTTTTTTTTTTGAGACGGAGTCTCGCTCTGTCGCCCAGGCTGGAGTGCAGTGGCATGATCTCGGCTCACTGCAAGCTCTGCCTCCCAGGTTCACGCCATTCTCCTACCTCAGCCTCCCAAGTAGCTGGGACTACAGGTGCCCGCCACCATGCCCAGCTAATTTTTTTTTTTTTTTTGGTATTTTTAGTAGAGACAGAGTTTCAACCGTGTTAGCCAAGATGTTCTCAATCTCCTGACCTCGTGATCCTCCCGCCTTGGCCTCTCAAAGTGCTGGGATTATAAGCGTGAGCCACCGTGCCCAGCCCACCCCTTTCTTTATCACGTATTCATTTGTTATTTACAGCTTTGCCCTCCATCCCTACTTTCCTTTGGTCATCCACTATTGTGTCAGGAACACCAATCAGTCATTCCACAAATAATGAGTATGATCAAAGATCAAACATCTTTGATGTGAATAGCACTTGTCTTGGCTATTATCCAATGTCTGGGCCTTGGCCATTCTCTATGGCCAGGGATATGATCAGGGCTGGCCAGATGCACAGGGAGGGCACGACATGGGGAAGTGTACGCATTTACAGCTGCCAGGCTGGAAGACCATCCTTTTGACCAACATGAGCTCCTACGAGACATAACAATGCTTTTTTCCCTTTGCTTGGAATGAGGAACCATAGAATTCCCTGAGTTGGGGAGGTTCTAGTGGGTCATCAAATCTAGCCTCTCCCATCTGATGCAAGAATCGGCGTTACAACTTCTCTGACATTGCTCATCCAGTTTCTCCTTGAACACCCGCAGATGTGAGCTAACTTGATCTCCTCATCCCATTTTTTTGGAAAGCTTTATGTGTTAGGTAATTCGTATAATTTTCTATCAGGCTTGATCTGATTCCCTAATCCACCCATGGGTCCCATTTCTACTTCTTGGGATGACATAGAAGAAGAGCTCTAATCCCTCTTCCACGTGATAGCTCTTCAAATATTTGAAGGCAGACATGATGTCATTCTTAGTCTTTTCATGCTGAGGATGCCCAGTGTGTGCCAGTTTTGCAATTCTTAGGATTCTTGGTAATGTCAATCTCACTTGCAGGGCATACTTAAGTTAATGCATAAATAATGAGCTTTTACCATGTGCCAACCCCCTTCAAAGACATTATGGAATTCAATTCTCATGTCCAACCTGTGAGATAAGAACCCTTTATATTTTATAGAGGAGAAAACAAATTAATGAGGTTAGGGGTTTAAGCCAAGATCATGTAGTTAGACATGGACAGAACTGGTACATTAACCTGAGCCTTTTACCAAACACATGTGTGTTATTTTTTTCTCTATATGAATTTCACCAGGGCAAGGATGGTGCAAACATCCAAGATACAGGTCTTGTCATCCTTAATACATACGATCATAGAGAAGCGATGATCTATATCTCTGCAGTCTTAAGTCTTAATTGCTAGAGCCATTTTCTGCCTCTACTTCTCCCCCACCTAATTCTGGCTGTAAATTGTAACAAGATATGGGATAGCTTCTCCATTTTTTGCACATAGAGAAACAGAGCAGAGAGGTTGATGTCCAGGATATTGTTTACTTGGGGACACAGTGTCAAAATCAGAATTAAATCTCCAAGTCTTCAAAGACAATTGCTTATGCACATAAACAGAAATTGCTAATTTCACATGTGTATGCTTGGAGTGCAAAATATTGGAGACATTTGTCATTTTCCATAATATTTTTGGAATACAGGAGCCCTCTGGTGGCCAAAATTGTAGCAAGGAGGTATCGTTGGGAAAGCTGATCTGAGATTTCCTACCAGAACTCCTCTTAGTGCCCTCTGGCTTTGTTTGAGGGTCACCCCTTTTCCATTTTGCCTCCTTCTTCCTCTTTTCATACAGGGTTACTTGCTTTCTGCACACCCTTTCCCCTTTCCCCCTCAAGCTCCTCTCTGCATCTTCCCCTTCAACTCCAGCTGTCACCCCTGATCTCCCTGGAATCCCTCCTTGCTGCCATCTTTGGCCTCGGAGGACCCTTTCTGAAATCTGGCCAGTTCCCCTGTGGCAGGTGCTGAGTGACAGCTGCTGCCTTGCTGCTGCTTCAGTAGTGAATTCAAATCCCTTGTGGGTGTTTAGAGCCTGCAGATGGATTAACTGATGATTCCTGTTCATCAACAAGCATTTGCAGTATCCTGCTAAGCATGTTAGGGATACTGAGCGGCCCCTAGAAGCAAGTTCTCTTGGAAGAGCAGGTGAGCTTCTTCCCCCTTAGGCACGAGGAGCTCACCACACATCACCTGGTCCCTGGGGTTGACCAGCTATCCAGACCCGGGCCATTCTAAGTTTCTGTGTATAGCTCTTAACTGTGCACATGTCTGTTTTCCTCATTATTGTGTGCATGGAATGGTCTGTCTTCTGTAAGATCGCACCTCACAATAGCCAACAGCAAGTGAGGACCCACAAAATAGCTGATCCACATATTGGTAATTGAGAACTGACCACTGATCCAGAGGCAGAAGCTATACTGGTGGCTTCAGTGGATTTCAGTGAACCAAATGAGGGGAAAGAAAGCTCAAACAGGACAGGCACAGAAATGTTGGCTAAGGTTTTAGACACAATCTTCTTGGCTTCTAATGCAATAAAGTAATGGGGCAGTATAACACTTAGAAGGCACTTTGGACTCTTGAGAAAAATATCTTCCATAAAATGAGCTGGTGACTTTATTACAGTGCGGTGCTTAACAGTTAGTGGCTTAATCACAGGGCAATTGGGTGAGAGAGGCCAATTCATGACCCTTACGGCAGAGACAATCAGAAAAGCCTTCCCAGGATCCAGAGCATGTTGCAAGAGGGTGGGGTGCCAGGCTCCTGGGCATGTTAGAAAGTGAAACCAGAAGAAGGGCTCTGGGGAGACTCACCAAGTTTGGAAAGCTACAGGTTTCTATAAATGGTAGAAGAATGGCTCACGCCTGTAATCCCAGCACTTTTGGGAGGCCGAGGTGGGCAGACCATGACGTCAGGAGATCGAGACCATCCTGGCTAACACGGTGAAACCCCGTCTCTACTAAAAATACAAAAAATTAGCTGGGTGTGGTGGCGGGCGCCTGTAGTCCCAGCTACTCGGGAGGCTGAGGCAGGAGAATGGTGTGAACCTGGGAGACGGAGCTTGCAGTGAGTGGAGATCGCGCCACTGCACTCCAGCCTGGCCGACAAACGAGACTCCGTCTCAAAAAAAAAAAACAAAAAACAAACTGTAGAAGAAAAGGCTAGGGTGGGTGAGGAGGTTGCAGCAGGCATTCCATTAGTTAATACGGTCCAACTTGATGGAGGGGTTGTGCAGTACTGACAAAGTGCAGCTGGGTTTCTCCTGCCACTACCACCCCAGCAAATGAGAGTGACCTTTGGATGAAGCAAGATGAATTTGGGCTCCTAGCTATGAGGATTTGGGCAGGATTAGAAAGTGTGGCCTGGGTGGCTTCAGAATTTTCTTCTCTCTAGATTTTAAGAAAATGCAGACAAGTCTTTTCAGAGGCCTTTTTGGAGGTGCATGTGGGTGAAGTCCTACCTCAAAGATGCATGAGCAGCCGAGCACAGTTGCTTGTGCCTGTAATCCCAGCAGTTTAAGAGGCCAAGGCAGGCAGATCGTTTGAGCTCAGGAGTTTGAGACCAGCCTGGGCAATATGGGGAAACCCCGTCTCCCTGCAAAAATACAAAAATTAGCCAGGCGTGATGGTGTGTGCCTGTAGTCCCAGCTACTCGGTAGATTGAGGTGGGAGGATTGCTTGAGCTCAGGGGGCAGAGTTCGCAGTAAGCCATGAATGTGCCACAGCACTCCAGCCTGGGTGACAGAGTGAGAACCCGTTTCCCAGATAAATAAGTAAAAAGATGCATGAGCTGGCCTCTGGCGATGTTCTTCCCAGACTTGTCATTCTTCAGTCACCTTAGACTTTTTGTTTCACAGCATTTTATGGACTTTTAAAGTTTGCCATTTCTAGGGTTTGCAAGTGAAAGGGTGATGCTGGAGTGTGTGCTACGTCTGTCATCTTAATTCAGTTTCCCTCTATAGGCCTGCCTTCTTGCCCTGTATCCTGCCAAACCACAGATACTCATCCACCTCCCAGTTTCTGACATAACTTACAGGAGTCACTGTAACTGTCATTCCACCAAGGATGGTTTGTGTAATTTTATGATAAAAGCAGTCCATGGTTTGTGTAATTTTTCCCCTGGTTCAGTGTGTGTGCACTTACGGCAGTGCCCTTTTTAATAGAGCTGTCTGCAGTGATGGGATCACTTCTCTGTTCTAAACATGAAGCTTTGGGCAAACAGCCTGGACCGTGTCTATTAAATGTGCTTTGTTTAGTATCTTATTCCAAAGACAGGTGCTAAATAATTTTTTATAGTGATTTTAATGACATAACAAAAAGCACACTAGATCAGAAATTAGATGATCTGGTTTAGTCCTTGGCTGCCACCAATTAGCTCCTCCAGGCCTCAGTTTCCACATTTATGCAATGAGGAGATTTAGATCAGATAATCTTGAAGGGCACCTCCAGCTCTGAAATTTACCACTTAGCTTCCATAATGGTGCCCTCCTCCAAAAAGACTGTCACCTTCTCAGGGGCAAGGGAACACCTTGCCTGTAGTGTTCCCAGAGTGCCTGGCAGGACTCTGGCCCTTGACGGCAGGGGTAGATGGGTGGAGAACAAGGAGCGCTCAAGTATCTGTTGATAGATTAATCATATCCATCCACTTTCCAAGAGAAAGGTAGTAGTACTTTAGGAGTAAGAGACACTGAAAAGAGCCAGGAGGGACAGGTTCTCCTTCCAATACCACCTCTTGTTTGTGTGTATACTGTGTGCTATAGTCTTGACCTCCATTCATAAGTAACTGCTGAAAGTTGCCCACTGCCTGCCCTAGATCTGGAGGAGAAGAACATAGCCGCACATTCAGGCTCATGCTCTTAAAACAGAGATTGGGACAGAGCTGTCAAGACCTGTAGAAAAATGCACTTCACCCCAGTAGGAGTTGGAACTGTCCTTTCTCACGACAAGATGGGATTTATGCTTTTCTATGAAAATGTTTGCATAAATTGAAAAAAAAAAAAAAGCTAGAAGGTTTGGGCATGGAGCCGAGGCTTTTGTGAAGGGTAAGATTCCTCAGCTGTCATAAATATCAGTGGAAAGGGAAACAGGTGTCGAATCCCTGCTTTCCTTACACACATATTTTAAGTGGATCATAAACCCCCTCTGTTCTCCCCACTGGTGAGTCCACACTGTGTTTTGGTGCCTGCAGCTTAGAAGGTCAGAGCCTTTTTTCCAAACCACATGGGAGCACCACTTTGCCAGTGACTGCTTGTGTTTGGGGAAAATAGACTTTAGTTCTAATAGACTGGCTTGAGTCCTCTCCCCTTACTCAGATAACTGATGAAGAGGCTGGTCCAGCTTCTTTTGCTCGGTGGACTTAGGGGTTGTCAGCGGAAACATGTCTCACTTTCCTTCTGATCACTGAGCTCCAACATAAAGGAGTTAAACGTTTGCCAGATGGGCAAGGTGGGAAGTCTTGGCAGCGACTCTGGGCGAAACCAGGAAGAACATGATGAGGCCAACTGAAAGAGAACGTCACTGGTTTCTAATGAGGGGGTGCCTATCAGGGGAGCAGGGCCTTCCGGGAGAGCCTTTTCCTGAAAGGAGGGAAGTGAGGTACAGAGAGCGAGGTCCTGGGTTCTACTCAGAGAAGGGCAGTGCTCTGAGAAGTGGAAGGGGGTGTAAAGTAAGCAGGCAGATTATCATCTGAGGGTCTTTTAAAGAAATTTGAACTTGCAGAGACAGGCAGGTGACTCATGAGAATGGATCTGCTCGCATCAAGCAGAGGAGAGAGATAATCACAGCTCTTAGAACTGCAAAGTACCTTAAGGGTCTCTCAGGTCAGCCCATTCATTTTACAGGCGAATAAACCAGAGCTTGTTCTTGGAGTAATGGAGAAGGCAAAACTTTTCCTAGTGCAGGATAGTTTTAGTCCGGTAGTACGATTTTGGGGGAAAAGCATGGGGCTTGGAGTCAAACAGGCTCGGGTCTGCATCAGTACTCCAATTACTAACTGTGACCTTGGCAGATAAGCATACTTACCTCTTGGGGCTGTTGAGAATAAGTGAGAAAATAGATGTGAAAGCCCTTACCCAAAAACTTGTCAGTGTGGCCGATGAGTCCTGCTGGATGGTCATATGCCTTCCATTATGATTACGATGTACTTGGCTAATAGAGACTCTATTAAGAGAGTGACTGAAAAATATTAATCAAGTGATTGCTGTATGCCAGCGCACTCATGTTATAGGCACTCAATTAATTATTAAGATCATATTAATCTGATGGATAATTATAAAAATATGAACTGTGATACTAATAAATAATAGCATCAGTGGTAATGGCCATGATGGTAATAAAGTGTCAGTGCAATTGCTCTAGAGATGTTACATGAAATGAGGGAAGGGCCAGGTGCCATGGCTCACACCTGTAATCCCAGCACTGTGGGAGGCTGAGGCCAGAGGATTGCTTGAGCCCAGGAGTTCCAGACCAGCCTGGGCCAACATGGTGAGACCTTGTCTCTACTAAAAATAAAGATTACCCAGGTATGATGGCACATACCTGTAGTCCTAGCTGCTCAGGAGGCTGAGGCTAGAGGATCGCTTGAGCCCAGGAGCTCGAGGCTGCAGTGAACTATGATTGCGCCACTGCACTCCAGCCTGGACAACAGACAGAGACCCTGTCTCAAAAAAGAATGAAAAGAATAAAAAGAAAAAGAAAGGAAAAATTTCTTTTGGAAGCTAGCATTGGCTTTGGTGTTCAACAACAAGTAATCTGAGAAACATGAACTCTGTGGTCATTCATTCATTCACTGGACAAACAGTAATTGAGGGCCTACTTTGTGCCAGTCACTTTACTGGAACTAGAGACACAGTGGTCAATAAAAGCAAAATTATTTCCATAAATGGAGATTACGTTCTAAAGGAGGCAATGAACAAACAAGGAAATAGAGAACATTTTTAGGTAATGGTCGGATTTATAAAAAACAAGCAACAAACAAAAACAGGGCAAGCGGATGGAGATGATTGGAGGGAATGCTATTGTAGGTAAGGTGAATATCTCTAAGTAGGTGACCCTCGGAGGAGAGATCTGAATGGGGAGGAGCTATGAGGCGTGATGGATTGGATGGGGATGGGATGGATTCCAGGCAGAAGGCAAAAGCATGTGCAAAGGCCCTAAGGTGGCCATGCGTGTGGTATGTGATACTGATCTATGGCTGGAAATGTATGTTCTATATTTCTGCCTGAATGCAGAAAAAAAATGAAGAGTTAATGTAAAGAGACTCTTCTCTGGAGAACTCAGCCTGGGACAGCTCTCTCAGGATGAGGCTAACAGTGATGGAGCAGGTTAGGGGCCATGAATCTTAGGACCTTCCAAGAGATGAGAAGAGTCCCGAAGACGCCTGGTGACTTGGCATGAGAGTTGGAGAAATGGTGCCTTGAATCGGAACGCAGAGCCTTGTGGCTCTGTCCAGGATTCTATCATTGTCAAGTGTCCAAATGCAGACTCATGATCAGCCCCCGAGGACCTGGAAACCCTCCTCAGCTGCCCACATTACCTCACTAACCTATTTGGCTCATCAGATATGAATTTTCCCAACTGCCTTTAAAGACATTTCTATTTCTCGGCAGTATTGTCTCTTAAAGTAGGCCCTTGAGGGCAGGGGCCATGTCTAATTCATAGAATTCCCATGGGAAACAAAGCACCTAGAACAGAGCTTGGCACACAATAGGGTTGCATGAGTGCCTGTTATCCAATAAGCATCACAAGTTTACTACTCACCTAATAAAAGCCTGCTTTTTATTTGTCTTACATTTTTCTCATCCAAGCTTTCAGGGTTACCCTGGGTTATGGGTTTGTGGAAGCTGTGAACAAGCTACATGACTTTCTAAACTTATCTCTATTTGCAGCCTTCTCTGTAACACGAATGAATGATTGTTAATCTGGGGTACAGTGAAAACAGTACTGGGCTGGGGGCACTTTTTCTAGCATTGACTAGCTGTGCCACCTTATGACCAAGCCTCTAGGAACCCAGGTTCCTTATCTGAATGGGTCAGACATTCATGCTGTGATTCCTGCATTTCATGGGGTACTGCTATAGATGTTAGGGAGACTAAATCCTTGTTCTATGCACTCTGTAAACCGTAAGGTGTATATCGAGGGTGCAAGCATTATACCGGGGACCCTCTCACCAGCCTCCTCCAGATCATTCATTGTCTCTTGCTTTATTTTTCCAGCTGTTAAGTTTTGATTTCTTTGTTTGTGGATAAGCAACTACTGGATTTGTTCATGACTGGATAATGTTTTTCTCTTTGTTTTGATATCTTACCATGACTATTCCCCAGCCCCCACTTTAGGAGTCCCAAGAGCCCCCTGAGTTGATGGCTTCAGTGAATAGTCTATAGTGATCCCCAGGTTATTTCCAGTGACACCAATATTCAGGACTCAGTTATCTGTCATTCGAGTAATTTCAACTCAGTACATGTGGAATGAGCTCCAGGTCTGTGTTGTGTATTAAAACTGGGGGCCGTAGCGGGTGAAAAGAAGAAGAAGGAGCTGTCGAAGAGCACAGGTCTCATGGGAATGAGGAATGCCCACGTGGTGGTGACTCCACACAAAATGCAGTGGGTGACTCTCCTGGAGCAAAGGGCTGTGAGCAGCAGGGTGAGGGGCACCTTGTCCATGTGGCTACCTTGTCTACTGGGCATATGCTGATCCCAACAGTGTATTATGTCCTCATCCGCAGCCTGGTAGATGTTGACAGAATGGGGCAGGGATGCTTTCTTACACAATGGGGAGTGGATTGTCAGGGAAAAGTGTACCCCATCCTGAAGGTGAGAGGCCCCTACCAAGGGCTGGAAGACCAGGAGGAAGGGTGAGGAAGGTTGGATCAGGGCTTAGAAAAAGAAGCAAACTTGGTTTAATGGGGGTTTGTCCTGTACCAAGACCCCTTGGGGTTTTCTGCCGGGGTCTGTGCTGTGACTGTCTGCTTAGCACAAGCCCTGGCAGGAGAGTTGGACTCGCCAGGGCTGAAAATCAGGAGCCTGGACCCTGTCATTGAGAACATCCAGCCGGGCTCTCTCTGTCCTTTGTCAGGGCCCAGGAGGCTCCATATCATTACTCCAGAGCATTCCGCTTCCCTCCGGCCTCATTACGCAGTGCATTAGCTGTGGGAACTAAACCCATTACAAAAAGGAGGGGGTGGAATTGGCACACGGGGAAAGAGGCCTTCTCAGATCAAGCTAACAACTTGTGCCTATTAACTAAAGAAGATCATTAGAAAATTCCCATCTCCTTCTCTCCTCTCCCCCTGCCTTGCCCCCACCCCTGCCACTTGCCGTGTCAGATGCTGCGCGGGAGCCGAGCTCACGTGAATTTGCCTGTTTCTTGCACACACACCCAACCTTAAAGGGGCCTTGCTGAGGGCTTTGTAGAAGAGAAAGCGTTGGATGGTGATGAGAACTTGCTTTGATGTTGAGTCTGATTTTAAATGAACGGGCCTTTCCTTCTCTCTCCAACGTGGTTCTTTTGGAATCAGTGAAGACAGTGACTAAAATACATTCTACCTTATGATTATTTTCTATCACCTGTAACGAAAGAGACAAAGGGGTAAGGTTTTATTTCTACTGTTCAACAATATCAATGTTATAGCGGGAGTGTCGCTCTGAGATTAATCAATTTAAACCTCTTTATATAGATGGGGACGCCAAAGCCCAGAGAGTAAGTGGTGTGTCTCACGCTTTACACGACGTAGGAGTCATGCTCACAAGCCTGGGGTTCTTCCTTTCCTAACAAGCTTCCTCCAGTTTTGTGATTTTTTTCTCTTTCGGTTTCCGTCAGCCTTCTGATTGCTGTACCCACTCCTTGGCTATGTTCCCTGGCTAGTGTTGGATAACATCCTCAAAGAAATCCAGTAAAGCACCTTTGATTAGGCCACAGACGGAATACTGAGTGTCAGCAATGGCCTTGTCACTTGCTCTTCTTCTCTCCCGCAGGCTTAAAAATAAAACAAAAAATAAACCCTATACAAAAATATGGTCCAGGGCAAAGGTCTGACTGGGCCTTCTCTGTGTTACTCCTCTCCCTTACTAAAATCTAGGAGGCTCCACCGCCCCATTTCTCAACATACGGCTTCCTCCCTGTGCCCATTTCTATTTCCAGTGGCAGTCTCTACCCAGACGTTGATGTGGTGGGATGTGCCTTCAAGTCTGTGTGCACTTTCCCCTCTGAATGTTTGGGCTCTGTCTAAAACTGCTCCATTAAAGAGGGAGCCGTGGAGGAGATGACCCATGCCATGGCTCTCCCTAGCCTGGGCAGGTCACTGGAGGAAACACAACCATCCTCGTTGTGTGGGATAGTGAGAAAAGAGATTTTCCTCCTTAAATCAGAGCGCTTTTGTGTGTGTGTGTATGTGTGTGTGTGTGTGTGTGTTTTACTATGCTCTGTTCAAAGTCTGATTAGCATTTCCTTTTCAGTTGCTCCTTCGCCATCCCAGCTGCACCAATTGTGGTCAGTAAAGCAGAATTGGTGCACTAGCAATTCAGGAACGCAGCTGAAAGGGAAAGGGTGAAGAAAAAACAAGGGAGTGAATTTTCTTAGCGCTTGAAGAAACTACTCCAATTAAAAAGAGAGAGAGGGAAGAGATGAGATGAGATACTTGGAGGGAGTAGACAAAAAGATTCCAAAGAAACAGGAACCTGAGTTAAATTTTTAAAAAGAACAGTGGCCCAAACTACCTACACTGAGAAATAGGTAACAAAAAAAAGCACGTGTAGAAAAATGTAAAAAAAGAAATTTTTTTTCAGAACATTGAATGAGACAGAAAAGGCTGGAGTTTTAAGAAATGAAAAGGTAGAGATAGAAACTTTCTTATTTCCTTTCCCTGCTTTTTCTTTTTTATTAATGCTTCTTTTAATTTTTTTTTTCTAATAGAAGGAAATGGAATTGCTGGGTATTCAGTCCCAGAGGAGAGTTAGATGCTTACCTTTGGGTGACTTATGCCCTGGAATTAGGGTTGATCTCACCACTCCTGCTTCAGGACTAGATTTAGATTCCTTCCCCAGTTTCCCCTTTGACCTTAAGCACAATTCCATTCTGCTCAGTGCCTTCTCCTTCCCTTTAACGTCAGTGGTATATTGGGACACTTAATGAGATTATATTGGAGAAGTACTTAGAGCTCAACAGAGTAAAGGCATAGGAGAAAGTGTTAACAATGTTCATAACGATGATTCTCTGGGTCTTTTTTAAAAAGGCTGTGTGCACAACATTGCTGGGACTACTCGTTTGTATAAGCTGTAACTTACCCCCTCAAAATTACCTAATTGGCACTGAAACATCTCCAGCTGGCTCTCAGACCCAAGGAGTTTGTTCTTGGAAAGTGTGACCTTCTGCTTCATCTGTTTGCAGACTTGATGCAAGGGGATGTGTGCTTTATGGGAAAGTGTCAGTGCTGCAGTCTGCATCAGAGATATGGTGCTAAAGAGAACACTACCAGCAGTTAGGAGAAGGGACTTGGAATGATGGACAGGACCATACCCCTTCTCTCACTATTACAAGCCAAAGCAAATGACGTGTATTTGTGAGGTCTAACAATGTCCCTAAGCCTTATCCTTTTAGGATCCCAGTCATCCAGTGCACTATATTGTTGCAGCTAGGAGTTTAAGACATAGAGTCAAACAGACCTGTGTTTGAATTTCAGCTTCACCACTGACTAGCTAAGCAAGCTTGAGCAAGTTACCATTTCTTCTGAGTTCCTTCAATTTTTTTTTTTTTTTTTTTGAGATGGAGTTTCACTCTGTCGCCCAGGCTGGAGTGCAATGGTGTGATCTCAGCTCACTGCAACCTCCACCTCCTGGGTTCAAGCTATTCTCCTGCCTCAGCCTCCTGAGTAGCTGGGATTATAGGCACCCGCCACATACCCTGCTAATTTTTTGTATTTTTAGTAGAGATGGGGTTTCACTGTGTTAGCCAGGATGGTCTCGATCTCCTGACCTCATGATCCGCCCTCCTTGGCCTCCCAAAGTGCTGGGATTACAGGCATGAGCCATCGCACCTGTCCTAATTCCTTCATTTTCAAAATGGGGCTATGTTATTTGCCACAGAGAGTTGCTGTGATGATTGTTAAAATGCACATAAAATACCTACCACATAATTCATTCTCAAAAAGTTCTAGAAATATTACATAATGACCCAGGAGACAGAAGATCTGGTGTTGAGATATGTATGGGTTCAAACACTGTCACTTCCCATCTGTGTGAGCCAGGACAAGTTAATTTACCTGTCAGTGCCTCAGTCTCCTCATCAATAAAATATGGGTTAAATGTCCACCTCGTTATGTAAACTAAAGACAACGAGTATAAAAACTATTACATATGCTAAGAAGATACTACATGATGGTGATAGTTTTTGTGTTTACTTCCCAGACTCCAGTTTTATCCCTGCATCAACTATGTGATCCTTCACAGGTCACTTATTTTTCAAAGACCTCAGTTTAGTTTCCCCATTATAAAATAAAAGTGGAGTTAGACGTCTATTGTCCATTCCAACTGTATGGTTTTATGAACTTTCTATTTTTGTGATTTTTCTGTATTTCAAAAATACCTACTAGAATAGAGAACAAGGTTTCCAAAGGCCTCCCCTCCCCCAGGATACAGAAGCCTCTGTTCCTTGATTACCCTTTGCTGACCTACTCTTAGCCCATAAACCCACTGAGCTCACGCTGGCTTAGACGAAGAGCAGAGACCCCCAGGAAGAAGAAAGTGTCCCTGCATTTGGTGAGCCTACAGTGTAGATGAAAACAAAGGATGGATAGATATGCAAGAATAAGACTGATACGCAAAGCGAATCCCAATAAGTTAACATTAACATGGTGATTACCTAGAATCAGAGTTAAGAGCGTGAGCTCTGGAGTCAGACCAGTGACAGGTCAGGTCCTAGCTCCACCACTTGCAACAGTTTCACCTTGGACAAAAAACCCCTTACCACTGCCTGAGTCTTGATTTCTTCCTCTGTATGAGGCTTTAAAAAATGGAATAGCCCTTGTGAGGATTAAATCCAATGATCCATGCAAGATGCTTAGCCCAGTGGCTGGCATATCATGAGTCCTCACGGTATTAGTTATTACTATTATTAATACTGTTGTTACTATTGTCATGGTTATCTCAGAAAACCTCACAGAAGAGATATGTAAAAGCCAGATTTTGAAGAGGGGCTAGAGAGTTTTGTGATGGGAGGGTGGTTCTCGGAAATGGTCGGTGGAAAGCAGTGTGTCCATGTGAATCTCTTGTGGAGGAACCCAACATCTATGGATTTTCAAAGCTTTCCACGTAATTCTGACCCGCAGCCAGGGTCGATATGAGAACGAGGCGTCACAGGCATGATTCATTAAGTGAGGACCACTAGACAAGAAATTGAGATTTCTGACTTGAGGCATGGGCTCTGCTCCTAGCTAGGCACCTGGCCATGGCAATTACTTCACCTCACTGGATTTTAGTTCCTTAATTTGCTAATCAAGGAGAGTTGACCTACCCAAAGTGATCTCCAAGTCTCCTCTCAGCTCTCAGGTCCAAGGATCTTAAACAGCTTTCCTTAAGTGAGTAAGAATCCATGTTCAGGAGTCCATTCCAGTTCATCACCTGCATGATTTCCTCCAGCCAACAAGACCCGGAGCCAGCCCTCTGCGTCTTCCCAGCATCCCACCCCTAGGTCTCTGCATGTCTTACACAAGTTGACTCCCCAGTCTGACCTAGCCTCACCTGGCACCATAGAGAGGCCAAACTGAAATGCACTATGCAGGGACTCAGGTGGCAGTCCACAGCCTGGCCTACTGGGCCACTTGGAACTTTGTAACTGTGTAACTTGGGGCTCCTGATAATAATAACCTCTAGCATTTCTTGAGCATTTATAACGTGTGAGGCACTGTACTAAGAGCTTGAAGTCTGTCTAATCTGCTTTAATCCTTAAAACAGTGCTGTGACATCAGCATGATGAGTCCCATTTTAGAGCTGTAGATGTAGAATCTGAGGCTTAAAGACATTAAATAACTTCCCCAAGATCACACAACTGGTGTGTGGTGCGGGTGGGCCCACACGGCTGTCTGCTGAGCTTCCCTCTGTTGTACCACATTACCTCCCACAGTCTGCAAATCACAGTAATTTTGGGGGACCAGTGAGTGATCACACAAGAAGGGTACAGGCTTGAGCCCTTATGTGTAAGGCGCTGCATTTGTTATGTTAGGTCAAAAGTGGTCTCTTGAAACCATTTACCCCTTCACCCACCATTAGAAACTCTCCTCCACCTTCCCTCAGCTTACCTATCCAGTCTCATCACCCTGTGACCATCTGCAGTCAGGCCACCCACTATGGAGACTGCCTTGCTGAGTGATTAAGGGCACAGCCGATAGTGTGGTGCTGCATTGTCCAATTTGGTAACCACTGGCTGCAGGTGGCTATTGAACACTTAAAGTGTGGCTAGTCTGAATTGGGATGTGCTGTAAGTATAAAACACACCAGATTTCAAAGAATGAATGAAATACCTATTTTGGAAATACTGGGTTAAATAAAATATTAAAATCAATTTTACTTTTTTTTACTTTTTATTTTTTAATGTGGCTACTAGAATATTTAAAATTACACATGTGGCTGGCATTTGTAGCTCGCGTAATATTTCTGTTGGACAGACTGGTCTGGAGTGAGACCACCTGCGTTTGAGTCTCAGCTGTCACTTACTATCTGTGTGATGTTGGGCAAGTTCATTCATCTCTATGTACCTCAATTTTCCCATCTGTAAAATAGGGGTGATAGTAATAACCTACTTTGTAAGGTTGTTGTAAGCATTTAATGACTTAAATTTACCAAACAGTCCCTGGCTCATTTGTTTGCTACTTATTGCTCACTGATGCCAGAACAGGCCAGGTTATTTTCCTGCCTGTGCTGTGCTGTTTTGTTTTTTTTTCTCTCTTGGAAGGCTTTCTGCTTCCTCTCCGCCTCCTTGGGTTCTGTGTCTTCCAAAACAGCATGGCTTGTTAGAACTCCTGCCACTTTCTTTACGTAAACATTAACTTCTTGCCTTCTAGTCATCATTTCAGCATGCATACCTGAACGGTAGTTTGAAGTAGACTGAAATCAAGACTTGTGTCTACTGTGTCTTATTTATCTGTCTTCCTATCATGCCCTGTATAGATCTAACTCAGTGCCTTGCACAAGGTGGTATTGCATAAATGCTTGTGTATTGACTGATTAGTGTGCCTCCCACCCTCATGCTGGGAAGTGAGGATTTTCCACATTCTTTCAGAGTCCGTAGAAGGAACAGTCACCTTTCCTCTGGTCATTCTTGAGTCCCCGTCATCTCCAGGTGATTCTCTTCAGTGTAGAACAACTCCATCTCTTTAATGCCTATTGCCCTCCATTTCTCGTGCTTTCAGAATGGGTGATGCCTCTCCCTCCAACCCAGCACGTGAGTGTTGAGATCAGCTATAATTTTGAGGCCTTAAAAAAATGGCCTGGGTTCATTAAATTCTAATTGCTTTGATGGTAAGGAAAGATAGTTGCTTTAATTAAGAAAGACCTCCCTTGGCCAATGCTGTGGTTATGGTCGTGGTAGTGGAGAGTGCTGTTGCTGCTGCTGTTACAAATGCTGATTATTTATGTGGTTTTCAGGGGAGTTGAGAAGCATCAGTTCACACCCACAGGCAGCCCAGTCTTTATGTCTACCGAACATCTATAGTCTGTCATTACTCTCCTTGGGAACTTACCCAAAAGGGGAAACTTTTACCAGCTCTGGATCCTACTCAAAGTTCAGGGCACAGGTCTTCCAGGAAAATAAAATCCCCCCAAATAGCCTACCTCTGAAGGGAATAATTCTGGTTCTAATTTCTCTTTAACAGTCTGTTTTTCAACAGACCAGGGCAGAGACCCCTTCTAACACTGATATTGAGATTATTCCATAAATAGCCCTTTCTTTTGAATTAAACATGGTCTGCCTATGAGGCCTACTTTTAAAATACTCCTTGACATTTTAGAAGAAGGCCACTTAGTGAGTTGTGAACCCTTAGTATGGATTCATACTGAGATGCTGCAGCTCCAGGATGCTTGAAGGTGGAGGGGATGTAAAAGATGCTAGGAAGGAAGGTGGGAATGTGAGGGTGCCATGGAGAAGTCCTGCCAACTTTGCCAGTTTTCTCAAGGCCGTTTGAGAAAATGGAAAGCAGGATCCAGCTGAGCTCAGAAGCATCTAAACTTTGAGAAGCTCAGAAGCCAAATGATAAGTTGAAACTGTAATAAAAGGGCAAATCTAATTTATTTTGGTTTGCTTATTGAAGAACAAGCGAGGTAAGCTGAAAAAAGCACATCTGAGTCACCCTTAGCCTTGCAAATATGGAAAGAGCCTACAAAGGCCAGTTCGCTACAGCATCTTTGGCTTAAACTTTTCCAAACCATCAGCAGACATGCTTATTCTTTAGACTTGAGAAAAGAGTTTCTCCAGATTCCCTGGACACCCCTCCTGGTGCCTTTCAACCCAGACAGGTAGGAAGTTCCCTTAGCTATCCAGTGAAAATCCTCCTGCTTCCTGCAACACCTGTCCTCAGTGAAGGGCAAGGAAGAGCTTGTCCTTCATTCCTCATGGACTTGCCTGCACTTGAACTGTCAGTCCTTCCTGGGAAAATGGTTTCTCTGGTGGGGTGCGGATGTGTCCACAGCACCATTCCCCATGGCCAAGTGCCAAGTGACGAAAGTGTCGGGCCTTTTGAAATTGTCAGAGAAACTGATTTTCTTGTCAAGTCTCGTCCTGTACAGTTGGAGGGCCAAATTCTACTTTCATGTTAGCTGCCACAGAGATCAAAGGCTGCTGACAAGGAGCTGAAGGGTTTGTGCCTGGTCTGCTTCAACCTTTCCTCAGTCCAGCATGGGGAATGCTCTCGGCTTTCGGCTTTCTTGAACTCTTATCGATCCTCCTTTGTGGGCCAACAGATGAAGGGCCTGGGAAATAATTTGAGGGATCTAACTCAGAGAGAACATTCTTACATATGCAGGGTGAGGGAGGTGAGAAACAAGAGAAGACAAGGTGAGGTATGCACAGAGCCATCCTTTGCCTCAGAAAACTCGGGCATACTAAAATAACAGGGATGTGGAGGCAGTATCAGAGAAGAAAGGGTGAGATATCAGTGCCTGGTGGACACTAGAGGGTCTCTGTCCAGGGGATCTCCCAGCAGAAGGACTAGTCTTTTTGGTGCTCATTTTTGGGTATTGCATGAAGGTAGGGCACAAAGGAGATGACTTCTGAAGCCTCTTCCTACATCATGTTAGCCCTTGAGGGAGAGAGGAGAGTGAGTGACAAGCAAATTCAGGTTATCAGCAAGCTTAGATATATCTAAAGGTATATAATAAGTCAAAGGTAAGACTGCAGGTAGGGGAGGTAGTGGTGCAAATGAGCATTGTAGAAATAAATCATCCAGGTCCACCAGGAAGGGACCATGGCAATAGATGAGGTGTGGAGCATGGCACCAGGAGAATAGTATTTCTGCATTCAAGAGGGCTCGTTGCTGGCTTTTCACTTTGGGCCTTCTCTTTGGTTTTTTTGTAGTGCTAAGCACCATCCCTTGGTTGCCCTCTGCTCTTTATGTACTTTGCCTTTTCAATACCCCAAGTTTTTCTGACCAGAAGGAACCACCTACGTGCATTTCTTTACCCGCGGGCAATCTGCAGACCCCCACTGAACCAGACAAGGTAGATTCTCATGGTATTAGGCATTATGGGAGACATGAAGATCTCAGAAATGGGAAAAGAAAACATCTCCAGAAAAAGAGATATGGCACTGGTGTCTGATGACACCATTAGCCTGGAAAGCTTCCTTTTTACCTGGCCTGATTGTTGGGGGCTGTAAGACCCCGAGGCCAGGACCCCTCTCTATCGAGGTGGCCATATCTTCCTGTTCATTCTCAACTGATTTACTTACATGGCACTTATAATAATGTGCTATCCCATTCTATTTGGTTCTAGAGCTGTAGCAACAGATTGGATGCTAACTTTGTGTAATTTGTGTAGAGAGGAGTCCCATTACTTTAATGTGTTTGGTTTCTACATTTCAGGTAGCAAATAGTGAGAATTCAGATAGCAAGGTATTATCCAAAAATTTATCTGAATCTACTAAGTTCCTGAGTTTAGATAGCAAAGTTTACTTATTTCCATAAAACTGACAGTGGGTTTCTTGAGGATAAGCCCCATGCTTCTCTTTGTTTCTGCCTGGTACATGATGCACTGCCTAAATGCTCAATGAATAAATCAAATTATATCAAAAGGATAGAAAACACAGGTTAGTCATTGGAGTGGATGGAACACTTGGGATTGGGCTCTCGAATATGAAAAGCATATGAAAAATAATACAAATGAATATAAAAAAAGTTCTCAACCTTGGCTCTCCATAAGAATTGTCCAGAAAGCTTTTAAAACACACTGGCATTCAGGCCTCATTCTGAGCCAATCAACTCAGAATGGAACTATTGAAAGCTCCTCAGATGACCCCAGTGGGAATCCAGGGTTAAGAACTACCAGTCTAACATAATTTACTGTTTCTATTGGAAAGCTACATGGCACGCATGTCCTACTGGTAGTAGGTTTGGCCTCTACCAGTTGACACGTTAGAAAAACCATATTTGCATGCAGCCAGATGGGCAACACCCAGGTTTGGTGAACCATCTGGGCCATTGAGAACATCAATAAAACCTTATTACTATCTTCATTTCATGAAGATTTACTAAGCCCAGCAGCATGCTAGATGCTGGGAGGGTTATGAAAGGACCTAAGGCAAGGCACCTTGTTTCCAGGTGAGAGACAAGGTGAAGGCCAGCACACATGAATCTCTGTGATGCAGTACATCAGCAATTACATGCCAAAGTGCACAGTGGGATCAACGTGGTGGTAGGAGTGCAGAGGAGGTGGCATATTACACAGGGAAGTCAGTCTTGAGCCGGATTTCAAAGGATGAGTGGGACTTGAAGAGATGGAGGGAAAAGAAAAGGACGATTCCAATTCCAGACACAAGTAGTAGAGGGCCTGACAGTGGCAGATTTCTCTGAACCTCCGCTGGCCCTTTGATTGCAATCAGGTCTCTTGGTGCTAGGTGGAAGTCACATGGGGACAGCAACATCTTTCAGGTGTATGCACAGACTCCCTTCCCCTTTCCTCTCATCGGCTTTCTGGCCTCCATATATGGACTAGAAACTCAGGATTAGAAACCCGACTTCTACCACCTACCCCAGCTCCCTTGACTTGGTGATGGAGCTGGACTCCCCTCTCGATCTTACAGTCCCCTGAGTTCTACCCACTCTTGATTTTAGCACCTCTGGGAACTTTCAGGGAAGGACAGTCTCGACTTCATGTGGCTCCTGGGCCTTTCTCCAGCTGGGCTAGCCTAACCTCCTCTCCTTCCCTCTGGCGTGTACCCCAGAATTCTAAGAAATTGTCTCATCCAGGGCAACGAAGAAGATAGTCATGATGCCTGTTCCTACAAGAGTGCTTCTCAGCCTTTTTCACATCATAGAATACATAAGAAAAATGAAAACATTCATATGGTAAATGGAACTAACTATTCTCTGCCACAGTGCTGAAGTGACTGGCCCTGAGAGCTGAGGAGATCAAGATCCACCTACCTGTAACCAAGGTGTTACACCCCAGAGGAAAAGCTGTGTCCTGAGCAATGCTGCCAGCAGATACCCTAAACTTTTGCCAACCTCTGGGTAAGCACAACTGTTCCAGTTAGGGTACCTCCATCTTTAAAAAGAGAAATATTTTAGTGGAGATACAGATGTTAAAGTCAAAATTGAGAGATTTTGGCTTTAAAAACTAGGTTTTGATAGCTCAGTAAAACCTAGGGAACTGGTTCTGACTTGGGCAAGAATATGTCTCTTCTTCATAGTTCTTGGCAAGGGGGAAAATCCTAAAGGTGCTAAACAGTTTTGCATCACCCAATTGGGGCAGGGTCTTCATTTGCCAATGGGACATGTTGTCCAGCCATAGCAAAAGCTAGCCCCTTACAGCTAGCCCCTATCAGCAGCCATGGAGAATCTGTGATCTGGAAGTAGAATCCCATATCTTAGTTGCAGCAAGATGGGATGGGGGCAAAGCAGCACCGGGGCTGTGAGGTTCAACCGAAGAGCAAATAAGTGTTCAAGGATATGTACAAAGATCTGCTGGGGTCCAGGCAGGCACTTGGTGAAGTTGCCTAGAACGAAACAGTAGAATGTTCCAATAGGTGGACACAGTGCACCAATAGGTGATGGAGAAAGGCAACAAGCAACTCTTGAAACTTAATGTCTAGACAGGTGGATGGCCAGCACTGCCAGATACCTGAACCTCCAGGGCTGGTGTGAACAAGGCAGGTGGATACTGGAACTGCTGGGTCTTCTCTTCACTATGACAACACCAGGGAGGGCCCAACAGGTCAGGGCTCCCAGAGTCAAGCTGAGAAATCTGATTACTAGCCAAGTATTCTGTGTGAGGCAAGCAAGGGAGAAGGAGACAAGCCTGGAGTTAGGGAGGACAAGTGAAGCTAGGATGCCCCAAACAGGGTCAGAGCTAAAGCAAATAAGCGGCTAAGAGTAATGTGTGCTCTTCAGAGTTACGGATTATGGCTTATGTATGTCTGTGTTCCTATACCTAGCATAGAGCTGCCATGTGGTTGAATGAATTTTTTTTTGAATGAATGAGTGAATGAATATAGGAGTGAGGCCAAAGCCATAAGGATCAAGTGGTTCAAGCTACAGAGCCAAGGGCTGCAGAGGTTGAGAAATCAAATCCAGGTAACTCGACAAGTGTTACAGATGCATCTGAAGTTCCCCTAGAAGTGTGCTGGGCTACTGGCATGGAGGGCATTACAGTCTAGACAGAACCAAGGCACAGGGCAAGTAACAGCAACAATGCCGTAGTGTTTTCAGGTTTACAAAGGGTGCTCACATACCTTATCTAGTGCATCTGAGCTGCACAGCAACCTCCTGAGGATATGCAAGAGTGGGTTAGATGTGCTCCCTGTCCTCAGACCATGCTTTTCCTCCTTGAGTGCCAATCAGATGGAGTGGAAGCAGTGGATTGTTTACCTATAGCACATGTGGAGTGGGAAGTCAGAAGGCCAAGAGAAGAAACTTTGGCTCCATTCGAAAGCCAGCTGTGCAAGGATCCCTGGTGGATGAGGGACCAGGGAGCCAGAATAAATATTTAACTTTCATTTTGAAACACTGTCCTTGTGTGGCTGTCACCATTGTGATGGACAAGATGTGGAGCTAAATATTTACACTTTCTAATTGTTCCCCAAACTGCTGGATGCCCCCATTCTACTGTAAGCTGTCCGTCTGTCTGTCTGTTTATTCATTCACTCATTTGTTCACTTACTTTCCTAATTTTAAAATGTATATGTTAGTTTGGGAAGGAGGTTGAGGGGGAAGAGAGGAGGTGCAGAGGTTGACTCAAGATTCTCTTCCATTTCAGAGAAAGGAAATAAAACCACGAGATGGAAAGTAAAGGTCGAGAAAATGCTGACTGGCTTCTAGATCTGTTACACACATTTGGTTTTTTTTTTTTTTTTACTTCTTATTTTGGAATAATTTTAGATTTACCAAAATGTTACAAAGATAGTAAAGAAAGTTCCCGTATATCTTTCACCCAGCTTCCCCTAATGTCAACATCTTACATAACGATGGTACCTTTGTCAAAACTTAGAAATTAACATTGGTACAATTGCATTAACTAAGCTCCACAGTTACTGAGTGTCACCAGTTTTCTCACTAATGTCTCTTTTCTGTTCCAGGATCCAATCCTGGATACCACGTTTCATTTAGTCATCATGTCTCCTTGGTCTCATGGGATCTGTGTTAGCTTCTCAGTTTTTTATAACCTTAATAGTTTTAAAAGGTAGTGACAGGTTATTTTGTAGAATATCTGTCAATTTGGGTTTTTCTGATGTTTTTCTCATGATTAGACTAGGTGTTATGAGTTTTAGGAGAGAATACCACAGAGGTGAAGTCCTCTTCTTAATAATCCTATCAGGATGCATGCTATCAGCATGACTTAAGCACTGGTAATGTTGACCTTGTTTCTCTGCTGTAAAGTTACCATTTTCCTCTTTCTATATTCTATTCTTTAGACATAAGTTACTAAGTCCAGCCCACACTCAAAGGGAGGGGAATCAAGCTCCGTGTTCTGGCGGAGGGATTATCTACAGATATTTGAAAGTATTCTCTAAGGGAGATTCGTCCCTTTTCCTCCCTTTATTTATTCAATGATTTGTGTATACCATCGTATCAGTTTCTTAGGGCCGTTGTAACAAATTGCCACAAACTGGGTGGCTCAAAACAACAGAATGTTACACTTTCATAATTTAGGAGCAAGGAAGTCTGAAATCAAGGCGTTGCCAGGGTGAATTCTTTCTGGAGGCTCTGAGGCAGAATCCGTCCCATGCCTCTCTCCTGGCTTCTGATGGTTGCTGGCAGCCCTTGGTGGTCCTTGGCTTGTAGACACATCATCTTGGTCTCTGCCTGAGGTTCACACCGGCTTCTTCTCTGTTTGTGTCTCCGGGTCCTTTCCTCTTCTTATAAGAACACCAGTCATTGAATTTAGGGTCACCCCTAAATCCAGGATGATTTCATCTCAAGATCCTTAACTAATTACATTGGTAAAGATGCTATTTCTAAGTAAGGTCCCACTCCGAGGTTCCAGTGAACATGAATTTTGAGGGGACACAATTCAACTCTTTATGGATGGTATGGACTCATGTATATTTATCTTTTGGATTAGAATCAAATTATTTATTTATTTCCTCAGATTGTTTCAGCTTCGGCCATTGGGAGTTCTTCCAGAATGGCTTCAATATCCTCTGACATGTCTCCATCTTTTCTTCTCTCTCTCTCTCTCTCTCTGTGTGTGCATTTTAGTACTTCCTTACTTCTAGACACTAAAAGATACTTGGGGCTCCTCTTGTATTTTCCTTGTCCCAGCCCTAGCATCAGCCATTTCTCCACAGAGCCCTGGTTGGTTTTCTTTTATTGGAGAATGGTATTTCCCCAGTGCCACTGGAGATCCAAGCGCTGGTTCTGTTTGTTGCTGCTGGGCTTTCTCTGCTTCTGGGTCCTCTGTGCAGATAGAGCTAGAAAATTTTTGTATTGTATGCTAACCCATCCATACGGACATATCCCTATTTATTTCTGTATCTACATATCTGTTACACAGTAAAATAAAGATGAGTTCTTACTGATCTCTCCTACTCTAATCCAGGACCCCGGGGGCAATTCCTGGCCTCTCCAGCTTCATTGTCACTTTTTTCTTTGACAGTGAGAAACCTGGCTCCCATTATTCACAATTTATTTACTTATTTGTTCTGCCCTGATATCACGTAAAGTAGTTTCAGAATTGTTAACCTGGACCTCTGTGAGAAACAGACTTACCAACCAGAATACAGTGTCTTTGTACAGTTCTTTTTGTCACTAGCCTTATAGTTTCCAGTCGAAACACCATTTCCCAAAGTTACTTAGATCATCTTCTTTTATCCACGCTCCCCCTCAGTGGGGTTATGCCATACATTTTGCAATACAGTTAGAGTCATTTGTCAAAGTGTGCACTCCATTCTGGGTCCCCCTAAACATCTTGGTTGATTTTTTTACAATTTGCATACAGTAAAGTTCAGTTCTAGGGGTTTTGAAAAATGCACAGAGTCGGGTAACTATAATACCACCCAATTCCATGCAGCACCATTCCGTCACCCCCAAGTTTTGCTGAGCACACTATATTGTTGTTGATGAGATACTGATCATTTCTTACAGGATCCTACTCTGAGTGGGTAACATCTACAAAGAGCAGTTTCCCATCCACTACAGAGGACACTGTCTGCTGTGAGGTGCACAATCATTTCGTTGCTTACAGCACATGTGGGGTGGCACTTCAAAAGAATGCAGAAAAGGAAGAAACTCTTAGGAGGCTGAATAGTATTTTGTGGCAAAATAGAGGTTTTTGAAAGCTATTTCAAACTAATAATTTGTTAATTTAATGTAACAATAAACAGTATTATTTATTGACTTCCTATATATGCATCTGGTATTAGGCAATTTGGGAAAGACAGGAAACACATTAGCATGAGAAGGGTGGGGTTGGCAGGAAGCAATTCTAGTTAAATGTGATGAATTGAGTGCAAACATTGATATCCATCCCTTCAACCCCACTAACATGATGGGACAGAATAAAAATATACCCTACAAGGACAAAAAGAGAAGCCTATACAGACAAAACACTCCAGCTAGATGAGACTATCCCTACATATATCCACATGGCTAACTGCTGACTTCCCTCAGGCCTTTGCTCAAATGTCCTTTTTAATGAACCTACCTCATCCACCCCATTAAAATTACAACCCAACACACCCCTCCCACACTTCCCATTACCTTATCCTGCTCTAATACCACGCATTATATAGTTATGTATTATGCCTACTGCCTGTTTTGTTCACTGATATATCCAAGCCTCCTAGAATAATATTCATCACATTGTAGGCACTTAATAAGAACAAATTATTATTGTGGTCAGTGGAAAGTTGATAAATAAATGGGAACTAACTTGGCAGAGCAGAGAAATTCATAGATACCTATGGTAGAGGGACTAATGTGCAACCAGTCCCCTAAGACCCAGGAGTAGGAGGCACCTAATGCCTTGAAAGGTGGCACTATAAACCTGGGATTGTTAGCAGATTATGGGAGAATCCTTTCTCCCCACCCAGGCAACCAGGACACAGCTTTTTTCCTTACTCTAGCAGAGGATCAAAGAGGTTAAACCAGAGAGAAAGATTCCTCTTTTAGGAAATTGCCTGGCTCAGGATAAAGACTCACAGGCGGTAGCATTAGGGATCAATAAGCAATGTCTAAAAGTGAAAAATCAAGAAATAGCAGGATATTTTATTATAAGCTTTGCAGTACTGTTTGACTGTCATGCACACATACTACCCTGAATAAAATATAATTAGACTAGAAAAAGAAACAACCTAGGGACACCTATTTTTTTTGGCACCATCAAAGAAGTAAGTTGATTTCCCAGAAAACTGAAGATTTTCTCTGAAAACCATACCTTTGTTAATAGAAATATTAAATTTTAAGTGTACTTAAATATATTTTATTAAATGTATTTTATTATGGAAACATGTAAATGTACATAAAAGGAAAGAGAACAGTATACTCATCAACTAGTTTCAACAGTTATTTTTTAAACAGTTTCATCTGTCTGCCTATTTATGTATTTTACTAGAGATTTTTAAAACAAATTTCAGACATCACACAATTTTTCCACCAAATACTTCTGTATATATCTTGGCAAATAAAAAAAATTAGATCACTTGTCTTATAAGATTTCTCAAACTTTGTATTTGTCAGATTATTTATTTTCTTGTGCAGTTATTTAAAGTTTTTTTCTTTTTATTTGCTGCAAATTTGTAGAGCTAAGATCCAAATTAGTTTCAAGTCTGTAGTGCATCATATCAGGGGACATATAATACCTGCTTGTCCCGTTCTTTGTGATGTGAAGTTTACTCAGTGAGTTAAGGGACTGTCAACCTGACCCATCCGTTACTACGTTTCCATCAGCCTTTCAATTCGTGGTCTCACCATCCGTTGACATCACGAGTTCATTAGACATTGCAAAATGCCATTCCTTTTGCATGTATTAATTAGCGTTCTATAAAATAGAACTTTTAACTACAGCTGTGTGTCACTTAATGACAGAGATATGTTCTGAAAAATGTTGTCGTTAAGTGATTTCATCATGTGAACATCACAGAGTGCACAAATACTACACGCCTAGGCATATGGGCCAACCTTTTACTCTTAGGCTACAAAACTTATAGCATGTTACTATACTGAATACTGTAGGCAGTTATAAAACAATGGTAAGTATTTGTGTATCTAAACATAGTTAAACATAGAAATGGTATAGTAAAAATATGGCATAATTTTGAGGCGGGTGGATCACTTGAGGTCAGGAGTTCGGGAACAGCCTGGCCAACGTGGTGGTGGTGCACACCTGTAGTCCCAGCAACTCAGGAGGCTGAGGCAGAAGGATTGCTAGGAGGCAGAGGTTGCAGTGAGCTGAGATCGTCACACTGCACTCCAGCCTGGGTGACAGAGAGAGGCTCTGTCTGAAACAAAAACAAAAGAGCATGATCTATAATCTTATGGGACTGCCATCATATTGTTATGTGGTGCATAACTGTATTGGATATCCTGGGAAAAGTAGGATAATTGCATAATAGTGTTTCTTTTTTCATTTTTAGAATAATGCATTGATGCCCTAGCAATTTTCAAAGGTGTCCTATGAGCATTGTTTGTCACTGTGTTTTGAGGAATCATTATGGACTCCGGATTTTTAAATCAAACTTATTGGGGCATAATTTACATAAAGTACAATGCACACATTTTGACAAATGTATAACCTACCGTATAACTACTGCCACCATCAAGACAGAACATTTCCATGACCCCAAAAGTTTTCTTGTACCCCTTTGCAGACAGTCATTCCCTCCATTTTCATCCACAGGCAATCACACGTCTGCTTTCTTTCACTATTGATTAGTTTGCTTGTTCTAGACTTTCTTGTAAATAGACTTACATAGTAAATACTCTTTGTTTCTGACTTCTTTCACATGGCATAATGTTTCTGAGATTCCTTCATGTTACTTGTATTAATAGTTTTTATTACTGAGTAGTATTCCATTTTATGAATATACACCAACTTGTTTATATGTTCATCTGTTAATAGATATTTACGGTGGTGTTAGTGTTTGGCTATTAAAAATAAAACTGCTATGAGCATTTGTATACAAGCCTTTATGGGAACAAATGCTTTCATTTCTCTTGGGTAAATACTTAGGAATAGAATTTTGAATTGTGTAGTAGGGGAATATTTGTGAGAAATCACCAAACTTTTTCGAAGTGGTTGCACCCTTGTCTTCCTACCAGCAATGTATGAGAGTACCACTTCTTCTATACCTTTGCAACACTTGGT
Source organism: Symphalangus syndactylus (assembly GCF_028878055.3). Classification (NCBI taxonomy): domain Eukaryota; kingdom Metazoa; phylum Chordata; class Mammalia; order Primates; family Hylobatidae; genus Symphalangus; species Symphalangus syndactylus. The sequence goes on along the minus strand of NC_072427.2, from coordinate 150,865,981 downwards.
CTTGTTGGTCTTTTAAATTTTATTAATCAGTCGTTCTAGAGGGTGTGAAATGGTATCTCACTGTGATTTCAGTTTGTTCTTTCTGATAATTAATAAACTTTTGAGCATCCTTTCATGGACTTATAGGCCGTTCATACATCTTCTTTTGTAAGTGCCTGTTCAAATCTTTTGCTCATTTTTAATACACTTTATTTTCTAGAGGAATTTTAGGTTTACGGCAAAATTGAGAGGAAGAAACAGAGATATCCCATAAACCCATTGCGCACACACACACACACACACACACACACACACACACACACCCACACACACACATAGCCTCTTCCATTATCAGTATCCTCCACCAAAGTGATAAATTTCTTACAACTGATAAACCTACATTGGCACATCATTATCCCCCCAAGACCGTAGTTTATAGTAGGGTTCAATCTTGGTGTTGTACATTTTATGGGTTTCGACAAATGTATGACTTATATCTACTATTATAGTTTTATACAGAGTAGTTTCCTAAGATCTTCTAAAAATTCTCTGTGGCCTGCCTTTTCATTCTTTTCTCCCCTACTACCCCTGGCGACCACTGGTCTTTTGCTACCTCCATATTTCTGCCTTTTCCAGAATATCATATAGTTGGAATTAATTATACAGTATGTAGCCTTTTCAGATTAGCTTCTTTCGTTTAGTAATATGCACTTAAGTTTCCTCCATGTCTTCTCACAGTTTGATAGTTCATTTCTTTTTAGCACTGAATAACATTTCATTGTCTGGAGGTACCACGGTTTATTTATCCATTCACTGACAGAAAGACATCTTGGTTGCTTCCAAGTCTTGGCAATTTTGAATAAAGCTGCTATAAACATCTGTGTGCAGGTTTTTGTGTGGATGCAAATTTTCAATTTCTTTGGGTAAATACTGAGGAGTACTGACGTTGCTAATCAGTTGCTAATCATACTGCAAGAGTACGTTTCGTTTTACAAGAAACTGCCAAACTATCTTACAAAGTGGCTGCATCATTTTGCATTCCCACCAGTGGTGAATGAAAATTTCCATTGCTCTACATCATAACCAGAATTTGTTTTTTTCAGTGTTCTGGATTTTGGTCATTCTAATATGTGTGTAATGGTATCTCATTTTTTGTTTTAATTGCATTTCCCTGACGATATATGATACTGGACATCTTTTCATATGCTTATTTGCCATCTGTATATATTTTTTTCACAGATGTCTGTTAAGGTCTTTTCCCCTTAATACTTTAATCAGATTTTTCTCTTCTTATTGTTTAGTTTTAAAACTTTTGTATTTTAAAAAACAATTTTATTGTGTTTATTTAAAGTATACAACATGCTGTTATGAGTCTTTGTATGTTTTGGATAACAATCTTTTATCAGGTATGTCTTTTGCAAATATTTTCTCCCAGTCTGTGGCTTGTCTTTTCATTCTCTTGACAGTGTCTTTTGTACAGCAGAAATTTTTAATTTTAATGAGGTCCAGCTTATGAGTTCTTTTTTTCAAGGCTCATGCCGTCAATGTCCTATCTAAACAGTCATTGCTGAGCTGGTCATCTAAGTTTTCTCCTATGTTATCTTCTAGAAGTTTTATAGTTCTGCCTTGTGCATTTAAGTCTGTGATACATTTTGAGTTAATTTTTGTGAAGAGTGTAAGTTCTGTGTCCAGATTCATATTTTTAAATGTTCAATGCGTTGATTCTACATCATTTGTTGAAAACTCATTTCTTTATTGTATTGCCTTTTTCCCTTTGTCAAAGATCAGTTGACTCTATTGATGTGGGCCTATTTTGGGACTCTATTCTGTTCCATTGATCTACTTGGCTATTCCTTTGACAATATCACACTGTGTTGATTACTGTAGCTTTATATGAAGGAAGTCTTGAAGTTGGCTAGTGTCAGTCCTCTGACTCTGTTCTTCCCCTGTAACATTTTTAGCTATTTTGTATCTTTTGCCTCACCATATAAATTTTAGAATCAGTTTTCTGCCATCCACAAAACTGCTTGCTCAGATTTTGACTGGGATGCATCGAAGCAATAGATCAAATTGGGAAGAACTTGACAGTATTGAATCTTGCTGTCCATAAACATGGAATATCTTTCTATTTTCCATTTATTTAATTCTTTGACTTGTTTCATTAGAGTTTTCCAGTTGTCTTCATATAGATCTTGTATATATATTATTAGATTTCTACCTACTTAATTTTTTAGATGCTAATGTAAATGGTATTGTTTCTAATTTTAAATTCCACTTGTTCATTACTAATATATAGGAAAGTGGCTGACTTTTTTATATTAACCTTGTGTTCTACAATCTTGCTATCATACTTATTAGTCCCAGGAGGTTTTCATCAATTATTGTAGATTTCTATATAGACAATTATGTCAGATGCAAACAAAGACATTTTTATTTCTTCCTTCACAATCAGTAAATCTTTTATTTCCTTTCCTTCTCTTATTGCATTAACTAGGACTTTTTGTATAATGTTGAAAAAGATCATGAGAGGGGACATCCTTGCCTTGTTTTTGATCTGAGTAGGAATGCTTCTAGTTTCTCACCATTAAGTATAATGTTAGTTGTAGGGGTTTGATAGACATTCTTTATCAAGTTGGGCACATTCCCTTCTATGCCTTGTTTGCCAAGAGTTTTATTCTTTCTAATCATGAGCGAGTGTTGGATTTTGTCAAATGCTCTTTCTATGTCTATTGATAAGATCATGTAATTTTCCTTATTTGGCCTGGTGATATTATGGATTATATACATTGATATTCAAATGTTGAGCCAGCCTTGCATACCTGGAATAAATCTTACTTGGCTGTGATACAGAATTCTTTTTATACCTTGTCGGATTCAATTTACTAATATTTTGGTTGTATATGTGCGTGTATGTGTATGTGTGTGTTTGAGACAGGGTCTCACTCTGTCTCTCAGGCTGGGGTGCCATGGTACAGTCTCAGCTCACTGCAGCCTCAACCTTCTGGACTCAAGCGATCCTCCCTCTTTAGCCTCCCAAGTAGCTGGGATTACAGGCATGCCCCACTACGCCTTGCTAATTTTTGTATTTTTTTGTAGAGAGGGGTTTTCGCCATGTTGCCCAGGCTAGTCTTGAACTCCCGAGCTTGAGCAATCCACCTGCCTCAGCTTCCCAAGGTGCTGACGTGACAGGTGTGAGCCACTGCACCTGTCCCTTTAACAATATTTTGTTGAGGGTCTTTGCATCTATGTTCATGAGAGATCATGATCTGTAGTTTTCTCTTGTAATGTCTTTGTCTGGTTTGAGTATCAGAGTAGTGCTGGTCTCAAAGAATACAAAGTATTTCCTCTTCTCCTGTCCTCTGAAAGAGATTGTAGAGAATTTGTATAATTTCTTCCCTAAATGTTTGCTATAATTCACCAATGAAACCATCTGGGTTGGCCTCTTACTTTCTGTTTTGGAAGATTACTCACTGATTCCATTTCTTTAATAGACATAGGTCCATTTCAATGGTCTGTTTCTTCTTGGGTGAGTTTTGGCAGATTGTTTCTTTCAAGGACATGATCCATTCATCTAGGCTATCAAATTTTTGAGCATAAAATTGTTCATAATCGGCCGGGCGCAGTGGCTCACGCTTGTAATCCCAGCACTTTGGGAGGCCGAGGCGGGCGGATCACGAGGTCAGGAGATCGAGACCACGGTGAAACCCTGTCTCTACTAAAAAATACAAAAAATTAGCCGGGCGTGGTGGCGGGCGCCTGTAGTCCCAGCTACTCGGAGTGGCTGAGGCAGGAGAATGGCGTGAACCCGGGAGGCGGAACTTGCAGTGAGCCGAGATCGCGCCACTTGCACTCCAGCCTGGGTGACAGAGCGAGACTCCGTCTCAAAAAAAAAAAAAAAAATTGTTCATAATCTTCCTTCATTATCTTATTAATTTCCATGGAGTCTGTAGTGATGCCCCCTCTTTCATTTCTGATGTTGGTAATTTGTGTCTTCCCTTTTATTTTTTCTTAGTTAGAAAGCCTCTGACTGGAGGCTTATTCATTTTATTGATCTTTTCAAAGGACCAGTTTTTAGCTCCATTGATCTTGATTGATTTCCATTTTTATATTTTATCGATTTCTGCTCTAATTTTTTATTTCTTTTTTCTGCTTACTACAGATTTAATTTGCATTTCTTTTTCTAGTTTACTGCAGTGAAAACTTTGATTATGTTTAGTTTTCTTTTTAAAATATGCATTCACTGCTATAAATTTTCCTTTAAGCGTTGCTTTTGCTACATTCTAGAATTTTTCATAAATTATGTTTTCATTTTAATTCAGTTGAAAATATTGTTAAATTTCTTTTGATATTTTCTCTTTAACTCATGTGTTATTTGGATATGTGTTCTTTAGTCTCCAAGTATTTGGGACTTTTATCTTTCTGTCACTGATTTCTAGTGTATTACAGTCTGAAAGAAGACATTGTATGATTGTTATCTTTTAAATGTGTCAAGGTGTTTTATGGCTCAGAATGTGATCTATTCTGATGAATATACCATATGAGCTTGAGAAGAATGTGCATTCTGCTACTGTTGAATGAAATAGTCTATAGTCTACAGAAACCTCACACATTTTGATGTTCTGTTGTTAGGCACATACATGTTAAGAATTGTTATGATTTCTTGAAGAACTGATCCCTTTATCATTATGTAATGCCCCTCTTTAACCCTGTTAACTTTTCTTGCCCTGATGTCTGCTATGTCTGAAATATAGCTGCCTCTGCTTTCCTTTGATTACTGTTAGCCTGATATATCTTTTTCCATCTATTTGCTTCTAATCTATATGTGTATCTGTATTTCAAGTTCTGTCTTTTACATGGTACATTTAGACCACTGATGTTCAAAGTGATTATTGATTTAGTTGGATTAAAATCTACCATATTTGTCACTGTTTTCTATTTGTTTCCCTGTTCTTTGTTCTTATTTTTGTCTCCCACTTGTTTTCTGCCTTTTATGGTTTTAATGGAGCATTTTGTATGATTTCCTTCTCTCTTCTTTCTTAGTATATCAATCATACTTCTTTTTTTCCTTTTTTTTTCTTTTAGTGGTTTCCCTAGAGTTTGCAACATGCATTGACAAGTAATCCAAGTCCACTTTGAAATCACACTATACTGCTCCATAGGTATGTGAGTACCTTATAATAATAAAACTTTCCCAATTCTTCCCTCTCCTCTTGTATTATTGCTGTTGTTCATTTTTTTATACATAGTATATATACATATATTTTATATAATCGAATGCTATTGTGGCTGTTATCATGATGAAGTTATTTGTTAGATCAATTAAGAATAAGAGAAATAAAAGTTTTTATTCTACCTTTACTTAGTCCTTTTTAAGAGTGCTTCCTTTCTTCATGTAGATCCAAGTTTCTGACCTATATCATTTTCCTTTGCTTTTAGCATTTCTTGCAAGGCAGGCCTACTGGCAACAAATTCTCTCAATTTTTGTTTGAGAGTCTTCATTTCTCCTTCACTTTTGAAGGACAATTTCACAGGGTACAGAATTTAAGATTGGTGGGTTTCTTTCTCTTGGTACTTTAAATATTTTACTCTACTTCTTCTTTCTTGCACGGTTTCTGAGAAGTCAGATGCAATTTTTATCTTTGCTCTTCTATAGGTAAGTCATTTTTCCCCCTGTTTTTTTCTTCAAGATTTTTCCTTTACCTTTGATTATCTTAAGTTTGAATATGATACACTTAGGTGTGATTGTTTTTTGTTTGCTTGTTTATTTTTGGCATTTACCTTGGTTGGTGTTTTCTGAGCTTCCTGGAGGTGTATTTTGGTATCTGATATTAATTTGAGAAATGTGTTAGTCATTATTGTTTCAAATATTCTTTCTTCTAGAATCTCATTACATGTATGTTATACCTTTTATAGCTGTCTTGCAGTTCTTATATATTCTGTTCTGGTTTTTTCTTCCCAGTCTTTTTTTCTGTTTGCTTTTCAGTTTTACAGGTTTCTATTGAGACATTCTCAAGCTCAGAGATTCTTTCCTCAGCTATGTCCAGTCTCCAGTAAGCCTATCAAAGGCATTCTTCATTTCTGTTCTGATGTTTTTGATCTCTAGCATTTCTTTTTAGTTCTTTCTTAGAATTTCCATATCTCTGTTTCTATTGCCCATCTGTTCTTGCAGGCTGCCTACTTTACCCATGAGAGGCCTTAGCATATGAATCACAGCTGCTTTAAATTCCTGGTCTGATAAGTCCAATATCCCTGCCATATCTAAATCTGGTTGTGATGCTTGCTCTTCCTCTTCAAACGGTGTTATTTGCCTTTTAGTATGTTTTGTAATTTTTCTTGATAGCCAGACATGATGTGTCAGGCAAAAGGAACTGCTGTAAGCAGGCCGTTGGTATGCGATGGTGAGATGTGGAGGGAGGGGAAGCATTCTGTTAGTCACATGATTAGGTCTCAGTCTTTCAGGGAGCCTGTGCCTCTGGGCTGTGAGCTTCTTCACAAGTGCTTCTTAGTTCTTTTCTCCCCCTAGGTGGGACAGGATGGCTACAGTGAGCTGAAGTTGGGTGTTTCCTTTCCCTCAAGTCAGTTAGACTCTGATAAAGCCCCAGCATGTTTGGCTGGGGTTAAACAGCTTCTCCTGAGGGCAGGCCTTGTGAAGAAGACTAAGGTGCTCTGGTGCATTTCAGAATGGTTCCTTCTCCCTCCCCCTGCCAAAAGCAGGAGGGTATTTTTCTCTACTATTCATTGTGAGAACCAAGTCCAGCTCCTGGAGATAGAATCTGGGAAAGTAGGGGGCTGCTCCTATAACTGAATCTCCCTGGAGTTTTCAGCTCTCAGAGTTGTCCACACAGGGCCTCCAGCAATTGGTCAATTCCATTTCAGGTTTTCCTGCCCCAGCACTACTGGTTTCTGCAGAGGTTTTTGTTCGTGGGTTTCTGTTCTGTGAATTCACCTGTCTGTTTTCTCTATTTTGGTTTGCAACAGTTTGCCCTGTGGCCCTACTTCTCTTACTGACCTAAGAAGAGTTGCTGACTTTTCATTTTGTTTGGCTTTTTTCTTGTTAGGATGAAGTGGTGACTTCTGGACTTCTTACCTGCTGGATTGAAAGCCGTAAGTCTTTCGTTCATCTTTTATTGGGCTGTTTGTGTTCTTAGCATTGAGTTGTATATTCTAAATATAAGTCCTTTTTCAGATACGTGGATTGCAAATGTGTTCTCTCAACTCATGAGTTTTTATATATTGAATGGGTTTCAGCCAATTGCAGTTATTATTCTTTTTAATGCTCTAATTGTTCTATTTTTTAAGGCAAAGTTTTTAAAAGCACATATTTCAGCCATTTTGTATGAAAAATGTGAGAAATGTATCTGTCAAAAGCAAAATCTATTGGACCCACAATTTAGATTTTCTTAAATAAATCATGACTGTCATCATAAACACAATTCCTTTTGGGCCTGAGGAGAGAGAAGATGCTGACCACCTGTTTAATAAATGATTCCCTCCATCACATGTGATGCTAAGGAAATAAAATCGGTTTTATAACAAACATGCCACAACTTCTTCTTTTTTTTTTTTTTTTTTTTGAGAGGGAGTCTCGCTCTCTCGCCCAGGCTGGAGTGCAGTGGCAAGATCTCGGCTCACTGCAAGCTCTGCCTCCTGGGTTCACGTCATTCTCTCAGCCTCCCAAGTAGCTGGGACCACAGGCGCCTGCCACCAGGTCCAGCTAGTTTTGTTTTTGTGTTTTTAGTAGAGACGGGGTTTCACCATGTTAGCCAGTATGGTCTGGATATCCTGACCTTGTGCTCTGCCTCCCAAAGTGCTGGGATTACAGGCGTGAGCCACCACACCCGGCCCAGAAGTAGAACTTCTTAAACAAAATGTGACTTGTTCTTCACACAGCTTAGGAGACTATCAGTGTATTCCAAAGTAGTTAATTGATGCAACTCAGCACATTTTTGAACTCTTCTTTGGATGGCCTTCAGATTTCATTGAGGCGTCTTGCAAGAAAATCAACTTGTATCCTTCAACCATATTTAAAAGCAAGCATTTAGTAAAACTTGATTCTGGGCCAGGCACAAAACTAGATGCCTTCATATCCATTATCACACTTAATCTTACACAAATCCTAAGAAATAGGCATAATTAGCTCTACTCTACAGATCATGGCACCAACAGTGATAAAGATTAAGTTACATGCCTGGGGTCATGCAGTCACTAAGTAGTGAGATTGCACTTAAACCCGGTTCTCGCAGACCCCAAAGGCTGTGCTCGTCACAGTATACCATAATGCCTCCCACCGTTTTTAGTGGTTTCAGAAAAATAAAATTCACTTCTGATGGCAGAAGATTTGCAAGCTTTTTATACACTGTGGACTCCAAGGTTCATTTGGAAAAGCTTTCCAAACTGTTCTTAACAATGGCAGCTCCCAGAATAAGTGACCATTCTCCCAGAGTGATTGCCTCAGAGAAGACTTAGTGTTTCTCAGGGCAAATACCTTATTGTTTTTTTCACACCCTTTCTGCCTCTTTCGTTCTTTTTTGTTGCCTGTCCATTTTTACTCCCGTGAATACTTCCTGGTTTCTAATGCTCCTAATGTAATGTTTTTGTTTGCATTTGGTGGAGCGAGGGGTGCGGGAGTGAGAGAGTTTGAGCCACTGCAGGTATTCAGATCTCAGTGATTTCTTTTGACTGCTAAGGGACCTTCTGTGTAGTCTGTGGCCTAATTTTGAAAGTGTCTCAGTTTGGGACTTTTGACTTTTTTTGAAGTTAAACTTTTTATTTTGAGAATGTTGTAGATTCACATACCATTGTAAAAAATAATACAGAGAAATCCTAAGTACCCGTTACCTAGTATCCCCCAGTGCTAACATCTTTCAACGTTATAATAGTACCACAGTAGAATATTACAACCAGGATATTGACATTGATACAGTAAAGATGCAAAACATCACCACTTTGCAGTCAGTCAGTGAAACAAAATAACACTTGTACCCCATAAATTTATGCAAATACAAATAAACAATTTTTAAAAACAAATAGAACATTTCTGTGACCATAAGGATCCTTTGTGTTGCCCTTTTATTTTATTTTTCTGAGACAGAGTCTCACTCTGTTGCCCGGGCTGAAGTGCAGTAGCGCAGTCATAGTTCACTGCAGCCTTCACCTCCTAGGCTCAAGTGATCCTCCCACCTCAGCTTCCCAAGTAGCTGGGACTATAAGTGTGTGCCACCATGCCCAGCTAATTTTTTTTTTAAAGAGTCTCACTTTGTTGCCCAGGATGGAGTGCAGTGGCACGATCTCAGCTCATCCAAACTCCACCTCTCAGGTTCAAGCAATTCTCCTGCCTCAGCCTCCTGAGTAGCTGGGATTACAGGAGCACACCACCACGCCCAGCTAATTTTTTTGTATTTTTAGTAGAGATAGGGTTTCGCCATGTTGCCTGGGCTGGTCTTGACCTCCTGAGCTCAGGTGATCTGCCTGCCTCAGCCTCCCAAAGTGCTGGGATTGTGGGCATGCGCCACTGCACCTAACCCTAATTTTTAATTTCTTGTAGAAATGGGGTCTCACTATGTTGCCCAGGCTGGTCTTGAAGTCCTGGGCTCAAGCGATCCTCCCACCTTGGCATCCCAAATTGCTGGGATTATAGGCATGAGCCACCATGCCCAACTGTGTTGTCTTTTTATAGCCATATCCACTTCCCTTCTTCAACTCTCCATTTTTAACCTCTGGCAACCGCTGATCTCTTCTCTGCTTCTATAATTTTGTCACTTCAAAATGTTATGTACATGGAATTATACAATATGTAACACCTTGGGATTGGCTTTTTTCACTCAATATAATTCTCTGGAAGTTGATCTAGGTCATTTTAGAGACAACAGTTGATTTCTTTTTATTGCCACTGAATAGGATTCCATGGTATGGAAATTACCACAGTCGGTTTAACCATTCACTTGTTAAAGGACATCAGTCTTACTCTGAGAGCAAAACCAGACCAAGACAGTACCTACCAAACCAAACAAAAACTAGTTATTTCTAGCTTTGGACTAATGTAAATTAAACTGCTATAAACATTAGTCTGTAGATTTTCACATGAACATAAGTTTTCAATTCTCCGAGATAAATACCCAGGAGTGCAATTGCTGGGTCTTGTAATAGTTGCTTGTTTTGTTTTGTTTTAACTGCCAAGCTGTTTTCTAGAGTGGTTGTGCCATTTTACATTTCCACCAAAAATGTATGAGTGATTCAGTTTCCCTGCATATTCACCACCAGCATTTGATGTTGTTGTTTATAAATTTTTTATTTTTTAATTTTTATTTTATGATGATGATTATTATTATTTTGAGACGGAGTCTCGCTTTGTCTCCCAGGCTGGAGTGCAGTGGCTCACTGCAAGCTCCGCCTCCCGGGTTCACGCCATTCTCCTGCCTCAGCCTCCCGAGTAGCTGGGACTATAGGTGCCCGCCACCACGCCCTGCTAGGTTTTTTTTTTTATCTTTAGTACAGACAGCATTTCACTGTGTTAGCCAGGATGATCTTGATCTCCTGACCTCGTGATCCACCTGCCTCAGCCTCCCAGAGCACTGGGATTACAGGCATGAGCCACCGTGCCTAGCCTGTTTTGTTTATAAATTATTTTTAATCAGACTTTAAATTTAAAATAGTTTTAGGTATACAGAAAAGTTGCAAAGATAATACTGAGAGCTCCATATACCTTTTGGTATAGATTGAATTATGTCCCCCTCTCCAAATTCATATGTTGAAGCTCTAGCCCTCAGTGTGATGGTATTTAGTGATGGGGTCTTTAGGTGATAATTAGGTTTAGATGAGATCATGAAGGTAGGGTCCTCTTGAGGGGATTAGTCCTCAGATAAGACTAGAAGAATGATCTTTCTCTCTCTCTCCTCTCTTTATTTTCTTTTCCACCATGTGAGCACTTAGGAAGGAGACAGCTGTCTGCAAGGTGGGAAGAGGCCCTCACCAGGAACACAACCATGCTGGCACCCTGATCTCAGACTTCCCAGCCTTGAGAAATAAATATCTGTTGTTTAAGCCACCCAGTCCATGATAGTTTGTTATAATGGTCCAAACTACAATGCCTTCACCCAGTTCCCCCTATTGTTGACATCTTAGATTTGTATGGTTCTTTCGTCACAATGATGGGACCAGCACTGGCACATTATTACTAACTAAACTTCACAGTTTATTCAAATTTCACTATTTTGCCCCAATGTCCTTTTTCTGTTTGAGGATCCCATCCAGGATACCACGTTACTTTTCCTTGTCATGTTTTCTTAGCCTTTTCTGGTCTGTGAGTGACTGTTTGTCATACTTTCCTTATTTTTGATGACCTCGACCGTTTTTGAGGAGTGTTGGCCAGATATTTTATAGAATATCCCTCAGTTGGGTTTGTTTGGTGTTTTTCTCGTGACTAGAGTCAGGTAATGAATTCTGGAAGGATTACTACAAAAAGGAAGTGCCATGCCCACCACATTGTATTAAAGATACATACATGCAGTTGATATGATTGATGGTGTTGACCTGATCACCTGGGTAAGGATGTTTGCCAGGTCTCTCCAGTATCCAGTTACCTTTTGCCTGCCCTCTCTTTCATACTCTACTCTTTGGAAGCAAGTCCCTAGCACAGCCCACACTCAGCGGGGGTTGGGTGTTAAGCTCCATCTCATTGAGAGGCAAGTAGCTATATAAATTATTTGGAATTCTTCTGTACCATTGTTTATTTTAGCCACTCTGATAGGTATATAATGATATTTCATTGTGATCTCAATTTGTATTTCCCTAATGGCTAATGATGTTGAGCATCTATTCATGTGCTTATTTGCCATCTGTACCTATGCTTCAATGAAATATCTCTTCATATTTTTTGCACATTTTCTGGTTGGATTATTTGTTTTTACTGTTGAGTTTAAAGAGTTTTTACATGTATTCCAGATATTAGATGATTTTCAGATCCATCGTATGCAAATATTTCCTCCCAGTCTGTAACTTGTCATTTCATCGTGTTAATAGGGTATTTCATGGATCAAAAATTTGTAATTTTTATGAAATCTAATTTATCAGTTTTTCCTTTTGTAGATTATACTTTTGGTGTCAAGTCAAATAATATTTTTCCTAGCCCCCTAGATTATTAAGATTTCCTCTGAGGCATTTATCTAAAAGTTTGTGATTGATTTTGAGTTAATTTTGTATAAGGTGTAAGACATAAGTCAAGGTTCATTTTTGTGTCTATAAATACCCATTTACTCCAGCGCCTTTGAAAATGCTGCCTTTCCTCCATTGCATTGCTTTTGCACCTTTGTCAAAAAGCAGTTGGAAAATATTTTATTTCTTGGTTCTTCATTCTGCTTTATTGATCTCTATGTCTCTCTTTTTGCCAATAACATACAGTCTTAATTACCTTAGCTATATAAGTCTCGAAATTGGATAAACTGATTCCTTCCACTTCATTCTTCTTTTTCAAAATTGTTTTAGCTATTCTAGTTCCTTTGCCTTTCATATACATTTTAGAATAATCTTGTGTATATCTACCAAAAATTCTGCTGGGATTTTTGTAGGAATTTTGTAACCTGTATATCAATTCGAGAAGAATATCTTTACTGTATTGAATCCTCTAGCTCATGAACATGGTATGCCTCTCCATTTACTTAGGTCTTCCTTGATTTCCTTCATAAGCGTTTTGTAGTTTTTGGCATAGAAGTCTTCTACATATTTTGTTAGACTTATACCTAAGTATTTGGGTTTTTTAAAGCAAATGTAAATGGTATTTTTACCATTTTGCATTTTTAATTTCTGATGTCCACATGTTTGTTGCTGTTATTTAGAAATATAATTGATTTAATATGTTTATCTTGTAAACTCTACTATTAGTTTAGAATTTTTTGTAGATTACTTGTGGCTTTAGCTTTAGACAGACAATTGTGTCATCAGGACAGTTTTATATCTTTCCTTCCAACATGTCTCTTATTTCCTTTTCTTGCCTCATTGCGCTGGCTAAAACTTCCAGCACTATACTGAAAAAGGGTAGTGAGAGTGGACATCCTTGCCTTGTTTTTGATCTTAGGGAAGAAACATTCAGTTTTTCACCATTAAGTATAGTGTTAGCTGTAGACTATTTATAGATGCTCTTTATCAAATTGAGGAAGTTTCCTTTTCTTATTTTTTTCTGAGTTTTTAACATAAATGGCTATTGAGTTTTGTCAAATGCGTTTTCTACATTGATTGATTTGATCATGTGATTGTTCTTCATTTACTTGTTAATATTGTGGATTGACTGATTTTTAAGTATTGAGTCATCGCATCTCTAGAATATACCCCAGTTGGTAATGGTATATAATTTTTTATATATATTGCTGAATTATTTTTGCTAATATTTTGTTTAAATTGTGTGTCTAAAAATATCATTAAGGATATTTGTCTAGTTTTTTATGTTTTTTAAAATACTGTTTTTGCCACTCCTGTTCAACATAGAATTGGAAGTTCTGGCCAGGGCAGTCAGGCAAGAGAAAGAAATAAAGGTATTCAAAGAGGAAGAGAGGAAGTCTAACTGTCTCTGTTTGCAGATGACGTGATTCTATATCTAGAAAACCCCATCATCCCAACCCAAAACTTCTTAAGCTGATAAGCAACTTCAGCAAAGTCTCAGGATACAAAACCAATGTACAAAAATCATAAGCATTCCTATACACCAACAATAGACAAGCAGAGAGCCGAATTATGAATGAACTCCCATTCACAATTGCCACAAAGAGAATAACATACTTAGGAATACCGCCAACAAGGGAAGTGAAGGACCTCTTCAAGGAGAACTACAAACCACTGCTCAAAGAAGTAAGAGAGGACACAAACAAATGGAAAAACATTCCATGCTCATGGATAGGAAGAATCAATATTGTGAAAATGGCCATACTGCCCAAAGTAATTTACAGATTCAATGCTATTCCCATTAAACTACCATTGACATTATTCACAGAATTAGAAAAAAAATACTTAGGCCAAGTGCGGTAGCAGATGCTTGTAATTCCAGCACTTTGGGAGGCTGAGATGGGCGGATCACTTGAGGTCAGGAGTTTGAGACCAGCCTGGCCAATGTGGTGAAACCCTGTCTCTACTAAAAATACAAAAAAAAAAAAAAAGCCAGGCGTGGTGGGCGCCTGTAATCTCAGCTACTCAGGAGGCTAGGGCAGGACAATCACTTGAACCTGGGAGGCAGAGGTTGTAGTGGCCGAGATCATGCCACTGCACTCCAGCCTAGGCAACAGAGCAAGACTCTGTCTCAAACACACACACACACACACGCACACACACACACACACCCAACAAACAAAAAAAACCCTTAAAAATTCATATGGAACCAAAAAAGGGCCTGTATAGCCAAGACAATTCTAATCAAAAAGAACAAAGCTAGAAGCATCATGCTATCCAACTTCAAGCTATATTATAAGGCTACAGTAACCAAAATGCATGGTATTGGTACAAAAACAGACACATAGACCAGTGGAACAAAATAGAGATCTCAGAAATAAGACCACACATCTACAACCATCTAATCTGCGACAAACATGACAAAAGCAAGCAATGGGGAAAGGATTCCCTATTTAATAAATGGTGCTGTGGGAACTGGCTAGCCATATGCAGAAAATTGAAACTGCACCCTTCTTTATACCTTATACAAAAAATAACTCGAGATGGATTAAACACTTACATGTAAAACCCAAAACTATAAAAACCCTAGAAGAAAGTCTAGGCAATACCATTCCGGACATAGGCACGGTCAAAGATTTCATGACAAAAATGTCAAAAGCAATTGCAACAAAACCAAAAATTGACAAATGGGATCTAATTAAACAGAGGAGCTTCTGCACAGTGAAAGAAACTATCATCAGAGTAAACAGACAACCTACAGAATGGGAGAAAATTTTTGCAACCTATCTATCTGACAAAGGTCTAATATCCAGAATCCACAAAGAACTTAAACAAATTTACAGGAAAATAACAAACGACTCCAATGAAAAGTGGGCAAAGGACATGAACAGACACTTCTCAGAAGACATTTATGCTGCCAAAAAACATTTTAAAAAGGTCAACATTACTGATCATCAGACATATGCAAATCAAAACCACAATGAGACACCATCTCATGCCAGTCAGAGTGGTGATTATTAAAAAATCACAAAAAACCAGACACTGGCGAGGCTGTGGAGAAAGAGGAAACTTTTATACTGTTGGTGGGAATATAAATTAGTTCAACCATTATGGAAGATAGTGTGGCGGTTCCTCAACAACCTAGAACCAGAAACACCATTTGACCCAGCAATTCCATTATTGGGTATATACCCAAATGAATATAAACCATTCTGTTATAAAGATACATGCACGCATATGTTCATTGCAGCACTATTCACAATAGCAAAGACATAGAGTCAACCCAAATGCCCATCAATGATAGACTGGATAAAGCAAATGTGGTACATATACACCATGAAGTACTATGCAGCCCATAAAAAGGAATGAAATCATGTTCTTTGCAGGGACATGGATGGAGCTGGAAGCCATTATCCTCAGCAAACTAACACAGGAACAGAGAATCAAATACCACATGTTCTTACTTACAAGTGGGAGCTGAACAATGAGAACACATGGACACAGGGAGCGGAACAACACACACTGGGGCCTGTCGGGGGAGGGGTCCTGGGGAAGGGGAGCATCAGGATAAATAGCTAATGCATGTGGGACTTAACACCTAGGTGATGGGTTGATAGGTGCAGCAAACGACCATGGCACATGTTTACCTATGTAACAAACCTGCACATCCTGCACGTGTATCCCAGAACATAAAATAAAATTAAATTAAAATACTGTCTTTGTTTTTGCTATCAGGTTATAATACTAGCTTCATAAAATGGATTGAAAAGTGTTTCTGCCTCTTCTATTTTCTAGAAGATATTGTATAGAATTAGTGTTCATCCTTTTGCAATATTCTGTAGAACTCTCCAGTGAAATCATGTGGGCCTGATTATTCTTTTTTGGGAATTCTAAATGTATGAATAAAATTCTTATAACAGTTACAGGGCTATCCAAATTTTGTATATAATTTGGATGAGTTTGGTAGTTTATGCTTTTCAAGAAAGTAGTTCATTTCATCTAAGTTTTCAAATTGGTATGCATAAAGTTGTTTGTAGTGTTCTTTTTGATGTTTGTAGGGTCTGTGGTAGTATCCTTTGTTTCATTCCTAGCACCTTGTTACAGCCTTGCAAGAATCCAAGTTTAGGTTTCCTGCTCAGCCTTTGCTAGTATGGGTGGAGATGGGGCCAGAGTTTTTTCTGTGGTTTTGGCTAGAGTAGAGCAGTGGTTATCTAAAAGTTTTCTATATGTTAGAAAGTTACTATTCTGGTTCTTTAGCTTTAGAGAAGAGGCTTTTCTTGGGGCTTTGCTTATGTTTGCTGGCATTTCCAGGTTGTCAAGTTTTTCAGCTCCAAGTTTGGGATATATGAAGCAAATAATAATAATAATGACAACCCAGGGAACTCATCACTGTGGTTTTCCTTGGGTCTGAGGTCCTAGCAGGTCTGTTTTCTTCTCTCCACCTTTCGGTCTTCTTATGTTTGTTTTATCTATAATGTCCAGGTCTTTTCATTACACTTAGTGGTAGAAATAGAGAAACGTACATACGCTCCATCTTTCTGGAAGCAGAAGTCAAACTTTTCGCTTGTAAGTAACTTAATTGATATTTCTTAGGATCCCTTACATTTAAGCAGTTTACAGTTAAATTGAGAGGGACACAAGTAACACACATAAACTAGAGATCAATATAAAGCATTATTTAATTTAGGGCTAAATTTTGCAGCATCAGAAGATCAGGACAGCAGGGATTAAGAGAAGAAAGACAGTGCAACATCTGCATGTCCATGTATATCGTAAGACGTTTTAATTTGGGCAGTCAAAAAAGTATTCTTGCTTCAACACTGAGCATTTTGAATAAGACTGGTGGTTTGAAAAATTAACTGATAATTATGTGAGCTATTTTGTTCTTTTTATCTGGCCTTATTTCGATGATATCACCACTGTACTCAATTCTGTCAATTCATTTAGTGGGTTTGTTCAGAGATTAAAATCACAGTGAGCCATATTCCATAAATGATCCATTACAAGTCTAGTATTCCCATGTGGACTGAGGCTCTAAGGATATAATGCCAAACTCTAGATATGTAAAGATACCTATTTTAAGAAAGAAAAATTCACCAGTCTTCTGGGTGTTTCCAGAAGAATATTTGATTTCCTCTGGACACCCAGAGGTCTAGGATTTTGCATTTTTACTCAGGTGTGTTGGCATTGGGCTCAATGCAGCCTCAGTCTTACAGAGCTTTGAAGGATAAAGGTATGTGTGCACTGTTGGCGTAATGTGGGGTGTGGCTTTAATCAGGGTGTGTGAAAGTGTGTGTTTGGCTGAGTACTCCACAGGGCTCCTTGGCTTCTCGCTCACCTCTCTGCTGCCTCTCTTTCCACTCTTCCTCTCTCTGCTGCTTAATGAAAAGGGTAGACATTTGAGGGCCTTCAGATTATTAGGCTTTTCTCTGGGCGTGGTCTTCTTCCTTGAGAAAGTGGCAAGATCTAATCTAGAAATCTTGTTGCTCTGATTTACTGTTTCAGACTGCAAGGTGGTAACTGTAGTGCCTCGTAGCCTTGTCCCACTCAAAAAATAGTCCTAGGAGGATTTATAAAGGTGTTCGCTTTGGTTGAGGATGTAGAGTTGACCCGGAAATTAAAACACATGCTTTCTTGTGACTTTCTTCAGCTCACACTCTTCCTTAGGCCTCAGCTTGCCTATTGGTAGCTCTTGTGTTCTAGGAACTATCTTGCAGGAATAAGAGAGTCATTATTGGTAAAATGCACTTAGCCCCTAAGATAATAATCATGTGGACCTAACATATAAAGATAATAGTATAGAGTAAGATTGTATCCAGTTAGAAATTGCATTTCATTGTAATAGATATCTTGGAAAAAAAGCAACTTGAATAAATAGGCTTATTTTTTCTTAGATAAAGGAGCCTAGAGATAGACAGTTTAAGGTCAGATTGGCAATTCAATAACATCATTAATATAGCCAGGCACCTTCGTCATTCTGCTTCACTAGCCTTGATATATTCCCTCATGGTCACAAAATGGCTATTGGAACTCCAGCCACCACTTTTTCATTCCCAACATTAAGAAGAGTAGAAGCCCTAGGCATCTGCCAGCTCAATTAGTCCCTCCTCTGTGGGAACTTTCCTCAAGCCTAACCAAGAAATTCTACTCACATCTCATTGATCCAAAGTTGGCCATGTCACCTGCCCTATTTGCAGATGAGGATGGGAAATGGCATTTGTTTTGCTTGAGCCCACTGCCACTCCCATACTCAAATAGGATTCTGTTAGTAAGGAAGAAGGGAAAAATGGATATTGGGTGGTCAATTAAGACTTTGCTACAAAAATACTATAAATTAACTTATACTTTTTTTTTGCTATAATTAGGGATTTCCAGTATTGACAAATCTGAGAGTAAGGGCTTATATCCATGATCAAATTATTTTATTCAAAGCAAGAAGGGAAAAATGCATATTTGGTGGGCAATTAAGACTTTGCTATAAAAATACTATAAATTAACTTATACTTTTTTCCCTATAATTAGGGATTTCCAATATTTACAAATTTGGGAGTAAGGGCTCATATCCATGATCAAATTATTTCATTCAAAACAAGAAGGTTCTCAAGACGGCAAGCAACAGGGAAAGTCCTGGAATTCAAGTGGCTGAGTTGAAGGGCAGGAAATATTTCTTCACAAGTTCACCTCTATCTTCTGAGCTGGTTCAACTCTAAAAATAATTTATAGTAGTAATTAGCTTATATACATTGTATAGCAGTCTACCATGCAAGCACTAGCATAGTCATGGCCCTGTTTACTCCTCTTTGTACCTGAGTGAGGTGGGATGAACAGTATCCCCATTTTTCAGGTGAAAAAGATGAGACTCAGTTAAAATGACTGGCCCATGGTCACCCTGTGGTATGGCTGGGAATTTAGATCATCTGACTCCAACCCCAAAGTCCTTGCTTGACACTATCTGTCTAATAATAATGTATATCCATGTATGTTTTCGTTCTTATTTATTTATTTATTTTGAGACAGGGTCTTGCTTTGTTTTCCAGGCTGGAATGCAGTGGCACTATCTCTGCTCACTGCAACTTCAACCTTACGGGCTCAAGGGATCCTCTCACCTTAGCCCCCCACATAGCTGGGACTACAAGGGCATGCCACCATGCCCCACTGATTTTTTGTCTTTTTTGTAGAGATAGGGTTTCATTATGTTGCCCAGGCTGCTCTCATTTTTTTTTAGTAGACAGGGTCTCACTCTGTCACTCAGGCTGGAGTGCAGTGGTGCGGTCACAACTCACTGAAACCTCGACCTCCGGGGCTCAAGAGATCCTCCCTCCTCAGCCTCCCCAGTAGCTGGGACTACAGGCATGAGCCACCACGTCCAGCTAATTTTTACATTTTTGTAGAGACAGTGTCTTGCACCGTTGCCCAGGCTGGTCGAGCTCCTGGGCTCAAGCAAGTCTCCCACCTCGGCCTCCCAAAGTGTTAGGATTATAGGTGCGAGCCACCATGCCTGGCCCCATATCCGTTTTCTAATGTGCTAAACACATTTCTCTCTCCCATTTCGTTTGATCCTCATAATAGCCATGTGAGGCAGGCAGAACTGTTCTCAACAACACCATTTTATAGCTGTGGAAAGTACAGTGGTAGTCTTTAACAGTGATTAAGTAACAGGACCAGCACTTGAACCCAGCACTTTAAAATCATAACAAGGCCCTTTCTACTGAGATGAGCCCTTCAAAATAATGGGTGTACCTCATGAGGAGGCCCTTCTCACATGTTCACACTCAGTGTGGCAGTGCGCCTCCTGGGGCCACTCCAGAGCAGACACAGGACAGAGGCTGGCTGGGCTCAGAGCGTCTGGCTGGGCTCAGAGCGTCTGGGAGGGCCGGGTGGGAGGTTGCCTCTCTCCCCTCCCCACCTCCCCTGCAGGGCCATGAACCACTGCACACTCCCCGGTGGGACCCCAGGGTTCCCCCAGCAGCCTCAGCGTAAATCACATGAAGGAAGAAAAAACTGTTCCCGAGGGATCACCCGGAGAAATGTTTTCTTTTCCCAGGAGATATATTTGACACAAGATAAAGGGGCTGTGTGGAAAACAAACTTTCCAATGTTATGCTTGGTATTGCTGCTTGCTTTTCCCCTCGCTCCCCCCGTCACACACACACACTCCTGCATTTGAAGACACCACATGGTAAAATGAACTGCCTTCTATGGGGATTTGCTTTCTGCAAAGCGTTCCTCTCAGGGACCACTGTCTTGGTTACCGTCTTGATTTGGCATCCCCAGGCCCCACTGCCCCTCCAAAAGGACAAGGGCCCCAAACCTTGCTCACAAGCATTTCCAGGAAAGGATAAATATTGAGGTAGGTTTGCTTTGAAGTTTGACCCAGATACCTGAGAACTCGGTAAAAATTCTTAACTTCTGGCCCAATTGTCAGCAGCACCATGGGCAGCAGATTTGGTTTCCTCAACCTCCTCTTAGCCTGGCTAGAGTGAGCTCACCTGGCTGGCTTCCCAGAGCCCCTGGATTCTAGCAGAGTTGAGCAAAGCCACCATCCACTCTGCTCCTTTTCACCCCAGAGAGGTGTGCAAGTGTCAGAAGATGAACAACCGGTTCCTGGAAGAGTCCAGCACTACCTGCACTCAGTAGCGATGCTCTATAACCAACTTGAGGTTTCTGCAGCAGGCAGGACAAGAGAGTCCATTTCTGCCTCTTCAAAGGAGTCCTCCCTGATCTGCCCAGTCAGGAGTAGTGAACTCTCCTCTTTAAGTTTGGAATACTCCTTGTCTGTTTCATTCATGCTTGTTCTGTAGGTGAAGTCTCCTGATACCTGCTGTTAGCCATCTCGCCCCAAGCACACCACTGCCCGCTACCCACTCCCCCTTTCCTTAATAACTCCAGTGCAGGGTCCTTGGGAGCACCAAATGTGTCTTATCCCTTGGGGTGTCCCCCATAGTGCCTGAAACATTTGCCTCTTGATACTTATTTTCCTAACTCAGGAAGCTACCACCTGTCTGTCAATGTGCTGGGTGTTGTGTATATCTGCTTTCATTCTACCTTCCCAGGCTTTGGAGAGATATTCATTATCACCACTTAACAGATGAGCGAAATTGTTTCATGATAATTTAGTAACTTCCCAATGTCACACAGAACCAAAATTTGAACCCAGGTCTATCTGACGGAAGCTTATGGGAAACAACCCATGGGCAGCCAATCGACCGCCAGCCGGTGCTTGTTCTAGAGCACAACTCCAGCTTGCCACGTCTCAGTGAGTCTCCTTCTTCTGCTTCAGTTTCCCAAATCTGTGGAGGCCCTTCTGCCATACATAGGAATGACTCTTGGTCTATGAATCTTGTGACGAGAAGAATGTCCAATAGTAGAGGGAGCTGTAATGAGCCCCACTCTGGCTCTGTCACAGAGCTCTTCCTTCCCTGTGTCCCTCTTTCACCTCCTCTAGGCAGTCCCTTACACCTCCAGGCTGGGACAGCTGGTGAAATGGGACTTCCTTCAATTAATTAAAAAGGGCCTCCGCTGACTCCTAGCAGAGACCCAGAATGGTCATCCAAGAGGGCTTACAAAACACTCTCTGGATCCCTCATGTGCTGAGAAATCCAGACCAGCTGGATGACATTTTCCTCTGAATACTCGTAGGGCTACAACAATTAGGAGGAAAGGGCTTGGCACCACGGTGTTGGGGTGGAGTCCAGCGCAGAGCTCTGGAGGAGCTGCCCAAGGCCGGGGTTGACCTCCTTTCTCTGCCCCGCAGTGCGCCTCTGCCCCAGTGGTGCCTCCCGGGCTCTCCCCTGCAGTGCCAAAATGCTGTGGGTCACTGGTCAAGACTCTGGCTGGTTTTGGCTTCTTTTCCTGCAATTTTGCAAAGGAGGCAGTAGAATTAGATGGGGAAAATTGGAGATCCAGAGAAGCAGGCAGATTTAAGCTGGAGTGACTGAATGGTTTCACTGGTTTCAGAGTCTGCGGGTGTCTCAATTTCCATAGCTGTAAAACAGGAAGAAAATCTCGGCTTCTCTAGCCGCTCAGGACATGTTACAGGTGAAGGAAATGATAGGATAATGGTAATACTTCCTTGAATTTCCTGAACCCGTGAGTGCCAACATGCAGAACCTTCCTAACCAGCCCAACATCCCCTGCACTTCTCACTCCATCAGTGGAGTGGAAGTGTGCTTAGGAAATGGAATTATAAAGTTACTCTGATTAAACCATAATCAGGAAGACAAATCTGCTGTGAAGACATATAGGATTTCAGTCCAGAAAGGAACCTTAGAGTTCATTTATTGTAAGGATATCAAAGCTAAATAGAAATCATATTTAGAGCATCTACTGTCTGAAATTTTCCATTCCTGTAGCATGAGGAATCAGGAATTGATCAGGTAGTGGCCCCATCCTCTCTCTGAAGACCACCATTTACTTCATAAGGATTATAATATTGTTCACTGAGACCCGTATGGAGTAAAAGGAGGGCAGGGGCTGTTATCCTGATTCTTGCGGACTTGCAAATGGAAATATAAAGATGTTAATAAACTTTGCCAAAGTCACACAGTAAGCTGAGAGGGGAACCGAAACTCAAGTCAGGCCTCTGCTCCTGACACAGGGCCACATGCGTAAGTTGCAGTAAACTTCAAATTATAACAGTCCCCATCTCTAAATAAAATACAAAAGCTCTTCATCACAAAGCATGGTAAGAAGAGGAAAAGGGCCACTACAAATACTAAAAATACATTCTGCAATTTTATGGTAAACAGTGAAAAGCATGAAAAATTATACTACAAATTATGAAAATATGTGCTTGAGAAAATACAATGTGAGTTATAGTTTCCACTGTGTGCAAAATAAGTAATTAAGAATTGATGTCTTTGGGTGTAAATTTTCTCTTACAATTTTATGATGGCACCATAAGGCATCTTTCAATTAATTTTTGCCTTTCGAAGTGCAATTATAGAGAGGATCGCTTTATCCATTATGCTGAGGGCTCTTCCTTAATTCTTTGATGCTAAAATCTGTCTCCTTGAAACTCAACAGCCTCTTTGTTAATTCCCCCTTTGGCGTCCATTCCCTTGCTAACTCCAGTTCATGGCTCTGCATGTGATTTGAGGAATTCCCCAACATCTCTCTAATTAACCTGATAAGATTCGATATCTTCTGCAAGATTTGCAATTTTATTTTGCAAGGATACTCCTGTGTTAAAAAGGGATAGTTGAAGGTGTACTAGTTTTAGGTCAGTTCATTAATGTGTATTTTTGTGTTGGTATGACATTTCCTTCCCTGGTTTATTTCATAACTCAAAGTTTGGGACAATGAATTTTCAGATGACAAGTGTTCTTCCCCCACATGCCCCTTTATTCCTAGCCCACCTCAGGGAGGATCAAGTTATGCTGGACTGTTTTTCAAGCAAGGCATCTGAGCTTGTCCCTCCAGTCCTTGTTCATACTTGATGCTCTTTGGGGCCTGAACAGTTGGGGAAGACTTCACGCCAAGAGCAGTCTCTGAACTCCCATTGTTCTTTGCCTAGGACATTGTTTCCAGACTGAAAGTCTGAAAAAAGCAATAGTGCAATTTCTGGTTTTCATAGTTATCCCTTTCAGGCCTCACTGCAAGGCTGGGCCTAGTGCTGCACAGCTGGGGAGAGGGAAGGCAGAGTCCTATAATTCCAGGCCAGATGTTACTGCTTCCTTTCTGCCACTCCAGTCATTCCGTGAATACTGATTGAGTGACCTGGAAGAAGGCACTTTCCTCACAGGTCAGGTAACACTTCATTCATTCACTTTTTCAAGTAGTTATCGATCCAAGGGGCATGTATTGAATAACTAATAAGTGACAGACATAATTCGAAGTGTCATGAAGGTAGAAACAGGTATGACATAGTCACTGCCTCCAAAGAACTTAAAACATAGTTGTAGAAAAAAGATATATACATGAGACATTTATTAATTGTTATTGTTAGTAGTTTCAAATAGTTATATTTTTAAATATATTATTATTTATAATTACATCTCCTTTTATCTCTTTAACTTTCTTTGGGGTGAATTGGACTAGTATTATCACTACCTACTTTATGGGCCAGAAAACTGAGGTTCTTCTGGGAGGCGGAGCTTGCAGTGAGCTGAGATTGCGCCACTGCACTCCAGACTGGGCAACAGGGCGAGACTCCGTCTCAAAAAAAAAAAAAGAAAACTGAGGTTCAGAGTAACTTGCATTTGGTAGAGTCAGGTTTCTCCATATTAAATTCAGTGGTCTTTCT
This sequence comes from Symphalangus syndactylus, assembly GCF_028878055.3. Lineage (NCBI taxonomy): Eukaryota > Metazoa > Chordata > Mammalia > Primates > Hylobatidae > Symphalangus > Symphalangus syndactylus. The sequence continues at coordinate 150,841,608 of NC_072427.2, read as the reverse complement.
AGAACATCCATTTGTTAACCTTTATAAAAATGTCAGAGTTATTAGTCAGCCATATAAAAGGAGTGAAGTATCGGTCCATGCTACATGTATGGTTCTTGAAAACGTTTTGCCAAGTGAACGAAGCCAGACACACGAGGTCACATATTACATGATTCTATTTGTATGAAAAATCCAGAATATGCAATTCCACAGGAGCAGAAAGGAGACTGGTGTTTGGCAAGAGCTGAGAACAGGGCGGAATGGGGAGTAACTGCTTCATGGGTCTTATTTTGGGGTGATGAACATGTTTTGGAACTACATACAGGTGGAATTGTACAACATTGTGAATGTACTAAATGCCACTGAATTGTTCACTTTAAAATGGCTAATTTTATGTCGTGTAAATTTCAGTTCAACTTAGAAAATGTTAAAAAGATACTAGTTAATTTTGCTATGAACCTACAACTGCTCTTAAAAAAAAATAACGTCTTGCCGGGCGCGGTGGCTCACACTTGTAATCCCAGCACTTTGGGAGGCCGAGGCGGGTGGATCACGAGGTCAGGGGATCAAGACCACAGTGAAACCCCGTCTCTACTAAAAATACAAAAAATTAGCCGGGCGTGATGGCGGGCGCCTGTAGTCCCAGCTACTGGGAGAGGCTGAGGCAGGAGAACGGCGTGAACCCGGGAGGCGGAGCTTGCAGCGAGCCGAGATTGCGCCACCGCACTCCAGCCTGGGTGACAGAGCGAGACTCTGTCTCAAAAAAAAAATAATAAAAAAAATAACGTCTTAAAAGAAAATACCAGAGTCAAATAACTGTAGAAGAGCTGACGGGAGCCCAGGTGTGATGAGGGCTAAAGGACCACACGCAGGGCACCCACGGGAAAGGTTGCACTGACTTTGCTTTACTAACTGGCTTCCCCTGTGGACTGAGAAACAAAGAGGTTGGCTGGGCCCTGCTTGCCTCTGACGTGCTGTCACGGTCCCCTGGCATTCTCCTTTGGAACCCTTTCTACAGTTGCTTCTGCATGTGTGACTAGCTGTTGGTTGTCTGTCTTCACCATTAGCCTCTTAGCTTCCTGAGGGCTGGCCGTCCTTTTTTTTTTCTTTTTTTTTTTTGAGATGAAGTTTCACTCCTGTTGCCCAGGCTGGAGTGTAATGGCACAATCTCAGCTCACTGCAACCTCCACCTCCCGGGTTCAAGGGATTCTCCTGCCTCAGCCTCCTGAGTAGCTGAGATTATAGGCATGTGCCACTGCACCTGGCTAATTTGTATTTTTAGTAAAGACAGGGTTTCTCTATGTTGATCAGCCTGGTCTCAAACTCCTGACCTCAGGTGATCTGCCCGCCTCAGCCTCCCGAAGTGCTGGGATTATAGGCGTGAGCCACCATGCCCAGCAGTTCTTTTTCATAACCATCTCCACTAACTGCTAAGCACAGAGCAGGAACCCAGTAAATAAAAAGCGCACGGGTCCTAGTCATCCTCCACCGCTTAATTGCTGTGCTGCCTGGAGCAAGTGATTGAACCTCTCTGGGCCTCAATGCCTCGGCTTCAGATCTTCACTCAGTTGCCTTCCTTAGCTCTGCTGACATAATGCGAATGATAAACCTGGCTCAAGTGCGTTGCTGCTGAGTTATTCTCTAACATGATGTTGTTACCTCTGTGTATTTCTTCATTGCTGTCAGAAGCCTCGATTTGTTCTGAGTGAATGATACCAACGCATTATTTTTGTGAAACCAGTGGGGATTTTCTGTCTCGGGATATATTGCCACTTCCCACTGTGGTCTATAAGGAAAGAAGGCACAGTGAGAATAGGCCGTTGTTTCAATGAGTAAAAGGTTTAAAAAATCCTAAACCTCTTCAACAACCTGATGGGAGAATGCTGTCCGGCCTTTTATGCACGGCAGCTTCTTGGGCACACAGCTCTTTTCCGTTTTGTATTATGCCTTAACCTCAGAGCAGCAAGGCAGGTACCAACCTTCTGCATTCTATGGATTGGAAAACGGGCCAAGATAAATAACTTGTTCAATCCCCACAGTGGGTCAGTGGCCAGGCCGAAATTCGACCTAAAGTCCGTGAGCGCAGTCTCCTCTGGAATGAGCTGCTGAGTCAGGCTTCAAGGGTTTCTGCTAGAGATCTTCAGCAGACAGGGGGACAGTCGCCATCTGGAAAGGGTTAGTTTCACTCCTGCCAGGAGGCCGGAGGATGGACTAAATGACCCCTGCAAGTCCCTTTCTGCCCTAGGCCTCTCCAATTACCTTCTCTAATTTCCAGCAAACATGCTTTCTCTAGGGAAAAATGAATCCGGGGCTCTTGGGTCCCTTGGGAGTCTGCAAAGATTTCACTTTCCAGTTTGGGGAATCTGAGCTCCATGAGAGAAAATGCTCAGCGCGCTGTCAGAAGGAAACATTGCAACCACACACTATATATTTAGATTCTTCCTAGCAACAAAGCCTCCTGGCGGATGCAGACCAAGCTGGGAGGCAGGAAGCTTGACTCCTCCTCCGGGATCCCCTACCCTCCCACCCCCGCAAGGCCCTTGACTGGGTGACTTCTCTGCCCAAGGCCTGGGCTCCCTCCCTGCCTGGCATGGTCGGTTGAGGTGAATGAGGCTGTCTCTGCACAGAGTCCCAGCTTTATCCTTGGGGACTTCAGAGTCTTATACAGCTCTGAGAACGTGGGCCATTTGTTTCACATCTTGTCCTGAGTTTTACTTCTCTGAGTTTCTATTTTCTGAACCTTACCTAGGACACATGGCCTGACAAAGGATTTCTCTGATACTTTGGGGTTTAAGGTTAATGATGACAGTAGCCTCCATTTAAATGATTTGACAAATGTCTACTTTGCTGGGCATTTTACATGCATTATTTCATTTAATCCCATACCAACCACATAAAGAAGTGAGGTTCAGAGAGGTTTCATCCAAGACCATCTAGCTAGTAAATAGCAAAGCAAGGATTGCAACCCCGTCCCGTCTGACTCCACAGCTCATACACTTTACCGTAACACTCAGCTCCAAGATGTAAGTCTGGGCTTTGTAAAGAGTCACATATCATTTTGACACCAAAACACTGGTATTTCCCAGACCTTCTTTTAAAAGCTTTTTGTAATGAAAGTTTTCAAACATTCAGAAAAGTTATAGGAATAGGAAATGAACCCCCATCCCCCAGGTCTGGCAATTACCAATGTGCATCTATCCACTTCTCCTTTTTCTTTTTTTCCTCCAGTACTTTAAAGAAAATTCCTGACATTGTGTGTCATTTTGCTCCTAAATACTTCCATATGTAGCTCTAAAAAGAGGGGAGAAGGGAGGTAGGAAGGAGGGGCTTCTTATATAACTACAAAACCAAATACCTAACACAAATAATAATTTCTTATCGCCTAATACCCAGTTCAATACAAATTTCTCCTAGTGTCTTAAAAACTGCCATTTTGCATTTGGCTTGCTCAAATAAGGGTCCAGCAAATTCACATATTGCATTTGGTTATGTCTCCTAAGCCTTTTAATTTAAAATTTTATCTGTTTTTTTCCCTTTTCTGTGTCATTGATTGCTAAAGAAACTGTGCCCATTGTCCTGCAGAATATGCCACATTTTGGATTTGGTTGGATTGCTTCCCCATGGTGGTATTTAACTTGTTCTTCTATCGCCTATGTTTTCTGCAAAGGTACAGATCTAAAGGCTTGATGAGGTTGACTTTTCTGCAAGAATACCACATAGATGGCACAGAGTACTTGCTATTGCATCATTCAGGAGGCATATACCACCGGGTTGTCCCAATTTTAGTGCAGAGAAAGGTTAATGTGTTCAGATTTGTTTCCAGGTATTTTGATGGCTCATAGAGACCAAAGATAGAATATTTAAATTCCATATTATCTTATATTACTGGACTATCTACCATATTCCCTTGGATGCCAGGTTTGAAGGCTGCTCTGAGTTACATTTAAAAACCACAGTTTTGCACCTTTAATGGGGCTGCAGCCTTTGCCTAAAGCCTTCTTTGCTTAGGAGAGAAGAGTCTCATCTACGATGTGGTAGAAAAGCTGTCACCCATTTATAAGTGTAGGCAATTTTTCCTTTACATGGTGTCCTGTGGGTGTGGTCCACATTCATGAGCTAGTAATCCAGAAATTAGAAAGTGCCTGGCGGACTCCCTCCAGAGGGGGTTCCCAGAGACAGGAAGCATGAAGCAATCAAGGAAGAGCCTGGTGCAGGTCCTGCCTGCTGAGGGAGGTAGCTTGAGAAATCGTGGAGTAGAGAACCTGGAGAAATGCAGCTACTCTCAGAAGAAGGGAACTGGAGGAGGTAATAAGTTTGCAGAACCTGGACTGAGGAAGAGACTAGTTAGAGAAACCGTGTGCAAGGAACTTGATTCAGAGTGAGAAACCCTAGCAAAGCACAGAAAGAGTGCTTGGGACTTGGGAATTATCTGTGGAACTCAGCCAGAAGGGACTTAGCAGCATAGAGTCCTCAGCAGGAAGAGCTCTTATAAATAACCTATCCCACCCCTCTCTTTTGCGGATGAAGATACTGTGGCTCAGAAAAGGGAAGTCTCATTTAAAGTGACATAGGACTGGGCATGGTGGCTGACATCTGTAATCCCAGCTGCTCAGGAGGCTGAGGCAGTAGGATGGCTTGAGCCCAGGTGGTCAAGGCTGCAGTGAGCTATGATCCTGCCACTGCACTCCAGCCTGGGTGACAGAGTGAGACCCTGTCTCAAAAAAATAAATAAAATAAAAAGTGACACAGGGCTGCAGCTAGTACAACAGCCTAGTTCACCTGGTTCACACCAAGCCCTTCCCACTCTACCACACTGCACGTCTTTCTTCCTCAAGAACCAGTGGCTGCCACCCGCAGGGAGAAGTCTGGCGGACCTGAGGTGAAGAAGTTCCAAGCCAAGAAGCCAGACTTCTTTTGTGGTAAACCAGATCCAGCCGAACTTCTGTGCCAAAGCTGGTTGCCTATAATTTGCTTAAGTCAGTATAGCTTGTGCCCTGTTATTCCTGTTACTGTGTGAACAAATTCACACAGACAACGATGTGCTGTGGATTAGAGTAACTATAGAAGGTGAGGTGCAGGGTGGGGCCATACAGACCTTGGTCTAGGTCTAAAGAATGTCACCTCTGCACATCCTCATGCACCGACCCATTACAGCCATTAAGGCTGCAAGGCAGGAATAGACCCAGGCACTCCAAAGAATGGTGATGTTCCTCATGGTTTCTTGGCAAGAGATGCTCTCCTGGAGGGCTGGGACCTTCAATTAGTCACCTATATATTCCTAGCCCTTAGCAAAGGAAGTGGCACATGATAATAAATGGTACTTAATAAATACAGGTGGTTGAGTGGGTGAGTGAATGAATGAAGAAATACCCAAGGCGGTAGAGCATCTTCATCATGACTTCATAGTCGCCTTAATCTTCACCTGCTTTCTGATCTTGGCTTTGTGTCCAGAACAGGGAGCTTCCCATGGTGGTGCTGATGACTCCCTCCCCACAAAATGTGACAAATCATATATTCCCTCATTTACTTTTTTGTAAGTCAACATCCAAAAGCTTACGTAAAAAGTTTAACTATGTAGTTAAAATAGAAACACTTTTCAGATTATTATAAATATTAAAATTTTAAAATAAAATTATTCAGTCACATGTTTACATCCTATAGCCAATGGTAAATAGTTGCCATAAATATTTGATATGCAATATTTCACATTTAAAAAATTATAAACAAAATATATTCTTCTGTTTGTTGTTGTTGTTGTTGTTGTTGTTTGAGGCAGGGTCCTGCTCTATCAGCCAGGCTGGAGTGCAGTGACGTGATTATGGCTCACTGCAGCCTCAACATTTCTGGGCTTAGGTGATCCTCCCATCTCAGCCTCCCAAGTAGCTGAGACTACAGGTGTGCACCACCATGCCTGGCTAATTTTTGTACTTTTAGTAGAGAGGAGGTTTCACCATTTGTCCAGCCTTGTTTTGAAATCCTGGGCTCAAGCCATCTGTCCACCTCAGCCTCCCAAAGTGTTGGGATTGCAGTCGTAAGCCACCATGCCCAGCCCAAATTCTTCTGTATAGTTAGAATTCTTATATTGTTTCCTTTTCATTTTAAAATTATACTTCTATTTCACTTCACCTGCCAAAATTTTCTTCAACAAAAATGTGTTCAAAAACATAATATTTTCAAGTTCCTATAACTATTATGTTCTAGTTGTTGAGATTGTTCTGTATTAGGTTATAATGACAGTTATTTTTAGTATATAATTGATAAAAATATATCACACATTCTGATACCACTTAAAAAAAAAACAAGTACCAATATAGACAATATCTTGGTTCATAAAACAACCTAAATGAATTTAAAAGAATTGGAATAATACAGCGTGTTCTCCAACCACAGTGGAATCAGAGAGAAATAAATAACAGAAAGATAACAGAAAAATATAAAAACACTTCTAAATAATCCATGGGAAGAGAGGAAGTCTCAAGGGAAATCCAAAAATACATTGAATTGGAAAAAAAAATGAAAGTACTGCATATCAAATGTTATGGAACAGAGCTGGGCAGTGCTGAAAGGAAAGTATGTAGCCGCAAATACTTATATTAGAAAAGAGGAACAGTTTCAAATCAAAAACCAAATATCCCACCTCAAGAACCTGGAAAATAAAGGACAAAATTAACCCAAAGGCAAGCAGAAGGAAAGAAATACTAAAGATAAGAACAGAAATCAATAAAATTTAAAAACAGAAAAGCAATAGATAAAAATCTGAAACAAAGAGCTGGTTATTTGAGATCAATAAAATCGGCATACCTCCAGCAAGACTGACCAAGAGAAAAGACACAAATGACCAATGTCAGCTATGAAACAGGAGATACCACTACAGACCCTGAAGGTGTCTAAATGATGATAAACGAATGCTACAAAAAACTCTACTCTCATACATTTAACAACTTAGATGAGATGGACCAATTCCTTAAAAAACACACACTATCACAGTTCACCCAAAATGAAATAGATAGTCAGAATAACTCTATAACCATTTATAAAATTAAATCCACAATTTTAAAACTATCAAAACACAAATCTGCAGTCTAGATATGTTTCACTGGAGAACTCTACCACGCTTTAGAGAGAAATTAATGCCAATTTTATACAATCTCTTGGAGAAAACTGAAGAGGAAGAGTTTGGCAGATTTTATGAAGCTTCATGTTACCCTGATACTAAAATCAGAAAGAGACACTACAAAAAAGGAAGGAAGGAAGGGAAGGAGGGAGGGAGGGAAGGAGGGAGAGAGGGAGGGAGAAAGGGAAGAAAAGAAAGAAAAGGAAGCTACAGACCAATAAATCTCATAAATGTAGACACAAAAATCATTGATAAAATATTAGCAAATAGAATTCAGCAATATGTAAAAAGAATTATACACTATGCCAATGGGATTTATTTCAGGGAAGCAAGGTTGGCTCAATATTTTAAAATCTCTCGATGTAAACAATCCTATTAACAACCTAAAAAAGAAAAATTACATGAGCATATCAACCAATGGGAAAAAAAAGCATTTGACAAAATTCACCATCCATTTATGATTAAAAAGAAAACTCAGAAAAAAACAGGAATGGAGAGGAACTTCCTCAACTTGATGAATAGCTACAAAAATCTGTAGCTAACATTATACTTAAAGGTAAAAGACTAAATGTTTTCCCTCTAAGCCTGGGAACCTGACAAGGATGTGTGTTCTCAATACTCTTAGACAACATAGTGCTGGAAGTTCTAGCTAGGGCAAAAAGGCAAAAAAGGAAATAAAAAGCATACAGATTAGAAAAAAAAAAAAAAAGACAACTATATTGCAGATGCCATGATTCCCTATGAAGAAAATTCCAAGGAATCTTCAAAAAAACTTCTAGATCTAATAAGTAAGTTTAGCAAGTTTGAAGGATATGAGGTAAACATACAAAAGTCAATCAATTGTATTCCTATATTCTGGCACCAAGTATGTGGACACTAAAATTAATTACAATGCCACATACAATTGTTCAAAAAAATACTTAAATCTAACAAAGCATGTATAGGATTTTTTTTACACCAAAAACCATACAATGCTGATGAAAGAAATCAATCAGATCTGTATAAATGAAGAGATATACTGTGTTTATGTATTGAAAGATTAAACTGATGAGTGTGGTGGTTCACTCCTGTAATCCTAGCACCTTGGGAGACTGAGGTTGGGGGATTGCTTGAAGTCAGGAGTTGGAGACCAGCTGGGGCAACAGTGAGACCCTCTCTTATGCACCTGTAGCACTAGCTACTTAGGAGCCTGAGGTGGGAGGATCGCTTAAGCCCAAGAGGTTGAAGCTGCAGTGAGCTATGATTGCATCATTGCATTCCAGCCTGAGCAACAGAATGAGACCATGTCTCTAAATTTTAAAAATAAACAAAAAATATTTAACATAGGCTGGGCACGGTGGCTCATGCCTTTAATCTCAGCACTTTGGGAGGCTGAGGCGGGCAGATCACGAGGTCAGGAGATTGAGACCATCCTGGCTAACACGGTGGAACCCCGTCTCTACTAAAAACACAAAAAATTAGCTGGGCATGGTTGCAGGTGCTTGTAGTCCCAGCTACTCAGGAGGCTCAGTCCGGAGAATGGCGTGAACCCGGGAGGCGGAGCTTGCAGTGAGCTGAGATTGTGCCACTGAACTCCAGCCTGGGCGACAGAGGGAGACTCCATCTCAAGAAAAAAAAAAAAAAAAGATTTTACATAATAAATATTGTCAATTCTCCCTAAATTGATGTACATATACAGCATAGTTCTTATTAAAAATCCCAGCAAGTTTTTTGGTAAATATACACCAGAGTATTTTAAATTTTATATTTTAAGGCAGAGGAGCTAGAACTGCCACAACAATTTGAAAGATAAATTGGGAGAAATTAGCCTACATGATTTCAAGACTTATCTTACAGCTACAATAAAACAAGATTGTGTGGTGGAAGAAAAGACATATGGACCAATAAAACAGAATAGAGAACCTAGAAATAGCTCCACACAAATGACCCCAACTGCTTCTTGACAAAGGTGCCAAAGGAATTCAGTGGAGGAAACATAGCCCCTTCCTTCCTTCCTTCCCTCACTCCCTCCCTCCCTCCCTCCCTCCTTCCTTCCTTCCTTCCTTCTTTCAAGACAGAGTTTTGCTCTTGTTGCCCAGGCTGGAGTGCAGTGACGCGATCTCATCTCACCTCAACCTCCGCCTCCCGGGTTCAAGCGATTCTCCTGCCTCACCCTCCCGAGTAGCTGGGATTATGGGTACGTGCCACCACACCTGGCTAATTTTGTATTTTTAGTAGAGATAGGGCTTCTTCATGTTGACCAGGCTGGTCTCGAACTCCCGACCTCAGGTGATCTGCCCGCCTCGGCCTTCCAAAGTGCTGGGATTACAGGCGTGAGCCACTGCGCCCAGCCGAAAGATAGCCTTTTCTATAAATGGTTTTGAAGCAATTAGACATCCACAGACAAACAAAATACAGAAGAATTTTTTTAAAAACCCTCAAGTCTCATACCTTATGCAAAAGTTAACTCAAAATGGGTCAAGATTTAAATGTAAAAGGTAAAGCTATGAAATGTTTAGAAGAAAATCATCAGGGCTGGGCACGGTGGCTCATACCTGTAATTCCAGCACTTCGGGAGGACAGCACGGGCAGATCTTGAGGTCAGGAGACTGAGACCATCCTGGCTAACATGGTGAAACTGCATCTCTACTAAAAATACAAAAATTACCCAGGCATAGTGGCCCACACCTGTAGTCCCAGCTACTTGGGAGGCTGAGTCAGGAGAATCGCTTGAACCTGGGAGGTGGAGGTTGCAGTGAGCCAAGATCGGGCCACTGCACTCCAGCTGGGGCAACAGAGCAAGACTCCGTCTCAGAAACAAAAAAGAAAAAAGAAAAAGAAAAAAAAAAGAAAGAAAATCATCAGGATTTAGGCATAAGCAAAGAGTTCTTAGCCTTGACACCGAAAGCTTTTACACCGAAAGCTTTTACTCTGCAAAAGACTCCGTTAAGAGGATAAGAAGTCAAGCTACAGACCAGTCAGAGAGAAAATATTTACAAGCCACATATCTGATAAAATACTCATATCTGGATTATATAAGGAGCTCTCAAAACTCAGAAGGAAAAAATTCAATCCAATTAGAAAATAAGCAAAAGACATGAAAAAATTCATTAAAGAGAATCTACAGATAGCAAATAAGTACATGAAAAAGTATGCAATATCATTAGTCATAGGGAAATGCAAAAAATCATAAGATAGAATTACATGCCTATCACAATAGCTGAAATAAAAATATTTGAATTAGCTCATTGAACTCACCTGCAGCTCTCGGGGTTCCTGTGTCTTTCTTCATTGTCGGAGCCAGGCCTACATGCCAGCAACCATGTCGAAGGGACCTGCAGTTGGTATTGATCCTGGCATCAGCTAGTCTTGTGTGGGTGTTTTCCAGCAAGGAAAAGTAAAGATAATTGCCAATGATTAGGGAAACCGAACCACTCCCAGCTCTGTTGCCTTTACGGACACTGAACGATTGATTGGTGATGCCACAGAGAATCAAGTTGCAATGAACTCCACCAACATGGTTTTTGATGCCAAACGTCTGATTGCGCACAGATTTGATGATGCTGTTGTCCAGTCTGAGATGAAGCACTGGCCCTTCGTGGTGGTGAATGATGCTGGCAGGCCCAAGGTCCAAGTAGAATACAAGGGAGAGATCAAAAGCTTCTATCCAGAGAAGGTATCCTCTATGGTTCTGACAAATATGAAGGAAATTGCAGAAGCCTATCTTGGGAAGACTGTTACCCATGCTGTGGTCACAGTGCCAGCTTACTTTAATGACTCTCAGCGTCAGGCTACCAGAGATGCTGGAACTATTGTTGGTCTCAATGTACTTAGAATTATTAATGAGCCAACTGCTGCTGCTTATGGCTTAGACAAAAGGTTGAAACAGAAAGAAATGTGCTGATCTTTGACCTAGGGGGTGGCACTTTTGATGTGTCAATCCCTTGGTATCGAAACGGCTGGTGGAGTCATGACCATCCTCATCAAGTATAATACTACCATTCTTACCAAGCAGACATAGATCCTCACTACCTATTCTGACAACCAGCCTGGTGTGCTTATTCAGGTTTATGAAAGTGAGTGTGCCATTTTGAGGATGGAATCTTTAAGGTCAAATCTACAGCCAGAGACACTCACTTGGGTGGAGATTTTGACAACCTAATGTTCAACCATTTTATTGCTGAGTTCAAGCACAAGCATAAGAAGGACATCAGTGAGAATAAGAGAGCTGTAAGATGCCTCCATACCGCTTGTGAACATGCTAAGCATACTTTCTCTTCCAGCACCCAGGCCATATTGATATCGATTGTCTCTATGAAGGAATCAACTTCTATACCTCCATTACCTGTGCCCGATTTGAAGAATTGAATGCTGACCTGTTCCATGGCACCCTGGACCCTGTAGAGAAAGCCCTTCGAGATGCCAAATTAGACAAGTCACAGATTCATGATATTGTCCTGGCTGGTGGTTCTACTCATATCCCCAAGATTCAGAAGCTTTTCCAAGACTTCTTCAATGGGAAAGAACTAAATAAGGGCATCAACCCTGATGAAGCTGTTGCATATGGTATAGCTGTCCAGGCAGCCATTCTGTCTGGAGACAAGTCTGAAAATGTTCAAGATTTGCTGCTGTTTGATGTTACTTGTCTTTCCCTTGGTATTGAAACTGCTGGTGGAGTCACATGACCATCCTCATCAAGTGTAATACTACCATTCTTACCAAGCAGACACAGATCCTCACTACCTATTCTGACAACCAGCCTGGTGTGCTTATTCAGGCTTATGAAGGTGAGCATGCCATGACCAAGGATAACAACCTGCTTGGCAAGTTTGAACTCACGGGCATACCTCCTGCGCCCCGAGGTGTACTTCAGATTGAAGTCACTTTTGACATTGATGCCAATGGCATCCTCAATGTCTCTGCTGTGGACAAGAGTACAGGAAAACAGAACAAGATTACCATCACTAATGACAAGGGCTGTTTGAGCAAGAAAGACATTGAACGTATGGTCCAGGAAGCTGAGAAGTACAAAGCTGAAGATGAAAAGCCGAGGGACAAAGTATCATCTAAGAATTCACTTGAGTCCTATGCATTCAACATGAAAGCAACTGTCAAAGATGAGAAACTTCAAGGCAAGATTAACGATGAGGACAAAGAGAAGATTCTGGACAAGTGTAATGAAATTATCGACTGGCTCAATGTGAACGAGACTGCCGAGAAGGAAGAATTTGAACGTCAGCAGAAAGAGCTGGAGAAAGTCTGCAACCCCATCATCACCAAGCTGTACCAGAGTGCAGGAGGCGTGCCAGGACGAATGCCTGGGGGATTCGCTGGTGGTGGAGCTCCTCCCTCTGGTGGTGCTTCCTCAGGGCCCACCATTGAAGAGGCTGATTAAGCCAACGCAAGTATAGATGTAGCATTGTTCCACCCATATAAAACATTGAAAGATCTAAATTTGTAGCAAATTCTGTGGCAGTTTAAAAAAGTTCAGCTGCTATAGTAAGTTACGGGGCCTTCTCAATACTTGAATATGGAACATGTGCACAGGGGGAAGGAAATAACATTGTACTTTATAAACACTGTATTGTAAGTAGAAAATTCAATATCTTAAATAAAACTATTTAAAATTGGCACCATAAAAATATTTGAATTAATAATGCAAGAATGTTTCTTCTCACCACTCCAATTTGTCATTATACTGTAAGTCCTAGCTAGTACATTAAGAAAAGGAAATAAAGGGTATAGAAATTGAGAAGAAAGAAAGAAAACTTTATTTGCAGATTATATGATTGTCTATGTAGAAAATTCGAAAAATTCACATACACAAAAACTTGATCTAATAAATGATTATACGAGGTTGCAGGATACAAGGTTAATACACAAGTCAGTTGCTTTCCTATATACCAGCAGTGAACAATTGGAATTTATAATTAAAAACGTATGACCATTTACATTAGCACCCCCAAAAATGAAATACTTACATATAAATCTAACAAAATGTGTGCAAGGAAACTACATGAGAAAAACTATAAAACTCTGATGAAAGAAATCAACAATCTAAGTAAGTGAAGAGAAAGTCTACATTCATGAACCAGAAGACTCAATATGGTTAAGATGTCAGTTCTTTCCAAATAATCCGTCAGTTCAATGCAATCACAGTCAAAATCCCAGCAAGTTATTTTGTCGATATTAACAAACTGATTCTAAAGTATATATAGGAAGGCGAAAGACCCAGGATACCCAACAAATATTGAAGTAGATAAAGCACAAAGTTGGAGAACTGATACTATCTAACTTCAAGACATGCTATAAAGCTACAGTAATCAAGACTGCGGTGCTAGTGAAAGAATAGACAAATAGACCCGTGGAACAGAAGAGAGAGCCCAGAAATAGACCCATATAAATATAGTCAAATGATCTTTGACAAAGGACCAAAAGCAATCCAATGGAGAAAGGACAGTATTTCCAACAAACGTTGCTGAGAACAACTGGACATAAAAATACAAAAAAAAAAAAAAAAAGATACAGACCTTATTCTTTTCACAAAAAGAAAATTAATAGTGGATCATGAACCTAAATGTAAAATGCTAAACTGTAAAACTTTTAGAACATAATATAGGAGAAAATCTAGATGATCTTGGGTTTGGTGATGACATTTTAGATACAACACTAAAAATACAATCTATGAAAGAAAAATATAATATATTTTATTAAAATGAAAACTTCTGTGAAAGATATTGTTAAGGGAATGAAAAGACAAGCCACAGACTGGGAGAAAATCTTTGCAAAACACATATCCGATAAAGAATTTGTGCACAAAATATACAAAGAGCTCTTAACACTCAACAGTAAGAAAACAAACAGTCCAATTAAAAAGTGGGCAAGCGGCTGGTCGCGGTGGCTCATGCCTGTAATCCCAGCACTTTGGGAGGCTGAGGCGGGTGGATCACGAGGTCAGGAGATTGAGACCATCCTGGCTAACACGGTGAAACCCCCGTCTCTACTAAAAATACAAAAAATTAGCCGGGCGTGGTGGCGGGCCCCTCTGGTCCCAGCTACTCGGGAGGCTGAGAAAGGAGAATGGCGTGAACCCGGGAGGCAGAGCTTGCAGAGAGCCGATATGCCACTGCACTCCAGCCTGGGCGACAGAGCAAGACTCCATCTCAAAAAAAAAAAAAAAGTGGGCAAAAGATCTGAACAGACATCTCACCAAAGGAGATATACACATGACAAATAAGCAAATGAAAATATGCTTAATATCACACATCATTAGGGAATGCACATTAAAATAGTAAGATACCACAGCATATTCATCAAAATAAGAGCGAAAATTCATAATACTGACACACCAAATGGTGAGGAGGAGGTAGAACAATAGCAGCCCTCATTCATTGATGGTAGGAATGCAAAATGATATAGCCACTTGGAAGAATGTCTGTTTTTTTTTTGTAAATAGTTTTTGGGGGAACAAGTGGTGTTTAGTTACACGGATAAGTACTTTACTGGTGATTTCTGAGATCTTGGTGCACCCATCACACGAGTGGTGTACACTGTGCCCAATGTGTAGGATTTTGTCCCTCACCTGAATGTCTGTTTCTTAACGTAGTCTTACCACATGACCAAGCAGTTGCACTCCTTGGTATTTACCCAAGTAGTTGGAAACATATCCACACAAAAATCTGCACATGATTGTTTATAGAGGATTTATTCTTAATTGCCACAACTTGGAAGCAACCAAGATATACTTCAGTAGATGAATAGATAAACAAACTGGTACATGGATTCAATGAAGTATTATTCAGGGTGAAAAGAAATGAGCTACCAAGCCATGAAAAGACATAAAGGAACCTTAAAAGCTTACGGCTATGTGAAAAATATCAATCTAAAAAAAATCATGTGCCGTATGATTCTAACTATATGACATTCTAGAAAAGGTGAAATTATAGACACAGTAAAGATAGTAGTTGCCAAAGGGTGAGGGGGATGGAAGGGTGAATAGGCAGAGCACAGAGGATTTTTAGGGCAGTGAAACTATTTTGTAGAGTGTATTTGGGTACTGTGTACATATTTTGATATTGTATGGGGGATGCATGACACATTATGCATTTGATAAAATCCAGAGAACTGTATAACAGGAAGAGAACCCTAGTATAAACTGTGGACTTCAGTTAATAATATATCAATATCTAGGTTATAATTAAGTTAATAATGTATCAAATTAGTTAATGAAAACTGTAACTAATAATTTAGTGAATAATATATCAATATTGATTTGTTTATTGTAACAAATGTACTACATTAATGGGAGATGTTGCTAATGGAAACTGCTGAGGTGGCAGGGGAAGAGAGGGAGAGGAAATCTGTGAGGACTCTGCACTCTGTTCAATTTGTCTGAAAAAATATAACTGCTCTAAAATACATCTATTAACTCTTAAAAATAGTTAAATCTTCCATAAAGGAGAATTTTTTTTTTTTTTGAGACAGAGTCTCACTCTGTCACCCGGGCTGGAGTGCAGTGGTGCAATCTTGGCTCACTGCAAGCTCCGCGTCCTAGGTTCAAGCAATTCTCCTGCCTCAGCCTCCCGAGTAGCTGGGATTACAGGTGCCTGTCACCACACCCGGCTAATTTTTTGTATTTTTAGTAGAGATGGGGTTTCACCATCTTGGCTAAGCTGGTCTTGAACTCCTAACCTCGTGATCCACCTGCCTCGGCCTCCCAAAGTGTTGGGATTACAGGCGTGAGCCCAGCCCAGAAAGGAGAATTCTAATAATTCTAAATAATTTATGTAGATATTTCTCCCTCAAGGAGATGGGGCTTAACTCTTAACCATTTGAGTACTGGTCGGCACTCAATAACTTGCCTTTGGACCATAAAGTATGGAAAGGGAGGAAAAGGTTAACTTTATAGGAGAGAGACCTGGCAAACGCCCTTACCCAGGTGATAAGGTCGACGTCATCAGTCATGTCAACTGCATGTATGTCCCTTTAATACCATGTGGTGAGAATGGCACTGCCCCTTTGTGGTAATCCTCCCAAAATCCATTACCCCAGTCTTGCCATGAGAAAAACATCAAACAAACCCAAATTGAGGGATATTCTACACAGTACCCTGCCAGCATTCTTCAAAACTGTCAAGGTTATCCAAAACAAGGAAAGTCTGAGAAACTCTTACAGACAAACAAAGCTAAGGAGACATGACAAAGAAAAGTAATGTGGTATCCAGAGTCAGAAGGACAGTGGGGCAAACTAGTAACATGTGAATAAACTGCAGAGTTTAGTTAGTACAAGTGTGCCGGTGCCGGCTCCTTAGTTGTGACAAAGGTTCCATAAAATGAAGAGATGTTAACAGTAGGGGAAACTGGGCGAGGGGTGTATGAGAAGTCTGTACAATCTTCGCAACTTTTCTGTAAATCTAGAACTATCTTAAAATGAAAGTTTGATTTAAAATAATGTGGGAAAAAATAGTGACAGACCAAATGCTGGTGAGGATGTAAGGAAACTAGATCACTAATACAATGTGGAGGGAATGTAAAATGGTACCACCACTCTGGAAGAGTTTGGCAATTTCTTTAAAACTTTAAACACACAGTTACCACACCACCCAACAATTGCATTTCTGGATATTTATCCCAGAGAAATGAAAACCTATGCTCACAAAAACTTGCACACGAATGTTTATAGAAGCTTTATGTGCAATAGTCCCATGCTGGAAACAACCTAGTTGTGTTTTAATGTATGAATGGTTAAACAAACTGTGATATATTCACAGCAGGGAGTACTGCTCAGCAGGAAAAAGGAAGGAGCTATTCATATACTCCACAACATGGATGGCTCTCCAGAGACTTATGCTGAGAAGAAAAAGCCAATGTCAGAAAGTTATATATGTATGAGTCCATTTATTTAACATTCTTGAAATGACAAAATCATAGAAATGGAGATGAAATGAGTGGTTGCCAGAGATTAAGATTGAGAGAATGAGAGGAAAGTAGTTGTGGTTATAAGAAGGCAACATCAGGAATTCTGGTGGTGATAGAAATGTTTTGTATCTTGACTGTATCAATATCAATATCCTGGTTTGCCCAACAGTGCAAGACCCTGTCTCAAAAAAAAGAAAAAAAGTAATGTATCTCTTTTATTTTATTTGAGATGGAGTTTCACTCTTTGTTGCCCAGGCTGGAGTGCAATGGTGCGATCTCGGCTCACAGCCACCTTCGCCTCTGGGGTTCAAGCGATTCTCCTGCTTCAGCCTCTGGAGTAGGTGGGATTACCGGCATGCACCACCAAGCCTGACTAATTTTGTATTTTTAGTAGAGATGGGGTTTCTCCATGTTGGTCAGGCTGGTCTTGAACTCCCGACCTCAGGTGATCCGCCCGCCTCATATCTTTTAACGAAATGAATAAGGCTTATTTATTTATTTATTTATTTATTGAGACGGTGTCTCATTCTGTCACCCAGGCTGGAGTGCAGTGGCGCGATCTTGGCTCACTGCAGGCTCTGCCTCCCGGGTTCACGCCATTCTCCTGCCTCAGCCTCCTGAGTAGCTGGGACTACAGGCGCCCACCACCACGCCTGGCTAATTTTTTTGTATTTTTAGTAGAGACGGGGTTTCACTGTGTTAGCCAGGATGGCCTCGAACTCCTGACCTTGTGATCTGCCCACCTCGACCTCCCAAAGTGCTGGAATTACAGGTGTGAGCCACCGCGCCCGGCTGAATAGGGCTTTTATCTTTAATTAATTCATGTACTCATGCATGATATTACTTGTTATTACAGTTAGACAAGGAATAGCATCCATTCTATTCGTACTTTTCATTTTTATAGAAGTAATGCTGGGAAACCTTGTTCACGTAAATAAGTTTGGATGGAGTTTTATTATAGCAATATGATTTAGCTCTCTGAACTCTTTCCAAGTTCTAAGCCAAAAATAACATACTGCTCTATCATCAAGAATTATTTTTAATAATATATCAGCTGACAACTCTATTAGGTCCTCTTCTGATACTGTTGAAAGCAAAATAATTGGAAAACATCTGACTTGCAAATATTTATTACCTAGTCTTTGTGATCATTAAGTCCTCTTTTTCTGGGAAATCACCTAAAATACTTTATCAAGACTTATTAAATGATTGTTAATTATGCTTGTTATTCTTTCTCATAAAGACATCTTCTAATTTGATATACTTAAAAAAGGTTGGAGAAGTTGAAATATCTTTCATTTCAATATAAGTTTACCAAAACTTTTTCGTACATTGATTTTATATTATCATATACTTTATTTTTATTGTGGAAATCTTAAGAGCTGAAAATTTAGCACATTCAATTTATGGCACTTTAAGGTAATTGTTGAAGTGGGTCATAAAATTAATCACTCAGAGTAGATTTATTCTTTGTCCCCCACCAAAGCACTTAGTTTTCATTTTTCTTTTTTTTTCTTTTTTTTTTTTTTTGAGACAGAGTCTCTCTCTGTTGCCAGGCTGGAGTGCAATGGCGCTATCTCGGCTCACTGCAACCTCTGCCTCCCGGGTTCAAGCAAGTCTTCTGCCTCAACCTCCTGAGTAGCTGGGACTACAGGCATGTGCCACCACACTCAGCTAATTTTTGTATTTTTAATAGAGACAGGCTTTCACCATGTTGGCCAGGATGGTCTTGATCTCTTGACCTCGTGATCTGCCCGCCTCGGCCTCCCAAAGTGCTGGGATTACAGGCATGAATCACCGTGCCCGGCCAGTTTTCATTTTTCAAGCCAAATCAATGAGTTAATATATGTCCCCAAGGCAAACCTTCTGCATTCTAAGATAGTAGATAGATTAGATTAGATAGATAGATAGATGATAGATAGATAGATAGATAGATAGATAGATAGATAGATAGATAGATAGACAGATAGATAGATATTGATAGAGCATGAAGCTGTACCATGAATTTATCACTGGGATGAAATAATGTGCCACCACCCTCAATACTTCTTACCTTCACTAACTTAATTTTATTTTCATGAGATTTGCATGATGGCAATATGTTCTTTGATAATCCTTGGGGGAAGGATGAGGGGAGTCATTAGACAAATATTGGAATCATATTTTTGCCTTACCACACAACCTATCTTGCCCTGTGTCTAATTCCATGCTTTGCCCATCACAGACATATGTATAAGACAGAGAGAGACACAAAACCTTAGAGATTTGTGTTGCCTTCATTAATATTTTCAGTTGTCCTTTTTTGGATGCCATGGAAGTTTGTACACTTGGCCTAATGCACCATAGTAAGTAAGATGTGGGATGAGAGAGAGTTAACAGTTTTTTTTTCCTTTTTGTAAAGTGGGAAAAGGGCTATTGAGAAAGGGCAGGCAGGACCAGAGAACCAGCCCGACCCCCCAGCTGCAAGTGCACCGTCTGCTAGATCAGTTCAGGGAAGGGCAGATATGGCATTCAGGGTCTGGAAATGGAGTGCCTTAAAACAATTCATGCCCAAATACCCCCTGGGAAGTCTTCCTGTCTCTTCAGGGACACTCACACTCCAGGTTGTAAACCGTGGTTCTAATACCCCCTCCTTGCAAACCACACCTAGAAATAGGTGTGTAGGGACATAGGACATCTTATGAGCTTCACCAAGACCTTCCGAGCCACCATTTCCCCACTGTTCGAACCCTGACCAGGGAACATCTCACAACGTGCAGGCAGCACATACCGTGATCAGTGCCACAACTTAGACTTAGTGCAATGGTGAAATACTGAGAAAGAAAAACCAAAGTGTCTCCAGGAAGTAAACAGCCCATGACAAGAGGCCAGACAGACCACACATGAAACAGACATACCACACATGAAATGTGCATAAGAATACGGTGAAGATATTGACGCTTCTTGTTAAAAAAGATGTGGCAGACAGCTAGAGAGGGTGAAGGAACTGGAAATATGGGATCTCAGAGACTGGGGAGACTTCCTGGAGTTGCATTTGTTTTAGAGACTCCAAGAAGGGCACACATGAGATTTGATGGAGTAAGGAAGGCCAGTGTACTGATACCGTTTTAAAACTTCCACAGCTGTCTTCTGGTAAATGAAAATGTCCTGAAATCCTTTCCTCTCCAGAGCTAAGATGTGTTTTTGAGCCTGACTTCTATATTCAGTGATAGGAGAAAGAGAGGAAGAAAGGGAGAAAAAAGGGGACAAATTGGAATTTCTCAACTTCTCTGGACTAGTGGTAGTCAAATGAGTTAATTTATACTAAAGTGTTAATGACACACAACAGTTATACCCTCCAAAGATCCCTTGTAGCATAAAGGCTCTGTGAAATATTGTATATGTTGAGGAATCAAAGCAACAAAGGAATAATGAAAAAGGGAAATTAGGCAAAAGGAATGGGGGAGAGGACTGGTTCTCAGCATTCAAGCAATCCAGTCAGGAAACCCCTGCAATGGTGAAACTTATCTAGTGCACCAATGGGGCCAGTAGATATCATCTGCCAGTAGATGGCGGTCTTCATACTAATTGACTCTTCACTGGAACAGCCCTTCTTTCTACCAGATATTTGTAGGGTTGGTTGGCTTATTGCAGAGGTGGAAAAGGAAGCTACCTCCGCAGTGTAAACTGGAGAGCCCTGCGTGAGAGCTCCCCCTGCTCAAAATTTACTCCCTCACAGACTCCGCCACTTATGTCTAAAAGTCCTATTCATTCAGCCCTTTGTGGAGGAGGGCAGATTGCTGACAAGAAGAGAAACTGGGGTTAGTCATTAACACTTTAGCAGGAAGTAATTTGGTATATTAATTCAGGAAAGAAAGGAACTTTCCAGGCACTGGACACTTAATAGACTTCTTTAAAAAAAAAAAAAAAAAGAAGAAGAAGGTGCCCGGGCACAGTGGCTCATGCCTGTAATCCGAACATTTTGGGAGGCCAAGGCAGGAGGACTGCTTGAGCCCAGGAGTTCCAGACCAGCCTGGGTAACATAGCAAGACCCTGTCTCTACAAAAAGAAAATAAATTAGCTGGGTGTGGTGGCATGTGCCTGTGGTCCCAAGCTACTCGGGAGGCTGAGGCAGGAGGATCACTTGAACCCAGGAGACTGAGGCTACAGTGAGCTATGATTGTGCCACTGCACTCCAGCCTGGACAACAGAGCAAGACCTGGTCTCAACAACAACAGAAAAAGTAAATAGAAGAAGTAGGCAGAAAAGAAATGGTAGGTTGGAATAGATGGGTTTTGGCTTGGGCCAGACCTGAACACTGTTTCCTTCAGCTCCCATCCCACGATGGAGGACTGGGTCCCCACAGGTTTGCTTAACAGGCCATAAAGCTTGTTAACCTTGGCTGGGTGCAGAGGCAGGATAATCCTAATTTTTTGGCACTCTCTACACCAGTGCCCATGGATCTGTTTGGCCCAGTACTTTCTTCATCCCTAGGATGGCCTGAGAAGTAAGGGGACATCACAAAAGAGGAGTTATTCAGAAAGAGGTCAAGATGGTGAGAAGACCTGAAACTGGTGCAGTAGCTATCTGTCCCATGGTAAACTAGAGAAGAGAAGACACATATTCATCAAGACGCTGGCCTCTGACACCAATGGTTGTCATGTGGAACCTGCAAACCCAAAGAGAGAATCAGAAGTTAGAGAGAAATCGATCACGATACAATGTAAGAACAACTTCACCTTCTGTCGTCACCATCTGAAGACAGACTGATGACGGTTACGGTAAAATAATAATCATCATGACAATAAATCACATTTATTTAACCATCACTTGTGGCTAGGCGCTGTGTTCCACATGAGGCCTGATTTCATTTAACAATTACAGCATTGCTGTGGAATGGGTATTATTATGACCACCTTTTTACAGATGAGGAAACAGGCTGAGAAGAATTAAATAACATATTCAGTATGAGCCTGAGCATTTAACCATGCCGCGAGGCTGCCTCCTTAGACAGAATAGGCTGCCCTGGGGGTCTACAAGTTCACAGTACAGAGGCATTGCAGCAGAGGCTAGGGACATCTGGCCGGGGTGCTGCAAAGGGGACTCATGGGATTCAGTCATCTTGAAGGTGCTCCCAACCCCTAGGGCGTACAGATCCACACACTCATTCAGCAAATATGCACAGAGTGCCAGGCTGTGTCCTAGGAACTAAGAGGATGATGTTATCAAAAGAAGGGGGAGGAAGAGAAGGGTGTGTAGGAGGAAGAGGAAAGAAAGGGGGAAGAGAGAAAGTAGGAGGAAGAGGAGGAGAATAGGAACAGCAACTAAAAATTTTTTTAAACCATTTTTTTTACAAAATTCACATCACTATTAATATAATAGGGGCTACTTTACAGAAGTGAAAAAAATGCTATGAAAAAATATAGTGGGGCATATAACCTAATCTGAAGAACTCAGGAAACTTTCTTCAAACTAGAAGGGAAGTGACATTTTTCTTTTTTTTCAGCATCTAATTTTTTTTTTTTTTTTTTTTAATTTTTAGTAGAGTCATACAGACGAGGTGTTGCTATGTTGCCCGGGCTGATCTCAAACTTCTGACCTCAAGTGATACTCTCACCTCAGCATACCAAAGTGCTAAGATTACTGGAATGAACCATTGCCTCTGGTCCTAAAATCTTTAAATAAGAGGGTATGACCCAGGGTTAGTTTTTTTTTAGCTGTGGCTGGCCCTTGGGGTGAGCACAGGGTTTGGTGTGGCTGTGTGGGGTTCTCCAGGCCTGGCCGAAATGCCTGTACACCTTGGCCCTTGTAAGGATGGGAGAGCAGGCTGAAGCCACAGGCCTTGGGGAGGCCAGGGCCAGCTGGCAAAGGTTAGGATTTTGCCCCCAGACTTGAGGATGTGGCTGTGGGCCCACTGCTCACATGCAATGCACACACCTTGAGTTTGGGCACCTCTAGCACGGGTACAGCATCCATTATGACCCCCACAACCACAGCTGTTTTGTTCTTCCAGCCAGAAAGCTTCATCTTTCCCATCATCCGGGAAAGAAACAGAGGTGGCCAGTTTCTGCAACTCATTAACAACGTCTTCAGCACAACCTGGTTGAAGGTGGAGTTGGTTCATCTGGCCGGAAACCTGAACAGATTGACCAACAGCCTTTGGTGGATGTCCTGGCTCTTGGGCTCCTGATGCCAAACCTTTTGGTCCTTGTCATGGCAAACATCAACTCCTTTGATGGCACCTTCTGCTCTGCCAGGTCCAGAAGAAGGGAAATGACATTTAAGCTGAGACCTGAAACCTGAATAAGAGATACCTAAGCAAATAAGTCCAGGAAACAGCCTTTTAAAAGCCCCATGGATGCTGGGAGCATGGCTCACGCCTATAATCTTAGCACTTTGGGAGGCCAAGTTGGGAGGGGAGGATTGCTTGAGGCCCGGAGTTTGAAACCAGCCTGAGCAAAATAGTGAGAGCCCCGTCTCTACAAAAATTTTTTCTAAAAAAATTAGCCAGGCATGTTGGCATGTGCCTGTAGCCCCAGCTTCTTGGGATGCTGTGATGGGAGGATTGCATGAGCCCAGGAGTTCAAGGCTGCAGTGAGCTGTGATCGTGTCACTGCACTCCAGCCTGGGCAGCAGAGTGAAATCTTGACTCAAAAAAAAAAAAAAAAGAAAAAGAAAAAAGCCCATGGCGGGAGACTTTGGCTCTTTGAGGATCAGAAGGAAATGTGGCAGGAGTCAGGCAAGAGGAGCTGACCTGGGCTGCTACTAGAGAATTAAGCAGGGTTAGAAGCCATATTGAGACTATTCTTAGAGCGAGGGTGGGGTTTTGAAGTATTTTAAGCAGGGGAGAGACACGAGATCTATGCCTTCAAGGACTGCTGTGATTGCTGTATGGTGCCTGCAAGGGAAGAGGGCGGAACCCAGGGGAATCACTGCGAGGAGATCCCTGTGGAGGTTGGTACAGAATAGGAAATTGCCTTCTTTTGAATGGTTCACTTGGCACTGCCCATCCACACTGGCCCTGCACATCTTCTCGAAGGGAAGAAAACCCAGGTGGAGAAAGTAGAAGCTAGGCTTGGGAGCTGGGGTAGATCTCCACCAGCCTGACCCACCCAGCAGCTGTCCTTTCTGGTCTTCACTCTTTTTTTTTTTTTTTTGAGACGGAGTCTTGCTCTGTCGCCCATGCTGGAGTGCAGTGGCGCAATCTCGGCTCACTGCAAGCTCCGCCTCCCGGTTTCACGCCATTCTCCTGCCTCAGCCTCTCCGAGTAGCTGGGACTACAGGCGCCCGCCACCACGCCCGGCTAATTTTTTGTATTTTTTAGTAGAGACAGGGTTTCACCGTGGTCTCGATCTCCTGACCTCGTGATCCGCCCGCCTCGGCCTCCCAAAGTGCTGGGATTACAAGCGTGAGCCACCGCGCCTGGCCTTCTGGTCTTCACTCTTGCTGTGGTTTCCAAATCTGCATTCAGCAACTGAGGCAAAGCAGCGTGTGCTTGGGGATCTTACGCACCCTTCCATAATCAGTGACAGCTGCAACCCAGAGTGTTCGCCTCCCACACTGCCCGTGCTCATGGTTCCTTCCCTGCCACCCAAGAAGAAGATGTAGGAAGCTGGAAGTGAAGAAAAAGAAGGCTAGGCAGTGGCTAGGGAGTCAAAGAGAAGGAAGGTTCAGACATTTTTTGAATAAAAATTCTAAGCCAGATATTTATTCTAATGCACAAAAGAGTTAAGGATGAATGCAGTTCTTGTAGATCTGGCAAATTATGCTACCAACCCTGACTTAGGAGAGCTCCGTCTATTCCTGATTTCTGCCCCAACTTCCTTTTTCTCTCAGTTTCCTCACTCTCGAACAGAGTTAATAGCCGGCATCACTTTTATTGTGCAAACTCAAGCTGGAAGGAAGAGTGTTTGGATAGTTAAAATCTTGATAGAGAAGTGAGGTCGTGGTGTTGCCAGGACTGTTATCAGAGGGCAGGGGTGGGAAAGAGCCAACTTTTGCTTCCAACTGTCCATCGTATCATTCCATGCTTTTCATTGGAATTAAATCCTCTGTGTTCTAGAACTTCTTTAGAGTCTCATTTTGCAGGGCTCCTCCTCAAAGTGTTTTTTCCACCAGCAATCCCTACCTGTCCCTGTTCCATAAGCCCCCGATTCTTAAGATCTTTGTGAGGGAGACACTGCAGATGCATCTTCAATCACATCAGACAGCACCCTTACCCATTCTCTGCTAAATTCAGTCAAGAAACCCCTGAAATATACAAGTTAAGCATCCCGAATCCAAAAATCCAAAATCTGAAATGCTTCAAAATCCAAATTTTTAAGTGTGGACATGATGCCACAAGTGAAAATTTTTACACATTAAGTACTTAACACAAACCTTGTTTCATGCACAAAATTATTTAAAATATTTTATAAAATTACCTTCAGGCTATGTATATAAGGTGTATATGAAAAATAAATTAGTTTTGTGTTTAGACTTGGATCCCATCCCCAAGATATTCGTTATGTGCAAAATATTCCAAAGTCTGAAAATATAAAAAATCCAGAGCACTGCTGTTCCCAAGCATTTTGGACACGCGATACTCAACCTATAGTAGTTGGCTAGTATATTTGGGTTTCTGGAGCACTCAAATTGAGATACAGTTCCTGACCTCAATGAGCTTACCCTCGTGCCATCCAAGAAAGGAGGCAAACCAGTGCTCCAGAAACATTTACAGAGGAGAAGTCTTTAACAACCTGCAATAGGAAAACCAGTGACATAACCATGCGGTCAATGGAAGTTTTCTTTGTGCTTTGTATTCTCTAGAAATGACTGAAGCCTGGCTCCCTCTGTCAAAGCAGCACATTCTCCCGCTGTGCTTCACCCCTGCTACGTTCATTTCCCTCAAACACCATCACGAAACTCTTTTACTCATTTGTTCACATGGTTACTGTCTGACTCTCCACTAGAAGTAAAACTTTTTAGGTTGAGAAACTACGTGTGTCTTGTTTAACGCTGTATCCCTAATACCTAAAACTGTGTCTGGCACTGCTAGGTGCTCAGTAAATATTTGATCAACTGAATGCTTGTTGTCTTTTTTTTTTTTTTAATTGTAATTGTCAATTGTCAGTCTCTACCCACCAGACTGTAAAATTCAAGGGCAGGGATTTTGTCTGTGTTGTTCAATATCTGGAACCCACAGCACTGAAAAGTGTTTGCTGAGTGAATGAATGAATGAATGAATGAATGACAGAGATTAATATAGGCTGAGGCGTCCAGGAACTGACATTTACTGAGTACCTGTTCTATGTGAGACACTCTTTTAGGCACTTTATTACTATGTTTTATGTTGCAGAGAACATGTTTGGACTAGCTTATAAGTCAACTTGAAATAATTTCCTGCATTAAGAAATATTGGTTTTGACACATTCTTGTCATAGAAGTCAGCCTTTGTTCCCATGATGCTCTGAACAGCTGCAGTCCTGAGGAAGCCAGGGGAAGCTCCCCCTGCCTGCTGCTTAAACAGCTGGCCAGTGAACAGAGACCACCCCAGACCCTTCAGCTCTCAGCACAGCTGTGTGAGCAGATGGAAATTCTGCCACCCAGAGAATCCAACAGCTGAGAATAGAGTGGGTGGACTTGGCCACTGGTATGACCTGTGCATGTCAACCCTAATGTGAAGAAAGGTTTTTCATCTCTACAGTTCAACCCATTAGTATGGTTTGACCTAGAAGTCTTCAAAAGTTGTAGCAAGAGCCTTTCTGTATTGTCCCTCACCACTCCAGCTGCTGGGGTGCAAGGGGTCTATGGGCTTGACTTTGCTGTAACCGTCAGTTTCCACACTTTTTTCAGCCCTTTGCCAGGTTACAAAGCCGAATTCCTAGACTTGTCGAATGTTGGAACTAGAAGGAGCCATAGAGATCCTTAGACTCTAGATACTTAGACTGAGGCCTCACTTGAGGGGTGAGGACCCTGAAGCTCAGAGGGGCATCTTCTTGGCCCAAGCTGCGTGGCTGGTGGATGACAGCCAAAGGGCCAACCTCTTAGCTCTATGGCCAGTGGTCGTGTATGAGTTTTGTTCTAAATCGGGTTTGGAGTATTGTCATCATTAGCAGTTCTATTGTTTTTACCTCTTGTCAAACAGCAGTAGTTAGTGTGTTATTAATAATAGTATTGATTATTAATAACGTTGATCAAGCAAGTCTATGTCAGACAAGGTGCTAGAGGTTGTGTTTAATCCAATCAAAACCCCTAAGAGTGGGAAGGAAGCTGGTCCTAACCTGGAGGGACACAAGGAAGTTTTCAGGGCATGGCAAATGTCTCTGCCTTGGCCTGGGTGGTGAGTACATTGATAAATACATATGTAAAATCCATCCAGCTGTATACTTAGTACTTATGCTTTTCAAATAGGTGATGTCTCCATTTTAAAAAATGAGTGCAACTTATATATGCATAAATCTGCCACAATACATTTCTAAGAAATAAGAAAAAAAGCCCTGGCCAGGCGTGGTGGCTCATGTCTGTAATCCCAGCACTTTGGGAGGCTGAGGCAGGCAGATCACAAAGTCAAGAGATCAAGACCATCCTGGCCAACATGGTGAAACCCCATCTCTACTAAAAATACAACAAATTAGCTGGGCGAGGTGGCACGTGCCTGTAGTCCCAGCTACTTGGGAAGCGGAGGCAGGAGAATCGCTTGAACCCAGGAGGTGGAGGTTGCAGTGAGCCGAGATTATGCCACTGCACTCCAGCCTGGTGACAGAGTGAGACTCCGTCTCAAAAAAAAAAAAAAAAACCCTAAGAGATGTCTTTATTATCCCCACTTTATAGATGAGGAAACTAAAAAAAAATATTAATCATTGTATTAGCTCCTACGTGCCAGGCATGAAGATAAGGGTTTAGGTACAATACCTCATTTAATCCAATTTAAAATCCCAGGAGGTTATTTTGTTCATTGTTTCTTTTTGCCATTTTAGCCACTTTTTATTATGGTAAAACATACATGACAAAATTTACCATTTTCACCATTTTAAAGGATTCAGTGGCATTAATACATTCATATTGTTGTGCAACCAGCACCACCGTTCATCTCCAGATTTTTTTTCATCTTCCCAGACCGATGTGTGTTCTGATCTGGATTCTGTCACCTTCTAAATGTGTGACCTCAGGCAAATTGTTTAATGTCTCTGAGCTTCAGGTGCCTCCTCTTTAAATTGGAGGACCTGAGGTGAGCCGCTGCTATCGGGGGGGATCCTGGCCACACGCAGGACATGAGCGGTGGGCAAGCGAGTGAAGCTTCATCTGTATTTATAGCCACTCCCCATTGCTCGCATCACCACCTGAGCTCCACCCCCTGTCAGATTAGCGACTGCATAAGATTCTCATAGGAGCACAAACCCTACTGTGAACTGCGCATGCGAGGGATCTAAGTTGCACGCTCCTTATGAGACTGTAGTGCCTGATGATCTCTCACTGTCTCCCATCACCCTCACATGGGACTGTCTAGTTACAGGAAAACAAGCTCAGGGCTTCCACTGATTCTACATTATGGTGAGTTGTATAATTATTTCATAATATATTAGAATGTAGTAATAATAGAAATAAAGTGCACAATAAATGTCATGTGCTTGAGTCATCCTGAAACCACGCTTTCCTCCCCTGCCCCATTCATGGAAAAATTGTCGCCCACGAAACCCATCTCTGGCGCCAAAAAGGTTGCAGACCACTGCCTTACAGAATTTGGGCAGCCTAAAAGCTAAGCTGGTGAGACTGAGACCAACAGGTATCTCCAGATTTGGGTTGTCACTAACCCATCAGGGACTCTCTCAGACACTCTCAGCAGGAATGGAGAGTGAGGTGGCCCAGGTGCTTAGAGACACAGAGAGGGAGCCAGAGAAGCCATTAGGAAACAGACGTGGCACAGGGAAGAAGAATAGAGGAACCTCAGTCATGTGGTAGCGGCTTGAAGACAGGGCGATGAGTAGGTGCAGACATTTGCAGAGAGGGGGCAGTAATAGAGGTCACAAGGTTGGAAAAGCCTCCAGTGGGCAGAAACCAGGAGGCAGACGGGAGAAAAATACCACAGCCACGGGAGAAGCAGGGCAAAAGCAACCTGAGAAGTCTGTCTGCAGCGTGGACAGTTCCAGGGTTGCTTTTGGTCTCTTCACCTGCAGTGGCCTCCAGATCATCCATGGGCAGCCGCCGCCCACCATCTCAGCATGTTTTGGCAGGTGCATTTTAAAATGAGTTCCTGGCATCTTATAGAGATAAATAGGGCAAAAAAAAACAAGACATAGCCTTTACCCTCAGGGAGCTTAATCTCCGGTTCTCATAAAAGCTGATCTACTACAGTACACACAAAAATCGGAGTCCAGTGGCTAAACGCGCATGTTTTGTAATTGAGCAGAAATGGACTTAATTCCCACCTCTGCCATTTGCTAACTATGTGATCTTGAAAGCATTTCCTGACCTCTCTAAGGCTCCACTTCCTCATCTTGTAAAAGGTCACAAGGACAGCACCTGCACAACTAGGGTGCTGGAAGGATTGAGGGAGGCAGAGCCTGCGAGGCTGGGCGCGCACCTGGCATGAGAGGCTTTGGCGGATGGCAACCTTTATTACCCGAGCTCCTTAGAGCAACAGGCATTTCCTCTATCCACCTGCATTACTATTGTGTGAATTCTGATTCCTCAGGTGCTGCTGTCATGCAGGAATTTGGCTCCTGAAGCAGGAGAGGGAGAGGAGACCAGGGAAATGGGGACAGCTACTCCCGGAAGTTATCACAGGGGAGAAGGGCTCAGAGCCCAACTTAATAAAAAGAGCATCGCATCAATGCTTCCTGGGGCCCACTGGCATCCTCTGTAAGCTGCACATTTCCTCCCCGGCCAGGCCTCTGCTAGCAGCCTCTCTGTGCTAGAGGGAACCTAGGGACAGGGACCGTTCCAGCTGCAGGCAGGTTCCTAGAAAGTCCAGTGGAATGGATATCATTCCTGTACTGTGAGTAATCGGCCCAAACAAAGCCCACTGGTATTTCCGAGTCCATTCCCAGTGCCCAGAGCTGGACCCAGTAGCTCAGCAGCTGCAAGGAGTGGAATGCAGTTCTCTAGCATGCTGCCCTAGATTCAGCCTTGGAGAAAGACTCCTTGCCCCAAGCGGGGAAGGCACTCTGAAGGTCATCTCGTCTATGCTCCTGCCTCTGGGCCCAAATATTGTAAGACACGGGGTTTGGGAGCCCCCTATAACCCAAGTGTGGGGACCAGGGAGCCTGCGTGAGGATTCTAAGGATACAAGGTGCAGTCAGGAAAAGGACGTCCCTTTCTCCGTTGCCTCCTTGAGCTTCCATTAGAAGGAGTTACAGGAGAGGGGGAAGAAATCAGGAAAAGAAAAGCTGAGCCTCCGTGGTGTCTCTACCCTGACTTCTCTCCTGCTCCTCCTTTGGTCTTGGTGCAGGCCAGCCCTGTCTGCCTCTCATCGCTTTCCTCGCTTCTGGGCCACTAGTCTGTCGCAGCCACCATTTCTGGAAGTTCAGAGATAAAGCTATCCTTATTCTTTCGGAATAGTGGCAGCTGCTTTGTCAGTTCTAGGTGGTAGGGGGTTTCCCTAACTGGGTTGCCGATGAGCCCGGGTCATTCACACTGAGGAGTCAGGTCTTTGGCCTTAGCTCACTGGGTCACCCCAGCGGTTGTCCCAGGGAGGTCTTATTGCCACCTCTTGACAAATGAGGAAGCTGGAGCACAGCAACATGAAATGACTTTTGCTCGAGACCGTTCGCCGGTCCTTCCACTGCCTGGACACACCCCGCCAGGCATCTCAAGGCTGATTTTCAAGGGAACAGAAACTTCCACTGCTGCCTGTGCTTCGCCTGGCTCCCACCCAATATGAAAGAATGGCACACTTGTAGGTCACACGCCCCAGTTAATTGCTCCCTAGCTCCCATGGGAAAAGCCATAAAGTGTCCTTTCCAAAATGGTGACTGTCATTTCCCCTAGTCTAATTTAAGGCAGGCATGAACGTTCCCCAGAGAGTTCACCTGGGCTGTGCTCCTGTGCAGTTGCTGTGCAGAAATGTTTCCTCTGTGTGCATTGCCTGCTGTCATTTCTTAGCTTTTCCAGAGTGTAAGCTGTGGTCCTGGGGGAACAGGACAGTAGGTAGGGTTGGGGATCCAAGGGTCAGTGGCCCTCAAACCTGGTACCCTGTAAACACCCCGGTCATTTTGAATTTACCAGTTCAGGAAAGAAAAGTCCTTGCAAGCACAAAGTTGCCTGTGGTCAGAGGGATGATCTCAAAGTGCTCTTAGTTCCTGGGCCAGCAGCCAGCTGCCTGGGATGGTCAGAGGGTGAAATTTGAATGCTGGTGAATGGGAGAGCGGAAGTTCAGCAAGGCCGAGTTAAGCCCATTCATGAAAAAGATCTAGTCTCACTTCCTTATTGCCAGGAGTTGTGTGTGAAGAGTGTGTGTGTGTGTGTGCGCACGCGCATGCACGTGAGCTTGATTACTTTCTGCCTCACTTCTTCCTCCACCCCTACTCTTTCCTTTTTTTTCTCTCTCTCTCTCAAAATCTTAAGTTCATCTTCAGGAAACTGCCCAAGAATGTGTAGCCAGTCTGTGGTTTGCTGAAAAAAAGAAAGAAAAAGAAAGAGACAGATTCATACAAAAGCAATTCTCTCTCTCTTTCACCCTCTCTCTGTTTCTCTCTCTCTCTCTCTCTCTCTCACACACACACTCACACACACTCACACTCACACACACACACACTTTCCAGGTTGTGCTGCATGCACCTCTCCAGCTGTTCTCCCATCCAGTCCTGTCTGGCTTAAGGAGGTGAAGTCATCTCTGGGTGGGAGATCATCCCGGTCAAAGGCGGGGTGGGGGAGCCATCAAGGCTGAGCCACAGGGAAAAAATTCACTGTTATCCAGTTAGCTCCCACCTCAGTGGACCACATGGTGCTTCTGGCAGGCTGTGCCTATGGCTAGTGGTGTGATTCCCAAGTTACTAGAAGGCTGCTGTGTGGCAGATACCCTCCCCTGTTATCTGTGAGATGGAGGTGATCATGATATGGGCTCCTCATGGGTTGTTGCAGCGATGAAGGGGATGCACACAAGGTCACAGGTGATCTTGCTGAACACCTCCAGGGCAGGGGGCTCACCACCTCCAGGGCAGCCTGTTCCATTTTCAGCAACACAGCAAAGAAGCCACCAACCCTGCTGGGCTTTACAAGTCTTGGGAGGAATCGAGGCACTTCCTTTGCCTTTAGAAATAGAAACCGAGATGCTGACCAACAAAAAGTACGCACCCAGTGCAGTTTGACCTACCCAGATTCACAGGGGCCTCACGGACATGTGCCTGAGAAAGAAGACGTAACTCAGGGAAGGATATGACACCAAAGCCCTCGAAATGATTAACTGGAGCAGGTGATTTTGAGCCCTCAGTACTTTCAGTTGTTACTCTCAGACTCTGACAAAGAAGTGCTTACTGGGCACCCACAATGATTTCAGAGTAATCTGGAAGGAGTGCACCTGTCCTTCCAGCTGAGCCTCCTCCGTGGGTGCGGCAGGTAGAAGGGCATATAGGTGCTTTCCCCGCCTGTAGCCAACATCCCCTGAGCTGTTGATGCCCTGTGAAATCTCTTTCTTGCTGATCCTGCACATTTGGAAAGCGCCGTCGTGACAATTATTACTCACAAAGTTCTCTTGCCAAGGGAGGATAGTCACTTGACATGTATTATTCTCCCCATTTTGCAGACATGGAAACTGAGACCCACAGAGATCTAGTGGTGGAGTTTGAAGCTGCTGGAATTCTCCAAGCTGCTATCCCTGCCTTTTAGGCTGTTTCTCCAAGTGGTGCCAGTGACACAAAGAGCTGTTCTTATCCTCTCTTGTCCTGAGTTACTATGCAATGAGTTGAGTGGAGGTTTCTAACCACCTCTCAAATTCCCTACCAAGGAACTTGGGGAGGTGAAGTCATTTCTGGGTGGGAGATCATCCCGGTCAAGGGTGGGTGGGAGATGATCCCGGTCAAGGCTGACCCACGGGGAAAAAATTCACTGTTACCCAGTTAAGTCCCACCTCAGTAGACCACATGGTGCCTCTGGCAGGCTGTGCCTCTGGCTAGTGACGTAATTTCCAAGCTGCCAGGAGGCTGCTGTGCAGCAGGTACCTCCAGGTAATGGGCCATCCCACATCCATGCATTTGGTTCGCCTTGACCCTGGCTTTGGCCATATGATTAACATCCATTGGGCGCTTCCTAGAACTTCAGGGAGTGGACACTGAGGCTGCAGACCCCAGGTTGGGAAGGATGGGCTCCCAAATAAGGATTCTCTCTCACTGCCTTCATTTCCTTCCCCCTCCCTTCCCCTGTGTCCTCAAACCATCCATCGATAGTGAAAGAGAGGAAACATCTGGTCTGGGTTCCGCACCTCCACCCTGTGTCGGGGGACTTGTAGGAAGAGATGGTTGGAGGTCTTGGAACCTTGAAATAAACCAACGGTTCAGCTGCCATCCTCCCCACCCACCATCCTGTCTTCCTCACCCCACCTTAATATCAGCCATCCTCCCAGCAACAGCCTGCACCGTGCCACCACCCAGCAGACAGCTGCTGCTGCCAGTTCCAGAAACTAGAGAGATCCATGACCAAAGTGAGGCTCCAGAATGTCTCTGTCAAGACAATGGAGATACTGATGGTCACAGGGCCAGAGGGCCAGTGACGGAGGGTGGGACTGGGGGGACAGTTCTGTACATACTTCCAAAACTCCATAAAAGAAGTCTTCCTCCAAACATCCTCTTCTTCCTTCCCTCACTGATCATAATGAACTATTTTTTATGGAATATTCCCTCCATGCCAGGCACTTAAACAAATTATCTTGTTTAATGATGATAATGGCCTTACAGGGTCGGTGTTCATTCTCTTCTTACAGATGGAGTCGAAGCACAGAGAGGTTAGTAAATTGGCCAAGTTCATACAACTCGAGTGGCAGAGCTTGGATTCAAATCTCATCAAATTCCAAAGTTCAGGCTCTCAGCATCAACAACAAACTGTCTTTCTGATGACTTCTCAATCCTTTGTCTCCCAGTTAGTCACACCAGGATTTAAGCACCATCTCATAATGACTGGTCTCATTCAGCTGTCCTCTTCTTCCTTCATTCATTCACTTCAATCACTCATTCATATACCAAGTAAGAGACTTACTATCTACCATGTGTGTGCTAAACATTGAGAAAAAACAAAATATTTTAAACTCCCTTCTTCTACTAGAGATGTGATCATTTGGAAAGCATGATCAATGACACAGCAGAAAGAGTAAATATTCCCAGACCTGAGAGCAAGAGGGATCACCTCATTAGCTCTGACCTCTTCTCGCCTCCCTGCCTCCCAGTTCACCCTGTGGCTTTGAAAGATGAATACCTGGTAAGCCTCCAGAGTGAGGGATGTGATGTGATGGTCGTTCAGAGAAAGACAAGGTCTAGGGGCTGTCTGGCCTTGCTGTAGTGGTGGGGCTCCAGCAGAACCTTGAGTGATGGCTGGTGACCCTCTTCAGCCAAAAGCATAGGAGCAAATGTTTGATGCCACTTGAAGGAGCAGTAAATCCAAGACACACTGAGAAAGACAGACCGTGTGCAGGAGAAGCTGTGGTTTATTGGCAGAGAGGAGATTATAAAGGAGTGTTGGGGTCTTGCTGGGTGGGGCCCCAAGTGGCTGTGAGTGGCTGGCTTTACTCCTGCCTGCCATGGAGAGGTCACGCTTCCTATCGTGTGTCAGGAGGTCATCTCTGGAAGAGCAGAGGGAGGAGTGTGGGCTTAATGGCTGTCCTGTGGCTGCAGCCCCCCTGAGAATGCAGATGCCGTTGTTTCTGGGTATGATAGAGAGTTGATGAGGAGCCTGGGGTTGGCAAAACTAGGTTTGAATCCAAGCCTCACTGTTACTAGTAGTGGTGAGCTTGAGCAGGTTTTTTAACGCCTCCAAGCCTTGCTCTGTTACCTATAAAATGAGCCTACCAATACCTACTCTACAAGGTTGTTGTAAGAGTTCAATGAGTATGGCTGTGAAGAATGTGTTGATCACATAGTGCCTGGTATAGCACACACTCCCGCATAGGCAACTGTCTGCCCAGATTGTCCTCCTGTCCTGGTGTCTGGGTGATTGGCCAGTTTACTAATTGGTTAAAAAGTATAAAAATGTCCAGCAACTAGTGTGACTGGATTCTTACAGACGCTCCCTCCATTCCTTTTGTTTTGTTTTGTTTTTTTGAGACAGAGTTTCGCTCTTGTCACTCATGCTGGAATGCAATGGTGTGATCTCGGCTCACTGCAACCTCTGTCTCCCGGCTTCAAGCAATTCTCCTGCCTCAGCCTCCTGAGTAGCTGGGATTACACTCTCCCCCCACCATGCCCAGCTGATTTTTGTATTTTCAGTAGAGACGGGGTTTCACCATGTTGGCCAGGCTGGTCTCAAACTCCTGACCTCGGGTGATCCGCTCGCGTCGGCCTCCCAAAGTGCTGGGATTACAGGCGTGAGCCACCACGCCCGCTCTTCCTCCATTTTTTTTTTTTCTTTTTTGAGACGGAGTCTCACTCTGTCGCCCAGGCTGGAGGGCAGCGGCGTGATCGTGATCTCGGCTCACTGCAAGCTCTGCCTCCTGGGTTCACGCCATTCTCCTGCCTCAGCCTCCCGAGTAGCTGGGACTACAGGCGCCCGCCAACATGCCCGGCTAATTTTTGTATTTTTTAGTAGAGACGGGGTTTCACCATGTTAGCCAGGATGGTCTCGATCTCCTGACCTCGTGACTCACCTGCCTCGGCCTCCCAAAGTGCTGGGATTATAGGCATGAGCCACCGTGCCCAGCCCTCTCCCTCCATTCTTAAGAGATCACCTAAGAAGATGCCTCCATGTTCTGTGATATTGTGTTTTGGCTGGGGGTGAGGTGGACTTCTCTCCACCAACAGAAAACCCTCAAGCAGCATAATGGAAAGTCAACATCTTGCTAGAACCCTGCGCAATCGTATGCGCGTGCACACACATACACACACACACACAGCCTCAAAAAATAGCTTGCATGATGAATGAAGCCTTAACATATATAGAAAGAGAATATTTCTGAAAGACATACCATGGATGTACATACGGGTGGATGGTGCATACATTGTACAGTGAAATGCACCCTTTTCCCATCTACTGTGCCCCAGATATTTGGAAATGAAGGGAAGAAAACTGCTCTTGGAAACCATGAAATGAACACACAATGCATCAGAGCCAAGCCTGCAATCACTCAAGAAAGAATGATTCTGGAGGCACCGAGCCCCCCAGAAGTTAATTGAAAGGCTGTCTACAGAAAAGATGGTCAGTCCTAAGGGAGAGGTAGGTCAGTAATGAAAACACAGAAAAGGAGAGTCCTAGAGAAAACCCAGAGCCCTGACCTGGAGGAAGAGGACCTTGGTCCTAAAGGTGCCTGTGTATTTTTTGTGGAGATGGGCACTCAAATTATCATCATCTGATACGATTATGCATTTTAATTTTCCAACTAACCTCAGTGTTTTCACTCTGCACTCAGCGAGCAGCCACGTGACTGTAACCTGGCTTCCCAGGTACTTGGTCCTCAAGGAGAGAATGGGTGTTAGCCCCTCGGCAGTGCCATTCCGACGTCCACAGCTAGCTGATAGGGTGAGTCAGCCTCTCCCACAGCAGTCCCGTCCACCCTGGGCCACTGCTGGGACCCAGCATTTGAACAGCAGGACAGAGGGCTGCAGGCTGGCCTAAGTCACACCACGATGAGCTGGCCTTCCCAGGAAGCTCCCAGCCTTCCCGTTCTATGGCACTGTCAGACTGTACCTCTCTATTTCAAAACACATCAGAACACATCAAAGCCCTGCCTGTTAGGTAAGTATTATTATGCCCATTTTTATAAGCAAGGAAATAGAGATTCCAAAGGAGTAATTAACTTGCCCAAAGGCACTTAACTTAATAAACCAGCCTGGATTCCAAACTTGTTCTGTCTCTAAAGCCTGTGTTCTTTCCCTTACTTCATGTGGCCCCTGACTTCAAGGACTTTCCTCTCCAGTGTATCTTTAAGTAAGAAAGTGTGTGTGGGAGGTGAGGTGGGGGAGAGGGATGAGAATGGTCCCCTGCCTGAAGCTCCCCTCTGTGACTAAGAACCCAGTTTGTAATCTCTTCTTCACTTTTTTTTTTCTTTTGAGATGGAGTCTCTCTCTGTCTCCCAGGCTGGAGTGCAGTGGCGCCATCTCGGCCCACTGCGACCTCCACCTTCCAGGTTCAAGCGATTCTCCTCCCTCAGCCTCCTGAGTAGCTGGGGTTACAGGCATGTGCCACCGCACCTGGCTAATTTTTGTATTTTTAGTAGAGACGGGGTTTCACCATGTTGGTCAGGCTGGTCTCAAACTCCTGACCTCGTGATCCGCCTGCCTCAGCCTCCCAAAGTGCTGGGATTACAGGCATGAACCACCGTGCCCGGCCTCTTTTCTTCTCTTTCAAGGGTAGGATGGGGACAGCACTAAGGGCTACCTCTATCTCCAGCTACATTCTCAAGTGCTCCACAAGGAGGAGTGGAGAATGATGTTTGGGGGGCAGTGAACAGTGCCTGTCCCTCCTTTTGTTGTTGCTCAAACTTCCACACCTGTGGTCACCCTCACTTCCCCCTAGGCGCTTCCAGGTGGATGGATGACTGATGACCCTGACTCCAAGCCAAGAGGACAGGGTTAGTGCTTCATCCCTTTCTCCCAAATAATACCTTCCTGTTTTAACAACTGATTTTCATTCGGTTTCCACCTTAAAACACAGAACACTACCAAACCATTGAGGTCACCTGTGTCTCTCTCCAGACTCCTACTGAATTCCCTCACTCTCAGATATTTCTGAAATACCTACTTATACAAATAGTTTTGGCTGGGCACGGTGGCTCACCCCTGTAATCTCAGCACTTTGGGAGGCCGAGGTGGGGAGATCACCTGAGGTCAGGAGTTCGAGACCAGCCTGACCAACAAGGTGAAATCCCATCTCTACTAAAAATACAAAAATTAGCAGGACATGGTGGCAGGAGCCTGTAACCCCAACTACTCAGGAGGCTGAGGCAGGAGAATCCCTTGAACCTGGGAGGCGGAGGCTGCAGGGAGCCGAGATCGCACCATTGCACTCCAGCCTGGGTGACAAGAACAAAACTCCATCTGGGCCGGGCGCGGTGGCTCATGCTTGTAATCCCAGCACTTTGGGAGGCCGAGGCAGGCGGATCATGAGGTCAGGAGATCGAGACCACAGTGAAACCCCGTCGCTACTAAAAATACAAAAAATTAGCTGGGTGTGGTGGCAGGCGCCTGTAGTCCCAGCTACTCGGAGAGGCTGAGGCAGGAGAATGGCGTGAACCCGGGAGGCAGAGCTTGCAGTGAGCCGAGATTGCGCCACTGCACTCCAGCCTGGGCGACAGAGCAAGACTCCGTCTCAAAAAAAAAAAAAAAACTCCATCTCAAAAAAAAGAAAAAGAAAAAAAGAATAAATAAATAAATAAATGTTTTAATTTGCATATTCTAATGACTAATGATGTTGAACACCTTTTCATGCACTTTTTTGTAATTTGTATTTCTTCTCTTGGGAAGTTTCTGTTGGAATCTTTGTGCCTCTTTTTTATTGGATTGTTTACTTTCTAATTATCATGTTGTGCACGTTCTTTATATATTGTGGATACCAGCGCTTTATCAGATATATATATAGTAAATATTTTCTCTCATTCTGTGACTTGTCTTTCTAGTCACCTAACCTTAGCTTTCAAAGAGCAGAAGTTTTTAGTTTTGACGAAGCCCATTTTATTCCTTTTTTCTTTTACAGTTAATGCTTTTGGCATCCTCTAAGACATCTTTGAATAACCTAAAGTCATACAGATTTTCTCCTGATTATTTTGGAAGTTTTATAGTTTTAGGTTTTACATTTAGGTCTCTGATCCATTTTGAGTTACTTTTTATATATGGTGTGAGGTCTGAATCAAGGTTTATTCTTTTTTCATTTGGGTGTCTAAATGCTCCAGCACCATTTTTGTTGAAAAGTCTGTACTTTCTCACTAAATTGCCTTGATACTTCTGTCGAAACTGAGTTGACCACATATGTGTGATTGATTTCTGGATTCTCGATTCTTTTCCATTTATCTGTGTCTCTATTACACCATAGACCAATACTACAATGTCTTGATTGTTGTAGCTTCCTAGTAAGCCTTGAAATTAGGATACTGTTCATTTTTTGATGTTTATATAAGTGGAATCATACTGTACATATTCTTCATTTACTTTTTTCACAACATTAATTTTGAGACCTATCCACGTTGGTGATAAATCTATCCATCTATCCAGTTGATGCATACCTCCAATCTCTTCATTTTCATAATTGTATAGCGTTCCTTTGTGTGTCTACACCATAATTTTGTATCATTCTACTGTTGGTTGACACGTAGATTGCTTATAGATTTCAACTGTCCCACACTATGCTGTGTGAACATTTGTGTACATGTTTAATAGTGTACATGTTTGGCCAGGCGTGGTGGCTCACGCCTGTAATCCCACAACTTTGGGAGGCCGAGGTGGGTGGATCACGAGCTCAGGAGATCAAGACCATCCTGGCTAATACAGTGAAACCCCGTCTCTACTAAAAATACAAAAAAAAAAATTAGCCAGGCGTGGTGGTGGGCGCCTGTAGTCCCTGCTACTCAGGAGGCTGAGGCAGAAGAATGGTGTGAACCCGGGAGGCAGAGACTGCAGTGAGCCGAGATTGCGCCACTGCACTCCAGCCAGGAGGACAGAGCAAGACTCTGTCTCAAAAAAAAAAAAAAAAAATAGTGTACATGTTCAAAGTTTCTCCAGGGTTTGAACCTAGGTATGGAATTACTGGGTCTGCAGGTAGCAAGATTGATATGCCATGAACCTTCACCTGGGCTAGAGAAGACCAAACCATTTTCCAGAGTCTCATACCAATCTTCACAGCCGGCAGCAGCGCACGAAAGTTTTCAGTGTTCCTCGTTATCTACGCTTGGTGCTGGTAGACTTTTTAACTTAAAAATCACACTTTGTGGTTTCAGTTTGCACATCCCTGGATATTAGAGAAGTTGGACATCCTTTCTTAGACTCTTTGGCCACTCAGCTTTCCTTTTATGTAAAACGCCTGTTTCTGCCTTTTGCTCACTTTTCTATAAGTTGTGTTTTTCTTACTGATTAGATGAATTCTTTATACATTCTGAATACCAATACATTTCTCAGTCTGCACCTTTTTGTTCCTTTAATGGCGACTTGATGACCAGAAGTTCTTCATTTTAACATGATCAAAATTATCAATCCATTCTCTTCTGTTATTTTACATATTGTGCTCTGTTTATAAAACCCTGCCATATCTTCAATTCATAAAGATCCTTGCCAGCGTTTTCTGCTAAAAGGTCTACAGTTTTGACTTTTATATTTAAATTTTAATTCATCTTAAGTTTTTAAAAATTGCATATATTGTGTGAGGTATAGATACAATTTCACATGGAAAACCAGCTGTCCCAGCACCATGTATTGAATAATCTGTATTTTCCCCACTGATCTTCAATGGCCATTCTGTATTATATCAAGTTTCTAAATATGTATGAATTGGTTTCTGAACTATATCTTGTCCCATTGATCTATTTGTTCTTTTATCATTACCAACTGTCTTAACTACCATAGCTTTTGAATAAGTCTTGATGTTGAGTAGGATAATCTCCTCACCTTGACTTCTTTAGGAGTTTCTCAGCTATTCATGGTCTTTTGTGCTTCAATTAAATTTTGAAATCAGACTGCCACGTTGTACCAAAACCAAAAAACAACCCAACTGCTGGTATTTTTGTTGCAATTTAACTGAACCTAAAAAAAAGAAATCAAAATCAGAAGAATTTGCAGTGGTTCATGAGTGAGTCTTCCTACCCAAGCCATGGCTTGTCTCTTCATTTTATGTAGTCGTTCCAAATGAGGTTTGAGAACATTTTGTATTTTTCCTCATAAAAGACTGGCACATCTATAAAATATTCCTTGGTATCTTACTTTTTGTTACCCTCGTGTTATCTTTTTTTTGAAGTGAATTCCCTGGTGGTGCATAAAAATTAACTTTTGTATTGTGATCTTTTATCTGACAGCTTTAATAAACTTTCCTATTCATCGTAGTGATTTTTTTTTTTTTTTGAGACAGGGTCTCACTCTGTTACCCAGGCTGGAGTGCAGTGGCAGGATCTTGGCTCACTGCAGCCTCAACCTCCTGAGCTCAAGCAATCCTCCCACCTCAGCCCTGAAAGTAGCTGGGACTGCAGGTACACACCATTGCACCTGGCTAATTTTTGTATTTTTTGTAGAGATGAGATATCATTATGTTGCCCAGGCTGATCTTGAACTCCTGAGCTCAGGCAGTCCACCCACCCTGGCCTCCCAAAGTGCTGGGATTACAGGTAGGAACTACCATCTTGGCCTCATCCTACAAATTTAACTTAAAATTTAACTTAAAAATACTTTAGGTTATCTCTTTCTTTACTTTCCATTTCTTTCCGTTTCCTTTTCTTTCATAGTGTACTGGCCAGAATTTCCAGCAGCACTGAACAAAGCAATGAAAATAATAGCCTTGGCCTGCTATTGATCCCAAAGAGAAATTTTAAAATATTTTACTATTGAATATGTAGTTACTGCAACTGCGTGTGTGTGTGTATGTGTGTGTGTGTGTATGCGAGCATGTGCACATGCATGCATGCATCCACATGTAAAACTCATAACAGGTTAAATCACCTTTGATTCCTAGTTGGTCAAGAATGGTTATCATAAAGAAATATTGAATGTTATTAAACACTTTCTGCCTCTATTGAGATAGCATATGGCTTTTCTTCTTTTAATGAACTGTCAAGTGGTGAACTACATTTAGAAATTTTCTAATGCTGACCTGCTTTGCATTTGCGGAATGAATTAAACTTGGTTTTCATTGATTATCTTTTAAATACATGACATGGTTAGTGTTAATATGTTAATATTGTGTTCAGGAGTTTTGCATCTATGTTTGTTAGTGAAATGGCTCTGTGATTTTTTTTTCCTACAAGTGTGTCTAATTTTAGTATCAAGCTTCTACTGGCCTTATAAAAATGACTAGGGGAATGTTTCGTTTTCTTCTACTCTATAGAAGAGTTTAAATAATATTGGAATTATCTTTTTCTTTAATGTTGGACCTATCTCGCCTATAAAATCATCTGGGATTGATATTTTCTTTTCTGTTTTTTGCTTGTTTGTTTGTTTGAGACGGAGTTTCACTCTTATTGCCCAGGCTGGAGTGCAACAGCATGATCTTGGCTCACTGCAACCTCTGCCTCCTGGATTCAAGTGATTCTCCTGCCTCAGCCTCCTGAGTAACTGGGATTACAGGCATGCGCCACCATGCCTGGCTAATTTTGTATTTTTAGTAGAGATGAAGTTTCTCCACATTGGTCGGGCTGTTCTTGAACTCCCAACCTCAGGTGATCCACCCGCCTTGGCCTCCCGAAGTGCTGGGATTACAGGCGTGAGCCACCGTGCCCGGCCTCCGGCCCTCATATTTTCTTTGTAGTGAGATTGTTAAGTGTTCATTATCTCAATTTAATGGTTTTAAATAGTTATATTCAGGATTTTTACTTCCTCTTGAACCTTTTGGCAATTAATATTTTATTAGCCATTTGTCCCTTTTTTTAATTGTCAAATTTATTGGCAGTAAGTGTCATATTATTTTCTCATTGTGTTTTAATTCCTATTGCATCTGTAGTGTATTAATTTCCTAGGATTGCTTTAACAAAGCACCAGAAACTGGGCAGCTTAATGCAATAGAGTGTGTTATCTCATAGTTCTGGAAGCTAGGAATTCAAGATGAAGGTGTTGAAAGAGTTGGTTCCCTCCGAGCGCTCTGCTCTGTTCCATGCCTCTCTCCCAGTTCTGCTGATGGCTGGGGTCTTTGGCATTCCTTGGCTTGTGGATCCATCACTCCAATGTTCACCTTTATCTTCACATGGTGTTCTCCCTGTGTCTGCGTCAACCTCTCCTCCTCTTCTTACAAGGACATCAGTTATAAGGGATTAGAGCTCACCTTATTGACCTCATCTTAGCTTGATGACAGCTGCAAAGACCCTGTTTTCTTTTGTTTGTTTGTTTGTTTAGATGAAGTCTCGCTCTGTTGCCCAGGTTGGAGTGCAATGACGTGATCTCGGCTCACTGCAACCTCTGCTTCCCAGGTTCAAGTGATTCTCCTGGTTCAGCCTCCCGAGTAGCTGGGACTACAGGTGTACACCACCACACTCGGCTAAATTTTTTGTATTTTTAATAGAGATGGGGTTTCACCATATTGTCCAGGCTGGTCTTGAACTCCAGACCTCAAGTGATCTGTCTGCCTCGGCCTCCCAAAGTGCTAGGATTACAGGCGTGAGCCTCCGCGCCCTGTTTTTTTTAATAAGATTACATTCACAGGTATTGGGAGTTAGGAACTCTACATAGCTTTTGAGATGATACAATTCAGCCCATGATAAGTAGTGAAATCCTCTT
Organism: Symphalangus syndactylus; assembly: GCF_028878055.3. Lineage (NCBI taxonomy): Eukaryota > Metazoa > Chordata > Mammalia > Primates > Hylobatidae > Symphalangus > Symphalangus syndactylus. The sequence goes on along the minus strand of NC_072427.2, from coordinate 150,798,124 downwards.
TCTCATTACTAATCTTGCCATTTTTTTTTCATTTTCTCTTGATCTCTTAGTTACCTTTGCTGGCAGTTTTCAATTGCATGCATAGTTTTTAAAAAGCATTTTTCAGCTTTGTTAATTCTATTTTATTTTTTGCTCCTATTTCAGTAAATCTGCTCTTCATTAATTCATCCCTTCTATTTTTAAAAAGATTATTCTTTTGTTTATTCTAATTTCTTAATTTGGATGTTTACCTTGCTGTTATTCAGACATTCTTCTTACCTAATATATTAGCATACATGCTATATATTTTCCTCTAACCATCTCAAAACACTTTAGTCCCTAAATTTAAATATGAAACATTACCTTTATCAATCAATATTAAGTATTTCCTCATTTCCATTATGATTTCTTCTTTGACCCTGAAGTTATTTAGAAGTGCGTCTTTAAATTTCCAAACACAGGATTTTTTTTTCTTAGCCCTCTTTTTGTTATTGATTTCTTAAATTCTTTGGAGTCAAAGTATGTAAACTGTAAGATACTGGTTGAAATTTGTTGAGACTTGCTTTATGGCATACTATATAGACGATCTTCTGAAATGTTCCAAGTGTACTTGAAAAGAATGTGTCTTTTTTATTTTTGGGGTACAAAATTCAATATACATCCATTAGATCAAGCTTATTAACTGCATGTTCAGATCTTCTAAAATCTCTGATTTTTCTGTTGCTTGATCTATCAAATAATGAGAGAGGATATTAAAACCTCTCACTATGATGTAGATTTGTCAGTTTTTCCTCATGGTTCTTGCAATTTTGTTTTATATATTTTGAAGCTGTGTTACTAATTACATACCAGTTTAATACTATTATATTCTTCTGGTGATATGAACTTTTATTCTGTAGTATCTCGCTTTATGTCTAATAAGGCTATTTGCCTTATAGTGAAATTTGTCTGATATTAATATGATTATTTAGCTTCCTGTTTTATTACTCTTTATCAGATATCTCTTTTTCTGTGTTTTACTTTCTTTCTTTTTCTTTTTTCTGAAACAAGGTCTCTCTCTGTTGCCCAGGCTGAGTGCCATGGTGTAGTCACAGCTTACTGCAGCCTCAACCTACCTGTCTCAAGTGACCCTCCCACCTCAGCCTCCCTAGTAGCTGGGACTGTAGGTGCTGACCACCATGCCGACCTAATTTTTTATTTTTGTAGAGACCAGGTTTTGCTATGTTGCCCAACTGGTCTTGAATTCCTGGATGCAAGCAATCCTCCTGCCTTGGCCTCACAAAGTGCTGGGGTTATAGGCCACTGCACCTGGCCATTTTTGTTTTCAAAATCTCAGTGTCTTTATGTTTTAGTGTATGACTCTAGAGAAGAGAATAAATTAGATTTTCAGATCCAGTCTAGCCATATTTGCCCTTTCACAAGAGAGTTTTATCAATAATTACTACATTCTTATAAATAGAAGTTTAGTCCATTTACATTTATGGTGGTTACTGATGTAACAATTTATTTCTACCATATTGTTCTTTGTTTCTTCCCCTTCCTTTTGCTTTTGTTTGTTTGTTTAAAACATTTTTATTCCAGTTTTCCTTCTACTATTTTGGAGGTTATACATCCTATTTCTATTATTTAAGTGGTTATTTAACTTAAAACGTAAAGTTAGTATTTTTACTCATCTCATGAATGGAAGGATCTCAGCAAGTTTCATCCATATTTGCACCCCACTCCAAATTTTATGCTTTTTAAATCTATTTCAGTTCTGTTTCTTAACTCCTCTGAGTTATTCATTATTATTACCACTTTGTTCTTTGTCTAGATTTACTGATGTGTTGGTCTTTTCCTCTGTCACCTCTCCTTGCATCTCAATTCTTCCTTCTGGAGTCATTCCTTCTTCCTGAAATATACCCCAGTCTGGAAATTCCTTTACTGACGATCCAGTAGTAAACTTAGCTAGCTTTCATTTGTTGAAAATATCTTAACTTTATCCTCATTCTTGAAAGATTGCTTTGCTGGGTATATACATCTAAATTGAGAGATAATATTTTCTATTATCCAAGGCTGTTCGCTATGTAAAAATCCTTAAAAAGTCCATAATGAAAGGCTGTCTGTGCCTTTCTTCACAAGACATGCAGAAACATGAGAGACCCATGGAAAATTGTCTCCTAATAACTGCAAAATGAAAAGTTTAAGAAAAAAACTAATGAAAACAAATAGAAGTCCTATGAAAGGTGCTTCTACGTCTGTGTTAAAAATGAGAAGCTGAATTACAGAAAAGGTAAGAGACTTGCCTACATCCTCCTATTAGTGAGAAGAATCAAAATGAAAACATGTAAGCCACCTAAAGCCCCAGCCTCATCCCTGGACTGTTTGCCCACAGAGGCCCATCACCAAATTGTTGGTGCCTCCACATCACACAAACCCCTGGACCGGAGAGGGTCTCCCTGACGCAGGGTCCCCAGTTCTACTACTGAACTGATGATCTAACCCAAGTCTCTCCTGCTGTATTATCTGTTATCCTGTGTTCAGAGCATAGAAACTCTCTTCCTTGCGGTGTGTCTTCTAGGCTTGAAATTCTTCAAACTATGTGTCTGAAAAAAACTCTGAAAACTTTTGCCAAAGGGGGAAAACAAGGAAATGCTGAAAATTATCAAGTGAAAGAAGGAACAGGGAGTAAAATGAGCCGTCATTGATCACCTTTATTCTCAAAAGGCCAAGCAAAGGGTCAAAAGGGCCCAGGTCACTCCCCCTGAAAAGGGGAGTTACACCCAGGCCTGCTGCGGGTAAATACTCCACTGCCTTCTGTGGTGACATCCTTGAAAGAGGAACCTTGGAGCTGGAAAATGCAGCTCAAGCTTACGTGGCCCAGAGGGCTGTCCTCCAGCAGGGAAGGCCCAGTGAGATCACTTGTCTAGGGCCATGCTTTCAACTGTTAGTGAGCATGGGGATCACCTGTGGGCAGGGGTGGGAGGAAGGCAGATCTCCGGGCGCCACTCCCAGTGTCTCTGATTCAGCCGGCTGAGGTGGGGCCTGAGATCTGCATTTCTAAGAAGTTCCTAAATAATGTTACTGATGAGTAGGGGATCACACTGAGGGCAGGAGTTCTGGAGGTAGCACAGATTAGGGCCAGAGCACACTTATCTTCACAAGCTCTGATTCCAACACTTGCCAGATGCTTGGTGAATGTTTGGTGAGTGCTTGAGTTGGGAGCTACTTTATTTTACCTCCTGTAATCTCAATTTCCTCATCTGGATAAGAGTCCACCATTTAAAGGAAGTATTAAGGGAAGAGTCTGAGTATATCTAGTACTCAGACCAAGGAGTGTGCCCAGAGGACAGGGGACAGATGGCCTCTTTCCAGTGTGCTGTTCGATTTTCCCACTGCCTTTCAGGTCTGCCTAGTCCTGAATGAAAGGAGAACTAAGAAATGAAGGAGAAGTGAAGAAGAAACAGGAGGGCAACTGGAAGTGGCGACTCACCAACATTAGAAACCTTAAAGAGAGAAAGGAGAAGCAAGCCTGGAAGCTGAGCGGAGGCCCTAGTGACAGAGCGGCAGAGTCCAGTCAACGCTAAGGAGGAGGGAAGGACAGGAGAGTTAAGGCCCAGGTTTCACAAGCAGGAGAGAAAGCTGAGGCTGGCCAGCTACGAGCTGGAGCCCCACAGCCCAGCCAGATGGTAGCACCCAGCCTGGCTCTCCTTGTCTATCCTACAGTCAGCAGCTCCCTTGCCATCAGGCTCTTCCCAGCTTGCAGCTGCTCCCAGACACTGTCTCCTGGGGAAACAGCTGCTGCTTCCCCTTCCTGAATGGAGCTGCTCATGCTTTCCACCAGCCTGCTACTGGTCCAGTCCTGTGGGGAGACACATGCACGCACACACACGCGAGCATCCATAGCTGCACATAATCATGGAGTTCTCTTTCTTCCTTCTTTCTCCCTCCAACCACCCTCACCCCAAGCAATGGCCCCAGCTGATCAGCCACCAGCCCCTGCCAGCCTCTCTCTCCCATCCCCAGCACCCTACTTTCAAAACCTAAGACTTTGTGAAACAACCCTAGGAAGAGGACCCAGGTTGACCTAACTAACACGAACGCCCCGTCCCCATGATGGTGGGTGGGAGATGGGGGAGGGGATGGTAACTCTGCAGACTGCAGTTGATTTGCTGCTCCTTAGAGGACCCAAAACTTTTTCTTAAAGGGAAAAATGCAGAAAGGCCCCAATTTCTGATTGGCTATCAGCTGGACTCTGGAATGCCTTCATTACCGTATATGCTCACATATGAGATGCTGCAGCAAAAGAAAAGTATCCTATTTTCCAAGCCAAGGTGGAGTAAAAATAGCAAACTAGCACATTTATTTCCCCATGAAGGTCCTGTCCCTCTTCCCAGTCTCCACCCCCATAGGCATGACGATTGCCCTAGGAATCCTGGTTTTGCAGGGGCCCTATCTTGGCTGGAAGGGAAAACTGAAATATACAGTTGACAAGAAGAAGGACTTCTCTGATGATTTTCCTTGAGGCTCATCATTTAAATACACTACTATTTTTCCTGGGGCTTCTCATAGGCAAGGATATACGGTATTTCGTGTGAGGAATGTGCTATTCACAATCTCCCACCTTCCTGGATAGGGGAAGGGATTAGAATGATCTTATAGCTGATCGATTCTCAGGTCCCTGGAGCACCCCTCCCCCACAACCTCCCTGCCCCCAACCAGAAACCTTCCTGCATCCTCTCGGCCTTTCCAGCCAACCTCACATTCTTCCACCCCCACCCCTGGCCAAGAGGGCCAAACAGAGGAGCAAGGAAAGGGGGCAGGGAAGGAAGGAAGTTTGTGAGTGTCTGAACGTGTGCTCTGGTTACATTCCAAAGGCAAACACAGTAAAATAGAAGACATTAAAGTTAGGTCACCATTGTTTTGTATTATCCATGCTCCGCAAATCTTCATTCATGTAGATAGCAACCAGTGAACAACATTGTCATCACAGAAGGTCAGAACTGGAGGGCCTCAGAGACTGTCATTATCTGCCCTGTTCATTTTACAACAGACAGCTCTAAGGACCAGAGAGTTTGAGTAACCTGACTAAGGTCACACAGCCAGTTCCTAGCACCTCCAGGGCTAGAACTTAGTTCTCCTGAGGTTTAGGCCAGGGCTCTGCCTTTCCACATTCCATACTTGTTTGTTTGTCTGTTTGTTTGTTTGTTTGTTTTGAGACAGAGTCTCACCCTGTCGCCCAGGCTGGAGTGCAGTGGCGCGATCTCGGCCCACTGCAAGCTGCTCCTCCCGGGTTCACGCCATTCTCCTGCCTCAGCCTCCAAAGTAGCTGGGATTACAGGTGCCCACCAACACGCCCTGCTAAGTTTTTTGTATTTTTAGTAGAGATAGGGTTTCACCATGTTAGCCAGGATGGTCTCGATCTCCTGACCCCATGATCCGCCCGCCTCGGCCTCCCAAAGCACTCGGATTACAGGCGTGAGCCTCCGCGCCCAGCCCACATTCCATACTTGTTTTTTATTCACATACGAAAGTGCTTCTTGGTTGCCTCTGCCTTCAGTCAGCCTCATGGGCTAAACCAGTGGATAGGGTAACAACATGGGGACCTTTGAAGTCCCCATGTTGTTACCCTATCCACTGGTTTCACGACAGGCTGCGCTTCACGACAGGAAAAAGGAACTACTAATTGCCCCGGTCTAGGTGCAGACTGAGCCACGTGCTGGGCCCTTTGAGGACGTGGGCGGCAGAAGTCTCACAATGACACTTGGTTGCACAAACCCAGAGCAATTGAGGGGAACTGAAATTTGATCTTTTTCTTTCTTTCTTTCTTTTTTTCTCCAACAATGTATGAAAGAGCCAGTGAAAACCCCAGCCAGACATACTGAATCATTGAGAAACACAGAAGAGGGAGGCGCCCATCCCTTCTTGGTGATGGGGGAGCTGGAGGGCAATGACTTCATCAGCTGTTGTTGCTGTCACAGTCCCAGTGTCGAGAGGCGTTCCCTGTTCATCTCTGTGTATCCACAGTTATGTGAATGGTTGTGTGCATGAATTTGTGGACAGCGGGCTTGGGCCTGTTTCTGTGTGTGCGTGTCTGTGTGTGTGTGCGTGGTGTGTGTGTGTTCTTTCAAACACACTCACTTCCTCTTCTGCTGCTCACTGCTATAATGTTTCAAGAACCCAGCACAAGGTTCCCATTAGTGAAGCACATTTTTGTGCTATGGATGTTGAACCAGGGGGGAAAGAAAGCAGACTGTTGTCCGTGATGGATGGGTTTTCTAGAGAACTTCCCAGGGTGGTCCTTAAGGGGGCCGGACAGAGGCATGCCGGACGCACAGCCTCAAAACATTCCCTTGTTTGGGTTTGACATGTGTGCTGGGGGTCTGTCTGCTCTGCCACTGGGCCCTGCAGTTCCATTCAACCCTGGGCCCTCCTTTCTGCCTCGATCCTTCCCTTCCCCCCAACATCCCTCACTTCCAGTTTACCTGAGTTCAGAAATCCCTTTTTCTCTTTCTAGAATAAAAAGTAGTTTGTCCTGTGTGCTTGCTTTCGGCTGTGTATATGGCTGCCCCTAAGAGGAAGGGAAGGTCGGGGGACTGGAGCTGATGTGATGTCACCCGTTACTCCTAAGGAGCATGTGAACAGTCTCTGTGTATCTCTTCAGAGTGCTGAGCTTCTCACAGACGTGATAAGCATGATTTTCCAGGATCATCACCTCATGGGCGAATAGAGACAGAAGGAGAGATGAGGTGGATGACCCAGAAGCTCATCTCTGGATTCCCAACATCTCGCACAATGCCTCGAACACAATTAGCATGTGTTGGATAAATGACTAATAAAAATAACTAGGATTCTATGGAAACTGAGTTTATAAATCACTTTCCCTCTGCTCAGTTAGCCCCATTGTTTTAAAGAAGAAGGAAATAAGCCTCCAGGAGCTTGAGTGACTTGTCACGTGACCATTAAGTGGCAGAGTGGGGAAGCAAATCCAGTTCCCAGACTTGAGGTTCCCCCAAGATGTTTACATCTTATCACAGTGTTAGGGGAGCCTGGAACCACTATCCGAAGAAGGGCCGCTGCCCTCAAGGTGCTTTCAACCCAGCTGGGGAGACAGAAGCTGCAGAGGAAATAATACAGAACAATTCAGGGAAATATCATACAGAAATACTTTGGGGACTCCAAAGGCCCCAGGAAGACAGGAATGCACTGGGGACCGTTATTCCAGTTCAATGAGGACAAAATGGAAGGGCCATAAAGAAATGGAGCAGTTCACCCAAGGTCAAATCACTGAGAACAAAGGCAAGTTAATCAAAGCCTTAATCCAGTGGAAGGGTTTTCAAAGAGCTTTTAGGAACAAGTGGGTGGCAGACTAGGGGCTCAGACCTCCCAGGAAGGGCATACCTCCCAGTCCCCCACCCACAGTCTTTTCTTCACTTCAACATAGGAAAGTTCTTTCCATCAATGGGGCAGAATATCCCAAAGTAAGTTGTGCGATATACTGTTAACTCAAAAAGTTTGATGAGGCCAGGCACAGGGGCTCACACCTGTAATCCCAGCACTTTGGGAGCCTGAGGCAGGAGGATTGTTTGAGTCCAGTTCAAGACCAGCTTGAGCAACTTAGTGGGATCCCATCTCTACAAAAAAAAATTAAAAAATTAGCCTGTGGTCCCAGCTACTCAGAAGGCTGAGGCAGGTGGGTTGCTTGAGAATGGGAAGTTGAGGCTGCAGTAATCTGTGATCACATCACTGCACTCTGGCCTGGGTGGCAGAGTGAGACCCTATCTCAAAAAATAAAAAATAAAAAGCCATGAGAGGAAGCAAGTTTCAGAGTTACCTCATACTATCCAAGTCTTAGGAATGGACATATTAACAGCTCTGAGAAATCCTGCAGACAAAACCAAAAGTAAACAAAAAAATACCCAAAATAGGAAACTCCTCCCACCACCGAAAAAAAAAAATAAGGAAAAAAACTTTATTTAACCCAATGTTATTTTTCCAGGGCACTCTTTTTTCCCCATCCTAAGGAATGCCTATTAACAACACCAGGAACTAAATACCCTGAGGAACACACTTTGGGAAACAATATCCGCAGCCTTTTTTTTTTTCTTTTTTTATTCTACTTTAAGTTCTAGGGTACATGTGCACAACATGCAGGTTTGTTACATATGTATACATGTGCCATGTTGCTTTGCTGCACCCATTAGCTCATCATTTACATTAGGTATATCTCCTAATGCTATCCCTCCCCCGTCCCCCGACCCCATGACAGGCCCTGGTGTGTGATGTTCCCCACCCTGTGTCCAAGTGTTCTCATTATTCAATTCCCACCTATGAGTGAAAACACGTGGTGTTTGGTTTTCTGTCCTTGCGATAGTTTGCTCAGAATGATGGTTTCCAGCTTCTTCTATGTCCCTACAAAGGACATAAACTCATCCTTTTTTATGGCTTCATAGTATTCCATGGTGTATATGTGCCACATTTTCTTAATCCAGTCTATCGTTGTTGGACATTTGGGTTGGTTCCAAGTCTTTGCTATTGTGAATAGTGCTGCAATAAACATGTGTGCATGTGTCTTTATAGCAGCATGATTTATAATCCTTTGGGTATATACCCAGTAATGGGATGGCTGGGTCAAATGGTATTTCTAGTTCTAGATCCCTGAGGAATCGCCACACTGACTTCCACAATGGTTGAACTAGTTTACAGTCCCACCAACAGTGTAAAAGTGTTCCTATTTCTCCACATCCCCTCCAGCACCTGTTGTTTCCTGACTTTTTAATGATCACCATTCTAACTGGTGTGAGATGGTATCTCATTGTGGTTTTGATTTGCATTTCTCTGACGGCCAGTGATGATGAGCATTTTTTCCTGTGTCTGTTGGCTGCATAAATGTCTTCTTTTGAAACGTGTCTGTTCATATCCTTCGCCCACTTTTTGATGGGATTGTTTGATTTTTTCTTGTAAATTTGTTTAAGTTCTTTGTGGATTCTGGATATTAGCATTTACCATTGCAGCCAGGGGTTTTGGTAGGTAGCTAGCTTCCTTGCCCTGGGGGTGGCATGCAAATATTGCATGCCTTCAGCTGAGTAGGAGATTACTGCTTTGGAGAGAGGATGGAAGGAGATGGCCTCTTAAGCCTCCTCCTACTTGGGTTTCCTGATCTGACCAGTAGAGCCAATGTCTCCTCTCCTACCCTGTGCCTGGGATCAGTACTGCCCTCTCTGAGGCATCTGCTAGCATATAAGAAGGAATCTTTCATCTGGATGTTTTTTAGGGACCATCCTACGAGCTGGCTTTCTAAGGATCATCCAGCTCTTAGATCCCCTAACTCATACATAAAAACGAATACGTATTTTCTTCTCTTTCTGGAAGGAGTCTCAGTGCCCACAGCCCATCACACATATGCACACACACAGCCTACTGAACACACTGCACATCCTCCCCAGAATGTTGCCAGAGACTTCATCTCATTCACCTGTGATGTGCCCAGCACCTACTATGGAGCTTGGCATACGAAAAGGAGGTGCATAAATAGTATAAGCTAGGCTGAGCATGGGGGCTCATGCCTGTAGTCCTAGAACTTTAGGAGGTCAAGGCGGGAGGATTGCTTGAGCCCAGGGGTTCAAGACCAACCTGGGCAAGATGGTGAGACCCTGTCACTACAAAAAAGAAAAAAATTTTTTTAATTAGCTGGGCATGATGGCGCATGCCTGTGGCCCCAGCTACTTGGAGGCTGAGCTGGGAGGATCTTTTGAGCTGAAGAAGTCAAGAGGCAGTGAGCTATGATGGTGCCACTGCACTACAGCCTGGGCCACAAAGGGAGACCCTGTCTATAAGAATAAATAAGTAACTTTTAAAAGTATGAACTAAATTGAATGCACAGTGCCTGTGGGTTGCTATAACACTTTCTTTCTCTCTTCACCCAATGAACCCCCTTGCAGAGACTGTCTAGAGTCCCCCAAAGAGCTGGGTTTTGGAGGGGTTGAGGTCCTACCGTAAGAGTCAACTGTGCTAAGCACAGTTCACCGTAACTCCCTCCCCACCCCCAACCCTGCCCCCACCCTTTGATCTCCAATAGGCCCATGATGAAACCCCTACCCTAAAATCTGTTTCCTTAAGTTGATGCTGGTGGATCTGGCAGCGTCACTCTCCCCTTTCTCCTGTTCTCCCACTTTTCTCGTCTTCATCCTTTCCTTTCCACAGTTTTCCTTTCCTCTCTCCTTTCACTCTGTTCCTTGTCCTCTCCTCGCTTCTCTCTTCTCTTTCTCCCCCTCTCTCTCCAAATAGAGGGGAAAAAGAAAAGTGTCAGTTTTGCTCCAGCCAAGCAGCTGGGCCCTCGGCCAGTGCCTTCCCCTCAGCGCCTGATGTAGGATGATCTAAATAAGAAATGTGGAGGTGGGGCTAGTGTCTTCCAGGGACTCCCTCCACTAGCCTCCTGGGTTAAAAAGCACACTGGGGCATCTCTGCCTTTGGCTGGGGCAGCGCCTCTGGCCGGTTTGGGCAACACCCTCTGCCATCATGGCTACCATCTCTGCTGCCCTGAAGAGGATGCAGGTTTCCAGGTGACAGGTTTGGAGGCTGCCTTGACTCTATCTTAGAGACAGTGGGTTCTGCTCCACGGTCCCTAAAATGGTTTGGTTGCCGCAAAAGCCCCAGGCATGGCTGGGAAAGTCCAGATGTGTGTTAGAGGTGAAGTCGAGAGAAGATGAAAGGCTTACTTTCTGCATCTACCCAAAGCTCCTCAGGGGAGACCCCAGAAAAGAAAGAGCTGAGGGGCCTGCGGGTGGGTGGGAGTGAATGCTAAAGAGGAGACTGGGAGGCCCAGGGAAAAGGTCATAACCCACTAAATGCACAGGCAAAAGGGGCCCCACAGCCTGGGTCCCCAGGTGAAAGAGCAGGAAACGGGAATGTCTCCGGGTCTTGACACGTGGTTGTAATGATCACAGACCCCTTAGGCTCAAAGGGACCTCAGAGGTCATCTCCATCCTCCTGCTTCCTGGTGGGGCTGGATGTAAATTAGTCAAGATGTGCAGGCCGCTCTGTTCTTAAAGGTCCCTGGAGAAGGAAAACCGGGCTCCTCTTCACTGCATATTAGGCTCACGATCCTGGTGTTGACTTTTTCCAGATCATCCAGAAACGTCACAGTTTACAAAGGCTGCATCCGAAATCGCCCTGTGACTTGGCTGGCTGTCTGGACTCCTGGGCCTTCGGTCAATAGTGCATTGTCATCACAAGTTTCCCACGCAAGGGTTCTTGCTATCCAGCTCAATTCCTCTGGCTGCTGCTGAGGGTCTGTGCTCATCTACATGACATATGCAAAGTGCTTAGAATGGTGCTTGGCACATAGTGAGCACTATGTAAGTGTTAGATATTATCATAATTGCTGCTATGGTTGTAGCTTTCAGTGGAGATGGAAATCAGTTACTCATCAGTGTCCTTCCTGAGAGTACCCATTGCCTAGAACGCTGTCCTAAAGGCAGAGAGGGGATTTGAGAATCATACAAAGCTAAGGCGTCTCCCCTGACCTACTTCCCCAGCCAGGTTATGCCCCCTTTATCCTGTGTGTTCCCAGAACCACATTAGCTGACCTTTTTGAAGGGGCAGTAGTGTGGTACAGTCATGGCCAGGGGCTCTGAATAGGGAAGACATAAAATGTGTTATCCAATCCAGGATGCTTTTGCAAGTGGGGAAAATGGCTACTGTTAGTGATGTATGCCAACAGGCATAAACCAGAATTTTCCCAGGCAAAATGGGACACCCATCACCCTAGCTCTGGGTTGAATCAAGTCTCTACAGTTGGTTCCTTGGCAGATCCTGAGCAGTGTAGTTTGTGTTTTGAGCTCAGGTTTTTCTTTTCTTTTTGAGATGGGGTCTCGCTCTGTCACCCAGGCTGTAGTACAGTGATGTGATCACAGCTCACTGCAGCCTCAACCTCCCTGGGCTCAGGTGATCCTCCCACCTCAGCCTCCTAAGTAGCTGGGACTATGGGCCCACACCACCATACCGGGCTAATTTTTTTGTATTTTCTAGAGACGAGGTTTTGCCATGCTGCTCAGGCTGGTCTCAAACTCCTGGGCTCAAGCGATCCTCCTGCCTCAGCCTCCCAAAGTGCTGGGATGGAGGTGGGAGCACCTGCTCCGCCATTGAGCTCAGGTTGCTTATTAGTATAACCTACCAAGGTAAAATTTATAGCCCCTAGGACAGAGGATCTCAGCCTTTGAAGTACGTGAGAGTTTATCAAAAAGCAAGATGCTCAACTCCACTCCTGGAAACTGGTCCAATGGGTCAGGGGGTGGCCTAGGAGTTTGCATTTGGACAATCACTTTGAGAGATTCTAGGAGGGGATCTGCAGGTCAGCCTTTCAGAAACAGTGCCTTTGGGTCTCGGTAAAGACCATGAAATAACTTGAGGAGACACCTGGAAGAGCACGGGCCACATTTCTGGAGTAGACAGGTGCAATGTCTTGCCCATATTCATCCGAATCTAGCAGTTGAGCTGATCCCAGCCCAGGTGTGACAATTTGCGGATATGCGTATGATGGACAGCTCCCAGGTCCAGGCCAGGCACTGTGGAACGTTCTATTCCTGCTTCTCACCTTCCCCCGCCCGCCCGCAAGCTCCACCTGGAGGACCTGGGTGGGGTGGAGCACAGGTTTGCTGAGAAATCTGGCTGAGAGATCTGACCGTTAAATGGGTTTCATCCTGAAAGGACTTTGAGTGAAAACTGAAAGTAAAACTTAAAACCACCCACTTCCCGCTGCTTCCTTCCCTCGAGCGCTGAGTGCAGCTAAGCCACTCCTGTCTTTAGGGCTTGCTCCTGCCTGGCCCTTCCCAGCCCAAGCCCTGAACCCCACTGATGGTCTTGCCTGAGCCCCACCCTTGGCACCACCTCAAGGACTCTGTTCCTCCCCTCTCCCACGGCCCAGGCGGAAGTCGAAACCGTGGGTACTGCAGCGGAGGCACACCCTTCGAGAACAGCGAACACCCCAGCCTTCTTATCGACCCTGACTCCTATTCATATCCTCACTCTATTTATTAAATAAGAACCAGTTCTTTCATTTAAAAAAATGTATCAAAGATGCCTGGGGGCGGTGGCTCATGCCTGTAATCTCAGCACTTTGGGAAGCCGAGGCGGGAGGATCACCTGAGGTCAGGAGTTCGAGACCAGCCTGGCCAACGTGGCGAAACCCCATCTCTACTAAAAATATAAAAAATTAGCTGGACATGGTGGCGGGCGCCTGTAATCCCAGCTATTCAGGAGGCTGAGGCAGGAGAATTGCTTGAACCGGCAGGTGGAGGTTGCAGTGAGCCGAGATAGCACCATTGCACTCCAGCCTGGGTGACAGAGCGAGACTCCATCTCAAATAATAATAATAAAATAAAATAAATAAAAAATTATCAAAGACATACATAATGGCCACAGCCTCCGAGCTGCATATTAAGCATAATGCAATACTGAGAGGGCACCATCTAAGTCAAAAACACAAAATTATAACATTTAAAATATTCATTTTACTGTGAAAGCAAGGTACATTCTTACAGCGAAAACTCAAACAGCACAGAAATGGAAGACATAGTTTCGAGAATGTCATCCTCCAAAAGCCACCTCTGTTAATAGTTTCGCATTTTTTAAAATCCTGTATTGTAGTGAGTCTGTGCAGCAGAATTCCTATTGAGTGCACACGGTTACCTGAAGCTCTGAGGGGCTAAGTTAACTTTGCCCAACATCACCAGGCTAGGACGTGGTGGTGCCACTTGGTGGTATCGTGAGACAGAGGGCGAAGAAAAAAAAAAAAAACCTGCTGTTAGGGAAAGAGACAGGTGGGATCCAACACACTGAGAAGTGGGGGCATTGCCCAGTCTGTTCACACTTGCCTAGGAGACAGGAATGACCTCGGCAGATGCACACATTAGCCAGGAGCCCAGCCTAATGCGTGGAATTAAATATTGAAAGCTGAAATGCAGTTTAGGGATCACGGAGTTGCACCTCTTAATTTTATAGAAAGGAAAACTGAGACCCAGAAAACCAGTGCCAAATAGGCCAGTGATCTTCAAACTCTTCCCAAGAAGTATGCCAGCCCAGGCAGTTTCAAGGCATCCCTTTCCTGACTTCAGCTTCCGCAGTGCTCATTTCTGTCTGGATCTGCCTGCCGTCCCACCTCACAATTGTTCTCCTCTCACTTTACAGAAAAAAATGCACCTCTCACCCATCCTGCATCTTACTACGTCCCAGGTGTAAACAATCTGGGGCCTCAAACAAGGGAATAAACAAAACCTTGGCATCAGTAAAGAGCAGCCTTCTTTACTTAAGGCTCTTCTTGCCTTACACATATTTATTCTAAGGTCGAAGCTCCATGGTGGAAATGGGAATTTTGTCTGCCATGGGATACACTGAATTCAGATACAGTGTAGAGCAGGGGCAAGAATGCTGATAATTTCTATTTAACCACCTTATTTCTTTCCTGCTACAAAAGTCAAAAGAGACCTTGCCTCAAGGAGAGACCTGTGAGAGCACAGCAAGCGGCTATCAGTGTGAACTATCAGGTTGTCACCTTATTTCATCCAGGAGCTGAGCACGTGGCAAGTCCATGCCTTTCCTATAGATCTATCTGAAAATCAGAATTCAAAAAAGAGACAGTTATCCCTAAGGCATATGTGAATTCTTCTTGGCCTGGCTCATGCTCCATCATTTCTCCGTGATTTCACCTCCTGGCCCACTGTCACTCTCTCCAGTCCTATCTTTTGTCTTGGAGATTTTAAAATACAGTAAGCTCGCTTCCTGGAATACCTCTTTTCTCCTGCCACACTGTATCCACCTGCCCCATGTTCATACACTAGACCTTGTTATTATCAATAATTTCAATCCCGCTGTAACCTCAATTTCCGGCTTTTTTTTTTTTTTTTAGACGGAGTTTTGCTCTGTCGCCAGGCTGGAGTGCAGTGGTGCAATCTCGGCTCACTGCAACCCCTGCCTCCTGGGTTCAAGCTATTCTCCTGCCTCAGCCTCCTGAGCAGCTGGGATTATAGGCGCCCACCACCACGCCCAGCTAATTTTTTTGTATTTTTAGTAGAGACAGGGTTTCACCATGTTGGTCAGGCTCGTCTCGAACTCCTGGCCTCATGATCCACTAGCCTCGGCCTCCCAAAGTACTGGGATTACAGGCGTGAGCCACCTCACCTGGCCAGGCATGCCACTCTTTAATCCCCCACCTCCCGCCTTTCCAGCTTACACTAGAACCTCAATTCCACTTAGCCTTGGACCCCACCAGATCCTGCCATCCATTGATGTTATCTCTTCTTCACTGGCCTCACTCCCTCTCCCCTTCTTACCACCCACCTTCAATTTCATGGCCAGTCACTGTGATCACTCCCTTGTACACCTCCTCAATTCCTTACCTTTGCTTGCTTTAGCACAGCAAGATATGAGCCGAGGAGCATAAGGCAGCTGGCAGAGGTATCAAGACCACCATAATGTGTGAGCATTCCCGGGTGCTCCTTAGAAACGCTGGGGGTCCCTAGAGCTACAGGGGATAGGGGATGCCAGTTGATGTTACTAGGACACGAAAACAAAGCATGCTCCCTGAAGGCTGAAGAAATGGGGGAGGCTTGGGTTACATGAGGATTTATGAGGACCCTAAACTATCCCTGGAGGAGACCCAGCAACTGTGCTCAGTGGTTCCCCTGAAGTCAGTAATTTGCAGTTCAGCCTGCCTAGAAACCCACCACCATCGCTCATCCTTTCTCGGGGCACAGCTCCAAGCGATAGCGACTCACTTCTCAGCGTACGTCTTGTACTCACACTTTCCAAAAGAAAGTGTCCGTTCGAGTCACTGTGTCACTGTCTCATGGGGAAGACCCTTATGGAACAGAGTGTTTTGCCAAGCCACCTCAAAGGAGCCAGACTTCTTTCTGGCTTGGGTGCCAATCCCTTGGCCAGCCTTCTGCACCCTGAGTGGCAGAACTCATACCACAGGACGTGACCACTGGCTGTGGAAGGCGCTGCCTGTGACAAGTGAGTTGTGGTCCTCAGAGCATCCTAGATCACACTAGCTCACATTCGGTTCTGAGAACCAGCTCTTAGTTTCGTCTTTCATTCATCCAGGAACTCTGTACATTCACCTTCAAGGGGAATTTCGCTGGCAGTCCCCAGGCTCAGAGGCTGACTCGTGATGTCTCGATCAGACACAAAAAAAGGTACCTGTTCCACTCGCCTCCCCACACGGTGATTTCATGTTCAAAGCCTGTGAGGAGAGTGTGATGGGAAACTTCATGTTCTGTTTCCAGTTCTGAGCTTTATTGTGAAGAAAGCAGATGGATGTGGGTTCAAATTCTGGTTTTATCTCGTCAGCTGTCAGATCCTGCGCAGTTGACTTAAGCTCTCTGAACCTCCGTCTCCTCATCTATGTGGGGAGAATGATGTTTACCTTTCTGAATCTTAGTGAGGTTTCAATGACTTGTATTTAGCACCCTGCCTGGGAAGTTAATACCAACACTTGTCTGCTGACCCCAACACCCTCTGCATATGCCTATGCAGAGACACAAACGAATCCACAGAAGACATTCCGTTGCTGTTTGCTGAAGCTAAAAACCTTAAGAACCTCTATTCCTACTTGTCCTAGAGAGAAGCTCTGGGTTCAAGTGTCAGCACTGTACTAAGCAGTGCTGACCCTTGATGGTATCACTCTCATTCTCCAGCCCTCCATGTTCCTCTCTGTAATATTGGAGATGGAGTAACATTGAAGGGGAGGTTCCATATTTTTGCAGCCTAGCATCCCAGGATTCAAATAATCTGATTAATCCAACACTCTTCTTTTAAAGTTGAGAAAACTGGTTATGTAACACCCAGAGTTGGTTCCACCCAGAGTGGAAATAGGAAGTGAGAGGGGCCGCATGTAGGAAATGCAAATGATGATAGTGGACCGGGAGTAAGGGAGAGTGCCCGTGAATGGAGTTCAAGGAATGAAGCACTGACTGCTTCTCTACCCCTGTGGGGGGCTGCTGTCTGTCAACCTTCCTCAATCCCATGCCTGCCACAAGCACCTGCCCATGCGAGAGGTTCCAGGCGTCTCTGCCAACCTGACCCCACAGCCAATGCAGACTGGCCTTCACACCAGGGAAGCATGACCACAAAGAGCTCAAGTCAGAAAATTATAAGACCTGAATTCTAGACCCATTCTGCCATAATAGGTGTGACCCTAAACAGGTCAGCTCCAGTTTCCTCATTTGTAAAACAAGGATGGCAAAGCGTCCACTGCCCCACATCAGGCTGTTGTGCAGAGGAAGTGGGCTAAGAAGGAATATATCCCTTTGTAACCTTCCATTCCCTACACAAAGGTTATTGTTCCTTGCTGACATTGTCTTCCCAATTTGTTTCTGAGCTTCTTCAAGACAGGGAGCTGAAATCTTATATGTCTCATGACTAATGAGCTTCTACTCAGTGAATCTTTATTATGCTCCAGGCATTGTGCTCAGCTTTTGATATATTATTTTCTCATTTAATTTTCACTTACAACATTATGGGAGAGTTATCTTCATTTTCTAGATGAGGAACTAAAATCAGAAGTTCTATCACTGGCCCAAACATGAGTAGTTAGTAAATGGCTGAGCCAGGACTTTTTGTAAGTTGATTTTCATAATTTTATTGGTTCAAAATTCATGTACAAAAGTTTATACAATGAAAAACCTCTCTCCCATCCCTGTCCCCCAGCACGGCCACCTTACCTCAAGGCTACCAGGATACATCAGACATATTACTCCAAAAATTATTCTTTACATATACATTCTTTCTTTTTCCTTTTTGTAGAGAAGGGGTCTCACTCTGTCACAATCATAGCTCACTGCAGCCTCAAGCTCCTGGACTCAAGCAATCCTCCCACCTCAGCCTCCCAAGCTACTGGGACTAAGGCACACACCACCTTGCCCAGATCCACATATACATTCTAATATGTATAAATATTTTTTGTATACCCTTTTACCTCAAATGGTAACATATTATTGTTTTGCCTTTGCTTTTATACTTAATAAATCATTTGAAGTCTATTTCCCTCTCTCTACATGTGCAAGACTTTGAAACTGGATTTTTATTATTTTATTTTTTATTATTATTTATTATATTATTATTTTTTTTTTTTTTGAGACGGAGTCCCGCTCTGTCACCCAGGCTGGAGTGCAGTGGTGCGATCTCAGCTCACTGCAAGCTCCGCCTCCCGGGTTCATGCCATTCTCCTGCCTCAGCCTCTCCGAGTAGCTGGGACTACAGGCGCCCGCCACCACGCCCAGCTAATTTTTTTGTATTTTTAGTAGAGACGGGGTTTCACCATGGTCTCGATCTCCTGACCTCGTGATCCGCCCGCCTCGGCCTCCCAAAGTGCTGGGATTACAAGCGTGAGCCACTGCGCCCGGCGAAACTGGCTTTTTAAAGTCCTGTGCTTTTATCAGAGCCCATCCCTGGATGACAGCCTTTAGTTAAGGTGGGTGAAGCTGGGGCCAGGGGATGTTAATGCTGGAAGAAGACTTAGAGATCATGGGATCAGCCTCTTCCACTGCAGGTGAATACACGGATGCCTACAGAAGGGAGGTGATCTCATTAAACTACTGCTGCCGGCACTACCCCCAGGAATAGTTGGGTGAGCCCACAGATGGTGGCAGATCTTGGCAGCCAGCCCAGTGCCCTGGGCCACAGCCTGTTAGGGAGAACCCCAGGCCTGGCTTCAGTTCCTCTTAACAGAGAGAAATCTGGGCGTGTGCCCTTGGCCCGTAGACACCAAGTTCATGTTGAGAAACACCTGGGCCTCGGGTCCAGCCTCTCCTCTGGCCTCCCATTTGTGAAGGTAAAGTTCCCATAAAGCCAGTCCAGGGAGAGCAAAAGAGAGCCTCAGAGAACTGAGGGCTAGTGAGCGAGGCTCCGCAGTAGACCCAGGGGTCCACTCCCTTCTCTGGGTCTTGATCCTCCAAATTTCCCCCATTTACATGGTAAAAAATTCAAAGCTATACTTGAAAGGAGCTTCCACAGCATGAAATTCAAAGAAGATTTAAAGTAACCTTTGTTTCTGAAAGAGAACTCCATTTAGAGAGAACATCCTATATAGATTGAACCTTGAGGCTGGAAGATTGAAGGACGGGATTTCCCCTTGAGAAGTGCTGAAGGAGTTCAGGATCTGAGGGATAGATTAGATACCATTTTTCCAGGATGGTTTAGGGACCATTTTACTTGAAGATCAGAGATGGCCCGAAACTCAGTGGTTTCGAGACTCTTGCCATTTGGTAGATCAGCAAAACTCGACACACACAACAAATTTAAGGACCAACAAAAGGCTGGCAACTTCGTATTTTGCCAAATAAGGATCTATGTATGGATAGATAGAGATAAAGAAATACTGTTTGCTTTCACTGTTGTTTCACAAAGAAAGACGTTTTATTTATGTATGTATATATTTATTTATTTATTTTATTTTTTATTTTTGAGATAGAGTCTCGCTGTCTCCCAGGCTGGAGTGCAGTGGCGCTATCTCGGCTCACTGCAGGCTCCGCCCCCGGGGGTTCACACCATTCTCCTGCCTCAGCCTCCCGAGTAGCTGGGACTACAGGCGTCCGCCACCACGCCCAGCTAATTTTTTGTATTTTTAGTAGAGATGGGGTTTCACCGTGTTAGCCAGGATAGTCTCGATCTCCTGAACTCGTGATCCACCCGCCTTGGCCTCCCAAAGTGCTGGGATTACAGGTGTGAGCCACTGCGCCCAGCCGTATATATTTATTTTTAACTTCTTTTTTAGGTTTGGGGATACATGTGAAGGTCTGTTATATAGATAACCTCATGTCACAGGGGTTTGTTGTAGAATTATTTCATCACCCAGGTATTAAACCTAGTATCCAATAATTATTTTTTCTGCTCCTCTCCCTTCTCCCACCCTCCACCCTCAAGTAGACCCCAGCGTCTATGTCCTTCTTTTTATTCATGAGTTCTCATCATTTAGCTACCACTTACAAGTGAGAACATGCCGTATTTGGTTTTCTGTTCCTGCATTAGTTTGCTAAGGATAATGGCCTCCAGCTCCTTCAGGTTCTTGCAAAGGACAGGATCTCATTCTTTTTTATGGCTGCATAGTATTGCGTGATGTATATGTACCACATTTTCTTTATCCAATCTGTCATTGATGGGCATTTAGGTTGATTCCATGTCTTTGCTATTGTGAATAGTACTTCAATGAACATACACATGCATGTGTCTTTATGGTGGAATGGTTTATATTCCTCCAGGTATATACCCAGTAATGAGATTACTGGGTCACTTGGTAGTTCTGTTTTCAGCTCTTCGAGGAATCTCCACACTGCTTTTCACAATGGTTGAACTAATTTACAGTCCCACCAACAGTGTATAAGTGTTTCCTTTTCTCCACAACCTCACCAGCACCTGTTATTTTTTGACTTTTTTTTTTTGAAATGGAGTTTCGCCCTCGTTGCCCAGGCTGGAGAGCAATGGCGCGATCTCAGCTCACTACAACCTCTGCCTCCTGGGTTCAAGCGATTCTCCTGCCTCAGCCTCCAAGTAGCTGGGATTCCAGACATGCGCCACCATGCCCGGCTAATCTTGTATTTTTAGTAGAGACGGGGTTTCTCCATGTTGGTAAGGCTGGTCTTGAACTCCCAACCTCAAGTGATCCACCTGCCTTAGCCTCCCAAAGTGCTGGGATGACAGGCATGAGCCACCGTGCCTTGCCTGACTTTTTAATAAAGCCATTCTGACTGGTGTGAGATGGTATCTCATTGTGGTTTTGATTTGCATTTCTCTAATGATCAGTGATGTTGAGATTTGTTTTTTCATATGTTTGCTGGCTGCGTATATGTCTTCTTTTGAAAAATGTCTGTTCATGTCCTCTGCCCATTTTTTGATGGGGTTGTTTTTCTCTTGTAAATGTGTTTAAGTTCTTATAGACACTTTATATTAGACAAAAGGACATTTTCATAACAAAAAGCAAACTATAATCTCAGAATAAAGATATCCTTCAACAAATATTTTCCACCCACATGCATAGTCTTTATTTTTTCTCAGACCAGCAAATATGTCATTGAGAGCCTTCAGAGATCCATCATGGCCTCTCGTTTAGGAGTGACTGAACTTGAAGATGTCAAGTAGGCACTCTTAACCAATTGTCTGTTTTCTTAAATTATTCTTACTCTTGGCCGGGGGCAGTGGCTCACGCCTGTAATCCCAGCACTTTGGGAGGCCGAGGCGGGTGGATCATCTGAGGTCAGGAGTTCAAGACCAGCCTGACCAACATGGTGAAACCCCGTCTCTACTGAAAATACAAAAAATTAGCTGGGCATGGTGGCGCATGCCTATAATCCCAGCTACTCAGGAGGCTGAGGCAAGAGAATCGCTCGAACCCGGGAGGCAGAGGTTGCAGTGAGCAGAGATCACGTCACTGCACTCCGGCCTGGGCAACAAGAGCGAAACTCCGTCTTAAAAAAAAAAAATTATTCTTAGTCTTTCCCTCTTTTCCTCTTTCTTTCTTTCCTTTCTTCCTTTTCTTCTTCCTTCCTTCCTCCCTCCTTCACTCTTTCTTCTTTCTCTTTCTCCTTTTTCCTTAGATTCCTCTTTTCCTATACAAATATTTACTGAGCATATACTATGTTCTAGTCTACCATCTTTTCTTCTACAACACATGTTCCTATAAGAACTCATCCACAGCTAATAAACAGGAAAATTACGTGGTTATAAAGTGAAAGTTGGGCGGGTTCATATGGAATTTTTCCTAGCAAGGAGACCTACAGTAGCAGGAGTAGAATTCTAACCTTCAACGAGAAAGGGAAAAGCCCTCAACTTGGCTTTTGCTTAGGTAAGAGCCCTTTCAGCTCTATTTTAAGAAAATTGCAAATGCATGCCTGCACCTGGGGTTTGCTTCCCAGAAAGGCTCATCCTAGGAAGCATGTTGCACTTCCTCCTATGCCCACCTGGCCCAGAGTCCACTTCCATCTGCACCATCTCAGCACCTGCAACCAGTAGTACCACGCTATAGTTTTGTGCAAGTTTTAATATCCCCAGAGGCAACTTTCCAAGGTAGAATTGTTGCCTGGGCTGTCTAGGTTTTCTCTGAAGGCACCAATTACTGTTTTTATTAGCGCTCTATTACCAAGTTGCACAGATTTCGCAGGCCTGCCCAACCCTATTATTTTTAGCCTGTTATTTTTAGTGTGCAGTTTTTTACAGAATGCAAAGTTTTTCAGGAATGTATGTATTATTTTATAGCACACAACCTGTACTAAACCAATAGTGCTTATCTTTAACTGAACTAGAGTGTAATCACACCCACAGGTTACTAAGCCATAGTTAAAAACAAAAACAGAGCTATGTGGAAAAATCCCCACTGCAGAGTTAAGTGAACAAAAGCAAGTTGAAGCACAATACACACAGTATGATCTTATTCATGCAGTGGAGGGAAATCACCTTTGTGACAATGCTTTTCATTCTCTATGCATAAAAACACTGTATTCCATATGTCAGTAAATTAAAGGGAAACCTGGTAACAGCTTCGACTTTAGTGAGAGAGGGGAGAAGGATCTCAGCAACATTGCCCTTAAATCCAGGTCAACCATGTCCTGCTCTGTTCTCATCTGGATCCTTCCCTTGGGCCAAAAAGTTCTGCATTTAATGGCACTCCCCTTTCCAGATCACAGTCCCCGGAAACTGGGACCCCAGAATTCTCTTCCCAAAGACTCCTGAGCCTACTACATTTCTGGATCCATTTTCCTGACAACTGTTGCCTTTGTGCGCACCCTTAGGTCCAGGGAGGGGGCAGTGGGAAGAGAAGATGGGAAAGCAAGGGACCTCCACTGGTCCTGTTTTAGAGGCAGGCCTGGGTACCAGGAGATAGAGTAGGTGCTGTCTGATCCTACAGGAGTTTTGTTTGTTTGTTTTTTGTTGTTTTTAAGACAGGGTGTCCCTCTGTCACCCAGACTGGAGTGCAGTGGCGCGATCTGAGCTCACTGCAACCTCCACCTCCCGGGTTCAAGTGATTCTCCTGCCTGAGTCTCCCGAGTAGCTGGGATTACAGGTGCCCGCCATCACGTCCGGCTCATTTTTGTACTTATAGTAGAGACGAGGTTTCACCATGTTGGCCAGGCTGGTCTTGGATTCCTCACCTCAGGTGATCCACCCGCCTCAGCCTTCTAAAGTGCTGGGATTACAGGTATGAGCCACCGCACCCAGCCTGCTCCTACGGGACTTTATCTGTAAGGTCCAAGTTTTATAGGGAGAATTAGTTTTACGTTGTTTAGGTACTTAACAATTAATTAAAACATAACAAAAAATTGCAATACTTTCTACTCATCTAGAAACTGGAACTAACAGGGTCTTTCATGATAACTCTTGATTATGGCTCCTGAGTTCGATGGGGAAAGAAATGGGGAAAATCAAGACATAAAGGGTGACAGGTGTCAGTGACTTCCTACTTTTAAAGAAAGCAGGCTTGCTGTGATGGCTGCAGAGGGCTATGGGGTGAGAGTGGAATTCCCCAGAAGCAAAAGCCATAGCAATTAGTAGAATTTCCACCCCACTTCCACCCACTGCCTCACGTCCAGCCCATGGCCTGGCCCCAAGAAGCACCGAGGAAACAGTCCTGAGCGTGCCCTTGTATCACACACTTCAGGGCAGTTGGTCAAATCTGTCATCAGAAGCGCCGCAGACCAGGGGATTTCCTGTGGGTGGAGTCCTCAGCAAGGTCTTGGCGCTATTCTGGGGTGTTCCCCAGCTCCCCCACACTGATTCCAGGAAGCCTGCCTGGGATTATCAGAACTTTGCTATCTTGTCCTCAGCTGCTTTCAACAAAACTGGGTGGGGGGTGGGGACAGGCCACCTGGTGAATGAGCCAAAGGAGAACAGAACCAGGAAGCAGCAGGCCAGCCATCTAGGTGTGTCTACTTATGAGCTTGGGCAAGCCATTTAACTCTGCGCCCTGCTGGTCCCCTGCCTACCTATAAAATTGGGATAATATTCCATCTCAGGGCAACTTCAGAAGGCTGTTGTGAAAATTAAATGAGATAAAAAATCAATCTGATTTTTTAAAAAGACCAAAGACGGGCCGGGCGTGGTGGCTCACGCTTGTAATCCCAGCACTTTGGGAGGCCGAGGCGGGCGGATCACGAGGTCAGGAGATCGAGACCACGGTGAAACCCCGTCTCTACTAAAAATACAAAAAAATTAGCCGGGCGTGGTGGCGGGCGCCTGTAGTCCCAGCTACTCAGAGAGGCTGAGGCAGGAGAATGGCGTGAACCCGGGAGGCGGAGCTTGCAGTGAGCCGAGATTGCGCCACTGCACTCCAGCCTGGGCGACAGAGCGAGACTCCGTCTCAAAAAAAAAAAAAAAAAAAAAAAAAAAAAAAACCAAAGACTTTGCATAGGCTGGGTGTGGTGATTCACCTGTAGTCCCAGCACTTTGGGAGGCTGAGGCGGGAGGGTTGCTTGAGCCCAGGAGTTTGAGACCAGCCTGGGCAACATAGTAAGACCCCGCCTCTAAAAAAAAAAATAATAAAGACTGAATATATCTCACCAAAGAAGATACACAGATGGCAAACGAGCACATGAAAAGATGTTCAACATCGTATGTCATCAAGGAAATGCAAATTAAGACAATGATGAGAAATCATTACACCCTATTAGAATGGCCAGCTCCAGAACATAGAAAACACCAAATGCTGGACAGAATATGAAGCAACAGGAACTTTCATTCATTGCTAGCAGGGATGCAAAATGGTACAGTCATGTTGGAAGACAAGTTTGGCAGTTTTTCACAAAACTAAATACACTTTTACCATACAAGCCAAAAATTGATTGAACTCCTTGGTATTTATGTCCACACAAAAACTTGCACACAGATATTTATAGCAGCTTGTTTTTGTTTTGTTTTGTTTGGAAATGGAGTCTTGCTCTATCGCCCAGGCTGGAGAGCAATGGCACGATCTCGGCTCACTGCAACCTCTGCCTCCTGGGTTCAAGTGATTCTCCTGCCTCAGCTGCCTGAGTAGCTGGGATTACAGGCGCCCACCGCCATGCCGGGCTAATTTTTGCATTTTAGCAGGGGTTTCGCCATGTTGGCCTGGCTGGTCTTGAACTCTTGACCTCAGGCGATCCACCAGCCTCAGCCTCCCAGAGTCCTGGGATTACAGGTGTGAGCCACCGTGCCCAGCCAGCAGCTTTATTCTTAATTGCCAAACCTTGGAAACAACCAAGATATCCTTCAGCAGGTGAATGGAGCAACAAACAATGGTGCATCCATATAATGGAGTATTATTCAACTCTGAAAAGAAATGAGCTGCCAAACCACAAAAAGACAGGAAGGAACCTCAAATGCATGCTGTTAAATGAAAGAAGCTAATCTGAAAGTTTACATACTGTATGGTTCCAACTGTAGGACATTCAGGAAGAGGCAAAACTACAGTTAAAGATTTTCTGGGGATTTGTGGGGAGGAGTGAGAGATGAATAGAGGGGCACAGGGGATTTTGAAGGCAGTGAAACTATGCCGTTAGATACTGTAATGGTGTATATGTCCCCATACATTTGTCAAAAATCATAAAATGAACAACAGGAGTGAACCCTGATGTAAACCACCGATTTTAGTTAACAATAATGTAGCAATATTAGCTCATCAATTATAAGAAATGTGCCACACCAGTGCAAGATGTTAATAATAGGGGAAATTGGGAGGGATGGTATATGGGAACTCTCTGTACTTTCCACTCAATTTTTCTGTAAATCTAAAACTGATTAAAAATTTTGTCATGTAATTTTTTTAAATAGTTCCATCTTCTTGGGTAGTTGCTTAACCTTTCTAGATCTTCATTTCAATTTCCTTAGCTATGAAATGAGGGAGTTTGACATGTGCTCATGTGGCTCGTGGCTACCATCTTGGATGGTGCAGATCTGGAAGATTTCCACAGCCTTTCTTTTCCTCTTATGACTTTATTTATTTTTTTGAGATGGAGTCTTGCTCTGTCGCCCAGGCTGGAGTGCGGTGACGCGATCTTGGCTCGCTGCAACCTCTGCCTTCCGCATTCAAGCTATTCTCCTGCCTCAGCTGGCCGCATATCTGGGACTACAGGTGTGCCCTACCACGCCCAGCTAATTTTTTTGTATTTTTAGTAGAGACGGGGTTTCACCATGTTGGCCAGGATGATCTTGATCTCTTCATCTTGTGATCTGCCTGCCTCGGCCTCCCAAAGTGCTGGGATTACAGGCGTGAGCCACCACACCTGGCCTGACTTTTTTTTTTGAGTACAGTCTTCCCTCCTTTTTTGTGAGTTGTTCCTTGTTTGGGTTTTCTGATGCTTCTTCATGATCAGATCAGAGAGTTCTGAGTGTCTGGGTAGAGTTAGGTTCCTTCAGTGGCCGCAGTCTGGCCTTTCTCTGGTGGAAATGAGTGCGGTTTCTTTTGTACATTGGAAGTGCTGGTGGCCAAGCCTCTCATAAACCTCACCTTAAAAGCATCCAAACAGCTAACAAGTTGAACCCAAGAGAGTAACGCTTTGTCAGCTCCACACTCAACAAATCCCCAGCTCTTGGAGCAGTTCTGACTATCAAAACTGTATTCCCAAACCCTTACAGGGGTACTGCCAACCATAGGAGAGAACCAGAGGAAGTCAGAGAAAGACATTGATCAAGAAAATGATTTCCATGCTGCCAGGATGCCTGTTAGACTGGGTTCTGGAGTCTCCCTAAACCCAGTAAGGTCTGAACACCCCTTGAGATTACTTTGCCGTTATGCAAGTGCGTATTGGGAGGTGGGGGGAGGTCTGTGCATATGGTTTCCTCTCAGTGGCATTTAAGACTTCATCGCCTTCAGGCTAACTTTAGCAAATTTCAACAACTGCAGCTTCAGCCACCAGATCTTCTTGCTTGAGGTTCCTTTCTTTTGCAATTAGAATAGTCAGACCTCTTTATATCCAGTTCCTTTTGAGCCCCAGGGCAGTATCTTTGGTATCATCCCATTGCCTTTTGCTGTGGGGGTGCTTAGGCCTTCGAAAACTGTCTCCATGAGAAAGATTTCCCCTTCATCCCCCATTTCTCCAACTAGGGGATCCCTTTGGCAGAATCCTGAACTAAAGCTGTATGTGTGCTTCTGAACTCTGTGGCCCAAGGGGCCTGGTAAGGACCAATCTCTCTGCATTTACTTCTCAAGACACTGTCAATAGATTTTGAAAAGTGCCAATCCCTTGAATACTGTTTATTCTTGTCACATCTTTTTCTGCCATTGTGGAATATTGTTCTAGCGTTTTATTTCTCTTGACTTTCCCCTCTTTCTTTCAGGAAGGCCCAGTTTTGTGTCAGTTTAACCTTTTGTTCAAGTCGGTCCATGTATTTCATATAAAACCAGTTTTATTTTCCAACAATTGTTTTTTCTTAACATAATCCTCTAGATTTTTTTCTGATGGGATTTCCCATAATGAGAGACATAAAATCATTAATTCTGGGTCTGTTCAAAGCAATCGCTGTTCAGCCAAGCCTTGCCCATCTTCATCTTGCTGAGTTGGAAACTCCCACCAAGAGTCTTCCATCTATCTAGTACTAATCCCAGGCCTGGACTTGTTCTGTTTTTGTCCTCTCTGGCTACACTTTAATATAGCTCATCTTTCCCGTGCTTGCCTTTAGAGACCAAATTCCATGCATTTCTCAGGTATTCCCTTAGGCACAGGCATTTCCTGGGTCACAAGAAAGTTCGCACAATGATTTTTTTTCTGGTATTTTACACTGATCTTTCTGGTCTTTCATTCTAAATCTGTCTACACTTTTGTAAGCACTTTAGTTATCATCCCATTGTGAGACTGAGCAGGATCCGAAGTTTGAATATATTCAAACTTCAGCTTAATTTTAAAACTTCAGATTTTGGACTTTGATTTTAGGTTTTAATTTCTTTGATCTTTCACCTCTGAAAGGATTTAAATTTGGGCATTTTGGACTTTAACTTAAAAGGGCAAGAGAATTTCATTTTAGATTTTCATTTCTTTGAACTTTATCCTATAAATGGTTTTATTCGGCTGGGCGTGGTGGGTCACACCTGTAATCCCAGCACTTTGGGAGGTCGAGGTGTGGGGATCACCTGAGGTCGGGAGTTCGAGACCAGCCTGACCACAATGGAGAAACCCCATCTCTACTAAAAAATACAAAAATTAGCTGAGCATGGTGGCGCATGCCTGTAATCCCAGCTACTCAGGAGTCTGAGACAGGAGAATAGTTTGAACCCGGGAGGCGGAGGTTGCAGTGAGCCAAGATGGCGCCATTACACTCCAGCATGGGCAAGGAGAGTGAAACTCCATCTCAAAAAAAAAAAAAAAGGATTTACTCTTGGCCAGGAGAGGTGGCTCATGCCTATAATCCCAGCAATTTGGGAGGCAGTGGACGGCAGATCACCGGAGGTCAGGAGTTTGAGACCAGCCTGACCAACATGGTGAAACCCCCTCTGTACTAAAAATACAAATATTAGCCAGGCGTGGTGGTGGGTGCCTATAATTCCAGCTACTGGGGCTGGAGAATCGCTTGAACCTGGGAGGCGGAGGTGAGCAGTGAGCAGAGATTGTGCCATTGCACTCCAACCTGGACGACAACAGTGAAACTCTATCTCAAAAAAAAAAAAAAAAAAAGGATTTATTCTTTGGAATATTCAGGTGCCATCCCATAGTTCTTACAACGTTCTTACTGAGCAGCCCTGCTCTAGGCAGATCTAGGAGGACTTCTCAAATTTTCCTGGATGCTGACTACTCCTAAAATAAGTCATTCCAGTCTGCTTTTTGTTTTGAAATATAGCTTCTTTTCCTCTATTGGACCTCACTGGAATTCAGACACTGCTTCTGTTATAGACTTCTCTAAAATGTGTTCCTCATCTTTATTTCCCTCTGTAAGAACAATTAGTCTTGGGTTTTTGATAATACAGATCTCTCTACCACAAACTGAGAAGGTGCCATTCTCTCTGTGATGAGAAACGTCATTCTTTTTTACTTGTTTTTTTTTCATGATAAAACCTACTATCCTTTTGTGGGTAAAGCCACAGTGTGGGTCCTCAACATTTAGAAAAATGGTTAAGAGTTTATATTGGTAACAATTCCAGAACCATTTCAAGTCACATGGTGGGTGTTTCTCTTGAACCTGTGGGCAAGTTACAGGAATTAACTTAGTTCTTCTATAGTTCCCTCTCTCCGTCCTGAAGACAATTTATAGCAACACAAAAGAAGAGCAGAACTTGGGGGTAGTTTATCTTATACCACTTAAAGATACCTGCCACTAACACTCACTGCTATTCTGAAAAATACGCAGAGCCTCAGTTTAAAGTCCTTACCTCCTGGCTTGAAAACAAGGAACACAGTAAAATTGTGCTGCTCCCTAATACTTAAGAAGCTTATACTGTATACTGAAACGTTCTCATTCATCTTTTTTTATTTGAGACAGGATCTTGCTCTGTTGCCCAGGGCTGAGGTGCAATGTCACAACCATAGCTCACTGCAGCCTGGAATTCCTGGGCTCAAGCCTCAGCCTCCTGAGTAGCTGGGACGATAGCTGCATGCCACCATACTCAGCAATATAAGATTGAGTGAAAGAATTCAGATACAGAGAAGTTTATACTGTATAGTTACATTTATATAAATTATAAAAGCAAGCAAAAACAAATCCTATGCTATTAGAACCCAAACTATTAGTTGGCAGGTTGTGACTGGCATGGAAGGCTTCTGGGGTGCTGGTAATGTTCTATTTCTTGATTTGGGTGCTGGTTATATAAGTGTTCTGTTTGTAAAAATGCATCAAACTAGACTGGGCACGGTGGTTCACGCCTGTAATCCCAGCACTTTGAGAGGCTGAGGCGGGCGGATCATGAGGTCACAAGATTGAGACCATCCTGGCCAACATGGTGAAACCCTGTCTCTTCTAAAAATACAGAAATTAGCTGGGCATGGTGGCATGCGCTTGTAGTCCCAGGTACTCGGGAAGCTGAGGCAGGAGACTCATTTAAACTGGGAAGGCGGAGGTTGCAGTGAGCCGAGATCATGCCACTGCACTCCAGCTTGGGCAATAGAGTGAGACTCTGTCTCAAAAAAAAAAAAAAAAAAAATTCATCGAACTATCCACCTATGATATGTGTAAGTCGAAAAAACATAATTTTTTTCACTCCTGTAATCCCAGCACTTTGGGAGGCCAAGGCAGGAGGACTGCTTGAGGCCAAGAGTTTGAGACCAGCCTGGGCAACATAGTGAGACCCCCATCTCCACAAAAACAAAAAAAAGATAATTTTTTTAAAAAGCACAGCAGTCAAAACAAGTTACACAGTGTCATGCAAGCACTGCTACCAATTGCCAAGGTCAAAGCCCTGAGTGTCCCAATTGCAAATGCCTAGCAGCCTGCATTCTGGACACATCCAAAGCCTCAATGTGCACATGTCGTGTGCTCCACAAATAACAGTCATTATGCATTTCTCAGTAGTCTGTGCTCATTATTGAGATGTTTGAGTCTAGGGAGTGTAATGGGCTGAATTATGACTCCCAAAAAAATATGTCTGAACCTCAACCCTGATCTTATTTGGAAATAGTTTCCTTGTAGATGTGATTAAGTTAAGGATCTCCAGATAAGATCATCCTAGATTGCAATGCACCCTAAAATCCAATGGCTGATGTCACAAGAAAAAGGAGAAGGAGATTTGAGACACACAGACACAGAGGCAGAGGCACAAGGAAGAAGGCCATGGGAAGACTGAGGCAGAGATTGGAGTGATGCTGCCACAAACCAAAGAACAACAGAAGCCACCAAAAGAAACTGGAAGATGCAAGGAAGGAGCCCTCAGAGGGAGTGTGGCCCTGCTTACACTTCGATTTCAGACTTCTGGCCTCCACATCTGTGAAAGGATACACTTCTGCTGTTAAAGCCAATCATTTTGTAGTAATTTGTTATGGTAACCCTAGGAAACTAATGTGGGGACTAAATATATAAAACCCCCTTTTCCTGCTCTAGTTCTTAATAGAGATATAAATACCAGATTCAGACAGATGCATATCAAAATTCTACCTTGATAACTGATGCAGACATATTAGATGCCACAATTTAAATCATGCCACATAAGCTTACTAATAACTGACTGAGAACTGAATTGACTCATTTGGGCTACAGACCTTCCTAGCAGATGCTAGAATCTGCTCTGAAATGCTACTGCTTGGTAAGACTAGATAAGATCACATTTTCTCCAGAAGATGTTCGACATTTGTTTAGAGATGCTAGGTGCTTCCTGGGGGGGATGCAGTAAAGATGCTATTCACGGCCCTGAGCAATTCAGCTCTGGCCCATACTTGCATACCCCCATTCAACAAGAACTAAATAATTAATGAAGCCATTATTAGTTATTACCTGAGTATGCCCCTTGGGGTTTTACCTACACAAATACCCATCAAGTAGCTTATCAAAGTATTCTAATCATGTATATTGCTGTCTGTAAGAGGTGTTATTGTGTTTTGTTTTGTTTTTTGAGACAGTCTTGCTCTGTCGCCCAGGCTGGAGTGCAGTGGTGTGATCTCGGCTCACTGCAACCTCCGCCTCCTGGGTTCAAGTGATTCTCCTGCTTCAGCCTCCTGAGTAGTTGGGACTACAGGCATGTGCCACCATGCCCAGCTAATTTTCATATTTTCAGTAGAGATAGGGTTTCACTATGTTGGCCAGCTGGTCTCGAACTGCTAACCTCAGGTGATCTGCCCACTTTGGCCTCCCAAAGTGCTGGGATTACAGGCATGAGCCACCATGCCCAGCCACCTATTTGTTTTAAAGTTTTTATTTTAGTACATGACATTCATGTTTTAAAACCCCTACAGAATGTTGCCCCTCCCAGTGGCTTGCCTGGCCTGCCCGCTAATCCTGCTCTGCAGTGGAACCCAGTGGAGAGATATTCCATGATCCTACAGTCTGTCAACCTGTAGGACAGAGAACAGGGTGGCCATAATTTCCTGTATGGAAGGCTTTCCTTCTGTCATCATGATGCTCACTTATATTATCAAAGTAGCCAGACCCAGAAAACAGTTGAGACAAATAGCAGGTGAAGGTCACCTTTGGCAAATCACTTACTCCATTCCAAAGCCCCTTACTCCAAAGTCCCTTACTCCATTCTCCTTACTCCATTCCACTTTTTCTCTCAGCTAATTGTCAGGGCAACACATCATCTGTTAAACTTATCCCCTCTAGGGTACAGTGTTAGTAAGTTTGGGGCTTCCCTTTCTGGTTTATACATATTTCTGTTAAGGACAAGGCTTGGCCTTAGAAATGGGGTAATTTGGCCTATGATGGGAGTTTTCAATTTAGTGATGCTGTAGAACAGAGGTGGAAGGATGACAATGTTTATGGACTGACCTCTTCCATCTCACTCTTGTGAAAGGTTGTGTAGCTTCTGGGAGACAGTCCCATGAGACCACAGCCCAGAGAGCCTCACTGGGAATATGGAAGGTGCTGCCTCCATATTCCCCCAGGTGACGAATGCATGGCAAGCCT
Organism: Symphalangus syndactylus; assembly: GCF_028878055.3. Lineage (NCBI taxonomy): Eukaryota > Metazoa > Chordata > Mammalia > Primates > Hylobatidae > Symphalangus > Symphalangus syndactylus. Next base: position 150,765,667 of record NC_072427.2, on the reverse strand, counting down.
CCTTGACAAGGTTGTCCAAAAGGTTCCTTCCTATGAACACATTTCTTTGAATTGAGAAAGGAAGGCAGGCTCTTTCTGACAGAAGTTAAGTCTAACTTGGCTGCTTGGCTATCCATTAAATATTTTTCACAAATTGAAACAAATTTGTACCACTAAGGATTTTATGAAATATATATTTAAAGCAATTGATAAAAGCATGTTAAATCAAATATATAATTAAAATTAATGAATATTTCTATTTTCCCTAAACCTTTCTGAGAACATCTGGTTAAAAAAGCTGCCTTTAAGTGAAAGAGTGACAGGTATAATTAAAAGTCATTTAATATGCCTGGGTAAAGCCTTCTTTTTTTTTGAGATGGGGTCTTGCTCTGTTGCCCAGGCTGGAGTGCAGTGGTGCGATCTCAGCTCACTGCAACCTCTGCCTCCCTGGTTCAAGTGATTCTCCTGTCTCAGCCTCCCAAGTAACTGGGATTACAGGCACACACCACCATGCCTGGCTAATTTTTGTATTTTTCATAGAGACGGGCTTTCACCATGTTGGCCAGGATGGTCTCAATCTCCTGACCTCGTGATCTACCTGCCTCAGCCTCCCAAAGTGCTGGGATTACAGCGTGAGCCACTGCGCCTGGCCTGGGTAAAGCCTTCTTAGTTGAATTGCCAGAAATGGGAAGGAATGACACTACTACCTGAGTAACAAATCATTTGTAAGTCAAATGACTTTTATTTCCTTGTTTTCAACATATTGAAAAAGGACTCAAGTTATCAGTTGATATATTATCAACTGACAAAATACAGTTTTGATGATACATCACCATGTGATTTTTTAGCAAATAATTTGGAAGTAGTTCCAAGAATTGGATGACATTGCCGTTGTAAAACTTCTCTTGCCATCTACTTTTAATGTGAACAAAGTATCCATAAAAATGAAAAATCTGGCCGGGCGCGGTGGCTCATGCCTGTAATCCCAGCACTTTGGGAGGCCAAGGCGGGTGGATCATGAGGTGAGGAGATCGAGACCATCCTGGCTAACACGGTGAAACCCCGTCTCTCCTAAAAATACAAAAAATTAGCGGGGCATGGTGGCAGGCGCCTGTAGTCCCAGCTACTCGGGAAGCTGAGGCAGGAGAATGGTGTGAACCTGGGAGGCGGAGCTTGCAGTGAGCCGAGACCGCGCCACTGCACTCCAGCCTGGGCGACAGAGCAAGACTCCGTCTCAAAAAAAAGAAAAATCAGAATGAAATTGATCTTGAATCATGTAAGTAATATTCATCCATGGACATATGGCCTAATTGAAAATACATTTATAGTAAAATTTTATCTTTTATTAAGTAATTATTTATAAAAGTATGAATATTATGTAAAGTCAAAGAAAAATTTATTTCAATATAAACACATTTTTGTGGCAGAGAAACATAATAAAATGAATAAAATAAAATATTTTTTCTTTTTTTTTTTTTTTTGAGACACGCAATCATGGTTCACTGCAGCCTTCACCTCCAGGGCACAAGCGAACCTCAGTATCCTGAGTAGCTGGGACTGCAGGCATGCACCACCACGCCTCGCTAATTTTTGGATTTTAAAAATAGAGACAGGGTCTTGCCATGTTGCCCAGGCTGGTCTCGAGCTCCTGTTCGCAGGCGATTGGAAAATAAAATATTTTCAATCCAAAAAAATATGATTCGATACAATTCTGTGCAGCTGAAGAAGACAAGGGAACTATGTAAAACTTCCAGCTCTAAAGGGCTTTTACACGATTTTTTTTAAATGGATGGTGATCGAGATCAAGTCAGTAAAGTCCACTTGAGACATTCAGACTGAGATAACGGTATATTTTTAAATGTCAACAAAATGTCAATACGGCAAAAGTCACACCATTTGCAAGTATTTAAACTTATGATAAAACATTTTAGATGCTTGATGGGTCATTTTTAAAATTATGTTCCAAATTGTCTTAGGGGCATGCGAAGGCCACCCTTCAGGTCTCCTCAGCTCCCCAGGACAGCGGCTCCCTAGGGCTGTCTCTGTGCATCTTCAAGGGGGTCGACTTCTTGGTTCAAGTCCCAAGCTCACCTCCTTGCTTCCATTCTCAAGTTGGTCCCCAGGGCGTGCGACACACCCACGCTCCCATTCCCTCCAGTTTCTCTTTCCCCCACTTTCTCACTCGTTTCAAGAGAACGTTCCTATCCAGCGAATTTGTCATCATTTTCACTGCCTGGGTAACAACCATCGCAGCTGCCTTTTTTTTTTTTTTTTTTTCTTGCAGGGAATGGGCCTGGAGCCGTGAGCCGTCCCCTTCGCTCACCCCCCACCCGCCACCCGCCTTCTCCTGCTCCTCCTCTCTTCACCCTTCCTGCCTCTCGGCTCCGGGGTCCCCTCGCCTCCCCGCTGTCCCCACCCCCCAGTTCCCACAGCTGCACCCGGGCCTCGCCTCGCTCCAGCCGAGCCGCGCGCCCTGCGTCCTGGCCTCCCCGGCCCGAGTCCCCTTCCCTGGAGCCTGGGGACCGACAGTCGGGGGCCACGCACGCGGTCCCAGCCTCGCCGTCCGCCCCGGGGAGAGCTGGAAGGTGGGCCCCGATCTCCCACATCACTATGAGGTCATTCCAGCCCCGGCCAAGCAAAGCCTGGCCCTGCTCGCCCCACATGCATTTCAGTCTCCTCTCGCCTTTCATGCGCGGAGGAGCCGGGAGGGAGAGGATGTGACCTCATCTGCGCGGCATCTGAGCCCAGGGGTGCCCCAGCGCTTCCACCCAGGCCGCTCCCCGAGCCCGGCTCCCCGCGCCCCTCTCTCCATCCAGGAGAGACACATTGGAGGGCCAGGAGGGCTGGACGTGGAAGGAAGGGGAGCTGCGATTCTGAGACGGGGGCAGACGGGAGAGGAAGTGAACGTGGCTAGACGCTCGCTTTATGTAAAACGTCCCCCAAACTAGAATCTCGTCCACAGAGCTGCACACATACACTCGCACGGGCCTGGCTTGTACTCAGGCGGGCATACTCGCCCCCGTCCCCACCGCATCCCCCATATCCGTCCTAACTCACTCCAGCCCCAGTACAACCAAAAGGCATGAATTCAGGCGAAGGCGTTTTCTTCCCCATTTCCTCCTCATGGCAGCAACGGAAACCTGAATTTCAGAGCTGCCATGGGACCAGGGCGCCAACAGACCAGAGGCACCATCCTCAGGGCCGCCAGTCTGCCTGGGACTGGGAGCATGGCTGTGGCGCCCAATGAGAACATAGTGTCCGCAGTGACCGTGATTCTTCGAGTGGTGTCTGAATTTCCCACATGAGCTAAATTCCTATGGGGGCTTCAGGGTTTCCAGTCTTCCAGGGTTTTTGGCTTAAACGCAAGTACCTCTTGGAAGGATGGCACATGCCCCCATACCCTCAGGGGAATGGGACAAGGAGAAGATGGAGTAGGGGGCAAGGCTCAGAAAGGGCAAGGGAAAGTGGCTCTATCTCCCTCCAAGTCACTTCTCAAATTGTGCAGGGTTTGCAGGAAAGCTGGGTGCTCTGCTCCTTCCCTCCTTTTCCTGAGACCCCAGCCAGAGGGCGGGTTCCTATCTCGGTTACTGGTGTAATGTCCCTGCCCTCTGGGATCCCTCCTCTAAAAAGTTTGCACATAGCTTTTTTCTGTGCTAGGTCCACTTTGTTCAAGTTGGAGTCACCCAACTACCAATATAAAATAGCGAACAGAAAATAGAAAATAATAGAAATACAGAAAATAGAAATATACTAATATAGCCAAACTGGTTGTTCCCCATCACAAATGCTCTCTTCCCCTCTTCCCTGCACACACACACACCCATCACCATCACCACTCACCTAGCTGACTCCTCACCCTTCAGGGCTCCATCAAAGAGGCCTTCACCAACCATAGCATCTAAAATTGCCCTGCTCAGTGTCTGTTGTATTACCCTGTTGATTTCCTTCCGGGAATGTCATTATTTGATCTTGTTTACTTATTTTGTTTATTTATTTATTTAATTGTTTATTATCTGGAGTGCTGCCATCACCTCCCACCGCAAAACCCCTTCCTAACACACCCAGCTCACAAGCACATGAGTTCCACAGGCAAAGAGACTTGGCCAGTGTCACTCACCATTTGTAAAGTCACAAGATGGGCCTAAGATGGGCCTGGCGCCCAGGAAGTTCACATCTGAATATGTCAACAAAGGAAGAAATGCTAGGTGTTTGTGATACCTGGTGCCTTCTGCTTCCTTCTGTGTCAAAGCTTTCATAATAATCCAAAGTATTTTTTTTTTTTTTGAGATGGAATCTCAGTCTGTTGCCCAGGCTTCAGTACAGTGGTGCGACCTTGACTCCTCTGCCTCCCAGGTTCAAGTGATTCTCTTGCCTCAGTCTCCCAAGTAGCTGGAATTACAGGTGCGCACCACCACGCCCATCTAATTTTTGTATTTTTAGTAGAGATGGGGTTTCACCGTGTTGGCCGGGTTGGTCTCGAACTCCTGACCTCAAGTGATCTGCCTACCTTGGCCTCTCAAAGTGCTGGGATTACAGGAGTGAGCCACCGCCCCTAGCCAAAGTATTATTTATAGTATATAAATATATATTAACATATAATACGTATTATATGTAATATATAATTATATATACATATATACACACAATATGTAAGTATATAACGTACAATTATCAGTGTCTTTCATCTGTATTAGACTGTGAGCCACAGGCTGCTAACTTTTTCTGAGACCTCTTGAGCTTAGCGTCTAGCCTAGTGGCTGGCAGAAAGTAAATATTCAAGAGTTTATCAACCTATTTGTTTGCTGTACAGTGATGAGAAAAGTATGGATTTTGAATAGTAAGAAAGTGATAAATCTTACATTTGTACAGCTCTTAAAAGACTACTAAGTTCCTCCATGCCATTTCATTCCCACAACTCTAAAACATAAGCATAACATAGCATTATCCCTCCTCTAGAGATGAGCAGACTAAGTCTGCAGAAGGCTGAGTGATTTCTCCAGGGCGTGAATTAGTCGGAAAAGAGCACTGAAATGTTCAATAATAGCTGTAGAACTGACTTATTTCTTCTTTCAGTTCTATCAGATTTTGCTTTGTGTATCTTGAAACTCTGTTAGTGTAAGTTGGTTTAACACTGTAGAATTAGGATGGACTCGTGCTACTCTTCATGGCTTTCCTTCCAGCTTTGTTTTGTGGTGGGTTTTCCAATCCCACAACATTTAGTTCATGCATTTCCTCTTAATAGCTTTCCCTGATTTCCTCAGCAGAAATAATCTCCCTGCGATCATATTCCTGTTATGCCTTGTATACATACCTTTATTATCTTCACAATTTTACTCCGATTATTTGTATTTGTGCATGTTTTCTCCACTGGATCGTGTACTCTTCTCAAGATAAGACTATGAATTATTTATGTATACCTGTCCTATTCCTAGTACAATAGTACCTTTTAGGTACTTAAATCACCTCTTAATTGACTTTGTTCTCCATATCATAAGAAGCATAAGAATCGCACCCAGAAGAAATACATGACAAACCAATGCATTGGAAGCCACTTTCTTTTTTTTTTTTTTTTTTTTTGAGACGGAGTCTCGCTCTGTCGCCCAGGCTGGAGTGCAGTGGCGCAATCTCGGCTCACTGCAAGCTCCGCCTCCCGGGTTCACGCCATTCTCCTGCCTCAGCCTCTCCGAGTAGCTGGGACTACAGGCGCCCACCACCACGCCCGGCTAATTTTTTGTATTTTTAGTAGAGACGGGGTTTCACCGTGGTCTCGATCTCCTGACCTCGTGATCCGCCCACCTTGGCCTCCCAAAGTGCTGGGATTACAAGCGTGAGCCACTGCACCCGGCCTGTGGAAGCCACTTTCAACATGACCTAGGAAAGCATGTCATGTGAGGGTTGCCTGCCTCAGCCTTCTGCTCAGGGACATGGGTGTGGTCCCCAAAATCAATGGCTCATCCTGTGCTCTACTTATGGTCTCCCTTTACCACCTCAGGGCCTACCTCCCTTGTTTTCCTGGGCAATACTAAGACCCTAGTGTGGGAGAGATTCTTCGCTTTTGTGTTACAGGACCAGGTATATAAGACCCTAGGGCTTAAGGGAGGTGTTCCTGGGAAGTGATGATCAAAATGAGATCCAAGGCAAAGTAGGAGCTAGCCAGGCAAGGAGAAATGAATGAGTGTATTGCAGACAGAGAAAACAGAATAACCATGAAAGCAACGTTCACTGAATGTTCAGCCTTAACGTCACAGAGGCACTAGGGAGCCGGGGACTGTGAGCACTAGAGATCTAATGTACTCAGCTCCAACAGACTGTGGCCATGCAAGAAGGGTGGGAGGAGGGGTGCTAATGCCTGTTCCAATTTTTCCAAAGAAACTGAAAACCTGGATTTTTATGAGAAATTCCCTGATTTTAAATGTTGGCTCAACTTTAAAAATATACTGCGTGTGCCAAATAAAACACACCTGTGGGTTTTAATGGGCCAATGGGTAGCCAATTTGAGAGCACTGGGTTAGAATGGATATAAAACATGAGGTAGGAAGCAGCTAGCAGTGAGCAAAGGTAGAGGCCCAAGGTTTGTTAAGGAGATTAACTGGCAATGAAAAGACATTGGAGGATTTTAAAAAAAACATCAGATTTATATTCAGGAGGACTATTCTGATTGTAGTTTGGAGAATCAATGGGAAGGGATCAGCAGTGTAATTAGGAAGACCAGTTTTAAAAAATGATCGTGATAACACAGGTGAGATATGTAGGGGCCTGGTCTCAGGTGGTAGCAGCGGGGGAAGGGTAGAAATGGCTTCACTCAAGAGAGACTCCAGATATAGAATCACAGGACTTGGTGTTTGGTGAAATGCAAAAATGTGAGGAATAACAGAACAATCAAGAATATGTCCAGGTTTCTGGCTTAGACAATGTAGTGTGTTTTAGCATCATTTAACAAGATAGAAAAAAAAAAGGAAAAGAAAAAGCAGCTTTGGGAAAAGTAGAGTTCCATTTTGACCATGTTGAAGTTAAGGGGCTGGAGACACATCCAGATGGAAATTCCTAGTGGGCAACTGGATTTCAATAAAAGAAATACGTCTTAAAAAATAGATTTTGGTCGGGCACGGTGACTCATGCCTGTAATCCCAGCACTTTGGGAGGCCGAGGTGGGTGGATCACTTGAGGTCAGGAGTTCAAGACCAGCCTGACAAACATGGTTAAATCCCATCTCTACTAAAAATAAAAAAATTAGCCAGGCATGGCGGCACATGCCTGTAATCCCAGCTATCTGGGAGGCTGAGGCACGAGAGTTACTTGAGCCCGGGAGGCAGAGGTTGTGGTGAGTCAAGATCACACCGTTGCACTCTGGTTTGGGCAACAGAGTGAGATTGTGTCTCAAAAAAACAAAACAAAACTAGATTTTGGAGTCATCAGCAGATTATAACAAAGCCATAAAGGAGGTTGCGATCCCCAAGGGAGAGAGTGCAAGGTGAGGCTAGAAAACAGCCCAGCACAGAGCTTACTTTAGGAGTGAATAGAGGTGAAGAAGTTGCAAGCAGATCAAAGAAAAGTCAGAAAAGAAGGAGGAAAACCAGTAGAGTGTGGTCTCATGGAACCCCAGGAAAGATTTTGTTTCTAGGAGCAAGTGGACTGCTGTGTCAAATATTGCAGGGATACCAAGTAAGATAAGGACTGAAAGGTACTCATGAAGTCAGTGATACGGAGATCCATGGTGATCCTAGTGGGCACGGAATCATGAGGCTCAGAAAGGGCAAGGGAAAGTGGCTCTATCTCTCTCCAAGTCACTTCTCAAATTGTGCAGGGTTTGCAGGAAAGCTGGGTGCTCTACTCCAATTCTACACAATTTCTCCAGAAAATAGAAGGAAACATTTCCCAACTCATTTTGTGAGCCAAACATTATTCTGATATCAAAATCAGACAAATGATTGTCTGATCAGTCAAGAAAACTACAGACCCATATCCCTCATGAACATAGATGAGAAAATCCTGATCAAATGCAGCAATATATAAAAGGGATAACAATACAACATTTTACAATACAAGTGAGGATTATACTAGGAATGCAATGCTTTTTCAGCATTGATAGTCAATGAATATAATTTACCATATTAAAAGACAGAAACATATTAACAGAAGAAAAAAATGATTATCTCGATAGATGCAGAAAATTTAACTTCTAAGCACAACAAAGGAAACCTCAAACCCAACCTTCCCAATGAATATCATGAACACCAAAGCAAAAATTCTAAATAAAACACTAACAAATAGAAAGCAGAAGCACATTAAAAATGTACTATACCATGACTAAATATATTATACTATGACTAGAGTCAATTTAGGAAATGTAAGGATGGTCCAAAATTAGGATATCTACTAATGCAGTTTACCATATTAATAGATCAAAGACTAAATATTGTCTTTCTTATAGATACTAAACAGGCATTTGAAGAAATTTATCTGTCAAAAAACAGAAAAAAATGGAAATACATTTAACACGAGAAGTAATTATGTATATAACTACTTATTCAAGAAATACTTGAGTACCTACTATGTGAGAGACACTATTCTGGGTGTTGCAATATAGCGCTAAACAAACAAACAAGAAATTCTTATCCTCACTGTCCTTGCCTTTTAAAGGCAATAATAAACAAACAAACAGTGTGTGCCTGGTGGTTATAAGTGTTAATAAAGGAGGTAAAAACATAAAATGTGCTACCGGTGATTGGAGGAAGGCTATTTTTTTATATGTTGTTTAGGGGTTACTGCTAAAGTGACATTTGAGAAGAAACTGAAGGAAATGACAGTGATAGCTTGATAGACAGTTAAATCTATCATATCAACTGACTAGCAGGATGCTTAACAGAAAATTTCTAGAAACATTCCCCAAAAGGGTAAGAACAGAATCAATATTCCACTATTTTCACTGTTATCTAACTTTATTCTGGAGGAAGTAGCCGATGCCACTGTAAAAGAGTGAAATATGAGAGCAAAAATGAAACGATAGTAGATAAATTAGAAGATAATGTTGAAAAAGTCTTCCAAAGTGCAGCAATAAAGCAAAGAAATGAAAAATAAGAAAGAAAAATAACCAAATTAAAAGATACATCAAAGCAATCCTACACCCAAATTATAAGAGTTCCAGAAAAAAGAACAGAAAAGAAATGTAGGTGCAGAAATTATCAAAGAAATAATTCTAGAAAAACTTACCTAGAATTGAAAGGCATGTGTTTCCATATTGAAAAGTCTTGTTGAGTGACTAGCACATAGACAAAAATAAATTTACACCAAGTTATATTATTGTATTTTGGAGCTCCTGAGAATTAGAGAATATCCTTAGTTTCTAGAAATTAAAAAAACAGATTACTACAAACCAAGGCTCAATAAAAAGACTAACATCAGATTTCTCAAGAGCAACACTGAAATTTAGGAAAACATTGAAAAATGCCTTCATAATTTTGAAGAACAATAATTTTCAACCAAGAATTCTATATCTATCCAGACTATCAATTAAGTGAAGATAATAATTAAGATATTTCTCACATGCAAGATCTCAAAACCTTTACCTCCCCTGTGTTCTTTCTCAGGAAGTACTAGGAGGTGCTCTAAAAAGGGAAAGTAAACTAAGGAAAGCATACCATGGCAAATACTGTTACTTTTCTCTCAATACCTTCCTTTCTTTCACGTAATAATAGACTTCACTATGTCTAAACAGAGCATCTGGCCATGCTAATAAAGATGACACTTCCCAGGCTTCCTTGCAGCTAGATGCAGCGTGTGACTAGGTTCTTTGTCAATGAGATATGATCATGGAAATGAAGTGAGCTATGTTCTAAATATTGAGCTTAAAGGGATATGCCCTCCATGTCCTCTCTTTCTCTCTATACTAAGCTAAAGTACAAACAAGTCAGTGAGACATTTTGAATTATACGTGTCAGAGCAACAGCCTTGAGATGGAACAGTAAAATAGACCACCTACCAGTCCTGAGTTGCTTATGCTCAGACTACTATGTAAGAGAGAAATAAACTTCTATCTTGTTTATTTGACTGTTATTTTAGTTATCAATTATAGAAGTCTAATTGTATTCCAACAAATACTCACTGGATCAAGAAATAGGGAATCCAACAAAAGAGAAAGTCAAAGGAAATTCCCAGGATGCTTCTGCAGGCATATACGAGGATTATACCTGTGCACCAAGCCTGGAAAGTAACCAGTAAATTGTGAAGCCGGTTAGAAGGCTCCAAGAGAGCAATGTCTTCAAGAAGATGAAATTGATGAAATACTTGATACATTTGAACAGGCTGAGAAGCACAGGGGTAAATTAGCTATAGGTACATAGAAAACTAAACAAAGAAAAAAACTAAAAGGCAATTAATAACTATTGAAAAACAAAACAAAAATTATGTATAAAAGTAAACTAGGTCATAATGTGTTATATGGTTAAACTATGAATGCATAATATATAATGATGTTAATTTTGGATATTGATCTAAGGAAAATTGTAATTGTATTGGAAGGGTACTGAAGCCAAAAGTGTATTTGTGTGTTGTGGTAGAGTTGGAGTAAAAAGAAAGCTAATTTCTCACTTTCCATTATAAGAATTTAATAAGTAATTCCTAAGTAGAAATTCAAGATGGAAGTATAAACTATCATTTAAATATGTGAAAGTAAATACCAAAAGAAATGACTTTACCAAAAGAATCAAAAGTTGTTGCTTCTAGGGACTAGGAGATGAGATAAGAAGAGGACCAGGGAAGTTCTCTTTCTTATAATAAATCTTATAGTTAATTCCTTCTTTAAATTGTTGGTACCTGTATCTTTGACTTTTAGAAAGAAAAGCCTTCAAATTATATTTATGGATGAAGTAAACCTGACAACCTTTAAATAAAAATAAGCAAACCATTTTCACTTATGAATACCCAAAGAAAGTGTTGATCCCAGAATTTGTAAGGATAATTCAATATTTTTAAATCTTTGATATAATTCTTCATTTTAATAGATTAAAAGATGAAATTCTACATAGATGCTGAAAAATAAAATTAAACATCTTCTGTAAAATGCTTAAGAAAATAAGAATAAATGAGTATTTTCTTTATATGAGAGCATACATCTATCACACCTAAAAATCAAGTATCCTCCTAAGTACAAAAATATGAAAAGGAATCCTATTAATCTCAGAACAGGACAAGGATGTTCACTATCCAGGAACCAGAAAATGTTATTAAAGAAGAAAGAGAAATCAGACATAAAATTAGAAAGATAGAGATCAATTATCATTACCTGTAAATGACATGATTGTATATGTCAAGGGTTGGCAGACATTTACTTTAAATGTCCAAATAGTAAAGATTGTAGACTTGATGGGCTGCCTATGGTTGCTGTCACATATTTTTCTTCTTCTTCTTCTTTTTTTTAACCATCGTTTTAAAATGTAAAAACCAGTCTTAGTTCTTGGCTGTGTAAAAACATGCCATCGCTGGATTTGACCCATAAGCCATAGTTTACAGTTCCCTGGTATATCCGGAAAAAAAATCAAATAAAAAATTACAAAACTCAAACAGAATTCAATAAATCCCATTTATACATGTGGAAATCAAACAGCACTCACATCTACAAAAATAGCTGGTTAGAAGATATAAAGAAAGAAAAGATCCCACTTAAAATGGCAACAAAAAATAAAATTCCTAAGAATAAACTTAAGAAATATGCAAGACCTATAATTTAAAATGTTAATGGTACAGAAGGACACAAAAGAAGGATTAACAATGCAAAGAAACATCATGTTCTTAGATTCTCAACATCATAAAGCTGTCAAAGATAGTTAATCTATAAATTTAATGTGAGCCCAATAAAAATACCAAAAGGGTATTTTTTGGGAACTAAACTAGCTAGTTCTAAATTTCATGTGGAAAAATTACCAAGAATAGTCAGGAAAATTTTGGAAAAATTAAAGTAACAAGGAAAGTTAAAACTACCATGTATAAAAGCCTATTATAAGTCCTCAATAATAAAAACAATGTGAGTAGAAAGACCACTAAAATCAAATAAAAAATTCACAAATAGATTTAAGTATATGTGAGAATTTTGCACATTCAATAAATAATGTTGGTTCAACTGGATATCCATATGAAGAAACAATAAAGGTGATCCCTACTTTACAACTAGTGCTGAAGTGGATTGTGATAGACAAAAGATTTAAATGAAATCATAAAATCACTAGAAAACATGAGAAGAGTTTATAACTTCATGTGAGAGAAAGTATGGCACAAAACTCCAACACATTAAAAAAAGAATAATGAATTTTAACTTATTAAAACCTTTTACAACTTCTGGAAAGCAAAAATAATAATAATAATTCCTCAATAAGACTTTATTGATAAAGAACTGGGAAAAATATTTATAATTCATACGACAGGAAAATGCTACATTCCTTAACATATAGAGGACTAAAAATAAATAAGAGAAGAGCCACAATCCAATAGAAAAATGAACAAAGAACAGGAATAGTTCACAAAAAAGAAACCCACATAGCTCCTGAACATTTGAAAAGATGTCAACCTCATTAAAACAAAGGCAAATTAAAGCTACAATGAAACGTCATTTTTTTCACCTACAAAGTTGGTAAGGATTGCCTTTAAAGTTCGATAACCTACTCTACTAATAATAATGTGGGCCGGGCATGGCGGCTCACGCCTGTAATCCCAGCACTTTGAGAGGCCGAGGCAGGTGGATCACCTAAGGTCAGGAGTTCGAGACCAGCTTGGTCAACATGGGGAAACCCCGTCTCTACTAAAAATACAAAAAATTAGCTGGGTATGGTGGTGGGCGCCTGTAATCCCAGCTACTCAGGAGGCCCAGGCAGGAGAATCCCTTGAGACCCAGGAGGCAGAGGTTGCAGTGAGCCGAGATCACGCCATTACACTCCAGCCTGAACAACAAGAGTTAACCCTGTCTCAAAAAAAAAAAAAGAAAGTGTGAAAGCATTCACATACTGTTGATGGGAGTATAAATTGATGCATCTTCTATGCAGGGACATTGCTAAACCATCAAAATTACAAATTCACATATCCTTTGAGTCAATAGTTTCATTTCTAGGCATCTATCCTGCAAATATGCTTGCACATATTAAAAATCACTATTTACAGAAACATTAATTAATGTTTTATTTTGAGACAGGGTCTCACTTTGTCACCCAGGCTGGAGTGCAGTGGTGCGATCTCGGCTCACTGCAGTCTCAACCTCCTAGACTCAAGCCATCCTCCCACCTCAGCCCCCCAAGTAGCTGGTACTGCAGGCACCCACCACCACATCCAGCTAAGTTTTGTATTTTTTGTGGAGATGGGGTTTTGCCATGTTTCCCACGCTGTTCTCATACTCCTGAGCTCAAATGATCTGCCCGCCTCAGCTTCCCAAAGTGCTGGGCTTACAGGTGTGAGCTGCCATGCTCCACTTAATTAAATCTTGATATAGCCATACAATGGAATAGTATGCATGGTCTATTAAAAACTGTATAGCAGCTTTTCGTCATGATTCAGAAAAATTGCTAAGATAAATAAAAAAGACAAGGTACAGAACAATGTATATAATATGCTACCACTTGTATAAAATATATTGTGTATAAATGCATGGGGGATGTGTGTGTGTGTATCAAGCAGCTGGTAACTCTGGTTGCCTCTGAAGAAAGAAGCCAGGTAGATGGAGAAGAGGGATGGAAGGGAGACTTTCTTTTCACTAAATATCTATTTTTTGTACCATAGACATGTAGAACCTATTTTTTAAAGTAATAGAAAATATCAAAACAGTGAGGAAGAAAAACACATAATCTCGCCACCAAAGATAACATTTTGGTATGATTCTTTTCCAGTAATTATTATTTATTTTTAATTATTTTTATTTATTTTTTTTATTTTATGTTCACTTTGCAGGAGTTGTAAAAAGTTTTTTTTCTACACATGTAATTTTTTAGCAGGTGTGTTAAGTTCATACCACGGACTAGGTGCTATGGTTCATGCCTGTAATCCCAGCACTTTGGGAGGCCAGGATGGGGGGATTGCTTGAGTCCAGGAGTTTGAGAGCAGCCTGGGCAAGGTGGCGAAACCCCGTCTCTACTAAAAATACAAAAATTAGCCAGGTGTGGTGGTGTGCGCCTGTAGTCCCAGCTACCGTGGGGCAGGGGTTGGGGGTGGGTGGGGATGCTGAGGCAGGAGGATCACCTAAGCTTTGGGTGGTCGAGGCTGCAGTGAGCTGTGATCGTGTGACTGTACTCCAGCTTGGTCAACAGAGTGAGACCCTGTCAAAAAAAAAAAAAAAAAAAGAAAGAAAAGATCAAACCATGTATGCATGTATTGTTTTGTATGTTCATCATTTCCTTTAATATCATATCATGAACAACTGGAATTATGTTGATACTTGTATTTCATTTTACATTATGTAGGCAGCACCTTCTCAGGAAGGAATGCTTTCGTAGGCAACACAAGCCATTACAAGCTTCTGACTCAAGCTCATGGAAGAAGGGAGCTGGAGACTCTCAGGAGCCCTTCTTGTGAAGTGTAGTACCTGATAGGAAGAGAGAAATAGAGGTGACTAGATATTCTGTAGTAGAAGTTGCCAAATGGTGGAGCGGGAGGAAGACATTAATAATCACCCTGAGGTTGGGTGTAGGAAGCTTCCAAGACCCTGAGGGCGGGGGTTGGGGGAGGGGAGGGGACAGGCAAGGGGCCTCAGGGGGCCTCAGGGGGCTTAAACCAGAGCCAAGGCTACTGAGCACACACCCCAATTTTTCTACTTATAACCCAAGGAATACATTTAACAGACTCTTTGAGCACCTACCATGACGCTGCTGGACGAGGCACTAGGAATCAACAATGAATAAGATACAGGCTCTTCTTTCAATGGGCTCTGCTGGTAGAACTCACTAGTTGCAGTTAAAAAGGAGTGTGGTGAAGGCTCCATGAAAGAGTGCACAGGGTGCAAGGTGGAGCTGCAAGGCCTGAGTGCCTGAGCATCCAAGAGGCTGCAGCCTCCTGAGACCTGGAGACTGAGCTTGTCTCTGCAGTGTTCTGTACTGTGTGCCGTGGAAATGGCAGTGGGGTGGGGTGATGCCTTCCATTTCTGGATATTTGATCCACACCTTGAAAAATGACTGCACCATGTGTCTTTGGGATTTCCTGAAAGCAGAGTTTGAGACAAATATTTGTTTGAAAACATGATTCTGGGGAGCAGAGAAGAAGGGAACATTTATACAAGAATGCTTTATTTAGTTGGCCACTAGTAAGGGCAAAGGATGCTAGATCCCATGGGATTCCTCTGAGGAGCTTATGAAATGCATGTTGACCCACGGTCCTGAGAACACAGGATGAAGAACCCAAGATGAAGCTAAGGGATACAATCTCTTGTATCCCCTAGCTCAAGGGGGGCCCCACCAGTTGTGCTTGTGTGAATAGATTCCCCAGGAAGCCCAGGCACCAGAATGGGAAACAGAGGCACAGGTCAACTGCGCGAGGTGCTGTAATGGGAACCTGAACAAGGCTGCGCGAAGCCTGTGCAGATGGTCGCCACACAGCGGCTGGATGAAGAGGGAGGGCCAGGGGGATTGGAAATGGCACACGAGTGTTCCATCAACTGTAGAAAGGCAGCAGGGGCAAAGGCCCTGAGATGGGAAGCGCATCTTAACACTGGGTTTGCCCAAGCATTGTTGGAGGGTCGTGGTGCATCTAGAGGCTGGGGTAGACTTGAGCTGGGTACACACTGCAATGAGTCCTGAATCCAGGTTAGACTGTAGTAGAAATTATGTATGTCCTTGTGGTGGAAATGAGAATAAAACAGTCCCCACCTCAGGGCTGCCATGTAAGTTGTCTGGCATAACAGAGTTCGTGTTGGTTTCCTCTCCTGATACACCATGTGGAGGATTTCACCATCCCTAACAGACATATAGACGGGAAATGTCAGGGAGAGACAAAAAAATTCAATTTATTTGGCTTTTCCCCAACTCTAATTCTTTCTAGGGTGCAAATGGTGCACTTTTAAACTTTGCGACGCATATTTAACTCAGGGCTTGGATTATAGTAAATGTTTAAAGGGGAACTAACGTTTTACTCAGAGTCTCTTACGTACCAAGGACTGTGCTAAGTACTGTCTTCATGTTATTTCATTTAATAGTCCCGATGATTCTGTGACATATGGGCAGTGTTCTTTTCTCCATCCATATAGGTAAGGAAAGCAGGATTCAGACACACTGAATAGTGTATCTGGGATCACACAACTAGTATGACGGACACAGAATTTAAACCCAGATCTCTCTGATGCCAAAGCCCACATATGCTCTCTCCCCTCCCCATGTTGCTTGCTACATTAGCTTCTGAGGGCTGATGCAACACATTGCCACAAACTGGGTAGCTTCAGAAAACAGAAATTGATTATTTCACTGTTCTGGAGGCAAGAAGAGCAAAATCAAGGTGTCCGCAGGGCTGTGCTCTCTCTTTGAAACCTGTAGGGGTGAGTCCTTCGTTGCCTCTTCCTAGCTCTGGGGGTGGCCAGTATTCTTTGGCATTTGTTGCCCTGCAATTGCAGAAACTTTACTCTGTCTCCATCATCACACTGCATTCTCCCCTTGTTTATCAATGCCTCTGTCTCTCTTTTCCTCTTCCTGCAAGGATACCAGTCATACAGGATTAAGGGCCCATCCTACTGTAGTGTGGCCTTATCTTAAGTAATTACATTTGCAACACCCCTCATTTCTAAATAAGGTAACATTATGAGGTACCGGGGGTTAGGACTTCAACATAACTTTTTGGGACATGCAATTCAACCCGTAACACTTGCTTCATATACATTTGATGAGTGGATTAATAGGTGAATGAATAAATGAATAGGAATAGAGGAGCTTGATGAGAAATAGGAAGTGTGGTTAATAATTCCCCTCTCTGGTATAGAGCTCTAATTTACCTGCTTTTCATATCCATCATTTTCACTCATTCTCAGTGGGAATTGCTGAAAAGTGAATTATTTCCACATTTATCTGGTGGAATAAGTTAACCTTCTCCACGCTCTCTAGTTACACATTTTTAACCATACCCAAGATCATGTATCTCCATTCACCTACACTTTACTGCAACCATGTGAAGTATGAAACAGTATTATCCCCATTTCATGGATGGGGAAACTGAGATATAGAAGATTACGTGCAAGCCCTGTTAATAAGTGACAAAACCAGGACTGCAGCCTGGAACTTTGGCCCTCACAGGCATTTTTCTTCTCGTAAAAAAATTACTCATTTTTTCATTGCACTTACAATATATAAACATGTGTTCACCATAAAAAAGTTTTTAATAATACAGAACTAAATAAAGCAAAATGTTACAGAGCCTTTTTGCCACCCCCAACCCACTCCCAGGACTAATTCCCAGCTGAGAAGTCATCATACTTGCAGGCTTCTCCTTCCTGGATTGTTTTTCTCTACATTTACTGTCAAATACGTATATGTACGCCTATTTTTAGAGCTTGTTTTTTATTTACCTAAAGGGGATCACACTCCTTGTGCTGTTCTAGTACTGACGTTTTCCACTTAACAACACCCTGGAGATTTTTTTCATGTGTCAGCAAAGCTGATCTTCACTCTGTGTGCACCAGTACGTCAGCGGGGCCAGGTTCTGCTCTGCTGCTCAGGTGTCTGTTCTGACTGGTCACGCTCAAGCAGGAGCTGCAGGCTTTTGGGTTGTTTTTGTTTTTGACACAGGGTCTTACTCTGTCACCCAGGTTAGAGTGCAGTGGCACAATCATGGCTTACTGCAGCCTCGATCTCCTGTGCTCAGATGATACTCCCACCTCAGCCTCCTGAGTAGCTGCAACTACAGGCACGCACCACCATACCTGGCTCATTTTTTGTAGAGATGGAGTCTTGCTTTGTTGCCCGGGCTGGTCTTGAACCCCTGGGCTCAAGCGATCCTCCTTGCCTTGGCCTCCCAAGTACTGGAATTAAAGGTGTGAGCCACCACACCTGGCTGGTTGCAGATTTTGAATATCACCCTGCATGCCAATACCTACAGGTGTGTCTCACTTCATTTACATCACTGCGTCGTGTTCTTGAGCATGGAGCTACCATTTTTATGTAATCATCTACTATTAGTGCAGATTCAGGTTTTTCTGGTTTTTCAGTATTTTTTAGCAAGGTAGCCCTCAACATGCTATACCTGCCTCTCTGTGAACCTGTGTGAGAATGCAAAATACTCTTTCTATCACTGCTTATATAATAGAGACACCTGTGAGCTCTTCTTGCCCTACAGTAGGACCCTTGAAGAAGGGCCAGGTATCTGGGCCTCAACACCTCTAAGAATCTAATTCATTGCAAGAACATTAGCTAGGACAGAGGCTCACCACACTAGCTGCCATTAGGATCATCTGGGGAGATTCTGAAGCAACATCTATGCCTGGGTCTCCAGAAGATCTCATTTAACTCAATCAAGGTTAGTTCCAGGCGTCAGGATGATTCCGTCATCCAAGCTGGAATGCAGTGGTGCAATTATAGCTCACTGCAGCCTCGAACTCCTGGGCTCAAGCGATCCTCCCACCTCAGCCTCCTTAGTAGCTGGGACTACAGGTGTGTACCACCATGCTCAGCTAATTTTTTAAAAAATTTTTTGTAGGGGCAGGGTCTTACTATGTTGTCCAGGCTGGTCTTGAACTCCTGGCTTCAAGCAATCCTCCCACCTTGGCCTCCCGAGTAGCTGGGACTAGAGGTGGGCGGCACTACACCCATGATTTTTTTAAACTGCTATATGTACTTCAAATGCACACTTAAGGTTAAGAACCAATGCCAAAGAACCTCTAAGACTTTTATAAAGGGCCTTCCAAAAGATTTGAAAACTGAAGAGGAAAAAATATTAACAAAAGAGAGGGAGAAAGGAAAAATAAAAGAGGACAGAACTATTTCTTTCACCCCACAAATGCTGAGACCAGCCCCAGCTCCAGCCCTGTAAGTACCCACAAGTTGGGCTGTTTCTTTCTCCAGGAGCTGCATCCCCACCTGTGGCTCTCTTGCAAATCCATTCCCCCAAACAAGGCCCCAGCTCTAACCCAGTGGTTTCCAGCCTCTGAGGATAAGGATTCCTAACATCATGGTGACTTTCAGGGCAGTGAAACTCTTCTGAATGAGACTGTAATGGTGGGTACATAACATTATGCATTAGGCAAAGCCTGTAGGACTGTACAACACAAAGAGTGAACTCTAATGCAAACTGTGGACCTGTGGACTCTAGTTGATAATAATGCATGGATATTGGTTCATCATTTGTAACAAGTGCATCACACCAATGCCAGATGTTAATAATAGGGGAAACTGAGGCAAGTGACTGGGAGTATAAGGGAACTCTTTGTATTCTCTGCTCAATTTTTCTGTAAGTGTAGCATTGCTCTAAAAAATAAAATCTATTAATTAAAAAAAAAGACCTTCTTACACACAGATATAAGTCTTCCCTCTCTATCTCCCCTGCCCCTTCCCAGGAGAGAAGCTAACATTTTAAGATCTTTTGATTGAGAAATTAAAGGATGAGCAAGACCCTGTAAATGCCTAAAAGCTTTTTTAAAATAAATAAGTAAATAAATCAATAGTTTATTCATCCCCATGGCATCAGCACACATCGAAGACAATGTTGCTCCATCTATATTCAAGTCCTCTTTTTTCTTCAAACTACACGCAGTGCCTGCCATGCTTACTTCTCCAGGTCCTCCATGGCCATCTAAGGGTTAAGGACCGCCGTGTGTGTGTGTGTGTGTGTGTGTGTGTGTGTGTGTGTGCGCGCGCGCCCCGGCACGCACGCGTTCTCCCTCACTTCACGTTTCCGGGCCCAAGACTCCTTTTGCAGCAGAGGTTAATCTGATTAGAGTTGAGGTGCTAATAACTGAAATGAATGCCATTAAACACTACCTGATAAAATCTGCATTTAAACCTGAGCTCCCAAAGGGCCAGAGGCTGTAGTGTCAAGCATCTGGGTAGGGCAGAAGGAGTGAGACTAGTGGCGAGGGGGTCCTTTCCGGGTCCTTGGGTAGCCTCCTGCTGTCTATGTAATAATCCCTTTCATTGGCACAGAATTTTATAGTTTGTAACGCAATTTAATAAGGACTTTTTGAGTGCATCTAAGCCTCAGATACAGTGCTCAGTGCTTTATACAAATCATCTCATTTGATTTTCATAACAATTCAGTAAAAGTATTGCTGTCTCCATTTTGCAGAGGAGGCACTGGAGGTTGGGTGAGCCAAGAAACTTGCCAGTATGCAATACAAGGGAAATCCAAACCTAGTTTGAATCCCGCTTCAATCCCTTCCCTTTCTCATCTACTTCTCCCTAACTATGTATTAGTGGGGGTTAGATGTGGTAGAATTTCTGTCACTCCTGGGTGACAGCAATGGACAGGACCCTGGGGTGCATGCAGCCTTCCCCTCGGCAGACCCCACTTTCCTCCCCTCCCCACCTCCCTGCTAGTCCTCCCTCTCCTCCTGACCCTGCATAGCTGAAGTTATCAATCCAGCCTGAAGAGCACTCCGTCTTTCCTGACCTGACTGTGCCTTTAAGCCAGCTTTGATATAAGCAGGTTCGGTCCTCATGGGTCTGTACCTGGAGCCACAGTTGGCCCAGGTGTTGGAGCATCATGCTAAAGACACCAGGACCATGGGCGTCATTCACTATTTCCTGTGCACTCATCGAGTGCCTGAAAAAGTACTGCAGCTGGGACACCAACTATGACCGAGATGCGCTCCCTGCCCTTGGAAAGCCCCCAGTCCCATGGAGGAGTAAGAAACCCATGGAGGAGTAAGAAAGAGAGGTGAGGGCGGGCGCGGTGGCTCACTCCTATATTCCCAGAACTGTGGGAGGCCAAGGCGTGCAGATCACCTGAGGTCGGGAGTTGGAGACCAGTCTTAACAACATGGAGAAACCCTATCTCTAATAAAAATACAAAATTAGCCGGGTGTGGTGGCTCATGCCTGTAATCCCAGCTACTCAGGAGGCTGAGGCAGGAGAATCGCTTGAACCCAGGAGGTGGAGGTTGCAGTGAGCTGAGATCGCACCATTGCACTCCAGCCTGGGTGACAGAGCAAAACTCTGTCTCAAAAAAGAAAAGAGAAAGAGAGGGGAGAACTGGGGTTAGAGGTTGGGCAGGCCATTTATTCTGGAAAAACCACACAAGGAATTCTGGTGTTCCCTCCCCTTAACGAAAAGCAGTTTCACAGAGCATATTCCAGTCTGAAGGTCCCTCTCACCCCTCCCTTTCCACAGATGTGGCCATTAGGCTTAAGAAGACAGATAAAAGCATGCACATGAATGATTTCAAACCCATGTCCTCCTTGTCTGTTCCTCTATTTGACCCATATATACTGTGTGCCCGCCTTGTGCCTGGCACTATTGTACTCTCTGGAGAGCACAGGAGGGAAACAAGGAGAAGACGCTTGCCTTGAAGGAGCTCACCTTCCAGTTGGGTCCCCCGGCCACAAACTGTTAAATAAGTAGACATAGTATAATCACAGTGACATTTAGTGCTGGGAAGGAAAGAAAAGCAGTGTCAGGGAAAGGTAAGAAAGTATCGCGAGAGAAAAACAATTTCATGTAGAGCCAGGGCCTCACAGGTGCGCCAGCGACGTCAATTCCACCCGAAAAGCACAGCCCTGCCGCTGAAAAATAAGTTAACTTGTGCATGCAGATCACAGAAGTCATGACAGTGTCACACACAGTATGACCAGGCAGCGATCTGGGACTCGGGTGCCTGTGTGGCGCATTGCTTAAGAATTTGAAATCCGGCCGGATGCGGTGGCTCACACTTGTAATCCCAGCACTTTGGGAGGCTGAGGCGGGTGGATCACGAGGTCAAGAGATCAAGACTATCCTGGCCAACATGGTGAAACCCCGTCTCTACTAAAAATACAAAAATTAGCTGGGCGTGGTGGCGGGCGCCTGTAATTCCAGCTACTCGGGAGGCTGAGGCAGGAGAATCGCTTGAAGCCGGGAGGAAGAGGTTGCAGTGAGCCGAGATTGTGGCACTGCATTCCAGCCTGGGGGACAGAGTGAGACTCCATCTTGGAAAAAAAAAAAAAAAAAAAAAATTCTGAAATCAGCCCAGGTCCAAATCCAGCTTTTACCATTTGCTAGCTGTGTGACTAGGGGACAGTTACATGTTCTTTTCAATTCTGTTTCTTCACTTGAAAAATGGGGAGAGTAATTATCTATCTTAAAGATTGCTGTGACGTTTAAAAATAGATCATATTCGTGTAGCACAGTATCTGGTACTCAGTATTCAATAAGTAGTAAATACAATTTTTAATTTTTGTTACTAAAGGCTGAGATGGTCTAAAAAGTTTTCTTATTTTGTTATTAATAGAAAGCATAATGACTTGAATTTGTAATGCTTTCTTTTTTAAAGTAGTTTTACATATGTTATCTTAATCCTCATGGCAGATCTGAGAGTTGAGTATTATTTAGGGACAGTTTCCTAGGAGCAATATTATTCATTTCTCACATAGGAAAATGGACACTAAGTGATGTTTTGATCATGCTCCCCTTTGCTTTTGACCCATTAGTGTCTTCTTGTTGCTCCCAAGAAAATGCCCAGAGTCCCTAACACGACTGCCCAGTCCTGCATGGTGGGGGTCGAGCCTTTCCCAGCCCCATCCCACACCACCCTTCTCCTCCGATCTGCGTCCTCCCTGCACTGGGCTTCCAGTGTCTGTTCAGCGCTGTGCTTGCTGTCCCCATGAGGCCTCTACCCAGGCTGACCCCTCCTCCAAACCCTGCAGTCCTCTGCCCCAGCACCTGGCTACTTACCCCCACTCCTCCTTGGTACTCACCACCCTACCCTCACACCTCCATCTAGATCAGGTTTCCACGTAAACACTGTATCAATTGGGAGTTACATTCATCTCTGAGCAATTAAGATTCCTTTCCCAATGGTGGCTTAACCAAAATGGGTAGGGGCACCAGGCGGCAGTGGGGGAGTTCCTTTCTCTCATGAGGCTAGCAGCCCAGAGGCAGGCAGCAGAGGCAGGCCCACCCCTTGCCCTGTGCAGAGGCCTCCTCCTCAGGCTCACCTTCCTGGGGCCCTGGACAGCATTGCACTCACTCCCTGTTAGAGAGCTTCCCCAGGAGTCCCGCTCCAGAAATTTTACTCTTAAAAAAAAAAAATTAGCCAGGCATGGTAGCGCAGGCCTGTAGTCCCAGCCACTAGGGAGGCTGAGGCGGGAGGATTGCTCGAGCATGGGGAGGCTGAGGCTGTAGTGAGCCATGATCATGTCACTGCACTCCAGCCCGAGTGACAGAGGGAGACCCTGTCTCAAAGAAAAAGAAAAAGAAAAGAATTTTACTATAGCTTATTCACCTCAAATGAGCTAAACAGCTGCTCCAGGGGAAGCTAAGAAATGTAACATTCTAGCTGGACCCATTTTTCTCCCTAACCAAATAGAGATCCAATGAGGAAAGAAGAGAGGAGACTGGATATTGAGGAAGCAACCGGCAGCCTCTGCCGCATAGACTTTCATGGCGCTGTTCCCTCTCCTTCATAACACTTCCCCCAGCTCACAGTTACACATTCGTTAGATTCAGTGTTTGTGTGTTTTATTAATATCTGCCTTCCAGCTAGACCATAAACTCCATAACAGCAGAGGCTGTGTCTGGTTTTGTTCACTACTGAATTGCCGACGCCTAGCACACACCTGATACATAGTCACACATGTAGTCAGGTGTGTGCTAGGAATGAATGAATAGTTAAAGAGCAAGCATGAAGCTATATGGAGGCACAGCTATGGAGCTAGCTTCCTACTAGCTTATCCCATCTAGTCACTCTGTAGTGATGAGGATAAGGTGATAACTGAATTCCTACATATTCAGGGATCTGCAGACAAGTGGAGAGAAGCAACAGGTGAATTATGGCTTCCCTAGGAGCCGCCTACAGAGACAGATCACTGGGTGGTGCGGAGCATCATACGCTGAAGCAGGAAATCGACTCCTCCCCACTCAGTCCTGACAGGCTCAGTAGCTGTAGGTCCACCGTGTGGCACTGAGTACCTAACCTAAGAGGCCATGACTTCCTGACCTTGTTTACCTCATTAACACCCAAGGCGTGACCTGAAAGTGACAGGCTCATTTCCCTGTGAAGAACTCATTATCTAGAAGCCTCTGGCATCCTGGAATCCATAGTAGAAAATGTCCAACTAGTAAGTGTCCAAAACCACACCTTTCATGAACATCAGCTATGGAAAGTGAGTCACAGAATGTTTGTCTCATGAGAAACCATAGCAATGACCTTGCCAACCCCTTCATCTTCCATCCCGGGACACTGAGGCTCGGAAGATGAGGGGCTTCCCCTGAGGCACATGGTAAGTCAGGGGCAGAGGGAGGCCTGGAAGCCAGGACCCCACTCTTCCTACTAAACTACTTGAATGGGAGCGAGTCTGAGAGCAGAAAGCAGAGGGCCCACAGTGAGAGCTGGGAGTCCTTTCCCACTTCTCTCCCCTCGTCTCTGTTCAGCAACAGAGCAGATTTTCCAAGCAGTCAGTACCCATTGAATTGTAAGCAGTGGCTTCATGAGTGCTCCTGCTCTCAGGAAATTTAGATTATTAGAGGGCACTGGATGCACAGCTGAAACAAATGACCCCCAAATGGAGGTGCTAACCGGAGCTTTGCCCCGAGAGAATGACCCGGTGCCTCCTCCATCCTGCAACTTGCCCGTGCCGTCACTGGATGCAGTGGAGGCCTGGATAGTGTGCATCAAAGGATTGCTGTTTAGGCTACATCTAGGTCAGTGTTTTCATCCAAAATTACAAGTTTGGGTTCCTGGCATAACTCTTTACTTATTCATATTATTGTTGTTGTTCAATATATGTTTCTTATACATCAGTATTTGTTGATTGACTGCCTAAATGAATTAACAATACATACATAGTAACAACCGGTTGAGGAATGTGTTGTAAACAACTTCAATCAAGATTGCCTTAATTATTATTTATTTAGTAGGTATTATGTTCTAGGTCCATTACATAAATTACTTTTAATCTTTACAACAAATATGCAAAAAAGATATTTAAAAAGAAGATCATTTGCCCAAAGGCATACAGCTTTATAGGTAATGGAGACGGGATCTGAACTCAGTTCTGGCTGTTGCCAAAGACTGTTCTTCCACCACTGTGCTTCCTTCTAACTTTTCAGGATATGCTTGTCCACACAAACGTGGGTCAGCTCTGTTCTTCCTACCATGGGTGTCAAATGAAATTAATTTTTGCCATCAGCCTAGCTTACAGTTTTCCATTTTCTGGACCAGTAGGCAAGCAATTATTTGCAAGAATATAGAACACTCAGTAGGGGTGGGGGCAGAGGGTGAGAAGAAGCCTCCCTTTTGCAGATAGACAGGAAGCAGGCAGTGGGCATTCAGTATATTTTTACCAGGTAGTATCCTTAGAGTGGAAGAACTACTTAAAAGAAACAGGCCAAGATAAAAGGGATTTCTCATCCCCTTTGCAGATGATGTTCTCTTAGCACTCCCTAACACAATGAACGGAGGCCAGTCTTTCCATCTTTCATGTCACAGATTGTTCACGCTTTGCCTCTCTGGTAAAACGGGTCCCGCGAGGTTGAATCTCCTATAAGGGCTCTCACACCATCTTATACTCCCTGAATCACTGGAGGGGACACAGATTGAGCTAGCATGGAACAAAGGATGCACAGAGGAGGAGAAGGTGAGGAAAGGGGGGAGGAAAAGGGAGGGGTGCAAGATTCCACTCGGAACCTAATGCGTGGTTATCCATCAGCCTCTGTCGTTCCTGACTCTGGGTTGTTTACAAAATCCTCACCCTAGTATGCACTGGGCTGCCTCAAACAGCCCTTGCTCCTTCCTTTAAGGAGGCATTGCTTTTGTTATAGCAAAATCCAAAAGCCTTAACTTACCACCAGGAAGGACACAGCCAAAAGCTGGCCTGGGGAAGATGGGACGAACTCACAGGTAAATTAAACACCCACCCAGTGTGGATGCTTTCTCTGAATACTCCCAAAGACATTCTCCCCTCCCCTATGCCCACCCCACACTCTTCATGTGAGTGAATCTATCATAAGCATGGGGTGGGGGAAATGTGAGTGCTCAGAGCCTTGTGAGGTGAGTGCCAGCAATTCTAAACAGGAACGGGGAAGGACTGTGGTAGGCAAGCCATGAAGCCTCTAAGTCACTTAACTGTGATCTGTATATCCCGGCAAAACCTAGGCCCCATTAGGGAATCTTTTAGGGAAAAGGATACTCCTGTCATCCCACGTGCTCATTCATGAGTGAGGGCAGATGCGGGGAGCCGCACTGGACAGCAACTAGGATGGAGAGCCGTGTAGTGCAGCATGGTGCCCTCCCGTAAATTCCACCTGCGCACTCCAAGGTTCCAGGGCACACGTAAACCGTCTGCCCAGCCCTGAGACACCATCTCACCTGTTCTGTGTATATGCAAGTCCCACTCTCCTCTGTCCTCAGCACTGGCCTCTAGTCCATTCTCCATCCCCATTCTACCTCTCACAAAATAAGTGTGTGCTCAGGGAATGCAAATGCATTGAAGAAACCTTGAAGAACGGAGCTGAAGGTAGGTCTGCTGCCTACCTGCACCAAGAAAACCAAACAACTCTTAAATATTACTAAGGCCGTGACCCCTGATTAGGGATGCAAATGCATCTCTATTGACCAAGATTATAAATCAATGTTTAAGAAATTAGATCATCTGGCAGATGTATATTTAGAGGAACTGTGTTGTAGACCCTTTTGCACAGTGTGACCCCATCTCCCCTAGTACATCTTGACCATGGGTAGCCATGGGTGTGGGGCACCGGGAGCTCCTGGCGAAGGCAGTCCTGCTTTCCCCTGCATGTCCACAGGCCAACTGAGCTGCAGTGGATGGGGTTTGGTCCAGCGTCTCTCATAGATTTACTTTTTGCAGGAGCTTGAGCTGGCAGATCCGAAAAAGTATTTGCCTCCAGCATATTCTCCCTTGATTTTCACACCTTTCTGCATTTCAAGAGTAACGTAACTCATGGGAGCCTGATTCACTGAAAACAGCTCAGCGAAGTCTGGTTTGTGAGAGCCATTCAATATCTAAGAGGCCTTTCTTTCCTCATCTTCTGAGCCCATCTACTCCAAACCCCAACTCTGGCTGGAAGTCGAAGAGGCAGAACCCAAAGCAATAGCAGGGAGGGGAGCCCAGGCACCGTGCAGAGGTGGATTTAATCCTCCGAAATCACCTATGATTCTTATCCCCATTTAGCAGATGAGAGCATCAACACTCAGACAGGGGCAGCACCTGCCTTATAGTTTGTAAGTGAGAGATCTGCCACTACACTGCTGCACACCCTGGGAAGCAAACTGCTCAGCCCCAAGATGCCAGGCCAGGCTATGCTTCACTTAGTGGCTCTTTTGAGCTTCCTCCTTCTGAAGCCCTACACTAGCAGGAAGCCAGAAGGGTCCACTCACAGTTACCCTGCAAATCAGTTCTGGTTCAGACCCTACTACTGGCATTGAAATCTTGCCGTGTCCTTAAACAGTGGTGCTGGTGGCTTGGGGAGTAAGAGGTGAAGTTGAGGGGACGCAGTATACCATACCCTGCCATGAGCCTTCCAAGGCGCCTCAGCGGTCTCCCACCCTGGCGCCACATCCTGCTCGGCTTCAGGTTCCCTGGTCACCAAGTCTCCTTCCCACCCTGAAAACCTACAAGGTAAGTTGATATAGATATGTTGGTGCCAGGGGCGATGCTGTTCCAGATTGCATCTGAAGGCAGAACCAGGGGTCCGGGGCTACAATTACAGCCAGAGGATTTAGATCAGAGAAGGGCTTCCTGACAAGTTGCTAAACTCAGTGGGTAATAGGGAGAGTTTACGGAAACTCTTTCCCAGGAAATATAATCCCATCACCCTACTCAGGAAGAGTCTCCCTAGGAGGACAAACCAGAAAGTTTCAGGCTTTTCAACCTCGAAAGACTATGGATGTGAGTGTCGTGAAATGAGGCGGGGTTGATGGGGAGTTGTAGCAGGTGAAATCAAAATCAGGGCGAAGCTGACCTGCCTCCTTTACAGACTTGCCAGGATAAAAGGAGATAACATCTCTGCAAGCATTTGTCAACTGTTTGGTGCCAAGGCAAGGATAAGGGATTTTTATTGTGCGCAGGAGCTGGGGTCTCTCCCATGAGGCTTTAAGGAGTAAATAAATGCAGCATCGCTTTACACAGAGGGCAGCAAACTACCCAACTGAGAGCAGTGTAGACTGAGGAGTGCAACAGGCTCCAAACAAAACTTTAAGACAATTCACCAATATCGGGGGCTTCCAGGTTAAAATCAAGGGACGCCACTGTGGCTTAATGCGACCAAAAAAATTGTCATGATCGTCTCCATTATCATCCATTACTCTTTGTATATGCATTTTGCACATTTTCTCATTTGATCCTCATCGCACTTCTGGGGAGCAGCTCAGGGGGGTATAACCCCATTCTACCAATGAGGAAGTTGAGGTTCAAAATTGGGTTGTGTGAATTGCCCAAGGTCACATAACCAGCAAGTGGTACCACTGCCTTGTTTAACTTCAGGTGGAGGTCAATGCCCTTTCCACTCTAACTTTGCCCACTCTTGTGATCAATTCCTTCATTCACCCATGTGTTCATTAACTCAACGGATATTTGCTAAACATCTTTAAAACAAAGGAAACAGCAAACTGGAACATATTTTATTTCCAAGCTCATCGTGAAATTGGGACATACTCCAGGAAATAGTAACATCATTTCTTTCCCTTGCTCTAAAAACACTTAATCTCATCTTGTTAGGTCTGTGACTCTTCTTACTAATGGCTGACAAGGTCTTAACAATTTGCCTCATCCCTTTGACCCCGTCTTCTGCCGCTTCCCACCTCCTTCTCTAGATCCTGAGTACACTGACCTTTCAAGTCCTCGGTGACACCAACTAGGCTGCTTCCTCAGGCCTCAGGGCCTCTGTGCATGCTATTTCCCCCGTGCATACATGTCTGCACCATTCTGATAATTCAGGTCTGAGCGCCAATGTCATCTTCCCAGAAAGGATTTTCCTGAGCTGCTTCATCACACACAGGCCCTCCCCATCACAGTACTTTTTATTTTCTTGATGGCATCTATTACTTTCTAAAACGTTCATATTTATATTTATTTGTTTGCTATCTGTATCCCCTTGCCCCCAGCCTCAAATTCTGGGAAAGCAGGGGTCTTGTCTGTCTTGCGTGCTGAAGCAGGCACCTGCCCCATGTTTAACATATAATAAATAAATTAATTAATTAAATAAAATCATGAATTATTGGTCAAAAGTATTTATTACATTACATTTGATTGATGAATTATTGGTCAAGGTATTTATTACATTACACTTGATTGCACAGTACAATTATTGTTATAAGCTATAGATTAAAAAAATTTTTTTCTTAGGTTGCACTGAAATCTAATTGCAAGAGAACTGCGCCTGCAGCAGTAGGTCAAGTTCACACAGAGTATATACCCTGGATCAGAATACTGTTCTCTTCATTCCGTGTTTTGTTTGTTTACATATGGCTTCAATTTATGGACACAGTTTCTTCTGCTTCCAGACTTACCTTAGAACCTCCAGTCCTTAGTAAATGCTGAATATGGAGAAAGTTTCCGTAAGTTGTGGCCAGTGGACAGCGGTCCACTTAGGAGTCATTGTGAAGTTAAAAATACTGACAGGTCACAGAGGGCAATGGGTGTCCAGCCAAAGCTAAGACTTCCGTCCTTAGACTTAGAACTACACCTGCAAGAAATGAAGCCCCTTTCATCAGCTTCAGCCCCTTTCATCAGCTTTAGCCCCTTTCATCAGCTGTTTTCTTCATGGCTGGCAGCTTTTCCTCAGTTACTTCTTCTTTTCTCTTTCTTATTTCCTTCTTTCCTCATCTCACTTGCTCTTGCAAAAGGAGCCTTAAAAAAACCTTATTCTCATTAAGATGTAAATGACTGTTCACTTCCCAGGGGTCCCTGCAGACTAAGAGAGAACCCACACTAAGGAATAAAGCCACGGTGGGATTCCAGGCATGCAGAAGCACCTGCTTAGAAGGCTCTGCCCTGCTCCTTCCTGCTTCAACTCTTAAGTGTCTTGAAAAAACAAAGACCTTACAGGCCATCCAGCCATGCTGACGAGCATGGAGACCCGGAATCTAAGGAGTTGATAACAATAAAGTGTCATGGCCTGAAGATAAATCTGGAGGGATCTTCAAGGTACGTGGCTGGGTCTTCCTTGCAGCCACCACTCTGCATAAAATTTCCATTGCCAGGTGTATCTTACAGGCATTTGGCTGCAGAACCCTTAACTCTTCTCTTGTCCCAGTGATATGGGCTGTAATCACAGACGATGAATGTGGGTTTAAGGAACTTTCAGGGAGATAATCACTCATTTACAAGGCACCCCCTTTATAGTTGCAGTTATGGGGGGAGGACTAGCGCCTGCTTCCTTGCTGTGGTTTGAGCTGTGTGATATTAACATGACTCCAAGAACAATGTAATCAATACATTTCTATTTATTGAAGAGTGTTTTATGTAATGCCCACAACTATCCTCTGAAATAGATATTGCTACGTCCATTTTCAGCTGAGAAGAAAACTAAAGCTCATGGGGGTAAACTAATTTGCTCAAGTTCACGTAGCTGGAAATGGTGAGGCCAGGATTCCTTCCGACTCCGAAGGTCTTGATCTTTCCCTTAGTTTCTGCCTTCACGTTTGCAGGTCATAGTAACCTACTGTAGAATGAGCTCATAATTCCCAATAAAATGTATGCAATTACATTTTTAATTTCCTGAATGAGAAGTAAGTGTTAAAACTATGTTTTGAGTCGTTTACTTGAGTTGAACGAGTCAATCTATGTGATATTCACTTCTTAAACAAATATTGACTGAGCAGATACTAAGTGCCAGATGCTATCATTTGAGGACACAGGGAAAACTGTGACCAGAAGAGCCCAACAGCTCTGTCTTCAAAGAGCTTACATTCTACTTGGGGAAGATGGAGAATAAACAAATAAGGAAAACCTGGACTATATCAGGAAGTGCAGAGGATCGTGGTATCAAACAAAGCAGAGAGCAGAATTGGGAATGCCAGGAGTGGGGTTTGCGATTTTAAATAGGCCTTTCAGGGGAGGCCTTGCTGAAAAGAAGGGATTTGAACAAGGAGCTGACAGAGGTGGGGAATACAGCATGGGCCTCTCTGGGGAAGCCTCATTCCAACAGTGGGAGAGCAAGGATAAATGCTCTGAGCTGGAGTGCACCACTTCGCTCGGTTACTTACAAAGATAGATTAATATGAAAAATGTTAGTCCGATAAGTTGTTTGGTATTTTAAATGCCAAAAAAAAGAGGGAGAAAATCTGAAGATTAATCTCTGAGATAGAATCAGGGGGAGTGGTTGCTGCAGGAGAGGGTGGGTTATGGCTGAGGGGTGAGGGAGCTGGAGGGTGCTGGGGCGGTTCCACATCTTGATCGAGGTGGAGGTTAGAGGCTTACTGTCACCTGCTGCATATTGACTGTGCACTTTACTCTGTGAAGTTATATCTCAGGGTTTTATTTTGTTTTGTTTTGAGATGGAGTCTGGCTTTGTCTCCCAGGCTGGAGTGCAGTGGCGCCATCTCAGCTCACTGCAACCTCCACCCCCGGGTTCAAGCAATTATCCTACCTCAGCCTCCTGAGTAGCTGGGGTTACAGGCATGCACCACCATGCCTGGCTAATTTTTGTATTTTTAGTAGAGATGGGGTTTCTCCATGTTGGTCAGGCTGGTCTCGAACTCCCTACCTCAAGTGATCCATCGCCTCAGCCTCCCAAATTGCTGGGATTACAGGTGTGAGCCACTGCACCCAGCCCATTATCTCAGTTTTTTAAAATGAATTTAAAAAGAGGCCTTAGATCTCCACTTCCAGTATTCTGAAGTTACATATTCACATGCCGTGTAATATCAGAATTTTTAGCGTACACTTCATGGTTTCTTCTTTGCTGCTCAAGCTTATGAGATTCACTGAGAAAAATGCAAGCTTGAAAAGAACAGGGTTCAAGTGTTTGCTCTGGGATCTTGAGACAATTGACCATCCTTCCTGGATCTGAGTTTCTTTTTTTTTTTTTTTAATTTTTTGAGATGGAGTCTCGCTCTGTCGCCCAGGCTGGAGTGCAGTGGCGCAATCTCGGCTCACTGCAAGCTCCGCCTCCCGGGTTCACGCCATTCTCCTGCCTCAGCCTCTCCGAGTAGCTGGGACTACAGGCGCCCGCCACCACGCCCGGCTAATTTTTTGTATTTTTAATAGAGACGGGGTTTCACCGTGGTCTCGATCTCCTGACCTCGTGATCCGCCCGCCTCGGCCTCCCAAAGTGCTGGGATTACAAGCGTGAGCCACCGCGCCTGGCCCTGGATCTGAGTTTCTAAACTATAAAGTAGGACTGGCAATGACGGTATCCACCTCGCAGAACTATTGGGAGGCCAAAACAAGATCATGTCTGGGAAAGTTCTCATTTAGTTGCAAGACCACAGAAATCTAACTTCACGTTATAATTACAGGTGCATCCAGTGTTTTACTGGAGTGCCTGCGGGGTCACCACCGCGTCAGCTCCTACTTGGGCTATGTCCCTTGCCTCTTGTCTCCTGCCAGGCACCCTCTGCTAGGCGCTAGGCACTGCCACACACGGCAGGTCACGCTGCCAAATGATGTTCTATGGTGGGGGGCAAAATGACTTCTGTTCCTTTTGGGCAATGCTCTGACTCTGAAACAGATTATTATACTCTACAAATCTAGAGGGTGACTCAACAGCCCTTTCTGTTACCACCCCCTCGACACTGCAAGACTCAGATCTGAGTGCAAGGGAAGCTGGACTGGGAGAGTCATGTGACTGGTGGGAGAGGCGAGGCTGTGCGGTGCTAAGATGTAATGCTGCAAGCTGTAATGTTTTGTTTGGTAACAGTTCATTTGGGTTCAAGCATAAAACGTTTTACAAACTCTCCCAGTGGTGACTAAGCCTTGTCACTAGATCACGCTTGTCCTCCTGTTCCTTTAGGAGGAGGTTTCCCAGGTATTAGCCACTCGCATGGAGACAATTAAGTTTGCGGGTGGGGGGCGGGTGGAGGGGTGCATCGTCAACACGGGATTTGGAACTTAGGGAAACTCAAGTGGGTCTGACTTTTATTATCACCATGCACTTGAAGTTCTAAAGAAAGTCAGTGACACAATACTGCCCCCCTCATCTTTGTCTTATCGCTCATCTTGGTCTTATCTTGGTCTAAGTCTCAAATAGTTGCTGTGATTACTATTTACTGACTTTAATTACATATAGATCTATAATTACATCTGTATAATATTGTTCTATGATGTAGATGATTACTTTTTAATTGCTTACTTTTAATAAACACTGTGTTCTCCATGGCAGTTAATTTTGAGAACTCCCAATTGTATAGTGCTCTCCCCAGCTACTAACCCCAGCCCCCGAAGATTAGCTAAATGTGTCTGATTCCAGAACTATTCCTAATGGCATAATGGTTTGGAATGGTTAGAACTTTCTTCCGGGTATAGTCTGCCCCTATGATATCACATATTCTTGCACTTAAACAGTTTGCTTGAAAAAAATAAGCACATTGATTATATGAATAAAGGCAAAGAAACATAGTGTGAGTGACTTCAATTCTGCCATCCTATGTGAGAACTTAGAGTTTTTATCTGCATTTAAAATTGAAAACAGTGAAATAAAGTGTGAACTGCAAGGTATAATGTTTTGTTTGGTAATGGCTCATTTGGGTTCAAGCATAAAACGTTCTACAAACTGTGGATAATATCTTTAATATTGCTGTTTATTTTTTAGTTGTTATTTTTAAAGTAAAGAACAAATCAAGAAAATAATTATTACTACGTGGCTATTATGGAAAATAGTTTTGAGGTTCAGAGGGAGGAGGTATCAAATATTAACAACTCCAGGTTGAGATGCACTAGGCACAGCAAAGACTGTGTGTACCACTCAGCCAAACATACTGAATTCCAGTGATGGACATATTTGACTCTCAAGAGCCATGCCCTGTGATGTTGTTATTGCTACCCTCCTAGGATGGTTTCAGATACAGCCCCATCAAGAAGCAAGGGGGTGATGCAGATGGCCCAGGAGCTCTCTGCTGTTATCACTCATACATTCAAAAAGCACTTATTGGGTGGCCTTAGTGCACATTGGCCTGGCAGAGCTCTGCACTTGACCTGGAGGTTATAGGGTTAAGGAGGCTAAGGTCTCCCTACATATACCCAAACTGAGAAAACCAGCACCAGATGAAGGCTAAATACCTTGCTGTTTGGTTGGTCGGACACAGTGGCTCACACCTGTAATCCCAGCACTTTGGGAGGCCGAGGTGGGCAGATCACCCGAGGTCGGGAGTTTGACACCAGCCTGGCCAACATGGTGAAACCCCGTCTCTACTAAAAATACAAAAATTAGCTGTGCGTGGTGGTGTGTGCCTGTAATCCCAGCTATTTGGGAGGCTGAGGCAGGAGAATCGCTTGAACCCAGAAGATGGAGGTTGCAGTGAGCTGAGATCGCGCCACTGCACTCCAGGCTGGGCAACAGAGTGAGACTGCATCTCGGCAAAAAAAAAGAAAAAAGAAAGAAAGAAAAAAAAATCTTGCTGTTTAAAAAGATACAATTACAGTATCATTTCCAAAGCACACCTATTAAAAAGAGGGCTTTATAGGGAGGAAATGCACACTTATAGTGTAATAGTTGATAAACAGAAAACCCATTTATGTTATTATACAGTTAGAAGATGAGTCCTAACCTGCTGTGGAGAGACTAGTAATTGTGGAGAAACTCGTCCGTAACGGATGACAACACATGCTCCAACATCACCCGAGCATTTAGAGCCTCTTGAGGTGTCTCTGGAACTAGTTGTAAAGTGCATCTTCCTGATTTATTTAATAAAAGCAATTCCTGCTCATTATTCCTCTTATTATCATTGGTAATAATAGTGACAGGGTGTTTGAACATGTTAGTTTAGCTCTGGGATTGGCCAGGAGGAGAGGCTTATATTCTACTGTTTATTACTCATCTAATAGTGAAGACCTGTGAACCAGCTGGTATAAGCATGGGAGGCTGGGGGCAGTAAAGACACTGCCAGGAAGGCCAGGGAGAGGGTGATCAGTGTGACATGTATTGGTGGCAAAAACCACTGGACACTGGCAACTGACTCTCTCTCCGTAAGAGCAGAGATGCAGACGTCCTCCCTGGTATGAAAACAATAACTAGCAATTTCACAACCTGCTGAGTTCTCCGAACTTTCTCACCCAGAAAAGTTCTTCTGGCTCATTTGTAAACACTGGTACAGTCCTTTTTGTTCTAGACTCAGAGGAGCTGGAAATCAACCAGGAATACCAGGAAAAGCAAGCTCTAGCATTGACTTGAGTTTGAAGCTCTTTTACTGGCTGTAGGTGAGACTTTCAAGAAGTTTCTCAAGGGTCGGGAGCCCTGTTGTCCTCAGCTGTATAGGGTACACCATAATACCAAGCATTTGGCACGTTATGAGAATTGGATGCAAAGCTCTACGTTAAAACAGCTAGCATACACTGTGGATCCGCCCTGGTACATAAATACACGGTTGTACTACTGCACCCAACTACAGCTTCTGTCATCCTCATTTCCATTACAGTCCCATCCAAGTGGGGACTGTTGCTGTCGCTGCTCCTTCTTCTTACTCAAAGTCTTGAGAAATTCTTCTTTCCACATGCTAGTAATGGTCAGAATAAGAAGAATGAATTAGAAATGTCTGTTTCCTCCCACGGCACTGAAAGATCAGTCTGATTAAAAAATAACTTCACTGGGGTTTAATAGCAGCACTAAGGGCAAGGTGTAATTACTCTCATGCTTTAGATGGAGAAACTGAGGCTGGAGAAGTTAGGGAAGTTGCTCAAAATCATGTAATAAGCCTGAATTTTTATTCAGGGAGTTCTGGATGTTTTGTCCCCCTTAGGGATGCTTCCCACTATTATCAGGTTGGTGAATAAGAAAATCCTTTCTTGAGTATGAGTAAAATAAATTGGAACCAATATTAAACAGAGTTCTTTACAGTTTTACAAAGCACTTTTACAAAAAGTCTCTAACTTCATGCAAGATTACTTGTATTACTAAATAGTACTACTAGATATTGTCATTTTACAAAAGAGGAAACTGAAATTCTGAAACATTATTGACCTGTCCAAAGTCACGATATTCAAATACGTAGAGCCCAGACCACTGTGGTCCCAAACCCCCATCCTACCATTGTATTTCCTAGACACGTAAGGTAAAAATGGTATCTCCCCATCCCTGTATTCCTCACCACCTGCCTCCTGCATCTTTTCTCTCAGTCCATGTAGCTTCCAGTCTTCAGATTGCTTGCTCCACTATTAAGGCTTCCTTGATTAATACCTTTCTTTCTGACCTCAAGGCATCTTTTAACCGTATCTGTGTGGTCCCGACACTCCAAGAACATTGGATGTGAGTCATGGGTTTGCAGAATTCTATTTTATCATCTGATTTCAAAACCCAATCCCTCATGAAGGATAATCTAATGTTTCTGGGTCCTGAAGCTTATGCAATTTGGGGAGCCCTTGGTAGGAAAAAAGAAAGAAAAACAAAATTAGATACAGAGCTTTGAAAGAAGCCCATCTGTGTGAGGTGTCGGTACTAACGCTTAAGCTTCAGAGCTTCAAAGTAGAAGCCATGAATTCACCTCCATCCCCAAGTAAGATTCAACTCCAGTCTGGTTCTCCTTCAGTGAACCTACTTTGGGCAAATACTGAGCTGTCCACCTTGCAGGTTTAGCTCACCTAACTCTCACAGCAACACAGACAAGAAGGTATGATTGTCTTTTATTTTTTTGAGGCAGAGTTTCGCTCTTATCGGCCATGCTGGAGTGCAATGGCACTATCTCAGCTCACTGCAATCTCTGCCTCCTGGGTTCAAGTGATTCTCCCGCCTCAGCCTCCCAAGTAGCTGGGATTATAGGCACCTACCACCACGCCCAGCTAATTTTTGTATTTTTAGTGTAGCATGTTGGTCAGGCTGGTCTCAAACTCCTGACCTCAGGTGATCCACCCGCCTCAACCTCCCAAAGTATTAGGATGACAGGTGTGAGCCATCGGGCCCAGCTGATTGTCTTTATGTTATAATTTGGCTAGTCTCTAGTTCGTTGTTTTCTTTTTTTTTTTTTTTTTTTTTTGAGATGGAGTCTTGCTCTGTAGCCCAGGCTGGAGTGCAGTGGCGCAATCGCGGCTCACTGCAAGCTCTGCCTCCCGGGTTCAGGCCATTCTCCTGCCTCAGCCTCCTGAGTAGCTGGGACTACAGGCACCCACCACCATGCCTGGCTCATTTTTTGTACTTTTAGTAGAAACGGGGTTTCACTGTGTTAGCCAGGATGGTCTCTATCTCCTGACCTCATGATCCGCCTGCCTCAGCCTCCCAAAGTGCTAGGATTACAGGCGTGAGCCACCACGCCCGGCCTAGTTCATTGTTTTCAACTCAAGTTTCAGTTTGTTGAGCCAAGGAATCTTGCTTCTAATTTCTTGGTAGGACCTCCCTTGATCCCAGAACAATCTTGAGTTCATAAACGTTTTATGAGTGAATAGATATTTGAACAAATGAATGAATAAAGGAACACGTTCAATGGCTACTTGTTGGATTTATAGCAGAAAATGTAATTGTTATAATAATTGCTACTTTTGGAGTGCCTATTACGATGCAGTCACTCCTCATATGTTATTTCTAATTCTCACAGCCTCCCTGCGGAGTAGGTATTATTATCTCTAATTTATAGCCAAGGAAACTGAGGCTCTTTGCAGTTAAATTATTTGCCCAGGGTCAAACAGTTAGTAAGTGGCAGAGCCAGATCCGATTTTCCCCAAAGCTTAAGTTATTTCCATCTCAGAAGCGACACTCCGGATGCTGTGGTCAGGGGCTGTGTCCTCCCTCGTGCTGTACCTGCTCACAATTATGCCTCGCCTGTACCTGGAGGTGGGTGAGGCACCTTCCTGCTTCACCACGCTCTTTCTTCTCCTGCCCCATGTGCTCCCGCAGTACCTTGCACATGCTCTGCACATGTAACATGCTTGTCACATGGAAATGAACAGTGGGCAAATTCCCTTAGTGGGTCTACAGGAGGAAGTAGAATGAAATAGGAGTTGCCTTGGCAAACAGAGAATGCGGGCCAAGGAGACCAGGGTGTTGAGGGGAACAACTACCCCGGCCCAAGCAGAGGGGAGGAGGCAAACAAGATCCTCTGGGGCTTTTTACTTTCTGCCCCAGACGGACCAGACGAAAGATGCCCTTTGTGGTCTCTTTGGACCAACAAGACTCTGTGATCATAGAGGAATGTGAGCATGAATGCCAGATTCCCACCAAGTGCTGGTAATGATGAAGTGTCTCTTGGGCAATTTTTATATGATGAAAATGTGGTGGTGCTTTTAAGAGGTTTCAAGAGCCTTAGGCAAAAAGATGCTCTGATAACAGTGGAATGGGATGCTCAAAGGCTCTCACCTCCATTATCTCATTGAAGTCTCTCCAGTCCTTTAGGGATAAGAGGGAAGCAGTCAAGATAATTCCCATCTTACAGAGGGGAAATTAAAAATCCAAGATCTTAGAGCCCAGAAGTTCACCATGTTTATTCTATATTTAGCTTAGTAAGTGATTACCCTTAATACAAGAAGTTTCTAGTAGACAGGACAACTGGAATATTTCCTTCCTTTACATTAAAATTCAATCTAGCATCACTGAGAATTTGGTATTTAAAAAATGCTGTTTGCTGCTGGGAAAGAAGGTTATGGTGAAGATGGTGATGATGCTGACAATGATGACTCTGACCAGTACCAGAGACTTGAATTCATTCAGGAATAACAGTACAAAGAACACCTGTCCCCAGGTCCTTGAGCACTGAGGCCCAAACGCCTTACAGAATCCCCCCAGTTTGGTGACAAACCACCCCTAACATGAGCTACCAAAAAACGGGAGCACAGATTGGAATAACCAGCTCTTTGGTGGATAATCCAGGTCCGTAGTCTATGGTTTGGGATTCTCGGTGATTCCCTGAGCCAGCCTGTCAATAACTGATTCCAGCAGGGATGTCTGGCTTGGGCTGACATGGGGCGCTGGCAGATAAGGACATGCACTGCTCAGACGCCGCTTCAGAAAAGGACTGCAGAGTGTGATTAGCTGGTGGGCTCCAGCTTTTAGCTCCCTGGGGTCCGCCATGGCTTCCTAGCTGAGGTCACACATTCCTTGCAAGAGGGTGGATGGGAATCAGCCAATGATCGAGCAAGGTGCTAGCACAAATGCGTACCCATTTCCATGCTACGTGGGACTCCTTCATTGGGCAGTCTTTGCTCTGGAGCTGCCCATTGGGCTGGCATGGACTTTGTTGGATGTACATGGTAATCTTGTGGCTCTTTCTGCCTTGTTCTACTTTCTCCTCTTTTCTCTCACAAGTCTTCCTCCTGCAAACTTTCTGCACTCCTAACTCCACCGCAGCATCTGCCTCTTGGAGAACACAGCTGTCACACCTGTGTTAAGCTCCAAAGCGCTGGAGGTACCTAGTGCCTGGATGAAACTAGAGACATGGAGATATTGCACCCAATAGGAGGACAAGGATGAATCCAGCCCACAGGCCACCAGAGAGGAGGAATACAGCTAAGTGGCTGAGGGCATCGATGCTAGCAGCTGGCACCAGCGCTAACCAAGGGCTTATCAGGACAAGGGAGGCAGCTCCCCTCCATGCCAGCCAACTGCACTTAGTTGACGATGCTGAGGATTTCTGCAGTCTAAGTTACTCTGAAGCTTGGGTAAATTGTTTGACTGCCTTCAGCCTCAGTTACCCCATATATATAATGGGATAAGTGACATGTGTTGTTAAAGTTCACCTTTCGTCGTACCTCAGAATGATTCCAGAGATAACGAGCAGATTAGGGGTTGC
Organism: Symphalangus syndactylus; assembly: GCF_028878055.3. Classification (NCBI taxonomy): domain Eukaryota; kingdom Metazoa; phylum Chordata; class Mammalia; order Primates; family Hylobatidae; genus Symphalangus; species Symphalangus syndactylus. The sequence goes on along the minus strand of NC_072427.2, from coordinate 150,725,728 downwards.
TTAGGACTGAGGAGGATGGGGCTATAGGAGGATGATAGCTAAAGGGTACAGGGTTTCTTTTGGATGTGATAAAAAAAGCTCTAAAATTGATTGTGGTAATGATTGCACAACTCTGTGAATATACTAAAAAATCATTGAATTGTACACTTTGAATGAGTGAGTTGTATGACACGTGAATTGTATTTCAATAAAGCTGCTATTTTAGAACATTTAGCTCAATGAATCATTGCAAGATGAATAACCCATGTAACCATCACCCAAGTCAGGAAATGGAATATTCTAGAATCCCAAAGTCCACCTACTGCCTGCGAGGACATGCATTTTTTGTTTGTTTAGTCTCCTGTCCCCAGAAATCTTATGGCACATCTCTGAAATAGGTCATTTTGTGTGACTGGCATTAACTTCCACTGAGTCTGCAAGGAAACATGGTGGCCTCTCTGGTGATCCTTCCCATGAAACACAGAGTTCATTCCTAGCCTCCTATTTTAGAAGGGATACTGGCAAATCTGAGCCCATCCCAAAGGTGTGTGAACGGATGAGGAGAGGACTAGATCACATGAACAAAAGCTGAGGATCCAGGTCCACATAGCCTGGAGAAAAGATTTCTGGGGGACAGAATTGTTGTCTTTCCATAGTAAAAGGTTACCACATGGAAGTGAAGGTGCCTGTGCTTTGTCACCCACGGGGCAGATCTAGGAAACAGGAGATAGGGGCAGTGCCAACATGTATAGTGTCCAGCATTACATATGGCATGTGACAAACAAACACCACCAGAGTCATTTATCAAGAGCCTCGTACATGTTGGGCTTTGCGTGTTCTCTCGAATCCTCACAAGGACCTTGTCAGATGGGTATAATAATCCATGTTTTGCAAAAGAGGAATGAACTGGGAGAAGAAGATTTGCCAGTGGGGACAGACGAGACAGTGTGGTCCTCTTGGGCGCCAACATCTTTATTCTGCATTAAATGAACATGCAGGCTTGTCCAACAAACAGCTATCAAAGGCTATTTAGAAGAGGAGGGAAGAGAAATGGAGAGGGAGCAGGGGACCTCCCAAGCTCACTGCCGGTGTGGCCCTAAGAACTGCAGAGGCCGGCCAGGCGCAGTGGCTCACGCCTGTAATCGCAGCTCTTTGGCAGGTGGGCGGATCACGGGGTCAGGGGATCGAGACCGCCCTGGCTAACACGGTGAAACCCCGTCTCTACTAAAAAAATACAAAAAAATTAGCCGGGCGTGGTGGTGGGCGGCTGTAGTCCCAGCTCCTCGGGAGGCGAAGGCAGGAGAATGGCGTGAACCCGGGAGGCGGAGCTTGCAGTGAGCCGAGATCGCGCCACTGCACTCCAGCCTGGGTGACAGAGCGAGACTCTGTCTAAAAAAAAAAAAAAAAGAAGATGATGAAACTGAGGATCAGGAAGGTTAAGTGACTTCCCTGGACCAAGACCATCAGCTGCATGAACCTCTTAACAAAATATTGGTCTGAAAAGCTATGTCAGGCTTATTCCTGGTTCCTCATCTAAGCTGCTGTGACATTATTCACACACATCACCTCTTCCCTAGCCTTAGTTTCCCAATCTTTGAGAGTGGGGCCTGAGCAGAGGGCTGTATAGCGGCTTGAGCAAGTGGTCCGGCGAGAAAAAAGAAAGTGCCTTTTGAAATTGAGTCTGTTCTGTGGTAGCGTTCGGGTGCAGCCCCCAATTTTGGCCCAAATTGCGCAAATAGTTGATCATAAAATTAAACAGACAAGTGAGATTTGTGCTGATGGTCTCAAGATGGGACGAGTTTGTTCTAGATTTGAAAGTCATGCTTCGATGCCCCAATGTAGCAAATTTTTTGTCCCTGGGGCTCTGGGGAAACCCTTGTGTAGTATATTTGCTTTCAGTTTCCCTTGACAGAGGTAGGGAGCTGGTGAGTGGGGGAAACATGCCCTTTTTCTAGGATCCCTCAACACTTAATAGACATGCAATCACCATCATCCAGCAAGGGCGTTGACAGCTTCTCAACTTCTGAACATTAACCCAGCAACCCACACCATGCCCCTGCGGTCTGGCCCTTGTCCAGCCTGCTGAGCCTTCTCTGTCAGAACCTTCATAAAAACAGGAACAGGATCTCTGATGGCCCAGAGGCTGACTCTGTCGCCTTTCTTGCCCATTCTACTCTGGGCCCTCCCACGTGCCCTCCAAACTCTGAAGGGAAGATTTTCTCAACTCAGTGAATGGCCACACATGTGTCTCACTTCTGCAGTTCTGGCTTGGAGAAGTTTAATGTCTCAGGGCTGGAATAGCCTTGGAAGTCCTCAGGTTCATCCTGCTGCCTCTGGGTTGGCCATGTCGAGAGCTCCCCAAGACTCTCTGCCTCCCCATGTTTCTTAAGCCCACATCTGTGCAGAGCTTGTGGATCCTTGGTCAGATCAACCAGTCAATCTCCAAAGCTGCTCACCATCTAGTGCCAATGAGAGCCTTAATGCACATACAGATGATGACCTGGTAGCTCACATGTACTACCCAGGGCTTCAGAGAATATTCAAAAAGTGCAAGTCCTTGTATGACTCAGGATGTGTCAGGTAGGTAGATCCCGGGAGGCAGAGAGAAGGTAGGTAGCCTCTCCACTGTGTGGTTAGCTCTTTCAACAATCCCTTGTAAGTTCTGTTAAATGATCTTGAGCACACAGCTCATTTGCTCAAATAAAATCTGTTCACTTTAAGGAAGAGAGATGCTTTATCCTCCCTCCTATTATTCCTGGCATCAAACCTAGCAAATAGTAATAATAATAATAGCTATGAGCTATGACTGCCTACTCTGTTCCAGACACTGCAAAAGGAGCTGTAAATACATTCGCTTATCTTACCTTGATGAGAATTCTATGAGTCAGATATTGTTACCATTTGAAAGACGAAGAATGAAGGAAGAATCAGATTCATTCAGTGACTTGTTCCATCCTGACCTTTCAGCCTGTAGCTGATGGAATCAGCATTCTAACCCAGGATAATCTGAGAAAAGGCTGGATTAGTCAGGATAAGCCAAGCTATGCTGCAGGTACAAGTAAACTCTAAAGTTTCCGTGGCTTTGTATAATAAAAGTGTATTTTTCACCTATGCAAAAGCGGTTGCAGATCTGAGTGCATCTCCAGGGTAGTTTTCCTCCTTGTGGCAGCTCAGCTACCCTTCCCTTTTCCCACCCCATCATGGGGCCTCTGTTGTCAATCTACCTGAAGACAAAGGGCTGGAGCTTCACACAGGGGCTTCCATGCTCAGGGCTGAAGATGACCTAACTGGATCACCACCAAACACATTCCATTAGCTAGCCATTCACAGGCCCCACCTAACTTCAAGGAGCCTGGGAAAGTAGACTTCTCTGTGTCCAGGAAGGAGGAAAACCAGGTAAGGAGAGGCCCTAGTAATCTCTGCTGCAAAAGCCAACATGCGTTCTACCATGCTAAACTGCCTCTAAAACTGAAAGTAAAAAATAAAGTATGTTCTAATGACATTGCCACTGAGGTTGTCATGTGCATACAAAAGACTGGAGTGGGTGAGTTGGGGGAAATAGAGGAGCCGTTCATGCTGTAGACAAAACACAAGACTTTTTGGTCCATCAAATCAGCCCCCAAATCCCCGACCTAACTAGCGCCCAGACAGAGGAGCTGGACTGCCCCCATCTTTCCCCTCAGATGGATTGCCAGTCTTCTGTGACTTCTTCTTATCAAGGTGCCCCTAATATTCACTGTAATGGAACCTCCCACATATACACCACTCGCTGCTGGGGTGCACAGCAGAGAGAGAGGAAGTTAGGAGGCAGGGCTGGCATATGTGACACTTCGCATACATTTTCTCATTTCATCCTCGCAGCAAACCCACTTGGTGTAGCTCTTGGTAGTTTCATCCATTGAATACTACAGGAAATTGAGACTCAGAATAATGAAATCACTTTTGAAAGGCCACTTACGGAGATCTTCTCACTCCAAATGGACTTTTCTCACTACGACCATGTTGAATTTGCCCCCAGTCTGTTTTATTTACTTAAGTGGATCTCAGTCGCGTGGAAATGGATTAATCATAATACTTATTTCATGATGCACTCCTATAGTTGCCCCATGCGTAACCCTACTTGATTGGATATTGTTTTGAATAATGTAACACGCTCCTAGAAACATACCACCCAACACATGGTTCTTCTTCATCCCACTCTCCCTGCCTCTTCCATGCAATGTAATTAATATACTACATTTTAGATGCATCATTATCTTGCTTTCCTTTTATATAATTTCATTTTGTTTGTTTATTTATTTATTTATTTATTTTAGTGACAGAGTCTTGCTCTGTCACCCAGGCTGGAGTGCAGTGGTGCAATCATAGCTAACTGCAGCCTCAAACTCCTGGGCTCAAGCGATCCTCCTGCCTCAGCCTCCCAAAATGCTGGGACCACCGGCAGGCCCCATCATGCCCAGCTACTTCTTTCTAATTTTTTTGTAGAGATTAGGGTCTCACTATGTTGCCTAGGCTGGTCTTGAACTCCTGGCCTCAAGCAACCCTCCCATCTCAGCCTCCCAAAGAGCTGCAATTACAGGCATGAGCTACTTTGCCTGGCTGCTTTATTAATTTTGAACACTGTAATATTTCATTGTGTGAAATACTACAAATAATGTTTTCAGCTACTCTCTTATTTTTGCTATTGCGAGCAATTGCTATGAATGTCTTTTGCTGTGTGTGAAAAGGTTGTTTGTATAACCAAGAGTGAAATTGCTGGGCTACAGAGTATGTGAACATTTTTCAAAATGGTTGTAATCATTTATACCCCCTTAAGGAATGAGAGATTTGTGGATTTATTAATACATCTTCTGCAACATTTGGTTTGGTTAGACTTTGTAACTTGCCAGTAGAATTAACACATTTCCCTGATCACAATGAGGTTGAGTATCTCTTTGCTTATTAACTATGTGTGTTTCCTCTTCTTCAGAAGACCTGTCCAGGTCTCTTAATGATTTTTCTATCAGCTTGCTTATGTTTTTCTTACTGATTTCTAGGAGTTCTTTATAATATTCTTCAAACTAATCTGTTTACAACCTGTCTTTTCTGTTTATTCAAGGCATTACATGATGTTCTTTGCTTTAATATCTCTAAGGTTAGCACTTTCTGTGTTTTGAGAAACTCTTCTGCTTCGAGGTTTAAAAGATATTTGCCTATATTTTCAACTAAATTTAGAATTTACAACCTGAAGTTTAAAAATTTTAGGGTTTTTTTTTTTTTGACAATTAAGTCAATCTGGAGTTGTTTGTTTTTGTATGGTGTGAGGTAGGGAATAATTTTCATATTGTCCTTATAGATAACCTTTTTTTTCAGCTTTATTTATCAGATAGTACACAGGTCTGTTTCTGCATTCTCTATCCTATTCCATCAGTCAATGTGCCCATCCTGTGGCACTACCACAACGTCTTCATTACTCAGGCAGTGTGTGATTAGCCTCTTGTGGCTCTGATTCCCCCAAAATTGACAATGATGTTATCTCTTTCTTTAGAACTTTATGGTTCAGATGGTTCTCTGACCTACTCAATTGTAATCTGATATTTGTCACACCCAAAAGGTCTTTACACACAGAGGGAGTGGGCAAAGTAAGCTCTTGCTCCCATCAGGCACCCTCCTCTAGGGACTCTCGCCTGTTCACCCTTCAGTGGCCAGGGCCCAGAATCTCAAACTTGCTTGCCTCTAGCACCAGGCACCTCTGTCCATCCCAAACAACTTCCATCACCTCTGGAAGGTCTCACAGCATCCCCACCAGGCAGAGTCCCCATCTACAGTTTTTTGTTTCGTTTTTGTTGTTGTTATTGTTTTCTTTTTCTGAGACAGGATCTGGCTCTGTCACCCAGGCTGGAATGCAATGGTGAAATCTTTGCTCACTGCAACCTCTGCCTCCTGGGTTCAAGTGATCCTTCTGCCTCAGCCTCCCGAGTAACTGGGATTACAAGCATATGCCACCATGCCAGCCTAATTTTTGTATTTTCAGTAAAAATGGGGTTTCACCATATTGGCCAGGCTGGTCTGGAACTCCTGGCCTCAAGTGATCCACCCGCCTCAGCCTCCCAAAGTGCTGGGATTACAGGCGTGAGCCACCATGCCCAGCCCCTACCTGCAGTTTTACTAAATCCCAGGGAAGCATTTGTGATGGGAAAAGAAAAGCTTTACAACTTCTGTGGCTAGCTCTGTTTGGTGGATGAGTGAGTCCTGCTTGTCTAAGATTTGATCCAGTTCAAATTAAGAAAACTGTAATTTCAGAGTTTCTCTTGGTTCTTTGTGTACTTAATGACAAAACAGCTGGGGTTTAGGAAATCTCAAAGGGATGCAAAGGGAGATAGATCTCAGAGCTCAGTGTGATATTGAAGTTGAAAGCAAAATCGCTTAGTGATCTGGTAAAGAGCTATCTGGACATTACATAGGTGTTGGAACTCCGAAAGAGAGGAGATGGGTGCGAGGGTCTGGAAAGGAGGGTCTTCAGTAGGAGCATGCCCAGTAAAAGCATTCCAGATCAGAGAAGGGCCAGGGAGTTTCCAGAAACAGTAGTGTCTGACCTTCAGTGTGTAGTTTTTCCTGTTCTGTGCCACCCAGCCAGGGATTCTCAAACCTTGGAAAAGTCTCTTCAGCACAATAGCCTTGTGTTAGTGATGCTTTGCAGGGAAAAGAAGCGGCTCTGCCTTCTGGACAAGAGAGAAATGAGGAAGAACAGCTGCCCCATGGTGGGGGTGGGGAGTGGGGAGCGAAATGTAAGTGAGAATCAAAAACTTCATGAGGGAAAGAATTAAGAGGAAAATATGAACATAAGAATATAAACCCCCAGCAGAATTCTGGGAAATACTTGGGAGGGTTCTAGGGAAGGCTCTGGGCTTCCTATGGTACTGTGATGAATGTGCAAGTTGTATTACTTGGACATTAAAGCAAAGGTAACAACAGAAGGGCAGAGGATATGAATTCATTTAGTGATATAGGAACAGAGGGGCTGCCAGGGAAGTGATGGTCATGAAAACACATGGGGCCTCTTTAAGTCTGGTCTGAGCCCTTCATTTCACAGTTGCTTTGTGGAAGGAGCAGAGACAGCTAAGTGGGCAACTCCAGGAGCTGAAGGATCAACTTACCAGAACTGAAAGACAAAAATCCATCCCTTAGGAGCCCCTACGTTCTAACAACAGGCCCTTCTCTGAGGCAGGAGGCTGGCCAGAGTCAAATGTTGGCGGAGATCTTTCTTCCTCCCTCCGGTCTCCTCTGTTGCGCATGGATATGATCACCCCAGAGAGCATTCGTCAGGCCTATCTGAGCTTAGGCTGCATGCACCAGGCAAGCTTGCATGAAGAAAAAGGAAGCAGCCCTTAATGTGGCACTGGGTCAGGGGCCCCCAGCCACTCACCACTGATGACTGAATCTTCTCTCTCTCTCATACATATTTTTATTCTGATAAAATATACATTTTAACCATTCACCATTTTAAACATTTTTAAGTATACAGTTTAGTGCCATTGATTATATTCACAATGTTGTGCAACCATCACCACTATCTATTTCCAACATTCCTCATCATCTCAAATGGAAACTCTGTACCCATTCCCCCATTCCCCACTTCTCCCAGCCCCTGGTAACCAACCTCTAATCTACTTTTTGTCCCTGTGAGCTTGATTACTCTAGATACCTCATGTAAGTGGAATCATGCAATATTTGTCCTTTTGTGTCTAGCTTACTTAGCATAATGCCTTCAAGTTTCATCCACGTTGTAGCATGTATCAGAACTTCATTCATTTTTAATGGCTAAATCATAGTCTATTGTATGTAAATACCACACGTTGTTTATACATTCTCTGTTGACAGGAATTTGGATTGTTTCCAACTTTTGGCTATCATGAGTAATGCTGCTATGAACACTGATGTACAAGCATCTGTTCAAGTCCCTGCTTTCAATTCTTATGGGTGTATACCTGGGATTGGAATTGCCAGATCATATGGTTTAGCTTTTTGAGAACTCATCAAACTATTTTTCCATAGCAGCTGTTCCATCTTACATTCTGCCAGCAATGCACAAGTGTCCCAATTTCTCCACAATCTTTGCCTCATTTGTTATGTTCTGTTTTGTTTTTTAATTTGTTTTTCATAGTAGCTATCCTGAGGGGTATGAGATGGTTTCTCATTGTAGTTTTGCTTTGCATTTCTCTAATGACTAGTGATGTTGAGCATGTTTTCTGTGCTTGTCGGCCATTCACAGATCCTCTTTAGAGAAATGTCTATCCAAGTTCCTTGCCCATTTTTTAATTTGGTTGTTTAGTTTTTTGTTGTTGAGTTGTAGGCATTCTTTATATATTCTTGATATTAATCCCTTATCAGATACATAATTTGCAAATATTCTCTCCCATCCTGTGTGTTGTCTTTTCACTTTTTTTTTTTTCGAGATAGAGTCTCACTCTGTTGCCCAGGCTGGAGTGCAGTGGCATGAGCTCAGTTCACTGAAATCTCTGCCTCCTAGGTTCAAGGGATTCTCCTGCCTCAGCCTCCAGAGCAGCTAGGATTACAGGCACACGCCATCACATCTGGCTAATTTTTGTATTTTTAGTACAGGGTTTCACCATGTTGGCCAGGATGGTCTCAATCTCCTGACCTCGTGATCCACCCGCCTCGACCTCTCAAAGTGCTGGGATTACAGGTATGAGCCCCTGCGCCTGGCCCACATTTTCTTAATAGTGTTCTTTGAGGCACAATAGTTTTAAATTTTGATGTAGTCGAATTTATTTATTTATTTTTCATTGCCTGTGCTTTTGATGTCATATCCAAGAATTGCCAAATCCAATGTTATGAGAATTTTTTCATTTTTCTCCTAAGAGCTTTATAGTTTTAGCTCTTACATTTAGGTCTTTGATCCATGTTGAGCTGATTTTCGCATATAGCATAAGGTAGGAGTCCAACTTTATTCTTTTGCTTGTAAAATTCCGTTTTCCTAGCACAATTTATTGTGGAAACTGTCCTTTACCTATCAAATAGTCTTGTCCCCCTTGTTGAAAGTCATTTGACCGTGTATTTGAAGGTTTATTTCTGGACTCTCTATGCTATTCTGCTGGTCCACATGTCTGTCTTTATGTCAGTACCACACAGTTTTGATTACTATAGCTTTGTAGTAAGCTTTGAAATGAAGAAGTATGAGTCCTCCAACTTTGTTTTCCCTTTCCGAGATTGTTTTGGCTATCTGGGTTCCTTGAGATTCCATGTGAATGTTAGGGTGGGTTTTTCTATTCCTATAAAATAATCAAATTTTAATAGGAAATGCAATCATTCTCTAGAAATAGAATCTCAAGAAATGAAATTATTTTACTCTGCTGTCAGAAATGAAGTTTAAAATGTATCTGGAAAAGCACTTTGGGTATAAATTTATGATAACAAATGAATGACTAGCATTAGATCCTCCCTTTGGAACAATTCTTAGACGATTAGAACTTGTAGGAACTTTAGAGATCACTCTAGCTGAAGGCCCAGAAAGGTTAAGTTTTTCTGACTCTTCTCAAGTGCTATTTATGTTATACTACACAGCAAAAACACAAAACAGGCCCCTACAACTCTATAGATGAGAAAAGGATCTCGAAAAGCAGAAAAGGCACAGAACAGGGTGAAGCATTGGAGAGTTGGATTGGTTCTGAGGACAAGTCCTCACTTCTTCACAATTTGGCTAGCAGTCGCCCAGAAACAAATTAAGTTGCACAGCCCTGTTTCTGAAAAAGGCGTGGCATGGATCTGAATGCAAGAAAATCAGGTCCAGTTATAGAGTTCAATTCTAGAAACTATGGGGAAAGCAACCATGGGAATCTTTGGCTGTCAGAAGTCCGGCCTGCATCATCGACATTCTTAGGGTTGTTCCTTTCTCACAGCTACGTCTCTCTACTCTGCCTGCCCGTCTTGCTATCCTACTCTCTACCCTAGCCTCAGCTCTAGTGGGCAAAATGGAAGAGCAGGGAGCAAGTAATGAGAAAGCCTTCAGAGAACATGGCTGAGTCTCCACCCTGAAGTTCAAGGGAAGGTCAGAAGCAGGAGTCAGAAGAATTGGATTTGAGCTTCATTTCTTTCTTTAGCTTGTTTGCGTCCCTGAAAAAAAAAAAATCACTTTACTGTTCTTGACCTCAGCTTCCTCATCTGAAAAATGGGGAACTGCATTAGTTAAGGTAATACTAGCTAATAATATAGCAGTGAAAGTCCCAAATCTCAGTGCCTTAAGAAGAAGGAAATTTCGCATTCACTTAAAGTCCACCTGGTACCAAAGACGGGGAGCCACTTCACAATATCATTCAGGAACCCAGGCTGGCACTGGCTCTGCCATCTTCAACCTGGCTTCCAGGGACACCTAGATGGTGACATCCAGCTGCCAGACAGGGTAGAGAAAGTGGAGTGAGGGTTCTGTGAGAGGCGTCTATTCTAGGGACCAGGCCTGTAAATTGCATACATCATTTTTTGTACATTCAATGGCAGCATCGCACTGCAAGGAAGACTGGGAAACACAGATGAGCCACATACCTGGGGGGGCAAGGGGAGCAGGTTTCATGAGTAGCAAGTCAGCCTCTGTCATAGGAGCCCAACCTCTGCTTTGTAGGGGACATGGAATTGTTTTGACTTTTAATTAGATAGTAGGTATCAAAATGCTCTGAAATATCAACATTGCCACACAGTGTGTGGAAGTGATGATAATTATGATGACAATGATTCGTCATTGGTCCAATAAATAATTGTATAACACCTAATATATGCTCTGAGCACTGGAAATTGAGCATTTGCAGACCTTGCACTTCTAAGCCTTGCTGCTCTCAGTGTGGTTCATGGACCAGCAGCATCATCATTTCCTGGGGAAGTATTAGAAAGGCAGAAGCTCAGACCCCACCCCAGATGCAGTCAGAATCTGCAATTTAACGACAGCCTCCAGCAGCCTGTATGCACATTGCAGGTGTGAGAGGCATGCTCTAGTAAGGAGAAATGAGGACGTGGGTCCAGCAGCCTAGGTTACCTGCTGACAATGCGGAAGGACTGTGGAGTCCAATGATCCAGACCGAATCCTCGCTCTCCCACTCGTTAGCTGCATCATCTTGGGCAAGATACTCACCAAAGTCTCAGTTACCCCAGCAGGAGTAATTAATCACAGTGTTTCCTTCTCAGGGTTGTCAAATGAGACAAATTACCAAATAAGGCCATCCATGAGAAGTCCTGTTCACAGTGCCTGGTGTGCAGTTTGTGTTCAATACCTGTTAACTAGCATTAATCATCTTATCGCTGTTAATGTTGCCACGGGTTGATCCCGTTACCTTCCATAAACCAACCCCAGCACAAGGACAGCAAACACATGGCATGTGTCTCACTACTTTAGTCTCCCATATCCACAATAGATGTTGTTGATCAATCAAGACGGACTTTCTCCTGGAGCCCAGGCTTGCCTTAGAATCTGTCTCACACAAGTCTCCAGGTAGTTATTACTAACAAGTGGAAGCAGGTATGCAAGATAAAAGCCGTTGGCCATCCCTGGTTGACTTGGGCATTCCCAAAGACCAGATTTTCCCATTACTCTCTGCAACTCTGATATTCTTGTTAGTGGCTGAAATGGAGACAAGGAAAGGCAGGAGGGCAAAGACCTGCAGGAAGTTTCCCATCTGGGAGCCTGTGAGAATGGTAGAGTCATCAACAACTCAGGGGACTCAAGAGAGAGAGAAAGCTGCCCTGAGGAATGTGCTCAGCCAGGAGTATGTTAAATGTGAGGCATCTTTAAGACCTCCAAGCAGACATATCCAGAAGGTAGTTGAAAATACAGGTCTGGATTTAGGAGAAACAGCTGAGTTGGAGGCAAAGACCTGGCCACCATATGTGGCAGAAACAGTTGATTATCCAACAACTCTCTCCCTTTTCTCAGCTAACTGTGCCCCACATTTGTACACGTCGAGTGGCCACACTTTCAGAGGAGGCTGGATCCTAGTCCAGCGTTAGATCCTAGTAAAATCTTGATTAGCCCAATACAATCACAGAGAATTCCATTCCCTTGGCCAGTGTTTAAGATTGGAAACATAATACAGGTCTGGACAATGAAATGGTAGAGGAAGTGTGCAAGGAGGATTTGAGAGAAGCCATCTTTATTTTTAAAGGGATAAAAAGAGACAAAAAGAGCATCTCCCCTGCAGTTATGGGTCTGTGAGGAGGCATTGCCAGAAGCTGCTGCAGCCATCTGGTGACCATGAGAGGACATGGCTGAGGCCAAAACCAACATGCTAAGGATGGCAGAGCAGAAAGATGCAAAGAAACTGGGTCTCTGATGATATCATCAGCCCACCAAGTTATCCAACCCTAGAAACAACCTCAGGACTCCTGTCCTTCTTGTTTAAGCCAGTTGAGCCAAGGTCTCCATTACGTGCTGCTAAAAGTATTCCAAGCAATCCACCATCTCTGCAGATAAATATCCACCTAACAGAGGTGCCCGCTGAAGCCATGGGCGTGTTTGTAAAACTCAGTAGAGTGTGCACAAGGAGGAAAAAGGCAGTGGGAAGGGCCCATAGTACAGAAGGAGAGAAGAAAAGGAAAGAGCACAGGAGACAGAGAAAGAGCACCACCAGGGCGGGAAGGGAATCAGAACACACTCCGCCATGCCAGCTCATGGAATGAAGATGTTCAAGAAAACATACATCATAAGCAGAATGAAATCGTGTATGGAACTAAAGCTGGACTAGTTCGGCAACAATAGAGTGGTGCAGACGCCAGTGGCAAAAGAGGGAGGGAAGAGTTATATGTTGGCTGACTGACACTACCTGTCTGATGAATTGCCTGTTTGACAGCTTTGGTCCCCCTCACTGGCCACCTCACAGTGGTCAGGATAACCCTGGTGTCTAGGACTTGGGAAACATTGACCTTTGGGGTGAGAAAGAAGCATCCCTCTGTGGATATGAAAATCATATGCCCAGGGTCTCCTGGGACCACGGAGTTTACAGAATGCTGCCCATTGTCAGAGCAACAGTCCCGACACCTGGTCCTGACCCTATCTTCTGCAGACAGAATATGAAACACAGAGCTGTGTTTATCAGCTGTGTGAGTTTTGTTTATCATTTGATGGAAGCCACTTTGTTGCATTCTTGTTACCAGTACAGGGAGCAGCCCCAGCTTCCTGGTCCTCTCCTCCCTCCCTCTTCCTTCCTCTTTGCTCCCTTGGTGTTGCTATACCCTGGGCTTCCTGGCCTTCGATCACAGGGTTCCTACTGTCGTGAATGCCCTTCCTCCTCATCCCATCTCTACTTGGCAAAATCCCTTTCTTGTCCTTCAAGACTGACACCTCCTCCATGAAGCCCTCCCTAGTCTCCACCGGTGAACATCACCCCTAGCGTTCGGCACTCCTATTCCACTTGACTGGAAACTCTGTTCCCCTAAGCACCAGGGGGGAAGTGTTTGGGGCATGTGTGGTCTCCTGGGAGACAAGAACATAGACCAAGAAATAAACCCACCTATACAAATAAACACAAAGCCTGCACAAAGTCTGCCCCATGTAAGTGCAGAGGGGGACACAGTGGGGAGAGAAAAGTGACCGGACCCTCTCCTCCCACCTACAAAACAGCCCTGCCTCTCTTCCCTTCTGAGATTATCTTTAGGGTAGAACCTTGGCAAAGTGGACTGCGTAGCCCCCCAGACATTGGCTACGGGCAGCCCTCCCAGGCCCCAGTATGCACTGTCTGCCTTCCCCACCTTCTGAGAGCAAGTGACCTGACAGGCCTCCGGACAAATGCCCACTGCCTTTGGGCCAGCCGCGCTCTGAGCCTTCCCTCCTCTTGGCCTCTCTCCACCTCAGCAGCCCCTCTCCTGGGCTCCAGTCCCAATGTCTGACCACTCTCTCCTTATCCCTTTCTCATTCTTCATCTGTTACTGTTTCTTTCTCTGACTGCCCATCTCTGTCAGACACTGTCCTTGTCCTTCCTCACCTCTCTTCCTCACTCCCCAGTCTCACTGACTGAAATGAAAATCTTCCAAAGAAAACAGATAGTTTTCCTTGCACACAAGAAGTGAGAAGTTGCTAACAGATCCTGGGAAACTAGGAAAGAGACCCGAAGGAGACAAGATTTTAGGATATATTGAGCCTCACAGAAACTTACACACGTTCTAACTGTTCTAGGTCTAACTGCAGACTGACTCAGTTAGAACTTGGGGTGAAAGCACCTATCAGGATCCGAGAATCCTGAGCCAGAAATACAAACTGTCCCCTGGCTGGTATCTGAGACTGGTGGCGTATATTATTTTTATTGTGTATCTCTATCAGTTAAAAAATGCACAGTCCTTTCAATATATGCATACCCACTTATTTACAAATCATAAAATAAATAAATACAAATATCATCAACTATGGCAAAGAATGCTCGTTGTCTCTCAACATCCTGTTTACCTTTTTCTACAGTATTAAGCCCCCGACATGTCGGGTGGGCCTGCAGCTACTCAAAATTCAGACTCTGTTTTCCATGCCCTAGCAGCTGCGCATAGCCATTTGGATTACGTTCTGGAGACTTTAGCGGAAGTGATATGTACATTTTTTAACCTGCCCTGCTATAGTTTGGATGTTTGTTCCCACAAACCTCGTGTCTAAATTGGATCCCTAATGTTACAGTGTTTGGGTCATAGGAGTGGATCCCTAATAAATCGCTTGGTTCTGTTCTCGCGATACTGAGTGAGTTCTCACGCTACTAGCTCCCGCTAGAGCTGCTTGTTTAAAACAGCCCGGCAATTCCCATCATCCCTCACTCATGGCTCCCTCTCTCACCACGTGATGTCTGCACACACCAACACCCCATCCCCTTCCGCCATGAGAGGAAGCAGCCTGAAGCTCTCACCAGAAGCAGATGTTGGCGCCACGCTTCTTACACAGCCTGCAGAACCGTGAGCCAAATAATCCCTTTTTCTTTATAAATTATCCAGCCTCAGGTATTCTTTTCTTGCAACACAAATGGACTAAGACGATCCCCTATACTTCACTTTCTTCATGCCGCCCCCTGGAGCATGGACTGGGGAGCAAGCTCTCTCGGCCTCTATGGATAAGGACAAATCTAAAACTGTTGAAGGAACGGGAAAGGGAAGACACAAGTCTTTGGATAGTCTGATGGAGCAGAGATGTTTTAGCGGCCTGGGTCATCTGCCTCTAGACACTTCTACCTAATTTGGGTGCTGCTATCGTGAAGCAGAATCTATATTTTAACTATGTTGTGCTTTTAGAATAACATTGCGTACATCACAAAACACCTGTAAAATACAGACTATGAGAATATTAGTATTTTTAAATCAGCTTTTAATTTTAGAATAAGTGTAGATTTAGAGAGAAGTTGTGAAGATAGTACAGCCGGTTCTTGTATGCCCACACCCGGTTTCTCCCATAATTACTGTAATATCTTATATTACTGTAGTACACTTGTCACAATTAATGAACCAATATTGATATTGTTAACATATTATTAGTAATAATTATATTGATACATTGTTAACATTATGTTGTTGTTAACATATTATTATTGGTACATTATTATTAAAGCCCCTGCTTTACAATGATATTTTCTTTTTTTGAGACAGAGTCTCACTCTGTTGCCCAGGCCGGAGTGCAGTGGCACCATCAGGCTCACTGCAGCCTCAATCACCCAGGTGCAAGTAATCCTCCCGCCTCAGCCTCCCAAGTAGCTGAGGCCACAGGTGTATGCCATTTTGCCTAGTGAAATTAAAAAAACCTTTGTTTCAGAGAAGGGATCTCCCTATGTTCCCAGGCTGAATGATGGTGTTTCTGAAATCAATAGAAGTTTACCATGCTGTTTCTAACCCCATGCATCTCATGCAGTCTCGGTGGTGTATATACACCCCATGGGAGACAATTGTGGGAAATAGAGGACCAGAGAGACCGATATGGGGAACAGGAGGATTATTTATTTAAGTTACTCACTGGCTCAGCTTTTTGGATATGAATCCACTGAGCTGGTGTGTACCTTAAATAAACAATCCTCCTATTCCGCATATCAGTGTCTCTGGTCCTCTATTTCCTTCAACAAGACCATTGCCTTTAATGCTTAAGCCCCTATATCAAGGCCTGTCAGTCTTCTTCCTAGTCACACAGCATAGGAACGAGGCCCTGAAAAGGAGTATCAGGTGAAAAGAGGCCAAGCTTTCCATATTAGAATCCAAAGAGTTTAAATACTGTGCAGGTACCAAGAATTAGAGTGGTTGGTGTCACTAGGGATGAGTTCGGAAAGCTTCTTGGAAGTGGTACCAGGGAAGCCAGGTATTGCTAGGAGACACAAGGACTGATGAAGAGAAGGGTGTGGCATTTCCAAGGTGGAGATTAGCCCATGTGCAGACCCCAGGAGTGGGAAGGAGCAAAGTCGAGGTGTGGGTGGCAATGAAGTGGAATCTGGGTTGCCTGAGGAACGTGGGCTGGGAAGCAGCACAAAGCAAGGCTAAAAGTCAGAGTGATGGGTGGGAGACTTCTGCCCCGAGTCTTGGGTACTTTCCTTGTTGCAGAGCCTGTCTGCATTGCTCGAAGCCCAAGGCACTGTCTATTCTGCCAGGCTCTGTGTGTCCTGGCTCCTCATTAAAGCAGTGGGATTTTTCCTTGACCCTTGGGGGCCCATGTATCTGGAGGGCAGCCATAATTTTGGAGAAAATTTATAGCAAGACTCCTTTTTCCTGGACAGGCCATGAGATAAGATTTATCAGGAGAATTAAGGAGAATTAAGGCTTTTTTTCTGAAATATACACTGAATGTATCCAGAGCCTACATGACATGTCCCTTACTGACAGCTTCTGTTTAAATTCTGATTCCCAGAAAAGAGGAGGAAGAACAAGGTTTTATGTGGCTGTGCAGGCAAGGTGCCTGTGGATCAGAGGAATTCAGGAAGCAGTGCCTCTGAGATCACCTGCATTTTTTTCTCATTTGAGGACAAATTAACCCAGGGAGTTGTGCCTGATGGCCCAGCATCCTCACTATCACCTAGGTCTGGTCTGTAGAAACAGAGCCATAGAACAAAGAGGTCACAGATAGCCCTGAAGGAAGGAACATAAGGCCTCATAAATACCTGGGGTTTTGAAACCACCTGCTTTTTTGTGTAGACTGTGCGCACCCCTGAGGATGGAGGCTGGGTCTTACTCATTTTGGACCTCCAGCCCAGTGCCTGGCATGTAATATGTGCTCAGTAAATGTGTTGAATGAACTGTCTTTCCAACCACCACTTACCTCACTCATGGCAGAATCAATGGGAGCCTGAGTATCCTGAGCCTTGGGTCTCAGCATCTTGTTCACTACACCGAATTGCTTCTGGACCTCAATCTCACTTAGCAGAAGTTCCAGCTACTGTCTGGTTCCCCCAGCCATCTTGCTCCTCCACCCTGAGAATATCCACGCTAACCGCCTCCTCTGGTGCCTCACCCGGGCTGATCAAAGCATGTGCTAACCAAGGCAGTTGTGTTCGCAGGGTTGTTGCTCATCTGGGCTGGTTAGCATCTGTCAGGCTGGGCTCTGGCTCCAGGAAGTCTTTTTGTAAATGGGAAGGTACAAATGAGTACAGATGGCGTTGCTCAAATCCATAACTTTCCATGGATCCATAGAGGGCAATGGTCTCCCCATGGGTACACATACCACAGGGGTGCAAAAGACACATGGGGTTAAGAACAAGGTAAACTTCTACTGATTTTAAGAATACTACCATAAAGCAGGGGCTTAGTTAATAATAATGTATCAGTGTTCATTCATTAATTTTGACAAATGTATTGCAGTAGTATAAGATATTAATAGTAAGGAGGCTGGGCATGGTGGCTCACGCCTGTAATCCCAGGACTTTGGGAGGCCGAGGCAGGTGGATCACGAGGTCGGGAGATCGAGACCATCCTGGCTAACACAGTGAAACTCCATCTCTGCCAAAAATACAAAAAAATTAGCCAGGCATGGTGGCACGCACCTGTAGTCCCAGCTACTTGGGAGGCTGAGGCGGGAGAATCACTTGAACCCGGGAGGCAGAGGTTGCAGTGAGCTGAGGTCGTGTCATTGCACTTCAGCCTGGGCAACACAGCGAGACTCTGTCTCAAAAAAAAAAAAAAGATATTAATAGTAAGGAGTATGGGTGTGGAGTACAAGGGAACCGTCCACCTGGAGGATGAACTACAAAATCTTTCGGCCTCCATAATCCGGCTGGAGCCTCCTGTATCTCCAGCAACATCTTTTACGCTCTCACTTGAATCCTTACTTGGATCACCTACTTCCCCCTCAAACATCCATGGCTCAGTCAAATTTAATATTGACCATTTTTTAGACACAGCATTTCCCTTGCCTCTGCTCTAATCTCCCCATGCCTAGGAGTGCCATCCATCTATCTCTCCCTATGAAAATCCTAAATTCAGAGTAAAATTCCGTCTCCTTTAAGCTTTCCTGACTCCTACCTGCTGGGTGGTGATGAGAATCTCTCCACCCTCTGCATTTCCATAGCCGCATTTACTCCCCAGTAATACAGTTAGTTTTATATACACCTGTATCCAGCAAGAGACTGTGAGCTTTGAGGGCCGTGGACATGACCTCCTTGTTTTCTGCCTCCCTCACCCAGAATGGCCCTGGCACAGTCTACACTGAGGAAGGGTGAGGGCAAGGGCGAGTGGTCAGTAGCATTTTCTATGTGTTGAAAGAGCAGCACTTTCTTATTAGTTTACACTATGCATGAGAACATCCCAAATGGACCATCCTTCTCCTAAGCTTGGTGAGACCATTACTGTGCAAGGAGGTGAGGATCTTGCTTGGGAATCATGAGATTGAGCAGGGGTCATTTGAATTAGTCTGTCTGTCAGCAGAAGCATCTAGACATGGGAGGAGGAGGCTGTTTAGGGCCCAGGCTGGGAGAAACTGGCTGGCCCAGTCCCTGGGAAAGTCGCCCAGATAGCCAAGTGGGCAGGAGAGCTGAGTTACGAATTCACAGGAAGTTCAATGGATCCTGGAGAGGAGAGGAAGCAAGTCCCTGTGAAGGGCCCCAGCCCCTCTTCTATCTCTCTCATCCTCCCCATATCCCATTGCTGGGTTTTCCCTGCTACGTGGAAGCTGTGCGTACCCATGCTCCCTCCACTTGCTATCTCTTCCCTCCTGGAAAGATCTGCAGATATGCTCCCTAAGAAGATATATGAGTGGGTCGTAGTAGAATCGAGGGTATGCTCTTTGAAATCATAAAGGGCCCTAAAGAAACCCAGTGGCCCGCAGAAAGTCACTGAGCCCAGAGCTTTAACAGAACTAGTTCCCGTCAGTGGCCTTCTCCTAAAATCCTCCATGCCTCCCTCCCTGCATTCCCTCTGTGCCTTTTCCCTCCAAATGCTGCTGGGATCATTGGATGGAAGGCGCTTGGCAGCTCTATGGTTTTCCCAGGCCCTACTAGGGCCCTAGACTCTGGGTACTGGTAACCTCTGCTCTGACACAACCATGACCCTTGGGCTTAGAACCAGAATCCTTAAATCCATCTTTCTCTTCCTCTCCAAAGCGGGTGGAATGGATTGGCTTCTAGGAAGCAGCTGGATTTCCCCGCAGTGTTTGACTTCAGACTGGGCAGGAAAAATAGAACAGCCTGGGAAGAGCTGTTCATTGCTTCCCTCAGAAAGGCTCGTCTCAAAAACATGACTAGCTTTTTCTCCATTAGATGTCAGATCCCGCACAGTCTCAGAAGAAAGTACTGGATCACGCACACTATCGTAAGGAAGAATTGGCCAGGATATTACAAAATCCATGCATTCCCTGGTCGGGGATAGGGGAAGCTGATTCCTTATGAGAATTGGCTACCGACAAGTCTCAAAATAGACATTCTACGTGGCAATGTCCTGGAAGTCATTCTCTGGAAAGTTTTTAAAAAGTCGCAGGAATAGAGGAGAATCTAAGAGCTGTATGTGTTCAATATTTTCTCTGATTTGAAAACAAAACCAGTCATAAAGTATCAATGCTGGAAGACTATTGAATCTTAACCCTTCCTTAAGTAGATGAGGAAACTGGGACCCACATGGTGGGGAGACTAGGTAGGCTGCAGCTGAAATATGATGGCACATTTCCTCTCATCAAAACTTTGAGTCATATACTCTTATACCACCTGGAAACCCACCTACCCAGTGCCCCTCACCAATGGCTCTGCAACTCCCCATAGATTTCTGCCCAATTGCTATTCTTTGCACCTGCTGAGTTTGTCTTTTTTGTATGTGTCATAATGTACATTTTAACGACTTATTTCCCCTGTTAATCTAGAAGTTGGAAAAAAACTGGGACCTTTGGGCTTCTTCTTGTAAACTCCATGTTAATGACTTATTAGTGTCTTGGCAAAAATACCTAACGACTTCTAACTAACCTCCTACTGACAACTATCTCGGGATTTAAGTTCTGACTCTGCTAGTTTCTAGGTGTGCAATCTTTGGCAATTGACTTAACTTCCCTGTAGAAGTGGTACCTTTGCTTGGCAAAGGAGGGTTTTAGTCCCCATGATTTCCATAGCCGCCCCCAAACATGCAATATGTAGGGTAAAAGCAACACAGAGCAAAAGTCAGCTTCAGGACAAAACCTCCTGGTACCCCTGCAACCAAATTATAATCCATAAATCCCTGCCATAGGTTAACATTCTAGAGCTGCCACTGCTCCCTTCCTCTAAATTTCCTCATCTGGAAAAGGGGGGAAATAATATATTGTAGGGTTTTTAAATTGATATGTAATATTTTCCATGTTTATAGGGTACATGTGATATTCTGTTGCATGCAGAGAATGTGTAATGATCAAGTTAGGATATTTGTGGTGTACATCACCTTGAGTATTTTTCATTTCTGTGTGTGTCAAACATTAGAACTTATTCCTTTTGTCTAACTGTTATGTTTGTACCTATTCACCAACCTCTCTTCTTTCCCCAACTCTTGCCACCCACACACCCTTCCCAGCCCCTGGTAAACATCATTCTACTTTCTGCTTCCATTAGATCAACTATTTTAGCTCTCCCACATATGAGTGAGAACACACTAAATTTGTCTTTCTGTGTCTGGCTTACTTCACTAAACACAGCAATCTCTAGTTGCATCCATGTTGCTGGAAATGACATGATTTCATTCTTTTTTTTATGGCCAAATAGTATTCCGATGTGTATTTATACCACATTTCCTTTATCTATTCCAAGTGTCCGTCCCTTGGTGGACACTTAAATTGATTCCATGTAATTGCTATTGTGAACAGTGCTGCAAAAAACATGTGAGTGCAGGTATCCCTTTAGTATACTGATTTCCTTTCCTTTGGATAAATGTCTAGAAGTGGGATTGCTGGATTGTATGGTAGTTCTGTATTTAGTTTTGTGAATAATCTCCACACTGTTCTCCATAATGGCTGTACTAATTTACATTCCCACCAACAGTGTTTAAGAGTTCCCTTTTCTCCACATCCTCACCTGCATCTGTTATTTTTTGTCTTTTTAATCACAGCCATTCTAACTGGGTTAAGATGATACCTCACTGTGGTATTGATTTGCATTCTTCTGATGATTAGCGATGTTAAGTATTTTTTATATAACTATTTACCATTTGTCTCCTTTTGAGAAATGTCTTTGTATGTCCTTTGCCAAATCTTTAATGGGATTATATGTTTGTTTGTTTACTGTTGAATTGTTTGAGTTCCTTGTATATTCTGAACGCTAGTCCATTATTGGATAAATAGTTTTCTCCCATTTGGCAGGTTTTCTCCTTACTCTGCTGATTGTTTCCTTTGGTGTGAAGAAGTTTTCTGGTTTAATATAGTCCCATCTGTCTATTTTTGGTTTTGTTGCCTATGCTTTTGAGGGCTCAGCCATAAAATATTTGCCTAGACCAATATTCTAAAGTGTTTTCCCTATGTTTTCTTCTAGTATTTTTATAGTTTCAAGTCTTATGTTTAAGTCTTTAATTCATCTTGAATTGATTTTTGTATATGATGAGGTAAGGGCTCAATTTCACTTTTCTGCATATAGATGTCCAATGTTCTCAATACCATTTATTGAAGAGAGTATCTTTCTCCAATGTATGTGCTTGACACTTTTGTCAAAAATCAATTGGCTATAAATAAGTGTATTTACTTCTGGATTCTCAATTCTGTTCCATTGGTCTATGTATCTGTTTCTATACTAATACTATGCTGTTTTGATTAGTATAGCCTTGTGAATTATTTTGAAGTCAGATAGTGTGATGCCTCCAGCTTTGTTCTTTTTGCTCAGGATTTCTTTGGCTATTCAGGCTCTTTTTGGTTCCATACAAATTTTAGGATTATTTTTATATTTCTGTGAAAAATGACATTGGAAATTTGATAGGGATTGCATTGAATCTGTAGATTGCATTAGGCAGTTGGTCATTTTAATGATATTAATTCTTCTAATCCATGATCATGGGATGTCTTTTCAATTTGTGTCTTCTTCAATTTCTTTCATCAGTCCTTTGTAGTTTTCCTTGTAGAGATCTTTTATATCCTTAGTTAAATTTATTCCTAGATATTTTAATAACTGTTGTAAATGAAATTGCCTTCTTGATTTCTTTCTTAATTATTGATTTATAGAAATGCTACTGATTTTTGTATGTTGATTTTGTTTCCTGAGACTTTACTGATTTTATCAGATCTAAGAGTTTTTTGGTAGAATCTTTAGTTTTTTTATATATAAGATAGAACCATCAGCCAAGAGGGACCATTTGACTTCTTTTTCAATTTAGATGCCTTTTATTTCTCTCTCTTGCCTAATTGCTCTGGCTAGGACTGCCAGTATTATGTTGTATAGGAGTGTTGAAACTGGGCATCTTTATCTTTTCTCAGTTCTTAGAGGAAAGGCTTTCAGCTTTTCCCCATTCAGTATGATGTCAGTTGTGGGTTTGTCACACATGGCCTTTATTATGTTGAGGTATGTCCCTTCTATACATAGTTTGTTGAAGAGTTTTTAATCATGAAGCACTGCTGAATTTTATCAAATGCCTTTTCTGCATCTATTGACGTAATCATATGGTTTTTTTTTCATTCTGTTTATGTGATGTATCACATTTATTTATTTGTGCATGTTGAGCATCCTTGCGTCACTGGGATAAATACCACTTGATCATGGTGTATTTTTTTTTTTTTTTGGTGTGCTGTTGGATTTGGTTTACTATCATTTTGTTGAGAATTTTTGTATCTGTATTCATCAGGGATATTGGCCTGTAGTTTTCTTTTTTTGGTTGGGTCCTTGCCTAGTTTTGGGATCAGGGTAATGCTGTCCTTAGAGAATGATTTAGGAAGAATTTCCTTTGCTTCACTTTTTTCTTTTCTTCTTCTTTTTTTGAGATGGGTCTCATTCTGTTGCCAAGGCAAGAGTGCAATGGCATAACGCCTGCCTCCCAGGTTCACGTGATTCTCCTGCCTCAGCCTCTGGAGTAGCTGGAATTACAGACACCTGCCACCATGCCTGGTTAATTTTTCTATTTTTAATAGAGACAGGTTTTCACCATGTTGGCCAGGCTGGTCTCAAACTCTTGACCTCAAGTGATCCACCCGCCTTGGCCCCTAAGTGGCGTAAGCCACTGCACCTGGCCTTGCTTCAATTTTTTTGAATAGTTTGAGGAGAGTTAGTGTTGGTTCTTCTTTGAATGTTTGGCTAAATTTGGCAGTGAAGTGATCCTGTTCTGGACTTTCCTTTTTTGGGGAGATTTTTTATTATTCATTAAAATCATGAGATTTTAATGTGGCAGAGTGTTGTCTGTTCAGGTTTTCTCCATTTCCTGATTCAATCTCCATAGGTTGCATGTGTCCTGGAATGTATCCATTTCCTCTAGGTTTTCCAGTTTGTTAGCATATAGTTAGTAGTCCTGATGATCTTTTGTATTTCTATGATATCAGTTGTAAATTATTTTTCATTTCTGATTTTGCTTGTTTGGGTCTTCTTTCTTTCTTCTGTTAGACTAGAAAGTGGTTTATCTATTTGGTTTATCATCTCCAAAAACTAACTTTTCATTTTGTTTATCCTTTGTATTTTTTTTTTTTTAGTTTCTATTTCATTTAGTTCTGCTCTGATCTTTAGTCTCTCTTTCCAGCTGCTAATTTGGGGTTTGGTTTATTCTTGCTTTTCTAATTCCTTGAGGTGATTGTTATATTGTTTACTTGAAATGTTTCTACTTTTTTGATGTAGGTATTTATTGCTATAAGATTCCCTCTTAGCACTGCTTTAGCTGTATCTCAAAGGTTTTGGTATATTGTATTTTGATTTTCATTTGTTTCAAGGTATAAAAGATAATTTTGCTGGGTATAGTATCTTTGACAGACAGGTTTTTTTTTCTTTCAGCACTGAATATATTATTCCATTCTCTCCTGGTCTGTAAGGTTTCTGCTGAGAAATCTGCTGTTTTTTATTTCCTACTTAATTTCTTCCTTGAGCCAATGGTCATTCTGAAGCTTGTTGTTTAATTTCCACATATTTGTACAATTTCCAAAGTTCCTCTTGATATTGATTTCTGGTTTTCTTCTGTTGTGGTCTGAGAAAATACTTGATATGATTTTAATTTTTAAAAATTGTTTGAGAATTGTTTTGTGTCCTAACATATGATCTATACTGAAAACTGTTCTGTGTGCTGATGAGAAGAATGAGTACTCTGTAGCTGTTTGATGACATGTTCTGTAAATGTCTGTTATGCATATTTGGTGTAATATGAAGTTTGAATAAAATGTTTTTTAATTTTCTGTCTAGATGATCTGTCTAATGCTGAGTGGGGAGTTGAAATGTACAAGTATTAATGTATTAAAGTCTATCTCTCCCTTTATATCTAGTATTATTTGCTTTATATATCTGGGTGCTCCAGTGTTGGATGCATGTATGTTTAGAATTGTTATATCCTCTTGCTGAATTGATCCTTTATCATTATATAATGACCTTCTTTGTCTGTTTTTACTATTTTTTATTTAAAGCCTGTTTTACTTAAGTTTACCTGATATACTCCTACTTGCTTTTGGTTTCCATTTGCATGGAATATCTTTTCCACTTCTTTACTTGCAGTCTATATGTGTCTTTACAGATGAGATGTTTCTTGCAGGCAGCATATAGTTGGTCATGGTTTTTTTTTTTTTTAATCCATTCAGCTAGTCTATATCTTTTAAATGGAAAGTTTAATCTATTTACATTCAAGGTTATTATTGATATGTGAGGACCTATTTCTGTGATTTTAATTGATTTCTGATTATTTTGTATATCCTTTGCTCCTTTATTTCTCTCTTGTTTATCATTGTGATTTGGTGGTATTCTATAGTGGTAACATTTGAGTTTTTTCTATTCCTTATTTGTATGTTTGCTCGACCAGTGGTTTTATATTTTCATGTGTTTTCATGATAGTAGCTATTGTTCTTTCATTTCCAGGTGTAGGACTCTCTCAAGCATTTCTTTTAGGGCCAGTCTAGTGGTGATGAATTACCTCAGCATTTACTTGTCTGAGAAAGACTAATTATCCTTCAGGTATAAAAGACAATTTTGCTGGGTATAGTATCTTTGACAGACAGGTTTTTTTTTTTTTTTCTTTCAGCACTAAATATATTATTCCATTCTCTCCCGGCCTGTAAGATTTCTGCCGAGAAATCTGCTGTTAGTCTGATGAGGTTTCCTTTATAGGTGACTAGATGCTTTTTTTCTTGTTGTTTTCAGAATTTTCCCTTGTCTTGACTTTTGACAGTTTGATTATAATATATTATGGAAAAGACCTTTTTGAATTGTGCTTATTTGGGGATTTTTAGGCCTCCTGTATCTGGACGTCTAAATCTCTTGCTAGTCTTAGGAACTTTTTATTTATTGTTTTGTTAAATAGGTTTTCTAACTCTTCTGTTTTCTTTTCATCTTTTGGGACTTTGAAAATTTGAATATTTGGTCACTTCTAAAGTCTTATATGTCACAAAGCTTTTGCTCATTATTTTATTACTTTTTTCTTTATTTTTGTCTTAGTAGGTTATTTCAAAAGACCTGTCTTTAAGTTCTGAGATTCTTTCTTCTGTTTGATCTAGTCTATTGTTGAAGCTTTAGAAAGTATTTTGTATTTCATTCAATTAATTCTATCATTCCAGAATTTGTTTGGTTCTTTTTCATGACATCTATCCCTTTGGTAAATTCCTCATTCATATACTGAATTATTTTTCTGATTTATTTGTATTGTTTTTCAGAATTCTCTTGTATCTCACTGTGATTCTTTAGTATTAATATTTCAAATTCTTTTTCCAGGATTTCATAAATTTCTTTTTGATTGATATCTGTTGTTGCACAATTATTGTGTTCCCTTGGAGGTGTCATATTTCCTTGCTTTTTCATGTTTTCTGTGTCTTACGTCTGCTCATCTAATGTAACAGTAGCTTCTTCTAATTTTTTGAATTTGCTTTTGTGGGGAAGGACATTTTTCTGAAGAGGCATCTATGGTGGTGGTTGGGTAGAGCACTTTGGCTTTGATTCTGGGTACACGCAGTAGTGCAGTTTCTGTATAATTTTTTTTGGCTGTAAACAGCATCAATGGTGCGTGTCATTTTTTCAATGGCTTAGGGTGCAGTTGGTAGAGGAAGTTGTGGTGAAGTTTTGTTGGGGACTAGGATGCCAGGTGGGCCAATCTTTGGGCCCCAGTGGTGGCAGCAGTAGTGTGTGTGTCTGTCCTTGAGCGCCAGAGTGGCACTGGTGTTAATGAGTCCAGGCAGGCCATTTCTTGGGCCTCTAAGTGGCTTCCGTGCATTCTAGCAATGGCAGCAGTGGATCAGGCATATGGGCAGGTTCCCAAGTTCCTAGGTGGTGGGCATGGAATGGGTGATGGCAGTAGCAGTGGCAGGACAACCCTCTGGGACCTAAGTGGTTCACCCTGATGTGGGCAGTGGCTGCAATGAGTTGGGAGGACCAGTCCCCAGACTCATAGGTGTCATGTGCAGGTGGGTGCCAGCTGCAGTGGTAGTGGCAGGTTGGGTAAGCCTGACCTTAGGCCCCCAGGAGAAGTGCTCAGGTATCAATGGTGGTGGACTGGGCTGATTGCTCCCCAGGTCCCTAGACAGTGTGCATGGGTACTGGGGGTAGAAGGGGGGTGGTGCAGGGCTGTGTGGACCTGACCTTAGTCTCCCCAGTGGTGCAGGCAGGTGCTCACTGTGGTAGCAGAAGCGGGGTAATCTCCTGGCTGCCACAGAATGCTCAGGTGGGGACAGCTGATGAGAGCCATTCTTCAGGCCATTGCAACATTCTCCTAGCTGCGCTCCCTGCTACTGGGAAGGGTGGGGTTGCTTTCCTGGGGAACAGTAGTAGGCAGGCAGCTGGAGAATACAGGCTTTGCTCTCACCTCAGCCCTACAGCAGCCTACAGGGGCAGTGGTTGTGGGCAGTGAAATTTGTCCATGGGGTGCAGCTGCCCATCTGCTGGTGGAGATAGTGAGATAGTTGCCCATGGCCCCAGAAGCAGAGCAGGATGCAGTCCATGAGGGCTGAACTCTCAAAATGGCACCATGCTGTGGCTGCTTGGGGGTTTATGGGACCCAGCATGAGCTCCCTCTCTGGAGCAATGCCTCCATGGGGTCTCCAGAGAACTCCTTATGTCAGACTTGGGGCCTATGACGGTCAAGATGCTCTCCCATGGCTAGGACTGTAGGAGTCCACAGCAGGAATGTGGACCACTAAGGGCCTCTCGCTTACCCTTTCCCCACAAGTAGGGAGTCTCTCCAGACTCACGACTGATCCCGGCCAAGCAGGCTGCCTTGCTTCTCTCTCCTTCCCAGCCAAGCAGGCTGCCTTGCTTCTCTCTCTCCTTCCTTGCTTTTGGTGCTTCCTGTCACTTCACTGTTGAATTCCAGTGTTCTCTCTTACATGATCTATTTGAAGTTGTATTATCTACTCGCTATGTTGGTTTCTCTCCATGGAAAAGGTGAGTACCAGATGCATCTTGAAGCCCTCCATCTCTTACAGGGTTATTAAGGAACTTAAATAAGATAATCCTTGTAAAGCACATGGTACTTTGAAAAACTTTTCAGTACACATTAGTGTCAGGTACTCTAACTGGCTTTAGGGAATTGATGACAAATAAAACCTGGTCCCTACCTTCAAGCTGCTCACAGATCCACAGAACAGACAGAGATATGATTGATGGAGTAACAGAAGGATAGAGATGGCAGTGTACCTGAATAGGTGTTTTGTAAGCAGGCATATGAGTATCATACTAGCCAGAAGGACTGCTCCTTAAAAATAGCAAGAGGCTTTACACTCGTGGCACCTTCAAGGTGTGTGAGTAATAAAGTAAGGGAAGTGAGAAGCAACACACAATGAGGCTGGGGAATGAGACACTGTGATGTGCAGTAAAGGGCATAAACTCTGGAGTCAACAAGTCTTTGGTTCCAATGATGGCTCCATCACAGACCAGATACATGAACACATCCCTTTACCTCTCCAAGAACCATTTGGACGGAGGTTGCATCCAAGGAGAGAGACATGCTTCAGGCCATTACAACATTCCAGGAAAATGCTGACAAGGGGCTCAGCCACTCATGGAAACGGTAGGGATGCCAGTGGAAGGAGGGGGTTAAGAGACTCAGTGGGCATGGAGGCAAAATCAACATCTTGGAGAAACTTCAGATGGGGTGAATGATGTTAAGAGGAATTGACAGTGAAGCCCCTTTATAAAAGCTTTTCGGGCATGAATTAAAAGAAAAAAAAAAGGAGCGTGCATAGACAGCACACGAAAGTTAGCATTACTATTGCGCTTTTATTGCTGAGTTTTCCTTTTGGAAAGAAATCTTGCCCCTCTCTCCGCCTTTCAGATTGAGAAAGCTGAGGCCCAGAGTTGCCAAATCACTCTTGCAAGGCCCCGTGGAGGTAGAGGGTGGGGGTGGGGATGCCCAGCGATGGGGTTGAAACAAGGATCAAGGTCTCCTTGAGCCAAAGTCATTGGTTCAATGGCCATGTGTAGAAATAGCTATACACATTCATTTTTAAAACCATGTTGTGTGCTATTTAAGTTGGTCTTAAAATGCTGTGTACTGCAGAAAGGGATATGGGCCCTTTTACGAGAGGCCAGTCAATGTCAGGGGCCAGACTATAAAAATTGCTACCCAGTGCCTAGGAGGATAAAACCATGTCTGGAGGGCTGACCTTGAAACGCCAGAGTCCTGAGGTGGTGGCAGTCACACCTCGGGTAGACCTTTGTGTCAACTCCATTTCCCTGCCCCCTGCACTGTGAGGCTACCTTCTTGCCTAGGGGGCTGGGCAGAAGAGAGAACTGAGAGCGTGCCAGCACACACCTGTGCCTGCAGGAGCAAACTGGCAAGTCCTCTCCATTTGAGTGCCTTTCTGAGGGTGGAGCTAATGTGTATGAGTGAGGATGATTGGTGGGAAGGGCCACAGGGGGTCTCTGCACTCCAGGAGCAGCAAGGGAGGCCATGAACTTTGCGCATGATTCTAGCCAAGCAAGGTGCTTCCTCCATTGGAAGAGCCAGCCAGAGCCTGCCAGGCTCAACCCTGTTTTCCTCTGGTTTCAATGGGCAGTGCGCACCTTATGCCCTGCGTGCTGGCCCTGGACTTCTCCAGCATCCCACACATAGGTTCTCTGAGCCTCGTCCTGCCCCCACCCAGAGTCCCTCATGCATTATCTAAGCTGAGAGCAGGCGGCAGCCCCCAGGCCCAGCACAGGCTGGCAGGAGAAGGCTCTGACCCTGCTACCGCTCCACCCCCCAGCTGTCGCTCCCCCTCCATTCCCACTGGCACCATTTGGCAGAGAGCGGCACCCCACCCCCAACCCAGCCTGGTCCAGCAGGCACAGCTTAAGTATCCACAGAAACTCTGCCTTTCCTGGGGTTTGGAGCAAGCCAGGCAGGGAGGGAAGGAGGTGGTTTCTGCTGACCACAGGCTCAGCAGCCACACTTCCCTCTGGGTTCCAACTGCCGCTGGTTGCTGGAGCCCCTCTCCTCCCATGGCTTCTGGTGGGGGATGGCCACCGCCACTGCAGAGGTTTGGCAAATGCTGGCTGCCAGGGCTGGGGAAGCCTCGTGTAGGCTCCTATTCCTCCACTCCCTGAAATCCAGGATAACAACAACCCCACTTACGTGTCTCTTTTAACCTTTCCAAGAACTGTCCAAACTTTCTCTCCCTAGATCCTGTTTTCCCTACGAGGCAAGCAGGATGATTAAGATGAACCCTTTTTGACCAAAGGAGAAATGGAGACTAGAGAGGATGCGATGACTCACAACTATTTACTGGGTGTGGAACCCACGGGACCTTCCCTGTGCCACACCGTCACCAGCATCGCACGTTCCATACCCCCTGGAGGTGCCACAGCCTACTCCCAAAAGCCACTGCAGAGACATCTTTGCACTTTTCACAGTCTCCCCTAACATTGAAGAACCTGGACGTGCCCCACTTAAGGAGTGCACAGGGCAGCCGAGGGGATGCAGTTCCCTTCTGGGCAGCCTCTCCAGGTCTGGGCACAGAAGCTGCCCCTGCTTCTCTTCCAAAGAATGAAGCCCCTCCCAAGCCTGCTGGACCCATATGCTTTGTGATCAATTCTGTGTCCTGCAAGTGTTTTTCTTTATTGACATGAAAACCCCGTGAAAAGATGCTTTGTCTGCATTTTCCCGTAGAGGTGATAGGAAGCTTCAAAGGTAAAGGAAGTTAGAAAAGACTGGGAAGGGTGAGGACACATGAGAAAAAGGTGTGCAGCCTGATGTGTGGGCAAGGACAGGTGTGTCTGGAGCTTGCTCCATATATGCCCACTTCTCGGTCCCTTGTGTGGACTTACTGCCTTGGCCCTACTCTGGCTTGAGATGAGAATGCCCCCAAGGCCAACACTACTCCTCTCTCCTGAATCCATAGGGCTGACATCATTGAGTCCATGCCTCTGCCTCTGTGCAGGCCCTTCCCTAAACTCCCCAAATGATGAGCCTGAACCCTGGCCTTCAAGATCTCCAGAGAAGGACATGTTTGGGTCTCTGTATTTGGATGCTTTCTATCGTCTTCCTTGGATCTAGCCAAAATCTTTCTTCTGGATTTGTAAAAGATCTCTTCTTCAGAAGAGAAGAAGATCTCTGTGGAAGAGAGCAGGCCTGGTGCCAACAGACAGGAAATGAAGTCACGATGCTGGTCATTTTCCTCTTCTCTTCCCTTTCTTCTCCCCCTCCTCCTTCCCCATCACCCTGCTGCACCACCCTTGCGACTGCCTGTCAGATGTTTTCACTGTGATGAGCAGTGCCTGCCTGTACAGTGCCTTTATGTGTTGCTGATTTTTGCCATGAGCCTTCAGGCTTCTCCTTGTAGCCCTGACAAGCGAAATCCCATAATGAAGGATTTCACGGAGCTCCACGGGCTGGTGGAGGCTTTTCTTTCCATCTGTCATTTTACTTTAAGCCTTGACCTTTCTGTTCCCATGTGAGGCAGTACCAGGAAGGGGTTGGGCTGGAGAGCAAACGTCTGGGTTTGGACCCCAGATTGGGCTGCCAGTGAAGCAGAGAAAGTAGCCTAGGGTTTCGACAACATTAAAATAAGTCAAGGAAGACAGTGCACATCCCAGGGGGTGTGATGTGGGGGCAAAGATGGGGGTGAAGAGTTTAAATAAAGGAGAGCCCCTTGGTTTAGAAGGAGGTCCTACATGGAAGCAGGAAGGCAGAATAGTCTAGGCAACCCCCTCCCTGGCCACCCCTGGCCACTCAGGGATCCCACTTTTACTGAAGAAAGCAGAGGCTTCAGAGTCCAAAATATCTGGGTTTGAATATTGGCTCCACCACTTGCTGGAAAGTTGGAGCCACGTGGCAAACAACCTTGCTAAGCAACCTTGGGCAAGCTGCTTATTTTCTCTAACTCTCAGTTTCCTCATGTGAAAGTTAGAGGTCTCAACGCAGACGTCACAGGCTGCTCTGCAGCTAGAACAGGATAATGGCAGGTGCTTGGCAGAGCACCTGCACACAGGTAGCGCTTAATCAAGAGTGGCCACAAGTTTGTTTCAGATGAGGATAGAACCTCAACATAAACTGGAAGATAACAGAAACCAAAATGCCCAGCCTTGGCCTCTCTTTGCTGAGAGAACCCCCCGAAACTCTCCAGAGGGGCCTCAAAGCAGGATAAACAGCCAATAGGAAAGCAAGCTCGGGGCTTTGATGGCAGTAAACGGCCATCTTCTGACCAACTTTCCCATGTCAGGTCGATAGGGAGACTGAAAAACAAATTACAGTCTCCAAGGCTCCAAGACAAAATACCCACCCAGCACTGCTTTGAAAGTGCCAACCCTTCGAGATGCACAAGGATTTTGATTGTTTGAAATGTTGGTAACATTTCGTCTTCCCAGAGACCTTGTTCATTTATCAGGGTTCTTAAAACCCTTTTGTTCATAAGCTTGTGGTGAGGACAGAAAACATTCTATCTAATATCAGAGCACAGCTGTTCAGCGACAGAAAGACTTAGGGGAAAAGCCCTTCAAAAAAAAAAAAAGGAAGGGGGGAAACACCAGGGCTCTAAACATGGGAAAAGCGACCGTGGCTGAAAGAAGGCCTTGCAAGCAACAGCTGCCTAACAAGAATATGCTGTTTGGGGAAGTGTGAGAAAGAGAATCAGCACACTGACAGCAGGGCCTCTGCAAGGGCTCAGTAAACACTGGGACCAAGGCGAGGCCCCCAGAGCTGGGTTCCTCCTCTCTGTCGGGTTCCTGGCAGTTCTGCACAAGGCCCCAGCCAGGGCCCCTAAAAATGTTTGAAGTAGGTGTGGAGCCTTGAGTAACATCTTCTTAAGGGCCAGTGTGGCTGGAAAAGAAAAAAAAAAAAAAAAAAAAGCCTAGTGGAAAACTTTGTCCATCCAATGCCACAGAAGACCAAGAAATATTTTCTAAAAAGGGCTTTGACTGCTCCTGAAAGCACAAGACAGAGCGAGCAGGGTCAGACCAAGGCAGGGACCGTGTGGCACTAGCCACCGGCTGAGTGAGGCCAGGATAGACAGTTCCGGGGTCTTGGATTCATTTTCAGCTCTGCATTTTTCAGTCGAGGGTCATGTTGATTTTCACGAATTCGAACAAAGGAAAATCACATCCACATTTATGAAATGTCTGAATAGTAGCATTTTAAAAAATGTGGTTTCACATTTCAAGCCAAATTCTAAAAGGGAATAAGGATAAAGTTGATAGAAGAAAATTTTCACTACTGTGAATTACAGTCACCTTGTTACGTGATGTTAGCATGTGATAGCTATTGCAAGCAGGAGCTCTAGAATCAGAAAGACTTGGGCTTAAATGCTGGTGCTGGGTGACCTTGAAAAATGTTTCTACGCCTCTGTGCCTGAGATTCCCCGTCAGTGCAATGAGAATCCGAGCATCTCCTCTACAGGGTTGTCCTGACGGTTCCATGAGCTTCTACATAGGAAGTATCTAGAAGGGGGTTGATCCTTGCGAGCTGCACAAAATCGAAGCTATAATTGTAATGAGATGGGAGTTATAATGAGATTCTGTTGCAGTGAAAAGAGCCAAGTCAGGAAGTGTGGGAGATCTGAGCTCGACCACTAATTAGATTCCATGCCACCTCCAAGCCTCAGTTTCCTCTGTTGGAGGCAAATGATACCTGTCTCCTTATCTGACATGAAAGTTGTGGTTGGCCGGGTGCGTGGCTCACGCCTGTAATCCCAGCACTTTGGGAGGCCAAGGCAGGCGGATCACCTGAGGTCATGAGTTCGAGACCAGCCTAGCCAACATGGGGAAACCCTGTCTCTACTAAAAATACAAAAAAAAAAAAAAAAAAAAAATAGCGTAGTGGCGGGCACCTATAATCCCAGTTACTGGGGAGGCCAAGTCAGGAAAATTGCTTGAACTCAGGAGACGGAGGTTGCAGTGAGCCGAGATTGTGCCACGGCACTCCAGCCTGGGTGACAGAGTGAGACTCCATCTCAAAAAAAAAAAAATAAAGTTATGGTTAAAGAGACTCAGGAAGTATAAAGGCATGTATGAATGTGATCTATGGTTATTATAAAATCTCCTTATTATGCAATTTATTTTCCCTCATTCAGCAAAATTCTAATGCAAGGACTTTGAATGATCAGCTCATAATTCTACCCCATAATCTTGATTCCAATAAACCAATTGCAAAGAGAGAGAGAGAGACATAGTAAGAAGGACAATCAGGGAAATGTGATGATATTAAGGAATTATTGTTCACTCTTTTTAGTTGTGACAATTGTACTGTGGACATACATGTATGTAGGAGAGGGGTCACACACTGTTACACATAGAGCATTCACAGATGAAATGACATGATGTTTGGATTTGCCTTAAAGTCATCTGGGTGGGAGGGGTAACTGGGGTCAGGTATAGAGAAAAACAGATTGGCCACATGCTAATAATTGTAGAAGCTGGGTGAGGGGGCGTGGTAGTTATTTATATTATCTACTTTTATGTTTGAAACGTTTCCATAATAAAAGGAAAAAACAATAACAATGAAATCCAAAAGAGGGATCAATGATTAAACATCTGTGATGGCAGCTGAGGACCAGGTAGAGAGGCCTGACTGGGAGGGTCAGCTTCCCTGTATACCTCGGATGCAAGGAAGATGCACAGTAATGGGAGAAAGCTGGAAACTGGGCAGCCTGCTACGCACAAGACTGTGTGATGAAAACAAGTCACTTAACCTCTCCAGGCCACAGTTTCTTCATCTTTAAAGTGAGAATGTGAGACTCAAATGCCCCTTTCAACGTTAATGTAATATGATTTTTAGGGATCTCAAGCAATCAGGTATATCTTGCCAGATTTTCTGAACATAATAGATAAATCTCACTTTCAAGGAAATGAAACAATTTAAAATACACCAGGAAAAGAGCCAGGCACTGTGGCTCACGCTTGTAATCCCAATGAATCATGAGGCTGAGGCAGGCAGATTATTTGAGCCCAGGAGTTCAAGGCTGTAATAAGCTCTGATCGTATCACGGCATTCTTGCCTGAGCAACAGAGCAAGACCCCAACTCTGAAAAATAAAAATAAATAAATAAAATATACCAGAAATGTTCTTTATTTAAAGAAGCATGGCAACAGAGTATCTGGCTAAGCGACAAATCTTTTGTGAAGGGTATACCTTCCTCCCCAGTGTATTTGTGGCTTCAGATTTGCTTAGTACTGTAAAAGGTCAATTGACCAAAACACTCAGAGTTTGCAGAAGTTCTTCCAAACTTCATTTTTACGAGTGGAATGTTAAGGAAAAAAAAGTCCTTTATGTTTCTCTTGAAATCAGGTAATTTCTCTCAAAAACAGGAGTCTACTTTCCCTTAGGAAGGCTAGAGCGAGGCGTGCAGTCTTCTTGGTGATCTTCCAGGGTTCCAGCTTGCGGTGGCCACAGGGCACCAGCTCTCAGTGTCCGGAGCTAGAGAGGCAGACAGCACAGGTAGAGATCAGGAAGAGTCTGTCGGTTTTATGGTAGATTCTCCTGGAAGTGGGGGACAAAAGAAAGAGGGCCATTAATAAAAGCTTCTGATTGGCTGCCTCAGTTACAGGGCTTTCTTGCATCCTTCATTCCCAAATGGGCTTCTCACATTTCTCCTTGTTACCTTAAGGACTTGGAACATGGCTGGGCGTGGTGGATCACACCTGTAATCCCAGCACTTTGGGAGGCTGAGGGGGGCGGATCACTTGGGGTCAGGAGTTCTAGACCAGCCTGGCCAACATGGTGAAACCCCGTCTCTACAAAAATACAAAAATTAGGCAGGCGTCGTGGTGCATGCCTGTAATCCCAGCTACTCAGGAAGCTAAGCAGGAGAATTGCTTGAACCCCAGAAGCAGAGGTTACTGTGAACCAAGATCATGTCACTGCACTCCAGCCTGGGCAACAGAGCGAGACTCTGTCTCAAAAAAAAAAAAAAAAAAAAAAAGACATGGAACAAAGTTTTCTAATACATGGCCTGCAAATCTCTCTCTCATTTCTTCCAAAAAGCACCTGATTTTGTCTACCAAGGATTCAACACTATTTTGCCCTGTTAAGGGCACCCTGTCTCGCTAATCATTAAAAAACCAACCTAGAAATGTCTTTGAACAGTCAGTAAAAGCCCACATTTTTTGAACCACTACCGTATACAGACACTCACTGGGAGCTACGGGAGATATAAAGGAGTAAGAAAGACTCTGACTTCTTTTTGTTGAGACACAAACCAGGGACAAATCACAGATTTTGATGGCCTCAGTTCCAGTATTGTGTTTGAGTCCCAGCTCATCCCGTAGCCACCGAGCACTTAGGCCCCCGTTTCCTTCTCTGTAATATGGTGATAAAAATAACATCAACTAGGCCGGGCGCGGTGGCTCACGCTTGTAATCCCAGCACTTTGGGAGGCCGAGGCGGGCGGATCACGAGGTCAGGAGATCGAGACCACGGTGAAACCCCGTCTCTACTAAAAAATACAAAAAATTAGCCGGGCGTGGTGGCGGGCGCCTGTAGTCCCAGCTACTCGGAGAGGCTGAGGCAGGAGAATGGCGTGAACCCGGGAGGCGGAGCTTGCAGTGAGCCGAGATTGCGCCACTGCCCTCCAGCCTGGGCGACAGAGCGAGACTCCATCTCAAAAAAAAAAAAAAAAAAAAAAAAAAAAATCAACTCATGGGGTTCTTGGGAGAATTAAATGGATAACCCCATAAAGCAGTTACAACGGGAGGCGGCACATGGTAAGTGTTCAATAAATGTTGTCTGATCATCTGAGCAATGTACTCATGCAAGAAGCCGCTAACACCAGGGGATGCCATACCAGTGAGGTCACATGATACCTAATACCCAAGGCCAAACGAATAGTAGAGAGGGTATATTTGCTGCAGGAGAATAGGGTGTGAGTGTTACTGGGGGCACCAGGACCAATTGCGCTAGCTTCCAGAGTGTCTGAGACTTCCATCACCCAAATGACTGGTTTGAGCCACAGCCCACCCAGGGATGAATGTGCAGCAGCCCGGACCTCAGCACACTTGGGCTTTCTGTCCCCCAAAAAGAACTTGGAGTCTTATGGGTGTGGGGGATGGCTAGTCAGGAAGGGATTCGCAGAGTGGAGTCACTGGCGCCAGGGGCTGAAAAATGGACAAAGGATTCCCAAAGGTTAGGGGCAGAGATAATAAAGAGGCCAGCCTAAGGGCAGCCCGTCTCCTCTTTCTAGAGGCCCCCTTGATGGTCACCTCTTCCACGGTTGAACATTATGCACTGTTGGGAACGGATTCCTCTCTCTCCCTGAAATTCCCCGGCTGCTGCTCAAGCAGAAACCAACTTTTGCTTGCCTGGCTCTTGGCAGAGCTGTTAACCTACATCCCCTCTCCTACAGAGCAGCCCTTCTCAGAGCTGAGGGCGAGGTCCCATCAGCTCTTCCCTCGGGCTTTCTCTTCTCCCGAGGACCATGTTCTGCTGGCCTCCTGGAAGCCACGACTCGCCTCTGTGCACGGCCCAGCACAGGGAAGCCAACCCTCGAGGGGACTTTGAGGTCTCCTCTGGCAGGGACCCAGGCTTGTGGCTGCTGTGTAGTTGCTGTCTCCACTGCCTCCACCTTCCAGAGCTGTAGGGGACACAGCCGCCACTGGCACCCCTTCCCAGTTCATCTCAGAGACTTTATTCTCAGGACCCTAGCATTCCACTCTGGGCCATCGCGGGGGATTTCAAGTGAAAAACACAACAGAACAAAAACAGGAATATCTTCCTCGGTGAAACAGAAGCCCAGGTCTGTCACTTACTAGCTGGGTGACCTGGGGAAAATTACATGACCTTTCTGTGCTTCAGTTTCCCAATGTATTAAACAAGGATAATAGTAATTTCTATTGTGCTTGTTTGGAGGAGTGAGTGAGTTGATAAAAAGGATGCGTTTAAAACAGTGCCTTTCATAGCATTAGGGAACTATTGGCATGTTGTTCTTTTATAGTGGTTAAGGGTGCAGGGTACTGAATTAGGCAGATGGTGGAGACATCAATTAACCTCTCTGAGCTTCAGTTTCTTCATTTTCTTAAAATGAGGATAATGACAGTACCTACCCATTAGACTGTGGGAGGACCAGATGAGGTGATGCACACTAGTGGTTTTATGTGAATGATTTAGCACAGTCCTTGGCATGTAGTAAACCAGAAAAAGGCTTACACCTTTAAAAAAAAAAAGAAAGAAAGAGAGAAAAATCTTGAAAGAACAAAGGAAGGAAGGAAGGGAGAGAGAGAGAGAGACCAAGAGAGGGAGGAGAGGAGGGAGGGAGAAAGAAAGAAGGAGAGAAAGGGAGGGAGGGAGGAAGAAAGAGAGAAAAAGAGACAGAGAAAGAGAGAAAATAAAAGATAGAAAGGAAGAAGGAAGGAAGGGAGGGAGGGACGAAAGAAGGAAGAAAGGAAGGAAGGAAGGAGGGAAGGAAGGAAAAAAGGAAGGAAGAGAGGGAGGGAGGAAGAAAACCCTGGCTGAAAAAATAATGACCAAACTCATTAGAGATCTAAGACATGCAACCCAACCTCCAAAATGCAGCTGGCTACAACAGCGCCTCCAGTCTGCAGCCTCCTCCAGAGCGGTCTCCACGCTGGGTGATCCTCATGCCTCTTACTGTTCCTGGCCCAGCCACTGAAGTAAACAAGCGTCGGATGAACAGCATGTTTAAACATGTCTACTCGGCCCCCAGGAAAACAGGGGAGGAAGAAGAATCCTTTTAGAATGTTTCTCTACTTGTTCAACACACAGGGTTCTACCATCCAAGAGGTGGCTGTGTGGGGGTGGCACAGATGGCATGAACCAGCCACCGGGCTGCTGAGGGTAGTAGTGAGTGCCCAGGCTTTGGCTTTTGAGAGACTGTGGTTCACGTCTTGATTTTGCGCATTTCTGGCTGCAGGATTTGGGCAAGTTTCTTAATCTTTCTAAGCCTCAGTTTCCCTCATCATAAAATGGAAATTGTAAAACTTACCTCATTAAGGAATGTGAGAATTAAATGAATTACTTGTAAGATACAGACAGTGTCTGGTAGAGGTAAGTGCTTCATAAATTTCGGCTGTTGTCAACCCTGGATTTCCTAAAAACCTGAAGACAGCAGGGCATTCCGTACATTAAGTTTTAGGGAAAATCTTGTACCTTCTTAATTTTTCTGGTTGTGGGGCAGGAGAAAAGGGATGTGGTCATGACCTGAGCCCCTGGAGTGCTTCTGCCCAGCATCACTGACATGTGCCCACCCTGCTTTGGGGTCATTTTGCTCCTCTGGCTGCAACTGTCATTCCCCTCACCATCAACACCCCCTCCTTCTGCAGAGACGGTGAACACTCTGGCATTGTTCCTTCCAGCCAATGGCTTCTCTCTGGCCTGTGATTGGTACCCCCCAGATTCCAGCGCAATCCAGGCATCCCAGCTATGTCAGCGTGACTCAAATTGTGTGTGCCTGACATCCACATGGCCCCGTAGAAGGCTGGCTCCAGCAAGAGGGCATTTGGAACGCTGCTGAATGTTTGATGGCTGTCAAGTTATCTTTTTGGGGTTAGGCCATTAAAGTTGCATCTGATGTTTTATGGAACAAACCAAGATAAACTTCATTTTGAAATCCATGAGACATGAAGAAGATTTTTACAGATGAAGACACAACGGCAGCTAAAGTTAGGTGGGGTTTTGTCCCTTCAAAACTTTGTAGTTTTTCTTCCACATGGCTATTTCAAAGCAGAAGCAATCCCCAAAAGTGAAGCATAGAAGCTGCCAAAGTAACAGGTTCAGTGAGACCTGGAGCTGCTGGGGCACCTGGAAAGAACACGGATCTGTCTCTCTGCTTTCATCATCCCAACCAGAGTCGTCTGCTCCATTCCTAAATTCTCTACTCAACTTTCCTCACATACCCTGACGAAACATCCTTTTCTGTGCAAACCTAAATTCGTCTTGGGTGCTTTTTAGTGCATGCTCCCAGCTCTCTCTATTCTCATGCTACTTGCAAGCGACCAAGGAGCCAGTCACTCCACCCAACTCCTGGCCCTCTGGGCACACTGTGCACCTTCCGACTTTTGTTGCTGGGCTTTGTCACCTTTGCCCAGAGCACTCTTCCTTTCCACTTCTGCCCACTGTTCGTCCAAGCAAATGGTCCAAGAAGAGTCCACTCAAATAACAGGCATACTGCCAGGCAACGATACGATAAGAAAGATTAGCAGACCAAGCATCAGAGCCTTTTAACCCTTGAACCCAGGACTCAAGCACACCTCCTCCAGGCAGCATTCTCAGTCATCCCCTCGACTGAACCCCTCAGTCTCCCTCTTCTTGCACTCGCTTAACCTTTAGTTGACCCCCATCTCCCTGAGTAAAAGCTATGTGTGTGTCTGCTCCTCTCCAGACTGTAAGACTGTTGAAGATGGAGACCTCAAGATGCTCATTCTCTTTCTTGGACCACTTAATTGATAGAATCAGGACTTCAAGATCTTTCTCCTTCCACTGGCACTTGAATGCATAAAGAAGCAAGTGCGACAATGCTAATGGCACATTATGTGTACAAGCAAACAACTGGTGAAGGAGGGCCCCCAAATGCCCATTAATTGTGGGAAGTCGTAAAATTCTGGCATATCCTTGCTATTGAAAAGCGTTCTGCACTTACAATGAATGAAGTAGATGTATATGTACTGGCATGGCAAGACTCCAAGAGATTATTATTCACTGAAGAAAATCAAGTCACAGAACAATATGTTTGGCATGATCCTATTTAGGTTTTTAAACTGTTATGTTCCAAAAAGAAAACCATCAAGATGTCTCTGATGTGACTGGGACAATGATGAGTTATCTGGAAATGTTGGGAAAGTGAGAAATCATAAAAAATGAATCATACACACCATACACATTTCATTTAAAGTTAATGTACATTTATTTACCAATCTCTTTTTTTTTTTTTTTTTGAGACGGAGTCTCGCTCTGTCACCCAGGCTGGAGTGCAGTAGCGCGATCTCGGCTCACTGCAAGCTCCGCCTCCCGGGTTCACGCCATTCTCCTGCCTCAGCCTCCCGAGTAGCTGGGACTACAGGCGCCCGCCACCACGCCCGGCTAATTTTTTTATATTTTTAGTAGAGACGGGTTTTCACCGTGGTCTCGATCTCCTGACCTCGTGATCCGCCCGCCTCGGCCTCCCAAAGTGCTGGGATTACAAGTGTGAGCCACCGCGCCCAGCCTATTTACCAATCTCTTGATAGCAGTCCGAAGCTTTTTTAGTCTGGGTTTGTTGATTAGAGCTGTACACCATTTTACTGAGTATGTAAGCCATACTCAGAATGCATTGTCTAAGACTTCTAATTTCATTTTCTTTAAAGTGGGATGAGAAAAAGTTACAGATACAGTAATTTGAGCGCAGCATCCTAAATTGGGCTATTTAGAGGCTATGTGATCTACATAAGTTAAATATCATTGTTGAGCATAAATTTCCAATCTGCAACACAGGGCATTAATAATATGCCCATAGGTAACTGATAGGAAAAATGATGATCTGGTGTGTACAATCCCTGGTGCTCAATAAGGGTGAGCTAATCTATTAACTATTTTCCTTTCCTCTCATTATAGGACAGTAAAAAGACAAAGCAGCAGCAGGCCATCACCCTACCTGGGACTCTGGCCACCTCCTCTTTCTGCCTTAAAGATGCTCAAAGTCTGGGCCGGGTGTGGTGATTCACGGCTGTAATCCCAGCACTTTGGGAGGCTGAGGTGGGCGGATCACCTGAAGTGAGAACTTTGAGACCAGCCTGGCCAACATGGTGAAACCCCAGTCTCTACTAAAAATACAAAAATTAGCTGGCGTGGTGGTGCATGCCTGTAGTCTTAGGTACTTGGGAGGCTGAGGCAGGAGAACGCTTGAACCCGGGAGGTGGAGGTTGCAATGAGCCAAGATTGCACCATTGCAACCTAGCCTGGGCGACAGAGCGAGACTCCTTCGTCTCAAAAAAAAAAAAAAAAAATGCCCCAAATCCATAGATACCAGGGGGAAATTAGTATCCAATATGAAGTGTGAATGGATGAGAACCTGCTATGTGCCAGATCTGTCCTAGGTGGAATGGCAGCATACTGCTCAGTAAGTTCATTTTAGTTCATTTTTGTTCCAAAGGACATTATGATCTAATGACAAAGGTTTGATATACATGGGAAGATGATAGCAATAATAATATACAGTATCAATGAGGATATCGAGGATATTTCCAGTTACAGATGATTTAAAAAACTAACAAATTCGCTTAACTGCCAATTTATTTTTTGAAACAGGGTTTCGTATGTTGCCTAGGCTGGAGTGCAGTGGCTATTCATAGGTATGATCATAGCGCACTACACCTTCAAACTCCTGGCCTTAAGCAATCCTCCTGCCTCAGCCTCCTGAGTAGCTGGGAGTACAGGTGCACGCCACCCCACCTGACTTAAAAGTATGCATTTTTTTTTTTTTGGCTGGGCGCGGTGGCTCACACCTGTAGTCCCAGCACTTTGGGAGGCGGAGGTGGGCAGATCACAAGGTCAGGAGATCGAGACCATCCTGGCTAACACGGTGAAACCCCGTCTCTACTAAAAAAATACAAAACATTAGCCGGGCGTCGTGGCGGGCGCCTGTAGTCCCAGCTACTCAGGAGGCTGGGGCAGGAGAATGGCATGAACCCAGGAGGCGGAGCTTGCAGTGAGCCGAGATCGCGCCACTGCACTCCAGCCTGGGTGACAGAGCGAGACTCCGTCTCAAAAAAAAAAAAAAAAAAAAAAAAGTATGCATTTTTATTAATTTTTTTAGAGACAAGGTCTCACTATGTTGCCCAGGCTGGACGCAAACTCCTGAGCTCAAGTGATCCTCCCACCTCAGCCTCTTCAGTAGCTGGGACTACAGGCAACTACAGGCATGCACCACCGTGCTTGGTTCCCCAAATTTTTAATTGACTCAAGCAACAAAACTTACAAAGGTCAGTGGGACTTCAGGAGATATCTGATCAAGCCTCTGGTTCTAGTTCCTTTGCTTTTCTCAGTTCTTTCTTACTACATGTGTCAGCTTTGTCCTCAAGCTGACTTTCCTCTAGTAAAAAAAACCACTCTGGCAATTCCAATTCCAAGCTTCATACCTGAGGCTACGTCATCTGCATTCTGCAAGTCACTCTAAACTAGTCAAGTGCATGTACCCAACTCTGACTCAATCATTCTGCAAGATGGATGGGATTATGTTGATCATCTTGGGCCAATCAGGGATTACCCCAAGATCTGGTGAAGGGGTCAATTTAATGTGTGCTTCTTTCATGTGTCAGGCACTGTGCTACTTGCCTTTACATGGATTATCACATTTATCCTCGTAACAACTCTATGAAGTAAGTGCTACTAGCAGTTCCAGATTATAGTTGAAGAAACTGAGGCCCAGAGAGGTTAAGTAACTTTTCTGTGGTCGCACAGCCAATAAGTGGTAGAGCCAGGATTCATACTTTGGCCCTCTGTCTCCAGACCCCACATTCATAACCACTAGACCACAGAGTCTGCCAAGGGGTAAGTTCCAAGGTGATGATGCCTGATGTGCAGTGCAAACATCACTCTCTAGGTAAATTGGGAGGGAGGAGCACTTGGCCTGGCGTGATGATGACAGGTTAGGGCTTGAGTTAGGTCTTAAGCAAGGGTGGGAAAGTAAGATCAAGTGAACTTTCAGAGATGGGAATCATGTAGCAGAAATAACAAACACAGTGGGATCAGACAGACTGTCAAGTTTGCTGCTAATAGCTGAGTGAACTTTGTCAAATTATTCACTTCTCTGAGCTCATAGGTGAAATTAAGAAGCCATGAGAGTGAATCAAAGGCCCATGGGAAAATCTAAAGTGAGAAGTAGGCTGAGAATATGATCCTGGAAACCCTGAACAGGACCAGTAAAAGTCAAGCCAAGTCCTATGGGAAAATGGAAAGTCCCTTGGAAGGGTACACATACAAAGGATTCGCTACAGTGACAAGTCTAAAGAAAGTATTCTAATCTTCCTTACCATTTTCTGCC
Source organism: Symphalangus syndactylus (assembly GCF_028878055.3). Taxonomy (NCBI): domain Eukaryota; kingdom Metazoa; phylum Chordata; class Mammalia; order Primates; family Hylobatidae; genus Symphalangus; species Symphalangus syndactylus. The sequence continues at coordinate 150,681,861 of NC_072427.2, read as the reverse complement.
AGCCCAGGAAACAAGAAAGAGGAAGACAAAGATGAAGCCTCAGGCATTATAAGACTATACTAATAAAGATAGCTTTTTACAATCATCCAATTCCGGAGCTGGACAGGACAACAGACAACCTGCTTACTATATAGATAAGAAAGGAGACACATTTTGAACACTTACTTGAAGAGGCATACAGGTAAAGTGCCTGGTATAGTGCCTCATAAACAGCAGGTACTCAATAGACAGTGTAAAATATTATTGGTGAATAATAATAGTTATTATTTTCATAAGTGACTTATCCAAGGCCTCGGAAGTTGATTAGTGACCAAAAAAGATAAGAATCCATGTCTTTTAATGTCTAGTGCAGTTTCTTCACCACTCTGAGCTTTTTTCTCTGATGAAGAATGCCAGATACCACTGAAAGAAGGGAGAAGAAATAGCAACCTAAAGTACGAAAAACTATCAAAGAAGGAAAATGTTGGAATAAACACTGAACAAGTAGTTTGAAAACCAAGATTATGAATCTTGGTCTGCCATTGACTGGCTCAATGACTTAACCAGCTCAGGCCCAGCTTACTCATCTAGAAAAGTAGAGATTTGAATAAGATCATCTTGGTTTCCTTCCAACTCTGAAATTCTATGAAAGCAGGTTCCTCTCTTAACATTGCAGTAGCCTTCTTTATAAAAGATATAAATACATTCTAGGAAAAAAAATGTACAGGGACAAGGTCACATAAAAAATTGAAAGTAAGAATAGGCATGAGAGTTGGCTTCAAATATCTGAAAAACCTTCTAGTCATATATGTGTCAGATGTATGTTGTGTGAGGCTCCAGATAACAGAAATAAGATCCAGGAGTAAAAGCAACACAGAGGCAAGTTTCTGTCTAATACAAAACAGATTTTTTCCATGTATTTTGGAGCTCTGCTATTAGGTGCATATATGTTCATAATTGTTAGGTCTTCAGATGGACTGACCCTTTTATCATTATAAAACATTCTTTTTATCTCTAGTAACAATTTGTATCTTAAAGTCTATTTTGTCTGGTATTTGCATGGCAACTCCAGCTCTCTTTGGGTTATTATTTTCATAGTATGTATTTTTTCCATCTTTAAACTTATTTGCTTTTTAATTTAAAGTGTGTCTCTTACAGACAGCATATAGTTGGATCATATTTTCTTTATTCTCTCTCTTTTGATTAGAGTGTTTAGTCCATTTACATTTAATGTAAGTATCTATCAGGTAGAATTTATGTTTGCCATTCTGCTATTTGTTTTCTATATGCATTATGTCTTTTTTGTTGTTCTGTTCCTCTGTTACTGTCTTATTTTGTGTTAAATGTCTATTATCTAGTGTGACATGTAGCTTCTTTTTCATTTCCTATATTTTCAAAATTATTTTCTTACTGGGTGCTCTGGGGATTACAATTAACACTTAAATTTTAAACAATCTAGTTTGGATTAACACCAACTTAATTTCAGCACTATATAAAAACTTGACTCCAAGACAGCTTAGCTCCCTCCCCTCTCCTGTGTTATTATTGTCATAAAATTACACCTTTATATAACTCCATCAACACATTTAAAATTATTGCTTTATGTAGTTAGTTGTCTTTCAATCAGATAGAGAAAAACAATTACAAAAAAAGAAAACTTACATTCATATTGTCTTATATATTTACCTGTGTTGTTGCATTTACCATTGCTTTTTATGTATTTATATGGATTTGAGTTACTGTCTAGCATCCTTTCATTTAAGCCACAAGAACACCCTTTAGTATTTCTTGTAGGAAGGGTCTACTAGCAATGAAATCTCTGTTGTTTTAAAAAAAAATCTGGAAATGTCTTAATTGTGCCTTCATTTTTGAAGAATAATTTTGCCAGATATAGAATTATTGGTTGACTGTGTTTTTCTTTCAGTGCTTTGAACATGATAGCCCACTACCTTCTGGCTTCCATGGTTTCTGATGAGAAGTCAACTGTTTATTGAAGATTCCTTGTATTTGATGAGTTGCTTTTTGTCTTGATGTTTTCAAGTTTCCCTCTTTCTTTTGAAAGTTTGACTATGTTGTGTCTAGGTGTGACTCTCTTTGAGTTTAATCTACTTAGAGTTTGATGAGCTTCTTGTATGTGTAATGTTTTAAATAAATTTGGGATTTTTCAGCCATCATTTCTTTAAATATTCTTTCTGCACTTTTTTTCTCTCCTCCTTCTGACACTCCAATTATGTGTATGTTGGTAGGCTTGATGGTGCCCCACAGGTCTCTAAGACTCTGTTCATTTTTCTTCATTATTTTTTTTTTCCTCTGTTTCTCAGACTGGATGATCTCAATTAACACAGCTTCAAGTTAGGTGATTCTTTCTTCTACTGGTTCAAATCTGCTATTGAGCCCCTGCCTGGTGATTTTTCTTTTCTTTTCTTTTTTTTTTTTTTTTTGTTTGAGACAGAGTCTCACTCTGTAGCCCAGGCTGGAGTGCAGTGGTGCAATCTCGGCTCACTGCAACCTCCACCTCCTGGGTTCATGCCATTCTCCTGCCTCAGCCTCCCGAGTAGCTGGGACTACAAGTGCATGCTGCCATGCCCGGCTAATTTTTTGTATTTTTAGTAAAGATGGGGTTTCACTGTGTTAGCCAGGATGGTCTCGATCTCCTGACCTCGTGATCTGCCTGCCTCTGCTTCCCAAAGTGCTGGGATTACAGGTGTGAGCCACTGCACCCAGCTGTGAATTTTTTATTTTAGTTATTTTACTATTTGATTTCAGAATTTCTATTTGGTTCTTTTAAAGAATTTCTTCCTCTTTACTGACATTCTCTGTTTCTTATAATTCCTTAGAGATGGTTTCATTTAGTGCTTTGAACATATGTATATTTATAATAGCTAAAGTCTTTGTCTAGTAAGTGCAACATTTGGGCTGCCTTGGGTACAGTTTCAATTAATTGCTTTTTTCCCCTATGCATAGGCCATACTTTCCTGTTTCTTTGTGTGCCTCATAATTTTTTATTGAAAACCAAACATTTAAAATAATACAAGGTAGCAACTCTGGAAATCAGAATCCCCCAACATCCTGCTGAACTTATTGTTGTTGTTGTTTACTTAGTGATTTTCCTGGGCTAATTCTATAAAGTCTGTATTTTTGGTCGTGTGCAACCACTAAATTCTGTTTGATTTGCTTCCTGGTCAGCTAATGATTAGACAGAGATTTCCTTGAATGCTTTAAACCAATACATTTCCTAGCCTTTGCTGGGGGACTCTGTATGTGTTGGAGCATGCCTTCAACAATCTGGTGGGAAGCTTAAAGTTCTGTCTTCACTGTCACTTTCTACCTGCGCAGAGCCTCCAGGTCAGCTGGTTTGGTGAAAGAGTAGCACCTTCTCAGGTCTTTCTTGGGCATGTACAGAGCCATAGATACACATGTGGTTTTCTAGATTCTCAAGAATATGTTAGAGCTTTTCAAAGTCCCTTATGGACAGCACATTCACCTGTTCTTCTTTTTCCTTTTTCTAGTCAGCCTCTTGGTAGCACCAACAGGTATCACCACCTCAGGTAGTTGAAAGATAAGTTCAAAAGTGACTTTGAAAAGGCAGAGAAATTTGAGAAGGTGAGAAAACAGATGCAAACCCACCTAGGGACGCAAAAGTCACAGGTCTGGTGAAAAGCAAGGTACCCGATCCAAAAACCCAAAGTAGGGAGCATCATTAAAGCAAAAGTAAGCAATAAGAAGTATTTAATATCATTCATAGGGCAGAATTCATTTGTGAAACAATAAGTGAAGGAAATATTGTCAGAAAAAAACAAAAAGAATGAAAAAATTGCAACAATACTGTTTAAATGAGAAGAATCCATGCAAAGTCTTAACTTCCGTAGTTTTAGTAGTGAGGCACACTAATTTAGTCCCAGCTCTGTCACTAACAGGCTATGTGATCCTGGGTGCATGTGAGCTGCTGTCCCTCTCTGATCTGGCGTTTTTTAAGGAAGCAATGTTTCCTAAATCTTAGTTATTTGCATACAACCTTCCTGATTTAAAAAACCTGTATCTAGGCCAGGCACGGTGGCTCACGCCTGTAATCCCATCACTTTGGGAGGCCGAGGCGAGCGGATCACAAGGTCAGGAGATCGAGACCATCCTGGCTAACATAGTGAAACCCCGTCTCTACTAAAAATACAAAAAAAATTAGCCGGGCATGGCGGCGGGCGCCTGTAGTCCCAGCTACTCAGGAGGCTGAGGCAGGAGAATGACGTGAACCCGGCAGATGGAGCTTGCAGTGAGCCGAGATCATGCCACTGCACTCCAGGCTGGGCAAGAGCAAGATTCTGTCTCAAAAAAAAAAAAAAAAAAACCTGTATCTATGTATCACTTATTCAACTTAATTTTTTAAAAATCAGTTCCCTTTATAAACTTAAATACCATCGTAATATCTGTGAAATTATGAGTTTAAGTGTTACTTTTTTCCTAATACTCATTAGAATAAACCTCAAATTACTAAAATGCAAAATGCATGCTCCTCCATATACCTCCTCTGATATGATTTGGCGGTGTCTCCACTCAAATCTTGAATTCTAATACCCATAATCCCTACGTGTCAAGGGAGGGGCCCAGTGGGAGGTGATTGGATCATGGGGGCAGTTTCCTCAATGCTGTTCTCATGATAGTGAGTGAGTTCTCGTGAGACCTGATGGTTTTATAAGTGTCTGCCATTTCCCTTGCTTGCACTTCTCTCTCCTGCTGCCATGGGAAGAAGGTCCTTGATTCCCCTTTGCCTTCCACCATGATTGTAAGTTTCCTGAGGCCTCCTCAGCCATATGGAACTGTGAGTCAATTAAATCTCTTTTCTTTATAAATTACCTAGTCTCGGATATGTCTTTATAGCAGTGCAAAATGAACTAATATATCCTTCCTCACTTTGGGAAATATTGGATTGGATGCCTAAGGTTCTTTGCACTTCTGGGATTCTGTGGATGAGTTTTCCCTGTGCCTTCTACTCAAGTTGGAAGGTTACCTCTTAGTACCTGTCAGTGAGGATGTAGTAATCTGGAGTTCAGAATAGACTGGTTTGAGATTACAGCATGTTGGCCACAGTCATTGAGTGACTGATCCATGGTGAAATGAAAAAGTAAAAACCCCCCAGAGCTGAGATCTGGTACAGAAATTCCCATACCTTCACATAATATATGACATACATTAATCATTCCACAGACTCCTAGAGGTAAATTGGTTCTGAAAGAACACAATAGACTTTAATTACTGCTAAAGTTTAAAAAACCCACTTAGCTTTGTTTCAGTGCTTACTATGCCAGGGCACTGTATTAAACATACTATAAACATTTACTCATTACAATCACTCTGCTTGGTAGGTATTATTATTCCAGTTTTACAGATGAGGAAACCAAGGCTAAGAGCAAATAAATGACTATTCAGTCCCCTCATAACATCCTAATGAGTTGCCATAGGCACTTTACCTGATTCCTGAAGTCAACCCTACTGTGTAGGGATGGCTTGCAGAGGAAGCTCATTATACAAACAAATCTGTCTTCTCTTTTGAGACAGAGTCTCGCTCTGTTGCCCAGGCTGGAGTGCAGTGGCGTGTTCTCAGCTCAGTGCAACCTTCGCCTCCCAGTTCAAGTGATTCTCCTGCCTCAGCCTCCCAAGCAGCTGGGACTACAGGCATGCGCTGCCACGCCCAACTAATTTTTGTTTTTTTTTAGTCGAGACGAGGTTTCACCATGTTGGCCAGGCTAGTCTCGAACTCCTGACCTCAAGTGATTTGTTCACCTCGGCCTCCCAAAGTGCTGGGATTGCAGGTGTGAGCCACCACGCTGTGCCCAAAAATCTGTCTTCTAATGTTTAATCAGTGACACTAGTTTTATTCGTTGGGGCCACAGAACACAGATGAGGTAAAATGATCCCTCATTTAGTTCACCCGATTTACAGATGAGAAAATGGAGTGCAATTTGGGGTTTCATTAATGAGATCAGCTTCCAGAGGAAGAGATAACTATTTTATCTTTCCTCTCTAGACAAGTATCCCCAGTGGTACTGGAAGAGGCTTGCTCCAGGAGCCTGGGGTGGAGAATGCAAAGATGGCAGGCACGCCCTATTGTATTCTTCTGTAACTGCCTTGATGGGCCGCAGGTTTCTGAAGTTGCTCCAAATTGCTCTCTCTCATTAGCCACACATTAAGAAGGACACAGCACTTTAAGATGGATTATCAGTGAACTAGTCAGGATCCACAGGAGGGCAGCCTGCTGGTGGTCTAATGTCCAGTTGAACAGCTAAAGAGAAAGGGTAATTCAGTCTAAGGGACAGAAGATGAAGAGATGGCGTTTTCAAATATCTGAGCAGCTGTCAGTATAAATGAGGGAGATGGCTTGTTCTGCCTCATTTCAGTGGCTGGAGACAGCACTTAAGGGTAAAAATTGCCAGGAGGTAGGAAGTTTGGGCCCCTAACTAGCTGTGTGACCTTTAGTAAGTCATTTAACTGAATAGGTACTGCCATGATAGATGGGAGTATGACCTCGGAGACCCATGAAGTTTCCTTATCATCCTAAATTGCTGTGATCTTGATCAAGTCTTGCCCCAAGTTACACAGCTTGTGGCAGAATGGGGACTAGACCACACCTCTCCTAACCCCAAATCCAGCACTCTCTCCATGCCATATACCATACGTTTTAAACATTATGTAGAACATTGTTTAAAAACTGTCTCAGATATAACTCTTTATTAATTACTATGAGTTTCTCTGTTGTAGTAGCCACACCTTAAAAAGGCAACGTGTCTACAAACATACCATTTTGTAAAGCAAATAATTTGCATCTAAGTGGACTTTACTGGAGTGCATGTAACCTCAATAAATGATGTTTCTCCCATGTTCAAAGCAATGAAAAGTGGGGGAGAAAAGTGGGATACAGCAGAAATCTTTCCTTACTTGTTTCTGGTTATCAAGACTTGCCAGGAAACAAAAGGGGATGTCTTGTCCAAAGATTGCAACTCCGCAAAATTTGCTTAATTCCCTTTTCACTAAAGGAGCAACCTGATGCTCCATGAGTTCTGGGTAGCTCAGAACGAGCTTTGTTTAAAGAGGCTCACCAGGTCCATGGACTGTCACCTAAAGAAGGATCTGCAAGTCAGGGTCCATTCCAAACTGTGTCTATATGTGCTCTGATGGGGGCTCTGTTTGAGTTGTAGGAATAAGCTTTAGGTTAGTTTAAGCTTTAGGTTAAACTAACCTGCTAGGATTTCCTTAAGCACCCTGGAGCAGTGTTATATTCCATATATTCTTATGCTCTATATATTTTTGAAGACTGCCATTCTATTAACTTAGAACAAGGAAAACAGCATCTTTCCTCAGCTGACAACATGTACCAAGTGCCCATCTATATGAGGAACTAAATGTTAAAAGTTCCAACTCTTGATAGATTAATTCTCCCAGATACCTGGGGAGTGAGAACATACCTAAACCCACAATTTAAGAATCCTTGTTTAAAACATAAAATATATAATAAATTGATTCCGATTTTGATTATGATAATAAAGTCACTGGAATTTTAGAGATTTTGAGCGGAAAGGGAACTTAATGATCATTTACTATAGCCAGTTAATTTTGTAGCTGAGAAAACTCAGTCTTGGAAACACATAATCTATCCCCAAGGTCACAGTGCTGGTTAGTGGCAGAGTAGGAGCAAGAAAGAGGGTAGAGTCGGCCCTCTCTATCCATGGGTTCCGTATCCATGGATACACCCAACCACGGATCAAAAATATTCAGAGAAAAAAACACGGTAAAAAAATAACAAATACAACAATCAGAAGTAATACAAATAAAAACACAGCATAACCGCTTCCAAAGCATTTACATTATATTAGGTACTGTAAGTAATCTAGTGATAATTTAAAGTGTATGGGAGGAGTGTGTAGGCTATATGCAAATATCACACCATTTTATATCAGGGATTTTTACATCCTGGATTTTGGTGGTGGGGTGGGAGTCTTTGAACCAATATCCCCACGGACACTGAGGGATGGCTGTATTCTGACTTCTAGGCTAGAGCTGTTTCACCAACATGATGCTAATAAAAAGGACAGTATTTTCTGCATGAATTCTAGGAGACAGTCAAGCTAATAATCAGAGGTCTATATTCTGCTCTTAATGTCTGGGTGTCCCAGGACAAGAAAATGAGCTATTGTGACCTTAAATTCCCTAGCCAAAGGAGTGAAACACTAATCAATGCCCTGTCAGATACACGGAGGGCTCGTTCAGACGAGAAACAGATGCTGTGGGAAATATAGCTACTCAAAGAAAGGAATGCTCTCAGTATGATGGACCAAGGAAACGGCTCTATCTTTGGCTACTTTAAAGGGACTGAGTCCCAAATATGTGACATGTGAATCAGACATCCAACCAACTTGTTCCCATAGATTATAAACAAATTAAGAACATAATTTAGGAACATAATTCTTAAAATCACTATGCAATCCAAGTAATAGTTACTTGACTAGACTGAGTTTTAAAGAGAAGATAAATTTCCACCTCCCTGGTTTAAGGTGTGTTGTATAAGGTGGATAAAATAGCATATCATTCTATGCCTTTTGTTCTATGATTTTATTATTTTTTAAGAACATGTACTTATCCGGGATATTGTTTCCCATGCTTAATCACTAGACAACGTGCTTCCCAGGGACAGGGACTTGTATGATTCAACTCTCCTTCCTGTCTACCTTCCAAAACATTGTCTATGTCCACGATATCCCCAATGCCCAGCATGGTGTTTGGTACGTGGTAAGGACTCAATTTTAATCAAATAAATGGATGGATAAATTGCAAACCCCAAAGGCATTCTCCAAAGCACAAAAATCTCAGCATATTTAACTCTTCCATTAAAACCACTTAAATTCTACCTTACAGATTGGAATCATACCCCTGACATGTTCTGATGTATCTCTGCACAGACCTGTGATGTTATCAGTTTAACACATATGTGATCTCTCAGCATGAATAACCTTAATGAATACTATATAGAGTTTCAGTCGCAAACTTCCAGACACAGAAGGCTTATTCTATGACTGGCCAAAATGGCGTGAGGTCTTGCAGTCCATTCCCCTGGCTCCAAGCAAGACTGCATCTAATCTATGGTTGAGAACGATGCTTTCCTGAATGGGAAAGGTTTCCGCTAAATGAAACATACAGTCTGCCTAGGTAAAGTCTTATGTGTCTAAATGGAAGGTCAGACTTTGATTTCTTGAGGTAAGTATGGTTTTCATCCCAAGTGTAGCAAATTTCACTGGCGTTCCATTACCGACTTACTTAAATCATTTGCTAGATGACATAAAATTGCTGGTAATTACACTACAAAGAGTGATTATATGAACTTTTCTTGTACAAAAGCAAGTAAATTTGAGCCTTATTCAATATTTTGTTAGGGAAATTTTAAATTAAATATGCCATTTTATTTAAAAAGAGAAACATTAGAAGAATATATATTCAGAAGAAAATGGGGATAGAAAAGGTTGCAAGTCACCAGTTTACTGAAACTACACAATGGGGATCATGTGCTGCTACTTGATACAACTAAATTTCCTGAGTTTAAATGATTTTAGTGAGACCCCCACACAAAATGGCCTGCACAGCCCTAATCCATAATCTAGGCTCGCCTCTCTCAAAATATTTTTTTAAAATAATGGTTCACGATCCTGAAATAATTGGTGGCCATGGGATGCCAGATGTGAGACATTTCATCTGAAACCTTATGTAAACTAACCCAAACCATTTGATTCAGAATATCTTCCTTGACACCAGGAAAGAGTTTGGGTCCTGGGTTTGCATTTGCCTGATGGACTGACTGGCTGCTCTCAAAAACGGAAACATATGTGGGCACGATGAAGGAAAGGCTTTGGAAATTACACAAAGGAATTTTCTTTTCCTTTTTAATCCTGTCTTTTTTTTTTTTGCTTCCCCTAGGCAATAGGTATATTAAACGTTGGTGACTTTTTATTTTCGAAAGCACAAAATTAAATGTTTCTTGTGTTATTTCTCAGAACAATAACCTAACCTTGGCATCAATACTTTTTTTTTTACAATTTGATGACAATGTTTAAAGAAGTAAAGTGAACATCCCCCCCAACACACTCATCGAAAGAATAAGGAAGATAATTTTTATTATTATCATCATCATAATTACTATTATTACCAGTGAAGCTTGAAGGAACTCACCTCTATACATCACAAAGAAATAATTATTTGGTTTACAACTGGTGAGACCACAATGAAAGTATGATTTGAGATAGCTAAGAGCAAAAATAAATTTGGATTTTTTTGCTCTAATTTCACCTTCCACATAAACCCCCTTTGCTCTGGATTTGTGCTTTTTGAGTTGTTTCCATCATGCATAGGTGCAGACTTTGTTTGAAGTTCTTGTAAGAGCAGATGCCCTTATTTAAGGCTGAGCAAAGAGGAAATGCATTCCTTATAGGCATCTACATCCAACTGGCTTGGATTGTCTAGCACAGTTATACGAACTACCTATTTTCAGGTCAATTCTAAAATAGAACATATCTCTCCAGAGGTATACATTTTGAAGATTATAAAACTTTAAAATCAACCTGTTTCACATTTCAAAACTCATTCCTTTTAATGCCAACAAAAGAACAACAAGAAAATGATTTTAGAAAAATTTTAAATCTGCCTCCTGAAATTTGCCACAAGGAAAACAAACCAAAAAAAGCCTCAAGAAGAGAACTATTTCTCTGTTTTTTTAATTAATTTGTTTTTTAAAGTTTGGTAAATATGAATTTAGCATGTTATGGAATTATGTTATAAACTGTACTAATAGATGCTAGTAATTCTTAAGTTTAAAGATTGAAAATTAAAATATGAAATATTTATTAGAAATACTTTATATTGCTTCAATTGGCTGTAACTGATACACAGCTGAATAAAACCATGAAATCGAAAGAATATTTAATCACATTGGGAAAGTGGACATTTTTAAGGGGAATGAATGTTTGAATTTGGACAAAATTAAAGTGTTTAGAAAACAAATAAAAGTGACTATTGTTCAAAAAAAAATTCTGGTGAGGATAGTCTTGACATTTTACAAAGAATTCACATCTCTAAAGTGCTTAACTTAACCTCCACTGCTTAACTGTCTGAAATGAAGCTGAAGCAAAATTTAAAGGACATTTTGCTTTTTTAGTTTTTAAACACTTCCTTTGGCTCCTTCCTTTTCTTTTAATAATTTATCCTATTTTTTCTACCTTTATGCAGACAAACCAAGTGTCTATCAAATCAGGCACCAAAAAGCAAGCACTCTTAAATACAGTTCACTCAGGCTAATCATGACAGTAATTACTGACATTTTTATTAATTATAGCTCATTTTTTCCCCCAGAAGAAACAAAACCAAGTCTCTTGGGTCAGACCAGCAATCATAAAACGAAAAAGAAATAAATAATAAGTTAAAAATGGAGGGAATGTGTTAAAAAGAAGGAAAAAGTACTGCTCATAACCAAACTGTGTCACCTTAAAAAAGAAACAGTTCCACACTTAATATCTGATTCAGACAGAAAGCTTCTCTCCTACTTTTGAAACAAATAATTCCACTTCAAATCCACATTTTCAGAGAAGCTCCTAGCTTTCTGCATCTGATTCCTACAACAGCCCCTTTACCTCAAAGAGGTAAAAGTCAGTTCACAGTATTTCTCTCCCAAACATCCCCACTGAAGCTCCTTGTAAATTTCAGCATAAACTCAGAACTGTCACCGTGGGTTTAGAAAATAATGACACATTTCAGCTATAACCCCCCAGATTGAAAGATTAAAAGGACTTTGCCCAAATTTAGGGGAAATGAAGGTGCGTGGGCTCACTCTGCAGATGCAGTTTTCAGCCCTTGCAGTTTAGAAGATTCTGCATGAGCACAGATGCCACGAGGGTATCCGGCGAGTGGGAAGGGAGTCGCCCTACACATTTTCACATCGATTTGTAAAACTGTTTTGAAAAGGGTATTTCTAGATCCATTTGTTGCAAGTGCAGCAAGATTCATCCGATACCGCTCACAATGCATGCACGGGATATCTTACATGTAATAGCCATCGTATTAACCAACCCAGCTGATACTGAGATGGTGAATGGGGCGGGGGAGCAGGGAGGAATATGTCGCGCATGAAAAACTCCGGGTGTAAAAGTCAATGCAGAACTCACTCCCCGAGGAACCGAAAAAGACATTCACGACTCTCTTAAGTGGAGAGAGGATAGAAAGTCAAGTGGCGGGGGTCGCGACCAGTGATCGCGATTTCAGTCTGATCTCAGTACCCAGCGGAACAGGACCACAACCTAAAGAAATGAGCTTTTTCCGGAGCAAAGAGTGGCCCCGATTTCAAAGTAGAAAAAATAAACTGCTTGGGGGTGGAAGATGGCGGGGGGCGGGGAGGGAGGCGGGTCGCGGCGCTGGCTCCCGGGTCCGCTGCACGGCCTCCTCTGCCGCGCTGCCCAGGGCCCGGACCCTGCCCGGCGCGGCGCCCACCGCGAGGATGCCAGACCCGCCGCGCCGCCGCCGCGCTCTCCCAGCCGCGGCCCCCTCCCCCGCCGCTTCCTCTCGCTCTCCCAGCCCCTTCCCCCACGTGTGGATGACGTCAAAATTCCGCGAAAAAGCCGCGTGGTGGCTCCCCGAGCGGAGGCGCGATTCCGCCGCCCAGCGGCCCCCTCCCGGGGGCGCCTGGAGGGGGAGAAGGGCGGAGGCGGCCGGTTCCTTCTCCTCCCGGGAGGCAGGGCCCCCCGATGCCGACCGCCGGAAGCCCCCCGCCCCAAAGCTTATTGGAAAATTCACTTTTGTAAAGCAAATGTATTTCCAGAGCTATTTTCGGCCGCGTGAGGCGTGTCCTAAGCTGAATCAGACAGGAAGAGGGGGAAGCTCGGGTCTTTTAATTTTTTTTTTTCCTAAGGGAGGGGAGTGAGATGCTAGGTGGGTGACAGACGGCAGGCGCTCGCCTTCTTAACTCACGCCTGTCGCATCTGCCGCCTCAGTAATCCAGCCCCGTCCAAGCCGAAATTCGCCGAAGAGAGTGCGGATGCACAGGCCGGGCGGACTCTGCCCCCCTCCAGAACGCAGCGGCCCAGCGCCCCGACGGGCGCGGCTGCGACTAGAGGGTCCCGGAAGCGAGTTCACACCTGCAATCGCACTGCCCGTCCCCACCCACCCTCCTCCCCCGTGCTCTCCGCTTCCCGACGTTTCCCTCTTCTCCTTGTCCGCATTTTTCTACTTTGCCTGTACTCCCTCCTTCCTCTTGATGTGCCTCCTATGTGTCCCCTCGGATTTATGTGTCCCCTCGCATTTTGCCAGTCGGGTTTTCGGTTTTGATTGACCATCCATCCCTCCGCGGAGAAACATAAACACAGCTTCACTCTTTGGGATAGCCGAGGGGAAGGCAGTGGCTCCCATTTCTGAGCCTGAACTCAGTCACTCTCCGCTCCCCACCTGGCCTAGGCGCCCCTGCGCGAAGAAGGTGGGACTCGAACTCGCGCTGCTGCCGGGCCTGGAGCCGACCGCGGAATCACCTGGCTGGCAGGCATCCGCCAGGTGAGCTTGGGAGTATGTGTGCTTAGTGCTGCAGGCTCCTGCAGAAATGTGCCTATGAACACCCAACACCCTGCTGCACCCTCCACCTCCAGGCTTTGTACACTTTCCAACCGAAACTCCAAAACGCTAGCGTCGAGGGTGGGGAGCCGGCCGGAAAAGGAATAAAAGTCCCATAAAACTGGCATTCGCCAAAGTTCATCACCAGTCCTACACGGGATATATATATGTATTTTTTTTTTCCGTGAAGGGTGAAAAGGAGATAAGGAAGAACCAACATTCTACCCCCCCTCGCCGCCCCCCACCCCCGCGCCACGGTGATCAATTTGGACTTCCAAGCCAGAGCACAGGCTCTTGCGCTTTTTCTTGAAACCTAAGTCTACACTGAAAGAAAATGTGCACTTTTGCCTGGAAGGCAACATGCCTTTTCCCGCGTGCTAGGTGGAGTGCATTTTAACAAGAAATTAGGGTTTTAACACATGGCTGGAGTGGCGACCAAAAGGGAGAACTCAGTTTCCAGTCCAAGCCTCCTAGAGACATTCCTGCCAACCTCCGCACCCTCTCACGCCCCACCCCACGTGTGAGAGTCTGCAAAATCACCGGGGATTGGATTCGATGGCGAGCTTCACGCTCGGGAACAGTCAGTAATCGGAAGGGGAAGTGGACAGGGGAACGTCAAGAGGCGAGCCTGCCACGCGGGAAGCGCCCGAACTTGCGGGTCTCCATGAATGCAGAGGGCGCCGGGAAGGGGGGGCATCCGGCCGCGACCCTCTCTGCCCCTCCCATTCGCTGCCCCCCCCATTCGCTGCCCCCCTCCCCGCTGGAATTTCTCTGTAAAGCAACACGGAGTAGGGGGAGGGGGAGAGGGAAGGGGCGAGAGGGCCCTCGGCTCCCTCCCGAGACGTGAGGACTCGCCACCCAGGCATTCTCCTCGGGGTGGGCTAGGCCCCGGGACGACCACCCGCTTCTTCCTCGCCCCCCCCTGCCCCCACTTCGGGAGACCCAGAGCTCTGGATGCCTTTCCCCGGGGAAGGGAGGGTGTGCGGAGTGGGGGTGGAAGAGACCTTGCTCGCAGAGCTATCAAGTGATGTCCAGAGGCTGGGACCCCGGCGGCCTCTGTCCTTGCCTGTCGGGTTAGATTTATACTTTAAAAATACCTCCCGCGCTCCCTCCTTCTCTCCCCTCTCCCCACTGCAACTTTCTCTGATCCGCTCAAAGGTGGCTTAGGTGAAATTGGAGTAATTCCCTTATGGGGGTCTTAAAATGTAAGTGAATGTAGTTATCCGGGGTGACTCAAAAGCTTAAGTCGGGAAGCCCAACGTGACTAAAATCAATAGGCGATTGTTCGGGACCGACTGCGTGCGGGTGTACACGGTACTCGGCCCGGGTGTCATCCGCGGCGCTGGACTGTTTCATTTTGAGTTTGCAACTTGGGTTTTTCAGCGAGCTTTTTTTCTTCCTGAAAGCTAATGGCTTCCACAGCAATTAGACATTTTCCTCGCCCGCCCCTCCCCTCCCCTTTCTTTACATATAGGAGATGGGATACTCATTCCCGCTGCTATTGATAAGGTCGGAAGCGGCCGGGCCTCTCCCCAGCTTTCGCCCGCCCCAGCGCCCGCTCTCCCTCCGCCCTCCCTTGGCTTCCTTTTGATGTAGTGGGGAACGCGTCCTACTAAAAAAAAAAAAAAAAAAAAAAAAAAAAAAAAAAAGTAATCTGCCCGGTAACAATCAGCGCGCAGTAGCAGGAGCCCCAGAGCTATTGGCTATGCAAATAGAGGGAGGGGAGACGGCGCCCCAAACTCTTACTCACCCTTTTAAAGCGATATCCCCTCCTTTCCCCCCCCCACCCCTTCCGCCCCACCCTCTTTTAAAGAGGCTGGCTCCGGGGCCTGAGTTAATCGCTTGCACCTCTAGTTTATTCGCTCCCCTCCTCCGCCTTGCAGGGAACCTAGTGTACGGCTCACCCAGCCCGCGCCCCACCCCGCCTTGCTGGCTCTCCGCGCCCCTGCCCGGGCCCCCTCTTTCTCGGTGAGGGAGGTACTCGGTCGGCCTCGGTGTGCCCAGAGAGCTCGAGCCACGCCATGCCCGCTGCACGTGCCAGCTTGGCCAGCACATCAGGGCGCTGGTCTCTCCCCTTCCTCCTGGAGTGAAATACACCAAAGGGCAGGGTGGGGGTGGGGGTGGGGGTGGGGGGGGTGACAGGAGGAAGGAGGTGAAGAAACGTCACCAGATCATATCTCCTGTAAAGACAGCCTTGACTCAAGGATGCGTTAGAGCACGTGTCAGGGCCGACCGTGCTGGCGGCGACTTCACCGCAGTCGGCTCCCAGGGAGAAAGCCTGGCGAGTGAGGCGCGAAACCGGAGGGGTCGGCGAGGATGCGGGCGAAGGACCGAGGGTGGAGGCCTCATGCCTCCGGGGAAAGGAAGGGGTGGTGGTGTTTGTGCAGGGGGAGCGATGGGGAGCCAGACCTAATCCCTCACTCGCCCCCTCCCCCTCCCGGGCCATTTCCTAGAAAGCTGTATCGGTGTGGCCACGCTCAGCGCAGACACCTCGGGCGGCTTGTCAACAGATGCATGGGCGAGGAAACGGGTTTTTCCTGCGTGGCCGCTGGCCGCGGAGGAACCGCTGGGAGCCCTGCCCCCGGCCTGCGGCGGCCCTAGACGCTGCACCGCGTCGCCCCACGGCGCCCGAAGAGCCCACAGAAACACGATGGTTTCTGCTCGAGGATCACATTCTATCCCTCCAGAGAAGCATCCCCCTTCCTTCCTAACACCCACCCCTCCCTCCCTCTTCTTCCTCTGCACACACTCTGCAGGGGGGCAGAAGGGACGTTGTTCTGGTCCCTTTAATCGGGGCTTTTGAAACAGCTTCGAAGTTATCAGGATCACAAACTTCAGGGACATGACCTTTATCTCCGGGTATGCGAGGTTGCTATTTTCTAAAATCACCCCCTCCCTTATTTTTCACTTAAGCGATCTATTTCTAAATTGTCTGAGGTCACCCCATCTTCAAATAATCTATCCTACATTCCTGGATCTTAAATACAAGGGCAGGAGGATTAGGATCCGTTTTGAAGAAGCCAAAGTTGAAGGGTCGTATTTTGGCGTGCTACACCTACAGAATGGGTGAAATTAGAGGGCAGAAATAGGAATCGGTGGTTTTTTGTGGGTTGCCCTGTCCGGGGCCCCTGGCATGCAGGGCTGGATGGAGGGAGAGGGGTGGGGGGTGGCGGGGGACCGCGTTTGAAGTTAGGTCGGGCCAGCTGCTGTTCTCCTTAATAACGAGAGGGGAAAAGGAGGGAGGGAGGGAGAGATTGAAAGGAGGAGGGGAGGACCGGGAGGGGAGGGAAGGGGAGGAGGAACCAGAGCGGGGAGAGGGAGGAGAGCTAACTGCCCAGCCAGCTTGCGTCACCGCCTCAGAGCGGAGAAGAGCGAGCAGGGGAGAGCGAGACCAGTTTGAAGGGGAGGACCGGTGCGAGTGAGGCAGCCCCGAGGCTCTGCTCGCCCACCACCCAGTCCTCGCCTCTCTTCTGCTCCACCTTCTCTCTCTGCCCTCACCTCTCCCCCGAAAACCCCCTATTTAGCCAAAGGAAGGAGGTAAGGGGAACACTTTCCCCTCCCCTTCCAAAAAACAAAACCAGAAAAACACTTTTCCAGACCGGAGAGAGCAGGAGAGAAGAGGGGTCGCCGGGCTCGCCATGGAGCTGCTGTGCTGCGAGGTGGACCCGGTCCGCAGGGCCGTGCGGGACCGCAACCTGCTCCAAGACGACCGCGTCCTGCAGAACCTGCTCACCATCGAGGAGCGCTACCTTCCGCAGTGCTCTTACTTCAAGTGCGTGCAGAAAGACATCCAACCCTACATGCGCAGAATGGTGGCCACCTGGATGCTGGAGGTAGGTCGGGGGGCGGCGCTCGCTAGGAGCTAGGACCCCTCCGGATTCTCGGGTCCCCGGCTGGAGCCCTAAACCTGGGAGAGGGCAGTCCCCGCGCCGGCTCCCAGCTCCTGTGCGGGAGGTTACCGCGCGCCTTTGGGCGAGACGCGTGGCTTCATTTCTGTTCCTCTCCAGATAAACTGGGGAGGGAGAGGGGGGAGGAAAATCTGGGAGAAGCGAGGCTGTCCCGGGCGGGGGTGGGGGAGCATCCCGCGCGCGTGTGCCTGCATGTGGCTGCCTCTTCCCACCCGCCTCGCGACCTGTCTTTTGCGAAGCCGCCGCGGCTGCTTGCGCTGCGGCCAGGAAGGGAGCCGGGGCCTGAAATAGGGACCCCGAGCAGAAAGGCAGCCCCCGCAAAAGGCCAGAGCAAATTCGTCTTGGCCTCAGGTCCCCGCATGTGGTCGCGTCTCCGCGCTGGCACTTCAGGGGGGAGGTGGAGGGAGGAGGGAGAAGGAAAGAAACGGGGAATTCAGGAGCCCCGGAAGTCCCATTGAAGAAACGTGTGTTTCAGGGGAACCCAAAAGAACCACTTCTTGCCCCTCACTCCAAGTCTTTGCCCAGCGAGCCGTGTGCCCACGTATGCACAGCTCTGGACCTGCCGTGGTTTCGCCATGTTGCTTTGCAAACTCCCTTTGGAAAGGCTGGGAAACGTCGCCCGCTTACCCTCGCACCCCATTAGCCCGGCCACCCCACTTTTAATCGTGCCCTCTCCCCCACCCCCCACCTCACGAAGATTACTTACAGTTTGGTTTTCCAGCTTCCTCGGTGCGGAGATTTGGGTGGGGTAAGAAGGGGGGGAGGGGGTGTGTGTAGGGGGGATAGCGGGTCACCCCTAAAGGAGAGGTTGGAGCCCCCCGTGCCTCTTTCCAGGGCTCCCTGCTCCCGTCTTTCCCCTAGCTCGTCACCACGTTCCCTAGTTTCTGTCCTTGTGGGCCGCAGCCGGACACTCCCGCCGCGGCGCTCACCCCTTCAAGTTTCCTCCCGGGATCCAGAGCCCCAGGGGTCGGAATCCAGACCTTTCTGGCACCCGAAACCTCTGTGTCGGGAAGCCTGGCTCCTCTTTGGGGTTTTCACGCCAAAAGGGCTTTTCTAGGATATTTCCTCGATTTTTAATTATTTTTTGAAACCATCCCCCCCCCGCTCCGACTCCAGCTGCCGAGGCTGCGGCGCTCTTCCTCCTCTCCTCCCTCCCCCTCTCTTCCCCACCTCTCCCCACCCGCCCCCCCAATAGCGGCCCCTGGGCCGCAGGGACCCCCCCAGACATTTTTTTCAATTGTCGGGAATGATAGAGGAGGATCTGGGGATCCGGATGAGACCAAGAAGTGGACCCCCGGAGCCTCCAGAATATTTTTATTGATTTTTTGAAAAGATGACGAAATCCAAAAAAGAGTGAGTGAGTTAGAGTGCGCGAAGGAGTAGCCAAAAGGAGCGTCGCGGAGCTGCCGCGGCTGCTGCGCACTTCCCCGACTCCCCGTTTTGGAGCTGTAGTTCACCCCCTTTTATAGGCTCCCTGGGAATACCAAAGCACTGATGGGCTATTCGGATTCACCCCAGTTTCCTCATCTTTGTTCTTTATTCTTATCACGCATTCTACTCCCCTCCCCCTCCCCACAAAAAAATTAATTTTTTTTGTTTCCATAGATGATGCTTTTTTATTCTTTTTCTCTTTTGCTGATGCTACGCTCTCCACCCCCGCCCCCCAACCCTTTCCCACTCCCATTATAGGTCTGTGAGGAACAGAAGTGCGAAGAAGAGGTCTTTCCTCTGGCCATGAATTACCTGGACCGTTTCTTGGCTGGGGTCCCGACTCCGAAGTCCCATCTGCAACTCCTGGGTGCTGTCTGCATGTTCCTGGCCTCCAAACTCAAAGAGACCAGCCCTCTGACTGCGGAGAAGCTGTGCATTTACACAGACAACTCTATCAAGCCTCAGGAGCTGCTGGTAATGACCGGCCCCTTCCTCCCTTCCTTTCTGCGATTCCCGCTTTGCCCTGGCCTACAGTATGCCTTCCACTCACCACTTCCAGAGCAAATTCTTGGGATCCAAAATGACCCCACCAATAGAATTTACCCACTTATGGGCGATAGCTCATTTAATAGGAAACCACTGTCTATTTTTTTTGTGTTCCTACTATGTGCCCAGGCTCCGTGCCCAGCACTGAGGCTACATCTGTGAATAAGATCGTCATGGAGATGTGGGTTGGTGAGACTCATTTGCAATTGTGTACGCATGTGTGTAGGGGACGCGTGGGATATTTTAATTAACAGTGATAATATTTTAATTAAATTCCAAATTTCCAAAAATAGTCTGAGAATGTGTTCACACGATAGGTATGTGGCTGTGGTGTCTCCTAAAAACTTGGAGTTCAAAGGTAATAATGCCCTCTATAGCTACAAAATCGCAGGATATCAACACATAATAGCTGTTCACTAAATATCAGTTCATTGACTTTTGAGCAAAGTCAAAATGTGGCCTTTCACTGAAGGAGTCCGAGGCCTGGGTTCCTACCTCCAGTGGGACTGTGACCTCTGTACAACCCCAGGGATCCTGTCTTATCTCTGGTTTTCTACCAGGGAACCTTTTTCCCACCTGATCTAACTCCTTTTCCCTGCAGCTTGACATATAAGACGACCATATTGCAGCTGTACTGGATGGAAGAGCGGCTCCAAGGCCCACCTTCAGTGGTTTGCACACCCCTCTTTGCACTGTTGAGAAAAGCACCCCCCCTCCTTCCCGCCCCCTCCCCCTCCTTACTGGCAGGGCCTGCACAAAGTCCACAGGGCTGAGGCTGGCTTCTTGAACTGAGCTCTTTGTGAGGCGCCTTCCTTTCTGGGGCTCTGCTGCCATCTAGTGGAAGACATGCACAAGGTTGGGGGAGGAATTGCCGAGAATGCGGAGAGGGGCCTGAATGACTTCACCTTTGAACGGCTGCCAGGTTTTAGCTGCTTCTGGTTTGGTCCGAGAGGCCTAGAAAGGTGCTTTCTTCTGGGAGATCTGCTTCCTTTAATAATGGTGCAAGACCAGTGGTTCGTACTCGCATTACCCTGTGAAGAGGAAGGGCTGGCATTTCAAGCCATCTTTGAAGATGATGTTGGTTTAGTAGTTTATTGGGGCGCTTTACCCCAGCTGTCCACAGAAAGCCAAGGCAGATTTTAAAGCTTATGAAGAAAACATTGTTAGAATTGGGAACCAATTTGTTTTTCTCATGAGAGAGCAGGAAAAATCATCTTCATGTGGTTCATTTGTTTCAAGAGGATGGTGAATTGAGATGCTCTTCAGGACACCCATATCTTTCCAAGACTAGCCAAGCAATATATTGCTCCAAACAAACTTGGCTTTTTCCTATTCCCTTTACCCTAGAAGTTGGAGTTTGGAAGAGTCCTATTTTACAAATGAGAAGGCTGAGGCCTGGGAGGGAAAGGGGATCATCCCCGGCCCCACAGCTGTGGGACTGGTGCTCTGGTTGCTGGTTTAGCAAATGAAAGAGATTCCAGGTTCTCCAGGTGAATGAGAGGCAGGGTGCATTGGTAAACAGGGCCTGCCTCTCATTCTTCTGATGACAGCTCAGTGGATAGGCGTATTTGCTGGTAGCACATACGATATTTTTAATGTTTGATTTTGGACTGTTTCCCTTTGAACACAGTTTCCTTTAAGTATCTCAGTGAAAGAGAGAAACAAGGTTCTTTTTCAGGTGGGTTGCTGGTGAGAGACCCAAAAGAGACAGCGTTGTGTGGTCGCCACACTTGCACTGAGGGATGCTGTGACACTGAGCAGGCACCTTCACCTTGCCCCAAATCACCTCTATCTGCAAAATGGGGTTGCCGATGACCATGTGGTCCTTTAGTCATGATGACAACGGCCTGTGAAACAATTAGGTGAAAGGGCTGAGTGTCACATCCCCAGAATTTCTGCCTGATATGTAAAAGGGGAGTTTGAGCAGCAGAGAGATAAAGGCACTTTTTGGCGCTAAGTAAAAGCCAGCTAATTGGTTGCCAAGGAGTTGGGCCAAGGAACCTTATTTTGAGCTTTATCTGTGTGCATCATTTTTCCATGAAGATTAAAAAGACTATTAATTCAGTGATAGAGACATATACAATAAATTACCATGAAAGGGCCACAATGACCTTGGCCGTATCTCATTGTAGCTTCAGCTTTCTGGGTGGGCGGGAAGCAGTATTGCCTGCAAGTCAGGGTTGGGAGGGGGTAAGGGGAGCTGGAGTGGAAACGAAGTAGAAGAAAATAGAATCTTGGCAACAGCTACCTGGGCTCTCATTATTTTCAGTGGAGCCTGACATTTGAAGCATAAGAAGAGCTGTCAACAACTTGAAAGCTTCAGGGGCACATTGACAAATGGGCCCGCCTTACAATCTAGCAGCCACGTCCTAATGAGCGGCCTTAAAACTGGTCTGGAGCCCAACCCCCAGCCCCCTACACCAGGTCAGCCTGTGGATTTTAGATTCTCCTCTTCTCTTCCTGCCTTCCCCTCCAGGAGTGGGAACTGGTGGTGCTGGGGAAGTTGAAGTGGAACCTGGCAGCTGTCACTCCTCATGACTTCATTGAGCACATCTTGCGCAAGCTGCCCCAGCAGCGGGAGAAGCTGTCTCTGATCCGCAAGCATGCCCAGACCTTCATTGCTCTGTGTGCCACCGGTAAGATGAGGCTTGAGCCAGGGAGGGAGATGGGAGAGCTGTTTTGGGAGATGTCCAGGGAGAGGCGAAAGGCCGTACGAACTTGCATTTCAGTTGAGGCGTTTGGAGGAGGGGTGGTCTTGAGTAGTCTGAAGTCTGAAGTTGCATTCCTAGGTTGCTTTTTCTTTAACTTTATCTGAGCTTTGTATATTCGCTTTCTCTGCTAAACTCATAAATGGTTTATGAGGACAGGCGTGGTTAAGGCGAAAAAATTAGTGCCTGTTAAAATATTCTTTATGATGGCTAAAGTGCTCTTTGAAGATTACATATACTGCTCACTGGTTGTGTTTAAATCTTTAATCTTTTAAGGAAAAGGATGGCTTGGAGATAAGCCCAAGAGGAAATCTCGGGGGGGGGGGATGGGAGCAAATACAGGTTAAAGGAACAACGTCAAGATAAATACGCTGCTTGCCTTGATTAGTGGTAAGGGAGGCCAAAGAAATTCTTTTTTTTTTTTTGCTGTAGGGCATTTATGGCCTTCTAGCTGTTCGCTTCTCTAGCTGTTTGCCCCCCTGGGCGTGGGAGTGAACCTGGTTGGCTTGACTTTCTGAGCGCGGGGTTCTGATGCCCTCAGTTCATGTGGAGGTGTTTTGATTTTGGCGGCAGCCTTTAACATTGCAATTCTGCCTACCACGTGGATCCCACAATTGATACATCGTTCCTACTGGCTTATTTGCTTTGTAGTTTTCTAATAAACTAAAGGCAGTGGTTTGCTGTTGTCTTTTATTAAACAGCCAGCCTCGGCCAGTGTCTACTGGTTTTTTGGGTTTTTTTCTTGGTAGTGGCCATGGCAGAGACCCTGGGACCTTACTCATCCAAGGAAGAGATGTCAGGAGTTCATGTTTTGACAATCAGAAACCTTAGGTGAAAAGCTGATCACTTGGGAAGACCTTTTGGTGTGGTTCCCCTCAAATTTGCCAAGAGTAGTTAAATTGCTAGGTGGACTCAGGTGGTAACTTTTTTCAGTACGTTGTTACATGGTTACTCATGAGTTCTACGGATGATTATATAACGTACGATGTAGTGCATATGCCCTGTGCTCACAGTCAAAAAGTCAGGCTTTGCTACATATCAGTGGGTGACCTTTAATTGCATATGCCCTGTGCTCACAGTCAAAAAGTCAGGCTTTGCTACATATCAGTGGGTGACCTTTAATTGGCTGCTTAACCTCTCTGAACCCCAGCTTCTTCATCTCCAAAACAAGCCTATTGATACATCATCCTACAGCCTTTTCAGAGCAACTAGGAAAATTAAAACTCAGAAAGAGGTGATGCACGTGGAAGTGCTTTGTAAACCGGAAGTGTAGGTTGGACCTTCACTAATTGTGAAAATGCTACCATCTCCCATTTTAACCCTGATTTTAACTGTTCCGACTAAGGTGGATACGATGTCTTTCCTTTTCTGGCTGCCCTTATCTGTTTCTAGCAGAACCTGTGTGTTCTGCACTTGCAGGCTTGAGTGTGAAGTCCTCCCGGCCCCCTGCCTGTTCATCTAGGGCACAGGTTTCCCCTTGCTGGTTTTCTGTAGTCCTGTTCTTCTGGATGCAGGCCAGGCCTCATGGTGTGCACACGCGCCCTGTGTCCCTTGGTGGGAGAGTCCGTTATCCTTCCTGCAGCCCTGGGGGCGGTTCTTAGGACCCCCGTGGACCCCTGCTGCCTTTTGGATAGTGGTCACTCTGGCTTCCTTCCCTTGTGCTGTCTGGCCTGGGCCCGAGAGGTCAGTCCTCCAGTGACCTGTCATTTTGTCTCCCAGGCTCGGCTGTCTCCTTCCTCTCTCATCATGATTCACTGTGGGGGAGGGGTCAGCCAGTTCTTTCTCTCTGGCCCAAGGACAGCTGACCCCCGACCCTAAACTCCCCCATTGCCCAGCGGTTGATAGCCAGAGCTCTGCTTAACACTGTCGCTTGACCAACAGATCTTTTGGGGTCTGTGTGCCCCTTCCCCCTCTCTGATCTCTGATTGGGGTAGGGGTGCTGGGTGGAGTTACCCGGGTGTGGGCAGATCCCCAGATTCCGTCTAGACCCATTCTGGAAAACTGGGGATCCCATCCCCCACCCGTGGCCTTCTTGCCCAGATCTTTGGGCTGGCTGCCAACTCCGGGGCCAGAGTAGGGAGCCTGGGACTCACGGACTGAGGACAGAGGCCCAAAGGGAGACAGAGGCAGTTATAAAGACTGTGTTTTGGGGGCCTTGAACTAGCTTTGGTCAGGGACTGGGAAAGGACACCCCCAAACCAAATGCAAATCGTGTGCTAAGCACTAAGCTTCAGGCGTGGACTGGGAAGAGCACAGGGAGGTCCTCGGCAGTTTCCTGGGTCTGGAAAGGAGGGGCCTGTATTGCAAGACGTTGCTTTCCCTCATCTGCACTTGGGTTTGTGCAACTGACTGAGTCACATAGAATCCTGGCTGCGTGGAGTTTTACAGCAGTTGGCCTCACAATACAAACACCAAAGGCCGCTTTTCTTGAAGGAAACCCCTTCCATGGAGAGGAGATTGTGCCTTGTGGGGCCAGGGTGTGAGGAATGGGCGAGGACCCGGGACTCTGGCCAGTAGCGGGCACAGAGTGGCTGAGGAACAGAGGTAGGAGATGCAGATTCCCCAGCCTGAGCTGCTGCCCTCACCTGCACCTCATATCACACACTTCTCTCCTTTTCTCCCAGTCCTGGATGTTCTGTCCCGGAGCTGATGAAACACCTGCGGCCAGGGTCTTGGAGGTCCACAGTGGCTGGAGGGTGGGGGTCCCGAGAGATGGCAGCCAACCCTCAGGCTGTGCAGCTCTTTGATGGGAAAAGCTGGTTGTGAAAGAGCTGGCAGTGGTTCTGCAGTGTGTGGGGAGCGTATGTGTGTGTGAAAGGGGAAGGGAGAGCAGGAGAACACAGGGGCTGCGGAAGTGTGGCGAAGTGGCGGTCTTGCTTTATGGGGCTCTGGGTTAAGATGGTGGCAAGGCAGAGAGGAGCCCTCCTTCCTTCCCTGCTCGGCCTGAAATGGCTTCTGGAAGAGCAAGGGCCGCAAGCTGCTGGTATCCCTCTGCAGCAGGTCCTGGTCAGTGCAGGTATGGGTGGGTTGGGTGGGGGATCTTCCTGACTACAGCTCCTTAGCATTCCTGTTCCTGGAGTTTCCAAAACTGAGGAAGCAGAACTGAGCCATAGCTTCCCTGGTTGCAGCTCTGCCGATAGAGCACCCAGGTCTGCAGGCGAGGAAAGAAAGCCACTGGAGGCCGGGCGAGGTAGCTCAAGCCTGTAATCCCAGCACTTTGGGAGGCCGAGGCGGGCGGATCACGAGGTCAGGAGATCGAGACCATCCTGGCTAACACGGTGAAACCCTGTCTCTACTAAAAATACAAAAAAAATTAGCCGGGCGTGTTGGCGGGCGCCTGTAGTCCCAGCTCCTCGGGAGGCTGAGGCAGGAGAATGGCCTGAACCCGGGAGGCGGAGCTTGCAGTGAGCCGAGATCGCGCCACTGCACTCCAGCCTGGGTGACACAGCAAGACTCCGTCTCAAAAAAAAAAAAAAAAAAAAAAAAAGAAGGCCACTGGAGATGACCTGGGTTCGCACTCTGGCATTGGGAGATTCTTGAGATGTGATATCATGCTCGGTGGATGATTCCAGTTAGTCTAGCAGAGCCAATGGCATTGAGTTTACACCTGGCACTGGGTAGGGGGAGGTGCTCACCCTCCCTCTCCAGGCACCCACATCCCCTCTTTCTTCACTAGAAGCCCACCCTAAGATGCTGCACCTTGGTATTTGTGCCACACACGATAGCCACCCCCGGGCCTCCCCACGCCAAGGCTAGAGCCCCAGTGTTGACTAGAACCCATTGTGCTGTCCTAGCCCCTGCCCTGGCTTTACCTACAGGTGTTCCCTCAGATTCCATCCCCAAGTGAGAGGGAGACAGTGGTGGCCCAGAGAAGTCCGATGATTTGGCCCTTGATCTAGAGTGGGAGATTCACCTTGATGGGTGCTGGGAAGGAAGAATGGAAACCATCTTTCCATCTGCAAGCCTCTGAGCTGCCCCTGAAGCTGTGAGAGGTCATGGGACTGAGGGGAAGTCGTTAGCATGCCCTGTGGGGACAAGCAGCCAGGCAGTGTGGTGCTTGCTATTGCTCTTCCCTCTGGCTGTAAGATGAATGGGTAGCAGTCTGCTCGTCGCCCTCCAACCAGCTCCTCCCAGCAGGCCTTGCAGTTGCATGGGCATTGCCTTGTCGTGGCAGCCCTGCCCCACAAGGACAGGGTATGCTGGTCCTCTTCTGGGGGTGGCAGATGAGGTGCGTGCCCAGTGACGTCCCTGGCCTGTGAACACTCTGGTTCTGGCCCTTTGAACTTCACCTGACTGCAGGTTGGAGAAGAGAGATTGGGAAAGCCTGACCTGGCCTTCCCTTTCTTCTTCAGCCTCAGAGTGCGTATCTCTCTCCCCCTATTGGTGAACAGGAGCAAAGCCATCACCCCTGCACCCCAAGACCTCAGCCACCATAGCCAAAATGATGGGTGCTAAACGTACTGAGCAGGGCCTTGTATTCCATGGTTTTAAACTTACTTAGCTCTGAACTCTTTATTCAGTAAAATCCTACCAAGAAGTACAGATACCAAGTTGATGAAATGGAGCACTTATCAGGGCCTGTGCCCAGATGAGGGAGCCCAGTGGGACCCCCAGGGCATCCTTGGGAGGATAAGCCTTTTGTGCTTGCTGGTGCCGGGGCTGGGGCTGGGACCCAAGTCCTTTCAGTCCTGAGTCAGAGCGCCACCTTTGGGGCTCTTCCCCCACTTGTGACATGAAAGGCTGCCCTGTCCTCCTGAGTGGTATATGGGAGGTGACCTCGAGGAGCTGGTCAGCTTCCAGTAAGTTATGAAGAGCTCTGGATCCAGAGTCTCAAAGTCTCATCTGGACCCCAGGCCCAACACTCACAGTGAGCCAGAGCACTTCATCTCCCAAGACTTCATTGATTCACCTGTAAAAGGAGATGGTTTGAAACAGATGAATTTCAACCTCCTTTTTATTAATACCTCACCATCACCACCGTGGTCATGAACGAGCATGCAGCCCACACCAGAGCTGCCCCTGGCACCTGTGGGTCCAGCTGGCATTCCCCTAAGGTGCGTCCTTTGCCTCTACCATTTTGCCAGGAGGGAGGCGGGAATGTCGGGTGTTCCTGGTTATGTGGGCATCGTTCCTTGGCTCGGGTGAACTGCATCTCAATGAATTGTGGAATGTGCTGGGTTAGAGTTGCCAACTTCTCTCTTCCATTCGCTGAGTGTTCATGGGGTTCTTTTCATTCCCCTGTGGGGCTGCACTTTCTCCCAGTTCTGCAAAGCAGCAGGAGACTTGGGGACTCAATGATGTCATTTCTGGGACACATACACTACTGGATAGTGACAGATTCTCCAGGAAGCACAGAGCCCTCATTCTTCCTGGCCGGCTTGGCCTGCTCCCTGCATCTGCCTGCAATCCAGGGATGCTGGGCGCCTTTCTCCTCATCCCTCCAGACACGGGAGAGCATCTCCAGTCAGAACTCCCCGCCACAGTCCTGCAGGAAGTCCCAGGAGTGAGAGCAGAGGAGGGGCAGGTTGGGGAGGATGCTGGCTGACATTCATTGCTTACCTTGAACCAGGCACTGTGCTTTTACAAGGATTTTTTTAAGTGAATCCTCAGAACAGCACTACGGCGTGGGTATTGCTGTTCTCATTATTTGCAGATCAGAAAATGAAGACTCAGAGAGGTCAGGTAATTTGCTCATCTTCACACACTTGGTAGGTGGTGGGATGGAGATTCAACCTCAGTCTGATTCCAGAGCGAATACTCTGAACCAGTGAGCTGTGTTCTCCAGAGGTCTGCTTTGGTTGGAGGGGAGCTGGAACCCTAGGCCCTGGGACAGCCTCTGTTCCCCATGGCAAGGCGTGTGGCTGCTCCTGCCCCTTCAGATCCCCAGATGCAGCAACCTGGAGAAAGGCCTTCCTGGGTCTGGTGGGGGCTGGGGCAGGAGTGGAGGCTGCTGCCCAAGCTCCATGCACTCCACCTTCCAGCTTGGAGCTTTTTGGATCTACTCTCCAAATCTGGGAAGGGAGACTCCCCCACCTTTTTTTTTCTTTTCTTTTTTTTGAGACAGAGTCTTACTCTGTCACCCAGGCTGGAGTGCGTGGCACAATCCCTGCTCACTGCAACCTCCAAGTGATTCTCCTGCCTCAGCCTCCAGAGTAGCTGGGATTACAGGCGCGTGCCACCATGCCTGGCTAATTTTTATATTTTTAGTAGAGGCAGGGTTTCACCATGTTGGCCAGACTGGTCTCGAACTTCCGACCTCAGGTCATCTGCCTGCCTCGGCCTCCCAGAGTGCAGTGCTGGGATTACGGATGTGAGTCACTGCACACCCAGCCTTCAAGAGCCTGCTTTCTTTGAGAAGTTTCTTTCGAAGTTATCCATATAGTAGTACAGACCTAGCCATTATAGCACACCATCCTCTGCTATCTGATGCACTGATGCCCAGCCTTAAGAAGTCTCGATGTTGTACGTTTTTCGGGGAGTCCTCCATGCTGCCTGGAACAGGGAGGAGCACATTGTAATGAGTCGATCAGAATGGATCGCTGATCAGTTCATTGCCTCTTTCTCTGCTGCAGGAGGAGGGATCTCAGGAAGTCACCAGCATCTCACCTCTCTAGGTGGACAATTAAGGATGGAGAGGGTACACCCTCACCCCTGAGCGTGCCTTCTGCACCAGCATATAGCTTGTTGGCATTTTTGATCAAGAGACTTTGCTGAGAAATTTGTACCTGGTTTTTATTTGTTAAAATAATATTACGTGCAAATTTTACAAACTCGTCTGTGTTCCTCCCACCTAACAGAACAGCTTTTATTTTCCGTGCATCCTTCCAGTTCATCCATAGGCATGTACATATGTATTTGCCCATGGTTGTAATCTTCATCATCGCATGCATGCATGCAATTTGGTTTTCTGCTTCCTTCTCCTGAGAGTGGATATTGTGACCATTTCTCCATCCTGTCATAGCGACAAAGCTGGTGGTTTCCAGGAATGGCTGCATTGGGTAGGTGGAGCTTTCTGCAGCTGAGGGTGGGGGTTGGCTAATTACAGCTAGGAAGCTAGTGCACAGATGAAATGATGTTTCATTTTTCTGTTTTTCTCTCTGCTCAGTATCCCCTGCTAGTAGAGAGGGGGATGTCCTCGAGCGTGGCCCTGGGGCAGCCCTGGTGCCACGGGGAAGTAGCGCCGCTCTGTGGAGAGGGCTGCTTTGTGAACTTGCCGGCTGGTAGGCGCCGTGACCCGTTCTATTGTCTCCTCATTGTTCTCCTTGGGAGTCATTCCCATTCCAGATCCTCAAGTAAGAGCAAAGTAGAGCTGTAAGGCACCTGGGAGGTTATCCTGTCTACTATCTTTAAACTCTTGACCTAACCCATGAAGGAAGAAACACATTTTATAGCGCAACTCAGGATACGTGTACAAGTATATCAAACTGATACAAAATTTCTCTGAACAATATTTACTCTTAACTACATGCAGTGAGCCTGATACTTTCTATCCTACTCTGTTTGGTTAAAGGAGAACAACAACAAAAAAAGCTGGTCACGACCCACAAATGCATTTCATGACCCATTAATGAGTTGCAGCTAGACGTTAGAAAAACACTTATTTAGACAAATGGGAAAACAAGCCCTTGGAAAGAGGAAGTGACTTGCCTGCAGACCCATGTCTGGACCTAGCTGGAGGGCTGATGTTGCCTCAGTATTTGACTAACCTGGAGGAGAGGTGGGGCGTGCTCAGGGATCCAGAGGAAGATGCTCGTCTCCTGCGTAGCAGGCAACAGAGGGCAGCACGGCTGCCGTCCTGGTCTCCAGCGGCTGTTTCCTCTGGCTGTGGGAACACACTACTCCTTTGGTGCCACTCCGAGCTGCTGAGAGGCAGCCAAGTTCATGCACATAGTGCTCCCCAATTCTGTGGGACGGGACACTGTCCCCAAGAGGACTCCCCTGAAAATCTTCTTAGTAAAACAAAAGGGAGGTAGAGTCTCCCTGTGCAACTGGTGCACCTGTTCCCCCTATGCCTGCTGGCTTCCAGAAGTTCGTTCGTATGCCAATAATAAGAGTTGGTTTTGCTAGCAGTGGGACAGCAGAGACGGGCATGTGTGAGGTGTGCTTCCCGGTCTGAGGCCTATGGCAGAGGGAGGGGAGGGCCGGGGATACTTGCCTGCCCCTTCCCTGGCAGATGCTCCCGCCCGGGCCTTTGTGGGCCCAGGGCCATGGGCCGGCTGCCCCGCTTGTGTTATGAATGTCACAGGGGGGAGCTAACGAGGTTATTGGGCAGAGAAACACTCTCCTGTGACCCATGTGGAAGAGACCTACAGCAGAGCAAGAGGCAGGGAGGCTGGCTTTGTCACACTGTTCATGGAAACAGAGAAGGCATAGGAGGGGCGGGTGGACGGCAGGCGTGGGCGCAGCACCATTATATACGTCCCTCAAGAGGTGGAGATGGTGAGAGGGCAGTGGAAAGAAAGCCAAGGAGACAGGCAGATGGCCAGGTTTGCTCTGCGTTCATGATGGGAGGGGAGGGCTGTGCTTGGCTTAGGGATCCACGGTGTCTTAACAATGCTGCTAACTTGATGCTGGGGCAATGGGCTCACCATTAAAAGAGCTGCTGTAGAAAATGTGTTTGTAATAGAGCGTGTACAGGAAGAAGGGGAAATAGGAGAGGGGCTGGTTTTTGTAGGTTTAACCTGATTGTTTTTGCTGTAAGTTGAAGGGTGACCCACGGTTCCCTGTACGCTGTGTCTCCTGCCCCCACGTGCCCCTTCCATGTCTACACGCAGTAAGCTCACTAGAGCAATGCTAAAACTAGAAACAGTACGCTTTGGAAGACTTGCTGCACTCCAGGACCGTCACCAGGGTGATGGCTGCAACTATACCTACCCTTATGTCAACACGAGCAGGTGCAACTTAAACTCTCAAAAGTCTCAGGGTTCTCACCCATACCATTAGGGTGATGCACGTGTGCACCTTCTGTGGCTGACGGGTAAATTAAACAGGACATCATGTGTAGCATACTGCATATGGTGGTCATTGGTAGCTGTCAGCAGCAGTAACAGAAGAAGTTGGCTGTCTTTATTTCCCCTCGATGGACCAAGCAGCTGCTGGATCACGGCCACCCAGCCCCTCTGAAGGAGTGCTCGGAGGAACACAAGGGGGCTGGTCTTTGAAGAGGAGCCGTCTAGCATGGCAGTGGATGGGGTTCAAGCCCCTCTGATTTATTATCCTCATTCTGCACTTCTCTGTAGCAAGTCACATTTTTTTCTCTTAGCAATAAAATGGGGCCTTCAGGCTCATGAGTCATAACGTCGAAACCAAGTCACCCATCTGATTCGGATGCAATGATTAATCTTTGGTGCTTAGTTAGAGTCCTACGTTAGGGTTAGAATCCTCCGCCCTAATGTTCTGAGGGTTCTTGCTGTTGGGCCAGAGGTTGGGAACTGGATGGAACTCAGCCCCCACTCGTGCACTCCCTGCATTGCTGCTTCTCTCATTTCCTTTTTTAAATCAAATCTTTTTTTTCGGGGGGTGGGGGTCATATTAATCCTTGATGCCTGTCAAAAACTATAACAAGATCCCATCTGAATTAGCATTCTGCAGAGATTTTGCCCGTTTCTCCCACCTCCTTGTACTTTCCCTCCTTCTCACATCTGGAGCGCCTGGTCTGTCCTGCTTGCATGGCCTGTGGGGTGCACTGGTCTCAGGCATTCTCTGTTCCCACCATCACCTCTAGAGGAGACCATGACTCGCTCACCTTGCTCCCCCCACTAGGGTCAAGAATGTTACCTAGAACATGCTTAGTATGACTGGGATTTGGGGATTGGGGACCTTGAATCCTCTGTGCATTCATTGTTTGCACTTAGATAAACTATCTTCCTTCCCTGCCTCAGTCTCCTTAGTTTAAATCTGGAACAGCCATGGTGATGGCAAATCAACACAGGCTCCTTGTGAAAGAACTCGAGGGAGGACATGCATGTAGGGCATGGGGTCACTCGTGCTGCTGACCTGCTGCCGTCCTGTTTCTGAGTCTCTGCAGTCTCGGGAGCTCTGGGATCCAGATTTGTTCTGTGCCCTGACCTTCTGCCTCTCATTCCTTGCAGACTTTAAGTTTGCCATGTACCCACCATCGATGATCGCAACTGGAAGTGTGGGAGCAGCCATCTGTGGGCTCCAGCAGGATGAGGAAGTGAGCTCGCTCACTTGTGATGCCCTGACTGAGCTGCTGGCTAAGATCACCAACACAGACGTGGTAGGTGGCCACCACCTTCTTGGCTAAGTCCAGATGTCTCTTCTCAGCTCAGGGAAGGAGACGACGGGTTTGATTATGTTGTGTCAGAGGTATTTTTCTGGTTTGTTTTCTAAGATCGACATCCAAGGGAGTGCAAAGTTCAGCAGGTGACACCCCCTCTTAAGGTTCTGAAAAGCTGTGCACGGTAAAATACAGAAGAAAACTCAGCAAGCAGATGAACGG
The DNA here is from genome assembly GCF_028878055.3 of Symphalangus syndactylus. Lineage (NCBI taxonomy): Eukaryota > Metazoa > Chordata > Mammalia > Primates > Hylobatidae > Symphalangus > Symphalangus syndactylus. The sequence goes on along the minus strand of NC_072427.2, from coordinate 150,649,204 downwards.
GGTGGGGGCGGGAGGGCTGTTTACCGATGTTCCTTTATGGCGTGGGCTTCTCAGTGGGTCTGAATTGTTGCTTCATTGCCATATTTGTACACGCTGCCGGGCTGCCTCTGCCCAGCAGTGAAGAGCTGCCGTGTCTGCTTTCACACGCTGAGGCTGTAAGGCGCACAGAGGAGAAAGGAGAGCCAGGACTCAGCTGCAGTGGACAGAGCAGACACACAAGAGGTGCCCCACTGTGAGAACGGTGTCCGTCCCTGGCAAACCTCTCGACCCCTCCCCGCTCTCTCTTCCCTTTTGTTCAATGCAGTAATGGATTACAAAGTGCTTTCAAAAGACAAAGTTCCATACAAACTCAATAAACTATTATTAGCTACGGAGCTTCCCCATTCTGTGTGCCCTGTGGACGGCCCAGAGGCTGTTAACTTCCTGTTGCCAGAATTTGGAGCTCCTAAGAAGAAAGGTTTTGAGAGAGACCAGGGTCAAGTGAGACTCTGAATTCAATCGGTAGGAAGCTGCAATCTTAGCCCATCCGAGCCAGGATGGTGCTAAGAGGTCAGAGAGGCAGTTCCTTCATTTTCCACGGGCAGGACGGGCTGAAGTAACCAGCCAGGAGGGGGTGGGCAGTGGCTGAGCTGGGACTACAACCCTCAAGCTCCGACTGCCCCCTGGAAACTTTCCACTCTACCCTTGCTGCCGCTTCTGGGATCTTTTGGTTTGAAAAAAAAACCCTTGGGTTTAAAGTCAACCCGAGAGAGGGGTGTTGGCCCTGAGCCCTCATGCGTCACCATGGAGAGGCTGAAGAATGCTGGGCACTTCACGATGACACCCTCTGGATGGTCCAGGGGGATTCAGATGCCCTCTGTGGGCTTTTATTGAGTTAAGAGATCATGTGATTTACAGGCCTATGGCTGAGGCCTGCACAAGGGATACTGAACAGATTAAACTTCAGAGAGCCCACGGCTGCAGCTGGCTGGCCTCCTCTCCTGCCCACCTGGATTTTTCCTGGCATTTGTTCCCAGCTCAGAGAAATGGCGCGCGGGGAGATGCTGACAGAGCAAATCCGGGGTCCTTCTCTGAGATAGTTCTTAGATATGGTTTTAAAATGCGGGCTCCAAACATACGCTTTTTAAACGAGGACTCCAGAACACAGACTGAAAAGCTCCCTCCAGTGCAGCATGAAGAATGCTTCTCTAATCCTCCAGAGAAAAATCGTGGACAGGACTTAACATTTATAGAAATGGTACGCTTTCCTCCTTTTCTGAATGTCTCCAATTAAGGCTGCCTTACAAATAGGACTCTCAACCAGTTTAAGATAAGCCCTTCCTCAGTGCCTGGAGACAAAAATGTCAGTGGCAGGAGTTTGAGCGGCCACCCCCCTCCTCCTGCCCCCAGGCATTGTAACGTTTTCCCCCGATGTAGATAGACCTGCTCTGATGGGCTGACCACCCTACCGGCTCCAGCCTTTTCCCACTTCCCTTTGTCCCCTCTTACTGATCTCACATGGACAGTGGTGTCAATTTCACTCCTGGGAGTTGCTGCAAAGTCTCTTGGCTTTTCAAGACTGCAGGCAAGTCAGTCTGTTATCTCATCTGGAGAAACTGCCTTTTTCTGATACTAGGTAGCCAGTCCATTTAAGTCAGCTGGCCAACTCTGTTCAGTGTACATGAAATGAATACGATGCTGGTTTAGGGGTGTCCTCCTATAAATCCTAACTGTTGGTCGAGTTGGTATCTCATTTCTATAATGGGCACACACCGTGTTTCTTAACTGGGACTGCCTGTGTGTGCCTCATTCACACCAGTGGGCCTGGGTTGAACATTTTCACATTAAAAAACCAAGAGTGAACATAGTGAAATGTAAAATTCATAATACTTTTTCAAATAAAAATCTGAGACCTCAGGAAGTTCCAGGCTTACCTCTGGCACCCCAGAGGCTGGTTCACTCTCCCTGAAAATGTTTTTAGTGGAAAGGTTCAAGCAGCTCTGGGCTAGGCTGTGTGTGTGTGTGTGTGTGTGTGTGTGTGTGTGTGTATGCACCTTCCCAAGTGCTAAATCTCCTCCCATCCATCAGCCTGTGTTCTCTGAAAAGCTGACGCTCAGAGGGAAGAAAAATAAAAGGACTAGAATTTAGAACACATTAGCGTTTGGAGGGAGGTGAGTTGTCTGTCCTTCCTGACCTCTGTTTACCATTTCATGAGTCAAGAAGTGGTGTATTTCCTTCATTCATTTCTGGAAGTCTTTACTGAGGGCCCAGTTGTTGCTAGAAGTTGGGGTGGATGGGTGGCATGTGGGAAATAGAGGATGAGATTCCTGCCTTGAAGGAACTTAGCAGCTGTATGCAAAACCCCAGCAGATTAAGAACATAAACGAAGGTGTGCTAAGTAATGTGTTATGAACGCTAAATGCAGTAGGAAATCAACCCAAAAGAAGGCACTCATGAGGCCTAATATAGAGTGCCGGCCTCCCAGCAGAGAAAAGTTGGTGATGGAAACTGCTCTTAGAGTAGAGAAACAAAATGTGTGGGCATCAATGGAATATCATTCAAACCTTAAGAAATGAAATTCCGATCCATGTTATAACATGGGCGAACCTTGAAAATACTATGTTAAGTGAAATGAATCAGACACATAAAGACAAATACTGTATGATTCCACTTATACCAGATACCTGGAATAGTCAAATTCGTAGATTCAGAAAGTAAAATAGAGGTTCCCAGGAGTCTGGGGAGGAGAGGATGGGGAGTTAGTGTTTAATGGGTGTGGAGTTTCAGTTTGGGATGATGAAAACAATTCTGTAGATGGAGAGTTGTGATGGCTGCACAGCAGTGTCAATGTACGTAATGCCACTGTACATTTAGAAGTGGCTGAAAAGGGAAATTTGACATTATGTGTATTTATGATAGTAAAATGTGTGTGTGTGTGTGTGTATATGTATATACACACACACATACATAAATGGATATATATATATATATATATATATATATATATATATATATGTATGTACGTATGTCTGAAACATCCTTGAGACACGTTATGAAATGCCCATAGGTTGATGCTGAACTCTTCCCTGGAAAAGTGAAATACACAAGACCACATTTTGCCCCCTGGCCCTAATGCATTGACAAACAGGAATCACGAAGAGCTGACAGTTTCCCAGAGCCCCTGAAGTTATACGTCAGCTTCTACACACCTTGCTGTTTCTGATTTCTTCAAGCTTGCAGTGCTCTCTGTCACTTTGGGGGTTAGGTCTTGGGTTGTCGGGGATCGAGCTGTTGAAAGAGGGTCCCCCTGATTCTTGTGAGATGGCCAGGCGAGTCTCTGTGGTTCATTGGCCAGGAGCAGATAGCTTTGATATGAGGGACGCATGCGGCTCTGAGAAAGTCGGCCTTTGTTGCTTCGTCTGGTTGCCAAAATAAACCAGAACGCTTCATTCCAAAGAGAAAGCTGAGTGAGGGGCCTGACAGTTTTATAGGGAATAAAGTGGTATATTTTAAAAGTGGTATATTTTAAATGCTTTTTCCTTCCAATCGTAAGAGTTGCTAAAAACAGCCAGAGAGGCAGTTTGGCTGTAGCGGGGATGTCTGTTGCGGGTGTCCAGTGCCTGGGTAGGTTTGAGAGGGGAGGGCACCACTGGCCTGGGTCCCCGGTGACCATGGCCCTGCTTCCTTGGGCTGAATCGGGGTCCTCTTCCATCCCCTCTGCACACTAGTCGGGCTGCGTGCCAGCATTGATCTCACTGCTTCCTTGTCTATAGAACCTCTTGAATAAGGCCCAGCTTTTCCTCAGCTCTTTATCCAGAGCCCCTGGCAGAGTCACTGGGAGTGATGCTTAAGAGAGGAAGGAAAGAGGAAGGAAGGAGCAAAGGACAAAGGCAGGCAGACGGGTTTCCAGTACATTTCCAATTCACTGGTCTGTCCATGTCCTTTGAAAAGCTGTATCTTTTTTTAACTTCGATTCTGTGTCAGGGCCTTCCAAGCCTTCTGAGTTTTCCCTAACCTTATCTTAGAGTAGGTTAAATGAAGTGGCTTCATTTTCACATGACACAGTTGCACAAATTCACTAACTAAAAAACGGAATTGAGGCTCACGGGTCATAAAGATGTTGTGAAGTTATTGCAAGATAGTTAACAGAACAAAGACTCTAGTCATCTGTTCCTTATATTTATCCTTTTTTGTCTAAGTCACATCAAAACTCTTTGTCACATTCTTTAAAAAAAAAAAACAAAAAAAAAAACTTTAGATTCAAGGGATCCATGTGTGGTTTGTTACGTGGATATATTGGGTGATGCTGAGGTTTGGGCTTCAGTTGAACCCGTCACCCAGATAGTGTACACAGTACCCAATAGGGAGTGTTTCAACTCTCGTCCCTGTCCCTAGACACATTCTTAAATATTGCCCAGAGAAGATTCCAGGATATCCCTTCCTCAGGGTCATCCTGGCATTTTATGGTCCTGATTATCAGTTAGCTATTAAAAAGCAGGGAGGTGGAGGCGCCGTGGAAGAAGTCTCAGTTTCGACCACATGTGTGTGATTCCTGGGGTTCAGCATCGTGTCTTTGTTCCGTAGCTGGAAGTGCCGGCGCCCTCGCCACACATGTCATTTTCAAGGCTCCACTGTTACAGATTCTGTCTTCCGTGGACTCTTCGGGGCCTGTGGTCAGGAACCTTGTGAAGTGTTCCTGGAAGCTGGGGGTGGGGAGGTGGAATAGAATCGGGGGCTGATGCCTCCCTCTCCTGCCTCATTTTTCTGTGGGCCTCATTTGGTATGCAAGGAAATAAGCCAAACAGCCTGTGAAGAAAGGAAGAATGAGATAGTTTCCTAAGTTGTCTCTGCCTGAGTTGGCCGCGGGTCTGGGGCTCATTCAGCCCTTTGTCCCCCTGTTGAGTGCAGTGCGTGTGTGGTGATAATGGAGTGGTGCAGTTACACTGAGGGCTAATGGTAGGAGTTCCGTCAGCCCATTCATGGAGGCAGAGGAGGGTGCAGGGCGCGGAGCTGGAGCCAGCAAGCAGAGGAAGTCAGAGGCCCTTGTAACGAGCTGAAGATCACAAACACTGCTGTCAGGGCTCCAGGCTTGGGGGCGGGGGCAGCCAGGAGGGAAGGGGGCAAGGGAGGGGGCCTATCATCATGGAAGTTGGAGGTCTGCCCGACCTCCAGCGCGGTAGGGTACCACCTGTCCAGGCTGACAGACGAGCATTATGGCTTCCCTTTTAATCAGCTTAATTTGGGGCATCTCAACACAATGGCTGGTGCTTTGGAGGCTGCAGGAAAGCTGATGTCCTAGAGCCGCCGCACTTGACATGCGTGTAACATCTTTTGATTAGAGGCGCTTTCGTGTTTTTCCAGCCACTTGGGCTATGTCTGTCTTTCTTGGAGATTCTCTGGTCTGTATATCTTTACTTAGAGCTTAGAAGTCGAGGTATATAGGAAAAAGGAGTTCTGAAATTGGAGGCTTGCGCTTTCTAAAGCCAGTCTGAGCTTTCAGCCAGATGTCACTGCAGGGCAAGCCACGTCAACTCTCCACGCTCCATTCCCTAGCTGAGAAACAAGGGCGTTTGGCTATTTGATTTCCAAAGGCCCTTTGGACCTCCAAATTCTCCAAGTCTGTGATTATTTATGTATGTCTTCTTATAATCCAGTCCCTTTGGAAACACTAACTCCACTCTTCTCTCAGCTTGATCCTCTAACAGAAGCAACCTGGTTAGATTTAAGGTGGAGGTCTTCCTCTCTCCAGGTGGCTGCCCCCATCCCTACCCCAACCCCAATCCCATGCATTCTCCTGCCCTCCTGCTTGGGGCAAGACCCGGGCGATGTGGAGTTTGTTATGTCCAGTTGCAGGTATCAGCACCACTGCACAATCTCCTCTGCCTTCACTTCCCACCAGCACACAGAATTTATATGCCCTTCACAAGTCCAGAAAGGGCCCCTGCCATGCTAAACAAAGGTATTCATATGCAAGGCGTGAGCTCTGTCTCATGGAAGGGAGAGGCCAAGTTTCCACCATCAGAGAGTAGTGTTCAACATCATTTATACAAGACAGGCTTTTGCTCTTTTAGTCTTACTGAGCTAGAATGAGGGATTTGTGTAGTTGAAAGTCAAGCTGATCATTTTCAAGTTTCGTGGAAATGGAACCTGAAGGAAGGCTAGGTGGAGACTGCAGAGAGGGTTAGCGTCCTGCTTTGCCACAAGGTAAGTCTAGAAGAGGGTGGGGAAGGGAGTTAAGAATTCTTCATTCATGGAGTACCTGCTTTGGTCATCCTTTTATCTTCCAGTCAGAGGGGTCATCAATCAAGAGCTGGCCAGGCTGGGTGTGGTGGCTCATGTCTGTAATCCTAGCACTTTGGGAGGCCAAGGCAGATGGATCACCTGAGGTCAGGAGTTCGAGACCAGCCTGACCAATATGGTGAAACCCTGTTTCTATTAAAAATACAAAAATCAGCTGGGCGTGGTGGCGTGCGCCTGTAATCCCAGCTACTCGGGATGCTGAGACAGGAGAATTGCTTGAACCCAGGAGGTGGAGGTTGCAGTGAGCCGAGATCGCACCACTGCACTCCAGCCTGAGTGACAGTGAGACTGCATCTCAAAAAAACAAAACAAAACAAAGCTGGCCGTAGTCAAGTCAGTGATGATTTGGATTGAAATTAAAATGTGACTAAAGAAAAGAGAGTATGCAGTTTTGTCTATCTATGAAACCTTCCTCTGTTTTATGTGGGACAGCCTGGGCACTCATTCTTGGCTAGAACTTACATAAAACGCTACTGTGCACGCACATGTCACCTCAAGTCCCTTGGCTCTGAAAGTCCAGTAGAAGTGACAGCCAGACATCCCAGTCCTCCCTGTAGGGTTTTCTCAGAACTGTTCCTTTAAGGTCTCAGGCTGCTGGAAGGGAAGGCTGATAGCAGAAAAAGTGGGGACACTGGGAACCCCAAAGGGAAGACGTGCATGGCCTGAAACCGAGTTCTTTAGCTTTCTGGAGCCTGGTCTCCCCAAGTGGAGGGTCATGCTGGCATGGTTAATTCACTGATAGCCATGGAGTCCCAAGTTGGCCATATTATCGCGGTAGAAGATACATGAACCCCGATGATCTTGCCGGGGGCCAGAATAGAACCTGTGAGGAAGGAGAGCAAGGCAGGATTGGCCGGGAGGCAAGAGGGTTTTTGTTGAGGAGCAAAGTCTTCACAGGAACTGCAACTTGGAAAGTATTCACCGAGGGCTATGCCACGCGAAACCCTCTTTAAAGAAGGTACCACATTGCTAGGCCTAACGGGCATTTCTTTTTTAATGTAATGGCCCAGAGCTATTGTCTACCACACCTCGCGTGCACACGCACACACACGCAAGTTCCCTCAGTCAGCCAAGAATCCTGCCATCTCTTTTAGATAACAAAAGCTCTTAGGCCTTATGCTTTGGGTAGGATTTGTCTTCCGTGGGCAAGTATTCAGTTGGAAACAAGTATATAGTCACTGCCTCTATGGTATGGAGATACTCTGATTTAGTCCCTCTGCCTCTTGGGAAAAAAAATTGGTAAACATCCCCTTCAACAGCTTCTCAAATCCCTGTACAGTAGAGGAACATTACACGTGAACTTCCTGGATTCAATGGATTCGTCTTTGCAAGAAAAAAAAAAAACAGAAGAAAATATCAATTTAGATTGTTAGGTCCAACGTTTCGCTCAGTGAGTGAGCGCAGGGGATGAGGGAAGATGGACGGAGTGTGGGGTTGAAGCTGCGGTTCTGGGTCTCAGCTCCTGCCCATGTACCGTGGAGTGAGCATCTCACACCACCATGATTCTGGCATTTAAGTCAACTCCTTCACACAGTGCTCAAATGGAGAAAGGGCTGTCTGTGTCTATCCCAGCTTTAGAAGAAAAACTGATGGTATGAGACTTGCCATTCCTCTCTGATGTAGAACCTTCCTAAGGGACATTCCACAGTAGTTTTGACCGTTGTCACTTTTTGCCTTTAACCCCCACATTCATTTTGAGTCTATATTTAGTATTCGATTTTTTAGATTATAAGGATTTAAGGTTTTCAGACATCTACTGAAATGCAAGTGGCCCTAGAAACATTATACTTTTAGGCTGGGCTCAGTGGCTTATGCCTGTAATCCCAGTACTTTGGGAGGCCAAGGTGGGCAGATACCTGAGGTCAGGAGTTCGAGACCAGCCTGGCCAATCTGGTAAAATCCCATCTCAACTAAAAATACAAAAATTAGCTGGGCATGGTGGCACGTGCCTATAATCCCAGCTACTCAGGAGGCTGAGGAAGGAGAATCGCTTGAACCCGAGAGGTGGAGGTTGCAGTGAGCCAAGATTGTGCCATTGCACTCCAGCCTGGGTGACAGAGCAACACTGTCTGTCTCAAAACAACAGCAACAACAACAACAACAAAAAAAACAGAAAAGAAAAGAAACATTATACCTTAACTTTTCCCACCTAGCGAGTGGTAACCTGTGAGGATAATGCTGCCACATGCTCCTTGAGGGAAGAACTTGGGGAAGAGCTGAACAGGGATGAGGCAGGTGAGCCCCATGCGATTTATCATCATTCATTCAGCTCAACAGGTCGGACAGGGTAAGGGATGTGACCAGGAGATGCCACAGGAAAGTCTGAGAGGTGTTAGCAAGTCCCAGAGGCCAGTGCCTGACTCCATTTCAGCCTTGTTCAGGGTGGCACGGAGACTCCTGCCGCTGGGTCACGTCTGTCATGTTCAGCACTCTCCCCAGCACCAGACACGCAATGTTGACTAAAGATTGTCAAGATCTTGACACACACTTCACTAGTCTTGACTAGACGCGAATCTATACCTCATTTCAAAGAAATCTGAATTCTTTCAGGTTCCAGGACCAGTTTATTAGTGATTATTTATCACGATCATTTATTGAGCTCCACTTAGCACTGCACGTATATCAGTATCATCTCAGTTGCCCTTTACTCTGGTTGTTTTGTGGGGAAACTGAGATCAGAAAAGTTAAATAACTCAGGTGCCACCTGCAAGTATGGTGGGTGGGCAGCAAATACCACCCTTCCTCATTTCATTGTTCCAGGTGACATTTCGTCTCTGCCTTCGGTCTTTAGTCTGTGGTTGTTCCTAATCTTAATTTTCATTGAAAGCTATAGTTTGAAATGTGGGATAGACGAGAGATAGGAAAGGAAAATTTAGGGGTATGGAAATTTTGTTCCTTAGTGGTTAGTTCCAGCTTTATTTTATTTATATGTTTGTTTTTAAAGATGGGGAACTTGTTATGTTGTCCAGGCTGGGATCGAACTCCTAGTTTCAACTTCCCGCCTCAGCCTCCTAGAGTGCTGGGATTGCAGGTGTGAGCCAATATGCCTGGCCAGCTGTTTTAGATCTTTGGGAAATAAAGAGAATGCTTTTGGGCTTGGCAAAATAGAAACCTCTGGGTGGGGGAGAATTGCACAGTGAAAGAAACAAAAGGGAAGTTTATATTAAACTATGAAAAGACACACGGAGGTTCGATTTAACATATTTTCCGTATGTAGGTGCTTAAGAGAGTGCACAAAGGCACCTTTGCAGAGGAGAGAGGCTAGAAAATGCCTGTTAGAAGCAAGTCTACTGTTTGCACCCTCTTACTAGCACCAGCAACAGTCCCTGTCTATTGATACCTGTGACTTGTCATTGCATTGCATGTCACCTGCCTAAGAGAAGCTCCTGCCTGGGGCAGACACACGTCAATTACCCCTACAATATAGACTGATACTAAAGCAATGCTGCATATTCTTGCTTATTCCCAAATTGGATGGCTCAAGGGTCCAGAATGTTGTAGACATTCTGCATTATGTCTTTATGAGAGTTAAGGAAATGGTAAAGAAGCAGAAAAAATTGGGGATTTTTTTTAAGTATTTACAGTGAGGCGCGGTGGCTTACGCCTGTAATCCCAGCACTTTGGCAGGCCGAGGTGGGCGGATCACAAGGTCAGGAGTTCGAGGCCAGCCTGGCCAATATGGTGAAACCCTGTCTGTATTAAAAATACAAAAATTAGCCGGGCATGGTAGCGGGCTCTTGTAGTCCCAGCTAATTGGGAGGCTGAGGCAGGAGAATCGCTTGAACCCGGGAGGCAGAGGTTGCAGTGAGCCGAGATCGTGCCACTGCACTCCAGCCTGGGGGACAGAGTGAGAAAAAGTATTTACAGTTTATGTGAGGGTCAGTACGTTGGTTCATTGGCTTCCTTCTTATCTAGTTCTCAGGGGCTGAGTTTGCTAATGTCGTAGCACTTCTAGTAGCCTTCCCCTTTTCTCTGCCACTTCCCAGCTTCCCCAGGCAGAAAGCATCTGGTTGGCGCCTTGATTACCAGGCATCCATAAGTGACCATCATTTAGGCCAGTGCTTCTCAGAATACCAATCACCTGGGCTCCACTAAAATGCAGGTTCTGAATAGCTCGGCCTGGGTTGACTGAGATTCTGCGGTTCCACCAAGCTCGCAGGTGATGCTGATGCCGCCAGCCCATGGACCCCACCTGGAGTAGTGAGGTTCCTTGGCACTTTTAAGAACATCCCTCCTTTATTTCACATGTATTTCTACTGGAAACTAGCACAGGCTCATGCAAGCTAAATTATGCATGCTTTCTCGGTAGGATGCTCTGTGTCCTGTTCCTCTTACTAACAGCTCTGGTCTGGACCATTGTTCCAGGATTGTCTCAAAGCTTGCCAGGAGCAGATTGAGGCGGTGCTCCTCAATAGCCTGCAGCAGTACCGTCAGGACCAGCGTGACGGATCCAAGTCCGAGGATGAACTGGACCAAGCCAGCACCCCTACAGACGTGCGGGATATCGACCTGTGAGGATGCCAGTTGGGCCGAAAGAGAGAGATGCGTCCATAATCTGCTCTCTCCTTCTTTCTGGTTATGTTTTTGTTCTTTGTGTTTTAGGGTGAAACTTAAAAAAAAAATTCTGCCCCCACTTAGATCATATTTAAAGATCTTTTAGAAGTGAGAGAAAAGGTCCTACGAAAACGGAATAATAAAAAACATTTGGTGCCTATTTGAAGTACAGCATAAGGGAATCCCTTGTATATGCGAACAGTTATTGTTTGATTATGTAAAAGTAATAGTAAAATGCTTACAGGAAAACCTGCAGAGTAGTTAGAGAATATGTATGCCTGCAATATGGGAACAAATTAGAGGAGACTTTTTTTTTCATGTTATGAGCTAGCACATACACCCCCTTGTAGTATAATTTCAAGGAACTGTGTACGCCATTTATGGCATGATTAGATTGCAAAGCAATGAACTCGAAGGAATTGAAATAAGGAGGGACATGATGGGGAAGGAGTACAAAACAATCTGTCAACATGATTGAACCATTTGGGATGGAGAAGCACCTTTGCTCTCAGCCACCTGTTACAGGAGTGTGGTTGGGTCTCTACATTAGCATCCTTTTGCTGTCTACAGTAGCTGCTACCTAAAAAAAGATGTTTTATTTTGCCAGTTGGACACAGGTGATTGGCTCCTGGGTTTCATGTTCTGTGACATCCTGCTTCTTCTTCCAAATGCAGTTCATTGCAGACACCACCATATTGCTGTCTAATGGGGAAATGTAGCTATGGGCCATAACCAAAACTCACATGAAACGGAGGCAGATGGAGACCAAGGGTGGGATCCAGAATGGAATCTTTTCTGTTACTGTATTTAAAAGGGTAATGTGGCCTTGGCATTTCTTCTTAGAAAACAACTAATTTTTGGTGCTGATTGGCATGTCTGGTTCACAGTTTAGCATTGTTATAAACCATTCCATTCGAAAAGCACTTTGAAAAATTGTTCCCGAGCAATAGATGGGATGGTTTATGCAAGTCATGCTGAATACTCCTCCCCTCTTCTCTTTGGCCCCCTCCCTTCCTGCCCCCAGTCTGGGTTACTCTTCGCTTCTGGTATCTGACATTCTTTGGTACACAGTTCTGGTGTTCCTACCAGGACTCAAGTGACACCCCTTCCTGCTGACATTCCCATCACAACATTCCTCAGAAAAGCCTGTAAACTAAAATCTGTTACCATTCTGATGGCACAGAAGGATCTTAATTCCCATCTCTATACTTCTCCTTTGGACATGGAAAGAAAAGTTATTGCTGGTGCAAAGATAGATGGCTGAATATCAGGGTGTGGCATTTTGTTCCCTTTTCCGTTTTTTTTTTATTGTTGTTGTTAATTTTATTGCAAAGTTGTATTCAGCGTACTTGAATTTTTCTTCCTCTCCACTTCTTAGAGGCATTCAGTTAGCAAAGAGGTTGGAGCAACAACTTTTTTTTTTTTTTTTTTTTTTGCACAATTGTAATTGACAGGTAATGAAGCTATTTGTTAAAATATTTGCCTTTTTAAGTGAAAAAGAAAAATCAGAACAGGGCTATTTGAAGAATTATTTTATACACAGATTCTGCCTTGTTTCATAGTATGAGGGTTGAAGACGGAAAACAATCTAAGGGTCTCTCATTTTTTTCATTTTGTTTTGTTCAGTTTGGTTTTTTTTTTTTTTTTTGCGCTGCTAAGAAGCTAAAATCATCCATCCTTATTCACATTGACAGTACCTAGCTGTAATGTTTCACAGAGTGTGCTGCTATTTTATAAACATTTTTATAATATATTATTTTACTGCTTAAATTCCAAGTCCTGAAGTAGATGGTTGAGATATGAGTTCTTCGTACTGGAAAAGCCCTTCTGTAGTTTGTTTTCTTCTGGTAGCATATTCATGGTTGTTTTTTTTTTTTCTTCTTTGGTTTTTTGTTTTTTTTTTTTTTTTTCCTCTGATGACATTCTTCAAAGACGGAGTATTCTTTACCTCAGGTTTACTGGACAAAATCAATAACTACAAAAGACAATGATTCACGCTTTTGTTTTCATAATACCTCACAACCGTACAGTTTCTGCTTGGGAGCCCATTCGCGTGAGGAACACAGAAGTAGTGTGAGCAGGGCTGACTCCCTCTCAGGTGGAAGGCAGGGCGGTCTCACTCCCAGGGACCTTTTTGGTCATGGAGGCCATCGGGCTCCCATTTAGACCCTGGTATCCTCATCGTGATGGAAAAAATACATTGAACCAAGGGATCCTCCCTCCCCTTCAAGGCAGACGTTCAGTACAAACATTTATGCAGTAGACTCAGACGTCGTAATTTGCACTTAGGTACCAGGTATCAGGAAAGAGACTAAAAAGAATTCCAGCAGGCTGTTTGGAGATCTTCATCTTGCAGCTTTTTCAAAAGCGGGGCTTCATCTGCAAAGGGCCCTTTCATCTTGAAGTTTTCCCCTCCGTCTTTCCCCTCCCCTGGCATGGACACCTCGAGTTTCGGATCATCTCTGCAGGTTTCCTAAGTCTGAGTCTGCGAGTAGATGAATCTGCAGCAAGCAGCGTTTATGGTGCTTCTTTCTCCCTCCTCTGTCTCAAAACTGCGCAGGCAAGCACTATGCAAGCCCAGGTCCTCTGCTAAGTGGTACTAAACGGTCAGGTTTTCAATCACACTGAATTGGCAGGATAAGAAAAATAGGTCAGATAAGTATGGGATGATAGTTGAAGGGAGGTGAAGAGGCTGCTTCTCTACAGAGGTGAAATTCCAGATGAGTCAGTCTCTTGGGAAGTGTGTTTAGAAGGGTTCAGGACTTTGTGAGTTAGCATGACCCTAAAATTCTAGGGGATTTCTGGTGGGACAATGGGTGGTGAATTCTGAAGTTTTGGAGAGGAAAGTGGAGCAGCCAGCAAATTAGCTAGCCAGAGTTTTCTCAAGAGCCAGCTTTGCTCAGCACACTCTCCTGGGCCCCAAGGAGTCCCACAGAATGGGGAAAGCGGGAACCCTGGAGTTCTCGGGAATCTTGGAGCCTAAAGAGAAACCGAGGTGCAAATTCATTTCACGGCGACTGACCCTTGAGCTTAAACAGAAGCAGCAAATGAAAGAACCGGACAAATAAGGAAGGGCACAAGCCTCCCCGACTCTATTTACAGTCTGGAACTTTCCACTCTTCCTGTAGTCCTGAGGCCCCTGGGTCCTTCTAGCTTTTCTCTTTCCCATCCTTGGGGCCTTGTGTGATGATGGGTGCGGGGCTGCTGATGGGAAAGTCGGGGGTTTGTTAGGCTTTTCTGCCTGCTCCTGCTTAAACAAAAGAAGGAATCCTGGATTTTGCCCTCTCCTTAGATCTTAGTCTCTTTGGTAGCAGTTTTGTTCCAGAGGGGCTCCTCTCCCCCTTGGATTTGAACTTGCTCTTTTTTTTTGTTGTTCTTTCTCTTCTTTTTCTTACCTCCCGCTAAAGGGGTTCCAAATTATCCTGGTCTTTTTCTACCTTGTTGTGTTTCTGTCTGGTCTTTACTTCCATCTGTTTGTTTTTTTCTCCATCAGTGGGGGCCGAGTTGTTCCCCCTGCCTGCCAAATTTTGATCCTTCCCCTCTTTTGGCCAAATCCTAGGGGGAAGAAATCCTAGTATGCCAAAAATATATGCTACGCATAATGAAACTCCATGCGGGCCCACGACAGCCAGGAAGCCTGCAGGAGAAAGCCAAGGGCGGTTCCCTCCGCAGAATACCCCATGCGTCCTGAGAGGCGAGCTCCTTGGAGAAGGGGCTGTTCTTCCAGGAGGCCTTATTTTGAACTGCCTCAGGACCCCACTGGAGAGCACAGCATGCCTGACTACTGGGTCATCCTTGGTCTATGTGCTCTGTACTGGAGGCTCTGTTCTGCCTCTTATCAGCCAGGTCAGGGGCACACATGGCTTAAGTGACAAAGCCAGAGGAGAAGGCAACCCTGACAGCATCACATTGCATCCCTTTGCTAGCAGGATGGGTAACTCTTCAGACGGAGCTGCGCTTTCCTGCAGTCTAGCACCTCTAGGCCCTCTCCACACTGTGCCCTGGGAGCTCTGGGACTGAAAGGTTAAGAAGATTAGGCAGGATCAGATGACTCTCTCAAAGAAGGCAGGGGAATTTTCTCTCCATGGGCCACAGGGGACAGGGCTGGGAGAAGAAATAGACTTGCACCTTATGTCATGTAAATAATTGATTTTCTAGTTCAAGAAGATAATATTGGTAGTGTGGGAATTGGAGGTAGGAAGGGGAGGAAGTCTGAGTAAGCCAGTTGGCTTCTAAGCCAAAAGGATTCCTCTTTGTTTATCTCTGAGACAGTCCAACGTTGAGAATAGCTTTAAAAGGGAAATTAATGCTGAGACGATAAAGTCCCCTTAAGCCAACAAACCCTCTGTAGCTATAGAATGAGTGCAGGTTTCTATTGGTGTGGACTCAGAGCAATTAACAAGAGCTGTTCATGCAGCCATCCATTTGTGCAAAATAGGGTAAGAAGATTCAAGAGGATATTTATTACTTCCTCATACCACATGGCTTTTGATGATTCTGGATTCTAAACAATCCAGAATGGTCATTTCAGGCACAATGATACTACATTCGTGTGTGTCTGCTTTTAAACTTGGCTGGGCTATCAGACCCTATTCTCGGCTCAGGTTTTAAGAAGCCATCAGCAAATGTGTACATGCATGCCGTAGCTGCAGCCTGCATCCCTTCGCCTGCAGCCTACTTTGGGGAAATAAAGTGCCTTACTGACTGTAGCCATTACAGTATCCAATGTCTTTTGACAGGTGCCTGTCCTTGAAAAACAAAGTTTCTATTTTTATTTTTAATTGGTTTAGTTCTTACTGCTGGCCAACTCTTATATCCCCAGCAAATCATCGGGCCTTGGATTTTTTCCATTATGTTCATTACCCGTATATCATGTACCTCAGATCTCTCTCTCTCTCCTCTCTCTCAGTTATATAGTTTCTTGTCTTGGGCTTTTTTTTTCTTTTCTTTTTCTTTTTCTTTTTTTTTTTGCTTTAAAACAAGTGTGATGCCATATCAAGTCCATGTTATTCTCTCACAGTGTACTCTATAAGAGGTGTGGGTGTCTGTTTGGTCAGGATGTTAGAAAGTGCTGAAGTAGCATGATCAGTGTACGCGAAAAGGTTTTTAGGAAGTATGGCAAAAATGTTGTATTGGCTATGATGGTGACATGATATAGTCAGCTGCCTTTTAAGAGGTCTTATCTGTTCAGTGTTAAGTGATTTAAAAAAATAATAACCTGTTTTCTGACTAGTTTAAAGATGGATTTGAAAATGGTTTTGAATGCAATTAGGTTATGCTATTTGGACAATAAACTCACCTTGACCTAAATTATCTGGCCGTTTTTGACTTATTTATAAACCAGCAGTCCTCAGAATGGAATACACTTGTCTCATGTCAGAACTCTGTTTCATGCCGCTGCAACAATTGGCAGTGGCATAAAAGACACATTCTAACCTGGAATAGAATCTACATATGCCTCTGTGTTATGGCAGTACAAGTCATTGTTGACATTGCTAGGGGACGAGGGGTGCCCATGCAGCCAGCTTATAAGCTAGAAGCCTCAGCCCACCTTCAGAAGGTGGGTACATCACAGACACTGTGATTGGTCCTCAGAGGATCGCCCCTGATTGTTGCCAGCTACTCATTCTGGGCTGTGAGGAAGCATCTCCTGGCACGAGAGGTACCAGAAGCCTGCGGTGCCATCTCCAGATTTTAGGGAGTCTCTGGGGAACCCCGCCCCTGCAGCTTTCCTGGCTCCTGCCTGCTGTTCTTTGTGGTTCCCACCTGATTTCTGATCCTTCCTGCACCCCTCCTCTGAGACACAGGCTGCAACTACCTTTGGTGCAGGCTGGAGGAGCAGAGCCTGGGAATGGGATGTGACAGTCTCTGTACTGCTGAAATGAGTTGCCAGGCCCTAGGCCCAGCTGCTCTTGGACCTTAGCTCAGACCAGCCTCTTTCCCAAGAGTGATGGGTGTGCAGAAGGCAAGGACCTAATGAACACTTTTTTTGTGTTTTGTTTTGAAACAGGGTCTTGCTGTGTCCCCCAGGCTGGAGTGCAGTGGCACAATCCCAGCTTGCTACAGCCTCAAACTCCTGGGCTCAAGCAATCCTCCTGCCTCAGCCTCCCAAGTAACTGGGATTACAGGCGCCCACCACCACGCCCAGTTAATTTTTTTATTTTTTGTACAGATGGGGTTTCCCTTTGTTGCACAAGCTATAATAGACATTTTGATGTTACTATAAAATTCATTTTTTCCAAAGTTCCCTGTCTCTGAAAGTCATCGAAGGCTGTTTTCCATTTTAATTCTGGCCTGAGTTGTAAACAAGATTAAAAACTGGCCATTGGGGAAGTCCAGATTAAGATATTCCCTGTTGATCTCAAGTAACCTCACTTAGTAGGACTTTTAAGCTTGCATGGACCCTAGAAATTCCCCTTTGTTCCCATTCCCCTTGACATCTGACATTCTTAGCGACAAATGGGGGTAACTTTTTTCTTGTGTTTCTGCCTAGTCTGCTGGCCTCTTGGGAGTTTCAAGGGCCTCTGGTTGCCATTCTTAACCGTCCTTGGAATTCTCTTCGGCATGACATAATGTCCACCTGGGTTCCTCTCCCTCCCCTTCCCCATCTTTTTGCTCTGTAGGATCAATGCTTGATCTGTTTATAGCATGACAACTCCACTCCCTCTCCCAAATGCCACCCAGCAGCACTGCTGGGCTTCCCCATTCTGAGCAATGGATGTTTTAAGGGCGGGAAGAGCAGATGAAGCACACAGCCGAGCAGTGAGAAATCTGACTGCCCCATCTACGCTCTTTCAGACCCAGATCATCTTACGACTGGAAAATCTCAAACTTGAAAGTGCCTTTCCTGCAAGTGGCCATTAAAAATGCAATGAAGACTGAAGACCTGGAAATCCCCGATCTTTTGTGCGTGTTCAAGGGAGTGCTTTTGTATCTCTAACGACTTTCTGAGATCTGGAGCTTTTATTCAATACGCAGAGGTATCACCAAAATTCACCTTCCCAGTTGGCTTAGCAGTAATATTGTCAAAATACTGACACGAAGCAAGTACTCGAAAGCTGAATATTACACCAGATTACTTCCCTGCTGTGCTAGCAATTACAGCAACAGCAAAAATGCTGTGGACAGAGTAGGGAGATTCAGAGTATCAAGGTAAGCCCCGTACTCACAGCCGATGTGTATGTGGGGCCTGTACTGAGCCTTTAAGGAAAAGCACAGAAAAAAACAGGACACACAGGCCTACGAAACTGCAAAGAGAAACAACAGCAAATGCAAATGAATCTGGGGGGAAATCGACACTAAGGTGTGGGAGGGGCCCTTGCAGAGGAACAGGTTTCCTCAAGCGAGTGAGTTTTAGGAAAACACTTCTGCTAGGAAGATCATGTGGGTCAGCATAGTTTGGAAACGGAAACAGAGTGTGACCTTTTCCAAAAATAAAAGGGATGGGAAGTAATTGTTTTTTTAAATGAAGGGAAAATATTCAAACAGGCGGCTTGAAGAGCACACACAATTTAATAGATTTTAAACACTATAAACACAGATGTTAACGCTTGTGAAACAGGATAAGCACCGCCACAAACATTGATTTGGGATGCCCACCCACCTAATTTCTCGTGAGGCTTAAGGAAAGAAGGCTGGAAGTTTCAATATGACTGGTGGCTTTCCTCGTCTTTGGGTTCTGGGGGCCTCCCCGTGCTGGAGGGGCTGATTCCATCCGCTCGGACTACAGGCTCAGTCAAACAGAACTGGGCGGCCTGAGGAAGCAGGACCAGCTCCCCTGCCCTGCCTCTGTCTCGTTATCCCCCTGAAGCTTTGAGTTTATGCTTTAAGCTTGGAGTTTATTCATTATTATGGTTTCTTTCATGCTGATTTGCTTGGGCCCTGGCCGTTCTGCTGCTCTCACCGCCACCGCTCTGCTAAATGACTGTCCACGTGGTTTCAACGCACAGTTCTTCCTGCGAAGTCCACTAGGTGGTACTAATGCCACAGACAGGATCACTCGCAAAGAAACCCAGAGCCAGCCAGGTGTAGGTTGTCTCTGCCCTGCAGGGAAGGGAACACCTCCCTCCAGCAGGCAGCAGGAGCAGCACCCCCGCCTCCGCCATCTCCCCAGGGCAGCCTGGGGAAGGAACGTCAGGCCTTTCCCGTCCGCACCTGACGCAGGTTCTCTCACTACCGCCGCATCATGACTCCATCTGGGGTGGCTGGTGCTGGTTCATCACCTTTCCTGCCTTTTCAGTGACTAATCCAGAGATGGCACACTGGCAGCTTACAGACCAAATCCAGCCTGCAGACATAATTAGCTTGACTCCCACAGTGATTGAAATTGTCTTGGATTTACTTGCCAATACAAGATGAGAGCTTTCACATAAAAGTCAGGATAACGACTCTTGGGAAATTTAAGTCCTGGCAACCACAGGCCTGCGAGGCCGTGAGGGCTGCAGCTGAGTGTGACTGGCCCCTTTCTCTACCCCCTGCCCACCCCACAACCCACTGAACCCGCTGCTCTCTTTTACGGCGCCTGCCAGTCCGCGTAGGGCTTACAGCTCTGCAGCCTAATCTGTGTCTGTTTTACCTCCCTGGCCAGGAAGGAGGACCCAGTAAGTCACAAGAGGGGGTCATCCTCCTCCAACCCTCTCCACCACAAACAGCCCTGGAATACTCCCTTCAGTTTGTGGACCATAACCTCTCCTTCTCAGATAAAGAAAGACCTTATGCTCATTAAGCATTAAGATCTCTTTATGTCTTTATGAGTTTTTAGTTATCAGATTACCCCGGGGCTGGGCCAGATTTTTGAAATTCCTTTGAGATCCCAACATTCAGCCCCACGCCCAGGTCTGCAGGTAGGCCCAAATAAGGTGGGGTGGGTAAAGATCTGCTTTTTGCTTTTTGGTTTTCTTTTGTTTCTTGAGATGGGGTCTTCCTTTGTCTCTGAGGCTAGAGGGCAGTGGCGTGATCACAACTCACTGCAGCCTGAACTTCCCAGGCTCGAGTGATCCTCCCACCTCAGCCTACCAAGTAGCTGGGACAACAGGCATGCACCACCACATCTAGATTGTTTAAAAAAATGTTTTATAGAAACAGGGTCTCACTATGTTGCCCTGGCTGCTCTCAAACTCTGGGCCTCAAAAGATCCTTCCCACCTCAGCCTCCCAAAGTGCTGGGTTACAGGTGTGAGCCACTACATCCAGACAGCTTTTCCTGCTTTTGTTTGTCTGGAGAGTCATTTTTAGTGCTCCTGGCACCATGGAGATTCCATGAGAAGACAAACCTGTGAGATTTCTAGATTTGTTGAAAAAGTGCAAATCTCTGTGGCGATGTTTCGGTCAACCCATTCACTGAGAATCGTTACTCTTCACCATCCCCTTCCCACACAGGGCTCCTGGGCACTGCTCATTTATTCAACAAATGAGGGCTGGGTACGTGCCTGGTGCTCCATATGGGACCCCTCATTCAACAAATGTGTCTCAGTACTTGCTTTTCCAGGGATGAGATCTCTGCTGTCCTTGCTCTCAAAGGCTAAAGACAGAGACAGATAAAAAGACAAGTGCTACTTGGTGGCTGGCCCAGAATACAAGTGCTCTATGCTCTGCTCTGGAATGCCCACCCGGCCACCCACTCGCTTTGTAACCTTGGGCTCATCACTGAGCCACCCAGTAACTCATAGTAAACTCAGTGACTCAGTTTTTTCATCTGTGAAATGGGGTTTTGTAGTTTTGAAAGAGCTTTCCACAAGCCTCTCCTATAATCCTTTTATAACTCTCTGGTGAATTTGGTACCTTGTTTTGCAGCTAAGTGAATGGAGGGTCTCATGGCTCACTTGGCTTATCACAAAGAGTTAGGCTAGGACTGGATCCCAGATGTGTCTAAATTCAAATATCATGCATCTTCTGCTACATTGGGCTACTTTATTGATCCATATTTTGCTTACTGAGCATTGAGCTGAAAGAGTGAGACTTTTAGCCTAGTGTGGGTTGGAAGATTGGAGGGGGGTGGGGTTGGATGATGACATCACTTAGTGAAATCATCAGGGGATAGTTTTTTAATGAAGACAAAGTCAATGAAGAAAGTAAAGGGCCTTGTAATCTAAGGAGGAGTTTGTCAGTGAATGTACACCAAGGAAGTAGCCTTTTCTTTCCAGCATCTTTGCCTTGCCCCTTGGCTATTCTTCATGCTCATTCCATTCAGGTTATAAATGAGTTGCTCATAAACTCCTGGGAAGGAGCCATGGGTTCTGCTTTCCTCCCAAATCCCCAAACCTACGTCAATTAAAAAAAGAATCACGGCCAGGCATGGTGGCTCATGCCTGTAATCCCAGCATTCTGGGAGGCCGAGGTGGGCAGATCATGAGGTCAGGAGATCAAGACCCTCCTGGCTAACATGGTGAAACCCCATCTCTACTAAAAATACAAAAAATTAGCTGGGTGTGGTGGCATGTGCCTGTAGTCCCAGCTACTCTGGAGGCTGAGGCAGGAGAATCACCCGAACCCAGGAGGCGGAGGTTGCATTGAGCCGAGATTGTGCCACTGCACTCCAGCCTGGGTGACACAGCGAGATTCCATCTAAAAAAAAAAAAAAAAAAAAAAAAAATCACATATCTAGTTTGTCCCTATTCTTCAGGGACCCACGAATATCTGTGTTATTATTATCTCTCCCCCAACGCTCCCTCCTTCCCCCACCTAGCCCAGAGAATCTCAGTCCAGAGGCAGGGAAGCCTTGTTTTTATCATCGCAGTCTCCCAAGCCTTTGCTATTTAAAGATTCCTTTTGTTATCCTATAGAAAGAGATATTCCTTTTCTTGGTTTTTCGTGGCCACCTTCCTTGCCCCAAAAAATGGGACACAGGAGGAAGGGCCCAAAAACGTAGAGGAAAAATACTGGAGGAAAAAATGCTGATTAATATTTCAAAAAATATTATTTTACCGTGGACGCAGTGACCTGAGGCCCTGCAAGGGTGAATGCCATACTGAGGGTCACCCAGCAATGTACGAATGAACATGAAAGAGAACTCCTGGCCTCTGCAGGCTTCCATTCATTGCTCAGCTCTGTGAGCCTCTGGACATCTTGGTGAATACTCTCTCAGAAAATCTTGAAGCATCACAGGTTTTAAAAGCAGTCACTCACTTATGTTTTTCCTATGTGACTGTAAACTCACAAGGAAGGGACTGTGGAAGATTTGCTTCCATATGGCACTGCCTAGGTATTAGGGCCAAGACATCTAGGATTTTAGGGCCTAGCGGTCTTCTCTTTTCCTCAGCATTCCGTCAGGGCTCCGGCAAGAACAAGAGGGTTGGCCTTTCTAGCCGATGTCCCCCCAGTGCTTGCTACTTGCCTGGAATATTATGGACTGTACCGTCCATTTCTGTATTACATACAATCATTGCGACAGAGTCAGGATCCTATAGTGAAACAGGCTTAGTTAAAAAGATGATCTGACTTTGACTCCCAGGGCTGCCACGTAGCCCGAGTGGCTCTGAGTCTCTGCTGTTCTTTTATAAAATCTCTCTGGATTATTAGAAGGATTGAATGAGGTAGTCTGTGTAAAGTGCCTAATACATAGAAAGCTTTAACAAGAATCAGCTGGTCTGGACATACGCAAACACACCAAGGACTGTGTGAATTGCTTTTGAAGGCATTATAGATGCAACGTTATTTTCCCAAAAAGTCAGGGGTGGAGGTGGATATGGGTTTTCTGTGGATCCTGATGAGACTACTCTCAAGAGCACAGCAGTGAAACATAAGCATTTACAACTCTCATAATATCCCCTTGATGCTGCTGCCCTTCTTCCAAACAGCAATGAACTTGGGCTTGGGGAGCGTTCTCTTCCCCACTAAGCAACAGGCTAACAGGCAAGGCATGAAAAGGGATTAGAGGATGCATGTATTCAAATAAAGGGGAGTTCCCCAGAAGCATAGCAGGCTGAGAAGGCATCTTTCGACTGTCCATCAGTAGGAAAGCTGTTTGACTGGCAGATATAATTTTTTTGGAACCAGCAATAATGGGGAGCTATTGGTGACAGATGTCAGATGTTGGCAGAGCAGCTGCCAAAACAAGTCTCCCTCCACCTTCAGACATCAAGCTGATGGGGGACTGGGAGTCCCTTCTCACTTGGATCATTGGTCACATTATTATTTCTCAGTCGCTGGACAAAGCAGATGGTTTACCATGTATTTGTGATTTTCTGTTGGCCTAGAAATTCTGTTCTTCCATCAGGGTACAGCATGTAATCAATTATGACAGTGGGTGGTGCAAGAAAATCCCTGCCAGTAAAAGCCCAAGACTTTCTCTTTTATTAAGTCTGCATAAACCACTACAATTTCCAACTTCAAAGCAATAGAAGAAAAAGCAAAGTAGTGGTGTTATAAATAACTTGGGTAATCGCAAAAACCACAGTTCTCAGTTGGTCCCAAACACTCTCAGTCTGTACTATCTGATATCAGTTTTGTCTGTCCATTTTTATTCTGAAACTTAAAATCCTCTTGTCTCTATTCTAGTAAGTCTTAATTTTATATATATATATGTTTAGACAGAGTCTTGCTCTGTCACCCAGTCTGGAGTGCAGTGGCACGATCTTGGCTCACTGTAACCTCCACCTTCCAGGTTCAAACAATTCTCCTGCCTCGGCCTCCGAAGTAGCTGGGACTATCATGCCCAGCTAATTTTGTATTTTTAGTAGAGACAGGGCTTCACCATGTTGGCCATGCTGGTCTTGAACTCCTGACCTCAAGTTGTCTGCCTACCTTGGCCTCCCAAAGTGTGCCGGGATTGCAGGTGTGAGCCACTGTGCCCTACCTCTATTCTGGTAAGTCTTAAAGAGCTTTATCTTAGAGTCATAAAGTGACCTAATTAAAAATAAACAGAACAAATACTGGGAACATACTACCCCTCAACTAAGGTTTTTTTTTTTTTTTTAAATTCTCAGCTGTATTCTATTACATAGTAAAAATAGTAAGTTGCCTTGCTTTAGTATGTATGAGTAGCCACATAGAACAGTTTATATGTTCTCCGTCACCCACCCTCTGGATAATTTTCTTTGTGAAAGACACCTTGCTTATTTGTATGCATGTGTCTCAGAAAACAAATTCTTTAGTAATAGAGCAGAACAAGCATTTTTAACATTTTAACTACCAAGTAGAGAAACCGTTGACATAAATTACATGTTTCCTCTTGTCTTTTAAAAATATGTATGTATTTTTTCTTAAAAATCAGGCTCATAAATGAATGGCTTTCTGCTCTTTTTTCGTTTAATCTCCTATCAGGGAATGTTATCATACCATTAAATATTCTGTAAGAACATGATTTCTAGGGCTGGACGTGGTGGCTCACACCTGTAATCCCAGCACTTTGGGAGGCCAAGGCAGGAGGATCACCTTAGGTCAGGAGTTTGAGACCAGCCTGGCCAACATGGTGAAACCTGATCTCTACTAAAAATACAAAAATCAGCTGGGCGTGGTGGCACGTGCCTGTAATCCCAGCTATGTGGGAGCTGAGGCAGGAGAATTGCTTGAACCCTGGAGGCGGAGGTTGCAGTGAGCTGAGATGGTGCCACTGCACCCCAGCCTGGGTGACAGAGCAAGACTCCGTCTCAAAAAGAAAAAAAAAAAAAAAAAAAAAAAAAACCCCTAGATTCTAATGAATTGTTTGGGTTCCTACAATATATCTAGAACTACTCGAGGTGCTGAAGACACAGAAGGGAACAAGCCAGTCCCCATGGTCAAGGAATACATATCCTGCTGAAGAAAGACAAGCAATGAACCTACAAAAATGTTCATAAATGATATAATTTCAGAATAAAATCGGATGATGGATAGTGACTGGGCAGGCTACTTTGCTTGAGGGAAGACCTCTTGAGAGTGGGACTTCTGAGTTGATACCTGAAGGCTGAGAAGGAGGCAGCCATGCAAATATCTTGGGAAAGAGCTCTGTGAGCAGAAGGAACAGAGAATGCAAAGATCCGGAGGTAGGAATGAGCATGACATGGTCTACGAACAGAGAGAAGCCCTGATGGCTGGAGCTGGATGAGGAGGGGCAGTGAAGACAGAATTGCAACTGGAGGGCCAAGACGGGTCATGCCACATAGGCCTTGCAGGAGTTGGGACTTGATTCTAACTGCAATGAGAATTCAATAGAGAATTTTCCAGCAAGGGAGTGACACAATAGGGACATCTCTTCAATGGCTGAGTACCACAGTAGAGGCAGCAGAGCTATGCCAACAGGCTGTCACAGTAATCCAGACGAGAGGAGATGGAGGCTCGGCCTGGGACACAGTGAGACTCCAGAAGTGGTGGATTCAGGACATAATTTGGTGATAGACCCCATAAACTTTTTTTAGAGGTTTTGGATAGATAGCTTTTATCACTGATTTATTATTGAAGATATGTACAACACAATAAATAAGCTTGCTTCAGACGTATATATAGAACTCTGTATCCAATAATGAGTGAATCCACATTCTTCACAAGGACACACGAAACATTTCTGTGAAATGCCTGTGGACTAGTCCACAAACCAAGTCTCCATAAATTTCAAAAATGTATACCCTTGAAAATCTTTGAAGTCCTGGAGATTTAAGTCTTCAACTATCTTAGTCTTACTACCAAGAATAGCCCCTAAGGAAAAAAAAAAAAAACCTTTCGATAAAAAAAATGATAAACAAGAAGAATATAAATTTCACAGACTCCAGCTAACCAGCTTTTGGTGGTTTGTCAACAGGCCAGCTTTTGGTCACAATGTAATTAATTTCATTCTTAATGCATTGCTGAAATTATTTAAATGCCTGGGGAACTGGCTCCAACCCACAATCTCCTCCCCTACTCTACATTCCAAATAGATCAGGCATTTTACACTTGGCTCATCTTCAGTGAAGACAGTAATTAATCTTTATTTGAAAACAAGATTTGGGAGGCAGAGGCGGGCAGATCACCTGAGGTCAGGCGTTTGAGACCAGCCTGGCCAACATGGTGAAACCCCACTCTACTAAAAATATAGAAAAATTAGCTGGGCGTGGTGACGTGCACCTGTAATCCCAGCTACTCAGGAGGCTGGGGCAGAAGAATTGCTTGAACCTGGGAGGTGGAGGTTGCAGTGAGCTGAGATCACGCCACTGCACTCCAGCCTGGGTGACAGAGCAAGACTCTGTCTTAAAAAGAACAACAACAACAACCAAGAAAACGAGTAAAATCCAGCACTCACTGCATTATTGAGCCTACAGAAATCTATGAGGAATTTGACAGGGAATATTAGGATAGGTAAAGAATCAAGGGTTTCAGGCCGGGCGCGGTGGCTCACGCTTGTAATCCCAGCACTTTGGGAGGCCGAGGCGGGCGGATCACGAGGTCAGGAGATCGAGACCACGGTGAAACCCCGTCTCTACTAAAAATACAAAAAAATTAGCCAGGCGTGGTGGCGGGCGCCTGTAGTCCCAGCTACTCGGAGAGGCTGAGGCAGGAGAATGGCGTGAACCCGGGAGGCGGAGCTTGCAGTGAGCCGAGATCGCGCCACTGCACTCCAGCCTGGGCGACAGAGCGAGACTCCGTCTCTACCAAAAAAAAAAAAAAAAAAAAGAGTGAGGTCTCTTGATAAACAGGCTTAGCAGGATTCTTTGGTAAAACCCGGCTCGGCAGGCCGAGGATGCCGTCTAGTATAGAAAAGGCCTCAAAGGAGCCCGACTCAAGTTTGGTCAAGGAGGGCGTCTGTCCCGGCGGAGTTGGGGTGGGTGGGTCTAAGTCTACAGACCTTGCCGAGCTACGTCCCCAAGGTTAGGGACTAACAGACCTCATAGAACACAGTCTGTTGGTCGCTGTACACCCGTGAGGGATTCATCACGGTGGCCAGCTGTAAGACGAACGGCTGCATTCCAGCCTCCATCGGATCAACCACAAATCAGTGCGCCGGCTTCCTTATCTGCCCCGAACGCAGGCTGCCGGCTATCGAGGGAGGGGAATCCTACCGCGGACTCCGCGGGCGGGGCCTCCCGCACCTGCCGCGCGCCAATCACAGGCCGGCGCGCAGGGGCGCAAGCGCCGCAGCCCTGGGCGGGGCTTCCGTGGCTCCCGCATCTCCCCCGCCCCGTCGGCCTCGCCCGGCCCTGAGTGGCCTTCGGGGATGACGTGCGAGGCCGCCTCGGCCTATGGCGGCGGAGCCGGCCGGCTGCTTGGCGGAAGTGGTGTGGGGGAGGTGGCCCGCAGTGCAGGGGCATCGCGGCGCGGGGCCACTGACGGGACGCGGCTCCGGGAACATGGCTCGCTTCGCTCTGACTGTTGTCCGGCAGTGAGTATGGCTGTGGCAGGATGCCTTTCTCTCTCTCTTCCTTGAGTGTGTTGGAGCGGGTGAAGGGAAAACGGGTCTACCACCCTCTCCCCTGCTCGCTCCAGCCCCGGGGGACTGGCTTGGAAGCGCTTTTTCCGGGGCGCTTGCCCTAGAGCCGTCTCGTGTCGCCCCTCCTCTCACCTCAGCAGCCCCGAGGGACGACGGCAGGTCTTAGATAGCTTCGTCCCGTGTTTCAGATAAAGCGAGGCCCGGAGGGGCAAGGGATCGGGGTTCGTAGGCACTTGGTGGCTGCACCAAAAACGGTGCCAGACATGTCCATAGACTTGTCTGGGTACCGCTTTTGCTCCCCAGCAGATTGCAGAGTTTGCAGAATTGCTCGTCCTTGGCTGATGTTTTTGATGCCGGCTGCCTTCCGCTATCTTCTCTGTTTCCGAGGTTCCCCCTCGTTTCCCCAGGCAGTCAGCCCCCCAGGCACATATATGAGACTTCTTTCTTTTCCCCAGAGGTTACAGTTCTGGGAGAGAAGAGGATCACAGCTCTGATCTCAGCAGACCGTATCATCCCAAATAAATGTTTTTATTATCATAACATTACACGAAGCTGAATGCTGATAGGTCTTTATGTCTCTTATCTTTTCTTATCAACATGTATTTGCCAAATGTTAACGGGAGGTGAAAATCAGGGTACAGATTTTTCTTTTTTCTTTTTTTGTGAGATGGAGCCTCGCTCTGTCACCCAGGCTGGAGTGCAGTGGCGCTATCTCTGCTCACTGCAACCTCCCGCCTCCGGGGTTCAAGCGATTCTCCTGCCTCAGCCTCCCGAGTAGCTGGGATTACAGGCATGCGCCACCACGCCTGGCTAATTTTTGTATTTTTAGTAGAGATGGGGTTTCGCCATTTTGGCCAGGCAGGTCTGGAACTCCTGACCTTAAGTGATCCGACCACCTCGGCCTCGCAAAGTGTTGGGATTACAGACATGAGCCACCGCACCCTGCTAAGAGCACAGATTTTTCAGGCAAGGTAGACCTCGGTTGGAATCTGTTCTCCAGCTAAGAGCCAAGTAGTCTGGACTTAAATTTCCTGCTATGCAAATGATAGTGCTTATCTCACTATTTTAATGCGAGAATTAAATGGGGGACAGGTAAAGTGTATGATGCAACAGGGGAAGAAATATATCTGAGAAATAACTTCTATAAAGAAAGCTCCAATAAAAGTGCAGTTGATTCCCAAATACGAACGTATAGCTTAGCACACCAGCATTTTGAGTAGGTACTATGTGCCAGTAGACTGGATCATACAGATAAATAACATGCCATTTCTGCATTCATGGAGCTCACAAAGGACGTTAATATGATTTAACTTTGTCAATTGACTTTAACAGCTATCTTTTCTGGCCTGTGCTTCCTTTATAAGAAAGATAATCTTAAGAATCCTCTAAAATTGTCCGTTTAGGATTAGCAGGATTTTAATGGCTACCTTAGAAATCTAGTTCCTCACTATCTCTTCTCCCACCCCTCTCGGTTGTATAGAATGCCTTGGGAGAATTCTTAACTTACTAAAGGTCACACAGCTAATTGGTAGCAGAACAGGAACTAGAGGCCTGATCACCCTTTCTTCCAATGTTAGTGCACTTTCTAGACGCCTGACCCAGCCAGCCCAATGTCATATTTATAATTGAAACTCAGACCATCAAGGTGATTCACCCCTGTAATCGTAGCACGTTGGGAGGCGGAAGTGGGTGAATCCCTTGAGCAAAGGAGTTAAAGACCAGCCTGGGCAACATGGTGAAACCTCCTCTACAAAAAAAAAAAAAAGCTGGGTGTGGTGGTGCATGCCTGTGAACCTAGCTAATAGGGAGGCTGAGGCAGGAAGATCACTTGGATCACATGAGCCTGGGAAGTCAGGGCTGTAGTGACTGTGATTGGGCCACTGCACCCCAGCCTAGGCGACACAGTGAGACCCTGTCTCAAAAAGAAAAAAAAAAAAGAAAACTCAGAAGTTATAGAATATTTGGGGTAAGGCAACCCCTAAAAAGTAAGATGATTCCTATTTAGATTCTTAATAGACAATAGTCATATAAATATGGATTGTATTCCCTTTCTGCTGCTTACAAAGGGTTTGATTCCGGAGGCCCTCATAGGAATCATTTAAAAAATGTCTTAATAAATGATTATTTGCCAGGCACTGTTGTAATTAAAATCTGACAATTTAGTGAGTTAAGGACTGATATCCTCATTTTTCACGTGAGGCAGCTGAGACAGAGATGCCTTGTAACTTGCTTAAAGTCACATGGCAAGTTGAGGAAGTAGGAGTTTAACCAAAGCAACTTAACCACTCACCGTCTTTTGTTTCCTACTTAATGTGTTAAAACCTGGCATTTGTAGATTACTTGAACATCACCAGCCATTTTTGAGGCTACTTTTTAGTCTCTTAATATAATTGTGTGGAGTTATGACAATAGTTTATTTTGTTCTGTTTTATGTGTAGGAAGATGGAGTGAGAGGGCTGGTTCAATGCTTTCCGGTCTGGATCATCCCTCTTCTTGCCTTAAGAGTTCTCAAAACCAAAACCTGGTGATCCTTTCAGGAAAAGAAGTGATTTTTAAATTTGACTCATTATCACCATAGTTAAATGTAATGACTTTTTGAAGAGTTAGATAATTTTACTGGACTTACCTCTTCAGATAATGCAAAAAAATCTTTAAAGCAATTTAAGTTCAACAGAACCTGTTAGGAATCTTGTGCTGTTCCTGTATGTGGTTTATCTTTCTTCATACTTTGAAATGAAAGTACCAGTGTGTATCATTTCTGGAACAGAATGCCCAAGATTCCAGAATTCAGGTCTATCATCATTGTCAGACTATAACTTCTCATGAGCTTACGGCACAGCATTGTTGAAAACTCCAACACGTGTATGTTGGCATTACCATCACCTATCCAGCACTATTGAAGGGTCTGGTTGCTTGAAATGTTGTAGGTGTTTGCAGTGAGTCCCAGGCGAAACCATCCATTTAACTTTTTTTTTTGGAGATATGTGTGTCTTTATTAGCTGAGCCACTACTTGAGGGGGATGAAGCGGGAGGAGTGGGTGGCCCCGATGCCGGGCCGGCAGTGCTTCACCGGCTTGTAGGTGATGGAGAACTCGCCCAGGTAGTGGCCGATCATCTCCGGCTTGATCTCCACCTGGTTGAAGGTCTTGCCGTTGTAGACGCCCACCATGCTGCCCACCATCTTGGGCAGGATGATCATGTCCCGCAGGTGCGCCTTCACCACTTCCGGCTTCTCCTTGGGCGGTGCCTCCTTCTTGGCCTTGCGCAGGCGCTTCAGCGGCGAGTGCTGTTTCCGCTGCAGGCCCGGGTTTAGTTGCCGCCGCTGGCACGCACCGTACAGCTGCGTTAGCTGCTCGCAGGACATGTCCAGTAGCTGGTCCAAGTCTGTGTCGCAGTAGGTGAGTTTGCGGAAGGTCCGCTTCTTCTGCTCTACCTCGGCCATCTTGTCGGATCCTCAGAAAAGTTCACTTCCATTTTTAGGCAGCTCTTAAAGCTTTAAGATTTTTTGGCAAACTAAATTTAATTTACTTTTAATGATTTAAAAATGAATTAGTAAAGGTTTTTTGTTTTTGCTTTTTTTTTTTTTTTTTGAGACGGAGTTTCTCTCTTGTTACGCAGGTTGGAGTGCAATGGCATGATCTCGGCTCGCCACAACCTCCGCCTCCCGGGTTCAAGCTATTCTCCTGCCTCAGCCTCCGGAGTAGCTGGGATTACAGGCATGTGCCACCACGCCTGGCTACTTTTGTACTTTTAGTAGAGATGGCGTTTCTCCATGTTGGTCAGACTGGTCTCGAACTCCCGACCTCAGGTGATCCGCCTGCCTCGGCCTTCCAAAGTGTTGGGATTACAGGTGTGAGCCACCCCACCTGGCCGAATTAGTAAAGTTACTGATAGCAAAACTGATTTGTTTTTGTTACTGTACTTCTATTGGCAGTTACTTTTTGTGTAATGCTAATAATTGTTCCGTATATTAATAAAGCAAGCAAAATACTATTAGGTCATCTGTAATTTAGTACTTTTATAAAGCTAATACTTTTATAAAATTTTAATGCTTTATAAAAGTATAAAGGTACCTTGTACAGATACTTTATAAAGATCAAAGACAGCCAAAAGTCCTGTAATCCCAGCACTTTGGGAGGCCCAGGTGGGTGGATCACCTGAGGCCGGGAGTTCAAGACCAGCCTGGTCAACATGGTGAAACCCCATCTCTACTAAAAATACAAAAAATTAGCTGGACGTAGTGGCACGCGCCTGTAATCCCAGCTACTCGGGAGGCTGAGGCAGGAGAATCTCTTGAACCCGGGGGGTAGAGGTTGCAGTGAGCCCAGATCGCGCCTTTGCACTCCAGCCTGGTCAACAAGAGTAAAACTCGTCTCAAAAAAAAAAAAAAAAGGGACAGCCAAAAGTCTTGTGTTACTAGCTCTTGAAATCTTTTATATTTGCAAATGAATGTATTGGTGTAAAGGAATTGGGACTAAGCTGTATTCGTGATATCAGGTGAGGGTTTACATTTTCATTTACACTAAAGAGCAACTTTCCCATGATTTATCCCTCCTTTGTAGCACGCTGAATTTGTGTTGAATTTGAATTCCTTAAATGGAATTAAGGGAAATTGAGCTTTGTATATGATTTTTGAAGAAATGCTGCAGAGTATAAATCCAGGGTAACAAGATACAATGTCTTTTAAGAACTGTGAGATAACCTGCAAAATGAATGATGTATATTTGTAGGTCCTATAAATGGCTGATCCTAAGACTTAACATCTTGGCAGAAGCACTTGGATTCCTGCAGAGTCAGGTTTCTGTTTTGGAAATGGACCACACTGCAGATTTTGAAAATGAGTGGTGTTATTCCTGACTCCTTCAAAATATATCCCTCTGACCTTTCAGCTCCCTTCACCTTCTCTGCTGCTATCACAAGTCAGACTTGGTTAAGGGAAATAGATCAATAGTAAAACTGTTTTAGCCATCAACTTTCCTTTCCCATTCCCCAAACGTACTAATTAAACAGTTACTTCAAAGATTTATATAAACCTCTCAATAAAGCTGATAAAAGCTGTACAACTAAATATTTATGAAAGCTTTTGGAAAAAAATCTATTTTTGGATTCCTACTCTTTAATATTTATAAAGTGATTTGAACGCAAAAATGCCGAATAGAACTAAACTGAATGCTGTGATTGTTAATAATACTATTGAGTCTACAGCAGCCTCTGTTGATATACGGCTAAATGAATCCTTCATTATATCACAGTGGTTATGCTGCTTTCACTGAAAATCGTTAGATGGTGGGGCAGTGCTTTTATGAGACTATCAAATTTCTGGGATTCTATTTTTTATAAAATGACATTTTGACAGTATAAACCTTTATTTTAATTTGAATCTCTCATTATCCACTTTGATTAAATAAAAATGCTGAGTTAATCGTCAGCAAGCATACAAAAAGTAATCATCTCTGCCAAATTTCTGTGATTTCTAAATACTGGGTTTTTTGGTGGCTCTTGCATGATTTCTTGGTTGGCAAATTATTAAATTTTTTCTCACCCCTCATTTCAAAATGAGGGTGCTTCTTTGGCTTTGGCTGGAAATTGTATTAGCAACATATAAAAAGAAAAACTTTAGACAAATTAGACTTAGTCTATTTGAGCAAAGAAATGATTCATAAATCAGGCAGCACCTGAACCAGTAAAGCTTCAGAGTGCTCAACCCAGCGACATAGGCAGGCAGTATTTATAGACAGAGAAAGGAAGTGACATGGCCAGGCTCAGTGGCTCACACCTATAATCCCAGCACTTTGGGAGGCTGGGGCAGGAGGATCACCTTAGGTCAGGAGTTCAAGACCAGCCTGGCCAACATGGTGAAACCGTGTCTCTACTAAACATACAAAAATTAGCTGGGCGTGGTGGCACTTGCCTGTAATCCCAGCTATTTGGGAGGCTGAGGCAGGAGAATTGCTTGAATCCTGGAGTTGGAGATTGCAGTGAGCCGAGATCACACCACTGCACTCCAGCCTGGGCTGCAGAGTGAGACCCCATCTCAGGAAAAAAAAAAAAAAAAAAAAAAAGAGGATGTGACATATAGAAATAGCCTGATTGGTTACAGCTCCGCTTTGCCTTATTAGGACATGTCTGAGCAGTTTGCCGCCCATAATTGGCTGAAAGCTCAGCTGCCATGGTTGGCTGAGACTTGGTTTTTATTACAGGAATATACTCTCAAATTGTGTTGTAGTTTGTGTACATATTAAATTAGGTGACAGCTCCCTAGGCATGGAGGCAGTTTAGGCCAGGTTTAATTTAAGGGCTACAAGCCACTGTCTAGCGAGGATGTTACTTGTTTTGTTTTGCTTTTGAGGGCGTGATCTCGGCTCACTGCAGCCTCCGCCTCCTGGGTTCAAGCAATTCTTCTGCGTCAGCCTCCGAAGTGGCTGGGACTACAGGCACGCGCCACCATGCCCAGCTAATTTTTGTATTTTTGGTAGAGACAGGGTTTGACCATATTGGCCAGGCTGGTCTCAAACTCCTGACCTCATGATCCGCCTACTTCGGCCTCCCGAAGTGCTGGGATTACAGGCATGAGCCACCGCGCCCAGCCGAGGATGTTGCTTGTATTGAAATAACAGATATTTTATTCTTGGTCTCAGCAAGATTTTGAGGCTGAGACAGGAAGTGAATCCAATACATGGTAACTGTTTTCTAGATTAAAAATGACAGGTTCCCCATGTTTGCCCTGAATGCTTCTGCTTTATCCATCTGAATGGTAGAGGTTAATATCTTCTTTCATGCCCATTTT
This sequence comes from Symphalangus syndactylus, assembly GCF_028878055.3. Classification (NCBI taxonomy): domain Eukaryota; kingdom Metazoa; phylum Chordata; class Mammalia; order Primates; family Hylobatidae; genus Symphalangus; species Symphalangus syndactylus. The sequence continues at coordinate 150,615,267 of NC_072427.2, read as the reverse complement.
ATAAGATTCTGAATGAATTTTGGAGTGTAGGAAATCTTTTTTTTTTTGAGACGAGGTCTTGCTTTTGTTGCCTAGGCTGGAGTGCCATTGCACATGGAGAGCCATGATCTTGGCTCACTGCAACCTTCGCCTGCTGGGTTCAAGTGATTCTCCTGACTCACCTCCCGAGTAGCTGGGATTACAGGCGCCTGCCACCACGCCTGGCTGATTTTTGTATTTTTAGACACAGGGTTCTACCATGTTGACCAGGATGGTCTCGAACTCCTGACCTCAGGTGATCTGCCCTCCTTGGCCTCCCAAAGTGCTGGGATTACAGGCGTGAGCCACTGCATGTGGCCTAGGAAATCTTTTATTAATATTAACAACAATGATAATGGCAAATCAGTGCTGTTGGTTTTTTACCAAGGTATAAATAGTTCTGTGTATTTTTTTTTTTTTTTTGGAGACAGAGTCTTGCTCTGTTGCCCAGGCTGAAGTGCAGTGGCATGATCTTGGCTCACTGCAACCTCCGCCTCCTGGGTTCAAGTGATTCTTCTGCCTCAGCCTCCCAAGTAGCTGGGACCACAGGCACTCACCACCATGCCTGGCTAATTTTTGTATTTTTGGTAGAGATGGAGTTTCACCTTATTAGCCAGGCTGGTCTCGAACTCCTGACCATGGGATCTGCCCGCCTCAGCCTCCCAAAGTGCTGGGATTACAGGCGTGAGCCACCGTGCCCGGCCAGTTCTGTGTAATTTTATTTCTTTATCTTGCATTTATTTTTTAAGCTAATACATCCACATATTTAGAAATCAAAACAATTCTCCCTAGTCTTCCTATTCTCCCCCCAACCAATAGCTGACCATGTTTATTAGTTTCATGTTTATCCTTCCATTGTTTCTTTGTGCAGATCCAGATGTTTATTTCCCTCCTTTCTAAAAAGGTAGCTTTCTTTTCATATTATTCTATACCTTGTTTTTTCTGCTTAATCATATATCTTGGTGAGCATTCCATATCTTTACATATAATGTCTGTCTTTAAAGGACACATTTACATAGGATTCCATTAGGTAGATATGTCACTGTTTATTTGTTAATATAAATAATGGTTATTCTGGCCATAGTTAAGGAATGAGTTTCCCTGTTATGGACATTTGGGTTGTTTATAATCTGTTGCTACTAGAAATAATACTGTAGCTAATGATCTTTTTTTTTTTTTTTTTTTTTCGTGAGACAGGGTCTTGCTCTGTCACCCATACTGGAGTGCAGTGGTGTGATTGCAGCTCACTGCAACCTCTGCCTCCCAGGTTTAAACAATTCTCGTGCCTCAGTCTCCCGAGTAGCTGGGATTACAGGCGCCTGCCACCACGCCTGGCTAAATTTTGTATTTTTAGTAGAGATGGGGTTTCATCATCTTGGCCATGCTGGGCTTGAACTCCTGACATCGTGATCCACCCACCTCGGCCCCCCAATGTGCTGGGATTACAAGCATGAGCCACCACGTCTGGCCGCAAATGATCTTTTAAATATGAGTGAATTCAGTTATTCCCAGTAATTGGGTTATTGGATAAAAGGGTAAACAGATTTGTCATTTTGATAGGTATTTCCAGATGACCCTCCCTAGGTAAAAGTACATTCACTGAAGTTCTGTCATTTCCCAGGATTTTCTCCAGGCCCTGGGCATGTTGAGGGTATGCAATCCCTGCTTGTGCCTTTAAGGAACTGGAGCCAGGATAGACACAGAGCTAAAAAGTCAATTAGCACACAGATGAAAACTTATGTTGGTAGTGCCAGGGGACCATGGGAGCATAGAGTGTGGGTATTAAATAGAGTAGGTAGATGGGGAATGGTTCTGGGGAGGGAGACTACCTAAAAGAACCAGTCTTGTGTTGGGTCTTAAAGAACATTCATATTGGCCAAATCCAGCAATCTGTGTCTTGGCAGAGGTTGGCATACAGCTGATTTTGTAAACAAGCGGCAAGATTCCAGGCCGAGGCCTGAGTTTGTGATTCTGACTTCCAGGTCTGGTAGATTTTTTTTCTAGATCTGAGTAAATCAATCCTATGTGACATTTTAATTATTATAAACTAGTGCTTCACTTAAAAACAATGGATCGATCATTTTCCATGGAAATCAAGGAAATGCAAATTAAAATTAAAGTGAGATGAATTGTTCAGGTACCAGGTTGGTACAGATTGAAGAAACCTTCCATCACTGAATCTTGTTGAGGGTGGTACACCACACTACAGGGTAGTGTAACTTGCTATGACACTGGCATTACTTAATAAAGCTGGGTATTTGCATACATTATGGCCCAGCAATTCTAGTGGTAGGTTGGGTCAGCAAACATTTAATTAGCGCTCAAAGAAATTTCAACTGAATTCTCCTTGATTCTACTTTTCATGTATTTGACAGTTGCATTTATTGTTAACGTATCCTGCTGAGTGTCCGGTCTTGCCCATGCACTTCCGGCCCTTTTCCCCCTCCAGCCTCAGTAACCCCAGTTATTTTGTGACAAAGTTTCCGGTTCTTTTACCCTTCCGGTTGCTTCAGATTGCTTTGATTTGTTTTGGTATTTTAGTTTTTAAAAGTGTAGTACTCAAACCTCAGTTCAGTGTGCAGTTGGTCTGTGAGATACCTGTCAGTACTACAAAAAATAACTGCTGAAGACCTAGGAACTAAGAGAAGGCAGGGGGTTCTGAAGGTTTGTGCAGTTCTCTCCCATTCCATTCAGATTCTCTTTAACTTGCTCATTCAGTCCAGCAGTGAATAGACTGACTCTTAACGTTTTTGGTCCTGCTGCCAGTAAGAATAGTTTTGATCAATATATTTCTTTTAACAAAATTATTTGGCTAAAATGGTATTTGCATTATATTTTTTAGTAGGATTTTCCACCTGCAGTTCACTTAAGATTGATTCCTGATCTACACGTTTTAGTTTGGAGTAGTTTGAAATTCTTAGCTCTTCATTAAAGAAGACAATCGCAGATATTAGTTTAGAATAAATTGTTTTTACAGGTTGGATTATGAAGTGTGTTACAAGTTTCATATGATATTTTTATGAATATCACCACACTTGATTGCTCATTTTTTTCCTCCTCTCAAAAATAATATAATTTGGCTAATAAGGTTCTCCTTCTCTTTCTATTTTAGTGGAGAAACAAGATTTAACAAGGAGAAAATAATCCAAGGTTGGTATAATCCGATTGTTATTTTAGCTCTCACCCTGGTGTTAATAAGATGTGTGAGTTAAGCAGATTTGGTGGGGTGGGGTAGACTGGGGGCAGCACTCCATTGTGAATTGGGATTACAGAATCAAAGCATTATAACCACAGAAATATGATCAGGGCTGTTAGTAACCAGGAGGAATAAATCTCTCAAGTGAACTGCGTGTGAAGTACAGGTCTCCAAGTTATTCTTTATGTATGGCTTCAAAGTGGCTCTGTCAGCTGATTAATTATATTGGGTCTGGGTGTCTTAAAATATAAATGTCTGGATTTGAAATTATTTTATATTTGGAAACATGAAGTTTACTGACTGGTGTTAATGGTATTTTTTTCTGCTAAGATATTTTAATTTTAGTAGTAATAAAGGTTTAAAAAAAGAACTATTTTCACATGTGGCCGTTACTTTATTCTGAAGAGATTCTTTCTCCCTTTTTCTGTTAATTTGGACTCAGATCTTTTATTTGCCCTGTGATCCAGCTAGTCTGGCTTTTTAAGAATATCTTGGGTGAACTTTTGGCTAGACATGCTATTTCTGTGCTGTGATTATAAAAGCATTTTGTTTTATTTTTTCGGTTAGGGACTTCTGGGGTTTACAAAAACTGATTTTCATATTCCATGTGCCTGACTCCCTTTTATGGACACTAACTGGTCTGATTCTCAAAGGAACCTTTGTTTTCAGACGAAATGTGCCCCACGCAGGTTATCCTTTGGGCGGAAGCCTCTTATCACCTGGCCTTTAGTATTGCTCATTGCTCTTACTTCCTAAGACATTGACAGTGGAATGTCAAGAAGGTTTTTATGTTCTTTTCCTGACCTTGTCAGTTGGATGCTTTAGTTCTTTAAGTTACAGCCTTTTGTGTATAAGCATTCAAGGCTCATATATTTCTTTCTTTCTTTTTTTTTTTTTTGAGTCAGGGTCTCACTGTGCTGCCCAACCTGGAGTGCAGTGGTGCAATCTCGGCTCACTGCAACCTCCGCCTCCTGGGTTCAAGCAATTTCTCGTGCCTCAGCCTCCTGAGTAGCTGGGATTACAGGCGTATGCCCCCATGCCCAGCTAATTTTTGTATTTTTGGTAGAGATGGGGTTTCGCCATGTTGGCCAAGCTGGTCTTGAACTCCTGACCTCAGGTGATATGCCCACCTCAGCATCCCAAAGTGCTGGGATTACAGGCGTGAGCCACTGCGCCCGGCCTCAAGGCTTATATATTTCTAAGTACTGTTTTTGTTTGCATGCCCATAGTTTTGACACGTGGTAATGTGGTAAGCATTCAGCACCAAGTATTTTAAATTCCCATTGAGTGACTTCCATTTTAAATGCTTTTGTGTTCTGTCAGTATGGTTTATTTGATGATACTTCTTTGAAATGTGTTAATTATGGTCAGTTTTTATAATTCTTCCATTGTATGCTTCAGAAAAATGTATAATCCATCATTGTTGGGACTGGAGTTATATATAAAATAATCAGCCTTCTTGATTTTGTTTTTCAAATCTTACACACTTCATTAGCTTTATAAATGCACTAGTTTCCCTGCATGTCCTAAATACCAATTTATGAGCGCAGTATTTTTAATTTCCTGCTGTGGTGGCCAGTTTGCCCTTTAATACTTGGAGTTCTATCCATGTTTGGTTTCTATGTTCTGCCTTTGTATCGATTGAGGTTATTTTATTAGGCTTATACAAGTTTAAATGATTACATCTTCTGAGTAAATTGGATCATTGATTTTCTTATAGTGGTCCCCAAATCCTTAGTGAGGCTTTTGTCATAAAGTCTTACTTTTCTGATAGTAATATAGCTACTTGAGCTGTTTGGGGGATGGAATTTCACTGGTATGTATTTTTGCATCTCATTCCGTTTACTCTTTGTGTGTACCTATGTTTAAGTGTTATCTCATAAATAGTATGTAGCTAAATTTTGGCTCTTTTGAAAATATATATAATTCTTCTTCTTTTTTTTTTTTTTTTTTGAGACAGAGTCTTGCTCTGTCACCCAGGGTGGAGTGCAATGGCGCGATCTCGGCTCACCGCAACCTCTGCCTCCCGGGTTCAAGCGACTCTCCTGCCCGAGACTCCCGAGTAGCTGGGATTACAGGTTCCCGGCACCATACCTGGCTCATTTTTTAGATATTTATTTATTTATTTATTTATTTATTTATTTATTTATTTATTTATTTTGAGATGGAGTCTCACTCTGTTGCCCAGGCTCATTTTTTAAAATTTTTATTTATTTATTTATTTATTTATCTATCTATCTATTTATTTATTTATTTATTTTGAGATGGAGTCTCACTCTGTTGCCCAGGCTGGAGTACAGTGGCGTGATCTCAGCTCCTGCAACCTCCGCCTCCCGGGTTCAAGCGATTCTCCTGTCTCAGCCTCCTGAGTAGCTGGGATTACAGGCGTGTACTACCAGGCTCGGCTAATTTTTGTATTTTTAGTAGAGACGGGGTTTTACCATGTTGGTCAGGCTGGTCTTGAACCCCTGACCTCGTGATCCACCCACCTCAGCCTCCCAAAGTGCTGAGATTGCAGGCGTGAGCCACCGCCCCTGGCCTAATTTTTGTATTTTTAGTAGAGATGGGGTTTCACCATGTTGGCCAGGCAGGTCTCGAACTCCTGACCTCAGGTGACTCACCTGCCTTGGCCTCCCGAAGTGTTGGGATTACAGGCGTGAGCCACCACACTTGGCCTAGAATCTGTCTTTTGACTGGCAGTAGTGACTGTTTGCCTTTATTCTGGTCACTGATATGTTTTGATTTTTTTTCTTTGTGTTTTTTCCCCTTCTTTTTCTAGTCTTTCTTTTTTTATCTTGCCTGCTTTTATTTCTTAAGTGCTTGGTTTTTTTCCTGTTCCACACTTTCTTACTTTCCCCACTACCTTTGAAATGATGTATCATTTCCATTCTTTACATGGTTATCTTAAAATTCTTACCCTCATACCTGTCTTAGCCAGGGCTGCTGTAACAGTGTATCATGGACCCAGTGGCTTGAACAATACACAGTTCTAGAGAATGAATTCCAAGATCAGGGTGCCAGCAGATCCAGTGTCTGTGGAGGACCTGATTCCTGGTTTGCAGACTGCTGTCCTCTGGTTAATATCCTCACGTGGCAGAGATAGATCAAGAGCACTTATAAGGACACTAATCCTGTTCATTCGGGCTCCACCCTAGGATCTAATCACCTCCCAAAGGCCTGCCTCCTAATACCATCACATTGAGGGTTACGATGTCAACATTTGAATTTTGGGGGGACACATTCACTCTGACAATACCTAATAAAGTAGAATATTAATATCCCCTCTTCCAAAAAATACAAAGAACTTGTCTAGTAGTTTAGTCCTGTCTTTTTTTAATTGCTTGAGGTAGACATTATTATCTTCATTTGTTTAGATGGCATTTAAATTTATGAATATATTTGCAAGTTTCTCTGCTCCTCATTTGTTTTCATCTCAGACCATTCCTGAAGTACATTCTTTGAAAAGTCCTCTAGTGTGTGTAGAGGAGCTGGTGGTAAATATAGTGGCTTCAGTCAGTACACATTTCTAACCGATGATTCTCTCAGCACTTGGAAGATAGCATTCTGCAGGTTTTGGTTCCGTTTTTCCTGGTAAGAGGTTTCTATCAGCTAAATGGTGTTCCATGGTAGGAAATATGTCTTTCTCTGTAACTTCCTTTAAACTCTTCAATTATTCTCTAGTTTCTCATAATATATTAGGAGGCATTTTTTTTTAAATTTTATCCTGCTTGATGTACATGTGTTTTCTTATTCTGTGAAATTCTTAGCTATTTTCTTTTCATATTCCTCTCCCTCATTTTTTCTATTCTTTTATTTTTTTGAGATGGAGTTTCACTCTTGTTGCCCAGGCTGGAGTGCAGTGGCGTGATCTTGGCTCACTGCAACCTCCGCCTCCTGGGCTCAAGCGATTCTCCTGCCTCAGCCTTCCAAGTAGCTGGGACTACAGGCATGTTCCACCATGCCCAGCTAATTTTGTATTTTTAGTAGAGACAGGATTTTGCCATGTTGGCCAGGCTGACTTTGAACTCCTGACCTCGAGTGATTCACCCCCCCTTGGCCTCCCAAAGTGCTGGGATTGCAGGCGTGAGCCACCACACCCGACCATTTTTTTTTCTATTCTTTTAGAGTTCCAATTAGATGCATGTTATAGACTGAATGTTTTTCTTCCCAAAAGTTACATGTTGAAATCATAACTCCCGATATGATGACATTAGGAGGTGGGGTGGGCGGTTATTAGGTTACGAGGGTGCAGCCCTCATGAATGGAATTTGTACAAGAGACACCAGAGAGCTCTTTCCTCTTTGTGCCATGGGAGCACTGAAGAAGTCAGCAGCCTGTAATGTGGAGAGGCCCTCACCAGAACCCAACCATGATGGTACTCTCATCTCAAACTTCCAACCTCCAGAACTGTGAGAAATAAATATCTGTTGTTAATAAGCCACCTAGTCTCTAGTACTTTGTTACAGCAACTAAGACAATGCATCGTTAGGAATTCTCATTCTTTCCTTTAGAACTCTAATATATCTGAGCTATGTTCTATCTCCTTGTACCTGTGCTGTGTACTGGGTAATATCTTCTGCCCTGTCTTTGAGTTCATTAAACCTCCTTTCATCTGAATCTCTGTTTTCCATTGAGGGGCCCCCCCAGCCCCTAGCAATCCTGATTTTTATTATTGAAAGATCTGTTTGGTTATTTTAGAAAACTACTTATTTTTGATGCTTACTGTTAATTGCTTATTTTTGTGATTCTGTCTTTATGTTTTATTCATAGTTATTGTAAAGTCCATATTTGCTGATTTCAATGTCTGAAGTCTTGATGGGTGGCTTTGGTTTATGATAGATTATTTTCTTATGTGTTGAATCTTTGGCTAAACAATTATTTGTTCTAAATTAGTGGAAAACCTGTTAGCCTCTTTTGAGAATGATTTGCTCTGAAGAGGATTTGCGTTTTATTTTACCCCGGGCCTGAGGCTGCATTAAGTCTCCTTACAGGAGCCCTTGCTCCCAGGAATGTTGTGTGTAGTCCTCCCGCTTGCCGTCCCCTCCAGCAGGCCTCCTCTCCCAGCCCCACTAGCGTGTCCTGATAGTCCACCGCCTTCATTTTTTTCATATCGGTATTCACAGTTCAGCTCAGGGCTTTGGGGTTGCTTTACTTTGTCCCTTGGAGATTTTTTATATGTTCTGTGGGCCAAGCAATGCAGCACACACACACACACACACACACACACACACAGACACACACAAACACACACACACAGACACCATTTAGATCTTTAGTAGGAGGTCCCTTCAGAGTGTCCAGTCAACCGTTATCCTGGAAATAGAGGTTTCAAAGCTTTTTTTTTTTTTTTTTTTTTGAGAAGGAGTCTCACTCTTTCACCCAGGCTGGAGTGCAGTGGCGCGATCTCGGCTCACTGCAGGCTCCGCCCCCCGGGGTTCATGCCATTCTCCTGCCTCAGCCTCCCGAGTAGCTGGGACTACAGGCGCCCGCCACCTCGCCCAGCTAATTTTTTTTTTTTTTTGGTATTTTTAATAGAGATGGGGTTTCACCGTGTTAGCCAGGATGGTCTTGATCTCCTGACCTCGTGATCCACCCGCCTCGGCCTCCCAAAGTGCTGGGGTTACAGGCGTGAGCCACCGCGCCCGGCCTCAAAGCATTTTTAAAATGAAAAAGAAAAAGAAACGGAGGGAGGAAGGAAAGAGGAAAAGTAATACCATTATAATACTGAGCATTTGGATGGTGGGAATGAAGAAGGAAAAAACTATTAGATGATGGTCCTACCGCCCCAACACAGTACCTGTAAGATCAGAGCCAATTAATGAAAAGGTGGGCAAACATAAGAGAGGGAAAAGCTAAGACATTTCTATCTCATCATTACCTAATTCCCATTAGGCAGGCATTCTTTTGGAAAATAATTGAATACCTGAGCCTTTATAAACTTACAACTTATTTTTACTTGCTAATAACTCCCTGAAAAGTTACGTGGAAGAGTACTTAAAAAATCTTTCATTAAAATATAGATAAATGCAGCTTATATTTTCTACATGTGATTTATACATCTCTTATATGTAGTTTTGAATGTTACTGTTCCTCTTCTTAATATATCACAGGACAAGGAGTAGATGAACCTCTTTCAGAAACTGGATTTAAACAAGCAGCAGCTGCTGGTGTATTTCTGAATAATGTGAAGTTTACTCATGCTTTCTCCAGTGATCTCACGAGGACAAAGCAGGTACATTTATTTATTTATTTATTTTGAGACAGAGCCTCACTCTATGCCCAGGCTGGAGTGCAGTGGTGCAGTCTCTGTTCACTGCAACCTCCATCTCACAGGTTCAAGTGATTCTGATGCCTCAGCCTCCCAAATAGCTGGGATTACAGGTGTGTGCCACCACACCTAGCTAATTTTTGTATTTTTAGTAGAGATGGGGTTTTACCATGTTGCTGGTCTCAAACTCCTAACCTCAGGTGATCCACCTGCCTCAGCCTCCCAAAGTGCTGGGATTACAGGCATGAGCCACCACACCCAGCAACAGGTGAGTTTAGAGTCAAGGTCTAGGCTGATGTGCCAAAAGTCTCAACAATTGTATAATCTTGAAAAATCTGCTACCAGAGTCTGTAGGGAATTAAATCCCAAACAGACATGACCTTCCTCAACAGAACTTATTTATTTTAATTTTATTTTGTACTTTTTTAAAAAATTAATTTTTAAATTAGAGTAGCCTAGAAAAAAAAGTCCAGCAAGAATATAAATAAGCTATTATGAGAGAGAGCAGGGAGAAACGACAGGAGAAATTAACCCACCATGACATCAGGTATTAGGATTACCAGATAGAGTAAGAAACCACTATGTCACTGTAAAGAAATAAAAGACTTGTTAGAAATATCTTCAGGGAACAGATTACTATAAAAATGAAAAACCAGTTGGGCATGGTGGCTCATGCCTGTGATCCCTGCACTTTGGGAGGCCGAGGCAGGTGGATCACTTGAGGTCAGCAGTTCAAGACCAGCCTGGCCAACATGGTGAAACCCTATCTCTACTACAAATACAAAAATTAGCCAGGTGTGGTGGCGTGCACCTTAATCCCAGCTACTCGGAAGGCTGAGGCAGGAGAATCGCTTGAACCCAGGAGGCACAGGTTGCAGTGAGCCAAGATCGTGCCATTGCACTCCAGCTTGGGCTACAGAGCAAGACTGTCTCGAAAATGAAAAAAAAAGTAAAATAAAAACGAACCCAGTCTACTTCTAAAAACTCCATGGAAGGAGAGTTTTGTGACCAACTGTGAGTGAGCTATTGTTGGAATTTCATCTCCCCCAAAAACAATTAGAAAATGTGACAAAATATGTGAAACCACTGTTTTCAGACATTAGACTTTGGGCACTGTGGGCCTATGATGCCTGAATGAAGTGGAACAAAGAAGGTGAGCCCTAGGAATGTCCTGGTTTTCTGGCTGAAGCAATTTCCAGACTCTGGTAGGGGAAGCCAAGTAGTGCTTAGAGGTCTCTGTGAGTTAAGGAGACAAAACTTGGAATTTGGGGAGGTTAATTTTTACATAACTAAAATTTGTGGGGCAGAGTACTGGAAGAAAGAAGTGGATAGAGAAAGAACTCTAGAAATATGTACAAGAATCTCCTTAAATTGAAACATTTCTTGAAACAAATGATAATGGAAACACAACATACCAAAACCTGTGGGGTACTGCAAAAATATTAGGGAAATTTTAGCTGTAAGTACCTACATCAAAAAAGAAGAAAAACTCCAAATAAACATCTAACAATGCATCTTAAAGAACTAAAAAAGCCACTTTGGGAGGCCGAGATGGGAGGATTGCCTGAGCTCCGGAATTCAAGACCAGCCTGGGCAATACGGTGAAGCACCGTCTCCACTGAAATAACAAATCAGCCTGGCGTGGTGGCGGGCACCTGTAATCCCAGCTACTCAGGAGGCTGAGGCATGAGAACTGCTTGAACCTGGGAGGGAGAGGTTGCAGTGAGCTGAGATTGTGCCACTGCAATCCAGCCTGGGCAACAAAGCAAAACTTTGTCTCAAAAAAAAAAAAAAAAAAAAAAAAGAAAGAAAACTAGAAAAGCAAGAGTAAACCAAATCCAAAATTATTAGGAGAAAAATAATAATGATCTGTGCACAAATAATTGAAATTGAGATGAAGACTCCAAAAGATCAGTGAAATGATAAATTGGTATTTTGAAAAGATAAAATTGACAGACCTTTAGGTAGACTTAACTAAGAAGATAAAGATCCAAATAGGTAATATCAGATGAAAAAGGAGATATTACAACCAATATCTCAGAAATTCAAAGGAGCATTAAGGGCTACTATCAGCAACTATATGCCAAAAATTTGGAAAATCTAGAGGAAATGCACAAATTCCTAGACACATGCAGCCTACCAAGATTGAACCAGGAAGAAATCCAAAGCCTAAACAGAATAATAACAAGTGACAAGATTGAAGCCATTATAAAAGTCTCCCAGTAAAGAAGAGTCTGGGACCCAATGGCTTCACTGCTGAATTCTACCAAACATCTAAAGTACTAATACCAATCCTACTCAAACTATTCCATAAAATAGAGGAGGAGGGAATACTTCCAAAGTTATTCTATGAGGCCAGTAGTATCCTGACACCAAAACCAGACAAAGACATATTAAAAGAAGAAAACTGTACGCCACTATTCCTGATGAAGATTGATGCAAAAATCCTTAACAAAATACTAGCAAACCAAATTCAATGATACCATTAGAAAGATCATTCTTCCTGACCAAGTGGGATTAATCCCAGGGATGCAAGGATGGTTCAACATAAACAAGTGAATCAATGTGTTACATTATATCAACAGAATAAAGGACAGAAACCATATGATCATTTCGATTGAGGCTGAAAAAGTATTTGATAAAATTTAATATCCCTTCATGATGAAAACCCAAAAACAGCATGCGTACAGAAGGAACAATATAAAACAATACAATAAAAGCCAGTACAATAAAAGCCTCAACACAATAAAAGCCATATGCAGTAGACCCACAGCTTGTATCATACTGAGTGAGGAGAAACTGAAAGCCTTTCCTCTAAGATCTAGAACAAGACAAGGATGCCCATTTTCACCACTGTTATTCAACGTAGTACTGGAAGTCTTAGCTGGAGCAATCAGACAAGTGAAAGAAATAAAGAACATTTAAATTGGAAGGGAAGAAATCAAATTATTCTTGTTTGCAGATAATATGATCTTATATCTGGAAAAACCTGAAAACTCCACCAAAAAACAATTAGAACTGATACATTCGGTAAAGTTGCAGGATACAAAGCAAGATACAAAAATCAGTAGCATTTGAATATGCCAACCATGAATAATCTGAAAAAGAAGAAGTAATCTAATTTACAGTAGCCCCAAATAAAATTAAATACTCAGGAATTAACCAAATAAGTGAAAGAGCTCCACAAGGAAAACTATAAGACACTGATGAAAGAAGTTTAAGAGGACAACAAAAAAATGGAAAGATATTCTATATTCATGGATCAGAAGAGTCAATATTGTTAAAATGTTCATACTACCCAAAGCAATCTATAGATTCAATGCAATTTCTATCAAAATACCCATGACATTCTTCACAGAAGTAGAAAAAAGCATCCTAAAATTTATGTGGAACTACAAAAGATCCAGAATAGCCTAAGCCATCCTTAGCAAAAACAAAATTGGAAGAATCACAGTACCTGACTTCAAATTATACAAAGAGCTATAGAAACCAAAATAGCACGGTACTGACATACAAACAGACACATAGACCAATGGACCAGAATAGAGAACCCAGAAACAAATCCATACATCTGCAGCAAATTCATTTTTGACAAAGATGGCAAGAAGATACATTGGGAGAGTCTCTTCAATAAATAGTGCTTGGAAAGCTGGATATCCATATACAGAAGAATGAAACTAGACCCCTGTCTTTCTCCATATACAAATATCAAATAAAATGGATTGAAGACTTAAATCTGAGACCTCAAACTATGAAACTACTACAAGAAAACATTGGGGAAACTCTCCAGAACGTTGTTCTGGCCAGAGATTTCTTGAGCAATAACCTGCAAGCACAGGCAACCAAAGCAAAAATGGACAAATGGGATCACATCAAGTTTAAAAGCTTTGGTGCAGCAAAGGAAACAACAAAGTGAAGAGACAACCCACAGGATGGGAGAAAATATTTGTAAACTACCCATCTGACACGGGATTAATAACCAGAGTACATAAGGAGCTCAAACAACTTTATAGGAAAAAATCTAATAATCCAACTAAAAATGGGCAAAATGTCTGAATAGATGTTTCTCAAAAGAAGATGTACAAATGACAAAGGGCGGGGGGGATTCCAAGATGGCCGAATAGGAACAGCTCCAGTCTACAGCTCCCAGCATGAGCGGCACAGAAGACAGGTGATTTCTGCATTTCCAACTGAGCTTTGAAGAGAGTAGTGGTTCTCCCAGCACGGAGTTTGAGATCTGAGAACGGACAGACTGCCTCCTCAAGTGGGTCCCTGACCCCTGAGTAGCTTAACTGGGAGGCACCCCTCAGTAGGGGCAGACTGACACCTCACACGGCCGGGTAGCCCTCTGAGACAAAACTTCCAGAGGAGCAATCAGGCAGCAACATTCGCTGTTCAGCAATATTTGCTGTTCTGCAGCCTCCGCTGCTGATACCCAGGGTCTGGAGTGGACCTCCAGCAAACTCCAACAGACCTGCAGCTGAGGATCCTTACTGTTAGAAGGAAAACTAACAAACAGAAAGGACATCCACACCAAAACCCCCCTCTGTACATCACCATCATCAAAGACCAAAGGTAGATAAAACCACAAAGATGGGGAAAAAGTAGAGCAGAAAAACTGAAAATTCTAAAAATGAGAGTGCCTGTCCTCCTCCAAAGGAATGCAGCTCCTCACCAGCAGCGGAACAAAGCTGGATGGAGAATGACTTTGACGAGCTGAGAGAAGAAAGCTTCAAATGATCAAACTTCTCTGAGCTAAAAGAGGAAGTTCAAGCCCATTGCAAAGAAGTTAAAAACCTTGAAAAAAGATTAAACGAATGGCTAACTAGAATAACCAATGCAGAGAAGTCCTTAAAGGACCTGATGGAGCTGAAAACCATGACATGAGAACTACGTGACAAATGCACAAGCTTCAATAGCCAATTCGATCAACTGGAAGAAAGGGTATCAGTGATTGAAGATCAAATGAATGAAATGAAGCAAGAAGAGAAGTTTAGAGAAAAGAATAAAAAGAAACGAACAAAGCCTTCAAGAAATGTGGGACTATGTGAAGTGACCAAATATACGTCTGATTGGTGTACCTGAAAGTGACAGGGAGAATGGAAACAAGTTGGAAAACACTCTGCAGGATATTATCCAGGAGAACTTCCCCAACCTAGCAAGGCAGGCCAACATTCAAATTCAGGAAATACAGAGAATGCCACAAAGATACTCCTCAAGAAGAGCAACTCCAAGACACATAATTGTCAGATTCACCAAAGTTGAAGTGAAGGAAAAAATGTTAAGGGCAGCCAGAGAGAAAGGTCGGGTTACCCACAAAGGGAAGCCCATCAGACTAACAGCTGATCTCTCAGTAGAAACTCTACAAGCCAAAAGAGAGTAGGGGCCAATATTCAACATTCTTAAAGAAAAGAATTTTCAACCCAGATTTTTATATCCAGCCAAACTAAGCTTCATAAGTGAAGGAGAAATAAAATCCTTTACAGACAAGCAAATGCTGAGAGATTTCATCACCACCAGGCCTGCCCTACAAGAGCTCCTGAAGGAAGCACTAAACATGGAAAGGAACAACCGGTACCAGCCACTGCAAAAACATGTCAAATTGTAAAGACCATCGAGGCTAGGAAGAAACTGCATCAACTGATGAGCAAAATAACCAGCTAACATCATAATGACAGGATCAAATTCACACATAACAATATTAACCTTAAATGTAAATGGGCTAAATGCTCCAATTAAAAGACACAGACTGGCAACTTGGATAAAGAGTCAAGACCCATCAGTGTGCTGTATTCAGGAAATCCATCTCACGTGCAGAGACACACATAGGCTCAAAATAAAGGGATGGAGGAAGATCTACCAAGCAAGTGGAAAACAAAAAAAGGCAGGGGTTGCAGTCCTAGTCTCTGATATAACAAACTTTAAACCAACAAAGATCAAAAGAGACACAGAAGGCCATTATGGTAAAGGGATCAATTCAGCAAGAGCTAGCTATCCTAAATATATATGCACCCAATACAGGAGCACCCAGATTCATAAAGCAAGACCTTAGAGACCTACAAAAAGACTATGACTCCCACACAATAATAATGGGCGACTTTAACACCCCACTGTCAATATTAGATCAATGAGACAGAAGGTTAACAAGGATATCCAGGACTTGAACTCAGCTCTGCACCAAGTGGACCTAATAGACATCTACGGAACTCTCCATCCCCAAATCAACAAAATATACATTCTTCTCAGCACCACACCACACTTATTCCAAAATTGACCACATAGTTGGAAGTAAAGCACTCCTCAGCAAATGCATAAGAACAGAAATTATAACAAACGGTCTCTCAGACCATAGTGCAATCAAACTAGAACTCAGAATTAAGAAACTCACTCAAAGCCGCTCAACCACATGGAAACTGAACAACCTGCTCCTGAATGACTACTGGGTGCATAACGAAATGAAGGCAGAAATAAAGGTGTTCTTTGAAACCAACGAGAACAAAAAGACAACATACCAGAATCTCTGGGACACATTTAAAGCAGTGCGTAGAGGGAAATTTATAGCAATAAATGCCCACAAGAGAAAGCAGGAAAGATCTAAAATTGACACCCTAACATCACAATTAAAAGAACTAGAGAAGCTAAAGCAAACATGTTCAGAAGCTAGCAGAAGGCAAGAAATCACTAAGATCAGAGCAGAACTGAAGGAGACGAAGTCATAAAAAACCCTTCAAAAAGTCAATGAATCCAGGAGCTGGTTTTTTGGAAAGATCAACAAGATAGACCGCTAGCAAGACCAATAAAGAAGAGAAGAATCAAATAGACACAATAAAAAATGATAAAGGGGATATCACCACTGATCCCACAGAAATACAGACTACCATCAGAGAATAAACACCTCTATGCAAATAAACTAGAAAATCTAGAAGAAATGGATAAATTCCTCAACACCTACACCCTCCCAAGACTAAAGCAGGAAGAAGTTGAATCTCTGAATAGACCAATAACAGGCTCTGAAATTGAGGCAATAATTAATAGCTTACCAACCAAAAAAAGTCCAGGACCAGATGGATTCACAGCCGAATTCTACCAGAGGTGCAAGGAGGAGCTGGTACCATTCCTTCTGAAACTATCCCAATCAATAGAAAAAGAGGGAATCCTCCCTAACTCATTTTATGAGGCCAGCATCATCCTGATACCAAAGCCTGGCAGAGACACAACAAAAAAAGAGAATTTTAGACCAGTATCCCTGACGAACATCGATGCAAAAATCCTCAATAAAATACTGGCAAAGCGAATCCAGCAGCACAACAAAAAGCTTATCCACCATGATCAAGTGGGCTTCATCCCTGGGGTGCAAGGCTGGTTCAACATACACAAATCAATAAACGTAATCCAGCATATAAACAGAACCAAAGACAAAAACCACATGATTATCTCAATAGATGCAGAAAAGGCCTTTGACAAAATTCAACAGCCCTTCATGCTAAAAACTCTCAATAAATTAGATATTGATGGGACATATCTAAAAATAGTAAGAGCTATTTATGACAAACCCACAGCCAATATCATACTGAATGGGCAAAAACTGGAAGCATTCCCTTTGAAAACCGGCACAAGACAGGGATGCCCTCTCTCACCACTCCTATTCAACATAGTGTTGGAAGTTCTGGCCAGGGCAATCAGGCAGGAGAAAGAAATAAAGGTATTCAATTAGGAAAAGAGGAAGGCAAATTGTCCCTGTTTGCAGATGACATGATTGTGTATCTGGAAAACCCCATCGTCTCAGTCCCAAATCTCCTTAAGCTGATAAGCAGCTTCAGCAAAGTCTCAGGATACAAAATCAATGTGCAAAAATCACAAGCCTTCTTATACGCCGATAACAGACAAATAGCCAAATCATGAGTGAACTCTCATTCACAATTGCTTCAAAGAGATTAAAATACCTAGGAATCCAACTTACAAGGGATGTGAAGGACCTCTTCAAGGAGAACTACAAACCACTGCTCAACGAAATAAAAGAAGACACAAACAAATGGAAGAACATTCCATGCTCATGGATAGGAAGAATCAATATCGTAAAAATGGCCATACTGCCCAAGGTAATTTATAGATTCAATGCCACCCCCTTCAAGCTATCAATGACTTTCTTCACAGAATTGGAAAAAACTACTTTAAAGTTCATATGGAACCAAAAAAGAGCCCACATTGCCAAGTCAATCCTAAGCCAAAAGAACAAAGCTGGAGGCATCACGCTACCTGACTTCAAACTGTGCTACAAGGCTACAGAAACCAAAACAGCATGGTACTGGTACCAAAACAGAGATATAGACCAATGGAACAGAACAGAGCCCTCAGAAATAATACCACACATCTACAACCATCTGATCTTTGACAAACCTGACAAAAACAAGAAATGGGGAAAGGATTCCCTATTCAACAAATGGTTCTGGGAAAACTGGCTAGCCATATGTAGAAAGCTGAAACTGGATCCCTTCCTTACACCTTATACAAAAATTAATTCAAGATGGAGTAAAGACTTACATGTTAGACCTAAAACCATAAAAACCCTTGAAGAAAACCTAGGCAATACCATTCAGGACATAGGCATGGGCAAGGACTTCATGACTAAAACACCAAAAGCAATGGCAACAAAAGCCAAAATTGACAAATGGGATCTAATTAAACTAAAGAGCTTCTGCACAGCAAAAGAAACTACCATCAGAGTGAACAGGCAACCTACAGAATGGGAGAAAATTTTTGCAATCTACTCATCTGACAAAAGGCTAATATGGAGAATCTACAAAGAACTGAAACAGATTTGCAAGAAAAAAACAACCCCATCAACAAGTGGGCGAAGGACATGAACAGACACTTCTCAAAAGAAGATATTTATGTAGCTAACAGACACATGCAAAAATGCTCATCATCACTGGCCATCAGAGAAATGCAAATCAAAACCACAATGAGATACCATCTCACACCAGTTAGAATGGCCATCATTAAAAAGTCAGGAAACAACAGGTACTGGAGAGGATGTGGAGAAATAGGAACACTTTTACACTGTTGGTGGGACTGTAAACTAGTTCAACCATTGTGGAAGACAGTGTGGCGATTCCTCAAGGATCTAGAACTAGAAATACCATTTGACCCAGCCATCCCATTACTGGGTATTTACCCAAAAGATTATAAATCATGTGCTGTAAAGACACATAGACACGTATGTTTATTGCGGCACTATTCACAATAGCAAAGAGTTGGAACCAAGCCAAATGTCCAACAACGATAGACTGGATTAAGAAAATGTGGCACATATACACTATGGAATACTATGCAGCCATAAAAAATGAAGAGTTCGTGTCCTTTGTAGGGACACGGATGAAGCTGGAAACCATCATTCTCAGCAAACCATCGCAAGGACAAAAAACCAAACACTGCATTTTCTCACTCGTAGGTGGGAATTGAACAATGAGAACACATGGACACAGGAAGGGGAACATCATACACTGGGGCCTGTTGTGGGATGGGGGGAGGTGGAGGGATAGCATTAGTAGATACACCTAATGTAAATGACAAGTTAATGGACGCAGCACACCAACATGGCACATGTTTACATATGTAACAAACCTGCACGTTGTGCACATGTACCGTAGAACTTAAAGTATAATAAAATATATTTAAAAAAACCACAAATGACAAAGAGACATATGAAAAGGTGCTCAACATCACTGGTAATCAGAGAAATGCATATCCAAACTACAATGAGATATTTTACCCCAGTTAAAATGGCTTTTATCCAAAAGACAGGCAATAACATATGCAGGCAAGGCTGTGGAGAAAATGGAACCCTTGTACACAGTTGGTGGGAATGTGAATTCATACAACCACTGTGAAGAATTGTTTGGAGGGAGGTTCCTCAGAAAACTAAAAATAGAGCTACCATATGATCCAGAAGTTCCACTGCCAGGTGTGTACCCAAAGAAAGGAAATCAGGATATTGAAGAGATATCTGCACTCCCATATTGCAGCCCTTTTTACAGTAGCCAAGATTTGGAAATAATCCAAATATCCATCAGCAGATGAATGGATAAAGGAAATGTATACACACAAACAATGAAGTACTGTTCAACCACAGAGAAGAATGAGATCCTGTCATTTGCAACAGCATAGATGGAATTTGGGTCATTATGTTAAGTGAAGTAAGCCAGGCACAGAAAGACAAACTTGCCATGTTCTCACTTACTTGTTGGAGCAAAAAATTAAAACAATTGAACTCATGGAGATAGAGAGTAGAAGGATGGTTACCAGAGTCTGGGAAAGGTAGTCGGGGGAGGTGTTGGGGAAATGGGGATGGTTAATGGGTACAAAAAGAAAGAATGAATAAGACCTAGTATTTGATAGCGCAGCAGGGTGGCTATAGTCAATAATAATTTAATTGTACATTTGAAAATAACTAAAAGGATATAATTGGATTGTTCGTAACAAAAAGGATAAATGCTTATGGGGATGGATACCCTGCTTACCAGGATGTGATTGTTACGCATTGCATGCCTGTATCAAAGTATCTCACGTTCCCCATAAATATATACATTTACTGTATACCCACAAAAATTAAAAATTAAAATACAAACAGAAAAAAGCCAAAAAATGAAAACCTTAGTGGAAGTACTAAAGTATAGATCACACACGGCTGAAGTGATCATTAACTTACAGATAAATATATGATAATAACCTAAATGTAGCACGGCATGATAGATTTAAAATAGGAGAGTTTAGCTGGGCACAGTGGCTGACGCCTGAAATCGCAGCACTTTGGGAGGCCGAAGCGGGAAGATCACTTGAGCTTAGGAGTTTGAGACCAGCCTGGGCAACATAGGGACACCTTGTCTCTACAAAAAATAAAAAAGTTAGCTGAGTGTGGTGGTGCTTGCCTGTAGTCCCAGCTACTTGGGAGGCTGGGGTGGGAGGATCACTTGAGCTCAGGTAGTTGAGGCTGCGATGAATCATGATTGTGTCACATCACTCCAGCCTGGGTGACAGAGCGAGACCCTGTCTCAAAAAAAAAAAAAAGTCCCTTTTAAAAATAAATAAAATATGAGAGTTTAGAAGACATGAAGAGCATGATGAGAAGTTCTAATGTCTTTCAGAAAGAGATAGCAGAGAGAATGGGGAATGGGGAGGAAGAAGTGATACTCAGAGGTTACAGAATATTGACAACTTTACAGAATTGTTGAAAGACAGATCCAAGAAGTGTACCAAATCCCAACCAGGATAAATAAAGAAACCCATATCTACATTCATTATAGCAAAATTGCAAGACTCCAAAGAATAAGGAGGAAAAAAAACATCCTTTATTAAAGACAATTAGTTAGGCTTTCAGCAAGTTTGTTCATATTGATGATTTCTTTATTGTGCTGAGAAATAATAAGGATTAACCTAGAGTTTTATACCCAGCAAGATTTTTTTCTGCTGTGTAGGTGAAATGACATTTCAGACAAAGAGATCCTGAAGTAACTTTGAAAGGAAAAATGAAAAAGAAGGGAAATAATTCCAGAAGGGAGATCTGAGTTTCGGAAAAGAATAGTGAACAAAGAAATTGGTAAAGGTATAGGAAAATACAAGGAAATATTGACAATACGTATAAAACAGTACGATGATGATGTCTAATTTGTCAGGAAATGTGTTTTTAAAAAAGGCAGATCATGGACCTAAATTATTTCTACAGTTTTGCAAATACAGGGTCGCTTGTCAATCAAAAATCGCTAGACATACAATGAGAAAAGGAAATGTGAATAAAAATGAGCTAAAGACAACAGAAACAGCCACATGACTTACCTGATGGAGTTACCAGACATGAGCTTTAAAATAACTACATTTTTATATAGGTGAAAGATGTAGAATTTCAGCAGAGAACTGTAATAAACTGTAAAAAAGAGCCAAATGCAAATTCTAGAACTAAAAATGCAATTGGAATTAAGGCTTAATGGATGGGTTTAACAACAATTTAGACATATTTGAATGGTGAATTAAGGAACTAGAACAGGTATTAGTAAACATTTTCTGCAAAGAGCCAGATAGTAATTTTTTTAGGGTTTATAGTCTATACAGTCTCTGATACACCTGTTCAAGTCTGCGGTAATAGCAAGAAAGCAGCCATCGACCGTGCATAAATGAATGCTGTGGCTGTGTCCCAATAAAATACTTTATTTGCAAAAGCAGATGATGGTCTGGATTGTGCTGACTTCTGAACTAGAAGATAGGTTAGAAGAGAATGTCAAAATCAGGAATGAAGAGACACAGATGTCCAGTACAGAGAGAGGCAACTCTCTCTGTACTGCAGAGGAAAATAATTTCTAGTTTTTTTTTTTGTTTTTTGAGATGGAGTCTCGTTCTGTTGCCCAGGCTGGAGTGCAGTGGTGTGATCTTGGCTCACTACAACCTCCGCCTCCCGGGTTCAAGCGATTCTTCTGCCTCAGCCTCCTGAGTAGCTGGGAGGCTACAGGCGTGTGCCATCACATCCGGCTAATTTTTTGTATTTTTAGTAGAGATAGGGTTTTACCATGTTGGCCAGGATGGTCTCGATCTCCTGACCTCATGATCCACCCGCCTCAGCCTCCCAAAGTGCTGGGATTACAGGCGTGAGCCACCGTGCCTGGTTCTAGTTCGTTTTTATTCACTAAGATGACATAGATTCTTTCAGTGCTTCCACCAGAATGGTGATTATTTTTATAAAAAAAGAAACAATTGTCTTGATTTTCAGACCATGCATGGAATTTTGGAGAGAAGCAAATTTTGCAAAGATATGACAGTAAAGTATGATTCACGACTTCGGGAAAGGGTAAGTAACTTATTTACATATTGTTCTTCCCCATAAATTATCAGTAAGCCACCTCAGTTTGTCACTTGGCTAAAAGTTAAATGCATTTCTGCTAGGGATTTTGAATCAGTGAAAATATTTAAGAATCTACCATGTGACAGTCACTGTTACATACCCTCATATATAGGATCTTATTATTAAAATCAAATGAGACAAGCATCTTAAGGTATAAAAGAAGGAACACTCATAAGAACTTAACACAGTATAGAAGAGTTTAAAGTAGAGGTGAAAAATATGGATATTACATAATTTATGCAACCTAGCTACGCTGATAGACAGCTAGGTTTTCACTAGACTCCCACTGATGTAAATAATGTTAAAATAAACATCTTTGTAGTTAATTCATTGTAGACCTATATATTTCTAGAAATGGACATCGGCGAGTGTGTACTATTTTTAAGGCTTTTATATACATATTGCCAAGTTGCCTTCCAGAAAACCTGTGCCAATTTATAGTCCCATAAATGACCTAGGAGAAAGTTTTGGTTTTTTTTACACCAACAATTGGTATTATTAGACTCTGTGATTTTCCAATTTAATAGCTTAACAATGTTGCCATGTGGCTGGCGTGGTGGCTTATGCCTGTAATTCCAGCACTTTGGGAGGCCAAGGTGGGCAGATCACTTGAGTTCAGGAGATTGAGACCATCCTGGCTAACATGGTAAAACACCATCTCTACTAAAAATACAAAAAATTAGCCACGTGTGGTGGCACGCACCTGTAGTCCCAGCTACTTGGGAGGCTGAGGCAAGAGAATCGTTTGAACCCAGGAGGCAGAGGTTGCAGTGAGCTGAGATCGCGCCACTGCACCCCAGCCTGGGTGACAGAGCGAGACTCCGTCTCAAAAAAAAAAAAAGAAAAAAAAGAAATAGATCTCTCATGTTAGTGTCTCTGAAACTCAACTTCCTTATAACTATGGTGATACATTTATTTAGCTATTTCATGATGCTGTCATTGGGATCAAATGAGATAGTATGTGTGGATGGGAGGTGGCTGAATTGGCACCTTGTGCATGTTAATCTCTAGTCCTACAGTCTGTGCAAATCTCTCTATTTGTTCAATAAATTCCCACCATCTACTTGCGAGAGCAAGTTCTTCTAAAATAACCCATTTGGACATAGTGTACAACTTAAGATTTCAATTATGTTTTCTAAGGTTCATGGCCCTCTACTGAGTACATTCTCATTACCAGTTCAGAGGAGATAGAATAAATTAAGTGGAGGAGAGTTAGCTTATTCCTGGGATGAATGTTCTAAATTTGCCATAAACATAAAATTAATTGTTATATTGCAATTTCATTTGAGAAACTGTTATCTATTGGACTGTTGCAGAAATACGGGGTTGTAGAGGGCAAAGCGCTAAATGAGCTGAGGGCCATGGCCAAAGCAGCCAGGGAAGAGTGCCCTGTGTTTACACCGCCCGGAGGAGAGACGCTGGACCAGGTACGGGGCACTGCCAGTGTCAGAATGGCTGAATTAAGACTCAAAATTAGATGTTTTGGAATTTTAGCTAAGCAGTTTGAAAGTCGCTTGGTTCATTCTCTTTTCCATTTTAAATTATGTATTTACTTAGCAAATTATTCTTTTCTATTTAAAATCTTATTTACTGTTCAGTTGCCTTTGTTATTACTGATAATGGACTTAAGGAAAGGTGTTGTTAGATGGTACTTCTAAAAAAGACCTTTGAATATGAAGCGGTGGCTTAGTGGTGGGAGTGGAGTTCAAAGAGGGTGATCGGCAAGTCACTCGAGGTGAAATAACCCCAAACAGGAAGTCTTCAAGCCTCTGTGGCCTCCTCAGCTCTGTTCATGGTGGCATCCCTGTGCTTGCATTTCTTTGGAGTGTTCTGCTTCGAATTGCATTATTGGTGATTCCCCCTAACCCACCACCACCTCCTTAATCTTTATCTTAATTTTCTTGAAAATACTTTACGTTCCTTTAGTAAGGGAAGGATTTGTTGCTGCTGTTGTTCCAGTGGCACTGAAGTGCCAGAGACAGCGTCCTGGTTAGCACTGTTTTATGAGTTTCTGTTGGCTTGTAGATTTCCCTAACTAGACCGTGAGTGCTTTGAAGTCAGGAATTGGGAATTGGATCTTCTTCATCTTGGTCTCCATGGTGCTTTCGTAATTCCAGAAATATGGTGGATACTTAAATAATATGTCCGTGAAACTACTGATTGAACGAATAGAAATGTAGATTGAGATTCTTCTGCTTGTGTAGTACTTGACATTCAATATTAGAAAAAAATCCAGTCGGTGATGTTCTATGTTAACGTTTTAAGGAAGTCATTAATGTCACTTTATTTTGACTTTTATTTCTTTTCTTGTAGGTGAAAATGCGTGGAATAGACTTTTTTGAATTTCTTTGTCAACTAATCCTGAAAGAAGCGGATCAAAAAGAACAGTTTTCCCAAGGGTCTCCAAGCAACTGTCTGGAAACTTCTTTGGCAGAGATATTTCCTTTAGGAAAAAATCACAGCTCTAAAGTTAATTCAGACAGCGGTGTTCCAGGATTAGCAGCCAGTGTCTTAGTTGTGAGTCACGGTGCTTACATGAGAAGTCTGTTTGATTATTTTCTGACTGACCTTAAGTGTTCCTTACCAGCCACTCTGAGCAGATCTGAAGTTATGTCAGTCACTCCCAATACAGGGATGAGTCTCTTTATCATAAACTTTGAGGCAGGAAGAGAGGTTAAACCAACGGTTCAGTGTATTTGTATGAACCTACAGGATCATCTAAATGGACTGACTGAAACTCGCTAAGGTTAAATCTGCATCAAAATCTAACCATTTTGAGCCTCTGAAGGGAGTGCCATTGGCTTTATGTACTTCTGTCCTCTGCTAGTTCTGATTTGGAAACAGTTAAAAGCCAATTTTTAGCTCAAGTGGAATCATAGCCACATAAAACTTTAATGGACAACCATATAGAATTAACTTATTTTGTCTAAGTACAGTTGGCATTTTCCAGAATGATTTTACCACCCTGCTACGTGTCATCTCTGGATTGCATGTGGATGATGAAGGAACTCAGCATTGAAAGTTGGGGGATTAGTAACCTTGTTACAACGGTTTCTTTTTCATTTTAGCCTATTTTAATGGCAATTGGTAAGATACTATATGTTTTTAGTATCTCATCCAGTGCTTAGAAGAAAGAATGGTTTATAATTCCCAATACATGTTTATATTGACTATGTGTTATATTTTTTAAATCCTTTAAATAAAAAATCCTTATAAGTTTATGTAAAGCAAAATAACACTAACATGTTTTACATATAAATCAACTATTGGAATTTTTTATTCTAGAGGGCTTGAAATGTGGATGAATACAGATATGATTGCAGAATGGTCTGGGGGAAGAAGTTAAAACATTTGATTTAAATACAGTAAAGAAAGAATCTTGGAACAGAAGATAGATAAAAGAACAGCCTTTTCTAAACAATACCTTGCAAAAGTCAAGTCAATGGAAACCAGGAAAGCCAAAAAAATGAAGAATATCCACTTGCTTCTTACCTAACCTGTAGGCTGAAGAATTTCCAGTTTGAGGAAGGCTCTAAAGAAAGTAAACAGTTAACAGAACACCACACAGTAATCTCAGAATAAAAGAGGGACCTTCTTTGTAGAGAATGGTGCTCTGGGCCGGGCCCAGTGGCACACACCTGTAATCTCAGCACTTTGGGAGGCTGAGGTGGGCGGATCACAAGATCAGGAGTTCAAGACCAGCCTGGCCAACATGGTGAAACTCTGTCTCTACTACAAATACAAAAAAGCCAGGCGTGGTGGCAGGTGCCTGTAATCCCAGCTACTTGGGAAGTTGGGGCAGGAGAATCGCTTGAACCCGGGAGTTGGAGGTTGCAGTGAGCCGAGATCGCACCATTTCACTCCAGCCTGGGCGACAGAGGGGATGACAGAGGGTGCTCCGGGGGCAGGGAGGGAGGGAGGGTGGGGGGGCGGGAGAATGTTGCTCTGATAACCACAGCTGTGGTTATTTTGTGGAAGATACAGGTGAGGTTGCCTCTTCTTTCCACCAGATGGCACTGGAGAAAAGGGATTTTGATTAACTTAATTTTATGCACAAGATTGGTCTTTCAGAAATCTTTTATCTAAATGAAGAAACTGTTCTACATGTAGTTCGCTTTTAAGTCACCATGTTGCTAAATGCTGTGAGTCTCAACTTTAAAGAGGATTAATACTAAAGTCAGTTAAGGCTATAGTCACATATAGTCAAAATTTACTTTGACATCATTTTAAATCATACGTAAAATTCAGTATTATATTGTTCTTACTGTGTCTAGCACTACCAGTTTTCTACCAGTACTACCAGTATTGAAACAGGGCACGTGTTTGGGCATCAGAGGAAGTATACTGTAAATAAAAATTTGAAAAATAAGCAAAAAGGACAGACAGTTATCTCCATTCCCACCATACTGAAGTAATCTTTCAATTTTTTTTTTTTAAAGAAACAAAACATAAAGATAAAAGTAGAGTTCTCTTTAACCAGCTCTCACAGTCCTGTTCCCTCCAGAGGCAGCCACTGCAGTGAGTCTGTGTATATGTTCATCTGTTCCTTACATTTTCACCGAGTGTCTAGAAGGAGATGGTACTGTTTTGGTGCTTTAAAAATAAATATCAAGCCATCTGTGTTCTTTATTTTTACTTATGTCTTGGAGGCATCTCTATGTTGATATATATAGATCTAGTTAATTATAACCACTGTATTCTATTAAATATAGCACATTTTTGTTTATTCTATTAGTGGGCATTTAGGTATATTCAGCTTTTTTTTCTTTGCTTTCTTTTTTTTTTTTTTGGAGACAGAGTCTCTCTCTGTTGCCCAGGCTGGAGTGCAATGGCATGATCTTGGCTCACCGCAACCTCCACCTCTCGGGTTCAAGCAATTCTTGTGCCTCAGCCTCCTGAGTAGCTGGGACTACAGGCATGCGCTACCACGCCTGGCCTTTTTTTTTGTATTTTTGGTAGAGACGGGGTTTCGCCATGTTGGCCAGGCTGGTCTTGAACTTCTGACCTCAGGTGATCCACCTGCCTTGGCCTTCCAAAGTGCTGGGATTGCAGGCATAAGCCACCGTGCCTGGCCTATGATGCATTTTTTTTATATGTGTTCTTAGTTTTTAAGACAAACCAATATACCTTATCCTTTATGGGGTTTTTTTGGTGTGTATCTTTAAGAAGACTTCTCTATCATGAGGTCATACAGTAATCTCTTCTTATAGTTTTTGAGAACTTCTGAATGTCAATCTAGAAATTGAAATTTGCTTTTTATAGTATAAGGTAAGAATTTAATTTTTTTTTTCATGTGGTTGAAACAGTTATCCCAACACCATTATAAAGACTGTTCTTTCCCAATTGGTTTGTGATGTGTGCTCTCAGGCCTCACACACCCTCATTTGCTAGAGTCTGTGGACGCTTCTATTTAAGTTATCTATGTATTCCCTTATCAGTGTCATACTACTGTGGCTTTGCAGCTGAGTATCTTGATGGGTGGATACCTCCTCTTGTTCATTTTTAAAGTTGTCTTAACTATTTGTGCACTTTTATTCTTCCATATAAATTTTGGAATCAATTGGTCAATTTCCAGAAAAATTCTGTTACAAATTTTATTGGAGTCGCATGCATCTCTTCATTTATGTAGTTATTCGATACATATATTTTGAGCATGGCACACACATGCCAGGCTATTTTAAGAACTATACAACTATGATAAAGCTGTGAATATGTAGCAATGAACCAAAACACAAAGTCTGTGTCATTGTGGAACTTTTGTTCTGTCAGAGAAGACAGTGTGTTGGCTCACATTGTGGTCAGTGCTGTTGAGCAAAATAGGGCAGAGTAAGGGAGGATGGAGACTGGCGGGAGGAATGCTGCTTTATCCAGGATGGGCAGGGAGGACTCGGTGATGTCAGTAGTGAAGGAAGTAAGCTCTGCTGCTCTGGGGAGAGGAGCAGCAGGGAAGGAGTAGAGTGCAGAGGCCATGAGGAAGGATCAGGCTTGACTCCTTTGAGCAAGGGGGAGGGGAGAGTGACGGGAGAAGAGGACAGGCCACATGGCCTGGAGGCCGGTGCTGAGGCCTTGGGCTTTTACTGAAGTGAGATGAGATGCCATTGGCCAATATGGGGAGAGTGATGTGATCAGACTTGTTTCAGTAGGGCCGCCCTGCTTGCAGTGTGGAGAGCAGGCTGTAGGGAGTGCTATAGGAGCACAAGGCTGGAGGCAGGGAAGGTGGCAGCACTGGCTGTTGGGCCATTTGAAGAAGCAAGGTCAGGGATGTTGGCAGGGACCAGTCCAGAGTGCCTCCGATGGCTAACTAAGGAGCCTGGACATTGAACTTCTAGGTTAGCTTAGGATTTCTCATCCTCCCATCTGTGAATGTCATAGATCTCTCATTTTGCCTGAGTCTTTTATCCAATGATGTTTTATTTGTAATATTTTCCCTGGTTTTTGATTTTTTTTAACAAATGAATTTTTAAAGAGACTTAATTTTTTAAGAGAAACTTTAATTTCCCAGCAAAAGTGAGAGGAAGGTACAGAGATTTCCCATCTATCCCCTGCCCCTACACATGCATTGCTTCTCCCACTATCAACATCCCCCACCAGACTAATGCATCTGTTACCACTGGTGAGCCCACATTACACTGACGTATCAACACCACCTGAAACCCATAGTTTACATTAGGGTTCATTCTTGGTGTTGCATGATCTGTGGGTTTGGACAAATGTATGAAGACATGTATTCCACCATTATAGTATCATGCAGAGTATTTTCACTGCCCTAAAAGTCCTCTGTGTTCCACACACTCATCTTTCCCACCTTGTCTTGCCTGTTTCTGTTAGGTTTAGTCCGTGGCCTAGCAGAGGGAATGGGCAGAAGTTTCCAGTTTCAGGCTTCACCCCAGGCTCACAGCTTCAAGCAGAGCCTTTCGCTTAGGCTCCCTTGCACCTGGAGTCGAAACCATGGCTCCCATTCACCTGTCTCTTAGTTTCCTGTCCTTCCCACTCCTCAGTCACCTACTATTCATCTCCATTTTTGGATGAGGATTCTCCTTTATTCCTTTTTAACTAAAAAGCTGTTTTAGCTAGCATCTTTATTCTGACTAATTTCTTTAAATGCTATGTCATACTCAGCAAGGACATGCTCATATTAGGGGAAGCACATAAAGTAAGATATCCCTGAGAGAACAGTGCATCTCACACCCATTCCACGGCTTAGGCTTATGCAGGAAGTGCAATATTTGGCCATATCACTTAAGTACATAGCTTATATTATGTATACTTGCATGCATATTACATTTACAAGTAGCTGAATTTGTGTAAGTTAAATGGTTCTATTATATATCTTCACTATATTAAGGTTAGTCACAGCTTAATTGAAATAGATCATCCTAGTTGAATCCACCGGGCATAATTATCAGCCCTGTTAAGCACAGACACAGGAGATGCAAAGGAAAGAAGTATTCAGTAGAGCAGTGGTGCTGGGCTGAGTATCTGCTATCAGACGCAGCACTTACCAGTTTGGAAACTGAATGGGGCTCCTAGAAAACATCCTTGTTTTCTGTAAATGTTGCTTTTTACCCCTCTTTCTTTGGGCGCCATCAGTTTGGAAGTACAGCTTTCAGATCGAAGTATGTGTCAGTTCCTTTTGTCTCCAAACAAGATGGCCAAGTAGGTCGTCATGACAGGTAGCTACCAGTGCTTTAAAAACTTAAGGATTTCCCCCCACAGTTCTCAATCACTTGGTTCATTGTTCAGCAATATGGCCTAAGGGGGTGATTTGTTCAATGATAAGTGACAGGGCAGGGACACTGGAAAGATCTATTGTCAGAAGGCCTAGATTCAAGTTCAAGGCCTGGTTCTTAGTAATTTTGTGGCTAAGCAATCGCTGAGCTGGCCAGGTGTGGTGGCTCACACCTGTAATCCCAGCACTTTGGGAGGCCAAGGCGGGTGGATCACGAGGTCAGGAGATGGAGACCATCCTGGCTAACACAGTGAAACCTCGTCTCTACTGAAAAATAGAAAAAATTAGCCGGGTGTGGTGGTGGGCTCCTGTAGTCCCAGCTACTTGGGAGGCTGAGGCAGGAGAATGGCGTGAACTCGGGAGGTGGAGCTTGCAGTGAGCCAAGATCACGCCACTGCACTGCAGCCTGGGCGACAGAGCAAGACGCGGTCTCAAAAAAAAAAAATCATTTGATAAATAATGGTCTGGGCGTGGTGACTCAGGCCTGTAATCCCAGCACTTTGGGAGGCCAAGGTGGATGGATTACCTGAGGTCAGGAGTTCAAGACCAGCCTGGCCAACATGGTGAAACCCTGTCTTTACTAAAAATGAAAAAATTAGCTGGG
Organism: Symphalangus syndactylus; assembly: GCF_028878055.3. NCBI lineage: Eukaryota > Metazoa > Chordata > Mammalia > Primates > Hylobatidae > Symphalangus > Symphalangus syndactylus. Next base: position 150,584,563 of record NC_072427.2, on the reverse strand, counting down.
CGTCTCCAAAAAAAAAAAAAAAAAAAATTGCTGAGCTACCGTATCCTCATAGAGGATAATTACAGTAACGTGTATGTGCATGTGTTTTGGTAATCTTTTATTTTGGATTTCTCAAACCTACAGAAAAGTTGCAAGAACAGTAGAAGGAACGACTGTATACTCTTCACACTTATTCACCACTTGCTTACATGTTGTCCCACTTGCTTCGCCATTTTTTCTCTCTCCCTCTGTTTTCCCCTGAAATGTTGGAGAGTAACTTTGAGTCCTCATACTCTTCCCCTACAAAATTTCACTGTGTGTTTCCTGAGATCAAGGATGTTCTTATATATAACCCAGAATAAATATCAGAGTCAGGAAATTTGACATTGATATTGCCTGTTAGCTAATCCATAAACCATATTTAAATTCTGTCAATTATTTTGTTGATGTAGCTGTGGCTTTTTTTTTTCTGAATCAAGAATCCAATCAATCCAGGACTGTGTGTTGTGTTGCATTTAGTTGTCATGTTTCCTCATGTCCTTCCATCTACTCCTTTGCCTTCCTTTGCCCTTCTTTTTTCTTCCACCATCTATCTAACCAGATGAACTTTGTCTTTCTTGATCTTGTTACTTTTTAAAAAATAGATGAGTTGTTGTGTTTTTTTTTTCCTGACGTATCCTCATTATTAGATTTGGATTGTATACTTTTGTCAGAAACAGCCCAGAAAGGATGTGTCCTTGGTCATGTCAGGAGGGACAGGATGTCGTATCAATATGTCTCATTCCTCATTAAACTTCCAACTTCTCTTTTAGCCTTTATTGTTTATTTTCTGACTTTTTTTTTTTTTCTTTAGCCAACTCACACCATGACACTACTTTTGCTTCTATATTTATTAGTCGGCATTCTGTACTAAGAGAGTTTTCCCTTCTTGCCTACTTATGTACGTCAGTATGAACTCAGAGGTTCTTATTCAGGGACTTATAATACAGTACTCTTATTATTTTATGGTTACACAGTCCCAGCTTTGTCCTGTGGGAACCCTTTCAGGCTGGCTCTTATGTTCTGGTGACATAATCTCATCCTTCTTTAAGTACTTTCTTTCTGGTATTAACAATATGCTCCAGACTCATTCTTCCTGAACCCCAGCCCCAGAATCAGCTTTTTCTGTAAAGAGCCCTGGTTCTTTGGAAATGAAATGAAAGATACCTGGTATACATGGTATTTAGAAACCAAGATCTGGGTGCTGGGGTGCTCATTGCTAATTGTGCCTTTTAAAAAAATTACTGCATTGAATTCCAATGCATAAATATACAACAGTTTGTTTATTCTTCTATTGATGAACACAAGGACCATTTCTAGTTCGGAGCTATTATGAATAAAGCTGCTACAAATATTTTTACAAGTTTTTTTTGTGGACATACGTTTTCATTTCTCTTGGGTAAATAATCTAGGAGTGGAATTGCTGAGTTATAGGTTATATGTTGGTGTATGTTTACTTTTATAAGAAACTTGCCAGATCTTTTTCCATGGTGGTTGTACCATTTCATGCTTATCAACAATGAATTCTAGATGCTTCACATCCTTGCCAACATTTGTTATTATCAGTTTTTAAAATTTTAGCCATTCTGATTGTTGTATGGTAGTATATCACTGCAATTTTAACTGATGATATGGAATGCTTTTTAATGTACAGTTCTTATTGATCATTCATACAACCTTCTTTGTGAAATGTGTATTAAACTCTTATCCATTAAAAAATTGTGTCATCTTTTTATTTTTGAGTTGTAGGAGTTCTTTATATGTTTTGGGTATACAAGTTCTTTGTCATGTGTGTGTATGTATGTGTGTGTGTGTATGTGTGTATATATACACATGTATCTGCATATATTATATATAATTTTATTCCAGTCTATATATTTATTATAAAATATAATTTTATTCTACCATTTATCAATTTTTTTAAGTTGTTGATTTTCATAAGACTGATTTACCATTGTGTTTGTTTTATGATTATTGCTTTCTTTGTCTAAGAAATTTTTGTCTATCCCCTGGTCATGGAGACTCTGTTTTCTTCTAGAAGATTTGTGATTTATAAGTTTTATATTTAGGTCTTGATCCATCTGGAATTTTTGTGTGTGGTATGAGGTAGCAGTTTCAGGCTTATGGTTATTTACCTGGATATCAAATTGTTCTAGCAGCATTTGTTGAAAAGACTTTTCTTTTCCCTTGAATTTATTTGGTTCTTTTGTCATAATTCAACTTATTGTGTAAGTGTTGGTGTATTGCTGGGCTCCTTATTTTATTCCATTTATCTTTTTGTCTATCCATATGCAAATATCACACTGTCCTGATTATTCTACATTCATAGCAAGTCTTGAAATCAGTGTATAAGTCACCTATGTACTTGTTCTTTTTCAGGGTTGTTGTTTTGGCTCATTGCAGGTCCTTTGTATTTCCACATAATTTTTTTAAAAATAGGCTTTTTAGAGCAGTTTTTAGGTTTATAGAAAAATTGAGACAATATGCAGAATTCCCATACACCTGCATCCAGTGTCATCTGTTATTAACATCTTACGTTAATGAATTGATATTGACACATTATTAACCAAAGCCCATAGTTTATTCAGATTTCCTTAGTTTTCACCTAATGGCATGTTTCTATTCCAGAATCCCATCCAGGATACCACATTATGTTTAGTTGTCATGTCTTCTTAGGTTCCTCGTGTGTGTGTGTGTGTGTGTGTGTGCGTGTGTGTGTATACATTTCATTATCCTTGCTTTTTTAGTGTGGAAAATATACATAGCAGAATTTACCAAATCAACTATTTTAAGTAGACAGTTCCGTGGCATTAAGTACATTCACATTGTTGTGCAACTACCGTTGCTTTTTTAAAAAATATGTACATAATTGTACATATTTATGGGGTATAGAGTGATATTTTGATAAATGTATACAACATGTAATGATCAAATTAGGGTAATTGGCACATCCATCACCTCAAACGTTGTTCATTTCTTTGTGTTGGGAACATTCAAAATCCTCTTTTCTAGCTATTTGAAAATGTACAATAAAGTATTGCTAACCACAGTCACCATATAGTGCGATAGAACACTAGAACTTATTCCTTCTATCTCACTATAATTTGGGGCCCATGAATCAGCCTCTCCCCATCCGCATTCTCCTCCCCTTTCCAGCCCCTGGTAACCACTGTTCTCTCTCCTTCTATTGGATCAACTTTGTTAGCTTCCACATATGAGCAAGATCATGCAGTGTTTGCCTTTCTGTGCTTAGACTCCTTTTGGCTGTAACAGTTTCTCAGACTTTGTTTTTTAATGACCCTGGGAGTTTGAGAAGTGCTAGTCAGGTGTTTTGTAGGATGACTCTCTGTTGGAATTTGTCTGATATTTTTCTCATGATTAGACTGGGGTTATTGAAAAGTAAAGTTCCATTTGGTTTATTTTCTTTCTTTCTCTCTTTCTTTCTTTCTTTCTTTCTTTCTTTCTTTCTTTCTTTCTTTCCTTCCTTCCTTCCTTCCTTCCTTCCTTCCTTCTTTCTTTTCTTTTCTTTTCTTTTCTTTTCTTTCTTTCGACGGAGTTTTGCGCTTGTTGCCCAGGCTGGAGTGCAATGGCATGATCTCAGCTCACTGCAACCTCTGCCTCTTGGGTTCAAGCGATTCTCCTGCTTCAGCCTCCCAGGTAGCTGGGATTATAGGCATGAGCCACCACCCGGCTAATTTTGTATTTTTAGTAGAGATGGGGTTTCTCTGTGTTGGTCAGGCTAGTCTTGAACTCCCGACCTCAGGTGATCCACCTGCCTCAACCTCCCAAAGTGCTGGGATTACAGGCATAAGCCACCGTGCCCTGCCTGTAAAGTTCCATTTTCATTACATCATATCAAGGGTAGATGATATAAATATGACTTGTTTCATTTGATTGTTGATGTTGACTTTGATCATTTGGCTAAAATAGTGTTTGTCCGGTTTCTCTGTTGTAAAGCTATTCTTCTGACTTTCCATACAGTACTTGTGGAAGAAAGTCAGGAAGTCACTGTGCACACAAGGAGTCGGGATTTATGATCCTTCTTTTGAGGAGGGAGTATCTACAAGTTATTTGGAATTCTTCATGGATGATTTTTTTTCCTGTTACCTTATTTATGTATTTATTTATTCAATCATTTATATCATTTTGGACTTGTGAATAGTTATTTTATACTTTGGGGTATAATCCCATGCTACTGTTTTTTGCTGTTTCTCAAATTGCTCCAGCTTTAGCCATTGGGAGCCCTTTCAGTTGGCTTTTGTGTTCCTTTGAAATACCCCCATCAACTTGGCTTGTTTTTATTGTTGTTGCTGTTGTTTTAACACAGGTGTACTTTCTGCCAGTACTAGACAGTCTAGGCTCCTCTAGCATATTTCTTTTTATTTTATTTTATTTTTTTTTTTTATTTTTTATTTTTTATTTTTTTATTTTTTAATTATGATTATACTTTAGGTTTTAGGGTACATGTGCACAATGTGCAGGTTTGTTACATATGTATCCATGTGCCATGTTGGTTTGCTGCACCCATTAACTCGTCATTTACATTAGGTATATCTCCTAATGCTGTCCCTCCCCCCTCCCCCCACCCCACAACAGTCCCTGGAGTGTGATGTTCCCCTTCCTGTGTCCATGAGTTCTCATTGTTCAATTCCCACCTATGAGTGAGAACATGCGGTGTTTGGTTTTTTGTCCTTGCGATAGTTTACTGAGAATGATGATTTCCAGTTTCATCCATGCCCCTACAAAGGACACGAACTCATCATTTTTTATGGCTGCATAGTATTCCATGGTGTATATGTGCCACATTTTCTTAATCCAGTCTATCATTGTTGGACATTTGGGTTGGTTCCAAGTCTTTGCTATTGTGAATAGTGCCACAGTAAACATACGTGTGCATGTGTCTTTATAGCAGCATGATTTATAGTCCTTTGGGTATATACCCAATAATGGGATGGCTGGGTCAAATGGTATTTCTAGTTCTAGATCCCTGAGGAATCACCACACTGACTTCCACAATGGTTGAACTAGTTTACAGTCCCACCAACAGTGTAAAAGTGTTCCTATTTCTCCACATCCTCTCCAGCACCTGTTATTTCCTGACTTTTTAATGATGGCCATTCTAACTGGTGTGAGATGGTATCTCATTGTGGTTTTGATTTGCATTTCTCTGATGGCCAGTGATGATGAGCATTTTTGCATGTGTTTTTTGGCTGTCCTCTAGCATATTTCATGTCCCATTCCTAGAACCAGCCATTTCTTCAAGGCACTGTGGTCCCTTTTATTAGAGAATGGTGTTAAAAACCAAGATGAGAGCTAGGTGTGCTCGTTACTATTGAGGTATTGTTTCTTTAGGCCCTCTCAGTTGAAAGAACAAGGAAATACGTGTGTATACCAATCCACATATGTATACATAGCTATAAATATTTCTATATGTGACCATCTGTATTCATCAATGTAACACTTATGTGCAGTTCCTTTGCCTTTATTGCAGCCTTCACTCATTTCCAAAATTACTTAGGTCAGTCAGCACCTTTCCATACCACCCCAGTGAGGTTGTTTTATACACATGTAATATAGTTAGATTACCTTGTTCCATATACATTTTTAAGTCAGCTTGTTCATTTCTATTTTAAAAAGGCTGCTGAGACCGTACTTGTGGAATAATTGACATTTTAACAATACTGAGTCCTCTAAATCAGTATATGTCTCGATACAACGAATTTTTCTCATCAGTGTTTTGTAATATTTATGTTTGACATTAAATTTGTCCCTAATTATTTTATGTTTTTGTTTGTTCCTATTTTATGCTTATGACCCTGTTATAAATTGAATTTTTACATTTTAATTTAAAATTTTACTTTCTGGTGTTTGCTGCTGATATATAATTTGTGTGTGTGTGTGTGTGTGTGTGTGTGTGTGTGTAGCTAAATTTACATATTATTTTTAGCTTTAGTTGAGTTCTGGTAATTGCTTTGTGGATACCCTAGGGCTTTCTGCATAGACAATCATGTCCTCTCAGAGTAGAGACATTTTTATATTTGTATGCCATTTGTTTCTTGCCTTATTGCACTGCCTAAGACCTCCAGCAGAATTAAATAAAAGTACAGGTTGAGCATCCCTAATTCAAAAGTCCGAAATCCTAAATGCTCCAAAATTCAAAACTTTTTGAGCACTGACACGAGACAGTGATACCTTTGCTTTCTGATGGTTTAATGCATACAAACTTTGTTTCACGAACAAAATTATTCAAAATATTGTACAAAATTACCTTCAGGGTAAGTGTATAAGGAATATATGAAACGTAAATGAATTTCATGTTTACACTTGGATCGCATCACTAAGAATATCTCATTATGTATTTATAAAATCTGAAAAAATAAAAAATTCAAAATGCTTTTGGTCCCAAGCATTTCAGAAAAGGGAAACTCAATCCATAATGAAAGAAAACATTTTTGCTTATTCCTAATTTCAGATCAGGTTGTGAGCTGTCTTAAGATAGGATGTTAGCTGTAGGTTTTTCATAGATGCATTTTATCAGGTGGAGGAAGTTCTCTTACATTCCTAGTTTGCTGAGAGTTTCTGTCATAAATAGATATTAAACTTTGTCTAATTTTTTCCTGTGTCTATTGAACTGATATTATTTTTCTTCTTTATTTTGTTAATATCTTGAATTACATTTTGAAATGTTAAATCAATCTTTCATACTATCTGGAATAAACTCAACTTGTATTATTAAAATTTTTATATATTGTTGAATTTGGTTTGCTATATTTTGTTAAATATTTTTGTATCAATGTTCACAAAGATTTTTAATTTGTAGTTGGTTGGGTTTTTTTTTTTTTTGTCATTTCTTTGCCACGTTTTGAAGTCAAAGTTGTTTTGTCATTATATAACAGGTTAAGAGGTGATGCTGCTCTGGAAAAGTTTGGGTAGGATTGGCTGAAATGTTTAGTAGAATTTGCTACTGAAACTATCTGAATCTGGAATTTTGTTTGTGGGAATTTTTTGATAATTTAACTTTTGTAATAGGAGGTATTCAGATTTTCTGTGTCATCTTGTGTCGATTTTTATAAATTTAGATTTTTCAAGTACTTTATCTTTCATTGAAATTGTCAAATTTATTGTCACAAAGTTATTTTTAATGTTCACTTTCTGTCTTTTTAATTTCTTTGATGATATCACCTCTGCTATTTTTCTTTTTTAAATTTTTAAAAATATTTATTTATTTATTTATTTATTTATTTATTTATTTATTTATTTTTGAGACATGGCCTCACTCTATTGCCCAGCCTGGAGTGCAGTGGCATGATCTCACCTCACTGTACCTCTGCCTCCCGAGTTCAAGTGATTCTCCCGTCTCAGCCTCCTGAGTAACTGAGACTACAGGCGCCCGCCACCACGCCCGGCTAATTTTTATAATTTTAGTTGAGACAGAGTTTCACCATGTTGACCAGCCTGGTCTCGAATTCTTGGTCTCAAGTAATTTACCCGCCTCAGCCTCCCAAAGGGCTGGGTTATACAGGCGTGAGCCGCCACACCCGCCCCCTCTGCTATTTTTCATATTGGTATTTTGTATTCTCTCTTTTCCTTAATATTCTTGGCAAATAATTTTTCAGTTCTATTATTTTTTTCTTGAAACCAACCTTTCTGTTGTTTGTCTCTTTTCTAATTCGTTGATTTCTGTTCTTATATCCTCTGTCTACTTATTTTGGACCTAATTTGTTTTTTATGTCCTCCTAGAGTCTTAATGAATAATCTTAGATTGATTTTAACCTTCTCTCTTTTTATATATAAGCTTTTAAAATATAGAGCTTTTCTAAGCGCTGCTTTAGCTGTGTATCATAAATTTTGGTGTGTTGTATTTTTATTGTCATTTAGTTAGATGTACTTTCTAATTTTATTTTTGATTTGCTCTTTGATTCATGTATTATTTATAAATGTGCTATTTAATTCAAAATATTTGGGGATTTTTTTCAAATAGCTTGGTGATTTCCAATTAAATGGCAGGAGAGAATATTCTGTAAGATTTTGAAATTTTTAGTTAATTGAGACTTCTCAGCCAAGCATATGATCTGTTTTGATGGATGTTTAATTTGTACTCAGAAAGAGAATGTATTCTGTAGTTGTTGGATTTAGTGGTCTACACATGTCAACTAAATGAAGTTAGTTAATAATGTTGTTCAGATATCTGTATCCTTACTAATTTTTTGTGTATTTGCTTAATCAGTTACTGACAGAGGGGTGTTCACATTTCTAACTAAGATTTGAACTTGTCTATTTTTTCAGTTTTGTCAGTTTTCTTCATGTATTTTATTGCTTTGTTTTTAGGGACATGAGCTGTTAGGATTTTTATGTCTTCCTGATGAATTAGCCCTTTTATTATTATGAATTGTTCCTCTATTTATGCAGTATTCCTTCACTTGAAGCCTATTCTCTATGATCTTAATATAGTAAGTTCATGTTTTTTATATTGAATGTCTTCACTGTGTGTCTTTCCATTCTTTTCTTTAAGTGTGTGTTTTGTACAAAACAAATAGTTGTGTGTTTTTTAAATCCAATTTGACCATTCTTGTCTTTAGTTATAGTGTTTGACCCATTTATATTTAATGTAATTATTGATAAAATTTGGTTTCCTCTATCATTTTTCTGTTTGTCCCATTTGATTTTTATTCTACTGCTCCTCCTTTCTTCCCTTCTTTGGAATAACTGAATTTTTTTAGTATCCTATTTTAATATCTCTATTGGTTTTTTACCTATACCTCTTTGAATTATTATTATTATTTTTAAATTTTTTGTTTTTAGAGACAGGGTCTGACTCTGTCACCAAGTTGAAGTGCAGTGGCACGATCATAGCTCACTGCAACCTCCGCTTCCCAGGCTCAAGTGATTCTCCAGCCTCAGCCTCCTGAGTAGCTGTGACTACAGGTGCATATCACCACTCCTGACTTCTTATTGTGAGTATTTTAATGGTCACTTTAGGGATTACAATATGCATCCTTAATTTATCACAGTCTAGAGTTAATATTGTAAGATTTTTGCATACAGTGTTATAATCTTGTAACCATATTGTTTCATTTATCCCTCCCATCCTATGTGGGAGTTTTGCTTTATATATTACATCTATATATGTTACAAAACCTGCATACAGTGTTATAATTTTTGCCTTAAGCAGCCCGTTAGTGAAATCAGGGAAGAAGGTATACAATATATATAGTTTAAATGTATTCACACATTTAATGATGGTTTTCTTTCTGTAATTCTAAATGTCCATCTGGTGTTACTCCTTTTCAGCATGGCGATAATTTCTCTCCATTTTTATTCCACCTTAATTTTGAAGGATATTTTTGCTGTGTGTGTAATTCTGGGTAGGTAGCTTTTTATTTTCTTTCAACCTTTTCAATACATCATTCCATTGTCTTCTAGTTTCCATTGTTATGACGAGAAATTATAGCTGTTCCTCTATATATAAAGTGTCATTTGTCTATAGTAGCTTTCAGATTTTCTGTTGATTTTTGATTTTTAACAGTTTGACTGCAATATACATAACTGTGATCTTTGCATTTGTCTTGCTTGGAGTTTTCTGAGCTTCTTGTATTAGTACACTTATTTTTAACCAATAATTGGGAAATTTTCAGCCACCATATCTTCAAATATTTACTCCCCAGTTCTTTATGCTCCTCTCCTTCTGGGACTCAACTTACTCATATGTTGGACAGCTTAATAAGGTCTCACAGATCATTGAGGTTCTACTCATTTTCAAAAAACTTATTTCTTCTCTGTTACTCAGATAAGATAATTTATATTAGCTTTATCTTTAGATCATCTTACTAGTTTCTAGTGACTGCATTTTCTCTTGACTGCGCACATGTTTTTTCCTATTTCTTCTCATGTCCAGTTATTTTACTGTTACTGATTGTATAGGATACCATGTATTAAGTCTGAATCATGTCCTCTTCCTTTAAAAGGTGTTAAGTTATCTTCTGGCAGTCAGTTAAATTACTGGCAGATCCTTGTAGTTTTGCCAGGATTGGTATAATTCTCACTTAGAGCAAGTCTATTTCAGTTTTGAGTTTAGTTTTAGGATCTACCCCCTGCCTCTGGGGCTTAGTCTTACAAGAACAGTCTGTTGAGTTCTGAGGCACGCAGTAAGGTCTCTTCACCCAGGTTTGGTTGGATTTCTAACGTGTTTCAACATTGCATAGCCTCTGGTATCACTCGCTATCTACCTCCTGCTGCTGTAGCAGGTGATCTTTGTAGGATTCACCATATCTTACCCCGTGCATGTGCTACCCAGTCTTTGGCGAAGGACCTGTAGTGAATGCTCATGCCCATATGTGAAGTCTCTCCTTTTCATAGTTCCTTCTGAAAGAAGGAACTCTGGGAACACCAATCTCAGAATGTAGATTCATTATCTTGGTGTCCTGCTATCAAATCTCACAGGACAGTAACACTGTGTCTGTGTTAAGTGCATAGCGTTTGGTTTACTGAGATACTGATGTGGTTGTGATGGTGTGTATTTTTCAAATAAAAATTCCGTCTTTAAAGAAAATACGGCTAGGTGCGGTGGCTCATGCCTGTAATCCCAGCACTTTGGGAGTCCGAGGTGGGTGGATCACGAGGTCAGGAGTTCGAGACCAGCCTGGCCAAGATGGTGAAACCCTGTCTCTACTAAAATTACAAAAATTAGCCAGACGCGGTGGCAGGTGCCTGTAATCCCAGCTACCTGGGAGGCTGAGGCAGGAGAATCGCTTGAATGTGGGAGGCAGAGGTTGCAGTGAGCCGAGATCGTGTCACTGCACTCCAGCCTGGGTGACAGAGCAAGACTCCATCTTAAAAAAAAAAAAAAAAAAAAGAAAACACTTTAGGGTTAGAATGATCAGAAATCCAATATTGATAAAACTTAAATAATTCTGTCTAGATGAATTAAAATCATTGAGTCTGCTTATGAATGGAAGAAATCTTTGAAAATTTTAAAATTCTAAAATCTTTTTTTTCAATTTTGTCTTCTCTGGATTTCCCTAATGTTCCCCTCCCATAATCCTTTTTATTCTTATATTCCGACATGCTTTTAAGTAGTACTGCAAAGAGGATAAGCTAACAGAAGCTGAGATAAATTTTATTTTTATTTTAAACAGAAGAAAGGAAAAAGGGGTTACATTTTTATAAATATCTATAAATATAGAAGGATAGGCAAACTTCCAAATAAATAAATAAATACTGCCACATGACGAGGGATGTAAGAAATTGTAGGAGCTATTTTGGCTTTGCCATAAAGAAAACCCCTGATGGTAGTGTTGAGTTTGTGAGATTACAGCCAGTTTTCCACCAAAATCCTTTTGGGATCTTTCACTGGGGAGCCTCCAATACCTATTATGCAGGATAATATTTCCAACAGGAAATGAAAACAAATATTGAAATATTTGCCATACATGGCTATATACTATTATACATAGTTTTACTGTTTCAGAATAGGAACCAGTCCTTAAGTTCAGCTTAAAACCATCAGGTAAAAACAGTTGCCCAATGTTTCTCTCATAACTAAATAGAATAGATAAAAGCATAAGGTTAGTACGTGATGGCAGTGAGAAAAAAAAAAAAAGGTGACTGGGAAGAAGCTGTTGTTGAATCGACATTGCTTGTTAGTATACTGTCCTTTAGGTGGTCATTTAAAGAGAGGTAGGAAGATGGAGTCCCCTTACAGGAAGAACCACAGTAATGGGGTAAGTCTGGGATGAGAGCTGACCATCAGGCCCACCTGCCTGGTGCTCCTCTGCTCCTCTACTGCTTGCTCTGTGAAGCTTTGTTTCCTCCAGATAGCACTGGGGCTCCTGGGACTGAAAGCTGACTTCATTTAATGCACCAAGAATTTCCAAGGGGGTTGAGACCCAGATGTGTCAGCCTAGGAGTGTTTTAACTAATCGAAGAGCCACTGCTGCTGCAGAGCCCTAGAGACCACAGTCAAGAGCCTGACCACGTGGTTGTCTTTTCATAACTTCTATAACATGTCCCCTGATTATTGGATTTCTTTGCCCCTGAGTCCTTGATGCCACTTCACTTAGAGAAAAGGACACGATTTTTCAGTCCACAGAAAACCTAACCCAGAGCAGTCCCAGTCTCTCAAAGCCCCCTTCCCAGTCACATTTTTGTAGTTTGTTCAGAATGGATTCCTACTCAACTTGGGAAGTAGAGCCTTAATTAAATGCCTCTTAGGAGAGTTGGAATTTATTTCCATTTTGAAAAGCAAATCCTAGCAGGGTAGATTTTCGTGAGCCAATATAAAGGCTATTCCTTAGACCAAATTTTCAAAAACCAGAGATAGGGCCAAAAGGTGAGGCTGTATCATGAGTCACTTGGGAACAGGGTGGGGCCATTCTGGGCCCTCTGGCTGTGGCTGCATACAGGGAGACAGCGAGACACACACAGGGTGCTCACCCTGTAGGGAGGCTGAGTTTTCTATTATGATTCCTGCCTCATTTCAGCAAGCATCAAGTCTAGCTGTCAAGTTTTCACCAGCCTACCACCAGTCTTTTGACAGCTCTTCCCCAGAGATGCTCAAGGAAGAACGAAGGCTTGAAAGTGGTGTTTTCATCAGCTTGCCCCGTTCAGCTGTTAATGTCAAGGTTTGCACACTCAAATGCCAGTGGGATGGGGGCATCTAACATAAATGCACAGGGCAGTGGAGAAGCTTCTGGGATCTCCGGATCTCTCTTCCCTACACCCTCAAAGTCTTGAGCTCAGGAATCCACTGCTTTTTTTTTTTTTTTTTTATGCTTAAAAGTGATAAAGAAGAGAGGTGCAAGGAAGATAAATATGTTGGCAGAGATCCTTCCCTCTACCTTCATGAAGGGGAAATTTCTAGTTTACCTGTCGGGGTTTCCTGTTCGGAAAGGTGTTCTATATGGCGTGAGGAAGGCGGTGAGACCCCATGACTTGGGCCTCAAAGGTTGATTCTCACAGGACCTCCTGTGGAAGGGACCCCAGAGAAGCAGCAAATTCCATACATTGCCCCTGTCACCTTTCCCATCCTCGGAACGTCAAGGGACCTGGTCCTTGGGAAGAGCTGCGTTTGCTGAGGGGTGGGTTACAGAGGGTGCCCTTCCGGCGACCCTAGATGAACTTGGGGAAGGGGCGGCAGCCTTCCGGGCCCGTTCCCCCAGCGTGCGTGTTCACTCGACCGCCCCTGACCACCCCTAATGGGTCGCTGGCCATCGGGCTGTTGTCCTCGGCGCTCGGGAGCTCCTGTGAGCAGGAGGAGGCCGGGGCCGGGGTCATCCGGGCCCGGGGTTTCAGCACGTTCAGGGGGTCCCGCTCCGAGTCGTCCTCGGCGCTCCGGGTGTGCCGCCGTGGTGTGGGGGTGTTGAAGTGAAGTAGGGGGATCTCGTTCCTCCGGGACAGGAACTGGGAGTACGGGGGTGGGTTCATGCCCGGCAGGAAGGCTCTCTTGGCCCGGCCCAGACTGACCAGGAAGTGATGCTGAGGAGAGTGGTAGACGTCGTACCCGTTTTCCAGCGTCTGGTGTTGGAACCTGCAGTTCTCCGGGTTGAAATAGTGCTGGAAGGACAAGAGCGAACCACGTGAACGGGGGGCCCCACCCACCCCCCAGCTCCTCCTGGGGCCACATGCTTGTGCCAGCTGGCCTGAAGCCCTGCAGTTCTTAGGGCGTTGAGGCTTCACCACTTTGTTCCCTGCTAGGGTAGAGTGGTTTTGATTAATGCTCAAGCCCAAGACTATAGTTCCCCCTTTCAGAGACCACCACTCCTGGGGCCTCCGCTTACTGCCTGGAGGCCTGGGCTAGCCTGGCCTGGCCTGTGGTTTTCCTGGAGTAGGCACCACCTCGTCCTTCCCGCCTTCTACCTTTTCCAAGCCTCTGCTGGCTGAAAATTGGCTTGGGTTTGTCTCTTTACTGGAGAAAGGAGAGGGGATGGAGTTTATAGGGTCAAACATGAATGAGGGCACTGATGGGATTGGAGACATGAACTTTGCTGACAGAGCTGACAGATGAGCTGGGTTCGAATCCTCTACCATTAGTACTGGGTTTTACTGAGTGCCCCCACGAAGGCCTTTGCCTGTTATTTCTTTTAATCCTCAAGCTCCACAAAGTAAGCAGTTTACAGATCAGGACTATCTACATTCCTAGAGGGGTTAACAGATGTTTAGTTAGTTATCTATATTTCAATAGTTGTTTAACAGATTTTTGTTGTTGTTGTTGTTTACCTACTCTAGCCAGACACTATTGTAGGGGCTGGGATGCGGCAGAAAGCAAAACAGAAAGTCTGTGTCCTTGTGGCGTTTCTAGTGGGCATGGGTGGTGGTGAGAGACTCCTAAGATAAGCAGTCCTGCTATTTTACGACCTCAAAATCCTCAAAAAGAGGCCAGCAGCCTTTAGTTTGGGAAATCCTTTGCTTACCAATCCGAATGAATAGCTATCACAATTGGGGCAGGGGTTATTAATTAAAAATCTTTAACTGAAGGGAGCCCCACAGGTCACGTGGTCTATTCCACTTCACTTTTTCCAAGTGAAAATGCTGAAGTTTGGAGAAGTGAGGAGATTTACCCAAAGTCACAGCTAGTCCCAGAATCAAGAAGACACCAATGGCTTTTTACCCTTTCTCATGTACTTTACAACGTGAATTGACATGACTTGAGGACCTACGACTACATACCAGGGCCTGTGCTAGATTCAAAAATGGGTTCCAATGGGCAGTGCAGACTAGGAGCTGAGAGCCTGGGATCTGGAGCCAGACTGCCTGAGTTCAAACTCCAGCTATTAAACGTGAGCATTCAATACTTAGACTGCATGAAGTATCAGTGGAAACAGGTCACCAGGGTACACTGCAAATGGAATTGTTAAGCTAGAGAAGTCTATGTCGTGTCAAAGAAATTAGGCTAATTGTTTGCAAATGGTGACCAACACAAAAAAGAAACTCACTGATCCAAAAATGTTGCCTCTGAAATCCATGCAGAGGTATCTTCTGCTCATCACACCTGTAATCACCACAAAGCCAGCATCCTCTGATCTGATCATCAGGGCACCTGTGGAGAAACCCAGGCAGGGCAAAGACTCATTGCGCATCCAATTCCCACCTTCAAGCACCTCCTGAAAACCCACCTTCATGAAACCTCCCTGGATTGATTTTAAGGGTGGTGATGACTTCAGCACCCTTAAATTCAGCCTCATTTCTGCATATTCAGCATTTCTTCTGACATCCTCTCTTGCCCCCAACACACATACAGTCATTCACCTCCTGCTTCATCTTGTTGCCTGTATGGGGCACTCTGAGCTCCTGGAATTCTTCTACCTGTGCTGAACACATGTTTCTCTCTCTCTACCTGGACCGTCTTTATTTTCCCTTTTGCCTTACTAATACCTTTGAATGTTTGTGGTGATAGTCACATTCTTCCATGCCTTCTACTTTGTGATTTTAAAATCTATGCTGAGATGTCTTTCAAGGATCCAGCTTGCCATAGAGTTTGATTCTCCTCCTGGATGTCTGTGTAATTGTCTAATACATTAGTCAACACCCAGTATGTGTACAGAATGGTATTAGAGTTGATCTCCCTCTTCCTCCTCTACTTACTGAAGTCACTCAGTCTTCAAGACCAGGCTCAGGCGTCACCATCTCTATGAAGACTTTCCTCATCTTTCCATTCAAAATCAGTTGTTCTTTCTTCTCAGCTCCTCAGGACAATGCCTTCACCTCTATTACAGCATGTATTCCATTCACCTTGCTTTAACTGAGTTTACCTATCTAGTGCCGTCCTTAGAGTGAGCTTGCTTAGGAGCAGAGGGTAAAACTGTTTATGTTGAATCAATATAAGTGACGGATGGAATTTTCTTCTTGGCTCTTCTTGGGTTGGTTCTTTATCATTTTCTCACTTGGTGGTGACCCCTCCAGGTGCAGCCACTCATAGACTTCCAGTGTCCCCTCTCAAAAACCAGTCTCCGACAAGGGCCTGAAACCCATTCACACGACCTACCTCTTAAGTAATTGGTAATGGCTTTAAATGTGCTTTCTGTTTTGTGGCAAAGGCACAATTAGATCATATACTAGTGTAACATGCGTGATAATTCAGTGAGACTTCTTCCCCAAATGTTATTTAATTACCTGACATTTTCTGTTAAAAATCATTGCTTTAGATCTTTGGGGCCACTTCCAGTTGCCTATCACAGAATTTCTAGGTGCATCTCATCTGACCTCATAGCCCCCAGGGAGACAGCTAGAATCCCACGCAGGGATTCTAATTCCTCTTCTGCAACTGTAGCTTGGAGAGGTTGTAAATGCCCAATGTTTGTGCCTAGCAAGTGATGGAGCCTCGTGGGGGTGATTTAAAGCCCAAAGCTCTTCTCCCACTCCATGCAGGCTCAATACAAGGACCTTTGAGGAAAATAAGCAGCAATAATTAGGTACTAGCTGAGTAGAAATCATGACAGGGACTGAAATTGGACTGACGCGGAACAGAGGGAATGAGGGTGGAGACAAGCCCCAGAAAGGTGAGAAAGGAAGAGGGCCAAAGAGAGAAGTTAATTTGTTTCAAAGTTGGGCTGAGGGGAACCTTGAGGGAAGCTTCCCAGAAGGTGGACTGGGGTATGACAGGCGCAAAGGTTGCTTAAATTCCTCCACAGTGGTGTCTGCTTATGTGTCTCAAATGTATGGCTAGTTTTGTGGTAAACCTTTGGAGAAATATAAGGAATGTGTAAGAAATGGTTTCAGCTGGGCACGATGGCTCATGCCTGTAATCCCAGCACTTTGGGAGGCTGAGGCGGGTGGATCATGAGGTCAGGAGATCAAGACCATCCTGGCTAACACGGTGAAACCCCATCTTTACTAAAAATACAAAAAAAATTAGCCGGGTGTGGTGGTGGGTGCCTGTAGTCCCAGCTACTTGGGAGGCTGAGGCAGGAGAATGGCGTGAACCCGGGAGGCGGAGCTTGCAGTGAGCCGAGATTGCACCACTGCACTCCAGCCTGGGTGACAGAGCGAGACTCCATCTCAAAAAAAAAAAAAAAGAAAAGAAATGGTTTCTGTTCTGGTGACTTTTCAGTCTAATTGGGAAAAAATTACATTTAGTAATGGTCTTTGAGCGGTTGCACTCTAAGCACTTTACATATTTTAAATTCTCAAAACAAATGTTATATTGTTAGTACTAATAATTATTATTATTATTAGTAGTAGTGGCAGCAATATCCTAATTTAAGTGATAAGGAAACTAAGACAGGATTGAAACTCAGGTCAGAGACATCTTCTTCCTACCACTCGGTAACAAGCCTCCAGCAGAAATCACTAAGAGTCTGAGAAGACAACATCAAATGCTAAAATACATGCTGCAGGCAGTGAGGACAAAGAGTCAGGGCAGCGCTAAGGGCTCGGGGAAGGGGCACTGAGCCAGGCACCAAGAACCAGGGGACTTGGATTTTGGTCCCAATTGTGCCGCTTGCTGACCTCGCACTAGCCTCAGTTTCCTCAGCTGTAAAATAGAACAATAGCTGTCCTGCCTGCTTCATAGGGTGATGATCAAAGGGGATAATGGTGGTAAAAGTGACTCGAAAGTGTCGAGCCAACAGAGGACATCACGTGGCGTGTTCTGACCTGCTGTTTATGCTGGGCCCATGCCTTGACAGGCGTGCTGGCCTGATGCTTGGAGTCAGTGTGGGCAGTGCATATGGCACACACGCGCCTGGTCTCCAGAGCCGGTCCCCCTAGGAAACATCCGGCGGTGGTTGAGGAACTGTGAGCAGCTGCTACGGAGGGCACACAGACTCTTCCATCAAACAAAGTGAGCCAATGTGAAAGTTAAGAAAATGTGAGAGTCAGAGGTTCTTTCCTTTGTGCTTTCAAAAGGCATCTTTTCGCAGTCTGCACAGATTCAAGGGAGAATTTTGCAGAAGGAAGGAACAAACCACTGACTACCGGAGACACCAGCCCCGCCTGTTGGAGCTTAGCAGGCTTAATGGACTTTGCCTTCAGTGACGGATGTGTCTCCATGCGTGTGACCTTGGAAGAGCGTGGGATTTGGGGTCAAGATGTCCTCTAGGTCTTTTACTACCTGTCTGACCTTCAGCCAGTTATTTAAGTTCTTTAACTCTTGTTTTTTCACATATAAAATGAGGATGGCAGAAACATTTATCTCATTTGGTCATCTTGAAGACATAATGAGATAATGTTTTTATCCTTTAGAAAGCACTTCCTAAGTGCTAGTAATTTTTACTATTACCACTTTGCCTCAACCTCTGCTTATAGAAGTAGAAAATTATCTACTCCATTCTACTCTTGTGGCCAGTAAGTGATAAATAAGATGATAGCAGTGAAGTGCTTTGAGCATCTCAAAAGAAAAATGTATGAAGAAGGCTTATGGAGCCCAACAGTAACTCAGCTTCAAGTAAAGAAAGTTCCTGTGGGGAAGATGGAGGAAGTGAAAATAGCAGGATCTAGGAAGTGATATTACCAGGGACAATAAGCATCTCTCTCTTGCTGTTTCCATATAATGAGGATAAAAGGGAGTCAGAGGATGGCCTTGTTCATGGAACGGGTGATAAGGACATCAGAGGGGTACCTGGCAGCAGTGCTTGTGAGTCCCAAGGGAACTTGAAGAATCTGGTAGGCAGGAGATAATTTCATTTTGTCAAGTCCAATGACCCAAAGATGGGTTGTGCACTCAACTCCTAAGCATTTCTTACAGCAAAGTAATAAGATGAACCAGAATTCAATAGAAATGGATAATTAGGAGGGGAAAAATACCCCTCACATTTTAGGTTTCTGTCAGTGTAAAAACATTGCTTAACAGTCACTGATGAGGTCATTACAAATCCTTCACCAGACATTTAATTAGTTGTGCTTCTTATCTACATGCATTAATCTTTCCTCTTTCTTTTGGGTAACTTTTTTTTTGAGATGGAGTCTCACTCTGTCGCCCAGGCTGGAGCACAGTGGTGCGATCTCGGCTCACTGCAAGCTCCGCCTCCTGGGTATAAGGGATTCTTCTGCCTCAGCCTCCCAAGTAGCTAGGACTACAGGCGTGCACCACACCCTGCTAATTTTTGTATTTTTAGTAGAGACAGGGTTTCCCCATGTTGGCCAGGCTGGTCTCGAACCCCTGATTTCAAGTGATCCTCCCGCCTTGGCCTCCCAAAGTGCTGGGATTATATGCGTGAGCCACCGCACCTGGCCTCTTTTGGGTAACTTTTAATTGTAGTGTGTAAATTTTTCCTGCACTTTTTCCCCATAATACACATGACAACTGATTGAACAGTATAAAAAGTTATCTACGTAGACTAGGAAAAGTAGATCTCCCTCCCGCTACCCTGACCCTAAGTTCTCCTCCCCGCATTCACGTTTAACTCTTTAAAGATGCAATGTTTAGCTAGTGCTTACTTATGTCTAAGGAAACAAAATCACGTTTCTACTTTTAAAAATCTGAAGTCAGTTCAATTTATTTTGCTGCTTCTCAGTCATTTTAATTCACTCCAACTAGCACTCAGTGATTCCTTGGGGCCTGATGCGAGGTGGGCTTTCAAGGAAAAGGTCTACAGTTCAGATTGCCAGCACAGGAGGTTGACTCTTCATACTCACTCCCCACCACAGCTAGCCTGTTCTGTTCTTCCCTAATTCTTGTTCAGGAAGAAACGTCTTTAAGGAGTTCCTTTCAACAATGGGATTGCAGGATTCAAGACAAGTTGTATAAACATTCTCTAGTTGGATGCAGCCCTTTCCATCTAAGAGAATCAAAATAATTTACCATAGTCTACTATTCTGCATTTTAAATCACATATAGTCTTTTTTTTTTTTTTTTTTTTTTTTTTTTTGAGATGGAGTCTTGCTCTGTCGCCCAGGCTGGAGTGCAGTGGCGCGATCTCGGCTCACTGCAAGCTCTGCCTTCTGGGTTCACGCCATTCTCCTGCCTCAGCCTCCCAAGTAGCTGGGACTACAGGCGCCCACCACCACACCCGGCTAATTTTTTGTATTTTTAGTAGAGACAGGGTTTCACTGTGTTAGCCAGGATGGTCTCAATCTCCTGACCTCATGATCTGCCCGCCTCAGCCTCCCAAAGTGCTGGGATTACAGGCGTGAGCCACCACGCCTGGCCCACATATAGTCTTCAATTAGAGTAAGGGTGGCCCCTCCCTGAGAGGCGCAAAATTGCATTTCCTAAAAGTCTGGTAGTGAGCTGGCTGACAAGGTAGGATGACAGACCACAAGGTCCTTGAAGGGTTGTGTCTTAGTTTTCAGTCACAGTACTTGGTACAATGCCAGACACATTGTAGATCCTATTAAATATCCATTGAATAAAATGAACAACACTTCGGGTGCATCAAGTGTATCCAGATTTAATTGAAATTTTTGCCATGAGACTCAAACTTGGTTTCCAAGATGTTGACTCCTGAGTCTTACTATATTCTCTGGAGTTCTGGAATCTGTTTGGTATTTGGAGAGAACTTTCCTCTCTCCTTTTATCTCCTATCAATATGCATTTAGCACTTGAAGAGGTTAAACTGTCAATTTTGCATGTTATGTGTCTTGCAACTTAATTTTGCATGTTATATATCTTGCAACCAGATTTAAGGACCTTTGGTGCCTAGAAGAATAGATGCCTCACACACAGCAAGGCCACAGCAAAAATAATTAATTTATTACAACAAGAAAGGGCAAATAATAATTCCTATATTTTCTTTAGTTAGAGATTGTCTAACTAATTTTTCTTTCCTTTAATTTGAGCTATATTGGATCAGTTTGCATTTTTCTGTATCTTTTGAAGTGTTTTCACATGTTTTCTTAAAATAGAAGATCCAGTCTTTTCCAATATCTATCCCTGCTTCCACCACATTACCCCTTATATAGGTGCACACAAAGGGGCCCTCATTTGAATCATTGCTAATGGATTGATTATTGTGGATTGTGATCCAATTCTCCACAAACCTGATCTTTAAAAACATTCCAGTTATCTCATGTTGCCAATAAGTTTCTAACTAGCTTGACTTGCTACTGACTGGACACCTTTCAGTTCCACAGAGAAGAATCACCAACTCATACTGGGTACCTGGGTACCTGGGTATCTGAAACACCCATTAAACCTGTTGGATGGATGGATGGATGCATGGACAAATGAATGGGTGGATGGGTTATATACTTGGCCATTCTCACCAAGACAACATACATAGACAGTCTGTCTTTAATACATTTTTCCAAGAATTTTTATAAGGCCAGAGTTGGAAAGAGCCCCCAGATTTATCTATAACAATCCGGGTATGACCCAGGAATCTTCTTTACAACCTCCCTAGTTAACCTAGTCTGAAGTCCATGAGCTGAAATGTAGTTTCTGTTGATCTGCCTGGCTTCTTTTTCTCTTAGACTCCTTGCCTTTCTTTCTGTACATTTTTTGAATCTTTTGACGGGGCAAAGGGAACATGGCTCCTACTGTGGGAAGGGTTTAGTTGAAATAAAAATTATTCATATTGAGAAAAACCAGCAAATACTAATTAGGAGAGTCACAGAATCTTCCCCTAAGATTTAAATACAAACACACACACACACACAAACACACACACAGACACACACACACACACACACACACACAGACAATAAGTGGTTCCTGGGCAGAAAGCTAGGAGGATTGGATTAGCCCTCCAGTCTAGTCCCCAACCTTCCCAAGCCCCCTGTAGATGGACAACAGGGGTGCTCCCCTTCTTCCCAGCCTGAAGCCCTACTCACTGTAGATGGTCTGATGGGGTGCGCCATCCACATGGCCATTCTTGTGGATCTGCAGGTGGTAGCTGTTCCTGGCTGTGGCTGTGTACAGGTGGATCAGGCCACCCCAGCTGGAGCCGAGCAGTGGGGAGGCATTGGGATAGGCTCTGAGGACGCTCATGCTGCAGACGCTGCACAAGGCACAGACCCAGAGCCTGAGGCGGGCCCCCAACATCGTGCCCTGCTCTGAGTGGCTGGTGCTGAGATTGAAACCTGACACTCCTGTCCGGACTCTCCTGGCCCAGGCCTCACTGGCCTTTTCCTTCTCCCTTGCAAGTAGCTGGTGTGAGGATCCTAGACTGGATTCCCTCCTTTTTGCCATCAGACTTTTAAAGGGTAGCAGTGTGACATCAAACAGGAAAAACTCCACTGTCCACATCCTCTGTGTTGTAATCAGCCCATTGAAAGAAAGTGCAAAGACCCCGGAGGCGCACGGAAGGCACGTCGGTTCCAGACACACACACCCCTCAATTTCAAGCCAACGCTCCAAAAAATGAATGACGTGTGGGCAAAAGTTATCTGCCACTCTGGGCTGTCTGTTGACCTGTCCCACTTCCATCAGGAAATGTGAAGGCAGCCAGCGGTTCCCAAAAAAAATCCAGCTTCAGTCAAGCAGTCAACCGACTCCTAGGCAATTAATCTCCCGTCGAGTTTACTTATTTTGGTTTTCTTTAAATTCCAATCAGCAAGTATGTATCCAGTGCTTAATCTGTGAGCAGGATTTGGTGGGTAGCTTGCAGGATATAGAGATACATGACACCATCAGGCAGATGGCATCCTCTGAGAACCCCCACTTCATGAAAGATGGGAGCTGGGAGCAGGGGCACAAAAACCAAAGTTGCCATTTTGAGAAGATTTTGAAATGGAAGAAAAAGAAGCAAGGCCTTGAGGTCACTGCACATGCCAAGGTTCAGTTTCTCAGCTTCCTTAGTCTGGACTTCACCGAATATGCCACGGTTCAATTTCTCAATTTCCCTAGTTTGGACTATCGAGGGCAACTAAACTAGTAGTCTCTCCAGTAGTAAGGAGACTCATTCAGAGACCTCATGGGGATTGAAAAGGCTGCTGGCTGAGCAATGGGGATCTGAGCCTCAGGACACGGTGTCCCCATATTTAGTGTCTGTACCTGAGTGCTCAGCTTGGTGTTGGCTGCCTGCCTGCAGATGCTGTTCACAGTGAGCCCTCTGGGAAGCTACACCTGATGTCGGGGGGGAATAGTCCTGGCACATACAGTCTAAATGGGAGCAAGCTACTGGAACACACACCCAAAAAAACACACAAGGAGACTGCTACTCTTCCATTTCCCATGTACTGAGTATATGCCACGTACAGGCATCAAGCTAGACTCATGTACAGGTTGATATAGAAGACAGCAAGATGTGATTCCTATCTTGAGGAGCTCAAATCTAATGCAGGAGGCAGATAAAAATAAGTAACCATAATACAAAATGAGTGCAAGCATACAGGTATAGACAGAAAGAGATGGCATTTGTTACCCTACATTTGTACAGCTTTTTTTATAGTTTACAAAGCATTTTCACATCTATTAGCTTACTTGAACCTCACTGCCACTCTGTGAGATAGGCACTCCATGCATTATCAATATTTTAAAACTTTACATGAAGAAATGGAGATCTTAGTGTTTCCATGTCCAAAGGCACAAAGCAAATAAATGGTAGAGCCGGGACAAGGTCTTCCCCTTCCCTAGGCTGCTTCTCCAAAGAATCACAGCCAACACTCATGGAGAGCTTACTGTTCCACTTACCGCTGTAAGTGCTTTACTTGTAGTAACCCTTTTCATCTTCAGAATAACTCTTTGAGGAGATGCTGTTATTTTCTTTATATAGATCAGGAAACTGATGCACATAGTTTAAGTAACTTGCCTAGAGATAGAAAGGTCACATGTGGAAGAGGTTGGATTTGAATCCAGGTCTGGCCCCAAGACCTCCTAAGCACTTTTCAAGATGTCCAAACCCACACAACATGTTAGAGCTAAAGCCATCAGAGCCAGGAGCTTGGTAAGAAAGAGCAGGTGGCAAAGCAGTCCTCTGTTATTCTCTAAAAACCCAGGCTTTTACCCAGGATGAATCTCTAGGACACACGATGCTTGTCTCCCCAGGGTCGAATGGAAGAAGTACGACATGAAATGTTTATATGTAAAACAGTCTTCTTTACTAATAGCCACAGAATGGATTATAAATATAATGCCACGTCTTAGCTAATTGAAGAAACAGCTAGCTTTCAGAATTGAGATGTGAGTCACTTAGGAACATTTGCCCTGCATTTCTTCTTCTGGTTGTGAAAGGTAAAGAGATGGGAAGTAATTATAAGGCAATCAGCAGCAATTGAGAACCTTCTCCGTGTAAGAGATGAAAGGGAGGGTGTAGGACCACAAAGCAGGACTAAGTCCTCTAGGGGCTTGCAGTGTAACTGAGCGGGGAACATCTGTGTTCAACACAAGGCACTCTGTGGGAGGAGCTTCATTACTAGGAACTAATTAGTGAAGATGTGGTACTATATTTATAAGCCATTCTCCGGCCATTGCTAAAGAAGCCTGCTTTATACGTAAACATTTAATGTCATACATCTTCCAAACAACCCTGGGGAGACAAGCGCTGTGTACCCTAGAGATTCACCCTGGGTAAAGGCCTGGGTTTCCGAGAGAATAACAGAGGAGTGCTTTGCTACCTGCACTTTCTTACCAAGCTCCTTCACAAAAAAGAAAGGTTGGCCAGGCATGGTGGCTCACGCCTGTAATCCCAGCACTTTGGGAAGCCGAGGTGGGCAGATCACTTGAGGTCAGGGGTTCGAGACCAGCCTGGCCAACATGATGAAACCCTGTCGAAACCCTGTTTAGTAGAAACCCTGTCTCTACTAAAAATACAAAAAATTAGCTGGGCATATTGGTGCACGCCTGTAATCTCAGCTACCTGGGAGGCTGAGGCAGGAGAATCACTTGAACTGGGAGGTGGAGATTGCAGTGAGTGGAGATTGCACCACTGCACTCTAGCCTGGACGACAGGGCGAGGCTCTGTCACACACACACACAAAAAGGTCATGGTGGGTGGACGCTGTGGTCAAGGAGGGCTTTGAGGGAAGGAGAGAACTGAGGGAGCTTTGTAGGATACACAGGGAAGGGTTTTCCCCAGCACCTGCCAAGAATGATGGAGAGGGAGCGCAGGTGTCTTGGGATAAGTCCACAGCCATTGGGTCATTCCCTTAGCTCCTGGAGGGACTGGCGAAGGGGCTCCTCCTTGGCCACTTCAGCTTGTCTTATTAGGAAAGAGAGCCCTGTGCCAGCTTACCCAGGTCCAAAGTCTCCCCTCCAAGAAGAAGCCCTGTGTGCTTAGCATCCGGCTCTAATGGCAGAGTCCAGCCCAGAGGAGTAGACTTATTTTTAAGGAGGATGGGAGGAGAAGCAGCATTTCCCACTTAGAGAGAGTATAGGATGGTGCAAGAATCTCAGATTAATTCTCCCCATTTGAGATAGGGAAACATTGAGAGCGGAGATGAGGATTCACCCATTGGAACACGGAGACGGCAGAACGTCCAGCTCCTGGCTAAACTCCCTACCAGTGGCTTCCAAATCTGGCTGCTCACTGGAATTACCTGTGGAGTTTTAAAGCCATAATTGCTCCAGGACTAATCTTAGACATACTGAATCTGCCGGGGCAAAAGCCAGTTATTTGTACTTTATTCAAAGCCACCTGGGAGATTCTAATTCTCCACACCAGACGTGGCTGATACTAAAGTACTTATCAATAAACAGGCTTTGAGTGCCAACTACACATCAAGCACTGGAAATAGTACACAGAGACCAAGGCCCTCTTCAGTGGCAGGCTCAACTTTCCATTCCCTTCTAGGATGTCCAGCCTAACTGCAGGTCAAGATGTAAATGGGCCTTTCTAGGGAATTTAGCACTGAATGCTGAATCAGTACCTTGTGCTGACGAGTACCCTGTCCTTGAGTCCAGTGCATGGTCTCATCTGAGGCTTCAGTGGGTAAGAGAAGGGAGAGGCCAGGAGATGTCGGTTCCTGTCCTTTGCACCTAGAGGGCACTCCTCCGTCACAGTTCAGGTCCAAGGGTCTGGGAACCAGTGTGACCTTAGGAGACCAAAGAGAAACACAGATACCAGCTGTGAGCAGGAAGCCCAGGGAGGAGGCCCTGGGTTTGTGCCGTTTGAATGTCACTGTCCTTGGTTCCCAGGTAGCTACCTGAACACAGCAGATAGGCTGGTCCCGTGGCAGGCAGGGAAACCTGTTGTCTCCAGCCTGGCTTGGAACCCACTTCTCTGGCATCAAGAGAATTTGCCCCGGGAGCTGTGAGGAAGCATCAAGTCTAGTCCCTGCATTTACACTCATAGAATCAAGGCTCTTAGTATAGACAAGGGCCTATAAGAATCTGTATTCCGGCTGGGAGCAGTGGCTCACGCCTGTAATCCCATCACTTTGGGAGGCTGAGGTGGGTGGATCACCTGAGGTCAGGAGTTCGAGATCAGCCTGGGCAACACAGTGAAACCCCATCTGTACTAAAAATATAAAATTAGCTGGGCGTGGTGGCACATGCCTGTAATCTCAGCTACTCGGGACGCTGAGGCAGGAGAATCACTTGAACTTGGGAGGCAGAGGATCCGGTGAGCCGAGATTGCGCCATTGCACTCCAGCCTGGGCAACAAGAGTAAATCTCTGTCTCACCATAAAAAAAAAAAAAAAAAAAAAAAAAAAGAATCTGTATTCCAGCCGGGAATGGTGGTTCCCGCCTGTAATCCCAACACTTTGAGAGGCGGAGGCGGGTGGATTGCTTGAGCCCAGCAGTTTGAGACCAGCCTGGGCAACATGGTGAAACCCTGTCTCTACAAAAATTAGCCGAGCATGGGTGCATGCCTGTAGTCCAAGCTGCTTGGGAGGCTGAGGCAGGAGAATTGCTCGAACCCAGGAGGCAGAGGTTGCAGTGAGCCCAGATCGTGCCACTGCACTCCATCCTGGGTGACAGAATAAGACCCTGTCAAAAAAAAAAAAAAGTATTCCTGCAAGTTCATTACTTTCCTTCATCTCCTGACTTCTTTTTATCAGCATCTTCTCTGAGAAGCTACTGAAGAAGATTCTAACCCAGATCATGTTCACTCAAAGTAAAGACTGGGCAATAATTTTCAAACAATAACATCAACCTCATTTTCCTTAGCTATGATGAAAAAATGTCAGAGGAATCAAGGGAAAAAAAAAAGCTGGGAGATAGGAGAGAAGGTGGTCGCATGGTGGCTTGCAGCTTTCTTTTCTTTTTGAGACCCTGGAGAAACCTGGCAGGCCTCTGCTCCCTGTCCCTTCATGCCTCCTGAGTCTGTCTCCACCATTTCAGTAACGGTGTCCCTGCCCTCTTGTTTTCTCAGGGCATCACACGTCGTCCAGACCTCCAGTGTTCAGGGAGATGGATATCTAAGCCATCTAGAACAAAATTTTTTTTTTTGGCTTCTTGAAGTTCTTTGGAGAGGTGCCATTCCTGTGCCTCATCTGAAAATACTACCCCAGTGTCATCTTGACAGCGAAAATGTGCTTCCCTATAGCCAATCTGATTCTCTCTTGCTTTAATGCATCCACGCAATCAACACATAACTTTTTACGGAAAGCCTGTTATATGGCTACTACCTTGTAGAAAATCTTCAGAGAAGCCTGAGAATGAAAAGGTACAGTCCTGATCTTCAGGGAATTTGCAGTTTACTAGGCAGAATATTCTCTGCCTTTGTCTAGCACTTCACAGCCCATAAAGTACACTCACATGTATTGTCTCTTCTGATGCTCTAAACAGTCCTATGGGCTGGTCTGGGGGCTGTCGGGGACGACTTTCCCAAGAGCATCCTGGCTCCTGATACACACATTCCGTATCGTAGGAATTTAAAGAAAAGAGAGAAAAAAACCATTATTTTTAAAAATCTGTTTTTATTACAAAGTGGATCAATGCAGAAATGTATGAAGTAGAAAGGGAACTTCCAGTATAGTTTGTACCCTCTAGAGGTAAAATGTTATAAAGACAAATTATAGGTTTAGGGCATATATATAAAATATGCATTATATTTAATATAATAAAATACATTAATATATTGCTAATAATACATGTTAATAAAATATATAACATATGAATAAATATTTAATAAAATATGTATATATGTATTTCTAAATATGTATATATTTAACATTATATATTAATACTAAAGTGCATATTATATATATTTATGTATCTATTTAAATATGCACTTTTATTTTAAAATTTAAAAAAAATTTTGCATCTATCAGCCAGAAAAATCCGCACTTTTAAAAGACAAAATTGAGGGCACAGTGTATATAATATATACCCACTTTGTCCGTTGAAGTCTATTTTGACCACCTTTCCAGGTCAGTATGCATATCTTTACCTCATTCTTTTAAATTATTCCATTCCGTTGTATTTGAGAGGGGTCAGCTCTTCTGAAAGCTTCATTTCCTTCCAAGCTCTGCCCCAGAGGCATTTGTGGTGGTTCCCAAGGCCACAGGACTTTATATTTACATGTATGTATATGTACACATACACACCCATTATATACATGTGCATACATACATACATACAGATACATACACACATATACATATAATAATGGCCCCGCATGGGATGGCACTGGTGGCTGGGGTTACCGCAGTTCTCCACCACATCAAGAACTTACCCCCTTTTAGTCTAGAACCAATACCTCCCATAGAATCAGTCTCCAGTTCCCTTCTTTCCCTCCAAATGACATGTTCCAATTTCTCCTCCCCAAGACAAAATTTCCAGCTTATTTTTGTCATGGCAGCCTTTCCAAAATGAAGGCCCACGGGAGGGCTTGTCTTCAGGGCAGCCCTTCTCCAGTGGGCAAGGGAGCCTGGAATTCCAGCAGCGGGGCGACATCAAGGCTTGGAAAGGGGTTTGAATCCACAGAAAATGTGGAGGTGCTTCTCCATGGTACAGCTGTGATAGTTTTCACTTCTGCCACTATGGCCAATAAATCTCCACACTTGCAGTGATCTCATAAAGACCACACTTGTTAATTTATAAATCTGGCCACTGATAGCTGGTAATGACTGCTGATGACAAAGTGACAAGGATGGGCATAGAAGTGCTATTTACTGAAGCCTTTGGAAAATAAGCTTCAATTTTCAAACGTGTAATATAAAATTTTGCAACCTATTTTGAACTTAATACAGAGCATAAAGTTTTTATAAGAATAGGAAATGTTTGAGGGTATTTAAATATGCGTAGCTGAGTATTTATTTATTTAGAAGTTTAAAGTTGTTCAAGAGTATAAAACAGCCATGCTGAGTATCAGAATTCTGAAGAACATTAGAAGAGAGAGGGTAACTGGAAAGAAACTGATGCAAAAACGATGCAAAAAGAATGGCTGCATAAAAAAGGATGAATTCGCGTCCGTTGCAGCATCATGGATGCAGCTGGAGGCCATTATCCTGAGCAAACTAATGCAGAAACGGAAAACCAAAGACCACATATTCTCACTGGTAAGTGGGAGCTAAACACTGGGCATGCATGGACATAAAGATGGGAACAATAGACACTGGGGACTACTAGCAGGGGAGGGTAGGAGCGAGGAAAGGCCTGAAAAACTACCTATTGAGTACTATGCTCACTACCTGGGTGATGGGTTTAATCATTCCCCAGACCTCAGCATCACATAATATGACCTTGTAACAAACCTGCATGTGAACCCCCGATTCTAAAATAAAAGTTGAAAAAAAAGTTGGGGGGAATGGCTGGAAACCAGCAGAAACAGAAAAACCAAAGGGCTAATCAACAGCAGGTGCAGATGAGAGAAGCCAGCCAGGAGCTAATTACGTTAGCCAATGACATAATTACAGGCAGGAGCATCACTGTCAAGTGCTGTGCACAGTGAGTGTGGCCCTGTAAGATGTTAGGGACTGAAGCTGAATACCGCCGATACACTATAGGCTGTCATTCATGGGTAGTAGTTGTCACTTGGTCCACTGCCTGAGACAGCTGCACAACAGCAGAACTGAGCACAGGGAGGGTACACAAAGTCAAGGACTGGGGCACAGGGATGTGTGGAGCAGTGGCACGCTTCTGTACAATGCTGTGGGTACATGGCACTGTGCATTTGCCAAACCCATAGAACTGTACGACACAAAGAGTAGAGCCTAGTGCAAACGGTGGACTTTAGTTAATAATAATGCTTCAATAGCATTTCATCAGTGATAACAAATGCACCACACTGATGCAAGATGTTAATAGGGGAAACTGTGTGCAGAGGGGGGAGAAGGAATATATGGGACCTCACACTTTCTGCTTAACTTTTCTGTAAACCAGTAACTCCTCTGAAAAATAAAGTCTATCAAAAAAATGAGAGCAAAATTCAGCAAAATGGTGTTGCTCAATAGGTGTTCAACATTTCATCACTGCCTGGAATTATTCATTCCAGGATCAGATCAGTGAGATGGGCTAAAACAGCATATATTTCACTGTGCACAGCCACTTACCTTTCAGTCCTTTAAAACAAGACAAAAGAAAATTTCTCACCCATCCGTGTCATGTGAGTTAGCTTCCCCACATGATCTACCTGCCTCGGCCTCCCAAAGTGCTAGGATTACAGGTGTGTGCCACCACACTCTTTTAATTAATTAATTTTATTTAATTAAAGCTAATGGAAAAATTAAAAATAATTCATTAAAAGCAATGGCAAAAAGTTTTTTTTGTTTTTTTTTTTTTTAGATCTGTATATGCAGCCTTAGGCAAGTGACTCCCCTCTTGCACTTGCCTTGCTCTCCCAGCTTTGAAATGGGGAGGTGGGACATGTGGATGAATCATCTGTAAAGCTCCTCTCAGCTGCTGCAGTCTGGAGGTAGGATGCTCTCTCGTTGTCCAGCTTCCCCAAACTGTTTGCTTTATCACCTGCTGCACTTGATCATTTACACGGGAGTTACCCACCTTGTCCAAGACGACTGGAAGTGTTTACATTCTCTGCTGGGAGATTTGTTTCTCTCTCTCTGCTTTGCTTAAAATGTCCACACTGGATTAGGGATAAACTTAAGGAAGGCATATTCCTTTAATCTAATATATATTATTAGATTATATATTTTTATAATGTAACGTTACAGGTACCTATAATAGCGCAACAGATTTCCTCAATAGCAAATCTAAATATATAAGTAGAACCTTCACCCTGCTTCCCAAAAGGAAATACACATGGCTTCTGTAATATTATGAAATCCATGGTCTTGCTCTCTCAACTTTGGTGCCCATAACCAGAAGCTCATTTTGCCGGGACAAAAAGAGGTTAAAGCACCTCAGGTGCCCTCGGTTGGGGAATCCTAGGGGAATCCTAGAAAACTGAAGGTTATAGCAGAACTTGAGAGCAAAGGCTGTTGAAGTCCAGGCCATTGATCAATAGCTGCAGCCTCAACTCCCTTTTCCTTCCCTCTCAACCCCTCACCCCCTCACCCCCTCCTCTTTTCCGCCAACACACTCTTTTTCCTGGAAACCCTCTCCTGGCCTCCACCGCTACAGCTTGCGGGAGATAAGACATGTGTCCCACGGGTGGGGGAGGCCAAGCCTGTGTGAGTGATTTTACAAAAGGTTCACTTTGGGTGATAAGAACAGGGTTATGACTGTTCTACTTAGAGCTAAGCCAGGGAAGAGGGGGACAGTTTTGAAGGAAGGTTTCTCAGTGGAAGATTTGTTCATTTGTTTCCTCCCTCCTGAAACCCTACAAATATTCTTACTTCCAGGAGTCTCCTTAACTCTCCTTTCTTTGTCTCCATCACTCTTTACCCTCCGAGAAAAATGTATTTTCACTTTATATTAGAATGGTGCTTTTTAGCTTTTCAAAACATTTTTATAATGGTTGTCTCATAGAAATAGTCCACTTGGACAGGCACTTCCCCCAAGCTGTTCTTCCTACAAGTCACTGTGAAGCCAAGGCTCCTTTTGGCTGGCCAGACTAGGGCATTTATGGTGCTTCCTGGAGGAACCAAGAGCCCCAGCCTCGCTGTCCCCACCCAGGGCACCCCCCACCCCCATATCTCCTCTTTGGGCCTTTTCGAATCAGAACCCCACCAGTTTTCTGAACTTAGGAGACTTGTATCCCCTCCCTCTGTTTCTTCTCCTTCCTTTCCTACCAGTGCCCCCAAACCGGAGTGACCCAGGAGTCTCTTCTCCCCACCCTCCTCTTTGCATGAGCCATGAAAACGGAATCTGAGAGTTGGACATTGGGAACCCTGGGGATCATCATCCTAGCCTGTTTTCATGAGGTCGGTGCAAAAGTAATTGCGGTTTTTGCCATTACTTTTAATTAATTATTTTTAATTTTCCCATTACTTTTAATTAAATAAAATTAATTAATTAAAAGGGTGTGGTGCCTCACACCTGTAATCCCACCACTTTGGGAGGCCGAGGCGGGTAGATCACTTGAGATCAGATGTTTGAGACCAGCCTAGCCAACATGGCGAAACCCTGTCTCTACCAAAAATACAAAAATTAGCCAGGCGTGGTGGCGTGTGCCTGTAGCCCCAGTGACTCAGAAGGCTGAGGCATGAGAATTGCTTGAACCTGGGAGGAGGAGGTTGCAGTGAGCTGACATCAGGCCACTGCACTCCAGCCTGGGCGACAGAGCAACACTCTGTCTCAAAAAAAAAAAAAAAAAAAGAATGGCAAAAACTGCAACTTTTGTAGTGATCTAATACAAGAAGAAAACTGAGGTCTCCAGAGTGATTTGCCCAAGGTTACACGGCCAAGTTGAGGGCAGAGCTTAGAATTAGAATGAGGTTTCTGACCCTGAGCACAGAGGCCCTTCCAACACCCCTCACTACAGTAATTCATTTGAACGCACTCACTGGAAGGGAATCAGCCACCTGGGCTCTGAGCCTGCCTCAGGACTAGCAGGTGACTTTTCATCTGCCCCATACAGACATCTCACCCCTCATCTGTGCCACCTGGAATATGCGTGCCGTGAAGATCATGGAAGCCGCACTTTGGCATTGGAGGAGCCCTTTGCACACAGACCCCTCCTGCCCTCCTTAGTCCTAGCACTGCCCAGGGAGCAGTGAAGCTTGACTTCCCATAACTTCATGGCCCTGGTCTTAGGGGTATGAACTCCTTTTAGTGCCTACAAGGAAGGTTTTGGAATCATTTCTTGCACAATTGTTTTGTCTCCAGCCCTGGTCTTTCCCATGCTAACTCACATCATGGAGTGGCGAGAGCTGAGCCAGGAGTCTTGGAAGCCGCCTTCACCCTCCCCTCTGTAGGTCTCGTTTCTGGCCTTTGTTGAATACAGGGATTCAACTAGCAGAGGTGTTCCTTCAGGCAGATCCAGCTCTGAAACCTGTGTGCCTCAGCCTCCCGTCACAGCTGCACTAACCATTGCCTCAGCATTATCATCTCTAGACCCAGAAATCGAGCTTCTAGAGTTAAAAAATATACATATGGCCTTCTTTACAGATGTCTAAGAATTTGTGTCTTGGTTGAGGCATTCCAACAGTCTCTAGACACCTCCACTATCAAACTAATCTCACTTTTTCTGGGGGTAGGAGGGAATTACTATTATTTTTAATTCTAAGGTAGAGCTGCCTGAACTGTGTGTTCTGGAAGCCACCACGGGGGTGAGAGATGCATACAGGCAGTGACTCTCTGAGCCTGCAGTTGCTGGAATCTGGGCTGATGGATTGCCTCTGGAGTCAGGAGTGGCCTCTGTGCCGTAAAAATATTCTCTTTTTTTTTGAGACGGAGTCTCGCTCTGTCGCCCAGGCTGGAGTGCAGTGGCGCGATCTCGGCTCACTGCAAGCTCCGCCTCCTGGGTTCAGGCCATTCTCCTGCCTCAGCCTCCCAAGTAGCTGGGACCACAGGCGCCCACCACCACGCCCAGCTAATTTTTTGTATTTTTAGTAGAAACGGGGTTTCACCGTGTTAGCCAGGATGGTCTTGATCTCCTGACCTCGTGAGCCACCCGCCTTGGCCTCCCAAAGTACTGGGATTACAGGCGTGAGCCACCGCGCCTGGCCAAAACATTCTCATTTTCTGTGTGGGCCATGATGTGAAAAGATTGAAAAGCTGTTGAACCAAGGTCCACAAACTAGCTACGGGTATAATAACAACCACAATGACAAAGTGCTCTTGCAGATCCACTCTGGGCTATGTATAACCCCATGACACAGGCTGGGGCAGTATCATAACGTGACATGTTTAAGTGACATGCCCAAGATGACCTGTAATTGAAGCCGGGACTAGACCCTGTGCCGTAAGTCGCGTGTAATGACATCCCTTACTTTGCAAATAACTTTCCTAACTGTACACTTTTTACAGAGCATTCTCACAGGCATTCTCTTATTCTATCTTCCCTAAACCCCGTGAGATATGAAGAATCCTCATCTTTTATTTGAAGAAACTGAGGAACAATCTGTGACTTGCCTAAGAGCACACACGTAGTATGTGGCAGAACTGAGAGTCAAATCCAGGTTTTCTTACTCTGAATTGGGATCTTTGTCAATGACCCCACAGCCCTCTTCTGTGAATGTCCATGTTTTCACGAACGTATCTTCAGGACTGAAGCCACCAGGATGGGCACATGGCGGGCCAAGGGCAGGGAATGGGGGAGGGAGGGGAACTCGGTACATGGGGAACAAGTTCTATCAAGTTCCATTTGGGGTGAGATTTGGTATTTCTTTTCCAGGTGGGAGACGAAGGAGCAATGGTTAGAGCCTTTGGTTCCTCTGCGTGCAGGGCTCAGCCAGGCTGCTGTCTACTCCTGTGAGCCCACGCAATTCCTTGATCCCAAACCAGAGGGAAGGCAGTCATGCTTCCAAGGCTGGGATTCTGCCCAAGGAAGGAACAATGGAAACTTGGGACTGCAGAGGAGCCGTGTGTGTGTGTGTGTGTGTGTGTGTGTGTCCACACAGGCTGTCCAATGTGATTGGTGCTCAAAGGCTGCCCTAGAGGACCCAGCCCACCCTCTCAGGATGCCTGGGGCTTGTCACGCAGCCCACGTCAGGGAGCAGACATCCTGGTTCCCACTCACCTCGTTGGAGCCGGTGACCCAGGCCAGCCCACCACGTTTGGGACTCTGCACATCCGGACTGGTGTTATCTCGGGATCCTGGGACTCCTTGGCTCCCCTGCCCTGCCTCCTCCCTTCCCGGTGGACACGTAGCCACCACACACTTCTCGGAGGGCTATTTCTAGCCAAGGGGCCGGTCTTTCAGCCCCAGCCTGTCAGCTCCGGCCGTCTGTGTGCTGCAGCTGGGACGGGTGGCCTGACACATTGTGGGTTCAGCAGAATGCAGGATGTGGGGGCTTCCGGAGGCAGCATCCCCTCAGCCTGCTGGAGGTCAGGGTTGCTGAGATGTGGGGGTGGGGGACAGACAGGATGCTCCTGCCGCGTGGTCAGGAGGAGCTGGGTGTCTATGGGAGAGGCTAGACCTCAGCCTCCTCACACCTCTAGCAGCCCTGTCCCTGGCAAGAATCATTTATTTGTCTTTAGTAGAGCAGATGGTGAATAGCCCTGTGGTTGAATGCAGGCCCTGGGTTAGACAGTCTGGCTCAGAAGCCAAACCATGCCCTGTGCGAGGCGTACCATCTTTGTCAACTCACCTTGTTTCTCTGAGCGTCAGTTTCCTGATCTGTGGCAAAGGGAATAATAGTACCTGCCTCATTATATTGTTGACAGGATTCAATAATATGACACTTACAATGCTTCATGTCACATGAAGTGCTCATGGAAACCTGCTGGGTAAGTGGTAAATGTTTATTGTTGTTTCGTTGCTGTTGCTGTTGTTATTGTTCCTTTTCCAAACCCCAACATCCTATCACAACTTCAGGTCATTCCAACAAGCCTCTCACCGCCCAGCAGGATTCCTCACAGGTGGCCATCAGAATTACTGCTATTTCAGAGTGATTTCAGATGCCTGGCACATTTTAGGTGCTCCTTAAGTTTTCACCAAATGAAAGAATAAATTCTTCCCTTAGTTTGATATGCTGGAAAGGATACTGACCTTGCAATTAAAACAAAAACCAAAAACAAAGCCTGGGTTAGTCCTCAGCCATGCCACTGGGCCAGTGTTGTGATGTGGCAGAGGAAGCTCACTCAGTGTCCCTAAGTCCCCCACCTAAGGCCCTGGCTCCCACCTAGCCTCTTTCCTGGTCGGGAGGACAAATGTGCACAGGGTTGGCACTGCTCTGTAAACCATACAGGGTTGTGCAGCTCAAGGCAGATTATTCTTTATCTTCCGCTATTTCACATTTCAGATTCCCCACTCCAGAAAGGTAGATCTGCTTTTTTTTTTTTCTTTTGTTTTTTGAGGTGGAGTCTCGCTCTGTCACCAGGCTGGAGTGCAGTGGCGCGATCTCGGCTCACTGCAACCTCTGCCTCCCGGGTTCAAGCAATTCTCCTGCCTCAGCCTCCTGAGTAGCTGGGACTACAGGCATGTGCCACCACGCCCAGCTAATTTTTGTATTTTTGTAGTACAGACGGGGTTTCACCATGTTGGCCAGGATGGTCTTCATCTCCTGACCTCGTGATCCCCCTGCCTCAGCCTCCCAAAGTGCTGGGATTACAGGCGTGAGCCACCATGCCTGGCCGATAAATCTGTTTTATTTAACTTCCTTTCATGTTGCCATGTTCTCCACCAGTGCTGAGGTTTGCCTTAATGGTGCCACAGTCTCTTCCGTCTTTTTTATTCTCTCCCTCAAAACATGGGACTCCCTTCCTTCCAAGTTGAAGGAACTGAGCCAACTCACCCCATTAAGGAAGGCTTCCCTCACCAGCTTCACCCAAATCCAAGAACTCCATCCAACTCATTACCCAATGCTCCCTGTACAGAGGCACTGAGAATGATGTACTCTTTTCCTCTGAGTGTATTTTCATATTTTTGAGGAATTCATTCACTTATTTGCCATAACTTTATGAGAATCATCCAGGTACCTTCCACCCTCCCTTGGTGTCTTTCTAAGCAAAGTCACCTGATCTGGATTGAACCTCACCACAGCTCTCTGAGGGAAGTAAGCCTAGTCTTATTGCCTTCATTTTCTAGGTGAGGTCATGGACACCTAGAAAGGGTTATTGACTGACCCAAGGTCTCATAGCCAACGCATTGTGCCCAGGTCTCCAGTTTCCTGTGCATTATGGCTGGGGGATCCTGAAGGTGACATCGGGGGTGTAACAGGGTTCTTCTGATGTGTCACCTGATGTGGGAGCTCGAAATTCATGTGTGATAGATTTGAAGGTTCTAATCCTTTTACTGGCTGTCATCTTGGACAAGCTACATGATGTCTCTGAGCTTAGTTAACTTGTCTATAAAATGGAGATATGACATCTACCTCATATGCAACGTATCTGGCCCCCATAGGTACCCAGCATTTCCTCCCTTTCCTTCTATTTCCTCAAAGAACCCAACCATCCCTAAAAAGTGCATATTCGTATTTCCATTCCCCCACCCCACCATAAAGGTCTTTCAAGGTAAGGTGAACAGAAGATTTATCCAATTATTCAATGAGTCTACACTTGGTGCCTAGTATATACAAGATGCTGTGCTAGATTCAGGGATACATGGGTGAAAAAAAGACACAGTCCTTGCCTTCAGGGAGCTTACATTATAATGGGGAAAAGCACCTGCTGAAGAGATAATTACTCTAAGTGTGACCTGTGCCATGAAGGAGCGGGTGTTTGAAGGGCTCTGGGAGCCCAGCAGGAAGAGCCTCTAAATGGCCAGGGGAAGTCAAGTTGGGCTTCACAGAGGGACCAACAGCCGAGCTGAGTTTTGAAGGACTAAGAGTTGCCCAAACAAGCAAGGTATGATAGAGGGGAGAGTATTTTAAAAGGGGAGATCATCTGTGAAAAGGCGAAAAGGCACAGAGTCATGAAAGAATATGACATCTTGGGACATCTGTAACAATTTCAATATAAACACAGTGTAAAAGGAGGCATGGAGGCTGGGCGCAGTGGCTCACGCCTGTAATCCCAGCACTCTGGGAGGCTGAGGCAGGTGGATCACCTGAGGTCAGAAGTTTGAGACCAGCTTGGCCAACATGGTGAAACCCCGTCTCTACTAAAAATACAAAAATTAGCCGGGCGTGGTGGTGCATGCCTGTAGTCCCAGCTACTCGGGAGGTTGAGGCAGGAGAATGGTGTGAACCTGGGAGGTAGAGCTTGCAGTGAGCCCAGATTGTACCACAGCACCCCAGCCTGGGCAACAAAGTGAGACTCCATCTCAAAAAAAAAAAAAAAAAAAAAAAAAACCCAAAAAATCAGGCATGGAGTATTGGGAAATTGGGGGAAAGCTGAACAGAGCTGGATTACACATGGACTTATGTGACATGTGAAGGGATTTAGATTGTAACCTTGAGCCTATGAGGACACCCTGGAAATTTTGAGCAGGGATTACTGTGATTAGACCTGTGTTTCAGATGATCACTGTGGTAGCTGTGTGGTGAATGAATTCAAAGGGAAACATGACTATATGCAGGGAGACCAATCAGAAAATTTCTGAAATATTTTAGATGAAAGATGGTAACAGGTTGAACTAAAGCAGGGTCATTTGAGGCTGGAATAAAAGGGTTATCCAAGATCTTCAGAAAGAAGAAGTCATGGGAATAAATGATTGATTGCACATGGGGTTGCAGGAGCAGAGAGGGAGGAGTGAAACGTGAGCCCCGGTCTCAGAGTTGAGTGGCACCAGGAGGCTACAAAATACTAGAAAGGAGAAGGACAGGAAGAAGGGATGAAGGGTTCAGCTTGGTTGGACTTGGAGTTCATTAAGAGATGTGTGGCTCTGGGGTAGAGATCAGGCCTGGTAGTGGAGAAATGGGAGAATGAGTTGTTTGCATAGAGGTGATAGTCAAAGAGATCTTAAAAAGAGATAATCCACGGGGGGCACATGGACTGACAAAGGAGGACCCGGGATGAGAAATAGCAACATTTAAGAAGAGGATGGAGGAAGAGGAACCTGCAAAGGAGACCAAGAATTGGTGCTCAGAGAGTTTTGGCTGAGAAACCTGAGTGCCTGATTCCTGGATTAACGTTGGTTGCGTGGATTCCTGAAGGCGAGAAGATGTACAGTAGATGTCACAGGCGAGCGTGCTGCCTTTGTCACGAGCAGAACTTCTAGCCTGGTGAGCTCTGCTGGGTAGCGTGTGAATGCTAAGGGCCTCATAGCTAATTTGAAATGCTGACTAAAGACAGACAGAAGGCAGCTTCTTCTCAATCTCTTTCCTCCAAGCTTCTATTCTACTCCTCACCCTTGGGGTTTTACCTTTCCAATTGCCAAAGGAGGAGATGAGTACATACATTTAAATAAATGAAAGATTGAAGGCTTCTTTCCTAAAGGCTTGAGCAGAGCTAATGTAGCCTCTTCTCCCTCTATCCTCCCTCCAGCCCCATCACAGTGGGCTAGACTTCTAAGGAGATAGGGAAGGAATAAAAGAGATCTTAGTGGCTGAGAAGAGGGCATGGTGAGATGTACCCGCTGCTGCTTCCATGTTAAGTTCATTTATTCCTCCTACTGAAAAGCTCCAGCTGAGAGTATCAGGACCCCAGTGTATACCTCTAAAAGGAAGAGGCCCATTTTTCTATGGACTCATATCACCTCCATTCCCTGGAGGTGGAGCTAAGAAGTCTTAAGCTCTCTTTAGAGCTCAGAATGTATCCTTAATTGCAAGGAATGGGGAAAGGAAAACAGGAGGGTAGGGTGTTATGGAAGCCAGAGGAAGCAAGATTTCCAGAAAGAGGACATAAGCAACCATGTCAAATGCTGCAGACAGGAGACATAGCTAAAGGACCAAATAATTTTTTATTTATGATTTTTCAAAGAGCTGTTCCAACGGAGTAGGATTGGAGGCCAGATTGTGTAGGTTAAGGACAGAATGAGGAATGAGAAAATTAAAAGACAGTGTACAGACACGCTTTTGAAGTCTGGAATAGACAATAATAGGAAGGGACATAGAGTGATGTTCCAAGATAATTAGTTTAAAAACTCAAAAGAAAAATGCTGTAATCATCAGACCACCAAAAGAAATTTTTTGGAGAAGTATTGCTTCATTTATTTACTTCCATTTTTCCAAAATTATTTGGGTCCGTTTCGGGAGGGTTTATAGGATAATTCATGACTGTCTTTTCAATCAGGGAAACGGAAAAGTAGGAACTACATTTTGAGTTTAAAAATGATTTCCTCCTGAAAATGTCCATGTAACTTTTTTTTTTTTTGAGACAAATTTTTACTATCGCTCAGGATGGTGCTGTCATGGCTCACTGCAGCTTCCACCTCCCTCCCCAGGCTCAGATGGTCCTCCCACCTCAGCCTCCTGAGCAGCTGGGACCACAGGTGCGCACCACGACACCCAGCTAATTTTTGTATTTTTAGTAGAGACGGAGTTTTGCCATGTTGTCCAGGTTGGTCTAGAACTCCTGGGCTCAAGTGATCCACCTGCCTTGACCTCCCAAATTGCTGGGATTACAGGTGTGAGCCACCACGCCTGGCCTACTTACCTTATAGCTTGACAGGTTTGGCAAAACCGGAGGATTCGACTTAGAAAATAAAAAGCAGTTGCTGTGTGCTGCTGTTTGTTGTCTTTGTTCTGTGATACAATTTCAACATATATATTCACTTAATATATATTTAGGCTGGGCACAGAGGCTCACACCTATAATCCCAGCACTTTGGGAGGCCAAGGAGGGTGGATCGCTTGAGGCCAGGAGTTTGAGACAAGCCTGACCAACATGATGAAACCCCGTCTCTACTACAAATATAACAATTAGCTGGGTGTGGTGGCTTGTGCCTGTAGTCCCGATTCCTCGAGAGGCTGAGGCATGAGTATTGCTTAAACCCAGGGGGTGAAGGTTGCAGTGAGCCACTGCACTCCAGCCTGGGCGGCAAAGCAAAACTCTGTCTCAAAAAAAAAAAAAAAAAAAAAAGAAGAGCAGTTGCTGTGTGCTGCTGTAGTCTCTGCTCTGTGATACAACTTCAGCATATATAGTCATTTAGTATATATGTGTTGGGTAGAGTTGCCTTGTGATACTTCAGCCATGAAAAGAAAAAGACAGATGTGGCCTCTGCTCTCAAAGTGATTGATGTGTAGAAGGGAAGAAAGACAATTCTATCAGTAACATTAAAGTGTGATTAATGTTATAATAGGGGTAGAATTCAGCCCCATAAAAAGGTGTGGCAATGGGTCCTATCCAGACAGGGGAATCGGTGAAGAATCAGGAAGAAATGATGACATCTAAGCTGACATCTGAAAGGTGAACAACTCTGGAAAATATAGAAAAGTAGAGGGGAAAAAAATCCATAATCTTTCTGAACATAAATGATTATTTGATAACAGCTTAGTTTATTTTCTTCTGATTGTTTTCTTAAATAATATTTTTTGTGAAAATAATACTCGTAAATGCTTTAAGAAAAAAGAGTAAAAAGAGCAAAGTAAAAAAAACAGAGCTCACTTGGGCGGGCGCCTGTAATCCCAGCACTTTGGGAAGCCGAGGTGGGTGGATCACGAGGTCAGGAGATGGAGACCGTTCTGGCTAATACGGTGAAACCCCTTCTCTACTAAAAATATAAAAAATTAGCCAGGCGTGGTGGCACACGCCTGTAGTCCCAGCTACCCAGGAGACTGAAGCAGGAGAATCCCTTGAACCTGGGAGGTGGAGGTTGCAGTGAGCCGAGATCCCACCACTGCACTCCAGCCTGGACGACAGAGGGAGACTCCATCACAAAAAAAAAAACAACAACTCAGTGCCTTTGTTAGTTCGTTTTGTGCTCCTATAACAGAATACCCGAGACTGGTTAATTGATAAAGAACAGGTATTTATTTCTAATTCTGGAGTTTGGTTAAGTCCAAAGTTGAGGAGCCTGCATCTGGTGAGGGTTTTCTTGCTGTGTTATTCCATGGTAGAAGGCAGAAAGGCAAGAGAGCATGGGGGCAGCGGGAGGGAGAGAGAAAAAGAGAGGGAAAGAGAGAGAGAGAGAAGGAGGAAGGGAGGAAGAAGAAAGGAAGGGAAGACAGGAAGGATGGAGGGAGGGAGAGATTGAACTCATACCTCAAGCTTTTTTATTTTTTTATTTTTATTATTATTTATTTTATTTTATTTTATTTTATTTTATTTTATTTTATTTTATTTTATTTTATTATACTTTAGGTTTTAGGGTACATGTGCACAATGTGCAGGTTTGTTACATATGTATCCATGTGCCATGTTGATTTCCTGCACCCATTAACTCGTCATTTAGCATTAGGTATATCTCCTAATGCTGTCCCTCCCCCCTCCCCCTACCCCACAACACTCCCCGGTGTGTGATGTTCCCCTTCCTGTGTCCATGAGTTTTCATTGTTCAATTCCCACCTATGAGTGAGAACATGAGGTGTTTGGTTTTTTGTCCTTGCGATAGTTTACTGAGAATGATGTTTTCCAGTTTCATCCATGTCCCTACAAAGGACACGAACTCATCATTTTTTATGGCTGCATAGTATTCCATGGTGTATATGTGCCACATTTTCTTAATCCAGTCTATCGTTGTTGGACATTTGGGTTGGTTCCAACTCTTTGCTATTGTGAATAGTGCCGCAATAAACATACGTGTGCATGTGTCTTTATAGCAGCATGATTTATAGACCTTTGGGTATATACCCAGTAATGGGATGGCTGGGTCAAATGGTATTTCTAGTTCTAGATCCCTGAGGAATCGCCACACTGACTTCCACAATGGTTGAACTAGTTTACAGTCCCACCAACAGTGTAAAAGTGTTCCTATTTCTCCACATCCTCTCCAGCACCTGTTGTTTCCTGCTTTTTTAATGATGGCCATTCTAACTGGTGTGAGATGGTATCTCACTGTGGTTTTGATTTGCATTTCTCTGATGGCCAGTGATGATGAGCATTTCTTCATGTGTTTTTTGGCTGCATAAATGTCTTCTTTTGAGAAGTGTCTGTTCATGTCCTTTGCCCACTTTTTGATGGGGTTGTTTGTTTTTTTCTTGTAAATTTGTTTGAGTTCATTGTAGATTCTGGGTATTAGCCCTTTGTCAGATGAGTAGGTTGCAAAAATTTTCTCCCATTCTGTAGGTTGCCTGTTCACTCTGATGGTAGTTTCTTTTGCTGTGCAGAAGCTCTTTAGTTTAATGAGATCCCATTTGTCAATTTTGGCTTTTGTTGCCATTGCTTTTGGTGTTTTAGACATGAAGTCCTTGCCCACGTCTATGGCCTGAATGGTATTGCCTAGGTTTTCTTGTAGGATTTTAATGGTTTTAGGTCTAACATGCAAGTCTTTAATCCATCTTGAATTAATTTTTGTATAAGGTGTAAGGAAGGGATCCAGTTTCAGCTTTCTACATATGGCTAGCCAGTTTTCCCAGCACCATTTATTAAATAGGGAATCCTTTCCCCATTTCTTGCTTTTGTCAGGTTTGTCAAAGATCAGATAGTTGTAGATATGCTGCATCATTTCTGAGGGCTCTGTTCTGTTCCATTGATCTATATCTCTGTTGTGGTACCAGTACCATGCTGTTTTGGTTACTGTAGCCTTGTAGTATAGTTTGAAGTCAGGTAGCGTGATGTCTCCATCCTCAAGCTTTTTTATAATTGGCATTAAGCCATTTATGAGAAGGGAGCCCTCCTAGTACTGTTGCACTGGGGATTAAGTTTCCAACCTATGCTTTCGGGGGAACACATTCAAACCATAGCACCACCCATAAATATCCACCCTTGAATGAACATTATTTCATATACATATGCGTTTATGGATAGAATATTAGGTAAAAATGTTAACAGACATACTCTTATAAAAATGGGATCATACTATTTCTGCTATTTCTTAAAACAAATGTTTAATTAGATGTTACTTGGATTTAACAGAAGAAAAAGACATGGAAATCAAACTGAAGGAACTGGTGAACTTTAATTAAATTTGTCTTTTCTATTAAATGTGTCCTTTGCACAAGAGGTATTGTTTTAATAAAATCCTTCTACATTAAAGAAAACAGATATGAAAATATTATGAAAACCATTAAGAGATTAGAATAATTGGCTATATATTTTTGGAAACTTATTTAAATTAGGCAGTTTAGATTGGGTAAGTGCTATGAAAAATAAGATAATAAGCATTTCTCACATGTCTTCTCTCCTCACAACTCCCTAATTTTGTTAATTATATTGTTAATTTTACACTGTCAAAAGTTACCAGAAAATTGTCAAAACTTACGTTGTTGAAATTTGTTCTGTAATCATAATTTCCACGATTGTTTAGTCTTCCTTCAGTATCTAATAGTTTCAGTACTTACCACCAGTACTTTTTTGACTGTTTCTCCTTTCTTGAATTTTTATTTGGATTTATATTTTAATATATAAAATCTTATAATCAAATAGGTTTTTTTTCCTCTCAAGTATGATTCCTGGGTGCTATCTTTTTAGAGAAAGAACTTAGAAATTATTTTTTCTTTTTGCTTTTGTGTTAAATGACTTCTTGATGGTTATAATTTTGGGTGCCATTTTCTTTTCCTCAAAACTTTGTAAATAT
Source organism: Symphalangus syndactylus (assembly GCF_028878055.3). Taxonomy (NCBI): domain Eukaryota; kingdom Metazoa; phylum Chordata; class Mammalia; order Primates; family Hylobatidae; genus Symphalangus; species Symphalangus syndactylus. Next base: position 150,540,284 of record NC_072427.2, on the reverse strand, counting down.
CACTACATTGTTTTCCGACATTCAATATTGCTTTTGGAAGTCTGAGGTCGGCTTGGTTTTGCTCCTTGTATGTTAATTGCTTTTGTGCCTAGCTTTTGTTTTTTTGTTTGTTTTTTAGGAAGGCCTTACTAAGTGCCAGGCACTGTTCTCTTTTTCTTAATACTTGAGTTATAGTAATTAACTTAACATTTTATATCATCTTCAAGATGCCTGAGGAATTCTTGAAGTCCAATACTTTAACTAGATATATCTTGGTGTTGAAGCTTCCATGTTAGTTTTTCATGAAACCAGTATGTGTAGATTTGATTCTTTCTGCATTTCCGGGAAAATTCTTGTATTATATACCTTTAATGTTCCTAGTCCATTTCTTGGCTTCTTTACCTCAGGGACATGAAATACCTGTGTTGTGTGGTCTCTCACCATCCTTTAGATTTATTGTTTTTTCTCTAATTGCTTTTAGTTCTTGTCTTTGTCTTCTGCATCCCCTGGCGCTAGCTAAAGCCTTTCCACTGGCAAATACATTCCCATGAAGTGTATCTGTTCTGCTTCTTATTTATTTATTGCTTTGCCTCCTTATTTCTTTCCTTAGCACTATAATTTTCCTCTCCTCCTCTCTCCCCCCTCCCTCTGTGGTTCTCCCTCTGCCTCTCTGTCTCTTTCTGTCTTTCGTTCTTACTCTATTGTTTTATCATCTTGTCTTTGAGTTTTCATTTTAATCAAATTCATGTTCCTTTAAAGATTTATTTTCTTTTGTAAAACACTTGTGAAGAATTTCCTTCTTTTCCTTGGGTTATGTTTTCTTCCTTGGATTCTTTGTTTTTTGCATGCTGTAATTCTGTCTTTGCTTTTACTTTGCTTTTTCTCTTCCTCTCTCACTCCCTCTATCCCTTCTTTCCTTCCTTCCTTCTTCCTTCCTTCCTTCTTTCCTTCCTTCCTTCCTGCCTGCCTTCCTTCCTTCTTTCCTGCCTGCCTGCCTGCCTGCCTGCCTTCCTTCCCTTTTTTCCTGTCCTTCTTTCTTTCCTCTGTAGTATTTTTGCACACTTTCCATGCTATTTCTTTGTATCTTATTTGTGCCTGGGCAGCTCCATGCCCACCTTCTGTTTGCTTTGGGTTTAGAGATGAGGCTGAAGAAAGCGCTGCAGAATCTATATGGATTTCTATTGGATTATTTAACTCTCCTTTCTCTTCTGAGATTTGGTAGTTTCTAGTGTCATGGGTTACTCTATCTTCTGGATTTGAAGGCATAAAACCATTTTTAAAAACTGGGGTAACACTATTCTGGTGGAGTAGATATGGTTCAGGCCAGGTGCAGTGGCTCACACCTGTAATCCCAGTACTTTGGGAGGCTGAGGCGGGTGGATCACCTGAGGTCAGGAATTTGAGACCAGTCTGGCCAACATGGTGAAAGTCCATTTCTATCAAAAATACAAAAATTACCCAGGCGTGGTGGCACACGCCTGTATTCCCAGCTACTCTGGATGCTGAGCGAGGCAGGAGAATCACTTGAACCCAGGGGGTGGAGGTTGCAGTGAGCTAAGATCACACCACTGCATTCCAGCCTGGGCAACAGAACGAGACTCGGGCTCAAAAAAAAAAAAAGAAAAAAAAATATATATATATTTCAAATTCTTCACTGTTCTTCCTGTTAAGAGACAAAGGCTATCTCTGCTCTCTCAAATCTGGATTGGCCTATGACTTGTTCTGGTCGGGAGATTATGGCTTAAGTGGCATCGCCTAACTCCCAAAGCTTAGCCTCAAGTGAGATGGGGCTTCTGCTTTCCTACACTTGGAATGCTCCCTCTTGGAAGCCAGCTATCACATAAACAGTCTAAATGGCCTGAGACCACCATGCCGTGAGGAAATCCAAGCTAGCCACAGTGCCAGACATGTGACACCTTCTTGGACCTTTCAGCTACCAGCTAAACGCAAGTAAGTAAATGATCCCATCTGGTGACACATGGAGCAGAAGAGCCACCCATTTGAACACCATTTTGTCTCTTCACTCTGCTTCACAGAAGCCTTCTTTGGGATCCAATCGTCTGTCTGAAAAGTGATGCTCAGTTGCTCTGCCCCTGGAGCCTTGAGGGCTGCTTCAGGGCTGGAGCACTCATTCGCTCATGGTAGCGTCAATCTCCACTGCTTGGGGACTCTGTGGAGAACCCTCCACCTCCATCTCCAGTGAAACGGGAGCTGAAGGGCTTTCCTTTCGAGAGTCCATGTGGTCTGAGAGGGGACAGCATGCTGTGAAGGGCCTGCCTTTATTAAGAGATGGGGACACGGGGTCCGAAGAACCAAACAGAGAACACCTGAAAATGTGTGGGGACAGCCAAGAAGCTGCGGGGAAAGAGGGGCAGCAGAATCCAGGGGTCTTGGCAGGTGCAGAAACCTCAGGGCTAGCAGACTGAAGAAAAGAGTAGAGCTCTTTCTTCACTGCCTCCCCTGAGATTTGTGGAAGCAGAAACTTTCCTTTTGGAAAAGTCACTTTCTTTATGCCATTTTTATTTTTTGCCATTATTTCCTTGTTGTTTCACCTGAAGACTTAGAAAAGTTTCTTTGGGAAATGCCAGCTGCCTCAGCTCTCCTGAAGAGATGTCGGGAAAAGGTTTCTCTTTGGTTGGTTTGTCAACAGGATAGGTTGCAGTGGGAAGACAACCCCACCGAGATGGCAAACACAGATAGAAAAATAAAAGTGTAGAACTTTGATCTCCTATCCAATTAAACATGCCACTCCCATTCCCACCTGCAAGCACAGGCTGGACCCGCAGCTTGAGGGGCTGGGGTGGGTCTGCTCCTCCCCTGCTGCCTGCTCAGCTCCTGGAGGCAGGGATCTCCTTGTGTGTCCACCCCATGTAGATGGTGGCCAGGTGTCCCTGGCCCTCCTCCAGCTTTCTGTGGGCCTGTGTGTTGGTAGTGGACCCCCTCCGTGGCCAGGTGGTCTCCGTGGAGTGGTGGTGGTTCTTGCCATGGTGTTCATCTTCACTCCATCATCCTGGCCCTGAGGTCTCCTAAAACTTTCTTAGGAAAAATCAAGTATTCTTTTGGCCCAACCAGCAGCACTTGCCAGGGAATGCTTCTCTGGTGGGATGTCCCATCTTCCAGCAGGCTGCTGTCCCACACCTCCTACTCCTCACTGACCTGTGAGCTCTCCCCCTTGAAGCCTCAGGAGCTACCAGGTCCTCCTCTGGCCCCGCTCTGTGCACCTGGCCTTCCCTAAAGTGCTGGTGGCCACCACATCCTTCCTTCCCAGTTGACTTTTAGTCCACATTGATGGGAGGGGAGACCAAGAGTGGGGCTGCTTTGGCTGCCTCTTTAAAGCCTTTAATGAGGGCTGGTGGTGGTGGTGGAGATATGGTTTGGCTTTGTGTCCCCCAGATTTGTGGAACTTTGAACTCGAGAGTGATGATTTAGAAAGAAATTTCTTTTTTTTTTTTTTTTTTGAGATGGAGTCTCGCTCTGTCGCCCAGGCTGTAGTGCAGTGGCGCGATCTCAGCTCACTGCAAGCTCCGCCTCCCAGGTTCACGCCATTCTCCTGCCTCAGCATCTCCAAGTAGCTGGGACTACAGGTGCCCGCCACCATGCCCAGCTAATTTTTTTTTTTTTTTTGTATTTTTAGTAGAGACGGGGTTTCACCGTGGTCTCGATCTCCTGACCTCGTGATCCGCCCACCTTGGCCTCCCAAAGTGCTAGGATTATAAGCGTGAGCGACCGTGCCTGGCCTAGAAAGAAATTTCTAAGCAGCAAAGCATTCAAGAGGTGACTTGGGTGCTGTTAAAGGCATTTAGTTGTATAAGGGAAGCAGAGCATAAAAGTTCAGAAAATTTGCAGCCTAACAATGCGATAGAAAAGGGCTCTGGTAGAACTGAAAGCCTGAGCTCTATAAGCTTGACTTTAAGGCACGTTCTAGGTTCATTTCCTGGTAGTTCTTCATTAATATTTAGAAAATTTATGTTTAGTGTCAGCTTATTTCAAAATACTAAAAAGAATTTAAAGCTGGTGAGGGATTTTGTTTATTTAATAAGAGCATTTTTAATAGACCAATAGGTACACAGTATTTTGGCTATGTATAATATAATATGTTGCAGTGGAGATGTCTTGTATTTCTGGTGACAACACTCGAAACACAAAAATCAAGATGCATTGAACTGTATGGACACACTTGTTGGGACAGTGGAACACAGTATTTAAGATTGGGACTGTCGGCCGGGCGCGGTGGCTCACGCTTGTAATCCCAGCACTTTGGGAGGCCGAGGTGGGCGGATCACGAGGTCAGGAGATCGAGACCACGGTGAAACCCCGTCTCTACTAAAAATACAAAAAATTAGCCGGGCGTGGTGGCGGGCGCCTGTAGTCCCAGCTACTCGGAGAGGCTGAGGCAGGAGAATGGAGTGAACCCGGAAGGCGGAGCTTGCAGTGAGCCGAGATTGCGCCACTGCACTCCAGCCTGGGCGACAGAGCGAGACTCCGTCTCAAAAAAAAAAAAAAAAAAAAAAAAAAAAAAGATTGGGACTGTCCTGGAAGATCTAGAACATGTGCTCATTGTTCTGTGGAGTGCAGCCACCTCCCTTGACCCAGTCTCTCTGCTGGGTTCTAGGCTGCCAGTACAAGGGATTTGGGAGCCAGAACAAAAGCTGAATATTTAAGGTCTAATGGGAGCTTAGTCCCATTCTTAGATGGAGAAACTGAGGCCCAAAGAGAAGTGTGTGGTCTATAGTCATGTGGTTAATAAGATATTTAGATTTAATTCAGGGAAGTACACATTGACTATGCATGTCTATAAAAAACAGCCAGTTTTTTACAGTGAAGGTAATTTACCCAATCACTCAGATGTTTGGCCCACAAGATGTTCAACAACTGTCTTCAGACATTTTTTTGTTGTTGTTTTGCACTAGTATTTATTTATTTATTTATTTATTTATTTTATTTTTTTTTTTGAGATGAAGTTTCACTCTTGTTGCCCAGGCTGGAGTGCAATGGTGCAATCTTGGCTCACTGCAACTTCCACCTCCTGGGCTCAAGTGATTCTCCTGCCTCAGCCTCCCAAGTAGCTGGGATTACAGGTGCCCGCCACCACACCTGGCTAATTTTTTATATTTTAAGTAGAGACGGGCTTTCACCATGTTGGCCAGGCTGGTCTCGAACTCCTGACCTTCAGGTGATCCACCCACCTTGGCCTCCCAAAGTGCTGGGATTACAAGCGTGAACCACTGTGCCCAGCCTGTTTTACACTAGTTTTTAATGGTTGTCATTATCTCTGGGTGTGAGAGTATTTTACAACTTACAAAACACTTTCCTATCTGTGGTCTCCATCCTCTCAACATTCATGCGTCGTGGTGTATCAGGAATGCATTTGGCTGCAATTATCAGGAAAGCCAACCACAGTGGCTCAAACACAGAGGGGGCTATTTTTCTCACATAGCAATGAATTCATAGATAGGTGTTTGTTGGTGATGGTTTAGTGGCTCAATAATGTCGTGGCTGACATCACTGTGATTCTTCACCCCGTGGTTGAAAGATGGCTGCTCTAGCACCAGGCATCATATTCATTTTTCAAGTCAGGAATAAAAGAGAGGACACAGGTTGCTTCCCACAGCTCTGGGCAGAATTCTTCTCATTGGTCAGAAGTGTGTCACAGGCCCACCTCTGGCTACAGAGAGGCTAAGTAAGTGACTTTTGCCTGCAGTTGGACACATTGCAGGCCCAAGCAAAACTGAGTTCCACCAGCAAGGCAACCAACAGTGCCTGCCATAGGTGGGCCTCAGCTGCTCCTTCTCCCCTGCCTGGTCAGCAGGGATGTTTGGCTTTGCTGCGTGTTCATTTCCTTTTTCTGCACGAACCTATTTATATAATAACCTTCATTCCTCCTGTGATTACAGAGGAAGAAAATGCTCACTGTAAAGCCCTAGAAATTTCAGGAAAAAATAGACAGCAAATCATCTATAATCTTATACCTAAAGATAATGACAAATGTTAACATTTTAGAGTGTTTCCTTCCTGAAATTTTCCCACACATATATAAATGATATTACATTATATGTTTATGATTGTATCATGCTTTTTTACTCAATAATATATTGCACGTTCCCAGGCCATTAAAGTTTTTCAAAGTAATAATTATTTTTTAATTTTTACCATTTTTCTGATCACCATAGTAACACATGCTTGTTGTAAAATGTTTAGCATATGAATATTCCCTATATTTCTTCCTCATGAGAAAACCACTATAAACAGTCAGGAACTTTATCAGAATTTTTTGAACTATTCCCATGTTATTGGACATTCAGGTTATTTCCAATTCTTCATTATTAAGGACAACATTTTGATGAATATCCTTATACATGGATTTCATTCACATTTCTGATTATTTTCTTTGTGTAGATTCCTGGAGGTGGGATTACTGGGTTAAAGACTGTGAACATTTTCGAAGCTCCTGATACATATTGCCAAATTGCTTTCTGGAAGGACTGTACAATTTATACTCTGACTAGTATTTTATAAGCATGCCCAACTTACTCCACACTCACCAGAATTTCAGAATCTCTTTCAGCCCTTTTACAAGAAAGCAATGTGGCTTAGCAGAATGCATAGCAGTCACAAATTCAACTAATTTTGGCTAGTAGTCAGAAATCCTGATTTTAAGTTCTGAGTATATCAGAACTTGTGTGTGACATTAGGTAAGTCACATTATTTCTCAGTTTACTTAAAAAATATTGTGTAGTGTAGTGGACACTGTTGGTTCCTTTTTTTTTTTTTTTTTTTTTGAGAAGGAGTCTGGCTCTGTTGCCCAGGCTGGAGTGCAGTGGTGCGATCTCGGCTCACTGCAACCTCTGCCTCCCAGGTTCAAGTGATTCTCCTGCTTCAGCCTCTTAAGTAGCTGGGACTACAGGTGTGCACCACCAGACCCGGCTAATTTTTGTATTTTTAGTAGAGATAGGGTTTCACCAGTTGGCCAGGCTGGTCTCCAACTCCTGACCTCGTGATCCACCAGCCTCAGCCTCCCAAATTGCTGGGATTACAGGTGTGAGCCACCGTGCTCGGCCAGTTACCTTTTCAGTAATTACCTCCTCTTTATTTCATTGTAACAGAACCCTGACCTGTTCAGATGTGCACCTCTCCTCTACATAGCCTTAGAGCTTCAGGAGATGCTGACCTCCACTTTGACGCGTGGACACCGATTCATATCAGCAGTGCTTATCAGACTTTTTGGTCACAGACCCCTTTACAATCTTAACATTTATTGAGAAATCTGAAGAAGGTTTGCTTATGTGGGTTATATCTATTGATATTTACTGTATTTGATGCTAAAATTGAGAAATTTAAAAACTATTAATTAATTTGAAGATAACAACATATGGGAGGCTGAGGCATCCATATGGACCATTTGAGCCCAGGAGTTTGAGACCAGCCTGGGCAACATAGCAAAACCCGGTCTGTACTAAAGATACAAAAAATTAGCTGGACCTGGCAGCACATGGCTATAGATCCTCCCACTTCGGGAGGCTGAGATGGAAGGCTGTGGTGGGAGGATCACCTGAGCCCCTAAAGCCAAGGCCACAGTGAGCAGAGATTCAGCCATTGGACTACAGCCTGGGTGATAGGAACGAGATCGTGTCTCAATAAAAAAAAGATAACAACATATAAGCCACAATATGTTAAATCTGATTAACATATTTTAATGAAAATAACTATATTTTCAAAAAAATTTAGTAAGTCGAGCAGTATTATGCATTTTGCAAATGTTTTTACTGCCTGGCTGAGTAGAAGACAGCTGGATTCTCATATCTGCTTCTACATTCGACCTGTTGTGATCTCACACATCATGTAGTCTCTAAAACTTCGTTGTGAGAGAATGAGGAAGAAAAAGGGGACAATGTTACGAAAATAATTTTGGCCTCATGGACCACCTTAAAGGATCTCCAGGGACCTGGAAGCACCCTTCGAAACAGCCATGGCGATCCCATTCCCTTTGCGAGTAATTGGTGCCGGAGTGGGCTAGTATGCTTTCCTCTGGGAGCATGAATTTTCCCAAAGCCCACCGGCATCCTCTCCTAATTCCTCGCTGGTCAAAATCAATTTTTGCTCCCAAAGGAAAGCATAAGAAATATATATGTTATTTTGTCTGTACGCGACATCAGGAAATGCTTCAACAATTTTTCTTCCAGCCCGAGGATGACGCCAGCCCATGTGAAAAGCAAAGACTAGGGATGGTGTGCAGGCCGAGCTGGGGGCCAGGCTTGGAGTCCACCCTCATTGTGTGACATGGAAAATTGATTTGGAGAAGGCATGTTAACAAAATTTGGTATGAGGAAGTAGAGGCGCTACACGCACCATACCCTAAAATGAGGACTGGGGTGAATTGAGAAGGTGTCTCTGCAGGCAGCAGGAATCGAGAAGCCTGCTGTTCCAGGCTGGGAAGCTGGCGACACTGTTATGTGGTTATGAATTAATGGATCCCACTATTTTCCTTTGAACTTGGGGACAGTAAGTGCCCATCGAGAGCACTAGCGGAAATGGTTTAACATTTAGGATATTAATGTGCACCGGCTATTATTTTGGTGCCTTTGGTAGAGTCCTATAAGAAAGAAACAAACTTATGCCTGCCTTAAAGCAGAGAAAGCAGGAATCTTATCTGCAGGAGATACTGGGGCCCAGAAAATCCCTACTGGCCAGGTCTCTCTTAAACACCTTCCTTTAAGCTTCTCCACTGACACACTGGACAGGCTTTGTCAAGATCAGCTTGGTGGTGGGGACTCCCTGCCTGAGAATATTTTGGACTGTCTCCAGGCAGAGGTCTTTAAACTAGCTCCAGGGAGATGGGCAGAGCACAAAGGTCAATGACCAGGAGACTCAAAGAACATATATCCAGACAAAGTCTTTGACCCATGCTTAATAAGCCATGGAACTGACCAGAAACAAATTGATGGAAGCCTACTAACTTTTAAAAGCCATACTGTCAAAGAAACCCTAATCTTGGCCAAGAAAAGCATGGTATTTTTACTCTGTAGGGCAATCCCCACACCTTGAACCTATGGTTGCTAAAGCCCTTTTAATTAATTTATTATTATTATTATTTTGAGATGTGATCTCTCTTGCCCAGACTGGTCTCAAGCTACTGGGCTCAAATGATTCTCCTATTTATTTTTAATTTTTCTAAAACTTTTACAAGTTTTGAGAGGGGAGCTCAAGTTTTAATATTTTGAGATTTGTTGTATAAAGTCTGCATTTACCCTAATTATCCTTAATTATTTTGCAGATTTTGATATCATTATATCTCTGCCTTTTTCTTAGTACTCACGTTTTTCTCTTTTAAATCTCTTTAAACTTAGAACACGATCTGGCTGATCTCAAAGAATTATGGAATTTTAAAGCCAGAAAGGACCTGATATGACCGTTCTTGAGTATTGGTTAAGTGATCTGCCTCATAAACCTTAAAAGGGTGAGTTTATTTAGCATGCTTCTAATACAATTTGTATGTACCAAAATTATCTTTGGATGCAGTTTTCATGAAGACAGCTAATACATAAGCTGGTGTGAATCTGTGCTCAGTTGACTTCTGGTAACGGTCCTCTTTTTCTCCCCCTTTATGTCATCTTCCTGGTGAAACTGACCACCAGCAGAGGATAAGGGTGCACTCTCTGTAGTAGCTATATCCCCCTTCATAACTCTAACGCTGGTCTGGGCACAGGAGACACTTAATGAATGTTTACCCATGAATGGGCTAAATGAATGGAGGCAGCCCAGTGCCTGAGACTTGTCCTCCTTTATGGCAAGGCATAAATAGCATGCAAATTCCAGAAAGAGCAATAAGGATACCATTACAGTAAAGAGAAGAAGAGACTTGTTTCTGGCCAGCATCTACCACAATTGGTCCAGGAAAGAGGAGAGCAATGATGCTTATTTCTCAGAAAATGTTGTGCCCAGGCATGGATACAATTGCGCTGGGAAACAAAACCATGTAGAGATGCAGAGCCAGGGGTCTTTCTGACCCACCTTCCTTTTCCCCTACTCCAACTTTTCTCCTCTCTTCCCAGGCGTGCTCATCAGCAGTGTACCCCAGTGTATTGTTCAGATTCCAAGAAGCTTTGGAACTTGGAAAGGGTCTGAATCAGTAGGACAGAAGGAAAGAGAGGCAACATCCAGAGGTCTTAAATGTTACGCTGCAGACCTGGACTAGCTGTAAATTGTCTGGTTCCTTGCTAATGAAGAGAGGCAGAGGTATGGCTCATATGGAAAAGTAGAAGCTTCAGAAATCACGTGTACAACATTTCGGGAGACCTTAAAAAGCATAAGAGATACTCTTTGGAGCACACATCTGCTGATGTGAAGTTTTCAACAGAAATAAATATAAGGGAGGCTCTATACAAGAGGCCAGTGAAGACCAGTTTATTCAATGTAGTGAGGTCTGAGTAAAAGAATGTGAAAGAAAGTCTCTTTGTTAGTGTCTGGTTAACATGAGCTGTTTGATTTAGTTTTGATTGTTCAACAAGTTTTCTTGTCTTCTGAGTAAAGGCCATCAGTTTGACCATTTCTGAGAGATTTGCTTATCCTGGCTGAATTAAGGAGGACGGTCAAGCATAAAAATCATATAGGAATCTGGACTGATTCATAAGAAAGCCTCAAGTGTTGAATGAGTCTATTGTAGACCACACTTAGCTGAAACCTTTGGCACTTGGGATGGAATTTGCTTTATTAATTAAGATGGGGAATGTTGAACTCTTCCAAGTTTTTGTATTTATAAAATTATGACTGATACTCTTTTCTCTCCTCCCCTTGTGGAGGGCTTGAAGAAATTAAGGGTAACATTTAGCTTGAGGCTGCATAGAGGGGAAAATAGTGAAAGGGCAGGAGAGTTTCTGCCCTCCCTTGAGTTCAAAGAGGAAGTTGAAGCTCATTATCATATAATTATAGGGAATATTGGGGGCAGCGCCAACACACCGCCTCAGAGGCTCACATGTGGGCACCAGACGTAGTTCCTATGAGATCTGAAAAGCAGTATTGTTCCTGCGTAGTTAGAAGTGACCTCAAGTTATTTATGCCCTCTGGGTCTCACTTTTCTCATATGCAAAATGAGAGGGCTGGCTGGGACTAGTTATTCTCTACTCAAGCTATACATTATAGCACCTGGGCAGTTGCAAAATGTAACAACATAACAGGCTGCACCACAGGTGAATGATTGAAAAATGATTCTGGATTCGGAATCCACAAATGACTCAAGTGGAAACCAGGCATCAGTATTTTTTAAAAGCCCCGCAGGTGATTCTTAAATGCAGCCAGATTGCCAACCACCACCCAGGTGATCTCTGTGGTCTCATACAGCAAAAGCTTCCAAATGTTAGAGCTAATGGATAGCTGAATAATGGCACCTGTATTGCAATCATTCTTTCCGGTTTGTAATGGACCTCTGAAGGCACACTTGTAGGAATGTACTTATTTTATAACTGATGATGGGCGAGGATGAAATTTTTAAAAAGTTCAGAGGGCCTTGATTTCAACTTGGGCTGTCTAGCTACATTAATCCTTTTCCATGTGGGGTTGTAACCATGAATATGCTTCTTGTGACCTGGAAAATGGTATGGCCAGAAAAGCATAACCGGTTTAAGAAAGGCTTGATAATTTGGTTAATAATGCAAGCAAGGAACTTTCAGGAATAATTCTCTAGCCTATCAAATCATCTATCCACCCAAAATGTTTACCGAATGGCTGCTTTTTCTAGAAGACACTGTCCCAGGTGAATTCTTTTAGATTGCTCTGGGAGCTCTCTTGAGCTCCTGTCAGAGAGATTCTACTGAACAGAGAAAGCCATGCTTCCGTGCTGGGATCGCTTTTCTCCTCCTCTGATATTGTTAATGTCTAACAATGAAGATAGCACGGATCCACCTTCTCTTCCCACGTGGGCGCTTCTGTCTCTGTAGTGTCAAAATAGTAGCAGCTGAAGTTGATGAAGTTCTTATTGTGTGCCAGGCATTGTGGTTTTTTGTTTCTTTCGTTTTTTAAAATAGTTTGTATTACCTCTTTTTTTCTTTTTCTTTCTTTTCTTCTTTTTTTTTTGACAGAGTCTCACTTTGTTGCCCAGGCTGGAGTGCAGCAGCACGATCTCAGCTCACTGCAACCTCTGCCTTCCCAGGTTCAAGTGATTCTCCTGCCTCAGCCTCCCGAGTAGCTGGGACTACAGGCACGCACCACCACGCCTAATTTTTGTGTTTTAAGTAGAGGCGGGGTTTCACTATGTTGGCCAAGCTGGTCTCAAACTCCTGACCTCAAATGATCCACCGGCCTCGGTCTCCCAAAGTGCTGAGATTACAGCCGTAAGCCACCATGCCCAGCCTGTATTACCTCATTTAATCCTCCCAGCCACTCTAGGAAACAGGCTGTATTCTATTATTACTCTGGACTGAATATTTGTGGCCCCTCCCGACCCAAATTCATATATTGAAATCCTAATCTCCAATGTAATGGTGTTTGGGTGGGGCCTTTGGTAGGTAACTGGGGTTAGATGAAATCCTGAGGATAGAACTCCCACGATGGGATTAATTCCTTCATAGAAAGAGGAAGAGATACGAGATTGCTTGTGAGAACATAACTGGGAAGAGGGCCCTCACCAAGAACCTAAGCATGCTGGCATCCTGATCTCAGATTTCCAGGCTCCACAACTGTAAGAAACAAATTTCCATTGTTAAAGCCACCCAGTGTATGATACTTGTTATAGCAGCCTGAGCTGACCAAGACAAGTTTTTATTTGTTTGTTTTGGTTTTTTTGGGGGACAGGGGCTCGCTCTGTCACCCAGGCTGGAATGCAGTGGTGTGATCACGGCTCACTGCAGCCTCAAACTCCTGGGCACAAGTGATCCTCCCACCTCCGTCTCCCAAGTAGCAGGGACTACAGGTGCACACCACCACGCCTAGCTAATTTTTTGTATTTTTTGTAGAGATGGGTTGCACCATGTTGCCCAGGCTGATCTCAAACTCCTGGGCTCAAAACAATCCACCTGCCTCGGCCTCCCAAAGTGCTGGGATTACAGGTGTGAGCCATCTGTAATTATTTTTATAGGTGAGAAAACGAGGACTTAGAGAGGTTAATTAACCCGTGCAAAGTCACAGGGTTAAGAAACGAGAGTCAGAACACCACCCCAGCTCTCCGGCCTTGCCTTGGGTGCAGCGACCGGCCACTATACTCCTCGGTGTCCTCCCACGGCAGCTAACAGTGCTGAGCACACAGTGGCACAGAGTCAGAAAATGAACTGAGGTGGGCTGAACGGAAAGGGAAAAGAGGCTGGCTGTGGGTGAACTCCCTCACTGGTGAAACTTCTGGAACAGGTGCCCCAAGGCAGCTGTGAGCAGCGTCCTGAGAACTGCTAAGAACTGAGCAGGTATTTGGGGTATGCTCAGCCTCCAGGGGAGATGCAGGCTTGTTGGCCCCTGTCGGTTCTTTCCAGCTGAAGGATTCAATGTTCCGCTGATTCCTAGAACTGTTGGCTGCAAGGGAAATGTTTACGATCAACCACAGCACGCTACTAAAGGTGACAGGAATTGTGCGCGTGTTTGGCCTAATGCTTGTGGGCTAGCCAGTGACAGGCAACCGTTTGCTAGCGTGTCATCAGCTGCACAGGGCTTTCCCCAGCAGCTTCCTTTCCAATTATTCACAGCTACTGTAAGGGTGGGAGAATGAGGAATGAGGGCACACGGGGGGAAGGGAGCTGTCTCCCTGCAGCCATGGACGATGCGCACAGAAGGAGCATGAGCTGCCCAGAGCAAGTGTGATTTCTGGGGCTCTCAAAACGTCTGTTTGCCCTTTGTCCTCATGTTCTCTCTCCAATCACTTAAGCAGATAATTCCCACAAATGCAGGTGAGGTGAGGGTAAGCAGAATCTGTCACTCCATGGCTAGAGCAAAGAAATTACTAATGCATGTCAGGAATATTCACATACATCATTTGACCCTTAAATCCACACTGTGCAGTTGGTACTATCATCTTCGTTCCATGTAAGTAAATGAAACTTGGAGAGACCAACTGACTTTCTACCAGCTGGGTATGGAGCTGAGATTCAAACCACATCTTCTCTGTATCTACTTCCTATTCTTTTCACTTACATTGACACTGCTTAAATTTGTAAGGATAAAGAACCGATATGGGGAAGGAAGAGGTTTCTGAAGGGTGCAGAGGGGCGTGGGGAAGAGGTCTATCAGGTGAAACACAGGACACCCAGGGAAACTTGAATTTCAGAAAAAGAATGAATTTTTAAAAATAAGCACCAAATATTCCATGAAGGCATACTTGTACTAAAACATTTTTCATTGTTTATCTGAAATTCCATAATTCAGGTATTGTGTTTCTATTTGCTAGATCTGCGTGAGGAGTATGAAAAGATCCACAGTAAAGGATCCTGAAAGCAGACTTTATGGAATTCAAAGTACACAGTCAAGCTAAGTCCACATTTCTCTCCACAGTGTGTGTGTGCACGAGAAACCGTGGCATGTCTCAGGTCTGGGTCTGGCTGTGTGTCCCGAGTTGGTTCCTTCCGGTGGGTTCGTGGTCTCGCTGACTTCAAGAATGGAGCCTCGGACCTTTGTGGTGAGTGTTACAGCTCTTAAAGATGGCACGGACCCAAAGAGTGAGCAGTATCAAGAATTATTGTGAAGAGGGAAAGAACAAAGCTTCCACAATGTGGAAGGGGGACCTGAGCCGGTTACTGCTGCTGGCTGGGGGAGTGGCTAGCTTTTATTTCCTTGTTTGTCCCCGCCCATGTTCTGCTGATTGGTCCATTTTACAAACCTCTAGCTAGCTACAGAGCACTGATTGGTGCGTTTTTTTTTTTTTTTTTTTTTTTTTTTTTTTTTTTTTTTTTGAGACAGAGTCTTACTCTGTCACTCAGGCTGGAGTGCAGTGGCACAATCTCAGCTCACTGCAACCTCTGCCTCTGGGTTAAAGCGATTCTCCTGCCTCAGCCTCCCGAGTAGCTGGGACCACAGGTGCCTGCCTGCACACCTGGCTACTTTTTTGTATTTTTAGTAGAGACGGGGTTTCACCGTGTTAGCCAGGATGGTCTCAATCTCCTGACCTCGTGATCTGCCCGCCTCAGCCTCCCAAAGTGCTGGGATTACAGGTGTGAGCCACGGCGCCTGGCCTGATTGGTGCGTTTTTACAGAAAACTGATCGGTGCATTTTACAAACCTCTAGCTAGCTACAGAAAAGTTCTCCAAGTCCCCACTGGACCCAGGAAGTCCAGCTGGCTTCACCTCTCAGTTGGAGGGAAGGAGGGAGGGACCTAAGAATTCAGTCTGCTGCCACAGCAGGCAACCTTGATGACATGGCACTAAATGCAATGAGCCAGACAGGAAAGGACAGATATCGCATCATTCCATCCATATGACGCACCTGCAATACGCACATTCATAGAGACAGGTAGTGGAATGGTGGTTGCCAGGGGTTGGGGGTGAGGGGCAATGGGGAGTTAGTATTTAATGGGGCAGAATTTCAGTTGGGGAAAATGAAAAAGTTCTGGAGAGGGATGGTGGTGACGGTTACACCACGTTGTGAATATAGGCAACACCACTAAAATGCAGAGTTAAACAAGATTAAAAGTGCAAATTTTATGTTTTGCATATTTCATCACAATTATACACAAAAAGATTTCAGTTCGAGGTCCTGCCCTGTCCTTAAAAGAGCTCTGTAGAGAGCGGCAGCCAGCTTGCCCCGGGGTTGCCCTGGACCTGAGAAACACAGAAATACACATGAAGCTCAGGCTTCTCCCTGCTGCTCAGCGTCCAGGGAGAAGGGGCCAGGCATTCAGCGCCAGCCAGGAGGAGGAGAGGTTTATGTGGCTCGGTGGAGGTCACACTGCAGACAGAGGCTCAGGGAACCCAAGTCTCCCAGCCTCCATGTGGGGCTCATTCCTCTGCCTTAAAGGGAGAGGAATACACAGCCCTCCTGCTGCTCCTCCTCCCGCTCCAACCCCTGTGCAATGAGCTAATCTCTGAAAAGAGCTTAGAGCTCTTCTCAGAAAGATGCTCTATAAATACAGCATCCTCTTGCTAACCAGGACTCCAGGGCTGAGGAACAGATCACCGGAGGGATCCGGGTGAGGGGAAGGGGTCCCTGGGGGACTTAAATTTAACCCCAGAAACTGGGCTCAGGTCACTGGCTGCGACAGCCCTGTGTGCTGTCCCCAGGAGAAACCATCTGGAGAATACTGTTTATTCTCTGTAATTTAGGGGCTTCCCCTGCCCCCAGTCACTGCCTAGGAGGATCATGGATTAATATGTGCTTTTGGATAGAATATGAATTTTTATCAGCAGCTGTTAGGACATCTTCCCTGATCTTTGCTTTAGGGGCCCAGGCTCTGCTAAATTCAGACCAGACAGAGTTAGTTGCTTCTCAGACAGACCTTACAAGGAAGCAGCAAGGCCAGAGAGGCGTGGGGTAAACAATTTCAATGACAGTTCTCAATCTGCCGTGGGAACAGATCACCAGGGGCTTCTGAGAGCTTTCGCTTGACCTTCTCCAGTTAAACAAACTGCTGCAGTCCTTCTCTCCCGTCACCCCAAACAGCACTTTTAATAACAAATATTTTATAACACTATCTTTACTATTTAAAGTGAAACTTATGGTCAATATAACAGTGCCTACACATATCACTTAAAAAATTAATATAATGCATTAACTAGAGAAAAAAGGGAGAAGGTAACTTAAAAGATTGTATTTCAAGATCTAAATGCTTAGGCACAGCCACATTAAGACAACGGAGGATTCAGATGCTCATAGTTAGTTATAATGAATACATTTGGATTTAAGAATGGCAAGAAAGTGTTCCACTAAAAATTATGTGCATTTTTTGACATTTGAGATAGGATTAGGTATGTCTGTGTAAATACATATAGTGAGAGAATCACTGCGAATGTGAGAGCTACAAACGTACTGATAACTGACTACTTATCATGCTAGGGTTTTTCAAAGTGGTGCACTGTGCTTGAAAGATTTCAAACAAAATACAGTCTTCCCTAGATTTATACCCTCATTGGGAAACTTTGCGTTTTAAAGCGATAGAGAAAAACATTCTCTGCTTTATGTAAGGCAGTTTGATTCTAGGCTCAGATTTATAAACAGGTGTTCTGCCTACATGACACTCTGAAAGCTGAGCAATGTGCAGGACAATTCTTCATGATGGAGACTGTCCTCTGTGTTGCAGATGCCTCTCATCTGTGGCTTCTGTTCACTGATGCTAGCAGCATCCCCAGTCACTGTGATAACCAAACACTCTCCCGAACTGCCGAAGTGCTTCATTGAGAACCACCGATGCAACAGGGCTGAAAGTGCCTAGTCCTTACAGAGATCTTTCCTCTCCTCTCCTCTCCTCTCCTCTCCTCTCCTCTCCTCTCCCCTCCCCTCCCCTCCCCTCCCCTCCCCTCCCCTCCCCTCCCCTCCCCTCTGCTCCCCTCCCCTCCGCTCCCCCCTCCCCTCCCCCTCTCCCCCTCCCCTCCCCCTCTCCCCCTCCCCTCCCCCTCTCCCCCTCCCCTCCCCCTCTCCCCCTCCCTTCCCCCTCTCCCCCTCCCCTCCCCCCTCCCCTCCCCTCCCCTCCTCTCCTCTCCCCCTTTTCGTCCCTTTTCCTTTTTTCCTTTCATCTTTCCATGTGATTCTAAGAAGTGGGATCCAAGAAAGGGAGAAAATAACTGTCTTGTGTGTGGAGTGGCTCAGGAAAAACCACATGAGTCGCCTATGAGGGAACACTAGGGCAAAGGCCCTGAAGATCTTCCTAGGAGTCCATTTTCTATAATCATTATATTCAAAAGATACATGCACTCATGTGTTTATCGCAACACTATTCACAATCGCACCAAGATATGAAATCAACCTAAATGTACATCAATGGATGACTGTTTAAAGAAAATGTGCATGTGCACAATGGAATACTATACGGCCATAAAAAGGGTGAAATCATGTCCTTTGCAGCAACATGGATGGAACTAGAGGCCAGTTGCTTAAGTGAAACAACTCAGAAAGTCAAATACCACATGTTCTCACTTTTCAGTGAGAGTTACATAATGTGTACACATGGACATAGAGTGTGGACTGATAGAAATTGGAGACTTGGAAGGGGGAGAGAGAGGTAGTTGGGTGATGAGAAATTACTTAATGAGTACAATGTACATTATTTGCATGACGGATACATTAAAAGCCCAGACTTTGCTACTAAGCAATATATCCATTTAACAAAATTGTGCTTGTACCCCTTAAATTTAATCTCCTAAGAATCCATGAACAGTAGGGATTCTCATAAGAATCCATTTTCTTTCTTTCTTTTTCTTTGGGACAAGGTCTCACTCTGTCGCCCAGGCTAGAGGGCAGTGGTGCAATCACCGCTCACTGCAGCCTTGAACTCCTGGGTTCAGCCTCCCAAGTAGCTGGGCTACAGGCCTGTGCCACCACGCCCGGCTAATTTTTCCACTTTTTGTAGAGACGAGGGTTCACCACATTGCCCAGCCTGGTCTTCAACTTCCGGGCTCAAGCAATCAGCCTGCCTTAGCCTTCCAAAGTGTTGCGATTACAGGTGTGAGCCACGGCGCGAAGCCAAGAATCCATTTTCATTCTTACTTCTATAAGTGATTTACACTTCACACAACTCCTTCCAGCATATCGTCTCATTTGAATCTACACACTGATTCTGCTTGGTAGGCAGGGCAGGAATATAAGCTGCACTTAAGTGATGAAGATACAGAGGCAGAGCGAGCTTAAGTGATTTATTTATCCAAGGTTATTCTCTGTCTTATCCCTGTGTATATTTCCTTGCCAGCCCTCCCAGGACATGAAGTAATGCTGTACTGTTGCATGGGAAACTCATGGGTGTGTCTATTCTCTGTTAGAATGAAAGCTCCCAGCAGACAACAGTCTGCTTTCTCTCTAGTTCACTGTTGTTCACAGGCACCAGCGTAGTTATTTAAAGCTAGTAGGTTTAAAATATTTATTTCATAAATGAATTAGCAGCCTCCTTGCTTCCAATCCTTTAATCTCTTCATAGAATTCTCCTCTTAAAATAGTCGAATCACCTCATGCCACATCATTGCAAAAATCTACTGTGGTTCACTGCTGTGTAGAAGATAATTTTAAGCTCCTTAGCTTGGCATTCAGGCTCTGTTTTCAACTTCTATTCCCCTCTGCACCCATAAATGCCATCCATACTCCAAAACAGCCTGCATCACTTGCCGTTAGCAGCTAACATTTATTGAACACTTACTGTAGGCCAAGTACTGCCAAGCACTTACGTATATTATTCTATTTAATCTTCACAAGGACTCTGTGAAATAGGCACTATTGTCTCCATTTTAACGAAAAGGGAAACTGAGGCTTAAATAACTTACCTAAGATCATGCAGCTCTTGAATGGCACACCTGGGGCTTGAACCCCCACCTTTCTGCCCTCAAGTGCATGCACTAAGTCCCACGTTAGGTTGAACTTACTCTGCCTTTTCTCCTTGGCTGGGGCCCGTGCTTGGGTTCCTTGTCGGGCTGGGATAACCCTTCTCTTCTCCGCGTGCCTGCATCCTTGCTGTCCCTGCCCCAGTGGCCTTTCATCCATGAGCCTTCCCATCCTATCCACTCTGGTGAGCCTTTTTCCTCTGCAGCACAATGCACTCTGATTTAAAGCAGTATTAGCTGGGCAGGAGACTGTCCTCCACAAGGGTCTGTGAGCTCTTTTTAGGCAAATACTATAATCCATTTTTAAAATTTTTTTTAAATTATTTTTACATTGAATAATTGTACATATTCAATAATAATTGTATACGTTCATGGAGATACATGGTGATGTTTCAATACATATAATAGTGAATAAATGAGAGTAATTAGCATATTCATCATCTAAATTTTTATCGTCTCTTTGTGTTAGGAACATTTAACATCCTGCTAGCTATTTGAAACTACATAATACGTTGCTGTTATCTATCCTACAGTGATGTAGGATACTAGAACTGATTCCTCCTACCTGATAGGATTTTGTATCCTTTAACAAATCTCTCCCTATCCCTCTCCTCTAAAATCAGCATCCCAGTCCCAACTTACAACTGGTGTTCACTGACTCTTTCTTAGACTACTCAGGATGAAGTTTAGTGATGATGGTATTATTATTAAGGAAATAGCCACAAGGGGGCAGTACCAATGGGTCTTAGAATGGATTGCCTTCCCTGTTCCCCCTGGGAGAGGGATGTTCTGCTCCAAAGACCCTTCCAACTCACAGGATGGCCCTGAGGGGCAGAGGAACCAGGGTCTAATATAATGAAGTGTGCACAACCAAAAGGTAAACAGCAATGGGAAGCGTGGGAGGAAAATAGGAAGAAAGTTAGAAAAAAGCCAATTTTTTGGAAGCTCTTGAAAACGTTTGGAGTTTTAAAAACGTTCAGGTAATGTATGGATGATAGTTTCTATCCTGCAGTTTCTTATTTGGTTTTCCTCATACAACATTTACATCTTTAGTTCCCTAAACATAATTTTGTTAGCAGACTAAGAAACACATAACACATTCGGTGTTATGGGGGAAAACTCACATTTAGGTCCCTAAAGAGGGCTAGAAATAATTAACACTATTTTCTATTGTGCTTCCTCAAATTTTCTATTGTTCTTTCTCCACCTTCTTCCTAATTGTTGTTTATGGAGATTATAAGTTATATTTCCACTTACTGTTATTGCTGTTTTACCTGTTTTTTTTCTAGTTAAAAAGGAGTGGAAAATCATAAAAATTTTGAGATATGTTATTTTCTAGCCCTAATGGAACCTGCAGCTAATTCTGGCAAAAAATGGAGCAGGGCTGGGTGGAGAAGGATGGAGAAGGGCCACAGAATATTGATGGGCATTATGGGCCTATGCTCAAAAATTCATGGGATGCATGGGATTCAAGGCCAGGCATAGTGGCTCACACCTGCAATCCCAGCACTTTGGGAGGCCTAAGTGGGCAGATCGTTTGAGCCCAAGAGTTCAAGACCAGCCTGACCAATGTGGCGAAACCCCATCTCTACTAAAAACACAAAAATTAGCCGGGCTTGGTGGTGGGTGCCTGTAATCCCAGCTACTCTGGAGGCTGAGGCAGGAGAATCGTTTGAACCCAGGAAGTGGAGGCCGCAGTGAGCCAAGATCACACCACTGCACTCCAGCCTGGGTGGCAGAGTGAGACTCTATCTCAAAAAAATAAATAAGAAAAATTCATGGATTCACCCATTTCGAGGTTGGAATATAAAAGGATTTTGAGAAGTCTTTCTGAGGGAAAGACTTTTCAGGGGACCTTTTAGGAAGGCCTGGAATAGCTGCATGAGTGAAGAGAGACTTCAGTAAGACCCCATGGAAGGCTTGACATATGTCCCTGAAGCTGAGGGGCACTGTGGACCATTGTGTGATGCCTACCTGGAAAATTCCAAGGCAGGAGAGAGTGTGTTTCCCGTTGCTGCAGTGCTAAGAGTGAAGGGCAGGCTGCTTCTGCCCTGGGCTGGGACTTCATTCCCGGAGTTTGCAGGGGCCCAGATTTTCTGCATGTTTCCCAGAGACCAGGCGTAAGCCACACACGAGGGCATCCCTAGCTGCCACCCACCACCTACTGCACAGCATCCCCAGCCGCCACCCACCACCCAACCCACAGCCTCCCCAGCCGCCACCCACCACCCAACCCTCAGCCTCCCCAGCCGCCACCCAACC
This sequence comes from Symphalangus syndactylus, assembly GCF_028878055.3. NCBI lineage: Eukaryota > Metazoa > Chordata > Mammalia > Primates > Hylobatidae > Symphalangus > Symphalangus syndactylus. The sequence continues at coordinate 150,518,618 of NC_072427.2, read as the reverse complement.
CACAGCCTCCCCAGCCGCCACCCACCACCCACTGCACAGCCTTCCCAGCCACCACCCACCACCAAACCCTCAGCCTCCCCAGCCACCACCCACCACCCAACCCTCAGCCTCCCCAGCCACCACCCACTGCACAGCGTTCCCAGCCGCCACCCGCCACCCACCACCCAACCCTCAGCCTCCCCAGCCGCCACCCACCACCCAACCCACAGCCTCCCCAGCCACCACCCACCACCCAACCCACAGCCTCCCCAGCCGCCACCCACCACCCAACCCTCAGCCTCCCCAGCCGCCACCCAACCCTCAGCCTCCCCAGCCACCACCCGCCACCCAACCCTCAGCCTCCCCAGCCACCACCCACTGCACAGCGTTCCCAGCTACCACCCACCACCCAACCCTCAGCCTCCCCAGCCACCACCCACCACCCACTGCACAGCGTTTCCAGCTGCCACCCACCACTTACTGCATAGCATCCCTAGCTGCTGTCCACTACCCACTCCCCATCCCCAGTTGTGACAACCAAAAGGGTCTTCAGGCATTGCCAAATGTCCTGTAGAAGTCAAAATTACCCCCAGTTGAGAATAGCTGCGTTTAAGGTAACTGCATATCACACCCAAAAGAATAGGCCCCCCAATTAGGGCTACTTTTGATGATAGCAGACCACTTGGTTGCCTGGTAAATGCACCAGCTGCTGACTTCTGTCTTGGCACAGGAAGTTAGAATGACACCTTGTGTGAGGGCAGCCTTCCCCAGATGGCAGCAAGGCGCCGGTATGGACTGAATGTGTGCTCCCCAAGTTCATATGTGAAAGCTCTGACCCCTACTGTGGCTGGATTGAGAGATAGGGTCTGTGAGGAAGTACATGAGGTTATAAGGGTGGGGCCCTAATCTAATAGGACTATGGCCTTATAGGAAGAGAAAGAGACACCCGGGTGTGCGGTGTCTGTGCTTATGCCCAGAGGAAAGGCTGATTAAGGATATGGTGAGAAGGTGGCCTTCTACAAGCCAGGAAGAGAGGCCTCACGGGACATCCATCCTGCCAGACCTCGATCTTGGACTTCCAGCCTCCAGAACTGTGAGGAAATCGGTGTCTGTTGTTGAAGACACTGTGTGTGGCACACTGCTTGGGGGCCCCAGCTCTGAGATGGCACTGGAGGCGCATCTGTGACAGCAGAGGCAGGTCCCAGTGGTCCCTGGCACCACGAGTAGCCATGCCTCAAGGTGATGTGTGCCCACTCTATTGGGCGCCATGTGTCGCACCAAAACCAGATGGGAGGGCTCTTGTGTTCTTCGTAAGAAACATGAATGGCTAATATTGACATTTACAACCACCCCTTCAATTGGCCAACCTAGTGACCCTCCAGCCTTCTCTGCAGCCTAGGCCTCCGCAGTGCTACAGTCATCAACCTCCCTTCTCTCTTCACGGAAACCTCTGTAGGAATGCTCAAGGAATGGAATATGCTGGTTGGTTGATTTTTGAAAAAACAAACAGCATTAAACTTGTTGGGGGGGGGGGTTTTCCAAAATCTTGTGTTGAAAAATCTTTTTAAAGTTATGCATTCATTTTTAAATAAACATGCTTGTTAACTGAGTATTTTGCGGGTTTAGCATTTTCATCCTGAGCATCATTTGTCTATAGGATGATTGGACTGTAGATGAATACAGTATAGAAGTCTTAATGGAATATGGATACATTCCAGAATGTCCCTGGGATACTGTTTTCACGGTATCTGTTATTAGCTTGTTTTCTTGGCATTTTGGCTTTTTTTCTCCTAAAACTGGAGGAAAGGAGGAAAAGTAGCTGTCCTGGCCAAGTATCTGTGTGTGAAATGAGGTTGTGGTGTCCGTCTGCTTGTGTTTAGCACCATCGTGTTTAGTCTCAGGGCCCTGACAATAGACAGATAGCAGCAGGGCAGCAGAAGCCTTCTTGTTGGTCCCTTTAGGGGACATGAATGGTCAGGCAAAGAATATGAAAGCTCTTGGGATCTCCTTCAGAAAATGGAGGGGGCTGGTTCTTGTGTGCTTTAGAATAATCGGATTCAGCCCGAGAGGCACTCCCTGGAGTCAGGGCTGTGCTGTGAGCCACATATGTGGACTTCTTTTTCTTGGTTTTTTTTTTTTTTTTTGAGACGGAGTCTCGCTGTGTCACCCAGGCTGCAGTGCAGTGGCATAACCTTGGCTTACTGAAACCCAGGTTCAAGCCATTCTTCAACCTCAGCCTCCCAAGTAGCCGGGATTACAGAGTGAGCCAACACGCCCGGCTAATTTTTGTATTTTTAGTAGAGACGGGGTTTCGCCATACTGGCAAGGCTGGTCTCGAACTCCCGACCTCAGGCGATCCATCCACCTTGGCCTGCCAAAGTGCTGAGATTACAGGCGTGAGCCACCGCGCTTGGCCCACACATGCGGGCTTCTTTCCATCCAGGCGTCACTGCTCTCTCCAGCGCCGTCTCCTCTAGCCTGGAACACTCCTGTGTGGGAGCCTCCAAATTGTTCTCCCTGCACACAGGCTCACCTCACCACATCATTTTACGGGGGACAGTTCTGATGATTGTTCTAGAACCCCTACCTGGTCTTGTTACTTTTTCTTTTTTTTGAGACAGGGTCTTGCTCTGTCACCCAGCCTGGAGTGCAATGGCGCGATCTCGGCTCAGTGCAACCTCTGCCCCCGGGTTCAAGCGATTCTTGTGCCTCAGCCTCCTGAGTAGCTGGGACTACAGGTGTTACAGGAAAAAGGTCCCAATAAAGACCCCAAGAGAGAGTTCTTGGATCTGACGCAAGAAAGAATTCAGGGCGAATCCACAAAGCAAAGCAAGTTTATTAAGAAAGTAAAGTGGTGAAAGGACGGCTACTCCATAGACAGAGTAGGGTGTTCCCAAAAGTACGAGGAGGAACGTGTCTACCCTAAGTACAATACTCATTTATATATAGGATAAAAACAGATCATGGGGAGATGTGCTCTGCTACAAGGGTTTCTGATGAAGGATGAATTTTCTTCATTACTATATATTGCAAGAATCAATATTATTATCTTTAAAGCAAAATTAGGAATGTTTTTGTTCTCAAGATATCAGGATATCAGGACACTGATTCATCTAGAGTCTACTGTGGTTGGATACATCTACTGTATCCATCTACAGTCCAGTCATCCTAGAGACATCCTATAGACCAAAGTCTGCGTGTGTTTATTAAACATCAATCTGTTCCCTTAACCAGAAACATCTGGAGGCTGGGAACACCTAACTTCGTAGGAATGCGGCCCAGCAGTCGCAGCCTCATTTTCCTAGCCCTCACTCAAGAGGGAATCACTCTGGTTCAGACACTTCTGACACAGGCTCATGCCATCACACCCGGCTAATTTTTTGCATTTTTAGTAGAGATGGGGTTTCACCATGTTGGCCTTGAACTCCTGACCTCAAGTGATCCACCACCTCAGCCTCCAAAGTGCTGTGATCACAGGTGCATGCCAGCCTGCCGGGCTAATTTTTGTCTTTTTAGTAGAGACAGAGTTTTTCCATGTGGCCCAGGCTGGTCTCGAACTCTCGACCTCAACTGAGCCTCCTGCTTCGGCCTCCCAAAGTGCTGGGATTATAGGCATCAGCCACTGTGCCTGGCCTGGTCTTCTTACTTCTTAAACCTCACTAAGGGCTGCTCAGTGTTTTCAGATGAAAATTCAAGCTCCTCTAAAGAGACTGCATATTGTGTGACATAGGAAATATCCAGAAAAGGGAAAACGACGGAAACAGAAAGTAGATCTGTGGTAGCTGGGGTGAAAGCAGGGAGGAGGGAATTAAATGTGCATGAAGAACATAATGAGCCCTCATCTCAAAAAAAAAAAAATTTTTTTTAACTAGCTGTTTGTGGTGGTGCGTGCCTGTGGTCCCAGCTCCTCAGGAGGCTGAGGTGGGAGGATTGCTTGAGCCTGGGAGTTCAAGGCTGCACTGAGGTACGATTGTGCCCCTGCACTCCAGCCTGGGACACAGAGAGACACCTCGTCTCTGAAATAAACAAGTACATAATTTAAAAAATGTGCATGAAGGGTCTTAAAGGAGCAATGAGATGCTCTAAAACTGATTTATGATGGTAACTTTACCTAAGACTCATTGAGTTATACACTGAGGGTGAATTGTATGATATGCAAAATTGTTAAAGATTCAAGCATGTTAAGATAGCTTCCCAGTGCTCCGGGATGCAGTTCCTGTCCACCTGTCTTGAGCTCCATCCTGCCCATGCTCCTCTCACTCTGGATACAATACTGAACCTGCTTCAATCCTTGAAGGGACCATGTGTTTCCCCGGCTCTCCTGGCAAACACCTGCTGCATCCTTCCTTCCTCACAACACTCTTCCCCTGCCTGCCAGCCCCCACCCCTGCCCTAAATCTGGCTGCGACCCTTCAGAGCTCAGCTTTCCCAAGGATGGATTCTCTCATCCACCAACAGGGGGTCCTAACCCTGTTCTGTGCTCCCGTAATATACTTGAAGTTTCTCTTTTGTGCTGCTCATTACGTTTTGCTGTACTTATTTTATTTAATTTTTATTTATTTATTTATTTATTTATTTATTTATTTATTTATTTAGACGGAGTTTTGCTCTTGTTGCCCAGGCTGGAGTACAATGGTGCGATCTCGGCTCACCGCAACTTCCGCCTCCCGGGTTCAAGCAATTCTCCTACCTCAGCCTCTCAAGTAGCTGGGATTACAGGCATGCGCCACCACGCCCAGCTAATTTTGTATTTTTAGTAGAGAAGGGGTTTCTCCATGTTGGTCAGGCTGGTCTCGAACTCCAGACCTCAGGTGATCTGCCCACCTCGGCCTTCCAAAGTGCTGGGATTACAGGCGTAAACCACCGCGCCTGGCCTTATTTTTTATTTTTATTTTTTCCCCCCTGAGACGGAGTCTTGCTCTGTCACCTAGGCTGGGATGCAGTGGCGTGATCTCGGCTCACGGCAACCCCCGCCTCCTGGGTTCAAGTGATTCTCCTGCCTCAGCCTCCTGAGTAGCTGGGATTACAGGCACCCGCCACCAGACCTGGCTAATTTTTGTATTTTTAGTAGAGATGAGTGCTCACCATGTTGGCCAGGCTGGTCTCGAACCCCTCATCTCATGTGATCTGCCCACCTTGGCCTCCCAAAGTGCTGGGATTACAGGCATGAGCCGCTGTGCCTGGCCTATTTTGCTGTAATTGTTTATTTAATGTCTGTCTTCCTTGCCAGTTTATAAACCCATATATAGTTTTCACAGTGATATTCCCAGGGCCCCGAGTGGTTTCTGCTGCATAGTAGGGTGTTAGAGATATTAATTGCATAAATAATACAGGAATGAGGTGCAGAGTCCGAAGGACCAGGCAGCTCTTCTTCCAAGAGAACATAGATTTATTTGGAACCCAGAGTTGCTCGACTGAAGGCACATTGGGATCACCCCCAGAGGTGGCATGAAAGGGGCGAGAAAGTGGGGGTGGACACAGCAGGAACATGGCACGGAGATGACAGGGCTGATGACAGGAAGCTCAGGAAGGGGGCAGTGTGAAGGGAGGGAGGAAACTCAGGAGGCTGTGGGATCCTCGTGACTTAACTCTCCAGTCATCTTCTTTCTTTTTATTTAACTATAAAAAGATGGCATAATTTATAGTCTCCCCCAGCTCAAATGTCCTGCCATCCCAGTCATCCTACTAGATGGGTGCTTCAACATCAGACCCAGCTGGGGTGTGTATTAAACGTGTAGACTCCTGGGCATCGTCAGAATATCTGGGAGTGGGACTTGGAGATCTACGTCTTAATGTGCTCTTGGGTGATTTTTTGTAACGCAAGTTAATGAGAGCATGGGGACTGCATCTACCTTGTTCACATGTGTATCCCAAAAACCTAGCCCAGTCTGGGGCAGGGATGAGGAACTCAGTATATCTTGATGGGTGAATAAATGAATGAATGAATTCTATAGTCACAGAAATGTGTATATTTGGTTTTGACCAAGGCAAAAAAGGAAGAGGGATGCTGCCTCGCTATAGTCTTCCATCGCTGTCTTCACCCTCCTGGGCCAATTTCCCCATTGGCAAGCTACAGGGCAGTTGGACTGAGTACGCCACAGGACTTCTTCCTGCCTTAATAATCAAGAGCACCATGAATCGGTGCTTTCGGTTTCTCTTTGCCTGCCTTCCTGCAAGGGGGGAAAGAATCAAGATGAAAATCAACGACAACCCAGAGATTTGTTGTCAGTTTTAATAGGAGGAGTGGAGTCAAAGAGTTTAGAGAAATGTAGAAAAAGACCTTTTACTTTTTGCTGGAACATGATATGGTTTGTGCATGGCACATACATATTAAAAAAATAGAGGTATCACATTTCACAATCACATGACTGAACAGCATCTGGGTTGTACTATGCGCTGTGCCTAAGCTGGAGGGCAGCTCTACCCTGGGACCAGCCTGAGGTACTCAGCGATTTACAGAAAGAGGAAACCACGCAGGACACAGCTCTCTGGTGCTGGAATTTCAGTCATTCAATGAGGTATACAAACATGGTTCTGCGTTGGCTATCTGCACGATGGACCAGGTTCAGGACCTGCTTGGGGCATAATCGCGTCCTCTGCCTGTTCTGGGAAGAGGAAGCATGAAGTCAGATGTAAGCAGAGACTGGAGTATTTCTATTCTTCTGGTCTTGCCCCAAACATTCCTCTCTTTGGAGTTTTTCGGGGAGGTAGCAGAGTGAGTGGCTGGTTCCTTCAGGGGTCAAGCAAGTATTAGAGACCCACTTTATAGACACAGGCATGGTAAGTGGCAGAGAATGCTTCCTCAGTGACAGCTGACCCAGAGTCTTTGAGGAAAAGTATTGGGATAGAAGGATGAAGGAGTTTTCTTTTTTTATTTTTATTTTTTGAGACGGAGTCTCGCTCTGTCGCCCAGGCTGGAGTGCAGTAGTGCAACCTCGGCTCACTACAAGCTCCGCCTCCCGAGTTCACCCCATTCTCCTGCCTCAGCCTCCCCAGTAGCTGGGACTACAGGTGCCCGCCACCAGGCCCAGCTAATTTTTTTTGTATTTTTAGTAGAGACGGGGTTTCACCATGTTAGCCAGGATGGTCTTGATCTCCTGACCTTGTGATCTGCCCATCTCGGCCTCCCAAAGTGCTGGGATTACAGGCGTGAGCCATTGCGCCCGGCCAGTGAAGGAGTTTTCTAGCTTGTGTCCACATGAAAGGGACAGAAGGAGATAGAGGGCAGAGGGGAGATCCTCGTGTCTTGGAGGACATTTGTAGATGTGCATTTAGTAGATATGTTTGCACCAGTGACTGTGGCACAGACTGGGCAAAGGCAGTGGACTTCGACAAGGGGAGACAGGAGAACTATAGCTCATGGACTCTCCTATTTCTTTTTTCTGTCAGGACTTGCATAGAACAAGAACTTGAAGGGTCTGAGGTCTAGGACAAGAAAGTGGCCTAGAGCCAGCGTTGAAGGAGAATTGCAAACTGCCCAGGACAGGATGAGGGTCAGGAGAGAATTTCAGGCCTGGGTTTCTGGGCAGGAGAGGTATCTATATGTCTAAAGAGGAGAGAGGTTTGGCCGGGCACAGTGGGTCACGCCTGTAATCCCAGAACTTTGGGAGGCCAAGGCGGGCGGATCACGAGGTCAGGAGATCGAGACCATCCTGGCTAACACGGTGAAACCCCGTCTCTACTAAAAATACAAAAAATTAGCTGGGCGTGGTGGCGGGCGCCTGTAGTCCCAGCTACTTAGGAGGCTGAGGCAGGAGAATGGTGTGAACCCTGGAGGCGGAGCTTGCAGTGAGCCAAGATCACGCCACTGCACTCCAGCCTGGGTGACAGAGTGAGACTCTGTCTCAAAAAAAAAAAGAGGAGAGAGGTTTGTACCCTGAATCAGATGGCAAAAGAAAATGTTCTTTTTTTTTAGGCCATAGACTGGCCCTGACCAAGGGCTTGGCGTGTGTATTAGGGCACTGTGGGATGTGGCAGCAGAGGGGAAGGCTGTGGAGGATAATGGTAGGGTATTAATTACAAAATTATATGCTGCTTTCCAGAGAGGTTCAAAAATGTATGGGAAGTGGGAAGGGAAGGGGTGTTACAAGGCAGTGAATGATGAAACAAACATAATCAACAGCTTGAACAAGGCATTTGGAGTTTTCTGGTTTCCTATGAGGTTCATCTATTGCCCTGAAAAGGGTGGAGGTTTTACAAGGAGCCTGAGGCTCCCCCATTGCTTCTAAGCTAACCTCTACAGCTGCAGCTGAGAAGTGCATCTTGAAGGGTGTGCAGATATGCTGCTCTCCTCTTTATTATTTGCTCTTGAAGAGAGAATAAAACAGTCTCTTGGCCCTTGGAACTCCAAGTTTGCATGGAGCTGCCAAGGAAGATTCAGGATGAAAGGGAGGTGAATTAGCTACAAAACTGTATAAATCAGGCTCATTGCTCAGCACTTGGGGGATGGAGGGCCCAAGTCTTAGTACATCCTCAGTGGGAAAGTGGGGTGCACTCTGGTTCCCCTGCATATAGCAGTGTCTTCTGCAGCCTTTGGGAGCCAATGGGCCTGACAACTGAATTCAGGACTCAGTGGACATATGACCAGATAGGAAACAACTCTCCACGCCCGGGCACAGAAACAGAAGCTGGAGAGAAGGTACTGAAATGTGTCCTGCTGATCTTACTCCGGTCTTGTCCCTTAGCTCACTTCTGTAGATGGGGATTGACTTTTCTTAAGCCTAAGTCACTTACAGGAAAACAGAAAGCCCTTGAGAGAATTCCTTTGCATGGGAAAGATTTTAAAGAGTCACCCACACATACCTGCATCCAAAGGTGGTATTCAAAATACTTAGCAACCAGCTAGGTGTCGTGGCTCATGCCTGTAATCCCAACAGTTTGGGAGGCTGAGGCGGGTGGATTGCTTGAGCACAGGCGTTCAAGACCAGCCTGGCCAATATGGCGAAACCCTATCTCTCCAAAAATAAATACAAAAATTAGCTGGACCTGTAGTCCCAGCTACTTGGGAGGCTGAGGAAGGAGAATCGCCTGAGCCTGGGAGGTGGAGGTTACAGTGAGCCGAGATCACACCACTGCACTCCAGCCTGGGCGACAGAGCGAGACCCTGTCACAAACAAATAAACAAACAACCCCCAAATACTTAGCAATTGATACAGCACGGGCCCTGGTACCAGTTAGACAGACACCCAGCCCCTCATAACCAGTGCGGGTGCAACTGCCATGCAGTGGCTCAATATAATGCGTGCTTGATCGTCGGCATTTCGTAGCTTCTCCTCACTCCTAGCATAAGAAATGAAAGTGGACATTTGGGGAAATGCCTTGCCAGGATTTGAGCAAGGTTATGATCCTCTAGAGAGATGAAGGAAAGCGCTGGCAGCCCAAGGCTTTGGAGAGTCTCTTGAAGATGGCTCCTCTCACGCCACGTGAGCTGAAAGATCTTGGAAAAAAGGAAACTAGGCTATGGGACTGAAAACTTCCTTCCCCTTTTTTTTCTGGATCACAGTCACGCCGTCCACCAGCCATCCCACATTCCAAGCTCCACTAGGAACTGATATGCACCTCAGGTTTGGAGTGCCTGCATTTCTGATGGACCCTGTTCAGGAGACTGATTGCACTGGAAAACAGTGGAGAGCCTTATCCCCGCCTCCAAGCAGACCTGCACTTTAACATTCCACGGAATCAAGATGGACCAGTTTTCTCCCTTTTCTACCACATCCAAGGGTCGGCCGGGCATGTGCACATGTGTTCCAAGGCTTCTACAGTCTCTTCCCTCTTCATGTACCCGGGTGTGGCTTTTTCCTCCTCACCCAGCACATGTCCGCCTTGACATTTGCAGGGCAGAGGAGGTGGCCGGTAAGGTGTCTCCCCCTTCGATTGCCAACCTCCCATCTTCAGCTCAGAATCCCTCAACCCAGATCTATCTATAGATGGATGCAACTGCAAATAGCGAGGTATGTTGAAGATGAAGGTATTTGCAACAGATGAGGGATTGTCTTGGACGCCGGGGCCCCCGAGAGTCGCAGAGGGCGTCAGGTCATTTTGTAACTCGGTTCACATATGCCAAAAATATTTGCACTCTGATATGGCTCTCTCTGGTTTCAGATTTAGGAACATTCCAATGGTTCAGGAATCTGAAAGCTCCAGGCAGACAACATTTATAGTCACTTGGGGAACCTCTGCTTTAAATATTCTCAAGGGACAGGAGGCAAGAAGGCATCGTGCAGCAAGGAGCTGCTTCAGCTTGGCTGCTTATCTCCGTGGCATTATCACTCCTCCTCTACTGCAGGGAGGAAGAGAGCACAGACTCTGGAGGTCACGGTGCCCATTCTGCTGCATCCAGGCACAGCGCGTATGTGAGATGAGGATGCGCAACAAGGAAGTGAGGGTATCAGATGAGAACTTGGGTGCGTTTCCTGGACATAGTTGGAGAGGAATTAGCATCTGGAGTCCAAAGCCTCTCTACTGCCTTCATGCCCTATTTTGTCCCCTACCCCTCGCCAAAGAGGTTGCCATTATTAGGATCCTTGTCATCTGAGGTTAAAATAAGACCAGTTCAAAGCGAGGAAACCTTATGGGCAGGCAGCCTGGCCCCTGCCTGTTCTTGGAGCCACACACAGCCTGAGTTCTCCAGGCAGAGTGGCTCTCCTAGAACACCCAGTCCCTTCTGCCGCCTCCGCAAGCCTTCCTCAGCTGCCCTAGAGGCTGATCTCCCCCTTTCCTCCACGAAGCGAACCGCTTCTCCCCCAGCTTCCCTGACGGTTCATCCCAGTGTCCCCAGAGCCCTCACTGGCAGGAAGCTTGAAGTGCCTGATCCCTCTCCTTCTGGTTTGCAGTTCAACCTTACACACTCTCATTCTGCCATCTCTGCACTTTGAGGACAGCTGCTTCCCGCTGACCTGTGCAACCCATGTAGTTAGTGGCCTCTGAATGGAAAGATGATTGGAAAGAGGCAGAATGGGAGCACACATCAATCCTGCTGGTTTGACAGATGACATTCTTACGGGCAGATTCCTGCAGCGATGATGCCAGGAGAAGGAAACCTGATGCTTTGAAATGCTATTGCTCTGAGACTGTATATAAAGCTGTATGGATATACAATAATGCACACAAACTCCTACCCTGGCCTTTTCCTGCGCACATGGTCACATTCCACAAGTGTCACCGATACCTTCTCTCCTCAAGGGAGGTCAGAGCATGGGATAAGTTGCCATTCTAAAGTTGCTGATTGCAGCCCTCGTTTGAATGGGCTACATGCGTGGGGTCCAGTGGCCAAGGGAAACAACTGGGGTCTCCCCAAGCACAAGATAAGCCTGATTCAGAAGCCATGGAGGGCAAGGGGAATTATTCGCTTGTGCAAAATTCCAATAGAACAGATGCTGCTTTAAATCTGTGAGCCTTCTTTCGTGGGTCCTTATATCCTGGGAAGGAAATGAGTGACAGTCATGATCGGGGACACCTTGCTGCCCCGCTTTACCCGTCCGTATTTGCTCAGGGCGATGTAGGTCCCTCGGTACAAGTCTGACTCGTAGGCGTTGTAATTGTTGGGCAGGAGAGTTTCTCTGAACTTACATTCTTCTTGGAAGCTGGGCTGTGGAAGACATGGGCAAACAGCAGAGACTGGGTTACAAATGAGGAGTGCTGCAGGTGCCAGCTGGGCCGCAGAGAGTAGGCCCCTCTGCCAGGTGCCCCTTCCCTTCTCTTTGTGAGACAACCACCGTGAGGTCTGAGCATCCTGGGTGAATGGATGGTGGAAGGTTAGGATGGGAAGAGGCTGCAGGCTCTCATGGTTCCTCTCACCTTCCCTCCTTTACGATAAGGAAACCAAGGCCCAGGGACACAGGGGATGGTCTGTGCCACGTGGGGTAGAGCTGAGGCTCTACCACTCAGGTCTCCTGACTTCCAGAGTAGTTTCTGCTACGTCCCTAGATGGTAACTTATTCCATTCAAAGAACAGACCAGGAAATGACACAAGCTGTTTTCTCAAGTCCACTGTGAGAGGGAGTCTACTGGAGCAGGGATGGGAGCCCAGGGTGCTATTTCGTGACTTTTCTACTTCCTAGTTGTGTGACCTTGGGCAGGTTCCTCCCCTTTCAGCCTCAGTTCTCTTTTCTGCAGACTGTGTGTGGTGGGGGAAGAAGGAGGGAGGTGGTTGGTGGAGGGGGAGGAGACACAGTGATCTCTTAAGCCCTTTCCAGCACTGCCTGTCCCTTTCTTTCTGCTTGTGGTTCCTCCGTCTGTCTTTCCTGGTTTAAGTCCCAAGTTTTCTATCCCTCAAAAAGGCCCATTCTCAGTTTTGACTTTGAGCCTAGAAGGTGTCCGGTACCTCCTAGACCAGCGGTCCCCAACCCCTAGGCTGCAGACCCATACCAGTCAGTGGCCCATACCAGTGCAGGACCCGGGCTGTACAGCAGGAGGTGAGCAGTGGGTGAGCGAAGCCTCATTTGTTTTCCAGCCACTCCCTACTGCTTGCAAGACCACCTGAGCTCCGCCTCCTGTCAGATCAGCAGTGGCATTAGATTCTCATAGGAGCAAGAACCCTGTTGTGAACTTTGCATGTGAGGGATCTGGGTTGCCTGCTCCTTCTGAGGATCTAACTAATGCCTGATTATCTGAGGTGGAACAGTTTCATCCCCAAACCATCCCCCCATGTCCCCATCACTCACCCTGTCCATGGAAATAGTCTTCCATGAAACTGGTCCCTGGTGCCAAAAAGGTTGGGGACTGCTGTCCAAGACAATCATAGTTCTCCAGGGACATGCAGGAACAGAAACGGTGAGGAGCAGGAGTTTTTACGGGGAAAAGGACCTGGTTCCCAATGTGACAGGTGATGCCAAGGAGCCTGGGACCAACAAAAAAATGGCCCTTTCCATGCTGATTTGGTAGAGGAGTGTGTGTGGGCCACCTGTTCAGAACATGAACGCTGGACTTCCTGTCTCACATGCACAAATTCATTCCAGTACATCACCCCAAGTCCTCCTCTTTCCTCTGCAACCTGCCTGGGTGGCTGCCCTAAGGGACTATGCGGGGATTTCCTGCTCTTGTGGGGAAGCAGCTGGGTCGGGGCTAGAAGAACAGAGAGCGAGGTGGGAGCCAGAGACCCGGGGTCTACTCTTGAAAAGAAATACAGAATAAGAAATGGGTGGAGGATAACTTCTGACTCCTCCTTGCTTAAGTATAAAAAAAAAACCGCTCGATGGCTACCGGGCTGTGCCAGAGGTGTCCTCTGACCTTCTGTAAAGGAATCGTACTGCTAGTGTCCCATCTTGCTGGCAGTGTAGCTGGGCGAGAACCTCTTGCTGTTCTAAAGAGCTAGGAAGTAGCTTGCTCCTCAGGGCCCCAGGACGCCCAGAGCCCCTTCAGTGGACTTCTCTGGCAACATTTAGAACAGCCATACTTTCCCAATAGATTCCAAGATCCCTGAGATGAGGACTGTGTCTTGCTTGGTACATGATGCTGAGTGGATGGTGGTTTAATAGGGACAACATGACTGGTTTCAGTGGCTCACACCTGTAATCCCAGGACTTTGGGAGGCCAAGGCAGGAGGATCACTTGAGCCCAGGAGTTTGAGAGGAACCTAGGCAATATAGTAAGACCTTGTCTCTACAAAAGCTTAAAAAAAAAACAAGGCAGGTATGATGGTGCCTGCCTGTTGTCCCAGCTACTCTGGAGGCTGAGGTGGGAGAATCACTTGAGGTCGAGGCTGCAGTGAGCCATGATCGCTCCGCCGCACTCCAGCCTGGGTGACAGAGTGAGACCCTGTCTCAAGAATAAATAAGTAAATAAGGACAGCACTGAAACATAAGGAGACCCCTGCATGGGTGGCTCTTTCAGCCTGATGTGAGCGTGGGCGAGGGGACAGCCTTGCCTATGGGAACACAGTGAAACTCCCCTCATACGTTTTCCCCATCTTCTTCTCTCATGCTTGCAGCTTATTTACAAAGCACTTTCACTGATGTTAACTTGCTTGAGATAAATGTGAAGGCGTTCACCAGCCATGTGAACAGGTTAATGCCACACCAGGGGGGTGGGTTTTTCATAAGCTTTCCTGTTTTCCTCGTTAGGATGCTCAGTGAATATTTGCGGAATGGATGAATGAAGGGATGTCCTAAAGGTAAAGAGGATGAACTAATCAGTGTAGGTCAAGAACGTATCTGTGCCACAGCTTTGAGGTTAGACTGATGACAATAGCCTCTTACTTAGCTACGTGAACTTGGGGAAATCGTTTAACCTCTGAAGCTTCCATTCCCTCATCTGTGAAGTAAGAACAGTAAGAAAAATTGTGTCATAGAATTGGAGTAAGCATTAATCGAAATAATGCCTGGAAAGTCCTGGGAACAATGCTTGCTATACAGCAGAATTAAAAACAAATTAGTAGTAGTAGTGTTCTTCTCCGAGTAAATCATGAGCTACTTTACATTAAAAGCCTCAAAAGACTGCCTTACCCTGGATCACCAGTCCCATAAGACTTACTGTGGGTTACTGGACAATTTAGCTTTTAAGTGCTGCTGTTTTTGATGGAGTGTCTGGGAGACAGTGAGCTTGCATGGAAGAGCAGGGAGTGAGAGGAAAGGCAGAGGCTGACGCTGGCTCTGAACCACGGCCCCTCATTAGGAGCCTCTCTGGGCCCTGGTTTCCTGCCCTGTGCACAGGACTTCAGTTGTTGGTGGGCAAGCTTGGGAGCAGCAGCACCAGGAAAAATTCAGCTCAGAACTGAATGAAATGTTCCAAGTAAAGCTATGCTAATGAGAAGTCCAGTACAGGTCAATGAACAAAATAGAGTCCGGCAGTAGATCCCAACACATACATGGATGTAAAATGAAATGAATCTGAAATGAATATAAAGTGAAAGTGCTATTTTAAATCACTAGAGAAAACATGGTGTTGAAACAACTGAATGGTATTTTATTATAATGATAGTAAAGTTTGATGTGTATGACTTTATCCCTTACATCAAAATAAATTCTAAAAGGAGCAAAGATTTAAATGTAAAAAAAAAAAGAACCATTAAAATCCAGAAAAGTTTTTTAATAAACTCAGAATCAGGAACATCTTTCTAAACAAGATAAAAAAAATTAAAGCCATTTTTAAAAAGTAAGAAATTAGTCTTCTACTTGAAAAATATTACCTTAAATAAAATAAGAACAGAAATGGCAAACTGGTTGAAAATACGTACAATACACATATGTCAAAGAGTACATTTTGTTACTATATTCAGAACCCTAAACTCACTGGAGAATGAACAACATTTATAAAACAGAAAATTCCCAGGAAAGGAACTATCAATGGTATTTGAGCAGAAGAGAATATGCCTAATAAGAGAAATGTAAATTATAACTATGAGATCCCATTTTTAGTGGCCAGATTTCAAAGAGAGAAGCATTTGACACTATGGTCTCGTTAGTGAGGGCATAGAAACTAGGAATTCTCATTTAATGTCCTCTGATGTGTATATTGTCAGAATCTCTATAAAAGAGCAATTTGGCAGCATCTACCAGAATAAAGAATGAATATAGCAACTGATCAGCAATTCCACTTCTAGAAATTTATCTTACTGATATATTCCCACACACGCACAAAAGTTACTACAGCATTAAATAACAAAAGACCAAAAACAATGTATCTATTAAGAGAGGAGTAACTGAGGTGGCTCATGCCTGTAATCCCAGCACTTTGGGAGGCCAAGGTGGGTGGATCACGAGGTCAGGAGATTGAGACCATCCTGGTTAACATGGTGAAACCGCGTCTCTACCAAAATACAAAAAATTAGCCAGGCGTGGTGGTGCACACCTGTAGTCCCAGCTACTTGGGAGGCTAAGGCAGGGGAATCTCTTGGACCGGGGAGGTGGAGATTGCAGTGAGCTGAGACCGCACTCAGCCTGGCGACAGAGCGAGACTCTGTCTCAAAAAAAAAAGAGAGAGAGAGAGGAGTAACTAACTGAACTATGGTAGATCCACACGATGGAATTCTATAAGCCTTGAAAAGATAAGAAGCCTCTCTGTACTGACATGAAATGGCCTCAAAGATACATTGCTAAGTGAAGACGCAAGGTTTGAAAAAGTGTTAGCATAGTATGCTCCTGTTTGTGTGATTTTAAAAAGATGATACTGGTGTGTGCACGTGTGCGTTAGCTGTTTCTGGAATGATACACTGGAATGAAACACTGGTAACTGTGGCTGCCTCTAGGGAGGAACTCAGTAGCTTCAAGACAATGGTAGGAGTGAGACTTTCCATAGAATATTCTTTGATACTTTTTTCTCCTTAAAACATGTTCATGTATTACCTAGTCAAGTACGTAAATTATTTAAAGTGGGAAGGGAATTTAGGATAGCAGATGGGCCAGGAAACGGAGCGAGAAAACATTTTCATCAGAAACTGGTGGTCTCCTCCTTGCTGGGTCACAGCCCCTCTCCACCCACCAGCCTCTCCCCTGTTCTAACTTTGTATATCCCTGGAGAGTATCCCGCCCAGTCAGTTCCAGAGAATTTATTTCTGATCTGGATGGTGGTTAAGGGAGAGGTTTCATGTGTTGTTTGCAAGCTCTAGTGAGGAAATGAAATCTTGAGGTGAAGGAAGGGGAAGTGGGAGGAACTGAGTGACTTGGACAAGAAACTCTCAAGCCATTGCCCACTTCCCCGTGCCTAGAATGTGTCCATTTGAGAACCCAGCCTCTCCTAAACGTCTGGATCTCCTAAAACATGACTGTTTAAGCGTGCATGACCATGGATGTGTAGATTGTACTTTGCTTCTCTGGTCATTCGATTTTGGATCATTCAAATCCACTCCTCCTCAACATACACACTTTTTTTTTTCTTTTTCTTTTTTTTTTAAGTTGACTACTTTTTTTTTCCTTTCCATTCTGTCCTTTTCTCTAGCCTGTCTCATATCCCTGGCCTTCCCCAGACTCCTGTACAAAACTAAAGTGAAAAAAGACAACTAGTAGATGAAGCTTGTGTTAGAAGCCCTAACCTTCCCCTTGCTGCTCTCTCTCCTCCGCCCTCAGCACCCACATCCGTGGGGTTCGGGAGGCCAGGAGGCCTGTGGCATGCAGGTGAGAGAATGCATTTTCCCTGAATGCTTCAGGCTGATGGATTTTCCCACTGCCCAGAGTGATGCTCAAGACCCAGCCCCTTAATTCATCTTCATCACAGCCCTGAGCTTTGAGTTCTCATGGCTTGGGAATGTTGGCCCCTCAGCTCTGGTGAAGAACGCACTCAAGCCAAGTGAACGCCATGTTCATGAAAGCAGCTACCGTATATGATTACTTGAACAAATGAAAATCATTCCACTGGGTCACATTTCCTGGGCCTGCCAGGCTCAAGCCCCGGCATGACAATGTCTTCAATTCCGTGTAGGTCTATTCAGACTTACGTGCGTTTGGCACTCACTATGGAGAAGGGCATTTCGAAGAGGAGCAAGCATATCCATGGGGTAGAAATGCCCCAAAAGTGTGAGGTGGACAAGACAGCCACCCTCTTGCCTTTAGAGCTAAGTCACTTGGACCAATGAGGATCTAATCCTGCCTTTAAAGATCTTCATCCTGTGACTGCTAGGGCCATTTGTCCCTGTTCCTCCTGGGAGTGTGTGTTGGATAGAGAAGGATGGGGTGGAAGGATGTGGGCAAGAAGGAAAAATAAACCAACTCTTTGTCCTAAGACTTTCTTCTGCAGCCCCTGACTGCTTCTTTTCCTGTCTTTAGCTGAAATATCGTCAGCTCTGAAGATGCCTGCATTTTCCAACCCTTTTCCCTAGCACACAATTGCAGTGTTGATTTAGGAATGTTGGAAAGTGTTTTCATCAGGTGTTTCATTCTTCTCACTCCAGTGCAGCTCTTTGTAGCAGGCGGGGATTTGTATGCAGAGCCTCAGGCCCTGCATAAGGGCATGCGCCTCCCACTGCTCTCCAGCCCCATCTCCCAGCATTTCCTCATGGTGGGTGTCCTTTATCCCATTCCCTCAGGAGTGCCGTTTTCTGCTAGAGTGGCAGCTGAGCCAAGGCAATCCTGGTCCTCCCTTCCCCCAATGTAATGCCCCAGATAATAATCAGAGGTCTCTGGAGGAAATCATTTTTGTCCTTTGCACATTGTCATACTGTTGATGAAAAGGATGTAAATGCAGTTCTTCTTAGTAAAACTGAAATCACTTGAAAGCATAACTGAATTGCTGGTATCTTTTTACTAGTACATATTTTTCTCAACCAGAGGATTCTAATAGAAGCACTGTTAGGTGGAGATCCTTGATATTTTGTTTTCTGAATTTCAAAGGGGACCAAGGGGTCTAGAATTCACTGATTTCTGCCTCATCCTCAGAGAGCAGAGATCCAGGCCCAGAGAAGTTCAGTGACGTTGCCCAAAGTAAGACGAGTAGCTAGAGTGTAGGTTGGCCAGGAACTGGAACTCGGGTCACGGAGCCCTGAGACAGGGCTGCACACAGCTGTGGCTGGACATGTGAGCCTGGAGACCGGGTGTCCGCAGCTGCACAGGGAGGATGAAGATCAAGTGCACCTCCTAGGGTGCTGTGAGATCATACTCGTAAAGCCCTCTGCAGCCGGTGCATCCTAGCACAAGCAGTAGGCTAGTGCCCAGGGCAGGGCAGCTGTTATATTGTCTAAAGGAGGGCCCGGCAAACTGCCCTGAGCCTCCACACCCTTCTTTCCAGGAGACAGACATGTGTGAAGTCACTTCTAGCCAGGTTTCCTTGGCCCTTATTCTCTGCCCGTGAGTCGTTGCCTTGTCCCCCTCACCAACACCTCAGCCCCAGCCCAGTTTCCCTCCCCCACCCATGAGAAATGCCATATAGTGGCAGTAGCAGCTGAGCCTGGGAGATGAGGAGGCCCCAGGGGCTTAAAAGGAAATAGTGTGAATGAAATCATCACCCAGCAGGAGTCTTCCTGGCTCCGGGGATCAGTTGGCAATTGTTTTTTTAGACTGTGATAACGGCCTCCAAGGGGCGGAGAGGGAGGGGTAGAAGTTGCTCAGGAGTATCTGGTCCTGAGCCACATAAAACGTCAGGTGCCCCAGGGTTGTGGCACAGCTGTCCAGCCCCACTCTCTGTGTGCAGGCCCAGCTGGCCCTGAGGTCCAGGGAGGAGAATCTCCCTCTCTGGAGAAGATGTTCTTTGGCCAAATGCTACTGAGGGTGAAGGTAGGAGGGGTGGGAGGGCGGAGGCGAAGGGTGCGGGGTCTTTTCCCAGAAGTTCTCCATTCTCCTGGACTCTGCTCATTTAGCAAGCCCAGCAGTTCATCAACCTGCTTAACCCCCTTTAAAGTCATCAGCCAATAATGGTGCTGCAGAGTGAGGGCTGGGGGTGGGGTGGTGGGTTTCAGGCATTAGGAGTCAGCCTCCTTTCCCTTTTGCTATTCTGAATGCCCTTCCCTGCTTTGTGGCGCTTTCTCTGATGGTTAAATCTTATATTCCCTTCCCCAGCCTTTCCCAGCTTCTCTTTCCAAGGCCAAGAGATTTAAAGTGGGAAGTGGGTAAATTTCCTCTATATTTGTGCATTTTCTCCTCCCCACAATTAAATTCCTTTCTGGGTAGGAAGAAAAAAGTAATAAATAGTTTGTTGATAAAGGTGACAAGGAGAAAGAAGAGTTTATGAAATTTGTGCTTTCTCCCAGGAGATTTACTTGCTAAAACGTCCCTTGCTTGCACGGAGTCCCACAGCCAGCAGCCCAAATTCCTGGCTCTCCCGACCCTATGGGATTCCGGCCATTATGCAGGCTGGAAAGAAGGGGTTCTTTGGGATGCCCCACTCTACAGAGGGGAAACCTGCTCCACCAAAACCTGGGTTGGTCCCAGGCCTCTTCCTGTCCTCGCCATCACTTTTCCAGAGGGCAGTAACAAGGATATGTCTCTGCTGTCTCATCTCACCTGCCCTCCAGCTCTCAGGTTCAGTGTAACATGGGCAGTGGGTGGTCCCCTGCCCTCCAGAGGCCATGTAGCCTGCTGACCCCTGAGCCTGCCTGTTCCTCAGAAACACCTGGCAAATTTAAAATACAAAACAAACAGATTTCCAGGCCCACATCCCCGCTCTGTTGAATAAGAATCTCCTAGGTAGGTACCTGGAAATCCATACTTTTAACAAGTTTCCAAGGTGACAGAGATGCAGACTGTCCATAGACTTGTGTGGGAGACCCACTGATTGTAATGCAGGCCGTATGTCCACATAAACCAACTCAGACTGAGAGATGTTAGCACCAAAGATTATGGGGCGGAGGTCACCTGGTGAACCCGCTCTTGTGTTTCATAGACCTCCTCTGTTGGGACAGCTCCCCTGGGACCCAGTGCCAATCCTGGATCTATTTCTTCACATCCCAATCCTCAGTTTATCCTCCAAGGGGCAGTAGATCAGCCCTCCACACCCTCCCCATAAATAACTTTGATATTTTTTGAGGCCTGCTCTGAGGTCTTCCTTTTTAGCTTGCTTATTTCTGTCAAAGGAACTCTCTATTTCTTCAGCCTCATAGGGATGTTTGCCCAGCCATATTTTGGAATAAGCCAAATGATGGGCCGAGGGCTGCAGGAACAAGTAGGTCAGTGAGAGCAGAGGTTTTGGTCAATGTGCTTAGAAGCTGGTTGCATTAACCCAAGTGCCAGCATTGGCACTCCCAGGGGTGACCTCTGGGGGTGGAGATGGGAACGGGTGGGACTGGTACCTGCCTAAAGTGTATAATGGGTAGGCTGCCTCTCTAGCTTATGCGATTGGAGACCAGAGGAT
This sequence comes from Symphalangus syndactylus, assembly GCF_028878055.3. NCBI lineage: Eukaryota > Metazoa > Chordata > Mammalia > Primates > Hylobatidae > Symphalangus > Symphalangus syndactylus. The sequence continues at coordinate 150,497,927 of NC_072427.2, read as the reverse complement.
TGAAAACCCTAGCGCAGAATCTCAGCACACTGATGAGGATGAAAATAGCCTCCCATTCCACTCCTACTGCTGCGCACTAGGCTGGGGCATCTTGCAGGGCGTGTGTCATGGAGCAGCACACCCAGGCAGAGAGACAGGCTTGCTCTCGGGGCCTCGCCAAGGCAGGGAATCACACCTGCCCACAAGCCTGGATGCCAGAATGCGGGTTTCCCTCTGGCCCATTGGCCCATGGGCTCCCTGAGCTGTGGTTTCTGTTTAATCACACAGGCTCCATCCGGCAGGTGGGAACAGGAGAAACACCCATGAGGCTAAAGAAGCAGAAGCTGCAAGTCCCCTCCCTTTCACAGGCTCCTTTCACAGCCTTTCCTTTCCCATTTAGATAGTCACTTCTCTACTCAGGATTTCATATTATTTTCTTCAACTGTGTAAGCATCAAGCCTTGTAAACCTGGCACTTCCCTGGCCTGGTGAACTCACCGTTGCATACAATCTTCCTTTACTGTTCATGGCAACGAAGAGGGCACTTCTCACTCCAAAGAGACTCACCACGCCTCGCTCCACAGTGGAAATTTCCAGCAGGCCTGACAAGGAAAGGGGGGCCACGTTACCTAAGGCTTGTGCAAATCAGAGTGGGAACCTGAGCCGACAAGGGCATCTCAGTCCATCCCCCTTCTCCTAGAAAGCCAGACTCTCCATCACCCCATCCATGATGCCTCTAACTCTAGGAGACCCTGTCTGCTGGACTCATCAAGTGCTGCCATTGTGCTGTTAAAAATCCAGTTCTGCAAGGGAAGGTTCTGATGTCAGAGTTAGGTACTGCAATGACCACTTAGCTATCTATTTAAGATGAGCTTTGAATCTGGCTTTCACTGATATAATTACTTGAGGTCTTTGACTTGAGTAAAAAAATAGATTGATTATTATTACCATTCTTAATGTGTGCTCTACATGTTTCAACAAATCTCAACCCACTTAATCTTGAAAACACAGCAGCCACACCATAGCTGATGGCTTTCTTGGATCCTGCAGCCCCCATCCTTTCTTGGATAGGAGACTAACCATACAGCAAGCTGGCAGCTTGCAGGATAAGAACCTGGGGACAGAGGGAGCCCATTGAAATAAAAAGAAGGATGTGCTTCAGTTGGATATTTTGCAATTGAATTTCCTTTCCTTCTCCAAGAAAGAAGCTGAATAAAAATGAGCTTGTGTCAAATTTGATCCAAGTATACTAACTGATTCTCCCTACCCAGGCCTTGGGGGCTTCCCAGACTACTGGTTCCCAGTGGTCTTACAAGGCATCAGATGGGCCAGTAATGCTGAAATAGTTAGTGCCACTGAGGATCTAACCAAGGCGATGGCAAAGAACACCAGGATGCTTGGACCCCAGTATATTGAGCCTGCACCCAGGCAGAGCAACGTGGAATCATCTAAGTGGTGAGCAGCATTTCTGTCCCCTTTATAGTGCATCCTTTCCGTTAGAGCAGGGCCCCTTCACCTTTTAGCCCTGCATGAGCCCAAACCCCCAAGCGTCCCGACTGGCTGCAGCTGGCACTCACTGTAGGGGTTCTCCTCGTGGGTCCCGCTGATCCTGCCGTCGGGGAGCACCTGGAGGTGAAAGCCGATGCCCACGTTGCAGTAGAGCCTCCGCTGCCGCTTGATCCCCACCAAATAGCCACTTTCCCAGTTCACCCCGGCGATCTCTCCAGCTAGTCCAGCGCGAGACCTGGACAGCAGGGTGCCCCAGCCCCTCGAGTCCAGCAGCGTGTTGTTGGCACGGGTGCCTGCAGGCAAGGGCACCACCATGCCCACTAGGATGCCTAGGAAGACGAGAGCCCACAGCGTGCCCTGCAGACGTCCTGCTCCCGGGGACATACTGATGAACAGCCTCTGTCCCAGGGCCATCCACCTTGCCTCTCAGGCACGTGGTCAGAATTAATGGCCCTAAAAATACCGCCCTTCTTGTTTTTCTCCCTCCGGCATGGCGGCAGGGGCTTATTTTTGGAAGGCAGATGAAGGCTGCTGACATGAAACCAAAGCCTCTGTCGGGCACTCGGGTTGAGAGCAGAGGGACCCGGGCTGAGCCGCGGCCGGTAGAGACCATGGCTCGGGGACGCTGTCTAGCTCGCCCGCTCGCTCCGGCCCGAGTTGATGATATTTGATTTGACCTATCTTTATAGTTGGTTCAGCAGCCCGGCCCTCCCCTCCACCCATCATCACCCTGACGTCAACCCGCCCAGCTCACTTATCCAGGGCTGTAACATTAACCTGCTCTTGGGCCTGGCTGCCTCCCCAGACCCCCATCACCCTCCACACTCCCCAGGGGTTCTGGGAGCCACTGTCATTCCAACTATGAGGCAGGAATGAAGTGAGCAGGGAGCATCTCTGGGGCAGGGGGGAGCTGGCTGGGGGCCCAGGGAAAGAGAGAGGCGAGAGGCCACCCAGGACCCATATTGGGCAGAAGTTCTTTCCCTGGCAGTGCTGGCTTCCTTATTTAGAGGGCAATAGGTAGAGTCAGGGATGGGAAAAGGCTCGTGGTAGTGATGACGGTAGCCTGCAAGTCACCCTTGAGATCTTTTCATGGAAACAGCTCACGGTGGAGGGGAACACTGAAAGGCCAAACCCTTTCAGCAGGAGGGCACAGACATTCTCAGGAGGTGGGGATGGGGGTTGTTCAACGAGCTTTAAGATTGTGGAGGGAGGGAGGGCAAGGGCAAGGTTTGCCTGCTCACTGTCCTGGTCCCAGCATTCGTCTGGGGTGGAAGTTGTGTCTGGCCTTTGACATATAGCCCCCTGGCCATTCTCCTCCCTGGATTTATCCCTGGCATGTGACTGATATTATTCCCATTTCACAGATGAGGAAGCTGAGGCTTAGAGAGGTTAAATGACCTGCCCGAGTTACCACAGCTAATAAGTAGCAAAGCCCGAACTTCTAAGGTCTGCCTGAGCCTAAAGCCTGTGCATGTCTAATGCCTGCAGTAGAAGTTGGCTGGCCCACAGAGTCTATTTAGCTCCTTAAATGCCAATAGCACATCACAGAGTTATTTCAGTAGCATAAAATGATTCATTTGTTAAAAAAACTTGAGTGTCTTTGATGTACATGGGAACTTCTGTATTTGCAGATAACTTTTGCTGGGCTGATATTACACTCAGAAACTAGTGAAAATATTTCTGCCAGGAAGTTATCCCTACACTCATTTTTCTTATTCCCATATTACTTTTAAATAGATTACATGTCTAACTGAAGTGAGAAAAAAATGTAAAGCTACCAGAAAACTCACCGCACAAATTGCTATACGATATAAGAAGGAACTATTAATACATCTCTGAGGGTGAATAAGTTAACAAGCGTCGCCTCGGGAATTGAATTAACTTGAGTTAAAAATCCTGTTTCTTGTACTTCAATCCAGGTCTTAATCTGTTGGTGAGACATTAGCGCTGATTGTGCTGGGATTGGAGGGAGTGTGCGTGGGGTGATGACAGTGGCATACAGCTGGATTTGAGTGTCCTGAGCAGTAGAGCTGGTCCCAGCAGGCAGCTCCCTTAGCCACACTCTGCACCCATGCTGCAGGCAGCCTGGAAAAGCTCCTGGGGTGAGTTCCATGGCCCAAGGACTCTACTGAGGCACCACCGCCTTCCCTCTGATTCTAAACCTTCTGCTGTGCCCTGGGTCCCAGCCTCTGGTCTGTGGCTTCTACCTGCCTTCTCTCTGCCCTTCTGCCTCGTTCACTGGGTTCGATGCTTTGGTTCAAATTTCTGTCAAGCCATGTGTTTCAGTGTTGCCCTAGACATGCCTTCTCAAATCCTGTGAAGCCCAGATGTCTGTCTTTACCCTCAGAGCTGGTAAACAGAATGGGGAGGGACATAGGCACCACTTGTTCCTACTGTCACCACGTGCCCCCTGACTTCCCTATTGGCTTCCTCTCCCTTCCACTGCCATTGTCCCATACCCAATCTCATCATCACCAGCACTGCCATTTCCCATGAGGAAAGATGATGCCTTATAGGCTCAGATTGAATCTACTATGTAGGCCTTTGTTGGAAAATTGTTTTTAAAAATCCTTCTGCAAAGTAAGAGGTTCATGAATAATCTGAAGACAAAGTTGTCAATGAAAAGAACTTCACTTTGGATTTTCAGCTGGGTTTCATATAGTTAAGCTTTCATGGATGCAAGAGCAGTGGGGACACTTTCTCAGTGATGTTGTTTGGAATCTTGTGTTAATTATGCTGGTGGTCCATCCTTAGGGAAGAGACAGTCCAGAAACATGTTGGATGGTAAGGAGAAGTCAGTCTGAAATTAACACTTGCCTTGGATAATCGGAGAGGTTCTCACCAGCAGGGCTCAGAATCTCTGTGGAATTTCTTGGAACCCATCCACTTTGGGACTGCCTTAGGAGAGAGATTAAACTGTAAAAAGGTCCATGCCATATACCAATAAAAATGGTAACGCTCCTTAGATTCACCTCATCCTGGATTCTTCTCTGTGTGGAGGTTGTGGTTGATGTCTCATAAAGCAATGGGCTTTGGAATGGGGACACTTGGATTTGAATCTCAACTCCACCATTTAGTAGCTGTGTGACCTTGGGAATGTTCTGGACCTCTCTGAGCTTCATTATTTTGTCATCTGCAAAACGAGATCATTACTTCCTAAGGTTGTTACAGTGACTAGCAATAATACATACAACTGGCCCAGTGCAGAGAGCGCAGTATAGCTATTTCCCAGAAATTTCCCTGAAACACATTGAAAATCTCTCACCCAATTAAAGAGGACAAACCCAAAGTGAGAAAGACCATCTCTCATCTCAGGGGGTGGGAGAGACACGTGGGCTTCCTGTTCTTCATTGCCATCCGCCAGAGCATATGTTGTGATGGCTGCTAACATATGCAGAAGCAGGCAGCCCAGATTCCTCAAATGTTCTGAAAACCAGTGAGAGCCTTGGTGTCGTCCCCTGTTAAATTTAAAACTTAAGTAATTCATGCTATTAAAAAGCCTGGGTCTTATTTTTATCAGGTGATGCGATGAGGCCCTGTTCTAAATGCACCTCCCCTGCCTGTCTCTATAGCAACTTTACTGTGCTCATATAGCCATATATTTTTCCTGAAGGCTAATTAAGTTGACAACTGCTAGGTCTTCTTGGCTTACCAGATTTGCACTTGACCCTTCTCTTGGGGCTTAGGGACCCCTATGGATGTGAAGTGATAGAGAAAAGAGTAACAGGTGGAAGAGGCCTCTCTCCATGGACCCCTCTTGCAAATAGTTGGCCAACAGCCTTTGGGGATTGTCAATCACTCTCGCTGGATGAGCCAAGATCCAGTGGAGGTGAGTGGGAAAATATGTTAATGTCTGTCTCCTTCCACAACAGGGTCCTTGTCCCCAAGGGGATGCCACAAAATATAGATTTGTCAGATTTGGCAGTGCTTAGCCACGCCAACCCTCCACATCATCTGCATGGCAGAACTCCCTCCGTCACACCAGGTGGTTGCTCTCTGTGACTGCTGTGTGTTACATAATCAAGATCAAACACCTGAGGGGTGACCAAAAGGGAAAGCACATAAAACTCAGATGAGCCTCATCCACGTAGATTGTGAAAAGCTGTGCTTACTTGTACTTTTTACATTTGGTTTTGAAAAACTAGCATTTGCCTTTTTCTATAGATAATTTGGAAAATGATAAGGTGGAAAACAAAACAGCTGTTTGTGCTTAGTGTCTTTGTCTCAAAGTCTGTCTTTGTGTGAGCTTGGCACAGCGGCCTTGAAGCCTCCCTGTGTCTCCTCCCCATCTTGCTCAGACAGGCAGCTCTGCTCCTATCCCTGGTTTTTTAGTGGTAGAGATTGCTCACGGGATTTAATCGGCATGCGATGGACATGTGTAGAAATGAGGATCTAGGAAGGATTCCTGCCCTAGGCCTGAGCAAAGAGGGACATTTGCAGCTCATAAACTTGCTACATGAGGGAGAATTCAAGAGAAACAGTTTCAGCTGATCAACAGTGTCCAGGTTGGACTTCTGCAAGGACGAGCCAGCTGTTATCTTGCTAGCTATTCCCTGCGGAAACCTAAACTTTGTACTTTCCTAGTAGAACTCAACTTTTCCCAGGCCTCACCCACTTACACAGTGGGAGCCATTAACAGTCATAATCCACATTTCCCTAGTTCTTGCTTCTTCCAACTCATGTGGAACTTCACCTCACTACAAATCACCCCCAAGATATTTCTGCAGTTTCAGAGCGTGTCTCACATATGTTCACGAGCATGTGACTGCTTCTGCCTGGGCACACTGCCAGGCACCTGCGTGGATCACCCTGTTCTCCAGCCCTTCCACCTCCTGCTGGGCAGCCCGGGGGGTGTTCCCTTTCTCACTATGGCTCAGCACCTGAAGCCCTCAAGGAGCCAGAATTGCTTTATGTTCTGTTTCAAAGCCAGGAAGAATATCTTAGTCCCCGTCTTCATGTTATACCTATTAAGGAAATACCTGGCCAGTACTGCTCATGCCCTGGCGATCTGTTCATTTGAGGTTTTTTTCAGACTCCCTGCCCTGCAAAGGACTCAGTCTTGTTATGGGTTGAGCTGATTAGGTGGGATTCCCATTTCCTTCCATGTGGATTATTTTTCTGGAGGCCCCTCAACCCCTCAGACAAGTACACTTCTGCTGGGGCCGGCCCAGCTGCATTGTCTATATGTGTCTGAATCCTGGCTTGAGTTCAGACTGGAGACCCTGCCCCACTCCCAGAGACGCCTACAATGGGGAGGGAGGGAGCCCCTGAACACGCAGCTTTGTGGTCTGTTTGGTCACCAAGTATTTGCAGAGTTTTCTGGGAGAGATTCTCCTCTCCACACTAGCAATCATCTTCTTGCGTTAAAGTGCGTCTTGATCTATCCCTTCAATCTGAGCCCCATGTGGCTGTGTCTCTCAGTGTGACTTCCTATCTCCTAGCGCTGTCTTTCTTCTCTGTCTCACTCACGCTCTCCCCTTCCCCCTCCTTACAATGCTCCAGCCATAGATGCAAGTCTAGAGGCTCAGCCAGCTGCCAAGAAAGCAGTGCCTCAGGGCTGGCTGACCACCACGGCCACACATCTCAGCTGAATCTGCAAAGGGGCAGAGGAGTCAGATAACCTTCTGGAACTTTGGAACCTAAGGGATTTTGGCTCCGCTCAGAGTTTTGCGGTTTCTCAGATTTGTCTCTCATGACCATCATCTAATAATACCTGCTGCGTGCTGAGGCGGGCGTGCACCCTGCCAGCCACCATGCAAAGTTATGTAAAAGACTCAGCCCTTAGTGGCAGGCTCCCCAGTGTGACACAAAAGGCCCTCCCTGTCCTGACCTCTCCCGGCCTCTCCAGCTCCATCCCCTGCCTCTCCCTCTCTGGGAATTTTTGCTTCAGCAACCTCAAATGGCCTGTTGTTCCCAGGCATACTGTGTGCTGTTTCTGCCTCTTGTTTTTGCTCAAACTGTCCTCTCCTTGCCTGGTGAACTGCTTCCCTCTTTAAAGAGTCAGCTTAAATGTCACCTCCGGAAGTAATCCCTGACAACCTTCCACCTGTCTCTAAACTGGATTCAGTGGCCTGTTCCCCTCCCCGCTTTCCCTGCCTCATTGATATTTCACATGATTATCTCTGTCACTGCCCTTACTGGGTTTATAACACTGACAAGGTGCTGACTTTAATAGTGAAATCCTTAAGGCACCAATGGCGTCTTACCTGTCTCTGTATCTTCAGAACCGAGCACCGTGCCCGCCATACAATAGAGTTTATGAAATGTTTGAATAAATGTTGTTGAATTAAAGGCTTTAAGTCCATGGACTTCACTAGACGAGTTATTTGCAAACAAGGGCCAGCCCTCTGTAGAGGAGTGATCAGAATTTTGGTAGGAGTGGGATATTAATTTGAAAAAAGCACTTTCAATATAATGATTTGCATTTTATCATTTAAAATAGTTACATTGAAGAATTCTGCTTTCACTATGATGGAGAAACTTGTATTGCACTTGCACTCCCATAATAACAAGAAAACGGGACAAATGAAACAGCAGTTTTTAAACATTGGATAACAGGAAGCACAGGACTCTGACCCCTGAAAAAAAGGAAACAAATAAGATGGACCCCATGATTGCATCTTCTTTCTGCCTGGAGGCACTCTAGAGCCCTCAGAGCGGGAAAGGAGAACCTACACAGAGTGCAGGGCTGACCGTGAGTGGACAGTTCAGAGACTGAGCTTTGGCGAGGCTAAGGCAGTCATAATTTGCAAAGCAGAGGAAGCTGCGTAGAGAAAGGGCTGCAGAAATCGGTATATAGGTTTGCTCTTGTGTTTGTTGCTGAAAGCAAAGCCACACAAATACGGATGAAACTCCATGAAAGTAGGAAAAGCACTGCCAGAAAGCAGTGAGGTGAGCAATGCTGAGGGCTCACCCAGGGAAGATTTGTTCAGACCAGCCAGGTGGAGAGAAGTAGATGTTCTCAGTGGAGAGTATTCAGTAGAGACCCCAGAAGGGTCATGTCTTGGTAACAGGGATAAATAGGCTCTGCAGGAACTGGATTTATTCTCTTGCCCCAAATAACGAAAACATCGGAAAAAATACATCAAAGAACAGTTTTCAAGACATTAGACATCAGGCAACAAAGAACAGTGATCCTTGAGAAATGAGAAGCTGAGATGAATCCTACACTTCTACCAGCTGACTGATTTAAGAGAGATTTCAGGCATGACACAGGGAGGAGAAACCTTGTTGGGTCCTGGAAAACACCTTGAATTGAGGAGATGAAGCTGAAGCTGACTGAGAAAGACTAAGGCAAAGAGGGCTTTCAGGGAAGAGTACCAGAGAAGAGAGAGCTACACAAAAAAAGAAGCTAGAGATGCATTGAGGGACCCCCCTCAAGTGGTCACAGAGTACTGATTAGCACATGTGTACACTACCTGAGGCTGGAGAAGGAACTACGGAAAAAGATTAGAGGGAGCAGTATCTGGACTAACTTACTACAGTGAAAGGAAATCTTGGTGGTTAGCTATGTTCCCCAGATGTGCTAGAAGGGACACAAACATCAGATGGAGGCTGGACTTGGTTATCTTTAAGACCCTCTGATTCTAGGGAAGTTACAAGTGTACTGTTTCAGATTACTAAATTCAGCCTCATGTTCATATATTGGGTTTCTGTGGCAAGACTGTTAGCTGGCTATCCAATAGAGATTTCTTTCTTCTTTCTGCTTTCACAAGCAACTTCGTAAGTATGAAATGTGGGCTGTGGCAACCATCTTGTGTTGAAGAGGGAAAAGCCAAGAAAACTGCAGAAGGATTTAATAAGAACCTGATATCATCAAGCTGCTGAATTTACGAACCCTGAATCCTCCCACTTCTAGATTCTTTTTTAAGTGAACAAACACCATCACTTAAGCAACATTAAGTTGGGTCTTTTTTTGTTGTTTCCTTTATTCGAGTACATTCTAACTAATACAAATTCCTAAGCCATCCTAATAGACAGATCTGTACTGAGAGCTACATCTTTTAGCTCTCTTTGATATTATGGTGCTAGGTATACAGCTTCCAAGATGGGCCCCAATGATCCTTACCTACTGGTATTTCCATCCTTTGTTAGCCTCCTTCACACTGAATCAGGGATGGGTTTTGTGACTGTAGATTATGGCGGAAGTGATGGCGTGTGGCTTCCGAAGCTTGTTGATGAAGGACATGGAAGCCGAGGCAGGTGGATCACGAGGTCAGGAGATCTTAAGGTGGACCTCACCTTAAGAACTACTGACTTAGGCCGGGTGCGGTGGCTCACTCCTGTAAACTGTTCCACCTTTTCTATCGCATTGTCCTTCATCACCATGTTGAGAGGACACTCAAGCAACCTGTGGAGAGGCCCATGTGGAGAAGGACTGAGGCCTCTCACTATAGCCAGTCCCAGCTTGTCAGGCACGTGAAGGAGGCACTGCAGCTCAGTCAAGCCTGTCGATGACTGCAGTCTGGCTGGCCTCTGACTCTGCCTTATGAGAAACCATGAGCCGGCTACCTGGCCAAGCCATTCTGAAATTCCTGACCCATAGAAACTGTTAGACGTAATAAATATTTATTTTTGAGTCACTAACTTTGGGTAAAATTGTTACATAGAAATAGATAATACAGGTAGCAAGTTCTTTTATCTTAGGACCCACATTTTATTCCTCAGTTCTTAGTCACAAGTGCTTTCCTTACAATTACTCAAAGCCCTACTTGAGGCTTTCCTAAATTTATCCAAAAAATTACTCACATTAGGATTTTTACTCTTTGTGTACCCAGGCCGTAGATCCAGATGCGTCAGGTCGTCCCTGTTCTGAAAACAGCTATAGTTATTCACCGCCTCATCCTCTTCTTCCTTTCTGTCTCCATCCTTCCTGATTCTGTAGTTACTCTAACAGTTGCAAGATTTTTCAGAACTAGGTCCTTACAATCACTCAGAGCAGGAGTCAGAAAACTACGGTCTGTTGGCCAAGTTGGACCTTCTTCCTGTTTTGGTAAATAACGTTTTATTGCACCATAGCCATGTTTATTTGTGTACATATTGTCTATGTCTGCTTTTGCAGTACAATGGCAAAGTTGAGTGGTGGTAACAGAAAACATATGGCTCACAAAACTTAAGTCTGCACCATCAGAGTTAGCGTTTCTAGTATTTCATATTGTGTACCAGCCTACCTGGGGCTTCTGTTGCAAAACTCCTGGGGAGAACTGGGCACAACATATCTCCATGTGGCAGCATTCACTTTCACAATCTGGGGAGTCTGTCATTCCAGGTTCTCATTTTCTGGCCCACAATAACCATCAGTATATCACAACTCACCCCACTTCAGTTTTTTGGCTTTGTTGATACTAGAGTTCTCACTCCACACTTGAAGCTGTGGGATGGGGGCATGGTTCTTTCTATTCTCCCTTCCTTTCTTTCTTTCCTCTCTCTTTCTTCCTTCCTTCTCCTCAAAAAGGATGGGCAAGATGGCAAAATCATTTGAATTCATGACTTATGAATTGAGAAACAGTGCAAGGAGATGGGAAAATTTTGGCTGTGGGACACACACACGCACACACAAAACCAGAGCTGGGCTAGTTTGGCATGGAGATGCCATCCCCTGACACATAATCACAGAGCACTTCTCAGCTCTGACCCTTCAAAGAGGAAGAGGAACAAGGGTAATTCCAGCTATTACAGGTTCTTGGGCACCAAATGAAATACTCTGTTGTAAATTGCATATAATCAGAGAGGAAAACTTTTATTTCTCTGCGGTTATGAATGGGACTTTTCCTTCCTCTTGTCTAGGAGGAAAGGAACTGGTTTAGATCAGTCTGGGGGAGTTTCCTTTGATGGAGATGACCAGAACTCTCTCTGGATCCTAACAGGGTTCCTGTCCTATATTCAGAACATGTGTCATGGAAATTCTTATGTCTCTTTTATTTTACCAAAATCTCCCTTCTCCTTACCACACAATTTCTGTCCTTAGGACCAAGTACATAAACTACAAGATAGTGGAAACTTTCAGATGGTTGGAAGTGATGGATACAGATTATAGGCTCCTGCTCATTCTATAACGTTTTTGCAACTCTATCCACATAGTCCGTGTCCTCTGGGAGCTCTCCGTTTTGTAGGGGAGACAATTATTTGTAGGAAAATACAGAGTTACAGAGGTCTGACCCTCAAGAAGCACAGAGGGGAATATATTTCACATACTGCATGTATTTTTTTTTCTGTGCTAAGGCAGGCTGGACAAGTTTCTGCTATTTTATGCTTTTAGAAAGGACCCTTCCAGGAGTGACTGGTGATGTTCTACAGGTGATGACAGTGGCATTTGGAGATTGTTGTGCCCCTACTGGTCCAACTTCTATACCAGGACTGTCTCGCAACACATTTTCTCTTAGCCTCACACTGAGTAGGATACTAAGAGTGGAGTGGTAGATCCACTCTCACTGGGGACACAGTCTTCTGGAATAAAGACAAAGAATTGCATACACAAAACCATTAAAAAACCAGACAGAAGAAAACAGATCTCTGAACTGTTCAGAACAGAGTGTTCCTAACTGAAGGAAGAGGACAATATGGTCTAGAAGTTGGAGAAGACAAAGCTGAGCTAGTGGGGGTGGGGTGAGCAGAGAGGAAGGGGCAGGGCTAGGATAGCAGTCTCCCCCATCCCACAGACCGAAGCCATTTAATCCCCCCTGACCTAGTTCTTACCTCTACCCTCCGTTTTGTCTTCCCATTATGACTTTTTTCCATTTAGCATTTAACACTATTTTTTATGTATCATTCTGAGCTTATCATCTATCTACATTAGTTGATCTCTCTGTTTCATCAGCTCGTTTTTGCCACTATCTTCTAGCTCTATTATATTTTCATTGTGTGATATATTTACTTCTCATTCTTGTTATTTCATATCTATTTCCCTATCTATTGTCTGTCAAATAGTGTATTTCTCTATCCCTATTTGTGATCATCTGTTTTTACTTTCCTGTCCTTTCTCTGTTATGTCTAAATGGTTATCTGCCTTAAGTCTTTCGTTCGAAGAAATTAAACTGTTTCCATTTGCAGATGACACAATCTCATATATAGAAAACCCTAAAAACTCCACCAAAAAACTTAGGACTAATAAATGATTTAGTAAAGTTGTGGGATACAAAATCAAGATAAAAAAGCAGTAGCATTTCTACACACTAATATCCAAAAAGGGAATCAAGTAAACAATTTTATTTACAATAATATCAAAAAATATGTATAATGTAAACAAATACTTAGACATAAATTTAATCAAACAGGTGAAAGATCTGTACACTGAAAACTATAAAATATTGATGAAAGAAATTTAAGAAGACATAAATAAATGAAAAGATATCCTGTGTTCATGGATGGGAAGAATTAGTATTGTTAAAATGTTCATACTACCCATAGTGATCTGAGACTCAATGCAATCCCTATCAAAATTCCAGTGGCATTCCCCATAGAAATATCAAAAAGAGTTCTAAAACTTATATGGAAGCACAAAAGACCCTGAATCACCGAAGCAATTTTGATTGAGCACAAGGAACAAAGCTGGAGGAATCACACTACTTGATCTCAAAATCTACTGTAAAGCCATAGTAATGAAAAATGCATGGTACTGCTACAAAGATAGACAGACCCATGGAACAGAACAGAGAGCCCAGAAATAAATCCATGGATTTATGATGAACCAATCTTCCACAAAGGTGCCAAGAACATACAACCCAGAAAGGACAGTCTATTCACAAAATGCTGTGGGGAAAACCTAATATCCACATGCAAAAGAATGAAACTGAACCCCTGTCTCACCCCGTATATAAAAATCAACTTGAAATGGATTACATGCTTAAATGTAAGTCCCGAAAATCTTCTTGACATTGGTCTGGCAAAGATTTTATGGATATGACCCCAAAAGCACAGGCAACAGAAACAAAAATAGACAAATGGGCTTTCATCAAACTAAAAGCTTACATGCAGCACTAGAAGCTTACATGCAGCACAGGAGACAATCAACAGAATAAAGAAAAATCTACAGAATGGGAGAAAATATTTGGGGATCATACACCTGATAGGGAGTATGCAAAATATACAGTGAACTCAAACAACTAGGTAACAAGAACACAAGTAACCTAATTTAAAAAGGACTTGAGTAGCTTTTTCTAAAAGAAAAAAAAAAGACATAAGATGTATAAATGGCCGAGTAGATGAAAAAAATGCTCAACATCAGTAATCATCAGAAATGACATGAGAAATGACATCAGAAATTGAAATGACAATGAGATGTCACCCGACACCTGTTAGGATGTCTATTATCTATCAAAAAGATAGGATAACAAATGTTGGTAAAGATGTGGAGAAAAGAGAATCCTTGCACACAAATAAAATGCAAGGAATATAGGAATATATATTCCCGTATTCACAATGGAATACTATTCAGCCATAACATAGAATTGTGAGGAATGTAGGAATATATATTCCCATATTCACAATGGAATACTATTCAACCATAACATAGAATTGTGAGGAATATAGGAATATATATTCCCGTATTCACCATGGAATACTATTCAACCATAACATAGAATTGTGAGGAATGTAGGAATATATATTCCCATATTCACAATGGAATACTATTCAACCATAACATAGAATTGTGAGGAATATAGGAATACACATTCCTGTATTCACCATGGAATACTATTCAACCATAACATAGAATTGTGAGGAATATAGGAATATACATTCCTGTATTCACCATGGAATACTATTCAGCCTTAAAATAGACAGCAGTCCTTCCATTTGCAACAACATGGATGAAACTGGAGGACATTATGTTGAGTGAAATAAGCAAAGCACCGAAAGGCAAACACCATATGATGTCATTCACATGTGGAACCTTAACAAGTCAAACTCATAGAAGCAGAGAGTAGAATGGTGGTTACCGAGGGCTGGGTGAGGGAGAAGAATTAGGCAGATGTTGGAGAAATTAGGGGGAGAATTAGGTTCAATTAGATGTTCAGATGTTCAATTAGAAGGAATAAGTTCAGGAGGTCTACTGTAAAACATGGTGGCTACCGTTAATAAAAACATATTGCATACTTGACAATAGCTAACAGAGTCAATTTTAAATGTTCTTATGATGAAAAAGTAAGTATATGAGGTAATGAATATGTTAATTAGCTTGATTTAGCATTTCCACCATGTATACACCTATCAAAACATTTATATACCATAAATAGTATAATTTTTGTCAATAACAATTTTTAAAAGTCTTGCATCCTTAATATTCCCTCTATTTTTCAGGTTTTTCTCTTCATTACTCTAAGTCTTTTCCTACCCTTGATTCCACCCAGTAGTCCTTACAGGACAACACTCCACCACCCTGTGCCAATGATTTATTTTTCTCTCATTTATTAATAGTAACAAGCAAACCCTTATATTGCTCTCCTTATATGACAGGCAGTGTGATAAGTATTTCATGTATGTTCATTCATTTAGTCCTCAGAGCAAGATCATTGATTCTCATTACCCCCATTTCAAGGAAACCCAGATAGAAGTTCAGCGACATGCCCAAGGTCAAGACTCAATTCCAGGTAGTCAAGCACCGGAATCTGTTCTATTAACCACTGTGACATACAACCAGTTTTGGGGAATCTCTGCGCTCTTAGCTTCAGCTTCCACTGCTCCCAAATAGTCCCTTTTCTCCCCTCCCCAAATATAATCCCAACATTGAGTTCAGAATTCCTAAAACAGAAGTCAGGAGAGGATTTTAGATTAGCTTCCAGTACTGCTTAGGCTAGGGAACACAAATGTCTGGCCATGCTCTTGGCATGAGCGAGGAAAAATACAAGGAGAAAAAGATACAGATTATTATTTCAATAAATTATCCCACTTCAGGGATGAGGTGAGACTCTCATGGAAAGGAGGTGGCACTGTGACCTATTCTGGCCCAGGTCCCCAAGCCTTTGAGCCTGTTCACTTGCTTCCATGTCCAATTCTATATCACACATAATCATTCCTGCTCTTGTAGCTAGGGTAATCTGCCTGAAAAACAATTTTATCCCATGAACTCTCTGTTCAGAAATATTCAGAAAGATGTTATCTGTTCTGGAATTATATCATGGTGATGGTTATATAACTTTGTGAATATACTAAAAACCACTGAATTTTACACTTTTAAAAAAGGATGGGTTTGATGGTGTGAATTAAAGCCTAATTTTGAAAAAGAGGAAAGGTATTTTATCATCTCCCCCTTTGGAGTTAAATTCTGGATCTTCAAGATCTTCCACAATATGATCCTTCATTATCTCTCCAGTCTAATTTCATCTCCCACTATTCAGCTGTCCTTTCCACTCTCCATACCCAGTCCTCCTCCACATCTCTGGTCATGTCGTTTCTCTTAATTAAAATCCTTTTCTCCTTCCGTTCCTCTCTATCTCATAGTTTCCTCAAGATCAGTTCAAGCCCTACTTTTCTGAAAACTAGTCTTTGTTAATTTCTTTGGACTCTAAACCCTGTTTGCTTTTATAGTATTCCTACTTTGGCATAAATTTTAGTATAATGACAGTTCCTTGAATGAAGAGACCCTTCTTTTTCATCTCTATAACTCAGCATCCTGCACAGTGCCTGGTACTGAGTACACACTTTGAAAAGTGAATGGATAAACTGCATTTTTACGAATTTCTAAATGGTTCACATGTGCTTGTCTTGTTTCTTCAACTTGACTGTAAGGTCCTGCAGAAAGGGTCTACATCTTTATTTGAGATTTAGCACAAGTTTGCAACAGGACATATGGTTGACCCCTGAGTTAGTTAGACCCTTCAGCTGCTTAATTACCTGATGGCTTGGCAGAGAGAGTTGTGCCTTTGACATTTTATTGGTGGTGCACTGAAAAGGGAGGACACTGAACAGGCGGAGAGAGTCCCCAGGATGCCTGGCTGAATGGTGGTTGCTCCACCCTTAACCACAAATGGTTCATTGTCCACCACTTTTGGCATTTGCAACAGTATTTGGAAAGAGATGTAGCAATTTCCCCACCCCCCAGGGCTTATTTTTAAAGTCAGTGGCTGAGAGTGCTTGTCGGAAGTGGGGTCAGACAGAGCTGAGGGCTCTGAGCTGTCTGGTGGATGGGATGGGTGCTGCCCAAGAAGAGATATAGTGGTTGGTCCTTAATTTTGGAAATCTGCTGCCCTGGGAGAAAAGTCCAGGCCAAAGGAAAGGGATGACTTGCCCAAAACAAATCACAGCTTCCATGGAGATACAACTACACAGTCAGGCAGTGTTTTGCCAACCCTAAAGTTTTAAGACTAGGGCTGGGTCAGCCAGAGGGCTAGTGGGCTTCTACTCACTCAATGGGAAATCTAAGTTTTATTGAGGGCTCTATGGGCCTGGTAGTAGTACTCTGCTAGGCACTAGAGATTAAAGTGTAGACATGGCAGTTTCTGCCCTTGAAAAGATTATAGACAAATAGGGAAAGCCAGACAAATGAACAGATAGATATATTAGTGTGGTAAGTGCAACAATGGTGGTAGAGGGATAAAGACTCTTTAGTTCCTTAAAGAAGTGGCATCCAAATTGAGGCCTGGTGGTGAATTGAAGGTAACCAGATCAAGGTGGGAGATATTTCAGAGAGTAGATTGTGCAGTACTCAAGAAATGAAAGAAAATGTCATCTACACAGATCTGGAGGTAGTTCAGTTGTGTAAAACAGGGGATCATCATATAATAGCCCATGAGCCAAATCCAGCAAGCCATCTGTTTTTGTAATTAAAGTTTTATTTAAACACAATCCCACTCATCCATTTGCATATTATCTATGGCTGCTGTTGCACTACAGCTACAGAACTGAGTAGTTGCAATGGACAACACATGGTCCTCAAATCCTAAAATAGTTACTATGCTGGTCTAGAGAATATTGTTTGGGGGAAGGAGTTGGAGAGTGTCCAGAAATGAGCCTGGAGAGGTAATCAGGAGACAGACCAAAGAGTTCATTCTTTATTTTAAAAGCAACATAGGAGCAACTGACATGTTTGAAGCAGGAATACAGCATGATAATATTTGAATTTTAGATAATTATGGTGAGATTAAGAAAGAAGAGGCAAAACTGGAGTTGGAGAAACCAGTTTCAAAGATGGCATATAGGCAAGAAATAATGGCACCAATTATTCTTCAATTATGAAGGCACCAATGGGATGGAAATAAATGAACAGATTTGAAAGATGAGGATTTGGTGATCCGCTATGGGATTGTGTGAGAGGGATGGTACTTCAGGCAAACTTTCCATTTGGAATTTTTCTAAGATGAGGAAGAAGCAGTAGTGACCCAATAGCTCATTGATAACTATTAGACTTCTCTCATTTACATGAATGTTGCAGTCTTTCTTGTCTCACAATATTGTTTTTCCCCAGTCTACTTAGACTCAATATTACCACTTCAGTGGAATGTAGAAACCTTGTCACCATATAGGTTTCCATTTACGTTCTAGTTGTTCTTTGCATAAATATGTTGAAAATCTCATTAGATAATGTTATAATTTTTGCTTTCAATAATCAAACATACTTAAAAGAACTCAAGAGGAAAATATTGTATTTACTCAGGCATTTACCATTTCTATTCCTTTTCCTTCATTCCTTATGTTCCAATTTTTATCCTGAAAGTCATTTTCCTTTTGTCTGAAGAACTTCCTCTAGCAATACTTCCTTTAGCAGGTCCACTGGCAACAAATTCTCTTAGTTTTTCTTTCTTGGAGAATGTCTTTATTTCCCCTTCATTCCTGAAGAATTTTTGTACTGGATATAGAATTCTGGATTGACAGTCTTTTAGCACTTTAAAATTGTTCCACCTCCTTCTGGCTTCCACAAGTTTGGATGAGAAATCTGTAGTCATTCAAATTGGTGTTTCCTTATGAGTAATGCATTGGGTTTCTCTGGCTGCTTTCAAGATTATTTTCTGTCTTTGTTTTCAGTATTTTGATTATTCACTATATGTGGAGAAATTTCAGCCAATATTTCTTCAAATATATGTTTTCTCATCACTACATCTTTTCTCTTCTTTTGGGACTCCAATGTCATGAATTTGGAACTTTTTGTTTTTCCCATACAGCCCATGAGGCTCAGATCATTTTTTCATTTTTTTTCCTCTGTGTATTCAATGTGGAAATTTTCTATTGATCTATTTCCAAGTTCAATGGCCACTGACTCTTCTCTTTGTCATCTTGATTGTGCTTCTGATCCTATCCAGTGAGTTTTTTTTTTTTTTTTTAATTTTGGAGATTGTATTTTTTATCTCTAAAATTTCCATTTGGTTCTTCTTTAGATCTATTTCTTTGCTAAGAATTTCTATTGTTTTACACATTTCAAACGAGTTTTAAAAGGCCTTTTATGATGGCTGTTTTAAAGTCTTTGTATTATAATCCCAACATCTGCCATCTCAGAATTACTGTCTATTGATTGTTTTTTGAGAGTTGAGATTTTTTTCTGATTCTTTGTAAGGCAAGTAATTTTAGATTGTACCCAGGTCATTTTTACTGTTGTTATGAGACTCTACGTTTTCAATCCTATGGAGAATGTTGATATTTTTCTCTTAGCAGAAAATCAACCAGTCTGTTTCAGGCCACACATTCAGACCGACCTCTTGTGGGTTATGGTTTAAATGTCATTCCCATTTTCAAAGACTTTGCAGTGTTATCTGAATTTGTCTTGCATGTATGTCACTCAGTGGACAGTCTAAAATCTGGGTGTAGTCTAAGCTCTCAAAAGCTTTGGTATGAAGTTTAGAATTAGATTGATGCTGGCACATCTCTAGTGTAAGCCCAGGAGTTCATAAACAACTTTATGGGTTGGCTTTCAAATTCTCCCTTTATATAATTTTCCTTGTATTTACCTTGTGTCTCCCATTTT
Organism: Symphalangus syndactylus; assembly: GCF_028878055.3. NCBI lineage: Eukaryota > Metazoa > Chordata > Mammalia > Primates > Hylobatidae > Symphalangus > Symphalangus syndactylus. The sequence continues at coordinate 150,478,547 of NC_072427.2, read as the reverse complement.
CAGCTTTCTAGACAGAAATCCAGGGCTTTAGTTGCCCACACTCAGTTGTGTTCATCCTGTAACTCCTGCTTTTTGGTTTTGTTTTTTGTTTTGTTTCCTCAGCCTGGGAAAGCATCTTCCTCTACTCTTTATCTGGCTAATTGCTACCGATTTTTCAGGTCTTAGTTTAAATATAATTTCCTCCTAAAAGCTTTGTCTTATTTGCATATCAACTGTATTCCCCTTGTTATTTTCTCACAGGACACATAATAATCTATAATTACATATATTGTTGTTCATTGATTTTAATGTCTCTTCTGCTAGACAGAGGATGAGATTATCTGTCTTATTCAGTATTACGCAATGTTTCCAGTATCTAAAACAATGCATGGTACACAAAAGATGCTCAATAAATATTCATTTAATGCATAATTATATTCTTCCTTTCGTCCATGCATCCATCTGTCCATGCTCTTCCTCATCCCCCAAAAAATATGAAGATTGTCACATTCAAATATGAACCTACTCTCAACGATCAAAGTAAACTATATCTTTTTGTAACTTTATAATTTGTAAAGCATTCTTATTTTTTTCTTGTGTGGTTTTATGAATTAGAGAGAGGAAAATGTATTAATCGTACTTTATGGGCAAATTAACTGAGATTCAAAGAGACAAAATAATTTGTCCTACTCACAGCTAGTAATGAAAGTGATGGGTAGGGCTTAAATGACAGGTTAGTTGGTTATAAAATTTTAAATTGGCAGTTATTTTCTCTTAATGCTTATCATTTTCTGGTGCTTATTGTTGCTGTTGAAAATTTGTAGTCTTTAAAATTGTCATGCAAATCTCTCTTTGATTCTTAAAAAAATTTTTAGAGACTTTTAAGATTTACCTTTGTTTTAGGTGTTCTGCAATTTTATCACAAAGGGTCTAGCTGTAGATTTATTTTTCTTTTTCTGCTTAGAGGTCAGCCTGCTTCCTGAATCTGAAGATTCATGTCCATCAGTTTTGGGAAATTTTTAGTCATGTTTTATTATTGTCTTCTCCCTGTTTCTGTCTATACCCCTAATAAAATTGGATGCTTACCTCACAATATTAAAAAGTGAATCTCAAATGGATTAAAGGCCCAAATAAGAAAAAGCAAAATGTTAAAACTCAGAGGAGAAAACATATGAGTATTTAGCTATGATACTGGGGGTAAGAAACAATATCTCAAGTGAGATATAAGAAGTTTAAACTGTAAAGGAAAAGATTGATATGTCACATCAAAATTTAAGACCTCTGTGAAAATATAATAAAAAGTAAAACAACAAACCACAGCCTGGGAAAAGAAAAGAGGTTTTCAAGAATACCTAATAAAAGTTTAATATTTGGGGCCAGGCACGGTGGCTCACGCCTGTAATCCTAGCACTTTGGGAGGCTGAGGCGGGTGGATCATGAGGTCAGGAGTTCGAGACCAGCCTGGCCAACGTGGTGAAAACCTGTCTCTACTAAAAATACAAAAAGTAGCCGGGCATTGTGGTGGGTGCCTATAATCCCAGCTACTTGGGAGGCTGAGGCAGGAGAATCGTTTGAACACGAGAAGGGGAGGCTGCAGTGAGCCAAGATCGCGACATTGCACTCCAGCCTGGGTAACAGGGCGAGATTCCATCTCAAAAAAAAAAAAAAAAAAGTTTAATATTTGGAATATAGAAAGAATGTCTGCAAATTCAATATGGAAAGGGAAAACAATGGAAGAGAAAAAAATGGACAAAGGATTCAAACAGACAACTCATGAAAAGGGAAATCCACGTGGGGAGTGGTGGCCCACACCTGTAATCCCAGCACTTTGGGAGGCCAAGGAGGGCGGATTACCTGAGGTCAGCAGTTCAAGACCAGCCTGGTCAACATGGTGAAACCCCGTCTCTACTAAAAATACAAAAATTAGCTGGGTATGGTGGTGCACGCCTGCAATCCCAGCTACTCGGGAAGCTGAGGCACGAGAATCACTTGAACCTGGGAGGCGGAGGTTGCAGTGAGCCAAGATTGTGCCACTACACTCCAGCCTGGGCGACAGAGCAAGACTCCATCTCAAAAAAAAAAAAGAAAGAAAGAAAGAAAGAAAAAAGGAAAGCGAAATCCAAATGGTCAACAAATGTACCACGCTGCTCAACATCACCACTAACCAGGGAAATGCAAAATAAAACAGTAACGAGATACTATTTCATACTTATCAGAATGGTAAGAATTAAAATTTCCAAAAATTTCTGCCCAGTCTCTATGAAGAAAAAGAAGTGTTCATACACTGCCATTAGAAGGAAAATTTGGTATAACTATGGAGTTAAATTTGGAATTTATTACATTTTAAGATGTCAATAATCCAGAAACTCTTTTCAGAGATATAAACCATGGAAAAACTGTAACATATGTACACAATGATACATGTACAAGAATGTAGTTGCTGTGGCACAGTATGAAATGACACAAAAGTGAAAGAAACCTCACTGTCAATAAATAGAATGAATAAATAAATTGGACTATAGGCATATAATTCAGTCTTCAAATACACTGCAGCCAAAATTAGTAAAGTAGCTATATGCATATTAGCGTGATTAAATCCCAAAAGCATGATATTGGATTCTTAAAAATGCAAATGTTGAACGATATGTAGAAGATAAAGCTTTCAATACAATACTATATACATCTTATGGCTACGCTCTGTAGATATGCATTCAAACTATAAATTAACCTATAAGAATGAATAACAACAAAGTCAAGATGGCGGGAGAGAGTACTGCCAAGGAGAGAGTATGACACATCGAAGACAAAAATATTCCCAATTCTTCTCCTCATCCTGTGTTCATGCTCTTTTCAATGTGACTTTTTAGCACTTCTCATCAAAATGAGGAGTCTATTACCCCACCTCTTGAGTCTGGGATGGCTGTGTGACCAGATTTAATCAATGACAGAATGTAGTGGAAGTGATGGTGTGTCAATTCTCTTTTCCAACTCTACCACCACTATGCAAATACGTCTGGACTAGCCTCATGGAGGATGACTCACGGTGAAGAAAAGCCCAGTTGTGCCAGCAGAGGTCATCTATTCCAGCCTACAGCCAGCCAACCCCCAAACATGTGACAAACCCAGCCCAGATCATCAGAGTGGCCTACTCGACCCACCACTGACCAAAGACTCAAAAATGAGCCCAGGCGAGACCAGAACTGCTGAGGCGATCACCTGTAGAATCATAAAGAAAATGCTTATTGTTTCAGCCACTAAGTTTTGGAGTGGTTTGTTCCTCAGAAGTAGCTGATACAAGGAGAGACTAGAGCTACAGGAGCAAAAGAGAACCTGCATCTGTGATCTTTTATGTGATAAAAAAGAGAGCCCTAAAGCAAATGTGGCAAAATTTTAAGCTTGAACAAATATAAGTAGTAGGCACATGGTTATTTGTTATAATTTCTCTAACTTCTTTTTATTTTTGAAGTATTTTATGATAAAAGGAAATTCAGATAGCAGAGTCAATGTGCTACACTAGCCGAGACAGCCAAGATGATTTTTGAAAAGAAAAAGTATTTATCCTAGTGCCACTCCCCCATCCCCATCACCACACACATAAAGTAGACTAAATAGATTAGTGATTTCTGAGTTCTGATTCTCTTCTCTCATACCAGGACATCTCCTCTATACCTTCCTAGCTCTAATCCTCTTCTCTCAGTTGCTCATCTGCAAGACAGCAAACACATGATCAGCTTGCTGACAAGAGAGTCATAAGAGTTGAACCAGGAAAGCATTACAGGGGCAAGTTGTTCATTCAGCTGCTATGTGGGTAGGAGACTTTAAATTCCATAAGTACTTCATACTATTGTTATTTCTAAAATCTAGATTCACTTCATATAAAAAGCATGATAGTCCTTCCTGCTCTACTCAAATACAGGGTTAGTCACCTACCCTGTGACTTCCTCCTGACATTCAGATCCTTTGTATCTGAAGTTGTTGCCATTGCTGGCACAGGTGGCATTCTGCCCATCTGCCAGGAGGATTTGTGCTTCACCTGTTGAGAATAATGAGGGTTCAGAGGATACTCACTCAGTGCCAGAGAAAGGCAGGGATAAGCAGTCTGCTTTCAAGGGGCTCAACATCTCTCTTGGCCCAGCGTATGCTAATGTTTCTATTTTGACTTCCATAGCACTCTGTGTATGCTTTTTTCTGCACTGACTGTATACCTCAAGTATATGCTGGCTGGTACTGTGGTTACTGTGTATTCTCTTACCAACTCAACTGGGCTGTAAGCTTCTTGAGGACACAGTGTCTTAAGTGACTTAGCATCCCTTCTATCTAGTGAAAGGAAGAAAGGGAAGAAGGAGAAAGGTCAGACAGGAAGGAAGGAAGGAGGAGACAGGAAGGAATGAAGGAAGGAAGGATAATAGCAGCAAATATTTATAGAATGACTATATGCCAGGTAATGGGCACTTCTTATGCAATCCTTCCAACCACTCAATGAGGTAGATACTATTATTAATTTTCCCCAGCTTACAGATGAGGAAACATGCTTAACGGGATTAGGTAATATGCCCGATGTAATAAGCCACAGCAAATAAACTGAGGAGTCAGCATTTGAATCAGGCTTAACTTTAGAGACCACGTTCCTGATCTCTGATGTGATACTGTTGCTCAGAGTACAGACTTTTGAGCACAGATGAGCTGATACTAGGAAATGAGAATTTATTATAAAGAAAGAAAAGGAGAGAAAGTGGGGGAGAAAGAGGGAGAGATGCATCAATACATTCTCTTCCTGCAGATATCACTCCTAACGTATGACAGATGACAGTACAGTTTCTGCTTGATTCCTGAACATCTCAAGAAAGGATCTGTTTGCTTCTTTGGTAATGTGTTCCAGGTTTCATTCTCTATGCACCAAAGATATCTACAAATAGCTCTTACACCCTCTTGCCAGTGAGAGAAGACACACAGTCGACTCTCACAGTTCACAGCAGTTATGTTCGACAAAGTTGCTGTGAACCCTGAATTAGTGAATACTAAATCATTGCTCCCAAGGGAGATAGTTAAATTCCTGCAAGGCTCTGACCACAACATTCTCATCAGCCCACCAATATATAATCTTGTTTTATGTGTGCTACTGTTGAAGGACACCTTATTTAATACACATCACTGATTCATTATCATTGAACTTTTGACCAACAGCACTACATTGCATACCCGGACAGAGCTTATCTAGACATGTGTTGTCTTCATCAGGGACATCACAACCTTCTTGCACTTGGGAACACCAGATAGCACTTGAGCACTACACTTGGACCATTTTGAACAAAATCACCACAAAGCAACGGAAAAAAAAAAACCACATGGTGCTAAACAGACCCATGGAAGGGACATTTATTTGCACTATGAAAGCTAAAATAAGGCGGCAGAGCATCACCTTGCTCCAGCTGAGCTGGGAACATATGTGTTGGGTGACTCAAACATTTTGGTGCTCTGAACATGTCCACAGATAACCTGAAAGTGCTGCCAAAGGCCCTGCTTTTTATTCTATTGGCCAGTTACAACATCTACATGACTTTGATGTGATCAATCTATTGTCTTTGTAAATGACTGTATGCTTTTGTAAATGTCTTTAACAATTTCGGAGTTACAAATAAATTTTAGTGAATAGGTGATTTCATAAATATGGTATCTTCAACTAATGAGGATTGACTGTATATAGTATGAAGTTCAGCCAGCCTTAGATTTGGATATATGAGAAAGCCTCATATGTCTTCGATTTGGACATATCCAGAACCGTTTTCCTGTAGGAAAACAGGAAATGAACCGCAAGAGACATCTGAAGTATATGGTAATTTTATCTGTGTATATTTAAATAGGACATTATAAGCACATATTGGTCCTGCAGGCAACCTCAGGAGGTTACTCCTCCTTTCCCCTGCTTTAGCTGAAATTTTATTTTAGTTATTAGAGATCATCAGCATCACAGATGACAGAAAAGCCTGCCAAGTCTTCTGTCTTTACAAGTCCCATTGCCTTTGTATAACCTTCTAGGGGCTGAATCTTGCTTGCACTATGCCTTTGTGTATAGAAGAAACTCAGTAAACACTGGCTGTTTATTGAACGAGATTCTCAGGGTCAATCTGCTATTTATGTTTTCTTGATCTCTGCCTTCCCTTTGTAACATACTCTCATGTAAATATTTCTGCCCAAGGTTGTGGTTCCCAGCTTGGGGTTCCTGGAATTAGTGATCCTTTACGATCACTATTTAAAGAGTCTCTCAAAAAATACATTTCACTTAGATGTCCCACAGGTTAAGTCAAACACCAAGGCTTTGTTTTTTGCAAGTTTGCCTGGAATTGCACAATGATAATTCTACGTATTTTATGTGGTAATACTATGCATGAGAATGCTCAGTGATAATTGTAGGTGATAATGCTATGTACCATTTGCTAATCAGAAGCTTCTCTCCAGACATATCTGTCTCTGATTTAGTAAAAAAGATTGCTCAAATAATTCCAATTGTTTACGTTCTCAAAACATTTCGGGCAAAGATGGGATGGATAATGAAAGGTTCTTCAATAAAGGATAGAAAACCACTGATTTAAAAGGTTCTGAAAACATGGTACTTTTTCCAAATAGGTGTTGTATTCTTTTTGCTTCACATTTATAATGATTTTTATACTTCTATTACTCCCACTGAGCAAATCAGTCCAAATTCATATAAACGGAAAAACCTAAGTCACAGAAAAGCAGCCATTTTCACCTAGAAACTGAAAAACAGAAAACATAATAAAAAGAAACTGAAAAATAGGCCTGCAGCTCCCGTCTCTAACTTTGGTGGGTTCTTTCTACAGTTCTGTGAATTCTCCCTTAGAGCTTCTAGAAATGTTTCTGTGATTTCATCTTTCTTTTGTGAAACATGTTTTCTTCTTGTGAGAATTAGCCAGGATCTAACTGAAGTGACACAAATGATGGTGTGTACTGTGCCAAGAAGAGATCTGCCAACTCCCAGGCAAGCTCAGTTTCTTCCTGCTGAAATTCTTTTTCATGCATTTCTTCCATTCTGGTCACACTGTCATGCTGAGAAACAGCTGGTGCCACACTTCTAGATCAATGGCTTTGCTTGTGTGGTGCTTTGAGAGCAGAAATTGGGGAAGGGAGGGAAAGAGCAGCAAAGAATGGAGATCTCAGGTTCAGTGCCTCTGCCTGATTTCCAAAGCACACTCGTAAGGCCTTGAGGGCCATTTAGGAATATGCAACTGTTTATACAAATAGAAAACTTCTAACTCACGATCCTCACCAATGTCAATGTTTGTGCTAATCTCCCCATCCTCAAAGACTCTTGTGGTCAGCTCCTCTCAACTTACTGGCCATTTACCACTGCCCCCATTTGCCTCCATTCTATTTCTGCTCCTATCTGCGCCTTACTCAGTTGTCCCTCAGTACCTGCAGGAGACTGGTTCCAGACCCCCTGCCAATATCAATATCCCTGGATGCTCCAGTCTCTTATATAAAATGGTGTAGTAATTGCATATAACCTACACACAGCCTCCCATATACTTAATTCATCTATACATTACTTATACCAAATACAATGTAAATGCCATGTAAACAGATGTTACATTGTATTTTTAAAATTTTTAGTTGTATTTTTTTCAGAATATTTTCCATCCACAGTTGGTTGAACAGAGTGCCACCTGTACCTAGAATGTGGTCTCAGCCTAAGGTACCTTCTTTACACCATTCATGAAGTGCTTTAAACCACTCCCCTCCAAGAAGCCCTTTAGAACACTCAGAAAAAGATCCTCATCTCATAATTCTTGGTCCAAATACAAAACTCCAGACTCCTCAATTACTGCATCGCTAAAATTCTCACCATTTAAGTGCATATAATTAGCTTTTTAAGTTATATATTTATTATTAGCTTGGTGTTTGCGTGTTTCCATCAGTGGTAACACCATAAACATGATTTTTCCAATTTTACTACTTCTATAACACAGTTGAATATGAAAAACGGACATTCGATAAATTTTTCCTGATTTCATATGCCAAATAGTACCTTTACACAGCCCTCAGTTAAAGCCACCAGTTTATAAGTAACTTAGTGGAATAGCCTAGAGGTGACAAAGGAAGAGCTGGGCAGCGGCATCCAACAAACATCCGTGAATGAAACTTTGCTCCTCCATTCTGATACCTGGGCTGCACTGATCTACCACTCTCCTGGTTTCTGCCTCTGTCTTCCCTGCTTTGCATTAGAATCAGTCTCAGCGATAACACTGGTGCCTGAAAGACAGTTTCTCCAAGAGAACTGTATAGGTTCTCCGGGCAAAACACCTGCCTTCTTGGCAGAATCGCCAGGCTCCCTGACAAATAATTTGGAGAGTTTGTGTCTAATGGACATACTGCTGGAGTGGGTGTTCTCCTTAGGGTTGTCTTTAGTGTTGTTACCTGGACAAACCTTTTCCTTGAGTAGAAAATTAAGACAAATTCTGTTATAGGAAAGCACTCTGCTTGCCAACAGACTTTCTAGAATAATTACAGAGGCATATTAATGAAGGGCGTTTTGTTTCTTGTCATCAAGACATGCCATCTTATGACACCAAATGCCCTCCATTTCATTCTTGTGTCCAGTTACAATATCCACACAACTTGGAACTGATGAAACTATTGCTTTTCTAAACACTCATGTGCTTTTGTAAATGCCTTTGTTTAATGGAGTTACTACTCATAGCAAATATGTTATAGATGGGACAAATACATGATACGTGGCACCTGAGAAAGTAGTACCATAAGGAAAAACAATGGAAAAGGAGGGGAAACAGAGAAGCAGAAATGGGGATACATTTATCCGCAAAGAAATGCAAGAGGTAGAGGAATGGTTAAGCAAGCTGAGAACGCAGGGAGGAGAGAAATATAAAAATGATCTTCCTTGTCTGATTGTCACAATGTTGATGAGCCCTAAAATACTGCCAGGTGCTGGTTTAGACTAACTTGACATCAAGCTTGCAAAAAAGAACACTATTTCCTAGTCCATGAAATGTTATTAATATGCAAGTGCAAGGTCACAGAGGGAGGATGAGAGAGAGGGAAAAAATCCAAAACATCCTCTGACTCTAACTTGTACAGCCTCAGAAGGAGTAGATTAAAAAGAGGATTCTGAAACAGGAGAATTTAAAAGAATAAGCACATTTGTCTTATACATTTGTGTTTCTATAAAAAGATTTTCACAGGAAATTTGTACTTGCAATGTATATTTCAGTGCTTTTAAATTTTGTTTTGGCAAATAAAGTAAAAGGAAGATTTTGTTTGTATGTTTAATTAAGGCTTGCACCTGAGACGAGTCAAGCCTCTTGAAAAAGTCAAATGCCTCCATGTAAATATAATCAAGTTTCCTTTCGCAAGTGTCCATGTGTGATAAATAAAAAGTTTTAGATTACTAATATTCACAGGTAACACAGAGAAGAAAAAAGAAATTCATAGACTTTAAGTGTTTAAGTTAGGGGTTGATCACTAGTTTGTGCAGTATATAAATTTTTGGAATGGTTTCACAGACATGTATCTTGATTTGTGGATTGAGTTGCAAGTTGTCTTTCTGGGCATCTTTTGCTTGACAGATTCCCAGCATAGCACAAGTTCCTGGAGAGTTTAACAATCATCTTCTGCCAGCAGGTCAATCTATAAGGGTTTAGTGCTTGGATGTCAGAGTGAGCGTTGATGATACTCGGAAGATCTGGGGAAGCATGTTACTAAGTTGATAAAACATTTCTTCAGAAATACTCTGTAAGAGGAAAAAATAACAATTGCACTTGTTTAATCATCATTGATTTAAAAAATAATTTTAGAAGTATTTTAAAATATGGACCTAGTTCTACTAGGAATATGTGAGTGCAGTATGTGAAAATTATCTTTCATGACTGATGTAACTGCATGGCCATGGACAAGGGCTGGTTTTCTGGCTCCATCTTCTGAGAACTTATGTCATTTCTGTCAAATAATACGTTTGAGTAATAGAAAAACCTGTAGATAACACTAGTAAGAAAAAACCACTAATTTTGCCAAGTTCTTCACAGAATACAGAATCACTAGCTGCTAATGTCCTTATTTAAGAACCCTTTATAATCTATATAATACAAATGTGGAGGAAAACAAAGGAATGATGAGTCAAGTTTTGTTCGGGGTTAAGTAACAAATGCCTTGAGTGGCAGATGCTAATATCTTTGACAATACACTAAGTGCCTTTATCACATCCAAATACTTCTTTCCTTAAAAAACAGAAAGCGATTAGCCTTTTGTGTTGTTTTTAGGATTTTAGGGCAGGGTGCCTAGCTGTTATCTGTGAGAAATCTAATAAAAGATTAAACTGGGGAGAGATCTATTCAGATAACATACCTGTGGTACTAGAAATTGCACTGTCCTAGAAATTCCTCCATCCCATGAAGCCATTTCCATCATGAAACCTAAAACAGAAAAACAGATGTTGCTGCATTACAAGTTCTGGCCTTCAAACCTACCAGTCGCTTACTGAAATTAACTGAATTTTCACTGTGGGGCTTCATGTCTTGACTTTTTAGGTCGCCATTTGCTCGTAGGATAGGCTACGCCTAAAGGACAGATAAATGTTTGCAATTCCTAATTCTTCATGCCAGAGAGGTTTAACAGAGTTTTGTCAACATGCTCTTATTTATGATTTCTCAAATCAAATTTAGTCTCCATACAATGAAGCCAAGACAGGTTATTATTTTTTTTTTTTAATTTTTTTTTGCACACAAAAACAATAAACATTTTCTAAAAAATACATACAAACAAAAAGATGCGTATCAAACATATTAGGAAGGTTGCACATGGGAAGTCGGGGAATAGAAATGGGGGGTGGGAGTTAAAATAAATGAGAGAGGGACTTTATATGGATCAGTGATAATAACTCAATAAGACAGGTTATTAAAAGTTAATAAATATGTGGCTCTATTTTTTTTTTCTTTTTAAGAGAATAAAGGTAATAGCAAGCTGGCAGCAGAACAAAATATAAATAATGTCCAAATAGCCTTGTATTTCAAAGGGGCTGGAGACCTATTTTGTGACTAAAAAAATAAAACTAAAAAAGCCTATTATGAAATATTTGCTTGCTAAACTATCTAACTGAGGTGCTAGGTTACAGGGGTATCTTTCACCTTCTCTCTTCTGGGTTGCTCTACTTTCAATATTTGGGAGGAAATACAGGTGGTGGTTGTCAGAGATAAGATTATGCTCACCTTTGACACACTTGAACACAAGTTCCGCTCTCCTTAAGCACCAGGGTATAGTCATTTCCTAAAAACAGAAACAAAACATCAGATATGTTTTTAATAGAACTTTGTATAAAAAATAAAGTCAGATCTTTATTTATCTATAATGTTGACTATCCATGTTGTGAACAGATTTAGGCAACTGTTTGCTAATCCCAACTGGATTTCCTCTAGTTTTTAGGCATGCAGCTTCTTCCAGCTGTTAGACTATACTTGTGGAATACAAACTAATTTAGTTAGCCCCCTAAATACAATTAAAAAAATAAACATATCCTTAATTTTTCTGGATAATTCTAAAGACAAATATAAATGACATAGGAACTCTACCTACTACTCTCAATGTTAGCATGAATAATTCTATTACATTGTATATTTGCATAAGCAATAAAATGTTTTTACAGTATAATACATTATTACAAATGAGTGGAAATAAACAAATGCCCCATCCCAGCCACCTAACAAAACAAATGCATTCATTTTTCTATGTTCCTTTCTAACCTTCAGTCAAATATGGACATAAGTGTCACTGTCAGTCTATAACCAAAACATTGATCATTTTCCATACTATGATTAGCGTGTATACCATTTAAAAATCTATTCCCCTTCACAAACATCAGAATTGTTTTTCCCTAAATCTTCATAATTATAACTATAAAACATGTAGATTATTTCATTATTGTGATTCTCAAACTTTGTGGGTCTCAGGATCTTTTGCACTCTTAAATATTAGCCTGGTGCAACGGTGCACATTTGTAGTCCCAGCTACTTGAGAGGTTGAAGCAGGAGGATTGCTTGAGTCCAAGAGTTCAAGTCCACCTGGGCAACACAGTGAGACCCCTGCTCTAAAAAAAATTGTTTTTAAATCACTGAGGATTCCAATGAGCTTTTCTTTATGTAGATTATATCTCTTGATATTTATTGCATTAGGAATTAAAACTAAGAAAACATTAATTTAAAAACAATAAACCCATTCATGTTAATATAAATAACATTTTAATGAAAAATAACTATTTTCTAAAACAAAAAAAAATTTTAGTAAGTGTAATAATGTTTTAAATTTCTGCAAATCTCATTAAGGCCTAGCCTAACAGAAGATATCTGGGTTCTTATATCTGTCTCTGCATTCAATCTGTTATATTATCACACAGCACGTAGCTTCTGAAAAACTCACTGGACACCCGCGCAAGAATAAGAATAAAAAGGCAAATAATGTCTTCCTTACCAACTACTCAGTCTTTCATCTTTTGTAAGTAGGCTTCCATCCCATCACTCAACTGAAAATTCTTTATGTGAGATCATCAATGATTATTAATTACCAAACCTTTTCTCAGTCTTATTCTAATTGCCGTTTACTTATTGTTGTAATTCACATACCTGGTGACCACTCCTTTTCTTCATGACATTTTCCCCCCCTCTGCCCTGGGGCTGATGTATCATCAAATTATTCCAGTTCTTCACCTATCTCTGAAGGTCTTTGTGACCTCAAGGCTAGTTACCACTATGGCTTCCTATCTAGTGTCCTGAATTCTAGTGTTTCCCCTCTAAACCACTAATTTTGGCTATTTTAAGTACATTTCTGATCATATTATACTCCTGTTTTAAGAACTTAAAATTGCTTCCTACTGTCTCACACATAATATGTAAACCTTTCTTTTACTATTTAAGGCTACATACTTTAAAGCCAAAGCTACTTTAAGCGTCTGTGACTTTTAAATTTTTAAAAATGAAGGTTTTATTCAAGTATATCTCCTCACATTTGCCTAAACATAGTCTGCAATGCCTGTCACCCACCTCCCTCCATTTTTCCTCACGGTTTCTTCTACCTACAATGCCCTTCTCAGTAATTCCATCCATTGAACCTGACCTTCATTCTTCAATGTCCAGCTTAATTGCCATCTCCTCCATACAGTATTTCCTATTTTCCCAGCTACAAATATGTCTCCATTTTCTGAACTCCCAAAGTACTTTACTGTTCTTTTATCTCCATGCTCACATTTGTATCCTGTCGCTTTTGGGGAGGAGGGCAGAGGAATGGGTAGAAGGATGGGATTTATTCTTTCTCTTCTTGATTAAGTTGTGTGCTCTCTGAAGGTGGAAGCCACTTTTTATTCACCTTTATTACCTTTACAATGCCTTCTATAATATTAGGCAATACACATGCTCAAAAACACAGTTTGAGTGAATTAGCTTTTATCCATGGACATTTAAAAAGAATGTGACTTTCTCTGTAGCCAGAAATAGGGTTTAACAGGAAGCTACTTTTAAATTTGTGTCCAAGACACTTTAAGACTGATTAATGAAAGAGGTCTAGTTTTTTAGTTGGCTAAAAAGTAAAGAATCCTCTTGGGTTAGGTTCTGGAAGCTTCTTTTTTTTTTTTTTTTTTTTTTTTTTTTTTTTGAGACGGAGTCTCGCTCTGTCGCCCAGGCTGGAGTGCAGTGGCGCAATCTCGGCTCACTGCAAGCTCCGCCTCCCGGGTTCACGCCATTCTCCCGCCTCAGCCTCTCCGAGTAGCTGGGACTACAGGCGCCCGCCACCACGCCCGGCTAATTTTTTGTATTTTTAGTAGAGACGGGGTTTCACCGTGGTCTCGATCACCTGACCTCGTGATCCGCCCGCCTCGGCCTCCCAAAGTGCTGGGATTACAAGCGTGAGCCACCGCGCCCGGCCAGGTTCTGGAAGCTTCTAAAAATTCACTAGAATTTTCTGATATTCAACTTTAAGTTATAACACTTTGGCTTCAAAGTTGATAGAAGAAGAGTATTTTCTTGTAACTGCAAAGGCTGCTGCAAAAGGGCTACAGTGGTCTTATGGAGTACACACATGCATGGAGGGACAAGTGTTTGGTTTTTTTGTCTTACTTCCTCCTAGTGAAAAGATGATGTACAGAGAGAACAAGGTGACTAAGAAATGTCTACAGCTGGCTGTGAGTGGTGGCTCACACCTGTAATCCCAGCACTTTGGGAGGCCGAGGCAGGCGGATCATCTGAGGTCAGGAGTTTGAGACCAGCCTGGCCAACATGGTGAAACCCCGTCTCTACTAAAAATACAAAAATTAGCTGGGCGTGGTGGTGGGCACCTGTAATCCCAGCTACTTGGGAGGATGAGGCAGGAGAATTGCTTGAACCTGCGAGGCGGAGGTTGCAGTGAGCTGAGATCTCGCCACTGTACTCCAGCCTGGGTAACAGAGCAGGACTCCATCCCAATAAATAAATAAATGAATGCATGTCTACAGCTACAGAGCAATGCTGATGGCTCTAAAAACTACAATAATGTCTTATGTTTACATGGAACTTTACAATATACATAATCTAACAAAAATAACCTTTATAAATTAAAAAAAAAAAAAGATGATCAGAGAGGTACAGCGAATTGCTCAAGTAGCAGCCTGAGGCTTGAATTTTCATTTTCTTAATAGCATCTTTTGAAGAGCTAAAGTTTTGAATTTTAAAATATAATTTATTACATTGTTCTTTTATGGCTTATGCCTTTGTGGCCTAACAAATTTTAACCTGCTTAACCTGACGTCATCAGGACTTTATGTTTTCTGCTAGAAGCGTTATAATATTAGCTCTTTTGTTTAGGTCTGATCCATTTTAAATTAATTTTTATATATGACATATGTAAGGGTTACAACTGTCTTTTCTATATGAATATCCAGTTGTTTCAACAACACTGAAAAGATTATCCTTTCTCCCACTGCATTGTCTTGGCATACGTACTGGAAATCAAATGACCATATATGTATGGATTTATGTCTGGATGCTTTTTTCTGTTTTCTGATCCATAGTCTATTCTTTTGCCAGTATCACATTGCTGCCCCTTCTGGGAAGTGAGGAGCTCCTCTGCCTGGCCGCCACCCCGTCTAGGAAGAAGTGAGGAGCGCCTCTGCCCGGCCGCCCCGTCTGGGAAGAAGCGAGGAGCACCTCTGCCCGGCCGCCCCGTCTGGGAAGAAGCGAGGAGTGCCTCTGCCCGGCCACCACCCCGTCTAGGAAGAAGTGAGGAGCGCCTCTGCCCGGCCGCCCCGTCTGGGAAGAAGTGAGGAGTGCCTCTGCCCGGCTGCCCCGTCTGGGATGTGAGGAGTGCCTCTGCCCGGCCGCCCCGTCTGGGATGTGAGGAGCGCCTCTGTCCGGCCGCCCCTTCCGGGAAGTGAGGAGCTTCTCTGCCCGGCCGCCCCGTCTGGGAAGAAGTGAGGAGCACCTCTGCCCACCTGCCCCGTCTGGGAAGAAGCCAGGAGCACCTCTGCCCAGCCGACCCGTCTGGGAAGAAGCAAGGAGCTCCTCTGCCCGGCCACCACCCTGTCTGGGAAGAAGTGAGGAGCGCCTCTGCCCGGCCACCCATTGTCTGGGATGTGAGGAGCACCTCTGCCCGGTCACCCCTTCCGGGAAGTGAGGAGCTTCTCTGCCCGGCCGCCCCGTCTGGGAAGTGAGGAGCGACTCTGCCCAGCCACCCCGACTGGGAAGTGAAGAGCCCCTCTGCCCGGCCGCCACCCCGTCTAGGAAGAAGTGAGGACCGCCTCTGCCTGGCCGCCCCGTCTGGGAAGAAGTGAGGAGCGCCTCTGCCCGGCCACCACCCCGTCTAGGAAGAAGTGAGGAGCGCCTCTGCCCGGCCACCACCCCGTCTGGGAAGAAGTGAGGAGCGCCTCTGCCCGGCCGCCCCGTCTGGGAAGAAGTGAGGAGCGCCTCTGCCCGGCTGCCCCGTCTGGGAAGAAGTGAGGAGTGCCTCTGCCCGGCCACCCCTTCCGGGAAGTGAGGAGCTTCTCTGCCCGGCCACCACCGTCTGGGAAGTGAGGAGCGCCTCCGCCTGGCCGCCCCGTCTGGGAAGTGAGGAGCGACTCTGCCCAGCCACCCCGTCTGGGAAGTGAGCACCTTTGCCCGGCCGCCCCGTCGGGGAAGAAGTGAGGAGCGCCTCTGCCCGGCCGCCCCGTCTGGGAAGTGAAGAGCCCCTCTGCCCGGCCGCCACCCCATCTAGGAAGAAGTGAGGAGCACCTCTGCCCAGCCGCCCCACCTGGGAAGTGAGCACCTCTGCCTGGCGGCCCCGTCTGGGAAATGAGGAGCGACTCTGCCTGGCCACCCCGTCTGGGAAGTGAGGAGCGCCTCTGCCCGGCCGCCCATCGTCTGGGAAGAAGTGAGGAGCTGCTCTGCCCCGTCGCCACCCCGTCTAGGAAGAAGTGAGGAGCGCCTCTGCCCGGCCGCCCCGTCTGGGAAGTGAGGAGCCCCACTGCCCGGCCACCACCCCGTTTGGGAAGTGAGGAGCAACTCTGCCCGGCCGCCCTGTCTGGGAAGTGAGGAGCACCTCTGCCTGGCCGCTGCTTCTGGGAAGTGAGGAGTTCCTCTGCCCGGCCGCCCCATCTGGGAAGATGTGAGGAGCACCTGTGCCCGGCTGCCCTGTCTGGGAAGTGAGGAGCACCTCTGCTCGGCCACCCCGTCTGGGAAGAAGTGAGGAGCTCCTCTGCCCGGCTGCCACCCCGTCTGGGAAGAAGTGAGGAGCGCCTCTGCCCGGCCACCCCATCTGGGAAGAAGTAAGGAGCGCCTCTGCCCGGCCACCCCTTCCGGGAAGTGAGGAGCTTCTCTGCCCGGCCACCACCCCCATCTGGGAAGTGAGGAGCGCCTCTGCCCAGCCACCCCGTCTGGGAAGTGAGGAGCGCCTCTGCCCGGCTGCCCCGTCTGGGAAGAAGTGAGGAGCACCTCTGCCCGGCCGCCCCGTCTGGGAAGAAGTGAGGAGCGCCTCTGTCCGGCCACCCATTGTCTGGGATGTGAGGGGCGCCTCTGCCCGGCTGCCCCGTCTGGGAAATGAGGAGCGACTCTGCCCGGCCACCCCATCTGGGAAGTGAGGAGTGCCTCTGCCCGGCCGCCCACCGTCTGGGATGTGAGGAGCGCCTCTGCCTGGCCACCCCGTCTGGGAAGAAGTGAGGAGCGCCTCTGCCCGGCCGCCCCGTCTGGGAAGAAGGGAGGAGTGCCTCTGCCCGGCCACCCCGTCTGGGAAGTGAAGAGCCCCTCTGCCCGGCCGCCACCCCGTCTAGGAAGAAGTGAGGAGCACCTCTGCCCAGCTGCCCCATCTGGGATGTGAGCAGTGCCCCTGCCCAGCCGCCCCTTCTGGGAAGTGAGGAGCTCCTCTGCCCAGCCGCCCCGTCTGGGATGTGAGCAGTGCCCCTGCCCGGCCGCCCCTTCTGGGAAGTGAGGAGTGCGTCTGCCCGGCCGCCCCATCTGGGAAGATATGAGGAGCGCCTGTGCCCGGCTGCCCGGGAAGTGAGGAGCGCCTCTGCTCGGCCACCCTGTCTGGGAAGAAGTGAGGAGCTCCTCTGCCCGGCTGCCACCCCGTGTGGGAAGAAGTGAGGAGCGCCTCTGCCCAGCCACCCCTTCCAGGAAGTGAGGAGCTTCTCTTCCCAGCCACCACCCCCATCTGGGAAGTGAGGAGCACCTCTGCCCAGCTGCCACCACGTCTGGGAAGAAGTGAGGATTGCCTCTGCCCAGCCGCCGCATCTGGGAAGAAGTGAGGAGCGCCTCCGCCCGGCCGCCCCGTCTGGGAAGTGAGGAGCCCCTCTGCCCGGCCGCCACCCCGTCTAGGAAGAAGTGAGGAGCCTCTGCCCGGCCGCCCCGTCTGGGAAGAAGTGAAGAGCCCCTCTGCCCGGCCGCCACCCTGTCTAGGAAGAAGCGAGGAGTGCCTCTGCCCGGCTGCCCCGTCTGGGAAGAAGTGAAGAGCCCCTCTGCCCGGCCGCCCCGTCTGGGAAGTGAGGAGCTCCTCTGCCCAGCTGCCCCGTCTGGGATGTGAGCAGTGCCCCTGCCCGGCCGCCCCTTCTGGGAAGTGAGGAGTGCCTCTGCCCAGCCACCCCATCTGGGAAGATGTGAGGAGCGCCTGTGCCCGGCTGCCCTGTCTGGGAAGTGAGGAGCGCCTCTGCTCGGCCACCCCGTCTGGGAAGAAGTGAGGAGCTCCTCTGCCCGGCTGCCACCCCGTGTGGGAAGAAGTGAGGAGCACCTCTGCCCGGCCACCACCCCCATCTGGGAAGTGAGGAGCGCCTCTGCCCGGCGGCCCCGTCTGGGAAGTGAGGAGCGACTCTGCCCAGCCACCCCGTCTGGGAAGAAGTGAGGAGCGCCTCTGCCCAGCCGCCCCGTCTGGGAAGTGAGGAGCGACTCTGCCCGGCGGCCCCGTCTGGGAAGTGAGGAGCACCACTGCCTGGCCGCTGCTTCTGGGAAGTGAGGAGCTCCTCTGCCCGGCCACCACCCCATCTACGAAGAAGTGAGGAGTGCCTCTGCCCGGCCGCCCCATCTGGGAAGATGTGAGGAGCGCCTCTGCTCGGCCACCCCGTCTGGGAAGAAGTGAGGAGCTCCTCTGCCCGGCTGCCACCCCGTCTGGGAAGAAGTGAGGATTGCCTCTGCCCGGCCGCCCCATCTGGGAAGAAGTGAGGAGCGCCTCTGCCCGGCCACCCCGTCTGGGAAGTGAGCGCCTCTGCCTGGCCACCCCCTCTGGGAAGTGAGCGCCTCTGCCCGGCCGCCTCGTCTAGGAAGAAGTGAGGAGCACCTCTGCCCGGCCGCCCCATCTGGGAAGTGAGCACCTCTGCCCGGCCGCCCTGTCTGGGAAGTGAGGAGCTCCTCTGCCCAGCCGCCCCGTCTGGGATGTGAGCAGTGCCCCTGCCCGGCCGCCCCTTCTGGGAAGATGTGAGGAGCGCCTGTGCCCGGCTGCCCTGTCTGGGAAGTGAGGAGCACCTCTGCTCGGCCACCCCATCTGGGAAGAAGTGAGGAGCTCCTCTGCCCGGCTGCCACCCCGTCTGGGAAGAAGTGAGGAGCGCCTCTGCCCGGCCACCCCTTCCAGGAAGTGAGGAGCTTCTCTGCCTGGCCCCCACCCCCATCTGGGAAGTGAGGAGCAACGCTGCCCAGCCACCCCATCTGGCAAGTGAGGAGCGCCTCTGCCCGGCCGCCCGTCTGGGAAGAAGTGAGGAGCGCCTCTGCCCGGCCGCCCCGTCTGGGAAGTGAGGAGCTCCTCTGCCCGGCCACCACCCCGTCTGGGAAGTGAGGAGCGACTCTGCCCGGCTGCCCCGTCTGGGAAGTGAGGAGCACCTCTGCCTGGCCGCCACCCCATCTACGAAGAAGTGAGGAGTGCCTCTGCCCGGCCGCCCCATCTGGGAAGATGTGAGGAGCGCCTGTGCCCGGCTGCCCTGTCTGGGAAGTGAGGAGCGCCTCTGCTCGGCCACCCCCTCTGGGAAGAAGTGAGGAGCTCCTCTGCCCGGCTGCCACCCCGTCTGGGAAGTGAGGAGAGCCTCTGCCCGGCAGCCCTGTCTGGGAAGAAGTGAGGATTGCCTCTGCCCGGCCACCACCCCCATCTGGGAAGTGAGGAGCGCCTCTGCCCGGCAGCCCCGTCTGGGAAGAAGTGAGGAGCGCCTCTGCCCGGCCGCCCCGTCTGGGAAGAAGTGAGGAGCGCCTCTGCCGGGCCGCCCCGTCTGGGAAGAAGTGAGGAGCGCCTCTGCCCAGCCACCACCCTGTCTAGGAAGTGAGGAGCGCCTCTGCCTGGCTGCCCCGTCCGGGAAGAAGTGAGGAGCGCCGCTGCCTGGCCACCCCTTCCGGGAAGTGAGGAGCTTCTCTGCCCGGCCACCACCCCCATCTGGGAAGTGAGGAGCGCCTCTGCCCGGCCGCCACCCCGTCTAGGAAGAAGTGAGGAGCACCTCTACCCAGCCGCCCCACCTGGGAAGTGAGCACCTCTGCCCGGCCACCCCGTCTGGGAAGTGAGGAGCTCCTCTGCCCGGCCACCACCCCGTCTAGGAAGTTAGGAGCGCCTCTGCCCGGCCGCCCCGTCTGGGAAGAAGGGAGGAGCACCTCTGCCTGGCTGCTGCTTCTGGCAAGTGAGGAGCTCCTCTGTCCGGCCGCCACCCCATCTACGAAGAAGTGAGGAGTGCCTCTGCCCGGCCGCCCCATCTGGGAAGATGTGAGGAGCGCCTGTGCCCGGCTGCCCTGTCTGGGAAGTGAGGAGCGCCTCTGCTCGGCCACCCCATCTGGGAAGAAGTGAGGAGCTCCTCTGCCTGGCTGCCACCCCGTCTGGGAAGTGAGGAGCGCCTCTGCCCGGCAGCCCTGTCTGGGAAGAAGTGAGGAACGCCTCTGCCTGGCGGCCCCGTCTGGGAAGTGAGGAGCACCTCTGCCCAGCCGCCCCGTCTGGGAAGATGTGAGGAGCGCCTGTGCCCGGCTGCCCTGTCTGGGAAGTGAGGAGCACCTCTGCTTGGCCACCCCGTCTGGGAAGAAGTGAGGATTGCCTCTGCCCGGCCGCCCCATCTGGGAAGTGAAGAGCCCCTCTGCCCAGCCGCCACCCTGTCTAGGAAGAAGTGAGGAGTGCCTCTACCCGGCTGCCCCATCTGGGAAGAAGTGAAGAGCCCCTCTGCCCGGCCGCCCCGTCTGGGAAGTGAGGAGCTCCTCTGCCCAGCCGCCCCGTCTGGGATGTGAGCAGTGCCCCTGCCCGGCCGCCCCTTCTGGGAAGTGAGGAGTGCCTCTGCCCAGCTGCCCCATCTGGGAAGATGTGAGGAGCGCCCGTGCCCGGCTGCCCTGTCTGGGAAGTGAGGAGCGCCTCTGCCCGGCCGCCCCGTCTGGGAAGTGAGGAGCGCCTCTGCCCGGCCGCCCCGTCTGGGAAGTGAGGAGCGACTCTGCCCAGCCACTCCGTCTGGGAAGAAGTGAGGAGCTCCTCTGCCCGGCCGCCCCGTCTGGGAAGTGAGGAGCACCACTGCCTGGCCGCTGCTTCTGGGAAGTGAGCTCCTCTGCCCGGCCGCCACCCCATCTACGAAGAAGTGAGGAGTGCCTCTGCCCGGCCGCCCCATCTGGGAAGATGTGAGGAGCGCCTGTGCCCAGCTGCCCTGTCTGGGAAGTGAGGAGCGCCTCTGCCCGGCCGCCACCCTGTCTAGGAAGAAGTGAGGAGCACCTCTGCCCGGCCACCCCGTCTGGGAGGTCTACCACAGAGGCCAGAAGCAATGTGGGGGCTGGACGTGGTGGCTCACGCCTGTAGCCCCAGCACTCTGGGAGGCCGAGGCGGGTTGATCACTTGAGGCTAGGAGTTCGAGACCAGTCTGGCCAACATGGCGAAACATATGAAAAATACAACAGACAAACCAACCAACCCAGCGACAACAAAACAAGTCTACCCTGGAGTCATACTCTAATTTTTTCTGTTTTCTTCCCTTTCTGATCCTTTATCCCACTTTCTTTTTCTTCCTCTTCCTTCTCCTTCTTTGTCAAATAGAGGATTGAGTTATTATTATTGATCCATACAAAGTCCCTCTCTCATTTATATTCTTTAATTCCCACCCCCCATTTCTATTCCGTCTTCCCATGTGCAACTTTCCTAATATGTTTGATATTCATCTTGTTTGTATTTTTAGAAAATGTGTTTTGTGTGCAAAAAAATAAAAACAACAAAATCTTCATTAGTAACCAACAGTTACAAAACCAAGTAAGTTGGTAAGCCCAAAATTATTCAACAAGTTAACAGCAAAAATAAAAGGAAGTTGAGAATTCAGTATTCTTGGCTTGTAGCTCCTCATTCCATAAGACTGACTCCAATAAGGCAGTATCTTCAGATCACAAAGATCTATTGGGATAAAACTGACACGTCTTTCTTCTTGCTGATAGGTTATTTTTCCTTCATTCTTTTTAAACTGCAATTAATTTCTATAGCTTTTATCTGACATAGGACATGGGCTGTTTCAGTCATCTTCATTTTCTTGCACACACTAAAACATGGTAACTGAGTGTCTAACAATTCTGTTAGAAGAGGAAAATGACACCTGAAAATGCTTTGGGATCCTTGCACCAAAGCTAAAACAGTATTACCTCTATATCCTGTGTAGTGTTGTCTGAGTTTATAGAGTAAACTTCTTGACCTGAATGGATGTTTAAATACAACAAATGGGAGAATCATAGCTCAATATACTTTTGTGAATTAAATTGGACACTTTGGAAACAAACTTAATGTTCTGCAGCTGGCCTTCCCAATTTAAAACATGTAACTTTTGCGACATTGCGGGAGAGGGAATGCTAGTAGCATCAGATGTCTGGAAGTAAATCTGAACTTAGTGACTTCTGGAAACACTGTTTTTGAGGTTGTTTCCCACCTACATATAACCATTTTTATAAACTGGCTAACCAGGAGTCCAGCTGCAAGAATGTTTGGATGAATTTCTTGTGGTAGGAATTCATCATAAACTTTGTTACTCCCCAAAGACCCTTTTATAGATAGACTAATTAGTGATGATGATTTAACAATAGCTAAAAATTCCTGATGGAACTAAAACTTCATAAAGCTACAGTAGGGAAAAAAGTGTTTGTCCATCTCTCTTGATACCATATTAGGTATGACTGAGGCTACAGAAGTGAATGCAATGAGAAATTAGTAAGTCTGATGAAGCTTTCATAGGATAGTGCCAGGATTCTCCAAGTCAAAACAACAACGTGCCTGGTAAAAACATACCAGCATAGATTATAAATGGGAAATCACTGAAAATCACCCTGTCTCAGAAGGACAAGAATTATTTTTTGTGTGTTTATGTAGCAACAGGCCCCAACCTTTTTGGCACCAGGAACCAGTTTCACGGAAGACAATTTTTCCACAGACTGGAATTAGGGGTGAGGGTGGGGATAGCAGGGATGGTTTCAGGATGAAACTGTTCCACCTCAGATCATCAGGCATTAGATTCTCACAAGGAGCACGCAACCTAGTCCCTCGCACATGCAGTTCACAATAGGGTTCACGCTCCTATGACAATCTCATGAGGCTTCTAATCTGACAGGAGGCAGAGCTCAGGCAGTAATGCTTGCCCTTCGATGCTCACCTCCTGCTGTGTGGCAGGTTCTTGGCCTGGCGGTTTGGGACCGCTGTTATACAGGATATGAAATTTAAAATGAGGCCCCTGTAATATAATGAATCTAAGTGGGGACTTAGTCTAAAAAGTAAAACATAAAATATTTTACACTGTCCTTTACAATATAGCATTTTTCTTTTGGTAAATAACTATTTATAATCAATAATCAAACTTCCTTCCTGACAATCACAATCTCCGCTACCCAGTCAGTGATTTTTTTTAAGAGATACAGTTTCACCATGTTGCTCAGGCTGGTCTTGAACTCTGGGCTAAAACAATCTTCCTGCCTCAGTCCTGGGAGTAGCTGGGACTACAGGTGCCAATTTTGCTTTTTAAAAAATGCCTCCTCAAAATAAGCAGGCACAGAGCTGTTGATAGGAGTCCTTCATCACCAAGTTAAGCACTGGCTTTTCCTATGACTTGTCTGGACCTGTTTGGTTTGAGGCTCATTTGTTTCTCCAGACTATGTAAAGTTGAATTTTAGTCTATATATTATTTCTACAATGTATGCCTTCTAACCAGTTTCTATGTGGGTGAAGGAAGAAAGAGGAAAACCAGTCACGGAAAGAGACTGTTAAAAATTAAATTATAATACATAACAAAATGGAAGAATGATTATGCTACATCTTAATTGCAGAACTGTATTATCTAAAAAGAGCCCTTGAGAAAAATGTTAAACTAAGGCTGGCTTCTTCCTGTCATCTAGCATCTCTTTCCATTACCTATTAATGCAAACTCAGAAAATGCAGACTAATTTTCATGGCAACCTAAGCCAAATATATGTGTATGTAAATCTAATGCTACTTAGGCCAAAAAGAAGAAAGAGGGGTAAGAAGAGGGGTAAGAAGAGGGGGAAGGGGAGAAAGAAGACAGGGAAGAGGAGGAAAAAAAGGAGGAGAAAGAGGTGTAGGGGCACATGCCTTTGCCAAAGCTAAATATTATTTTGATTTTCTAGTTTATTTACTATAGGACAATGCTATAGCTCTCTGAACATAAATGGTTAAGGATTACTCACCATTTTGTATTATATTTCACTCAATTCTACTAACCAGATAGGAGATGCAAAAATCTATTAGTTTAAAAAAATGTAAAGTGGATTATTATACAATATTGGGGGTTAAATCAATATTATGATTATGTAAATCATAAAATTACAGGATTTTTCTATCTGCTTACCTCTGACATATCATGTACCAGCAAGAGAGGAATGCTTATTGTTGTGATGTCATGGGTACAGCAAACTTTGAGTATATTTCGGAGTCCCATAATGGCAGGATCACGAGCAGTGATGTTTCCCGATTTCACATGGTCATCCACACAAAGATGGAAAGCAACATGGATTTCTGAGAGGTTAGAATGCCGTGTAATATAAAATTCCCCTGTGAACAATAAATACAATCATGATTATCAAATGCCTAAGTCACATTCATCAATGGGCTTTAAAAATAAGTGTAATGGGCAATCAATGTGTTGAACTAGTAGGGGTGTATCACGAACATTTACCGGATTCAGGAAGCAACTGTGATTACTGCTCTTTAATTCTCGGAGAGAAGGTAATGAAAATAAGAGACAATAGCCAATTATACAATAGGTTCATAAATTGGTATGAAGTGACCACCAAGCAGTAAATAAATCAAATGAGTACTCATCTTTATTTTGATGTAAATGCCTAAGATGTCAAATTAATTAATTAATTAATTTTGAGATGGAGTCTTACTCTGTCACCAAGCTGGAATGCAGTGGCACAGTCTTGGTTCACTGCAACCTCCGACTCCCTGGTTCAAGCAATTCTCCTGCCTCAGCCTCTCGAGTAGCTGGGATTACAGGCATGTGCCATCACGCCCAGCTAATTTTTGTATTTTTAGTAGAGATGGGGTTTCACCATGTTGGCTAGGATGGTCTCCATCTCCTGACCTCCTGATCCGCCCACCTCGGCCCACGTTGGGATTACAGGCGTGGGCCACCGCGCCCGGCCTAAAATGTCAAATTTAACACGTAAAAAAGGTTACCTGTTTGTTCCATGCCCTAAATCTGCTCTTCCTCACCTCAACTTATGAGACCAATCTGTCCAGTTAGTTGCCCAGGACACAAAGATAGGTGTCCTTAATTCCTTTGCTTTCCCTCAATGCCTATCACCCCATCCACAATCCAATCTACCACCAGTTATTTTCAGTTCTATCTCCAGAACAGCCCACATCTGAGTATTCCACTTTCATTGGTGTCACCCCAGTTCATGCTACTGTAATTTCTCACCTAGGTTTTTATAATATTGTCTTAATTGATCTCCTTACTCCCTACTTGTCCACCTACAAACTAATTCTTCATGCAGCTATGACTTAAATATATATCATATTATATCTCTCCCCTACTTAAAATCCATACTCTTTATCGTGGTCTAGAACAAGGGCCCCCCATGGACTGACACCGTCCATCACCTGTTAGGAACCGGGTTGCATAGCGGGAGGTGAGCGGCCAGCGAGTGAGTGAAGCTTCATATGTATTTACAGCCGCTCCTCACTGCTCACATTACTGCCTGAGTTCTGCCTCCTGTCAGATCAGTGGCAGCATTAGATTCTCACAGGAGCACAAACCCTATTGTGAACTGCGCATGCAAGGGATCTAGGTTGCGTGCTCCTTATGAGATTCTAATGCCTGATGATCTGTCACTGTCTCCCATCACCCCTAGATGGGATCATCCAGTTGCAGGAAAACAAGCTCAGGGCTCCCACTGATTCTACATTACAGTGACTTGTGTAATTATTTCATTAAATACTGCAATGTAATAATAATAGAAATAAAGTACACAGGCTGGGTGCGGTGGCTCACGCTTGTAATCCCAGCACTTTGGGAGGCCGAGGCGGGCGGATCATGAGGTCAGGAGATCGAGACCACAGTGAAACCCCATCTCTACTAAAAAAATACAAAAAATTAGCCGGGCGTGGTGGCAGGCGCCTGTGGTCCCAGCTACTCGGAGAGGCTGAGGCAGGAGAATGGTGTGAACCCGGGAGGTGGAGCTTGCACTGAGCCGAGATTGCGCCACTGCACTCCAGCCTGGGCGACAGAGCGAGACTCCGTCTTAAAAAAAAAAAAAAAAAAAAGAAAAAAAAAAAAAAGAAATAAAGTACACAATAAATGTAATGCACTTCAATCATCCTCAAACCTCCCCAACCCCTGGTCTGTGGAAAAACTGTCTTCCATGAAACTGGTCCCTGGTGCTGGTGCCAAAAAGGTTGGGGACCACTAGTCTAGAAGGCCAAGATGACTTGGACCCTGCGTCTCTCTCCAAAATCATCTTGTCTCACTCTTTCCTCACTCCAGTTACACATGCTTTTTAGTTCTTCAAACATGCAGAGCTTGTTCCCAATTCAGGGCTGCTGCATGGAGGACTTTTCTCCAAGATTCTCACAGGGCTGACTTCTTTTCATCAATCACATCTCAGATCAAAAGTCACCTCCTCAGAAAGGTCTTCCTTGACTATCCTATCTACTAGTGGTCTCCTCCACCCTTTACTCTTTCACCTTACTCAGTTTTATTTTCTTCCTGGCACTGAAATTCTTTTATGTACATATTATGTTAAAGAGACCACTGTGTACATGCCATAATTATAGGGATTTTGTTTATCTTGTTAAATGTTCTATCTTTAGCAAGAACAGCCCCTGGCATGTAGAAGGTACTCAATAAATATTTGTTGAATGAATGAGTATTTTAGGCTGAACGCTGGAGCAGTCTTTCTCAAACATTAAAATCCATGCTTCCTAACATCACTCTTTTTTTGTGTAGCTCTACAAGCCAAGAAAAATCTCATCAGCTTGTATTTTCTGTAGTTCCTATCAATATAAAGAAATAAAATAGAAAACATAGAAAGGATATGTTCTTACCAATACATACACCTCACTGGAAATTCTGATAAGTCCTTCTAGGAAAGGTCTGCGTATCTCTACTCTTCCACTCTTAACCTTTGCCCTCACAAATTCTGCTCGCCCTTGCAGCAACGCCGTTATCTTAGGATCTACTTATAAACATACAGTATACTTAAAATACTTAATATACTTTATCCTTATGGTTAACATTTCTAGTTGCCAGTGTGCATCAGCTGTATCCACAGATGCCTCTGACAGGTCCCAGGCAAAGGTCTTTTTATTTTTTATTTTAACTTGAACAAGATAAAGGAATTAGATAAACAGAGAAGGAAATTAAAGAAAGGACAGCAACAGATATATCACAATAAACTGGATAAAGTGAAAGTAAGAAAGAAAATTGGTGAGGAATAGTTATAATTTTCTAGGAAGGCAACAAAAGACACAGACTGCTTATCAGAAACTCAGTAGACTATACGATAAGACAATATCCTTCTGGCCCAGTTAAGTGTATTACCTTCTAAACTGCTACTGATAATTCAGATGATAGAAGTCATAGCTTGAGATATGGGCCATGATCCAGGAGTGTAGCAGGATGACTTAGTGAACAAGTTAGGTGCCCCTAATCCCCAAATTGGCACTGCTTTCTTTGACCTTAAATGACTTGTTTCTTGGCCTGATTTTACCCATTAATAAAATGGGGGCCATGGGGCTGGCAGTAGTAATCAAATTAATATGATATAATAGAAAAAGGACTAGATTGGATGTTAAGAAGATTTGATTTCTAGCACGTTGGCTGAGTGATCTTGGGCAAATCAATTCAACTTATTGATCCTCTGTTACTCAGTGTATGAGATGGGAAAAATAATGCTGATTGCTTTCCTTACAAGGTTATTATGAGAATTAGATGACATAAACTATAAATACTTAATCATTATTAAGTAAACTACGACTGGCTTACAAGTATATAAATAAAACTGTTTTTCTTTGCAATTTAAAAACTAATTTTTGATTTAGATTTTTCTCATCTCCTGTAAACATCCTGGTTGTGTAGGTATACTTTAACTAAATGGAAATTAAGATGCTATTATCTCTAACCGAATACTTTAATATTCCTTTTCTAACTCAGACTTATGATATATCCTCCTGATTTGGTTGTAATACAGAGATAAAGTATACAAATAAGAGTCCTTGTTATGTCCTGTGATACAAACACTACTAAGGGTCATCAGAGTGAATTCAATCAGAAACAGGATTGAGAGACTGAACTTCCAGTTGTTAAACAACCTATAGGCTTTTTCCAAAAAAGACTAAGGAAGGAAATACATATAGCAACAAAGAGTTATGTTTAAAAAAAAAAAAACAAAACAGACATTGGTTCTTTCAGAGTAGTAATAAGATTGGCAAATTTTAAGAAAGCCACAAAATATGGATGATTTAAATTGTGGATCCATGAAGAGAAATACAATAGATCCTTCATTGAAGGTATTTTTAGATGAAGAAGAAGATGGTTTCCTGTTCCACACAGTGGAGGAAACAGCATGTGGTTATTCTAACATTATCCACTAAGGTGGGATAACTGAAGGTGGGAGGAAATTTTGAGGCTGATGACCACAGGCTAACGGACGGGGCCTGACAAGATGAATACCAGAAATGGGTATAATATTTGTTACATTTAGATTAAATGTAATGTGTTCCAACTGAGTGACAGTGGTTTAGTGTGTAGGTTAATGTGATCTACATGTCAAAGATCTGGGGAAGAAAATGTGAGAAAATACCTTAAAGGAGAACAAAAAACCATCAAGAGATGGCCATTTCTGAAACTGTAAAATGTACCACTTAGTTAAAAAATTTTATAAAGTGTAAAAATTTGTCCTTGTTATGCTCTGTGATACAAACACTAAGGGTCATCAGAGTGAATTCAATCAGAAAGAGGATTGAAAGACTGAATTTTCAGTTGTTAAACAACATATTCAAGAATAATAAAGAAAAAAATGGAAAGCAGAAAAATGTAAGGGGAAATGAAAATAAAATAAATGAGATGATCCATTTTCTTTATATTTAAGTTCAACTGTTTATATCTTTGTGTACTATCGTTCATATATCACTTGATTTTAGCTATACGGCTGAGAAGTGTATAGTTTATATTTCAGAGTAAAACTTTTTTGGTTTATTTCTTAAGAAACTAAGAAATAATGTATAAGAGAAAACTTGCGATAGCAAGCAATGATAAAACTTATGCAACGCAACTTCTTGAGCAATTTTTCTTTTATGGATCTAGAAAAAAGTGAGTACTAGTATAATATTAATAATTTTTCTAGATATACAATCATGTCATCTGCAAACAGGGACAATTTGACTTCCTCTTTTCCTAATTGAATACCCTTTATTTCCTTCTCCTGCCTGATTGCTCTGGCCAGAACTTCCAGCACTATGTTGAATAGGAGTGGTGAGAGAGGGCATCCCTGTCTTGTGCCAGTTTTCAGAGGGAATGCTTCCAGTTTTTGCCCATTCAGTATGATATTGGCTGTGGGTTTGTTGTAGATAGCTCTTATTATTTTGAGATACGTCCCATCAATACCTAATTTATTGAGAGTTTTTAGCATGAAGGGTTGTTGAATTTTGTCAAAGGCCTTTTCTGCATCTATTGAGATAATCATGTGGTTTTTGTCTTTGGTTCTGTTTATATGCTGGATTACATTTATTGATTTGCGTATGAGAATCTACAATGAACTCAAACAAATTTACAAGAAAAAAACAAACAACCCCATCAAAAAGTGGGCAGAGGACATGAACAGACACTTCTCAAAGGAAGACATTTATGCAGCCAAAAAACACATGAAGAAATGCTCCTCATCACTGGCCATCAGAGAAATGCAAATCAAAACCACAGTGAGATACCATCTCACACCAGTTAGAATGGCCATCATTAAAAAATCAGGAAACAACAGGTGCTGGAGAGGATGTGGAGAAACAGGAACACTTTTACACTGTTGGTGGGACTGTAAACTAGTTCAACCATTGTGGAAGTCAGTGTGGCGATTCCTCAGGGATCTAGAACTAGAAATACCATTTGACCCAGCCATCCCATTACTGGGTATATACCCAAAGGACTATAAATCATGCTGCTATAAAGACACATGCACACGTATGTTTATTGCGGCACTATTCACAATAGCAAAGAGTTGGAACCAACCCAAATGTCCAACAATGATAGACTGGATTAAGAAAATGTGGCACATATACACCATGGAATACTATGCAGCCATAAAAAATGATGAGTTCGTGTCCTTTGTAGGGACATGGATGAAACTGGAAAACATCATTCTCAGTAAACTATCGCAAGGACAAAAAACCAAACACCGCATGTTCTCACTCATAGGTGGGAATTGAACAATGAGAACTCATGGACACAGGAAAGGGAACATCACGCTCCGGGGACTGTTGTGGGGTGGGGGGAGGGGGGAGGGACAGCATTAGGAGATACACCTAATGCTAAATGACGAATTAATGGGTGCAGGAAATCAACATGGCACATGGATACATATGTAACAAACCTGCACATTGTGCACATGTACCCTAAAACCCTAAAGTATATTAAAAAAAAATAAAATAAAAAAATAAATAAAAAAAAAAAAAAAAAAAAAAAAAATAATAATAATAATAATAATTTTTAGGCCAGGCATGGTGGCTCACGCTTGTAATCCCAGCACTTTGGGAGGCTGAAGCAGGTGGATCACTTGAGGTCAGGAGTTCAAGACCAGCCTGGCCAACATGGTGAAACACCATCTCTACAAAAAATACAAAAAAAGTAGCCGGGTGTGGTGGAGTGGGCCTGTAGTCCCAGCTACTCAGGAGGCTGAGGCAGGAGAATCGCTTGAACCCAGGTAGCAGAGGTTGCAGTGAACTGAGATCGCAACTGTGCCCTAGCCTGGGCAACAGAACAAGGCTTCGTCTCAAAACAAACAGACCAACAAAATAATTAAGTTTAACATTGGAAAACATCTGTGAAAGTGTATTATAGAGGTATAAAGGGTTGTTTCAAAGTGATATAATGACATATACTAAAGTCATAGATTTAAAACAAATTCCTATGGTGTGCATTATAAAACATCTTTTGGTATAAGAAAACAGTAACTTAAAATAAAAAGAAATACTTACCAGGTAAAACATTTAAATAGTTCCTCTCAGCATTCTTAGTCTTATCATCATTTCCTCCATTTTGGTTTCCAGAATCTATTCATAAGACAATGCATTATGAAAGAACATAACAACATATGAGAATATGTTACTATGACCGCTCCCAAAAGAATCACAACAGCAAGAATTCACTAAGGGCATCTATGTGCCAGGCATTCTGCTATATGCTTTACATGGATGATGTCATTTAATTCTTACAAAACCTCTATAACCACAGCCCTGGGAGGTAAGTCCTACTACTATGTCCATTTTATGTATGAGGAGACAGAGGCTTAGATGGGTTAACTAACTTAACCAAGCATGCACAGATAAGTAGTGGAGCCAGGTCTTTAATTCACATACTCAGATTATAAGTCCTATGGTATTACCCATATTAGACATGCCAGTATCCTATTTTTCATCTGGGAGGTTCAGGGCACCAAGTTAACCACATATAAAATAACTTCATTAGATAGTTGTGGTGTGGCCATCTTTATTTTTAGAATCTGAGTCACTGTTGTTGATATAACTTGTTCAGGGCTACAAATAAACGGCTAGTGGGACCAGGAATCACTGTATATTCACCCCATTCCTAAAATTTATTTCTTACCTGACGCTATATACAATTATAACAGATAGGTGAAACTGTTTCAAATGAAACATTTTTTTTTCAGATATTTAACAGTTTTTCTTCTTTTTTGAAGGCACGCTATTTCTTAGAAGAATGTTGGTAAAATAAACATTATGATTGAACATACATTATAAAGACTGAATGCAAATTATTTTACATATATATCTTAATAAAAGAGACATGTAAAGTTTATAAGAATTCCAACAGAACTCACAAATGCAAACTGAATATTAGTCTTCAAAGTAGCTATCTTTAAGAGATTGCATATTTATTCCAATTAAAAGCTATTTTGGAATCTATTTTGGAATGGCCTTTAGCATCAGAAAATCACATGAAAACAGACCTTCAAACAAGTAAACAGCAAGTATCAAAATATTATAGTTTTAAAAGATATCTGAATAAAAGTAACAATATTTTTATCCAGCAACTTTGATAAATTGATTTATAACACTGTACTTTGTAAATGCACATATTTTATAAATCAAGAGTCAGAGAGATAGAAGGCTCTGATGCTAGAATCCATATTTAATGAATTACTGTTTCTAATATAGAGCCACGTGATTTGATAGGCTTTGAATAGATGTCTAATCGTAGCATAGATTATAAGGAACAATAAAGAAGGACTCTAATCTTGTTCACATGGAGTATGAACCAATAGAATCTCTGTTAAGTAAACAAGAGAGAACAGTTCATAGTCCATTTCCCTTTCCATGTTTTCATGGCAATACCTTGTTTAGTAATAGTAAGAAGATGGCTAATTTTATTTTTTTTAAATGTATATAAAATGTACATAAACATTTTTGGCTTTTTATCATGGACCACAGAAATATGAAGATGTTAATATAACAACCAGAGTAAGAAAAATAATGGAACGTCTTAGAACAAGTAATTGCACATCAGGATGTAAACGTGCAGAACACACATGTAGGTGTGCAAAGAAAAAGATGGAGAAGGTATTTTCACAAAGTTCTTCTATAACAACATGCAGCTTTCTTTAAGAAAGTCTTTTATAAACCTACTTGCATCACTGACTCACTGAAACCACAAAGTAGTTGCTTGAACAAGAACAAAATAAAATCATGATATACATGCACTGCCTTAGCCGTATGTGGTTTAAAAACTTCCTGTCATTGTCTGCACACTTTCTCTCATAAATATACTTAGAATCCTCCTCCTCCTTCCACACCTGTCATGATCTCAATCTTCATGCTTTTAGTCACTACTAAGAATAATGTTAAAATGTTTCTGATCACATCACTGCTAGTTTGTATGAGAAGAAGGAAGCTATTTTTACGTAATACGGATATGAGTTCTTTTTGCGAGGGTTGATAAAATAACAATTGGTAGAAGAATAAGAGGGTATACCGAGATTTTCTGAAAGGTTTTGTTAGGATATACCTCTATAGGGATTTTC
Organism: Symphalangus syndactylus; assembly: GCF_028878055.3. Lineage (NCBI taxonomy): Eukaryota > Metazoa > Chordata > Mammalia > Primates > Hylobatidae > Symphalangus > Symphalangus syndactylus. The sequence continues at coordinate 150,445,392 of NC_072427.2, read as the reverse complement.
TAATACTCAGCTGGCTCTGTTATATATAACACATATTGCCACAGCAAAGCCTCAACTGCCTTTAGTGGGAATATAAACCGGTAGAAATACTATAGAGAGTATTGCCAATGCTATGGAAAATCATAAACGTATGTGTCCTTTAACCGGGGAATTTATCTTTAGGAATCTCTTCTGTAGATATGCTTACTGCTCACAAACATGCACAATTATTCATATGCAAGGTTATTTACAATTAATAGGCAGTACTACCTATAATAACAAAACATAAGGAATAGATCAAATGTCTATTAGGAGGAGACTGATTAATAACAGGATATCCTGCAACGGACTACTATGCAACAGCATAAAAGTATGAGGATGGTCTTTATGGACTGACATGAAATGATCTCCAAGATAAATTACTCAGTGAAAAAGGCAGAGTACAGAATAGTGTTATGCAGAAAGCTGCCATTTATGTAAAAAAGGAAAATAAATAAGTACACACATACACTTGCTTATACATCATAAACGTCTGTCTGGAAGGTACATGTGAGATAGCACTGGCTGCCTCTGAAGAGGGAAACTGGATGGCTGGGAAAAGAGTTAGGGACACTTTCACTGTATGCTCTTTTATACAGTTTGAATTGTGAATCTTCAGAATGTTTTACTGATTTAAAAAATGATTACAAACATATAAACCATTTTTTAAAAGTTTATTGAATAGATAAAGAAACTGCAGTGAACCCTAGTCAAGTTATGACTAGAGAGCCACATTCTAGCTACGGGAGAAAGGAAGGAATTCTATTTCTGGGAGAGAGGAAGATGGGAGATGGGAACAAAGACGCTTCAGAAAGGTCTTCCTTATACCAAGCAAAGATGTAATATCTCTCTGCTACTGTACAACAGAAAATATATGCACCTAAAATACTACGATGGTTTCTTTAAACACAACAGGTGCAAACAAAGAAAAGAAAGAAAGAAAAAAGCATTCAAAAGTACCTAACACAGATTTAAAGGTGCAAACAACCCCAGTTTTAAAGCTTACCACATTTTCTTTCCTGGGCACCAATATCAGGTTTTTATAAGAAATAATAAAATACTTGCCAGGTGCAGTGGCTCATGCCTGTAATCCCAGCACTTTGGGAGGCCAAGGTGGGCAGATCACATGAGGCCAGGAGTTTGAGACCAGCCGGGCCAACATGGCAAAACCCCGTCTCTATTAAAAATACAAAAATTAGCCAGGCACAGTGGTACACATCTGTAATCCCAGCTACTCAGGAGGCTGAGGCAGGAGAATTGCTTGAGCCCAGGAGGCAGAGGTTGCAGGGACTGAGATCGCGCCACTGCATTCCAGCCTAGATGACAGTGAGACTCGTGTATGCATTCAAGCCAGACAAGAGGATGTTTGTGATTTTATATCTATGATATATGAAATATAAGGAAAACACAACTTAAAAAATATTTGAAAAGACTATTACCCTAATATTTAGGTCCTAACTAAACAAACCTATGGTACCAATTTAATTTACAAAGAAACCACTTTAAACTTTCATTTTTCAATTAAAAAACAACTGGCTAGCCATATGTAGAAAGCTGAAACTGGATCCCTTCCTTACACCTTATACAAAAATTAATTCAAGATGGATTAAAGACTTAAATGTTACACCTAAAACCATTAAAATCCTACAAGAAAACCTAGGCAATACCATTCAGGACATAGGTGTGGGCAAGGACTTCATGTCTAAAACACCAAAAGCAATGGCAACAAAAGCCAAAATTGACAAATAGAATCTAATTAAACTAAAGAGCTTCTGCACAGCAAAAGAAAATACCATCAGAGTGAACAGGCAATCTACAGAATGGGAGAAAATTTTTGCAACCTACTCATCTGACAAAGGGCTAATATCCAGAATCTACAATGAACTCAAACAAATTTACAAGAAAAAAACAAACAACCCCATCAAAAAGTGGGCGAAGGACATGAACAGACACTTCTCAAAAGAAGACATTTATGCAGCCAAAAAACACATGAAAAAATGCTCATCATCACTGGCCATCAGAGAAATGCAAATCAAAACCACAGTGAGATACCATCTCACACCAGTTAGAATGGCCGTCATTAAAAAGTCAGGAAACAACAGGTGCTGGAGAGGATGTGGAGAAATAGGAACACTTTTACACTGTTGGTGGGACTGTAAACTAGTTCAACCATTGTGGAAGTCAGTGTGGCGATTCCTCAGGGATCTAGAACTAGAAATACCATTTGACCCAGCCATCCCATTACTGGGTATATACCCAAAGGACTATAAATCATGCTGCTATAAAGACACATGCACACGTATGTTTATTGCGGCACTATTCACAATAGCAAAGACTTGGAACCAACCCAAATGTCCAACAACGATAGACTGGATTAAGAAAATGTGGCACATATACACCATGGAATACTATGCAGCCATAAAAAATGATGAGTTCATGTCCTTTGTAGGGACATGGATGAAACTGGAAAACATCATTCTCAGTAAACTATCACAAGGACAAAAAACCAAACACCGCATGTTCTCACTCATAGGTGGGAATTGAACAATGAGAACTCATGGACACAGGAAGGGGCACATCACACTCCAGGGACTGTGTGGGGTGGGGGGTGGGGGGAGGGACAGCATTAGGAGATATACCTAATGCTAAATGATGAGTTAATGGGTGCAGCAAAACAACATGGCACATGGATACATATGTAACAAACCTGCACATTGTGCACATGTACCCTAAAACCTAAAGTATAATAAAAAAAAAAAAAAAAACAAAAAAACAGCTGAATTACTCTGGGATTTGAGCCAGAAATTTTTCTTTTACCTGCCTTCCCTTAATCCTCTTCCTGTGTGTAGATAGAAAGCTTCTGAAGAAAGATGCCACTAACTTTTTCAATAGCTTTAAAAACCATTTCCAGGATGGAGGTTTCTTAAAAAATTAAAAAACAGAACTATCTTATGATCCAGCAACTCCACTTTGGTGTATATATCCAAAGGAAATGAAATTAGTATCTTAAAGACTTCATTTTGGCATTAGTCGCAATAATCAAGATATTAAAAACACACCTAAGTGTACACACATACACAAAAAGACACAGAATGGAATATTATTCAGCCTTAAACAAGAAAATCCTGCCATTTGTAACAACATGGATGGACCTGGAGGACAGTAAGCACCCTGGAGGATGCTGAGTGAAGTAAGCCAGACACAGAAAAACAAATATTACATCATCTCACTTACACAGGGAACCTAAAATAGCTGAACTCACACTGACAGAGTAGAAGGTGCTTACCAGGGCTGGGGTGGGGGGAAATGGGGAGATTTTGGCCAAGGGGTACAAAGTTTCAGCCACACAGATGGTTAAGTTCTGGAAATCTAATGTACGATAATGTCATTATATTTAACAATATTCTAGTGTGTACTTGAAATTCATTAAGAGGACAGATCTTAAGTGTTCCCACCACGGACACAGAAAAGTGGTAACTATCTGAGGTAATAAATATGCTAATTCGTTTGAAGTATTTTACAATATCTGTGCACACTGAATCATCAAATTGTATACCTCAAATATATACAATCTTTAACTGTCAAATACACCTCAATAAATTAAAAATTTTTTTCCTGTAAATTTCCTAAATAGAAAGAATGTTATGTTATGGATAAATATAGAAAAAACAGTCATTCAAGGATATAGTGATTTTTTTAAAAGAAACAAAAATAATTCATTTAACTGACTTCATGCTACTTAAGCCAAAGATATACAAAAAGTGTGTATTTTGTGCTACCTTTTAGTCTACGTTTCCAATCCCCTCTGTAGTAATAATTACGTCCACTTTAAAGATATAGAACTTGGATCAAAATATCACCAACTTTCCACTGAGTGCCTACTTCAAGTATAACTATAGTACTGAAATTTAACAATAGTTTTCACTCAGAACCTTGAAGAAAATCATCCTCTTAAAAAAGAAAACTAGGCACAGAGTCCAAGCTTCTGAAGATCTGGGTATATAACCAAAGGAATAGAAATCATTCTATATAAAGATACGCGCACACACATGTTCCTCGCAGCACTATTCAGAACAGCAAAGATGTGGAATCAACCTGAATGCCCATCAATGATAGACGAGATAAAGAAAATGTGGCACATAGACATCATGGAATACATGGTATAAAAGGGAATGAGATCATATCCTTTGCAGGGACATGCAGCTGGAAACCATTATCCTCAGCAAACTAATGCAGGAACAGAAGACCAAACACCACATGCCCTCACTTATAAATGGGAGCTGAATGATCAGAACACATAGACGCATGGTGGGGAACAACACACACTCGGGCCTGTTAGGAGAAGGGAAGAACATCAGGAAGAATAGCTAACAGACGATGGGCTTAATACCTAGGCGATGGGTTGATCTGTGCAGCAAACCACCATGGCACACATTTACCTATGTAACAAACCTGTGCATCCTGTACATGTACCCTGGAATTTAAAGTAAAAGTTGAAGGAAAAAACCGCAAAAAACCAAAAATACATTTTGATGTTATTTTTAAATTAAAAAAAACTTTAAAAAAATCTTAAATTTTGTTTTTAATTTCCTTCTATCTTCCACCAATATAATTTTCTATATGATCTTAATATTGATCCACATACTATTACAGTGATTACAGACAGAATATAATAAAAGTGAGTTTTACCTACCAAGTGATTCTTTCAACTTACTCCTGCGCTGGGTTCTAGCATAAAGTACCACCTGTTGGACAACTTCTAATTGCTCTTCAATTCGGGGGAAATGGAAGTCAGTGCATTCTTGGCAAACTGTGGCAAAATCTAAGGAACCCAAAACATTTACAAACTTCTAAATGCAAACTATCAAATATTTAGTATTTACTTACAATGAGATTTAGTAGAAACAGAAAATATTACTTATTTTTCTTAATAAGATTTCTTATACTTGTCCTTTAGATAATTATGCCTTAAGTTAGGGCACAGCAATTTTGTTTTGATTAGAAACTTAACCTCTCGATCACTCAAAAGAGTGAATTATATTAACATTTTTTTGTTAATGTAAATCCAGGTCTTCTTTAAATAATACTTTCATCATAATCCACCCCAAAAGGTGCTACAAAATATAAGAAGGTTCTTACATTTATGAGGGGAAATAAATTCTATTTAGGCTTCTTTCAAAAACAAGTATACATTTCATATATTTTATATATTTCCACATTTTATATATTTACAAATTTAGAAATAATCGTAAAAAGTGAGTTGTACTAACAGGGAAGGTAGAATTTTACCTAGCAAATTTAAGAGGTAGATTATTTAAAAAAAAAAAATACATATATATATATAGAGAGAGAGAGAGAGAGACAAATGGATGAGCTAAAAATCACTAAGCCACGATTTGCTTCTAAACTGAAAACATGTGATTGCTCTTTTTGTTTTACCTTGTAATGAGAATTCTATAAAAACATTATTTATAATATAATAGCATTTTAAGAAAAATAAATATCATGAAGCACTCTATCAATGCTACAGTTTGAAATAAAATAACTATGGCTGGGTATGTTTGTTTGGTCTACTTGAATGTCAAGGTGATTAAAATTTTTTTTCATTTTCCCCGTAATTCCTTTCTTCGTAAGAATGGTGTTACAGGGTGAAATTTAACAAAATAAATGTGTATGATGTTAACTTACCTCTTTTAATACCACTATATGAATTAATTCTATTATCTACTAGTAAAACCAGGCCACAGAGAGACGTAGAATAAAGTGACAGAGCTGTTTGGAGCCGATGAAGTTTCACACCACTTCGATGATTTCTTTTATGCTTACAGAAGTCCAGCATATCTGCTCTCAGCAATCTCAAATTATGCATGGTCTTCAACTGGGCTCCTGGGGGTAGGCAATAGTCCAGGAAAGATACTTAAGCAGTTACAAAAAGTCCAGTATAACAGGATGCAAATCTCTATGGCAAGAATCCAGATAAATCTGTTCCACAAAATAATTAAAAATGGGCCTTGCAACTTCCCATTTTAATGACTATTTCAATTTTATCTATCTGCAAAAACCATTATATAAATATACAAAACTTATAGCCAACAAAATATAGTCTTTCTTAAAGTAAAACATAATTTGGAATTAAAAATAACATAGGTACACTCTACTCACATGTTAGGGATTTTTCTATTACAGCATATAAAAAAAGTTGCAGTGGCCAGGCACGGTGACTCATGCCTGTAATCCTAGCACTTTGGGACGCCAAGGTGGGTGGATTGCTTGAGCCCAGGAGTTCAAGACCAGCCTGGGCAACATAGCGAAATCTTGTCTCTATTATTTTAAAAAACTATTAAAAAATAGTTTCAGAAGTTACAATAAGTTATAACTGCAAAAAAAATGAACACACTTACCTAAGTGAATGGTAAAACTTTCTTCTAACTTTCTCTGTTCCTCATAAATCCTTCCAATTGCTTCTACAGATTCTCTGAACTGACTTGGCTGAACTTTAATTTCCTCACTAAAAGTAATAAAATTATTGATATACTTTTATGTTTGTCAAAAACTTTTCTTAAAGGAAAGCTTTATAATGAGAGAAAGCTGAACAGCTGAAAGTCTTGCTTAATTTTTTCCTAAACTCATCCTTAATCCACGGTGACAAGTAAGACAAGTAAGCACCAACAGGTTCTAAAATTTCCACTTGTTCTTTCATTTCCTCACAATAAATAAAGCAGATTACTATTTTCAATCATTATAATGTCAATTAATATATTGCCATTTAACACTTTTAGCAGCTTAAGAGAATGGTTAAATGAAGCGATTAACTTATTACTTTAAAATCACATTATATTTTAAAATATATAATACATCCTACACCAGGGCTAGCCCTAGGCAAAATTAGAAAATAGATGAAGTGATAGCAATAAAAATTTAAAGTCAAATAAAATAGATAATAAAAAAGATGAAGTTCATTTTGATGTATACACACCCTTTACTTTTACCATTTCTTGTTTGTTTTTTACCTCCAACATTCTCCTCCCACTAAACTGCCTTTCTCTTTGCTCTCCTCTTTATAGTTCCTGAAAAGACTTCCACAAAAGAGCAATAATTATATCACTGTTCAATTCAAACAGTGGTATGCTGAAGATGATACAAGTCTGTACGAGTCATCCATTTCCCTGACTAAATTTTTGGGGCTAATCCCAACAGCCCCATTAGACTCAATGACTGACTTCATTAGTAAATACGGTAAATTTAAATCTAGCCAGATAATCTACAACAGGGGACCCCAATTCCCTGTACTGGCCTGTTAGGAACAGGGCCGCACAGCAGGAGGTGAGCAGCAGGCGAGTGAGCATTACCACCTAAGCTCCACCTCCCATCCGATCAGTGGCAGCATTAGGTTCTCACAGGAGCATGAACTGTATTGTGAACTGCGCATGCAAGCGATCTAGGTTGTGTGCTCCTTGTGGGACAGTTTCATCCCCAAACCCTCTCCACCTCTCCTGGAAAAAATTGTCTTCTGTGAAACTGGTCCTTGATGCCAAAAAGGCTCAGAGGACTGCTGATCTACAAAATCATACTTTTCTGGAGTCCATCAAAGATCTGTGATAATAAGGCAACCTAGTAAACTGAATTCCAAACCGTGACATATCCCTCCAAGGACAGACAGGACACATAAAGGAGTTTCATCTTTGTTAGAGCATAGCTGAAATGGGATGCTGTCATACAAGGGGGTAAAAAGAAAGCAGCTAAAATTTTAACAGATTCTTGAAGGCCAAGTGGGCTAGCATATCAAGTTAGAATAGGTCGGAGCCACAGGCACATGAACTTGCAAACTCTTTTCCATTGGCCTCCATCAGGTATTTCCAGAAAAGACTGAGGGCAGGAGACAAGAGAGCCTTCTCAAGGGCATAGGCAAAAATGCTGAGAATCAAGATACACGAGGCTTGACCAAACTGGGAGCTGACAAAGACAACAAAGATGGAGAAGAGTTGAACAAAGTGACCCTCCTGATCCCCAAGTATGAGCCTAGATTCAAGTAACAAGTAACAGGCCTACTGCTGGGAGGCAGGGCAAAAGTATGGAGACAGACTCCTCTGCAGCTCTGGCATGCGAAGACTGCTGGAAGCAAGGGATGGAGCAGAGAGACAGAGAAAAATCCTCCTGGACCCCCAAGTGCCATTCTAAGCACAAAGTAGCACCAGTAGAAAATGAAGCCGGTGGTGCACTGAAAGTACTGACAGACACGAAACCAAACTAGGGTAAAAGACTACACATTGGATAGTGTACACTGCTCGGGTGATGGATGCACCAAAATCTCAGAAATCACCACTCAAGAACGTATTTGTGTAATAAAACACCACCTATTCCCCAAAAACCTACTGAAATAAAAAAATAAAGTTTTTAAAAAAGCCAGAAAGTCTACAAATTATATGAAAGCAAGATCTCTAACAAACTTGCCATGCATTTTCAGATTTCTCCAAGCATTGTCCCAGTGAATAAATAAATAAGCTAATAAATAGAGTCTAATGCTAAGGGAAAAAAAAAGGAAACCAAACTTACTTCAACTGCTAAGATGTGTACAACCTTCACATTAATATTGTTCATTTCTGGACATAAATACTATTAACCTCAGTCTCTTCTAATACCCACAATATCCAGTATTCAGTTAAAAAAAAAGAAAAGAAGAAAAATAGGCTGGGTGTGGTGGCTCATGCCTGTAATCCCAGTACTCTGGGAGGCCAAGGTGGGTGGATCGCGAGGTCAGGAGTTCAAGACCAGCCTGGCCAACATGGTGAAACACTGTCTCTACTAAAAATACAAGAATTAGCCAGGTGTGGTGGCATACGCCCGTAATCCCAGCTACTTAGGAGGCTGAGGCAGGAGAATTGCTTGAACGCAGGAGGTGGAGGTTGCAATGAGCCAAGATCACGGCATTGTAGGCATTGTACTCCAGCCTGGGAGACAGAGAAAGACTCTGTCTCGGGGCGGGGGAGGAGAAGAAAAAAGAAGAGACAACCAGAAAAGCAAGAAAAAAACCCAACCCACTGTCAAGAGATAAAGCAAACAACAGAAACAGATTTAGAAAGGATCCAGATATTGGGACTAAAAGAAAGGGACTTTCAAAAAACTATAACCAACATGTTAAAAGACCTAGTAGAAAGGTAGACAACACACAAGGAATTTTAGCAAAGAGCAAAAACAAATGGAAATACTAGAAATCAAAACATGATATCAGACTGATGACCACAGATCAGCTCATTTTACAATGCCCCCATTAACCTGACACCGAAACCAAATGAAGATGTTATAGGAAAAACAAACAAACAAACTATAGACCAACATACACACATATATAGGTTGGTGGATATATGTCATATACATATATCTGTGTGAAACAATATATATCATGACCTATATGTAAAACCTAAAACAATAAAACTTCTAGAAGAAAAAACACAGGATAAAATCTTTGTGATCTTCCATTACGCAAAGATATCTTAGACAAGATAGAAACCATTTAAAAATAGATAAATTGGCAGAGCACAGAGGATTTTTGAGTAACAAAACTACTCTGTATGGTACTATAATGGCAGATACATGTCACTATATATTTGTTCAAACTGGCAGAATATACAATGGCAAGAGTGAGCCCTAATATAAACTGTGGATTTTGAATGATTATGATGTCAATATATGTTCTTGATCATAACAAAGGTACCACCTTGCTGGGGGATGCTGATAATGGGGAAGACTATGCATTTGTGGGTCAGGCGGTAAATCTTAGTACTTTCCTCTCAGTTTTGCTGTGAACCTAAAACTACTTTGAAGAAATAAAGTCTTTAGCTGATAAACTGCACTTAACTAAAATGAAAAACTTCACTCTCTGACTGACACTATTAAGAAAATGAAAAGACAAGCCACGGAGTGGGAGAAAATATTTGTAAAATATATTATTTGATGATGGACTTGTATCCAGAATATATAAAGAACTCTCACAACTCAATAAGAAGACACATTTTTCCAGCACATGAAAAAATGTTAACATAATTAGGTATCAGGGAAATGCAAAGTAAAATTATGAGATATCACTGTAAAACTTACTAGAATGTCTAAATAGCAATATTGAGTGCTGATGAAGATATGGAACATCTGGAACCCTCATACATTGGTGGTGGGAATGCAAAATTATACAGTCACTTTGGAAAATAGTCTGGCAATTTCTTCTGATGTTAAATGTACACTTACCATATGACCAAGCAATCCCATTCCTAGGGGAGAGGGATTGCATATTTATGAAAGAGAAATTAAAACACGTGTCTACACAAGACCTGTTCATGAATGTTTATAACAGCTTTATAATTGCTAAAATCTGGAAATATCCAACATGTCCATCACTGAATAAATGGATAAACAAATGGATGATAGAATATTACTGAGTAATAAAAAGAACCACTGATAAACACAACAACTCAGATGAGTCTCAAAAGCATTATGCCACATGAAAGAAACAAGATACAAATTGCTACATACAGTTTGATTCCATTTATGTGACATTCTAGAAAAATCAAACTACAATGAAATAAAACTACAAAAAAGGGAAATTCTGTATTTTGATTGTGGTGATGATTTTATGACTAAGTTTGTCAAAATTCATCAAACTGTACACCTAAAACAGAATAATTTTAACTTTATGTAATTTATTCCTCAACTGACCTGACTTTAAAGAAAAACAAAGCAAAAATAAATTTTAAAATACCACTTTTATCAATCTCATATAGGGGTTCCATATATAGCTGTGTTGAAAACAGACCTCTCCTGCCCAAAGAAACATCTATCAAAAAGAAAAGTAAAAAGTCACAATAAAAACATTATTTCCTAGGAATACTTGATTTTTAAAAGCAGCAGCAGCTACAGGCCAATATTTACACAATGAAATTGATTCTACACTTTTACACTGTTGGTGGGACTGTTAACTAGTTCAACCATTGTGGAAGACAGTATGGCGATTCCTCAAGGATCTAGAACTAGAAATATCATTTGACCCAGCCATCCCATTACTGGGTATATACCCAAAGGACTATAAATCATGCTGCTATAAAGACACATGCACATGTATGTTCACTGCAGCACTATTCACAATAGCAAAGACTTGGAACCAACCCAAATGTCCATCAATGATAGACTGGATTAAGAAAATGTGGCACATATACACCATGGAATACTATGCAGCCATAAAAAAGGAGGAGTTCATGTCCTTTGTAGGGACATGGATGAAGCTGGAAACCATTCTCAGCAAACTATCGCAAGGACAAAAAACCAAACACCGCGTGTTCTCATTCACAGGTGGGAACTGAACAATGAGAACACTTGGACACAGGGTAGGGAACATCACACACCGGGGCCTGTCATAGGGTGGGGGGAGGGGTGAGGGATAGCATTAGGAGATACACCTAATGTAAATGACAAGTTAATGGGTGCAGCACACCAACATGGCGCATGTATACATATCTAACAAACCTGCATGTTGTGCACATGTACCCTAGAACTTAAAGTATAACCAAAAAAAACAAACAAAAAAAAAAGAAATTGATTCTAAAGATTGAATTTCTGAAACTCTAGCAGCAAAGTAAGGGATGACTTTTTTTTTTTTTTTTTTTTTAAGAGTTTCTCACTCTTGTTACCCAGGCTGGAGTGCAGTAGCATGATCATAAAGGGATAACTTTCACAGCAAAGGGCTTTCACAGCTTCCTTAAATCAGTGGCTTTCAATGTTTCTGACTACAATATACAGTAAATATTTTACATTTTGGCATACACACGTTTATTTATAGAAAGGTTCACCTATGATGCACCCTGATTTTTTTTCCTATCATTATTTTTAAAAGGCTGGTTGGAAAATAAGGGATGTAGAATGGTTCATAGCAGGCTGCAATGAACAGTTTGGGGAAAACAGTAAGGCAAATGAAAAACTGTAATATTTAGATAAGAGATGATACAGACGTCAGGTAAAGACTTAACAACAACCTATCCATCTGTCCATCCATTCATCCCATAAATTTTTACTGAGCATGTCTTATGTGCTGGTGTCAAGATCTAAATACTTGGCAAGGAACTGGGTATACAACGAAAAAAAAAAGACATGAGACTGACATACAAATAAAATGCTATTTAAAAATATTTATAGCATACACTGGCATATGCTGGAAATAAGATTATTATACTGTACTCAGTATATTTCCAACTGAATATACTTTAGGATTTGAAAAAAATTAATTCTCAAACATAACAGATACATAGCCAGGAAATAACATAGGCATGGTCAAGCTCTAAGGGAATATGTGAAACAATTTATTTAGGCCAAGGGATGCCACACAAGTTATAATTTATGTGAAATCCTCCATGCTATTTCTGTACCTTCTACATACTTCTGTTACTGCACATACCACTCTATACAATATTATTTTATTTTTAGATCAGCCTCTCTTTCTAGAATATAAGCTCCATATAGGCACTTTTTTTTGTTGTTGTTTTTCTGCTTAGAGAATGTTTGGCATTCAACCAATGTTTACTGCATGGAGTGGAAACTAAAGAAATATAGTATTTAAGTATTTAGGTGTATGTATCTAGAACATAAAACTGAAGTTCTATTTCAAACTAACCAATAACCATTGTCCCCCAAATAATCCACATAAAGCTTACAACGCAAAAGGTGGTAAAAGAAGCATAACATTATCTTGAACTTTCACTAGCAAATTAAAAATACATACAGCTAAAAGGTTTAACTTTGCAGTAAATATAAACATTACTAACAACGGACTATTATATGAATAAGAACAATACATAGTTAATACCTAAGGGAGCTGTTGTTGGGGTTTTTTAGGTCTTGGTGAAGTTTTATTACCCATTCTTGATACTCTTGTTTTTGGATGGCAGTTGATTGTTTTAATTCATTTGACCATTTATTTTCTAGGTCCTAAAAGAAACAGTATACCAACTGGTTAATTTTTTTACCAAAACAAACAAACAAACAAAACAAAACAAAAGAAAATGCAACTGCATACCTAAAAGTCACTGTATTTCACTTACTTGCTGGGATTCAAAATGCTGAGCAGCCAGTGAATTTACATCTTGATCTGTCAGTGATTTTCCCAATTCCTGCATCACTTTTTCCATTTCAATACCTTGTCTAAAACACAAATAAGCAAATCAAGGATATTCATCAAACTTTCAAGGTATATGATCCTTCAGATTCATCGAACAATCTCCATAAAGTGAAAATAAAAAACTTATTTTATAGAAATGTGTCCAGGAATGAGAATTATAACTGGAAAGTACTTAGAATCCTTGGAAATGGAGACTAGCCAATAACGACGATAGTGTCACTTAATACCAATATAATTTGTGCAGCTAAATTTTCATCTAAATTTATTGCACAGATGAACGCAGTCAAAATCTAAGTTACCTTTCAATTACCATGGCTAATGTTTAAAACTCTGGACCCCTTTTCACCTGCAAATTTCCTCAAAGAGGCTCTGCAATTTCAGCTTAAACGGATTTTCTATTTGTATATGAACTAAAGTGACTTCAACCTCTGAAAGTTAGTTTACATTATATCCAGAAGCAGACAATTAGATCCTGAGTCAAATTATTATTGTCATAAAATTTACAGAGGGACATAAAATACAGTCTGAAGATGTTAGTCACACCTTCTGCATTTATCCAAAGAAATAATCTGTAAAAATTAAAAATGGTTTTTCCTATAGGAAAAACTAACCAACGGTGTTAGAAGTACAGATAATGGTTATTTATGAGGGAAAGGGTAAAGGACTAGAAGGGCATGAAAGAGGACTCTGTAATGCTGGAAATACTCTATTTCTTGATCTGTGCAATGGTTACGTGGTCGTGCTTAATTTGTGAAAGTTTACTGAGCTTTACACCCACAGTTTGTTGCCTTTTCTGTATGTATGCTATATTTTAATAAATAAGTTCACTTAAAAAATTGAAATTAAAGATTATCTTCTAATACAAATGTATGCAAAATTTTGTTCTAAAACAAATTTCTAACAAACTGGGAAAGAACAAAACACAGATATAAACTGAAAGGATTTTATCATCCTAGTTAACTCAAGTAAATTGCTCTTAAGAGTGAATTTTTGGCCGGGCACGATGGCTCATGCTTGTAATCCCAGCACTTTGGGAGGCCGAGGTGGGCGGATCACCTGAGGTCAGGAGTTCAAGACCAGCCTGGCCAATGTGGTGAAACTCCATCTCTACTAAAAATGCAAAAATTAGCTGGGCATGGTAGCAGGCACGTGTAATCCCAGCTACTTGGGAGGCTGAGGTAGGAGAACTGCTTGAACCCAGGAGACTGAGGTTGCAGTGAGCTGAGATCACATCACTGTACTTCAGCCTGGGTGACAGAACTAGACTCCATCTCAAAAAAAAAAAAAAAAAAAAAAGTGAATCTATACTTATTTATAACACTGATTAAGACATTTATATATATATATATGATAAATTAAATTCAAGCAAGTTATATATATATATATACATTTCTATATATACCTTCTGGTAGTAAATATTCAATATCATTTAAATCCCACTTACTTCTAAGGCAGATGACTCCATTAACTTTTAATAACTACTACGGGTCAAGTGAAAATTATGCTTGCAAGTGAGATTCTTATTTAGAAACAGAAATAACTGCTAAACATTTATAAATACAAACTTAGATATAAATATATATTACTATTTTACGTCACACATGTTCCCTCTAGTGGATAAAAGGTATCATTGCCATTTTTAAAGTTTAAAGAAATATCTAGAATCTAGTTTGCTTAAAAAAAAAGAGCTAATTTCTTGTGAAGAAAAAGAAGACAGAAATTCAACAAATAAAATTTTATGAACATTTATTTCATCCTAAATATGTCCAAAAGGCAACTAGCTAATCATATAGTTGACGATACAATATATATTTTCTATGATTAAGATAGAAGAAAATTTTATTACATCTTAGATGAAATACTAAATATAGCCTGGCTCAGTATGTCAGATGTGACAACTCTGGCAACCTGTATATTATCTTGAAGATACTTAAAGAAAAAAAATCATTATAACTTGTATTATTGACACTGTGCCGAGAAACTGTTTTTTAAAGATGTACAATGGCATTAAAATGAAGTAAGAAATAAGAATGTGTCATTTTTGCTCATGAATTGGATAAATAAATTAAGCACCAAAATTTCTGGTCAACCTCCACAGACACTAGTGAATTTCAACTGACCTTAAGTCTTACTGTCCACCTTTGCAATAAATATTACCTACCAGAGGAATATAGCTTATTTTTCTTTTTCAAGCTAGTGGTTTGGACAGGTGAAAAATAAATAACAAAACTTTTAAAAATAGATGAATTCAAGTATTATTTATATGTTTAGAAAGAAAAAAGAAGGCCAAACCCCATCAAGAAATATGGCCAAACATCATTTCAAACAATAAAATAAGCCAAAACAAACCTCTACTAAATAACTATTCCATGAAAAAAAAAAAAAGTATGAATACCAGTAAATGCAGCTAATTAGTAAGTTAATTCAACTTCCCAAAAGATGAAGAATTATGTAGAACAGAAATCTTCTGATTTAGAAAAAGGAAGCATTATAGACTATTAATGGCTAGATATAGAGTTTTCTGGGGGTATAGGCAGCAAACTATGCTGCAAGTTAGAGTCACTCAACAGCTCAACGAAAGTACTAGGAATGGAAGTATAGGGAGCCAAAATGGGAATTTATCAATATACCCAAAGAGGCAGAATGAGTATAGTTGCAGAAAACCTGAGAGCTAATAACAGATTCAGGATGACTTGAAGGTTATATTATTTGAAGGCCTAGGAGGAAAAATCAAACAAATGAAGTTCAACAGAAAGTAATTAATTAGTATTAGGTAATTCTACTTTTACGTATTTTTTAAAACCTAATTCTATATTTTGTTCTTCTTTTTAAACTATATTCACAATTTGACTGGCTACATAATAAAGAACTAGAAAAAAAAATTTTGTCTTCCCCAGGGAAATACGTTTCAACTATATACCTAGTGGCAACCACTCACTGCAGGTATCTCATCAAAAAGGAATAAACTGCTTCAATACAGCTGGTCAACAAACCAAACCTATAAACAGTGACAAATATCTCAAAACATCATGTTCTTTTTGACAAAGAGATCATTCTAATATTTTACAAAGTATGAGAATAAATGGTCCAGAGGAGTACAATTGTTATGAAAATTTACAAATCTATGCAATATAATAAAAATGCTGATTTGCTACACAGAAGAGAGTATCCCTCAGGAACAATTATTAAATACATTTGCTTATTATTTTTCTGTACTTAAAATTTTCTTAACCATGACAACACTCCAAAGATTATTCTCATCTTGCTAGCCTTACTGTTTTCTAACGGGAAGCTAATGAGAACCAGGAACAAACCAGCACATCTTTTTAAATTTACTCCTTTGGGACTATTAAATCAGTCACACACACACACACACGTGATTTAGTCCTAATATACTTTCACAATCAAAGCAACACCAAAAATATTATCTTAATGACAAATACACCCAATGTCTTAAATAAGTGTTTTTTTAGATAATAAATGTTATTAGATTCTGCTAAATTACAAGGGATTATCTAGAAGGACACATCCTGAATTCCTATCACAATTTATATAGAGTTACTAGAAAGCAGTCAGGGAAGCCACTTATTATTTTAAAATAAATAATGCCAGAAGTTTTTTACATTGAAGAAAAAATAAATAATAAAAGCATTGTTTGTATACCATGTTAGGTAATCCATACCGCAGGAATTCAAATCTAATTATAATTTCTTGGAACAATACTAGCATTATTATTTTTTTCTAAGGTACTTGAGCGTACAAAATGAACTGAAAGAGCCAGGGACATAGTTAGAGCAGGGCGATACGGAGGTTCTGAATAGGGAGACAGAATGGTACAGTGGTTAGCAGTTCTGAAATCAGATTTCCTGGTTTCAAATCGCAGCATGCCCTTGGACAAGTTACTTACTTATTTAAGCAAAAACTTCTTCATCTGTAAAATGGAAATAATAGTAGGGTTATGGTAAAGATCAAATGAGACAGGGCATCCAAAGCACTTTGCACAGTACCTGGAATAAAGCAAACCTTCGACAGAAGTAATCTATTCCTCTTATTAGAGATAAGAATATATAAAGCCCACCAGTATCATTTATTTAGTTAAACCACTTAGAAGGTGTATAAACCTAAGAAGACCCTCCCAGTTGTAGTTACACATTTAAACATACAAGAAAATTAATTTCTAATATTGCAGTATTTTTTTCTATCTTATCCTTTTTGTAAAAAATAAAAACAAGTTGTTCTGCAGGCCATCTGTTTGACAATGTAACATTTAATTCTGATAATGCAAGAAATTTGAAATACCTCTCTCGTAATTTTTTCAGCTCCACATCTCTTTCACCAATCAGTTCCGAGATACTAACGAAGTAATTATGTTCCAAATTTAAGAGGGTTTCAGAGGCAGGAGAATGAATTAAGTCATGGTAAACATCTGCAAAATCTTCATCCCAGCTGGGTTCTTCAGGCCTTGCATGCTCTAATGTGGTCTACAAGATAATATACAGACATTCTTAAATCATGACCTAGTATTTTTATTTAACACACTACTAGAAAAGTATGTATATTATATTCCATTTTTGTACATCAATGACAGAAAGACCCTCTTTTATATATATATATATATATATATATATATATAAATACATGTGTGTGTATTATATAGGATTGTCTAAGTACAGAAAAAAAATGTGGAGCGATACAGACTAAGTTCTTAACATAAGTTACGTGGAAGCAGAAATGAGAAGGAGGTACTCATGTGGAGGAAGGGATAGGAAGTGTCCACAATAAAAGCGTATGCTATGACCTCATTTCTGTGAAATCACACACACACACACACACACACACACACACACACACACACACACACACAGATGATCAACAAAATGCTAATGGTGGCTATTTCAGGACAGTGGGATTTCTGATAGCCTTTATTTATATTCTGACATACTGTATGGTAAAATAACTTGCATGCATTAGTTACATAATCAGAGAAAACTTTTCATTATTAAAAAAAATACTGCTAAAATAGGTTACGGCTGACTCTCTTTTCGAATACTGCTAAAATAGGTTACGGCTGACTCTCTTTTCGGACTCAGCCCGCCTGCACCCAGGTGAAATAAACAGCCATGTTGCTCACACAAAGCTTGTTTGGTGGTCTCTTCACACGGACGCGCATGAAATTTGGTGCCGTGACTCGGATCGGGGGACCTCCCTTGGGAGATCAATCCCCTGTCCTCCTGTTCTTTGCTCCGTGAGAAAGATCCATCTACGACCTCAGATTCCTCAGACCGACCAGCCCAAGAAACATCTCACCAATTTCAAATCCAGTATGTGGCCTCTTTTTACTCTCTTCTCCAACCTCCCTCACTATCCCTCAACCTCTTTCTCTTTCAATCTTGGTGCCACACTTCAATCTCTCCCTTCTTTTAATTTCAATTCCTTTCATTTTCTGGTAGAGACAAAGGAGACACGTTTTATCTGTGGACCCAAAACTCCGGCGCCGGTCACGGACTGGGAAGGCAGCCTTCCCTTGGTGTTTAATCACTGCAGGGACGCCTCTCTGATTATTCATCCACGTTTCAGAGGTGTCAGACCACACAGGGACGCCTGCCTTGGTCCTTCACCCTTAGTAGCAAGTCTCGCTTTTCTGGGGAAGGGACAAGTACCCTAACCCCTTCTCTCCGTGTCTCTACCCCTTCTCAGCCTTTCTGGGGGGCAAGAAACCCCCAACCCCTTCTCCTTCACCCTGAGCGGCAAGTCCCGCTTTTCTAGAGGAGAGGCAAGTACCCCAACCTCATATCTCTGCACCCCAATCCCTTATTTCCATGCCCCAACCTATCTCTGCACCCCAATCCCTTATTTCCGCACCCCAACCTCTTATCTGTGCCCCAATCCCTTATTTCCGTGCCCCGACCTCTTATCTCTGCACACCAACTCCTTATATCCACGCCCCAACCGCTTTCCCGCTTTTCTGGAAGGTAAGAACCCCCGAACCCCTTCCCTCTGTGTCTCTACTCTCTTTTCTCTAGGCCTGCTTCCCTTCACTAGGGGCAACCTTCCACCCTCTATTCCTCCTTCTCCCTTAGCCCGTGTTCTCAAAAACTTAAAACCTCAACTCGCACCTGACCTAAAACCTAAATGCCTTATTTTCTTCTGCAATGCCACTTTACCCCAGTACAAACTCGATAGTAATTCCAAATAGCCAGAAAACGGCACTTTCAATTTTTCCATCCTGCAAGATCTAAATAATTCTTGTCGTAAGATGGGCAAACGGTCTGAGGTGCCTGGTCCAGGCATTCTTTTACACATCGGTCCCTTCCTAGTCTCTGTGCCCAATGCAGCTCGTCCCAAATCTTCCTTCTTTCTCCCTCCTGCCTGTCCCATCAGTCCCAACCCCAAGCGTTGCTGAGTCTTTCTAATCTTCCTTTTCTACAGACCCATCTGACCTCTCCCCTCCTCGCCAGGCCGAGCTAGGTCCCAATTCTTCCTCAGCCTCCGCTCCTCCACCCTATAATCCTTTTATCACCTCCCCTCCTCACACCTGGTCCGGCTTACAGTTTCGTTCCGTGACTAGCCCTCCCCCACCTGCCCAGCAATTTATTCTTAAAAAGGTGGCTGGAGTTAAAGGCATAGTCAAGGTTAATGCTCCTTTTTCTTTATCCCAAATCAGATAGCGTTTAGGCTTTTTCATCAAATGTAAAAATCTAGCCCAGTTCATGACTCGTTTGGCGCAACCCTGAGACACTTTACAGCCCTAGACCCTAAAAGGTCAAAAGGCCGTCTTATTCTCAAAATACATTTTATTACCCAATCTGCTCCCGACATTAAATAAAACTCCAAAAATTAAATTCCGGCCCTCAAACCCCACAACAGGACTTAATTAACCTCACCTTCAAGGTGTACAATAATAGAAAAAAGTTGCAATTCCTTGCCTCCACTGTGAGACAAACCCCAGCCACATCTCCAGCACACAAGAACTTCCAAACGCCTGAACCGCAGCGGCCGGCGTTCCTCCAGAACCTCCTCCCCCAGGAGCTTGCTACAAGTGCCAGAAATCTGGCCACCAGGCCAAGGAATGCCCGCAGCCCAGGATTCCTCCTAAGCTGTGTCCCATCTGTGCGGGACCCCACTGGAAATCGGACTGTTCAACTCACCTGGCAGCCACTCCCAGAGCCCCTGGAACTCTGGCCCAAGGCTCTGACTGACTCCTTCTCGGCTTAGCGGCTGAAGACTGACGCTGCCCGATCGCCTCGGAAGCCCCGTAGACCATCACGGACGCCGAGCTTCGGGTAACTCTCACAATGGAAGGTAAGTCCGTCCCCTTAGTCAAAACGGAGGCTACCCACTCCACATTACCTTTTTTTCAAGGGCCTGTTTCCCTTGCCTCCGTAACTGTTGTGGGTATTGACGGCCAGGCTTCTAAACCCCTGAAAACTCCCCCACTCTGGTGCCAATTTGGACAACACTCTTTTATGCACTCTTTTTTAGTTATCCCCACCTGCCCAGTTCCCTTATTAGGCCGAGATATTTTAACCAAATTATCTGCTTCCCTGACTATTCCTGGACTACAGCTGCATCTCATTGCCGCCCTTCTCCCCAACCCAAAGCCTTCTTCGTGTCTTCCTCTCGTATCCGCCCACCTTAACCCACAAGTATGGGACATCTCTACTCCTTCCCTGGCAACCAATCACATGCCCGTTACCATCCCATTAAAATCTAATCACCCTTACCCCGCTCAACGCCAGTAACCCATCCCACAGCACGCTTTCAAAGGATTAAAGCCTGTTATCACTCGCCTGCTACAGCATGGGCTTCTAAAACCTATAACTCTCCTTACAATTCCATTTTACCTGTCCAAAAACCAGACAAGTCTTACAGATTAGTTCAGGATCTGTGCCTTATCAACCAAATTGTTTTGCCTATCCATCCTGTGGTGCCCAACCCGTACACTCTTTTGTCCTCAATACCTTCCTCCACAACTCACTACTCCGTTCTCGATCTTAAAGATGCTTTTTTTCACTATTCCCCTGCACCCCTCGTCCCAGCCTCTCCTTGCTTTCACTTAGACTGACCCTGACACCCATTAGGCTCAGCAAATTACCTGGGCTGTACTGCTGCAAGGTTTCACAGACAGCTCCCATTACTTCAGTCAAGCCCAAATTTCATCCTCATCTGTTACCTATCTCAGCATAATTCTCATAAAAACACACGTGCTCTCCCTGCTGATCGTGTCCAATTAATCTCCCAAACCTCAATTCCTTACAAAACAACAACTCCTTTCCTTCCTAGGCATGGTTAGTGCGGTCAGAATTCTTAGACAAGAGCCAGGACCGCACCCTGTAGCCTTTCTGTCCAAACAACTTGACCTTACTGTTTTAGCCTAGCCCTCATACCTGCGTGCAGTGGCTGCCGCTGCTTTAATACTTTTAGAGGCCTTAAAAATCACAAACTATGCTCAACTCACTCTCTACAGCTCTCATAATTTCCAAAATCTATTTTCTTACTCACACCTGACGCATATACTTTCTGCTCCCCGGCTCCTTCAGCTGTACTCACTCTTTGTTAAGTCTCCACAATTACCATTGTTCCTGCCCCGGACTTCAATCCGGCCTCCCACATTATTCCTGATACCACACCTGACCCTCATGACTGCATCTCTCTGATCCACCTGACGTTCACCCCATTTCCCCACATTTCCTTCTTCCCTGTTTCTCACCCTGATCACACTTGGTTTATTGATGGCAGTTCCACCAGGCCTAATCGCCATACACCAGCAAAGTCAGGCTATGCTATAGTACAAGCCACTAGCCCGCCTCTTAGAACCTCATTTCCTTTCCATCTTGGAAATCTATCCTCAAAGAAATAACTTCTCAGGGTTCCATCTGCTATTCTACTACTCCTCATGGATTATTCAGGCCCCCTCCCTTCCCTACACATCAAGCTCAAGGATTTGCCCCCACCCAGGACCGGCAAATTAGCTTTACCCAACATGCCCCGAGTAAGATAACTAAAATACTTCTTAGTCTAGGTAGACACTTTCACTGGGTAAGTAGAGTCCTTTCCTACAGGGTCTAACAAGGCCACCGCAGTCATTTCTTCCCTTCTGTCAGACATAATTCCTCAGTTTAGCCTTCCCACCTCTATACAGTCTGATAACAGACCAGCTTTTATTAGTAAAATCGGCCAAGCAGTTTTTCAGGCTCTTAGTATTCAGTGACAGACTAATGGTCTATTAAAAACACACCTCACCAAGCTCAGCCACCAACTTAAAAAGGACTGGACAATACTTTTACGACTTTCCTTTCTCAGAAGTCAGACTTGTCCTCAGAATGCTACAAGGTACAGCCCATTTGAGCTCCTGTATAGACGCTCCTTTTTATCAGGCCCCAGTCTCATTCCAGACACCGGACCAACTTAGAATGTGCCCCCAAAAAACGTCCTCCCTACTATCTTCGGTCAAGTCATACTCCTATTCACCGTTCTCAACTACTCATACACTCCCTGCTCTTGTTTACACTGACAGTTTACACTGTTTCTCCAAGCCAGCACAGCTGATACCTCCTCGTGCTATCCCCAAACTGCCACTCTTAGCTCTTGAAGTAAATAAATAATCTTTGCTGGCAGGACTATGCTGAATCTCCTTAGGCACTCTCTAATCAGATGTCCTAAGTCCTCCCAAGTCTTAGACCTTTTATACCTGTTTTTCTCCTTCTCTTATTCCATTTAGTTTCTCAATTCATCCAAAACCGTATCCAGGCCATCACCAATCATTCTACACGAGAAATGTTTCTTCTAACATCCCCACAATATCACTCCTTACCACAAAATCTCCCTTGAGCTTAATCTCTCCAACTCAAGGTTCCCACGCCACCCCTAATCCCGCTCGAAGCAGCCCTGAGAAACATCGCCCATTCTCTCTCCATAGAACCCCCCAAAAATTTTCGCCGCCCCAACACGTCAACACTATTTTCTTATTAATATAAGAAGACAGGAATGTCCGGCCTCTGAGCCCAAGCCAAGCCATCGCATCCCCTGTGACTTGCACATATACGCCCAGATGGCCTGAAGTAACTGAAGAATCACAAAAGAAGTGAAAAGGCCCTGCCCTGCCTTAACTGATGACATTCCACCACAAAAGAAGTGTAAATGGCCGGTCCTTGCCTTAAGTGATGACATTACCTTGTGAAAGTCCTTTTCCTGCCTCATCCTGGCTCAAAAAAGCTACCCCACTGAACACCTTGGGACCCCCACTCCTGCCCACCAGAGAACAAACCCCCTTTGACTGTAATTTTCCTTTACCTACCCAAATCCTATAAAACGGCCCCACCCCTATCTCCCTTCGCTGACTCTTTTCACTCAGCCTGCCTGCACCCAGGTGAAATAAACAGCCTTGTTGCACACACACACACACACACACACACACACAAAATAAAATAAAATAAAATAAAATAGGTTACGTATTTAGAAAATAAGGTGACCTATGTGGTCATCTGCGAATGAAAGCCAAATTCATGCATACCTATATCAAGATAAATGTGTAATTATGCATTTAGTTTGACCTTTTCTAGTGTTACATTTTCTTTTTAAAATATCAGCAGGCTTTTAAGGATATAAAAATGGTAGCTATTAAAATGATGAAGGGACTGAGTAAACACCGATAGACAAGGAAAGCAGAAACAGGGAGAAACAAAATGGATGTGCCCTCAGCACACACGGATACCTCCAGGGAGGTACAGATGCCTATCCCAAGGGCAGCCTCCTCAACTCATCGGAGGAAACTGATACACTGAGAGGTCAAAGATCACATGATTTAATGGCATGAAGTGGAAACAAAACAAAGATTTTGATGTTTTTTCCATTATAGATCTTTGCAAAATATAACTGTAAAAAAAAAAAAACTAAATTCTTCCCTTTTCTTACCCACGAAAATATTAAAAACTGGAATTTACAATATGACAAGAGTAATAATTTACCTTAAAACAAATGAGCACATCACATAAACAGGTATCTTGAACTCAGTCAGTCAACAGGAAAACTTTTCTAGTTTGTTCTCTTTCACTTCAGTCAGTTGCCACATCAGAAGGCAGGAGACTAGCTGAACCTACAACTACGATTTCATCTACTCTATGCCTCTGAAACTCCAAAACTGTTCTGATAACTGTTCATCTTCAGACCCGGGACTGCTGTAGGAATTATAACCAGCCTATGGGACTTAACTTCTGTTTAAAATTCACTTCAGGGCAAAGCTGAAATTTTGTAGGGAGGAGCTACTGCAAGACTGTAGGGATGTGCTTGGCCACACATAACACCAGATGTTCAGTAGCCCCACTACCAGATCATCTAACTACAATAATCTGCAGCATTAATTTTAAACTCAGCCTAGGGGAAGCCTTATGAATAGGTAGAAGATACCTACATTGAGAAGAACTAAGCGTAGTTTTTTCCTTGACCTAATTTACCCCACTCCCCCAGGACAAATGCTACTAGAAAGGGGACTGTGACAGCTGAGAGGAATGGGGCACTGAGGAAGTGACTGCAGAGAGAAAGAGATTCAATGTCCGGCCATTATTTCCACCTCCACTTTCAGGCATAATGCCTGACTTCTTTGAAGTTCAAACCATTCAGCACCCCTTATCTTTCATGGCCATCATTATCTAACAACCTACCTGTCTGTCACTCACCCTCATTCCTGTAAAGCTTTGGCACCAAGTTCAAAGAGTTCCTCTCTGCCCCACATCCTGCCATCAACCTGGGTTACTTGGATATCCATGTGGATGCCCATCCAAGGCCCTGCCTTCTTACTTTCCCGAACTCTACAATCTTTACTGTGGAGTCCCAATTAGGGAAAAGGAATCAGGCTGGCAGGACCAGGGGAAAGCAAAAAGAGAAAGCAGATAAGCTATAAGTCTGCCTTTCTTCATGGTCCAGACCAAGCTTGTCCAACCTGTGGCACAGGATGGCTTTGAATGCCGCCCAACACAAATTCATAAATTGTGAATTTTTTTTTTTTAGCTCATCAGCTATCCCTCATGTTAATGTATCTTATGTGTGGCTGAAGACAATTCTTCCTCTTCCAGTGTGGCCCAGGGAAGCCAAAAGATTGGACACCCCTGGTCCAGGCCATGTAGCCCTCCTGCACTCACCTTTCACCAGACACCTGCAAGATAGCTGCAAGACTGCAGCTCACTGCAATCTTGGGGTTATCAGTACTGCACGCAGCTCTCTATAGCATACAGCATAAACACTGTCCTAAAACATCTCCAGCAAGCCTTTGTTCCCTTGAAGTCAGCTTCTCTCCTGCTGGCCTGCCCGTTGCCTCCTCGCAACATATCTTCCTGCTTTCTCTAATAAATCTACCTTTCTTTATCTACAACTGTCTTGGTAAATGCTTTTACCCCTGTACCACCAGCCCAGATAGTCATCGTTTACCTGCAGCATTTACTAGTTCTCTACACCACCTCAGCCATCCATTTAGTATCCTCACCAGAAACTCAGTCCATCAGTACTCAAACATTCTAGTCTCTGACTACAACCTCCACCCAAGATTTCTCACTCAATAATTCCCAGGTAATTGATATTTAACCTCATCAGGACCTCCATTTCTTAAGTTTCTCAACGTTTTCATTTTTTTTTAATCAGCCAGCAACTGCCACTTAGCTTCACTTCCTTCCCTATGTAGCTTACATTTTGTGATCTAGCATTCAACCACTGTCTTGCCGATATACTCAACTCCCTTGATTGATGTACCTTATCTTACCCACCTAACAAAACCCTCATCTTATTCCTCTTCTCTATGCCTGCAGTGAGGCTTTAGAGAGCTGTAGCAGAAAAATCACAAAACTCTATAAAATTTATGGTGACAAACTGGTGCCACTCTTAATCTTGGCCTCAATGATGCCTGGCAATTCCCTGCTCAGTTTTCTCCTTAAATATCCAACAATCTTATTATACCTACCGCCTCATCTAAACAAATAACCTGTCTTAAAGTTGAAACAATCAGAAGAGAATATTCTTAACTTCCTGCTACCAAATTAATAAAATTATCTGAATTTATATCCAACCTTTCCTGCATCTCTTTGGCTATAAGTACAGAAGTATCTGTCTTCCCAGTTATGATTAATTCTCCATTTGAGTTCTGGATTCTATCCCTTCTAGTCCTAAACTCTGCTGCCTTAAAAAACAAACAAACCTCTGACCTTGTGTTCCCATTTAGCCAGTGCCCCATCCTTCACCTCTTTATACTCAAACTTCTTCAGTTAGTATACTAATTCTTCCTATTTCCACACTCTCACATTCTTAAAGTCAGTGAAATCTCATTTCCACCGCCACCAACTTACTGAAACTGATCTTGCCACAGACAAGATTACTTGATAAATGCAATGGATATTTTTGAGTCTTTTCTTTGCCTCTTATACTTGATTTCATCTTGGCATTCTCTCATAGTTTAATTTGCAGTGCTCTTTCTTAGTAAATAAAATCATTTGTGGTATACCTAATGGCATCTTAGACTTTATGAAACGGTATATTATTTAAATAGAAAATGATATTATCTGACTATACAACAATAATGAAGATAGGTTTATAAAAGTAAACCAAAGGTTAAATGAATACTATTGCTGGTTTAGGGTTGCCAGATAAAATACAGAACACTCACTTAAATTAGAATTTCAGATAAATAGTGAAAAATATTTTAGTATAAATATGTTCCATGTAATATGTTATACTAAATGATAAAATAAATGATATACTAAAAATATTCATTTACCTGAAATTCTAACTTAACTGGGTGTCCTATATTTTTAATTACTAAATCTGGTGACCCTATGCTGGTGAGATATACGCAAGTAGCCTCTTCTTTTACAAAGGTATTACATAAAAAACATTTTGTCTTATGTGCTCACCCTGATACAGGAAGCACAGAAGCAGCAACATATATATTATAGAATATTGGTATGTGGAGAGAAAGGATCTTATAACTATTTCAGGATTACCATAGCATTTTAAAAATTTTCACCAAAATCCAGAATATCTTTGAAATTTACAATCTGACCTATTTTCTTACCTCAGCATAAGCTTTGGCCCACGTACTCGCCAGCTGATGTAAATCTACTTCACCTGATTTCACAGCTTCCAGGGATGCTTCAGCATCTCTATCATAATCGCTCAGGGATTGTTCTTCTATAAACTGAGTCAGAGCTTCTTTTAAGTCTGTTACAGGGACATCAAACACCATCATCAGCAAAATCCAGGTATAAATAGGGAACATTTTACTTGGCTGAGAGTTCCAATGTGAAATCTTATTTTTAAATTTTTATTTATTTAGAGATGGGGTCTCTCTCTCTGTTACACAGGCTGGAGTGCAATGGCATGATCACAGCTCATTGCAACACTGAATTCCCGGATTCCAGTGATCCTCCCACCTCAGGCCCCCGAGTAGCTGGGACCACAGATGCATGCCACCACGCATGGCTAATTTTTGTATTTTTGGTAGAGACAGGTCTCACCATGTTGCCCAGGCTGGTCCTGAACTCTTGAGCTCAAGTGATCCACCTGCCTTAGCCTCCCAAAGTGCTGGGATTATAGGTGGTGAGCCACCTTGCCCGGACATGAAATTTTATTTTATCAAGCTGATAACTCTTAATAGAATCTCCAACTAAAACGAAATCAGCTTAGGGGATCATTTAACAAATTTCATGATTATTTTCCTTTACTATTACAGGCTATTGCAGAGAGAAAGGTCAAAAGTCTTAACTCTTATGTATTCCCTTGATACTAATAAAGTAATGTTACTTTCTTAAGCCTGATATTTCAGTTTGAAGCCAAGTGGGTATAAGGACATAAAGAAAATGCTACAGATTTTGAGTGTCTGAACGTTACTGTATTTACATTAAAAAGAGTTTTCCATGTAACTTTAAAAGGTACATTGTTACACCCTTTGAAAGAGAAGTTAAATGACTAGTTTATTAAAACATTTAACTCAGATGACTGCCCGATTTCAGTTTTACAGACACCACTTAGAGAATGATATAATGGAAGAGCACTGAGAGAGAAGTTAGGACACCTGTGTTCCGGCTTTGGCTCTCTCATTATCACTATGTTCGCCACTTTAGACGGTGGTTCACAATCTTAAGTGTGCATTAGAAACCCCTGGAGGCCTTATTTAAACAGACTGCTGCGTGCTACTCCAGTTTCTGATTCAGCAGGAATGGGACGCAGCCCGAGAATTTGCATGTCTAACAAGCTCGCAGGTGATGCTGTTGCTGCTAAATGATTAGAAACCATATTTCAAGAAACACCGGCTTGGGCAAATAATTTAACCTCTTTATGTTCCAGTTTCCCTGTTTGTACAATGTGATTGGGCTATAAAGTTTCTAGGTTCTCTTATAACTCTATTCTGAATTTTAAATTTTTCCTAGACTGTGAGATAGAACACAGACCTTTAAAAATGGTTTAATACATAAAACTTTATAAAACTAATTTAGGTAAGCAAAGACTATTCAAAAATTAGTACATTTTCTGTTCTATGGTATCTCAGAAATTAATGACCAGATTATTAAAAGGGCAACCAATTTAGCACTATAATTCTATTACCACAATTAGTGATAACTAAACTGCCTTATAACTTCACCCAATTAAATTCAGCAGAGCTCCTCTAATTCCAAACTTTGTAGCTAATTTTTCATTATAAAATCTAATTTTTATACTTTATAAACAACTACCACTTATAGGAAAAAACACTCAATAAAAGAAAGCTCTGGAGAAATGTTTTTATTTTTGGAATCAGTTCCTATGTTATGGCTGTTTCCAAAGCTTCTTAGGTTTATGCTTTCTAATATGAAATTTCTAATGACAGACTATTGAAACTAATAAAGTGGTGTTACTTAAAAAAAAAATCAGTCCTCACCTTTTTCTATAAAGCACGGTAAACTGTGCAGCAGCATCAGACGTCCATGTAAATGACTGGCATTCTCTTGAACAGGAAATCTGAGTGGCACTCTCAGTTCCAAGCACTGACTTCCTACTTTAAATTTATATACAAATTCTCTCTCTCTATTGCAGAATCTTTCTTTGTTTTTCTTCATATTCTTTGACAGGATTTCTATAGAACTAACAAAAAAGCAGTAGGTTATAAGTCCATAAAGAAATTATGTTTCATTATTGCTGTCCCACTTCTAAGAAAACATTCCACCATTCAAGAGATTTTGTCTGACTATGAGCCAATTACTCTAGCTTTTCCCAAGTGTTTATCCCTGTACTTCCATCTTCATGATGAAAACAAAGTGCTTCTTAAAAAAAAAAAAAAGACACTTTGTTTTAAACTTGATTTAAGAAAAAAAATTATGGCCATAAAGTACTTTATAGTCCAAGGCAGGGTTCTCAATAATAGTGAAGGACCATGGAGAGAAGAGCAGAGAGAATTCTTAGAGAGAGTTCATGGGTGGGGAAATACAAAGCTTATGAAACCGTTGGTAAAAAGAAAGTCAAAGAAGCAGATCAGGGACCAAGCAGTGATCCTGGAGAACTCAGAGGTTGTGGTCATGAGATCCGACTTGGGGAAGGGGAGTAAGAAAGTGCTAGAAAGATTTCCATGTGGGAAGAAGATACACAGAAAAAAGAGAGTACAGGACCTCCACTTCCGGCCCACACCCCAAAGGCAAACTGGACACTACCAAGGAAGAAGAAAATCTAGTTAAAGGGACTAAGAATCAACATCAATTAAAGATTTATTTATTCATCAGCCTTGTAACTGGACTTCCTATGGCTAGACTTTCTCCCAACAAATCAGTTCTCACATTATTTTCTACACTGAAGTGACAGTAATCTTTCTGTTTAAAAAAAGGAATAAACTTATCTGATCATGTTGTTCATCCGCTTAAAAACTTTCTATGACATTCCATTGCTCTCAGGATAAAATGTAAACTCCTTATCCCAGTTTACAACACCCCTGCTTATATTTCCACTCTTCTCTCAGAAACTGCACCTCTCCTTCCTAACACGCAAATTCACAAATTTTATTTTCCAGCCATTCTGAACTTCTGTCAACACCGGACTTCTCTTTCTATGCCGAATCTTTCTGAATGCCTTTTCCTTTGCCTAGAGCACTCTTACTGATCTTAATTTCCTTGGATAACAATTGCTAATTCTTCAGGTCTCAGTTTAGCCTCTAGGAAGACTTATCCAACTCCCTAAAACTGGATTGGGTCCCGACAGGCTCTCATATTAGCCTGGACTTATTTGAATCATGGCACTTATCACGCTCTATTTCTTACTCTTGCTAGAAAACAGTCTTCTTGAAGTGGAAGGAATACTGTCTTGTATTCCATGTATCAGGCAGGATGTTGGGAATGGTAAGAACTAATAAATCATTGTTGGATTGTATGGCATTTTTATTTTATGGTGCTCACTGGAAAAATAAAGAAAAAGCAATTATCCATACGGCTCTTTAAAAAGATATCACCTGAAATATAAAAAAACTCAAAGGACTTTTGTACGTGTCGTGGGGTGGGGCTAAGCTGAATTATCCAGACTATATTTTCAAATCTGTGTGTAGGCTATACACAAAAATCTTCGTCTATTTCACCATAATGCAAAGATATAGGGTATTTGTTTTACTCAGAAAGAATTAATATTAAAAGCAATAAAAAATTTTATAACGTTAGAAAACTACCAAAACGACATAAAAGTCTATTCTATGATGTAGAAATTTCACTCTTAAGTATATATCCAAATACACACACACGCATATGTTCGCTAAAGTACACACAGAAGAATGCTCATGTAAGTTTTATTTATAATACCCCAAACTGGAAACAACCAAAATGCGTATTAGTAGGAGAATAGTAAACTTGTTTATTTTATGAGATAAATACTACACAGCAATAAAAAAGAACCAACCACTAACAAATGCAAAAATATGAATGAATCAGGACTGTTGAAAAACAGAGAAGGCAAACACAAAAGCTCTGGTTCAACATTTACACCTGTGTTTCAAGAAACTGATAACTTTAGTTCTTTCTCCCCTCACTCTTTTCTTAGACTAATGGTCTATCCTGAAGCCCTGGCTCAGTTTTAGCAACCGTGAAATCCAGGAAGGTTTCCCATAAGAAAATGGGATGGGAGGAGGGCTGGACCGAATACATACAGCCAACAGAGCGGAGGCTCGGAGGCTCACATTAGTCAGGGAAAAGGAAGGCAGACGGCCGAGCTGACAAACTTCAGCCGGGTGAGGGGACTAATCCCTCTGCAACGGGTGTCAGTCTGAAAGGGCGTCCTCACTCGGTTCTGGGCTCACCTCACCTAGTTCCGAAGGCCCTCAGCAGTCCGCTCACTCGAGCTGTCAGCGCTTCCTGCACTGGGAAACCAGCTGGCTTGCCCACTTACTTTTTCCAGCCCGCGGATCCGCGACCACAGATTCGCCACATCCTTTTCTATTTCCTGGCATCTCATAGAAAATTTCTCAGTCCAAGTGCCCCATATCCCAACCTGTTTCAACTTAACCATTTGAAAAGTGCAATAAGGTGTATTTCTACTGTTATTCTATATTTCAGAAACAGCGCAAACCCGCCGTTGTGACGAAAATGCAGAGACAAAGCACAAACTCGGCTCTGGTGGACCGGATACGGAAACGCGGTGCCTTGGGAAGGCGGGGAGCAAATTCGCTTTCCCCACGGCGCGTGCGCCGCCGCAAGCATGGCTGGTGATGATTGGACGACTGGTAACAGGGGGCGGAGGGCTCCGAAGTCTGGTTTTGGGCGGGAATTGAAACCGCCGCTGAAGCCAACAAGAATTTGAGAACTGTAAATAGCAAGCCTTGAAAGGGACCATGGTGCGGCCTGTGAGGTGGGTAGTTCCTGACATTCGTCGGGGGTGGGAAGAAAACTAAGGGGTAAGACAGAAGACTAAGGGGAAAGGATCGAGTAAGACCGGAGGGCAGCGATGATGGGGTTAGGATGGACGGTTATCAAGAACCCAGTCTCCAGTGAGCCACCCGTTGCTCAGCAGTATCCTAGCATCGTAGCTTTTTCCTTCTCTTTGCCTCCCTTCACAGCCGTTGTCGTTTTCTACCAAGACCTTGTTGTTAGCATTTGAACAGCGCTTTACGTGTCACCGAGCGCCCACTTATGTGTTATTTGTTCATCACTGTAGTTATTTGATATAGTAAGAGTAAGCATTCCTGTTTTATTGATTTAACATTTCTACATATAGAGGGTAAGTTACCTGAGTCATACAGCCCAGTAAGTGGCAGGGCAATACTCAAACCTAAGTCATCTCACTCCAGATCCTCTTTCCATTATGGTATTAGAAATGATTCTTCTAAATCTTCTATACCTCAGAAGAGGTATTAGAAACCCCTTTCCATTGTGGTATTAGAAACGATTCTTCTGTTTACACAGTTGAGTGCCATGGAAGCCTACGGTTAGCCATTCATTTAGTAAAGTTATTGAATATATTCACTTCTTTAATGTACGAGGTGCTGGAGGTTACACTCTAGTGGGAGGTGGGGTTAGGGGGCCGAAAATAAACCTCGAAATATGATAGAGGGCGAAGGAGGAAAGCACTACTTTAAATATAGTAGTTAATATGAGACTCTGAGGCGATAATACACGCACTGAGTCATGAATCAGGGTAGAGGGAATAGGAGCCAAGGCCCCATACTTGACCATATTTTAGGGACAGTCTAAATCTGTAGGATTAACAAACCGTGGGGAGAATCGTAGGGGATTAAGCCAGAGAAATAGGCAGGTGCCAGAACAGATAGGGTCTTGTAAGTCTCAGAAAGGAGTTTAGGTTTTATTGTAAGTCAATGGGAAGTCAGTGGAGGGTTTTAAATAGGGGAGAGAAATCTAAGTTTGCTTTTATAAAGGTCACTGGCTGCTGGTGGAGAATAAATGATGGATGGGGTGACCAGAATGGGAGCAGGAAAATCAGGCTATTATATCATTGGAGAGTGGTTTGGGATAGGGTATTATCAGTGGGCATTGAATGGAACAGATGAATTTAGGATGTATTTCGGAGGCACTGCAGACAGAACTTGCTGATGAAGTAGATGTACAGGTAAGGGAAAGAAAGAGTCAGAGATGACTCCACAATAGTTTTGGTCTGAGCTACAGAATGGATGAT
Organism: Symphalangus syndactylus; assembly: GCF_028878055.3. Lineage (NCBI taxonomy): Eukaryota > Metazoa > Chordata > Mammalia > Primates > Hylobatidae > Symphalangus > Symphalangus syndactylus. Next base: position 150,412,103 of record NC_072427.2, on the reverse strand, counting down.
CTTTGCATTAAGATAGGGAAGACTAGGAAAAGGAAGGTCAGGAGGTGTGAGGGATCAAGATTTCTGTTTCGAACATGCTGAATTTGAAATGGGTTTTAAGCATCCAGGCAGTGAAGTCATAATCCCTTTGTATGGAACAGCAGTTGTTAAAAGTATTGTCTACAGACCTCTGGGGGTCCCTGGAAACTTCTCTAGAGGTCTATGAGGTCAAAACTCTTTTCATAACAATACTAAGACATGATTTGCCTTTTTCGCTGCTTTGTCATTTGCACTGCAGTGATGATAAAACTGCTGGCACCTCAGAACAATTAAGGCAGTGGCACTAAATTGTACTACTAGTCTTTGCATTGTTTACTGCCATACTCTCAAAAGTAAAAAAAAAAAAAAAAAATTCATTTCAGTTAAGAATATGCTTGATGAAGTAGTGGAAATTATTATATTAATCATAGCTTAACCCTTAAGTATACTTTTTAAAAATAGGCTATTGATTTTATTTTACTATTATTCAAGTTCAGAATTTCTAAAGGGGTTTTCACATTTTATTCAACTCTAAATTCTTTAACTCTGAAGAGTAAGAGAGTAGTACGAGTGCTCTTTTTAATGTTTCGCGTGAGGAAATGGGAAGTACACATAAAGCACTTCTACATACTGATGTGTAACAGTTCTCTCAAGGAAAAGCACTTGTGAGATTGTCTGAGTTGTGAGCTGAGCTTACCTGTTTTTCATAGAACATTATTTTTACTTGAAAGAACAACCAGCTGACAAATTAGGTTATTCACATTTGGCCATTTAGCAAAATATAGAAATAAAAACTAGAAAAACATTTTATTTAGTGCCTAGAGGAGGGAGGAAAAAAATTATTTTTTTCACTTTGAATATCATTTTCTTCTAATGCCCTCTAAAGTAGTACAGATTGAGCATCCCAGATCTGAAATGCTCCACAATTTGAAGCTGTTGCAGTACCTACATGACACTCAAAGGAAATGTTCATTGGAGCACTTCGGATTTTAGATGTTCAGATTTGGGATGCTCAGCTGGTAAGTATACAAGGCAGATATTCCAAAATCTGAAAAAATCCAAAGTTCAAAACATTTCTGGTTCCAAGCATTCCAGGTAAGGGATACTCAGCCTGTATAAAGATTCATCTCAGGTGGCAGGAACAGGGTCACTCACCATTTTTAAGTGTCCATTGCATAAAAACATTATTTGGTATTGTGGAGAGATTGAAAAAAAAAAGTAGCTTTTAGTGTCAAGAAATTTATAATCTAGTAAGGAATATAGAATGCACACACAAAACAGAAGAACACATACAATGGGAACTTACAAATGCCCAACAGCAATTAAACAGTATAGAAATTATAAATGTTAATTATATAGATTATTCTTTGTAAGTTATCTGAATTTTTTTCTTTTATCATATAATTGAAAAGCCAGCAATACCCGGGTATATCAGGTATAGTTGTAACTATTTTAGCTAATGATAAATCCCTGCGGTAAAATGCAAATCATGTTTTAGACTTAAATGTTCTTACGTGAACCCAAACACATTTTCATTTATTCAGACACATTTCATTTACTTAACACATTTTTATTTCATTTATTTATTATTAATAAATGAATAATATTAAAACAAATATTAAATAAATAATATTAATAGCCTTAAGTAATAGAGGTGAGAAATTGACATTTGTGTTAATGAAAAAATTCTGTTTTGGTCATAGACATAAGAAACCAGTCAATTACTCACAGTTTGACCACTCTGACAGTGATGGTAAGTAACTTCTTATTTTTGCTCTAAAGATTTGGAAACTCATTTCCTCAGAATTTATGTGACATATATAGCTCAAACACTGACTAAATTGCCCAACTGCATATGAGGTAGGTCTGGAAAGATAGTTTTCTAATCATTTGGGATAATTATGCTGATAATTATACTCATAAAAATTATGTTAGTAGGTGATAAATGAACAGGGCCAGGTGAAAAGTCTCTTTAGATCTAAACTACTCTAAGTCCATAGTTATCACATAGAGGTTTGTCTCCTATTCCATCCCCGAAGAAGGAAAACACTATCTTTTTGAGATACAAAGATGTTACAGAATATTTTATAAAATCCCTATTAATTATACTATAAAACAAGACCTTGAAGAAAGGTGAGGCTTATGTTATGCCTTTTAAGCATTAGACATATGTTTACTTGACTCTGCTATGAGTGAAAAGTTTGAGGAACATTGCATTAGATTATGTTATACGTTGAGGTGGATTTAATATTTCTTTCTTAGACCACTAGAATTTTCTTAAGTCCAATATTTAGTAAGTCTTCGGTTTGAAGGAGTCTGTTTTTGCCTTGAGCACAGCTTTAACTGTATCTACCACTTGGGAAAAAGAGTATAGAATATAACATCTAGCTTTTTTTTTTTTTTTGTCATCAGTCTGTCACCAGATACTTATAAATTGCCAGGTGTGTAGTAGTAGGTGGGGGGAGTCATAAGTTATTTTTACATGGGGAAGCATATAAGAGACAAGTATTAGTGCTTGCTGAGTATGTGATTAAGACTACATAGACCCTGAAGGTATGCATATATGTGTTGTATACATGTGGAAAAGCCACAGCAGTAGTTTTACGTTGACAGTCAAGAGTAGAACTACAACAGTTCAGAGGATTGGTGAGACAGAAAAGCCTGTGAGAAACAGTAACGGACTGGAAAAGAACATCCTTTTGCCAGAAAATAAGTTACTTTGGTAGGATCTTAGGAAGCTCATTATGGTAATGGAAAGAGAAAATACTACTGTTGTAAAAATCCTCAAATAGGAGCTACTTTCTCTTCCCCCATAATGCTTCTTATTGTCTCTAGCATGGTTAATGTACTAGGAATAGGTAATGGACTTTTTTTTTTTCTTTTTTTTGAGACAGCCTCACTCTTGCGCCTAGGTTAGAATGCAACTGCGTGATCTTGGCTCACTGCAACCTCCGCCTCCCGGATTCAAGCGATTCTCCCACCTCAGCCTCCTGAGTAGCTGGGATTACAGGTGTCCGCCGCCATGCCTGGCTAGTTTTTGTATTTTTTAGTAGAGTCAGGGTTTCACCATGTTGGCCAGGCTGGTCTTGAACTCGTGACTTCAGGTGATCTGCCCGCCTTGGCCTCCCAAAGTGCTGGGATTACAAGCGTGAGCCACTGTGCCTGGCCCAAGTAATGGGCTTTGAAAAAAGATATTTGGCTACATTGTGAAGTTCTCATAAAAATAATTTATTTCCACTTTTCAACGTGATTAAATTCTACCAATTTTTCTAATGGTTTTACAGGTTTTTAATCATTTTTTCTTTGACATTTATATGCTGTCTTAATTGCTTTTGCAGTTTTTAGTGAATTGGTTTTTGATAGACTGAGATTTTTAAATATAAAGGGCACAAAAACGAAAGTCGAAATAGATGAATGAGAATAAAGATAAACAAAATACTAACAATGATTTTTAAATTGTGGAAATTAAACAATTTGCCTAGCCTATAAAAACTTGAACACACATTGTAATGATTTTCATTTATGAAGAAAATAATATTTTTCTTTTGGTTTTAATTCACACATGAATAGATGATTTTGTTTCTGCAACTGTACCTTTAAACAAGAAATCCAGAACAGCACTAAAGGAGTTAAAACAAGATAAACCAAAAGCTAACTTGAACAATCTCCAGAAAGAAGAAATCCCAGTACAAGAGAAAGCCCCTAAAAAAAGGTGAGAGGTAAGACATGCAGTAAATATATGACATTAGATGTGTTAATTTTAAAGAGACACAGGTTCGAACCCTTGGTTTAAATTAGAACTTGAGCAGAGTCATAGGTCTTATTTCACTAGGTGCATGTCAGAAAACAGGATGTACTATTTTTTTCTGGCTTTCTGACTTAAAGAAATTCACAAACATATAAGGAAATATCATTAAATTTTAAGACAATAATGATTGTGGAATTCAGAAGTTATGACTGGTTTTGACAGGACCCAGCACTTGTCTCTGAATTCCTCAAATCATACGAGACTACTTTGTTAAAAATGACATTAGATGACTTAAGATGATTAAGACATAAGATGACTTAATGTGAGGGCAGTTTTTAAAATATAAAACCATGTATTTTTTTTGCAGAAAAAGATGTCTTCTCCCCATGTTGTTAAGATTTATTCATCAGTGAGAAGTTCCCATAGTTTCTAGACTAACCATGGAATTCCATTAGATAGTACCAAGAGGGAGAAAGGAGTGAAGGAAGTCATTAGAGACCCAAAACTTGTGGTATGGAGAAGAGATGGGCGGAAGGGGAATATTAACAAATGGACCATGGCATATATAATGTTTTACTGCTACAAGTTTCCCTATGAAAAGTGAGTTAGCATGGAGAAACTTACCTCATGTCATGCTCTTTTTTGCTTTTTTTTTTTTTTTTTGGTTTTTGTTTGTGAGTTTCTTGTATTACATTTTAAATATATTGAAAAAGGAACCCACACGTGGGAGAAAATATTTGTAAATCAGATAACTGATAAGGGACTGCATCCAGAGTATACACAGAACTCGTAAAACTCAACAGTAAGAAGACTAACAACACAATTTAAAATGTGCAAAAGATTTGAATAGACTTTCTCCAGAGAAGTACACAACCAATAAACACATGAGAAGATGCTCAACATCATTAGCTGTGAGGGCAATGCAAATCAAAATCAGAATGAGATAATACTTCACACCCACCGGATGACTTAATAAAAAAAGACAAGGATGTGGAGAAATTTGAACCCTCATATATTGCTGGTGGGAAAGTAAAATGGTGCAGCTAAATTGGAAAATGGTTTAGCAGTTCCTCAAAATGTTAAACAGAGTTATTACATGACCCAGCCTATGTATGTATCCAAGAGAAATGAAAACATATGCCCACACAAAAACCCATACATGAATGTTCATAGCAACATTAATTCATAATAGCTAAAAAAAAATGGAGGCGATCCAAATGTCTATCTGCTAATTAATGGATAAGTAAAATGTGGTGTCCACAAAATGGAATATTTTTCAGCTATAGAAAGAAATGACTGCTGATAACTGATATATACTGCAATATGGATGAACCTTGAAAACATCATTCTGAGTGAAAGAAGCCAGATATACAGGTCACATATTATATGATTTCATTTGCATGAAATGTCCAGAATAGGCAAATCCATAGAAACAGAAAGTAGATTAATGGTTGCTAGGAGCTGGGAGAGGGGTAAACAGGACGTGAATGGTAATGGGTATGGGGTTTCTTTTTGGGGTAATAAAGATGTTCTGAAATTAGGTAGGGATGGTAGTTTTACAACTCTGGAATGTACTAAAAACTACTGAATTGTTTACTTTAAAATGTAAACTTTATGATATGTGAATTATATCTTAAAACTTATTCTAAAAAAATGAATTATTTAAGGTACATCTCAGTGCTTCTTCCTTTATGTAACTTTTCCTTATCTTTCTTTGATGTTTTTTTTCCTCTTATACTCATAGCACTTTTGACCAACTTGAATAGGACTTTATAGTCTGCCTTTTATAGGATAATTATTAGCATGTCTTATTTCCCCACCCTCCTCCTTTAATTGCAGACTCCCTGAAGGTACTTTTAGTATTCCAGCTAGTGCAGTGCCTTGTACAAAGTAAGTGCTTGGTAAAATATTGGTTAAAGTCTGGATTGGGAGGAAGAGATGTAAAAAAATGATAATAATTTTAATGTAAGAGCTATAATATCTGCTAAAGGGGAGTGGGTGAGGTCAAGGAAGAGTTTTAAGTGTAAGTGATGTTTGAACCAATTCTGTTTTGGGTTGAGTAGGGTGTTTCCCACCTGGACATGGCTGGTAGTAAGGTGACACATTACAATGAAAGGGAACAGTCATTGCAAAGAGGTATATGCTCCTATTTCAAACCTCTTATTCTGTATATAACATGATACTGTGACATTTTAGGAGTCTTATCATCAAAGGTCTATTAATGATGATGATTGTTTAAAAACATTTTTGTGAAGTTAGCAACTCTTGAATAGTAATTTAGGGAAATCTCAAACTTTGCTCTTTAGTTGAGATTGATATTTTGAAGAACTCATTATTACTTGTGTGTCTATTTTAGGATGGCTTTAGATGACAAGCTCTACCAGAGAGACTTAGAAGTTGCACTAGCTTTATCAGTGAAGGAACTTCCAGCAGTCACCAATAATGTGCAGAAGTCTCAAGATAAAAGTAACTTTGTTTTCTGTATATTTAGCTTTAAAACCTTCCTAATGCTTTTGTAATTATTTCTTTGGGTGGGCCTTCACAGAGGAAAGAGTAAACTGTGAATACTTTGCACTATAAATAGACCCATTTGCAGAGAATACAATTGGATTTAGTTCTTAATTCAGCACCTAAATCCCATACAAACAGACATACATCTGTGCTTAATACCCAGAGTAAGCTTGAGGGCATGAACTGTGAGCCTCAGTGTTCAGATTTTATGTTGTTGTACAGTGAACATTTAATTTCTTCATCAAATGAATTGATCTGTAGAGTCCTAACAGTGCATCTCCTTTTTTTCCGGATCAGTTGAACATGCCCTAATTATGGTAATTTTTATTACTTACAAAGGTCAAAGGTATTAATTTGGTTAGCAAGCTCAGTAGACTTAAGAGAATGGCTTCTGGATTTCTCGTTGATTTTCTCCTTTGATTTTTCTGGCAATAGATGACATTAATATTAATATGCAGCAGATGATATATTGATATTCTAGAGAGGCAGACATCATTATTCCTGAAAAAGATACTCTACTGTTAAAATGCTTTTTGGCTTAAAGTTTTTATGTTGGGGGATATTTTAGCTTATTATCTTATTTAGGGGTATACATGGAGCTTTTTTTCTTTGTTTCCTAAATCAGTACTGCCTCCTTATGTATTTATTTATTTGAGACAGGGTCTCACTCTGTCATCCAGGCAGGAATACAGTGGCGTGATCATGGCTCAATACAACCTTGACCTCCTGGGCTCAAGCAATCCTCCTGCCTCAGCCTCCTGAGTAGCCGGGACTACAGGCATGTGCCGCCGTGCCTGGCTAATTTTTTATTTTGTAGAGAGGGGTCTCACTATGTTGCCCATGCTGGCCTCAAACTCCCGGCCTCAAGCAATCCTCCCGCCTCAGCCTCCCAAAGTTCTGGGATTACAGGTGAGAGCCACCTTAGCTGGCTGCCTCCTCTTTAAAAAGAAATGAAAGTTTGATTAGGAAGACTTTTAGTAACCAAGAATCAAAGAAACATCAAAAGAGAATTGTCATGAATTACATTTAAAATGGAGGCACTGAAATTTCTCACTCTCTTTTAAGACGTTGTAGAATGTATAAGGGGAGTTCCTTAGAAGTATTAATATTATACCACTTATTATTAAATAATGCACCTTGTAGCACTGGAATTTAATAATACCAATTGTTATGTCTTAAAGTCCTCTTAGAATGCTTTGGATCATTTTAAGGTTATTATAACGATTGGAGAGTTCTTACGTTAGTAAAAGCGTGGATTTGCCTACATAGAATTGATAGTTAACATTTATTGACCATTTCCTGTGCATTGGGCACAATAATCAGCAATTCCCATGTGAGATCCACATTTAGTCTTCTGTAATACCACTGGGTAAGACACTAGTTTTATCTCCACATTATAGATAAGGGAATTAAGTCTTAGGATAAGCAACTTGCCTGTGGTCATATAGCCAGTTTACATGGTAGAGCCTGAATTTAAACATAAGTATATTAGATTTCAGAGCCCAGACTTCTAACCATATGTTAACCTCTCTGAATAAAATTATTGTGCTAGTTTGAGTTTGGGATCATTTATCTATATCTAAATGCTATTACATTTTAGTACTAATTTTCCTATTTCTAGACATTATTTGATTAAGAAATATCTGAATTTTCTTTCTTATTCCTTATATTTAGGCATTGAAAAACATGGCAATAGTAAAATAGAAACAATGAATAAGTCTCCTCATATCTCTAATTGCAGTGTAGCTAGTGATTATTTAGGTAAGTTTTTTATATTTTTTTCATCAATGCTGTTTTTCTGACTTTTGTTTAAATTGCTGAAATTGTGGCTAGAAGCAAGTTCTTTCAATTTGTCAAGACTCTCTTGATGTCATGGCCTTTATTTCTTTGTGTTTTAGTCTCATTCTGTCTTACTGCAGACACACATTCTTCCCTGAAGGCTCACAACTACCCATGGCTTCTAGTTAGAGCAACTGACCGTTGAAGAAAGGGGCTGCATATTCCCAATTCTAGTTTGAACATTTTGGGGGAAAGATGGTCTCTGTTTGGGTCTTGGATTTATCCCTAAAACTAGAGGTGTTCCCAGGGCACCGATGCACCATGGTTGACCCAGATTGGGATAGTAAATAGTCTATTACCGGAAGCAGGGGAGGGATGAACCTGGGCAAATAAAAACAATAGTTGTAATAGAGTCTGCTCTGCAGTTCTTGAAATATCAGCTGTCACAGAAAGTTTTCCATTGATTTTTATGCCTCTCCTGAAGATTTGGATAAGATTACTGTGGAAGACGATGTTGGTGGTGTTCAAGGGAAAAGAAAAGCAGCATCTAAAGCTGCAGTACAGCAGAGGAAGATTCTTCTGGAAGGCAGTGATGGTGACAGTGCTAATGACACTGAACCAGACTTTGCACCTGGTAGGTTTTATCCTACTTCGAAATTAATTCTACGGGAATTCAGTCAAAAAAGTTCTTGGAAGCCATTAATTGTGCAAAGCACTGTGTTAAACCTTTGGGGTGTGCAAACTTCAGGGACACAGAACAGTTCAATTCAGTGATAGCATTTGGGGAAAAAGCGTCTTCTAAGAGCTAACCTCTGAGCTATGCCTTGAAAAATGAGTAGTGTTTCCATAAACTAAAGGTGTAAAGTAGCATTTCTGACTGATAGAAAGGCATTACCCATGGAATAGACAAATGCTCTATTTGTCTCTAAGTAAGTCTTGCTGGGATGAACATGCAGGAGGCTCGAGAGAGAGGCTGCTACTAATCATGGAGGGTTTCAGACCCACTCGAAGAAGTGTAGGCTTTTTTTCCTGTAGGTAGTAGAAATCCATGAATTATTCTGAGGCAGAAGTGATATGAAATCTATATTTTATTATGATGGTTTTTAGACTCATTTAGAAATTGGGCAAATGGAAAGTGTAGTGTCCTTGACAGAACATTACAACATATTAATTAAAAATTTAAATTCATAAATTCATAAATTTAGGCCAAATCAAGATACCATATTTTAGATTTTGATATACTGTCAACAAACAATAACAGATTTGCTCATCGTCACCTATTTGACTAGTATTTGAATGCTTTTTACGTGCACTGTATTCTAGATACTAGGGATACAGTAGTGAACAAAACAAACAGCTCTTGTCCTTATGGAACAAAGGAAATACATGAAAAAGACTGTTTTGCATTTATTTTACTTTGGGAGGGCCTGGGAGACAGGAAAATGCAAAGACACTTTTTGAGCGCCAGTGTGATGCTCCAAGGAAATACTCATTTGAGCATTTTGGATTTCTGGAATTGGAATGCCCAATTGGGTATAATGCAGATGTTCCAAAACCCCAAAAAAATGTGAACCCTGAAACACATCTGGTCCCAAGCACTTCAGATAAGGGATACTCAGCCTATACTATATGATCTAGCAATCCACTTCTGAGTATGTATCCAAAACAATTGAAAGCAAGATCTCAGAGAGATATTTGCACACCCATGTTCATAGCGGCATTATTCATAATAGCCAAGAAGTGGAAGCAGCCCCAAAGTGACATTTCAGTTTTCCCCCTGCATTCGCTTGTCCTGGATGAGAACAGAAAGGACCATGTGTGACCTTCATTAGGGAAAGAAAAGAGAAAATTGCAGAGAAGATAAGTCTTTTCTCTAACAGTTCCCCAAATCCGTAACTGAAGTGTTTGGGCCTTCCAGATTTTCCTCTATGGGATGCTAATGACTTGGAATTTGGGAACTCCAACTCCCCATCCACCACATAGGGGTGAACCACTGTGCCCAGCCCATAAACGACATTGTTGATTTAGGTAAAGGTCATCTCTAATTTTATTTAAATTGCTTTCTCAGTTGGCTGATGAAGATTAGTTGGACCCCATTTCTGAACAAACTTGTTAAACAGAAATGTAGCCAGCTCCTACTTTTATCCTCTTGAGCCAAGAAGAGAATCCTGAAGACTTCTAAGTTACTGAACACATGCAATATCAGAACTATTGGATACACAGAAAGTTTTGTTCTGATCATATATTCTGAAAGTTTGGAGAAACTTCCTCTACTACTTGCCTTCTTTGAACCGAGAGCCTCTTAGGATTACTTGAATTTGCAGGCTACATTTCTAACAGCTTTCATGTGATCTGCTGGCCTTTTTTGGGCTAACTCTATATAACACAGGAACCATTATGTGAATATGTGAGTTGATTATTTTTTATTTTTTATTTTTTTTGAGATGGAGTCTCACTCTCGCCCATGCTGGAGTGCAGTAGTGTGATCTCGGCTCACTGCAAGCACCACCCCCTGGGTTCACGCCATTCTCCTGCCTCAGCCTCCCGAGTAGCTGGGAATGCAGGCGCCTGCCACCACGCCCAGCTAATTTTTTGTGTATTTAGTAGAGACAGGGTTTCACTGTGTTAGCCAGGATGGTCTCGATCTCCTGACCTCGTGATCCACCCACCTCAGCCTCCCAAAGTGCTGGGATTACAGGCATGAGCCACCGCGCCCAGTCGAGTTGATTATTTTTAAAATTTTGTGTGGGAACAATGATAGAATAAGGAAATTGCAGTTTGAAGATCATAATGACATTGTTTTTTGTTTTTGTTTTGTTTTGTTTTTTGAGATGGAACCTCGCTCTGTTTTTTGAGATGGAACCTCGCTTGTTTTTTGAGATGGAAGCCACTACACTCTAGAGTGTAGTGGTATGATCTTGGCTGACTGTGGCCTCCGCCTCCCAGGTTCAAGCAATTCTCGTGTCTCAGCCTCCCAAGTAGCTGGGTCTACAGGCATGCACCACCATGCCTGACTAATTTTTGTATTTTTAGTAGAGATGGGGTTTCAGCATGTTGGCCAGGGTGGTCTTGAACTCCTGACCTCATGTGATCCACCTGCTTTGGCCTACCAAAGTGCTGGGATTATAGGGGTGAACCACTGTGCCCAGCCCATAAATGACATTGTTGATTTAGGTAAAGGTCATCAATGGAAGGTTGATAAGGATCTTTACAATGATGAATTCAGGCTGGCATCATCTGAACCACCTAAGAGAGGGACAATCACACATTATATGATTTCTGATGTGATGTAATATGAAGTACAGAGAATATACCTATGAAGTATATTCTTGCCCTCCCCCCTCCCCCCTCCAAAAAAAGTGAGCCTGAATCCACTCAAGCCTTGAGAGCAGAATTCCAGCTCACGTAAAATGCAAGAATATGGCCAGGCACGGTGGCTCACGCCTGTAATCCCAGCACTTTGGGAGGCTGAGGTGGGCAGATCAGTTGAGGTCAGGAGTTCGAGACCAGCCTGACCAACATGGTGAAACCCCTTCTCTACTAAAATATAAAAATTAGCTGGGCATGGTGTTGTGTGCGTGTAATTCCAGCCACTCGGAAGGCTGAGGCAGGAGAATTGCTTGAACCCGGGAGGCAGAGGTTGCAGTGAGCCAGGATTGTGCCACTACACTCCAGCCTGGGCGACAGAGTAAGGCTCCATCTCAAAAAAAAAAAAAAAGAGGAAGCAAGATTAAGTTAAATGACACCATGAGCTAGAAAACAGACAAATCCAGAATTTAGGACATTCTACAGGACAATTAACTGCTTCAGCAAGTCAGACACAAGGGAGGACAGGGAGAAGATACTGCTGTATATTAAAAGAGATTAATATAGACTGAATAGAAGATGATACCAAGAAACTAGTGTTGGTATTGCTAGATGTAATGGCATTGTTGTGTAAGAAAATGTTCATGTTTTTTAGAGATACATTCTGAAGTATGTAGGAATGTAATGACGCGATGCCTTGGTTTTATTTTAATATACTACAAAAAGGGAAGAGAAGAAGAGTGAGATAGATGAAACAAATGGAGCAAAATGTTGATAATTGTTGAATCTGAGTGGTGGTTTATTACTGTCTACTGTGGTATAGGTTTGAAAATTTTATATGATTTTTATTTTACATATAATATTTCATATAGATAGGTAGATATTAGTATGTGGCGATAATAGTGGTTATCGCTGAGTGGCGAGATTACAGAGTAGATTTTCTTTAATAAAGTTTTGTATGGTCTATATTTTCTACAATAAGCATGTACTGTTTATTTTTCATTTGTACATTTTTTGATTTAAGCATTTTCTGCAATAAGCATGTTCATAGTATTAAAAATGTAAAAAAGTTTTATATGAATATAAGACTAACCCTATTTACACTTAGTTTTCAGAGTTTATCTACAAGGCATGGTTTTCTGATCCTAACTCCCTCAAAAAATAGAAAGATCATTGCTTAACTATCAGGTTAGGACATGCTTTTTTCCAGAGCAGATGTAGCACTTTCAAAATTAGATCACTGGCTTATATTTTCCCATGAAGTACAGGAAAGCATTTTTTGAGAAATAAAGGTTTGTCCCAAATGAAATCAGCTCTAGGATTAGCTGCTAAGATTGTTGTGTATGGTTATCTCAGTTCTCATTTGGTCTGTTCCAGAATGTTGAAGTTTATGTGGTTAAGGGAAGGCTCACTGTTACCATAAATGTCACCGTTTTGAAAGACTAGCTATTGTCATACCCTACCATTCTTTTCAAGTTACTGAGGTAAAATGGTAAAATCTGCAGTAAAGATTACTGATGGGAAATTTATAGTGATGGTGGTAATAGCAAACAATTATATTTTGCTTGGTATATGCCAGATGTTACTCTAAATGCATTATATATATTAACTCATTTAATCCACGCAACAACCCTTTGATGGAGGTTTATGGTTATCCCCATTTTCTAGGTGAGGAAACTGAGGCTCAGTGAAGTTAGTGACCTCTCTGAGGATTCAAACCCAGGCACCCGCAATGTCAACCACTGCAGTGTTCTGCTACTGGAAACAGTGCAGCACAAAGGTGCATAAGAATCTGACAGCTGTGGATACAGTTAAGGCAACAGAATCCTCACTTTTTAGAGCAAAGATGAACTATGTAATCTTGTTTTAGGTGAAGATTCTGAGGATGATTCTGATTTTTGTGAGAGTGAGGATAATGACGAAGACTTCTCTATGAGAAAAAGTAAAGTTAAAGAAATTAAAAAGAAAGAAGTGAAGGTAAAATCCCCAGTAGAAAAGAAAGAGAAGAAATCTAAATCCAAATGTAATGCTTTGGGTAAGCTTGGTCCAAAACACTTAATTTTATAAAGGAAATGTATGTGGTTTGTTTGCTGTATTTTTCTTATTTTTGCCTTTGTTCTAACATCTTCCTAATGTCCATTTGTCATTAAAATATGTAAAAGGAAGGTAGGGGTGGGGAAGGGAGAAAAGCAGACAAGAATGCTGACTCCACTATCTATGCTAGCACTTACTATATATGACCTCACTTTGGTACTCATGGCTGCCCTCTGTGGTTAGCTCTTGTCACTTGCATTCTACAGTGAAAAACTGAGTGTCAGAGAGGTTAAATAATTTGTTGGAAATCTTACATCTAATAGGTGAAGGGCTAGAATTTGAACCCATGTTTGTCCATTCAGAGTCTAAGCTGTATCTTGGACCATATTTTCTCCAGGCAAAACAAGGAAGTTTTCATGACTCTAATTTTTTGCTTTTGTGCTTTATTTAGTCTGATTTGAGAGTTCTTTTGCCACATGTTTAGGGCTTTTTTTTTTTTTCATTTCCCCAAAAGAAATTCCATTAGAAACTACTTTGATGTTAAAATGTTTAAAATTTATGATGACTCGAACATGGAATACCTGTTTCTTGTGTAAAAGAAGTTAGGTTATTTTTGAGTTCATAGTATATGATAAGTTATTGCAAAAATATAACTGTCATTAACTGAATTTGTTTTGTTTCTTGATAACCATTTTTATGTCTTGGTTTATTTAATATATATGCTATCGATATTAAAAGTTCCATTATTTAGTCTTTCCATTTATTCATAGGAGCTGCTGTCACCTTAAATAGCCTGTTGCTGAGTACTTACTAAGAATTAAATGAGAATTAACTACTGATTGAGTTATATTCTTCTCTCTCCTGTATTTTGAATTAATGAAGTTTTTTAATTAAAGTGTTTTTGTTTAATTGATGACTTCATCTGGGTTCCAGAAATTAGATTTTAAATACAAGGGCTTTGAGAGATAAAATGGTATATTAGTTTCCTATTACTGTTACAACAAATTACCACAAATGTAGTGTCTGTCTTAAAACAACACATACTTGTTGTTTTACAGTTCTGAGTATCAGAAGTCAAAAGTGGTTCTCACTGGGCTAAAATCAAGTGGTCAGCAGAACTGTGCTCCTTTGTGGAGGCTCTAGGAGACAATCCACGTTCTTGCCTTTTCTAGCTCCTTGAGGGTGCATTTCTTGGCTTGTGGCCCCTTCCACCTTCAGAGACCAGTGGCTGGGACTTTCTCACATCATGTCACTCGACTCTGACTTTCCTCCTCCTCACATTTACTTATAAGTACCCCTGTGATTACATTGGGCCCCTCCAGATAATTCAGTGCAATTTCCCCATCTAAGATTCTTAACTTAATTACATCTGCAAAGTCCCTTTGCCATGTAAGGTAACATATTCACATGTTCTGGCAATGACGACATAGACATCTGAGGAGCCAGTATTCTGCCTACTATAAGCTATGATAGGAAAAAGTTATTAACACCATGAATATATTTTGTATTTTCTTCAGAGGTTTGTTTATGCTTCTTCACCAAGACACACTAATAACTAAAAATAAAACTTCAGTTCCCAAGTTGGAGTTTACCATTTAAAATCTTTTCTCTATCCCTTGGAGCAAGTTGCTTCACAACTGAGATTAACATATAATATTAGAAATGAAATTTAACCATTAAGTGATAGGATTAAGAATTAGGAAAAACGGATTATATTTTTAGTCCTACTAGTAATGTATTGGGTAAACTTTGAGAATTGTGTCTAGCACATGTTATAATTTTCCCTTGATAGAAAAAATGTTGAGAGCTGTGCTGTCCAATATGGTAACCTCTAGCCATGTGTGGCTATATTACATTTGAATTAATTAAAATTAAAATTAAAATTAAGTAAAATTTAAAAATCAGTTCCTCAGTTTTGCAAGCCACATTTCAAGTGCACAGTAACCATATATGGCTAGCGGCTACCATATTGGACAGCGCAAAACACAAAATATTTCTATAATCACAGAAAGTTCCACCAGACAGTGCTGATCTAGAGGATGCAGATGTTAACATTAGGAAGAGTATATGGTGAAAATGTTCATATTTATATGCATTGAAATACCCCTAGGTATCTCAAAACAAGCACTATCTGAAAGTGAACTTACATGCCACCTTTCCTCCTTCCCCACCACCAAAAAAATAAATAAATAAGAACCAAAACATACTTCCGGGCTTGTGTTTATTCTCTAGATAAATGGCACCATCAAACAGTGTGCCCATGACAGGAACTTGCAAGTCATGGATTATTTCTTCGTCTCCATTGCTGCCTCCCACCTATTTTTGCCAAAACATATCTAATGTGCTGTTTTCCTTCTATTCTGCACCTTAGTAGGCCCCCATTTCCTCTTACCTGATTACCGTAATAACCTTCTAAGTGGCCTACTTCTCCTACACTACCACCAGAAAGATGTTTTTAAAATACAAATCACTTCTGAGAAAAATGGATGCATGATTGTGACTAGCCAGACTCTTGTACATGGTCTGCAAAGCTCGTCATAAGTGATCTACACCCTGTGTCTATCTCTCACATTTCCTACCCTTGAGATTTATGCTCCAGCCATATATGGAACCACTCAGTACTACTGGTCCTGGAACTTGGTGCATCCTCCATCTTTGCACACTGTACTCCCTCTGCCTGGAAAGCTTCTCTCAACTCACCTTTACTCTTCAATCTCGATTTGGTTCAGACCATCCTCACTCGCCTCCCTCTAACTTCAAAACACATACCCCCAGATTGTAGTTTCCTTTTCCACTTGGCATACCTCTAGAGTCTGCCATATCCCTTACCACACTGCATTGTACACATCTTTCCTTTCCTATTCTTCCCACTAAAGTCTAGTGACGAGACGTTGAAGTCCTTGGGAGCAGGAGCCATGAATGATACTGTTTGTAACCCTAGAGCCTGACACATAATCTCACTGACACATACTCACGAGACATTATTGTGTAATGGTTGGTTACAAGGATGGGATTTGGAGGAAAATCGTTTTTAAGCTTAGACGCTTACTAGCTGTCAGACTCCAGGCAGATTGCTTAACGTGTCTGTTTCCTTCTCTGAGAGTGGAGATAGTCATATCTGTATTGGAGTTGTTGTAAAGAGTTAGAGGTAATGTGTGTGACAGGCCTACCACACTACCTGGCATATTAATGCTCATAAAAGATGGCTATTCTTAGGCTCTCAATAAATGTTTGTTGATTAATAAGTTTATTTTTTATATGATTATGTAACTTTATAATTTTTACACATATATGCTAGACTTTTTCTTCCTGCATGACAAACTTTTTTACGTATATTTTTCAAATAAGTGACTTCGGTGGACTCTGCTCCAGCTGCCATCAAATCAGAATCTCAGTCCTCGCCAAAAAAGGTTTCTCTTTCTTCAGATGCCACTAGGAAACCATTACAAATAAGCAGTCCTTCAGCTGAAAGCAAGAAACCTAAATGGGTCCCACCAGGTATGGCATATTTATCATCAAGGGGAGGAGCTTGGAAAATTATCACTGGTAAATTTTTTTCCTAGTTACAAATGCCATGTGTGAGCATTTCCCCATATTATTACATATTCTTCAAAACCAAAGTTTCTGGTTGCTGTATATATTCATTTATTTAACCATTCCTTATTATTGGGCATCCAGGTTTATCATTTTTTCACTGCTATAAATAAGATTGCAGTAAGCGCAAATGTCCTTATTTTAGAAATCTCTGAGCATATTGCTGATTACTTTCCTAGGATAAAATTTCTAGTAGGAGAATTACAGTGTTAAAGGGTATAAACATTTGAGATTCCTGATGTATGTATTTCTGACAGCAAATCTTTTGCTCGGGACCGGCTGACCTCCACAGTCTGACTGAAACCTTGGGATCTATATGTGGCAATTCTAGCATTTAACAAATGCCCTAGCAAACTCAACCTCTTGCTTTTACAAATTTCACTTCTCTTTGTTTTCTTTTGCTCCACAGCCAAGTCTCATGGATCCTTCAAGAATTCTTTGACCTTCACCCTTCTTGACATTACTAAAACCCTAATCCAGGCCCAAACTGTTGCTGCCTTTCCTAACTAGTCCTGTCTTTACTTTCTCTCATCTACCTACATTAACCCTCCGCTTCAGTGAAATTGAAACACTTTTTGTCTCTCAAACATGTTGCATGTATTCGTCTCTAAGGGCCTCTCTTTATCCTCCTCTGCCTGGTATGTCTTTCTTCATGTGTCCCCTCTCTTCGCCTAAGCCCTTCCAATTCTACTCCTGTTTTTCTTTTGAGTGGCCTCTCTTGATTGGTCCACAGTGCTCACTCCCCTGCTGACTATTCATAGATTTAGGCGTGAGCTGTGAGACTGCTTGATTACTTAACTTACAGAGTCTTCATCATGTGAAATATTGGGAAAAACTGTAATCTTTAAAGTCCATTCTGGTTTACAACTTCTAAGATTTTTAATGAGGACTTAAAAACTTTTTGGAGAAGGAGGGAAGATTAATTACTTGATGTCATATCATTCAAAGAGTAATACTTAGTATATTTCTAAAAATAATTAGTGCTTCCCCAATGAAGGAAATTTAAAAGAAATGATATAACTATAGAAATTTAAAAGTATCATGATCAAAAAGATACAAGGAAACGGTGGAATGATGGATAAAGAGTTAATGTTATATAGCACAAAGTGCTTATAAAGTCAGCATGTGGCAGTCAGGCAAGTGATGAAAATGAGTGAATTGGGCCCATGCAGTAGACTTGCGTGGGTAGGAATTTTGTTGGACTCAGGAGCGTGTACCCTTTTGAAGGAAGCAGCTGCTACTTAGCTCCATCTTACTGTTTCCATGCAAGATTATGGGCTTGGTATTTCTAGATCTGATTGTTGTTTTCAAGAGAAGCCAGAAATCCAGATTTTAATATGAAATCTGCTAATTTTTGTAAGTTGATCTTTTTTTTTGTTGTTAGCACCATGTGAACCAAAACAATGTATCTGAGAGCTAGATTTGGCTCTCAGATTGCCAGTTTGTTACCTATCTTATACAACTGGAGAAGACCACCAAGACCCCCAAAGTAAAATTAGCCAGTGGCATAAATATACCAGTGTCCCCAAGAACTATTAATACAACTAGAAAATATGAAGAGTTTCAGTCTCACTGGTAATTAAGGAAATGTAAATTAAAATAAATACTATTTTATACCTCTCAAACTAGAAAACAATAAAGCAGTATAGTCTGAGTTATAGGGTAGCAGGTATAATTATTTATTTTAAATTTATAATACTGTTGTGTAGGCGAGCAACTACTGTTACCATCAACTGTGAACATTAATGTGGATAATTTTGAAATAGATGGAAATAATTGCTACATTAGGGTAATAGTATAAATGAAACTAGTATAAATAAATAACAATATTTACCATTTTTAAAGGTATTTAATAATTGAAAAATAGACTCTTCATGGACTACTTGTAAAAATTGCAGGACCTTAAAAATGCATTTGCTTTTTCTATTACTTTAGAAATTATAATTGTATGCATTTTTTTACGCCTTTACAACTAGCATTATTTGTTCCCAGCCTTCCTTTTTCAGCTTTCATGGTGAGGTTTTAGTGTCATTACCTTGACTTCTGTATTATTTGTGCTCTTTAGAACATTCTATTCTTTTGATCTAGTTTATTGCTTGATAGACCCTGGAAAGCAGAATAATGCTTAACTACCTTTTTTTTGCTGCTCGTTTTATAAATTAATCTTTGTTAAGAGATTTCTGACATCATCAGCATCACATCATATGTTTCCTTTCAGCAGCAACTGGAGGTAGCAGAAGTGGCAGCAGCCCACTGGCAGCAGTGCCTGTGAAGTCTCCCAGTCAGAGTCTCCGCCTTGGCTTGTCCAGATTAGCACGAATTAAACCTTTGCATCCAAATGCCACTAGCAGCTGAGTGTGGTACCAGAGGAATGTTTGCTTGAGAGAATCACAGCTTTACAAGGGTGTTTATATTTGATTTGTGTTTATATTTGAGGCAGGTATTGTAATACAAAGGAATCCATTACCATGTCCTATAAATGACCTCTAGCCATTTTATGATTATGTTCTCTGTAAAACTCTTCAAGACTTCAATGAGAAGTTTGTTTATAAGAATTACCTTCTCATACTTTTCCTTGTGAAGAGCGTATTCTGTTTTTCTGTCAGTTCGACATGAAGTCCACATCACAGGCTGTTCTTCTCTTGTTACATGATGTGCCTTTCTAGCTTTGTCTAGTTTATAGCACCTTAGGGGCAGAGGGAAACATTCTTATTTCTTTCAGAAGACATTTCTGAAATCTTATAAGCTACTTAAGCTACATTGTCAGTTTTATCGCAAAGATGTTTTGTATTTTAGCCAAATCTTTTTATAGTACAAACTCGGAATTATTTTACACACTAAAATGGTTGCAGTTTTATGGCATGTGTCTCCTATTTAGATGGTTATTCTCTAGAAAATAGAATTTAAAGACATTTTATGAAATCTTCATTGTCAAAACCTTTAATAAAAGTGGAAATATTTTGAAATGCCCTTTTTCTTGATACCACTCATCCACGTGTTCCTGATTGTCCACATTTCATGATAAAATGAGAGCTCTGCAGAGAATGTTAGCCTTTTTGTTGTAAATATAATCTTCAAGTAGTCACTTTTTGTTAAGTTCTTTAGAAAGTGGTTGTCAAGTACTTAGTCATCCCTATTATGATATTAGATAATACAGCTTTTCAGGAAGCTTAGATCTGGATTTACTTTGAAAAACAATTGTAATGAATATTTTATATTTACGCTGAGAATTTCAACTAGCTTCTCATCAATTTTTAATAACATTTTCAAATCATGTTAACTGTTATAAAATGTATAATACTTAACTCAGTTTTTCTTGGTTTATGGAAATATCTATGTTAATGTGAAAATAATTAATTTAGAATTGTGATTAAAGTGAGCATTTGCCTATTGCTGTTGTATACTTCTTTTATCTAATGTATATTTTTATAGTGTCATATACCAGGCCCCTAACCTGCCCCACCTGTCCCCTTTTTAAAAACATATTTTTCAGTTACATAGCATTGAGGTACTCTATTTGGTGTAGATCAACAATAAACATAAGAGCCTACTCTTTATTAGGTACTGATATAATTGATTAATCATCTGGCACCAGCTTAATAACCTGTTTTTGCCGTGTTCTTTATAGTTTATCGGGGAGTTTGAAAATTACCTCAAAGTATGTTAAAACCAGCCTGGCTGAAAGCACTGATACCTTTATGTTGCCAAACCCAGTGTACAATTTTCTTACCTAATCTTTTGCACCCTGTTCATTATATTCATGAAAACATGTGATTTCCTTGGCTCATGTGACACATTTCCTTGTCATTTTCTTCCCATCTCCATGCCTACTCTTCATTATTTTGCAGCTTTCTAATCTGTTGTGTCACCTTTACCTACTTGTCTTACCAGTTTCATGTTCTATGCAAACTCCAGTGGTCACTTATGTGACAGTGACTGCCAAGTCAGGATCTTTACCCTGCACCTTGCTCTTGACAACAAAACCTGTGGATGGTCCACTGACAACGTGATGTAGCAGATCAGTTGTTAAATTCAACGTCTCCTCCTACCCCTGACATCTCTCCTGTGTTTTCTGTTGGTAAGTGAATGGCACCACCATCACTGCAGGTGCCAAAGGTGTAATCCTGGGATTGAGCCTTCTCTCGACTTTCACATCCAGTCACCAAGCCTTACTCCATTTCCTAAATTTCTCAAAACTACTCTTCGATGTGCTCTCTCTTACTCTGAAACATCATCACTCACTATTTCTAACAGGCATCTTTGCCTTGATTCTTAACCTACTCAGGCCCACCTCCACTGTTACTGCCACAGAGGGTTTTATAAAATAAAGTCAGCATGAACACCCCTCTGCAGTCCGCACACATACACCTTACCCTGGTCGAGTTCATAGGCTACTTGGTGTCTGACTCGCCCCTTCCTGCTGCCTCAACCTTGTCTCTGCCCACGTGCACCTTTGATCCCTGCCCCACTGAACTGGGTGCTGGCACAATGGTACCAAGCTTTTCCATGGCTCTGGCCTTCAGAATAGGACTTGCTTCCTTCACGTAGACAACTACTACCTGTCCTTGAAGACTCAGATTCAACTCGGCTCTTTCAGAAAGCTTCATTTGAATGTCTTTTCTGCCTGGACCAGACTGTGCACCTCCAGGTCAACCTACTGTCACTCAATTACAAATTTCCCTTTTCATGCTTTCTTACAATCTGGTGCAGAGTAAGCACTCAAAAAGTGTTCAGCTGATAAATGGATTTTACCCAGAACTTTTGCTATGTACTTACTTTTTTTCTTTTCTTTTTTTTTTTTTTTTTTTGAGATAGAGTCTCGTTCTGTCGCCAGGCTGGAGTGCAGTGGCGCGATCTCGGCTCACTGCAACCTCCACCTCCCGGGTTCAAGCGATTCTCCTGCCTCAGCCTCCCAAGTAGCTGGGACTACAGGCACGCACCACCACGCCCCGCTTGTTTTTGTATTTTTAGTAGAGACGGGGTTTCACGTTGTCCAGGATGGTCTTTATCTCTTGACCTTGTGATCCACCCGCCTCGGCCTCTCAAAGTGCTGGGATTACAGAAAAAAATGTCTAAATAGAGACGGGGGAGGGGGAGTCTCACTACTTTGAGCAGTTTGGTCTCGAACGCCACACCTCAGGTGGTCTGCCTAGGCCTCCCAAAGTGCTGGGATCGCAGGCGTAAAACCACCGCGCCCGGCCATAACTTTTGTGATGTAATTCTGATAACCACATGCTTCGCTTGAAGAAGGGGAGAGAGTAGGGATAATTTCATGTGTCTGGTCTGGGCAACCAACTTTAAGCTCTTTATGCTGGGATTTTGTTCAATTCTTGCCCTATACTTTAAAGAACTGGGGCAAGAGAATGCGAGTAGAAGGAAGAGAAGTATGTTCTTCAGGCTGCTACTCTGCAAGGTGGTTTGGGACCATAGCCTGAGTAAGCCCTTTCAGCTCTGGAGTCACAAACAGAGCGGAAGCCGTTTCTATAGCGACGGGAGGAGGGCGTGGCCGTGCCTCGCACTCTGCCGGGCTCTCCCAGCCTCCCGCAGCGGCGGGCGGTCAGCGCCAGCCTCCTGCAGCTCCTCCCGCCTCCTATCCGCACCGGAACAAGGTAAGGGCCGCGGAGGCTCGTACTTCACGAGCAGCCAGGCGCGAGTACGAGCCAGGCGCGAGTACGAGCCGGGCGACGAAGCTTCTGGTCGACAGGGTCGTGGGGGAGAATGAAAAGTGTGCAGAATGCAAGAGTAGACCGGGGAATGTGGGTCAGAGAGAGAGAGGCGGGGTGTGGTGCGCAGACAAGAAAATACAGTCGTAGTTTTTGCAACAGCTGCATCCCCGGAATCCAACATCAGTATACTTTTATGTTAAGATGCTGCTGCATCGCCGACTCCAGCTGTGTGCAAGACAGAGAGCGAGGGGTTCTGAGGAACTCATCAGAGCTATCCTGGAACTGTGCTTCCAGCCATCACTGGGACGCGAGACTTTCTTCCTCCCTTTCTTTCTCTTCTTTACTGCATGTCCTCTTGGTAGTCATAAGTGGGTCCACGACCGCACGCCTCACGTTGATGAGGCTCTGACAGGCATTACCCATGTTCCCGCCTCTGTACTCAACCAGGTCCCAGCCCCTGACACAAAAGCACGCGAAGGTGTGTGTAGATCACACACCCAGAGCTGCCACTCTGAGGAAATTCCCAATATTAGCAAATTTTTCCTTAAAAAAAAGAGATGAACAATGCACAGTTTGAGGGTTTTTAAAGGCTATTTTGTGACATTTGCTGCATTTGAAATGTCCAGTAGCCCCTCAGAGCTTAGGAAAATTGTGACCCCTCTGACATGTCTTAAGCAACTGACAGCATCACCAATATTAATTCAAGCTTCACTGTCCAGGCTTAAGTGGAGACTTGGCAAAAGCAGGAGGCCATTTAGTGGAAAAGTTCAAACGGTGGAAACAACAAATGGCAATGTCCTTTGTCTTGCTTGAGCGATTTGATCACCTACATGTGGTCGGTATGTAAAACCTGGGAGTTCGAAGAAATTCTTCAAACATGGACTCTACCTGATTGGTTCTGTTACTTAAAACTGTTGTTTCTCTTGTTTGTTTTGGTCCTTATGGAGAAAGCAGAGGTAAACAGGAAGGGACTCTAGCAATATGCCAGCCACTCTTCCCTGACTTTGCTGTCTCCAACTCCACATATTGTTGCCTACAACTTGGCTAGAATGCATAGTTCTCAAGCGTGTGGAGGACCCAGTGCTGGGAGTTAGTGGTTTTAGCTGACTCTAAGACCATCGTGAGTGTGTTGTGATGGCTCCCCAAAGAGCAAATGGTGGTGGAGGCTGCATTAATAGAAATGCAATGACCACATCAAAGGATATGGTCGTGCTGCCTGACTAAGCAATGAGTAGAACATAATCCAGACTCTAGAAACTGTAGCTACTTTGAGATCATAAACACTGGAAAATAGGAACAACCACAAGCCAGGCTCTTTCGGTCAGGCCTGGATGTGCCATCATATGAAGACAGGTTTGAAAAAACTTCACAGAATGCCTGGAGATGAAGAGGTGCAGGGGAGAGAAACAAGCTTTTTTCTACTCAACTTTTGAACATTCAAGAACTCTTGAGTAAACAAGAGGTAGATTTGCTCCTCGGTACTCTGCAGAGGATAGCAAGGATCAGTGGAGGAAATTTTGCTCAATATACTTTATTCTTCCAAGAAATATCAAGCACCAACCCTATGTAAATTAACAGTTGAGTGTGAAATGGGTTGCCTAGAAAAACAGTGCACTCTGTGACAGAAATATTCCAGCATAGACAGAGTGATTGCCAGGAATACCATAGAAAGAGGATTCTTCCCCAGGGTGGGAAAATGGATGAGATGGTCTCCAAAACCTCTTCTAGCTCTTTAGAGTCTGGGAGTCAGTGAACCCTCAAGAGTTTCAGGGATATATGCAGAGGGTCCAAGGAATTCTCTGGCAGAAATGAGTGTGACTTAAAATATGGTTAGATAGAAGAATTAAGACCTAGTGTTTAATAAATGAGTAGAATGACAATAGTAAACAATAATCTATTGTATATTTCAAAATAGCTAGTAGAGAATAATTTGAAGCCCTGACTTGATTATATATTATATAAATATAAATATATACATCTATTATATAGCAATTAAAAAATGAATGTAACTTAAGTTCATTAAAAACATTATCACCTGTTCACAGAATGCAAACGGAATCCCTGCAAACCCTGCACTGCCACACTGTCTGCCCCAAAGACAGCCCCCAGGGCATAAAGATCAAGCTACTGGAAATTGCAGTAGAAATCCTAAAATCATAACAGGTAAAGCTCAAAAGACTTGTTTCCTTTCTGGATATTGAAGTATTCTATACATAGATAATGTGTATGTTTTAATATAAAATACTATGCAATGCAGTAAGGCTGGCACCTCTGTGGATCTCTCTTGCCCTTGAGACTTCGAACTCCTTGAAAACGAGGATTCTGTTTTATTTATCTTTGAATCCTCCATGCTTAGCACAGTAGCTGGCACACAGTTGATGCTCTGGAATTTTTTGATGAATTAATCTATTTTAGATTTCTCTTCCTTCAGCAAATTTGTACCAAGTTTTCAACAGACAAGTCACTGTCCTTACCACAAAAGGAATTTTTAAAAAATGCAGGCTCACCATCTATGTCCCCAAAAGACTAACAATCAATATGAAACAAAAAATATATACACCTAAGATAATTAAGTGACACTAAAACTCTTGACCAAGTGAAAAAATGAGCTTCTTAGGCAAATGCACCATTGAACGCTCGAGGAAAGAGAGGAAGGGGAAGGAGAACTCCGATCTGCATGTAAGATGAAAATGAGAATGGCCAAACTTTTGGTTTCAGTCCTCAAAGGAACATTCACTCTAGTTCGGAGCTGAGTTTATTAGTTATCTTCAATCCTTCGTGTAACAAGATACAAACGAAATATAAGAAGCATTTTAATTCTTTTCCACATAGCTCACCACATATTTTGAGGACAAAAAGGTAGCATTTGCAAAGCTTTGAGCAAGGGTTAAGTTGTACTGTTGGAAGTCAGAGTTCATGCATAAAAAAAGAAAGGCACAAAATAGTCTTTAATAATCACAGAATTATCCAAGGGACGGCAAAGTTGGAATAAGTCACAACAGATTTTTTTTTTCAGTCTGTCAGTGTTTTTGTAGAATTAAAGAAATTTAGACCCCAAAGGGATTTTAGAAGTCACCTGCTCCGGTCTCATCATTTTGCAGATGAGGAAACTGAGCACAGAGAGGACAAATGGCTCATTCAAAATCATGGCACTGTGTGTTAGGTGGCATTGAGACGAGACTCCATGATTCCTCAGCATTTCCTTCAGTGTTTGCTCCTTCTCTGCCTCCAGAGCTGTCAGAGCTGAACAGAGGAAAGGGCTCCAGTTGTTTGGCAGATTTCACATTTACTTTTTTTAAGATGGAGTCTCGCTTTGTTGCCCAGGCTGGAGTGCAGTGGTGCGATCTCTGCTCACTGCAACCTCTGCCTTCCGGGTTCAAGAGATTCTCCTGCCTCAGCCTCCCGAGTAGCTGGGATTACAGGCGTGAGGCACTGCGCACAGCTAACTTCTTTTGTATTTTTAGTAGAGATGGAGTTTCACCATGTTGGCCAGGCTGGTCTCGAATTCCTGACCTCAGATGATCCACACGCCACGGCCTCCCAAAGTGCTGGGATTACAGGCGTGAGCCACCATGCCCATCCCACGTGTACTTTCATAGTCTCCTACATCTCTGTGAAGTAAAGGAAGGCAACACTCGATACAGAGTCTTGGCAGGAAAAATTTTTGTATTCATTTTGCCCAGTGTTGAGATTTTACAAATCCCATGTCCAGTTGATGGCCAAAATTCTACCTGTTCTGTCTCCCAAATCTTTCCCAAGTTCATACTTCTATCCTCACTGTCACTGCCTTGGTTGAGGCTCTCATTCACTCTTACCTAGACACCCAAAATGCCTTCCTAGTTCCTCCAAATTGTGCTTCATGATATTGCCAGAGAAATGGTACCAGAATACAAATCTGATCTTCAGCCCAGGTTTAGCATAGCCACGTAGGCTCCAAGACTCTAACTTGGACTACGTGCCCCTTTACAACCTCATCTACCTGCCTGACCCTCCACCAGCAACGTCCAAGGACAGTGCTCAGAATTTCTGGAAAAGACAATGTTCTTTCATATTTATGTTCTTTGTGTGTCCTCCTCCATCTGCCCTTGACACTCCTGCCTGCCCTGCTCATTCTTCAGAGATGGTTCTACCCTGCTCAAGCGTGAAGGCTTCCTCAGCTCCCCCAGCTGACTTAGTCAACACCTGGAAGCATTCTCTGGGAGCTGGTTGCACAAGCCTGTATTAATACATCAATCACATGCATTGTCATGATCTACTTTCTTCTATGTACCTCCTTTCCTGGATAAGGAGTTCTCTTTGAGGGCAGAGACCATGTCTGGTTTATCAGTCAAATTGTCTCAGCAAATGTTATAGAAAGAAAGGGAGAGAAGGAAGAAGTGAAACTATGATCATAAGCAAAGAAGTTACTGGTAATTTTTGTTTGCTTTTGTGCAGGATTTTTTCATATTGTATGTATGTGTGTGTGTATGTTAAAGTTAATGTTCCTACTTACCTCCCCCAGCCCTACAGTTCACTTCTTCTAGATCTTTCAATATGCCTGTATAAAGACATGCAAGCATTTTGTTTTCTGTTAAATAAATATAGAATTATATTACACACATGTTCTACTGTTTTTGCTCAGTACATTATGGGCACATGTAAAGATCTATCTTATTTTTTAAATGGCTGCATTATATTTCATAAAACATATGTGTGCCATGATTTTTTAACTTCCCATTATGGACAAGTTCTGATTTTTCAATAGTTATGCTGCAAGAAATGTCAGCATGACTTTTCTTTAATCCTCTGACTACTCTCAAACTTGTGGTGCCATCATCGTTTATATGGTGTCTGCAAGAGCCTGCCAGTGGGTGATTTGCAGAAGCTGTCATAACATTTGCATTGGTTCCTGTTCTGCCGCTGTTTCTTGTATTCTTGATTCCCTTGGCTCTTGGCTAAAGTTAGAAGCGGAAAAGGGACTTGCAAAGGACACAGAGCAAGCAGTTTCAGCTGTGCTCTGCTAATGTAACAGGGAATGTAAGTGTCCTGAGACCCCTCTAAGACTCACCTTCCACTACAGAAATTACTGCTTACACTCGATTCCATAAATGTGTGCAAGGTTTTTTTTTTGTCTCGCAGTAAGTTAATTATTAATAGAACTGTGCTCTGAATGAAGAAGATGCAAACATGGCCACATGAGAGTTAGAGGAAGTGTTTCTACCAATTGTCCCCCTTTTCTTTTTCTGTAGGCATTGAACTATCTAAGTAGCCCACGAATACGCCCATCCTGTAGAGGGATATTATGTTTGTGGCAAAAGCATGAGGTTTACTTTCCAGTTAACTAGGGGAAATGGCTTTTTTCCCCTTTGGTTGTCTAAACTGCTAATCACCTGATTATCTCTTCCTCCTTCCCTGGCTTCTGTCTGACCTCCTGACCTCATGTGACCATCAGAAGGGAAGCAAGGGAGAAGCAGGGACCCTGCTCCTGCTTTTAGGCCTTCTTTTCTTCAAACCTGCCTGCTTTCTTCTGTCCCTGAGTGTGTGGGCCATTACTTAGATTTGACTCCTCTTGCCAATTTATTTTTTACTTTCCCTCTTGCAGGACTCAAATGGATGCTAAAAAGCCAAGGAAATGCGATTTCACTCCCTTCCTGGTTTTGAAAGCAAGAAAGAAACAAAAGTTCACCTCTGCGAAGGTAAAGATCCTTGAACTTTCACTGGGGAAGAAAGGTATCATTGCGAGGACCTAGGGACTCAGGAGCCAGTGCTGATGGTTGTGCCCCAAGCACCTCTGGGGACAGTGCAAAGGGAGAGGTGTGGAGGATCACGCTGATTGGCAGGGCCAAATCTGGGTGCGTGTGGAGGGAAAATCAGCAGAAGGGAAGGCCTTAATCTAACAGGTGAGCTGTATTCGAGAAGACCCTAGGTGAGCGCATCCATGGTATCTTTTATTTTGCTCTATATATGTGAGGTCCTACTGGAAGTGTCCTGGAATAGTTGAAGAACATTTCCAGAAAAGATCTGCTTTTTTTCTTATTTTTTTCTTTGAGATGGAGTTTCACTCTTGTTGACCAGGCTGGGGTGCAATGGTGCGATCTCAGCTCACCGCAACCTCCGCCTCCCGGGTTCAAGCGATTCTCCTGCCTCAGCCTCCCAAGTAGCTGGGATTACAAGCGTGCACCACCACGCCTGGCTAATTTTTGTATTTTTAGTAGAGATGTAGTTTCTTCATGTTGGTCAGGCTGGTCTCGAACTCCCGACCTCAGGTGATCTGCCCGCCTTGGCCTCCCAAAGTGCTGGGATTACAGGCGTGAGCCACCACGCCTGGCCAAGACCTGCTTTTTTTCTAATACAGACATGGTGTCTTTCCTTTCACTCTGCCTGAAAAACTAGTAAAATGCCACTGCACTGAAGTTAAAATTGTGATGGGATGACTTTGTGATAACCATCTATGGGATCAACTTCCAAATCAGGTATATTTTAAAAATCTAACACCACTCAGTTTGAATTTCTTAGTTTGTTCAAAAGATCGTATTGTTTGAGGTCTTTGTCCTGAAAGTTTCGCAGCAAACTTCAGCCCAAAGCATTCAGGTTTGACTTCTGAATCCTGCCTGCATCACTGTTTGGGAGAACTGGAGTTCAGCAGCCTTAACCCAAGGCCTAGCAAAAATTGTCCTCCTATAAATCACATACACTTCCTTAAAATTATGACTTTAGGTTTCCTCTTCCAAGCGCTGTTCCTGATTTAACTCTAGTGTTGTCCCCCTTGGGAGTATAACTCATACAAATGGACCCTAATGCAAAGTCCTTTGCTCCACCCCGCTACCCGTGCCACTGCCGTGTAAAACAAAACACGTTTATTTTGCAATTTATAGGTGCAATTTTTAATACGTAAAACAAACTTATTTTGATAAAACAAAAATTACTGTAAAATAATTGAAATAATAAATCTCCAGCAAAACATGCTAATATAATAAAGATGGCATTCTTTTCAAATGTTAAAATGTGATGCAAACACAACAGTCTTGGTTATGATTTTATTTTAGCAAAATCGTCATGAGGTTTGTAACTTGCACTTTTTTAAACTGCTTGAGCGCACATTTATTGAGTGCTGAGGTGACTCACACACGCGCCTTAGCAGCAAGCGCTATTATTATCCCCAATTTTACAGAGGGGGAAATTGATACACAAGCAAGGCCAATTAGCCCATGGTCATAATGCCAGTGAGTGGAGGACGGAATTCAAACCCATATTCTTTTTAAATTGTTATTTTAAAAATTTTTGAAAGTAGAGACAGGGTCTCGCTATGTTGCCCAGGCTGGTCTCGAATTCCTGGGCTCAAGCAATCCTCCCACTTCAGCCTCCCAAACTGCTGGGATTACAGGTGTGAGCTGCCACACCCGACCAAATCCCTATTCTTAACCACTCTCTTCCACGCCTCTCTGTTGCATAATGATAGCTCTGTTAAATGTTCCTTATACATTTCAATTAATTTTAAAGAAAGCAAACTCTGTTGCAGTTACGATGACAGGAATTGTCAAAAATAAAATAAGTCTCGGGCATGAGGATTCACACCTGTAACCTTGGCACTTTGGGAGGTTGAGGTAGGAGGATCACTTGAGCCTGGGAGTTTGAGACCAGCCTGGGTAACATAGCAAGACCCCGTCGCTACAAATAATAATAATAATAACAGCAAATTAGCTGGGTGTGGTGGTGCACGCCTGTAGTCCCAGCTACGTGGGAGCCTGAGGTAGCAGGATCGCTTGAGCCCAGGAGGTTGAGGCTGCAGTGAGCCGTGCTTGCGCCACTGCATCCAGCCTGGGCAACAGAAGAAAACCCTGTCTCAAAAAAAAAAAAAAAAAAAAAAAATGTCACATTCAAAATTGATTTGATGATTTTGTATTTTACAGTAATTACTGGCAAATTCACAGTATCATTTAAAAATACTCTGAAACTTAAAACTACTGTGTTTGTATTGCTAGTCATTCTGATGGGTCTTAAATAAATGTCTTTTCAACGTCTATTGGCTTTCCTCAATGGACTTCTCATCCAGTTGAATTTAATAGGTTTAAGTAAGGAAATGCAAACAAGTCAGTAACCGGCTTCTGCACGTGAAGTCTTGGGTTTCAGTGGACAGTTGTGATAGTAACTGGAGAAAGAAAATGAATTATGCGACTTATAATCCCTTCATCTAAAAAAACACTGAAGAAGAGAGAGCTGTGGATCTCACCACGTCTACTGCCCCAAGCAGGTGTTGAGAGGACAACTTATTTAAATAAATTAATCATTATTTATGTTTTTCACAATATTTAAAATTATAGATTGTAATATTTATAACAATCAAGTATTCACATATTTTAATTTGGATCTTGGTAACATTCCAGCCAAGAGAAATTTTAAAATGTGATTTCACCGGACTTTAAGACAATAGTGTGGCGCTCTCTCTAGTAATCTGGAGTTCTTTTCAGAATGCCCTATTCATTTGGCTAACACGGGGTAAAACCTTGATGCCAGTGGAGGGTCCCTATCCTTTCTGCTTAGCTGGCAAGGATCAAAGAACTCTCAGGAAAACGCTCCGTGTTGTATTTATCGCAACTGCCGGCAGGGGGAACAGAGGCCCTTTGGTCCTCAGTCATCTCAACCAGTAGGCGGGAGGACGTCTGGCTTTTCTACATCTCAGTGTTGCCTCAGCTGGTTTCTGGGGACTCGAGGAGCTAGCTGAGCTCCAGGATCACAGGTTAGGCTATGCCAGGAAGAGAACCTGGGAGAGAGTCCTAGGGAGGGAAGCTGTTAATTTAGGATATTACACTACAATCTCCCCGACAACTACAAGATGCTACAAAGCACATCCGGAATCAAAGCACATCCAGAATTGGGAACACCCAGGGAAGTTTTAAAGACTACTGAAATCAGAATCTTTAGGGGTCATAGACTTTTTTTTTTTTTTTTTTTTGAGACAGAGTCTCGCTCTGTCGCCCAGGCTGGAGTGCAATGGCGCGATCTTGGCTCACTGCAAGCTCCACCTCCCGGGTTCATGCCATTCTCCTGCCTCAGCTTCCGGAGTAGCTGGGACTACAGGCGCCCACCACCATGCCTGGCTAATTTTTTTTTTTTTTTTTTGTATTTTTAGTAGAGACGGGGTTTCACCGTGTTAGCCAGGATGATCTCGATCTCCTGACCTCGTGGTCCATCCGCCTTGACCTCCCTAAGTGCTGGGATTACAGGTGTGAACCACCGTGCCTGGCCTATGGATATTTTTTAAAAAGTTATTTTCTATCATATGGGGATAGGTGTCCATTCCATCACCAGGTGTGAGACCTCAGGTCATTAAGTCTCTGATATTTTGCTGTTTGTGAAACTGGAATAATTATTCCTACATCCCCTGATTGCAGTTACCACTGCAATTAAAGGAGGTAAGAGAATGTGAGCTCTCTGGCTGGCACATGTTGGAAGCCCGATAAGTATTGGCTGCTTTTATCTTTGCTCTATCTCTCCCTTTAACAGAAAGGGGTTTCCTGTAAGAGACAGGCTTATCAGTGAGTGTCACACAGTGGAAGAGGATATCCGAGGGTCATTCATTGTCTCATTTCCGTGTCTCATCAGCACTTCCTATACAAAAAGCAGGAACAAAACAAAATCCTGATCCGACCGTTTGGTGTTGGGCAAAGGAATGGAAATCAGTTCAAGCTGAAAAGACAGCCAACAGCAGAGATGTTAATTGCTAGTTCTGTCTAGGTTTTTAGGTTGGCACACTATTATTTATGGTAATGCATTCACCTGTTAAATGCAAATGGAAGACTCGAACTAGAAGAACTTGTAAGTAATGATCATTGCAAGTTAACATTAAAACGTTTAAAATAAAACCATAAGCAGCCAATCTAGAATCAGTGGCTCAGTGAAGATAGGCATTTACTTCTTTTCTTTTTATTTTATTATTATTATACTTTAAGTTTTAGGGTACATATGCACAATGTGCAGGTTTGTTACATATGTATACATGTGCCATGTTGGTGTGCTGCACCCATTAACTCGTCATTTAGCATTAGGTGTATCTCCTAAAGGCATTTACTTCTATATAATATCTACATTTGGAATGGATTTGGGGCCCTGAAGGAGAGTTTTACATAGTTTTCCCCATTCTTTCCTAGGGCCCCACTCTTTCTGAGATCTACATGGTAAGTACCAGTTCCTTTGTTCTGCGTGTTCATTGGTGCTTTAATTTCCAATCAAAGAAAGGAGAACAAAGATTTGAAATTACCTTTGGTTTCTGTCAAAGGAATGTGAAGTGAGCAGGAATTGGCGGATGGGGGGGCATGTTTCTGAGTACAAGAATTAATCAGAGCAATAGTTCCTTCTATTGAAAGCTTCAGACCATGACAAACAGAGTATCAGTTCGACGTTGGAGGTGGGGATCAGGAGATGTTCGGAATGCAATCCCTGCCCTCCCGGTGTGTGTTACAGCAGTGTTTGTTCGCTTCTTTCAACAATGTTGAGGGGGTCATCACCTCCATTTTACAGAGGAGGAAACTGAGATCCAAAGAGATTTATACAGCAAGGCACCTGAAGTCATTCTGGGAATAAAAGCTGAAATCAGGATTCAGATTTTATTCTGTAATTCATGAATGCTTTTCAAGAAATAATTTTTATTAAGTGTTGAGTATATATAAAATAATATTAAAGAAATATGTGTAAGGTATAAAGAATGATACTGCAATACAATGATCACCCTTGTGTGTACCCAACACAAGGTTTTAAGAAAGCAGTCCCAGGCCCAGAGTGGTGGCCCACGCCTGTAATCCCAGCACTTTGGGAGGCCAAGGCGGGTGGATCATGAGGTCAGGAGATGGAGACCCTCCTGGCTAACACAGCGAAACCCCATCTCTACTAAAAATACAGTAAATTAGCCGTGCTTGGTGGTGGGTGCCTGTAATCCCAGCTGCTCGTGAGGCTGAGGCAGGAGAACTGCTTGAACCTGGGAGGTGGAGGTTGCAGTGAGCCGAGATCGCGCCACTGCACTCCGGCCTGGGCGACAGAGCGAGACTCCATCTTAAAAAAAAAAAAAAAGAAAGAAAGCAGTCCCATGTGTGTCCCTCCCCATGGTATCTCATCCTGTTCATTGTCGCCTCTGAGATAAATACTCTCTTGAGTTTTACATCTATTATTCCACTAGTTTTCTTTATCTGTTTCTAAACCTTCTAAGCTATGTATTGGCTCATTTTGCATGTTTTTTTAAATATATATGGAATCATACTGTTGAGTGTTCTTCTGCAACTTGCTTTTTATGCTCAGTGCAAAGCCAGTGTACACTGGTATAACATTTGGCTGGGTTTCACTGGGATTGATTAGGCCTCTTCTGTTTGATCATTACCTGTGCCCCGAGTCTTTAAATACTACGAATATCACCTCTGTTCTAGGAACACTGGTTATCAATTAATTTAACTGCCATGTTTCATTATACAGGAACACTACATTTTTTATCAGTTTTACAGTTAATGGACATTTTGTTTTTTCTTGTGTGTTTGCTATTTATTTATTTTTTATTGAAAAGTTTTTTTTTTTTTTTTTTAGACACAGTCTTGCTTTGTCACCCAGGCTGGAGTGCAGTGGTGCGATCTTGGCTCACTGCAGCCTCCGCCTCCAGGGTTCAAGTGATTCTCGTTCCTCAGCCTCTGCAGTAGCTGGGATTACAGGTGCTCGCCACCATGCCCAACTAATTTTTGTATTTTTAGTAGAAACAGGGTTTCACCATGTTGGCCAGCCTGGTCTCTCAAACTCCTGACCTCGAGTGATCCACCAGCCTCGGCATCCCAAAGTGCTGGGATTATAGGCGTGAGCCAAGGTGCCTGGCCATGTTTGCTATTGAAAATGATGCTGCTATGAGCATTCTTGTGCATGTTCCTTAGTGCGTCTGTATAGGCATTTCTAAAGTGTCTTCCCAGGAGGGGAACCGCTGGGTAACAGGATATGTGAATGCTTAACGTTACCAGATAATGACAAACTGTTTTCCCAAACATTGGTGCAAATGTACCTTGTCACCAGCAGTGTGCAC
This sequence comes from Symphalangus syndactylus, assembly GCF_028878055.3. NCBI lineage: Eukaryota > Metazoa > Chordata > Mammalia > Primates > Hylobatidae > Symphalangus > Symphalangus syndactylus. Next base: position 150,377,419 of record NC_072427.2, on the reverse strand, counting down.
ACACTTCAGTCATTCCACATCCTTTTTATTACCTGATATTGTGTGACTTTTTAGTTTGCCAATTTACTAACAATAACTTACTGTGTTGTTTTTTTTTTTTTTCAAAATGGAGTCTCGCTCTATTGCCCAGGCTGGAGTGCAGTGGCACGATCTTGGCTCACTGCAACTTCCACCTCTCAGGTTCAAGCAATTTTCCTGCCTCGGCCTCTTGAGTAGTTGGGACTACAGATGCATGCCGCCACGCCCGGCTAATTTTTTTGTACTTTTAGTAGAGACGGGGTTTCACTATGTTGGCCAGGATGGTCTTGATCTCCTCACCTTGTGATCCACCCGCCCTGACCTCCCAAAGTGCTGGGATTACAGGCATGAGCCACCGTGCCCAGCAAATTTATTGTATTTTAATGTGCATTTTGATGATGATTGTTAATGAGATTGAAACTTTTTAAATATATTTATTGGCCGTTTGTGTTTCCTCTTCTTTGAAATACTTGGTCATGCTTTATTGTTTAAGTATTTTTCTGTTGTGCTGTTTGTCCTTTTTTACTGATTTACAGAATATTTTACATATTCTGTCTACTCATCCTTTGTCAGTTGTATGTGCTGCAAACACCTTCTCCTAGTTGTTGGCTTGTCTGTTTTTTATTTATTTAATTTTTAAAGAGCACTTTTAGGTTCCCAGAAAAATTCAGCAGAGAAGTACACTTTCCATATACCCCATTCCTCCTTACAGTTTCTCCTGTTATTAACATTTTACATTCATGTATAGTTGGCACAATTGATGAACGAAGATTGATACATTATTATTAGCTGATGTTCATAGTTTACATTAGAGTTCCTCCTTTGTGTTGTACATTCTAGGAGTTTGACAAAGGCATAATGTCATTTGTCTACTATTATAGGATGATACCGGATAGTTTCACTGACCTAAAAATACCCCATTGTCCATCTATTCATCCTTTCCCCCCACAACAAAATCCCTGGCAACCACTCTTTATACTGTCTCCTTAGTTTTGCCTTTTCTAGAATACTGTATAGTTGGAATCACACAGTATGTTGCCTTTTCAGATGGCTTTTTTCATTTAGCAGTAATGTCCTCCATGTCTTTTCATGGCTTGATAGCTTATTTCCCTTTATCAGTGAATAATACTGCACTGTATGGATGTACCAGTTTGTTTATCCATTCACTGACTGAAGGACAATTTGGTTGCTTCCAATTTTTTAGCAGTTATAAATAAATCTGCTATAAGCATTCATGTGCAGGTTTTTATGTGGACATACTTTTTTTAGTTCATTTGGGTGAACCAAGGAGCATGATTGCTGGATTATACGTTAAGGCTATATTTAGCTTCATAAGAAACTGCCACACTGTTTTCCAAACAAGCTGTACCATTCTGCCTTCCCATCAACAATGAATAAGACTTCTTGTTATGCCACCTCCTTGCCAGCATTTGGTGTTGTCAAAATGTGGTTTTGGACGTTCTAGTAGGTGTGTAGTGGCATCTCATTGTTTTAACTTGCAATTGCATAATAACATAATATTGAGCATCTTTTCATATGCATATTTGACATCTATATATCTTATTTGGAGAGCTGGTGTTTATTCAGATATTTTGCTAATTTTTAATTGGATTGCTTTCTTATTGTTGAATTTTAAGAGTTCTTTGTATACTTAGACACAATCCCTTCTCAGATATGTGTTTTGCACATATTTTCTACCAGTCTGTGGTTTCTCTTTTCGTTTTCTTAACAAAGTCTTTTGCAAAGAAGTTTTAATTTTAATGAAGCCCAGCATGATCATGCTTTTTTATTGTAGCTAAAAAGTCATTACTGAACTGGAGGTCACCTAGATTTTCTTCTATGTCACCTTCTAGAAGTTTATAGTTTCGTGATTTCCATTTAGGTCTATGAGCCATTTTGAGTTAATCTTTGTGGAAGGTATAAGTTCTGTGTCTAGATTAATTTTTTTATGTGGATGTCCAATTGTGCCAGCACTGTTTTTGTTTGTTTGTTTGTGATAGGTCTTGCTACATTTCCCAGGCTGGTCTCAAACTCACGACCTCAAGTGATCCTCTGGCCTCAGCCTCCTTGAGTAATTGGGACTACAGGTGTGCACCACCATGCTGGGCTTAGTGCTATTTGTTGAAGAGATGCCTTTCTCCATGGAATTGATTTTGCTCCTTTGTCAATGATCAGTTGACTATGTTTGTCAACTTGGGTCTATTTATGGGGCCTCTGTTTGTTCCATTGAACTATTTGTCTATTCTTTCTTCAGTGCCACACTGTCTCGATTGCTGTAGCTTTATAGTAAGTCTTGAGGTTGGGTCATCAGTCCTCTAACTTTGCAGTTCTTTAGTTTTGTGTTGGCTACTCTAGGTCTTTTCATTTCCCATATGAATTTTAGAATCAGTTTGTTGAAGTCCATAAAACAACTTGCTGGGATTCTGATTGGGATTGTGTTGAATCTACAGACTACGTTGGGAAGAACTAATATCTTAATGATATTTAATCTTCCTATCATGAACATGGAAAATATCTCAATTTATTTAAATCCTCTTTGATTTCTTCAATCAGAGTTTTGTAGTTTTTCTCAGATAGATCTCATACATATTTTGTCATATTTATAGTTAAGTATTTCAGTTTCTTGGGAGTGTTAATGTAAATGGTATTGCACTTCTAATTTCAAATTCCAATGGTTCATTTCTGTATATAAGAGAGCAATTGACTTTTGTATATTAATGTCTTTTATCCTGCAGCTTTTATATAATCTTGGGTTTTCTTTTTACTTTATGTTGTTTTTAGATAAACAGAAGTAATTAATTAAAAGCAGGTAAATTTATGGCATGCACTTTTTGTCTTAATAAATCATTCCCTACTCTGAAGTTATACAGGTATTGCCTTCTAAAAGTTTTATGATTTTGCCTTTCATCAGTTCTGAAAAATTCTTCTAGCCATTTTGTCATGATCTCTTTCATACTTTTTCTCTTCTTCTGAAACTCAAATTAAACGTATGTTAAACCTTGTTTTATCCTCTACGTCTGTAATCTCTGACCAGATTTTTTATCTCTTTGTCTCTCTGTGCTGTTTGCTGATTAATTTCTCCAAACCTGTCTTTTCCAGTTTATTCATGCTCTCTTTGGCTGTGTATAATATGTTATTAAGCCCATTCATTTAGTTTTTAATTTCAACTGTTACATTTTTTAGTTTTGAAAGTTCTAATTTGTTTGTTTTTAAATCTGTTCTGTTATTTGCGTGGAGTCTTACACTTTACTCACATTTTTAGGCTCTTTAATTTCTTTAAGCAAGTTATGCATAGTTAATTTATAAGTTAATTATAATTATAATTCCAATAGTTGGATATTATGTTTGGAAATATAAGTATTTGGAAATATTGGGGGTGATCTGATTCTGGTGTTTATAGTTTTTGCTAATTCTCACCCACGGCACCTTGTTGTCTTGTATCTTTTAACTTTTTACTAGTCTTGTTTTGTGGAAAAGGCAGCTGAGCCTGAGAGAGTATGAATGGTTTGCCAAGGCCACACAGCCAGCAAGTGGCAGAGTAGTCATGCCAGTCAAAACCTGTCTGACTCTGAGGTCTGTGTACCTTTCTCTATCCTGTGAGGCCTAATGACCCTTGACTGATGAACTCTTTTATAAATCATCCCATACGTGATTATTGAGAGCCAAGTGTTGTTTTTGGTGCTGGGATACAAAAATAAACATGCACATCTCCTTCTTTCACAGTATGCACAGTCTAGTGGGAGCACAAACCACAAATGGGCAGGGCACAGTGGCTCATGCCAGCACTTTGGGAAGCCGAGGTGGGTGGATCACGAGGTCAAGAGATTGAGACCATCCTGGCCAACATAGTGAAACCCTGTCTCTACTAAAAATACAAAAATTAGCTGAGCGTGGTGGCGTGCCCTGTAGTCCCAGCTACTCGAGAGGCTGAGGCAGGAGAATCGTTTGAATCTGGGAGGCAGAGGTTGCAGTGAGCTGAGATTGTACCACTGCACTCCAGCCTGGCGACAGAGCGAGATTCCGTCTCAAAACGATAATCATAATCTCATCCTAAATAATAACAACCACAATGTTACAAGTTCACTGTGCTCATTACAGTTTTTCAAATGGATATTACAGTAAATCCATACCCATTAGATAACTCTTTATCTGTGTACTGTACACATTACGTCCCCTTCCTCTGCAGGGTGCTTGCCACCCTCTGGGACACACTGCTCTAGTATTTTGGTCTTCTCCTCCTCACCCTTTCTAGGTGTGAAGTCTCTTCTGATCAGGGCACTGGTGTCCAGGCTGGGTGCCTGTGTTCCACTGGGTGGGTTCCACTATGGCACCTTCAGAGCCACACTCAGGGTGAAAAGACTTCCAGGCAAGGCAATGGCCATTTTCCTTTCTAAAGAGCAAGAGTAGCTCGGCTGTTACTCCTTACCATGTCCAGGGTCTCTAGTTAAGATTTTGTTGGAAGAAAAGGCCATATGGATTTTTTTAAAGCACGAACACCATAGGCCAAGCACATCCAGGATGAACACTTTGGGAAAGATCATTTGTTTGGATAATCATCCATTCATACATTCATTGAGTACTTACCGGAGCCTCTCTTGGCTCTTCCCAGCTTAGGGGTCAGGAGAGCTGGCCTCAAGCATAGTTTGTTTATTGTAATGTAACAAAAATATGCAGTGTGGGATGAAGCCATGCCAAGCACTGTTCCTATTTTCTTCCACTTGATCCAGGTTGGAAGCAAACCTTCGGTTCAAGTCCAGAAGCCAACTTCCAATATCAAGAACTCCAGAATGACCCAAGTCTTTCATAAGGTAGGGAGTGATGGTCAGCTCCTTTTCTCTAGGAGAGAATGAGGAGAGGTGAGTGGCCAGGGTAGCTTTGAACAGGCAGTTTTGGCCAGTTTATCATAGCATGTATCATAACATGATGACAGCACTCTATCCACATCACCACGCCCCATCTCCACATGATTTTTTAAAATGTTTTTAATTTTTGTGGGTATATAGTAGGTGCATATATTTATGGGATACATGAGATGTTTTGATATAGATATGCAATGTGTAATAATCACATCATGGATAATGGGGTATTCGTCCCCTCAAACATTTATCCTTTGTGTTACATACAATAAAATACAATTAAATTACTATTGATTACAGTCACCCTGTTGTGCTATCAAACACGAGGTCTTATTCAGTCTATGTTTTTGTACCCATTAACCATCCCCATCTCTCCCCCGACCACTACCCTTCCCAGCCTCTGACAACCATCCTTTTAATCTCTGTCTCCCTTGATCCAATTGTTTGGATTTTTAGATCCCACAAATAAGTGAGAACATGTGATATTTCTCTTCCTGTGCCTGGCTTATCTCACTTGGCATAATGATCTCTAGTTCTATCCATATTGTTGCAGACGACAGGTTCTCATTCTTTTTTATGACTGAATAGTATTCCATTGTGTTTAAGTATCACATTTTCTTTATTCATTCATCTGTTGATGGATACTTCGGTCGTTTCCAAATTTTAGCTATTGTGACCGCTCTCCTGATTAATCAGTCAATCAATCCGTGCAGGAGGGCAGGGATCCAAGTGAGTAGGTCAAGTCAATAATGTAGTCATAGAGGAGATGGAAACTTATGTTGCACTGAGGAAGATTGTGTGATATAACAGGAAGAACTTCCCTGCGTTAGGGTGGTAAGATATTGGAGTAATAATAATACTGGCCAGCACTTACAGAATGCTCTCTATATATTGAGTCATTTACCTCACAAAAGCATTATGAGGTAGGCCCCATTGTTGTTTCCATGGTAGTGATGAAATAATTGAGGTTTCGAGAAAGAGTCAATGTGAGCTGTTGAAAGCCTGCAGCTAGTAAGTAGTAGAGCAGGGACTCAAACCCAGAGCCCGTGTGGCTGTTGACTCTGCTGCTCTGGAATCTGCATTTCTTGCCAAGAACTTTAAGAACAGGTTTATGTCCAGATTGGGGTTAGGCTCATTCTCGTTGGGGGATTGGGAAGGGAGATGTTTTCTTGCCCAAGACTTTTGTAACGTATGCAATTTCTCCTTCTACAGAACACCAGTGTTACTTCACTCCCCTTTGTGGACACCAAGGGGAAGAAGAATATGGTAAGCTTCCCACACATTAGCAAGAAGGTCCTGCTGCAGTCATCCCTGCTGTATCAGGTGAGCGCAGACGGACTGGACCCTGAGAAGGCAGTTGAAAGACCTGGTTTTAGTCCAAAGCCAGTTTTAGAAAGGCCGAGGATGGTGGGGAAAAGCACAGTATCCGCTGAAGAGGCGGGTTCTAGTCCTGTTCTCGTTCTTTACAATGACTATAAGCTCGAGCAAATAAGTCCTTGACCTTTTCTTAGCTACAAAACGGGCCCTCTCTAGAGCTGTCAGGAGGATTCACTGAGAAAAGGAAAAATGAAGTGCTGGTGCATAAAAGGTGGAACCATACAAAATATTAGTTTCCTCCCATGTCCTCCTACTTCTTTTGTGTAGGGACCAAATGAGATCATATGTGGGAAAGTGCCAATTGAAAGAGGTGTCACACACACAGAAGTCCACGTGCTCCTGGGCAAGTCACTCTGTCTAGTTGGGAACTCACCTTCTTAAGAGCAGCAGTGAAAAACTGTTCCCATCTCTTCCTATAGTGAGATGTTGCTGGGGTTGTCAGCGGCATACTGTAGGGTACAGGGGTCTCCCCAGGATTACTGTGAGTCAGACAGACGCCTCCTTTGGGAGAGAGGTGGGGAGAACCTACTGTCTCTTAATCACTGTTTTCTCCCTGGAGAGGTAGGTAAAGAGCCTGGCTGAGGGTGGGTGTCTTTGGTTAAATAAATGGTTTGTGGCCCCCAGGAGAGTCCTAAGTAGTTATTTATTGCAAACCTCTTTTCCTGGACAGGAGAATCAAGCTCACAATCAGATGCCGGCCTCAGAGCTCAAGGCTTCAGAAATACCTTTCCACCCTAGCATTAAAACCCACGATCCCAAGGCAGAGGAGAAGTCACCAAAGAAGCACAAGCTGCCTCTGACAGCGGCAGGTATGCCTTTGGGGCAGTAGCAGGGTGGCGGGGTGGTTATGGAAGGTCAGGGTGTTAAGAGCTAAGCTGCGCTGGAGTGAGCTAAGCTGCCAGATGTCAGAGTAGTCAATGAAGGCAGGGAGCCAAGAGGAAAGTAAAAGTTAAGCGTTGAACCTCTGACTGTGGTAGTATAAGCAAGAGGCTGAATAGGAGGCTGAATTTCCCCCATGGAGTGGCTCTGGGCAAGGGCGGGATGTACCAATGCAGACAGAAGGAAGTGTCTCATTTGCCTAAGGAGCCCAGACAAAAGGCTCCTGTCATTTTATGGACCCAGGGGCCAGGGGGAAGGCATTGAGAGAGTGGAAGGGCTGGAAGTGGAAAGGTACTGAATACTGAGAGCAGAGCAAAGGGTGCTGAAGCTTGCTCCTTCCTCTTGATAAGGAGGTGTTGGAGAGGAGCCTCTGTAGGGGGATCTTAATTAGAAATGTAGACATGTGGAAGAGCACGGCCAGCCAGGGGTTTCAGTCCTTGGCTGTAGCTTCCTCCAGAGACTGCAATGCATTGGCTGTGCACCAGCTCTGGTGCAGGGAGGGCAGCTTTGCCCATGAGGCTTGCCAGGTGAAGCCTTTGTGGATTGCCTTGTGGTCAGGCCTGAAAGATTACACATGGGTTTTTGGCCAGTAGCTAGACTTCTAACGGGGTTCAGAGACTCATAACCTACTAGGATGCAAAGGAAGGGAACCCAAATCCACCGAGCATCCACTATGTGTGCCATCATCAGATGCTTTACAGCTGTTCCACCACAGCTTAGAAACGGAAATTGGTGCTTGTTGTTCTTAAACAACTCCAGGAACTATGCATGAAGAGATAATTTCAGTCCTGAGCTAGTTCTGCCTTTACAGAGCTGCTATCTGGCCCCCTGCTATCTGATGCTTTGGCTCTGTCCTCTGGGCAAAGAACATGCCTTATTCAGCTTCTACCTGACTGCCCTTCACATATATGAAAACAGAAGTCTTGTCCCCTATAAGTCTTTTTCTTTTTCCTTGCAGTTCCCTCTCTAACGCTTCAGCAGTTTGTCAAATAATATGGTGCCCCCTGTCCTAATCCTAGTTCCTTTTCTCTGAGAATGCTCTAGTTCATCAGTTACTGTGAATTTTACCCCTGACCATGCACCAGAGCGCCGATGCGATCTGGCCGGTGTAGAGAAGTCCTAACTCATAATCTCTCCTCGCAATCTGAGGTCCTTCCTGATTCAGCTGCAGATTTGAGCGTGAAGCCTCCTGGGCCTTTAATGTTGCCTTTATGTTACCTGTCTGGCCCTGCAGACATTACAGTTCTCAAAGCCTCTCAAGACAGACTAATTATAGCTTAATTCCACATTAACTTGGGCGACTTGCCACCTAAACTGTATACTATTGTTGACACTAATTTTACTCCTGGGATTTTTACCCGCGCGCTGCTCCACCCCCAGGTTTTTGGGGACTGAGCTCTCCCTTTCCCTGTCCTTGTGTGCTTTTCTTGATTTGTTGAAATAAATACAAGACCTTGACATTTATCCTTGTCATACTTCCATCTCGTGAGATGCCAGATGCAGGGTCCTCAGTGAGCCACCCAGCTGGGGAACAGGCTGATGGCTCGTGACCTGGAAGGGATGCCATCGTTTGCATCCGGGGCGAATCCCACGCTGCCTCAGCTTAACTCACAACTGTAGTGTCTTTCACACAGAGGCCCTAAAGCTTTTTAAGAACCAGCTGTCTCCATATGAGCAAAGTGAAATCCTGGGCTACGCGGAGCTGTGGTTCCTGGGGCTTGAAGCCAAGAAGCTCGACAGGGCTCCTGAGAAATTTAGCAAGACGAGTTTTGATGATGAGCATGGCTCCTATCTGAAGGTGATGGGGGTGGGGGCCATGGGAACCTGCAGGGGCCTGGGGACAAGAGGTAGTCTAGAAAGGAAAAAAGCAGGGGTATTTTGTAGTATTTGGTGCTGATATGTTGGAGGCTAGATGTCCTGAAGTATTCTCGCAGTGCCAAACCAAAGAAATACCATGTTTGACAATGGGGAAACATGCAATTTAGTATGCAACATACTCTACGAATGGAAGACTGATTTTCCCCCAGGCGTAGCTGGGGTGGCCGGTTTGCAACCTGAGTGAGCTCCCCACAGGTTCCTTCCCTGAATAGCCCACTGCAAAAGGCCAGACTGAAATAAGGAGCAGTTTCCCCAACATTCCCTTTTTTGTCTCTTCAATACGAGCCCCATACATGGACTCTTTTCTATTTTATAGTAGATGTCACTTCCCCCACAGACAAAAAAGCTTTTGTCACTGTAGACCCTGGTGCATAGAGCTTAATTTCATTCTGTTTTTAAGAAGTTGATCCCAACAGCTCCTCTTCCTCCTCCTCTTCTGACTGTAGCCCTTGGCTTCCCCAGGACAGTGCCTCTTCCCAGCCTTAAGGTGAAAGCTGAGCAGTGAGTCCCGGGGCTGAGCATGTTGGGATGTGTGCTGCTTAGTCCACTAGGCTGTGGGCTGTTAGGAAGCTCCTCTTCGGAACATTTCATTGCAGCTTGGATTTAAGATACAAGATGAGTCTGATGGCTCATAGAAGAGGCAGGTTTTACTAATAGCATTTAGGGCCGTGTTTGCCTAGCATTACTGTGAACACAAATCACTTGGAGGATCTTGTTAAAACGCAAGTTCTTATCCAGCAGGTCTGGGGCTGGGGCCTGAGCTTCCAGGTGATGCCTGTGCTGCTGATCCTTGGACCACACTTTGAGAAGCAAGGATTTCGTTTCTGTCACACAGCTGCCTTCTAGAGCCCGGGTTTTCAGTATTTTCGGTCAAGCATCCCTTTGGGAGCCTGATAAAAGCTATAGGTCCTCATCTCAGAAAAGACAACCTGCGCATACGTAAAATTATAGGGGGTTAGTGGATCCTAGTTTAGGAATCTCCAGTATAAATATGTATATATATTTTTTGAGATGGAGTTGCCCAGGCTGGAGTGCAGTGGTGTGATCACGGCTCACTGCAAACTCCACCTCCTGGGTTCAGGCGATTCTCTTGCTTCAGCCTCCAGAGTAGTAGGGATTACAGGCGCCCGCCACCATGCCTGGCTGATTTTTGTATTTTTAGTAGAGGCAGGGTTTCACCGTGTTGGCCAGGCTGGCCTCAAACTCCTGACCTCAGGCGATCCATCTGTCTTGGCCTCCCAAAGGGCTGGGATTACAGGTGTGAGCCACTGTGCCCAGCTGGGAATCGCCAGTATAAATCCTAACTCTCATTCAGCTAGACCTCCTCAACCCCTCCCTCCCTGCTCCCTCCTCTGCTCCACCCTACTTGAGCCTAGGGTCTCTGGGGAATTCCCTAAGGGTGTCAGTACTACTTTTAAGTTAATTCATTGGAACTCAGTTCTTCAGTCTCAAATCTTAGAAAAGCCTTTTTTTTTTTTTTTTTTTTTTTTTTTTGTGGGGCATTGTGGGGAAGAAAGGGACCATGTGTGTTCTCTGTAAGTTCAGAATCACCATCCTTATTGCATTCCAGTACACACACAAATACATACTGCACACAGCCAAATTCCCAAGCAAGCAGCATAGCTGCATTCTCACTTTATTTTGTCAACAAATGTTAATTGAATGCCTATGTATTGATAATCTATCACAAACTTGGGCATCTACTAGACTCTGGAAATATAAAGGAAGCCATCACAAATGAATACAAAATGGTTCTTGCTTTCAAGTAACCATAATCAATGTCAAAGTTGACATGCGGACGAACAATTATGACACAAAGTGGTAGTATGCAGAAGGCAAGCACAAATGCTAAGAAAACACATATGTAATTTTATAGCAACATGTGTGTGGATCCTGTCCCTGTCCTTTTCCCATACATTCTCATGACAGACCTTACAAGTAGACTAACCTACATCCATAGATCAGGAAAGTTGTACGTGTTCAATTCAGTCTTGATTCCTCCTGTATGAACAGACCCCCCAGCGCACATTCTCAAACACATCCTGAGGACTTGTACACAAACACTTAATCCTTCACCTCTCCCAAACTCATGAGTGTAACACTAGAAATTAGAGACCCACAGAGCTTGAGGACCTTAGAGATAATCTTATCCAGCATCTTCACTTTACAGACAACAGCACTGCAGCTCAGAACGGATAAATTGCTTGGCTAAAGCTGAAGTCTTTTTAATAGAACATTTTCTGTGGTTTTGATTAACCCCCTGCTCCCTAGTTTCCAGCATAGGGAGAGACGTGGGTGATTCTGGCTCTTGAAATATTTCTCTTCACCAAGAAAAGTCCAAGTTCTGTATTGCTAACTCCAGGATAGGATTAAATCCCAGTAAGCCCAAAGGAGAACCAAATTTGGCCAGGAAGAGGCAGAGGAGAACTAACGCCTTCTCTAATTGATAGAGACACATCAGGGGTCAGAAATAAAACTTTCCCCAAACCAGAGATGCTGCTTAACTTCAAGACTCATAAAATGTCCAAACTGAAAGGGACTTTCAGGGCCACTTTGTCCAACCCTCTTACTTTATAGGTCCTAAAACATGCAGAAAACTAGAGGATTAGAACTAGAACTACAATACTGGGACTAGATCCCAAGTTTCCTAAAACCATCCAATGTTCTTTGTGCTGCTTGACATGGATCAAGCCTGTGGGACTTTCCCTGGCACCACATGGGTGGCCCAGAATCCAGGCAACAAGCTCCCCATTGCAGTCACAATGAGATGAAGGCGAGAGTTGCACAAGTGCCCAGTGTAGTTAGAAAATTCCTCCAGGAGTCAGCCATAATCTGGGGATAGGAATGCCAGGGCCATGTGCCAGGAAGGCCTGGGAGCCCACGGCTTTGCTCTTCACCTCCGGCCTGGCTTCCACAGGTCCTGCATGATCACATTGCCTACCGCTATGAAGTTCTGGAGATGATCGGGAAGGGGTCCTTTGGACAGGTGGCCAAGTGCTTGGATCACAAAAACAATGAGCTGGTGGCCCTGAAAATCATCAGGAACAAGAAGAGGTGTGGCTTGGGGGACGACGTAGGCCACAGAGGAGGGACTGCCTGACTCTGGCCCCTGCAGAATGCCAGCCCTTCCTGACTGTGCCTCTCCCTCCGATCTTCCCTTTTGTTCTCCCTTTTCTCTTTCTACCCGTCTGATTCCATGAGGGGGCAAAGAGGAGGTGAGAGTGTGGCGTTTTTAGTGCTTCCTGCCACTAGACAGTCTTGTTGGGGTCATGGGGAGGGGCTGACTGCTGCAGTGGGACCTGACACTGATGTTTCTGTCCCCATTTCCCACCCTGCCTGCCACTCCCCATCACCTCAGATTTCACGAGCAGGCCCTGACGGAGGTGAAGATCCTGGAAGCTCTCAGAAAGAAGGACAAAGACAACACCTACAATGTGGTGCATATGAAGGACTTTTTCTACTTTCGCAATCACTTCTGCATCACCTTTGAGCTCCTGGGGTCAGCTGCCTTTTCTTCTTAACTCATTTTCTCTGGAAAAGTTACCTAAGTGATAGTGTTTGAGGTCAGAACACTAGATTTTTGTGGATGTGAATATTTAATAACTAGAATGGACATGACAGTCACTCAGTTATCCAGAATGCCCAAGAGCAAGGAGGCTGGGATGAAAGCAGGCCATCTTGTTATGCCTGTCACCTGCCAGCATACCTGTGATATACTTCCCTGGTGCTGGGTACTGAGCCAGGTGACATGACCAAAACAAGGCCTCTTTCCTCAAGAGCTAAACTGAAGTAGTCAACAAGGACATTTCTTTGTTTGCGATCATTTTCCACACTCATTGGCTTTCTGGCCTGATCGTGCAGAGGCTGAAACCCAAAGGAACAGGCAGCTGGCTGCTCAGAGTAAATAAGGACAAGAGCACATATTTTTGGTAAGAGAGCAGAGCCTGACTTAAATAGATTGGCATGGCCTGGCTGAATATTGGAGCTGACAAGGCATGCTAATTGCAAGGACATGCTAATTTGATTATTTTTCTCTCTGGGAAGACCATCTGATGCAATTTGTATAAAACTAGAAACCCAGAATGCATTTAGCAAAGGAGAATAATGAGGGGTGAGCTCTCAGAGTGTTACTGGATTCAGCAAGCTGGTAGCTCAGTGCCCCCATGACACCATCGCTGATGGTGAAATTCTAGGAACCAGCTACATTTGAATTAGCAGGTAAGGTGACACTCTCCTCACCATTTCTGGTTATTACAAAGCGTGGTCGAGTCTCTGATATGCAGAGGTAAATTATCTTCTCTGTGGCCAAACGGACAGCCCAGTCTGCCTTTCTTGGCTGTGAATCACAATGCACAGTTAGGATGTCATTGTGCTTGAAAGAGCTCTGGGCGGTCAGAGGGCCAGGGGTGTGCAGGGGGAATCCAAAGCTCAGAGAGATGAGGGAGTTGCCCAGGTGGCTAGTCAGGATGGGGCCAGAGCCAAGACTCACATCTCCATTGCAGCCCTCAAGAATGAATGGTGGCTGGGCCTGGTGGCTCGCGCCTGTAATCCCAGCACTTTGGGAGGCCGAGGCGAGTGGATCACTTGAAGTCAGGAGTTCGAGACCAGCCTGGCCAACATGGTGAAACCCCATCTCTGCTAAAGACACATCTGTACTAAAAACCCCATTTCACTAAAAACCTTATCTCTACTAAAAATAGCTGGGCGTGGTGGTGCGTGCCTGTAATCCCAGCTACTCGAGAGGCTAAGGCAGGAGAATCGCTTAAATGAGGGAGGCAGAGGTTGCAGTGAACTGAGACTGTGCCACTGCACTCCAGTTTGGGCAACAGAGCAAGACTCTGTCTCAAACAAACAAACAAACAAAAAAGAATGAACGGCTCTGACTGGGTATGGTGACTCACACCTGTAATCTCAGCATTTTGGGAGGCCAAGTTGGGAGGTCACTTGAATCCAAAAGTTTGAGACCAGCCTGGACAACACAGCAAGACCCTATCTCTAAAAAAACATTAAGAATGAGTGGCTTGCTAAATACTACCAAAGCTAGACGATCTTAGAAATGGAAGATGAGGAGGAACCAGCAGAAGTTTGCTGCAGAGCCATTTTGGGGTCATGCTCTTTCCCTTCTCTCCCCATCTCACAGCTTAAACAGAGGTTGCAACTGACAGCTCATAAATAAATGTTTCTTTTTCAAATGCATTGTATTAATATTAGTTTCTAACATTCGTAAGTCTGTAAACTTCATATAATATAGTAGGCTTCTGCCACCCTAGAGAATTTAAGATTCTCTGGCAAAAGCTAGCTTTCATTTCTCAAAAGAACAGCTAGGTGGGACCAAACAGCCACACTTTGGGTGGTGCAGGGGCTCCCTTTGGCCTCAGCCCCCATCTGCCCACTCTCTTGTTCCTTACTTGTCAGGAACCTGATGTCCTTAGACAGCCCTTATTAGGCCTGGGCAGGAGTGGCTGCTTGTTGGAGTGACTGGTGGGCTTCCTGGGTCCCTCGCAAGGGCCTGAGGAACTATGACTATTTCAGAAGTTTGGGTCAACCTCTTAACCCACCTGCATAACAAAGTGCTTCAGTGGCCTTGTCACATAAGGAATGAGGGGACATCTGAGAGTCTGACACAGTTTCACCCTGGGCCCACCGTGATTCAGTGGGAAAGCTGAGTCTATAAGGGCATGAAAGCCCTGCCTCCTGCTCTGAGGCTTGCCCGCTACTAGACAGAAACCAGGTGATACAAGATTGTTTGCAGGTTCAAACTCAGCCTTATATATTTTTTTACACCCATATGCATCACTTTTCCCCTCTTTTCCAGAATCAACTTGTATGAGTTGATGAAGAATAACAACTTTCAAGGCTTCAGTCTGTCGATAGTTCGGCGCTTCACTCTCTCTGTTTTGAAGTGCTTGCAGATGCTTTCTGTAGAGAAAATCATTCACTGCGATCTCAAGCCCGTGAGTACCACCTCCGTCCTCCCACGGAAACACTCTGGAAATACCCATTCTATTCCCTAGACTGTGTAGGAATCACAAACGCCAATCAAATCATTGCCTTTGACATTTTTTTTTTTTTTTTTTTTTTGGTGCTCTACTGTCATAGCAGTATATCAATGGAGGGCATTTAATGGGAATGTCGAACAAATTCAATCAATGGCATTTCTAAGGCCATGCAAGCAAGGCCTAGAACCAGGCGCCAAAGAAGATAAAGTCACAATTTTCAGGTGTTGCAGAATCAATAGGGGGAAAGTGACAAAATATATGCAAAAGAAACTCTGCAAATCAGTGACTATGAGGTCCAAATAAGAAACGCCTACCACAAGTCAAATGGAAAGTCAGAGCGGAGGATGATGGGATTTTGGAGAGGATGTGGGAGGAGGCCCAAGGAGGTGGTCATATTTGAACTGGGCCCTGAAGGATGAGGATCATTTAGGTAAGCAGAGGGCCTAGGGCAGCATTACCATAGCTTGACATATTCTTTTCTTCTCTCTAGGAAAATATAGTGCTATACCAAAAGGGCCAAGTCTCTGTTAAAGTCATTGACTTTGGATCAAGCTGTTATGGACACCAGAAAGGTGGGCCCCATGCCAGTCCTATCATCTGAGTTTTCCTATTGCAATTTCTCTCCCTTCACATACAAGGTCGCCTGGCTTCTAGCCTGCGCTCAGCTAGCACCACTACCAGTATGATTTTGAACAAGTTGCTTCACTTCTCTGAGCCCAAGTTTCCTCATCTATAATTTAAGAAAGTTGTATCCAAATACTATAAGGGTGCTTTCAAGCTCTCATATTCTATAAATATGGAATTATCCAAGAATAGTGAGTCCCAAAACTGACTAAATGTGTATCTGAATTGCTTTGGGGCTCTGAAAAATTGTAGTTTCCAGGGCCTCACCCCGCATGTTCCTAATCCAAATTTCTGGGAAGTAGCTAGGAGTTTGCACTTTAGAAACCACAGTCATTCTGAAGTTTGGAATTCACTGCCCCAGATCCTCTAGGTTTTATACTTTTTCAAGCTAGGATCCAAAAAAGTAGCTTGGAGTACATTTTCACAGCGTTTACTGAACTTTACCTAATATTGTGTTCTTTTGGCTTCTATCAGGTTTGCTATAGAGAACATGTACCATTCAACAGACATTTATGATCTGTTTTGTGTCAGTCACTGTCCTGGGTACCAGGAACAATTGTGAACATTCCCTGTCCTCAGGTTGCTTACTGTCTAATGTAAGAGACAGAAAGATAAAAATAATATGGTGAATACAATGATTAGAGATATACACAGGCTGTGTTAAAGATACACAACACAAGGACTTTGGGACCAGCTTTTAAGGTGGCAAGGGCTGTCAGAGGAAGCTTCCTGAGGCTGAAGAAAGGACTACTAGATGGATGTTTCCAAATATTAGGTGGATCAATTTTTTTTTCAGGGAAACACATTTACAAGTTTATTAACAAAGAATATAATAAGAGACACAGATGAAGAGATACACAAGGCAAAGTATTGGGAAGGGGTGTGAAGCTTCCATGCCCTCTTGGGGGCGCGCCAACCTCCCAACAGCACATTTCCCATACCCTGGAAGCTCTCTGAATCCTGCAGCTTGGGGATTTTTATGAAGGTGTCATCACATAGTCATTGAAGTTATTAACTCAATCTCTAGCCCCTTCCCCCTTCCTAGAAGAAAGGAGTTAGAACTGAAAGTTCCAAGCTTCTAATCATGGCTTAGTCTTTCTGGCAACCAGCCCCTATTCAGGAGCCCACCAAGAGTCATCTCATTAGAACAAAGACAGTCCTATCACCTAAGAAGTTCCAAAGGATTAGGAGCTCTGTGTCAGAAGCCAGGATAAAAGGTCAATTATTAGAACAAGAGCTACATGTAGAACCCCTACCACTCAAGAAATTAAAAAGGTTTTAGGAGCTCTGTGCCAAAAACTAAGGGTAGAGTCCTATATCTATTTCTTATTATGTCTCACACATGCTCATATACAAGCATGTATATTATTAGTTTGAAGAAAGAAATAAGTCGATGCATCACATACAGTGTTAGCCACTCACTCTCACATATTGTTGGAGGAACTATAAATTCATATTATCTTTTGGGAGGATACTTTTGCATCTTTAACAAATATTTCACTCTAAACCTTCAAAAATTATAAACTCCCCTCTGAAGAACCTCTCCTACAGATTACAGATGTTCCCATAGAATGTACATCTTCACTACTGCACTGTTAACTAGCACAACATTGGAACCAACCTAAACATTTACAAATGAAGAAGGGTTTAATAAATTAACGCTGTAATACCACGCAGCTATTTGAAAAGAGAGATTTAAATGTAATGGCCTAGACAGATATCCATGATGAAGTAAGTGAAAAAAACTGAATAATGAAACTTTTGACATGTAAATATATAAATATAAGGAAGATATAAAAGGATTTGCACCACACTGTTAAAAGTGGTTATCACTGGAGATGAGCCTGGAAGAGCTTAGGGTTGAATTTTCGACTTGTACTTTACATATAGATCTTTTTTTTTAGTAAGGATATGGATGATTTTCAAAATTTTCTCTTGGATTTTCAATTTTTAAAATTTTTTTAAATTAAATAATTTGGTGTCTTTAATTTGCTAAAGATTTACATAAGGTTTCTATATGTCTAGTCTTAAGTGAGACCAGTCTGTAGGGTTTGTGTGTGTGTGTATGTATCTTTGTCCTGTTTGAATACCAAAGTTACATCTTGAAAAAATGAATTGATCGTTTTCTTTTTTTTTTTTTTTTTTTTTTGAGACGGAGTCTCGCTCTGTCGCCCAGGCTGGAGTGCAGTGGCGCAATCTCGGCTCACTGCAAGCTCCGCCTCCCGGGTTCACGCCATTCTCCTGCCTCAGCCTCTCCGAGTAGCTGGGACTACAGGTGCCCGCCACCACGCCCGGCTAATTTTTTTGTATTTTTAGTAGAGACGGGGTTTCACCGTGGTCTCGATCTCCTGACCTCGTGATCCGCCCGCCTCGGCCTCCCAAAGTGCTGGGATTACAAGCGTGAGCCACCGCGCCCGGCCCGAATTGATCGTTTTCTATTTTCTGTTCCTTCAAAGTCTGAACAAAATAGGAATCATTTTATTTTCACAAGGCCTCTTAGAACCTCATTGGAAAGTCATCTGCATGTTTCATCTTTTGCAAGGGTTGTTCTTGAACCACTTTTCTGCTTCTTTCATAGGCTGATATCCAGACTCCCTTTTGTAATTAAGTTCAGCTTTCCTATCTGTATGAACTTATTTTTCAGGAAAGTTTTACTTACTCTAGTGTTCATGTCTTCAATCTGCTTTGCTTGCTGAATTCTCCTCATTTCTAAGACCTGCTCTCTTTTCTTTTGCAACCATGCTTTAAATACTATGTCATTCTCCCTCTTTTCTTCTTTCTCTTCTTCTATTTTCTGTTGCTGTTCCTCTCTTTTCAGCTTTTCTCTCTTTTGTTCTCGTTTTTGTAGTTCTTTCTGTTGAGGGGAAAGGCAGTATGTTGAGATCACTGATGAGATATGTGCAGACTGTCCTGATTAGATTTCCCATTCCCTTTACTTCGATCTGAGTTGGCAGCAGAGCTTGGACAAGTCTTGCGGTTGAGTGGTGGCTGAGGGATATAAGCCAACGGCTCTCCTGTTGATGAGTGAGTGACAGCATCAATCTTTGCTGCAGAATCTTCTTTCTTGATGCCACTGACAGAGGAGTTGGAAGATCTGCGTAACAACTGCTGAGGGTCATTTTCTGTACTATTTGCATTATTAATGGGAGGCAAATACCCCTGACTCTTCAATGTCTTGCAAATTCAGAAGTTCAAATTTTCCCTCTCTCTCTACCAGTATCATCCTATCCTTGTTTATTTCACAGCTTCCATTAGTAAGTGACAGCAGCAAATTTTCTTGTCCCAAATCATTGGAAATACATCACTGTGACAGTTTCCCGATGTATTTCTTTCATTTTCAAGATAACTTTTGTAAGTATTAGTGTCTTTTGGTGGAGGAACTTCCAGATCAACTAATTTGTCCTTGAGCTTAAGTTTTCACTCCCTTTTATCATTCATGGGTTCTTGATTCTGTAGAAGCTTGTTAGCTTGCACAATTTTCTCCATAATATATCTCCTTACTTCCTCATCCTCTTCCTCCTCCAAGCCTTTCTGGCTTTCTAGTTTGGACTCCTGGAAAGAGTTTTCACTATCTGAATCTGATATGGGATCCAAAGGTTGAATACTCGGTACCGAAATGAAGTCGTTTCTTCTTGGTGAGACCTCATCCCGCAAAGATTTGTCAGGATCAGAAAGCTGTTTGGTGTGTTCTATTACTGTTTCATTCTCTTTTAAGTCTTGGTTAATATTCTCTTTCTCCTCACAAGCCATCTCTGTTATGCTGGCATCACTTTTTTCATTTTCATTAGTTAACCCCTCCAGGTCCTTTTCAGACTCATCTTTGTATTCTTCACTCTTTTGAATCAGTATCTTTATTTTCATTCATTTTCCTCTCTCCCATCTTTAATATTTCCACTCCGCATGGTCCTTCCCTTCTCTCCCTCTGTTTCCCTCCTGTCTGTGTAAAATGCGGTGGCTGGGGTCACAGAGATGGCCAGGGGAGTTCTCCTCTCCTCCTCTTTCTAAGCTCTTCACATTGAGGCAGGGGAAACCCTGGCAACGGCCTCCACAGCAGCCAGGACCACATGCCATGGCAACAGCAGGCCTCTGTGTCCTCCATCTGGACCTCTCTCTGGCAGATCAATTTTTGAGGACATAAGACCTTTATGTCTTTTGTGTATGAATCCTATAAGAAATTCCAGCTAAAAAGTAATGCTTCCCACTAAGAACTTGTATGTTTTCCCTTCTCAGATGTTGAAAGCTGTGTAACTTTTCAGTTTTCATTTATCTTGGCTGCCAAGATGCTCGGAACTGAATTTGTAATTATTTTATCCTTGGTTTCTAGCAGTCATTTCCCCCTTTGCATATTTTCTGACTTCTTTTTTATCTTTATTTTAACTGTGAGGCAGTATCTAATATTGATACTAGAATTGGACTGCCTACTCTCAAATCCCAGCTCTGTCGCTTATAACTGAGTAACCTTGACATTTTAACCTCTGTATGCCTCAGTTTTCTCTTCTTTAAATTGGAGGCAATAATACTACTTGCTTCACAGAATATAAAGGTTGAAAGGGCTTATCTATAAAAGTACTTGGAATCGTGCCTGGCACATACTAAACATAATGTAAATACCATTAAATCCATGTCCTAAAATGCTCTGTGCATATGTACTTTGCAAAGTACCACAAATACATTTGGGAAGCAGGCAGGGTATAAACATTATTTTTTTAAAATCTCTATTTTGTTTTAAATCACAGAATTATGTTCTGACAATAAGCAATTTAAACAACAGAAAAGTGGTTACAGAATCCCTGCCTCTCCCCAGGTAACCAGAAACCCCAGTTATGTGGAAATAACGACTGTGTTCCATTTCTTCGACTTCAGTCTATTCATCCTCATCTGTTGAGATTTTTCTTTCTATACAATAAGTGCACATGCTATATTGAATATAAACTTTGCATGCTCCCTTTCTAACTTGATATGCCTCTTCCCTTGCCAAAAGTCACAAGACTCAGAAGCTGTCTACCTCAAATTAATCTGACAGTTTAAAAACTGTCTTATATTTGTCTTGTGTTTTGTTTGTTTGTTATAAAGTTGGCTGACTTAAATTCACTTTCCTACAACAATGCTTACGTTGGAGTTCGTTATCAATAAAGCAGGGACAATAACACCTCCTTTATAATCAGATTGCTGTGCGGATTTGATACTGTTATGTGTAATGAGAGTTCTAAGTGCTGGCCTGCTGGACTTCCCTTTCCCTGCCAGCGGGGACGCAGTCTAACTGAGAAGGTGTCCTGGGGGACAGTGCTCTGGAGAGTAAGGAGTTTTTCCCGTGAGTTTTCTCTTACTTTGCCTCCGCAGTATACACGTACATCCAAAGCCGGTTCTACCGATCCCCAGAAGTGATCCTGGGCCACCCCTACGACATGGCCATTGACATGTGGAGCCTGGGCTGCATCATGGCAGAGTTGTACACGGGCTACCCCCTGTTCCCTGGGGAGAATGAGGTGGAGCAGCTGGCCTGCATCATGGAGGTACGGGGAGGGCTGGCGGTCGGCTCCCACGGAGACCACGGGCTTGGCCCTCAGACACTGGGCTGCATCAGACTCGCCCAGGACCATGGCCTGCATACTTTGTTGTGGTTGTTGTTGTTGTTGGGTATTTCCTAAAAGTAGTTTTGAAATTGTGTACTCTCTTGTACTTTTCAAGTCGACATCTGACATTTTTATCATAAATTTAAATAGTTGCAGAGGATGTCATTTCCATCATATTGTAAATAGTGACATTTTAAAATGAAACTATTACACTGCTCTTTCAAAAATATCCGAAAGAATGCAAAACCAGACTGACATGACACCCGTTAAAATCTATCTGAAAGTATG
The DNA here is from genome assembly GCF_028878055.3 of Symphalangus syndactylus. Lineage (NCBI taxonomy): Eukaryota > Metazoa > Chordata > Mammalia > Primates > Hylobatidae > Symphalangus > Symphalangus syndactylus. Next base: position 150,355,927 of record NC_072427.2, on the reverse strand, counting down.
TGAACGAGTTCTTAAGAGTTGTGCAATTATTTTACTTTGTTCTTTTTTCCTGTTTCTACTCTTTTTTCTACTTCCTCCACGGAATTTTATTCTAATTTAATATACGTTTATGTTTAGAAACTTCTATCAATCATTATAGCTTTAAAAATTTCCTGATACCGTAAGCTTCATGTGTAAAAATTTCTTTCTGGTAAATTACCATTAAAGTATATCTGGTGTGCAAATTTTGATAATTATTGAAAATAAAATGTGAAATCCTATTGGGCATACAGCTCTTAGAAAAATGAACAGAGCTGGGTTTTTTTTTTTTTTTTTCAAATTAATGCCTATACCCATAGGTGAATAATGCTTCTTGCTAGAATGCCTGGGCTCGGGATCAATGTTATTCCAATTGCTTGGTGGTGTAGATGTGAACCCAGTGAGGAAGCCTGTTCTAATTAATGTCGTATAATTCGGTGACTCCTTTTGAGTTCTATGTAAGAATCAAATGGTGATCTGTCATCTAAAATTATGTTTACCAACCTGTCAGCTGACAACCTGATTAAAATGTTGAAAACAAAGAATTGGAAATTATTTGACTTCAAAATATGTGTATTGTTCAGGCATTAGTCATTCATTATGGGAAATGACAGTTTTCTGGGAAAACTATCTCCTAATAGCAAGGCTTTACCAAGACTCATTATATGATTATTAATTTTTATCTATTATGCTTTCACTTGAAAGCCATCTTGTTATGGAAATAAATTAGACAAAATAGAAAAATAACCTTAAAAATTTTAAATTTTACATTTTAGGATTTTCCCAGTGAACAAAGATATTTTGTGTGCAAACACCAAGCTAGCTGGCTGGCTGGCTATCTATCTATCTATCTATCTATCTATCTATCTATATCTATCTATCTCTATCTATCTATCTATCTATCTATCTATCTATCTATATCTATCTATCTCTATCTATCTATCTATCTATCTATCTATCTATCTATCTATCTATATCTATCTATCTCTATCTATCTATCTATCTATCTATCTATCTATCTATCTATCTATCATCTTTGCCAAATTTCTATTTTCCGGATTGTCTCAAAGTTAGAGAAACACACATAGCCTTGAGAATGACTAAACATAGATAATTTCATTTCATGATTGAAACTAATAATAAAGTATTAAAATAACTTAGGTAAAAATAGCTGTGGTGGAATGAACACTGGCCTGCGAGTCATTAAACCTGGGGTCTTAGTCCTGGCTCTGTCTTTTTGACTAGTCATTTCCCGGCTCTAGACTATAAAATGAGGGGAGCAGAGAAGATGGCTTCTGAGGCTGATAATGAATGATTTTATAAAGCATCCCCAGACCACTCCTGCTTCCAATACCAAAGAGAACGGGTCCTATGTTTCAACTTTCCTACAGCCCCAGAACTGACTCAGCTTCCTCTTGACCTCAGTGTCAAAGGGTCTGAGGAACAGAAGAGCAGGGTAATGGATGGATTATGGGTGGGAACCGAGCAGCAAGTGTAGGTGACCCACACTGTAATTTCCTTATTTCTGTGTGCCCCTCTAAGGTGCAGCAGGAAAAGATGAACAAGTAGGTGCTACACTTTTCTTTTCAAGAAGGTATTTTGTCTTACAATTTTCTGATGCTCATCCAGTGATTTTCATCATCTCCCTTTCCAGTGCTCCACGGTGGGATATATCATTCTTTAATTCCGACATGGCAGCATGTATACAAGTTTATTTGCTTTGACAATGACATCTGGCTGCTATCAAGGGTGGTGGTCCACCCCTAGTTGGTGCTTATGTTTGTGTAGAATAACATGGCCAGTGTTGATTCTTAGGATATGAAACCAGCCCTGGATTAGGAGTTAAAAGGCCCAGGCTCTGGGTTTGCTCTGCTACTGACCTGATGCTATTACTTCATGCTTTGGATCCTTATCTGTAGAAGGCAAAGCTTGACCAAAGTACGCTCCACCCCTCAGCCTTTGAAACTGTGATCCCACAAAGAATGAACCCATTGAATTATCCTTATTAAGGTGCTGGGTCTGCCGCCAGCCGGCTTCATTCAGACGGCCTCCAGGAGACAGACATTCTTTGGTAAGTCCTAGTGTGTCTAATGAGGTGTCACAGGCTTTGAAGACACCTGCCATACCTTAAGGCTCATTTCTTTCTTTTCCCCTGGTCACATATCAAAGGGCTGTGATTAAGAGCATCTTTCAGAGAAGTAAAAGATAATGAGCAGGGGAATCAGATAGCACGAAGGAGACGGGATGGGGGAGTCACAATGGGAACAGGGTCTTGACAGTAAAAACACTCAGGGGGAGGAGAATAGCCAGGTCCCTGCTCAGAAGAGCTATCAGCAAATATTGCAACCTCAAAATATTGTAACTGCATCCTCTCCTGGAAGTTCTCCCCACTGTCCCAAGCAGCTTGCCCTCTCACACTATGCACTATGCAGGGAAATCAAAGAGCAGAAGCTCCATTTCAAGAATAGTGGAAATTCCATTGCTGCATTATTGTTTCTCCTGCTAAAATTCTTCTTACCCTCCAGACCTTACCATGTCAGGTTCATGGCAACGGTTAAGCAAGGACTTCGTTTTGCTTTGATGTGTTGTGGCTGGTAGTTATGTATGTGTCATCTGTCTGATTGCTGGGAGTAAACTTCGTCCACAGCCCAGGCTGCCCCTTTCCTCATAATTCCCAGAATTCTGGATTTTTATGATCCTCTGCCTTTCTATTTAAGTGGTCCTATACAAGATGGAAGGATGGGTCGACAAGGTATCAACTGAGGCAAGGCTTTCAACACACATGCACCAAAAAGATGCAGCAAGTCCCAGACTTAAAATCCCTTTAAAGAACCACAGGAAGCTAAGAGTCGCAGATAGAAACAGCCAGAGTGGCCTGAAGGTCAGCAAAGTGGAGCAAAGCCAAATAGGAGGAAAAGGGAACTCCACAGACAGGGACTCCATGCTACCTGGAGTGACATTTCTGACCAGCCATTGTTGTCAGGTCGGTTCATGGACTCCCTCTGGCTATAAAATCCCAGACATTCCTGGCCCTCCCATCTCTGATTTTCAACTAAGAGCAGCCTCTGAATATGTATGCAAATCACACAATTTCTGTTCACAACTTGCCCCATCAGTAGGAAGGTCCAGAACACTCTTGTGGGAAGATCCTTTAGGATAAAAGGGTTTGTGTCATGCTGGTCAGTATGAACTGATTCAGCCATGTGGGGGTTATGATTTGTCTATTTCTGTACCATTTGGTAAAAAGCCACAGCCCTGAGCCCTGCTACAGCTGCAGACTCCCTGGCCCTCTCCCAGGACTCCTTAAACTCTCCATGATCCAAAAACCTAAAAGCTGAAGGCGAAGCAAGCAGAGGTGCTCTATGAGCCTACTCCAGTGCCAGGGCTGTCTTTCATTCTGATTAGCCAGTCCCATGCCATTCATTACAATGGTTAATTCTTTTAAATATCACTTTGTAATCATGGCTGGAGCTTTGGAGACCTTGCCTCTCAGCAAGGCAGTGTCCTGGTTGCCATAGAATGGTGCCCACACATTAACCGAGCAATCTGGCGGTAGGCAGAGGATCTGGCTGGCTCCTCAGTCTAATTTACACATGGAGCACGGGGACTGGTCTTTGGATCCCAGATAGACTTTTTCTACCCACAACTTAATAATTCAGCCTTTTGAATTAGGCAGAGTCATTGTGGGAAGACACATCTTGAGCCTGTAACACTGAATTCATGAGATAGCATCTAGGTGGGGAGTAGCAGGAAGGGAACACAGATCACCTTTGTAGGAACGTTCTAAAGACATAGGCACATCCACTTCATAGAGTTCCTTATTTCTACCATCAGCACTAGGCTGTAGGATGGTGACGGGATTTTGGCAGCAACATCCATGTCTTCACTTCCTGCAAAAGAAGGAATGTTGCTGAGAACTGCATCTTCGTCAGTGTTTTCCAAACTCTATCCAAATGTAAGAATCATTTGGGGACTTGGCAAAAAAGCTAATTCCTATGATTCTCTTCTATAAGCTATGCTATGGGAAGATTGAGACAGGACCCAGGATTTGATGTTTTTAATGACAGCTCCTTGTGATTCTTATGACAAAATAAGTTTGGGAAACACTGTTGTCCACTTGAGTTCTTGACTGTTCCTTTCCCAGGTTTGGGCTGCCAACTGCTCCTCTGCCCCTGGCGACTCCTAGTTAATACCCCTAATTAGCAGCAAAATGGTGTTGTCTCAAGGCTGGTAAGATATTATACTTAGGTGGCCCAGGTGGCTCAGGTAGTAAGAAGGGGTCAGAGGGAATGATTGATGAGGGCCAGAGTGAGAAAAGCTTATACTAGAAAACAATTACATGATCATGACTTTAGGAGCTTTGTTATTTATAAGACTGTGAGCTTGATTCTTCTTTGGTCATTGGTAAAAAAGGGCAATGTAGGATGAAGTGGGAGGGCTAAGGCCATGATCCAAAAGGAAATGGGTATTTGTACAATTTCACAGGAACTTGTCACTTAAGATTTACTTTACCATTGTTATTATTATCATTAGCATTATTATTCTACTTGGTTGGTGTTAAACCATTTAAGTTATTTCTTTGATTTGGAAAGGAAGTTCAGAACATACTGAATAGTAGGAAAAAATCAATTTTTAAAGCAAATTGTATTCCTTGGGTAATCTACACATGGTTATTTCAAACTGAGACTGTGTGTGTGTGTGTGTGTGTGTGTTTATTGGGGTGTGGCATGAGGCGAGTGTGTAAGACAGCAAAAGAGCTACAGAGGCCACTCTAAGCAGCAGCATGATGTGACCACTAAATATTTACACCTGAAAGTAAATACAGAATGTTGTATCTCTACAGATTCCAAAGGTTTTCCTAAAAATATAACCAACAACAAGGGGAAAAAAAGATACCCAGATTCCAAGGACCTCATGATGGTGCTGAAAACCTATGACACCAGCTTCCTGGACTTTCTCAGAAGGTGTTTGATGTGAGTTTGTTGGGATATCTCTGCTTCTGAGTTTCCTCTTAAATGCTGTACTTTGACACACGTTTGCTGGTGAAAGTCTAAGGCTGGGAGATAGTTATAAAAGTAACCAGAAATGCTAACAATAGAGCCTCAAAGTCTACAAATTGCTTCCACATCTGTTGTCTCATCAGACATCTCTCCCTACTGTGTGGTTGTCAGGGCAGATGATTTGCTCTGTTTTGCACGTATGGAGGTTGGGGTTCAAAGAGATTAAGTGACCTGCCCTGGAATACACAGTGTATGGTAGAGTTTGTCATCTTCCTGGCCTCAAACTGCCTGGCAGTGAGACTGCAGGCCAGTCCTAAATGTCTTCTGCTCTGTGAGCTGAAGCCAACCCCCTGAGTGCTTGTTGTAATGATTTGTATACACATCTAGTATAAACTGGTTTCAGGGCCTGTCCCCATCCCCCTAGGATTTAGTACCCAAATCCTCTTATATTAGGGAATTAGGGGACGGGTGCGCTGTAAACCATTTATGATGTATAACTTTTTACAATCTATATGCATATTTTGAATCTTAGAAATTAGGTCTGTACTTACATCATAATACCCAGCACAGTGCCCAGTTTAAAAGGTGTTTAGCAAACGTTAGCTATTCTTATTATTTTACGACTATTAAAGAGGTAAATCTGTCTCCACAGAGTGGCAAGTAGATTATCCATGTGATACTTGGGAAGTCATCACTTTTATCTGGGCCTCAGTGTTCTTTCCTATAAAATAGGATATTCCTAAGCTCCCTTCCAGTTCTATCAGTCCTATAATTTAGTATTTTTAGAAGACCATATCATTACAGTCTCTTATTCTTGCAGTTGGATGGAGTAGTGTTATCAAAATACTCTTCTGGCATCTGTGCTCTCTGGAATTTTAGTACTAGCTCAGAGGGTGAACCATGAGGTAGTGATGAAAGTATTCCCATCATAGGGAGTCATGCTATTCACTCATCAGAATAAACAAGGTAGGGAAGGATACTGTACCCCATCTTTACCCCTACCTTAACAAATGACAGAAACCAACTGCTGAGACAGGTGGGTTATCCAGAAACCTGGACCATCCAGAACACAGCCCAGCACCAAGGAAGGCATTATTTTATTCTTTAGTGCAAAGGACTGATTACTCATAACTTGCAAGAGGCAGTCGGGCTGATGGGGACTGTTACCTTATTTATATATGCTAATTAGCAAATCTTTGAGACTAAAAGTTTTGAGCCAAGTTCAATAGGCATAAATGTAAAGCCCTGTGTCTAGACTTTGTAGGCGAACTCCAAAAGTCCAGGAAAGGAGAGACGTTGTTTAACAGCAATTCATTTGACACAGAAATGAGAGTTTGAGCTGTTTTAGGACCTTGATGAGTCTAGAATGTTAATACTGTCTCCCTGCAGTTATAGAAGCTATTCCCACCATGATGGACACCAGTTAGACAACTGCTAAAATATCCTTATTTCAGAAGATGGTCAGATGGTGAAAACCATATCATATGATCATTAGTTAGTAGCGATGTAAATATTTTCAGATGGTTGAAGGACTTGACCATAAAATTAGGATTAGTTATTTTGTGTGATGGTGATGCGTTGATGAATTAGGACCTGGGTAAAAGTTACTGGGAAGCAAAGCAGTTTTGGCACAATAAAAGTCAATAACTTTTAAAGAATCAGAGTTTTTTCAAAATTGGAATAGATGGTTCTGTGAGTTAGTATCTTGTCACTGAAATTACTCAAGAATTGCAGGGTAATTCCATGATGGTAGTTCGGTCAATGTATTCTGCTACTGAATTACAAGTTTGATTGGATTATATCCAAGTCCCCTTGCAACTCTTAATATTCTAGAATTCTGTAAATCTCCTTGCAATATTTTTGAAGCCCCAATTCTGTAGTCTGGAAATTGAAATCTTTGTTTTTAATATTCTTAGCTTACCAAACCCTAAATCCTATTGATTAAGCTTTTGTAAAATAATATTTCTTTTAAGGAAATTTCTAGAATGCTAGAAGACTTGGACTGTAATATATATTCCCTGGCTTGTTAGACACATCTTCTAAAAAGATTATTTCCATTAGTTGTTTCCAGGTACTTTTAAGTTATATGCCATAATCTCTGTTCTATGATGATATATCTTTGAGATATCAACATAGCTTAAATAAAAATCTTTATTGGGTTTTAAAAATGTTTTAATATATTAAAAGGAAGTAAAACAATAACCCATGTGGGGCTTTGTTGGGGTGCAGATGGGAACCTTCTCTTCGCATGACCCCGGACCAGGCCCTCAAGCATGCTTGGATTCATCAGTCTCGGAACCTCAAGCCACAGCCCAGGCCCCAGACCCTGAGGAAATTCAATTCCTTTTTCCCCTCTGAGACAAGGAAGGACAAGGTTCAAGGCTGTCATCACTCGAGCAAAAAAGGTACAGCCTGTCAAATAACCAGTCCTATTCCCACAGTCCAGGAATTAATATTCTAGTAATTCTGTAAACCTCCTTGCAATATTTTTGAAGCCCCAATTCTGTAGTCTGGAAATTAAAATCTTTGTTTTTAACATTCTGTTTAATATGCTGTTTAAGCATTTCTGAAGGATTTGCATGTCAATTTCTCTAACCTCAACCTGGGATAATTCTTGTGGCTACATCATGACTAGCCATTTCTTACCTTTGGGATTTTCCTTTTCAGGGAAATTTGGCATTAGCCTGGATCTTTTTTGCCCTTTATTAGGATTTTCCATTTTTCTCCTATAATCAATTTCCTTTCTCCTCCTCCCCTTTTCATTAAATGCATCCACCCCTTTATGCCCTATAATTACCTTTAGAATTTCTGTCAGTGCCAGATTATGGCATTATGCGAGTTTTTATATGCAATATAGCCTAGTGGTTAGGTACATGGTCACAAGAGTCAGGTTACCTGGGGATTAAATTCCGGTTCTACTACTTATCAGGTGTGGACTTAACCTCTCCGTAGCTCAGTATCTCCATTTATGAGAATGAGAATACTGCCTATTCTCCAGGGTCGCTGCAATGATCAGATGAATTAGTAAACATACAGTGCTTAGAATAACGTCCGACACATTGAAGGTGCTTTACAAATGAACTGTTTTTATATCATCACAGTCATGGTTTGCAGTAAGTCGTGTACAACCTAAAGGACAATTAACATATAATCCATATTTGAATCTTGTTCCCTTCTGTCTTCTCTCTCCTTTAGCAGAGGAGATCACCAAAGAGACTACAGAGAAAACAAAAGATGGCCCCATGAAGCATGTTCAGCATTCAGGTGATCAGCACGACTCTCTCCAGCACGGAGCTGACACCGTTCAGCTGCCTCAACTGGTAGAAGCCCCCAAGAAGTCAGGGGCAGCTGTTGGGGCGGAGGTGTCCAGGACCTCCCCAGGACAGAGCAAAAACTTCTCCCTCAAGAACACAAATATTTTACCCCCTATTGTATGACCTTTGCTGAGAGTATGTCCTGTTCCTTTCCACCAGTGATTTGTATTAAGACAGCACTTATATTGTACAATACTTCAGACTGTTTTTTTTAAATACATAAAAGTTTATTTAAAAAAATTCTATTATCATGGCCAATTGGCATGATTCCTCTTATGCAGGATGGGGGAGGATGTCCTTACATTTAAATTCATTCCATATGTGTCGTGTGTGTAGAGGGGGCGGGTAGTTTTTAACTCTCAGTGTTATAGCATCATTAATGGAACTCCAAACAAAAGAAAATTTTTTTTCTTCTTGCCCATGACTGCCAACCTATGTCAGGATTTTTGTTTGAAAATGATAGAAGCTGAATTCAAAAGCAGTTTAAACAACGGAAGACATTTATTGACTTACGTAAGTGGGGAATCAGAAAGGGTAGATGTAGTTTCAGGCACAGCAGGATCCAGGAATTCAAATGAGGTTGTAGGGCTCAGACTCCCTCTTCATCTATTAGCCTTGCTTCTCGCTATGGTTAACTTCATCCTGATGACAGGCCCTGCTCAGAAGTTAACCACCAACATCCAGTCAAAAGATACAGGCTTCCTTGCTAACAGGGAGTCTCCAAAATGATTGTGACACAGAAATTGTGACTGGGAGACTGGGATGCTTGGCCAGTCTGGGCCCCAAGCCCACAGTGGTGGTGAAGGCACTGTGACTGATGCTTCTATAGACTAGAGCAAGGGATGGAAGGTTTCCCAAAGGAAGGGAAGCTAGGTAAACAAGCAGGACATGTTCACTCATCTACCATACGCCAAATCTAAGTATGTCTTTTTACTTCCCTTTCTAATCCTCATCTACACAAATACATAATTTTTATGTGGTTGTCATAGGACAGATAGAATTTTACATGAAACTTAAGATCATAACATCAGAAACAACATAGAATATATAAAAATAGTTTTCTTTTTTACTTGCCATTTGGAATAACCTCCCCCCAATACAGTTTTCATTTTAATTGTTGCATAATATTTTATGAAGGGGGACACCAGGTCATTGAAGCAATGGATTTGGACGTAATCTCCCAGGAAAAATCTTGAGTTAGAATAGCAGAGGGTTGAGAGAAAGTCCCAGGAAAGACAAATATATAAGGAGTTGCCAGAGTTGAGGAGGTCCCCCAAGAGACCCAGAGATACAGAAAGAAAATTAGAAGCCAATGGAGAAGTTTCTAAAAGGAAAGGGGAGTCAAGAATAGAAAATTCCACAGAAAATCCAGGCTAAGAATAGAAAATATTTCTTAAGTGGGGTGATATGGACATTAAGTCAGAGCAGTGTTAGAACAGGGAACTTACCGCAGTTTCTATAGCCAGAAAGCCACAAAACCAGCAATAGAACTCAGATCCTTGGGAACATTCTTGACACGATCTTCAACCATGGATGAAGTTGGAGGTGGACACTGTTCTGCAGCTCTACAGAGACTAAGAAGCCAAGTCTTCAACATTGTAATCAGGATGATTTTGATTGAATATTCGAAAGTATCTTCTGATTTTCATGGTTATAAAAGGTTAAAATGAATTCTTGATAAACTGTGGCTTACTTTAAGAGCATAGTTTAAATAAGGAAGCTGCAAATTGTGACACAGACAGCGGACAGGCTGAGTGACCTTCAGCAGGGCCTCTCAGTACAGCTCTGTTTTACCTCTGCCATTCATCTGGTTATTTTTTTCACTCCTGGGATTTCTTTACCTGATTGTCCCAAGGAAACAAAACATGTGGAGCCCTTTAATTGTAATTTTTTAATTTTACGTCCTTGCTCGCATGGACAGGAAAATTGCAAAATCCAGTGACTAGCATAAGGTGACATGTCTTTGATGAGAGTGGTATGAAGATAATGTTAGGGCTCTGTGAGGATATAGAGGGGGAGATGTGGAAGTGAGAAAGAAGGGCGGGGATAAGGGCCAGCCCCACTGCCAGAAGAGGGGAAAGCAGTGGGGTTGCCAATCACAGGTTCACCATCAGCCAGTCCAGCAGCTGCAGCGGTGTGACATTCCCCACCGCCTCGTTCAGCTGGCGCTCCTTCTCATAGCGCAGCACTGACTGCAGAACCTCGCCCACGCTGCATCCTTTGTCCACAGCAGCAGCTGAGAGCTGAAGTAGCTGTGAAAGGAAAGAAAACACCAGTGGTGAGGCCCAGCATCTCATGGCAGGCCAGATGGAGCCTGCCAAAGCTAGAGCAGAGAGGCCAGGCAGACCTTGGGAAACTGCAACACAGACTTTAAAGTTTGCTGGCCTGTTTAACAGAAGGAGGTTGGTGACATCATTCTTAGTTTAAAGAAGAGATGTTAACACCCACCTGCCCATGATCTTGCTCTCTAAGAATTCTAAGGTTCTAAGCTCACCCTAATATCATAAAAGTCTCCATCACTGTCCTAAGATCAATAAGGCAAGATGGAAAATATCCAGTGGACAAATGTGGATGCTGCTTTCCATGCCCCATAGACCACAGAGTCCTAACATGTTAGAGCAAAAAGGCACCTCAGAGATCAATTCAACCCTCATGAAAATGTTTCCCAGAGAAGTACAGAGATTTGTCAGAATTAACTGCTAGTAATTAGCAGAACCAAAATTCACTGCAGGTATTGGATCCTATCTTTAGCTCTTTTTCCAAGTGCAAAATGAGAAAAGTTAGTTAAGCAACCATTCTAATATAAATACAACGCTGTCATTTATCTGGAATCCTAAGGGCAACAAACTCTCTCAAGTAATCAGATTTTTATTTTGTTCATTTTGCTCTTGACTTTTTACGACAAAGGGCAGGCAGATAAACAGACCAAATATTGAGATCCTCTTCAGAAAGAGAAATATCCATGTGAGAAACTGAAATAGGAGAACCAAATAGAAATTTTAGAACTAAAACTTACCGACAAAATATAAAATAAAAACGTATCAGATGGGCTAAATAGCAGAATGTAAATGAGAGAGGAAAGTCAGTAAACTTGAAGGTAGATCAATAGAAATTATCCATGCTGAACAACATACAAGATTGATTAAACTTATTTCAAAAAATATTTAAAAATAAACAGAGCCCAAGGACTTGTCAATACCAAAACTTTAACATTTATGTTATTAGAATATCAAAGGAGCAGAGAAAAGCGATGATGCAAAACACATTTGAAGAAACAATGGAGGAAAGTACTCCCAATTTGCCAAAAAGTTTTAAACCTACACATTCAAAAATCTCAGGGTACCTAAAATAAAACAAACCCAAACCCAAACCCAAACCCAAACAAATTAACTCAAAGACCTACCGTAACTAAATTGCTGAAAATTAAAGAAAAAGAAGAAAATCTTAAAAGCATCCAGAGAAAACCATTTATAGGGGAACTGCAAGTCAAATGACAGCCAATTTCTCATCAGAAACCATAGAGGACAGAAGAAAGTGGCACATCTTTTACCTGCTAAGAGAAAAAAACTTGCCAAATTAGAATTCTATATCCAGCAGAAATTATAACTCAAGAATGAAAGTCAAATAAAGACATTGTCAGATTAAATAAAACTGAGAGAATTCATTGCCAGAAAATGTGTTCTAAAAGAATCGCTAAAGAAAGTTCTTCAGAGAGAAGGACGATGATATCAGAAGGAAACTGGGAACATTAAGAATGAATGAAGAGCAACACAAACAGTAAAACTCTCAGTATAAAGAGCAGGCTATCCTTTTCTGTTCTTTAAAATATGTTTTAAGGGCCGAGACAGTGGCTCACGCCTGTAATCCCAGTACTTTGGGAGGCTGAGGTAGGAGGATCACCTGAGGTCAGGAGTTTGATACCAGCCTGGCCAACATGGCAAAACCCCGTCTCTACTAAAAATACAGAAATAACTGGGCATTGTAGCACGTGCCTGTAATCCCAGCTACTCGAGAGGCTGAGGCAAGAGAATCGCTTGAACCCAGGAGGCGGAGGTTGCAATGAGCCAAGATCACGCCACTGCACTCCAACCTGGACAACAGAGTGAGATTCTGTCTCAAAAAAAAAAAAATGTTTTAAGGTTGGAAGCAAAAGTAACATTGAGGGTTTTTTCAAAGTATGTAGATTAAATACATAAAGCAACTCAACTATAAAGGGAGAAGGATAAAGGAACCTTATATGGTAGTAATATTTCTACATTCCAGCTTAAGTGGTAAACTATTAACGCTACATGGATTCTGAGAAGTTGGTATGTATATCGTAATCCCTAGATTAACCACTAAAAAAACTACACAAAAAGATATAGTCAAAAATGCAACAGATAAATTAAAATGGAATACTAAAACATGTTCAAATAGTCCAAGAGAAGGCAACAAAGGGAAAACAGGAAGAAAAAAGAGAGAAGCAACAAAAAATAAAATGGTAAACTTAAATCCGAACATATCCATAAATTGGGCTAAGCGTAAATGATCTAAACATATTGAATTTCGGAATGGACAAAAAATATAACCCAAGTGTATGCTGCCTACAAAAAACCTCACTTCAAATATAATAAGTTAAAATTATAGGAAAAGATGTACCATGGAAATGCCAATCAAAAGAAGACTTGAATCTAACATTTATGGTCAATAGGATTTTTTAATAAAGGAGATGGACAATTCAGAGGGGCCAGATTCTCAGTGCTCTTTTCAACAAATGGTGCCAAGATAAGCTTCATATCTATATGCAAAATATTGAATTTGGACTCCTACCTCACAAAAATTAACTCAAAGTAGATCATAGACCTAAATATAAGAGCTAAAATTATCAAGCATGTAGACAAGAACAAGGAGAAAATCTTCATGGCCTTGCATAGGTCAAGGTTTCTAGCTCTCAGCCCTCCTGGCCTTCTGGGTTTGTTGTGGGGCTATTTTGCTCATTGCATGTTGTTTACCAGTATCCTTGGCCTCTACCTGTTTGACTCCAGTGCTAACCCCTTTCTCTGTTGTGACAGCCAACTACGTCTCCAGACATTGCCAAATGTCCCCTGGGGGGCAATATTGCTCCTGGCTGAGAACCACTGGGTAGGCAAAAATGTGTTTTGACACCAAAATCACAAGACGTAAAAGTAAAAAATGATAAACTGGTTGTCATCTAGTTAGACTTCATTTTGCTCTTCAAAAGATTCCATTAAATAAAAAGATAAGCCGCAAACTGAGAGAAAATATTTGCAAAAATATATCAGATAAAGGACTTGTATCCAGAATATATAAAAGACCTCTTATAATTCTAATCAAGAAGAAAACAATCCAACCAAATTATGGGTGAAAGAATTGCACAGGTATCTCACTAAAGAATATATATGAATGGCTAATGAGCATGTAATAGAATAACATGCTCAATATTTTTCATCATTTTAATGTATGTATGCCAAATGAAACCCACAATGAGGTACCACTATAATTATTACAATAAATGAAAGAATAATATTGACCAGGATGTGGAGAAACTGAAACCTGTGTAAATTACTGGTAAAAATGTAAAATGCTACAGCCACTTCAGGAAATAGTTTGGCAATTTCTTAAGAAATTACACTAAACCGGTCAGGCGTGGTGGCTCATGCCTGTTTTCCTGGCACTTTGGGAGGCCGAGGTGTTCGGATCACTTGAACCCTGGAGTTTGAGACCAGCCTGGGCAACATGACAAGACCCCATCTCTACAGAAAAATACAACAATTAACTGGGTGTGGTGGGGGGTGCCTGTAGTCCCAGCTACTTGGGAGGCTGAGGTGGGAGGATCACTTAAGCCTAGGGAGTTTGAGGCTGCAGTGACTATGATTATGCCACTGCACTCCAGCCTGGGCAAGAGAGAGAGAGACCCTGTCTCAAAAAAAAAAAAAAAAAAAAGAAAGAAAATAAATTACATTTATTGAATTACACTTATTGTAACATGCTGCAATTCCATTCCTCATTATCTGCCCAAGAGAAATGAAAACATATAACCACACAGACTTGTATGTGAATGCTCATAGTCGCATTACTCATAATAGGAAAAATGGAAACCATCTAAATATCTATTAACTGATAGATGGACAAACAAAATGTAGTATATCTACATAATGAAGTACTATTCAGCAATAAAAAGAAATACACTACTGATACATGCTACAACACAGATGAACCACAAAAACCTTACACTAAGTGTAAGGAGCCTGACGTAAAAGACCACGTACTTTATGGCTCCATTACAAAACTGTCAAGGAAAGGCAAATTTATAATGATGGAAAGGTTAATGGTTGCCCATGGACGGGGGATGAAAACTGGGAAATGTAAACACGAATAGCCTAGAAAATTCTGAGGCAGAGAAATAAAGTCTCCAGTCCTATTGGATATTCAAAAATATTACAGAATTACAGTAATTAAAATAAGATGCTATTGGTATAAGAGTAGATGGACAATTCAATGGCACAGAATAGAAAGTTTAGAAAAAGAATAGGAAAAAAATAAGAGACTGTGGCCAGACGCGGTGACTCACGCCTGTAATCCCAGCACTTTGGGAAGCCGAGGCAGGTGAATCATGAGGTCAGGAGTTCAAGACCAGCCTGGCCAAGATGGTGAAACCCCGTCTCTACTAAAAGTACAAAAATTACAATGCGCCTGTAATCTCAGCTACTTGGGAGGCTGAGACAGGAGAATCTCTTGAACCTGGGGGGCGGAGGTTGCAGTGAGCCGAGATCGCGCCACTACACTCCAGCCTGGGTGACAGAGAGACTGTCTCAAAAAAAAAAAAAAAAAAGAGATTGTAACCCTACTTCATACCTTAATAAAAATGAATTCAAAATGTATTGAAGTCTTAAATATATTTTAAAAATCATAAAAGTACAGTCATACACTGCGTAATGATGTTTCAGTGAACCACAGACTACACATATGATGGTGGTTCCATATGCTTATACTGGACCTGAAAAACTCCTATTTTCTAGTGATATCATAGTTATCGTAACAGAGCACAACACATTACTCACTTGTTTGGGGGTGATGCTGCTGTAAACAAACCTACCGTGCTGCCAGTTATGTAAAAGTCTAGCACACACTATTACATATAGTGGATAGTACTTTCTAATGATAATAAATGACTACATTACTGATTTCTGTATCACTGTACTATACTTTTAGTGTTATTTTAGTCTACTACTTCTACTTATTAAAAAAATTAATTGTAAAACAGCCTCAGGCAGGTCCTTCAGGACAAAGGCATCGTCATCATAGGACGTAATAGCTCCATGAGTGTTACTTACCCTGAAGACCGTCTAGTGGGAGAACATGCAGAGGTGGAAGGCAACGATGTTGATGATCCTGACCCTGTGTGGGCCTAGGTCAATGTGTGTGTTTATATCTTCATTTTTAATAAAAAGTAAAAAAATTAAATAGAAAAAAGCTTATAAAAAAGAATATAAAGAAAATGTTTTTGTATAACTGTACAATGTGTGTTTTAAGCTAAGTGTTATTACAAAAGAGTCAAAAAGTTAAAAAAATTAAAAGTTTGTAACATAAAAATGTTACAGTAAGCTGCTAATTTATTATTGAAGAAAGAAAAATATTTTAAAATATTTAACGTAGCCTAAATATACAGTGTTCATGAAGTCTACAGCAGTGAACAGTAATGTCCTAGGCCTTCACATTCACTCACCACTCAGTCACTCACTCATCCAGAGCAACTTCTAGTCCTGTGAGCTCCATTCATGGTAAGTGACCTATACAGATGTACCATTTTTTATCTTTCAAATCATATTTTTACTGTACCTTTTCTATATTCAGATATGTTTAGATCCACATATACTGTGGTGTCACAACTGCTTACAGTATTCAGTACAGTAACATGCTGTATATAAGTGTGTAGCCTAGGAGCAATAGGCCATACAATATAAGCTAGATATGCAGTAGGCTATACCAGCTAGGTTTGTGTAAGTACCGTCTATTACGTTCACACAATGAGGAAATCGCTTAATGACCCACTTCTCAGAACATATCCCCATGACTCAGCGATGCATGACTGTAATAGAAAAAAAAAAGGGAAACTTTTGCTAATATCGTAAAGTGGAGAATGTTTTCCAAAATATAACATAAAACCCAGCAAAAATAAAAATGTCTCATATTTGATGACATTTGTATGGCAGAAACAAACTACAACAACAACAACAACAAAACACCAATCAAAAGACCAATAGCAAAGGAAACATTTGTATTTAATATCATAAAAGTTGATTCCTTGTAATATATAAAACTCTTATAGATCAACAAGAAAAAGGCCTACAATGCAATAAAAAAATGGGCAGAACATAAGAAGAATACCTAGGAATACAGCTATCCAGGGAGGTGAAAATCTCTACAATGAGAATTACAAAACACTGCTCAAAGAAATCATAAATGACACAAACAAATGGAAAAATATTCCATTCTCATGGATAGAAAGAGTCAATATTGTTAAAATGATCATATTGCCCAAAGCAACTTAAATGTTCAATGCTATTCCTATTAAACTACCAATGAAATTCTTCATAGAACTAGAAAAAACTATTTTAAAATTCATATGGAACCAAAAAAGAGCCTGCCAACAGCCAAGGCAATCCTAGGTGAAAAGAACAAAGCTAGAGTCATCACATTACTCAACTTCAAACTATACTACAGGACCACAGTAACCAAAACAGCACGGTACTGGTACAAAAACAGACATATAGACCAATGGAACAGAATAGAGAGCCCAAAAATAAGGCCACACAGCTACAACCATCTGATCTTTGACAAAGCTGACAAAAACAAGCAATGGGGAAGGACTCCCTATTCAATAGGTGCTGGGATAACTGGCTAGCCATATACAGAAGATTGAAACTGGACCCCTTCCTTACACCATATACAAAAATCGACTCAAGATGGATTAAAGAGTTAAATGTAAGATTAAAAACTGTAAAAACCCTGGAAGACAACCTAGACAATACCATTCTGCACATAGGAACTGGCAAAGATTTCATGATGAATACACCAAAAGCAACTGCAACAAGAGCAAAAATTGACAAATGGGATCTAATTAAATTTAAGAGCTTCTGCACAGCAATAGTAACTATTAATAAACAGACAACCTACATAATGGAAGGAAATATTTGCAAACTATGCATCTGACAAAGGTCTAATGTTCAGCATCTATAAGGAACTGAAACAAATTTGCAAGAAAAAAACAACCCCATTAAAAAGTGGGCAAAGGACACAAACAGACTCTTTGCAAAAGAAGACATATGTGTGGCCAACAAGCACATAAAAACAAGCTTAATATCACTGGTCACTAGATAAATGCAAATCAAAACCATAATGAGATACCATCCCACACCAGTTAGAAAGGCTATTATTAAAAGTAATGGCAAGCATGTGGAGAAAAGGCAACACTTATACACTGTTGGTGGGAGTGTAAATTAGTCCGACCATTGTCAAAAGCAGTGAGGCAATTCCTCAAAGAGCTAAAAACAGAACTACTATTCAACCCAGCAGTCCCATTACTGGGTGTATACCCAAAGGAATATAAATTGTTTTACCATAAAGACATGTGCACATGGATGTTCACTGCAACACTATTCACAATAACGAAGACATGGAGATAACCTAAATGCCTATTAATGGCAGATGGGATAAAGAAAACGTGGTACATATACACCATGGAATATTATGCAGCCATAAAAAAGAACACAGCCATTTACTTTGCAGGAACATGGATGCAGTTGGAGGCCATTGCCATTGGCAAATTAACTCAGGAACAGAAAATGAAATACAGCATGTTATCAGAAGTGGAAGTTAAATGATGAGAACACATGGACACAAAGAGGGAACAACAGACACTTGAGGGTGAAGGGTGGGAGGAAGAAGACACTCAGAAAAAAATAACTATTGGGTCAGTACTAGGCTTAGTACCTGGGTGACAAAATAATCTGTACAACAAACCTGTGTGACATGAGTTTACCTACATAACAAACAAGCACATATACCCCTGAACCTAAAATAAAAGTTAAAAAAAGAAAAATGGGCAGAAATTATGACCAATTTATCCACAGAAGAGGAAATTCAAATGGTCTTAAATATATGCAAAGATACTCACCCTCATTCCTAGTAAGACAAAAAGTAAAGCAACTTAGCAAATTAAAAATTTTAGCATGCACTGTTGGTTAAAGTGTGAGGAAATAGTCCTCTTACACTGTTTTAATAGGTGTGTTAATTGGTACAAGCTCTATGGAAGGCAATTTGGAAACGTATCGAATTACACAAATAATATTCTCATTGACCTTGAAATTCCTTTCCTAGGGGTATAGCACGTGTGAATACATTTGAATCTGTGCAAAATTATGCATATTCAAGGATATTCAGTGTAGCATTGCTTACAGTGCAAAATAGTGGCAACTGAAATATCCATACATAGGGGAGTGGTTAAATATATAAAACATATAAAACATATATGATATACGAAATGGCTTCATATATTATAAAATATATGAAGCCATTAAAAAGAATGTGGCAGCTGTATATGTTGCAGAAGAGAATATATATATATATATATATAAAAAATAATAATTTGTGACGTGTGTGTGTGTGTGTGTGTATTTCTGGAAGGATAAATAAGAAATTGATCCAAACGGTTTTTTTCTCCAGGGAAGGCAATGGGATAGAGCACACAAATGAGAAAACAACCCTTAATTTTCACCGTGCATCCTTTTGTACTTTTGAATTTTGAACTATGCACACATATCATTTATTCAAAAATAAATACAAATGTATTTAAAGACATCGGGCTCACAGACATCCCAGTGACAGCAGGTTCAATCACCTGAATCAGTATGAGAATATTTGCATACATTAATCTCTTTTCAAAAAGTCATTTTTAGGTAGTTTCTTTGGTGTCTATGTCATCCCTGTTCTTAAAAATATACTAATATTCAGTGTGTGTATTTATTAGTTGAAGTTTGAACATGCTGCTTCTCATTCCTTCTACTCTTAGAGGGATTCAATAAAATAGATGACTATCTTTATCTTTAGAGTAGACAGAGGTGTGTGTGTGTGTGTGTGTGTGTGTATAAAAGTGGGGGACTGCAAGTCTATTGTCCTATTTTAGATACATGTTTCAATTTAAAATAATCTAAAACAACACATTCCAATACAAAAAAGTCTAAAGCCAGAATGTATTATGTATGTTATATATGACGGGTTTGATTTCAAAGATGGCTACAAAAGGCTTTCTCACACATTATACACCTGAAGGCTATGCTTATTTTCAGATCTTTTTTCATCAGCTTAAATTTTCTTCAGAATATAGCCTCCCACTCCCCACCTCTGCTAATTGCTCTACACTATAAAATAGTTGTCTGTTTTACGGATTGGAAACCCTGCATGGAGACAGAGCTTGCCAACGACTCTTAGGGATAGATCTAATACTGGAAGTTCACATTTTCTTCTAGCCTAACTTGAATGTGCACACAGCTCCCCTGGGTATTTTGCTAAAATGAAGATTCTGATTCAGTAGGTCTGGAGGGAAATGTGAGATTCTGCACTTCTAAAAAGCTCCCAGGTGATGCCACTGTTGTAGGTCCACAGACTACACTTTAAGTAGCAAGTGTAGTCTTGCTAAGACCAAAGTCAAAGACCAGACAGTTTCTTGTTTAGGCTTGATATAGCCTAATCTGGATGCTCTGTAGTCGTGTGTCTTCCCAGTCATCAGATAAACGTAGCGACCCAGTTGCAAGCGTTGCTAATACCATGTAAATACCACTTAATTAAGCAGAGAAAGCCTCTTGTTCCTTATCTTCTGATTTCTATGATGATGAAATTTTCTAAATAATCCTAGCCTCTTGTGCCACCCTTTGCTACTTAATGATTAACAGCAGTTGGTCCACTTTTCTCAATCAAGAGGAGATAATCAAAAGCACTGAGGAAGAGAAAATGAGAGAGAGAGAGAGAGAGAGCGAGAAGGCAGAGAAGAGAGAGAAGAGAAGGTTGTAGGGATGGTCTTTTTAATTCTCGCACTTCAGTATGAAGCAGCAGCATCTTGGGTTAAGTGTGCGTATTCTCCAGACTCAAACCCAGTTCTGATGCTTACTGGCACCTTGGGTGGAGGACAAGAACTTACCAGGCATGTTTACCTTTATCAGTAATAACAGTGATAAGTTGATTTCCCATCTGCCTTATGCTTTAGTCTTACTTGTCAACTGTTCAGAGCTTAGGGTAGGGGAAAGAGGGGTGTTATCCACTGAATCCTTTCAAATCCCCAGCGCCACCTAGACAACCAGCTAAGACAGTAATGGCATGTTTGAAAAGGTCATAAATTCAGACTCTGCCTCTTCCCTAACACATCCCAGGGCTACTTTCCAGCTTCATCTCATCCTTTGAGCAATGCTGTCCTATCCAAAACTCAGCCTAGAGCCCAGACCTTAATCTGATTCTTTCACTAGGTCTCTTGGAGGTTCCTCATCTGTACACTCCTACTCCTAAATGCAGAAAACAGCAACATATCATTTATCCCCCTTTTCCCCTTTGATATGCCTTGTATTGGGCAAAATCTAATGTTACTTTATCCATTATCTCTGCCAAGAGGCATGATCTTCAAATCCCACTGTTCCCATTTTACCTTCTCTGTGGCTATCTTCCCATTTAGAAAGAAACCAGAACTTAAAGCCCTAGTTAAATCTTAATAAAGCTTCCAAATTCCTCTGCCTTTGTTTCTTACCTTCTCCTGGATCCCTTCATCATCACCAGCAAAGTACAAAATAGGGACATTGAGCTCAGAGGCAGCTACCCATTGAAGGACGGCTTGGAGCTGCTTGTTCTGAACTGTATCCGTTAGGTTGTGATTGCTGACAATCACCTTGGGTGCTGCACACCCTTCAGGGGGCTGTCCTGATATACCTCTCATTTCATTATGGATAGCTTGATAGGCATTCTGCAGGAGAGCTTCTGCTGACCCTGTGCCCTTGACTGGCAAACACTCATATAAACTATCTGGGAAGGCCAAAGTTAGCCTACTGGCATCTCCAGACTTGTCATCTCCCAACTTGTCATCTCCCAGCTCTGCCAACGAAGAATCACAGGACTTAGCAATGATGACACACAGCTTCATCACTGAGTTCATCAGATGTTCTACCATCTGCCCACTCATGTGGCCATCTATCTGGTTGACAACCATCTTGGTCAGCCCAGAAAGGGCACCAGGGGTCTCATCATCTTCATATAGTCTGGGGGGAGAAGAGGCTAATGGTCTTTCACACAACTTCCTATCTTCCTTAACTGGCTGTTCTGGCACCTTGGGTTCAGGGCTCTGGTCATGCTTGAAAATGGTCTCACTAAGTAAGTTCCGGATGAAATTGAAGAAAACACTCCTGAGGTCCTTCTTTTCTGCTTGTTCTTGGTCACCTACAATGGGAGCAGACTTAAGGCAGGATTCATCAGGAACTACAGGAGGCTCATTGGCAGGAAAGTTGGTGGTACCAGCAGCTTCAACGAAGCTCTGTGCATCCCTTCTTCCTCCCTGGGCCAGGTGATATTGAATCAGAAGTAGGGCAGACACGATCAGGTCCTTGGCCCAGGAGTCTGAATCATACATAAAATTCTCAGGTTTCTCTGGGGGATATGGAGGAGGGCCGAGGTTGCCAATATCTTCAGGGTACTCAAAGGAAATGTCTGATGCAGGCTTACACTGTGTGTTGGGAGCTTCAAATGCTGCATGCTGGAAACCTAGAGATTTACATTCTTTCTGCTGACTTTTGTGCCACAAGGTAAGCCCCTCTTTGATAATGTGCTCACCCAGAGTTTTGGCACAAGTCTCCTCCTCTGACTTGGGTTCAGAATACATTTTTTCTCTCAATTTAGTTTCAGATTTCATGGCAAAGTTCACATTTCGATTTTTAGGATCACTCATTCCTTTCATGGAGATGAGGGAATAACTCTCAGCCTTGTCTTGAGCTTTCCCGACATGCTCAGGTACTTTCTTGGCAAACATTACATTGTACAGCTTCCTTAGCATGGCATCCATGATATCTGTGGCCTTTTGGCTTCCATGAGAGAAGACAGTTCTTTTCACAGCCGAGACAAACTGTGTGTCAGTCATGAGGGTCCCTGTGACGCTGTGGAGGTTCCTCATGAAGGAGTCGATGAGATCCGAGACCACCTCTTTTGCATGCTTGAGCAGAACTTTCTTCAGTAGGATGGTGGCAATAGTTGTGTCTTTCACTTGGATCTTCAGTGTCTTCATGATGGAGACCATCATATCAGACACCACACTGTTAGCATAGGTCATGATCCCTTCACTAATAGAAGCCGTAAAGTCATCAGGCCTTTCCTGCCCTTGAAACCTCTTTCTGTCCTGAGGAAAGAACCTTCCACCCTCTCTGGCATAATCTCCATTACGAGATTCAAACACTTCCTTATAGAAGAAAGACTTCTTAGAAGCAGGCTTGTCATCTGGACTCTGTCTTTCTTTGGTGCTCTTCTTGATCTTCAAAGTGGACTTGTGCTTCAAATTTGGGGGACTTTGTGATGATCCTGAGACTCTGTCTCCAGAGCCAGGAGCCTTGTCCGGGGCAGCATTCCTGGAACATGCAGAGACGGTCTCATTCACAAGCTCTGATGCTATCTTACTGAGGCTTTTGGTGGGTGTGGGTTCATTCCCCATGTACAATGACTGATAGACACATTTGTTTTCAGAACCATCAATCTTCTCATTGATCTCTTTGCGGGCCATGGCTATGACTAGATTCGTGAGGCGGTGAGCATAGAAGGAAACTTCATCTACTGAACTCCCATTGCCAAGTTGGGCCCTGGGGCCCTGGCAAGGATTCTCTTTGTGAGTCATCTCAAAATGCAATCTTTCTAGAGTGCCCTTGGTGGTGGTGTTGTAATAGTCTACAGAGAAACCTTTGTGTGGGTCTCCTGAGTTGGACGTTTCCCCAGCAAATGATTCTCCAGGTTTGAACCTAACATCTTGGAACTCTGCTGTACTTTTCTCCAGGTCTCTGCGGAGCCAGCTGAGCACTCTGACAGGATCCGTGGAGGTGTCCTTAAAAATAGACAAGGATTCATCTGACTATAACAAAGCAAAGATATGGGATATTCAAGACAACCTCAAAGTTCAGTTACAAATGTCATCAGCCCTCTCAAGCTTGCTCCATCTTGGCAATAAAAGTAACCATTTATTGAGTACTCACTGTGTATCAGACATTGTTCCAAGTATTTCAAGTCTATTATCTCATTTAATTATTCTCATAATAAACCTGAGATTTAGCTCTCTTGTTATCCTCTTTTTACAGAGGAGGAAATTGAAGAACTGAGAGGTTAAGTTTGTAACTTACTTGAAATAATACAGCTAACCATTGATGGAGCAGAAATTCCTCCAGCCCTGGCAGTCTGACTCCACAGCCCATGCTCTCGGCTAGTATATTATATTGCTTCTAATGACATATATCTTTAAGATCGGATAGTCTGCTAAGGATAATGGCCTCCAGCTCCATCCATGTCCCTGTAAAGGATGTGATATCATTCTTTCTTTATGGCTGCATAGTATTCCATGGTGTATACATACCACATTTTCTTTATCCAATCGATCACTGATGGGCATTTAGGTTGATTCATGAACAGAAAACCAAATACCACATGTTCATACTTATAAGTGGGAGCTAAATGATGAGAACACATGGACACACAGAGGGGAACAACACACACTGGGGCCTTTTGGAGAGTGGAGGTAGGGAGGAGGGAGAGGACAAGGAAAAATAACTAATGGGTACTAGGCTTAACACCTGGGTGATTAAATAATCTGTACAACTACCCCCATGACACAAGTTTACCTATGTAACAAACCTGCACATGTACCCCTGAACTTAAAATAAAAGTTAAAAAACAGATCTGACAGTCATCAGCTAGATAGATGAGTTAGCATTTGAACTGAATCAGATTTTTTCTTGTTTTAATATTAATTGCTATTTTCTATGGTTTACCTGTTTTTATTTAGATCTTATTACAAGTATAGTTTCCAAAAAAATTAGAAAATTCAGGGAAAATTGGATAATTAATCACTTTACCAGGCTGCACAAACACTATCTGGATATGTTAAAGGGCTTCCAATGGACTGACATCATTTAATTTAACAATCTGATTTATAATTCAGGAGTTAATATGTAAGGGCAATTTATTAGTTTTGTGTGAATACAGATTCTTTGATGGACACTAGCTGTGATAAGCATATGAACGTGTCTATACGTTTATAAATTGTACAATCTGCATGTGGGAAAAACTCTGAAACATAGGATAGAATAACATAATATATATGAAAGTCTCCTATTTGTTATCAAATGTAAAGAATCACTGTAATTATTGGAGTTCATATGTCTATCTGGGAATGACCACAGATATTACCCACCTTTAAAGAACAATTCGGTGTTTTTATTACCAAGTGTAATATAGTTACTAGTTACTATTTGTGAAGTACTCGTAATGTTTGCCAGGCACTGTGCTAAATGCTTTATAGGCATTATTTTGTTTAATCCTCATATTCGCCTAGTAAGATAGGTTTTACTCTTCCAGTTTCACAGGTAAGAAAACAGAGACTTAGAGAAGTTAAATAGTTTGCCAGGCATCTCACAGGTAGTCCATGGTGGGGTTTCGTATTCAGATGCAATTCTGATTCTAAAATCTGGGCTCTCCACCTCTACAATATCCTGCTGTGCTTTGATTACTTGGAAAGAAAAGAAAAGAAAAGCAGTTGTGCTGGTTGTCTGCAGGCCTGGTTTAAGTGGCTTGTTACCATGTTGGAGTTAAGATCCATTGCGCTTGGTTCAAAATTCTCCCAAATGGTTCTCCTAATTAGAATAATAGCTACTATATGGGGTATTTTGTGCTTTAGTGGAAAACTACACATCATCTATAGCATACCCTTCCACATTATCTTATTCTCATTCTCTTGGAGCTATTTTACAACTCTGTTAACTGTGACAACTGACATCAATGCAATATAATTCTTGTCTAGACACCTATAGGGGAGGGCCGAATGACTGCCTCTCCCACTGTAGAGAAGGTCAGTTTGCCTCCAATGGCACGTTCACTTCAATATTTCCAAGCTATACGTGTCTTTTGAACCTCACCAGTTCCTTGTTAATGAGTTAAATAAAATCTTTAACACATTCATTTTTATATATGTATGGAAGTCATTATTTTGCCCTTCTTTGAAAATTATCTTTTAATGATTTTGGAAGTCTTCCACCAAGATGCCCAATAGATCCACATAATGGAGATAAATGTCCTCATGAGACAGGTGCACTAGGTGTGTCTTTTCTCAGCCCCCAGAGTAGCAATAGAAGTTTGCAGACATTTGGTTTTTCTAGTTTTAATTTTCCTCTCTACTAATTTTGTTTTTGGTTCTCACTTCGGTTTGTTTATGGCCAATTGGTGGCAGCAATGATTGGAAATTCGATTTTATGTCTGACCATTTGGTAATCTCTTTTATGGATTAATGATTTATAGAATTATATTCTCTGTTGGGTGTGAGGCAACAGAAAATCTGTTTTGACAGCATTTTTTGTCCATCTTAAGCTCATCAATTAAGATGTTTGTGCTCACTTGGGAGGAGAAGTGCTCTTTGATATCCGGACAGGTGAGTTTTATGTTTCTGGTTTATTTTTGCCATAAAGTGTGGCTGAAAGTTTAGAATTGAAGCTATAAACTGTCTCTATCAGTGTCTGTATCACTATGTGTGTGTAATTCAGAAAATGTTCGGTGTAAGCAGCAATGTCTTCCTCCAGAGAGTATTAATGTGTTATACTATGAAGTCTCTTAAAGGAAGTTTATTCTGATTGGTGCGTGCTCACACACACACACGCACACAAACACACACTTATAAAAATTACATATTCTTGTATCCCCAGAAAATAAGGAAATCAAGCTCCTAATACTTAAAATATTCAAAGGGAATGCTAAGAAAACAAAGTATTTTTATGGAACCTAACTCAGAAACATTTTAGAAACCCAAATTCACATAAATTAGGTAAATCTTTGGCAAATAATACTAGTTTAATAATTTTGGTTTAATGAAAACAGCTATATCTTATTTATCAATGTTAGATATTATACAGTTGTATGCTTTTATTTTGCTTTGATATACTTTTCATAAACTCATACAGGTTTACAGATCCAAAAAAGCCAGCATTACTTCTATTTAATGTTTAAGATTATGAAAAATGTAAATTTGCATTTGACCAAGTTGAATAATCATTCTGACAAACTTTATTTCAACAGTTATTATGTTTTATAGTATGTCAGCCTAATGATAAGTTTCCAACATCTTTATATAACTTAAAACACTGGAGTGGTATTACACTGAGTTAATGCATATTCACTGGACATGTAAATCATTTCTAAGTAAGATGGAACACTGAGCCATTGATGGCTAAACGTAAAGTTTATATGCTTTACTTATTAGTTTTATCACTTACAGAGAGGCTATATCTTTAAATCTGTTAATGAGTCTGTTCATCTTCTCCACTTAGAGAGTGGTATAAGGGGTGTATGTGACTGTAGGAAGTCGTCTTCATATGTAGTCACGAGTTCTACTCATCTGCATTTCAGCTGGTGTGTGATGTTCCCAATTATATACCCCTCACCCTAGTTTTTTTTGTGATATAGAAAGAGTGTACATGTTTATTGCGGCACTATTCACAATAGCAAAGAGTTGGAACCAACCCAAATGTCCAACAATGATAGACTGGATTAAGAAAATGTGGCACATATACACCATGGAATACTATGCAGCCATAAAAAATGATGAGTTCGTGTCCTTTGTAGGGACATGGATGAAACTGGAAAACATCATTCTCAGTAAACTATCGCAAGGACAAAAAACCAAACACCGCATGTTCTCACTCATAGGTGGGAATTGAACAATGAGAACTCATGGACACAGGAAGGGGAACATCACGCTCCAGGGACTGTTGTGGGGTGGGGGGAGGGGGGAGGGACAGCATTAGGAGATACACCTAATGCTCAATGACGAATTAATGGGTGCAGGAAATCAACATGGCACATGGATACATATGTAACAAACCTGCACATTGTGCACATGTACCCTAAAACCCTAAAGTATAATAAAAAAAAAAAAAAAACAATAAAAGATTAAATGGGAGCCAACAGGAAAAAAAAAAAAAAAAAAAAGAAAGAGTGTACATTCTTTCATAATCGTAACTGTTAACTTTGGGTTAGCAGTTATGATTAATATTAGTGGTTGAGACTATAATTAGGAACAAGAGTTTCAGAGAAGTCTAAACGTATACCTGCTTGTTTTCCTAGGGACTGCAGGTGAAACTTGGTGGAGAGTGTTTCTTAGGCTTGACTTCCTAATCTCAGGACAGTAAATAACAGAGGGCTTTTTTTTTTTTTTGATACGGAGTCTTGCTCTGTCACCCAGGCTGGAGTGCAGTCGAGCGATCTCAGCTCACTGCAAGCTCCGCCTCCCGGGTTCATGACATTCTCCAGCCTCAGCCTCCTGAGTAGCTGGGACTACAGGCGCCCGCCACCACGCCCGGCTAATTTTTTGTATTTTTAGTAGAGACGGGGTTTCACCGTGTTAGCCAGGATGGTCTTGATCTCCTGACCTCATGATCCGCCTGCCTCAGCCTCCCAAAGTGCTGGGATTACAGGCGTGAGCCACTGTGCCTGGCCCCCTTTGCCCACTTTTTAATGGGGTTTTTGAAAATGATAATGTATTACTACCTAGTTATTTACGAATAAGCACATTAACTTGCAAATAGGTGTGTTTCCATCATTGGGCTGTAACAGTACAGGAAAGCCTTACTATAGTGCAGCTGTGGAGTTTATTCTTTTATCCTTTTCAATCAAAAAAAAAAAAAAAAAACCCAAACCTGTTGGGCGCAGTTGCCTGCAGTCCCATCACTTTGGGAGGCCGAGGAAGGCAGATCTCACTTGAGCTCAGGAGTGTGAGACCAGCCTGGGCAACATGGTGAAAACCCATCTCTACAAAAAATATATTTTAAAAGATAAATAAAATTTAAAAAAATAAAAATAAAAAACCAAACCTACAGCATAGCATAGACCTTTACAATGGAGTCCACAGAATTGTGTTAAGTTGCTGTGTTTATGGGTTTTTAATGTCTACATATTTTTAAACCTAAAATGTGTGTACCCTATGTCTATTACTCCCCTTTATCCACAAGGATTTTGCAGAAGGGGTTAATCCAACTGTAGTGACTGAAAGACTAAGTACCCACATTTCCTTTCTTATCAATGCAGTCTGTAACCAAACATCCATCTCTTCAAACCCCCTTGCCCTCTTGCAACCTTCCTCTTCTTACACAATAGTATTCTGAGCAATTAGGAAAGGAAGATGCCAAATTATTTCAGTATTTCTGAATCCGGGGAAAGTTTTCATGTCCATGAAGGAGAATATAAGAAGAGTTAACGGGTTTTATTTTCTCTGCCCAGCATCTTTTGCTTCAGTAGTTTTAAGTCAGCTATCTACCTCCCTGTTCTATTTCTCTTCTCCACCTTTGTCTCAATTAAACATACCTTATAAAATTTTCTCTGACCACCTCCCATTTTGAAATGATCAATTCTTTAAACACCTATAGCAATTATTGTCTAGAAAATACATTTGACAAATAATCATGAACTGCTTTTCATTAGTCCAACAGTTATTCCGAGCTTTCAAGTGATATTTCTGCATTTTTTTTTTTTGCTTTTTATACCACTTTATTCAAACCTGAGCACCTCAGTATAAAACTAAACACTGGTGACCCATTTTCCTAATTCTGAATTATTGTAGATGTACAAGTTCTCCTAACAGTCCAACACTTAAACAGATTAAATCATCTCTGACACACATATGGTAGTTCTCATATAAGGAAAATACCTAAAATAATTAGTGCAATATACTGAATTGATCAAAATAAAATGAAGGTTGGAAAACAAGACTGCAAGATTGTTACTAACATATTGCAATACTTTATGTTACAAATTACGGGTACATTGTTCGTTATGGTTCTAGCCATGGAGGAACAACTGAAGCCCCTTCCTGTCAAAGGGGGAGAGAGGAATCATTGGCTGTTTTAGTAACTGGACATTTTGTATACTTTTAAGCAACTCTTAAATATTACAGAAAAGTAATATGTATATGGAGACTATAATGCAGTACCCTATTGATAGTACAGCTGAAGATCAAATTTAAAATAATCAAGTTTAAATATACATAATTGTTAGTGCATTGACTACATTGTGTCACAAGCGAACAAAAGTCCCCTCCCTGCACCAAACAACAAAACCTATGTAATGGCCAGCAGTGATTAATTAGAAATCACAGACACCTGGTTTATTTCATTTTTGTTAAAGAACTCACATGTTTGAAAGGAACACTATCCATTAAGATGTATTTATTAGTTCTCAAATTCCTAAAACAAGATGGGATTGCATTTGATTTTTTTTACCCCATTAAAAAACAAACAAACAAACAGGACTGGCTATAATTTAGATGCCATTAACGCTCTTTCCACCCCCCACCTTGTATATGTGGGATTATTTTCTTGTGGTTAATTTATTAAAATATGGAATGTTCATTTTAAATACTGATAGCAGGAGAAATGAACATTTGCCTGAATGCTATGGCTTAGCATAAATAACTTTAGAATCTCCTTCTACAAAAAGAATGTTTTTGAAAAGCCCAAATTAGTAAATTCTAATTTTTTTTTTCACAGGTGACCGCTGTACCAGTGTGGAGAAATGGGCTGTTTAACTGTGTGGGTCCAGATAGTAATTTGTCTATATTCCTAGCGATGAGAAATTATTCCCCCAACCTTCCAATGAAACAAGTATACACATAGTTTTCATTTTTCCCTATTGCTGAAACATTAGTAAGAGGGACCCATGCATGTTATTAAAAATTAAGTTCAAAACACTTAAAATAATTCTGCATTAGAAACTTGACTCTATCATAAGTCTCTTTCGGAAGTCATACTGGGCTGGTTAAATGGTCCAATTCCATTGTTATTAACATTTAAGAAGCAGAAGACTATTCCAGCTAGTTCAAACTGGACATTTAGTTACTACAACACTGACTCCTGTTTGGTTGTGCGGGTTCAGTAAGGGCTACTCCTCTTCTTCTGGCAGAATTTGCTTCTGGATTTTGTGGTTCATTCTTTGGCAATTTTTTAGCTATTGCCATGAACATTTCATTTACATTCACTGATGTTTTAGCTGATGTCTTCATGAATAATAAACTATTGTCATCTGCATAGGACTGTGTTTCCTGGAAATCTGCTGCTCTTTTATTTGCTAGGTCAGCCTTGTTTCCTGATAAAGCTATTACAATGTCAGGACATGCTTGCCTCTGAAGTTCTTTAACCCAATTTTTTGCTCTTGCAAAGGACTCCTCATTTGTGATATCATATACAACTATGGCTGCTTGTGCTCCTCTGTAGTGCATTGGTGCTAGGCTACGGTATCATTCTTGAACAGCTGTATCCCATATTTCAAACTATACTGTAGTGTCATCAAGACACACATTCTGGGTTAGAAAATCAGCTGAATCTGTAAAACCACTTTAACTTATCCAAAACGTCTATTTTCTGGCTAAGAACCGCCACTCTTAGATCTCTTCATTTTCTCTTCACTTCCATCACCAGCACTAGCAGTTGGTTTTCTTTTTGGGCCCATATTTCACGAAGAAACAGCTTTTATCACTTTGAGAGTTACCCCAATGGTACTCTCTTGAAATTCATGAAATTGGCCTTTCACAAAACGAAGCACTAGGCTTGATTTGCCAACAGCAGACTCTTCCAGAAGTACTAGTTTGAACTGGCATATTTTATTTCCAGTATTTGGGTTGTAAGTTCTTGTTGCGCCTCGATTAACCATGTTCACATTTGAAATAAGTCCTTAATTTCAGACTCTTCAATGAACTTACAGAATTCAGTGGGTCAATTTTCTTCTTTCTGGAGGTAAAGAAACCCGAGACGTGGCAAGCGGAGCTGCGGGCTGAAGCCCCAGGAGTGGTCCATAGGACAAGAGTGTGTCTATGGCGGTGGTGGTGGCGGCCATGGCACCTGCTCTTTGGGCCGCTACCCTCACCAACATTTCTATTTTGATATGTGTACTTTTTATTTTCCAAAATGAATGATAAGGTTCAGAGGGGCAGTAATTGTTATCTTCTTTTTTGTTTCTCACTTAATGAAAAATCACTAAGTTCATTTGATTTAACATTGAAAATGAGCTGCCTTTTGTTTCTCCAAACGAAAGGGCAGAAGTAAATCAAAGATTTAGTAGAAGCAGTTTTGGTTGGCCCTTACTCTATAGTAATTGAATATTTATTATCTTTATGTCTTAATGTCTTATGTAGATTTGTTAGCATTTTCTCTTTAAAACTTTATATAGATCGACCAGATTTGGACAAATAGAAGAAGACAGGTCATTTGCATTTGAAGAAGACAGATCATTTGCATTTGATTACATGCAAATAAATGTTTGATAAATGTTAACTTTTTTTATTTTGAGACAGGGTCTCACTGTTGTCCAGGCTGGAGTGCAGTGGCATGGTCATAGCTCACTGCGACCTCAAACTTCTGGGCTCAAGTGATTCTCCTGCCTCAGCCTCTCAAGTTGCTGGGACTGCAGGCGCGTGCAACCACTCTGGCTAATTCTTTTTTTAGTAAAGACAGAGTTTTGCCGTGTTGCCCATGCTGGTCTCCAACTCCTGGGCTCAAGCAATCCTCCCGCCTTGGCCTCCCAAAGTGTTAGGATTACAGGCGTGAGCCACTGTGCCCAGCCTGATAAATGTTGTAATAGGATAGAGTCTATTAATAATAGTGATTCCATTAGATTATGAGATCCTTAAAAGGAGAGAATTCTAATTTATTTTTATATCTCTGACCCTGATAGTCAGGACAGTGTCTGTGCCAGTTATTGATTTACTGTCTCTCACTCCAAATCCACCCTTCTTTTCCTTGCTTTGTGATACCAGAGCTGAACCCTAAACATTTCTCCTTTGCGGTTGGCATTGTCAACAGAGGGTACTGGGGGACACTGCATGGTCAGAGCAGGAGGAAAGGGCTTCCCTCTGGCAAGTTTCCTGTGGCAGCCACATTCTCTCCAAAGAGATGGGAAGCAGCTTTCATTGAGGGAGAGCGAGCTCTTGTGAGTATTTACTTAATTTCTTCCTTGTTTATGTAATTCTCAGCCTGAGGGTAGTAGCTGCTTTCTGCATTTGTTATTTCTGGGATTCCTAGAGTCCTCTCTTATGCCTTTTAGTAGTTAACTATGTTTTATTAGTAAATAATTTTTAAATGTTAAGTTACTGGTATGGTTTCTGTCTTCTGACTAGACCCTGACTGATACATTGCCTGATATTAAGTAAGCATTTAATACATGTTTGTTGAATGATGAAGGCAGGATAATAATGTTACTTAGATGAGAGTTTATAGTTCTGAGAATTTTAAGGCATCTTACATTTTAGAAAATATTTTCTATAAGCCTTGGAGACATTTATCTCCAATTCCTCTCTGTTTGAAAATTAAAATTTTATAGCTGTAATATACAGCTGACATATACATATATATTTATATATACATACATGATATATGTTATACAGCTTATAAGCACATACATATTTCATTAGTTACAGCATATTAAATACCATAGGATGGGAATTTTTTCCAGAAAGCTATAAATGGGAATGTTTTGTTCTATAAGGGCTGATTTCCCACCTGCCTCAAGAATCCCACCTTGAAAAATAAGAGGTTGGTGGTATGGTGGAGAGAATAAGGCTACTCTTAATGACAGCCCCCATATTCTTAACCTAGTGTTTATCAAGAGGTTGACCCTTACCATTTTCCAGTCCTGGGCTCGGTTGTCTCCAGAATAGACATCAACTTTGCATACTCCATTTTGGCTTTGTAACCAGTCAACCTTATCTGACATCTGGAAGTAGGAGAAAAAAATGAGAAAGAGTCATCACAAGGGCAGATGTTGTGAAAGTAAGAAGAAATGTGGTAAAGGGCTAAGGCGTGGGAAAGATGAACAATGCCTTCAGTAGAGACTTTCTCTAACAGCCACTTCAGACCCACTCCACTCTGAACATCTTCATCCTCAGCTCTCAAGGGAAGGAATATTTCTTAAACATATTTGTACCTCTAAGGAAGAAGCTGGTGCCTGGCATCTGCTACAGGTGCTTAATAGATCTTTGTTAAATGAATGAACCTAGGCAGCCATGTCCCACCCCTTTATGTCCTTGCTTGACCACCCTCCCCCTGCACCCACAGGATTTTCAGTAGACACTCAAAACTCAAGGTGACCAAAATAGAATTAATTTACTGCTCCTTTGTCTGTTCTTGCCCCACCAACTTAGCTTTTAAGTAATTGTTTTATTTTTAATTAATTTCTAAAGCTGTAACTTACTCATACTAGCAGTAAGTCTGGTAGCTCTTTCTTAAGACCAATCCCTCCTCATCAGCCAAGGATCCTGGGGGAATTCTCAGCCTCTATGGTTCAGCTAAATTTCTGAATATCAGTCAGGACAAAAGAGATATCATATGCGCCATTCAAAGGGCCTTTGTCCATGGATGCAGTGATTTCCTTCCTGATGTGAATTCGTTCACAACCTTCCCAACACTTTGCTCTATTCCCTAATCTCAGTAATGGCACCACCATTTACCTGGTCTTCTAAGCCAGAAAACTGAGATTCATTTTAATTGTCTTATTCCACCCCAAGCTTCCCTCTAGCTACTATTTCTCTTTTTCCATTTGTAGTCATTTTTCTTAAACAAAGTGCTTATACCTGCTGCTTTCATTGATTCTCCTCACAACTGAGTATTATATGTACATATCTATTATATGTACTCCTCTGGGCTTTGGCTTTAGTCTCACACACTTTCCACACCATCGAATCTTACTTGGTAGTCTTTGAAAACATGGCCAACTCTCATGATGACTGAGAGTTATCCACCGATCATCTAAAAGTACGAGAACCTTCTCTTTGCCCTCTTTTTCTATGCCAGACTTCCATTCCCAGGCTTTCACACTGAAGTTTCCCTTCTTACATTCTTTGCTCAGCTCACCCCTCCTTCTGTCTTCATCCCTTAGGCTCGGTTGGCATTAAAAAAATTTTTCTTTTAGAGGGTGCAGTAATATTTTATTTTATTTTTTCTTTTTTTAAATTATACTTTAAGTTCTAGGGCACATGTGTACAACATGCAGGGTTGTTACATATGTATACATGTGCTGTGTTGGTTTGCTGCACCCATTAGCTCATCATTTACATTAGGTATTTCTCCTAATGCTGTCCCTCCCCCATCCCCCCACCTCATGACAGGCCCCGGTGTGTGATGTTCCCCGCCCTGTGTCCAAGTGTTCTTATTGTTCAATTCCCACCTATGAGTGAGAACATGTGGTGTTTGGTTTTCTGTCCTTGCGATAGTTTGCCCAGAATGATGGTTTCCACCTTCATCCCTGTCGCTACAAAGGACATGAGCTCACCCTTTTTTATGGCTGCATAGTATTCCATGGTGTATATGTGCCACATTTTCTTAATCCAGTCTATCATTGATGGACATCTGGATTGGTGGCATTAAAAAATTTAAAAACAAAACAAAAAAACTCTGCTCAGATCTATACTTCTCAATTATCAAGGTGGAATAAGATAGCCTATTTCTCCTCCCCAATGCCTCAAACATCTTTATGAAATAGAATATCTCTGTGATTTGATTCCAACAAAATACTGGTTTAAAATACTGTTATAATCAAGCCCAACAGCTTATCCTAATTTTTTATAGTGAAATTGTGTCTTATGAAGAATTGCTTGAAATAAGTGAAGCAGTATCAAGGCATGAACATCTGGTTAACTGGAAATATTTGTTTTAAAGGACTCTGGACTGTGGTAAGGGTAGACGTCCTCCCTCAAAATAAAACCAACACAGATTAAAGAAAGATTAAATACATCACTGAAACTTATATAAGTGGATATGTCATTTTTGTTATACAGGGTGTTTTAGATAATCATTACAAAGAAAATACAAGATCTTTTAAGAGTTACTTATTCTTTGCTCCTACAAGGATTTGTACTCATTTTCACACAGGAATCACTAACTCAGATTACTGAGCTAAGGAAGCAGTTTATTTTAATCTTCCAGGCACTCAAATACAATGGATTCCTTAGGTAAACAATGGGTTCTCCATCCTAATTAGACATAAGCATCACCAAGAGAACTGTGTAAAGATACTGAATCCAAGTTACCAGCCCCCGAAAATCTTATTTCAATGGTTTTGGGTTGGGGAAACTTAGGCATTCTTAACATTCTTAAATGCTCTCTGAGTGATTCTAAAACACATCAAGAATTGAGAATTCCTAGACCAGGGCTTATCTGGAGAGACTCTGTGAAAAAGACTGGGTAGGTCCAGAAAGATAATTATCTACCCATTTCTTTAAAAATTTTCTCTGAGACAGATTTTCTAACTTCCTTTTTTTTTTTTTTTTTTTTTGGTGACAAAGTCTCACTCTGTTGGCCAGGTTGGAGTGTACAGGTGCGATCTTGGCTCACTGCAACATGTGCCTCCCAGGATGCTCACCGCAACCTCCGCCTCCCAAGGGAGTATCTAATTCCTTTAGATATTCCAGCCTTGCTAACATCCTGGAAGCTGTGAGATTTTCCTATGGCCAATAGAAGGATTGGATTAAAATGTTCCTCAAAAATGTTAATGTGATGATTACCTGCCTCAGCCTCCCAAGTAGTTGGGACTACACCAGGCGCTCCACATCTGGCTAATTTTTATATTTTTAGTAGGGACAGGGTTTCACCATGTTGGCCAGGCTGGTCTCAAACTCCTGACCTCAAGTGATCCGCCAGCCTTGGCCTCTCAAAGTGCTGGGATTGCAGGTGTGGGCCGCTGCACCCGGCCAGATTTCCTAATTTTCTTTGGTATCTTATGTTAATGTTTTGTTATCTTAAGAAGGAAGTTGTTAATGCCTTGAAGTTAAACTCTGTAATGTCCTCTGCATAAACATACACACATAGAAATGTTCTTATGCTTGCACCATTACTATAAAGAAAATAATGAATGCTACTATTATTTGGCCAAAGAATTGGAAGACTCAGAAGCAGGTTGTCCTAGATTATTGATAGTACAAGTGAGAGCCAGAAACACAGTCTCTTAATCTTCAGTGTATATTTCACCTAAATGAGTTACTTCTCATAGAAAATTGTGACAAAATCAATAGGATCTGTTGCCTTATTTAAGCTATATATAATTAAAATGCTGACAAGTATGTACAAAAAGTACAGAAATTATATGATCACTTTCTCTTACTGAGGATAGGTTCTGAGATATGAGGAAAGCTCTTGATTAATTTATTGTTGTCTTCACTATCCCTCAGTTTACCCCCCTCCTGCCATGTAATATAAGGAATCTGCAATGGAAAGACACAGATAAAAATGACTAATTTTACAGATGGAACTTATTGCTCTTATTACCAAATAATGATTTTGACTTATTTATTATTTTTCACGTGTGCATTTAAGTAATGAGCTCAGAATGACATTCAAATTTCATGAGCGCACATCTTATTCTTGATGCAGTCTAGCAGTTCCAAGATGACAAAAAAGGTTGCACTTTTGGGCCAATGATTTCTTAAATGACTATTGTTATTCTTCACTTTCAAATCATTGGTATACAGTCTTTTTAAACAACGAAGACCCTAAAAATTTTTAGCTTAATTTTAAATTTACTTGAATAGGAAGTTGGAAGAAAAATAGCTGGAATGAAGAATAAACACCCTGAATTTATGGAACTCAAAATACTTTGCAAGCATCTTTGAGGACTTGAGAGAAATACACACTCTCAAGTTATAAAGGGAGTTCATAGATATCTTCCAGATTAATTAACTTCCTTGTTTTAGTTCTACTAAGACATTTCAGTGGAAGACATTAGGGCACTGTACTCTGTTCTTGAATATTCACCCAGCCCCCCAGTAATGGCTCTCTAAATTCTACCCTTACTTTTTAGCCTAGGTCAAGGGCTACCCCATCCATGAAATATTTTCTAGATAACCTAATGAACGTGATTGCTCCCTCACTGAGGTTTCCATCATATTTTGTTTCAACATGTACATTCTATCTAGTATTTTAATTGCTCCCATATATTTCATCTTCTTTGTTGGATGACTTCATAAGGGGAGAGGCATTTTCCTATTCATCTTGGTATCCCTTGTAGTAGCTAGTATCTTAAAATTGGAGCTCAATAATTATCTGCTGAAAGAATGAATATGCACAGTCTGCCCATTTTCAGATAGCTTTTTTTCTTTTGGATTGGAGAATCCAAGGACAAAAGAGAGATGGCTTGCTCAAATTTACTATGGTGGTAATCCATATATTCAAGACTTCTTGAAGCTTGACTCCTTTGGGAGATATGTTCACCACACAGACTTAGTCAATGATTTACTAACAGACCTTCCTATTCCACTAGTACAAGTAAATTAACATCTTAAAAGTGCTTTTGTATTTTTTTTTCACAGAAAGCGTAACTACTAGTCAAATATATTCAGCAAACACTTCACTTAAATATATTCTAATGTTTTAATTCTATTTTCTAGGTCCTATGTGTGGGTTTATCTGCATCATGAAGCTTGTTTTGGACTTTTAAAACTTCCTAATTGTCTGTCCTAGATGATAGCATCTATAAAGAGGTACTTTAATACTTATTAATGATAACGACATTCAGATTTCTAAATCGATGTTTCTCATAATAAAGTGGAAAAGAAGGAAGATCTAAAGAGTTTAATGAAGTCAGTGAATAGATTCATAAATTGCTATAAGTTTAAAAGCTGGTAAATAATATCCTGGAGTTAGGGTAGAAAAAAAAGAGAAAATGATACTTTGTGTTATCTATTTAAGATAAATGGACCTTAGAAACCATGGTTTCTAATACTCTCAGCTTATAGATTAGGATATTGAGGCTCAGAAAGGAAATACTAGAATCAGCGGATATATTCCTTTAGATATTCCAGCCCTGCTAACATTCCGGCAGCTGTGAAATTTTCCCATGGCCAATAGCTTGGACTAAAATGTTCCTCAAAAACGTCAATGTGATGATTACTGAGGAGGAGTGCTTACTGAGGAGTGCAAATCTGAATGCCAGTCATGAAGGGCATAAGCAATATAGGGGCTTGGTTATGGTCGTTAAATCCTAGACCACAGCTCTATCTCAAGGCAGTTTTCTCCTGTATCCATTTTAAGTGAGAGGCTCCTGTTTACCCAAGGTTCCTAAACTCATGTAAAAACTCAGATTGCAGAAGCGAAAGCGTAAGTAAAGCTCTTTCAGGGTTGCTAAGTACTTGATCAAGTTTTGAGGTTCATTCAACCAGGTTTTATTACTAGTTTTGAGAGGGAAGAGTATGTTTCTTATATCCTTTTTCTTTTACTGCCTTCCTTTCTGTAAGTGCCTGCTACATCGTAGAAGCTCAGTAAACTTGGTTGCTGATTAAATCAGAGTTTCAATCAATTTTGTTTAAATAAAGATTTGTGTGTGTGTGTGTCTCAATTACACCACATTCATTGTTAAGCTTTCCGGTGGAATGTCTTTATTTTTACCTTCCCTAAGTAACAGCTTCTTCTTCTAGTCCCTGTTAGTATAGATACTTTCACTACATAGCTATAGATATCCTGCCCTTTCCCAGTTCTGTTGTCTAACCAAGACTTCAGAAATAACAGTGAGAGGATAAAAGTGTATGAGAATTGGACTCAGGGTTATACCAGTTCTATTTTGCTCTTGGGGCACTGGAAAGAAAATAAATTTAGGAATGGCCACACAATGAATAGGGAAAGTCAGTAGGTAGTCAAGCTTCTACTCTATCAAATGGGGAAGCAGGAAGTAAGACACTTCATGTCTGCAAAAGGATGGCTGAGGAGATCTTGTCAAATCTGTAACAAAATCACAATGTCAGCAGCAAAGATGGGAGGTTTGACTTTAAAGCTGCTGAAAGAGAGGTTCACTTATTTCCAGAGGACTCACAGGTAAGATTAAAATTGGCTGAGCAGGCCGGGCATGGTGACTCACACCTGTAATCCCAGTACTTTGGGAGGCCGAAGTGGAGGGGATCACTTGAGGTCAGGAGTTTGAGAGCAGCCTGGCCAACATGGCGAAACTGTCTCTACTAAAAATACAAAAAATTAGCCAGGTGAGGTGGTGGATGCCTGTAATCTCAGCTACTCAGGAGTCTGAGGCAGAGGAATCACTTGAACCCAGGAGGTGGAGGTTGCAGTAAGTCGAGATTGCAGCACTGCACTCCAGCTGGGCAACAGAGTGAGACTCCATCTCAAAAAAAAAAAAAAAAAACTGGCTGGACAGAAGAACAACGCTAGGTTGAACATAAAAAGTTTCCTACCACTTGTCACTGAATTCTCCCTTCCAACCACACAGGATCAGAAAATGCGCTATTTTATCAGTCCAGTAAGATTACCTACCTCTGTAGCACTGGAATAGTGAACCACAGAAGACTCCAGAATACACTTTTAAAGTCAATGAAGATGCTGGGATGTTCTTGCTCAGCTCAAGATCTTGTTTCTTCCTGTGGCCTTCCATGTACCTCCCCCTTGCTGGGACCGGAGAGTGACATCAGAATCACAATTGGTGATATCACTGTCTCTATAGCAACAGTAGTGAGGCTACCAGAAAATGAATGGTCAAAAGGACAAAGAGGAGGGGTGAAGATATACTCCAAGGGGCTGATGTTTAGTTTGGAAGGACTAGGCTTTATTCTGATTAATTCTCTCTTTAGAGAAGTGGTCCCCAAACTTTTCCACACCAGGGACCAGTTTTGTGAAAGACAATTTTTCCACGGATGGGAGTGGGGTGGGAGTATGGTTTCTGGATGATTCAAGCACATTCCTTTTGTTGTGCACTTTATTTCTACTATTATGCCGTAATATAGAATCAGTGGGAGTCCTGTCTTCCTGCAACTAGATGGTCTCATCTGGGGTTGGTGGGAGACAGCGACAGATCATCAGGCACTAGATTCTCATAAGGAGTGTATAACCTACACTTTTCACAATAGGGTTCAAGTTCCTATGAGAATCTAATGCCACCACTGATCTGACAGGAGTTGGAGCTCAGCTTTGCTCACTTGCCCACCATTTACCTGCTGTGTGGCCAGGTTCTAACAGACCATGGACTGGCACTGGTCCATGGCCTGGGGGTTGGAGACCCCTGCTTTAGAGTGTTTAATATAGGCAGGGGAATACGGGAGGGGGACATTTTGCCAGTGGATTCCACTTAAAGCAGCAGAGTAAGTATTATGTATTAACAAATCTAGAGGGCTGCAGAGGAGAATGAGAAATAAAAGAATGGAGGGTCTAAATTTTCTGCAAATCCCATGGAATCACTTCATTTTGTCAGATCCAGCCAGGACTCTTCTTATTTATAAGCATCTTGCCTTTTGTAAAAAAATTATTTTTGGCAGGGCGCGGTGGCTCACGCTTGTAATCCCAGCACTTTGGGAGGCCGCGGCGGGCGAATCACGAGGTCAGGAGATCGAGACCACGGTGAAACCCCGTCTCTACTAAAAATACAAAAAATTAGCCGGGCTTGGTGGCGGGCGCCTGTAGTCCCAGCTACTCGGAGAGGCTGAGGCAGGAGAATGGCGTGAACCCGGGAGGCGGAGCTTGCAGTGAGCCGAGATTGCGCCACTGCACTCCAGCCTGGGTGACAGAGTGAGACTCCGTCTAAAAAAAAAAAAATTATTTTTAGGATATTTTGCCTAAACTGACCATCTCTGGGTTATAATTTGTCTTAGATGCTCAGAGATACAACGACCCTAATTTATCGTTTGCAATGCCTGACCTGAGAAACTGTAGTGGGAAAAATCAGACCAAGAGGCATTTGGTTAGCTACTCTTTCTATGCTTTATTACTACATTCTCTGAAAACGTTACCTCAGCTACTCTGTAATTAATGATTAAATATAGGACTAGTATATAGTTTCCATGGAGCAAAAAGAACTTCCAAGCATGGCCACGAGATAATGATGAAAATTGCAACAGATTCAAAAGCGACTGGTTTATCACAGGGTTCCTTCAAAAAAAGTTATTTATCGCTGGGCGCAGTGGCTCACGTCTGTAATCCCAGCACTTTGGGAGGCTGAGGCAGGCGGATCACTAGAGGTCAGTTGTTCAGGACTAGCCTGGCCAACATGGCAGAACCGTCTCTACTAAAAATACAAAAAATTAGCCAGGCATGGTGGTACATGCTTGTAATCCCTGCTACTCCAGAGACTGAGCCAGGAGAATCGCTTGAACCTGGGAGGCAGAAGTTGCAGTGAGCAGAGATAGCACCATTGCACTCCAGCCTGGGTGACAGAGTGAGACTCAAAAAAAAAAAAAGTTATTTATCCATTGATGATCTTTTATATGGTCTCAAGAGCTTTTGTATTCTTTTCACAGAAAGTTCACCTACTAGTCAAATTATATTTGTCAATATATCTCAGTTTCTTTTTTTCGAGACAGAGTCTCAACTCTCGCCCAGGCTGGAGTACAGTGGCACGATCTCGGCTCACTGCAACCTCCGCTTCCCAGGTTCAAGTGATTCTCGTGCCTCAGCCTCCCAAGTAACTGGGATTACAAGTGCACACCACCACACACAGCTAATTTTTGTATTTTTAGTAGAGGCTGGGTTTCACTATGTTGGCCAAGCTGGTCTCGAACTCCTGACCTCAAGTGATCTGCCTGCCTCGACCTCCCAAAGTGCTGGGATTACAGGCATGAGCCACCGCACCTGGCCTCTTCGTCTTTGAAATAATGGGGCTTGCTGAGCTCCTAAAATCTCTTCCAGCTCTAACATTCTATGATTTTG
This sequence comes from Symphalangus syndactylus, assembly GCF_028878055.3. Lineage (NCBI taxonomy): Eukaryota > Metazoa > Chordata > Mammalia > Primates > Hylobatidae > Symphalangus > Symphalangus syndactylus. The sequence continues at coordinate 150,313,651 of NC_072427.2, read as the reverse complement.
ATACTTCAGTGGTATTTTAATAGTACTGCATGGACGTACATATAGCACTTTGCGGGTGACAAAGCATCTTTGCATCCATTACATCACCTGATTCTCATAACAACCTTTTGAGGTACCAGAGTAGGTTTTATTTACCCTGTTAGACAGGTGTAGAAACTTGTCCAGGTCACAACTAATGACTGATAAAACTGGGAATGGGATCTAGTATTCTGGGTGTTAAAAATCGGTGTTCTTTCAGCCGGGCACAGTGACTCATGCCTGTAATCCCAGCACTTTTGGAGGCCAAGGTGAGAGGAGGTCTTGAGCCCAGGAATTTGAGACAAGCCTGGGCAATCCAGTAAGACCCCATCTCTGAAAAAAAAGTCAGTGTTCTTTTAATTACACCATGCAACCTTGAAACTAGAACGGAGAACATGGGGCAGTGTTTAACTTAGAGATGTTAAATTATATAATTGGCAGTGTTATACAGGGGTTAGCAGGTTGCTGATGACAGTCACGATCTGTTGATCCAAACAAGGGAAGTATGTTAGTATCCATATTGGTCCCAAAATCAAGTATTAGCAAATTGTGTTAAGTGAACATAGGATGAGGCCAAGAAATATGACAGCGTAGCATCACTACTAAGCTTCTCCGATGAAATTCAAGGTTTTTTTCTCTCTTCCAATTCAATTTGGTAGGCGACACTTCAGTAAACGGTAGGGGTAAGATAGAGTGGAAACAGCCAAGATTTCAAGCCTAGTAATAAGCAACTTCTACATCCCTACTCATCACAGGCCTCTTTGTCTATCCCAGAAACACATACTTTTCCTGAAAAAACAAAGCACTGGAAGGATTACCAAGTCTAGAAAGAACCCACCCTCCCCAAACTAGGTGGTTTTCTGATAAGCCTACGGTATGTTTCACAGGATCACTGGTTGCTGTCTCCTAGCCAGGAATCTGGAGAGGTTGACCAGAATAAAGTATTTTAAAATCCAAGCGCTTAGTCTAACCTGGAATTTCCTCAGTTTCTGGATGGCTCTTTGTAGAACAATGCAGATTCTCAAAGGTGTCCACAGTTAAAGAAAAAATTACAAGCCATTGCGCTAGAGAGAGCCATCTGCAGTTTCCCCTTAAGACAGATGTTCAGATGGCACACATGGCCGCTAAATTTTACATAATATTTCGGGAAGTTCACAGATTTCTCGAAGCCCACTCATGAATCACACTTCTGGTTAAGAACGCCTAGATTCATATGCCAGTTGGTGATAAGTGCTTTGGTATATAAACCTAAAACAAAAATTGGTGGAATAATTACCATGTTGGATAGGATGGTCAGAGAAGTTTTATCCGAAGAGGTCACTTTTGAGCAGAGACTTGAGCTGGTGCAGACACCTGAGTGTGCATTCCGGGAAATGCGAACAGCAGGCGCAAGGGTCCCTATGAGAGAATGTGCTTGGCGGGCTCGACGTACGTTTATTTACTTGGGACACCCCCTATTTTGGTTTCTCTTCTCCACTTTTCCCCTCGTCCTTGTCCCCCTTTTTCTCTCTCCTGGGCCCTGGACCTCCTGAGCGCGAAGGGCTACGCCTCCTTCTTTCCCCGGACTCACCAGGGCTGCCAGCTTAGCTGACATTTTCAGGGAACAGGAAACTGAGAGTCAGGAAAGGTAAGCTCTTCTACCTCGGGTCTTGCCATTTTGCATGTCCTGAGTCAGTCACTGGTTAACTCTGAACTTCAGGTTCCTCGGCAACTAGAGATTATAAACAGCCTATATACAGCCTATTCCAGATCTGAGATTCTAACAGCCAAAGTCTTTTCACTTCTTTTCTTCCCCCTCTCCTTCACTTTCCCAGCTTTCTTCTTAACCAACATCTACCCGAAACCTTCCTTTCCTGGTTAGCGCCTGCGCAGACAGGCGAGGAAGGTAAGTTTTGACCCAGCTTAGCAGCCGTAGTCAGCCGGGAACGCTGTCGTGGGGGATTGTGGGAAAAGATGGCGGCTGCAGCACAGTCCCGGGTTGTCCGGGTCCTCTCAATGTCACGTAAGTGTAACGGCGGCCCCTGATCGGGATTCCGAGACGGGGACCTAAGGTTTTGGGAGTGGCACCATGCTGCAGCGGTCACGCCAACTTCCTAGGCACTCTGGTTTCTCTAGGTTTGGAGCTGCTTCAGTCTGCTTTCTCCTTTTGCTTTCCGCTTCCCGGCTCACATATTCAATTGTGCACCACCTTGGGAGGGGACAAAAGACCTTAAGCAGCTGTAAGCGAAGAGGAGAAAGCGGGGGACACGTTAGGGATCGAGAGAATCAGAATTCTGATATGGTTGTAAGGGTTTAGGTTTATGAGAAATATTTATATGGGGCGGGGGGAGAAATGTGTAAGGGAGCGGAAAAAAGGCTAATGGCGAGAGGTTTCCTTGGATTGACTTTATAACCTTGTGCAAACCCTTAATGGGTCTCAATTCACATGAGCACAATGGAAATGATAATATTACAATACCAGGGAGTCTCTGATAAGATTAAATGAGCTAATATTTATAAAAGCATGCTTTTACCCAAAAGCGTCTCTACGGATGTAGAACGTTGGGCAAAGTGCGTTGGGGTCTGGGGGAGAGAGTGATGTTTGAGGAGAGAAGAGTCAGGAGCTTGGTGGAAAGGAAAGTGAAGAATAAAGGCTATGTTAGAATTTGTTAGCATTATTTAGTTTCCCTTCTGTTCTGATTGGATCTGCTCCCACTCCTCAAATTGAAAACATACATTTGTCCTTCCACTCACTAAAAAGCAAGGGGATTAGAAATACGGTTACACTTCATCATTATTCTTTCACTCTCTACTCTTCCACAAACATATTCCAATCAAACCCCCAAAATTGTATTTTTTTCTTAGTGTATTTTAGTCGTTACAGAATATCATTTGCTTTCAAAGTTGGCTCATGTCAGAATCACTCGTAAAGCTTTGTAAAAATTAGAAATGAGGACTGAGTGTAGAGCTGTTGAGTCAGAATTTGTGAGATTAGCTCCTTGCACCTTAAATTTTTAAAAGCACCACAGATAGGTTTGATGTTCAGCCTGAGGCAAGAATTAGGAGTGTTTAGAGGATCCTTTTTTTTTGTTTTCCATCTTGGGTAGAACTGCATACCACTGGGAAGGTGGTGCTGCACATCACTTATAGTGGATGGTTTTGTAGTCACAATGTCTTTGCAAAAACATTTTGCTGGTTCTTGTTAAACTATTACAATTGTATGACATAATGTAGATTGTGAATGGTAATCACTATTTATTGAGTACCTGCTATCTGCAATCTCCAGTTCTGGGTATTTTTATTAATTTTCTCTTTTAACTTACTTTCCTCTGACTGACACCATAGCTTGTGTTCTTAACCACTCTGCGTTATTGTCTGGTAAAGTAAGTTTTTGAGTAAATTCTGTAGAGGCAAGTCTAGTATGTAACATAATCCACACACTATAGGACAGAACTGTGTAAGACAACTATATATAGTTAAGTGTGGCAAGACTGTTAAGTATCACAGGAAATCATAAAAGGGAAAGATTAGTATCATTTGAGGTACTGAGGGATGATTGGAAGACCAGTGGAGAATTGTAGTGCTCCCACTGATCTCTTTAGGGCTGTTACGATCTGGAAAGTCCTCTGGCAAAGACAAGTGGATGAGAATGGAGTCATGAGGTATTCAAGAGGCAGTGAAATGACTACCTGTATATCTGGGATAGTGGAAAAGGAGGTTGAATGTGTTAGATGGGATCAGACAATGGAGACCTTTGAAAGCCAAGCAGAGTTTAGACTGGTAGTTTCCAAAGGGAGTTGTGCAAGAGGACCTAATAAGTTATGGAAATATAATATTAGAACTCCTAAAAATTGTTTTCTATAGTAATAATAGCTAACACTTATGTAGTTTAAACTGTACGCCATACACTAAGTAATGTATGATTTATAATGTATATATCATATTGGTACTACATAGAACATGCATATAATTTTTTAAATAAATAAAAAAATTAATGCAGTGTGCAAGCAAATATGTCTGGACTATCGGTTTGGGTATTGCAGTAGGAAACTAATGTAGGTTTTTAAGCAGAGAAATATAATGAATATATAATTAATATAGAATATTGTTCTTCTAATAGTACTCATAATAAATGGAAGAAAGTGGAGAGGCTGGAACCAAAGAGAGTAATAATTTATATTTATTGAGCACCTACTATTTGCAAGGCACTGTGACAGATGCTTGCCCATATGTTATTGTCATCAACACTTTAAACTGTGAGCTTCATGAAGCCAGGGTTTTTATTTTACTGTGATAGTCACAGTTTCTAGAATAATTCTTGGCCCATAATTATTAAAAAAACAAATAGCCATGTGAGGTTAGTGTGACATTACCTTCTGAGAAATTTCAAAGTAATAAAAGCAACTATTATTCATAGAATGCTTAATGTGCTCTAGGTAATGTGCTACATGGTTTATGTATGTTTAATCCTCTTAACAGTCCTTTGAGGTATTAATTCCTTAACTTAAGTAATTCTTCCCAGTTCATTGACTCTGCTGTCTTTTCCCTGTCTTATCCTATGTCCTCACTTCCTTACTCATCACTCTTATCATTCCCTTTTATGCATTCTCAACTCCCCAGCCCAACTCCCATTGTCGTAAAAAACATTGACCCTGATTAAACAAAACTTTCCACGTAATTTGCTGCCTGCTACTGAGCAATGGAGAACGGGGCTAGGGAAAACTTCAAACTAACTGGCCTTATTTTAAATTCATGAATACAAATCTCAAGTAGATTTTCAGTGCTACATTTTTCTAGGAAATTTGGTTTCCTTGTCTCCATAATCATTACTTAACTTAGCGAGTTTCCTAAAACCTCTAACATGTGCTTTTGTCTGATTCTCAGCTTTACAGAGAAATCCAAGGAATCAGATGAGAACAGTCATTTTCCCACCATAAACTCTAATAGTTGATATGTGATAATTCTTTGCCTTTTCTCTTGTTACAGTGGGTGAGCTCCTTCTGTTCCAATCTGTGGCCAGTTCCTTCACTTTGCATTCAGTCTCATCCTCTCTCAACTATTCAGTCCCTTTCCTGAATCAGTAATTTTCACCTCTACCATGGAAATCATGTCATTTCCATCAGCACATAAATGTTAACTCATATTTCAAACAAACAAACAAACCTGTCCCTGTCCTTGTGTTTCTCTAGTCCCATTTCTCCTTTCTCAGAAGGATTGTGAGTACTCCTTATCTGCTTCCTTGCCTCACAGCCTCTCTTGTTTGCTCCAGTCTGGCTTTCAGTCCCACTAATCCAATAAAATTACTCTTATTTATGCCACCTACAACCACATCCTCCAGCTTCTGTGGTCCTTTGTCCTCTTCCTACTTCACTTTCAGCATTTGGTAAAGTTAACCATTCTCTCCTTGAAACAGTTTCTTTTTTTGGGTTTTTAGATTCTATTTCCTTCTGAGTTTTTCTCCTACCTCATGGGACCGCTTTTTAATCTCCTTTACTAGTGCTTTGGGCTAGTCACTAACCTTATCCGTAAAGTGGTGATAAAGATAGCATTAAAAAAGATAATACCTATGCAGCACTTAGAATAATGCTGGACACCTGCCAAGAGCTCTGTAAAGGTAGCTGTTAATATGATGTTATTATTTTGTTATTATGATGTGTGTGGTCCATGATGTTTACTTTTAATTTCTGTCACTATCAGTGAGCTAGGCTATTTCTCCAATTCCATACTTTTGGATAGGGAAGAACAATGGCCTTTGGGCAGAATGCCACCTGAAAGTCATCCCTAGAAACAAACACAGATTTTCTAAAGAGAGTCCTATTTGTGTCTTTCACCTCTCCCAAGTGTACAAAGCACGAATGCTAAGCTCCGAAGTTCGTTGATTGGAGCAGAAGTGCGTTAGCACTTTAAACCTTTTTGTTTCTACTTAACATGAAAGTTGAGTAGCTAGCTCTAAAATTCTATTCTAAGGAGTTAGAAGTAACTTGAAAACTGGAGTGTATCCAAAAGAGATTTGCATTCCTGCCATATGAAGAATATTTGACAGGACAGGGAATGTTTAACCTGGAGAAGAAAATATTTAGTGGGGCTATAATTGCTACACTTAATTGTAGAAGAGGGATTAGACTTGTTCTTTGTCATTCTGGAGAAACACAGGGATAAAAACTTCTGGGAAGCAGTCACTGATTCCCCTTGTGGTAGAACTTTCTTTCTGTTAGAATGGCTCAAAGCAGAATGGGCCACTACAGGAAGTAGTGAGTTTCCCAACTCCACAGGTGTTCAGGCAAAAGCCAGATGATTTCTTTGCACACATGCTGTAGAGACGATGTAAGCATTGGTACATGAACTTTGAGGGTTCATTCTAGTACCAAGAACCTCAGTTGATGAAAAAGAAATGGTGGAATGTTTGACAAATCTTTTGCTGTTAAGCTTTCTAAAAGTCAGAACATCTTTTCTCAAGCACTTCACTCCTTTTATCATTATTTGTGATGTTCTTCAGTGGTTTTATAGTAAGTCTGAACTACTGAACTGCATTCTTTTTTTTTAATGTTCTGTACTAATAATCATCTGCTTCCGACCAATATCATCAACTATTTTTCATTAGTCACCAGTTTCAGATTCTGTTCCAGGAGAGTCTTTTGCTGATGCCCTGTGCTGTAGGCTTATTCATTCTACCTCTGCATTGTGATGTGTTCCTCATGGGATTCTACCCTTTCTTTTTTTTTCCTCTTTAAGACCTTTCTCAAAACATTTTATCCAGGAATACTTCCTCATGGTAATGTGATTTATTGCTTCTTTATTACTTATTCTCAGTTCCTTTTACCATATAGGCTTCTACTTTCCTACTTTGTGACTGTTTAATGTGTTTTTTAAAAAATGTGACTTATCTTCTTAGGTAAATTACATTGTATAGGGTAGGGAGTATATTTCCTCATGTCCTGTGGATTCTGTGTTGTAGTTTGTGTTTATTATTGCCCTTGATACTTACATTGCTAAAGTACTGATTGCAAAATAATGTTACAAGATTTTAGGGAAAGGAGCTATTTGTGTTCACAGTTTTAAAAATATTAATATTTGCCATGCTTTTATACTTTGGGGTTTTGTTTAAGGTTCTGCCGTTACTGCAATAGCCACGTCTGTGTGTCACGGCCCACCCTGTCGCCAGCTTCATCATGCCATCATACCTCATGGGAAAGGTGGACGTTCCTCAGTCAGTGGGATTGTGGCTACTGTGTTTGGAGCAACAGGATTCCTGGGGCGATATGTTGTCAACCACCTTGGTAAGTAAAGTTCCTTAAGTTCATATGCTCCATTGCCATTGATCAGGATTGCCTGATGAGAAGCATGAGCTATGTTTCTCCTCATTTTAACAGTATTATGAATTCCTCTATCTTGGATGTATGTAATTTTTATTTGTTGTGACATTAAGAGCACACTCATGTTCCTATATAGCAATTATTAGGTTAGGAATAAGGGACTCTGAAAAGCTACGGCATCTTTAGCATGGCAAAATATTCTTTTTGTCAAACATAATATCAATTCACATACCATACTAGAATCTAAATATTTACCAAGTCACAATTGTATAATATATCCACATTATGTTAATATTGATCCTTTTTTCAATCCATTCTCTTTTAGGACGCATGGGGTCACAGGTAATCATACCTTATCGGTGTGATACATATGACATCATGCACCTTCGTCCCATGGGTGACCTGGGCCAGCTTCTGTTTCTGGTAAGGGCCTTTATGACTGATTGAAGTTGACAAATATAAATTACTAAGATCATTTTTGGGAGTGAGAGGCAGTATAATAAAGCAGTAATTTCTTCCCAGAATGGACCAAAGGCATCCTCTATTCCCAGGTCATTCTTTCAGCTAGGTTCCGCGATCTCCTTTGTCATGCAAGCTCTAGATTGGCAGTTGGCAAACTTTTTCTTTGAAGGGACAGATAGTAAATACTTCTGGCTTTGTAGGTTGTGGAGTCTTTGTCATAATTACTCAGCTCTGCCTTTGTAACTGGAAGTAGCCATAGACAATATGTACACAAATGGGCATGGCTGCATTTCATTAAAATTTTATTTACGAAATGAGGCTGCAGGCTGAATTTGGCCTATGGACTATAGTTTATCAACCCCTGCTCTAGACCTGTGCTGTCCAGTGTGGTAGCCACTGGCCACATGTGGCTGCTGAGCACATGAAATATGGCTGGTCTGAATTGAGATATGCTGTACACATAAAATATACACCAGATTTCAAAGACTCAGTATGAAGAAAAGAATATACAATTCATCATTAATAATTTTTTATATTCGTTACATATTAAAATAATACTTTGGATATATTAGGTTAAATAAAATATTAAAATGAATTTTACTTGTTTCTTTTTTACTCATGTGCCTCATGTTATATTTCTATTGGATAGCGCTCTATAAACATAAAAAAATCACAAATAGGGTGTTTTATAACTTGGTTGTTTAGTATAGATTTAACTTAGAACAGTCCTTTCTGAGCATCCCCTTTGTCGTCCTTTAATCTACAGATTCTTCCTTTAGGGCAGTAGTTGCCAGTGGGGTGAGGCAGGGGAAAGACGGTACAGGAGGGCCATTAAGGGATTGATTAATAGAACTCTTTGATTGTCACAGTGATTGGGGAGCCATCCTGGTTATTAGGTACAGGCCAGGGATGCTAAATATCCCACAGAGCACAGGACAGCCTCTTTCCACAAAGAGTTGTGCTGCCCCAAATGCCTGCAGCCAAGCTATTGATTGCTATATTCTCTGAGCCTTGATGCTTAAATCTACTGATCTTATAGCTGACTTCCTACTTGTATTGTCCAGTAAGGAATGGAGTTATACATTTTCTCTTTTAAAAAATATGTGCTAAACATCCTTACTATCTCTGGTAATATTCATACAGATTATTTGTAATCCCTTTAAACTTTGATTTATTTTCATTTCATTTTCACATTTTCATTTATTCTTGACTCAGTGTTCACAAGCTGAGTATAATACTTATATCAGAAATTTCTTATTTCCAAAATGTTTTTCTTCTCCGAAATCTTACTATTAAGTAACTTTTTGGTATTAAAGTTACAGAAGCTTAGCTTATTCATAGTTCTTTGTGCCTTAAGTTTGTTGGTCACCTTGTCAGAGCCTCAAAATTGAAGTATTTAAAAAGTGATAGTTGAAAACTTTTGAACCATTGGAATTAAACCAAATGACATCTATTCCATTATTTCTGCAGAGATTTATTTCCTGAGTGTCTAGCATTGACCTGTGCTCTGAGCACGTTTAGATGAGCAAGACCACAGGGAACTCAGGCTTATATGTTTAGTGTTTGTTTATGTGTTTATTTTCGAGAAGGACTATTTGGGGTGTGAGGTGCTGATTTCCCCACTTTAGTCTTTGTTTGCAACTGCTGTCTGAATGTCCATTTGGTTTGCCCACCTGACTGTGTGCCCTTGGGCCTTATCCCTGAAAATTTGGTTTCCTTTTATTACATCATTCATTGCCGTAGATTTTATGTATATTTCACTTAATCATCATAATAACCTCATGGGGTAAGTTGTGTTTTCTAGTTTTATGTGGGGTTTGAAGAGATAATTTGTACAAAGTTAGTACATGCCAAACTGGGATTTGCATTCCTGTCTGTTTGACTGCAAAGCCACTGTTTAGACTGTGTCTTTTAACCCACTTTCTATCATCAGTCCTAACTGGTTCTTCCTGCTGGGGCTTCATCTTTTTGTTCTTGAATCTGATTTTATAGTTTGTTTTCTCTTTTCTAAATTAAACAGGCATTTTAGTTCTCTCTCTCTGTCTTTCATCCCCACTTTCTTTCTCTTTTCCTTTCTTGCTCTGTCTCCTTCCTATTGCACTGACCCATGCATATGCACTTATTATTTGGTGCTAAGAAATTCTTATTACTTGTTATCTTCCATTGAAATGCTTATAGAAACCTGCCCTTGGCTCACCCTGAAGTTTTAGGTAGTTCTCTTTGACTCTTGTTTTTATGTTGTTAATGTAGAAATGACTAGATCTGGGGTTATAAAAGAGGAAAGAATTAAAAAGAGATAAGAAAATAGTCATGAATGGCCCCAACTAACACTAGTCTTTAAAAGACACTCTTCCTATCTTCAGTCTGTAAGTGGTTGCTGTCAAGAAGGGAAAGTCTATCCCCCTAATGCTCCTTGCTTCTTTGTCTGTGTTTCAGGATTGGAGACTTGGTTTCCTGGGTTTCTTTTGAAACTTAGTAAGGAGTAGTTGGGTGGACAAAAACTAATATGATCCATTAAAAATCAATAGCCTCCTTCTTAGCTCTGTCATTTGATTACCTGAGTAAAGTGTACTTCTACCTGTTTGTCTCCAAAAGAGTGAGGGAATCAGCAGGGAGTTTGAGACATCATTTCTGTTGTAATAAGTGGAGCTTGGATGAAATGGCACCATACTATGACGACAGCAGATGGCCCATTTTGAAACTTGCGTTGAGGAGGCTGCAGAAGTGTTGAATGCTGAGGTATACCCCTGTGTTTTCATCTGATTGCTTTCTGCTATTATAGGAATGGGACGCGAGAGATAAAGATTCTATCCGACGAGTAGTGGAACACAGCAATGTGGTCATCAATCTTATTGGACGAGACTGGGAAACCAAGTAAGTCTTTGACTCTCATTTCTTCTTTGCTTAAGTCTTACTTAGGGCTTAATAGACCTTTGTTGGGCACCTTCTATGAGCCAGCTATCACAGTGACATTTTCAATTAGTGAATAAGGGTTGGTTGAACAACCACTTGCGTACCCAGTGACACCCCTTAGGAGATGTAGCTGACATTAAGTCTGGTATAAGTCAGCAGTGTGATATACTGCCCATAAAAAGCCAGTATGTGGTATTGGTATGGCTGGTGTTGGTCCTGTACTTGGATCAGTCCCTATGGGATGGGGTTAAGAAATAGGATTTTGCCTGTTCTGATGTTTAGCAAACTGAACATTGGTTTTTCTTGTGTAGACAGTGTTCTAGATGTCTTTTCTGCATTGTTAATTGGAGATGGCGTGAGGACTAATTTGAACAGTTCTTTGTGTGGGTTATTTATTAACAAATAATGTTTCAATCCTATAGTCCACAACACTTCGTTTGCACCTCTTTTTTTAGCGTTAAAGTTTGACTTAGTTTTTTAATATATGTCTTCTCATCAAATATTTTATAAATTCTTTGATGACTTGGGGGTCTTATTCAACTTTTTATCACCCCAATGATTAACATAGTATATTGTACAGAGTAAACATTTAGTTAACATTACTGAATGAAATTGTTGACTGACTTGTTTTTAGTTTCCTTTTTTTCCCTTGTAGGAAACAAAGTCCCGGGGTAAGAAGTGATTCCTAACACTTCAGCAACCAGTACAGCCAGGTTTCTTTAAAGGGCCTCAGCCTCAGGATTCCCTGATAATGCAGAACATGATGTATACTGGATTTCTAACTTAGAGTAGGCCTTAAATTGTGTAGAGTAATGACAGTGCGCAGAGCTGTCAACTTTTTTTAAAAAATAATTTTGGCTTAAAAAAATTAAAATTTTTTGTTGTTGTTGTTGTTGTTTTAGAAATAGAGACAAGGTTTTACCATTTTGCCCAGGCTGGTCTTGAACTCCTGGGCTCAAGTGATTCACCCGCCTTGGCCTCCCAAAGTGCTGGGGTTACAGGCATGAGCCACCACACCTGGCCAAATTTAGCTTTAAGTTAAATCATTGCTGTTTAAAAGTTTAAGTAGTATGAATTTCAGTACTGTTATGAAAACCAGCTTATCACATAAAGCTTCGAGATCCTGTGTGTAGAGTTCTTAACCAATCCTTTTATTTTTTTTCTTCCAGAAACTTTGATTTTGAGGATGTTTTTGTGAAGATTCCCCAAGCAATTGCTCAACTGTCCAAGGAAGCTGGAGTTGAAAAATTCATTCATGTTTCACATCTGAATGCGAATATTAAAAGCTCTTCGAAATATTTGAGAAATAAGGTAAGTAACACATTTATCTGGGAAGTAGTTCACAGAGCCAGAGTTTCTTGGCCCATTTGAAACATGATCTCAGTGAGAAGGGTTTATCATCCACATATCTAGAATTAAAAGTTTTTCTGATTCCCTGCATCCAGAACTAGGGGTGTGTGTGATGTTTCGACATTTTGATTGATTGCCTTCTGTTTGCAGGGAACTGTGCTAAGGGGCTTCAGAGTTGGCTAGACCATGTTACTATTGGCATTCAGATACTTAAAGTTTCTTTGGGGCATCATTGAATTATACAGAAACTATCACAGATTTCTGCCAAAGGAATCATACCTGTGTCATCTACCATGGTTAAAGGACCATCTTTCTTTCTTACCCCTTGCATTGTAGTGGTTTTGTTCCATTCTTAAAGGGGCGATGTGAAGGCTCAGAATGACAGGGATTAATATTTGCCAGGGAAGATGCCTATTCATATAGTACTTACGCTCCTTTTACTCCCAGAAATGCCATACCTAGAGACTGACCACTTTAGTTTGGAGTCAGTCTGTAACCTAAGTGAAACGTGTTCATTGTTAGGGACTCAGAAGGGATATCAGTGTCTGGCAGTGTGCTTAACATTTGGATTCTGCCATATGGAAGCCTGTTTTGAGTCATACTGATAAGGACAACAGAGTTCCTTGATAATGGTTCCAAGTTTTTGACTCACCACATTAGTTTACTGGATAAACTATTTATTAAGCACCTACTATGTATCACATATTGTGTTAAGCACTGTGGCTACAGTAGTAAATAGAGAGAAAATAAGAGAGAGAATACTTGTGCCTGCCTCTGCCCAAACATTCATAAAATCTTCAGAATTTCATGACTGGAAGGGAATGGGAGGTGTCAATGGTGCGGAAGAGAGAAGAGTCAAAGATGTCCAGCCCTCTAGCTGAAACCACTGGGTAGATGATAGTACTGTTGAATAAGATGGGAAATACTTGAGAGGGACTAGGCTGTAGGGAAGTGACTCTTAGCCTTAGTCGCACATTAAAACCACAGAGGGAGCTTTTAAAAATTCTGATGCCTAGGCTGTGCTCCAGACCAATTAAAACAATTTCTGGGGTTGCGACTTCAGCACCAGTATTTTTTAACTCTCTCTAGGTAATTGTGAGTGCAGCAAAGATTGAGGAGCACTATTTTACTTGAGAGAATGGAAGATGATTGAGTTTTGGACTCATGTTTCAGGTGCATTTCAGATGTGTGTCAATCTTCCAGGTAACTGGTATGTAGGGTTTCTGATCCCGGAGGTCAGAAGAAAGGTCTAGGTTGGAGACAGAAATGTGGGAGTTACCAGCATTTGTTGTTAATTGAAGTAATGGGAGGAGATAAGATGGCTGAAGATTGAGAAGGTAGTTTCAGATTGGGCCCAGAACATACCAATGGTTAGTAATCTGGTAGAGAAGGAGGCACCTGCAGAAACCCAAACCAATGAAACAGAAAGACTAAGCAGGACATGATAAGGCAGAAGGGAAACCAGGAGAGTATAGTGCTAGGGAAGCCATGGCAAGACAGTCTCACAGGAGGAAGTGGATACTTATGAATGCTATTGAGAAGTCAAGCAAATATGAACTGTAAAGTCACCTTGGATCTACTGACCTGGAGGTCATTGGTGATCTTATCAAGAATAGATTCAGTGCAGTGGTTGGAGCAGAATCCAGAATGCGGGTGCGTGAAGAGTGAGCTGGAGCTGAGGAAGTGGGAATGATAAGGGTAGGTACATTTTCAGGTAGCTTGACTGGCAAGAAGAAGATGAAAGACTGAGAGGATAGAAGCTGGAGGGGGATGTGGAGTTGGTATTTTTTTTTAAGGTAGAGGATCTACATTGTTTACATGCTGGTAGGGAGATGCTGGTAAAAAGAGTGAGGCTGAGAATGTGGAAGAGAGAGTAAATTGGACAGGTTCCTGAAAAAGTGAAAGGACCTGAGCTCTAAAGCATTGAAAGTGGCACTGTTCCTCCCATCAGGTAAGAGAGGAGGAGAAAATTGTGCTTTATATTCCAGAGTTTGTAGATTTAGTGGTGAGAACTAGAGGTGGTTTTTCCTCTACTGTCTTATATTTTCTCTTTTATTAGAAGGCAAAGTTATTTACTGGAAGGAAGAGAAAAGAAAGGGATGTCTGAAATTTGAATAGAATAGAAAGTGTTTCATATTTTCTCATGGGAAAGTAAGTTAATTAGAGGAAAACACGGTTTTTGGGAAATGTTGAGGGCCCGGTTAAAATTGGAGGCATGAATTTATAGTGGTACCAATTCATGATTTTTATTGATTTATTTTCCTGCCAGCTGCTCAAGGCAGTGGGAGTGCCTGGCCCAAGGGAGGCAAATGGAGTTCTTCTAGGATTAGAATTTTGCCTAGTAGTTAGAGTAAAGGACAAAGGGACAAGGTAGTTTACAATATTGGCAAGAGAGCGATGAGAAGATGGTCTGTGGAACCTAATCTGGAATTCAGAGGGGAGGACAGGAACAGTCGGAAGAGTTGATACAGGGGAAGCAGAATCAGTGCACTAGAGTTCTTGAGAACGTTGAGAAACAGGTATCCCAGGAGCAGATGAACAAAGAACAAGCAGGCTGGAAATTGTAGGAAATGGACATCCAAGAGTAGGATGTCTTCATTTAATACCTCAGAAGAAGAGCAATTCCAGATGTTGATATAGTAGGTGGTGTAACTGAGTTAAGAGTGGTAGAGGTGGAAGGAAGAGGAGGTCATTGGAGTTGAGCAGCTCAAGAACCTGAGAAGTCCAAGCCCACTTGGACATCATGTCACCCCCAGTGGTGGTGGAAGTAGAAAGGAAGACTGAATTAGGTGCTGATCTCTTCATCGAACAAGAAGACTTGCCTAGGAGGCTAGCAGATGATAACAAGTAAGGATAGTATAGCAGTTGAGATTAGGAAGATTAGTGACTATTCCCAACCTCCTTTGGATATGTAGGTACTGGTGACACTTCCACTATTGTAGCCTGCTGCCACCATACTGTCCTTTTTCTAACAGGCTGCTAGATAGTTGACACAAACCAGAGAATCTGTAAATAGAAGGAAAAATGGAGGCTGAAAAAATTCTACTTTGATTTTTCTCCTTCTTCAATGTAAGCTTCCCTTAAAATAAATATGGGAAGAGACTCAACCAAATCTGTAAGGTGCAGGACATTTTTGTGGATTATATTTTTTAAAAGTTCTGTGTAACTGAGTTTTATGAATTACATGATTACCTTTATCTGGAGGAAAGTATCGCCTTTGAAATACAAGTCATGTCTTACTTAATAGTGGAAAGAATGGACGCTTTATTCACTTGTCTCTAAACTCAAAACAGCTTTGTTTGGTTATTGTTTAGGCTGTTGGAGAGAAAGTAGTGAGAGATGCATTTCCAGAAGCCATTATCATAAAGCCGTCGGACATCTTTGGAAGAGAGGATAGATTCCTTAATTCTTTTGCAAGTGCGTATTCTTTCTTAATGGTAGAAGAGAGGGATACTGATTAATCAAGTTGAAGTTGCTCAAGCTAACAGTTTTCTTTGACAGACTAAGGATATATTTTTTCTTTCCCAGTTGCCTTTTTCTCCCCTAGGTTTATATTTTCATAGTCAATGTAGTCTTTGTTATATTCCATATCAAAAGAAGCAACTTAGATTAATGGAAAGAGCATGAACTTGGGAGTCAGAGTCTTGAGTTTAAGTCTTGGCCCAGCTACCTCTGTGACCTTGGCAAATATTCAAATATCACATGGAATAGTGTCTGTGTCCTAAAATCCCCTGTGTTATACCTATTGATTCTTACCCTCCTATCCACCCCCAACCCCAGACAACCACTGATGTTTTTATTGTCTCTATAGTTTTGCCTTTTCCAGGATATTATATATATGGTTAGAATCATGCAGTATGTAGCCTTTTTAGGTGGACTTCTTTCACTTAGCAATATGCATTTAAGGTTCTTTCATTTCTTTTCATAGCTTGATAGCTCATTTCTTTATATAGCTAAATAGTATTCCATTGTGTGTATTCCATTGTATTGGATATTGGTTTATCCAATTTAGATGTTTCTATCTTGTTTTTCCCCCTGTTGCTTGTGTCCACCTAACTCTGTAATAATTGTACTTAAAAAAATGTGTGGTAAAATATACATAGTATAAGATTTCCCATCTGCTATGGGCTAAATTGTGCCCCCTCATAATTCATATGTTGAAGTCTTAACACCATTGTGAATTTATTTGGAGTTAGGACTTTTGGAGGAAATTAAGGTTAAATGAGGCCATAAGGGTGAGGTCGTAATTCAGTAGGATTGGTGGCCTTATAAGAAGAGACAAAAAGAGAGATCTCTCTCTCCCTGTGTGCACATACTGAGGAAAGGCCATATGTGAGGACACAGCAAGAAATCTGCTGTCTACAAGCCAGGAAGAGAGCCCTTACCAGGAACCAAACTGGCTGGCACTTTGATCTTGAGTTTGCCAGCCTCTAGAACTGTGAGACAATATATTTTTATTGTACAAGCCACCCAGTCTATGGTATTTTGTTATGGTAGCCTGAGCAGACCAAAATAGATTTTGGTACCAAGAAGTGGGGTGCTGCTGTAACAAATACCTAAAAATGTGAACGTGCCTTTGGAACTAGGTAAAGGTAGAGGCTAGAAGAGTTTTGAGGTACCTGGTAGAAATATGGACGTTAAGGGTGATTTTTGTAAGGTCTCAAATGGAAATGAGTAATATGACATTGGAAACTGGAGGAAAGATGATCCATATAATAAAATGGCAAAGAAATTGGCTGATCTGTGTGTGTTCTAGTGGAAGGTAGAACTTGTGAGTGATGAAATTGTTTATTCAGCTGAGAACGTTTCTAAGTACAAAGTATTGAAGAAATGCCTTGGTTCCTCCTGACTGCTTATAATAGATTACAAAAAGAGAGAAAGATGAAAGGAAGAAGGACTTGTCAAGCAAAAAGGAACCAGAACCTGAAGATTTGGAAAATTCTTAGCTTACCCATATTGCAAAAAATGAGAAAGCTTGTTTTGAAGAGAACACTAAGAGTGTGGCTGAACAACCGTTTGATGAAGAGATTGTGGATGCGACTCACCAACTAATAAGCTATCTCGGCAGAAGCCAGGAATAGAGATGAGATTACATCAGCCAAGTCACCACCAGTTTGAACTAGAGGGGGCAGAATGAAAGAAGCCTGTCTGACTTCTGATATCCTACAGGACCAGACCACAGAGCTATTTGGCTGTGAATTTGAGCTATTCTTCAAGAAAAGGGAAGAATGACCCCAAAAGTGGTTCAGAGATGTTTAGAACTATCTCTTTGGTTTCAAAGGATGGGGCCATTGCCTCAGTTTAAACAGACCACATGGTCTTTGTCAGAGGCCTTGGAGTTGGGACCACCCAGAGTCTTGGAGGTACAGCTGCCTGATCCTTGGGGATACAGCCCCCTGGAACCTTTGAGGTATGACCCTCTCAGAGCCCAGCAGAGCTATTGGGGTGAGACTGCTGACCCAGTAGGTCCTGGAAGTTAGAACTACCGCATCAGTGGGTCCTGAAGGTGAGACCACCACTTCTATGAATCTAGAAGGCAATGCATCTAGGCAAAGAAGATTATTCTTGAATTTTAGTAGCCACCCTAATAGGTGGTATTTCATTGTGTGTGTTTTTTATTAGATTCTAAAATCTAATAGAATTTACCTTGCTAAGTTTTGGACTTGCTTGGGACTTGTTACCCTTTCTTCTTTCTTACGTCTTCCTTTTAGAATAGGAATGTCTTATCTTATGCCTGTCTCACGGCTTTGGAAGCACATAACTTGCTTGGTTTCACATGTTCATAGTTAGGAATCTTGCCTCAGGATGACCCACATCTTGAGTCTTACCTATATCTGATTTAGATAATATTTGGATGCGACTTTGGAGTTTAGAGTCTTAAGACTAAGACAAGATTAAGACCCTTTTAACTATTTATAAGAGTACAGTTCAGTAGTATTAAGATATTTACATTGTTGTACAACCAATCCCCAGAACTTTTTCATCTTGTAAAACTGAAATTCTGTACCCCTTAAACAACTCCCTGTTCCCTCCTTCCCCCCAGCCCCTGGCAACTACCATTCTGCTTTTGGTTTCTATGAATTTGACCACCTCATATAAGTGGAATCATACAGTATTTGTCTTTTTGTAGCTGGCTTATTTGACCTAGCATAATACGCTCAAGGTTCATCCCTGTTGTACCACGTGATGTGATTTCCTTCCTACTGAAGGCTAAATAATACTGTGTTGTATGTGTGTGCCACATTTTGTTTAATAAGCCATCCATCAACGGATACTTGGGTTGCTTCCCACTTTTGGCTGTTGTGAATAATGCTGCAATGACCATGGATGTACAAAATATCCCTGATTTCAGTTATTTGGTGTATGTACTGAG
Source organism: Symphalangus syndactylus (assembly GCF_028878055.3). Taxonomy (NCBI): domain Eukaryota; kingdom Metazoa; phylum Chordata; class Mammalia; order Primates; family Hylobatidae; genus Symphalangus; species Symphalangus syndactylus. The sequence goes on along the minus strand of NC_072427.2, from coordinate 150,295,243 downwards.
AAGTGGAATTCTGTAGCATATAGTATATCTATTTTTATTTTTTCGACAAGCCACCATAGTGTATTCCATAGTGGCTGCACCATTTTACATTGCCACCAACAGTGCACAAGGTTTCCAGTTTCTCCAGATCTTTGTCAACATTTGTTATTTTCTGGTTTTTTGATAATAGCCATCCTAATAGTTGTAAGGTGGTATTTCATTGTGTGTGGCTATTTTGTTTTTGTTTTTGAGATTGGGTCTTGCTCTGTCACCTAGGCAGTGATACAATCGCAGCTCACTGCAGTCTTGAACTCCTGGGCTTAGGGGATCCTCTTGCCTCGGTTTCCTACATAGGTAGGACCACAGGTGTGTACCACCACACCTGGCTAAAAATATATATATATTTTTGTAGAGACAGGTCTTGCTCTCTTGCCCGGGCTGGACTCAAACTCCTGGCCTCAAGCAGTCTTTTTGCCCCAGCCTCCCAAAGTGCTAGGATTATAGGCATGGGCCACCATGCCTGGCAACAATGTGGTTTTGATTTATGTTTTCCTAATGATTAGTGATGTTGAACATCTTTTCATGTGCTTTTTGGCTACTTTATTATTTGGAGAAATGTCTATTCATGTCCTTGGCTAATTTTTTAAATTGGGTTGTTTATTTTTTGTTATTGAGTTGTAGGAGTTTTTTTATTTATTCAGAACGTTAAATGCTTATCAGATATGTGATTTGTAAAATTTTCTCTCATTTTTTAGTTTGTCTCTTCACTCTGTTAATTGTGTTCTTTGATGCACAGAAGTTTTAAATTTTGATGTAGTCAGGTTTATCTGTTTTTACTTTTGTTGCCTGTGCTTTTAGTATTGTATCTAAGGAGTCATTGCCAAGTCCAATGCCATGAAGATTTCTCCTTTTGTTTTTGTCTAAGAGTTTTAGAGTTTTAGATCTTAGGTTTAGGTCTTTGATCCATTTTGACTTAGTTTTTATATATGGTATGAGGTCAGGGTCCAATTTTATTCTTTTGCATGTGGATATCCAGTATGTTGAAAAGATTATCTTTCCCCATTGAATGGTCTTGGTGCTTTTGTCGGAAATCATTTGACCATATATGCAAGAGTTATTTTTCTCTATTTCATTGCTCTGTATGTTTGTCTTTATGCCACTGTTTTGATCACTACACTGTTTTGATTACTGTGCCTTTGTAGTAAGTTTTCAAATCAGAAACTGTGAGACTTCCAAAAATTTGTTCTTTTTCAAGATCGTTTTGGCTATTTAAAGGAATCCCTTTAAACGCCATATGAATTTTAGGATGGAGTTTTCTATATTTCTGCAAAAATAAAAAGCCATTGGGATTTTGATAGGGATTGCATTAAATCTGAGATTGCTTTGGGTAGAACTGACATATGTCTTAGTCCATTTTGTGGTACAGCAAACGTTGAGTAATTTATAAAGAAGAGAAATTTATTTTTAACAGTTCTGGAGGCTGGAAATCTCACGATCCAGGTGCTGTCATCTGGTGAGGGCCTTCTTGCTGTGTGCTCATGTGGTGGAAGGTGGAAGGGTGAAAGGGACAAATGCTGTGTCCCCACATGGCAGAAGAGGAGAAGAGCAAGCTAGCTGAATGCTGCATGATGCCTTCTTTATGAGGGCCTTAATCCCAGCACCCTCATGGCCTAATTATCTCTTAGTTCTTATCACATTGGCAACATCTGAACTTTGGAGGGAATATATTAAAACCATAGCAACATCCTAACAATATTAAGTCTTTCATTCCATGAACTTGGGATGCCTTTCCATTTAATTGTGCCTTTAATTTCTTTCAGCAGTGTTTTGTGGTTTTCAGTGTATGTGTCTTTTGCCACTTTGATAAAGTTTATTTTTAAGTATTTTATTCTTTATTGTACTATTGTGAATAATTTCTACTCTTTTTTTTTTTTTTCCAGACAGAGTCTCGCTCTGTCACCCAGGCTGGAGTGCAGTGGCGCAATCTTGGCTTACTGTGACCTCTGCCTCCTGGGTTCAAGCGATTCTCCGGCCTCAGCCTCCCAAGTAGCTGGGACTACAGGTGTGTGTCACCACGCCCAGCTAATTTTTGTATTTTTAGTAGAGATGGGGTTTCACCACATTGGCCAGGCTGGTCTCAAACTCCTGACCTTGTGATCCACCCATCTTGGCCTCCCAAAGTGCTGGGATTACAGGCATGAGCCACTGTGCCCGGCCTAATTTCTACTCTTAAATGCTTTAAAAAAAAAAGACAAACAAACAAAAAAAACAAAAAAACTTTTTTAACGTAACATTTAAATTACTTGGGATTTGTTTTAGTTTATGGTGAGAACTAAAACATTATCTCACGTTTTTTTCAAATAGCAGAATAATTGTGCCAGCACCATATATCAATTAATATTTCCATCAGGCCCTTTTTCTGGGTTATCTGTGCTGTATCACTCATCTGTTGACACAGCAGCAGAACCCATCTAGATATTAACTAGATAGACAGTTCATCTGTTCTGTTGCCATATCAACAGATGAGTATCATAAGGAGGAAGAGTTCTGTGTTTCTCTTTAGAATGGATGCAGCTAGAGTCCAGTCTTGGGCATGGCGATGCATTTAGCATTGCAGAGTAGACCAGTTGTCAAGCCATTTGACCTCTTTTCTTTGTTCTTCATGGTTTTAAACGTTTGGCGTTTTTATTTTCCGAGGTTGTTATCTGAAAAACTAATGACTGCCTTTTGTAAGTGCATTCACTTCCTCAGAGTCAGCTACATTCATTATATTATTTCTATTATGCACAATAATTATGTTAATCTTAAGATTGTTGGGTCTTACAGCAACTTAAGCCTTCTCAGTACAGTTCTCATTCTTTCTTCCACTAGGTATGCATCGGTTTGGTCCTACACCCCTTGGTTCCTTGGGCTGGAAGACAGTTAAACAACCAGTATATGTAAGTAATTAGATGAAGGGGATCAGAGAGGAATTTTTGATGAATTCAGATTTGAGTGATCAAGTTTCTGGTTTTGTCCTAATTTAGTAACTCTGTCATTTTCTTTGTCAACTTCTATCAGCTAGCTGCCTCTCAGTTTACTTAAGAGGTACATGCCTTCTCTGTGTCTTCACTTGTTCATTTAAGAAAAAATTATTGAACTCATAATGCGCTAGACACATCATACATGTCACATGTCACTAGGGAAATAAAGATATTAACTAGATAGACACAAATTGCTGTTCTCAAATTGCTTTCAGTCTGAGGCAGATAAATAAAGCAGTTATTGTACAACGTGATAAGTGCTATGATAAGGAGAGGGTTTTATGTAATTACATCAGAAGGGCACCTAATCTAGACTTGGGCATTTCAAAAGGAAGGGCATTTAGGGTAAAACCTTAAAGATGACTAAAGGTAAGCCTGATGAAGGGACTTGGGGAAGAGTATTGCATGCAGAGGGAACAGTATATACAGGGGCCCAGAGGTGAAAGAGCATGTTGGATTCCATGTTAGATTGAACCAAGTTTTCTCAGTAGTGGCACTATTGACATTTTGAGCCAGATAATTCTTCGTTATGGGGGTTGTTAAAGGATGTTTGGCAGCATTCCTGGCCTCTAGCCACTAGATGCCAGTCACACCACCCTTCAGTTGTGACAACTGAAAATGACTCCAGACAGGTGTCAAATGTCCCCTGGGGGGCCAAAATCACTATATTATTACTGTTTTTGAAAATCAAAATGGTAGAATATTAGCAATTCCATATGGTTCAGCCTAATAGCTTGTGATGGTTAATAAGAGAGTTGGGAGTGGTAAGAGATGAGCTTGGCAAGTTGTGGGCAAAAGCAAATCAGAAAGGCCTCAAGCTATCTGAAGGTAAGTACATTCCTACTACAGAAAATACTTGGATGAGCCTTGGATTATGCGTACTTGGAAAATACTTGGATAACAGGGATTAGTTGAGCTCTTGATATGGCTCATTCTTTTAAGAAGCTTTCTGGGAATAGATAATGCCATTATTTTAACTACACATTTTCTTTGTTGAGATCAGCGTGGCCTTCTTCCTTTCTCTTTCCTTCCTTCCTTTTTCCCTTCTTTCCTTTCTTTCTATCTCCCCATCTCCCATTTTGTCTCTTTTTCAACAATTACTTAAACATATATTATAATTTCTTACAGGTCGTAGATGTATCCAAAGGAATTGTTAATGCAGTTAAGGATCCTGATGCCAACGGGAAATCCTTTGCTTTTGTTGGGTAAGTGCTTAGAGTTTGAATTTAAAATTGTGCTATTATAATGAAGGAATCAATATCTAAATTAGTTACTAACAGATTTATTTGTTGCACTTTTACAATATTAAATCTCCTCATTGCTTGCATTAAATCAGAATTTGAGGGAACCTGGAATCTACTTTAATGAATGATTCTTCTGTTACCAAAGTCTGAGAACCACTGCCCTAGACTATTACATATACTTAGTCCAGTGACCCTTACGGACGGTTTTGTACTACTCTAGTGATGTTTTTAATATATAAAAGGATATTGCTGTGAATTCTAAAACACAAACAAAACACTTTTAGGGAGTGAGTATGGTTATAAAACCACATTAATTTTGATGGAGTATCACAATGACCCCAGAGGCTGAAAAATGGGTGGTTTATAGCACAATTACTAGTGCTGTGCAAGATTGATTATTTCTTTTATGCTCTTTGCTAAAATTTGCTCTCAGAAAAAAAGGGGTACAGTTAAGCTATGTGACTTACCTGAAATTACTAAATCATGTCAGAGCTAAGCTTAGGAATTTTTTTGCTGAATTAACTAAAAGTCAAAAACTAAGACTTCATTTGCCAAGTTGAGAGGTATCGAATTCACCTGGTAAGTGGTTCAGAACCCTGTGATCTGGCTCAGTAATTAAGGGATAGCCTAATTCCTAAGAAATGTTTGCCTCTAGAGGAAAATGACACTCTTCTCTTTAAGCCAAGAGGCATAGAATATATTCGCAGAATTCTGAATCTATACCTTGTTATGTTCCACTATTATTATTTAATAAATAATTTTTTTCAGTGTGAAAAGTCTTGGTTTTCCATGTTAACTAGCAGCTGCAAAATATATTTCTCCTTTTCAGTTCCCAGTTTGGTACATTAGCATGCAATCAGTTATATAGTCTAGGTAAGAAATATAATTCAATATATTCAATACAGGTTTCATAAAATACTAAACACAAAAGACATTAGTTCCAGTGAAGAGGTACATGGACTAGGATTTCAGGGAATAAATGAGCAGAAATGGCTTTGTGAACTTTACTTGCTCTACCTCTGGATGAGTTGCACATTTTCCTTTTTACCTTTGCCCAGCCATTATCCTTTTGTCTGGGCTCCAGTAAGTCATTCTTGTTTGGCGTAATGCTGGGAAAAATAATACTAGACATTGCAGTGTAGATATTTTTCCTCTTGAAATTGTAGATACATATCTACACATTTCTTGTCTCTTCAGCCCCAGGAATAAACTTTGCTTCTTTCTCTGATATTTTGAGGCTAAGGCAGTGGCATAAGACTATAATTTTGCTCCTAGGTTTTTTGTAGTTATGAATTATATTATGTTGGTCCATTCTATTTGCCATTCATTCATAAAATACCTATTGATACACACTCACACAACATTACACACAACTGTGATGATGAATAAACACATTCAGCAAAATCACGATGTATAAGATCAGCATAGAAAAATCAATATACACTAGTAAATGAACAATGTGAAAATAAAATTAACAAAAGAATTTTATTCACAGCAGCATAAAAAATAATAGAATATTTAAGTATAAATTTAACAATTAAATTTATTATATTATACCTAATAAGTAATAAGACATACCATGTTCATGGATTGGATGAGTCAGTATGATTAAAATGATAATTTCCTTCAAATTGATTGACAAATTCAACTTAATTCTATCAAAATTCCAACAGACTTTTTTGCAGAAGTTGATTCTAAATTTATATGATAATACAAAGACCTTCCACAATAGACAAAACCATTAAGTTTCATAATTTCAAAAGTTAATAGCTATAATTATCAAGACAGTGTGGTACTGACATAAGAATTGACATATAGATGAATTAACCAGAATTGATAGTTGAGGAATAAATCTTTATGGACAACTGATTTTTGAAAAAGGTGCTATGGCATTTCAAAGGGGAAAGGATAGTCTTTTCAACAAATGGTTTTGGGATATCCACATTAAAAAAAAGATGAACTTCGACTCCTACCTCGCACTGTACATGAACAAATTAAAATAATTCAGAGACTTCAGTGTAAGAGTTATAAAACAAGGATTGCTGGCAAGATGGCTGAATAGGAACAGCTCCAGTCTGCAGCTCCCAGCGAGATTGACACAGAAGGCGAGTGATTTCTGCATTTCCAACTGAGGTACCTGGTTCATCCCACTGGGACTGGTTGGACAGTGGGTGCAGCCCAAGGAGGGTGAGCCAAAACGGGGTGGGGTATCGCCTCACCCGGGAAGCATAAGGGGTCGGAGAACTCCCTTTTCTAGCCAAGGGAAGCCATTAGGGACTGTACCATACACTCTGGCCCAGATACTGCACTTTTCCCATGGTCTTTGCAACCTGCAGACCAGGAGATTCACTAAGGTGCCCATGCCACCAGAGCCCTGGGTTTCCAGCACAAAACTGGGCAGCCGTTTGGGCAGACACTGGGCTAGCCACAGGAGTTTTTTTTCCATACCCCAGTGGCACCTGGAAGGCCAGCGAGACAGAACCTTTTACTCCCCTGGAAAGTGGGCTGAAGCCAGGGAGCCAAGTGATCTGGCTTGGCAGGTCCCACCCCTACGGAGCCCAGCAAGCTAAGATCCACTGGCTTGAAATTCTCGATGCTAGCACAGCAGTCTGAGCTCAACCTGGGACGTATGAGCTTGGGAGGGAGGGGCGTCCGCCATTGCTGAGGCTTGAGTAGGTGGTTTTACCCTCACAGTAAACAAAGCCACCAGGAAGTTCAAACTGGGCAGAGCCCACTGCAGCTCAGCAAAACCACTGTGGCCAGACTGCCTCTCCAGATTCCCTCCTCTTTGGGCCAGGCATCTCTGAAAAAAAGGCAGCAGCCCCAGTCAGGGACTTATAGATAAAACCCCCACCATCCTGGGGCAGAGCACCTGAGGGAAGGGGCAGTTGAGGATGCAGCTTCAGCAGACTTTTAACATCCCTGCCTGGCAGCTCTGAAGAAAGCAGCGGATCTCCCAGCACAGCATTTGAGCTCTGATAAGGGACAGACTGCCTCCTCAAGTATCCTGACTGGGAGATACATCCCTGTAGGGGGCCAACAGACACCTCATACAGGGGAGATCTGGTTGGCATCTGGCAGGTGCCCCTCTGGGACGAAGCTTCCAGAGGAAGGAACAGGCAACAACAATCTTTGCTGTTCTGCAGCCTCTGCCAGTGATACCCGGGCAAACAGGGTCTGGAGTGGACCTCCAGCAGACCTGCAGCAGAGGGGCCTGTTAGGAGGAAAACTAACAAACAGAAAAGAATAGTATGAACATCAACAAAAAGGACGTCCACTCAGAGACCCCAGCCGAAGGTCACTGACTTCGAAGACCAAAGGTAGATAAATCCATGAAGATGGAGGGAAACCAGTGCAGAAAGGCTGAAAATTCCAAAAACCAGAAAGCCTCTTCTCCTCCAAAGGATTACAACTCCTTGCCAGCAAGGAAACAAAACTGGATGGAGAATGAGTTTGATGATTTGACAGAAGTAGGCATGTTCTAACCCAATACAAGGAAGCTAAGAACCTTGAGAAAAGGTTAGATGAATTGCTAACTAGAATACCAGTTTAGAGAACAACATAAATGACCTGATGGAGCTGAAAAACACAGCACGAGAACTTTTTGAAGCATACACAAGTATCAATAGCCGAATCGATCAAGTGGAAGAAAGGATATCAGAGATCGAAGATCAACTCAATGAAATAAAGTGAAAAGACGAGATAAAAGAGTGAAAAGAAATGAACAAAACCTCCAAGAAATATGGGCCTATGTGAAAAGACCAAATCTACATTTGGTTGGTGTACCTGAAAGTGATGGGGAGAATGGAACCAGGAGCCAAGTTGGAAAACTCCAGGAGAACTTCCCAACTAGCAAGGCAGGCCAACATTCAAATTCAGGAAATACAGAGAACACCACAAAGATACTCCTCGAGAAGAGCAACCACAAGACACATAATGGTCAGATTCACCAAGGCTGAAATGAAGGAAAAAATATTAAGGGCAGCCAGAGAAAAAGGTCAGGTTACTCACAAAGGGAAGCCCATCAGACTAACAGTGAATCTCTCAGCAGAAATCCTACAAGCCAGAAGAGAATGGGGGCCAATATTCAACATTCTTAAAGAAAAGAATTTTCAACCCAGAATTTCACATCCAGCCAAACTAAGCTTCATAAGCGAAGGAGAAATAAAATCCTTTACAGACAAGCAAATGCTGAGAGATTTTGTCACCACCAGGCCTGCCTTACAAGAGCTCCTGAAGGAAGTACTAAACATAGAAAAGATTAACTGATACCAGCCACTGCAAAAAGATACCAAATTATTAAGACCATTGACGCTATGAAGAAACCGCATCAACTAACGGGCAAAATAACCAGCTAGCATCATAATGGCAGGATCAAATTCACACATAACAGTATTAACCTTAAATGGCTTCCTTGCATTGGCTAAATGCCCCAATTAAAAGACACAGACTGGCAAGTTGGAGAAAGGGTCAAGACTCATCAGTTTGCTGTATTCAGGAGACTGAATTTCACATGCAAAGACACACATAGGCTCAAAATAAAGGGATGGAGGAATATTTACCAAGCAAATGGAAAGCAAAAAAAAGCAGGAGTTGCAATCCTAGTCTGATAAAACAAAGATCAAAAGAGACAAGGGAATTACATAATGGTAAAGGGATCAATGCAACAAGAAGAGCTAACTATCCTGAATATATATGCACCCAATACAGGAGCACCCAGATTCAAAAAGCAAGTTCTTGGAGACCTACAAAGAGACTTAGACTCCCACACAGTAATAGTGGGAGACTTTAACACCCCACTGTCAATATTAGAAAGATCAACGAGACAGAATTAACAAGGATATCCAGGACTTGAACTCAGCTCTGGACCAAGCAGATCTAATAGACATCTACAGAACTCTCCACCCCAAATCAACAGAATATAATTTCTTCTCAGCACCACATTGCACTTATTCTAAAATTGACCACATAATTCAAAGTAAAACACTCCTCAGCAAATGCAAAAGAACAGAAATCATAGCAGTCTCTCAGACCACAGGGCAATCAAATAAGAACTCAGGATTAAGAAACTCACTCAAAACTGCACAACTACATGGAAACTGAACAACCTGCTCCTGAATGACTACTGGGTAAATAACGAAAAGGCAGAAATAAAGATGTTCTTTGAAACCGATGAGAACAAAGACACAACATTCCAGAATCTCTGGGACACATTTAAAACAGTGTGTAGAGGGAAATTTATAGCACTAAATGCCCACAAGAGAAAGTAGGAAAGATCTAAAATCAACACTCTAACATCACATTTGAAAAAACAAGATAAGCAGGAACAAACAAATTTAAAAGCTAGCAGAAGGCAAGAAATAGCTAAGATCAGAGCAGAACCGAAGGAGATAGAGACAGGAAAAACCCTTCAAAAAATCAATGAATCCATGAGCTGGTTTTTTCAACAACATGGATAGACTGCTAGCCAGACTAGTAAAGAAGAAAAGAGAGAAGAATCAGATAGATGCAATAAAAAATGATAAAGGGGATATCACCACCGATCCCACAGAAATACTAAGTACCATCAGAGAATACTATAAACACCTCTATGCCAGTAAACTAGAAAATCTACAAGAAATGGATAGGTTCCTGGACACATACCCCCTCCCAAGACTAAACCAGGAAAAATTGAATCCCTTAATGGACCTATAACAAGTTCTGAAATTGAGGCAGCAATTAATAGCTTATCAACCAAAAAAAAGTCCAGGACCAGATGGACTCACAGCTGAATTATCCCAGAGGTACAAAGAGGAGCTGGTACCATTCCTTCTGAAACTATTCCAATCAATAGAAAAAGAGGGAATCCTCCCTAATTCATTTTATGAGGCCAGCATCATCCTAATACCAAAACCTGGCAGAGACAACAAAAAAAGAAAATTTCAGGCCAATATCCCTGATGAACATTGAATCAAAAATCCTCAATAAAATCCAGCAGCACATAAAAAAGCTTATCCAGCACAATAAAATTGGCTTCATCCAGGGATAAAAGACTGGTTCAACATATGCAAATCAATAAATGTAATCCATCACATAAACAGAACCAATGACAAAAACTACATGAATATTTCAATAGATGCAGAAAAGGCCTTTGACAAAATTCAGCAGCCCTTCATGCTAAAAAACCCTCAATAAACTAGGTATTGATGGAATATATCTCAAAATAATAAGAGATATTATGACAAACCCACAGCCAATATCATACTGAATGGGCAAAAACTGGAAGCATTCCCTTTGAAAATCAGCACAAGACAAGGATGCCCTCTCTCATCACTCGCGTTCAATGTAGCATTGGAAGTTCTGGCTGGGACAGTTAGGCAAGAGAAAGAAATAAAGGGTATTCAGTTAGGAAAAGAGGAAGTCAAATAGTCTCTGTTTGCAGATGACATGATTGTATATTTAGAAAACTCCATCATCTCAGCCCAAAATCTCCTTAAGCTGGTAAGCAACTTCAGCAAAGTCTCAGGATACAAAATCAATGTGCAAAAATCACAGGCATTCCCATACACCAATAACAGACAAACCATGAGTGAACCAAATCATGAGTGAACTCCCATTCACAATTGCTACAAAGAGAATAAAATACCTAGGAATCCAACTTACAAGGGATGTGAAGGACCTGTTCAAGGAGAACTACCAACCACTGCTCAAGGAAATAAGAGAGGACACAAACAAATGGAAAAACATTCCATGATCATGGATAGGAAGAATCAATACAATGAAAATGGCCATACTGCCCGAAGTAATTTATAGATTCAGTGCTATCCCCATCAAACTTCCATTGACTTTCTTCACATAATTGGAAAAATACTACTTTAAATTTCATATGGAACCAAAAAAGAGCCCACATAGCCAAGACAATCCTAAGCAAAAAGAACAAAGCTGGAGGCATCATGCTACCTGACTTCAAACTATACTGCAAGGCTACAGTAACCAAAACAGCACGGTACTGGTACCAAAACAGGTATATAGACCAACAGGACAGAACAGAGGGCTCAGAACTAATGCCACACATCTACAACCATCTGATCTTTGACAAATCTGACAAAAACAAGCAATGAGGAAATGATTCTCCATTTAACAAATGGTGTTGGGAAAACTGGCTAGCCATATGCAGAAAGCTGAAACTGGATCCTTTCCTTACACCTGATACAAAAATTAACTCAAGATGGATTAAAGACTTAAACGTAAGACCTAAAACCATAAAAACCTTAGAAGAGAAGCTAGGCAATACCATTCAGGACATAGGCATGGGCAAGGACTTCATGACTAAAACACCAAAAGCAATGGCAACAAAAGCCAAAATAGACAAATGGGATCTAATTAAACTAAAGAGCTTCTGCACAGCAAAAGAAACTATCATCAGAGTGAACAGGCAACCTACAGAATGGGAGAAAATTTTTGCAATCTATCCTGAAAAAGGGCTAATATCCAGAATCTACAAAGAACTTAAATAGATTTACAAGGAAAAACTGCATCAAAAAGTGAGCGAAGGATATGAACACACACTTCTCAAAAGAAGACATTTATGCAGCTCAACAAACATATGAAAAAAGCTCATCGTCACTGGTCATTAGAGAAATGCAAATCAAAACCACAGTGAGATACCATCTCACGCCAGTTAGGATGGCGATCATCAAGTCAGGAAACAACAGATGCTGGAGAGTATGTGGAGAAATAGTGACGCTTTTACACTGTTGGTGGAAGTGTAAACCATTGTGGAAGACAGTGTGGCAATTCCTCAAGGATCTCGAAGTAGAAATGCCATTTGACCCAGTAATCCCATTAGTGAGTATATATACCCAAAGGATTATAAATCATTCTAGTATAAAGCCACATGCACACGTATGTTTATTGTGGCACTGTTCACAATAGCAAAGACTTGGAACCAACCCAAATGCCCATCAATGATAGACTGGATAAAGAAAATGTGGCACATATACACCGTGGAATACTATGCAGCCAGCATACAGAAAAGGATGAGTTCATGTCCTTTGCAGGGACATGGATGAAGCTGGAAACTATATCATTCTCAGCAAACTAACACGAGAACAGAAAACCAAACACCGTATGTTCTCACTCATAAGTGGGAGTTGAACAATAAGAACACATGGAAACAGGGAGGTGAACATCACACACCGGGGCCTGTCAGGGGTGGGAGGCTAGAGGAGGGATAGCATTAGGAGAAATACCTAATGTAGATGACAGGTTGATGGGTGCAGCAAACCACCATGGCACATGTATACCTATGTAACAAACCTGTACGTTCTGCACATGTACCCCAGAAGTTAAAGTATAATAAAAAAATTTTTTTCAATTGGTAAAAATGTAAAAAAATAAATAAAAGGGTTATAAAACTATAATAATTTTGGAAGGAAAATAGAAAATCTTCTAGACCTTGGATTCTAGAAGATTTTTAGCTGTGGCGTCAAAAGCCTATTACATAAAATAAAAAATAAATGGATACATTAGACTTCACCAAAATTAAAGCTCTTGTGTTTCAAAAGACACCATTAAGAAAATGAAAAAACAAGTCACAGATTGGGGGAAAATATTTGTTAATTACATATCTGATAAAGGACTACTATCCAGAATATACAAAGAAATCTTAGAACTCAATGAGAAGACAATCCATTTTTTAATATGAGCAAAAGACATGAATAGGCATATCAGCCCAGCAGATGTACTTAATCACTAAAAAACATATGAAAAGATGCTCCATATCATTAGTCATTACAGAAAATGCAAATCAAAACCATTACGAGATACCAGTTCACAGAAAATAACAAATGTTGATGAAGACATGGAGTAATGGGAACCTTCATACATTGCTGGTAGGAGTGTAAAATTGTATAGCCACTTTAGCAAACAGTTTGGCATCTTCTTAAAAAGTTAGCATAAATTTACCATATGGCCTATCGATTTTACTCCTAGGTATTTACCCAAAAGAAATGAAAATGTGTCTACACAAAGATTTGCACTTGAATTTTCATAGCAGCGTGAAATTGGAAACATCCCACTAAAAATTGGAAACATCCCACATATTCATTAACTGATGAAAGGAGAAATAAAATATAGTAGCATTCTCATATCATAGAAGTTCAATAAAAGGAATGAAATATTGACATGTTACATGTATGAACCTCAAAAACATGGTAAATGAAGGAAGCTAGATACAGAAGATCACATGTTGTATGATTCCATTTATATGAAGTATCTATAAAAGGCAAATGTAAGTAGATTAGTGATCGCCTGAGCCTGGGAGTAAAATCCAGGATTAAATGGCAGTGGAGGATCTTACTAGAATAAGGGAAAATATTATAAAACTGGATTATGGTAATGATTGTACAACTTGGTAAATGTATGAACAATCATTGAATTATATGCTTAAAATGGATGAATTTTAATGTATGTAAATTATACCACAATAGTGAATAGCATGGGTAAGATTTCTGCCTTTGTGGAGCTTACAGATTAGTGATGAGATGCATAAGTAATAATTAAGCAAAATAATTAAAATAAATGACCGAAAAGGAAAGTCCAGTGAATTGGAAAGAAAACCAGAAGGAGGGAGTTGGCAACTATATTGGGTGCTGCCAGGAGGTTGAGTGAGTGACAGCATAGAGATTCATGGCCACCTTAATGACATCATTTGAACATTGGGCAAAGGGCAGATTGGATTGCAGTGAGATTTGAATGGCAGGATAGGAAGTGGAGGCACCAGTTAGGTAACTATTTGGAGACGTTTCCCTGTAAAATGGAGCAAAGGAAAGGGGTTAAAGAGAAGGCTATGAAACATGAATGTCTTGTCAAGGGAGGTACCACTCTGGATTTGGAAGATTGAACATCTCGTTTATAAATTGGTAAGAATGGTCCAGGAGAGAGATACCACTTGATGACTCAGGAGATGGGGCCGACAGAAAAGGAGCAAAGTCCTTCAGGAATTGAGAGGCGTTGGATACGGAGTGCAAATGAGGGTTTGACCTTTGTAAAAGGCAAACATTTCTTCAGCTTTAACGAGGAAAAGAATTCAAGGATATATGCAGATGCAGGTAGGTTTGGCTGTGGGAATTTAAGGAGTATCTTTTCTTGTTGGAATGTGAGGTTAGCTAAAAGGCAGGATGGAGTGGGTCAGAAAAGTGTGTGGAAAATTTGAGGACAGAGAAGATAGACAGTATGCCCTGGGAGAACAGGAAAGAGCATTTCCTAGGAGAAGTGTGGGATTGCCAAGCAGAACTGTGTGTTCCATTTGAAATTACTGATAAAAAAATAAGTGAAGTCAATCAGCTCAACTGTATTTTGTCTACAGTTTTGTCCTTCTGGGGTTTCAGGCTCAGAGAAGGCACATATTTGGGTCAACCAGAGTAAAGAGTTTTGCTTAGCAAGTATAGTGGGTACGGGCCTGGGAGACAAGATTTTGCTGAGGATATTTGCAGAGGAATAACTGTGATGCTGAGCCTTGAAATCTAAGCTGGGAGGGTGCGGGCTTCAATGTACCTTCGGTTGTGAGCAAGGGCACTTAAACTAGTGTTCCAGTTGCACTTAATGGAACACAAAGTGCTTCAGAACAGCTGAAGAGGAAACCTATTATGTAGAATTAGTTTACCCATGATACCAGTTTTGTCATCATAAAAATTCAAATTGTTCTTGGCGTAGCATGTATTATATGTCCTGTAATGATCCTTACAAATCCTTCTGGAATTTGAAGAACCCTACTAAGGCCTTTGTCTGATATTTCTCCTGGCTGATAGTTTCATGGTTTTTAGTAAAGTATGTCAGGATAATGAGGTTCTCACTGAATTACCTTCACTCAGCTCTTGGTTGTCACAGATTTACTGTCATGAAACATGCAAATGAATTAGGAAATGGGTAAAGAAATATTAAAATGCATTATAAGCACTGATATTAATGCTAGGTTAAAATCGTACAGAACTATTCAAATTAATGGAATAGAGCAGAAAGTTCAGAAACAGTCCCATTATATGTAAGGATATAGTATGTGATAAGGGTGACATTTCAGTATAGGGAAAGAGGCAGTACAGTAAATGATTCTGTAAATATCATTGAAGCAATTGGCTTACATCTTGGGAAAAATATAATTACATGTTTACCTTATGTGATTTACAAAAATATGTCACAGAAGGAACTTACTTTATAGTTAAAAAAAAAAAAATCTTTTTTATAAGCTTTAGACAAAATACGTGGAAATTTATGTCACTGCAGAGGAATTTTCTAACTATGAATCCAAGCCATAAAGAAAATCAGTAGTTTTGGTTAAATTAAACAGTTAAAATTTTATGTGCACAAAACACTGTAAATAACACTAAAAGGTAAAATACAAACAATAAAAGGTATTTCCAACAATATCACTAAAATATAGAGAATTCTTACAAATTATTTTTATAGACAGGGACTCCAGGAGGAAAGAAAAGATAAATGTATAAATGACCAAAAATTCGTGAAGAAATAATCTCTCTTATTAAAGACATAATAATTAAAACATGAGATACCTTTTTTTTTTAACCTAGTAGATTGGCGAAAATTTTGTTTTTTTATGACAACTCATTTTGGGTGGAGGGGGCATTCTTATCAACATTTTATATAAATTGATAGAACCATTTTGAAAAGCAGTTTAGAAGTATTCAATAAAAGCCTTAACATTTCAAAGTCTGCATTGACCCAGTTCCACTTCTACAAATATATTCTAAATGCATAATCATGGATAAGTACAAATATTTATTACAAGAATATTCATTAAAACATTATTTTATAAAAGAGATTTGTAATAGCATAAATATCTCAAAACTGGCAATTGATAAAGTAATTGTGATTACATGCAGTGTAATATGTTCAGTCATGAAACATGCAATAAAATATTTAATGATGTGGAAAGATGATTATGATGTAATGTTAAATGAAAAAGACATTACAGAATAGAATGGATTGTGTATTTATGAAAACCAAAATAATGTGTATATGTAAGGGGATGAGAAGGATATAGATCAAATATATTAACTATCTCTCATAATGGAATTATGGGTGATTTTTCTTTGTGCTATTCTGTATCTACTACAGTGCATATATGTTTCCTTTTGTATAAGAAAAATATTATTTTGTTATAAAGGAAAATTTGTGAGAAGTGTGTAATTGAAAGAACTGTGTATTGTCTTTTTATAGTCCCAATCGGTACCTCCTCTTTCACCTGGTGAAGTACATCTTTGCTGTGGCTCACAGATTGTTCCTCCCATTCCCCTTGCCACTTTTTGCCTATCGGTAAGTAGAGTGCTCCTTTTGTGTGACTTCTGAAAAAGCTAGCTCCACACACTTGTTCCTAATGTTCTCCCTTAGGGTTATAGGGTGTGTGAAGAGCTGGTCTCCAGATCTCCTAGTATTATGACATTAGCATAGGGAAGAAGCAGAAATAGATCAGTGTCAGTAAAAAAAAAAATGTGTTGGGAGATTAAATCTGCAGTTCTTCACTTTCTCCAATTTAAAACCATTGAGTTTAATTTTGGAGAAATATCTTGCTGGGCACATACATAAGGGGCAGTCAGGTTCCCTGGTGTTTCATGTCGCTCATTATTAAATCAACCTGATCATGCTATTGGGGAAAGGAGTCAGGCTAATTCAGACTTGGATTTGTGGTTGCCTTCTCTTCTTTCCCTGCTTCTTAGTTCACTTCTTCTCTTTGTGGGTTAAATATCTTTGACTTGGCTGGGAGTGGTGGCTCATGCCTATAATTCTAGCACTTTGGGAGGCCAAGGTGGGCAGATTGCTTGAGCCCAGGAGTTCGAGACCAGCCTGGGCAATATAGCGAAGCCCCTTCTCTACAAAACATACCAAATTAGCTGGATGTGGTGGTATCTGCCTGTAGTCCCACCTACTGGGGTGGAGATGGGGTGATGCAAGAGAATTGCTCGAGCTCGGGAGTTCAAGGCTTCCAGTGAGCTGAGATTGTGCCACTGCACACCAGCCTAGGTGACTGCTACTGTGCACAGTGGTGCACACCTATAGTCCCAGCTACTTGGGAGGCTGAGGTGGGAGGATCACTTGAGCCCAGGAGTTTGAATCCAGCCTGGACAACATAGTGAGACCCAGTCTCTGGAACCAAAAAAAAAAAAGAAAGGAAAGAAAAACCCACTGCCCTGAGGTAACTGTTGATGGGAGCTCCTTTCTTGTCCTAGGTTTTATATTGTTGTCCTGATTTGACCCAAATAAAATAAAATCTTGAGCTTACCATGTCACACCCTAGTGGTCTGGTTAAGGAGACTGTCACATCCATTGTGCCACAAACTGATCTTCATTTGGGTTTTCATCCATTCATTCAACAAATGTTTATTGAATGCCTACTGTGTCTTAGATAATGTACGAGGTACTCAGAATGTTACAACAAACACTCAAAAATCTTATGGTCAGAATGTTACAATAAAAACTCAAAAATCTTATGGTCTAACAGGGGTACCAGAAAAATAGACCACTAGAATGCAGGGTGATAACAATATTTATTGAGTGTTATACCTTTCAGACTATTTACTTTGTCTCCTTTAATACTCAGTTGTCTATAAAGTAAGTAAGGAGAGTATATGGGGTGACTGGAAGAGGAGGCCACAGAGTAAGAGAAACTTACAAGAAGGCCAAAAAGTGATCAGACATCTACGTGGGAAATGAGAGTTTGGAATTCTAGTTACCAAAGGGAATGGAGTGTTTTAAGGAGGGAATCGATGTTTTAAGAAGGGGAACATTGCTGTTCATTCACATGTATCTCAAGCCCCTAGAACAATGCCTGGTACACATTAGGCACTCTGTTAATATTGGTAGAATGAAGTCTTACAGAAAAGTCAAATAAGATAAAGGACCAAAAAATGTCTACAAATGACCATTTATGACCGTGGCTTCAGTGCTGTGAGAGGGATATAAGCCAGACTGCAGTGAGGCACTTTCATGGTTGTATGTAAAATTGAGTTAGAGTTGGCTTATGTATGCCCATGACATGGCCCACTGAGGACACCAGAATAGAGACCTGAGGTGATCTGTTAGCACAGAATGAGGGCACAGAGAGTTAGAGGTTTGTAATGAGTGTTTTTATTAAGCTATGTTAGCCCGATAAATTATTTTTTTCTGCCATTGAGGAATCTGAGGCTTTATATGTTGCTGGAGAAATTCTAGCCAGCTTCCTTTTTCATTTATTTATACTATGCATTAGAATGTTGTTTTTCAAGCCTTTAAACAGCTATGGAACCCTGTGCTCACTGAAGTTTTACATCAAGTCCTGCTGGGTAAATCCAATACAAGAGCTGGTCTGGTTGCAGTGAAGGATGATACTCAAAGCATGTACTCCCAAACCCTTGGCCCCCCAGGACTCCGTGGGGCCCCAGCAAATTCCTAGTGTTCCTCAGATGCTAGTTGAAAACCCACTGCTACTGGGCACAGTGGTGTACACCTGTAGTCCCAGCTACTTGGGAGGCTGAGGTGGGAGGATCACTTGAGCCCGGGAGTGTGAGTCCACCCTGGACAACATAGTGAGACCCTGTCTCTGGAACAAAAACAAGGAAAGAAAAGAAAAAGTCACTGCCCTGAGGTAACCGATGATGGGAGCTCAAGTGGCATGTAAGGAGCCCTTCAATTTTCGTTAGCAGTGAAGAGATGGCAGTAATGAAGATAGGTGGCCTTTCTCGTTTTGGGTTTTATATTGTCGTCCTGATTGGAACCATAGATTTTAGTCTTCTCTTTGCTTTTGGATTTTTTTTTTCCTCAAGGACCCCAGCTTTTAGGGGTTATGTTGTATGTTTTACACACCATTCAGCTTGCCCTGCTTCTGTAAAGGCAGCATATTTGAATATCTGAGGCTTAGATTAGATTGAATTTCACAGACTTGATTGAATATTGGAGTTTTTCTGTTTGCTTTGTTATTTGTTGGTTTTATTTCATTTTAAGTTTAAGATCTGTTGTTTCTTTGGAGGAGAACAAGGTGTACCAGCAGTTACAGCAGCCAACTGGGTTGGCTTGAGAGGAGATGGACCAATAAGCAGAGGTAGCCTCACAGGTCGAGGTGGTTATTTTCTTAAAAAAAAATCAGTTCAGACTGCTCTACAGCAGTGTGTCTTCCCGTAGTTCTTACAGGCTAGCTTACATCTTGGGCAGAGAGATGCTTATCACATGTGCTATATATATTTCCTTTTCCAGATGGGTAGCAAGAGTCTTTGAAATAAGCCCATTTGAGCCCTGGATAACAAGGGATAAAGTGGAGCGGGTGAGTATATGTGTGGAAAGCGTCTGCCTGGGCAGATGATGATCAGTTAGACTTATTTTGGTTTGCTTGCTTGCCTGGTTCCCAGCTCTCATCTGTTTGCTGTTCTTGCTGTCTGCAGTCAGCCCCTCTACTAGCACTGAAACTCATCCACCTGCCCTCCTCCAGGGGGCGGCTCCTCCATACTTTCTGTCCGTCATTATCAGTGTTTCTTTCTCTGCTTGATCATTCCTGTCAACACACAAAATTGCCTGATAGCTCCCCTGCCAAAGCCTCTCTTCCTCCCATCACTCTTCTAGCTACTTTCCTGTTGTGTCCCTTCACATCCTAACTCCTCCTAACTTCCTCCTAACATCCTGAAGAAACTGTCAACAGTTTCTTCATTCTTTCTTTAACCTACTCCAGTCAGGCTTTTATTCCCATTTCTCCCCTAAAATTGCTCTTTTCAAGGTTATGCACAATCTCCTTACTGCCACATCCAATAGTCAGTTCTCAGACCTCATGTCATGCGCCTGTGCATTTGCTTCTAGGGAGGATGCAAAATAAAATAAAAATACTGTACCAATACCACATCTACCTTGGAAGACCTATGGACCATATATTGACAAGAAGCAGCCACATTGTCCCCTGAATGCTACCTAAAAGCTAAAGTGTAGAGAAGATGAGAAAGTAGTGCTTAGGAAACATGTGGAAGTGGGCAACTCACATACTTTCTTCAGACATTGTTTATGAAAGATCAGGCAGGAGAGATGGTTGTCAGACACTTCAGTTTATCTTATACCAAAGTGTCCTTACATTTATACTTGAGAAAGTGTTGATACAGTGGCCTGAGTGGGTTTTGGATTTGGTTTGCAGACTGGCTTACAGCCCTCTGGTAAAAGAATTGCAGACTTCCAGGTGGGGAGGATGAGGGATTGCTGCTGCTCTAGGTGCAAATGGATTGTATTTATGCGCTTTTAAATAATAATCTGGGATCTTTGCAAACTTTACAGTTCATTATCTTTCCCTATAAACAAGGTGGGTTTGGTTTTCTAGCTCCACAGTGAGCATCAGTCAACCAGGTTGAGTATAGCTGGAGCAAAAAAAGTTAGTTTTTTTTTTTTTTTTTTTTTTAATGGGCAAGGAACAAATGCTGTGTTATCTCCTAAATTCAAAGTTAAAACTGAGTCAGAACGCCCGTGCTCAGAAAACAGAGGCGTGAGAGGACTGAGGAATGGACCAGCTCTGCTTAAGCCCTGATTTTATTCCTAAATCCTCCTGTCAGCTTCCCCTGGCAAGTGTGATGACTTGTGCTTCCCTGCCCTAGATTTATTTCTGTTGAAATCTGTATATAGAATGGCTCATGTAGTGCCAACATCCTGTGCTCGCGGCTACCACCGGGGACCTCGATCTGATACTTGATGATCTCGCCCTTTTTTTGTCTTAAGCCCTCTTTCTGTGTTCTACTTTTATGGTGATTTGCATGAATTGAAAATTGCCACATGTTCTTTGAAAGCAATTAAGTCTCAATAATAGGACTCATGCCAGCTTGAATGTTTAAATGCTTGCTAGGATAGCACTTTGTTCTCAGCCAGTTTTCAGCATCGTCTGCGGTCCCTTGTTTATCCAAAGATGCACATCACAGACATGAAATTGCCTCACCTGCCCGGCTTAGAAGACCTTGGTATTCAGGCAACACCACTGGAACTCAAGGCCATTGAGGTGCTGCGGCGTCATCGCACTTACCGCTGGCTGTCTGCTGAGATTGAGGATGTGAAGCCGGCCAAGACCGTCGACATTTAGTGCCTCCTGAGCAGCTCTTGGTTTTGGCGTCTTTGGGGTCAGCCCATGTGGTTTGAGCACCCAGCCAGGCGGTCTCTTTAGAGGATCCTGTACACAGTTCCACTATTAAAACATTTGAGGTTGAATTCTGCAGTATTTTCTTCCTTGATTTACAAAGTGAGAAATGTAGTTATTTAGAACTTGAGCATAATTTTTGTTAAACATACATATTTAATAATGAAATATATACTATTTATTCTCTGAAATGCCAGAAAGTTTGAATTTTCCTATGACAAACCACTTCTAGCATACGTTCTAGAAGATAAGGACCCTTTTTAATGTCAAAGTATTGTAAAGACCCCAGGTGATACGTGACTGGGATGTCAGTAAAAACCCTGTTTGATTAGGGAATGCCCATCTCCTTACAGAGAGAAAGGTATATCAGTATTGAAGGTAAGTTCTCCACCTGCCATTTCTGCCTGCATCAGAATCTTTTTATCCCAAAACGGTCAACAGTGAGCTACTCCAAGTGTGGTCCATAGATCACCAGCATTGGGATCATCCCTATCCCAAACATAGATCAGGAGGCTGATTCTCACAGTTGATCTGAGCCTGCAAGACTGTAAACCCATCCCATTATCTTGTTTTCTTCCTCATTTACTTACATTTATCATTAAACCTTTGTGATTCAGCAAATCTATTTACCTTCTGATTCTACTTTAAATTCCTTCCATGTTTTTCCTTGGCCCTCTTGTGTGTTTCCCGCAGCTTTGCTAGGCCTTAAGATCATCTCACATTCTTCATCCTAACGATAAAAATAAGTTCTATGGGCTGGGCGTGGTGGCTCTTGCCTGTAATCCCAGCACTTTGGGAGGCTGAGGGGGGGTGGATCACAAGGTTAGGAGTTCAAGACCAGCCTGGCCAATATGGTGAAACCTCGTCTTTACTAAAAAATACAAAAAATTAGCTGGGCATGGTGGGGCCCACCTGTGGTCCCAGCCCAGGAGGGAGACTGAGGCAGGAGAATCACTGGAACCCAGGAGGCAGAGTTTGCATTGAGCTGAGATCGCACCACTGCACTCCAGCCTGGGAGACAGAGTGAGACTCTGTCTAAAATAATAATAATAATAATAATATAATAATAGTGTATGATGGAAGCATATATGGGACTATATGCAAAGATCTCTGAGAAGATAAAGAAAGGTCTCTGGAAGGATCAGGAAAAACTCCATAGAAAATGGATTTTTAAAGCTGCGTCTTGATGTTAACCTGCTGAAATGTGTGTGTTGGACCGGGGTGAGGAGGAAGCAGTTATTCATGCTGAGAACAGCATGAGCAATTGCAGTGGGGCATGAGTGAATGGGTGGTTATGAGTGAGAGGCAGTCAGTGAGATGGGAGGGGCACAAGCGAGTTTAACCTTTACCTTGGAGGCAATGCAGAGCAGGTGAGTTCTATACAGATTTGGCTTCGAATGTGAGTTCCACTACTTCTTAGTTGTGAGATTGGACAAGTCACTTGACCGCTTTTTGTTTTCTTGTTTATAAAATGGGGGTGATAGTAATGAGGAATTAAATGAGATCATGCATGTAAAATGCTGAGCCCTGAAAGTAACAAGAACTAAGTAAATGTGAGCCATTATCATTTAAGTAGGGAATATCATGCCCATTTGAGTCCATACATTTGTTTCCTGACTTAATACAATAGCTGCCATTCCTGAGAGGGAGAGACTCCTACTTCCTAAATGATGGAAACAGGGACTTATAGAAGGTAAATTGCCCCATTAGTAAGTAGCTGAGTTGGTTTTCCAACCTGGATCTATCTGGCTACAAAACTGATGCCTTGTTCCAGGAAAGATTTAAGGATGCTCAGGAGGAAAACATTCCCAGAGTTACACTCTAGAAGGTCATGGAGTGAATGGGAGGTGTAGTGGAATGGAGGGCATATTTGAAGAAACCCTTCCTGTGAAGGAAAATCCAAGAGAGAATGAAGTAAGGAGAGACTTCAACTTGAAAAGATTCTTGTGAGAGAAGGAAAGGGGCTATTTACAATAGAGAAGAGACTAGAACAGTCTGAATTCAACTCCATGGAAGCAGAGGGTGGTGGGGTTTTCGAGAGCTGGGTGAGAGTGTAAAAGTACTGAGAACAAGAAGCCATGTGGATCCCGTAAGGGCCAGGGTGAGGGAGGGTCATGGGTCATCTGTGTTTGCTGATTGGCTTTATCCAAAGGAAGAGTAAACATCTCATCCTTTTGACAGGAAGTAGTCCTGCAGCTTGGAGCAAGGTGCCCACCAAAGTTGGGCACATCCCACAGAAAGTGGGAGAAAGGGGTGCTATCTCCTTTTGTGATTACATTTCAGAGAATGGTTCCCCTGGGTCCTCGAGAAAGACATTCCTGGGTTGTAAAACTGGCAAGAGGCTGAGGGAAGATGTCTCAAAGGGGAACAGAAATAATCTATAATTTTAAGTTTTCTAATGCTCTAAGGGAAGTCAGGGGCTTAATGTTAGTGATGTGGTTTAGATGTCCCCACCCAAATCTCATGTTGAAATGTAATCTCCAGTGTTAGAGTTGGGCCTAGTGGGAGGCGATTGGATCATGGAGTAGATTTCTCATGAATGGTTTAGTACTATTCTCTTGGTACAATCCTCAAGATAGTGAGTTCTTGCAAGATCTGGTCATTTAAAAGTGTGAGGCAACTCTCCCCACCCCTTGCTCCTACTCTGCCATGTGAGGTGCTTGCTCCCCTTTCACCTACTGCCATGCCTGGAAGTTTCCTGAAGCCTCCCCAGAAGCAGATGCCTATGTTACGCTTCCTGTACAGCCTGCAGAACCATGAGCCAATTAAACTTCTTCTCGTTATAGATTACCTAGACTCAGATATTTCTTTATAGCAATACAAGAATGGTCTAATCAAGTTAGGAAGAAGCCTGTCTGAAGTGCAGTCAGGCTGAGGGGAGCATGAAGGCCATCTTGATGGGAGAGGTCTTTTAGTACCCTAATGTGAGCAGATGATGTTGTTGGCAGAGACGGAGGGTATAACTTGTGGTGCCTGGCCCTAGAGGGAATGGAAGGGCCAGAATCCAGAGCAGAGGTGGGATTGTGTGGGCTGACAAGTAATAGTATATGATAGCATAGTGTATGATAGCATAGTATACGATAGCATGTGTGTGAGTCCATTTGCATTGCCATAAAGGAATACCTGAAGCTGGGTAATTAATAAAGAAAAGGGGTTTATTTAGCTCACTATTCTGCAGGCTGTACAAGCACGGCACTAACGTCTGCTTGGCGTGAGCCACCACGCCCGGCCAGAACTTTATTTTTAGTCACTAGGCTTTCCTTTAAAATCTCTGTACTAGGCCAGGTGCAGTGGCTCGTGCCTGTAATCCCAGCACTTTGGGAGGCTGAGGTGGGAGGATCACTTGAACCCAGGAGTTTGAGACCAGCCTGGGCAACATAGTGAAACCCCATCTCTTTAAAAAAAAAAAAGCGCTTGAAGCAGGACTTTTTATCTGTCATAATCACTGCTATGTCCAGAGCACCTAAAACAGTGCCAGGCATCTGTTGAATAAATGAATGAATGAGGTGGGAAGTCTTTCTTTACACTTAGATGAAAACTCCATCGGACCCCAAATTGTTCTGGTCTTGTTCAGGTAATAATATTAATTCTATAATAAAATCTCAAGTTATAATAGGCTCAATTTGATAATTAGGATGCCCAATGTTGTGTAATAATTAAAGCCTTAAATTTCCTCTCTGCCCCACAGCTGGCGTCCAAGAAGACCATGTGGCTGGCTACTTTTCTGTATTTTCATTTATCTCCACCCCCAGTTTACCAGCAGTGGTTATCCTCTCTCCAAGACTGGGCCAGGGATGAGAAGGGCAGTCTTACCAGGCAAGGGTCTTTGCTGACAGATGTCTGGGCCTTCTTGACAGCAGGTGTTTAAAGCTGAATCTGGTTCTACTTTCAGGAAAGTGATGGTTTGAGATGGTAACTGAAGTTGTAGAAGTAGATGTTGAGGATAAAGTATCATATTAATAAAACATTGCCCATTAACACCTTAGCACAAATTGAAACTAGCTATACCTCACTGATAAGGACCTGAATGGCCAAACAATGATGAATGATTTATGGATGTAGGGGGGAATTGGGTGGAAGCAGTAGTAAGAAATTCAAATTAAGGAGTCATAAGGGAATTGAGGTTATCCAGTCTCACCTCGACATTTTATAATTGAATAAACTGAATAAAAAACGAGAAGTGACAGCTTTATAGCATCTGATTGGGGAAAAACACATCTTTTCTGGGGCTAGACAGTCCATAAATAGGACTTGGAAATGGAAATGTAGGGGGAGATCCCATTGTACTTCAGTGGAAAACTATGCATTGTCTGGAATCTAGACTCTGGATGAAGACACTTCCTTCCTGGCTATTTGATTTTGATTCTGTGGGAGCTGTCTTACAATTCTGTAGGTAACTGATAGCAGAGCAAAATAATTCTTGTCTATAGATGTGTACATTGTGTCTTAGTGTAGATTCAGCCCACCTCCTTCCCCAGTTTTGCTTCTATTAGCACATTTATTTCAGTAATTTTGATCTTTGGATTCTCCTTGGACATTCCTCACTAAAAAATTAAATAAAATTTTTGGCATGTTCTCTTCTTTTGCATCTGTTGGAGAGCTGCAATTTTTACCTTCGTTTCAAAATTATCCTTTAACCAAAGGGACGGTGGTGAACTAGGCAGCCGGAGCTGCCCACTCCAGGTGGTTGTTACCAGGGGAGGGCGCTGGCCAGTGTTGCCAGATCTCCAGTTTTTCAAGGGAAGCTGAAAAATCTCATTTTCGTCAATATGTGAAACTTCTTTATGTTTCAATATTGGCAACTAATTGAAAAAAAAAAAAAAAAGTATGCCTAAGAAAACTCACCTGTGGTGGGATCTGTTCCATTGGCCACCTTGTTGGGTCAGGGGAACAGGGCACATCTGGATCCAAGAAGTGCTGTACGCTGACCTGAAGTGGACCAAGTACTCCTCATGTATTTTCTCATTCTCACCACAGCCTTGTGAGGTAGATATTGTCATGCCATTTTACCGGACAGCCACACATATGCCAAGTGTCAGAGAGTAAATGGCAACAGCAGGACCAGACGCAGATTTACTGTCCAGTGCAGTTTTGCTGGGAGCAGTGAGAGGTGGAGGAGGCATCTAAAGGGCTTGCTTTACAATTTTGCCTAGAGCCAGTCCACATCCGAGCCATGTGAGGTCACAAGAAATGTGAGTTGGGAGATCCTTTAACAGAGTGGGTTGGGTGGATTTACAAAGAAGCTTCCATAACCTTCCACCTTCTCCAAGTAACCTTGGATGTGAGCTCCATTTTGCTTTTTTTTTTTCGAAGCAGGTTTTTAAAGGCAAAAAGGGGAACAAGGAGTGAGCTGATACAAAGTTGTTTGTCAGGAATTCTCATTGGTTTATAGAAATGACATTGGTTAGTGATTGGCTATGCATTGTTGAATTGCAGGGCATGAGCTATGGTGTTCAGCGTGTGGCACTGTTAATTGATAGCTACTTGTGTTAGTCAGTCTAGAGTCCGTACAGCAGGCAGCTTCAAGAGGTGATTACTTAGCTCAAGGTGGATGAGTGGGACATGACTGCTGTCTCATTTCAAGGGCTCTCTGAGCCAGGTAATTTAGAGGAGGCTCACATTCCTCAGATAAAAGTTTCAATGACTTTTATCAGTGATTACTAGGTTTTGAAGCCTAATACTTAGATTCTTTCTCTAGGAGAGTCTGAATCTAATGGTTGTAAACCAAAATAAAAACAAAACCATGAGGCCGGGCATGGTGGCTCATGTCTGTAATCCCAGCACTTTGGGAGGCCAAGGTGGGTGGATTACCTGAGGTCAGGAGTTTGAGACCAGCCTGACCCACACGGAGAAACCCTATCTCTACTAAAAATACAAAATTAGCTGGGCTTGGTGGCACATGCCTATAATCCCAGCTACTTGGGAAGGCTGAGGCAGGAGAATCACTTGAACCTGGGAGGTGGAGGTTGGGGTGAGCCAAGATTGCGCCATTGCACTCCAGCCTCGGCAACAAGATCAAAACTCTGTCTCAAAAAAAACAACAACAACAAAAAAAAAACACCACGAATAAATTATTAGGAAAGCTGGTGGAATCAGAGGGTGGACAAAAAACAGATCTTCCACACTCTTGAGCTTCCTTAATATGTTTCTTGACATGAAGCATTCCTTCCTTTATCTAAAAAACTGTCGACCTCCTGCCAAATATATCCTTACAGTTAAGGAGAAGTCGGTAGATTTACCTACAGTTGCATAGCTGATATGTGGCAAAACATCAAAGTCCAGAGCTCTAAACCGGTATGTCTTGTGGTGCTCATAACTATATGCTCTGAAATAAAACAAAAAAGAAGACTATATTACATGCTAATCACTGATAAAACAAATCTTTCTGCAATGCCGGTTCAATTGCCTTCATTGATTATTGCAGAATTTTCTATTTGATTCACTTTGGTGAACTCTCATGACATTTTAGATGTTGTGTTAGGTGTTGAGGATTCCAAGCTAATTAAGAAATTGACACTACTCCAAAGAAGACCTCCTAATTGGTCTCTTTACCTTGATCTCTGCTCATTCTGAATCTCATCATTGTCTGAATTTTCTCCTTAACATAAAAGCTTGAATTTTTATTTCCTTATTTAAAAATGCTAAATGATTCTCTCAAAGTAAAAACTCCTGAGCAGGGCCAGAGTTGGAATGAGGGTCAGAAAGGGAATTTAGTTCAACAGGGATAATGATGTTCATTTTAGACATGTGGACTTCTGATTCTGGGGAATCAGACAGGAGGGGTTTCAAAGTTCACAGCTGGCATTGTGGCTAAAGTTAGTTCTGAAGGTACAGATTTGGAGACCATCAATGCTGAGTCCAAGGGGAAAGAAGAGCCCTTGAAACAGGATACAAGTAGAGATATGTTGAGGATGTTGGAGAATAATCTAGAAACTTTCAGGGCTCCAGGGTCTTGGCATGGCCACCTCAAATCCTTTCTGCATGAGGCCACTTGGTTCCTTTGCTTTTGAAGAAAATGGCAAAATTAATACAAATGCTCCCCTGACTTACAATGGGGTTATGTCCCAGTAAATCCATCAGAAATTGAAAATATTGGAAGTTGAGAATGCACTTAATATACTTAGCCTACGGAACATAATTGCTTGGCCTAGTCTACCTTAAACATGCTCAGAACACTTAGATTAGCCTACTGTTGGACAAAATTGTCTAGCACAAAGCCTGTTTTGTCATAAAGTGTTAAACATCTCGTGTAATTCATTGAATACTGTACTGAAAGTGAACACCAGAACGGTTGTATGGGTGCTCAAAGTACAGCTTCTACTGAATGCATATTGCTTTTGCACCATTGTAAAGTGTGAACAATTATGAGTCGAACCACATAGTAAGTTCAGGACCATCTGTACTGCATCAAGGTCCCCAGGACCTGAACACAAGTGGTATAAATTATTCCCACTCCTGGATAAAAATTTGTTCCAGGAAAGCAGGTAAATTAGCATGATATAAATCTTCAAATTACATTTGCCCAGTTTGGAGATGATGTTCCAGCATGTGTGACAAACAGTGTTTTCTCATCAACACCATAAGTAATTCTGCAAAGGACATGCTGTACGCTTTGCCCAGATTTGTGATTATTTCCTCAAGAAATGGAATTACTGGGCTAAAGGGAGTTAACATCTTTAAGGTTCTAGTTAACCACTGAGAAATTGGCCTCAAGAAAGATTGGATAATGTATATACCTGTCAATTGCAGCCCATCATTGCTACTGCTAAATATATTCCTTTAAATTTTTTTCTATTTAATAGGGTGTAAAGGACATTTTACGTTTTATTCAATATGCCTTACTTTGATCATGAATGATTAACTTTCTTATGTTTATTGGTCATTATACTTCTTATAAAGATTATTTGCAGATTTTCTTATTGAGATGATCATCTTTCTTTAACTGGCATGTGACATTTTACATAGCAAAACTATTAATCTTATGACATATTGAATGTGGAAAAATTTAGACTGCTTTCACACCACAACAATCAACACATAAGACCTCTGTGATGAAATTTGTGTGTGTGTGTGTGTATGTGTGTGTGTTGTGTGTATAGGGGTTGGGGACATTCTGCAGTGGACACCAGCTGGGTGTCCTTCAATTTAATTCTGACACTATCCACCTGAGATAGCGTAAGATCCCACAGATTGAGGACTCAGTCCCATAAGACTGCCCCCCACTTCCAATGTCCATCCCAAGCCCTAAGTTTTTCTATCTGTGCTTCTGACCGATTGGCTACAAATTGGGGATCCCACGACCTTCTCCATGAGTTTGTTTAATTTGCTAGAGCAGCTCAAAGAACTCAGGGAAACACTTTTACCAGTTTATTATAAAAGACACTACAAAGGATACAGATGGAGAAGCCTAGGGTAAGGTATGGGGGAAGAGATGTGCAGTGTCCATCCTCTCTCTGGATGTGCCGCCCTCCAGGAACCTCCACATGTTCAGCAATCCAATATGAAAAGAAAATAAAATCTCTGGCCGGGCGTGGTGACTCACGCCTGTAATCCCAGCACTTTGGGAGGCCGAGGCGGGCGGATCACGAGGTCATGAGATCGAGATCATCCTGGCTAACACAGTGAAACCCCGTCCCTACTAAAAATACAAAAAATTAGCCGGGCGTGGTGGTGGGCGCCTGTAGTCCCAGCTACTCGGGAGGCTGAGACAGGAGAATGGTGTGAATTTGGGAGGCGGAGCTTGCATTGAGCCAAGGTTGCGCCACTGCACTCCAGCCTGGGCAACAGAGCGAGACTCCATCTCAAAAGAAAAAAAAAAAAAAGAAAATCTCAGGACCCCAATTCACTATGCAAAAAGGAAAAAAATAAGCTAAAACCTGATTGTGCAAAAAACTGTCTTTCCTTTTGTTCCTAAGCAGATAGCTACAGATAAAATGTTAAATATCTCCACAGGTAGCTACTCCGTGTTCACCTTAAGTGCTGATTTACTGAATGTGAGACAAATACGTAATTGACTAGTCCGCTACCTGTTCCGTTTCTCTTATAACATGTGGATTCAGTAATGTGACCATACCTTCCCTCTTTCCTCTTCAGCCTGCTTTTTCCCTTTAAATATTGAAGGCTTCAAAATCGTCTTTGGAAAAAGGCATGGACCACAGATTGTTCCTGTGGATTTGTGTTCCTTTTTTCTGGGCGTGTCCTTACCTTTGGCAAAATAAACTTCTAAATGGATTGAGACCTGTCTCAGATACATTTTGGTTTACACCAGAAAACTCTCTGAACCATGTCTTTTCACATTTTTATAGAGACTTCATTACATAGGCATGATTGATTAAGTCATTGGCCGTTAGTTATCAATTTAACCTTAAACCCCTTTTCCTTCTTCGGCGATCAGGGGATGGGGCCAAAACTCTAACCCTCTAATCCTACTTGGTGTTCTCAGTGACCAGCCCCCAGCCTGAAGCCACCCAGGGGCTGCCAACCCTCAGTCAACTCATGAGCACACAAAAAGACATCACTTTGGGCCAGGTGCAGTGGCTCATGCCTGCAATCCCAGCACTTTAGGAGGCCGAGGTAGGCAGATTGCTTGAGCTCAGGAGTTCAAGACCAGCCTGGGCAACATAGCAAAACTCTGTACTAAAAATTACCCGGGCATGCTGGTGTGCGCCTGTAGTCCCAGCTACTTGGGAGGCTGAGATGGGAGGAGGCTGCAGTGAGCTGAGATCATGCCACTGCACTCCAACCTGGGTAACAGAGCCAGACCTTGTCTCAAAAACAAACACAAAACAACAACAACAAAAAAACATCGCTTTGAAGATTCTGAGGATTTTAGGAGTTATAGGCCAGGAAATAAATCCAAAGACCAAATATTAATATATATTTTACAATATCACACTTTTGTTACCCTTTTTTCTAGGTGATGACTTGATTTTTAATATATAGAAATTTACATTTTTATCTATTGAAATGTCTTAAAGAGCTATCTGTTAAAGATTTTCATTTGTGTATTCTTCTAGTATTCTTCTCTTTTCCAATATCAAGTTAATACTTACTCATATTCTCTTATTTTTTAATGTTTAACTCTAAAACATCTGAATTTTATTTCAGGATAGAGTATATAGTGAATCTGTGACTTTCTGTCTGTTTTCTGTTGCTTACCAAGTAACCTTTTCTTTAGTCAATAATGTGTGATACCATCTATGTCATAGGATAAAGGTTAAATGCATGAATTCTGGAACCAGCCTGCCTGGTTTTAAATCCTAACTTCGACAACTGCTGGCTTGGTGATCTTAGGCAAGTTTTTTTTAACCCCTCTGTGCCTCAGTTTGCTCATCTGTAAAATGGTTTTAATAGTGTCTACTCACATGATGGTTGTGAGAATTGAATGAATTAATGTATCTAGAGCACTTTGAAGCATGCCTAAAACATGATTAAATGCCACATATGTGTTGGCTATTATGTACCTAAGTTTGTCACTATTTGGGTCTGGTTTGGAGCTCTACTGTTTCACTGATTACTCTGTGTCAAGTTGAATTCTATTTTAATTATTGTAGCTTTATAGTATTTTTAATGTCCAGTGTTGTACATCTAAAATCTACCTTGGTATTTGATGGATCATGATCTTGGATGAAATGAGAAGTCATAGAATTTGGCTCAGAAAGGAAGAACACATTTTCTTCAAGAAAACATTTTGGAGAATCAACAGTTCACTGTATTGTTTCATTTATTTGTTAATTCTTTTATTTAGCATTTATTAAGACACTGCCATGTGTTGAACTCTATGTTAGGTTATGCAAAGCAGAGATGAAGGAGATACTTTAAGGAGAAAAAGTCTAATGGGGAGGACATGTCCATTAACAGATAAGTTAAAACAGCTCTGTGGAGCTTTTACAGAGATACAAGCCACATGGGAATGCAGGGAGCACTTCACTGGCTGAATAGGGAGTTAGGAAAAGCATCACAGGGAAGCTGACGTGTAAGCTGGATCTCACAGGATAGGAGTTTGGCACACCATGAAGCGAGAGAAAAGGGGAAGGACATTCTAGGCAGGGGGAGCAAAGACATTGCGCTATGAAGAAGCTTGGCTGGTCAAGTAGCAGGGGTCAGGCATGTACACGTACAGCGTGTTAAGAGGCGTGGACCTCATCCAGCTGGAAATAGGAGCCACTAAAGGGCTTGAAGCAAAACAGTGATAGCAGATGTGTGTTTTGGAAAGATCTCTCTGATTGTACCATGTAAAGGGAGTCAGAAGTGGGCAGATCTGGAGGCGGGAGACTGGCTGGGTCTGGGGAAGTCATTCAAGCAAGACGTGAAAAGTGGATAGAAAGACGTGGATCAGTTTGAGGGATATTTAGAAAGTTGAATGCATGCTTCTGGTGATAAAGTGGACGTGGAAGATGAAGAATCACGGATGCTTCCAAAGTTCTTGGCTTGGGAACCTTGCTGGCTGGTGGTACCATTGACCAAGGCGTGGAACATTGGAAAAGAAGCAGATTTACAAGGGGAAGAAAATAAAATAAAAACTTGAGGGTGCCTATGGAACATGGAAATATTCAAAAAGCAAAAAGGTATTTGACTAATAAGCCTTTGAAAAAGGCAAACCTAATTAGTGACCAAACAAATGCAAATTTAAATAAGGGATTTTTTTTCCCTTATTTAAATAAGGGATTTTTTTTCCCTTATTTAAATAAG
The DNA here is from genome assembly GCF_028878055.3 of Symphalangus syndactylus. Lineage (NCBI taxonomy): Eukaryota > Metazoa > Chordata > Mammalia > Primates > Hylobatidae > Symphalangus > Symphalangus syndactylus. The sequence continues at coordinate 150,262,184 of NC_072427.2, read as the reverse complement.
GGATTTTTTCCCATGTAGCATATTAGTTAATAAACATTTCAAACGTTAGAAAGTATTGATTTAATCTTTCTTTCTTTCTCTCTCTCTTTCTTTCTTTCTCTTTCTTTCTCTTCTTCTTCTTTCTTCTTCCTCTTCCTCCTCCTCCTCCTCTTCTTCTTCTTCTTCTTCTTCTTCTTCTTCTTCTTCTTCTTCTTCTTCTTCTTCTTCTTCTTCTTCTTCTTCTCTTCTTCTTCCTCTCCTCCTCCTCCTCCTCCTCCCTCCCTCCCTCCCTCCCTCTCTCCCTCCCTCCCTCTCTCCCTCCCTCCTTCCTTCCTTCCTTTTTATTTTATTTTATTTTATTTTAGTAGTCTAACACTTTCTTCAGCTGAAATCTTCCTTTCTGGTAGCTCATGTATGAAACAGATAAGAGCAGGATACTCTGGTAGATGCAGGAAGCGGTGCAGAGCATAGAAGCCTTAGCGCTCTGCTGACTCCTTGTTCTTCTTCTGACCCTTACATCATTCCCACTGCATCTGTATGGGGTCCTTAGAGCTTCTCAGAGCATGGTGGGAAAAACCACTGGCTTAGAGCACTAGGGATAAAAAGCCAAGCTCCTTGGAAAGGTAGAACTAGTCTTAGTTACTGACAGCAGAGTTTCCTAATGGCAAACTGCCCAGGAAAGGGAAGGATGGCCAGAAAGGCTTCATCTGCAGCTGTGTTGGGGTGGGAAAAGGAACACTGGGAAGGAGGGTCAGGCTCTTTTCCAGGATCCACCTCAGCCCTGAAGCACAGAACCTATAGTAGAGCCCCTCCACCAGTTTGGAGGGTCATGCCATCACTTGTCTGAATAAATCAGCTCCATTCACAATCAAGCCAAGATACCAACTATGTACATATATACACAGGCCTAACAAATAGGCATGATGGGCTGTTTCTTACTTTGGCTATCATCCTGAGAAGGTGTGAGAAAATGTATATGTTAAAGCCTCAGAGGGATGGATGGGAGTCTATTCCCAGAGAGATGGAAGTATGACAAAACCTCAGAATAAGTTTTTGAACACATTTCTCTCCCTGCCTCCCAAATAAGCTCATTGTGGCAACATTAGGAATGTCTAACAGAAGTCACAGCAATAGCAACAGCTGCTGCAGAAGCATCCACAGCCCAGGCTGCCTCCAGCCCTTCACAGAAATAGCAATCTTCACTCACTCCATCACCACCACCACCGCCACTACCACCACCACCGCACATGCACGGAACCCCTTGTCATCTGTGGATGCTGCTCTCACAGTTCCTCTTCCTGCCCTGATGATGTATACCATCCCAGCATTGGATGAAACTGGAGTCCTGTCTGGGCTAGCCCTGGTCCAAAGTCTATAGCTAAGAGCTCAGGGTTCCAAGGAAGGAGAAGGAGAAGGCAAACATCAGGAAATTGTTTCATTTATTTAGCAGCCTCTCTGGCTCTCTCACATTTCTTCAGTGATTTCAGAAAAGGAATTATTTTTTTTTCTGGAGTTTCTCATTGCCTTTATTTTTCTCATTCTGAAAAGACACATGCTTTAATTGTATCATTAGAATCTTCTGTTTTGTTAATTATGCAATCTTATTAATATTCATATAAAAGTATTATTTAGGAGAGGAATAGCTGGATCATAGTGTAGGTCTATGCTTAACTTTATGAATGACTGTTCTGGAAACACCAGTTAAGCCTGTTGATTTTATGTTGTTCAGATCTTCTATATCATCACTGTGGTAGACAGAATTCTAAGATGGGCCTTATGATCCCCACTGCCTGATGTTACTCTCATGATTATATTATGTTATATGGCAAAATAGGATTTTGCAGATACAATTAAGATTACTAAGTTGACCTTAAGATAAGTAGATTGTCTGAGTAGACTTGCTACATTCGTATGAGCCTTTTAAAAGCAAATAGTTTTGTCTGACTAGTAGCTGAAGAGGAAGTCAGAGGGGCCCTGAGCATGAGGAGGATGTAATAATGTACAGTTGCAGACTTTGATGAGGGAGGGGGCCAGGTGGCAAGGAATGCAGGTAGCTTTTAGGAGCTGAGAGCAGCCCTGGCTGACAACCAGCAAGGAACTGGGGACCTCAGTTCTATAACTGCAAGGAACTGCATTCTGCCAACGACCTGAATGATGTAGGCAAATTCTTCCCTGGGACTACAGATAAAACCCCAGGCCAGCTGACACCTTGATTTTGGCCTCCATAAACATTCAGCAGAGAACCCAGCTGAGACTGCCCAGACTTCTGACATTCAAAACTGTGTTGTTTTAAGCCACCAACTGTGTGATGATTTGTTACTCAGCAATAGGAAACTAATAAATATACTTACTTTTTGTTCTATTTTTTTGTTTGTTATTCTCTCCACAATTGTAGATATGTATATTTAACTTTAGTTCTGTCAGTTTTTGCTTCATATTTTGATGCTCTGTGATGTGGTTGTTGACTGAAATGAGGGCTGTTGAGACAGAAATTATTTATTTTAATTTTAATTTTTAATAGAGATGGGGTCTCACTATGTCATCCAGGCTGATCTCAAACCCATGGGCTCAAGCAATCTTCCTGCCCCAGCCTCCCAAAGTGCTGGGATTACAGGCATGGGCCACTGTGCCTAGTCAGCAGAAATAATTTGATAAAGGTTTATTGGAAGCCAAATGTAAGGATTGACTTGGGAAAACGCACCAACAAAGTTGCTCATGTTCTGGAGTCTGTTACAAATTGGAAGGCTTTTATAGGAAAGTTCAGGAGCAGAGAGGGGGACTCCTTATACCAAACTGGTCCTTTTTCATTGGTGGGTTCAATACAAAGGTTACAATCATTGAATACACATTACAACATACAGGTTAAAATGTCTACATGCAAGACCATCAGTAAAACTTCATGATTCAGCAATAAATCAGCATCCTTTTCAATGCCAGTAGGTTATGTGTCAATCATTGCATCAATAATTTGAGGAACTCATGGTAAGATTCTTTATTCAAGGGCAGAATGTCACCATAAGACCTTCCCAAGGTAGGTTACTTTGAAAGACTGTTGGCCGAGCATGGTGGCTCACGCCTGTAATCCCAGCACTTTGGGGGGCCGAGGAGGGCAGATCATGAGGTCAGGAGTTCGAGACCAGCCTGGCCAACTTGGTGAAACCTCGTCTCTACTGAGAATACAAAAATTAGCTGGACGTGGTGGTGCGCACCTGCAGTCCCAGCTACTAGGGAGGCTGAGGCAGAAGAATCACTTGAACCCGGGAGGCGGAGGTTGCAGTGAGCTGATTGTGCCATTGCACTCCAGCCTGGGTGACAGAGGGAGATTCCATCTGAAAAAAAAAAAAAAAAAAAAAAAGCGAGACTCTTCTAAGTAAATTGTCAAATGGGGCCTGAAGGTTATCAAGGTATGTATACATTTAAGATTTTTATGTCCTATTGACTAATTGGTCCTTTTATTATTATAAAAATTACTTCTTTATCTCTGATAATACTCCTTGTTTGAAGTCTTTCTTGTCTGATATTAATATAATACCAATTTTCTTATCCTTAGTGGGTTTTTTTTTTGTATTTCTTTTTCAAATCTTTTACTTTTGACACACTTGTGTCTTATATTTAAGATGAGTCTGTTGGTGAGGATCAAAGAACTACCTATTGGGTAGCATGCTTATTATCTGGGTGACAAAATAATCTGCACACCAAACCCCTGTGACATGCAATTTACCCATATTACAAACCTGCACATGCACCCTTGAACCTAAAATGAAAGTTGGAAAGAAAAGATAAAATTAAAAAAAGTCTGTTGTAAGCAGAATATAGTTGAGCCTTGCCTTTTTATGTAATGTAGCCCAGGGGTGAGCAAATGTTTTCTGTGGCGGACCAGATAGTAAATATTTTCGGCTTTGTGGGTCAGAAGGACTCTGTCACAACTACTCATTCATTTATGTATTCCAACAAAATTTTATTTTCCAAAATAGATTGGATGTGTAATTTCTGGTTCAACATGTACGAAGCTTAAGGGTCATCACCCTATCCTAACAATCAGTAAAAAGCTGAACAGGCCGGGCACAGTAGCTCACACCTGTAATCCCAGCACTTTGGGAGGCAGAGGTGGGCAGATCACAAGTTTCAGGAGTTCGAGACCAGCCTGGGCAACATGGCAAAACCCCATCTCTACTAAAACAAAAATTAGCTGGGCGTGGTGGCGGGCACCTGTAATCCCAGCTACTCGGGAGGCTGAGGCAGGAGAATGGCTTGAACCTGGGCGGCAGAGGTTGCAGTGAGGCAAGATTGTGCCACTGCACTCCAGCATGGGCAACAAGAGCAAGACTCCATCTCAAAAAAAAAAAAAAAAAAAAAAAAAAAAGAGAAAAAAAAAAGCTAAACAAACTGAAAACTGACAGAAAATCAACAGCTCTTCTTAGATCTCTCAGAAATTTGAGGCCATAGGGCAAAACACTGCCACTAAAATGGGAGAGAGAGACAGGCAGGTACAGAGGATCACAACTCATCAGAATAGAAACCCACAAGCAGAAACCTATGAGGGTGCCTGTGCTGGGATAGGAAAACCTAAACTGCAGTGGATAAATTGCTAGTGACTCAGTGTGGACAAGTCTGAGAGTTAAAATCTCCAGGGCTGTCAGGTATTAGGGGACCACTTACACTTTTATGAGTTTTACCTCCAGGAGCTGAAGCAGGTTCTCACAGTGAATCTCAAACATCCCCTTATGCTCTGGCCAGAGTGGGAGAAAAGTAGACATTGTGAAGTAAGCTAGACCACTCTATTCTTCTTAACAAGCCTGAGCCTAACCTGACCTGGGAGTTTGGTCAGACCTGGGGGGAGAGAGATATCCAACTCCAGCCACCTCTAGTCATCCTGTCCCACCTATGGGGTAAAATAAAATTAAATTTAAAAAGGCAAAAAACACAGTCTGAGGTGAGAAGGCAAACATTAGCACCAGACTGAGGTATGGCAAGGATGTTGAAATTTTCAGACTAGGAATTTAAAATAACTATGATTAATGTGGTAATTTCACTAATGATCAAAGTAGACAGCATGCAAAAATAAATGACTAATATATAAGCAGAGAGATCAAAATTCTAAGAAAGAATAAAAAGATATGCTATAGATCAAAAACACTGTTACTGAAATGAATAATGCCTTTAAGGGGGTTATTAGTAGATTGGACTTGGATGAGAAAAAAACCTGAGCTTCAGGATATATCAGTAGAAACTTCTAAAAACTAAAAGACAAAGAGAAAAAGATTTAAAAAAGGAACAGGATATTCAAAAACTGTGGGACAATTATAAAAGGTGTAATGTATGTGTAATGAGCATACCAGGATGAGAATCAAGAGATAATGGAATAGAAGAAATGCCTGAAGCAATAATGACTTGGAATATCCCCAAATTAATGTCAGACACCAAACCACAGATTCAGGATACTCAGTGTACAAAGCAGGATAAATGCCAAAACCTACACCTAGGTATTTCATACTTAAACTCCAGAAAATCAAAGATAAAGAAAAAATATTGAAACAAGCCAGGAGGATTAAAAAAGACCTTATATATAGAGGAGCAAACATAAGAATTACATTTGACTTCATCTCAGAGGCCATGGAGGCAAGAAGAGAGTGAAGTGAAATACTTAATGTGTGGAGAGAAAAAAAACAAACAAACACCCATCTTCCTAGAATTCTGTATCTTGTGAAACTATCCTTCAAAAGTAAAGGAGAAATAAATACTTTCTCAGACAAACAAAAATTGAGGGAATATTTTGATAACAGGGGGCATGATAAAGAGGTCGATACTTTAAGAAGATGCAACAGTGCTTACTATGATGCACCTAATAACACAGCATCAAATACGTGAGACAAAAACTGAAAGAACTGAAAGAGGACATAGATGAATTCACTGTTATAGTTGGAGACTTCTGCATGACTCTATCAGTAATAGATTCAGCAGGCAATCAGTCAGGACATAAGTTGAACTCAATAATACCATCAATCAACTGAATGTAATTGACATGTATAGAATACTTCATCCAAGAACAGAAGATACAGGTTCTTTTCAAGCTCACATGGAACGTTCACCAAGATAGAACACGTTCTGGTCAATAAAACGCACCTTAACAAGTTTGAAAGAATAGAAATCATACAATATATGCTTTCAGACCACAATAAAATTAAGCTAGAAGGGTATCTGCAAAATCTAAAAACACGTGAAGATTAAACAAAACACTTCCAAATAATGCACAGGTCAAAAAGAGATCTCAAGATAAATTTTAAAATGCTTTGAACTAAATGAAAATGAAAATACAACATGTCAACATTTATGAAATGCAGTGAAAGCAATGTTTAGAGGAAAATTTATAGCATAGAATGTGTATATTAGAAAAGAAGAAAGATCTAAAATCAGTAATCTGAGCTTAACTAGAAAAAGAAGAGCAAATTAAATCCAAAGCAAGCAGAAGAAACGAAATGATAAAAATTAGAAGAGAAATCAATGAAATTGAAAACAGGATATCAAGAGAAAAAACAGTGAACCCAAAGCTGATTCTTTGAAAAGATCGATTAAGTCAATAAGCTTCTAGTGAGAAACAAACAAACAAACAGAGAGAGACAGGATACAAATTACTAAAATCAGAAATGAAAGAAGGGACATCCTTTACAAATCCAAGGACATTAAAAAAAAGAAATAAATACTTTATTTCTAGAAATAACTAGCCCACAAATTTGACAACCTGGATAAAATGGACCAACGTTTTTGATTATTTGTTTTGTTTTGTTTTAATACAAACAACAATGAGCTTTCAATGACCAAGTTTTTGAGAAACACAATCTGCTAAAACCTACAAGAAGAAATAGGCAATCTGCATAAGCCTATATCTACTTAAGAAATGGAATCCATAATCAGTACTCTTCCAAAATAGAAAGCCCAAGGCTCAGATCAATTTGCTGGTGAATTCTACCAAAAATTAAAGGAAGAAATTATGCTAATTCTCCATAGTCTCTTTCAGAAGACAGAAGCAGACGAAATACTTCCTAACTCATTAGTTGCAGCTAGCATTACCTTAATACCAAAACCAGACAAAGACTTTATAAGAAAAGTACAGACCAATATCTCTCATGAACATATATGCAAAAATTCTCAGCAAAATATTAGGATATTGAAGCCAACAATGTAAGAAGAGAATTAAATACTACAACCAAATGGGATTTATTCCAGGTATGCAAGGCTGGCTCAACATTTGGAAATCAGTAATATAATCCATCACATCAACTGGTTAAAGCAGAAAAATCACATGATCATATTGATAGATACAGAAAGAGCATTTGACAAAATTCCAACACTCATTCATGATAAAAACACTTACCAAACTGTGATTAGAGGGGAACTTCCTCAACTTAATAAAGAACATCTCCAAACAACTATAGCTAACATTATACCTACTGGTGAGAAACTAGAAGTTTTCAATTGAGATCAGAAACAAGAAAAGAATGTCTCCTCTCACCACTTCTTTTTAACATTGTACTGGAAGTAAAGCAATAAAAAAAGAGCAAGAAATAAAAGGAGCACACGGAAGGAGAAATAAAATTGTCTTTGCTCACAGATGATATAGCTGTCTTTGTAGAAAAGTCCCAAAGAACCAACAGAAACCTTTTGGAACTAAGAAGTGATTATAGCAAGTTTGTAGGATACAAGATTAATATACAAAACTCAACCACTTTCCTATATATCAGCAATGAACAATTGGAATTTGAAATCATAACACCATTTATGTTATCACACCCCAAGAAGGAAATACTTAGGTATAAATCCAACGAAATACATACAAGATCTATAAAACTACAACCTCTGATGAAACAAATCAAAGAACAACTAAATAAATGGAGAGGTATTTTACGTTAATTGATAAGAAGATTCAGTACTGTCAAGATTTGCATTCTTTCCAACTTGATATGTAGATTTAATGCAATCCCAATAAAAATCCCAGTAATTTATTTTGTGGATATCGAGAAATTAATTCTAAAGTTTATATGGAGAAGCAAAAGATCCAGACTAGCTAACACAATACTTCAGGAGAAAAAAAAATGAAAGGACTCAGACTACCTGAATTCCAGACTTCTTTTTTTTTTTTGAGACAGAGTCTTGCCCTGTCACCCAGGCTGGAGTGCAATGGTGCAATCTTGGCTCACTGCATCCTCTGCCCCACAAGTTCAAGCAATTCTCCTGCATCAGCCTCCCCAGGAACTGGGATTTCAAGCGTGTGCCACCACGCCCAGCTGATTTTTTTGTATTTTTTTAAGTAGAGACAGGGTTCGCCATGTTGGCCAGGCTGGGCTTGAACTCCTGACCTTAAGCGATCCGCCCGCCTCAGCCTCCCAAAGTGCTGGGATCATAGGTGTGAGCCACCATGCCCGGCCTTCAGACTTCTTATAAAGCTACAATGATCAAGGCAGTGTGGTATTGACAAAAGAAGAGACAAATAGGTAAATGGATCAGAATAGAAATACTTTTCCTTTACTTGCCTGAAATTCCAAAGTATCTTTCCCTAAGTGCTTCTTCCAATTTTTGTATAAACTGATTAGTTCTACCTTGAATTATTTAAAGTCTCACTAGAATGCCTAAATGAAGTGGAAACTGGGCTGTTGGCTGGCAGGTGGCAGCTGGTAGATAAGGCAGTGCTTCAAATCATTATCCAGCAGATAACATGCGAAGAACTGAGCCTTATGAAAGTGAATTACATGGACACGTATGGGCTGTATAAAAATTGTATCTACTCTAAAGTAGTTCTGATGCTAGTGGCCAAGTCTTCCTTGCTAGGTCATTAATGAAACTCACAACCAGGCATGGTAAACAACAACGCAACAACAGCAGCAACAGCAACAGCAAGACAAATAATCCGGACCCCGTATTTTAGTTCTGGTCCCAGTTCTCTTCTGTTGCCTTGTTCTGCGATCTATACTGGCCTATTTTCCAGGATGATCTTTTTCCTTGAGTCAATTCTCTTTTGCAAAAATAGGTACTGTGGGATGACTAATTAATTACAAAGAATCCTGTCACTCTGCCATTGCTCAAAGTTAAATATTTAGCAACAGTGTTGACTACACCATTGGTTCTTCCTCTTTATACTTTACATGCAACTGCATTTATGTCCTCTGCTTCAAGGGAGTGTTATCTCCCTGAGCAACCTGTGGAATGTCGCTGAGCGGCTGTCCTCTCGGGGCATAAAGACAAAGAAGGCAATAAGGAGACTTTGCTCCTCAGAGGCCGCCCGTGGCTTCCCATGGGTGTCTCACACAGGGGACACCAACTCAACTGGCACCCTACAGCTCTCTTTCCCACAAAAGCTGGGCTGGTTCTGATTCTTCACCTGCTGCGGCAGTGACGCACTCAGCCCCACAGGGGGTGGAGGAGCTCCAGGAAGAAGACGATGTTTTCAAGAAAACTCCCCAAAGCCCTCTGCATTGGGCTGACTCTGGCCATCGCTGTCAATCTCCTTCTGGTATTTTGTAGCAAGGGGACTTTACAAAACCTGTTTACGGGTGGTCTCCACAGGGAGCTTCCTGTACATGTGAATGAGCGCGACGGGGCAGTGATAAAGAGACTCTCCCACTTGGAAGTGGAATTGCAGAATCTGAGTAAGTTTACAATGCTAACCTGGAAGGTGTGTGTGTGGGTGTGTGTGTTTGGGGCACTTAGGAAAAAGGGATGTGGAGGGAAAAATGGGTGAGAGGTCACATTTTCATCTCAGTCGCTCACTGAAGCATCTGACACGGAATTCTGTGCCTTCAAATGGGAGATGGGTATTGAGAATGAAGTGAGTAGAAGTGGAAATTAGAGCAGGCAGTATGGGGGAGGTGAGTGTGTGTGTATGTGCGTGTGTGGGCTTGTGCACATGCATTATCATTATATCCACATATATGCAGGCAACGAGAAGAATAAGAATCCCAAGGGTCTTAGGAATGTCTAACACAGCCCTGTCCTTAGGCCTATGTGTGGTAGGGGCTCTTCAAGAGAGGTGGCAATCTCTGGGGCAAAGGCCTCGCTTCCATTTTGCTGTGTGCTCCTATCATGAACTAAAGAGGGCTTTCTTAGAGGACCTAAGATCGAATCCTGATGTGCCATTGTGGTTGTGTGACTTTGAGCAAGTGCTTCTCTCTCTCAGCCTCAGGTTCCTGGTCTGTAAATGGAGATGATGATAACAATAATGATAGTTATCAACCTGACCTAATAGGGTTGTGAAGTAGATGTAGAAGGTGATCTATAAACTGCTCTGTGCCAAATTTTAACCTCCTCATTTAAACTTAAGGGTAAGATTTCAAATTCTGGGGTTTGTTTGTGATTCCGGCTCACCATGGAACTCTAATGCCTCTGAATTTTATGTGCCTGTGCATCCAGCTTCAGCAAGGGAAGCAGCAATTTCCCCCTGCTCCGCAGGTAACAGAGATCAAATGCTGGAACCCCATAGGGAGGTGTTTTATGTGTGGGCAGGGATGTGACTGCCCAGGTGTGTGCACATGGAGCTGGAGTAGGGGAAAGTGTCTTTTAAAATGAGAACTGAGCATTGTTAGGGTTCAGGGTGAGGCTGGGAGATGGGTGGAAGGAAAGGCAGGAAGAGAAAAAGGAAGGGAGAGAAGAAATCAGGGAAAGAGCGAGGAGAGTGAGAAGGGAGATGAGAGAGGAGAAAAGAGCTGGGACAGGAAAGGAGCAGAGAAGTGAGGGAGTCCAGGGAGAGAGAGTGAAAGAGTTTGTATGGAGATAAGAAGAAAAGAAGGGAAAGTGTGATGGGAGAGAAGGAGAGAATAAAAGGAGAGAGGAGGTGGCCTAAGGCACCCATAGCACCTTCTACGTCCTCCTTCATAAGACTCATCATATTTTATTGTGGTACAGTTTTATGGAAAGCAAGTTTCATAAGTGCTGTTTCCATGAACGTCTCATTCACTACTCCTTTCTATTCATACATCGAAATTCCATAGATGAATAAATGAGTGGGTGCGTCTAGGAAAGAGAGAGAAAAAGACAGGCAGACAGGGATGAAGGGAAGAGTGATACAGGGCAAGAGAGTGGATGAAACAGAGGGAAGATCATCAGCCCCACAAGCCCTGGCTTACCTGGGTGGGTCCGACATTGCCCATGCAAATATGTTTGGTGCAGCTTCACCAGGAGGATGCCTGTGTAGCCAGGGTGGTGACCCCAGCACCACCCTCACTATTTGGCAGAGCACCCAGACCACACCAGGACTGTCTCACCCATCCCCAAGACTCATCAGACTGGCTCAGGCTCCTCAAGCCATAAAATGGCAGGAGTTCTACCCAAAGCCCCACTATTCTTTCTTTCAGCTAGGACACAATGTGCCATGAGGAGCCAGCCAGAGCCATCTGGTTTACTCCTCTTTCCTTCTTTGCAAAGATCTTTCTTGTTATTCTTGGTGCTCCCACATTTTATTCCCTCTGAAATGTTGTGATGTCAGAGACTCACTACCACTTGAGTTGAACCTCAAAAAGTCTTCTGGGCCCTGTTTCTAGATCACCAATGCTTTTTTTTTTCCACAGGGCTTCCTGTAACTAAAATCCTGTTTAATTAGCCTTCATCCTGTTTGCTCATTGCCTCCAGGATTCCAGGAAGAGTTAACAAAATCAGAAGTCAATAAGGATACTTAGTTGAATCATGTAAGCTACTAAGAGCAAAAGCAAACAATAATAATTATATCCCTATTGAGGGAGGAATCAATGACTCTAAGCCAGTTTTCTGGAACCTCCCTCAGGGTTCATAAAAGCCACACCAGGGGGATGTCAATGGATGTGTCCGTTTTGGGGCTTGGAAGGTTTCAGTATAAGTTATGGAGATAACCTAGTGACACTGTATTCATACTACCAGATTATGCATTTCCTCAAATTCACTTTAGGATGGCCAGGTCCAAACCAGCTCCCACTGACAGCCATGAGTGAAAGAGAAAATCAGATATCCCCCCCGAAGGAAGAACGCAGAGGAGCTCAGAGGTAGGAAGAACCCAGTACCACCCTGTGGCCCCTGTATGCTTAGGACAGAAAAGTATGAATAACCATACTGTTCCATCCGGGACACTGTAAACAGTATGCTCTCACTTCCTTTTTCTACCTGAACAAATATACATGGTGTTCACATGAGCCTCCTTTGAGAGACCTACCATTTACTTTTTGCCCAAGTTTTTTCGACTATCCTCTTTTTGTCTTAACCACTTCAAGAGTTGATTCTCTTTCTCCTTTTCCTTCTTTTCGGGCCAGTCTTAGTCACTTTACAAACATGTTCTCCTCCCAGTCATAGGACTCCCCTGCTTCCCTCTTGGGGGCTGTATATGGATCTGAAATCCAGTGCACGTTCTGCTTGCCAAGCCATGTGCTGTGGCACGAGATGCATCTACCCAGAGAAAATTCACACAATGGGGCTGTCCCCTCACCAAGCTGGTGACCCTGAGTTGCAATTATCCAGAAAAAAAGGATGCCTTCTTCTAACTTATAGAAAGATGCTGGACAGGCTACAGGTGATCCTGTCAGTCTGGTTGAAGTTTAGTGTGGGCTTAAGGGAGGATTAGTAGGAACAAAGTGGATCCTATGTCAGAGTGCCTTGATCACCATGGTGGGATTTAGTGCTGAAGAATGTCATAATCACTAAACACTAAAATGGTTACTTTTTCTCTCTTTTTGCTGAGTTCACAGATTGAGCTTGAGGGAGTTCAAGGTGCATATGCTAAGATACTCCAGCACAGATCTTACTGGGTAGAAAGGTGAGGTAAATAATAGATGATGTCATGGATCCTGGAGGGTGTCTTCTGCATAAAACATCCTCTGCCTGGGTTTATCACTATCTGTTCGTTCTTTTGAGTTAAGGCAGTGTTTCCCGAATTAATGTGACAATTAGATTTATCTAGACCAATTGTTTAAAATATAGATTCTCAGGCTCTACCCCAGAACTGAATCAGAATCTCCAGGGGAGGCCTGAGATTCTGTATTTTTGACAAGCTTTTGAAGATATTCTTATGATCACGCAAGTTGGAAATTGCAAGACTAGGACATCTCCAATTTTAAAGTTCCTCGTAAATCAAGCACCTGAGAAGCAAGGGCATGGGTGGATGATGGTGATAGTGGTTAGAGCAGATTTGCCTTTGTTAGGCACTAATGGTGTAGTAAGTGTTTCTTAAGTTTTACTGTAAAAAGAATTACTCCTTGGTTTTATTAAAAAGCAGATTCTTGTAATTTCTCCTGTCTGTATTTCCACCCAACTCTCGGATCCTGATTTAGCAGATTTGGAGATTAGCCTGGGTATCTACATTAAAAAAAAATCACAACTGATGATTCTGATGTAAGTGGTTCTCAGGCCTGATTCTGAAAAACATTAGCTTATTTTCCATATATTTCTCAGATCATAGTTCTTTGAGGCGCTTTGAAGATGTGGGATGGACGAGTTTTGATGGGGCTAAAGGGAGAGACGTATCTAGTACATACTTTGCTGGGACAGCCTTGCACGGCTGGACAAGTTCCCTGACATATTACATCCTCTGAGACAAGAGCTTGTAAGTTTTAAGATGTATTGGGTAAACCATTAGAGGAAAGTAGGATGGAAAGAAATACCCAGGTAACTAAGGAGGGGCTGAAATGTTTTCTCTCCCACCCCTGTCCTCTTCATTTGCAGAAGAAAGTATGAAATTGGCTCTGAGGCAACAAGAAAATGTGAACAACACACTGAAGAGGGCGAAAGATGAAGTACGCCCTGTTCTAAAGGCAATGGAAACCAAGGTGAATGAGACAAAGAAGCACAAAACCCAGATGAAACTCTTCCCACACTCACAGCTTTTCAGACAATGGGGCGAGGATCTTTCTGAGGCCCAGCAGAAGGCGGCCCAGGACCTCTTCCAGAAGTTTGGTTACAACACGTACCTCAGCAACCAGCTGCCTCTCAATCGCACCATCCCCGACACGCGAGACTACAGGTGGGATGAACCAGGCTTGGGCTTCTAGGGTCCTCAGTTTGATTTGAGGATGAGCTTTGGGAGCAGTGAAAATTGAAGGTTGGGGGAGGGGGGATTGGTGGGGAAGGGGTTCAGGCTGAGCAAAGTTGTTTTTATTTTATAATGACAGCTCAGAGAAGATAACCAAGTGATCCAAATATTTACAGACCCTTGGGAAAGAACAGAAATGTCAGATGAGCAGAGGTCCTTTGCAATTCTGATCCAGAGAAACAGATATGGTGGGTCTAACTGATAATTTTACAGATGAGGAAACTGAAGCTGAGAAGGGACTTGCGCAAGTCACACCGAAGCCAGCAGCTCTACCTCCTTCCCTAGGACTTTGCTCAAATTCTCTACTTGGCTTCCTCTTTGCTGGCAAATCTAATTTGAAGAGCAATCCCTCTCCCTCTCCCTCTGTTTCCCTTTCCTATTGTTTTTTTTTTCTCATTCTGTGTCTCCCACGCTCCTTTATAATACTTTTTTAGAAATAGCTTTGTTGAGATATAATTCACATACTGTGCAATTTATCCATTTAAAGTGTACAATTTAATGTTTTTCGGTATATTCACAGAGTTATTTACTATTCCCACAATCAATTTTAAAACATTTTCATCACTTTAAAAGAAACGGCATTAGCAGGCCTTCTGCATTTTCCTACAACTTCCTCATCCCTAGGCAACCACCACTAATCTACTTTTTATCCCTATGGATTTGTCTGTTCCGGACCTTATGTATTAATGGAATCATGTAATATGGGGTCTTTTGTGACTAACATTTTGCACTTATCACAATGTTTTCAAGTATCATTCACATTATAACACATATCAATACTTCATTCCTTTTTATTGTTAAATAATGTTTCATTGTCTGGATTATACCGCATTTCCTTTATCCATTCATCAGGTGATGAACATTTGGATTGTTCCCACTTTTTGACCTTTATGAATAATACTGCTATGAATGTCCATGTATAAGTTTTTGTGTGAACAAATGTCTTCTTTTCTTGTAGGTGTACCCTATGGGTAGAATTGCTGGGCCATATGATAATTCTGCATTTAGCTTTTCAAAGAACTGCCAGGTGGTTTTCCAAAGTGACTCCATTATTTAACATTCCCTCAAGCAGTATATGAGAATTCTGATTTTTCCACATACTCACGAACATTTATTATTATTTTTCTTTTTAACTATAGCCATCCTAGTGGGTCTGAAGTGGTATCTCATTGTGATTTTGTTTTAAATTTCCCTGAGGCCTAATAATGTGGGACATCTTTTCATGTACTATTGGCCACATGTATGTCTTCTTTGGAGAAATGTCTATTTGGAGACATTCTTTTTTAAAAAAATAGGCTTATTTATCTTTTTATTATTGAGTTGCAAGTACTTTATATATTCTAGATAAAAATTCCTATCAGAAATATGACTTGTTAATGTTTTCTTTCATTGTGTAGATTGTCTGTTCACTTTCTTGATGGTCGTCTTTGAAACACAAGAGTTTTAAATCTTAATGATGTCCAATTTATCTATTTTCTCCTTGGTTGCTTGTACTTTTGGTGTTATATCTAAGAGACCACTGCTTGGTACAAGGTCGCAAAGGTTTACACCCATGTTTTCTTCTAAGAATTTTATAGTTTCAGTCTTAAATTTAGGTGTTTGGTCCATTTTACATTAGTTTTTGTACATAATGTGACAAGGAGGGTCCAACTTCATTATTTTATGTGTGGCTATTCAGTTATCCTACTACCTTGGTTGAATAGACTACTCTTTCCACGTCAGATTGTCCTGCCACCCTTCTTGAAATCAATTGGTGATAAACGTAAGGGTTTATTTCTGGATATCAATCCTATTTCATTGCTGTATAGGCCTATCGTTATGCCAGGAACACATTGTCTTAACAATTGTAATTTTGTAGTACATTTTGAAATTGAAAATGTGAATCTTCCAGCTTTCTTCTTCTTTCTCAAGACTATTTTGTCTGTTCTGGGACCTTGAATTTCCATATGAGTTTTAGGATTAGTTTGTCAGTTTCTGCAAAGAAACCAGCAGGATTTTGACAGGGATTTCATTAACTCTGTAGATCTGCAGATCTGTAGATTTGTGGAGGATTTCATTTAAAAATTAGATCTTCCAATCCATGAATGTGAGAAATCTTTCCATTTATTTAGGTCTTTAATTTCTTTCAACAATGTTTTGAGTTTTCACAGTATAAGTTTTTTCACATCTTTTGTTAAATTTATTCCTAGGTATTTGTCTTTTTGATGCTATCGGAAATGTGACTGTTTTTAAAACTATTTTATTTCATTTAAATTGGCAAAATTGTATATCTTATCATGTACAATATGATGTTTTGAAACATATACACATTGTGGAATGGCTAATATATATCTAAATTAACATATGCATTACCTCACAATTATTTTCAGTGAGAATACTTGACATCTAGTCTCTTAGCAATTTTCAAGAATACCACATATTACTATTGACAATAGTCACCATGTTGTGCAATACATCTCTTGAACTTATTCCTCCTATCTAACTGAAATTCGTATCCTTTAACCAACATCTCTCTAACCCCTCTTCACCCAGCCCCCACCCTGGCTCCTGGTAGCCACCTTTCATTCTACTCTCTTTCTATGAGTTCAACTTTTTTAGATTCCACCTATAAATGAGATCATGTAGTATTTGTATTTCTGTTCCTTGTTTATTTTACTTAACATAATGTCCTCCACATTTATCCATGTTGTCACAAAAGACAGAATTTTCATTTTTTTGTGGCTGAATAGTATTCCACTATTATGAATAATGCTCCAACGAAAATGGGAGTGCAGTCTCTCTTCAATATACTAATTCATTTCCTGTGGAGATATACCCAGTATAGGATTGCTAGATCATACAGTAATTCCATTTTTAGTATTTGAGGAATCTCTATACTGTTTATTGGGTATACTAATTTACATTCCCACTAACTGTGCAATGGTTCTGTTTTTTCCACATTATTGCCAAAACTTGTTATCGTTTATTTTTTGATAGTCGCCATCTAACAAGGGTGAGATGATAGTGCAATGTGAGTTTAATTTGCATTTTCCCTGATGGTTAATGATATGGAACATTTTTTCATAAAGTTCTTGGCCATTTATAGTCTTCTTTTGAGAAATGTTTGCTTAGGTCATTTGCTGATTTTTATTTTTCTTGTTATTGAGTTGTTTCTGTTCCTTACATATTTTGGATATTAACTTCTTATTAAATACATGGTTTGCAAATATTTTCTCTCATTCTGTAGGTTGTCTCTTCATTCTTTTGATTTTTTTCTTTGCTGTGTAGAAGCTTTTTAGTTTGATGTAATGCTATTTGTCTATTTTTGTTTTTGTTGCCTGTGGCTTTGGGGTCTTATCTAAAAAGTCATTGCCCAAACCAATGTCTTGGAAAATTTTCCCTATTTTCTTTCTAGGAGTTTTACAGTTTTGAGTTTTATGTTTAAGTCTTTAATCTAGTTTCAGTTGATTTTTGTGTATGGTGTGATGAGATAGGGTTCAGTATTATTCTTTTTAAACGTGGGTATCCAGTTTTCCCAACACCATTTATTGAAGAGGCAGGCAGTCCTTTTTCCATTGTGTTTTCTTGACATCTTTGTTGAAAATCAGTTGCTTATAAATGTGTGGAGGCATCTTAGACTCCACATGGCCAAACCTAAGTTGATCCACTTCTTTTTCTCCTCTTATTGCTCCTAGCTCAGTGAATGTTGCCATTGTCCAAGTAATAATGACAACAAGAACAAAAATAACAAGCAAAGTGTTAAGAATAGCAGATAACCTTTATGGAGCTTCTTTTATTCTGATCACTTATGCACATTACCACATTTGAACCTCATAATAATACTATAGGAGTGAGGATTACTCCTTCTCCTACTACCATTACTGCTAATACTACTGCTACTAACCACCACCACCCTCACCATCTTATAAATAAGGAAAGGAAGAGGAGCACAAAAAGATAATGAAGATAGAAAGTGACAGCTGTGACTTGAGTGAACACAGGTCTTTCTGGAGACTCTGCTCCTACTCTTTTTTTTTCTTTTTGAGACGGAGTCTCGCTCTGTCGCCCAGGCTGGAGTGCAGTGGTGCAATCTCGGCTCACTGCAAGCTCCGCCTCCCGGGTTCACGCCATTCTCCTGCCTCAGCCTCTCCGAGTAGCTGGGACTACAGGCGCCCGCCACCATGCCCGGCTAATTTTTTGTATTTTTAGTAGAGACGGGGTTTCACCGCGGTCTCGATCTCCTGACCTCGTGATCCGCCCGCCTCGGCCTCCCAAAGTGCTGGGATTACAAGCGTGAGCCACCGCGCCCGGTGCTCCTACTCTTACTGCACCACCCTCCTACAGCATTGGTATCACTTGGGAGCCTGGAAGAAATTCGGGATCTCAGACCTCACTCAGACCTACTGATGAGAGGCTGCACTTTAACAAGATCCCCAAGTGATTTTTGTGCAGGTATTGTTAGAATCTGAGAATTTTTTTGTGATCTAGTATTGCCCCTTCAACTTCCACCTTCCCACCACATTTGAGTAATGAGTGAGACGACGAAATCACATGGAAAGTATCTTCCTATCTTCCTTTCGCTCCTTTCTTTCTCCAGGGTAGGCCTTAGGTGAGGTCTTCATACCTTCCCACCTGTATTATGGCATCCACATGTGGCTGATTACCTTCTGTTGTCCTCATGGTAGCCAGAATGGTTTCTTTAAAATGTTAATTTGATCATACCAATCCATTGCTTAAAATCCTTTAGTCCCTCTAGGATAAAGTCCAATCTTCCCAGCTTCCAATGTCCAGTCCCTCTGGTCTGTCCATCCTCATATCTCTTGGCACTACTACTAAGCAGGGCAGATCTCCAAGGAGTGTGTGCTTTTTTGTGTCCCTGGCATTCACCTGCATTTTGGCTTTTGCCTAAAATCTCCTTGCAATTTCAGAGGCTGCATTTCAAATGCCTGCCAGTATACATGTTGTGAGCATTTTGGGTGAGGGCGATGATGAATGGGTGAACAGAGAGCTACACTGTGAGTAATTGCAGTAACCCTGGCTCTGGACAGAGCAGGGGCTATCTCCTGGAAAAGTGGTTGCAGTGAGATAAATATTTACTTTGTCAGAGAGACAAGAAATCTGGATTTGTATGTTGGCAACTACTTGAAGTTTTTAAAAAATGTGGGGATTGAGGCTTCCTTCCAGAATGTCATAGTGTTGAGTGCAACATTTTCTTTCCCTAGCAAAACAACTATTTGACTGGAGAAAACTATAATTATTTAAATTTTTTTACAAACTGTCCTAAGGAAATATGCAAATGGTAAAACATTCTTTCAAGAAAATCTACTAAATATCCTTCAGAACAGCAGGAGTCTGTGGCATAGGAGCCATGACTTGTTCCCCTAACCCACTGTCAGCACTGTCTTATGGAAACTTCTCAAGGTTATCTGCTCTGGTGGCTGTGGTCAAGAAGGGGGCTCCCTGTCCCTGCAGGTCCTAGCATACATAGGTCCTTGGTATCACCCCAGGAAGGGCAGGCAACCCACATTTCACGCCTTCTCCTTCCTCCGCTAGGAATGCAAAAGTTCTATTCCTAGTGGAGGTGATTGAGAGAGACAATTGTGACTCCCTTCTTCTACTTTGCCTCTACTCATAGGGTGAAATTTCAACTCCAGGTTCATGAATCCAAGAACATGGGGCTCCAGTTGCCCGTTCTCCAACTTGCTGTCAGAATGGAAGTTCCATACCAGAATGCACAAGCTAGGAAGACCAGGAGCTCCAGGGGCTGCCACCTCCTTCCCCCAGTAGAGCAGGGTGTCGCTCTAGAAGTGGGCTTCTGTCTCCACCTCCAGATCCTGTGCAGTGGTGCAGAAGTTCTGTTCAGGAGGAAAGGCAGGATGAAAACATCCCCAGCTGTATTAAAGGGACTGACCTTATTTAGAAGAGAGGATAAAGAATTCCAGCTCAATGATGTTGTCGGAAACAATAGAGATCTTGGTGGAGAAAATTCAAGAGTATGCTCATAGCTCCGTCATACCACTAGCAACAAGCAAAATGGCAGAACCACCAGAAATTTAACAGGAAGAATCAGGGAAAAAGATTGCGAAGAAGAGCCCTCCTTGGATCACACTTATCTCTGGGTCATCTAGAAGTTTGTGTGCCAGCCCCAGGCTGAACCTGCTCAGAAGCAGCAAGAGTAGAATGGGGGGAAGACTGAAAATCATTTGCCAACCAGAACACAGATCCATCAGCAAACAGCTGAAGCCCCACCAGCACTAGGGGCTTAAGCCCAACCTCTGAACAAATACTGCTTGAACAATAAACTACTCTGACTCACAGGCAACTACTAGGAAGCCAGGATTAAAAATAAAATCATGCACATCCCTGGTAATCTGGAAGACTATGTGCATACCTAAGGCTGTGCTCTCTTAAGAGTTATCACAGAGAAGAAAATCCAAGCTACCGGTATGTGGGTCAAAATGTAAACTCCTTGAACTGTGATCGCAGCCCCCATGCCACATGTATCCAGGAATCTAATCAACCAAGGAGCTTTAAATCCAATCTCTGATGAATAAGTGGCTTATGATGACCGAGAAGCAGCCCCTAGGTAGCCAGGCTAAAAGAGAAAAACAAGAAAGGAAGAAAAAAATGTCCAAGATCATGAGCATTAAAGGCTGAACACTGCAGGAGAAATAGATTTTGTAGACTTTGCAAATTAGTTTAAGTTACCAGTTGAATAAATAAACAACCAAGCAAATTACAATGACATCTACTCCTGGGTTATATACAGAGTTACTAGATACTTTGTCTAAAATGATAAGTTTTTAATAAGAAATTATGAGACATACAAAGATACAAGAAAGAGTAATAACTCATGCACAAGAGAAAACAAAGCAACAGACTGTAGAAGGGGCCCAGATATTGGACTTATCTGATAATGACTTCAAAGACATCATTATAAATATATTCAAAGAACTAAAGTTAACCAAAGAAGTAAAGTTAGACTTTATTCAAAGTCTAAAGCATTAAAGGAAGATTATAATGACAATGTCTCATCAAATAGAAACTATCAATAAAGACTTACACATTATAAAAAGATGCCAAATGATCCTTCTAAAACTGGAAAGTACAATAATAAAAATGAAGAGTTTGACTTTCATTTTCTGGTCTGGCTTTTAAGGAGCTTAGAAGTCCCCACTGTATCCTAACAACAAGTAAAAAGCTGAAAAAATGGAAAAATAAACTCTTCTCAGCTCTTTTAGAGAAGTGACATGGCAGGGCAAACTGCTCCCTGCAAAATTGGGGAGACAGACAGGTGGATACAGAGAATCACAACTTTAGCAGAGCAGAAACCCTGGAAACCAGTGCTAGGATAGGAAAACCTGAACTGTAAATTGATGAACTGTGGACAAGTCTGAGAATTAAACACTCCAGGGAGACCCAGTCATTGGGCGTCTACACCTGTGTACATTTTACCCCCAGGACCTCTACCAGATCCTCACAGTAAATATCAGAGAAATATCTGCTCCTGCCTCTGGGAGGGAGAAGGGAAGAGGTGAAAAGGAATCATTTTGAAATATGCCAGATTATTCTGTTTTTCTTAACAAGGTCTGCCCGAAAGAGAAACTATTTTACCAGAGCCTAACCTGCTGGAGTTTTATGATAGCCTAACTGCTGTGGTTTGAATGTTTGTCTTCTCTGAAACTCATGTTAAAATGTATTTGCCATTGCAACAGTATTGGGAGGTGGGACATTGAAAAGGTGTTTAGGTCATGAAGGCTCTGCTCTGGTGAATAGGCAAATGCTCTTATCCTGTCATTACCATGAGAGGGAGTTTGTTATCATGGGACTGGGCTCTTGTTCTTTTCATCCTCTCTTTGCTCCTTCTGCCATGTGATGCCTGCTGCCATGTTATAATGCAGCATGAAGCCCCTCACCAGAGGCCAGCACCTTGACATTAGACTTACTCGCCTCCAGAACCAGGAGCCAATAAATTTCTGTTCATTATAAGTTACCCAGTCTCAGATATGCTGTTATAGCTGCACGAAATGGACTAAGACACTAACCTACCTGGGAGAAGAGGAACATTCAACTCCAGCCTGCTTTAGCTTTCTACATGGTGGAATGAAAATACCCAACTTTAGCTTCCTCTATCCTTTTACATGGGGGGAAAAATATATACTTAAATTTATGATCAACTGATTCTTGACAAGGGTGCCAAGACAATGCAATGGGAGACAGAATAGTCTCTTCAACAAATGGGTGCTGAGACAAGTGGCTATCTAGATGCAAAATAATAAAGTTGGATCCCTCATCACACCATACACAAATATTAATACAAAATAGTCATAGATGTAAATATAGGAGATAAAACTATAAAACTCTTAGAAAAAAATGAGAGCAAATCTTGGGAGATAGGGGTTGGCAACCGTTTCTTAGGTATGACACCAAAAGCATAGGTGAAACAAGATTGAAAAGTTGAACTTTATCAAAACTAACTTTGTTTTTCCTGAAATAATACTATCAAGAAAGTGAAAAGAGTGCTCATGGAGTGGGAGAAAATATTTTCAAACCATATGTCTGATAAGAAGTCTAGAAAATATAGAGAATGCTTACGAAACTCAATAATAAAGATATTAAAAATGGGCAAACATATAGAAAAAAACTTTTGGAGCTGATAGATACGTTTATTACCTTGATTATGATATTGTGGGTGCATGCATATGTGCAGTTTTTGTATATCAATTAAACCCCAATAAAGCCATAAAAAGGGTAAACCAGTGCCTAACATATGGTAAGCATTTAGTAAATATAGGCCACCTGTCTCTGGTGGTGAAGTAGAGGGTGTGTCAAAGGTGACTGGGGTCTGAGAACATGGGAAAAGGGCTGTGGCAATGACAGGAAGAAGGCTGCCAGCACGGAAACTAATCCAGGTGTAGAAGAGCAACGGGAATTCCTTTTGAAGTACGTCGAATGTTCAAATGGAAACATCTAGTAAAGATTAATAAAAAAAGATTTTATCTCCATAACAGGAGAATTTTGGATAAATGAATATAAAATCTTGCTACTGTGATAAGCCACTAAGAGTTTTGCTTTCCAATGAGTTTGAGGGGTAGATGAATTGGTCGATACAACATCATACAGAGTGAAAGAAAAGATTGGATAGCAGTGTTTAAGTAATTAAAAAAATAATGTGTTATAAAAATGGTCTCTTATAGATGTCTTCTGAAGACATATCCGTCCCAACTCCCATCCCTCAGTGTCATTCTCATATTCGTGAATGAAGCTCTGTCCATTATACAACGGGCCATCACCAGTATCATCAACCGGACACCCTCTCGATTGTTGAAGGAAATCATCTTGGTGGATGATTTCAGTTCAAATGGTGAGCAACATGATCAAAGAATAATTGTAAAAATGACCACTTATCATCTGTGCTTGGCTGGAAAGAGGTTTTGGCTTAGAGTTTAGGACACCTTGGGTTTCTCATGTAGGGAAAATAAAAAGATCATTTGTTGAGGGTCTATTTTTGCTAGCCACATTTAATCTCCACAAAGACAAGACAGAGGATAATCATCTCTACATGGATGAGGAAACTAAGACACAAAGAGATCATATGGTGTGCTTAAATTGGACTACAAGCCAGTGGCAGAGGTGGGAGTTAGGCCAGGACCATGTACCTCCAAATCTACCTGTGCCCCTCTTTTTTTTTTTTTTTTGAGATGGGGTCTTGCTCTGTCGCCCAGGCTGGAGTGCAGTGGCGGGATCTCGGCTCACTACAAGCTCTGCCTACCGGGTTCATGCCATTCTCCTGCCTCAGCCTCCCGAGTACCTGGGACTACAGGCACCCACCACCTCGCCTGGTTAATTTTTTTGTGTTTTTTTAGTAGAGACGGGGTTTCACTGTGTTAGCCAGGATGGTCTCGATCTCCTGACCTTGTGATCCGCCCGCCTCGGCCTCCGAAAGTGCTGGGATTACGGGTGTGAGCCACCGCGCCTGGCCACTTGTGCCCCTCTTATGCACCATGAAGAAGCCTAGGGGGTGAAGCGGAGTCTAGAGAAGGACTCCAGATACCAGGAAGGGACTTAGAGTTGCTCCTTACGAGGAACAGACCACTCTCCCCGGGTCACTAAGCCTGGAGAAAAGAGAGCTTTGGGTGCTGACTCTTCACAGTGGCAACAGCTCTTGCCCACAGTGTGCCCCTGCCCCAAGTCTAGCCCACCCAAGGAAGAGATGTGGAAGATAACAGACCTGAGTCCTCACTTTCTGAGTTCATAATCCCGGCTTCTCCTTTGTAAGTGTTATGTCCTTGGGTAACTCAGCGTCTTCATGTTCTGATTTTCTTATACACAAAATATGGATGTTGATAATAATAACCATTTTATGAACTATAGTGAGAATTAAATGAGATCATAATGGCAGCTAACATTGCTTGTTCTAAGCACCTTTTTTTTTCGAGATGGAGTTTTGCTCTTGTCACCCAGGCTGGAGTGCAGTGGCGGGATCTCAGCCCACTGCAACCTCCGCCTCCCGGGTTCAAGCGATTCTTCTGCCTCAGCCTCCTGAGTACCTGGGATTATAGGAGTGCGCCACCACACCCAGCCAATTTTTGTATTTTTAGTAGAGATGGGGTTTCACCATGTTGGCCAAGCTGGCCTTGAACTCCTGATCTCAGATGGTTTGCCCGCCTTGGCCTCTCAAAGTGTTGGGATTACAGGCATGAGCCACAGCACCCAGCCATGTTAACTATTTTAATCATTACAACAACCCTATGAGGAAGGAATCACTTTTTGACCTATTGCGTAGATGTGCAAAACTAAAGCATAGACTGATCAAGGAACTTGTTCAACATCCTACAGCTGGTAAGTGACAGAATTGAGATTTGACCATAAACTTCAGAGTCCAGAGCCCTGGTTCTAACCACTGTGTTCCCGTTATAATACATGAATTATGTAAAGCATTTTGCACATGGTAGCCTCTCAGCAATTGTTGGCTCTTAGTTTTATTAATTTTGTGCAACAAATAAAAGAGAGTAGAATTAAGTTACAAAAACTTAGAGGTTTGGTCTAGCAGTAAGGAGGAATTTCTTGACTATAAGGGCTATGAAGCGGCAGCTCATTGGAGGCAGAATATGTTCCTTCTCTGAGGATCTTTAAGTACCAGTTAGGTTATTGTACCTTCAACCTGTCTCTCAGGAGAGAGAGCAAACAAAATGACTGCTTAAACCTTCTTTTTTAGACTTCCACACTAAAAATACTTATATTCATCCTTTGCATACCTTCGTCTTTTTTTATTTCCAATGTAACTAAACAAAAAATAAGAAGGTACAATTTTTAGAGCAAAATTCCACTGAAAACCAAATAAAAGAGACTGGTTTCATTCATTTCTGGGCATGGAGACTGGTACTGAGTTGCACACCTGGTTTTCCGAGCCAAAAATAGGAGCATGATTAGAAAGACCTCTGCCTTGGACTTCTGAAAACACTCTGGCTCTGCTCCCTGCCTGAGACAACCTCAGGCAAGTCCCCTCACCTCTTTAGGACTCAGGGTCTTCATGAGGCAAACACAAGAGTTGAGCTGGAATACTGTGAAAGATATCTTTTTCTGTGAAAAACAAAAAACAAAAAACAAAAAAACAAAATACTATACTCTGTGGCCTATACGCTATGTTCCATGGGGTGTAAATAAGACTTAATTCAGGATTTTTTTCCTGTGGAACAATAAAATAAAAAAATACAAGATTACAAACACAGGGTAGACACATAAAGAAAACCCAAAGCTTTCTTATTGTTCTAAACTGCACTCCATTATAACACATTCCTCTCATTTAGGTCTGAAACTCATGTTTGTTTTCCACAGAGGTGATTTGTTTGGATGATCACAGAAAAGGGGACTGTCAGCCATTCTTTGGTGTTACAGGGACAGGAATTAGAGAGTCTCTGTCGTTAACCACAAAAACACCAGCCAAATTGAGCCTACGCTGAGCATAACTCAAATATCTGTTTTATGTTAAACAGGAGAATAAATGGAAGTCTCTACCATGCCTACTGAAAGAGAAACTCACTATCCATGTGAATTTGGGGGCAAGTGACTCAACCGCTTCTCACCTCAGTTTCTGCATCTGTAACATCAGGAAATAATGGTGCCTACCTGATAGGACCACTTTTGGGATTAAATAGTATGTGTAAAGGCCTCAGGAGAGAGCCTGTTGCCATTACATGCTAGCTAGTGTTCTGCTCCTCGCTTATCTCAGTATTATTTGTAGTACTTTTGAAATGCCACAATCTGGTGCCAGAGGTTTGCCTCCTTTCTGTCTTTCCCTAGATGTTAAGTTTTATTCACATCACTCAAATATTTTGAGCTTAAATGTTAAATGTCACTCAAATGTTAAATGAGGTGTAAGCTTTTTAAAAATTATATCAAGGTAGGTGGAATACTGTATTTTCTCCCTAATTTTAGGAAAATTTCACAATCAACAACTACGTGTTGAGTTTCTACCATGTACTAGCCACTGGGCAGGGAGGAGGATGTCAGAGAGTTCAAGTTTCCATCTTAATTAATGAGGCAAGACACATCTGTGGAAAGATACCTCAATGTGTGAAGAAGAATGTGATAAACCGAGTGAACTGTCAGTGAGCGAAAGAAAGCACGGTGTGGGGGTGGGGGGTGTGATGATCTAAGGAGGGTTCCTGGAGGAGGCAGGCTTGGATTGGGACTTGAAGGCTTCATAGGATTTGAGACAGCAGAGAAAAACGAAGGAAGACTGGGAAACTGGGTTGGGGTGGAGAACTAGGGAGTGCCGAAAGAATGGTGTGAACAAAAACGAGGAATCCAGAAGCACCCTGAGCTGACCAGCTTGGGATAATAGGTTTTGGGGAGGAGACCAGTAGGAGGGCAAAGCTGGGAAGGGAGCATAGGTTGTCTTCAGAAAACCCATCGAGGCATCCTTAATTTTTGTGCTATATGATAGGCATTATTTTTCAGGAGGTGACTCAATCTATGGCTCATAAAAATTTGGAGTTGGAAGGGTCCTGACTATTTGGTACTTTTCTTGAAAATTTTTAATGTATTTTTTTTTCTAAAAAAGAGACAGAGTCTCACTCTGTTGCCCAGGCTGGTCTCAATCTCCTGGGTTTAAGCACTCCTCTGCCTCGGGCTCCCAAAGTGCTGGAATTACAGGCATGAGCTACCATGCCCACTATGGTACTTTTCTTTAAGTTGAGGAAACAGGCACATCCAATGGGAAGTGACACAGAATGATGTAGTGACTGAATTAGAATCTAGATATTCAGGTTCAGTGGCACCTCCTGTGGATTACTGACTAAAAGTAGTGCCTGGGTAAGTGTACAGACTGGCAACCTTGGCTACCCCAGCTTACTCCCAGAGGAAGCAAACAGCCTTAGACATACTGGCCCTGCTTAGCACCTTCAATAATTGAGACAATTACTCTTGAGTGCAGCAGATCTAAAAGGGGGTAAATTTTACTGCCATAGTCACTTAGGTGTTGGTTCCAGGTCTTGATCACTCTAGGCCTCACAAATATGCTCTTCTTTTGAGAGAGGAATCAGCAAGAATCTCATTCCTTGGATATGGGGAGAGAGGAGAGGGAGGGAGGACTTGATAAACCCAACCCGGTACTCACAGAGTTCTTGAGACACTGTGTTCTGGTGGCTAAAAACAGCACAGGTTCACATCCAGGGCATGCCACTTACTAGATACGTGACTTGGAAAAGTTTTTAAAACTCTTTGTGCCTCAGTTTCTTTATCTGTAAAGTGGGGATATTGTAGTGCCTACCACATGTGAGGAAGTCAGTGGTAGGCTGAGCCCAAGAACAAAGCCATAGACAAGCTTTATTAAAAGAGAGGGAAGAGAGGGAAGAAAACTACCTGTAAACAATCTAGGAATAGTGAATCTTGTTTGCATAATTTTTGGGCTAAATTTACTAGCTAGAAGCTGGCAAAGAGATTAATCTGTGCATTCTGTCCCAGTTGGTCCTTAAGTAGGTCAACTGGGAATATCTAAAACAAAACAATTTTCGTCATTTATGGATTCTCCAGAGTCTTGAGAGTTTAGCTATGAAGATGTTCCAGGCCTTCCTGCAGTGTTTTCCATCAACCTCTGCACCTCAGGCTAGATCTGTCCTACTCATTCTCTCAAGAACTTCTCAACGTGAAAAAGCACTTATAACAGTGCCTGACACGTAGTAAGCAGTATTATCATTTTAAGATAGTTTAACTGTGAGGGAAAGGAAATTAGGAATGATCACAGTACACCTCAGGTGAAAGGGAAAAGAGAGGCAGGTGCAGGGGAAATACTACTTATTTTCTAGTTGACTCTTAGAATTGCCCATTTTATGCTGGAGGTAGTCCAGCCACTAATATATGATAGTATAAAACTTTTGTATCACGTTGATTGTTGCACTCAGAATTTCTATAGGTGTGCACTTGATTGACAGGAGAACTAAAGGAACACTTGGATGAGAAGATTAAGCTTTACAACCAGAAGTATCCAGGACTACTGAAAATAATACGGCATCCTGAGAGGAAAGGTCTTGCTCAAGCCCGCAACACTGGCTGGGAAGCTGCCACAGCAGACGTGGTCGCCATCTTGGATGCTCACATTGAAGTCAATGTTGGGTGGTAAGGCTCAAAGAGGCTAATTCTTCTGGAAAGGGCAGAGAGGAGATATTGTGCATGCACTGAACACAAGGCAGTATACTGTGGACAGAGGGAAAGCCAGCATCAGGCCTTAAATAAAGGGAATCTCCAAAAGAGTATGCTTTTATGCAGGGATTTTGCTTGGCTAAGAGAAGTAGCATGGTGAAGAGCATTGACAGTTGCATCATAATGCTGACTTTGCCAAATGCTTTGTGAATTTGAGTAAGTCACTTCACTTAACTAGACATTGTGTCTTTAACTGTAAAGATTAGGAGATTAGCCTTTGGTTATTTTAAAGATTTTTCCCCAGCCCTGAAATTACATAATAAAATAAAGAGAACTATGTTCTTTAGAGAATGTGGAGAATCAGACAGGAAAGAAGGATCATTTTGGAAACAGGGAGAACCAAGAGATAACGTAAATTCAAGGAGTAATATACATACTGATAATGCTGCTTCACAACGGCCTGGGGGTGTTACTTGGGTAATAATTTCAAACCTGTTCTTGATGCGCGTTGGCTGCTAGCAGCTTCAGCTATCCCGAAAGGTACAGAGGTTCTCTGGACTCTAGAGAGTTCTACTCACAACCCAGTACAGCCTAAATGGAGGAGGTACTCAATGTCAGGGGAAGGTGCTTGGAACAGCTTTATCTGCTCTCCCCTACTGCTTGTCCTCACATCCAAGCTGGGCTTGCTGCAAACACTCTTCTTCTAGGGCAGAGCCAATCTTGGCTCGGATTCAGGAAGACCGCACCGTGATTGTGTCTCCTGTGTTTGACAACATTCGTTTTGACACCTTCGAACTGGATAAGTATGAACTGGCAGTTGATGGGTTTAACTGGGAACTCTGGTGCCGCTACGATGCACTCCCACGAGCCTGGATTGATCTGGATGATGTCACTGCCCCAGTGAAGTAAGTCTGAGGAGGTTCAGGGACCTTGAGTAGCATGTGGGAAGGCAGGACTGAACTGAATGGATTTTGTTTATCTTTGGTAGTAGTAATTGGGGTGATGTGGAAGGAGGGGAGGGGATGAGGTGAAGGACAAGGGATAGAGGGAAAAAACCCCAATAAGTTACCCCGGTTAAGAAATCACAGACACTTTGGGATATTTAGAGACTTTCAGGCAAAAATCAAGCAAAACATTTAAAATTTTGGAAAACATTTGGGCCACTTCAAGCTTTAGCAGGCTATGAAGTAAGGATACCTAGAAGAAAAAGATGTAATTTCAATATATTTTCAGAAGGGTTATGATAACACAGTGGGCCAGGGAAAGCTACATGCACTTAGTCCTGCCTGAGAGTTGAGGGAAGGCCTTCATGATAAGAACAGACTTAGGTAGAGTTCTGAAGCCCAAATAATCATTGAGCATCCCACCCCTCGCCTCCGCTCCTTATGGAGAGATTAGTGACTCTTGCTGTGTGCTCTGTAGGAGTCCTTCAATCATGGGCATCCTGGCTGCTAACAGGCACTTCCTGGGAGAGATCGGGTCTCTGGATGGTGGAATGCTCATCTATGGAGGAGAGAACGTGGAGCTTAGCCTGAGGGTGGGTACATTTCCCTTCTCTTTATGGGACAAAGCAGAAAGGGGAATAACAGAAAGGTAGTAGGACCCCTGGAATCCTAGAACAAGGCTGAATGTCACTGGCTCAAAGGTGGATACATTCTCATGTTTCCAGGCAACTGGGCCAAGGACGGGGGCAATAGGACTTCTGGAGTGGACACTCCTGGTATAGCCCATATAATCTGGGAGGTGGGGTGGGAAGGGGTCAAGTTGGGATTGAATAAATAGATGTCCATATTTCACTTGAGGACTCTGGGCATTTTTCAAGCGTCTCTTGGGATAAACTTAACCTTGGAGCAGACAGTTCTCTAGAAGGCCAAAGACAGCAAAAACAGGAGTGGGCAGCGTGACCAGGGAATGCAGACGTGTGGGCAGCCAGCCTGCTTCTGTACTCACAGCCAGAGCAGCTGACGTGATAGCCTGAGTTTGTGCTGAGATATAGTCTAATCTAAGACAAATAGCCAGGTTTTTACCATTATATAATTGAAATCCTCAAACCCGGCCAGTCACGGTGGCTCACACCTGCAATCCCAGCACTTTGGGAGGCTGAGGCAGGGAGACTGATTGAGCCCAGGAGTTCAAGGCCAGCCTGGGCAACATGGTGAAACCTTGTATCTATTAAAAAAGAAAGAAAAAGAAAAAATAAATCCTCAAACCAGTGCTAGTTCTGACCAACTTCTGTGTGTCTGGAAAAATACTGGCTTCACACTTCAGCAGTGATGCCTCTTGTCTGCCCCTGACAGCTTCCCATGCTTGTTTAGGTTAAATGAACAACCTAAATTAAAAAAAAATTAAATTTTAAATTTTTGTGGGTACATTGTAGGTGTATATATTTAGGGCGTGCATGTGATGTTTTGATATAGGCATGCAATGAATAATAATCATGTCAGAGAATGGGGTATCCATCCCCTCAAGCATTTATCGTTTGTGTTAGAAATAATCCAGTTATATTCTTTTAGTTATTTTAAAATGCAAAATTAAATTATTATTAACTATAGTCATCCTATTGTGCCATCAAATAGTAGGTCTTATTTGTCTTATTCATTCTTTGTAACTATTATTTTTGTACCCATTAACCATCCCCATCTCCCCCAACTACCCTTCCTGGCCTCTGGTAACATCCTTCTACTCTCTATGCCCATGAGTTCAATTGTTTTGATTTTTAAATTTCACATGTAAGTGAGAAATACAGTGTTTGTCTTTCTGTGCCTGGCTTATTTCACTTAACATAATGATCTCCAGTTCCATCCATGTTGTTGCAAGTGACAGAACCTCATTCTTTTTTTTATGGCCAAATAGTACTCTATTGCATACTACATTTTCTTTATCCATTCACCTGTTGATGGACACTTAGATTGCTTCCATATCTTGGCTGTTGTGAACAGTGCTGCAACAAACAAAAGAGTGCAGATATCTCTTTGATTTACTGATTTCCTTTCTTTTGGGTATATACCCAGCAGTGGGATTGCTGGATCATATGGTAGCTCTATTTTTATTTGTTTTCTGAGGAACCTACAAACTGTTCTCCATAGTGGTTGTACTAATCTACATTCCCACCAACAGTGGATGAGGGTTCCCTTTTCTCCACATCCTCTCCAGCATTTTTATTGCCTGTCTTTTGGATATAAGCCATTTTAACTGGAGTAAGATGATATCTTACGGTAGTTTTGATTTGTATTTCTCTGATGATCAGTGATGTTGGGTATCTTTTCACATGCCTGTTTGCCATTTGTATGTCTTCTTTTGAGAACTGTGTATTCAAATCTTTTGCCCATTTTTGGATTGGATTATTAAATTTTTACCTATAGAGTTGTTTAAGCTCCTTACATATTCTGGTTATTAATCCCTAGTCAGATGGGTAGTTTGCAAATATTTTCTCCCATTTTGTGAGCTGTCTCTTCACTTTGTTGATTGTACCTTTTGCTGTGCAGAAGCTTTTTAACTTGATGTTATTCCATTTGTCAATGTGTGCATTGGTTGCCTGTGCTTGTGGGGTACTGCTGAAGAAATCTTTGCCCAGACCAGTGTCCTAGAGATTTTCCCTACTTTTTTTCTTGTAGTAGTTTCATAATTTGAGGTCTTAGATTTAAGTCTTTAATCTATTTTCATTTTATTTTTGTATATGGTAAGAGATACAGACTTACTTTCATTCTTCTGCATATGAATATCAAGTTTTCCCAGAACCATTTATTGAAGAGACTGTCTTTTCCCCACTGTATGTTCTTGGCACATTTGTCGAAAATGAGCTCACTATAGGTGTGTGGATTTGTTTCTGGGTCCTTTATTGTGGTTCATTGGTCTATGTGTCTGTTTTTATGCTAGTACCATGCTGTTTTAGTTACTATAGCTCTGTATTATAATTTGAAGTCAGGTAATGTGATTCCTCCAGTTTTGTTCTTTTTGCTAGGCATGGCTTTGGTTATTCTGGGTCTTTTGCAGTTCCACATAAATTTTAGAATTGTTTTTTCTATTTCTGTGAAGAATGGCATTTTGATAGGGATTGCATTGAATCCGTATATTGCTTTGGGTAATATGGACATTTTAATAATATTGATTCTTCCAATCTATGAACATGAAATATCTTTCCATTTTTTGGTGTCCTCTTCAATGTTTTTCATCAGTGTTTTATAGTTTTCATTTTAGAGATATTTTTTACTTCTTCACTTAATTCCTAGGTATTTAATTTTATTTGTGGTGATTGTAAATGGAATTACTTTTAAAAATTTCCTTTCAGATTGTTCACTATTGGCATAGAAATGCTACTGATTTTTGTATGTTGATTTTCCATCCTGCAACTTTACTGAATTTATCAGTTCTAATAGTTTTTTGGTGGAGTCTTTAGGTTTTCCCAATATAAGATTATGTCATCTGCAAACAAGGATAACTTGAGCTTCATCCATTCCAATTTGGATGCCTGTATTTATTTCTCTTGTCTAATTGCTCTAGCTAGGACTTCCAGTAGTACACTGAATAACAGTGGTGAAAATGGGCACCTTTGTCGTGTTCCAGATTTTAGAGGAAAGGCTTTCAGTTTTTCCCTGTTCAGTATGATATTAGCTGAGGGTCTGCTGTATGTAGCTTTTATTATGTTAAGGTATGTTTCTTCTATACCTAGTTTTTTGAGGGGTTTTAAATCATGAATAGATGTTGGATTTTATCAAATGCCTTTTCAGCATCAATTGAAATGATCACATGGTTTTTGTCTTTCATCCTGTTAATATGATGTTTCACACTGATTGATCTGCATATGTTGAACAATCCTTGCATCCCAGGGATAAATCCCACTTAGTCATAATGAATGACCTTTCTAATGTATTGTCAAGTTCAGTTTGCTAACATTTTGCTGAGGATTTTGTGCCAATATTCATCAGAGATATTGGCCTGTAGTTTTCTTTTCTTTTTTTTTTTTTTAACGTGTTTTTGTCTTGTTTTGGTATGAGGGTAATACTGGCCTCATAGAATGAGTTTGGAAATGTTCCCTTCTCTATTTTTTGGAAAAATTTAAGTAGGATTGGTATTAGTTTTTCTTTAAATGTTCGGTAGAAATCAACAGTGAAACCACTGAGTCCCAGGTTTTCCTTTACTGGGAGACTTTTTATTACAGCTTTGATCTCATTACTTGTTATTGTTCTGTTCAGGTTTGGAATATTTTTCCTGGTTCAATCTTGAACCAGGTTCAATATATCTAGGAATTTGTCCATTTCTTCTAGATTTTCCAATTTATTGGCATACAGTTGCTTATAGGAGCCGTTAATGTTCCTTTAAATTTATGCAGTATCAGTTGTAATGTCTTTTTCAATTCTGATTATATTTATTTAGATATTCTGTCTTTTTTTCTTAGTCTGGATAAAGGTTTGTCAATTTTGTTTAACTTTTCAAAAAACCAATTTTTTGTTTCATTGATTTTTTGTATTTTTTATTTCAATTTCATTTATTTCTACTCTGATCTTTATTATTTCTTTTTTATTTTTTAACTTTCATTTTAAG
Source organism: Symphalangus syndactylus (assembly GCF_028878055.3). Lineage (NCBI taxonomy): Eukaryota > Metazoa > Chordata > Mammalia > Primates > Hylobatidae > Symphalangus > Symphalangus syndactylus. Next base: position 150,228,004 of record NC_072427.2, on the reverse strand, counting down.
TTCAGGGGTACTAGTGCAGGTTTGTTATATCAGTAAACTTGTGTCATGGTAGCTTATTGTACAGATTATTTAATCACTTAGATATTAAGCCTAGTCTCCATTAGTTATTTTTCCTGGTCTTCTCCCTCCTCCCACCCCCCACTCTCTGAAAGGCTTCAGCATGAGTTGTTCCCCTCTTTGTGTCCATGTGTTCTCATCATTTAACTTCCACTTAAAAGTGAGAACATGTGGTATTTGGTTTTCTGTTCCTGTGTTAGTTTGCTAAGGATAATGGCCTCCAGCTCCATCCACGTCCTTGCAAAGGGCATGATTTCATTTTTTATGGCTGCATAGTATTCCTTGGTGTATATGTACCACATTTTCTTTATCCAGTCTATCATTGATGGGCATTTAGGTTGATTTCATGTCCTTGCTATTGTGAATAGTTCTACAATGAACATACATGTGTATGATTTATAATCCCTTGGGTATATACCTAGTAAAGGGATTGCTGGGTTGAATGGTATCTCTGTCTTTAGATCTTTGAGGAATCATCACACTGCCTTCTACAATGGCTGAACTAATTTACACTCCCATCAACAGTGTACAAGCATTCCTTTTTCTTCACAACCTTGCCAGCATCTGTTATTTTTTTCTTTTTAATAATAACTACCTGACTTCAAACTATACTACAGGGCTACAACAACCAAAACATCGTGGTACTGGTACAAAAACAGACAAATAGACCAATGGAACAGGACAGAGAACCCAGAAAAAAGACCACACACCTATAACTATCTGATCTTCAACAAACCTGACAAAAACAAGCATGAGGAAAGGATTCCCTATTCAATAAATGGTGCTGGGATAACTGGCTAGCCATATGCAGAAGATTGAAACTGGACCTCTTCCTTATACCATATACAAAAATTAACCCAAGATGGATTAAAAACTTAAATGTAAAACCCAAAACTATAAAAACCCTGGAAGACAACCTAGGCAGTACCATTCAGGACATAGGGACGGGCAAAGATTTCATGACAAAGATGCCAAAAGCAATAGCAACAAAAGGAAAAATTGACAAATGAGATCTATTAGTTATTTTCTATTACAATTTTGGGTTTGGTTTCCTCTTGCTTTTCTAGTTCTTTAAGATGCATCATTAGATTGTTTGAAGTTTTTACTCTTTTTGATATAGGCACTTAGAGCTATAAACATCCCTCTTAGTACTGTTTTTTGCTACATTCCATAGGTTTTGGTATGTTGTGTTTCCATTATCATTTGTTTCAAGAAATTTTCCAATTTCCTTCTCAATTTCTTCATTGACTCACTGGTCATTCAGGAGAATATTATTTAATTTCCATTTGTCTGTATAGTTTCCCAAATTTCTCTTGTTATTGATTTCTAGTTTTATTCCACTGTGGTCAGAGAAGATGCATGCTATTATTTTTATTTTTCGAATGTTTTAAGACTTATTTTGTGACCTAACATATGGTCTGTCCTTGAGAATGATCCATTTGCTGAGGAGAAGAATGTGTATTCTGCAACCACTGGATGAAATGTCTAGAAATATCTATTAGATACATTTTGTCTATAGTACAGATTAAGTCTGATGTTTCTTTGTTGATTTTTCTGTCTGGAAGATCTGTCCAGTGCTGAAAATAGGATGTTAAAGTCTTCAGCTATTATTGTATTGGGGCCTATCTCTGTATTTAGCTCTAATAATATTTGCTTTATATATCTGGATGCTCCAGTGTTGGGTGCATATATATTTAAAATTCTTATAGCCTCTTGCTAAATTGACCCCTTTGTTATTAGATAGTGTCCTTCTTTGTCTCTTTTTATAGTTTTTGTCTTGAAATCTATTTTGCCTGATATAAATATAGCTACTCTACTTTGTTTTGGTTTCCATTGGCATGGAATATCTTTTTCCATCCCTTTATTTTCAGTTTATGTGTGTTTTTATAGGTGAAACATGTTTCTTATAGGCAACAGATCAGTGGGTCTTGTTTTTTCATTCATTCAGCCACTCTATGTCTTGATTGGAGAGTTAAGTCCATTTACATTCAATGTTATTACTGATAAGAAAGGACTTACTTCTGCTATTTTGTTATCTGTTTTCTGATTGTTTTGTGGTCTTTTCTTTCTTGTTTCTTTTTTTTCCTGTCTTCCTCTAGTGAAGGTGATTTTCTCTGTTGATATGATTTAGTTTCTTGCTTTTTATTTTTTTGTTTATCTGTTGTATGTTTTTTGGTTTGGGGTTTTCATGAGGCTTGCAATACTATCTTATCACCCATTATTTTAAGATGATGACAGCTTAACACTATTTGCATAAACAGACAACCAAACAATTGAAAAAAAAAACTAATAAAAACTCTACACCTTGACTGTCCCCCTGCTTTTTAACTTTTCATTGTTTCTATTTATATCTTACTGTACTATGTCTTGAAAAGGTTTTGTAGTATTATTGTTGATTGATTCATTATTTAGACTTTCTATTTAGGATAAGAGTAGTTTATATACCACAGTTACAGTGTTATAATATTCTTTTTTTTTTTTTTTTTTTTTTTGAGACGGAGTCTCGCTCTGTCGCCCAGGCTGGAGTGCAGTGGCGCGATCTTGGCTCACTGCAAGTTCCGCCTCCCAGGTTCACGCCATTCTCCTGCCTCAGCCTCCCGAGTAGCTGGGACTACAGGTGCCTGCCACCACGCCCGGCTAATTTTTTTTGTATTTTTAGTAGAGACGGGGTTTCACCGTGGTCTCAATCTCCTGACCTCGTGATCCGCCCGCCTCGGCCTCCCAAAGTGCTGGGATTACAAGCGTGAGCCACTGCGCCCAGCCAGTGTTATAACATTCTGTGTTTTTCTGTGTACTGACTATTACCAGTGAATTTTATCCTTATAGATGATTACTTATGGCTCGTTAACATCCTTTTCTTTCTGATTGAAGTACTCCCTTTAGCATTTCTTGTAGGATAGGTCTGGTGTTGCTGAAATCCTTCAGCTTTTGTTTGTGTGGGAAAGTCTTTATTTCTCCTTCATGTCTGAAGGATATTTTCACTGTATATATTGTTCTAGGGTAAAAGTTTTCCCTTCAACACTTTACATATGTCATGTCACTCTCTGCTGGCCTGTAAGGTTTCCACGGAAAAGTCTGCTGCCAGAAAGTATAGGAGCTGCATTGTATGCTGTTCTCTTGCTGCTTTTAGAATCGTTTCTTTATCCTTGATCTTTGGGAGTTTGATTATTAAATGCCTTGAGGTAGTTTTCTTTGGGTTAAATCTGCTTAGCGTTCTGTAACATTCTTGTACTTGGACATTGATATCTTCCTCTAGGTTTGGGAAGTTCTGTGTTGTTATCCCTTTGAATAAAGTTTCTTCCCCTATCTCTTTCTTTACTACCTCTTTAAGGCCTATAACTCTTACATTTGTCCTTTTGAGGCTATTTTCTAGATCCTGTAAGCTGCTTCATCGTTTTGTATTCTTTTTTCTTTTATCTCCTCTATGTATTTTACAAATAGCCTGTCCTCAAGCTTACTGATTCTCCCTTCTGTTTGACCAATTCTGCTATTAAAAGACACTGACGCATTCTTCAGTATGCCAATTGCATTTATCAGCTCCAGAATTTCTGCTTGATTGTTTTTTATTATTTCCATCTCATTGTTAAATTTATCTGATAGAATTCTGAATTCCTTCTCTAATTATCTTGAATTTCTTTGAGTTTCCTCAAAACAGCTATTTTGAATTTTCTGTCTGAAAGGTCCCTTGTCTCTGTTTTTCTAGGATTGGTCCCTTAGTTCATTTGGTGAGATCATGTTTTCCTGAATTATCTTGATACTTGTAGATGTTCTTCTGTGTCTGAGCGTTGAAGAGTTAGTCTACTTATTCTAAGTAAAGACTACTTATTGTAGTCTTTACTGTCTAGGCTTGTTTGTACCCATCCTTCTTGGGAAGGCTTTCCAGATATTCAAAAAGACATGGTTGTTATGATCTAAGCTATACCTGCTTTAGGGGGCACCCCAAGCCCAGTAATGCTGTGGTTCTTCCAGACTCATAGAAGTACCACCTTGACGGTCTTGGACGAGATCCGGGAGAATTCTCTGGATTACCAGGCAGAGACCCTTGTTCTCTTCCCTTACTTTCTCCCAAACAAATGGAATCTCTCTCTCTCTCTGTTCTGAGCTACCTAAAGCTGGGGGTAGAGTGACACAAGCAACCCCGTGACTACCACCACTATGACTGCTCTGGGTCAGACCTGAAGCTAGCACAGAACTGGGTCTCACTCAAGTCCTGCTGTAACCACTCACTGTATACCTCCTATGTTCCCTTGAGACCCTGGTGCTCTACAATCGGTAGGTGGCAAAGCCAGGACACAGGACACAGGACAAAGGCCTGTGTCCTTCCTTTTGGGGCCGTGTGTTCCTCCAGGTCCCAAGTAGGTCCAGAGGTGCTGTCTGGCAGTCAGACACTAAAGTAAAATACCTTAAAAGTCTACCTCATGTTTTATTATATTGTGACTGAGCTAGACTGAGCTGGCACTCAAACCACAAGACACACTCCTTCCCACTCTTCCCTCTTCTTTCCAAAGTTAGAGGCCAGTGCCACCACAGGCCCACAGGGAGTACTGCCAGACTACCACTCATGTTCCCTTAGGGCCCAAGGACTCCCAAGTTAGCGTATGATGTATGCTGCCTGGCTTAGGACTCACCCATCAGGGAAGTGGGCTCCCTTCTGGCCTAGAGCAGGTCCAGAAATGCCATCTAAGAGTCAAGTCCTGGAATCGGGGACCCCCAAGAGACTGCTTGGTGTACTACCCACCTGTGGCCGAGCTGGTACCTAAAGCCAGCAAGTCTCAGAGACTCACCCAAGGCCCTCAAGGTAGTATTGGGTATTGCTGCTAGTTGTTCAAGGTCCCAGGGCTCTTCACCTGGCAGGTGATAAATGCTGCCAGGACTGGGTCCTTCCCTTCAAGGAAGTGAGCTCCCTTCTGGCCCAGGGTGTGTTTAGAAATGTCATCTGGGAGCTAGGGCCTGGACCAGGGACCACACAACTCTGACTGATTCCCTAGCCTGCTGTAGCTGAGCTGGTATCCAAGATGCAGTCAAAGTCCTTCTCACTTCTCCCTCCTGTCTCCTCAAGTGGAAGGAAGGGGTCTGTTTTGGAGCTGCAAGTTGTGCATCCTGGGGTTAGGGGACGGGTAATGCCGGTACTGCCTTAGTGGCCCCAATTGATGTTTCAGTAGGTTGTGTGACCTGCCTCCCCACCCCCAATCCACTGTCTCTGGGCCCAGTTCAGCACTAGGATTCCCCTAATAGTTGCCTGGACTGCGTTTCAGGCTTACTTAGAGACTCAGAGTACTTTAGCCTGGTGGCAAGGTTTGTGGGAACTCATGGTCCTACTTCTGGGATTAGTGATTTCCCTCTAGCTAGGGCTGGTTTAAATGCTCCCTCTTTGGGTGGGCATCAGCTGAGTTTGGTTCAGTTTTCCTTTCTGCTCTAACAGGACAGCACTGAGTTCAGCGCCTCACAGTGGCTGTGCTCTTCCTCCCCCAACACACAGAAATGCTGTCTACACCATGCTGCAGCTACTGGGGATGGGGGACGGGTAGCATCAGTGATTCACTCCTTCCTTTCTCCCTCTTCAGTGCCTCTTTCAGCACTATGAAGTTAAAATATGAGTGCTGTGAGTGCCCACCTGATTTTTGGTTCTTATGAAGGTGCTTTGCTTGTGTAGATAGTTGTGAAATTTGTATCCTTGTCAGGGGGATGATTGGTGGAGCCTTCTATTCCACCATCTTGCTCCATCACCTCTCCCAACCTGAATTTTTGTGCTCTATAAGGGAATTCAGGATACAAACCAAGAAAAATAGAGAAATTACAAGAGCAGATTCAAAATGTGTCAGTGTATTGGTTAACTCTTGCCAAAAAATGTCATGCAATAAATCAACCCAAACTCAGTGCCTTAAAGCAGCAATAATCAATTCTCACAGATTTGCAGATCCAGCTGGCTTGGATGGAGTGGCTGTGTTCCACACGTGTTCACTCTGGGACTGAGGCAAATGTGGGATAGCAGCTACCTAGGACAGAAAGCTCTTCTTATGGTGTGTAAGAGGGCAAATGCGACCATGTGAAGTCTCGTAAGGCCTAGGTTTAGAAGCAGCAAACGATTTCAGAGTAAGTCACATGGCCAACCCTAAAATGGTGTGAAGAATTAGGGCCAATAAATTTCATGCATCAGAATCAATTTAGAAGAGGTTTTGTGGATAAAATATCATTTCCACGGTATCTCTTTTATCTTTTTGGTATAATCTACAGGGCCTCATTAGAAGGGGCTGGCCCAGGGGTTTGTGATTGTTCTTGGTAGCTCATCTTCTTTCGTCTTCCAGCCTCAGGCCAAACTCTTAAAAGAGGCAATGGAAAGTAGTGGAAATTACACAGGTGTTGGAGACAGACAGACTTAAGTCAAAATCCTGCTTTGCCTCTTAAGAGTTTTTGTGTAACATACAAGCCCTCTAAGCCATACCTGCTGCATTAAGCACCTAGTATGGTGAGTGACACACGGTTTACACTCAATAAATGTTTAACGGTAAAAATGACAATAATAAGAATGTCAGGGTGGCATTGTAACAAACACTGACCCTGAGTTGTAATGCTGCCTCTGCTAACTCACTGTGGACTAAGCTTCTATATGATGACCTTTATTCCCCCCCCAAGCCCTGAAATTCTGTGCTTGTGACAAGGTGATCTCTGGTCCACTGTGGTGTCTGGAGGAACAAAGTAATTTCCCATCTAGAGTTTATTTCATTCCACTCTCTTTAATTTCTTTCTAACTGAAACTAATGACCCCATAGCCATGTACTGTACCCAGTAAGGACCCACTCAGGACTCCACATTTAATGTTAACAAATGAATTTTGAGTCTTGTCGGGGTTATACCTTAAGCCATAATCATTCTTTGGCAGAGAAAACTAACTTTTTTTGGATGGTGGTTGATATGGTTAGGCTTTGTGTCCCCACTCAAATCTCAAATTATATCCCCATAATCCCCAAGTGTCAAAGGAAGAGACCAGGTGGAGGTCACTGGATCATGTTGAGAGGGTTTCCCCCAGGTTGTTCTCCTGATGGTGAGTGAGTTTTCACAAGATCTGATGGTTTTGTAAGTGTTGGTAGTTCCTCCTGCATTCATTCTCCTTCCTGCCGCCTTGTGAAGAAGGTGCCTTGCTTCCCCTTTGCCTTCTGCCGTGATTGTAATTTTCCTGAGGCTTCCCTAGCCATGCTGAATTGTGAGTCAATGAAACCTCTTTCCTATATAAATTACCCAGTCTCAGGCAGTTCTCTACGGCAGTGTGAAAACAGACAAATACAGTAGTCTGATCAGTTTTCCCATTTGTGAAATGAAGAGCATTTTGTTTAATGTACCTCATAAGAATGATGGTATAGTCACGATGTAATAATGAATTTTATATAATTTTATAAAGATATTAATTAGAATGCTCATTCAGCTTCTCTGACAGAGGCTAAAATAACAGAAGCTTCAACATGATAGAAATTGATTTCTCTTTCCTATAACAGTTTGAACATAAGCAGTTCAGGATTGATACGGCAGCTCTAGGGTGATAGGGACCAAGACTTTTATTTGGTGGTCCTGCCACACTCAACACCATATTTGTATTCTAGCCAGTAGGAAGAGAAAAGGGGGAAAGAGAGAGAGCAAGCTCTTTCTTTTTAAGAGCACTACCTGAAAGTTGTGTATATTGTTTCTTTTCACATTCTGTTGGCCATTACCTAGTTACATGGCCACAGCTGTGTGTGAAGGAGTCTGGGAAATACAGACTTTAGTTACTGGGTTATGTACCCAGATGTTTCCTCTATCACTGTAGATGTAGAGCAGAATAGACACTGGGAGTACAAGTGCTCTCTAACACAAAAAATATAAATGCAAAAATAATTACTGTATTTATGGTACTTAGCGAAGTCTTGAGAATGACCCTAGTTACACTGTGGCTGGGTTTTCCTACCTACCAGCGCTTTAGGTGAATTCCCCGATTCTTCAACTTCAGACCCAAAGTCCTCATTATTTCTGAGTTCCTTATGCTTTGTTCTCTCCTTCTGCACCTAGGCTGAGTCTCTCTGTTTTCATTCTCCCAAACACACATAGAACACTGCCATTTCAGTTTCTACGCCATTCTATTTCTTTTAATATTTTGTGATTTTTAAAATGGACTTTGCTTAAAATATAGGGTCATCCTTTTCCTTTTTTTTATGGATCGAGCAGTTCTACCCATATCCAGCTTCTTGGTTTGTGTGTGACTATTTGCCTTTTAAAACTTCTAAGCATTTACTAGGATCTTTCTCCAGTAGCAAATCCTTGAACGTCAGAGCTGCATGGAGTGCTTTATTCTGACATCTAGTGGCCATGGCAGGGATGGTGCTCATCAATGTGTGTAAATGGAGATGATTGCGTAGGAAAGGTTAAGAAGTGAGATGATGGGTAGGAAAGAAAAAACAGCACTTGTTGAACACCTCGTATATTTCACGCACTGTGCCAGAACTGAACATGTAACTTCCTGGGTTCACAATGCAGCTCTTGTCATTTACTAGCTGGTAAACATGGGCAGGTTACTTAAAGGGAGATACCTGTATGGTGAGGATTAAATTTATGGAAAGTATTAGGACAGTATATAGCACAAAGTAATATATTATTATCAGCAGAAGCTTAATATCTCTGTGTGTGTCTGTGTGTGTGTGTGTGTGTGTGTGTGTGTGAGAGAGAGAGAGAGAGAGAGAGATGATGGAAGGAATTTGGCAAGTGGGAATAAATTTGGAGAGCAGAGTTTGAAAACTTTTGGGCAAAGCTAATTATGGGCATTACTTCATAAATGGCAACCTTTTTTTTTCTTTTGAGACAGAGTCTTGCTCTGTTTGCCAGGCTGGAGTGTGGTGGCACAATCTAGGCTCATTGCAACCTCCACCTCCCAGGTTCAAGTGATTCTCCTGCCTCAGCCTCCTGAGTAGCTGGAATTACAGGTGCACACCACCACACCCAGCTAATTTTTGTATTTTTAGTAGAGATAGCGTTTCACCAGGTTGGCCAGGCTGGTCTGAAATTCCTGACCTCAAGTGATCTGCCTGCCTCGGCCTCCCAAATTGCTGGGATTACAGGCATGAACCACCACACCTGGCCTCAGCAATCTTGACTTTTAACTTGAATTTAAGATTTCTTATGAGAACAATCAATTTTTCTCCCTGAATTCATGTGAGTTGAAAACCTCCATCAGCTAGGAAAATTGGAGTAAGGTTATATTTGGATTTTTGAATGTTTGGCTAGAGAGAATAATAATATCTGAGTGCAACCTGGATATAACCTCCACATGATTCTGGGGGCCAATGAGGAGAGCCAGAGAAGGATAATGAAAGAAAATGTGTCCTTCAAGTTTTCTCAGAGGCTGCCATAACTGATTCCTTGTTACATCATTTAATCCCGGTGAAAACTCAAATAGTGGCTGTGCCCTTATAGCAGATGATTAAATTAAGGGTCAACTTATTCCATCATTGCACACCTGGTAGCTAGAGGCAAAACACTCTAGCTGCCAGGTGTGCAATGATGGAACCAGAATTTGAACATAGGTCAGTCTGATTTCAAAGCCTTGCTTTTTTTTTTTTTTTTTTTTTTTTTTTTACTCCATTGTTCTGGGAAATTGGGTGCAAAGGAAGGGGAATCTAGGGTTTTAAGAAGTGGAGAAAAGGATGAAAACAATTTGGAAGTCAGATAATGAGACTGACTACTCAGTTGGGTACTCTTTTGGTAAGTTAACTGAACCAGCGGGGCCTAAGCTACACACTGTTATCTCAGGCACTCCCATTGGCATGAGTGTGGTAGGTTGCTAGCCACTGCTATGGGCTAATTACCTCCCCGAAACTGCAGCTCACTTAGGCAACCGTGAAGAGAAGACGCAGGAGACATCACATCGATCCAACATGATTAAATAGTCCTATTAGCTACTGAGATGAACATCATATTTTCTAAGCTCAATATTAGAATGTGTGTTTTGACAAGTGTGTTTTGTACCCATCAGGATGGTAAAAATGAATATTTGTAATTGGGTCATAAGCCATTTGGTCAAGTTCCACAAATAAGTTATCTATTGCTGTATAACAATGTTATCACCAGCTTAGTGTTTTAAAGCAAGATGCATTCATTATTTCACAGTTTCTGTGGGTCAGCGGTCCATGCACAGTTTAGCTGGGTCTTCTATAAGGCCGCCATCAAGGTGTCAGCCAGAGTTAGATTCTCATCTGGGCTCCACTGGGGCAAGATCTACTTTCAAGCTCACATTATTATTGGCAATATTCAGTTCTTTGAAGTCTTCCAGGCTGAGGAAGCATTCACTTTATGCTGGGTATCGGTTGGAAGGCACTCTTAATGTCTTCCCTTTTCGTGTGTTAGCTGACAACATGGCAGCTTCCTTCTTCAAAGCCAACAAGAGAGAGCATCTCTTGGCAAAATGGACTCTACAGTCTTATGCAGTGTATTCATGATCCATGTGATCAAGCACATCCTGCTATCTTTGCCATATTCTGTTGGTTAGAAGCAGGTCACAGGCCCACACTCAAGGGGAAGGGATCAGGCGAGGCTGTAGACACCAGGAGGAGGGGTCATGGGGTCACTTTGGCATCTGTCTGCCACATTGCCCTTTGTCTAGCACGCAGGCAGAGAAGGGGCATGAGGGAACTTAGTGCAGTGAGAATGGATCAGGGCATGGCACCTCTCAGGACATGGGCATTTTCCTTGGGGATAAAGGAGCAGAGGCAGCCCCTCCTTTGGTCCATGTAGGAGGACTTCCTGAAAGAAGTATGATTTCAGGAGTTGTTTGAATGACAGGAGAGAAGCAGTTCAGTAGACTTCTAAGGAAAGATTATTTAGATAAGAAGGTTAGGAGGCAATATAAAGGCAGGAGTGGGAGAACTGAGCTTACATTCTTTAAAAGCAGTTCTAAAATGTAGTCTTCTTGTGTCAATAAGCTATGCAATTCATTGGCTGTGAAGCACAGGTGATTTTTTATCTCTTCTGCAGGTGTGGCAGTGTGGAGGGAAGATCGAGATTTTGCCCTGCTCCCGGATTGCTCACCTAGAGAGACACCACAAGCCCTATGCCTTGGATCTCACGCCTGCCTTGAAGCGCAATGCTCTGCGAGTGGCCGAAATCTGGATGGATGAGCACAAACACATGGTCTACTTGGCCTGGAACATACCTCTCCAGGTGAGCCATGGAATTGAACAGCAGCACGGAAGAATGAAAGAGGAGGAGGTGGTGGTTATGTAATGGGGGGGGATAAAGCAAAAGTGGCATCGCAGCCCTAAAGAATTAGGGTAAGGTCCTGATGGTGTGATAATAATGGCTCTTAACATTTATGTAACAGTATAGTACTGTATTCTGGACCCTTCTATATATTAACTTATTAGCCATCACAACATATGTAGGGGATAGGTTTTATTTTTATTATTCTAAATTTTACAGATGAGGAAGCTGAGGCACAGAGAGTTGGAAGAAACTTGTTTAAGATAATGCAGGGAGTAAGATTCAAACCAAGGAAATCTGGCCTCTAAGTTCCATGTTCTTCATCTCTCTTTTAAAATGGGAGATATAAACATAACAAGTATGATGTGGGGTGGTGGGAGAAGGCACTGTAATCTTGTTGGATGCCCAAGAATGAGGATAGCACTCTTTTTTAAGTTTTTTTTTTGGTAGAGATAGCGTCTTGCTATATTGCCCAGGCTGGTCTGGAACTCCTAGCCTCCCAAAATCTTGAGTTTGAAAGTGTTAGCCCCTGCACCCAGCCAAGGATGGCCTTCTTAGCTAAGCCCACATCTTATACACTGGCTGCTTAAGGTCATGCTGTGCTATCTCATGTCCCTGAGTTCTGGCTCCGGGCTAGAGCATGTGGAGCTGTGTTGGCCCACAGGGAGGAGTCATCTCATTGACAAACTCATCCTTCCATCATAGTGGGTTCTAATGTAGCCCCCAGAAAGCCAGGGAGTCAGGATGGTGGATAACTGTGGGTGGACCTAGAAGAGAAATTCTGGAAGGACTCCTAGGGTCAGGAGCCAGGTTAACACTGGGATCACTAGGTCTGGAGATTGTAAAAATGTGCAGAAATGCCTGAGCCTTCTTTATAATTTAAAGATACCAAAATGCTTCCTTTCATAATCCAAGCTGCCAATAACCTCTTACAGTTGGATCATTGTTTGAAGAGAGATGGGTAAGGGTTGATTCTGATGTCCCAGTATACGAAGGTATGATAGGAAAACAAGTACCCTCCAGGACATCCCTAGCTTTTTTATTTCCACACAGTCATATTGTGACTGTCCCAAGCTATACAAAGAGTTGTCTGTAAAATACTGAACCATCAAAGGATGATCTAAATTTTTACATGGGATGATCCAAAATGAGCCCCAAAGGAAGATTCTGGGAAGAGGGCAGATACACAAGTGGTTTCTGCTTTTTCTAATTTGCCTCTTTAGTATTATTTTACATTGATTCACCACAAATATCACTTCTAAAAAAGTCTCTTTTAATCTCCAAATCTTGGTATTAGAGTATTCCTTCCAAAAGCCTTTTCTGGCCATATCATGAGAAGTATGTTGGGTTGTGTTGATGTAAATATCATCTCAAACAGGAGCAATCTGTGTAAGCTTATGAGGAGAGAGAAACCTGAGTGGCCCCACTATGCAGGCCTTGAAGGAGCAGAATTTGAAAGAGCAGAATTTTCTAGGGTTTAAGGTTTTTCCACTTTCTCTGGAAATATAAAATATCAAGGTTACTTCACAGGCTATCAGAAAAATACTCAGTTCCATCATGCGTGGTCCATACCCACTGGTGGAGTGAAGGAGCTGTTAAAAGAAAAACTTCAGCCAAATTAAATTTAAAGGAGTTTAACTGAGCAATGAATGATTCGCAAATGGGGCAACACCCAGAATCACAGCAGATTCAGAGACTCCAGTGCAGCCATGTGGTGGAAGAAGATTTATAGACCAAAAAAAGGGAAGTAACGTACAGACATCGGAAGTGAGGTACAGAAACAGCTGGATTGGATTGGTTACAGCTCCGTGTTTGCCTTATTTGAACACAGTTTGAACAGTGGACAATGGATGAATGGCTGAAGTATGGTTGCTGGGATTGGCCAAGACCCAGCTGTTGTTACAGATGCATAGTCCTAAGTTAGGGTTTCCATCTTGTCTATCTATTAAGATGGGTTGCAGTTCGTCCACAAGGACTCACATATAGAAATATGGAGTCCTTCTCAGGCCATATTTAGTTCGCTTTAACAGAGCTTTCATGAATCAAAGCACAGAAACACTTGATGTTTTATTTACAGAACTCTGGAATAGATTTTGGAGACATTTCTTCCAGAATGGCACTCCGGGAAAAACTGAAATGTAAAACTTTTGACTGGTACCTGAAAAATGTTTATCCACTCTTGAAGCCAATCCACACCATCGTGGGCTATGGAAGAGTATGTATTATGAAATTGCACTTTGGATTTTAAATGTTTGACTGTGAAAGACAGTGCAGCCTGAATCCTGTGATTGCCTGTCCTGCCCAAGACGCCCTTCCTACCTCCGCTTTTTCCTCAGCTCTTTGCCCTTAACCCTCTCAGTTTCCTTTTGTCCCTTGCTCCCCAATCCCCATCTCTTTTCCTTCTCTCTGCTTCTACACCCCTTTAAAACTGTAGCTCTGGCGGTGCGCGGTGGCTCACGCTTGTAATCCCAGCACTTTGGGAGGCCGAGGCGGGCGGATCACGAGGTCAGGAGATCGAGACCACGGTGAAACCCCGTCTCTACTAAAAATACAAAAAAATTAGCCAGGCGTGGTGGCGGGCGCCTGTAGTCCCAGCTACTCAGAGAGGCTGAGGCAGGAGAATGGCGTGAACCTGGGAGGCGGAGCTTGCGGTGAGCCGAGATCGCGCCACTGCACTCCAGCCTGGGCGACAGAGCGAGACTCCGTCTCAAAAAAAAAAAAGAAAAGAAAACCGTAGCTCTTGCCTGGACCCCTCCCCCCTCTCCCATTTCTCCACCAGCTGCAGCCATTGATCTTGCCCACCTGAACTCTGCAGAGGCGCCCCTCCCTGTGTGTGTGGTGATGGTCTGAGGTGATGGGTGTTTCCAGGATGTGGGCAGCGCAGCAGCGCCTCCCTTCGGCATTGGTCTGTTTCCCAGTGCTTAGAAAATGCCTGCCAGGATTCCAGCCCTCTGCTCCTTGTGGCTGGTCGTTCCTGGTGTCCTCGGTGTGTTGGGGAAAATGTAGGCCCTGGGAGGGATGGGGCCTCATTCTCTGCCCTTTCTAACAGTGTTGCCGTGTGTTTTGTCCCTTCAGATGAAAAACCTGTTGGATGAAAATGTCTGCTTGGATCAGGGACCCGTCGCAGGCAACACCCCCATCATGCACTACTGCCATGAATTCAGTTCACAGGTATCTTCCACAATCTTCCTGGCCCTGCCGGGGCAAGTCTGTCGTGGCTCAGCCCCTGGTAACATTTGCTGGGTCTGAACTCCCTGATAGGTGATGGGGAGGCAGGAGAGGAGCATCCTGGGTAAGGGCGAAACCCTGACCGGCACTTGTAACTGAGCACGTCTTAGCTTCTTCAGAAAGCCATGGCGACGTAGTTCCATTTCAGTTACAGGGAGAACAGGTAGAAAGGCTATGCTCTGTCACATTCATTCTCCATGGTGATATTTGCATTGACAGTCACCTCTGGTCCCTTCCTTTTCCCCTCCTCACGCTGCTTCCGCCATCTTCTCACTGCTACTGGAAAGCCTGGGAAAGTGGACAGGCGAAGCCACCTGTGCTTCTCCCGTAGAGAAGGAAACAGCTAGAGAGGATGGAGGCTGAGCAGATGCTCCTCCAAGGGATGGAAGGGCCCTGGCACCATGTGGAAAGTGCAGTCAGGGGACGTTTTTGTTTTTTTGAGACGGAGCCTCTATCTGTCGCCCAGGCTGGAGTGCAGTGACGCGATCTCGGCTCACTGCAAGCTCCGCCTTCCGGGTTCACGGCATTCTCCCGCCTCAGCCTCCCTAGTAGCTGGGACTACAGGCACCTGCCACCATGCCCGGCTAATTTTTTGTGTTTTTTTTTTTTTTTTAGTAGAGACAGGGTTTCACCGTGTTAGCCAGGATGGTCTCGATTTCCTGATCTCGTGATCTGCCTGCCTTGGCCTTCCGAAGTGCTGGGATTACAAGCGGGAGCCATTGCGCCCGGCCGGGACTTTTTTTTTTTTTTTTTTTTAAGAGACAATATTCACATCTATCTTCTTACTTTGCATGCTGCCCTCATAGCAACCTTTTGAGGCATGCACAATAGATATCATTTCCACTTAGTTGAAAAAATGGAGACACATTAATAACCTACTTGTCCAAGCTCACTGAACAAGATAGTGTCAGACCGGGAATTTAAAGGGTTTTCTGACAACAAACCCATAGCTGAGGCCTACAGTGACAGATTCTGGAGTTCAGTTTTGTTTTCTCTTCAAAGACAAGCTTCTTCATCCACGTAAGCTATGATTCTGTTGGAACCCTCCTAGACCTGGCCTTCTCCCTGGATTCAAGGGGAGACTAAGGAGAAGGAAGCAGAGGTGGCTTCATGTTGTCCAGGAAGGTTCAGTGCTCCTGGTGTGACTGGGTGTCTGGGGGCCCCAAGATCAGTCTTCCTGCTCTCCCTCTGGCTAGGGTCTCCTGCTGGCTGAAGATGCCTATGGTGAGTCCTCTGCTTTTTTTTTCTTTTTTTAGAATGTCTACTATCACCTAACTGGGGAGTTCTATGTGGGACAGCTGATTGCAGAGGCCAGTGCTAGTGATCGCTGCCTGACGGACCCTGGCAAGGGGGAGAAGCCCACCTTAGAACCCTGCTCCAAGGCAGCTAAGAATGGACTGCATATACATTGGGATTTTAAACCGGTGAGTGATGTGTTTTTTTTTTTGTTATTGTTGTTTGTTTGTTTGTTTTTTGAGACTGAGTCTTGCTCTGTAGCCCAGGCTAGAGTGCAGTGGTGCAGTCTCGGCTCACTGCAACCTCTGCCTCCCAGGTCCTGGTTCAAGCAGTTCTCCTGCCTCAGCCTCCCTAGTAGCTGGGATTACAGGCACATGCCATCATGCCCAGTTAATTTTTGTGTTTTTGGTAGAGATGGGGTTTCACCACGTTGGCCAGGCTGGTCTTGAATTCCTGACCTCGTGATCTGCCCAACTCAGCCTCCCAAAGCGCCGGGATTACAGGCGTGAGCCACCGCGCCCGGCGAGTTACGTGTTTTTTAAAGGATAGGTATGTGAAAGGTTCAGATTTGATTTGATGGTGTTTTAGGAGAATTACTTCTTGCGGCCCCATGTAGGGAAAAGATTGGAAACAGGGAACTGGGTATGAAACACTGAGTCTCTTGACTAAGGCAGGGATGGTTAAGGAGAAGAAAGATTGGAGTCTGTTGTAGCTGAACAGTTGAGAGTTTGGGCGCAAGTCCTAGCTCAGTATAGCAATTTCCTTGCCCTCTCTGAAGCTCAGTTTCCTCATTATCAAATGATGGAGATGATAATACCTTCTGTATGCGACTTTTGGGAGGATTAAATGAGATAGCGTGTGTAAAGCATTTCACATGGTGCCTGGAGCAGAAGAGTGTTCAATACGCATTAGCCATTGTGATCCATTTATTATTAATGATTATCAGAGGGTGTGGAATACTAGGCTGAAATCTGACAGAGGCTAATGTAGAAGCTCTGCCTTTAACTTCAACATCAAATGACCAAGGACAGGGTGGAGGGAATCTGGCAGAATTCATGTGACGATGACTCGAGGGTCTTGGCTGACAACAGTCTATGGGGAATGCATAATGGATGGGGTTGCTCCAAAAGCTTCTGCACTTTAGGGCCAGTTCGTTAGGAAGAGGCAGTACCTCCTGGAGGGAGCTACTGCTCTGTCTCTGACTGTGTCTCTGAATGCGGTACTATGCTTGGTTCAGGTGCCACACGGACAATCTAGTTCAACAGTTTCTAACTTTTCAAAGTTAATGACCCCTCTGAGAATTCATTGCTAGCTATGGAGTCTCTCTCCAGGAAAACATACATATGAACCTGTGTGCAAGATTTGCTTACAGTTTCAGAGGTTTTTTGCATCCTGGATTAAGCTTCCCTGAACTAGACAATATTGATTAGAAGGAGGAGGGTAATGTCTTCTCAGTCTCTGATGTCTCACTTTAAGCTCCAGTTCTATGGAACTACATGTAATTCAATGAAAATCCAGGTTTCCTCTGACCTTAGGCCTTTCTGCAGGTATCATTCCCTCTCCTCCCGCTTCTTCAGCAGGCCAACTACAAAGTGTTCCCCTGGCCTTAGACGTCGTCTCCCTTGGGAAGCCTTCTATGACCCCAGAGGAGTCGGTCGGGTGGTTCCTGTAAGTGCTCTCAGGGGCGCTTTTGTAGCCCTGGTCTCCCCGTCTCTTGCAATTGTCTGCTCACTTGCTTCTTTTCATCATTTGGCTATGAGCTGGAGGGCAGGGCCTGGGGTTTGCTGTTTGTTCTCTAGCATCTGGCACAACCCCTAGAACATGGCAGGCACTCAACAAATGGTTGCAGAGCAAACGGAAGATTGGCAGGCTGGAGATATTAGCTTGAAAGGCTTGTTAGGCTTATGGATAGAGAAAGGTGATGCTGTCTTCGTGAGGAAAAGGGAGCAGATTTGTTTAATGTCGCAGGAGGGCAGAACTGAGACCAACAGATAAAGATTAAGGAGGCAGATTTCGACTTAATGTAGGAGCAAGGGGAGGACTTACTAAAGGCCTCACAGCTTCAGGTTTGCTACGGAAGAATAGGCTGCTGAGCGTAGTGGTGAGTTCTCCGTCAATGGCAGTCACCAAGCACAGCATGTCTGAGCATCTGGCAAGCCTAGGGTGCCAAATGAGGTTTTGATGTCCTTAGTTCGTGTGAAGAAAACTACCACAAGTTTACTTTGTGTTTAAAAATTAATATTCACTGTATTCAAGTTATAAATGAAAACATTTAATGAGAGTGTGTGTAAAGCATTTAGCATGGTACTCGGTGCAAAGGAGCGTTCAAAGAATCATGATTTTTCTTTAAGCTTTTAAGTTCAGCTTACACATTTTGTTATTTTATCTATAAGCCTAACAAGTTTTGACAATCCCTTTTAAAGAAGATTTTTTAATTTAATAAATTAAATTCCATTAAACATGATGAGCTGTATTTACAAATTTAATACGTTAAATTTCCTTTCTTAAGAACTTCAATTACCTGACTTTAAATTTTTCAGTTCTTAAGTTCTCTTAAATGTTTCAGAAGTGTTTATAAAGTCAGTAAAATTTCACCATCGAGTCACCAATTTAATTACTCAAATACACATTTTAAAATTGCTATCACAAGATTAATCTGTAAGATGCCAATTTTCTTAGATACAAGTACTTAAAAATAGTAAATATATACAGAATCTTTGGCAAGTACTATGTATTTGATTCCCTTAATAGCTATACTTTATCCTAGACCTCCTATGAATTGAAGATACAATGTATTCTAAAGAAATAATATTTTTAGATAAAATTTTATTCTCATTTTTTCATATCTTTTTTTGCTGTTTTTTCTTTTCATGATAACAGCCTACCATTACTAAATAAATAATTATGCATTCCAAACATTTTGAAGGTTGGCTTGCCAAGAAAATTTTGGATGATCGCCTTTTCAGCTGACTGATGCTACTGACAGAAAAGAGATTTGAGTTGGCTGTGAGATCTGGAAGGCAGGACATCCAGGGAAATTGCCAACCATTCTAACATACAGGCTGGGTCCATTTCTATGGCCACTATGTCAAGAACCACAAAAATTGAAAAGGGAGGTGATCATGTAATTTCTGGTGTGTTACCTAATATTAAGTTAGTGTTGAGTGGGTTCACTCCATCCAATCCTTTTCCATCCATCTTACCTCTTAGGACTACAGTTCTTTCAGATATGAAAAATGATACTTGATTGAATGTTGGGCTCTTCTGGTTCTCATTTTACTTTGTAGACACAACTTACAAATTAATTTACTAAAAAGTTACCAAAGAAATTTTCCAAAATTGAGAGGGAGATGGGACTAGATCATCCTTTTGTTTTCTTTGATTTCATGATTCTGTGTTTTGGGTGTACCAGAGGAGGCTGTGACCCCTGTGACTTACAAGAGAGCCAGTGATAGGGCAGGGACCCGGTTCAGGAAGAGAAAGCCTAGCCAGACACATGGACTTTAAATTGAGGAGCACAGCATTGAGATAGTGATGCCACTGAAATAAGGGGGCATTTGGAGAAGGTCATCCATCTTCGGGGTGAAGCAACAGCTCACGATACAAAGAGGGTCTCTGTGAGTAGTGAGGAGAAGGAGAGCACTCATGGTGAGGGGTTGGAAATGTGGTGAAAGAGGAAGTGGGGAAGGAGTGCTCCCACACACCGCTGGTGAGCATGGAGACTGGCACAGCTCCAGAAGCAACTTGCCCACGTGTAGGAAAACCAGACACTCCTCAGAACCCAAACCAACTACAACCTTTTTTAAGGCACTGATTCTCTTTTAGGACAATATCTTTACTTAAAGAATAGTACAGAACATAGGCCAGGATTAATTTAGAAAATATCTTAATACTTATCACAGTGAAACACAAGAAAAAATTAAATGTCCAACAGTAGGGGGGGTTTTGCTCATCTCTTGAACTGAATATTATATAGCCATTCAAATGATGTTCTGAAGAAATCTATTTCAAAAAATTAATAAAATTGGAAAAGATATATATAGAATGTTAAATTTATAAAAAGAAGCACGATGTAAAGACCACATATACAATGTTGTCTTGATGAGTGCTTTTATATACTTTATATATAAAATATTTTAAAATATGTTTTTTATAAATACAGTTCTAGTCCATCATCCCCTCCCCTAAAGCCATCAGCGATCCTGAGGACATGACCTCATGGCTGATCTCAAAGGAGCTGCTCCATGCCCACCTCACCTGCCAGCAGCCCATGTGCCCTGAGCCCTGGCCATTTATTTTAAAGTATTTTATGTATTTGTAAAATATATTTTCCAAGTTAAAAAAGAAGCATCTATTACTTTTGTAAAAGTGAAAAAGAAACAAAAACAAAAATCCTTTAAAAACTCTGACAGGCAGCACCCCAAAATAAAAACCAAAACAGCCAGGTGCGGTGGCTCATGCCTATAATCCCAGCACTTTGGGAAGCCGAGGCGGGCAGATCACAGGCTGAGGTCAGGAGTTTGAGACCAGCCTGGCCAACATGGTGAAATCCCGTCTCTACTAAAAATACAAAAATTAGCTGGGCATGGTGGTGGGTGCCTGTAATCCCAGCCACCTGGGAGGCTGAGGCAGGAAAATTACTTGAACCTGGGAGGCGGAGGTTGCAATGAGCCAAGATCATGCCACTGCACTCTATCCTGGGCAGCAGAGTGAGACTCTGTCTCAAAAGAAAAAGAAAGCAAAACAAAACAAACAACAAAAGAAACAAACCCAAAACCAAAATGTGTAAGATCCAGATGAACACAATTTGAAAGAAACTGGAGGATGTATGGAACACTGTCAAAGCTCATGTCACGTGGAATTTGAGTGGAAATAGAAAATAGACCGCTGACTTTGTCTAAAAGGTCACAATAAATTATAATAACCAAGAGTTATTGAATATATATTTGCGCCATGCAAATGGCAGAGATGAACTAAGATTTGTTACGTGTTTCATGTGTCAGGCCCAAGATTGTCCATCAATATTAACCCTAATTTTAACCTTAATATTAACTCTAAACCCATTTTATAGATGAGATTGACATTGAGACTTGGAGGGATTAGGTAATTTGCCCAAGTCCACATGGTTCATATGTGGTAGAGCAAGGATTCAAGCCTGACTCTGTAGCACTGAAGCCGATCATGTTCCCAGTTATAAACTTTGGCGAAGTCCCCTCAACGGGAGAGGCAGGAAGCTGCCTCAGAAGCTGAGATTCCTGAATGTAGCTTCTGCTCCAGGCCCACAACACAGTTTCCCTGAAGAGGGAGAGAAGCACAAGGTGGAGGTGACCCTGATGGGTCTCATGGGATCAGGGGTGAGGACGTGGAGAGGAGGGCCAAGTTGAGAAGGCCCGCGGTTCTCACAGATGCCTTCGTTCCATGGTAGTCAGTACTGACCCAACGCTTCCATCTCAGGAGGGGCTGAGGGCATCACACGAAGCCAGCGCAACTTCGCCTGGTTGGTCAGTTTGCCATGGGGCTGGTAGAGGAATCACGGGGTGATCTCATCCTACACTCTGCTTCCCTTTCTCCCCTGAATGACTTGTGGAGCACTGAGGGGTCCCTCAAGAATGTGGCTGAGCGCAGCAGGGAGAGCAGGGCTAGAAGAGTTGATGAATTACTGAGGCATTGCAGCACCTTGGCTCTGTCTCTCTTCCCCTCCAGGGAGGAGCTGTCATAAACAGGGACACCAAGCGGTGTCTGGAGATGGAGAAGGATCTTTGGGGTAGCCACATGCTTGTGCTCCAGACCTGTACCACGCAAGTGTGGGAAATCCAGCACACCATCAGAGACTGGGGTCAGACCAACAGCCAGTGATCCTCAGACGGCGCTGGATCTGGGTCATCAACTCTTGCAAGTGGAATGGCTTCTACTCCTAACACTCCCAGCTTGTTTCTCAATGAGAAAGAAAGCATGTGTATGTCTGTTTATGGCGACTTCAGGTGGGACCTATGCGTGTGCCGGGGTGTCTCTGTTGGAGAGAGGAGAGGAAACTCTGATGCCTCGTCCCCAGCTTCCCTGGGAAGGTCGTGATATATATCAAATGCCATTCTTGGAAACTCCTTGAAATAACCAGCATCTTTTGGCTGTTACGTGGGGAGAGAAGGAGGACGATGGAAGTTTATCTTTGACTTCTGCCCACGATGTTTAGCCTTCCTTCCCGACAGCTACTGTCGCCATCTGCCCCACACCTCCTCCCCAGCTCATCTGCTTGGGGACTCCCCAGGCTGCCGGGGGCCATTCCACGTGAGAGGCTGGGCCCTCCTCAGGCCGGCAGCATGACAGCTCTTCAGGTGGCACTAATTCTCCCTCCTGCCTGGACTGTCCTGAGATGCAGAAAATAGATAAGTGACTTTTAAACATTCCTCCATTCATCCTCCCATGGCAGTTTTATTTGGATTATCAATCTCTCCCACACCAAAGAGATTCTGGAGGCTGAGGGGAGGAGAGAAGGCACTTTGACTCATCACAGCTGTCCAGGGGACCGTGTGTTGAGAAGGGTAAGAAAACCCAGGGCCATCGGAGCCTTTCTCTTAGTAGGTCATAACATTTAATGACTTAATTACCTATTCCCTCCTCCTAGTCTTGCAAATTATGGAGAAGATGAGGCTTGAATCAGAGGGACATCGCTTGTTGGGGGCAAAGAAGAGATTGCGGCAAAATCTTAAAACTAGGGATTCTATGGCTGCCCACTGGATAACTATTTTCTACTAGTTAGTGAGTTGGGAAGATATATCTCAGCCTGCCAATTTTTGGCAAGGTCTTGGAGGCTGGTGGGACTGGGCACCATGGTGGGAGAGGAGGTAGGATGGTCCTGTGTGTGTGGTGTGTTGTGGGATTACCCTCCAAGCATGTGCTCCCAGAACCCCTTCTTCAGAGGGCCACTTTTCTCTCTTAGTCCCATGTCAGGGCTGCCTGGAAATGATTTGGGGAATCATTAGGTTTTCTTTAGGCATTAGGCAAGCAGGACAGTGAAGGTACAGAATTTAATCAATTAAAACTTATAAAAATGAACTTTTAAAAGTGTACAGGTTATAAATAGCTTGATTAAAATTTCACTATGAACACTGCCATATCAAGAACTAAAACTACTGCAGATACGATTTTATTATGAAAAAATCAAGGGACAAGATGAATGTTAAGCAAATGTATAACTTCCAGCTTCTGCCTGGCAAATTGAAGGGAAAATGCAGTTCACAGCAAAGTTTTGAAAAAGCATGTACCCAATAGAAAGTTGGATAAAAGACACAATACCCTTAAACATATGAAAAGATGTTTCACCTCATTCGTAGTTAGAGAAATGCAAATTAAAACTGTATTGAGATACTTTTCACTTAAATTGGTAAAAATTAAGAAGTAGGACAGCACATTCTTTTGGAAGGGCTGTGGGAAACAGGCAATCTTATACATAAGGCAAACTGGGATATTTAGCAATATCTAAAGAAACTGTATATACATTTTCTATTCATGCCAGTAATTCCACCTCTAGAGATTTACCTTAAAAATAAGAAAATACTTACACACAAAGTGACTCTTTGCAGTATTCATTGTAACTGAGAAATGTTGAAAAAAAAAAAACGATGTGGCTGAACATCAGAGAATAGTTGAATACCTCCATATAATGGAGTACTGTGCAGCTATGATAAAGGACAAAGACTCTTTCTCTGAACTGATATGGGGTGATTTCCAGTATCTTTTGTTAAGTGGAAAAAGAAAAAAAGTATCCATACTATGTACCTTTTAGGTAAGAAATAAGGGAAAAATATACCTGTATCTGTTCATTTCTGCAAAGTAAAACATAAGAAGAATAAATAAGAAAATACTGAGATTGGTTACAATGGGTGGTGGTGGTTGGAAATAGGGCAGAAAAAATTGGGAATAGGAACGGGATAGAAGGGATGTGGGGAGAGTGACATTTCTCTAACTATATATTTTCTATAGTTTTGACTTCTAGAACCGTGTTATGTTTCAAATGCTTAAAATATAAATATATAAAATCGATAAAATAGAAACCCAAAATGGAGTATAAACAAAAGTAAGTGAACCTAACTATATTTCCATATTGTAGATGAACACATACACACTCACTCATGCACACACACATTGATCACACGCAGCATGCAGCATGCAGATCTTGTTTCTAAATATTTTCCAGTGAAAGGAATTACAAGCCTTTGGAGAAATAGCTAATTTTAGGGCTGGGGCTGGGATATCTTTCTATTTTAGAAAGTTATAAACTGCTCAGAAAATTATAGGGACCTGTCACAAACCACAATGGTCAGGTAGAAGCGGCTTCCACTGGCCAAATCTGGGACAATTTGAGTATTAAGATAAATAACGGTAATTTTAACTGAGTGGCATTAACATCATCAGTTGTTGGACAAACGGATATCATGGGCCTCCTGATATAATGCAAGAAGAGCACAATATCACTTGTATGGTTTTCCTGCCAAAATATAGAACCTGAACCTATAGTCTTGAGGAAACATCAATCAAACCCAAACTGAGGGACGTTCTTCAAAAGAAATGGTCTGTATGCTTCAAAAACGTCAACTCAGGGAAGACAAAGACTGAGGAAGTATTCCAGATTCAAGGAGACTAATGAGATAACTAAATGTCATGTGTGATCCTGGATTAGATCCTGGACCTGAGGGCTTTTTCCCCCTTTGATTGCAAAGGACAGCAGTAGACAACAGGTGAAAGTTGAAGAAGGTTTATTGATTAGATAATAGTATTGTATCCTGATTTTGATCATTGTACTCTGGCTATATAAGAGAATGCTCTTTATTTTACAAAATAGTCACTGAATGGAGTTGAGGGGAAGGGACATTATCTCTGAGATTTTATATAGATAGATGATGGATGGATGGATGGATGGAGCAGTAGACAGATTCGATGGAGGAGTGGATGGATGCAGATAGATAGATAGATAGACAGATGGAACTGGGAATGATCAAGCAAATGTGGAAAATTGAATCTGGATGAATGGTAAAGGGTTTGTTTACAAGAATTCTTTGTACTATGTTTGTAACTTTTCTGTACATCTGGAATTGTTTAAAAATAAAAGAAAAATTAAACTCAAAGAACGCCTGTCTAGATAGACACTACAAATCTCTTCCCTTTTAACTGCAATGATAAGCAATAGCAGCTTAATTCAAGTTTGGTGTACTTTATTCTTTGAGGGAAATCTGTGATTCTCTCACACTTACAGTGAAGATACAGAAAGTTGCTTAGGCTCCCCAGCTTCCCAGAGGTCCTGAGCTTCCGCCAGCAGCTCTGTTCTTGAGGGTCGCCTGTTAGTTATGACAAAGAAGGTATTGATTTGCTTCCTCGGCTCTAAAACCACCTATTCATTCCTTGTCCCAAGATCTACATGGAATTATGCTTATCTGCTCACTGTCTACTTCTAACCTTCATTGGCCAGGACATGTGAAGGTTGTCTCAATGACTGTCTTCAGTCCACTCAAAGGAAACTGTTCCCTTGGCAACCAAGTTAATTATTTATTGACCCCTCTCTCTCTGATTTTTGGGAACATTGGAGCTCTACTGTAAGTCAGTATTACCTTGTAAACAACAGTAAATTCGACAAGTAAACTAGTCAATGACCCTGGAGTATGAAAGGTCACCAAAACTCCAACAGAGAAGTTTGTGTGTTTGATTCCAGCAGTTGGATATCGGAAACTGTGGACCCGTCATTCATTCCCTTTCTTTGGCTCAGAAAGTGAAAATCCCTGGGGCATCTTGCAAATGGCCATTTTCTCCCCATCCCACATTACCTCTCAATTTCCAGATGGCCGTACCCAATTTATCCCCTTATGGGAATAAGCCATGCTATGCCAGCCTTAAAGAACCACAGTTGACTGTTACAAAATGCTCCTCTCTTGTTGGCCCTAAAGTAACAGGCTTGTTCCTTTTGTCATTCCACCTATCCAGAACTAAAATTACAAGGCAGCTTTGCTTTTCTCCCTACAACGCCAAACTTCAAACAGAAATCCCAGGGATGCAACTTGGATCTGTCCTGCTCTTTATTGCAGCCTCTACTTCCCTAGGATTCTGGCACTTTTCCAAAGAAGCAGGGCCTGGAGACTCAGGGATCACTGCCATCATGTGCCTGGTTGTTTCTCTTCTCCAGGCCCTAAGCGTCACCTACATGAGGCTTGAGCATCCCGATTCTCTCTTCAGAGGGAGCAACTTCCTCATCTGTGTAAGACCTAAAGGGTACAGAGCTGTAAGCCATGCCATAATGCATTGACATTCTAGAATTTTAATCTCTTACAGAGTTCCCTCATTTTACATGTGATACATTTTAACAATAGGAAATGTCCTTTTAGCTAATTTTCTAAATTTAAAGAAATTTGTGAAGTCCTTTTATAAAGATTAAATGAAATAGAGTGAGGTCTGTAATGTCAGGTTGAGTTAATTATCACTAGGATTAAAGGGTAAAATCAACTGCTCATGACTTTAAGTTATAATTTTAACAAACACAATTTTTTCCCTCAAACATTTTATGTCTCAAGATTCCAAATCTACCATCTCCTTGGAACTATAAAAACCAAATCTGTGAATATCACCAGAAAGTTCTTTGGCTTCTGTAGCAAAAAAAAAAAAAAAAAAAACAACAACAACAAAACAACAACAACAAAAACTAGGAAGAAACTCAACTTTATATAACAAAATAAGAAGTAGGTATAGTTTTAACTTTAACTAATAAAACCAGATATGTCAACATTCCCTAATATTAGTATTTTCCTTCTCTGTCTTACAAGTCACAAAGGCTAAGTCAGGACTTGTCCTTTCAAAGTAAGTTGTCAATCTTCTTTCACTCTTTGAAGGTTCTTCATCAACTGCTGAGTGAGGCTGGTGGTTCTGCTTCCAGGGCATTTTCTAGCTGAGACTAAATTGATGAAAATGGGCTTGTGCTTTACTGTTGTCACAAGGACTTTGTCCTGGAGCCCCTGAGTCCCAGCTATTCCCCCCTCATCAAGCTCTCTACTCTGCTTTCCAGAAAGCCTGCTTGTGGGCCTTCCTGATGGGTCTGCAGCGGATCTTGACCAGGTTTTCCATATGGGAATCCCTTCCTAGCATTGCTCAGGAAATTCTGGTTTTTCCAAATCCCAAATTCAAAGAAAAATCAGTTGAAAAATGGGGAAAACAGAAAAGAGCTTTATAATTCTCCTGTGAGAATTAAAGTTTTGCAAGTGACATAGAGCTGTTACTGGTTTGATGAAACCATTGATGTCCAATGGAATGCAAGAGCAGAAAACACAGACACAGTCCAAGATTAAGGTTGATATTTTCGAAAACCAGGGCAGGAGTGCAAAGAAAACAAAAAAGCAGTCATGATCTAATCAGTTTAGCATCCTTATATGTAGCAATAGCCATGTTATAAATGTGTGTTTGTGATTTGTCTGCTTGTAATGTTGAGTAATTGTTGCAAATAAAATACATATTAGTATTTTTTATGCATGGTATATTTTATGCAAATATTCATACAAATCTTACGAAGGATATTGTAAGAAATATCAGGTTTTGGAAGCAAAATATGTTCTTAAACTGGCAGTTTCAACCTGTGATTCTATCTAGGGCTGCTAGCCTTACTAGGGTACCTGAATGTTACATTATCTGAATATACAGAATAATGTTTGCTGGAATGTCCCAGAGTTTGAATAAATGCTACAGACCATAGTTTTTATAAGTGTTATTGAACTTAATATTTCTTATTTATGAAATAACTTTTAGATATCCAAAACAATGAGTAAAGAGTATAATTAATTTTAGAAATACTGAAAGAGTAACATGTGATTTGGAGAATTCCTGAGAGTTTTGATTTTTTTACTCCTGAGCCCCAAAGATAATATCTGTTGGGAATTGTTGAAAATCCTACCCTAACATTGCTTAAACCTACCAGGTGGTCTCCTTCAATTTACTGCTCTGGGTTCACCATTAAACAATCAAACATGAATCTTTCAGGTATTTTTTAATAAAAATGTGGTATGTGGTGCTTTTAGATATTTTAATAAAAAATGGAAAACATTTCTTAATAAACCAAGTGTTTCAAAATGCTTTTGAAACAATTAGTTTCCCCACAGCCTTTGTGACCTTCTCATGCCTGTGTATGTGCGGTGCTTGGCTGTGAGAGGCAGGGCTGGGTAGACAGCAGCCCAGGCGCAGTGTCTAGTGGGCCCTCACTGGGTCAGAGTCATCACAGTGACAATCTCCAACAATTAGTCCAGTGAGTTTATAATCTTCAAGAGCTTCTCCCCAGGGCAGGAGAGTTCTGTTAAAGATGGAGTTGAGCAACATGTACCTCCCAGCTTCCTCTGATCCCTGGGGAAAGGGGAAAATCTAAGAAGGCAGATTGCAGTAACAATGACAACAAAAGGAATCCAAGAGTAGCTCCAACTCTAGCATCATAACCTGTGGAACCCCTTTCTTCCTGGAGCCCCCAACCCCAACCTTTACGTGGGGTCCCTTCCCTGTCTACTGGAACTCTTTCCCTAGAGTTTGGTCCCAGATACGGGATAGGTGCCATGGATCCTGTGGTGCAGATGCTCTAGGCACAAATGCTCTGTTGTGCTCTGCTTTTTAAAACCTGGGGCTCTGTCAGTTTCATAGGGGCTGCTCTTGTCCAGCTGGAGCCAGACACTAGGTCACACACAAAAGAGAGGGCTGGAACTCTGGTCCTGGGCAGGCTGCTGTCTTGGGGACTGGCTACCTACCTGGCCTTGTTTGCCTTCCTGGCCTAGAATGCTCGCTCATGAGTTCCCCAGCATGGCATAGGGAACAGTGGAGGTGGACTGAGGGGGCAGGAAAGCACTGGCTTGGGGCCACAGGGGTGGCAACTGCAAAGACAGTTCGGGGGATGAAGGACACTATGGGATGGATGTGGCTGGAGTGCAGCTGCCACAGCGTCAGTGGACAGCAGGGCTTACGAGTGAGGAAAGGGATAGTGCAGGCAGGAGCCACACTTACCTCCAGTAGCCGCTGCAGTGGGCTCAGGAGCCCTGGACAGCCGTGGGAACCTCTGGCGATGGCAGGCAGTGGATCAGTGTAAACATGTCTGTAGCTAAACTTGGGGATTGGCAGGGCAGCGGTGGCAGAGTGAGGCAGGAAAAGAGCCTGTGGCTGCTGCTACTCTCATTCTCCTCCCTGCAGCAGGGTTCTGGAGGCTCTCCTCGCCTCTGCTCACCCTCAGATGGGAGGGCTTTTGTGTGCAGGATGCACCTAGCTCCTGCAGAGCCGGCCCTGGCTGCCCACTGATTTGTGCGCTAATCTGCTTGTGTTCATCTTTCTGTTCAGCCAGAGGGAAGCAACAGGGGGTCTTTACTCAGAAATACTTTGCCCAGGGGACCTTTAATCATGGACAGACAATTGTCTACATAGGGTTCTTCTTTGGAGCCCTACCCCAGCTCTTAGGATCTTGAGAAAAGCTCTGTCAGGAGAGTCAGATTCCCACCTATGGGATTCCCCCTTTCTTCCTTGAACCCTTTGGGAACAGGGAGGATTCCTTACAACTCTGATAAGAAACACCCTTAAAATTACTGAAGGCATCTCATCTACCTCACCCCTACCAATCTGAAGTCCCTGTAGCCAAGTTCTCTTAAAAAGAGAGGGAGAGGTGGTGGGGTGGAGGTAGGGGTGGGATTTGGTGATTGAGGCAAGGTCTAGAGCCAGGCAGAAGCACATCTGCTGATGCTCTCCAGTGCTGCCCTGCAAGTGACAGTCGGTGGCCAACACAGCAGATCTGTGGCCACCTGAGCTTTTCCAAACATCTTGTTTATGCACAGAGGAGTTTGGAAAAGTAACAGCAATTCAGGGCCACTTCGACCCAAAAGGCAAGGAAGGGAGGTTCTTCAGAGAGCAGCCAAGATGCCTGTGGCAGGGTGGCTGAGGTTGGGCAAATAGACCTGCTGGCCAGTTGCTCCCTGAAAGCAATGTGGTACAACAAACAGGTCCCTGTTCTGCAATCCAGCTCGCCTTTGGCCCTGGTGTGGAGTGGTCTGGCAAATCCAGGGACAGACAGACTTTACCTCAGACGCGCTTTGGGAAAGCACACCCAGCCGAGTTCTTGGCAGCATTCTGCCTGTCTCCATTCCATCCTTAGGGTCTCTTGGCTCCAGACGAGATCAAAGGTCCCCACGCCTCCTGGCCAGAGGCCTCAGAGAGAATTTGTGGGTGTCTTTTCATTACGGACTCCTGGTTACTGGAATTTGAAAATCTGGCTGTGAACACTGATTCCAGGCCAACTGTTGGCACTCGTGTTATAACAAGGACGAGCTTCTACCCCCCCACACCCCTTTTTAAGTCAAAGATGGAAAAACTCCATTTGGCAGTTCTTTTCCCTGAAATAGCAACAAGAAGAGAGACAAACATCCCACGTTTAAAAAAAGAAAACTTTATAGAGAAACAGAGATTCTCTTATAACATTATTCTAATCAATAATACCTTTAACTCTGTCATCAGACCCCTGATATTTGTGATTATAAATGAGCCTCTAGACTGGGTGTGCAAGTCAGTTTTAAAGCCACAGCTGGGATTTTTATTTTTTCAAGTGTAGTAAAAGACACATAGCCAGATAGAAAGTTTAATTAAACCCATGAGTCAGATAATATGAAAGACCAAGGTAAATACGCTCTCCGCAGGTGTGGCTTTGGAGACAGGAAAGAGGCATTTTTGCTTGCCGGGAGGCTAGGTCTCCTCCCTCCTGTCTGGAGGGGACTTTGTGATGATGTTTGTCCTTGGAAAGTAGGTGTCCTCACACAAGGAGCATCCTGTTTACTCTCTTTCAGACACACAGTCACCTGCCTCCTACTACTAGGGTCAAAGAAAAGAGAAAAAAAAAAAAAGACGCTGTGAACGCCTTTCTGTTGTCTTTCGAGACTTTATAGCTGCTGGATGCCTGGCCTAAATATACCGAAGTTCCGCCAATTTAGTCGTGCTTCCTTTGAATTTTATGGGTTTCTTTCTTTTTTTCCCTTCTTCCCACCTACAGTCCTAATTTTCATTCTTTCTCATCTCACACTTGGCAGAATCAAGTTGAATGATACATAAAAGAAAGCAGGACCCCTGGGAATCAAGGATGGGGCTGGAAGGGGTGGCAGGAGGTGTGGAGAAGGCTCCCATTGAGGGGGTTTAAGGAGGTGAGTGAAAGGTGGACACTGCCTGTTCGAGAGGTCTGAGCTGTTCCAGGGATGTGGAAATAGAGATGAGCAAATAGAGATGTCGAACTGGGAGCATAGGGAGCCCAAAATGAATTTGCCCGGATGGAATGAAAGAGCAAAGAAGACAGAGGGTGAATCCTGGGGCAGAGACCCTGTGGGGCATACGGGTAAACACCGCAGCCAGCGGAAGTGTTTTGCATTCTGCCTTCTCCCTAAGGAGTGCGTAGAGAAACAAATGAATGAATAATACTTGTTTTATTTCTCACTGTAAAAGTAACCCCATATCGTATTGTAGAAATTTCCAAAACACATAAACACAAAATAAATAAGTAAAACCATGCATAATCTTACTGCTTGGACGTAATAATACTAAATTCTGTTCACTTTCATATTTTTTATTTGAACCTATGTGTCTGAACATATTTACATATTTCATGAAATTAGGACCATCCTTTATATATGCAGTTATAGCTAATTTTTTTTTTTGAGACGGAGTCTCGCTCTGTGGCCCAGGCTGGAGTGCAGTGGCGTCATCTCAGCTCACTGCAAGCTCCGCCTCCCTGGTTCACGCCATTCTCCTGCCTCAGCCTCCCGAATAGCTGGGACCACAGGTGCCTGCCACTATGCCTGGTTAATTTTTTGTATTGTTTTTGGTAGAGACGGGGTTTCACCGTGTTAGCCAGGATGGTCTCAATCTCCTGACCTCGTGATCCGCCTGCCTTGGCGGATTTTTTTTTTTTTTCTTAGAGACAGGGTCTCAGTCTGCCACCCAGCGTGGAGTGCAGTGACACAATCATAGCTCACTGGCTCACTGTAACCTCAAACTCCTGCCTCAGCCTCCTGAGTAGCTGGGACTACAGACATGTGCCACCACATTCAGCTAATTTTTAAATTTTTTTTAATTTTCGTTGAGGCAGGGTCTTGCTGTGTTGCCCAGGCTGATCTCAAACTTCCGGCCTCAAGCAATTTTCCCACACTGGCCTTCCAAAGTGCTGGGATTATAGGCATGACTCATGCCCAGTCTGATTTTTCAATTTAGTATTTTTTTTAGAAATCCGACATTATTCACTAGTCCGTATTTATGGATATAGACAAGTCACCTGCTGAAAGATAAAAGTTTCTAGTACAGAATTTAGAGGATAACTCTGCAGAGCAATGGTGTGGGTGAATATCTTTTAGGCCGGGTTCTGTGTGGAGCAGAGCTTGCCCTCAGCTTCTCAGCATGGCAGAGGATCAGCTGATCTGATAAGAAAGAAGGTAGATGGAAGCATATTAGAAGAAAAGAGTTCTGCTCATGTAGGGTAGAATGGGAGGGAACCTGAAAGGCTGGAGGTGCTCTGTTATTATGGAATCAAAGTTTCCCAGCTGAGTACAAAGGGAAGTATCCTGGCCTAGGGGGAGGCTCATAAGAGTTATCATTTATTGAACATCTACTATCTGCTGGGCATTGGGGGGCTATGCAAATGTTATTTTTCTTTTTCTTTTTTTTTTTTTTTTTTTTTTTTTGAGACGGAGTCTCGCTCTGTCGCCCAGGCTGGAGTGCAGTGGCACAATCTCGGCTCACTGCAAGCTCCGCCTCCTGGGTTCACGCCATTCTCCTGCCTCAGCCTCTCCGAGTAGCTGGGACTACAGGCGCCCGCCACCACGCCCGACTAATTTTTTTTGTATTTTTAGTAGAGACGGGGTTTCGCTATGGTCTCGATCTCCTGACCTCATGATCCGCCCGCCTCGGCCTCCCAAAGTGCTGGGATTACAAGCGTGAGCCACCGCGCCCGGCCCGCAAATGTTATTTTTCATCCCTCAGACAATCTAACAAAATAAGCCTCATTGTTTGCACTTACCTGATGAGGAAACTAAGGCTCTCAGTGATTAATTTACCAGTCCAAGGTCACACAACTGGTAAGCACCTAAATGAGGACTACAATGTAGGTTTTCCAGGAGTGTTGCAGAATAGAAAAACATGTGCTTTGAAAGAAACAGAAAAACATGCCTTTCAATCACTTTCATTAAAACATACCTTTCTTCGCTGGGCATGGTGGCTTACACCTGTAATCCCAGCACTTTGGGAGGCTGAAGCCAGTGGATTGCTTGAGCCCAGCAGTTCAAGACCAGCCTGGGCAACATGACAAGACCCTGTCTTTAAAAACATAAAAAAAAAAAACCCATAACTTTATCTTAGATGATAAAGTAATATTTATTCAAGAAAAATCACTACTAATCCCTTTTTCCTATGTTACTGGATGGAAAGTCTTGATTGTGAGTTTTCTAGGTTCTTGGTACATTGAGCAAAGAATTGAATAAAATGCACGAACAAAGCATCAAAAGAACAAAGCAATGAAAGAAGCAACAAAAGCACAGATTTATTGAAGTGAAAGTACACTCCACAGAGTGGGAGCAGGCTCAAGAAAGTGGCTCAAGAGCGCTGATTACAATGTTGTGTAGGGTTTTTATTAAGCTAAAGGATTTGGGTAACACCCCAGGTGCCCTTTAGAGGCTTCCAAATCGGTTACACCCTATGAAGGATTGGCCCCCGACCAATCAGAGGCTGAAATGGAGACATCTGCCTTGATATCACAGGAGTGAGGATGTGGCCTGTGTGTTGCCTAATCTTGCTTAGAACTGGCTGCACCTGCTGTTCTTTTGCTTCTGCCTTAACTCTTGGTTACCCTAATTCCCTATTCTCCAGCCTCACCTGGTACCACGATTTGAAAACTCTCTTGTTATTTGATTTTCCCTCCCTGGATCTTACATTGATTTATTCAACAAATATTTATTTTTTAATTACCATGTATTAATCATTGTTCAGGAGAATTTTAAAAAATAGGTGAGATTATCCCCTGCCTCAAGAAATAGACAGTACAATGGGAATTAGGCGGCCACACACACTAGCTATGACACCTGTAATGACTACTCCCATAGAGATTGCATCAGGGGCTGAGGATTTGCGGTTGTGTGAAGACTATGGCTTCAAAACAAAGGTAGTTTCCTCTCTCCGTGTGTTGATTCTTTCATCTGTGTAATGACAAGAGTGACTTCTGGATTTAGCATGCTCTAAGTCTCATTCCCTTGTCTTCTGTAGATTTGTCACTGGGAAGCTCTTTTCCATATGTAGTGAGTTCTGGTTTCCTGGGACAGCCTGATCTGGAGCCCACACAGGACAGTTGCCTTCAGAGGCCCCTGTTGCTGTCACGTGGCAAGTGGCCTACTTCAGCATTTCCCTGTGCTTGTGTTTGTCAAGAGACACACCTGCTCAGCCACATGTTCAAGTTACAGCTCTTTCCTACATTTCCCTCCCTCTCTCTTTCAGTGCTTTCTAATATCTTTTAGTTTCAGGTCATTACCTGCTGCACCCCTCCAGACCCCAGATTTCCTGGAAGGATAGACCTCAAGGTCAGGATTTGTTCTGATACAGCTCTGTATCCCTCCAGGCCCTAGCACAGCTCTCTGCACATAGATGTCCAATTAATGTGGATGAATGACTAGTGGTTTTCTCTTTTGAAACTTCTTGGCATGCAGGGCTGACACCTTTCTGGAAGGCCTAGGAGAGAATTTGCATTGTTTCATTTTGTTTGTTCTTGCCTTTTCCCGCCTATACAGGCTGCCTGCCTTCCTGTGCTTGCGGCCTTCTTCCATCTTGAAAGTCAGCAGTGGCTTGTCAAATCTTTCTTACATGTATCATTCTGACACTGACTGTTTGGCCTCCCTTTTCCGTCTTTTATGAATTACTGTGAGTACATTGTGGCCATCTGGATAATCCAGGGTCATCTCCCTGTCTTAAGATCAGCTGGTCAGCAACCTTAATTCCTTTTTTACATTTAATACGATCTAGTTCCAGGGAGTAATATATGGACGTTTTTGCGGGAGCCCGTTACCTATCACAGTGCTAAGGAATTTTTCTTCAGGATTCTGTTTATTCAACCATCTAGCCACACACCCATATAGCATTTATTGAGCTCCTACTGTGTTCCATGTGCTTGTGAAGTGCTGGGATATGAAGGATGCACAGTACGTAGTCTGGTAGGAGGCGAGAATGAACAATTGCAATGTGTTTGCCCAGCAATATAATGTAGATGTGCAGAGGAGACCATGGGGGTACTGAGGAGGGGCATCAAACCCAGACCAGAGAATGGGATGGCACCTGACCTCATCTTGATGGAGGCTGGGACTGGGGATGGAGGGCTATGCAGAGGGAACAGCATTTGCAAAGACCTGGACAGCATGGTGTGCTCTGGGACTTAAGATAGTTCAAATTGCTGGAGCATAATGTACTCTTTTCACACTCTACCTCTGCCCTCCTTAACAAGGAGTTGAAACTCGATAGGTAAGAGTAGAAGATCATGATTAACCTTGTTTGCAAGTTAAGGAGGTGGATTTTATGCTGTAGCCACTGGGAAATGACAAGGATTTCTAACAGAGGAGTGATGGTGGGCTAGCGTGCTGGCTGTGCGTAATGGCTTTCCAAAGATTCTTTATTGCATTTTCATGACTTTCTTCCTGCCAGAAGAGATACTCAGTCTCCTTTTTCTAATGTGAACACAGTGTACCCATTTTTTACCCTTGCTGCCAATCTCCCTAAGCCTGTATTGCGCCTGTTGGCTAAGGCTGCTTTCAGGTCCTTCAAGGTGACTTTGCAGCATCTCTTCCCATATTATGTCCAGGATCTGGCCCTGATTACCTCCCTGCTTTAGGTCTCTTTTCCCCCAGGGCCATCTTCATTAAGGTACTAATTAGGACAGCCTCAATGAACTGTAAATGCATTTGTATAAAATGACTGCACGTCTCTGCAGATTTTTTGCTTCCTTGAAAGCAATAGCAGAAGCGATTATGAAGCAGCTGTGGTATGGTGGCAAAAGCAATGGTTTTGTCCAGAAAATCTGGCTGTGAATCCCAGCTCTGCCATTTAATAGCTATTTGACCTTAGGGGCAGTCATAGAAATTCTTTGAGTCTCAATTTCATAGTCTATAGAATGGGGGTTGTAAAAGTCAAGGTAGGCTGACTACTGTAACCAAAATTTTAGGAGTTTAACAAAATAAAAATGTATGTCTTGCTGATGTGACAATCCAAGGTGGGTGTCCCTGGTCAGGTGGCTCTTCTGCATAGCTCTTCTCCAACTATGGCTCAGAGACTCGGGATCCCTCCACCTGTGGCTCTCTCAACCCCTCACCCGACGCAGTCCCCAGAGCCCTCCTCGTTTGGCCAAATGATGAGGAATGGAGAGAAAATATTAAAGTTTGTGTAGTTTTATGGGCCAGCTCAAGAATGACCCACATCCCTTTTGCTCTCAATCCACTGTGCAGAACTCACTCACATGACTGCACCTAATTAATTGCAAGGGCAGCTGGGAAATGTAGTCCAGCTATGTGTCCAGGAAGAAAAGGAAATGGTTTACAGAAAAACTGGTCAGTCTGGCCAACTCTCCAACTATAAAAATAAAATTGTTTTTAGAATTAAATTAGATAAGTTGGTGCTAACTTAGAGCAGCACCTAGTATGCCGTAAGTATTCCATGTGTTGTGTGTGTGCGCTTTGCAAAGAGTGCCTCAGAGAACAACAAATGCTTCAGGGAGGAAACGGAAATTGTGGGTTGTGAGAGCAGTTCTCTTCAATGTTTTCTTTTAGAGTGTATCAGGAAAAAGTACTCAGTAAGAAATAGCCCATTAGTATCAGTAAAAAATACTTCAAAAGAAAATATAGTCCATCAGCCCTTGGCACCCTTGGAAAAAGCTCTGTCTGACAGATGCATCGCGGCCTCCTAGCCCTGCCGGCAGGTCCTCTGCCTTGCTTATCCTCCTCTGCTGCTGCTTTTCCTAATTGCTTCCCTCCTCCCTCTGCCATCCCCAACTTGTGCACACTAATTCCCCCTTGCATTGAGGATTATAATGGGAGTGGAATCAAGACTGATAAAAGGAGAAGAGGGGTGAATTAAATCAGACAAGATAATTTAGAGAAATAAGTAGGGCAAGATAGGTCCCCTAAAAGAGCATTAAGTAGAATTTGGCCTTAGAGAAAGGCCCAGACTAATTCACATGCTTGTGCAACTGAGTATGCAAATCAATAGAACAGAGAGTAGGGGGACTGCTAATGCCAATGTTTTATAATCAAGTAAGTTTTTGCCTACCCCAAATGTTTGGGTCCTCAGGCTTCTCAATCTACTTGGCCTTCCCTGTCCCCACCCATACCCCAGGTGATGAGATCATAAATAGGAATGGAGGAAATTCCGCCTCCCTTCCTGCATGTTCCAGGGTTGATGATTTTATTTTATTTGAACAAGTATTTACTTTCCAAAGACATATTAAGGATATGATTTCTTTTCCCTTTCACCAGTTCAATCCCTGCCTTGGAAAAAACAGCAGGAAGAAACTATTAACTGATGTGTGCTGCTTTTAGAGTCATCCCGGGGGACAGATCCATCTCCATTAAGTGCCCAGTTGTTGAGAGCTGCAATAGGCTTTGTAATGAACTCTGCGATTAGAAGGCTGGGGGCTGGCGGGGAGGGGGCTCTAATGGTGGCCTAGGAGGCAGGTCCTTCTCTGAAGATGTCCAAGAATGGTTCAGAGGAGAGCCGCTCCCACATGTGTGCAGGCTGAGGGGCAGGCTGCAGAGAGTGATGAATAGGGATCATTTGGAAGAAGGGACATGACAAGTTTAAGTAAAATAATGACTGCGGCTCACGACTCAGAGCTTTTATCCAGCCACAGGCTAGTCTGGCTCTACTTGGGGAAGGGAAGGCTGCAGATTTTCTCTGATTCAGAAAGAGAACATAAAAACAAAAAGGGGCCTGGTCTTGGGGTGGGTGGGAGGGGAAGGGGAGGTTGGAGATTGGGGCCTGGTGCAGGAGCTAGAGGAAAGCGGGAGGAGGAATAGGTTGAAGAAGGGAGGCATGCAGGTGAGTGCAGAAGACTCAGGACTCAAGACTCAGTACCTGGAGCTGCTTAGGGTCCCTGTTTCAGAAAGAGGAGGATAAGGACCAGTGCAGAGCCATCTTCACCATTAGGGGCAAAGAAGAACTCTGTAGATGTTTTTTTCTTTTACCTAGTTTTGCTTTTCCTTGTGTAAAATGGAACCTATTAAGGTGAATCTCCTTATGGGAGGGAGTTGTAATGTTTGGTTGTTAAAAACCTGGGCTTGAATTCCAACTTTGCCATTTGCTAGCTGCATGACTTTTTAGAAGTTCATTAGCTTCTCTGAACTTCGGAGATCAGTGAGGATTAGAAGAATAATGTATGTAAAACAGCACAGGATCCACACACAGCAATCATTTGTTAAAAGTTAACTGGTGTTGTAAAAAAAAAAATGCTTATTTTGACCAAGGAGATGACTAGAAATTTGGGAAGGCATTTCAGAGAGTCTGGTAGAGTTGTCCTCATGCAAGCAAAAATCCCTTTGCTCATAGGAGTTGTCCCGTCCTGGAGTCAGAAGACCTGGGTCCTAGGCATAATGCTACCTCTAACAAACTGTGGGACCTGCAAGAAGCCTGAGCAAGCCCTTCGGGACTCAGGCTCTCATTTGTAAGATAGGGAGAACACTGACTGCTTGATTGCCTCATAGGGGTCTCACGGGGCTCTCTGAGGCAAACCTCAGAACACCTTGTGGAAGTGAGACTCTAGGCAAACACTAAGGGCTTACTAAGAAGAGTGACTGCTCATTGAGCAGGATGGGTGGTCCCTGGAGGGCAGAGGCTAGAATGGCTAGGGAGTGAGAAGCTCCAGAAAGAGAAGAGGAAACCGGGAGGGAACAGAGAGCTTGGAAGGCTCACATAGGAGGTGGGAGGACTGAGTGGACCTTTTGGTTGGTTGGAGGATCAGAGTTAGAACCAGAAAGAACCAAACGCCAGGACCAAGGGTGGCAGTAGGAGGCATTGGAGAGAATGGTTAGTCCTAGGAATTTGTTTTTTTTTTTTTTTGAGATGGAGTCTCGCTCTGTTGCCCAGGCTGCAATGCAGTGGCATGATCTTGGCTCACTGCAACCTTCGCCTCCTGGGTTCAAGCGATTCTCCTGCCTCAGCCTCCCGAGTAGCTTGGATTATAGGCACGTGCCACCACAGTTGGCTAATTTTTTTGTATTTTTAGTAGAGATGGAGTTTCACCATGTTGGCCAGGCTACTCTTGAACTCCTGACCTCAGGTGATCTGCCTGCTTCGGCCTCCCAAAGTGCTGGGATTATAGGCGTGAGCCGCCACACCAGGCCTAGTCATAGGAATTGTAAGCTGCAGGGTTGAAGCCCAGAGGGGTTGAAAGAGTAAAATAATGAGCCGGGCATGGTGGCTCATGCCTATAGTAATCCCAGCATTTTGAGAGGCCGAGGTGGGAGAATCACTTGAGCCCAGAGTGCAAGACCAGTGGGCAACACGGCAAAACTCCGTCTCTACAAAAAAATGCAAAAATTAGCCACATGTGTTGTGCACGCCTGTAGTCCCAGCTACTCAGGAGGATTGCCTGAGCCTGGGAGGCTGAGGCTGCAGTGATCCGAGATTGCACCACTGCACTCCAGCCTGGACAACAGATAGAGACTCTGTCTCAAAAAAAATAAAGAAAGAAAGAAAGAAAGAAAAGAAAGCAAGGGTAAACTAATGATAATCGTAATAAATAACATTTATTGAGTTAATTATTCCTCCTTTATTCAACAAATATGGAGTGCCCCCATGTGCCAATGTTTTAGGTGCTAAGGATAGATACGTCAGTGAATAAAACGGAAAAGAATTTCTGTCCTCATGGAGCTTACGGCCTAAGCAGGAAAATATGTACATTAAAAAATAAATACATATGCTGGGGCAACAGGATAGCCACAGTTAGACCCATACATCATACCATATATAAAAATAAACTCAAGCTAAACCAACACCTAGGTGTAAAGGCTGAAACTATAAAACTCTTAAAAGAAACATAGGCATGACTGGGCAAGGTGGCTCACGCCTGTAATCCCAGCACTTTGGGAGGCCGAGGCAGGGGGATCACTTGAGGTCAGGAGCTCAAGAGCAGCCTGGCCAACATGATGAAACCCCATCTCTACTAAAAATAAATACAAAAATTAGCCAGGTGTAGTGGCACATGCCTGTAGTCCCAGCTACTTGGGAGGCTGAGGCAGGGGAATCACTTGAATCTAGGAGGTGGAGATTGCCATGAGATGAGATTGTGCCACTACACTCCAGCATGGGCAACAGAGTGAGACTCCATCTCAAAAACAAAACAAAACAAAACAATACAACAAACAAAAACAAACAAACGAAATAAACATAGGCATTATCTTTGGGACCTTGGACTTGGCAATGGATTCTTATCTATGACACCAGAAAAAATAGATAAATTAGACTTCATCAAATTAAAAACTTTTGTGCTTCAAATGACACTATCAAGAAAGTAAAAAGACAACTCACAATTTTTCTGTAAACCCAAAATTGCTCTAAAAAATAAGGTCTATTAATTAAAAAAAAAAAACCACAAATGGGAGAAAATACAGCAAATCATATACCTGATTAGGGACTCATATCTAGAATGTATAAATAACTCTTTAAAAATGAGCAAAGGATCTCAATAGACATTTTTCAAAAGAAGATATCAAAATGGCCAACAGAGATATGAAAAAATGCTCAACATTCATTAATCATCAGGGAAATGCAAGTCAAAACCACAATAGGATACCACTTCAGACTCACTAGGATGGCTATGTAGTAATTTTTTTGAAAAGTAAAATAACAATTATTGGTGAGGATTTAGAGAAATTAGAATCCTAATACATTGCTGGTGGGAATGTAAAAACAGTTCTTCAGAAAGTTAAAGACAGGGTTACCATACGACTGAGAAATTCCACTCCTAGGTAGATACCCAAGTGATATAAGAACATGTCCACACAAAAACTTGTACGTGAATGCTCATAGCAACATTATTCATAAAGGCCAAATGGTAGAAACAATTCAACTTTCTA
Source organism: Symphalangus syndactylus (assembly GCF_028878055.3). NCBI lineage: Eukaryota > Metazoa > Chordata > Mammalia > Primates > Hylobatidae > Symphalangus > Symphalangus syndactylus. Next base: position 150,187,145 of record NC_072427.2, on the reverse strand, counting down.
TCAAGTGATGAAAAGGTAAATAAAATGTGGCATATCCATACAATGGAGTATTATTTGACAGTGAAAAGGAATGAAATATTGATACATGCTATAGTAGGCACGACACTTGAAAACATCATAGTAAGTGAAAAAAGCCAGTCACAAAAGACCACATATGGTGTGATTCTATTTATATGAAACATCCAGAATAGGCAAATCTATAGAGACAGAAAGTAGTTATTGCTTAGGGCTGGTGGGAAATGGGGAGGGTGGTTTGGGGGAGCATTTGGGGGTGAGGGCTAAAGGGATTTCTTTTGGAGGTGATGAAAATGTTCTAAGACTGTGGTGGTGGTTGCACAACTCTTCACATACATTGAAAAACATTGAACTTCATACTTTAAATGGGCAAATTGTATGGTATGTGAATTGCATCTCAGTAAAGCTGTTAGCAAATAAATATACATTATAGCATGGTGATAAGTGCTGTGAGGAAGAATAAAACAGCAGCAGAGGATAGGTGGGGTATGCTATTTAGATAGAGTGATCAGGGAGGGTTTCTCCAAAGACACGACATGTAAGTGGAGACCAGAAAGAAGTGAGGGAGCAAGTGATGCAAGTATGTTGGGGGAAGAGTGCTCCAGGCTAAGACACAAGTATAAAAGGGGTTGAAGCCATAGAGAGCTTTTCATGTCCAGGAACTCCCCAAAGGTCAGCATGGCTGAAGCTGAGGAGGGGAGAGAAGTGTCAGCCAATGAGGACTCAGAGGGAGGTACTAGCCCAATTCCATGGGGCTGGTATGGACCCAGGCTGGGAGTTTAGACTTGATACTTACTTAGTACAATGAGGTGTCTTTGACGCAGGCAAATGACACACGTGGATTTATGTGTTTTTTTTTTTGTTGTTGTTGTTGTTTAAATCACTCTGCCTGTGCATGAAGAATTGTCTGCTGGGGGCAAAGTGAGTGGTATGCAGGTAAACCAGCTCTCTAGGTGGGGAAAAAGGCCTTGGTTTGTAACGCCTGCAAGTTCCTGTGGTGTAAATGCTCCCACTATGGCCAATTTCAAACTACCAACAATTCGACAATGGACTCTTCAAAGCCCTGAAAATATAAGCAGTCAGCTCTTGTGAGCCACCATGAGTCAGCTGCAGCACACTGCTGGCAGGAGACTAATGAAGAGACTTCCAGAGCGGCAGTAACATGGTGAGAAAAAGTAATCAGATTTGGGGTATATTTTTAAAGCTTCTTCCTATTATGCATGAGGGTAAGTGATGTTCTTGCTTTATCCCACTTCATTCTCATACTATTCCAGAGCCACCTTTTGCCTATAGAATACCTTCATGCAAATCAGAACAAAGCACCCCTTCCTCCGGGAGCAAAGAGCCTTGAACTGGGACACAACGGTGTAGGGTATGCAGCATGGGCCCCATTGCAGCCTCATGCTCACCAGCTGCCCTTGCAGGGCACAGCCTGGCAGATCCTAAGTTGGCAGCCCTGTAATGATGCTGGTGAAGATGCTACTGTAACTCCCTTTTTTAATGGATGAGAAATTGGAAGCCCATATTAGTTAAGTAACCTGTCTATAGTGAAGGAGATATGATTTAAACCCAAGCTGCTCTATCTCAAAGTCTTTGATAGTTTTCCTTACAACCCCTTTGAGGTATTTCTGGTCAGTACCTCAGATGCACTCCAGTGGAGGCTCAGGTCCCAAAGTATATCTGCAAGCCTGAGCCGTCAAGTATGCCAGACTGCAAGGGCAAGAGGGTGGAAAGGAAGAGAAGGACCGGAGAGATGTAGAGTCAAAGACTTTTATACCTGGAGAGGCGGCAAGCCAAGATGAAGAGAAAGGAACAAAACACTTTTGAAGTACATGCTTAGTGAGAAATATTTCAAATATTTTCACGTTAATTTGGAAAAAAATTAACTTCATTTTAAAATGAGGCTCAGAGAGGTTAAGGAGCATGCTCAGGGTAACGCGCTGATAGGTGGCATCTGGGGCAATAGCCTATGCTGTTTCCACATAATCTTCCAGCAGCTTGAGCTCTACTGATGGGCAAGGGAGCCCCACTCCTTTAGTGTCCACTCTCCTCAGAAGATCGTGGTCATGATTCTGGGAGCAATCCGGCCACTTCCTGAAATATTTCAGGAACTTGACATCGAGGTGGTTGTATGGGAGTAATTTTTTTCATTAATTCAACAAACATAGATCATCTATTATCTACCAGGCACCCCAGTTAGGTAATGGGGCTGTTGTGATGAATATGACATTGTCTCTGACCTTATAAATTACTCAACATTCCTCTTTGTGTTTCCTTTTACAATCTGGGCTCAAGTCCCCTTTGCTCGCTCCCAGTCTATCCATGGCTTGAAGGGAATCCAGGATGCTCACGTGGTTTGACCTTTCCCTAAGCAGCTGTGGGAAATGGAATCTGGACACACAGAAGGGATCAAAAATGGCAACTTCCCTTTCCTGTGCCCAAAATGTAGCTTTGCTCCTTCTTCTGCCTGTCTCTGAGCTGACAAATTTGGGACTGCCAACTGCAGAATTTCTGGACAGCACTGGGTCAGCCCTCCACTTGCACTCACTCATCCATTCCTGGTCTCCCTGTTTCTGACCAGAGAGTAAGCACCCGTCTTACTGGGATGTGAGCACTTCCCTAGAGCAGGGCCCCTTCTTGGCTTTGGGAAGGACCAGAGGATTAGGCTGGAAGTTTTTTTATCATGAAAATGGAATTTGAATTGGAACCTTATGTTGGTTCTCTGGGCTTCAGAGCACGGCTATAGCATGACCTACATGCACCAGACCTGGCCTCTTGAAGGTCTGCTGACCCTTTGAGTTGACAAGCACATGCTTTCTCCCCCAAGGGAGAGGCTGCATGCACATCCTTTTCCTGTGAGGACGCCCATCGGGTGAGGAGATAGTGTAATACAATGCCCATGTACATCTGCATGAATATGTGTGTGTATGTGCATGCACATGTATGTGTGTATGCATGTATGTGTGTGTACATTTGTGTGTGTGTGTGTGTGTGTTTAAAGAAAAAGGAAGCCACAGAAGGTTAGTTCTGCATTCAGGAAAGCAGATGGATAGGATGAGCATTGGGCTGCTCTGAGCTCTCACATTGTATTCACTCCCTGGGAGGCTGCTCGTTATAGCTGCTCGGCTGGGTTTGAATCTCCACTCCGTAACTTATTATTTGAATGACTTTCTGCAAGTTCTTGACTTCTCTGAGGGGACCAGTTATCTATTGCCGTGTAACAAGATACCCAACACATAGTGGCTTAAAACAACAATTTATTATTATTATATTCACAAATCTGTGATTCAGGAATTAAGTCATAGTGGGAACGTTCTGTATCGCTTTATGATGTCTGAAGCCTCAGCTGGGATGGCTTGAATGGCTGAACACTGAAACAGCTGGGGGGTGTTTGGGGACTCTCTCTCTCTCTCTCTCTCCATATATATATGTACCTGTATATCAGTTGGAGTTCTCTAGAGGGACAGAAATAATAGTTTATATATATATATATATATATATATATATATATATATATATATGAGTTTATTAAGTAGTATTAACTCACATGATCACTACGTCGCACAATAAGCTGTCTGCAAGCTGAGGAACAAGGAAGCCAGTCCGAATCCCAAAGCTAAAGAACCTGGAGTCCAATATTCGAGGGCAGGAAGCATCCAGCATGGAAGAAAGATGTAGGCTGGGAGGCTAAGCCACTCTAGTCTTTTCACATTTTTTTTCTGCCTGCTTTATATTCTAGCTGCGCTGGCAGCTGATTGGATGGTGCCCACCCAGATTGAGGGTGGGTCTGCCTTTCCCAGTTTACTGACTCAAATGTTAATCCCCTTTGGCAACATCCTCACAGACACACCCAGGATCAATACTTTGCATCCTTCAGTCCAATCAAGTTGACACTTGGTATTAACCATCACAACGTGGAAGGAGTGATAGGAATGTGTGTGTGTGTGTGTACATATGACTAGATAGACAATCCTTGAGGGCAGAGGCCATGACTCTTTTGTTCCCCACTCTATACCCAGTGCCTAATGCTGTACCTGGTACACAGAAGATGCTTAATACATATTTATCAAATAAATGAACAGGTTGTTCTCAAGTCTGCCATATGTATGGTCAAAAGAAAGAAGGCAATTATGACAAGAAAGAGTGAGGGTAGGGGAGGCAGTCCTCTCAAGGAGCCTTCTTTTTATTCTCTCCACATGCGTAAATATTGCTCAAGTCGTCTCTGAAATGGGCAGAGAATTCTGTGTATTTTGCAGTTAATAAAGCCTGAGGTGCTCAGGGCTCCCAGATTCTTACCTGCATACTAGGATAATATAAAAGGCCTGCATGAATTGATACAGGCTTTTCTGATTAATAGGTTCCGGGAATAAATGGTAGATACAGAGTACTTTGAGATTTTTCGATGACAAATCAGTTGGAAATGTCCTCACTGTAATTTTTACCTCTCCATATTTTGGCTGTTAGTATAAGATCCTTCAGCTTCTGCCATCCTTCATCTTATCCTCAGAAATGGCACTTCCCAATATAGAATGGTACAGGAATACTTTAGAATAGAGGGAAATGAGGGGAAATAGCACCGAAATGATGAGTGTGTTTGCGTCCTCCCTCTCTATGCCTCTGTGCTGTGTAGAATGCAGCTGGTAGCACTTTTCCTCCCCCGCGTCCCCTCTGAGAATCAGGCCCGGCTCAGCGGGGAGGGGTGCATAAAGCCCACTCCTGCCCGGAGGAAGAGCCTGGTTGTGAGGTCTGCTGTTGCAGTATCAGGCCAGACAGGAATTAGGGGAAAACTGCTGTCATCAGGGAGTTGCTGCCACTGTTGTCCTTCGTAAAATGTGGTTCTTTCTACCAATCAGTAGGCAGATGCCCAGAGACCTTCAGAAATGGTATAAGCCTAGAATTTGCAGCACACATCCAGGCTCTGAGGCTTATAGAACTAGGATTAAAACTTACATTGGACCTCAGTCCTCTGGTCTAAGCCCCTCTCTGTGCAAGAGGGGAAACTGAGGCCCAGGAAAACAAGGTGACACAGGTGAATCAGCAGCCTGGCCAGGCCCGCAAGTCAGGCTTTTGACTCCAACGTTAGTGTTCAAGGCTCCAGATGTGGACATTCCTTGTAAACTGTAAAACACCCAAAAAGGAAGATCATTATTCATGTGTCCCTTGGTCATTTGGATGGGAAATGTAAATGAACAGGAAGTGGGAGTACACTTGAGAATCTCCCTTCTCTTCAGAACAGCCATCACCTCATCCTCTTCTCCCTGAAACCTCTCCCACCTCAGCCTCCACAAACTGATCCTCCCCTTCCCTGGACTCTGGCTATTGCGCTGTTGCCTAAACCTGGGTTTGGCTGGAAGCAACACCCAAATATCAGAGAGGAGGATGCATGGGAGAAGGTGGACTGTGAAGAGCTTGGGCCAGGCTTTCACCTGCAAGAAGAAATGGATGAAATGGACATGCTCCAAAAAAGGGCAAGACAGGTCCCCTTCACTTGCTTACTTGCCTCGCATCGCTCCTGGCCCCGATCCCCAAACGTCCCGGGAGGTCTATGCAGAGTCCTTGCTCTCAGCCCATTGTAGCAGCATCACCCCTCTCTGTTATCAGGAGCCTGGCAGCCTCTGTAAATTGTGTCTGGGAGGAAATGAGATCCTCCTTACACAGGGCCATTTCCAGGCTTCCTGAACCACTGAGAATGCTGGAAGAGGAGGGGATGAATATTTTATAAAAGGCCATAAAACATAATTTGTTCCTTTGAGTGAATTAGAGACTGTAGTTAAAAAAAGAGAGAAGTTACCATGAGTGGACCAGGAGTTTTGCATTATTTAGCTCCAGCTATTTCATTACATCTGTAAAGCAGGAGAACCAGAACATTAAAATCACACCCTTTGCTCCTCAGGAAGGGAAACAGAATCTTAGAGGCCCAAATACATACAACATAGACTCACTAGGCAAGGAGCAGCGGCTCCCTGCCTGGAATGTGCTCACAGGGGTGACGCGAATGCTTTGGATGAAAACAGGCAACCAGCCTGTCCAGCTCACCACACTGCTCCCATCTAATTGCATCAAAGGGGGAACGGTGAGCTAGTGGACCTAGCGGGGTCTTCTTTTTCTGTTAGGATCTTCCCTAACCTCCCCTTTCCTCCTTTCCTGAAGCATTTTCCTTTCCTTCTCCCAGACTGGAAGGGGAATTTGAGTCCAGAATAGAGAACAGCCTAAAAGTGGACATCAGACATCCCTGTTCCAGTCTCTGCATCCCACCAGGAATAGTGCCTTACAAGTAATGTCTTTGAGACCTTGCCTTCCCATCTTCTTTTGGGGACCTGTCCTATTCAACAGATATTTAGTCTTCTCTAATTTCTTCTCTTTTTCAACCATAGGCTTTTCCAAATTTCTGACTCTGGGAGAAAACTGAGAATCTTTTTTTTTGAGGCAAAGCAATTTAACTTCCTTTGCCTTAAGGTCTCCATCACAAACCATATCCTAGTCTTGACCATTCTTCACCATAAAGTCCTTTAGTTTGTTTTCAGAACTAAAAATACCTTTTTACCCCATGGATTCCACATCTACCAAAATAAGCAATAGATATGAACTTTAAAACTATAATTTCGTTAACTGTGCCAAAGGTTTAAGATCAATCTCTTGGGGATCATATTCAAAGAACTTATGCTTCCTTCTAGTGGTAGAAGAGGCAGGAAAATATTTTCCCCATTTTTACAGAACATGCCCTGAAAGTCATGGCTTTTTAATTCTTCCATGGACTGGCATTTGGTATTCCTTCCCTTTGTGCCTGCTATTTGGGGCAATTCCTGCAATTGAACGTGGCTTTGTGTGTCTTGTCCAGCTCTCCTTCCGTTACCCCACTCCTCCCCTCTACACACACACACACACACACACACACACACACACATTCTCTCTCTCTCGTTCTTCCTCCCTCTTTCCCCTCTCTCTCTCGTGCACACATGCGCAGCTGCATAGAATTTGCTGTTACTCCACCAGTGCCTTGAGAGGGACGGTGTTGCAGCTGAAGAGAGAGCCTTTTGGACCTGTGTCATTCCTTATATCACCTGCTTATTAACAAGTGCTCTCTGCACATAAGCCACCTGGTCCTTTGCCTCTTCTTCTTGGTTGCTTGATCCTCCTTCTGTCCCGCATTGTTACTCATTAACTTACATTTATGGAGCACCTGCTTTGTGAAGGACATTGGGCTAGGCCAGGGGGAGAAGGTATAATAACAGGGTCTTTGTCCTCAGAATCCTTGGAGTCTATGAGAAACTTGTGATTCTCTCTGACCTGCCGCTTTGTCCTGGGAGAATTTGCTATTTATAACCTTTTGGGGTAGAGTAATCCTGCTGAATAGAGAATTAAGAGGTCTAGATTTCAGTCATTGTAGCCGTTAAGACTATGGAAAAGTCATTTGCTCACTTTATACTCTGATTCTGGCATCAGCAAAATCATGCAGTTGTTTGAGATGATGTTCACCATCCCTCCTAGTGCTTGATTTCTATGATTTTATGTTCTTATGTTCTATAATACACAAGTGCCTCCCAATGTGAGGCTTGGTGAGAAATAGGGTTTTGTGGTTAAATACATTTGGGAAACATCGGGTTAAATAATGTTAAGGGATGTATCAGAGGCTTTACTATTCTAATGTCTATTGTGAGGCTCTCTGAGACAAAGTGTAAGATTCCTAAACTCCTTTAATTGGGGTGGGTGTTTATAAATATCAAATCAATTTTTTATCAGACTAATTTCTTTTTCTTCTGAGTTAAAGAATTTACATCTCTAGGTGGCTGGTTCTTTGATCGGGAGTGGAACCCAGATCGTGGCAGTTTGGTATCCTAACCACAAGGCTACAGGGTGGAGTGCCTTGTCTGTGTAAATATCTATTAACATGGTGAGAACTAGAATTATGTAGAACACAGTTTGGGAACATGAAGAAAGAGAGCTCCCCACATGGGCTCTGGACTCAAGACTGAGCGCATTTTTTGAAGGGTCTTACTGTATCACCCAGGCTAGAGTATAGTGGCATGATCATAGCCCCACTGCAGCTTCCAACTTCTCTGTTCAAGTCATCCTCCTGCCTCAGTTTCCCAGGGTGGGACTACAGGCATGTGCCACCATGCCTGGATAACTTAAAACAATTTTTTTTTTTTGTAGAATGGCTGCATTTGAAGCCTCCTCAGGTACCCCCTGGCTCTGTGAGCTGGTAAATTAAACTTCCTGTCCTTCTGTTTTTTCATTTTTAAAAGGAGGCTAGGAAAAGCTTCTACCTCATACCTCTTAGTAAAGTGCTTGGAATGCAGTATGCATTCACAAAATGCTTATCATTAGCTATTACTATCTTTAGTCAATATTTATTGGAAAGTTAGTAAACAGAAGAAAGTTACAACATTTTATCATAAAGACTTAGCTACTGTCCATGACCCCATTGGAGATGCAGATAGGACACCAGAGTTAGACAACAGGTTGCTATCATTTCAGTGGTAGAGTTAGGTCAGAAAATGGACAAGGAAGAGCAAAAATTCAGACCAGTTTAATATAAACAAAGTGATGATCTCTATAGAAAGCTGTGGTAGGAGGAGAAGTAAGCAGTAGTAAGAATGAAAAAGTTGGTCAAAGTTAGGCTTTTGAAATTAATTTCATGATCCATGTTCAATTCTCCTCTTATGGGCATAGAAAATAGAATATTAATGATCTCTGTATTGTATTTATCTTCCAAGCAGGAATGCCAAGTAGGCATATTGGTCAGGAGAGACAGGGTTATGCTGCAGTAACAAACAGCCCACAAAGCTTAGTGGGTTACAGCAAAGGACTATTTATTGCTCAGACTACATAGCCATCCCTGGCATTCCTAGGGTTCTGCTCTGTCTTTCAGTCTGGGTTGTAGGCTGATAGGGTTGCTACCTTCTCAAGTGCTATGGATCATTATGGCAGAGGAAGAGAGCATTGGCAATTAAGTGCTGCAGGCCAGATGTGACACATGGCACAACTCATCAGCTAGAACTAGTCATGTGACTCTCACCCAACCACATGAAAACCAAGAAAGACACAATCTTACCATGTACCCAGGAGGTGAACAAGCTGGAAATGTTTGTCAAATAGCAGCAATGACTACCATTGCCTGCCATTAGGGTCACAAAATGTTTGTCTCCCCCAGGCAAAATACACTTACTTACTACCTAAGGAAGACAGCCTAAAAGTCCTACCCAGTCCTGGTATCAACCTGAGATGCTAGGGTCTCTTGTGGTGTGTAACAGGGCAGTTTTCACATCAGGGAGTGGCATGTTCTAGTCTCCACATCAGTTGTGAATGTGGATCCTTTCCTTTCTGAGACTTAGGCTCCAAAAAGATAAGTAATCGTTTCTTTCCCACAAGACAAGCAATGATTCATTTGAAGTAGGATAACTGCAGTCGATATTCCCATTCAGAAAGGGGGAAGGCTGGGGAAGCACAGCAGTCACTGGTCCATAACAACTCTGAAATCCTGTGAAACAGAATTCGACCCTCACTTAGCTGCCTGGGAGGAGATCCCAGCCCACTGTTCTCTGCCTATGGATTCTCCCTCTGGAGGGTCTTCTTTCTGTTGCCCTCCTTGCTCCTATCAGAGATGGGAATTGCAGATGATATTGAGCAGCTTTCTTGGCCGGCTTCTTGTCCATGATAATTTAGGAGCCCAACGGTACTTTACATTTTGAAGAGTCATGAATGGTTTTGTTCAGGTCATGGTTCCTTTGGCAGGATGACTGTCTGAAAATCTTCTTAGGCTTTTTCCTATGTGTTTCAGGCAGATCTAGGTACCGAGAGCCACTAACCACACCTATGGTTACAGTTGTTATCCTATTCTAAATGAGACATTGTATGTCGTGCTATGGGATAGAGGCAGATAATTTGTCTTTTGGGTTTCTAAGTCTCCGAATTGCAGAAATCCATATTCAAAACTGATGTAGAGACTAGCACATGTCACTCCTTAATGTACAAACTACTACGCACTGCTAGAGAACCTAGCCTTTCAGCTTGATACCAGGACTGGATAGGACTTTGGGGTTATCTTCCTTAGGGAATAGGTAAGTGTATTTTGCCTGCGGGAGCCATGGTTCTTCTCAACGTGAACCTAACAGCAATAATTTGGGTATATATATTATTTGTGGGATGTCACAGCTTTAGTCTTGTTTTTCCTCTCGCTCTTACCTGAGCCAGTTTGCCCAATTTGAATGATTTTTTGAAGCCATAACTTCAATTAAACTTTTGCCCTAAAATGACTTATTCCATTCAGAGGAACTGACAATGGACATGACTGCCCTGTGCTTGATTTGTTCCATGGCACGAGCTGAAGTACTCATCAGTCTTTCTTGTATAAAGGTCTTTTAAGTTTTGTTTACTTCTTTGGGGAATGAGAAGCAGCTGTCTCTGTCTACACTGAAAATCCCCACATTTCTGGACTCTCTCCTGTCCATTTCATCTCTGCTCACTAACTAGCCAAATCTTTTCTGAACTCATCAATATCTTGCACTACATTGTCAGACGCAGCCAACAGTGGCCACCATACAATATAACAAGCTGTTTTTCAACCATCTTCCTAGATACACGGGTTTTTAGGGATATAATCTGCTTTCTAAGTTATCACAGGTGACAGTTTTCAGAATATTTTTCCATTTGTAACATGGATTGCCTGCAATGGCCTCCTATAAAGTTTCTTCAATACCTGTCATCCGGCCACAGAACCAATGTCACAAATTTTTTTTTTTAATTTTTAAAATTTTATTTATTTATTTTTTTGAGACGGAGTCTCACTCTGTTGCTAGGCTGGAGTGCAGTGGTACAATCTCGGCTCACTGCAACCTCCGCCTCCCAGGTTCAAGCGATTCTCCTGCCTCAGCCTCCCGAGTAGCTGGGACTACAAGTGTGTACCACCACACCCAGCTCATTTTTGTATTTTTAGAAATGGGGTTTCACCATGTTGGCTGGGATGGTCTTGATCTCTTGACCTTGTGATCCGCCCACCACAGCCTCCCAAAGTGCTGGGATTACAGGTGTGAGCCACCACGCCTGGCCATGTCACAGGTTTTAACTTTTTACTTTTGGCAGCTTCTTACTTCAGTTTGGATAGACTTGATTCTGTTATGGGAACAAATCAATCCCTGAATACCAGAGGATTAGAGCAATAAGGCTTTGTTTCTCACTCATGCTACTATTGCTTCAGCTGGGGGCCAAGCTTCCTGCCACCTCACCCTGTAATGCAGCTCACTCTGACAGAGCAGCCACCATCTTGAACAAAGCTGGTCATTGTGGCTGGCATGAAGAAAGCTCTGGGGGCTTTCCCATGAGGAATTAAATATTTTGGTTCAGAAGTGACACACATCACTTCTGCTTATAACTCACTGTCCAAAACTACTTGCCTGGTACCACACAGCCACAAGTGAATGAGACAGTAAAATTCTCCATGTTCCTGAAAAGTGGAGAGCTGGAGACATTTGGAAAAGAGCATTAATGACTATCACAGGAGGAGAATTGGATGAAGATGCAGGCTGCAAACTTAGGATACTAACAAGCTCTCTTGGGATCCTCCCTGAAGGATAAGGAGTTCATTATAGATTTATTTCTTGCATGGACAGTAATTTCCTGAGGCTGTTGATTGGTGTGGCACAGATGTCTAATGCATTTCTTTTCTAATATACAGTTTCACTCAAGTGAAAGCTGTTAGATTTTTCTCTACTGAATTATGGAACATCATCATCACCATCACTACTTTGTAATTGACATCATCATCCTCATTAAAAATTGGACTAAGCAGCTAATTATAAATAGTGCTTTTGTATAGCACATGTGTTTTCATTTGTCCCCCTGACTCCATCCACTTGGCCACAGGGGAAGCCCAGGAGGAGGGAAATGGCCACAGTGCATCCAGAGACTGAACGAATAGAAGGGAACTTCAGGTCAAAGCATTGTGCTATCAAGTGTTGGCAGGGCACATCAATTAGTTTGTGGAACCAGTGGGTGCTACTGCAGGAAATTAACCCTCGAAGTTCAAGATCTCTGACTTCTTTTTAATGTAACTCTCAGATGACCAGATTTTTGGTGCGTGTGTGTGTGTGTGTGTGTGTGTGTGTGTGTGTGTGTGTGTAGAAACAGGGGAATAAAAGGAAAATAGCAAAAATTGACTGCAAAGTATAGAATTACCCAGTCATCCATTTTTCTCCCTTTCTTCCCCAGGATTCAATGCTGTCTTCTCTTTCCAGCAGAAAAAGTAGGAGAAGGTTAAGAGAAGGAGTAAACATGACCCAGGCCCTGGGGAAAGGGGTGAATGAGGGAACCAGAAGAAGGGGGTTAGGCCAGGCAGAATGCTGTGTTTGGACAGAGGAGCTTCCACTTAGAACACCCTGAAGAACCGAAGCTTGAGGGCAGAGCCTTGCCCAGAGTGAGATGGTGAGACGAGGGACACGGGCTCAGACTCATCACCCCTGCTTCTTGCTGGCTCTGAGTGGTTTGGATTCCACAGTGGAAAGCTCAAGAGTGGGGTGGGTCATTCTAGGGAGGATGTGTCTGTGCTTGTGCACAAGTGTTGTGTTCTCTCAGTAAGAGGTAAGGGAGCTGATGACTCGCCACCCTGTCCTCACAGCAGGGGCCTGTGGGTGACAGGACCATGAGGAGAACCATTCTCAGAGGTTACACAGAGAAAGAGGAAAACTTCAGGGATCCTATTACCAGAGTGATGACAAGTGCACACACACACACACACACACACACACAGCAAAATAAAAATGTAAGGAAGCCTGGAAGACAGATCATTTATGTCATTTATATACCTGGAATAGGTACATTTTAGAACCTAGGGCAGAGGTCAGAATATAAATGGTTATCACACGATGCTTCACATTATCTGTGCTCGTCTTGTGGGCACATACATCCATTCTTAGGTGGTTCTTCCCATGGATGCCCCCCACGTACTCCTGACCTGTTGCAGATCATGTGTTCCACTGGAAGGCCAGTGTGGGCCCAGGAGGACGGGGCCCCTGGGGTCTAGTCCCGGTTGTTGGTTTCTGGGACCTCTCCATCTCTTGGCTTTCCTTTGACCTCACTGACAACCCCTCAGCCTCCTTTGCTGGCTGCCCTTCCTCCTGACCTTGACCGGTAGATTGAAGACTGCTGTGAAGGACTTGGTCCTGGTCATTTCTCTTCATTGTCCATATTCTGTTTCTGCAGAAGACCTTAGTGCCATGAATTTATATATTTCTAGATGTTTTAAATTCATAAATCGTAAGTTTCTTTTTCATATTCCAGACCTAAATAAATAACCGCCTCCTTGGTGTCTTCATTTGCATGTATAATTTCCCTCTCCAATTTAATACATCTAAAGGTGAGGTCTTGACGCATCCCAACTTGTTTAACCCCTTGTCTTCTCTTTCTCAGTAAAGGGTGGCACCTACCTGCCTAGTTGCTTGAGCTTGGCATTGGCTGCTTATTTCTCATGTTTTATTGATGACCAATTCCTGCTGATTCTATCATCTAAACATACCTCCTCAGTTCCCCTTACCTCCTCCCCACTCTATCTCTACCGACTCTACCTTTCTGTGGCCCAAGTCACCATCATCTTTTCCCCAGATGACTGCAATTTCCTGGTCTTTCTATTTCTTCTTCTACCTCTTCATAATTCATTCCCCTCACAGCCTCTAAGTAAATCACATCACGTCTCTCCTCTGCTTGAAAACCATCATTGGCTTCATACCGCCCTTAAGATAAAACCTGAATACCTCACCCTATAAGATGGTACCCTTGCTAATTCTTCAATCTTATCTTGCACCTCCCTTTCCCTTGCCCATTCTCCTCCCAACACACGGCCTTCTTTTTGACCTTGAACACTCGTGACCTTTCTAGCTCAGGGCTTTTGCACTTGTCGGTCCAGAATGCTCTTCCCTGCTTTTGGCACTGTGGCCCCATTCTCTTATTTATTTATTTTTGAGACAGAGTCTCCCTCTGTCATCCAGGCTGGAGTGCAGTGGTGCCATCTCGGTTCACTGCAACCTCCACTCCCAGGTTAAAGTGATTCTCCTGCCTCAACCTCCCGAGTAGCTGGGACTACAGGCACCCTCCACCACGCCCAGATAATTTTTGTATTTTTAGTAGAGACAGAGTTTCATCATGTTGGTCAGGCTGGTCTTGAATTCCTAACCTCAGGTGATCCACCTGCCTCAGCCTCCCAAAGTGCTGGGATTACAGGCGTGAGCCACCATGCCAGGCTCCATTCTCCTCTTTGGATTGTCAGTTGAAATACTACCTCTTCACAGGGAACTTTTCCAGCTACCCTTGCAAAGTCGAGTCCCCAAGTTCATTTCTGACGTAGCATCCCATTTATCCTCCTCAAGGCATTTACTGCAGTATGGAAATATCTTCCTTATTGTCTACTGTTAAAATTTTCTGTCTATAATATAATTTATTTATTATATGAAAATATATGCTTATCAAAGCAGATATTTTGTATAGATCACTGCTAAATCCTCAGCACCTGGCACGATGCTGGCATCCAGTAGGTGCTCAATAAATACTTTTTAAATAAATGAGTGATCGCTATGACCATGGCAAACATCTGAATCTGGATACAACAACACAAAATAACAACAAAAGCTGTGCTGGCGTAAAATTGGTGCTTGGTGAATGCTGGGGAGACAATCCCCTGCCACTGGAAGCCACTTGGCAGTGTCTGTGGATGGAGTTGTGTCTTCCTTCACCTGGGAACTGGCACTTCTGAAGGTGTGATTGTACTCATCCTTAACATAACACTTTGGGGGAATGATCTAGGCGTAGGGTTTTTCTTAAGCTAAGAAATGAGTTGTCTATTTCGCAAAAGAACTAAAAACAGAACTCTGATTCATGAATTTGCCAATGGCTTTTCCTTCTTGGGGAACCTCCCCGGGCACAGTGAAACCCCTCTTGGGGCACAACCTCATGCTTGATGTGAAGGTAATCACGGAACATCAGCTCCGCCCGTAGGGTGGCCGGCAGCCCAGCCAGGCTTAACCCGAGGGGTACTCAAATGGAGGTTCTTGACACCTTATCAGGGTGTGTACGCTTCTGCAGAATGAAGCTTCCTTCCCATGCTTTGCCAGGATTGGTTTTGAAGAATTACTGACCTAATTGATAGTCTCGTGAATAAAAATGGCAACGATGAAAACAAACCTGCAAATGAATTATTCATTGTAAATTGGAAAACAAAAACAAAAAGAATCATGGGTTAGTCAATTTATGACTCAGAAAATAATGACAGATAACTGGATGAGGGTAAAGTGACAGATAACTGGATGAGGGTAAAGAGTATCTTCTATACTGTATTTGCTGTTGGTTTCCTTTTCTTTTCTTTCAAAAAGTTTTTTAAACAGAGCAACTTTTGTGTGGAGTCTAAATGGCTTAATTACATAGCCTGTAAGTGAGAAAACTCCACTGGATGACTCCGTGTACTTGCTTTCTCTCCTTTCACTGAGACATGCAAGGTGAGAGAAGGGAGTGGAAATGGACAGGCAAGCATGAGATGGGCAAGCTGGCTGCTTTCCTGTTGTCATGTGGTTTGGAGAAAAAAGAACAAAAGCCCCTTACTCAAGCTGTAACTCCCAGCCAGTCTGCATCAAAGGCCCAAGAAGCTATTAACCACAAATTAATTAACCCCTTGCTTTAGAGAACTAAGGACCTTCCCGAGGCCCTAGGTGCCTAGCTAGGCTTAACTTTCACCTCATCGTGAACTTTTCCTTATTTTAGTACTAAAAATCATGCCCACAGGTGGAGATTTAAGATGTTAATGAGACATATGTTGTATGAAGCAGCATCTTAAGCCATTGTACATGTGCCAGAAAAACCTCACCTCTACGTGTCCTGACTCCCCTTACTGCAGACCCCCACAAAGGGAACCCACACCTTGACTTTGGAGAGCAACCCACTTCCTTTCTTGGTGTTTGGTCCCTTATGTCCATAAGCTTTCATAAAAGTCTTTCTCTTTGCTACTGTCTGCTGTGATCTCTTTTGATTTCTACCCTGGGGGATCAAAAAAGCCCACAGGGTATTGGTGCCAGAAATCAGCTGTGCAAGCACAGAAAGGGAGCAGAGGCTGTTGCCTGGCTCAACTGGTGAGGAGCAAGACTGGAGAATGAGCATGCGGTGAGTTCTAATACTAGCATCTTTCTTACCCACTCAACACCTGACCCCTTCCCGACACATCCAGGAGCCTTGGTTCTCTCCTTCCTCCAACTCTCTGAGAGTGAATGCTGCTGAGAACCACTGTGGTTTTAAAATACTCCGTGCTATACAAAGAACTCTCAGATGCATCGTGTGGTTGAGAGCAACTTTGTGTGTCATGCTCATCATTAACCTCAATGAATGCATACTAATGATCTAATATGCACCAGAAGCTACACAAAAACACTTTATAGTTGTTAGCCAATTCATTTTGGCTACAGCCAGCCAGAAAAGAGGAAATCGAGGCACAGAGAAGCAAATGTCAACCCTACCTGGAAGTGTCCATCTGAAAAGATCAGTTGAGTCTTCCTCTACCAGACCCCAACTTGTCTGGTCTCGTGAAGAAAGACAGAAATGGATGGAAATTCTTATCGCCTTCGTGCTGGAGAGTTAGGAAGAGTCAACTGGTCCCTCACAACAAACTTTGCCCCACTCAAATACTGCCAAAGGGGTCTTTGTTGTAACATGGCCTACAAGGAGAGGACATCTTTCTGGGAAAGCACCTAGAATGTGGCTGGCACATATTCAATGCCCAGTAAATGTAGCTATTATTTTTTCAATCAACACTCTTACATACCCCTTTTCCACTCACCCTCTTCTCCCTTTTCTTTGGCCACCCAATAAGCAGAAATTCCAGATGCATCCTCCGGGGTGGCTGGGAGCAAAGGATCCCCAGGGTGCAGTGCGCCCTGGGCTGAGGTATCTCTGAGGTGCTTGCATCTTCTGGGTCCTTCCTCACTGGGGTTGTTGCCTCAGGCTCTCAGGACTCCCCTGGAAGTCTTCTGATGGGAAAGGCATTGATGGACTTGCCACCCTTTCTCTCCCATCCTTTTGCAATTCTAGGAGAGTTGCAGCCTCGCCCTCCCAGGCTTGCAAAGGTAGAGGGAGAATTATATTGGAATTCAAATTGGAAGCTCTCAAGGCATCTCAAAAATACTTTCTCTATTTTTTTTTTTTTCCTGTAGATATTGGAGAGGTTGGCAAACGGGTCTTCCTAAAGACAGAAGAATGTATGATTTAATGTTTTCTTTAGATTTCTGTTTGAGTGGATGCACAGTGCTCCGTATTATGTGGTGGGGCGGGGTGTGTCTTCTTATTGATGAAATACACTGCGCAGGTCAACTCGGTAAATCGAAATGAGAAAAGGGGGTGTGGTATCAGGGTGCCGGCGCTTGTGGAGGTGGGCGCGAATGTGAACGTGTGAAAGCGAGAGGCGTGCCAGGAGAGCGCGGGAAAGCTTACTGGTGAGGCAAGTGTGCGTCTATTTCCATGGCGCCCTGGCTCGCGGCAGCCCCTGGCTGGGCGAGGGGTGTGATGTGGGAGTGGGGTGGGAGGGGGCAGCAGGCGGGGCCTGCCACGTCACTTGGAGAGTGTGTGTTGGGAAGGAAGGGCAGACCGGAGAGCCGAGCCGCTGCAGCTGCGGCGGCGGCAGCGAAGCCTTGAGCCGTGGGGAGGTGGGTCCCCGCGCTCGGGCGCCGGGGCAGCCCAGGGCCCTCTGCGAGGCCTGCGGCGCGGCTCCTAGGGAGGAGGTGGCGGCTGTGGCGGCCGGAACCGCGACCTTGGCCGGACCCAGCCCCGCGGTGGACGCAGGGCGGAGGCCGAGCCCCGCCAGGAGTCTTTGCCGAGCCGGAGGGAGGCGCATCTGGCGCTTCGGTACCAGCGGCAGCCGGGGGTCCGGAGCGGCTGAAGGAGCGCAGTGGGAACTGGGAAGAGCTAGCCCGGCTGGAGGGCGGACCTCTGCGTCCGGGAGCCGGGTCTCAGGCACCGCTGGGGGCGAAGCCACGCGTCTTTTCGGGCAGCCAGTTTCACACGCGCCTGTGTGCGGTTCCGGGCATCCCAGTAAGCTCTAGCACCGGGACGCGGGTAACGGGAAGCGCAGAGCCAAATCCCCAGCGCCCAGGTCACCTCCCCAGACCCAGCCTTGCAGGGACCAGGGCTTTAGGGCTCACGGACCCAACGGCCAGGTCAGACCGCGAACCGGGAGGAGCGCGAGCCCCACCCTAAAGAGGGCGCAGCCGGGAGCTGGGGAGCGGGTGCCGCGCTCCAGAGATTGTGTCGTGGGCGCCGTCCTAGTGGCAGGGAGCGCACCTCCGAGGGGGCATGAGATCGGAGAAATCCCTTACGCTGGCGGCGCCGGGGGAGGTCCGTGGGCCGGAGGGGGAGCAACAGGATGCGGGAGACTTCCCGGAGGCCGGCGGGGGCGGGGGCTGCTGTAGTAGCGAGCGGCTGGTGATCAATATCTCCGGGCTGCGCTTTGAGACACAATTGCGCACCCTGTCGCTGTTTCCGGACACGCTGCTCGGAGACCCTGGCCGCCGAGTCCGCTTCTTCGACCCCCTGAGGAACGAGTACTTCTTCGACCGCAACCGGCCCAGCTTCGACGCCATCCTCTACTACTACCAGTCTGGGGGCCGCCTGCGGAGGCCGGTCAACGTGCCCCTGGACATTTTCCTGGAGGAGATCCGCTTCTACCAGCTGGGGGACGAGGCCCTGGCGGCCTTCCGGGAGGACGAGGGCTGCCTGCCCGAAGGTGGCGAGGACGAGAAGCCGCTGCCCTCCCAGCCCTTCCAGCGCCAGGTGTGGCTGCTCTTCGAGTACCCAGAGAGCTCGGGGCCGGCCAGGGGCATCGCCATCGTCTCCGTGTTGGTCATTCTCATCTCCATCGTCATCTTTTGCCTGGAGACCTTACCCCAGTTCCGTGTAGATGGTCGAGGTGGAAACAATGGTGGTGTGAGTCGAGTCTCCCCAGTTTCCAGGGGGAGTCAGGAGGAAGAGGAGGATGAAGACGATTCCTACACATTTCATCATGGCATCTCCCCTGGGGAAATGGGGACCGGGGGCTCGTCCTCACTCAGTACTCTTGGGGGCTCCTTCTTTACAGACCCCTTCTTTCTGGTGGAGACCCTTTGCATTGTCTGGTTCACTTTTGAGCTCCTGGTGCGCTTCTCCGCCTGCCCTAGCAAGCCGGCCTTCTTCCGGAACATCATGAACATCATTGACTTGGTGGCTATCTTCCCCTACTTCATCACCCTGGGCACTGAGCTGGTGCAGCAGCAGGAGCAGCAACCAGCCAGTGGAGGAGGCAGCCAGAATGGGCAGCAGGCCATGTCCCTGGCCATCCTCAGAGTCATCCGCCTGGTCCGGGTGTTCCGCATCTTCAAGCTCTCCCGCCACTCCAAGGGGCTGCAGATCCTGGGCAAGACCTTGCAGGCCTCCATGAGGGAGCTGGGGCTGCTCATCTTCTTCCTCTTTATCGGGGTCATCCTCTTCTCCAGTGCCGTCTACTTCGCAGAGGCTGACGATGACGATTCGCTTTTCCCCAGCATCCCGGATGCCTTCTGGTGGGCAGTGGTTACAATGACCACGGTAGGTTACGGGGACATGTACCCCATGACTGTGGGGGGCAAGATCGTGGGCTCGCTGTGTGCCATCGCTGGGGTCCTCACCATTGCCCTGCCTGTGCCCGTCATCGTCTCCAACTTCAACTACTTCTACCACCGGGAGACGGAGCAGGAGGAGCAAGGCCAGTATACCCACGTCACTTGTGGGCAGCCTGCGCCGGACCTGAGGGCAACTGACAACGGACTTGGCAAGCCTGACTTCCCCGAGGCTAACCGGGAACGGAGACCCAGCTACCTTCCTACGCCACATCGGGCCTATGCAGAGAAAAGAATGCTCACGGAGGTCTGACCCATGGAGGCAGGGCCTGCAGGAGGGGAGCACTGAGCTGACAGTCTCTTAGGCTTCCCTCTCGTTTCCACTACTCACTCAAGCTTCAGTTGACTTCTTGACTCTCTCCCCTACACCCACTACCTGGCATCCAGGACCAAATACCTGGACTATCAACCTTGTTGCTTAATCCCTGCAGCATTCAAGGTTAATCCATCTAAGTGACATTTTTGAAATTCCAGCGGTGCCACCCAATCATGCCCAGCTTCTGTCATATGGATGAGATATACATTTATGTCTGACCTTCCCTCAAGACTGATTTTTCATGTCTGGGACTTATAATATCTCAAGGAACAGCAATGTCAACAGGATGGAAACCAGCCATATCTGAGTCTTCGCTCCCTCCTTAGTGTTCTTTGCTTTGGGTCATGTGCGTTTCCTAGCTTCAGGTCACTTGGTAAATGGAAGAAGCTGGAGGACAGAAGCAGTACTCAACTTGCTGTTATTCCAGTGCCCTGTAACACCCACTGGTCATCCTGCAGATGACCCTTGGTAGAGTCTTTATTTGCCCAGCCTCAAAATACGTTATTCGTTTCTAAACTTGGATGGAATTAGAGAAAATACAATCAAACTTTACCGCTTGGAGGACACAGGGGTTAGTCCAGGACCAAAGGGGCCAATGGATTTTTCAAAGTGTGCCCCAGCACAAGAGGCACTGGTGTTTGGTCTACATTTAGCCCTCCCCACTCTGATCCCCTGACTCTCTAGCTTCCAGGAAGGTTCCTTCTCAGAGCCAAATACTCTTTGTGCAAGTGCCTTCCTGAGCAGAAGAATTGGAGAGAGGGAACCACAGAGCCAGGAGGAATGTCTGAGTAGAGTCAAGCAACTGGCTTGATCATAGTCTGAAGCAAGGTGCCACTTAAACAGATACTGTTTTCTCAAAGGGGCAGAGGAATCGTGTTGCAGATGGCAGCCTTTTCTCCTTCATTTTCCCCAAATTTTCTCTAGCCCTCTACCTTGCTTCCTGGGAATTTGATTTAGGATTGCTGTTGAAGGCTTCCTCAAGCAAACTCCAGCTTAAAGCCCTAGACAGGTAAAAGCACACATTGGATGGCAGCATGGGTTTCTTCCCATTTTATGGGCGTGAAATATGTGGTTTAGAATAAGGAACAAGCATTATTTCTTTGCCAACAGCCTCAGTCTAAGAGGCTTTTTTGCTGAGTCAAGCAAACACTTGCCTGCTCTTCCCTTGGAGCTGCATTTGACCTGCTCTCACTGGTAAGGTGACGTGGTGGCGTTCCCACTCAATCTAAGCCATTTTCTTCCATTGTGAGACCACTGCCGTCTATCCACCTGCCCACCTCCCCTCTTTTATCTCTCAGTAACATTGCCATTTGTTTTTTGCCTTTGATAAACTGTGATGTATACTGTTCTGAGATCTTTTGGGTGCAGTTCTGAAACTGAAAGGACTGTTAACTTGTTTTTAATTTTATATCTATGCTTTCAGACTCTTTGATGATAATTTTTTTTTTTAATTATTCTCTCGAAGAGCACCTTACAAGAGGACAGCCTTATGAGGGTTTGCTTGAGAGGCAGTGTGGCTTCTGTGACTGCCAGATCTAAATCTCGATCTTGCCATAACTTTACAGGGTAACTTGGGTCCACAGTCCCTCTTTGTGCCTCAGTTTACCCACCCATTAAATGGGAACATTACTGTCTTCCCCTCCCTACCTCATGGGGAATGTCTGGGAAGCTGGGGACATTGCTATGCAAATGTGTGAATCTTAGTCATGGATTTGATTTTTAGTTCTCCCCATACCCCCATAGGCAAGGCCTTCCCCCAGAGTTCCTGCTTTGGATCCAAAGCCTAAGAATAGGCCATTATGGACCACTGGCTCCCTAAATCCCTCCTTGGCCTCTTGGACTGAGCCCCTCAGCCTTTCTTCTTACCCTTCAGAAAGGAGGGTTCTCTTTAGATATGTTCAGGGGGATCCTTCCATGGCTGGAGGTCACCTTGACTGGGAGCTTGGCTTCTCCAAACCTGAAACACAGTAGAAGATAGAGATGTTTATGATGCAAAAACCTGCTCTGAGGTCAGAAAGTGCTAGTTTTCCAAATCTCTCCCATTGCTGCTGGCTCTCTGGGCAAAGAAGAGAAAAGTCCATTCCAGAGGCAGAAGGGAAGCTCCCAGCCGAGGGTAAAAGTTGAGACCTGTATGCATGTATCTCTGTATATGTGTATGTAATCACCCTCATCACCATCCCTGAGAAAGCATTTCGTTTTCAAGTCAGAGCACGCCTGAAAGGGTTTGTGGAGAGCCCAGCTCACCAGGGACTCTGGTTGCCGTAGCAACCTTCCAGACTGTTCTCTCTATCTTCTGCTTTGGGCATCAAGGGAGACCAGGGGACTACATCTTCCCAGCTTCTCAAATGGGAGCACCTCCCACATCGTGGCTTAGGGGCTGGAAGAGCCAGGGCACGGATGTGGGACTTTGGAAAATGTGGAGGAAGCAGGGCCTCAAAGCTTCCTGTCTGGACTGTTCTTTCTAGTTTCCCCACCCAGTCATTGAAGCTGCCTCATGTTACTCCTGATTCTTCAGAAATCTGAATGTTAAGCAACCGGTTAAACCAACGTCAGTATTAATTTTTTCAAGCTGTCGAGGGGAGCCCTTAGAGGGGACAACTTCTCCTTGGAGTGACAGCCAGGCTGGGCCTCACCAGGTGTGATCATAGTCTTAGATATCTTGGAGTTTCTGTCTCCGCAGAGGCACGCTCTTCCCAGCTCCACGAGAGGCGGAGGATTGCAACTTCTTCCTCCCCAGGAATAGTCTATCTAGCTCCTGGGAGGAATCTCAAAGATCTTTCTTCTTAAGACATCGAAGAGAAACTGAGAGGCTGTAGCTCGACCTAGTTTCTGTGAAGAATTTTGTCAAGTGATCCCTCTCTGACCCTGAGCCTCTTTATCTGGACTTTGTGCCTTGAGCACCAAGAGAATATGCACTCTGTGTTGCCTGGACAGCTGGGGTGGTGATTCACAGGAAGGGTCCAAGCCATCACTACACCTGACTCAAGCCGGAAAGAGCTCCCAGAGGGCTTCTGGAACTGCCAGCCTCAGCCTGAGATGCGGGATATTCGTCCCCAAGGAGTGAGGAGGGACAGCTCGCCGTCTGTGCAGGTGAGGTAGGTTCTGCTGGAGGGGAGTTTCGTTTTTGGCTCAGTCCTGCAGGCTAAATTAGAACGGGGTGGGGAGAGAGAGAAGGTGGGGAAGCGCGTGCATCTGGAGAGATGCAGGGTTTTCATTCCCCTTCCCTCAGGGGCTGCCTCGCTTTTTCTGTGTATTTCTCTTTGATTCCATTGACTTCAGTTTCCTTTTTCTCTGTTTCTGTCCCCTTGATGCTGCTGGCCCCTTTAAAAAATTATCTCTTTTTCTGTGCATTTTTCCCTTTCCTTCTTTTCATTCTTACTGTCTCTGCCTTTTTTTCCCCTTTCTCTAGTTTTTTTCCTTCTGGTTTTCCCCCTCTGTTGTTTTACCGTCTTCTTCCTTCTATGTGTGTCTTCCTGCCTATCTTTCTCCCTCTCTCCACCTTTTCAGTGGCCGGGAGCACCTAGAGTGTTGACGTCGAGGTCGCACATTGAACTCTAGGACAGCTGTGCTTGCTAAGGTCTGTCTGCAGCCGGAGTATTCCACTTTTTCCTGACTTCTCACTCTGCCACTCTTTCCTACCATGCTCACCTCTGTGGGGGCAAGTCCTGAATGTGCCAAGCAAGATGAGACTGCCATGGGCTCAGAAAAATGTCTCCCAGAAATTTCCTGAACCTGCAAGCATAAATGAGAGAAGGCAGGCTGGGAGGGAGAGAATGACCCTGAGAAGTCGCAGACAAATCCTCTGCTGAGTAGCCCTGGACCACCTCAGAGTTTCCAAGCTTAGGAGGCTGGCAGAGAGGTCAAAGACAGAGGAACGGTAGAAATGTCAAATAAACAGAGAAAAGAGGGCTTAGGAGGCAGGCATAAGGTTGGAGTTAGCCTGGAAAAAGCCTTAAATCGGGGATGGCCTTAGAACTGCCCTTAATTCACTTGAAGGTTTTGTTAGTATCTGGCTGTCTCTCTCCGGTACTGAAGGCAAAACAAAAGGAAAGGACATAAATCTCAGTGGTGCAAGGTGCAGGGAACACTCCTTGACAAGGAGGATTAAGATTCACCAGGCAGTCCGCAAGGAGAATTGATGGACTCCTTGCCAGAAGTCTTAGAGCACGGGCTAAGTCCCACCTGCAGCAGGACATCAGGACAACCTGGGGGGCCCCCAGGGGGTTGAAGGTTGTGCTATTATAATTGGCCCCAGATAAGTTTTGGGGTGTAATAGAAATGCTCTAAAGCAGGACTGTGGTAATAATCATACAACTCTAAAAATCGCACCCCAAAATCATTGAATTGTGAAAAAAAAAAAAAAGAAAGCAGTGAGTCTAATAATCTGGGAGTTTTCCATCTGAGCTGGGAGAACGGTTTGGTCCTATAAATCTAGAAGCTTAGCATGTCTAAAAATGGACCAGACAATATCTAGAATAGAATGGCAGTTTTTTTCTTCTGCCACATGGGGACACTTTAGAGTTTATATGCAGTTGATCGTTGCTATTCATGCACAATACCACGAACTGGTGTGTGTGTGTGTGTGTGTGTGTGTGTATGTGTGTGTCTGTGTGTGCTTCATTTTGACATCAAATTGTAAGAGTTACATGGTTTTTTCTTTTTTCTTTTTTTTCCTCTAAAGATATGTCATGCCATTTTTTGGGTAAGTGCAGGGCATAATTAGCATGCATTGAACTATGATATATATGTTGAACATTATTCATTATATAGGACTATGGCCTTGAGCTTGCCCAGGGAACTTACACTTTGCTGGCAAAAAGAAAAAAATTCCAAGAAAAGTTCCCACAAACCAAAAACCCCACCAAATCCCTGCACCTGTAAGCTCAGAATTCCTTAAGAGATTGCATGGGGCCCAAGATTTTATTTACTTATCTACTATGGTTATTATTTTATTTTCAAATTTTTTGAAAATTTTTTTGTGTGGGTACATAAAGGTTTTATTTTCCCTGGCTCCCTCCCTACACTCCCTCTACAGTGGTTATTGATGCTTAACAGCCCTATGATGAGGTCCCAGCAGTCTTTGGTGCTTCCGGTAAACAAAAGAAGTGGGCGGTAACGGCCTTCATTTGTCTTACTGAGCCTTTCAATGATTCTCTCCCAGACTCTGATCTCCTCTTGGCCCGCTTTGCCTTGTGCCCACTGGACCCTCCCTTCCCTCCCCTTGGTGCTTTCCTCAGATGCACCAGCCAGTCCTGTGGCTTGTCATTTCTCCTCTCCACTGGCTGAGCCCTTGCTTGCAGCGGCATCTCTATCTGCCTGCAACTCAACATACATTCCAAGATAGATTCCCAGAGAGCGTGGTCCTTCCAGGACAATCTGGCTGGAGCTGCCATCCTGGCTCACGTGGGTTTTGACTGTGTGTTATTGCCATGGGAAGGAAGTGGGGAGGAAAATGTGCTCCAGTCCTACCTTGTCACAGTCACTTAGGGGAGGAAAAGAATTCCATTTACTAGGTGGTAGGAGTTCCTCTCTCCGTCCCACTTCATATTTTGCCTCGGGTTGCACAGATAGCTCATGGCAGAATAAGGTCTGGAGCTTGGCAGTTGGCAGAGAGAGGGATCTTCCCAGACATAGGCCGTGGGGAAGAAAGACAGATGGGCTCTTAGCCTCTCGTCTTGCCAGGTCTCCTGATGAACCACTTTTCTGTGCTGGCCTTGAGGTCTCTGTGGGGTGAGAGATGGTCGTGGTTTTCATGTTCTGAACTTGAGAAAGTAGTTCACCCTGCCTCTTGGTCTTCTTGGTTCTCATCCTCTGGCTTCACCTGGTACCCCAAAGGGGGAGTGGAAATCTATCAGCCACGGCCTTTGAGGGGTTATCAAAGCAGCTGCTGTGTTTGAAGGTGCACAGTAACGCCAGGAGAGAAACTCCCTAGTTTTCAGAACACAAGAGGCAAGGTTCCTAGCCGACAGGAAGTATCATTCACACTGGTCTGACCTTGGCTATCACTTGACCTGTTTGGGGACTAGCCCTGATGGGATTTATTACAATTTTTTTTTTTTTTTAAATCCAACTCCAACCTCATCATTGTTACTCTAAAGAGAATTCCTCATTCCTCGGTCACGAGCCTCAGCCGATACACTTTACCTCCTCCTAGAAAACATTTTGGAATCTTAAGCAGCTTCTGCTGCAGGCTGCAAGGAGCGCAGACAGACCCTGGCTCTTTGGTGAGAGCAAAGCCGACATTTCAAAAGGAAATTGCAGCCACGCAGTCTGCTGGCGCTGCTATTTTTGACATGCTTGCTGTTCTCTCAGGGCTTGACAACCGCTGTCTCCAGGAGACAGACAAACCTGCTCTTGGCAGCGGAGACACTGCTTTGAAAAAGAACATAGGAAGACAGTCCTGCAGCTGGGAGGGGCGGGGAGGACTTGCCACTGGAAGCGTGGTACCTGGCTAGTGGGGCTGCAGATCTGAGGCTGCAGGATTTATCCTCACCCAGGGAATCCTGACCTTGCGTTGCATCCTTCCCAGTGGGAATAGTCCCAGCGAGAATAAGAATGGCGCCATTCATTTACAGAACATTTTCAAACACGTTCAGTGCTTTCAGACATCGTGCTATTTAACAAAGGGGTTAAGAGCATAGTTGCTGGAGCCAGATCGTCGCGGCTCAAATCCCTCCTTCGCTGGGTAACATCAGGCAAGTTATGAAACAGTTCTGTGGCCTCAGTTTCTTTCTCTGTCAAATGGAGGATAATAATAGTACCAATCTGATACGGTTGTTTTGAGGATTAAATAAATTAATGTATGTATAGTGTTTAAATGTACAATGTCACCTGTTATTATCATCCTTCAGCGATGAAATGAGGTAGGTAGGCTAGGCTTTGTTTTTTTCTTTGGCAGATAAGAAAACTGAAGCTCACAGGGGTTGTGATGTATTTAAGGGCACACGGTAATGTGTGTTTCATCCTCTTCAGGGGAGATAGAACAGAATGGAATGCAGTGAGGGTCTAACTGTTATTGGGCAAGAAGAGAGAATGAAGCCATAGCTCCTAAATGTGTATATAGACTTCTGTTTACATGCCAGCTTGTCTCTGATGGAGCAGCAGCAGGCGTCCTGTGCTTTTGTTCCCTATGGGTCTCTGAAAGTGCACACACACGCACACACACACACATAGGCATATACACACATACATATATACACACATAAATATATATACATACATACACATACATACACAAATACACACACATACACATATATACACACATATATACGCACACAAAGCCACATATACACACACGTATATATACACAAACATAAATATACACATGCACATGTATACACACATATGCACACACAAACACATATATACACACGTATGTACAGGCACATATATACACGCTTATACATATACTCATATACACACACACGGTGCTATATATTCTCTATGTGTGTAGCGTATATACGTGGAACGTCTTTCCATGGAGCCCTTCCTCAGTACTGCCACTGATCTCCCTCTCCCATTTCAACATTCTCAGTGGTTGACACTCCACTTGAGTTTTCCTCATGCACCTGCTCATGCCTTCTTCCTTGGGACGAATGCAGGGTCTTCTACTTAGCAGAAGGGACAGAAATCACAAGCCAGACCCTGGCCCAGAGTTTTCCTACACTGTTCCAATGGCTTTCAAACTTCCACTGTCCTGGTCCTCATCCTCAGCATACATTCTGTTCCCCAGTCACCTTCACGGCCCCCTTTGCAGGTGGGGGTACCTTTTAATCTCCCATGGGTGTGTTTCTGCTTTCCTGTCCTTCTTTAAGGTAGAGGAGACAGGAGGCCTTGTAGTTGGAAGAAGCCAGCTCCCCTGCCCTTGTGGGTCTCCATTGGCCTTCACTCCACCTAAAGAGCATTTATGACATGTCTTGTTATGGGTCTTGGCGCGGGCCAGATTGCTGTCTTCACCCTCAGCTCGCTGCCATAGCCACTATGGCTTCTTATAAAGGTCCCATCCGAGGGCAATGTGACGTGGCTGCCCTCATGTTTGAGGATTCTGAGCTTGCTGGCTTGCCTGCCTTGGGAGTTGGAGAATTGGTCTGAATCACTGTTTATTAGCTGTACCTCATTTAACCTCACCAAGCTTCAGTTTCGTCATCTGCAAAATAAGGAAGCTAACATCACTTGCCTTACACAGTTGCTGTGAGATTCAGAAGAGGCAGCCAGTTAAAGAGTTTAGCAGGAAATAAACTCTTAGGAAAGCATGGCTCTTCCCACTGCCAATCAGCAGAGAGACCTTTAGAGACACCAAACACCCGTCTGAGAGTGGGGCCGAAACGACCTGCATGTCAGAGAAAGGCAGGGTCCCTGCCGACTGCAGTTTTGTTCTCAGAAATAAACATTTAAATGAAATATGACATAAAAAATAGACTCAGGATAGCTAGCTATTTTTACCAGAAGGCTCTTTGCCTAGAGGATTCACAGCAGAATTTCTTTAAATAATTGCACTTACGGTGTGATTTAATATACAGAAATATAATCTGAATATATCTTGGAAGAATAGGATGGATATGTAATAATGTATAATACATATGTATAATATGTATATAGTTTAACAAAGTTTGTTTCCAGCCAAACTAGAATGAGAATTCTCACTTAACCCTTCCCTCAAGCCCTGGAGCATTGCAGAGGGTGGTGTTGAGGGTCACAGATGGAGGGGGCAGTGAATGCCTCTTTATGAAGAAGGAGACTGATGCAGAGAAGTGAAATAGTTTGCCCAAGATCACACAGGAAATTAGGGGCAGAGCTGTGCCTGGGACCCAAATTTTCTAACTCCAACTGCAGCATATTTTCCCATGAGAAATGGAACTGTAAGGATTACCTAAACACACACACACACACACACACACACACACTTAAAAATAACTATTCATTTTCTACCCAACCAAACTCCTTAGCAGAGCTGCCCATAGAAAATGGAATTAAGTGATTTTAAATTTTATCTTTCCCTCCCCTGAGTTTCCAGGGCACAGAGGCAGTGAGCCTAGCTAGAGAAGCCCAGAACCAGATGACCAGTTTCTGGATTTTTAAGGCAGGACTAATGACTGAGGACTAGTGCAGACCAAAGGTATTTAGCACTGGACAAAGAGAGGCTCATGCACAGGCTCTGGGCTTCTAATCTCACTGATTAAGGGATTCTTTAACCTCTTAAGGCTTTATTTTTTCTGTTAAATTTAGTGACTGCACAGAAGGAAACTGTCATAGATTGGAAATCAGGAAGTCAAGGGGTTATCTGAGCCTTCTGAATTTTATGGCGGAAGGAAGGGATGCAGAAGGTCAGCATCTTACCCAGGAGTGCTGACTTCTGATGCCTTGGGAGGCAGAAACCAGCTTCTAGACTGTTCCCTGCACTTTGCTGCCCTGATAGAGAAAGAGAAGTTACTGTCAGTTACAGAGCTCTTTTACAAATCACGGGACCGGGGTCAGGAGGAAGAACGTGTCCAGAAGCCCTGGTAGTTGAGCCATCAATCAGCCAGGCACTCCCCAGCTGCTTTAAGGCAATTTGGCATTGGTGGAAAGAGAAAAAAGGTCTGCTATGGTGGGGAAAATAGCTGTGTTCCCTGCAGAAGACTGCTTTCTGTGCTTCAGGGGAAGGATCACGTTCACCCAGGAGAGCATACGTGTGCACATGCAGGTGCCCAGGCACACCTTCCCCAACCAGACCCTCTATTCACGTGGACGTGTGTGTGTGTGTGTGTGTGTGTGTGTGTGTGTTTTGTTTTTCTTTTTTCTGCATCTGCAATCTCCTGGTTTATGGTTTTACATGCCTCCAGCAATTCCAAATTGCAATCACAGAGCACCTTCCCTAAAACTGGGCAGATTACCTTATAAGAGGTCCTCAACTGTCACTTGTGGCTTGTGAGCCACATGGGACACAACATTAAGAAATACTGGAATATTTCACACACACATATCTGAAGTTTTGGTTTCTCTTAAAAGCAAAGGTCTGGGCTTGTTGATCCTGCACATTTGCTTTCCACCCACCATCAGCAAAAGCTGAGGGACAGCGGCCCCCTGCAGAAGGACGTCGGTTCTCTTTGCCCACTGTCCATCACTTCTTAGTCCCTGCCACTGAGGCTGGGCCGTCTGTCATTTTTTTTTTTTTTTTAGATGGAGTTTTGCTCTTGTTTCCCAGGCTGGAGTGCAATGGCACGGTTTCGGCTCACTGCAACCTCCACCTCCCAGGTTCAAGCGATTCTCCTGCCTTAGTCTCCGGAGTAGCTGGAATTAGTGCCCGCCACCAGGCCCGACTAATTTTTTGCATTTTTAGTAGAGAGGGTGTTTCACCATGTTGGCCAGGCTGGTCTCAAACTCCTGACCTCAAGTGATCCGCCCGCCTTGGCCTGCCAAAGTGTTGAGATTACAGGTGTGAGCCACCGCGCCCGGCCCATGTGTCAGTTTTAATTGTGCCCCTAGCCATGTTTTTTCATAGGTAGGAGATATTTCTCTCTACGTACATTTCTACCAAAGCTTAGAAAAGGAAAGATGGAAAGAGTATCATGTTTAGGGAAAACGATACCTGGCTTATGTCACCTGGTAACCCCTGGGGACACTGGTGCTTGCGGCCATACTCAGAGCCTTCCTGTGTGATTTCATCTAAGTGGCTCAGAATCAACTATCTGACTTAGAAGTGGCAGGTCAGATGGAGATGGGAGTGTGTGTGTTTGCTGGAAAAAACAGAAATGAGAGCAGAAATGAAGGCTGCCTGCCGGAAGGAGCCGGTTCCAGCTACCCACGAGAGACGGAACTGTGAGGCTGCACAGAAAAGAAGGCACTGGAGAGTAACGAGAGCATGCCATGTTCTGTGTCCAGTTAAGCAGGCAGGGGAATGTGTGATGTAATTCAGAACTCCCAACCGAAATGATCAAAATGAGAAATCAGGCAAACTTCTGCGTTCAGAGATGTATCCAATTAGAGAACCACCTCCTGTTTCTGTGATGTCAGACTGTGGAGCACTACTCTACTCCCGCTGGCTAGGACTGAGTGGGCGTCAGAGTGGGGATTCATGAGTGGCATCATGTGGCTTTCCTGATAACGACTGGCCACCCAGCCACCGGCTATGCATCTGTCTGGTTGCTTCTGCGATGTCACGAGGCCCATGGCCATCCCCGGATTCGATCTTGCCTCTCCTGGGTTATTCCCAGTTGGTTTAAGCTCTCAGGTGGAATCTTCTGTCTTTGAAGCTTATTGGTCAAAAGCTAAATGGCCATAGATTTGGAACCATGTCCAACATTATTTCCTTGGGAGGGAGATAAGAAACGTTTTAAGCTTTATATTTGCCCTTTCCAGGAGGGCAGGAAATGTTCAATCAGGTTGGGATTAAATAAAATCCATCATGAGCCTTACATTTGAATGCTTGTAGGCCTTACTTTTTCCAACAGATGCATTTCCAAAAAGTTGTTGTTGTTTTGTGTATATGAGGTGCTTTTTAATAGAAGTGGGCCGTTTCACATTTAAAAAACTACATAATATAGTTAAAAGAGAGCATGTAGTCAGTAGAAAAATGAATTTAAACTAGCTCATAGTGCACTTCATGCAGTCATAATTCCTTCCTCCAGTGGAAGGAAGAGGAATGCTATGGCACTGGAAATGATGGAAATGATGAGGATTGCTGATCAGACTTGAAACGAAGAAAAAGCTTTTTTTTTTTTTCATTGTAGGAACTAGGAGATATTTTTCAAAATGTATGTTCAAAAACAGGAACTCTGGCTGGGTGCAGTGGCTCACGCCTGTAATCCCAGCACTTTGAGAGGCCGAGGTGGGCGAATCACTTGACATCAGGAGTTCGAGTTGAGCCTGGCCAACATGGTGAAACGCCATCTCTACTAAAAATACAAAAATTAGCCGGGTGTGGTGGCAGATTTCTGTAATCTCGGCTACTCGGGAGGTAGAGGCATGTGAATTGCTTGAACCAGGGAGGTGGAGCTTGCAGTGAGCTGAGACTGCGCCACTGCACTCCTGCCTGGGCGACAGAGGGAGACTCTGTCTCAAAAAAAAATATATAAAAAAAATAAATAAAAAAAATGGGGAATTCCAAAAAAATCTATCATAGTCTCTCTTTTTCTTACTGCATGCAGACTGTAAGTGATGCATTTGAAGGTGGGCAGCACTGCCTTTCCCACACCTGTAGCTGTGTCAGGTGAGGCAGGACAGGAGACATGAGGACGTGGTTCTGAGCTTCTTGGTCTATCTGCGAACAGTATAGGCTGAGGGTGATATCTGTCCACCCTGAGGAAGTCAGCTCCCGGTGCTGTTCCCCACTGGTGTCTGCCTGTGTGACCCGGGGAGAGTTCAGAACCTCACTGAGCCTTGGTTTTCTCCTCTGTAAAACTGGGCCATTAATAGACATCCCTCATGGTGGCCAGTGAATCGGTGGAATTAAAGCAGGTAATGCTAACAGGCCTGGTATGTGGCAAGCATTCAGTAAAAGTTATTATTTCATGGTCTGTTTCTTATTTGCCCACTTTGACAGAGTACTGAGGCATAAGCAAGGCCTCTTGTCCAAACGTTAGGTACAGTTAAAACCACTCAAAGCTCTCATAAATCAGTCTTTTGGGAATTATGTCCATCTATGTAATAGTTTCTCTTGTTTTGTAGATTTGGACTTTCTGATCAAATAGTAACCATGATTCAGCTATTAAATCATCAAACACTTGGTCATACCAGAGGCGACTCATGTAAAGGGGCTTACTACCTTCTTAGAGTGAAACTGTTTCCTTGCTAAAAAAAAGCCAGCAGCAGAGAGTATCCAGGGATTTTGTTAAATTCCTAAAGAAAGAACACAAGCAATGAGGTGACTTACCCATTGAGAATCCCTGAGATCAGCAAGAACTTCCAGAAAGCTTGGGAATTCACAGAGAGGTTGAATAACCGAGTGTGGAAGGATCGCATGACTCAGCGATTCACTTGGCTGACCTGTGGGCTGCCGTAAGCGGGAGAATAAGCGGGAAGAAATGCACAAGGGTGCAGGTAGGATGCTTCCTCCCCGATGCATAAGGTCAACACTTTTCTTTGCAATTATAATACAAATCAGTGGAAAACAGACTCAACTTACGGAGGATGTATTGGCTTTACCTTCAACATTTCAGGGATGTATTTAATTTGCAAGCCAGTCAGCTGAACTCACTTAATGTATCAATAGAGAATAAGGACAGATGACAGGGAATAATTGAGCAGGAAGAGAATTCTAAAAGTCATGGAATTAATTGCCTTGCTGTGTATTCGAAAAATGTCTAGATTATTCCAGGCTTATTCTGAAAAATGCCCAGAGAAAGAGAATATAGACTCCTTAAAGCTACTTGTGTTTGAGCACCCTTTGTCAGGATGTTTTCCTCATTTCTCAGTTACACATCTCCTGCTGCACTTTAAACTTCCTTCATCCTGTTTTGTCTTCTGCTGAAATGGATACTCAAGTGACCATATTACCTAGAATAACTCATGCCAGAGTTCCTCAAATGTGATCTGCAGAACATCAATCCTACGCAACTTTCCATGGAGAAGGAATCCCCAGGCACTGTGTTTCAGAAATGCTGCCTCTTGGAGATGCACAATGCATATGAACATAAAATTAAAGGCTCTGAGAAGTCCTGCAGCAGTAAACCTATTTCACTTCTTTAACCCAGTGTTTTTCAACTTCTTATATTTTTAAAAAATTTTACCACAGAATCTCCATCCCCCTTTTATAGTAATGTCTGCTTACATACCCCCAAAACTCATCCAAAAAATACATTTTCAAAAACTCGAAGAAATCTGAAGCTTGTTGCAATGGATTTGAGTGCATGGACCCTCAGCCATTAAAGGTTTTTTCAGTTGGACCATTTTGTGGCTTCTTACCAACCTTCTTAAAGTTCTTCACACCCCTCTTGAGTTGTGCAGAAACAGAAATGGTTTTGATAAGGCTCTGAATAATGTGATAAAAGACATTCTCTTCCCTATAGTCCTTATAAGTCTTCTTAACTAGAAGTCTTTGAGAAAATAACAGTAAGAGTTGGTCTTATTTGTTACGTTTAGAGCTGCCTTGCTAGGAAATGTCCACAGATCTGATGCACTCTGCCAGGCAAATGAGGTCGTCCACATGGCTTTCGCCTTACAGTGTAACAGCCAATTCCTATGCGCGTTGTTAACCAAATCAAAAATTGTAACATGGATTTTTTTACAATCACTTTTCTAACTAAAACCTTTTGATGAAAACATTCATGATAACCTTTACTAACTATCCTATTTATGAAATCTTACTCACAATCTGTGAAAGATGCAAATACCAGCAGTGAGTTGTATGTAACCACGTTTTCTCAGTATTCTTTTCCATCTTCCTAAACACTGTTTTCAAGTGTGACATTTGTCCTTTCTCCCAAATTATTTTTGGTGCTGACACACCACAGTTGGACCTGGTTCCTCTGGTGCTTGGATTTCAGTCCCCTGGAAAGCTGTTTTCTGCTAGGTGTTTTTTGTTTGTTCGTTTTGTTTCGTTTTGTTTTTTTGGTGCTGCTGAGGGCTCTTACCTCTGACCCTCCTCTGCTCATCCAGCAAGGCCTGAGGTTTGCTGTCTGCTCCTCACCAACTGGCCCAGGCTGAAATTCCTTCTTCCATGGTGTCCCTTCTGTGCTCAGAGGCAAAAGCAGAAAGGAGGGAGTTGCTCTTGTCCTGTTGTTGCCTTTGTACCGATTCCTTTTCTGTACATCTTGAGCCATGAGGAAAAGTTTCTGGTATTAAAGCCACTAAAAGGCAGAAGAAGTGGACTGCGGGGTGGATGAGGATTGCATCCAATTCTGGGTCTGTCACTAACCTGCTGTGTGACCCTACACATGTCACCTGCCTGGCCCTCAGCAAATGGTAGCCGTTAGTATTTTTCTCCCACCAGAGTCTTCAGTGTAAAGTGAGGTCATTGGATTCGACGACTGGGTTCCTGCTTGAAGATTCTGCGGATACCCAAGTGTATTAATCAGATGTGCAGCTGGCTCCCTGAAAACTTGACAGACTTTATTGCTTGGCTTTTGCCACTGGAGTGATGTTTGAAAAAGAGAGTTGGAGTTACTAGATTTTCAACTTTATGTAGAATCACTGAATATCAGAGCTGATATACGCCAGTCTATTATTTTACAAAGATCAGAACTTACATGTAAAAATATACTCAGCAGGTTGTAGCAAAGTTTTAAAAGAGATACAATAATTTTTATCTACTATCAAGCAATGATAAACGTCTTCCTTCTCCTTCCTTTCTGCCTCTATTCTTTCCTCCCTCCTTCCTTTCCTCCTCTCCTCCATCCTCCCTCTCTCTTTCCCTCCTTCCCTACCTTTTTTACTCCCTCCTCCCCTCCATCCTCCCCTCTCTCTTCCCTCCTTCCTCCTTCTTTCCTTCCTTCCTTCTTTTCCTCCCTCCCTCCTTCCTTCCTTCCTTCCTTCCTTCCTTCCTTCCTTCCTTCCTTCCTTCCTTCCTTCCCTCCTTCCCTCCTTCCTTCTTTCCTTTCTCTCGCCCTTCCCTCCTCCTTCCCTCCCTCCTTTTTTTCTATTTTTCTTAGATGAAGTCTATCCTAGTTATTAAGTGATTCCAGATCCTTCTTTATTTCGGTGTTGCAAAATAAACATTCCTTGGTTTTGGCCGTTTCAAGCACCTTGGCATTATGATGGGAAAAATGCTGGGCAAGAAAAGACATTTCTATATTAAGGAGAAGCAGGGGAGTGCGGCCCAGCAGGGATGCGAACCAGTATTCCCTGAGTCTCAGACTCCACACTAGAGGAAGAAGTCTGTAGAAAGGACAAAGGAAAGCAAGGTTGGTGTTACTCTTTGGTATCCTTAGACAAAGTAGAAGCTGGCTTCTTCCATTTCTGGGAGAGAGCAGTAAGCAGCCCCAAGGGCAGGCATTGGATTGTAGTGCCTGGGTCACCTCACTGTGCCACAAAGTGGCTCTGGGATAGAAAAGTCCCTGGAAAAGTGTCTAGCTCTGACCTCACAGCTCTGCCCTGGGAAGCTTCCGAGCTGGGCCTAGCCCTGCACAGCTCCACCAAGGTCCTGCTGCTCTTTGGTATGTGTTCATCATTCTCATCCCTCTCAGCTTTCCTTCCTACTCTTAGCGCAGCCTCATGAAGCCTCACAGTCCCTGGACAGGGATAGGAAGCCTGTGTGGGCTCCTAATGTGATGTTTGACCTTGAACAAGTTGCTTCAATTGAACGCTTTATTTTCAGACTCTAAAAGGAATATCTGCTCATCATAGAAAATTACCCCAACTTAGAAAAGTATAAGGAAGAAAATAAAAATCCCATAACCCCGCCACCAGAGACACTCAGTGTTGGAACTTGGTTGTATTTTTCCCCCAGACTAACTTTGTCTATGTCTGTATCTGTATATCTATAGAGATCATTCAGCATTTCACTTGAAAGCTTCATATTATATCTCTAGTTTTCTCATGCAATTACTACATAGCCGTCATAGAGATGCAGCATTCTTTTGGTAACCCACTTCCTATTGGACACTCAGGTTGCTTCTAATGAATGGTGCTACAACGAACACTTGTAGTGTAGGTATTTGTTCACATTTATGACTCCCTCCTTGGCTATACTCCTGAAAGAGTCAAGAGATGTGAACAAAGTGGGCAATTAATTTTCTAGGTATCACCTTTCTCACCTATAGTAAAACCACAACAGAAACAACAATCACTGATAGCAGCAGACACTCACGTAGCATCCTGTGTGCCAGGCATGTCTCTAAGGACTTATATGTACCAACGCGTTTATTCATCCCAGTTGCCCCGTTATTATCTCCCATTTCATAGAAGTAGCTTGCCCAGAGTCACACACAGCCAGTAAGTGGGGTGGTAGGATTTCAGCCTGGGCAGTCCGGCTCCAGAGTTGTGCTCTTATCTGCTAAGCTAGTATTGCCCTTGTGGGATGAAAGAGCTAAAATGAAGAATCCCTGGGGTCCTATTACCTGGGAACATCGCTAACGTAGCATGGAATCCTGCAAATAATGCTAGAACGGAGTAACGCAGTTGCCTGATAAGAGTTCACTGGCTCCTGTCATCCTCTTCGTCCTCCCATTTGTGTGTTTGATGAGCTTGGGGTCTCTGTGTTTGTGAGTGCATGTGCATGGATATG
Organism: Symphalangus syndactylus; assembly: GCF_028878055.3. Lineage (NCBI taxonomy): Eukaryota > Metazoa > Chordata > Mammalia > Primates > Hylobatidae > Symphalangus > Symphalangus syndactylus. The sequence continues at coordinate 150,150,019 of NC_072427.2, read as the reverse complement.
CATGTGTTTGTATAATTTTATGAATGGAACAGAGTCAGCAGAGTGTGAAGCAAGAAAGCCTGAACAACCTATTGACATAACGATAAAGCATTCATAATTGATGCTGTTAGTTATAGACAACTCCTCATCGTTTCCTTTTTATCTTAAGGTTCCCAGGCACTTTGGTTGGGAAATGTGTCATTTGATAATTGGAGTTTCACCCCGGTGGAGCGGGAATAGGATGGGATTTGGCAGTCTACTATAACCCCATCCCCCCAAAGCATGTCTGTACTTATCGTCTGAGGAGGGTGCTTCCCCTCCTTGAGCTGATTTGCCTGTGCTGTCGAGAAGCAATGCTGGGTATGATTATCCAGTAGAAAAGGAGCTAATCGACAAACTTTTCACTGGCATAACGTGTCCACATTGCTCTTATTGCTTGCTAAATATAGAAGTTGCCAGGACCCCTTGAAATTTTGATTCAGAAGATCTGGGAGAAGCCTGAAAATATGCTTTTTTTAAAAAACACGTGCTCTGAGTGATCATCTTCAGGGAGTTTGGGGAAGTCTTAGGTAGCAGGTCTCAACCTTCCTAGGATATCAGCATCACCAGATTCTTTTGAATAAAGTACCACTTCCTGTCCTTCTGCTGACTGCCTGCTCTAATTTGAATAACTGATCTAGGGTGGTTTCCAAGTGCAGGATTAAAAAAAAAAAAGTCTCTAGAGGTTCTTGTGTGCAGCCATAGTTGGGTACCTCCAGCCTAAGAAGTTCTGGTGATAATATCGCACCTATACATTTAATTGCACTTCACATTTTACAACTCTCTTTCACCATTGAACATCATAACAATTCACTAAGGTCAGTGAAGCAGGCATTATTATATTGTCCTTGGCCGAGAGAGGTTGATTAAATTGCCCAAGGCTGCACAGCTTCTCCCTAGTCAGCAGCAGCTATTCTCTCCTTGGCTCATGGCCAGTCCTGCTAGTTCTTTTGAGAAGGGGCAGCCTCGTCTCCCTTGAGACTCTCAGGATGAAATCAGCTGCCTCTCCTAGTGCTGATGCTCGCGAGGCTCTTTCTCCCCTTCTCAGCCACATCTTTTCTACTGCAGCCACTCCTCCTGCTCAGAGGGCCTCTCTCTGAAAGGTGCACTTCCATTTCCCTCCCATGCTCCATCCCACTTAACAGTTAGGTCATGGCACTGAGGGATGGACAGCTTGGAGCCTGGACAGTCCACATCCTCCACCGTGGTCTGAGGACAGAGACATGCTGCTCCCAGCTCCAGCCCCTTCGGTGCCATCCTGCAGAAAGCACTGTGCAAGGTGCATGGCAGGAGCCGGGCAAGTCCCATCCCAAACCCTGCTGCCCCCAGCTACAGCCTCACACCCCCATCCCAAATTCTCACATCCACCACCAAAGCTTCCTTCACCCCTCATCCCACCCCGGATAACCTGAAAGCCCACCTGAGTCCTTCCTGGGAGGCGGCTGTGTGGGGCTGGAGCCCCCTGCAGTGGTGAGTCCCACTCCGGACACCTGGCCAATGGGAGCTTAACAAGGTGGCCAGCGAAAGAGAAACAGAACCAGGTAATGGCATCCGCCCCTTCCGCCATCCTCCACCCCGCAACCAACTGCGGGCTCAAAATCTCTCCCGATTCAAACCGAGGACTTTTGTTTCTCTTTACTGTTCCTCTCCTTGTCCAGACCTTTTCCTTCACACAGGCTGTATCTTGGAGAGGCTCCCAGTGACTGCAGACTTCCTGTGTCAGAATCCTGCAGCGTCTGTCCCTGGCTGCTTGGGTGGAGTGGGAGGCTGCGGGAGAAGGCGGGGTTTGCCTTGCAGGCAATGCAGGCAGTGGCGCTGCACCCCGGGAAGAGTTCCAAATGCTGATTCTCTCCATTCCCTTTACCTGCCTACCTATTCAGCAGCCTTGCAACTGAGACGAAGCCACTCCCCAGCAGACTCTTGCGGGATATCGTTCACTTTCCTCTCTCAGGCCCTGCCCACCATGGGTTGTTGGTTTTGTGAGTTGGTGTGGGGAAGTCAGCAGGGTCCTCAGTGACTTTTGATCGTTCGACACTGACTTTCAGGAAAGGTAAGCTTTCTGCCAACAAAGCTGGTCCCCACTGTGCCTCCTCGTCTTATACAACAACCCTAGGTGGCTTTCCTGCCAGGTGAGAGGATTTGGAAGGACTGCGAAGGGATATGGGACCGACGAGCTCTCCTTTCTCAAAACAGAGGGAGCCTTGGTGCAGATGCACAAAGTGGTCCTTGAAGTTGCATGTGGCCCAGAACGGCTGGCTTGGTGGATCTTTACTGTTCTGGCTGGACATTGTCAGGCAGCTATCAGAGGGTCCAAGAGTCCTTCACAATAACCCCTTATCACCCACAAGCAGCCAGCCAAGTTGGTACTGCTTGATCCCGTCATGCTGACGGTGGATTGGACCAGGGTTGAGCCTGAGAGCCAGCCAGCATGAGCCTCTTTCCTAGAAACCGTTAGTCAGGAAAACAAGGTTCTGGTTCAGTCTGGGCTAGCTTCTCTGTGGAGGAGATGGAAAACCTCCCAGCCATGGGAGCTGGAAGGGGTCGGATCCATCCTCCAGCTCCACTTTCTCCTTTTATAAATGCCAAAAAGAATTGGGGTCCTGAGTGACGACTTGATGGGCCCAAGGCCACATGGCTACTATGACTACTTTATAACAGAGCTGGATTTTGGAGTCCAATGTGTTAATTCACTTACTGCCTTGACTAAGACACAAAGCTTCTGAAAATAATCTCTTATGAGAGCTTCCATTCAGCTCAGACTTTGAAGAAATGATAGTTGTTACGTACTATACACGGAGAGAGCACAGGTCTCAGTATCAGACTGATCTTGGCTCAAACCCTGGCTCTCCTAGTCACTAGTGTTGAGATCTTGGGCACATTTCTCATATACCTTGTGTTCCTCCAGTATAAAATGGGGATCACTTTGGTCTCCTCACAGAAACATGGTGAGGGTGTTCTATTGAGTAGAAGATATGCTTAGCAAATACTCATTGCTAAATAAAACAAGGCTTCCTGGTCAAAATGAGTAATACCTCTGTCCCTCCTAGTGCTCTGATTCTGAAGCTGGTGTAGTTGTGGAATTATTTAGTGCCCTCATGTTTGTGGTTGGTACCAGAGAACAGGGGCCTTTCTTTTGCTTTTCTTCAGACTCCGAGAGCCTGGGTGTCATCATTCAGCCCATGACCATCGCTTGTGGGCTTGGGAAAACTCAGAGAGAGAGAGCAATGTGAGACTCTGGCAATGTGAAAAAACAAGTATCTCTCTATTACTTTTTTTCTAGCCTTGTGAAGTTGGTTCGGCCTACAACCCAGCATTGATTAAAGGCCTGCTCTGTGACCCCACCCCAGTGGCAGTGCACCCACTGGGTAAGATTAAAGTGAGAGGTGCAGGGACACACAGGTAGAAGGAGATCCTTCAGGCCTGGTCACATCTGAGTTTATGGGGCAGTGACCTGATACTCCTGAGATGATATGCTTTTTGATACTCTTTTGAGGGTGGCTGCAGAGGACACTGGCTTGTACCTCTGGCCCCTCTGTTCACCTCATAAAATGAACATTTGCAGGCCTGCATTGAGACACTGTTTTGTCCTTGTTATGTGCTTCATGCCCTAAGTCACCACATCTGAATTCAATTCCTAGTCACTCACCTGTCTCCAGAACAAATCCCTACGGAATATCCATCTTTCTAGACCCAGAGAGGGTCCTGCCTCTCTCAACCTTCCCTCTGTCCTCATCACTCTAAACCCTAAATCTCCTTCAAAGACCACCTAGCTCATATCCAGCTTTCTTCATGAAGTCTTCATGTGGACTGGACCACTCCTTTTGCACTCAGCAGAGGTTACCTTGTGTTGCTGTACATTTTTAGACTGTAAGAGTCCTTTCTAGAGATACATGTGCCACCAAACCCTCACCTCAGGGGGTCAACAACCTAGTTGAAAATATGTCTTAAGTACAGTTGGGATGCCATTTTCTTGAAGGCAGGGCCCTGTCTCATCTTTTTTATTCCTCAGAGCACAGTAACAGGGAACTACAGGCTACATATAACAGTGGCATTAAAAAAAGAGAACTTTTTTTAATCTCATATGAAATGGAGTCTTGAGGAAGGACAGCTTCAGGATTGGTAATGCATCAGTTAACTATTGCTATGTAGCTAACCAATTCAAAACTGAAGAGTTTGAAACACCACCATTACTTTATAGCTCCCAATTCAAGCAGATCAGCAATTTTGGCTGGGCTCAGCTGGACAGCTCTTCTGGTCTCACCTATGCTTCCTCATGCATCTGTGGTCATCTCTAGGTTGATCAGGTGGTGCTGCTGGGGGTTGTGTGGCTGTTGGCCATGGAGTCTCAGTATCCTGCCCATGTTGCTCCCATGTCTCTAGCAGGGCAGCCTGGAGTATCCCTCTTGAGACGAGATTTGGAGTTGGTGCAGTCACTTCTGCTGCAATGCTGTTGACTAAGACTCAGTGATGAGGAAATAGACACTGCCTCTTGATGGGAGGAGCTTCAAGATCACATTGCCAAGGGCAGGTGGAGCATTGGAAGCATTTTTTGTAGTGGGTCTGCCATAGCCAATGATGTTAGGGCTTGAAGAAGTCTGTTCTTAAGACTTGCTTGGCTTTTTGCCTCATGCTCACAGATGGCAGCAGCAGTTCCAAGCATCATGTCCTCACACAACAGTGTGTGAAGGCAGGAAGGTTGAGCCTAAGGATGAGGAAAACTTCCTCAGCTGTCTCCTATGAGCCTTTCCTTAGGCTGTGGTTAGGGCAGGCCTGTCCTAACCAGAATAGACCAACGGCTAGGGTTACCACAATTAACTTAGAGTCATCCCTAGGCTGGGAGGGACTTGTCGTTTTCTTCTTCTTTCTTCTTCTTCTTCTCCTTCTCCTTCTTCTTCTCCTTCTCCTTCTTCTTCCTTCTTTCTTCTTTCTTCTTTTTCTTCTTCTTTCTTCTTCTTCTTCCTCTTCCTCTTCTCTTTCTCCTTCTTTTTCTTCTTCTTCTTCTTTTCCTTCTCCTTCTTCGTCTTCTTCTTTTTAAAATTATTATTATTATTATTATTTTTATTTTTATTTTTATTTTTTTTAGATAGGGTCTTGCTCTGTCTGTCACCCAGGCTGGAGTGCAGTGGCATGATCATGACTCTCTGTAGCCTTGATGTCTCAGGCCCAAGTGATCCTCTCACCTCGGTCTCCTGAATAGCTGGGACTACAGGCACACCGACCATGTCCGGCTAATAAATTTTTATTTTTATTTTTTGTAGAGACAGGGTCTTGCAATGTTTCCCAGGTTGGTCTGAAACTCCTGGGCTCAAGCAATCCTCCCACCTTGGCCTCTCAAAGTGCTGAGATTACAGGTGTGAGCCACCATGCCCAGCCAGCCTGTCTTCTTTGAAGTGTTGGCTTCCAGAAACTTGAACAAAATTGGGGTTCTGAGAGCACAAAGGCAGTAGTGGGGGGTGACAGCTGGGTTGGGAACCGGTAGGATATGGAAGAAGAAACTTACGTGGTGTCTTGTACCCACTTATTTTTTTAAATAGACATTTATATTAAGCCTATAGGTCTGAGGCACTAGAGAATTAAAGGTGAGCAAAACTTTAATCTTCTAAGAAGGTCACATCTAGATGGCAGATACGAGTAAACAGCTGACTGTAGTACAGCGGTGGTAAGTGGTAGAAGCGGGGGCTTGGGGATTTAGGGCAGACTTTCAGGGCTTACATGAGGGCCCAGATCCTGCCCTGCTGTTCATGCCTTATCACCAGTGGGTTCTGACAGTAAAGACCAATGCAGGCAGCAAGGCACCACTTTATTAGTATCCAAAGCAGGACCCAGTTACCTGCAATTCAGGGCTCTCCAGTAAAAGACTGAGTTGAAACCCACAACTGGGACTACAGGCCAAAGTGGGGTCTCCTTCTCTCATCTACCTTGGAGCCAAAATCTGTGACAAGCTCTTTTAGAGGTGACTTTCAGGAGGGTGAGAGAATAAGACCCAAAAGTGGTTCTAAGCCCTCTTACCCAGCTGATTTCATGGAGTGAGAATCATACGGACAGAAAAGAAAGGTGCTTGGTCTGACCCAAGGGGCCAGGGACTGAAAAGCAAGCTGGTTATGAGGACTGACTTAAGGCACAATAACTCCATTAACTAGTAAAATGTTAGCCTAACCAATGTATTGGGTTCAACTATTGAGATTAGGAATTTAGCATTCTTGGAGTCTATATAGGAGGGAAGCTAATAAATGCAAAATGTAACTGAGTACTCCCATTTTTCTAAGAAAAAGATTTTTTTTTAAATTTTTATTTATTTATTTTTTTTTTTTTTTGAGACAGAGTCTCGCTCTGTCACCCAGGCTGGAGTGCAGTGGCACGATCTCAGCTCACTGAAGCTCCGCCTCCCGGGTTCACGCCATTCTCCTGCCTCAGCCTCCTGAGTAGCTGGGACTACAGGCACCCGCCACCACGCCCGGCTAATTTTTTGTATTTTTAGTAGAGATGGGGTTTCACCGTGTTAGCCAGGATGGTCTTGATCTCCTGACCTCTTGATCCATCTGCCTTGGCCTCCCAAAATGCTGGGATTACAGGCATGAGCCACCACACCGGGCCAAGAATGAATTTTTTTTAAATTACTTTTTTCTTTCCTTTTTTTTTCCATTTCCCCCAGTTCCCACTTCCTACATAGCCCTTTATAAATGTAATTCTAACCTTTACCTTCCCTTCAGCAGACACTCCCTACAGGGCAATTTCATCTAACTATGCACTTAGAAGTTCCAGAGTGGAACTCTCCCACCATGAGACTTCCTCATGGGACAACAGTCAATCTCCAACCCAAAGTTGCTTGTTATGAAACTCTCGCCCACCTGGAGAGTTTTGGCTACCTTTAACAACCTAGTTCTGCCTGCAAAGACATCAACTCAGCTGCCTGATAGATAAGGCACCAAGGCCAATATGTGTACCCGACCTGCTGGCTTCCTCTCCTGCACATCATTCATGCTAGGCCCCCTTTAAAAAGAACCTTCTTTCTGTTCCAAAAGCAAAGTGGTGCCCTTAAGGCAGGAAGCCTGTACTTCTTCCCCTAAGGTAGCTATGGAATAAAAAGTCACTTTTTTTTTTTTTGGACGGAGTTTTGCTCCTGTTGCCCAGGCTGGAGTGCAATGGCACAACCTTGGCTCACTGCAACCTCCACCTCCTTGGTTCAAGTGATTCTCCTGCCTCAGCCTCCCAAGTAGCTGGGATTATAGGCACCTGCCACCATGCTTGGCTATTTTTTTTTTTTTTTTTGTATTTTTAGTAGAGACGGGCTTTCACCATGTTGGCCAGGCTGGTCATGATTAACTCTGACCTCAGGTGATCCACCTGCCTTGGCCTCCCAAAGTGCTGGGATTACAGGCACAAGCCAGCACGCCTGGCCAAAAGTCACTGTCTTTATACCAGACCTCACTCTTGTTAATCAGACTCTGCCAGCAGCGAGTAGATCAGGTGGACTCTGTAGTAAGTGATACTGGGGAGGCAGGTAATGGGTGGTCTGGGTAAGTGAGGAAGAGCAACAAATTCTTCCTTGGCACTGGAGGGGGTCAGGGAGGGTTTCCCAGGGGAATTAACACTTCAGCAGGGCCTTGGAAGATGACTTGGAATTTTCATTGTTGAAAATAAAATTCTTAATAAAAGAAATGGCTTGAACAAAAGCATGGGGCTCAAGAATGGGATGCTGTGTTCAAGGACCTAGGAGCTTGGGATATATGCAGTGAGAGAAAGGGTGCAGGAAAGGCTAGAAAAATAAGTTGGACTCAAGATTGTGAAGAGTCATGAAGCTGCTTAGAAGTGGGATTCATTCTGAAGGCCATGGGAGCAAGCAGGAGTTTTAGATCAAAGTGACATACTCAAGTCACATTTAGGAATGATGCCTCTGGCTGAAGCAAGATGGGAGTGGGACAGACTAGCATTGAGGGCACCCAGTGGGAGTGGTGTCTGATATAGCCAGTTGCAGGGAGACATGCCCAGGCGGCTCACCCAGGAGAAATATTTTATCATTGACATTGCTTATAATTGCTAACTGTGATATTGTGGAATATATATTTGATCTTCATCCTGTTTCCTGGCAGAGGGATCTCCAAAGTGATGTCTTTTTGTATGTCAATGAGTTTACTGGTGGCTGGCAGCCCCTGGATAGCTTCAGGACAGTGGCTGGTCACTGAAAATACCAAGGCAGGATTATAGGGCTGGAACTTTCAATCCTGTCCCCGACAAGGGGTGAGGGGCTGAAGGTCAAGGCAATCATCAATGGCCAGTGGTTAAATCAATCATGCCTATGTAATGAAGCCTCCATGAAAACTCCAAAAAGGACTGGTTTCAAAGAGCTTCTGGATAGCTGAACACATTGAGGTTCCTAGAAGGTGGCACACCCCGAGAGGGCATAGAAGCTCTGTGCCCCTTCTCCATACCTTGCATCTCTTCATCACTATCCTTTGTAATAAACCCATAAATGTAAGTAAGTTTCCTGAGTTCTGTGAGCCACTCTAGCAAATTAAGCAAACCCAAGGAGGGGGTCATGGCAACTCCAGTGTATAAAACCAGTCCCTCAGAAGCACAGGCAAAACAATCTGAGGCTTGTGACTGGCACTGGAAGTTGGGGGCAGTCTTGTGGGGCTGAGCCCTCAACCTGTGGGATCTGATGCTGTCTCCAGGTAGACAGCATCAGAATGGAACTGGAGGACACTGGCTGGTGTCTGCTGCAATTGCTTGCATGTTGGTGGGGAGGAATCGCCAGAGATTTGATCACAGAAATCTGTGCTGATTGTTGTGGTGTGAGAGCAGAGGAAGAAGTTCATGTTTTTTCTACTCACAGACACATATAGAAATAAAAAGCAATCAACTTGTGGCCAGTATTACTGTTTTAATGTCGTCTGTGGACAATGCAACCCTTTATTGCCTGTGTGGGTACAGACTGCTCTCCACGCACTCCTCATTGCTCCCCCTTTGGGAGGCTTTTATGGAAACCCAAGCAGAAGAGGCTACAGTCACTTACTGAGCATTTGCTGGGAGTGCATGGATAGACTGCCTGAGTGTGGGCTCTGCAGCTCACAGGCGGTTTGAAGAGAGGCTTTGTATTTGGGTGCTGCTGCGCTAGGCTGCAGAGACCGCTCTCCAAGTGTTCCACTCTGACAGAGTAGAAAATAAGCACACTCACTAAGAGGGCATAAGGTGGGGAGGGATGGGGTGGTTATCATCATCTGACTGTCCTTGGCTGCAGGGTCTCATAAGTTCCACCTCCTGTGGCCATGGCCACAGTGGCATCCCCTTGACCCTCTCCCGGAGCCTAAGAATCCCTTCCTCAGACTGCTTGGAGGGGGTGGTAAGGAACAGTGTCTCTTTTGTTCTTGGGATGTCCTCCATAAAAATTTCAGAGCTGCCTGGGAATCAAGTTGAGTGGAGATGTTTGACGAATAGGTTTATTCAGAAGCAAACCTAAAGCTTTGCCTGCAGCGTCTGTGGCTCCTGGCTTGTCTAGGAGCCCTGCTCCCTGCCTTTGATACTGGGAGGTGGTAGCATGGCACCTTACACACACTGGGGGCTACCAGTGAATTTACAGGGTGATACTATTTGCAGAGCAGTGACTGAAGACAGCTGCCTTTCTTGACCTCTTATTGCGTTTCAAGTGTAGCCTACATGAAATGGGATATGATGGTCCAGTTTACTCAGTCGCCTCTGAAAAATGAGAAACTTTGTTATGTCTATTCGCTGTTTACCTGCTGCCTGATTTTAAACAGAGCACATAACCTATCTGCCATAACTAAATACCATACACTTGCAGGCTTCAATAACAGAGACTTATTTTTTAACTGCTGTGGTGGCTAGAAATCCATCATCAAGATGTCGGCAAGTTGGTTCCTGGTGAGGGCTCTCTTCCTGGCTTGCAGATGGCTGCCTTCTCACTGAGGGTGCACATGGCCTTTCCTCTGTGCACAGAGTGAGAAAGAGCTCCAGCGTCTGTCCCTTTTTTATGAGGTCACCAATCCCATGGGACTAGGGCCCCACCCTTATGACCTCATGTAACCTTAACTACTTCCTTAGAGGTCCATCTTCAAATACAGGCATCCTGAGGTGTAGGGCTTCAGCATGTGAGTTTTGGGGAAACACAAACATTGGTCCATAATACATGTCCTTAAAGATATTCTCCTGCTCTGATTGCTTTCAAAGGCTCTCAGGAGTTCAGGCATAATATGCATAAAAAAGCAGGCAAACTCTCCTTATGCATAGAATAATAAAGTTTGTACATTGAACTCAAAAGCTTAAGGAAGACTTGGTTTAAAGATTTATAATCTTAATAAATTGAATGTAGTTGACCTGTAAACAACATAGATTTAAACTACATGAGCCCACTTACGCATGGATTTTCTTCTGCTTCTGCCACCCCTGGAACAGCAAGACCGACCCTTCCTCTTCCTCCTTCTCCTCAGCCTACTCCGTGTGAAGACAATGAGGATGAAGACCTTACGATGATACACTTCCACTTAATAACCAGTAACTATATTTTCTCTTCCTTATTATTTTCCTAACATTTTCTTTTCTCTAGCTTACTTTATTGTAAGAATATGCTACATAATACATATGACATACAAAATATGTGTTAAATGACTTTTTATGTCATCAGCAAGGCTTCCGGTCGACAGTAGGTTATTAGCAGTTAAGTTTTGGGAGAGTCAAAAGTTATATGCAAATTTTCAACTGCTCAGGGGTCGGCACCCCTAATCCCAAGTTGTTCAAAGTCAACCGTATTTATTTATCAAAGCAATGTATTTTCTAAATAACTATTCAGGAAACAAAAGCCACCTTTTGGTGGAAACATAAAAAGTGCCCATTGACATGTATGTATACATGCGTAGAAAAAAGACTGGAAGTATGTTAATAATAATAGTCATAGCTAGCAGTTACAGAACACTGTGCCTTATATCAACATGATCTTAAATCCTCCCATTGTGGAGTAGCTTCAATTATAGTTCCCATTTATCAGAGGCCACCGAGCAACTGGCCTAAGACCAAGTCTGTGTGGCTCCAAAGGCAAAGTGCTTCTTTTCTGGGTAGAAGGGACATTCACAATTTTTTGTTTCTTTTTTATAGTTTTCTGAAGTCAGTGAATTATTTATAATGACTGTGTACTTTTTCTTTTGGAAGAGAAAAAGCTTCCATCATGAAGAGTTACAATGGATGGCTATGGTAAGAGGCAAACAGGGAAAAGAAATCATAAGCTCTGTATGAAAGGGTTTATGTCACTCCTGAATATTCTAGTTGGAGAAAGAAGCAGTTGATTTGGGCATAAAATGGTATTTTGTTTGCATTTCATTGATGATTATGATATATATATATATATCCTCTTAAAGATAAAGTGACGCTTCAGAGTGTCTGGACTATTTTCCTGTAAGTAACAACCCCATTAAAAAGTGGGCAAAAGACCTGAACAGACACTTTTCCAAAGAAGGCATGCACGTGATCAATAAGCATATGAAAAAAGCTCAATATCACTCATCATTAGAGAAATGGAAATCAAACCCACAATGAGATACCATCTCACACCAGCCAGAGTGGCTATTACGAAAAAGCATAAACTGTAGCCCTAACTCGTTGCATGCCACTTCTTTACCTCCCGGGAATGAATGCACAGGGCTCTGGTGACAAATCTGAGGGAAGTAGAAAATTTTACCAAGCTCAAGGTTTTAAGGGATGACATGTTCCACATCGATCACAGAAATGGCAGAATGCTTGGGAAACATCTGTTGAGCCTAACTCCCATGAGACTGAGATGGTCAGTGGTACACACTGGGTCAGCAAGAAGGATGGTTCAGATTCTGGTCCCAGAATTCCCTGCTGATGTGGCATAGCCCAAGCTCTGGGGAGTGGAGCCCATTTAGGGATGTGTCCCCCAATAGCTAGCTGTTGCCGGAGACTGATTGGAGGCAGAGGATAGGGTGTTTTTAAAGTGCACACAAGGAAGATTCTCAATTGTGTTATATTGTGAACATAAAAATTTAGGACGCCCCGTGTTGATTGCAGCTTGTGTCTGAGGGGACCCTATTTAAGGAAGACAACCTGATAGTCTTACTCCTTAGAAGGAACTTTAAAGAATATTTGGTTGATCTTATAATCCTGATGAGCAGGAAGAAAAAGGATGAATTTAAACTCATTTTACTCTCGCAAAGGGTGACATCAATATTGGATTATCAGGCAGTACCTAATTGCACAAGGAGTATAAACAAGTGGTGCTCAACATTCCATGTTCAAATTTAGAATCCCCCAATGCCCCCATCTTGTGCTGAATTTGGAAACGTGTGCGTTAGCTGACAGATGAGCAATGTTATGGTGGCCCCATCAGCCAGCCAGTATCAGCATCTTTTCTGTATAATAATCTGGCAATTTATTAAGATTATAAAATAAATAATAAAGATTAATAAGATTGATTTAATCTTATTTTTGGCATTTTTTGTCCTTATTTTATAAAACTGAGAAGAAAATAGAGACATCTACAGCACAAAGCATAGGTGTTAAAACTTAATAGACTTGAGGCAAGATGAAAATCATTAGATTTGCCTAAAGCGCCCTATCAGATGATCAGTGGAATTCAGCTAATTGAATATGTATTGAAGTGCAGAGGAAGGTAACGTATTTAAAGAGGAAGGTGAAGTGCTGGAAATGTACCGTCGATGATTATGTCTAAAAGGTGAACTGTGAAGGAGGGTTCTGTACCATGTTAGCTTGCCGGCAGAGAAACTCATACAACACATGATCTTTTGCACACTTTCTGTCAGTCAGTTTCCATTTCCAGACATTTAAATTTTATATCTAAAAATGGGGACTGGTAATATAGAGAGGAGAGAGGGAAGCAGGGCATTCAAAGAAAAAACATGTGATCTCCAAGTTGTAGAATTTTAGGGTAGAGATGAGACAGATGAATAAAATGTTATTTAAACCAAAGCAATACATACTGGTTATTGCCATAGTAAAGAATAGTGTTTCACACCAATTTTTCAGCATATAGATATTCAGGTCTTCCTGTCTTCTAGGCACTGGGGATATAGTGATAAATGAAACAAAAGATTTCTTCCTTTTATGGAGCTTATGTGTGTGTGTGTGTGTGTGTGTGTGTGTGTGTGTGTGTATGTGTGTGTGTGTATGTGTGCTGATGAGGAGGAGGAGTGGAAGGAGATGTTAATCCATTAAGCCCAAATGTAAAATTGCATCTGTGCACATGTTACTAGGAACTGATACCCACAAAACTGCTATGAAAGTCCAAATTAGGGACATTTAACTCAATGACATTTTAGCTGATATTTGAATGACTAGCAGGAGTTAAATAGTCAAAGGAGGTAGAAACCACATTGCAGGGAGAGGGGACAGTATATCCAAGGCCCCATGATTAGAGAAACATGGTAAGTATAAGCACGGTGAGCTTGGAGCTAGGTCCACAGCTTAAAGAGTTTTATCTTCAGCCTTGGAGCCATGGGATGAATGCCTTAGTGGGTTTCAAGTGGTGGGGTGGTGAAAAGGTTTGTTAGTTCTCACACTGCTATAAAGAGCTACCTGAGACTTGGTAACTTATGAAGAAAAGAGGTTTAATAGACTCACAGTTCCACAGGCTATACAGGAAACATGACTGGAGAGGCTTCAGGAAACTTACAGTCATGGTGGAAGGGTGAATGAGAAGGAACCATGTCTTCACGTGGTGGCAGGAGAGAGAGCAAAAGGGGAAGTGCTGCACACTTTCAAACAATCAGATCTCATGAGAACTCACTCACTATCATGAGAACAGCAAGGGGGAAATCCACCCCCATGATCCAATCACCTCCCACCAGGTCCCGCCCCCAACATTGGGGATTACAATTCAACAGGAGATTTGAGTAGGGACACAGCCTAACCATATCAGATGGGGTAATATGATCGGATTTGTGAGTGAAAGTATCAGTCTGGCCACAGGGTAATGGACTGGAGGGACTGGATGGATGCAGGTGGACCAATTATAAAACTTATGTCCATCGCCAGGTGAAAGGTGGGACTAGGGCAGTGGTGATGGAGATGGAAAGAAGTGAATGGGGCTGAGAGCTTTGGGAAGGTGAAAGCTTCGGTACTTGGGAGTCAATTGGAGGTGGTGGGATAGATAATTCAATAGTCACTTCATTTTGGTATTAGAATGAAATATGATTTGGGTGGAGGGCAAAACAATGATCATGTTTTTAAAAATTCTTTACTTTTTATTAAAATAATACATGTACACAGTTTGAAAAATGAAACAATAGTTATATTAGGCCATTCTCACATTGCTATAAGGAAATACCTGAGAGTGGATAATTTATAAGAAAAGAGGTTTAACTGGCTCACGGTTCTGTAGGTTGTATGTACAGGAAGCGTGGAGGCATCTGCTTCTGGGGAAGCTTCAGTGAGCTTTTACTCATGGTAGAAGTCAAAGTGGGAGCAGGCAATTCACAGGGCGAAACCAGAAGCAAGAGAGCAAGGTGCGCAGTGCCACATACTTTTAAACAACCAGATATCATGAGAACTCACTCGCTATCTCAAGGACAGCACCAAGGACATGGTGCTAAACCATTCATGAGAACTCCACCCCCATTCCCCAGTCACCTCCCACCAGAACCTACCTCTAATATTGGAGATTACATTTGACATAAGGTTTGGGTGGAGACACAGATTCAAAACCATATCAATAGTATAAGGCTTCCAAGGAGAAACAGCTTGCCTATGTCTCTCTCTTCCTTACCATGAAGCCAATCCATAGGGGGACCACTTTCAATTATTTTAAGTTCATTTTCTGGGATTGACCTCTATTTTTTCCCAGTAAATGCAGATGTTGCTATTTCTTGATTTACTTTTTCATTTTCTAAAGCACCTACTATGTGCCAGTCACTCTGTTCTAACCATGGATGCATCAGCAAACAAATTATGGATACATGTAGCAAACAGAATTCCGTGTCCTCATGGTGCTTTCCTTCCAGTAGGGAGAATAAACAAATATTTAAATGAAATATTACTATAACCGTCTCATTATAATGAGGTGGTGCCCTTTATAGAGGTGATTATAAATAATATGGAGAAAAGTAAACAACAGCAGAGGTAATGTAGGGAATGTCAGGGAAGAAGTACAGTGTTAAAAAACGGAGTGGGAGAAGGGGGTGACCTTACTGAGAAGATGGCATCTGAGCACAGAACCTGTAGGATGGGAGGACTGGACCCTGTGGATATTAGGGGAAGGGCATGCTAAGCAAAGGAAACAGCATGTGCAAAGGCCCTGAGGTGGGAGGATGTGGGGTAACTGAGGAACAGAACAGCAAAGGGGCCTTTACTGCTGGAGGAAAGTGAATGAGGAGGAGAGTAATTTGGGTGGGGTAAGCCAGGGCGACACAGATTGCACAGGGCCTTTGGGCTACCATAAGGACTGTGACTCTGCGTGATGGGCATTACCTCTTGCCTTTGTACATGAAGCCGTATGTCGTCTACCACTTTCTCTGCCTCCCCCATAATTTTTTCGTTAAATCAGTGTTCAGTGTATCTGTCATTATCACTATCAAAGACTATTTTCTGCATTGCCAAGCAGTATATTATAATGTTCATTTAATCTTTTGTAAACATTTTGTTAATAATTGCCTCATTTTCTTCACCTGCTTAATTTTCAGTGTTCCTGTTTATAATTCTTTCCAGATTTGCCAACGGAGTTGGAAAAAAACCCTCTAAACATGGTTTTCCATGGGGTCAGATGCATCAGGCTCTGAGCCATTTGGTTCCTTTCCCCTTGCAGCCTTCCATTCCGGAGGCTTCCCTCCCCCACTGTGTTGCCTGCTTGCCCTCTGCCCTGTACAGCTGGTGTCCTGGGAATTCTTTTCCTTCCCTTCTACATTGGGTCTTCGTTTTCCTGGACTATATGTTTCTTCTTTCTTGGTTTATTTCTTCTCTGGATGGGACAAACCCTTCAGTAGGGTAAGAAAGGGTAAATAGAAAGTACAGTTTTGAGCTTTCATGCCTAAAAATGCCTTTATCCGGTTCTCAAACTTTGTTCTCAAACTTTATTAATTACTGGATGGATGGTAAATTCCAGAATGGGTATCGTGGTTTCTTAGAATTTTGAAAGCGTTGCTCTGCTGCTTCCTAACTTCCACCCTTGCTGCAAGAAGTCAACGCTTTTCTGATTTCTTTGTACATGCACTTCTCTCCTTCTGCAGGTTGTTAAGCTTTTCTCTTTCTGGATACTCTGCAATCATGGTTACGGGCATTGTTGTGGATGTGTTGGACATCAGGCATAGGGTTCCTAGAACAAACAGAGGACACCTGTTAAATTTGAATTTTAGATAAACTAGGAGTAATTTGTGCAATGTTTGGGACGTACTTGTACTAAAAGATTTAAATGTAAAATTTAAATGTACCTGGTGTCCTTTTTTGTTTGTTTTTGCTAAATCTGGCAACCTCAGAACTCGGCTCTTAGTCTAGAGACTCGGTTTGGGGCCATTTTCATGTGTCATTTCTTTTCTTTTAAATTAAAATATTAGTCTAAGTGTAAAAAGGTAAAATATTTCAATAAGGCTTATAACAACAGTAACAATCCCCTGCCCTACACTTCCTAATCCCTATCTTGCATCCTTCAGAAGCAATTTCTTGGAACTCTTTAGCTGTTTCTTCTACATTTGTCACTGGATTTCTTAGTACAGGTTGCAGATCCTTTATCTCACATACCTGCACCAGACGTGTTTCAAATTTTAGAGTTTTTTTTTTATTTTGGAATATTTGCATATACATAATGAGGTATCTTGGGGATGGTACCCAAGTCTAAACCAAAATTCACTTATGTTTCATATACACTTTGTACACATAGTCTGAAGGTAATTTTTAAATAACTCTGTGCATGAAACAAAGTTAGCGTACATCGAACCACCAGAAGGCAGAGGTGTCACTATTTCACGTTGGTGCTCAACAAGTTTCAGACTTTGGAGCATTTTGGATTTTGGATTTTGGGATTAGGGATGCCAGACCTGTAACATACTTACATTGCTTTTTAATTTTTACTTTTTAAGTCTTAGGAAATTTGACTTCCAACTATGGAAGATAAGGATTTAGCTTTCTTGCACTACCCACCGTTAACTCTCCACAATATAGACACACACCCATCTCAACCCACTGTAATATAAATGACATATTTATTAGTTCAGTGTTCATCCTACTTCATTATGATGGTGTCAGTAGTATTCCTCCTCGAGCCACATAATGTGCAGGGTTGTAATTCTGTTTCCTTTCTCGCACTACTTTTTGCTTTCTTCTGGAGTCGCTGAACATCTTCTTTTTCCTTGTTTAGTTTTCTATATACCTATCACTGATACCCAAATGGAGAGTGGGGTTCAGTAAACTTCCCACCAGAAACGTAAATCTCCTCCTACATGCAAATGCACCAGGCTCTCTCTCACCTTCATCTTGACTTCTGGGGCCACTCTGTCTCTCTGCTCCGGGATGGTCTAGGCCCGTTGCTTCACCACAGTCCTGGAACACCTCTTTTTTTTTTTTTTTTTCTGTGACGGAGTCTCACTCTGTTGCCCAGGCTGGAGTGCTGTGGTGCTATCTCAGCTCACTGCAAGCTCTGCCTCCCGGGTTCACGCCATTCTCCTGCCTCAGGCTCCCGAGTAGCTGGGACTACAGGCGCCCGCCGCCACGCCTAGCCTTTTTTTTTTTTTTTTTTTGTATTTTTAGTGGCGTTTCACCGTGTTAGCCAGGATGGTCTCGATCTCCTAACCTCGTGATCCATCCACCTCGGCCTCTCAAAGTGCTGGGATGACAGACGTGAGCCACCGCGCCCGGCCGGAGCACCTCTTTACTATTGCCCACAGATTTCCTTCGGCCTCTCTGCTGCAAGTAGTTGCTTTGATGAGGATAGCATTTGAGATTGAAAACCACCCTCATTGTCTTCTAGTTTCTAATGATGCTTTTGGTAAAATGTGATATCCTAATTTCTACATTTCATGATGCTTTACCTTGATGTGGGTCTATCTTTATCCATTTTCTTGAGTGTTCATTGGGCACTACGGGGTCTGGAAATGCATGTTTTCAATTCTTGAACATTTAAAAAACGATTTCTTTAATAATGTTCTTTCATTCTTTTTGCCTGTTCTCTTTTTCTGTAACTCTGGATCCCCTGGGCTGGTTCTCAAATTTCCTTATTTTTTCTCTATTCTTTTCCATTCTACTTTCTGGGAGAGGTCCTCAACTTTCGTTTCTAGCTCTTCTGTTGAAGTTTTGATTTTGGCTGTCATATTTTTCATTTCCAAAGAATTATTTTCTTCTTCTAGGGTGGGTCCTTTTTTAATAGCAGCCTGTTCTTGTTTCATGGATAAAATAGTCCATCTTATTTATCTGAGGATTTTTAATATATCTGAAGTTTTTTTCTTGCTTCTGGAATTTTCTGTTTCCTCTGAGTTTCTGTCTTTGGTTTTGACCTTTCAGAGGCTTTCCTGAGATGTCTGTAATTTGATGATCTCTGTTCACTTCATGAGTGAAGTACTAAGAAGCTTACTGGAATCTCTGTGTCTTTGGAGCTTGTGGAGTGGTGAGCTTACTGCAGAGTGATGAAGCTGGGATCAGGCTGTCTCACTGGCAGCCTCCAGTGTCTACAGGCCTTTTTTTCTTGGAATCCTTTGGTTTTTCCAGGAAAATATTCTCCAACTGCCTGTTTGATATTACCTTGGGAGCAGAGCAGGGGAAGTTTCGGCCAACTGTCTCACCGTTCAGCATGTGGACTTTCCCCTCACACTTAACTCCTTGCTTTCAGTACGGTTCCTCCAGGGCCTCACATGGTGCCAGCTTTCCTTGAGTCTAGGCCTTTCTGGTCTAGTTTCTCCAGAATAAATTTTACATCTTTTGACAAGGTGGTGGGATGAGTAGGTGCTTGGCTTTGTGAGGTTGCAAAGGAGACCTGAAAAGGCGTGTCTACCTGCAACCAGTTTTTAGCTCTGCCCCTCAACCCTGCCTCTGTTCACCTGACACTCTCACCTCCTGAGCCTTTAGAGGTTCCTGGGGGCAAATCAGGTTGTATCTCATTGGTCTCAGCAGGGACTCAGGCTTTAAATCTTGCCCCCTCCCAAGTAAAATGCTATTTCTCCAGGGGCTTTCCATCACCTGCAAATTGGCTTTAAATATTTTTATCCACTATTCTGATTTATTTGTCTGTGTAATTTACCTCCTCTCTCCTCTGTAAAATTTTCTTACACTGTTATTTTCGTAGGGTTTCAGGAGGGAGAAAAAAAAAAAAATCCAACTTTTTTTTTTTTTTTTTCGTTTTGTTTTGAGACGGAGTTTTGCTCTTGTTGCCCAGGCTGGAGTGCAGTGGCGCAATCCCGGCTCACCGCAACCTCTGCCGTCCGGGTTCAAGCGATTCTCCTGACTCAGCCTCCCGAGTAGCTGAGATTACAGGCATGCGCCACCATGCCCGGCTAATTTTGTATTTTTAGTAGAGACAGGGTTTCTCCATGTTGGTCGAGCTGATCCCAACTTTTTAATCAGCCATTTTAAACTCTAGATCACATGGACTTCCCCAGTGATGTATTCTTTGGGCTCACATAAAAAGTATGATGCATTCAGTGGCTCACGCCTGTAATCCCAGCACTTTGGGAGGCTGAGGCGGGCGGATCACGAGGTCAGGAGATCGAGATCGAGATCATCCTGCCCAACACGGTGAAACCCCGTCTCTACTAAAAATACAAAAATTAACCGGGCATGGTGGCACGCGCCTGTAATCCCAGCTACTCGAGAGGCTGAGGCAGGAGAATCGTTTGAACCCTGGGAGTCTGAGGTTGCAGTGAG
The DNA here is from genome assembly GCF_028878055.3 of Symphalangus syndactylus. Taxonomy (NCBI): domain Eukaryota; kingdom Metazoa; phylum Chordata; class Mammalia; order Primates; family Hylobatidae; genus Symphalangus; species Symphalangus syndactylus. The sequence goes on along the minus strand of NC_072427.2, from coordinate 150,130,177 downwards.
CCAAGATCGCCACTGCACCCAGCCTGGCGACAGAAGGAGACCCCGTCTCAAAAAAAATAAATAAATAAATAAAAATAAAAAAAATAATAATAAATTACAGTGCATTCCCTAAGAACATACTGTAGGTGGAGCCATAGAACAGTCCAGGGAGAAAGCTTGTGATGTTTAATTTACATCCATAGCAGGAGAATTTGAGTCTAATGACCCTTAGCATTTGGAACTTGTGTTCAGGCACCTGACACAACTCCACATTTATGAACGCAGAAGTGCTTGTACAGTCTTTTCCTTAATCACATGTGTGTGGGAAGAGCAATGAGTTTTCTGTTCATTTCCCTTTGAAACAACCAAAGAAAACTTTGACCATTTGCTAAGGTGTTACCTTTCACCTGATGGCCACTGGACTTTCACACAGAGATTTTTGCTCTTTTTTTTTTTTTTTCTCACCACTTTCCAAGAGCTACTGTACCCTCACGAAGCCAGTAGGAAGCCCCTGGCAATGACCTTGTGAGTCTGACGCCAGAGAGTCAGTGACAGTCACCAGGCAAACTGCTGTCCTGAACACCAGGCTTTACAGTTAAATTTGTGCTCGAGTAAGATTACAAGTTACTCCATGTTATGGACCTTAGGGCTTGCTCCCAAATGATTTAAATCACAAATATGAAGTCTTTTCCTTCTGCAGAAGTCTACTGCATGGGCACAATCATGATAGCAACTGGAGTTTATGGAAACCTCATTTACCTTTTCCAAAGCGGTTTCACAAACACCTTGTTATTGCTGCTTCCATTTCACGTGCAGAAACAGCAATGACAATGATTGCTCGCTTGTTTGGCTACGCGGGCTTGCCCTTGGAGTGCTTTGTGATAGTCACAGAGACACATGCATTGCGTCAGAGATGACAAGCAAGGAGTTTAACTTTGCCCAGGCCACGGTAGAGGCGGATGTTAAACACAGGACTTTGGGCAGCACATCTCACAGGCTTTGCAATAGAGTGTGGGCCAGATGGTAAAGGCAGCAGAGAGATCAGTCATGCAGGGGACAGCCAAAGGGGCTCTCGGAGGTGTGGGTTCAGCCGGGCCTAGAGGGACTGGATTCAGCATTGTGGAAAGGAGACTCGAGAACATTCCAGCAGGGTAGGGGTGGGGTAAGGAGGAGCCAGGTGGTGGCAGGAACTCTTTCAGGAGAGAGGAACGCGCCTGACGCTGGTGCAGGCTGAGGGTCCGAGACGGGACCTTTCGACCATGTGGACGGTGGGAGGTGTCAGGGAGCAGCGAGAGCAGCTGGATAGATCAGATGAGACTGTGCCTTCTGGGGCCTGGAAGTCAGGCACACGGCGTGGACTTGACTCTAGAGGGACTCAGGGGCCATTAAAGGTGGAGTGTTAATGACAGCAGTATTAAGGACAACACGGGCAGAAATGGCTTCAGGTTATACAAGCTCATAGTCACTGATTAGTTGCTGGAGTTCACTGGGTGGCAGTGGGAGGTACAGTTTGAACAGACCAGAGCACCTAAGGATGGGGACCCGGTAGGAGATCACTAGGCAAATGCCAGCGGGGTGAGGAAGGACACTGGTGTGTCCAGGTTTCTCAGTCCCATCCCTCATGCGACACACCCTCATATCGCTAACTACACGTCCTTTTGTTCTGGTTCCTCCCTGGCAGGAAAATTGCTGGCAGGTGGTGCAAGCAAGGACATCTACGCATAGAATTCTGACAGCAGCTGGACCCTCAACTTCTTCAGAAGATGAGACCCCCTGCCTGGGCGATCTGGCCTGACACCCCTCTGGAGACCCCCCACAAGCAGCAACCAAGCCAGAAAAAGCTGAGACCAGACCTGCTGTCCCTAAAGATGGGGCCCAGAATGTCGGGGTGAAGCTGTAGGAACAGGGTGAAAGCTGGTGGTGTGGGCGAAGAGACCAGCTGTGGGGTGGTCAGGGGATTCCGGGAGGTGCATGGTTATGTTGCAGACCCCCCCAGGACAAGGGTGGCTGTGGAAGAATGGCAAATAAACAGATGGCAAAGTCTCGAAGGCTGTGCATGATGCCGTGAGAAAACATCGACGGCCAAGTTAGGCAGACAAGCCAAGTGGTCTCCACAAGAGTAGGCAGGGATCTGAAATTCAGAGCACCTGCAGCTTTCTGGGTATCCTCACTACTCAGGAGGATGTGATGGCTACACATAGATCACCAGGAAGAGGGCTTGATCACCCTCTGCCATGACCCGGCCCACAGACGGGGGACATTCTGCAAGAAAGTAAGATGCGTAACCCATGACGTAAGAGTTATCTGCCTCTGATAGACACGTGACTGGGCAAATATCAAGGGCAGAGTTATTTTTGTATGTGGATTCTCCAGAGGCCAGATGATGCTGTGTGCGGGGTCTCCCAGGTACAGTAAGGATGTTCTTTCTAGTCACCCGCATGGTTCTTATAACTGACAGCCCTTCTCTCTTGGCCTGTCCTCAGTGGAAGGGGGTAACATTACTTCTCAACAATCAAACAAGCCCTGTCCTGTTCCAGGATCTGGTGGGGGACATTCCCACTGCTAGTCACTCATTCAGGTATCTTTTCCTCTTCCTGACAAAATGAAGGATCAGGATGATTTTCTTGCGTGGAATTTTCTTTCCTAGTGAGGTGTTGCTGGGGCTCCAGGTTGCTTTAATGCCCACACCCTCCCAGATTGTCCTGAGTGCTGGGGCTTCATGACCGTGCTGCAGAATTCTGGACAGCAGGGACCGTAGCTTTCGCCATGTGTCTAGCAGAGCACCTGATACAGAATTGTCACTCATACCATGTGTGGTGAATGAATGAGTGAGGAAATAAATGAAAGAAGTGTTGGATCTGGTTAATACATACAGTTAAAACACTTACATACAAATAATCCGGGGCCCACACATTGTTTACTACAAGTGAAGGTGGCTGTCAAACATCCCTGAAACACACACACACACAAATATGTACACACCCCTTTTCTCTGCCAGGCTTCTCTAAATAAACCCAGTAACTCTACTACATGAACTCCACCCAATTTCCAACTACATAAACCCAACAATTCTGACATCTCCTACGAGGGTCTGTTTCCCAAACCGTGTCTAACATTGATTTGTTCATCATTCAGCCAGCGTTCATTGAGTGCCTACTATGTACTGAGCACTTTTCTAGGTGAATGAAATGAATAAAAGCAATGAGAGCCCATACCCCTACGAAGGCTGGGTTCTGGCTGGGGAGAGGGGCACACAATACAATAAATAACTAAAATATGTTGTCTGCTAGTGAGTATGGGCAACAGAGGACAATCGAGCAAGCGGGCTGGAGAATACAGCAGGAGTGTGTGTGTATGTGATCGTGCACATGTGTGCATGTGTGTGTGTCAGGGTGGGGGGCAGACAGCAGCTTAAAGCAGGGGAGACAAGGAAAGTATGACTTACAAGGTAATGTTTGCTTAAAGAGCAGAATGGGGCCAAAGGGAGCCAGGTAGATGTGCGGTGCGGGGGAGGGTTAGAAATTAGAAACACTCTCGGAGGAGGAGCAAGTGCAAAGGCCCTGAGGTGGGTGTGTGGCTGGCGTGTTCCAGGAACGGCAAGGAGGGCACTGTGGCATGCGGGGGGCAGTGAGCCAGCAGGAGAGCAGGAGGTGGGGCCAGGGACCGTTGAGTGGTGGAGAGTGGGGCCATCAGCCGGGGCCTTGTAGGTCTTTGCTTGTACTCCGAGTTGCAGGGGAAGCCATTCCTCCAGGGTTTTGAGCAGAGATGGGATATGACCGGACGTAAATTGTAACAGAATTACTAGTTAGGAGGCTGTTTGAATAATCCAGCAGAGAGCTGAGGATGGTTTGGACTAGGCTGTCACAATGAGATGCGGACAGATCTGGGTCATTTTGCAGGGTGTGCCAACAGGAGGAACTGGATGTGGAGTGGGTGTGAGAGAAAGTGAAGGCCAGGAGGACTCTAAGGTGGTGAACTTGAGTGGTGGGTGGAAGAAGCGAAAGGCAGCTGAGCCAGCAACTGGGCCCTGGAGGCTGGACTCCCATCCCTGGCTGCTGCTTGGGGCTGGTTGCCACCCCTCCGAGAAGCTCCCAGAGGCTGGCCTGCGGGGCCACCCTAGCCGGTGAAGCAGGCTCTGATGCCGGCCGACTGTCCTCCATGTTTCAGAGCAGGTCTAGCAGGGCCTGACTCCATGTCCCAGCCTCCACCTTTCTCTCGAGGAAGCCAGTGGGAGGAAGCACTGTCATTGCCCTCCCTGCCTGTCTTCCTGACCGCGTGTCGGGGTGGGAGGCATCTGAGCGTCTGTGATTCATTCTTAGTCTCTCACCTTTCCTGCCCTTCACACACCCAGCCCCCCAATTTTATTCACTACCTTCTTCACATGCCCATTCTCCACACTCACACTAGAGCAGGCCAGATCTGCTCCTTGGCTGGCCACGTGACAGCACCCACAAGAAAGTAGCGAGAGAACCCTAAAGTGCCCTCGGGCCAGGGAATGCCACCAAGTGTATGGCGACAGAGCAGTAGAGACAGACTCTCTGGAAGGTGCTCCTTCCACCTGGACACTCACGCCTAGGAATGTTGGGGATATGACTGGCACTGATTCCAGCTGGCAAGTGACATCTGCTGGAAGCTAGTCCAAAATGGGAAGCAGGACACCGAACACTCTGGGGTGGAGGTGGCGGGGAAGGGAAAGCTGGGTGTGCGGAGTGCCTCAGCAGAAGGACCTGGAACCATCCTGGAGAAGAGAAGAAAAACCCGTAGGAGGCTGAGAACAGCTCCATCATAGCTCCTGAGGAGGGGCCAGGGTGGTCTCTTCCAGAGTGGACAGATAATGGAGGACGGCCAGCCACCATGATGCGAGCAGGAGGGCTGATGGCCCAGGCTGCCCTCCAGCTGTCCCTGCTCTCTGCTGTCTGCTTGTCTTTGGAATGTGTCTCTCCAGGGGTGACTCGTGTCTTTATTTTCAGGGTGAGGTAACAGAGAACCAATTTGCCAGGGCACTCTCGGGTGCTGTAGGCTGATATTCGAAAGATTCTGCTTCCAGAGCTCAGCTGGGCTGGCTGACGACCATGGAGCTTCCTGGGCCGTCGAAAGGGAGACCTCAGGGCTGTTCGTTCACTCGAGTACTTGGTGGCCACAGCATGGGAGAGTGGAAAAGCTTTGGGCTGAAGCATAGAGACCTGGGGGCCAGCCGCAGCCCTGCCACTACCTCACTGTGGATTCACACCAGCACTCCACATCTTCATTCCCTAGTTAGCTCACCTGGGAAATGGGGAAATGGACCAGATCATCTCCAGTGTCTCTTCCCACTTAGTAATTCTGAGATTAGTAACTGTCACGAGAATAACCAAGGGTCAATGGATTTCTAAGTCCATGCTGGAAAATGGAAGCCCTCTCCTCTTGGCTAGGGAGATCCATGTAAATTCCACACCTGTTAAGCATCCATACTCTGTGGCAGGAAGTTTTAGTAACCAGGTGACTCTGGGTCTTATTATAGTGATTCTGGGTCCAGACAAGAATGGCAGGTTTTGGGATGACCTGTGACATAGGGTTGCTGTGATGATCAAATGAGTTGCTATAAGCATAGTGCTTCCTGTGCCTGCCCGGCAGGAAGCAGGCATAAGTGTTAACCATCAACATTATTATCATCACTATTATGGGACGGGTCACGTAGACTTTCTCTTTCTGCTAAGGAAGCCTGGAATTCCTCAGCTTCAGTTTCATGGGGCTCCTAGGCCAAGCCAACAGCCCTGATTGAACCCTGGGCCTGCTTTGGCTTTGTGGGCTGCAGAGAAGGACCTATCTCTCTTAGCTCAATCTCAGAACAGAAGCCAACCTGGTGGCTGGGGCGAAGTGGGAGAGGTGAGGATAAGGTGAATCTGATGGTCATCGCGACAGCAAAGTGCGGTGATGTTCGTGAAAGTGCGTGTGGCTGCCGGGCTCCCTCCAAGTGTAGAAGGCCATGAACAGTCCTGCTGGCTGCCTCTTAGATGAACAACGAACCCTGAACTCATTCAGTCATCTCTATGGAGTCCTCGTGTGTCAGAGCATTTTAGAGACGGGAGGTCAGCTGGTGGACCTGCACACTACACTCCCTAGCAAACGGAGGAAAGCAAGCTTCAGGGAAGGGAGGGTGGTTGGTTCACGGCGAGGCGGGGCTGAAAGAAGCTTCCAAGGTAGGGGAGCAGCACTCCGGGAGCTCTGGCTTCAAGCCCTCCTGTGGCTGACGGTGAGGCTACAGTCAGAGATGAAGAGTGATTGTCTTTATGAGGCCTCCACGTGCTGGACATGATGAAACAAACACACACACACACACACACACAGACACACACACACACAGACAGACACACACACACACAACTTCCTCTAGAGGCTGTGTGTGTGACCTGAGGGCCATGCATGAGAATCTACATCGGCCCTGTAGCTTCCAGCAGAGCCCTTCCTGCTTTCCTTGAAGATTCAGAGCCACATTCGCATTCTGACGACTCTCCACTAGAGGGAGACATCACCACTTGTATTTCATATTTCTCCCTAGACGCTCTGTGCTGCCCACAGGTAAGCCATGCTTGTTGGAAGAGCTCTCAGCGAAGGACCAAGCCAGCCTGCGGTGTGAATCTGCTCAGGGCTGGGAGTCAGCACTGCCTTCCTAAGGGGCTGCCGGATTCTCTTCCCCTTTGACAGAGGCGCGGCCAGCCGTCCAGATGTGGCTGGATGACCAGTTAAGGGGCAATCGCCTGCCCTTCTGCCCCACTCCCCCGGAGGTATTGGGTGCAGAAGTAAACGTGGCTGCTCGGGGATTCCAAGTAGATGTAGGGGAGCCTCCTCAAAGGCTCCCGATCTCCTGGCCTGTGAAAGCAAGTGGGCATCTTAGGGAGTCCTTGCTTATTGGTGCCTGCAACTTCCAGGAAGAGGTCGTAGAGGAAGCAGCAGGAAGTGTTCCTGGAAACTCCACGCAGAGGCTGGACGCCCTGGGAACTTTGGCTCAGTTTGCTGTGTGGAGGGAAATTATCTGTAGGGACCAGGATATAACACAACAAAGAGATCAGGTGTCTTTTGGAAAAATGATTTTCCAGGTCAAGTTAAATACCACTTGCTTACAGATTTTCTGGAATCTCACCAGGCTAAGAATCAGGCTGAAATATTTTGAACGCCTACCTGATCACTGGACCCGGAGTGAGGAGGGGAGACATGGAAAGGTGACCTTGTATGCAACCCTTTTTCCTCTGGTGTCAGTCTTCCCCTCAGGGCCTTGGTTTCCCCCTCTGGCAAGCGGGAGGCTGATTTAGGTGATCTCCAAGTTTCCTCCTGCAATGGACAGTGGTATGTTCAGTTCTTCCTCCTGTGTTATGGGTCATTTGTCACCAACTTGCTACTTTCCACAGTTTGAAGCATATTAAAAGTGGCCCCCATCTCCCACATAAGCAAGCATTAAAAAAAAAAAATACCGGTTAAAATAAAATGAGATTGGCCTCCTAGAACCAGTCAACTCATCAAAATGATGCTGAGCCCTTCTGAGCTCAACAATGTTGACAGTAATTGATGCATTTCACAGCACTAGGCTGGAAAAGTGCAAGCACAGGGCTAAGGCTTACATTTCCTGTGTCAACAGTCACTTGCCTGCTGTCTGGTTTCTTTTTTGGTCCTGCTTACTTTGTGCCGGCCGGTGCCAGCTCGGGGGGCTCTGCGAGGCCACCTCCCCTGCTGGTGACAGAGTCCTTGCTGCTCTTAATTTCCAAGTACTGCTTCATCTCTTGGAGATGCTTCAGTGACTCCATTCCAAGGTGGGTTTAGATGACAAAGTGGATGACAATGGGAGGAGTAGGGGAATCTCATTAGAGACAAACCTGGGAGAAGGCATTTCTCATTCCAGTCAATACATAAATGTTATTGATTGGAATCATATTGGACGCATATTGCTTGGAACAAGGAAGAAGTATCTTTCCATTTCTTTTTGTTTAGCTCTTTAATAGGAAACGTCTCCTTTTTTTTTTTTTTTTTTCGGAGTTTCCCTCTTGTCTCCCAGGCTGGAGTGCAATGGCGTGATCTTGGCTCACTGCAACCTCCGCCTCCCGTGTTCAAGCGATTCTCCTGCCTCAGCCTCCTGAGTAGCTGGGATTACAGGCATGAGCCACCACGCCCGGCTAAGTTTGTATTTTTAGTAGAGATGGGGTTTCTCCATGTTGGTCAGGCTGCTCTCGAACTCTCGACCTTAGGTGATCTGCCTGCCTCGGCCTCCCAAAGTGCTGGGATTACAGGTGTGAGCCACCATGCCCAGCTGTTTCTGGTTAATAGGAACAAAATACCAGGGCGTGCTTTGTCTAGGTCAGTCCTCAGTCTTCATTGTGGATCAGAATCAGCTGAGCTGGAGAACTTGCCAAAACGCAGACTCCTGAGCTCTGAACCCCTGAGTTACGGACTCAGTAGGCCTAAGAGGCCTGAGAATTTGCATTTCTATCAAGCTCCCGGGTGATGCTGATGCATAGGTGAAGGACCACGCTTTGAGTGGCACCGGCCTGGAACACAGTGTTACCAGGTCTTGGTCTCCATCCAATGCAGTAAACACTATGCGATAACAGCCTGGGGGCTTTTGAGCGTATAGGGAACAGTCAATGCAATAGAAGCACGCGCTGCTAGGTCTCCAAGGAAACAGGGACAATCTCTTCTCCCGCTGTTAGTTAATGAGACTGTGGTTGTAACTAAACTCCTGGCTAATTACCACGATCGTGGGAAGCGTCCCAGGTCGGCGCTATGAGCTTCTGCCACTAGGGGGAAGCAGGGCTATTTCTCTGCAGGCTCCAGGGTGCGAAAAGAGGAAAAGTACTGAGAAGCGAGCAAAGCCTTTCAGAAAACACTGCAACACCGCGTGCCCGAGGCCCCCGCACATCGCTGCAATCTTGATGCGCACAGACACCGTCGAGAACCAAGGCTCGGCAGGGAGGGGGGATGGTTGATTTTCTAAGTTGCTTGGTTTTCCTCCCTTTCCTGAAATCACATCCACATTAAGCCCTTTATGCCACGGGTGACCCGTGGTATGAGAAGAAGCACAGGTCGCTATCCTGGCTTTGCAGATAGAGTAAGCTCAGGGGAGAGGGAAAGGAGCTGGGCAAGATGCCAGCAAGGGAGGCCTGGGCTGGCGGGACCCAGATGTTCCCTGCCCAGGAGCGTCGTGGAGGGAAGGGGAGGCAGGCCTGGGGTTTGGACTGGCCAGCTTGCAGGTGGCTGTCAACCCTGAATGCTGAGGCATAGGTCAGGATGAGGTCTCTTGGGGTGGGGAAGGCAGAAGAATTTCTAAGGGAGAAAAAGACAGGAAGGCAGGTTTTGAGGCTAAGAAGACAAAATGACTGAGAGGGTACTTTACCTGCCTTGAACTTGCAAACAAGTATGGGTCATGACCTCTTGCGAGTGCTGCCGCATGCCCTGTCAGCTGCTGTCTTCTGGGGACACACATATTCTGACAGCCACAGAGGGCAGCATAGCAGCCACAGCACCTGCTGAGCTGCAACATGCCGCCTAACCTGTCCGTGGCGTCCCTGCCTCCTTCTCTCTCATTAAGCCCCCTCTCCCAGAACCACAGCTTTGGAAACAGCTTGATCTCTAACAAGTGATCTGGCAGGGACTTGCATTTCAGTCCCTAAAAACCACTTTGTTCCCTTTCTTGGCATGACAGTGGCCTTCTAGTGGTTTTGGAGATGAGATATGAGCTCAGGTGATGTTGGGACATGCAGAATCCATGGTGGGCTGCATAGGTATTAATTCGAGGAACAAATTTCCATAACGTGTGTGTGTTTGTGGGCATGAGGGTGTATACACCTCAATGGCAAATTATGATAACAAAACATTAGCTATAAACATTTAGTTTGAGGACTTGGAGTATAGTTCCATCCCCAGTGATCTCATTAGCTTACTAACATTCACTTGTCCCTGTGACCAACACATGCAACTCACTGTTCAGAGGGAGCCCCACCACAGCTAAGCAGAGGGACCAGGAGTCTTCCTTCTCATGCTGCAGCCTGACTTTTCTCCAGCTTACTGTGATACTTTTTTGGCATGAGCAAAATAAGCAGACCCTGTCTCTTATAATTGAAAAATGTGTGTGTGTGTGTGTGTGTGTGTGTATGCATCTTTTTCATATTCCTTCAAACATTTTTAGCAGGTAAAGTCATGTCTCTGTGCTATTCTCTCACTGCCAGCCACAGAAAGGATCTTACACAAAGAAGTCCATGGGGCTCCCCTTCTCCTGCACTCAAGTCCTGGATAGGAATTCTGACTTTCAGAGTGACGGTTCCCAAAAGGGTTCCTTTTCACCTTTGTTGAGTGCAGAAGCAGTGGCTCTTCAAGAGAGAGCATCTGCCTCAGCCCTTAGTCATTCCGAACTATTTGGCTCACAGGTACTTTCAGCATCAGATCTGGTCCTGACTCCAGCTTCCACTGAGTACACATCTTTAGGGCCTCTGCAGGGCAGTGCACCCATGCCTGGGAGGCCTCTCCATCCCTGGATCCCTGTGGTCACTCTTCAAGGCTCCTATTGCCAACCCAGGGATCTGCGGCTCCGTGCTGCTGTCTTGAGCACTGCCTGACTGCTTGGACCAGGCAGGGTCCAATGACCACAAGTCAGGGAATGGAGAGAGGTGTTTGCTGCAGATTGAGAGTCTGATCCTTCCTCTGTCCTTGAAGGACCCCCTCCTCCCGTATCCCCCTTGCAGCCTCCTCCAGTGCTGGAGCTGACCTGGAACATCAGAGACAGGAAAGTCACTGCTCCAGCTGAATTTTGCTGCAGTTTCTTTTTTTCTCCCCTAGATGCTGAGAGCTATTTTTAGACAGGGACTTTTTTTTTTTTTTTTTTTTTTTTTTTTTTTTTTTTGCAGGGGATCCACAGTCTATTTTTAAAGGACTTACGGAGGCCACATCATTCAGTGTTTCTCACAAGGACTTCAGAGAGAGTTAGGTGGGACAGGCCGGGGCAGTGGGGGTGGTGGCACCTTCCTGAGGATGACAGGGTATCAGGAGAGCCGTGGGGAAGGTTGGGGGAAGCGTGGTGCCCAGGCAGGGCAGAGTGCGCTGCTTTCTCATGCTGGAGAGCATACGAGGGACTCACCATGCTCCTCCCTCCAGTCACCCCAGCCTTCGGGGCCAGAGCCACTTGACTATTTTCCCATCCCAGCAGCCACAATGACATCGCCCTCCAACATGGCAGTGGGTTTAATTGACTGTACTTTCCTTTCTTTTTCCTGAACTTCTATGTTCAGATCTCTTCCGCATCTCCTCTTTCCATGGCACTCCCTTGTCTCTGCAAACTGAGCTGTGGAAAGTTTTGGATCATGCCTTGAGCCTGAAGCCAGCCCCAAGTGGGCAAAGCCGAAGTCCTGGGTGAAGAGGGGACCTCGTGTGTCACAAGATGGAGACCAGGGTGGATAGGCTCCCGCTGCGACCGGGAGGACACAGCCAGGTGGTGGTCTTGTCCTGGGCTCCCCAGGCGGGAAAGAAGAAGGAGGAAAAGGAGGAACCAGAGGAGAGCCAGTCAGAGTGACTTGGGCAGAGACAGTAACAGGCTGCGGTGTCCTCAGAGACTCCCCTAGACCCGCTCTTGCTTCCACTTCTAAGTCCAGCCCTTAGTGTAGAACTCCAAGGTCTGTGGATTTGGGGTCTGGATTCACAAGACGAGGATGGAGTAGTTAGGGAGAAGGGCCTGGGTGGAAAATTCCAGACAGAGTTGGTGAAAATGCTTCCAAACAGAGCCAAAAGCTTTCCTCTCAGTGAATAGACAGAGGGCTGTCCTCGCAGGAGTCCCGCGGCCACCCCATTTTGTGAGCCTCTCACGCTTCTCCTTGCTGTGTCCTTGCAGAACTTAGGCCGCAGGGCCAGGGCCTGGAATTGCTCTGAAAATAACTGGGGATTCTTGGTGCTCTCCGAATCCCCCTGCCAATCTTCAGTTGTACCAAGAAGTGAGGAGGAAGGAGGCAGTGAGTGAGTAAGTCTAATTGCAGCTCGTTAGCCAACACCTGCACTGCCCTTCAGAGAAGGGCAGGCTGGGAATGCTGTTGTGTGGCCCCCCTTGGGGTGCCAGGACCCCTGGGTAAGGCTGCCTGCCTTGGGTGGGACTGAGACATAGCCCGGGCACCTTCTGCACAGTGGATGGGCCAGGACAGCCTGGACTCCCTGGCTCTGTCGGCAGGCGAGGAAGGGGCGAGAGCGCAGTGTGCTCCTAGAAAGATTCTTATGATCCCCACATCAAAGCCTCCCCCCATCATCTTCCTGAGAGCCTCAGGCAAAGCTGTAGGACCCTCTTTCCCTGTTCACATCAATCTTCGCAACAATCCCGGGATGCCAGCTCTTCCCTCGTTCTGAACTCTCCAGAACCCCCTAAATTTATCAATGATGACTGTATCAGTGAGGCCCTTCCTGACCACCCTATTTAAAATGGTCACTCCCCTCGCTAGCACCCACCCCCACGCCCTCCTTACCTAAGTTGCGGTTTCTCCCGCCTGCCGTAGATCTCACCATAGATCTCCCCACCTATGGTTTATTATCTGTCTCCTGACGGGATCTCCACAAAGACAGGGTTTTGTCTATTTTGTTTATGGCTAAATCCCTCAGTGCCAACAAATATGAAGCACCAAATATATATTTGCTGAATGAATTAAGAAAAAGAGCAAAATGTGCCATGGCATAAGCATCCCTGGGGAAACTTTCTCTCTGACCTTCTCACTCCAGCCTAGCAGAGAATTTAGGGAAAAAAGTGACCTCTCACCCCTTCCGCAGCAGATCAGTTCAGGCCCTGGAATAATCAGCAGTTCAGAACCTCAGCATATCAAAGCAGGAGGGGGCCAAAGAGATCATCAGATTTAAACCCCACATTTTTGTGGAAGAGGGAACTAAAGCCCAGAGAGGTGAAGAAACTTTTCCAGAGTCACACAGCCAATTGGTGACAGCAAGTGGAACCCAAGTTCCCCACTCCCCGTAGAATTCCTTCAATAAGCTCAAGTGGCCACAAACCTCTCTCTGCTTAGAAATGTGGAATTAGCCAGGTATGGTGGTGTGCACATGCAGTCCCAGCTATTTGGGAGGCTGAGGCAGGAGGATCGCTTGAGCCCAGGAGTTTGAGGATGCAGTCAGCTATGATCACGCCACTGCACTCCAGCCTGGATGACAGAACAAGACCCTGTCTCAAAAACAAAACAAAACAAGAACAGAAAACAATCAAACAAAAAGCCCAGAAGTGAGGGAAAGCATTATATTCCCTCCCAGGCCAAGGAGGCCAAGGACCTCTTGACAAGCAGGATAGGATTGTCCTCGAACTTGGGGCTAACAAACCGAGAATCCAGAGTGACCAGGCTCTTTGCCAGCTGGAGGGTTCTGAGAGGCTGTTGAAAAACGTGCCTTGTAAGATGTTTACTCTCAGCAGGACCCAAACTACACACAGGGAAGAAACCATGTCAGCAGGGACAGACACTGCTTCTAGAGGTCATCCAGGGCTGGCCGTAACCTCCACCCAGTGGAGTCAATGTATATATGTATTTGCAAGGAAGAGCTAGAAGCTGACCAGAATATAAGTATATATATTTCACAAGTCACTGTGAATGGGAAAGCAGACCTGAACTCTTTACAGCCTCTCAGTTCATTCCCTTTCCCTAAGCAACACCACGCAGGAGTCAGGCTCAGGTCCACGGGGCTGGCACTCTGAGTGACATGCCATATCCCTCTGTTTTCCACTCACGTGGCACCATTGCTCCTCGATGGAGAGTGCGTTCAGTCTCCAGAATTAGTTCATTCTCAGTGGGTATCAATGCCTCATACAAATCACCCGCTGTGTTAGATTCTCCCCACTGGGCCTTCAGATATGTGCAGATGAGTCTGAATTTATGTTGAACCCAGTTTTACATCTCAAGCTGATGTTTTGAGATGAGTCAGATTGGGGAGGGAGCTGGCAAGCTAGGGAGTTCAAACATCATGTGGACCCATGAAGGGTGTTAAAGGTTGCAATAGAACTGCATTAGAATGTGGTTAGCATTTTCCAATTTTCACAACACATTTGCTTACACTGGGTCATCCTCTCCCTTTTAAGTCTCTATGACGATCCGCCAGCTCTCCAGGGTGAGTCTGCTGCCTTGACAAGCTCTGGAGTGCATCGGCCCTGGAATGGGATGGCTTAGACCTGAGCTTCCAGGTCTCAAGGTTTGCAGCTTCCAGGAGGAGGTGGTTTCAGAAAAGAACTGAGGCTGAGCTAATAGTAACCTGTGCAGGGTGGAAAAGCCCTGGATTAAGTCTCATCAGTAGAAAATTCCTTTTGTCTCTTTATGTCTCAAATGCAAGTGTCTTACTTGGCTACTAGTTTATTTATCTGATCATAGTGTGGGGGACTTGCAAAGTCAGAGCTGTTAACTGGGCTCTAGAAGCCTTCAAAACCTGTCTTTACCAGTGTTGGAAGATGAGGGTGGATGGCACTGAATTATTTCCTGAGACTTTTCTGGTCTGAAGAAATTGCCAATAAGGGTGGAAGAATTCAGAAAGATGTGTGGGCAGATACTTACTTACAGCCCAAGATATTTATGTGAATAATAATGATGATGATTATCTGAGGTTGATAATAATGAAGATAAGTTGATGAAACTAGTATCAGCAAATGTTTTTTATATGCTAACTCTGTACTGGGCATTGGGCTGAGTCCTTGACATGCAATAACTCATTGGATCCTTACAGTAACCCCAGGAGGTAGGTTCTTCTAGTATTTGCATTTTGCAGATAAGAAAACTGAGGTTCAGAGAAGTTAAGTAGCTTGCCTGAGGTCACATAGCAGGTAAGTGCCGAAGCTGAGCCTCACTTGCAGGAAGTCTGCTTCCAGAGCCCCAGGGATGAAGCAATACCTTCTACCACCTTTTTAGTTCCTGGTTACTCCTCATGCATTCCGGATCTGTAATCCAGGTAATGGCCTCAACTCTCCCCTAAGAAAAAGTTAACATGCTCTTACCCAATAAAGGGGACACAAATAGCGTGCAGGCAATAATTAGAGTTGCCTAGATAGCATATATGGAAAACAGCCACAAGAGGAGACAGTGCACAAAAGAATGGAAGGAAAAGAAACTATAGAGGTGGGTTGGCTGAGGAAATGAAGGAGGTTAGGGTTTAACTGCATTCTGGAGGCATTAGGGAGCCATTAGAGGTTTTGGAGCAGGGAAATGATGAGATCAGATCAAGCTTGTATTTTAGGAAGGTTAACTTCAGTGACTAAGATCTGGAAGGTGTGATTTTCTGATTCTATCTGTATTCCTTCATGTCATAGCAGCAGGAAGGCCCTCTCTTCCACGCACTTCTGAGGCTGTGCAGCCTGCGAGGTGGAAAGCAAGGGAGCATCCTCCCATTTTATAGGGAAGGAAGTTGAGACTCGCTTATGGGTTCCATGCCATTCTGGCTTCCTAGAGCACTTGGAGGTGAGGAAATACACCTGTGCAAGCAGTGGTGTGTTGGGGAACGCTTAGCAACTGACCCTCTGGTGGAAAAAAGCCCTGACTAGAAGCATTTGCAAATTCCTGTGGTAAATATTCCCACTGAGGCTAATTTCAAGCTACAATATGATGTCCACTGGGTTGCAGAACTCCTGAAAATTTAACAGTGAGTTCTAGCAAGTCAGCATGAGCTGGCTCCAACGCCTCTGTGTGCAGTCTAGTGGCATCGCCGGGCGTGTATTCATGCAGACCCGGAGGGAGCTTGCAGACAGCCGATGAGAAAGGCGAGGTAACTTGCCCAGGCCACAGCTGACTTGGAGACACAAGAATTGAACGAGGGCTAGGAGCCGGCATCTTGGTCCCAAGCCATGTGTTTATGCAAGCTCTGTTTAGGAAGGCAAAATTTGATCTTTGCCTGGTCCGCCTTCAGAAGAGAAGGGATAACAACATTTTTCCTCTGGCTCCTAAGAAATATGTGTCAGCCACAACCTCCTACCCAAACTAGAAAAACAATGTCATGGAATATTTTTAATAGTGAGTACAAATCCCATACAATGATGGATGAGGTGTGAAGATTCAAGTCCAGAGTGTCTGCTAGAAGATTACAAATCATTTTTCAGTTTGCATCGTGCTTCTATTCATTGGCTCATTCACTCAGCCATTTATTCAGTCATTCAACTGACATAAATTGGGAGCCTCGGCATGGAGATGATTAGCAACAGAAGAGAAGGACCACCAGTCAGGTACTGATGAGAGAGCAAGGCCAGTTGGTGGAGGGAGAGTGTCAGAGATCAGAGATCGGAGGCAGGAGCAGACAGTTGATGGTGAGTCTTTGCATGCAAGAAAAAAGTTACAAAGTCAGCGGTAACTGGAGTTTCAAGAACCAACAGGTGAGAAGCTCAGGACCAGCAGGTGGCTGGGGAGTACTGAGCACCAGTGAGCAGAGAATGTTGCTCTAAGCAGACTTGTTCCAGTCACTGGGCACTTACACCCTTAAAAAAATAAAAAAATTTATTTATTTTTTTGAGACAGGGTCTCACTCTGTCACCCAGGCTGGAGTGCAGTGGGGTACCATCTCGGCCCACTGCAGCCTTTGTTTCCCAGGCTGCAGTGATCCTCCCACCTCAGCCTCCTAAGTAGCCTGCAATCCCAGCACTTTGGAAGGCCAAAGTGGGTGGCTCACTTGAGGTCAGTTGTGTACCACCACAACTGGCTATTTTTCGTATTTCGGTAGAGACGGGGTTTCACCATGTTGGCCAGTCTGGTCTCAAACTCCTGAGCTCAAGAGATCCACCAGTATCGGCCTCCCAAAGTGTTGGGATTACAGATGTGAGCCACTGTGCCCAGCCTACACACTTTTTGTTGGGACAAGAGATAGCATCAGGTAGGGGATTGCACAAAGGTGGAACAGGTAAAAGGAAAGGAATGAACACTTGTAGAGAGACCCTGGCATCCACAGGCACTGCATGAAACTTGTTTTTTCAAGTCCTATCAGCAAAGGGAGACTTTTGTGAGATAGGTGGTATTATTTACTTGAGAAAACTGATGCTCAGAAAGTTTAAGTGACTTGCCCGTTGTCCCACAGCTAGTAAGTGGCAGAACCAAGGGGAATGAACTAAGCAGCGGAATACAGATTCAGCCAGATTGGCAGCTGAGCCAGTTAGGTGTCTCCCCGCACATGAGGGCTCTTTGACTATTGGTGGGCTGGAGTGACTAGGGGCAGACAGGGTTGGAAGGACAGTGGTATTTTCATTCTCTCCAGGCCACTAGGAGCAAGGTGTTCACTGTCCTGTCCATGTGTCCTCCCTGGAGGAAAGGATCTGAGTGTTTACACAAGGGCACATTTCTGGTACGCTGAGGAGGGCCAAACTGTAAACGGAGATCATGCCCCCAGCTCGGCAGATGCCTGAGAGTGAGGCGCTCGCTGACATGCTGATGGAGAACAGGGACTTCTTGTTTACCCGGCTCACCATCTGGACTCGTGAAGCAATGTCCAAGGAAGTGGCTGTAACTAAAAGCTCAGAGCTACTTCCCTGGCTCCCTCCATGCTCACGCTACTGCCTGTCCAGGTGCAGTGTGGCTGGTAGGGGAGGGAGGGCAGGGGCTCAGAACGGGGGCAGCATGGGGACACTGCCATGGGGTCTAGGCAGGGTGGATGGTAACTGCGAATGTCTGGAGGTGAGAAGTTGAGCACATTCTCTCCAAGGACTTTTATGAGTGAATGGACTTCTTTCAGAAGAGAAATTTAGATGAGACAAGTGGGAGCACTTTCTCATTAAAGAGTTGGAAAACAGTACAATGTGTTAAGCAGACCATTCAGTGAAGTGCTTTTCTTAAAAAGATTTTATTTTAGGTTGGCGGGTACATGTGCATATGTGTTACATGGATATATCACATAATGATGAGGTTTGGGCTTCTAGTATGTATACCCTTCACCCAAATAGTGAACATTGTACCTAGTAGGTAATTTTTCAACCTTCACCCCCATCCCAACCTCCCCATTTTGATAGTCCCCAGTGTCTTTTATTTCCATCTTAATTTCCGTATGTACCCAATTGTTTAGCTCCCACTTATAAGTGAGAACATGCAGTATTTGATTTTCTGTTTCTGAGTTATTTCCCTTAGGATAACGGCCTCTAGCTACATCTATGTTGTTGCAAAGGATGTGATTGTATTCTTTTTATGGCTGCATAGTATTCCACAGTGTATATGTACCATGTTTTCTTTATCTAATCCACCACTGATGGACACTTAGGTGGATTCCATGACTTTGCTATTGTGAATAGTGCTGAGATAAACATGCAAGTGCAGATGTCTTTCTGATAAAATGTGTCTTTTTGATTTCTTTTCCTTTGGGATTGCTGTGTCAAATGGGATTCTATTTTTGGTTCTTTGAGAAATCTCCATACTGTTTTCCATAGGGTTTGAACTAATCTACATTCCCATCAACAGTGCATAAGTTCCTGGATTGCTTTTGGGATTGGTGGAGAGAGACGGCTGGGAGCAGCGCCTCTGCCTGGTTGGGAGGAGTAACTGATGAGGGTGACTCTCTCCCAGCCTAGACCATGCAGTTTGGGAGACATCAACTCACTCCACTTGAAAGAGCTGAGGAAACTGGGGAGAGTTTGAATCGTTGCATCCTTTGTGGGGACGTGGGTGTGAAAGTAGGTCACTTGTTCTCTTGCCCTATGCCATTCCTGCCCTTTAAGGAGCACAGTGATCTGGAGAATCCAGAATTGTGAGCAATACTCAAATTGTTTCTGTTTGGCGTTAGGATGCCCTCTTTAATTGCTTTGGTTCAGGCTAATTTGAAAAATTGCTTTCATTTTGTATTGGTCAGGATAGAGTTTCACCAAATGATCCCAAAATCTCAATGGCTTCACTTGACAAATTGTACTTCTCACTCACATCACAACTGCATGTGAGTTGGTAAAAGAAGGAGGGCATGAGGGAGGCTGTGTTCTAGTAGCCATTCAGGGATCCAGGCCCTACCATTCCCCAGCCCCATGGTTCTCCACTGCTTGTTGCTGGGAGGTGGGGGAAGGAGGGAGAAGGAGAGTAGGATTTCTCAGAAGATTTTTAGGGACTAGTTCTAGAAGTGACATAAATTATTCATGACTATATTCCACTGACCAGAATCAGTTACATGGCCTAATCTACTGCAAGAAAGATTAGAAATGAAGTGCCCAGGAGGAAAAGGACTCTGGATTTGGTGAACTCATAGCAGTGTCTCTGGCCCACATGTCCTGGGAGTACAACTCATATTCGTATTAGGGGAATGGGTTGTAAGGTCCTCTATGATTTCCCTCACAGGCACAGGCTGAAATAAGCACTATGTGGATAAGTCATAGCTGTTTTAAAAGGGCCATGATGCATTCTCCTGGGGAAGCAGGACTCTCCACTCTGCGTTGTGGAGACACCTGGTACTGGTGTCAGCTCTGTCCTTGTCATTGGGAAAAGGTTGTGAATCTGGGACTTCATATGAATTGAGCCTTTGGAGGGTGGCCCCACTGTGGTTCATTTATAGTTCATTCATCTGAATGACTCAGGCACCAGATCTGGAGACTTTCAGGACTTGAGCTCAAGAACTTTAAGAGGTTTTGCTGGCTTCCTGGGACCATTGCATTGGATTGTATTTGTAAGATAATAGGTCTAAGATCCCTGTAGACTCTAGATTCCAATCCCCTCGTATCTACAGGACATCCAGGACATCCAACATGGATTTTCTAGCATTTCTACCTAACTCTATGCAGGAAGCTCACAGATGTGAAGGAAAAATCCCTTTGACTATCTGCAACTTATGGATGGGACGATCACTGTCTTGGTTCACCAGGACAGCCCTGGTTTGTGCTTATTGTCCAGGCATAATGATTTACAGTGCCTGCTTTTGCTGTTGAAAGTGTACTGGTTTGGACAATAAGTTATGCAGTCACCCTTCTGAGAAGAGACTTATGACCTAGGCTCCATCCTGACTCTGTGATCAGATGCATCCTTGCAAGCAGCCTGCACACAGAGCCTGATGATGCCACCGTGATGCTGGATGGCCTGCATTCCCAATACCCTTGTCATTGTAACCCTGTGACTTCCAGTTTCTACAGGATCTTGGTCTCCTTTCTTTCGGGCCTCAGAATCACAGGCCTGTGCTCAAACAGTATTCACTAAGCAGACAATAAAACAAAAGCCCGACATGCTTAGGAGGTTACTAAAGCATGGATTATTAGTTCTAGTTTACAGGACTGTAAATATTCAGGACCACGCAGATAAGTGGTATTTCCAAAGTCAGACGAAGCCCAGACTCTAGTTCTAACCCAGATACCCTGATTCTAGGTGGCTTTTTCCCCCCTATGCCAGATATAATGTCTCAGATGCCCCTTACCTAATGGGAGGTCCAAGTTCATACCAGGCAAAATTCTACAGGAGGACCAAAAACCAAACTAATAACTGAAAAGGATCTGTGGTAAGGTTAATTTATATATATTATTATAACTTTCTGGATCCTCTATCTGAGTAATTCATCTGTGTCTCCAAAAAGCCTTGTTTGCTTGGAGAAATATATATAGGTCCTAAGCCACATGTGTTCTTGGCTCTGTAAGTGAAAGGCCCACAGAGCACTTCTCTGAAGGTAAGGATGACATTTCTGCTCCATGAAGGAAGAGTAAAATGTAAACTCTTAATTTGTTGAATATCAACATCAAATAGAGTCCAGGATTAGTACCATTTGGAGTGGGAAGAACACACAGCAATGTGTAATCTGGTAGTGATGAATGTTGCCGCCAAACCCACATATTAACCAAATTGAGCTCTCCAAATTTCCGCACCTGTTTTGGTTATGGTTTTATGTTTAGTTTGGATGGACTATTTATAAACCTGGTTTGGAACTGCAAGTGTGATCTTTGGATCTCTTAGACTGTGCTTTCAGCAACCTGGAGCCTTCTCTGCACAGAGTTTCCAGGAAACAAACAAAAAGGATGGACCGGAGAAGCAAAGGACATCTATTATAGATCTTGGAGTCCATCGCTCGATATTCCTCTAGTCCTCCTTCCTGATTTCTTTGGGGTCTTGGGGATATCATTCAAAGCTTATTTCATGAAAACACAGACGCTGTGGAACTGGAAGGGACTTTGGACTATTCAACAATTACCAAACGTGATATATTGTATCACTGATGGTATGCTAGGAGATTCCAGGAGCTACACAAACTTCAAACATGTATACAGTTAAGTCCTCACTTACCGTCATCGTCATCGGTAGGTTCCTGGAAACTGCACCTTTAAGAATAATTGATATAAACAAGACTGAAGTTCCTACAGTATATTTCTGGTTTCAAAGGAATCAACAAATTTCTAAGTAAAGATCCAAACACTTCTAATATTAAACATTGAAATAAATGTCAGCTAGTCATATAATTAACAAAGATTAATAAAAACAAGTAAGATAGTTATTTACCCAGTTATTCCAGCTATGTGTCACAGGTGTCCAGAGCTTTCAAGAGCTCAGGGTGCCAGGCAGGACTGGCCCAGCGCAGGGTACATTCACACATGCAGTCATGCTGGGACCGTGTGGACACACCAGTTCACCTAACAGGTACAGCTTTGGGATGTGGGAGGAAACCGGAGTGCCCAGAGAAAACCCATGCCGACGTGGGGAGAACATTCAGACTCCACACAGACTTCCTTTCTGGGAAGTATTTTTTTTTTCTCATCACCTTTATAGGGAAGCAACATAGAATGAAACAACACTATTTGAGGACCTGATGGGTGTTTAATTAAATGTAGCTTAGAAAGAATATACAACTACAGCATCAAAGCCATTAGTCTACAAATGGTATTGATTAAGACAAGGCAAGTAGTAAGTAAAACAAAGTCAATTTGAAGAGAAATGATGATGACATTAAGGTTGGCACATGGGTATGTAAAAAAAAATGTCAAAGTGATGCCACATGAATGCATTTTGGAAAATTCTGATTTGGTGTACTTCTCTTGTTTACAGACGAAGAAATTGAGGACTGAATAGAAAAAAAGTAGATCCAGGGCTCAAACCATGGTGCCCACCCCTCCCTACACACACACCACCTTCCTGGCCATGCTTTCTGGGGACCATTGCCCCCTAGGACCCACAGCTAGAAACCAATGTCCAGTCAGCATTCCTCGACCCTCACCGGCAGGGCTGCTCCTGGAGAGTTGAGTCACTGCTCCCTCCTGCCATTGGAGGCACTCCCCATCTTCATTCCACCTGGACATTTCCTGTCCTATGGAATATGGTTTATTTTTTTCTTTTGTGGATCCAAGACAGGAAGGTAGGATCTTGCCTGTAGACTCAGGACCCTTAATGTTGTCTGGATGTTTTAGAAAAAGCAAAGCAAAGATTTCTGTCTGCTCATTGAATGAAGAGCAATGTGCAGAGACCAAATGCACAAGCAGATCATCAGCTTCGGCAGGGGTTGGGGTCAGTCCCCTCATTGCTAGAGATCCTGTGCCTCAATCTCCAGCACTGTGATCAGCAATTGAGACCTGGGAGAAAATCTCTCGAGCATCTTCTGGAAGAAGGTCCTCGATCAACCACACAGTGGTTTACATTGGTTCCCTGGGGCTGAGACCTTTTCTCTCTGTTCTGAGGAGCACCCTCCCCACCTACATGAAACTATAAATATCAGTAGGCAGAAGCACTGCATGTGCTTAAGCTTTACAGCCAGGATCTCTCTTGGCCATCAAACGCTAGCTGTGCATGGACTTGCGGGCTGGCAGGTGTCTGCAACACTCACGCTGTAAAATCCCCCATCTCCGGATGCAGACTGGGGGCTCTAACAGCTTTCATGAGCATTGAAACTTCTCTTAAAGCTTCCAGTTTCAATCTGGATATTTGGATATATTTGTGATGTGGCCACACTAGCATTACAGAACCCAAGACCTTGGTGGAGGAGAATGAACGAGAAAAAGAACAGCCTAATGTGATGGAAAGAAGAGTGATTACAGCAGAGCAAGGTTGAAAATGAAGGGGTGGAAAATGCATGCCGAGCAAATACTAACCAAGAGAAATCCAGGATGGCCATATGAATACTATCCAGGAAAGATCTGAGAGGAAGACAGTTTTGGAGATAAAGAGTCATTGTTTAATTACTAAAGGAGTAATTAATGAATAATGTATAATAATTCTGGGCTGAACTATACCTAACAATTCAAACTAAAACTATATAATGCAACTATTGCCGGCATTATAAGAAGTTGGCAAATACATTTAAACATACCTTTCTAAAAACTAATAGATCAAGAAGGCAACAAATAATAACATAGAGAAGATTTGAATAACATGGTTAGCAACCTTTGCCCAGTGTAAGTGTGTAGCATCTGGCACTCCAAAATTAGAGAGCTTGGTCTTTTCAATCAAACATGGAACAATAGCCAAATTTACTATAATTTTTATTTTTCTTTAAATTGGTTGACTTTTTTCAAAAAAGTTCCAGATCTTTTAAATCACAACTTCCTTTCAGGTAGCAGGTGCAAATTGATTGACTTTTGTCTTTTAATTGACTACTTGTCATTTTATAAGGAATACCATCCATGAACTATTAAGTTTGATGTGGTAGTTGTTATATTTAGATCCAAGACATATTTTATTATGGAATAAGTAGTACACATTTAGAAGAAGTGCTCCTCAGAATTTCCTTTTATTCTACCAGTCATGTATATAAGAAATATGTAAAAATGCTGAAATTAATGAAATAAGAGTCCAACTCAAGAAATTATAAAAGAACAATGAGTAATCTAACGGAAGTAGGAAGAGAAAATAATAAAGATAAGAGTAAAATGAAAAAAAAAACAAGAAAATATACAAAGAAATGACTAAAAAAGTTGGCTATTTGAAATAAGCAACAAAATAGGCAATCCTTAGGCAATATTGATGAAATAAAAGAGCGCATAAATACAAAATCATAGAAATGATAACTCAGAATTAATTCCAGGTACAGTATAGATTTTAACACTATGAGATAACTATAATTAAATGTATGACAATACATTTGAAAATCTAGGCAAAATATTAATATCACTTATCAAGATTGAGTAAATAAAACAATAGATCACACTAGTAGATCTAAAACTATTAAAGTGCATCAGTAGTTAAAAAGTTACCTATGAAGCAAGTAAACAGCAAAACACCATACTCAGATAGTTGTACATTGAATTCTACCAAAGATGCAATGAAGAAATAATTCATATCCTACATAAATCTCCTCAGAGAACAAACAAGGAGAATTGTGCACCCTTGATATCAAAATCAGCTAAGTTATAAGATGGGCAAATTATAGACTAATTTCACTTATAAATAGATGCAAATGGCCTGAATAAAATATTCTCAAGCCAAATCCATCAATGTATTAAAAAATACATTGTGACTGAGTTGAATTTGTCCTGGGAATTTTTTTTTTTTTTTTTTTTTTTGAGACAGAGTCTCACTCTGTCGCCCAGGCTGGAGTGCAGTGACGCGATCTCGGTTCACTGCAAGCTCCGCCTCCCAGGTTCATGCCGTTCTTCTGCCTCAGCCTCCTGAGTAGCTGGGACTACAGGCGCCCACCACCACGCCCAGCTAATTTTTTGTATTTTTAGTAGAGATGGGGTTTCACCGTGGTCTTGATCTCCTGACCTCGTGATCTGCCCGCCTCGGCCTCCCAAAATACTGGGATTACATATCCTAGGAATTTAAGAATAGTTTATTGAAAGCATTACTAATGTAATTGACAACATTAGAGTAATAAGCTATTAGCATCTCAGAGATATAGAAACAGTATTTTAAAAATTCAACACTCATTCTTGATTTAAAAAAAAAAACCTTAGCAAACTAAGAATTGAATAGAATTTCTTTCACTTGATAGAGAGTGGCCACCAAAAATTCACAGCAAAATCTTACTTAAAGGTCTGATCTAATAAGCATTATCTTGAAAGTTAGAAACAAGACAAGGATGCTTGCTATTGCCACTTCTATTAAAAGTGATGTTTACACAAGGAAAAGAAAGAAAGAAAGAGAAAGAAGAAAGAAAGAAAGAAAGAAAGAAAGAAAGAAAGAAAGAAAGAAAGAAAGAAAGAAAGAAAGAAAGGAAGGATATAAGGAAGGAAGGATATAAGGAAAGAAGGAAGGAAGAAGGATTGGAAGGGAAGAACAAGTTTCTCATTATTACAGATGAGATAACTGCCAGTATAGAAGATAAAAATAACCTGTAGACCAACAATTATAAATAATAAGTATTCATCGAGGTTACTGGATATAAGAGCAGTACACAAACCAATAGCATTTATGTCTAATCAACAACAAATGGTGAATATAGTTTAGTAAATGAAATACTATAGAGCAGATGAAAGAAATGAATGAAATCAGCCTGCATCATCTCAATTACCAAAACACACTGAGTTTAGAAAAGCAAGTTGCAAACTGATATGTACAGCATGATACCATAAATACAGCAAATGCATAAAGACATGCTTAGGAATGATAGAAACCTTTCACGGTAGTGGTATGTCTGGGGACAGAGGGAAAGACATGGAAGGCAGAGATTCTGCAGAACTCTTAATGTTCTTTGGAGAGGACGTTTGAAGTGAATATCATAAAATGTTTGATTTTAGTGTCTATTATATTATTTCATTACATTTTTACATATTTTTAACATTCCATTATTAAATCTTCAAACGGAAAAAAATCTCTAGTGGCAAAACTTAAGGCATGGCTCCAAGCAGGTGTTGGGAACCTTCACCAGCAGGCCTGGGGCAGCTCACTTCCTGGAAGGAGTAGGGCTATATGGAAGACATCACTTGGACTGCCTGGCCACATCTGCCACATGATATGAGCAGAATGAGCTTACCTGCATTGCAGCAGAATGCTTCCCCATACCGTCCTCCATTCCAAACTCCCGCCCCACTGGGGCTCATGTCTAACAGGGGAAGCTACTGCACTCTGTATTCTGTAGCCAGAGGATATTGTGAATCTGTTTTAGACTAAGGTAGGTGCTGTAAAACAGAGCCAAGGCAACCACTTATGGGATTGAGTCCACCAAGAAAAGAGAGCAGAAAAATTTTACAGAGGGAAAATTGGGGTAAAACACAGAGAAAGGTATTTTATGTCCATGGTTTCATTTTTGTGTTATCAGTCTCGGATTGAAAGGGATAATGTTGTAAAACCTGGCTTAGCAGGTGGGGGGGAAGGAGTGATTTGAAGCTATGTGTTCTCTTACAATATCCCTTGAAATGTCCTTCCCATAAGAAAATACAACCACAAGAAGATAAGTGAGCTGGTGTCTTGTGGGCGGTGCACCACGTCTCCTAGAAGGAAGAACAATGTAAAGAAAACGCGAAGTGTTGCAGTCTCTGCAGTCTAACCGGGGAGCACATGTTCCTTCTTCTCCAGATTCTTGATATGTTTTGTTCTTTTGGGGAGCTTTTTCTTTTTTCTTGCAAGGTGATTAATTTTCGTCTTTTTTTGCTTTGTTGGAATATCATGCTGTAAATTATGACAGTTTGATGCTATCTTAGCATTTCTTATCAGTGGAGGAAAGGTCCACAAGTCATCTGATCCTGCCACATGTCCCCATGGCCATCCCCAACACTGGGGCATGGAGACAGATCCATTTTCTTTGTAACAACCAGATGAAGAAAGAACATCACTAGCTAAACACCCATTCCAGGTATGAAAAATCTTTTCTCTCTGAAACATTTTTCCTTCTGTCTAACCTAATTTCTTTACATTGCAGCCTTGTGGGTTCCAAAATGAAATTGAATAGAAGGGAAAATCTACGGACAGTCAGTCTATAATGCACAAGCCTGATATCATGAAGAAGAATTGCTTTGAAGCCTGAAATAACTTGATTATGGAAATAGAGGAGAGTACCAATACTAAATAGATTACCTCCAGAGTACCGTGTATGTGTGGATCTGTGCAAGACACTTCGAAATGGGTACTCAAAATGAAAGTGTGCAAAGGAGAGCAACCGCAAAAGACAGACGTTGTTAGAAACCATGCAACAAGATGTATTGCTGATAAATTGGAATGATCTGACCCAGAGAAGCGGAGACTCAAAGAGATATGAAACTTATTAATAGGATTGATGGTCGACTTGCCCAGATGGCAGGTAGGACTGCCAAGTGTACTAGTAGAGTGGCTGAATAGGAAGGAGAAGGATCAGCAGGATCTTAACACCCTCTCATATTTAGCTCCCTGGAGTCTGGCCTTGAGGGTGACCCTGGGCCATGCAATTGGCAAACCTGCTCTATGTATCAATCAGTGGAGCTTCTCATTTGCTGAGTACAATTCTTCTTCCTGCCTCTACTGGTGATCTTTTCTGAATGTCCTCTAATACGTTTTCCTAGACTACTGGGAGAGGAGGGAATGGGGTGGAGGTCAGAACAGTGCACTATAATGGGTAAGAAACTGAGGTCCAGTTGGAGACATGCTTGGATCTCATCCTTGTTTCTGCCTGCGCACCTGAGTCTGAATGATTCCGGGCACTGCCTGAGCATCAAAAGATGGATATAATACCAGTGTAGGACCTAGTGACTTTGAAACCTTATCTAGCTCTAGGTTTTATTTTGTCTTTTTCCACTATTCTACCCTGGGACTTTTTTCACTCTGAGTTCCTACAACTCCAGATAGATCCTTCACTTTGAAAATTCTCTGATCCATCCTTCAGATGGGCAACAGCAATGCCTCACTAGTCTGGATCAAAGCATGGATTTTTCTCCTGAGTATTTCCACAAAACAGTGAGTACTAGTATATACTGTTAGAGTGCTAGAATATAGGCCTATGGGACTGTGAGCCCCTTTAGGACACAGCAGACATCCTGAATGTCTTTATCCCTAAAGCTAAATACTTGGTCTAGCACATAAGTGTTCAGTAAATGCCTTATAATAGCGAATGAAGAAGTAGACGTTATTGATTTAAAATGCTCTACATGAATATTTCACTCTAACAACCTGGAGATATGGATGTTGAACTCAGCAACTCTTCTGAGCCAAATAGTAGGTTCTAAATAAATACTGGGTTGATGTGTAAAACCACAATACTCAGCAACTCATTGCAATGAAAATCTGTCTCTCCCATCTCTGGCCCAATCTATCTCACCTCTAATTAAATTCAGTATTAATTTTCATCCTGATTCTGTCACTATGAACTATAAGTGTTGCTTAGGTTACTTAACTCTACCAGGCTTGAGCTTATTCATTCCCCTGCAAAGCGGAGGCAATAACATCCAGAAATTAGACAAGATAGTACATGTGCCTGGCACATGGAAATTTCTTAGCACATCCTAATTCTCCTGTGATCTAATTTCCTAGTTCTTCTCTTCTTTTTTTTCTCCTGCAAATATGGTTCGTTGCATGTGAAACAGCTTTGCAAATAAAATATTGCAGAAATGTTGTTGCTCCTATTACATGATATTTATGGTGTAATTTCTCCTTTTAACGTACATTTTCTAATATAATATTAAATAGAATGACGGCCAAGTTCCCTGAGCCTTTGTTTGTCTGTCTTTAAAATGGAATGTTATAAATATTCAGGGAAGTCACATTTGTTAAGTGTCGTACACAATATTTGATACATAAAAGGGGCTCAATAAATGGTAGCTGTTACTCTTATTTTAAAATCACTCCCATGTCTTTGTGCACTTCACCAGTTAGTCTCTCCAGTTCATGGTTTCCTGTGCTCCTCATCCTCCCCTTTCAGTAAAAAATTTGATCAAGGAGTGAGGAAACCCATAGTGTTGAGATGCCTTGAATATACTTGGGATCCTCATAATGAATCATAACACAAGGGCTGAAAAAAAGTCTGTAGATTGCTGGGTCCAGCACATAAAGTGGATGGTTATTTTATGTCACTAGTCATTGACTCGTGGTCCTCTAATGTTTATAGGTACCATTTCCTTTCCCCAGTATAACAAACAAGCAAACAATAAACGTGTTGATCTGTGAACGCTCCTATTCTCTGAGGTCTCCCATTGAGAAAGAAGATTTGTAGCTAAGCCTCCATGCTATTCATTCCTTGCTAGTGGAATGCTGTAACACTCACAACCTTGTGTGGTCTTATATGTAAATAGGGCAGTTTTTATTATGTCCAATTTGCAATGAGCCCAGCAGGTCCTGTTATAGAAGAACAGGAGGGAAGGCTCAGCATTGAAGCTCAGATGCCAGTCAGCATGTTGGGCTTTGCATCCCGGTGGTTAGAACATGTGCTCAGGGCCCTGCCAGATGTGCTCTCTGGCAGCTGTCCCTGCCATCTCTATTTGTGAGTGAAGCTGCAAGCCTCTGAGAGTCAAACCTGAGCAGAAAAGGTGGAGGGAGGAGAAAAGCACCTTTAGCTTAAATGTGGTTGGCCTCTCCTTTCAATCCTTAGATGACACCTTAGACAGCTGCTGCACTGGGCTTCAGTGCATACACACAGAACCGGAACTCAGCCATCAACCAGTTAGGACCAGCAGATCCTCACCAAGCCCCGAGACTTGTGAAATGGTGCAGAGAAAGGAGACCTATCACAGGAAGTTACAGATGTTGATACAGCTTATTTGGAGCAAATGACTGTCACAGCACTTTGTAACCTGCACCTCTGTAATGTCATCTCTAGTCCGTTCTTATTTTGCTGCTTAAGGAATCTTCCAAAAGTGCATCCTTGTATTTGAACACTCCGTATTCATATAGCTTCCATGGCTCTAGATGGCTTCTCAAATAAAGTCTAAATTTTGAAACCCAACGTTTGACAATCCATTGCAAATCCACATGTCTAGGTTTATCTTGGATTACTCTCCATGATGAACCCTTACACTTCAGCCAAACTAAACTACATGGCACTCAGCGGCTTGCACGACACCCCCTTCCCTAAACCCAGACATTTGTTCACAGTGTTCCTTCTGCACACATCGTCTTTTCATCTCCTCCCTCCAAAATGCGTATCTCAGACGCATTTGCCTCTCATTGTCCAGCTCACAGGCCACGCCCTTCATGACGCCATCTCTGAGCTCCCCAGTCGGAATTTATTTCTTCCTTCCCTAAACTTCCCTAGCACCTTTCATGGCCTTGTACTGGTGTAATTGGTGAAATCTTTCTTCCCAAACTATATTATAAATCTTTAAGAGCATAGTTTTATATCCTATCTTGTGCCCAGATTAGTAAATTACATTTAATAAAACACCATAAACATTAAACCAGTGACTACATACTCTACTCTGTACTTTTCAATTGGCTTTAACATCAATGATTATTTACATATAAATCGGGCAGTTTTTATCATCTCCATTTTACAGTGGGTGAAACTGAGATTCAGAAAGTTTAAGGAACTCACCTAAGGCTACACAGATCAATGATCCTGGAGTTAGGAAAACAACATGAAAGAACTCCTTGTCTTAGTCCTTTTACTCACCCCAAGGTGAGTAATAGTTTCACCTGTCATCCTCAGTGCAGGGCTTTGCTGGGGAATGGAGTGGTCCGAATTGTTCGGTGAAGCAAGCAGTGGATTCATAGGGAAGAGAGAAGTGGATGTTCCAGGAAGGAGATAGTGACAAAGGTGGACATGAATATATTTTGGTTCACAGGTGAAAAATATTTTCAGTATGCCCATGGCTCAGCCTAGTGCCTGGCAGAAAACAGGTACTGAATATGTGTTAACTAAAGACATAAAGGAAGGGAAGAAGAAAGGGAAGTGGGGAGGAAAGTCTGGAGGAGGAACAATGCATCTAGATTAATGAAGAAGCACAGAAATTACCAGCCCAGTGCTGGAAAACATGTTGGGTTGTCAGTGAAGCTTTATTATTGCATGGGAGGACAAGTGCTCTCTGGCTGAGAGGAAGGTGTGTGCTCCATTCAGCACTGCAGAGGGACAGAGTTCCCTAGGCCATTGCCATTATTGTTGGCATCTTTGTCCCATGTGAGTATCAGTGGTAGATGACTGATTTTGATAGGTGAGAGATCCCATTGGTGGGGCCCACTAGAACCTACTTCGCCTGTTACTAAGCCACTCTCCCCAACCCATTTCCTTGAAGATCCTGATGGCTCTTGAACATGATAACGCATGTTAACGTGGGGAAGAAAAACATAGACTAGAAAGCAACAGACTTGTGTGGCTTTAGGCAAGTCAGTTCTCGTCATGTCTCTTGGCCTTAGTTGTTCCCCAAGTGTCAGATAGGGATAATAAAACCTGCCTTAACCTCACGGATCATGAGGCTGCAATGAGACAGACTGGAAGTACTTTGAAAGTACGAAGCGACGCATAGCATTGGAAATAAGGGTGGATTTCTGCCTTAGAAAAAATAATTGGAATGCTCCTTCTCCAAGTCTGACGTTTTGATTTTACCTTGCAACCTGACCTGAGAAGTAAACCACAGCCCAGTGGGAGGGGCTTTGCGCCTAATCCACCCTCTAGATTTAGGACAGCACAGAAGACTCCCACAGCCTCAAAGGTCTTTCCTGGAGCGCTACCTGGGAACAACCCAGTGAGGTCTCAGGTCCAGTCCTCCATGCAGACATGGCCTGACCTACCTTGCTGACCATTTTTCGTTCGTTTCTTATGAAATAACCAAGACGGCAATAACTCAGCTCTTTATCTTTTTATTTCAATGAAACTGGAGTTGCTATATGCATTTAACCTAAAGAGTCCATATGGTGCGACAAACGGCAGAGCAAAGAAACCCCATGTGTTCTTCCTCTTTGCTTTCTTTCCCTTGCTCATGCCAGCTTCCCAGTAAAAAGCAATCCCTAAAATTGTTGATTTGCATCAGCATGCAATTAATAATCACTAATATTAGTCTATCTTCTACCCCAGTGGCTCTTCATCCCTCAGGAACACCCTGGCCACAAGTCTAAAAGCGCGCACTGCAGTCTGTGAAATTCTTACCCGGCTGTTATTTCGGAGCTCTTGGAAGCAGCATGCTCAGATGGCTGACGGCATCGGAATGGGAAATACCTGCTCCAGAGGGGGCCAGTCAAACAATCTCGGTTGGTTTTATTGCTGCCACATCCAGGAATCAGGTGCCTGGAAAAAATATGCTGACAGGATCAGACTGAGGAAGCTGCAATGCCATCTGGGGTCAGGAAAAGATTTTTGTCCAAGTGCCAACTGCGGGGGCTGAGGCAGTGTGGTGCTCCGCTGGCACGGAGTCTGAAATAGCCCAGGAGGTGCTGGGGAAGCAAGGAGGAAAGCTGCCCAGAATGTTACCAGGGGAGGATTGGGGACTTCGGTGAGGGTGGGGGAAGATACCGAAGGCTTGAGCCTTCTACACTGGACACTTTAGAAAATGTTCCGTTTGGGAAATTTTGAAACATACGCAGAAGTAGAGACGTAGCATAAGAAATCCTAAGGCACTCACTGCTCAACTTCAACATCTACCAACTCAAAGCCAATCTCATTCACTCTCATCCATATTGTCTTTTGTTTCCCAACCCCCAACCTCACTGGGTTTTATGGAGGCAAATCCTAGACATCATATTATTGCGTCCATGAATATTTCTTTCTTCTTATTATTGAGACAGAGTCTCGCTCTGTCGCCCAGGCTGGAGTGCAGTGGTGCGATCTCAGCTCACTGCGAGCTCCGCCTGCCGGGTTCATGCCATTCTCCTGCCTCAGCCTCCCGAGTAGCTGGGACTACATGCGCCCGCCACCACGCCCTGCTAATATTTTTTTTTTTGTATTTATAGTAGAGATGGGGTTTCACCTTGTTAGCCAGGATAGTCTAGATCTCCTGACCTCAAGTGATCCGCCTGCCTTGGCCTCCCAAAGTGCTGGGATTACATGTGTGAGCCACCACGCCCAGCTGCATCCATGAATATTTCTGCAAGCATCTCTAAAAATAAAAACCTTAGCTATCATACCATTATCATATGTAAAAAGTTACAATCATTCTACTATATTAAAAAATTCAGTTTTCAAATTTCCCAAATTGTTCCCTAATAGCACTTTATATTTTGATCAGCCTGAGCTAGAATTAAAGCTAATAATTAAAAAGAGAAAATGAGAGACAGAAGGCAAAAATAATAAGGGAAAGAAAGAGGGAGAAATTAATGAACATGTATTTGTTGGATGTCTATAATATACCAGGCTTTGTACTGGGTCCTAGGGCACTGTGACCTCATTTTAGGAGATAAGAAAACCAAAAGGCAGGCAGGCTGTCATTTGCCCAAAGCCAGTTCACTTGTAAGTCTTGAAGGTGTAATTCCAATTCAGGTCTATACAGTTCCAAATCCTACCTTTTTCTTCTATACCACGTTTCGTCTGAAATAACGAAATCATCTACTAGGAGTTCTTGGAAAGAAGGAGAAGAGAAAGGATAGGGGGAGTAAAATTCTATTATCATCAAAAAGTAGTAAAGTAGAATTGTTTTGGAGCCAGATATTCCTGGATTTGAATCTCAGCTCTGCTGCAACTGAGTGGAGAAGTTTCTTTACTTTCCTGAACCTTACTTTCTTCATAAGTAAAATGGGATGTAGCAAGGATTAAAATAAAGAATTCAAACATTTAATAGTGGTTGTTGGATGGGAGTGGGGATGGGAAAAGAGAAGACAAGAAGTGGTCAGTATTTACCTCATTCTTCTGCAGACTAGTGCTTCCCAGGCACTGAGAAGAATAATAACTCAGAACTAGACAAGGCAATCCAGCAGCGATAACGAGAACAACAGGGGTCTGTGTAGGAGGTGGAGAGGTGCAGAGGAAGGATGGATCAAGGAAGTCCTCGGCCAGTGCCTGTCCCTTTCTGAGCACAGGAGCAAAGGAGGGGAGTGAAGGTGAAGATGGTGTGAGAGTGGGAGAGTCAGGGGACCCACCTGAATGATGGAATATGTGGAGGCAGCTCAGCAGAAGGGGGAATAAGACTGGATAGACGGAACCTCAAAAAGTGGGAGATGACAGAAATACTCCTTTAAATATTGTTATCGTGTATATTTAAGGTGTACAGCATGACGTTAAGAGTTACATATAGATAGTAAAATGGTTACTATAGTGAAGCAAATTAGCATATCTGTCATCTCACTGAGTTACTCCAACCCGTTTTTTGTGTCAAGAGCAGCTAAAATCTACTCATGTAGCAGAAATCCTTCATACAGCACAATTGTATTACCTACGGTCCTCATGTGTAATTAGACCTCTATACTTGTCCATCCTACATGCTGCTACTTTGTGTCCTCAGACACATATCTCTTTATTTTTCTCCCTCCCACTCCCACAGCTGGTAACCACTGTTTTATTCTCTACCCAGCGATATTCTTAATCAAGCAAAAGGTTTGCTCAGAACTTCAGGAACATGAATCCAACTCTGATATGCCAGCCAGATTGGGTAAGGCGGGGGCAGGGACCCTAATATAGTAGGTGTTGTAAATTCTAAAGTGGGTCTCAGTGTGTTGGGATGAATGCTGATTTTATAGGTCTGTGCAAAGTTTTCTATGCCCAAAGATTTTTGAAGCCTATTCACAGAATTTTTTTTTTTTTAAGATAAGGTATTGCTCTGTTGCCTAGAGTGGAGTGCAGTGGTACCAACATGGCTCATGCAGCCTTGAACTCTTGGGCTCAAGCGATCCTCCCACCTCAGCCTCCCAAGTAGCTAGCACTACAGGCCTGCATCACTATGCCCAGCTACCTAATTTTTTTTTTTGTAGAGACGGGGTCCTGCTATTTGCCCAGGCAGGTCTTCAACTCCTGACCTCAAGCGCTCCTCCCACCATGGCCTCCCAAAGTGCAGGGATTACAGGTGTGAGCCACTGCTTCCACCAGATGATATTATTCCAATGTTCTGATAGTAAAGTCTTCTGGTCTCAAGAAAAAAAAATATGTTCCAGATGTGCAAAGACACCTTGACCAACAATGCCCCCCTTGCAGAAAGAACCCATTGATCAAAGCCAAAACCCTATCCACCAGCAACTGCAGACACAAGTCATGATGAATGAAGAAGATGTTGCCAAAGGTTATGCCAGCAAAAATATGCAATGGAGACACTATGTTATTATCATAAAATAAACTCAGAGACCCAACGAGCTCTGAGAATCTTGCTGATTTTGGATACTTGTTCAAATGGGTGCTTATTTTAAGACTCTTAAAATGCCATTTTGGAGCAGCAGCCTTAGTGACAGGAAAATTTGAGTTGATGACAATGTCAAGGGTTTCCTCCACTACCTATAGCTATTAAAAACAATCTTATAGTCTCTTAGGAAGATCTCCTTTTGACCCAAATTGAGGTTCAGCTGTTGATTTCCAAAGAATTAGATTACTAGAATCATTAAGTTGGAATGAAATACCAGGGACGTCTTGCCCATTCTCATTTTCCTGCAGAAGAACCCACATGTGTGTGTGTGTGTGTGTGTGTGTGTGTGATTTTGTAGTATATATATATACTCTTTGTAGTATATATATAATATATATATATATATATATATAGAGAGAGAGACAGAATCATAAAATCATGGTAAAGCTTAAATACTGTATGTGAAGATATTCCACCAAATATTTTTATTTGCTGGTTTAACAATACTCACTTTCAGGAAATTCTTCCATCTATGTTGCTTGCATTCTATTGTTGTAATTCAGGTCAATATTCTAGATTTGCAAGCACATTTAATAAGCTTTACATAAGCACTTTAAAAACATTTAGTCAGAGTACCAGGAGAGAATTGTGATATGATAAGGCCCATTTATTGAGACATGAGGATTCACTTTCAGCACTAAATGATGGCTTAAGGTCACTTGATAGCTTTTGGTTCAAGGCTACAATCTTGATTAGACTTTAAAGTGGTAGAGAAATATATCTAGTTATACCTCGTTTCTTCATTTATTTCTTTGTTCATTCCTTCATTCCTTCTTTACTCTCTCCCCTTCTATTGATATCTATCAACCACAGAGATATTATAAGGCAATTTTCAAAACAGCGACTTTCTAATCTATCTCTTGTTCCTTTGTCTTCACTCCTCTTTTGAGAAATATCTTCTTTAAAGAATCAATTTTTGGAGCAATAATTGTCCTGAAGGGACAGCTAAGAATTCATTTATTCTGTTCTTTGAGCAGTAGTGAGAGAAGAAATAGTGATTAACTTCAGTTCCTGTGTCATGCTAGGTACCAATCCTTCTCTTAAATACAATTAAAAATTTGGCTACAATTTTTTTAAAAAGTATCTTCAAAGCCAGAATTGCTGAGGAGAGAGTAAGAAAGATCAGGAAAAATATCAGACAGATAATCAGAGCTCCAAAGTTGCCTCAAATATTCTTGATTCTAACAAACCTGAGCTTCAGTTTTGGGAGACATGAGGGGTAAAAGGGAATTATTTTAAGGATTTAGTCTTACTCAAGGTGAGAAGTCTGATAGAAAATATTCCCTCCATTAAGAGAAGACCTAAAGCGATTCACCATCAGAAAAAGAGGAATAAGAACTAGCCCCAAGTCCAAAGCTGGGGGAAAGTCGCCTTGATGCTGAAGGGAGCAGAGGAACAAAGGCAAGAGAAACATCCTCAGGAGGTTGTGGAAATAAGACGGGTCTATAGAGATTTGCAGGTGTGACTGGTGCTGTCTAGGGGGTCCAGGGAAGCTGAAGCAATGAACTTGGTTAACATTACCTAGAATAGTGGTACTTCCAGGAGCCTAGAATAAACAAACAAAAATTCTTACTGGATGAAGACACTTTTTATCCTAGCCTCAAAAAATCTCCCATAAATGCCTTTTGCAAGGATAGTAAACAGTACACAGTAAAACACAATTAAGAATAAGAAGGGAAACAAGGCAATATGAGTGAGAAGCAGCAGAAATGGCAAACGGCAGGAACCAATCCATAAAGATTTTAGATATGAAAATTATCAGACACAGGCTATAAAAGAACTATGCCTTATTTCTGGATTAAAAATATGAAAGCATGAAATTGTAAGATGTGAAATATTTTTTTCAAAGGCACATTGGAAAGAGTTTCTAGAATTGAAAAACGTAATAACTAGAAATAAACCTAAATGGATTGAATTAACAGCCAATTAGATGAAGGGAAAATTTGTGAACCAAAAGATAGATTAAAAATTAACATAATGAAACAAAAAGATGAAAATGATGGAAGAGAGGTAAAGAAATCTAGAGGATATAGGCCGGGCATGGTGGCTCATGCCTGTAATCCCAGCACTTTGGGAGGCTGAGGCCAGCGGATCCCAAGGTCAGGAGATCGAGACCATCCTGGCTAACACGGTGAAACCCCGTCTTTACTAAAAATACAAAAAATTAGCCGGGCGTGGTGGCGGGCGCCTGTAGTCCCAGCTACTCGGGAGGCTGAGGCAGGAGAATGGTGTGAACCCCGGGGGTCGGAGCTTGCAGTGAGCCGAGATTGCGCCACTGCACTCCAGCCTGGGCGACAGCGAGACTCCGTCTCAAAAAAAAAAAAAAAAAAAGAAAGAAATCTAGATGATATAGTTCCAGAAGGAGCAGGGAGAGAATGAGGACAATATTTGAAGAGAAAACAGCTCCTGAAGGATGTAAGTCCACATATTCGAAATACCAAATAAGTTACACAAGATGAATAAATGAAAGTAAATCACACCTGGATTTATTAGAGGAAAACTTCAGAGACCTAAAGACAAACATAGCACATCAAAAGGAAAAAAGACAAATTACCTTCAAAGAAGCAACAATAAGACTAAAATTAGACTTCCCAGCAGACACAGTGGATGCCAAAGAAAATAACTGTTAACCTAGAGATCTATATATAGCAAGAATACATTCAAGAATAAGGAGTGAAGATATTTTCAAACAAAACAGTAAGTACAGTGCCAGAAGACCTGCACTAAAGAATGTACTTCAGGAAGAAAAATTACCTCTAATGGGAAGCATAAGATGCAAGAAGGATTGGAAAGCAGAAATTAATTAAACAGAAAAGATACATATAGTAAAGTAGATGAACAATGTAAAATTGATTCTTTGAAAAGTGTAATGAAATTGACAAATTTGATGGACAATTGATCATAAAAAGGAAGGGAAGGTGCAAATAAACAATGTTTGGAATAATAAGGGGAAGTAACTCTAAGAGTGCATAATTAAATATATAGTAAGAAGGCACCAATAGCAACTTCAACGCAGCAAACCGAAAACCTAATTTCTTTGAAAATATATAGTAGCAGTCTAAAACAAATCCAAAAATAGCCACCTTATTAATCTTATTACCTTAAGTTGTTAATCAAATTCATAGGTAAAAATCTTCTCATAAAGAAATGATCAGGCTTAGTTGACTTCGCTAATGAATTCTACCAAAATTTAATAAAAAATTTCCAATGTTACAAAACTATTTCTAGTATACCTTATGAAAGACTAAAAATTTCCTAACTCTTATTATGAAACTAGCATAACCTTGATACCTCTCTTAAGGAAGGAAAATCACAAGCCAATTTCATTCATGTATCTCCTATAGATACAAAAATTCTAAACAAAATAATAGTACAACAAAACCAGCAAAGTTGGGTTTTACTGAAGAATGCATGGGTTGCTTAATAATAGAGAAAAATAAATTCACCACATTAACAGATTCAAAGAGAGATGCTATGGACTGAATGTTTGTGTCTCCCCTTCTCAACTCATCTGTTGAAATCCTAGTCTCCGATGTGAGGGTGTTTGGAGATGGAGCCTTTAGGAGATAATTAGGTCATGCGGGTTGTATCTTCCTGATAAGATTAGTGCCCTATAAGAAGAGACACAAGAGAGCTTGCCTCCTCTGTCTGTCCCTCCTCTATGTGAGGATACAGCAAGCAGGGGGCCATTCAGAAAGAGGGCCCTCACCAGACACCAGTTCTACCAGTGCCTTGAATTTGGACTTCCAGTCTCCAGAACTGTGAGAAATAAATGTTTGTTGTTTAAACCACCTATTCTATGTCATTCTGTCACAGCAGCCCGAACTGACTAAGATGGGGAAAATACTATAATTATTTTAAAAGATGCAAAAAGTGATAAAATTTAACATCTATTAATGCTAGTAGCTATTAGGAAAATAATGTTAGAAGGGAGCTTCCTTTATCTAATAAGGAATATCGAAATAAATACAAAAATAATAAAAATTTCCTAAGGCAAAAGTTGTACTTTATAGAGGAATGTCAATCCCGCTCACTACTTCTAGTCATTCTACTAGACAGCACAGTAAGTCAAGAGAAAGAAATATGAGGTGTAAAGATTTCAAAGGAAGGAATAAATCTATTATCAGTTGCAGATGCCATATTTCTGACCTAGAAAACTCAAATGAGACTACAAATTATTAGAATTAATTAGATAATTTAATGAGTTTGCTGAGTGCAAATCAACATAAAAAATTAATTGCATTTCTGTATCCTAGCAATAGTTAGAAGTTGTGTATTTAAGATTCATGTCATTTGCAATAGCATAAAAATAAGGTAGCTACAAATAAATCTAATAAAATTATAGAAGACTTTTATAATATTATAAAACTTTTATTGAAAGACATTAATGAAGACCTTTTCTCAAAATTGATCTTTACATTCAATGCAAAAAATAGCCTCAGTTTTGTTTTTATTTTGATGGAATTTGGCACAATATATATGAACCAGCAAAAGGCCAAATAAAGCCAGAATATTCCTGAAGAAGAAAAGATTCAGAATGACTATGAAGCTATGGTAATTAAGAAATTATAGTGTAGGATTGGTGAAGGTATACAAAAATATAAATCACTAATACAGAAAAAAGAACACATGAACAAACCCACACAGATATTTATACTGCAGCACAACAGTGTAGATCAATAAGGAAAATAAGGTCTTTCAATAAAATAATCATTTGGATAATATGAATTATTTTCCCTATTTGCATTAAAAATGAAACTGGGTCCCTGTGTCATGTCAAAAACAAAATCCATTGCAGATGAATTTTCACATTTCAAATGTTACAGTGAAAACTATAAAAGAGTTAGAAGACAATTTAAGATGCTTATTTTTTGCCTTGGGTAGGGAAGGATTCTTAAATAATTCAGAAGAAATGCAAATTGTAAAGAAAAATATTCATTAAATTGTTTATTTTAAAATTGAGAATTTCTCTTCATAAAAAATAGTATAAAGAAAATGAAATTAAGCCACAAGCTGAAAGAAAAAAATCATAGGAATAGAACAGATAGAGAATTAATATCCAGCATATGTTAGGTTGGTGCAAAAGTAATTGCGGTTTTTGCCATTACTTTTGCCATTAAAAGTAATGGCAAAAACCACAATAGATTTTGCACCAAGCTAATATAAAGGACTGTTACAAATTAATATATAAGAGACAACTCAAGATAAACATAGGAATAGACTTTCAGGTATTCAACAAGAAAAATGATCATTATGAAAAGATTTTCAATTTCAGAAAGTCAGGGAAGTAAAAATTAAAATACAATGAGATATTTCACTTAATTCCCATTAGGATGGCTAGTATCAAGAAACAAATAAACAAAACTACAAAATAACAAATGTTGACAAGGATGTGGATAACCTGGAATCCTTGTGCACTGATTGTGAGAATGTAAAATGATATGAGCACTGTGCAAAACAATATGGCATTTCCTCAAAAAAATTTAAACAGAATTACCTTATGATCCAGCAATTCTACTTCTGGATATGTACCCAAAAGAACTGAAAGTAGGATCTCAAACAGATATTTGTACACGCATGTTATAGCAGCATTATTCACAATAGCCTTAGGATGGAAGCAACACCAGTGTCCCTCAATGGATGAATGGATTAGCAAAATATGGTATATTTATAAAATGGAATTTTATTTACTCTTAAAGAAGAAGGAAATTCTGACACATGTTGCAACAAGGATGAACCTTGAGGACAGTATATTAAGGGAAATAAGCCTATCACAAAATGAAACATACTGTGAGTCCAGTTCTGTGAGGTACTTAGAGTAGTCAAATTCATTGAGACAGAAAGTAGAATGAATGAATAGTGGTTGCCAGGGGCTGGAGGGAAGAGAGGAAGGGGGAGGTATAATGGGTACAGAGTTTCAGTTTGGCAAGTTGAAAAGCATTCTAGAGATGAGTGGTTGTGATGGTTGCACATCAGTGTGAATGTGTTCGATGTCCTTGAACTGTACACCTAAAATGGTTATGATAGCAAATTTTATGAGATGTATATTTTGCCACAACTCCTAAAAAATGACATATTTCATATCGATCAGAATGGCAAATTTCTAAAAGTTTGGACAATAGCTAGTGATAGTGAATATGTGGAACAACTCTAAGTCTTATATACTACTTGTGGGAGCATAAGATTCAATAACTTTGGGAAAACCATTTGCCATCACTTTATAAACTAAATGTCTCTATACCTGATGGCTCAGATCTTCCATTCTAGGTATTGATCTTAAAGGAACTCTTGCACATATACACAAGGAGATGCTAGCCCTGTTGATAATGGCAACACAAACACACTGAAAATAACCCATATATGCCTCAACAGTGGAATGGATAAATACATTACATATATTCATAAGCTGAATTATTACATAACAATAATACATGACTGAATTCCAGGAACATAAAATTGACTAGAAAAAGCACATGACAAAACAATACATATTCTGTTTGGGATGTGCTTTTACAGATTGAGTATCCCTTATCTAAAATGTTTGGGACCAGCACTGTTTCAGATTTTGGATTTTTTTGAATTTTGGAATATTTGTGTATACATAATGAGATACCCTGCGGTTGAGACCCAAGTTTAAAACAAAATTTATTTATGTTTCATATATACTGTATACACATAGTCTGAAAGTATCTTTGTACAATACTTTAAATAATTTTGTGCGTAAAACAAAGTTCGTGTTACTTACGTGGGGAATTTTCCACTTATAA
This sequence comes from Symphalangus syndactylus, assembly GCF_028878055.3. Classification (NCBI taxonomy): domain Eukaryota; kingdom Metazoa; phylum Chordata; class Mammalia; order Primates; family Hylobatidae; genus Symphalangus; species Symphalangus syndactylus. The sequence continues at coordinate 150,088,459 of NC_072427.2, read as the reverse complement.
TGTCATGTTGGTGTTCAAAAAGTGTTGGATTTTGGAGCATTTTGGATTTGGGATTTCAGATTTTTGGATTAGAGATGTTCAATCTGTGCATTCAAAAGTCCACAAAATATGCTCTGTGAGACTATAAAACAAATGTTGTAAAACTATACTGAAAAGGAAGGGAATTAAATGAGAAATTCTGGGCAGGGAGCAGGGAGGAAGTCGAGACGCAGAGAGACTCCTGGGGGTTTAAAAGGTGGTAGTAATGTTTTATTTATTAAACCTGAAGGTTAGTACATTGTTGTTTACTGGATTTTCTATACCTCAAACCTGTTTTATAAATAGTAATTTATATATTTTCAATATTTAACAAAGTTTCTTCAACACTGGCCCACGGGTGATTTGGAAGATATATCAGGAAGTAACAAACTACAGGCACAAGTATGTGTTTATATTACCCACAGCTATGTGTACATATGTGTAATGTAGATACATGTTCTTTCCTTTTCAAGATGGGCATTTTTACAAAACGGTAGGGAAAAAGCCTTCCAGAAGGATCCACTTAAGAGGGAATTTGAAAGTACAAGGGAGATAATTTGCCGGTAATCCATGGTGAAGCTTCCTAAGAAGGTGTGTGGGCAGAGGATCCAAGCTCAGGTGGAGGCACAGGCCTTAGAGAAGGGAAGAACAGGCCAGGTAGAGCTGGGGGTGGGGGGCAGGTGTTTGCTGGATAGAAATGAAGCGTGGGAGTTGCCTTCCAGTGGATTCTGGTTTTCTCTGTAAAGTAGAAGGCAAGGGTGTTTTCCGAGAATGAGGGATTGGATACAAAATCTTTTCAGAAATGATTAAAACTTTGGAAATGAGAACAGGGTCATTGGACCTTGTTCTTGGGAAGGAGAGACTGGGAAGTCTGTAGAGCATGAAGATTCCAGTCAAGGTGGTCTGTCTTAACTTCCTGGTAGTTCCTGGTCTGAGACCCTTCTGACATCAGAGATCTGACAGCACAGTGGGTCAGAGTCTACAGGGAGGGCTGGAAAATGAACCCTAAGAGATAAGTGTTGGCATTGGTCACAGGGAGAGACCTTTGGGAACTGGGTTATAGTCAAGTGGGTCATGGCTCTGAGTTGAATAAGTAGCTGGACACTGCTGGGAGAGTCAAGGTAGGGTGGAGTCTTAACAGCTCAGAAGAAACCAACACATATGGCTGAATCAATTAATTGCTGAAATAGATGAGTTGTATGTTCTATCAGGCTGCCAAGAGAGGAGATTTCTTCCTAACGACAATAGGTAAAGCTGTTTCTAACAGTGCTGAGAAGGTGCTAAGATTTTAGGGAAATGCAGAGTTTTGGAGCAAGTAAAAGTGTTCTGCTATTTGCAAAATTATTGTGTCTGATACATAAGCTTCTTTGCAGTGGCTTTGAAGATGGAATTAATTTGTCCTAGCAAAAGTATTTAATTCTGTTGTGCTGCAGTTTATAAAATATTTACATTGTTATTCTACATATACACATCGCTTACAATCCAGTTGCATTTCTCTCTGATGCACTTTCAATAAGATTTGGACTCCTGACAATGTCATCCAAGCCATTTGTTAGGGGAAAGAATCACAGAATCACTGCAGCTCACAAAGCCCCCGGGATGTCAAACCATCCATCCTGTTGACTTCAGGCAGAATAGAACCCAAACTAGCCCAAGTAAAGAGACTTGTCTCCTAAGCATGAAAAATCAAGAAAGACAAGCTGACCAATCTTTCTTAATTTTCAGCTATCCTCCTCGAAATCAGAATGTTCTGAATAACCCACCTTCCGCCTACTGTAATTACTGTATTTCTTAGAATGTGGTATTTAAACAGAAAATCCCAAAGTCACTGACAATGGACTCTGAGTTCCAAATGTGTGAAAGCGAATTAGAAGCAATTTAAGGCAGTGTGGTATAAGGGAAAAATAATGAACTAGGAGTCAGGGGCAGTGTATGCTGTCTCTGTCCACATGTCCACATTGCCTATAAAAACTTGGAGGGGTCAAGAGCTTATCATCCTTTCCTACTCAGTGTCCTTACCATATTAGGATAATACATGCTTTCTTCCCCTACCTCCGAGGGTTTATCTGAGGATTAAGCAATAATGCATAAGAGTTTTTGAAAAGTAGAAAGCATAGTATGTAGATAAAGATTTAAAACAATCCATTACCATGGGCTGGGTGATGACTGCCGTCAGAAACCCACCTTCTTTTACTATTGCACTGAAAACTGTCTGCACATTGGCTTTTATTTTTCCTTCTGAGACTAAAAGCAATTGGTATCCTATTGATAATGCTTGGTTGTTCAAGGGTGGATTGCTGAGTGTGCAGAGTTTTCACAGTTCCTTGCTTGGTCTTCCGTCTCCCTCCCGCCTGGTTTTGTCATTTCACTGCTCATTTACGTGTCCACTTGAGTGCGCTTCCACGACTGACCTACTCTGTCCCCGGAAAGGACTTGTGCTTCCCATGTCTGCATCTCTGCTCTTGCCTTCCCTCCCTCGTAAATTGCACCCTTCTCTTCCCCTCTGCCGGCCTTTAGGAGACACTGCTCCTGCAGAGAAGCTCCAGCTGGCCATGCTATGAGACACCACCTGTCTCCCATCCCAAAAGCCTTCTTGAACACATTCGATTGCACTAATCACTTGCCTTGTTTTGGAAGCTGTCATTTTCCATTCATACGTCTTGTCTCCTCAACAAAGATGATAAATTTATTGAGGGTATGGACAATGCATTTTTTTTTTGCCTTTTCCTCAGCAAAAGACATGCGCCTTGTAAATATTCAGTACTGTAAAGAGTTAATTGGCCGGGTGTGGTGGTTCACGCCTGTAATCCCAGCACTTTGGGAGGCAGAGGCAGGTGGATCATGAGGTTAAGAAATCAAGATCATCCTGGCCAACATGGTGGAACTCCATCTCTACTAAAAATACAAAAATTAGGTGGGCGTGCTGGCACGTGCCTGTGGTCCCTGCTACTCGGGAGGCTGAGGCAGGAGAATTGCTTGAGCCTGGGAGGTGGAGGTTGCAGTGAGCCAAGATTGTGCCGCTGCACTCCAGCCTGGCGACAGAGCAAGATTCCATCTCAAAAAAAAAAAAAAAAAAAAGTTAATTGATATGAATAAAAAGAAAAGTGCAAGACAATCAGAGTGGGGTATTTTTTGGGTGAGATGTGAAAAGAAAGAAGGAACAAATTGGTTTGGAAATTCTGAATTCAATTTGTCTATGGCATCCCTATCTTTAATTATGTTGGATAATTAATCATAGTATTTATTTGTGGCTTAATTTATTGTGTGAATGAAGTGTGTGTTACAAAATCAGTGCGAGACGTGAAGGGGGCATGTTAGGTTTCAGTAGTCTGAAATCAGAGCAATAACATTTTGCTTCTAAATGACTAGGATTTTAAAAAACATATGGTATTCATAAAACCACATTACAACCACTCTGTAAACCATTAAAATAGCCACAATGCAGGACAGACATTGCTCTGCCTGTTACCCGCCAGCAGCAATTACATGTTGGATTCGTCAAGCCTCTAAAAGCCTAGTGTTTTAATACGGGATTGCGTATTTGTCACATGACACCGACACCTCGGTTATGGTGAATCTGTTATGCAGCAAAGCAATGGTTTAGGGTACTGTCCTAGGTGGCTGAGAAGGATACTGGAAGTGATGAATTAGAGCATTTAAGGGCTGTGTTTTAAGGATATGGGTTTTTACTAATGATCTCATCCTAGGAACACATATCTGGGTTTGAATGAAAGATAATTGTATGCATACAAGTATCTATGTATGCATGTAACAGTTTGATCCATTTACTTATATTTTACCTCTATGTCAGGAAGGACTTAGGAAGTTAAAAAATACATGCAGGCTAAAAGCATAAAATAAATTTTGGAGGGCAAGAAACACACATGCACACACACACACACACCCTACACACAGAAACGCATACTGTGGTGCCCTATTTGGTTGCGAGAGGAAGGCTGAAAATGGGGCTTTAAGAGTTTACCTGAAGATAAAAGGGCAAATGCAGTCGGCTTCAAGAATCACAGTAACCACAAGACACAATCGATGTTTAAGAGAACCACAGCTATCTCGGACATTGAGACGAAGATTTCTTCCAGGGATCCTCATAGCGGAAGACACTGTGTAACATGGTGGATGATGTCCTCCACGAAGTCCAGATGATACTTACCATCATGTGTTTATAGGGCTTTTTCTTATAATGTCCCTGTTTGCAAGCTAAATCCATAAAAACAATTCTATGAGGGACCCAAACGGCGCTGCGCTTGTATAGAGCTCACTGTGAGCCTGGTTTGACTCAAGGGCAGAATTTCTAAGCAGCATTGTCTCATAAAATTTCTGTAGGCCGGGCGCGGTGGCTCACGCCTGTAATCCCAGCACTTTGGGAGGCAGAGGTGGGCAGATCACAAGGTCAGGAGATCAAGACCATCCTGACTAACATGGTGAAACCCCGTCTCTACTAAAAATACAAGAAATTAGCCGGGCGAGGTGGCAGGCACCTGTAGTCCCAGCTACTCGGGAGGCTGAGGGAGGAGAATGGCGTGAACCTGGGAGGCGCAGCTTGCAGTGAGCCGAGATCGCGCCACTGCACTCCAGCCTGGGCAACAGAGCGAGACTCCGTCTCAAAAAAAAAAAAAAAAAATTCTGTGATGGTGAAATTGTTCCCTATCTGCACCATCCAATATGGTAATAACTAGCTACACATGGTTGTCCAGCCCTTGACATGTGGCCAGGGGATGGAGGAACAGAAGTTCAATTCTTATTTGAATTCATTTAAATGTAAATAGCCACATGTTGCTAGTGGCTATTGTGCTGGACAGAGCAGCTCTAGTAAATGTCTGTATTGCATGCCTTTCAGCAATCATAGATGTTATTTCTTGCAACTGAGATTTGACAAGTTATAGGGCTAAGGGAATACTTAGGGCAAGGGCAAAATTTACCTCTGAAAACATTTCTAGGTCTGCTGCAGCACAGAGATTAGGCAATAGAGGTCTCAAAGCTCCATGCCATCAGGTAGATGTAGTTATTATAGAACATTTTGAGACGTAAGCACTCCCAGCATATGTATGGTTAGTTAGAAGTTATAATCTATGTTCTGGTGTTCTAATCTGTTTTGTACCTTATAGACATATGCATCATTTTAACAACTGTTTTTAAACCAATACTGTCAACCTCCTTTTGTATTCAACACTAGAGATGCTGAATTTTTTTGGAGAAAGATCACACACAAATAGGCATTTGTCCAAATTCCTGGTTTCTGATCTCAACTGGGCCCTTGATGCTTTCTTGTGAGCCTTTTATGTGTGTCCTTCTTAAGGCTTCATTCCTCCCACTCTCACCTCTGGTGGAGAGGGGATCTTTTCCAAAATAACATATTTTGGGTGCATGAGTGGTTCTGTGGTAGAATTCTCACTGCCAAAATAGCACAGTTTGATTATCACTGTGAGAGGTGATCAACATCAGCAAGAAGGAAGGTAGCTTTTTTTTTCCGTGATCCTTTCTGAGGGCTCCATCACAGCCCTGCTAGGATAAGCATAAGCACAGGTCTCTCCAGCTCAGATATGAGGGACAAAAAGGTTTCTCCAATCTGCCATAGAAGAAGGGCATGATGGGATGGGGACCCTGAGAGCAAGGCAGAGGAGTGAACACAGAATAAAAGGGATGACAAGGGGAGGAAAGACTTCTGGGCTTCCATCTGACATGGAGTTTGAGTGGACTGGAAGGTGATCCACTTAGAAGAATAACCTTAGAAGGAAGGTAACAGTTAAATATATTTATGAGATGGAAATACGTTCTGAGAAATGCAACATTGGGTAATTTCATCATTGTACAAACATCATAGAGTGTAGTTACACAAACCTGGATTCTACAGCCTACTGCACACTTAGGCTATATAGTATAGCCCATTGCTCCTAGGCTACAGACCTGCACGGCATGTGACTGTACTGAATACTGTAGGCAATTGTCACACAATGGTAAGTACCTGTGTATCTAAACATATCTACGCATAGAGAAGATACAGTAGCACTGACATGGTGGCTCATGCCTTTAATCCCGGCACTTTGGGACCCCGAGGCAGGAGGATCACTTGAGCCCAGGGGTTCAAGACCAGCCTGGGAAACATGGCAAAACCTTGTCTCTACACAATTACAAAAAATTAGCCGAGTGTGGTGGCATGTACCTGTACTCCCAGCTACTTGGGAGGCTGAGGTGGGAGGATGGCTTGAGCCCAGGAGGTCAAGGCTGCAGTGAGCTGTGATCACACCACTGCACTCCAGCCTGGGCAACACAGTGAGACCCTGTCTCAATTTAAGAAAAAAAGAAAAGAAAAAGATACAGTAAAAATATGGTATAAAACCTGTATAGGGCACTTACCATGAATGGAGCTTGCAGGACTGGAAGCTGCTCTGGGTGAATCAGAGAGTGAATGGTGAGTGAATGTGAAGGCCTAGGACACTACTGTACACGACTGTAGACTTTATAAACACTGCACACTTAGGCTACACTAAATTTATGAAAATACATTTCTTTCTTCAATAATAAATTAACCTTAGCTTACTGTCACATTTTTATTTAATAAACTTTATTTTTTTAACTTTTTGACTCTCTCATAACACAATTTAAAACATGAACACATTGTACAGCTATGCAAAAGTATTTTTTCTTTGTACCCCTAATTCATAAGCTTTTATCTATGTTTAATTTTTAAAAATCTTTTAAACTTTGTTGTTCAAAACTAAGACACAGACAAACATATTAACCCAGGCCTTCATGGCATCAGGATCATCAATATCACTGTCTTCCACCTGCACATCTTGTCTCACTGGAAGCCTGTGTCTCACTGGAAGCCTTTCAAGGGCAGTAACACTCACGGAGCTGTCATTTCCTATTACAACAATGCCTTCTTCTAGAATACCTCCTAAAGGACCTGCCTGAGGCTATTTTACAGTTAACCTTTTTTTAATAAGTAGAAGGAGTATGTGATAAAATAATAATAAAAATTATAGTATAGTAAATACATTAACCACTAACAGTTATTTTATTATTACCAGGTACTAGGTACTGTACATAATTGTATGTTCTATGGTTTTATATGACCAACAGAAAGTAGGTCTGTGTACACCTGCATCACCACGGGCAAGGGAGTAATATGTTACATCACTATGTCACTAGGCAATAGGAAGCTTTCAGCTCCATTACAACCTTATGGGACTACCATCTTATACATAGTCTGTTGTTGACCAAAAGGCTGTTATCTGATGCATGACCGTACATTATCCCAGACATTGAACTCTGATTGATTTGTGATTTACTGTGATTAAGAATGGGTCTTTATGGTAATGGACTATACACCTTCCAGATGATGTGGGGCAAAATGTCAAGGTTCCACCTGTTTTCCTAATCCACTCTCTCTTCTATTCTTCTTTGGGACTCTCTTCAACCTTTCATGGTCTCCTTTTCTATACCCATCAGTAGATAACATCTATTTCACTCAGAAACTAGAAACCTTCAGATGAAATCTCCCTCTAGTTTCTGAATTCACTCTCGGCTCACAGGTGCAGAAATACGTTCCCATCAGTCCTTGCCTCTTTCCAGTTGATTACAGTGAATAGTTCCCTTACTCTATAATAAACGAATGATTCTAGCTGTACTCTTGATCCCTCTTCTCATTATTCATAGGGATCTCCATTAATTTTTCCCATTTCTGTGCTATAGCTTCAACCTTGTTCTCATATTTTCTTCAGTTATCATTCTTAGCATTTAAGCATGCTCAAGTCTTGAAAAAAAAAAATCCCTTGACCTCAGGGACCCCTTTAACTATTACCTCTATCTCTCTCCTGCCCTTCAAAGTTTTAAATCCCTTCAAAGAATGCCGAGTTTCCCTTCATTGATTCTTTTCCTACTGCAACCTGGTATCTGTTCCCACCACTTCACTGAAACTGCTGCTTCAATGCAAGACAATCAATGGCCAGTTGGTGGCTACGTCTCACTATATTTCTTATTCTAACTGATCTTCCTGAAGTGCTCCCTTCTCTTTGTATGTTTCTCTCTAAGATGCTCAGGCCAAAGACTTGGGAGCCACTCCTAACTCTCTCTGTCCCCTGCTTCTCTGCAGACTTGTTAATCGACTCCCTACTGTGCACTCCTCCCTTGTCCTTTTTACCAGTGCTCCGAAATCTCCAGGCTCACAGTTTGGGTAAGAATGACCACATTCCATCTCCAGGAAAGGGTCCTGATTTCTTTAATCCAATCAGCACATCCCGTCTTCCTGGCTGCAGTGATTGGCTCAAGGATGAGTAAACAATGCAAGGCAGGGCAATCAGAGTCACTGAGACTCAATTCTGAAACTCTTTTTTGAGCCATCAGAGAAGTGGACTTATATCCTGCTAGACACGAGGAATATAGCCTCAGGAGTGCTGCAGCCATCTTGGGAACTCACCCAAGAGGCCTGCTGGAGAGTAGAGTCAGTCTGGAAGCCTGGAGGGGTGGAGAAATGCAGAAGGAAAAAAATAGTTCATAGTCATAGACTTCAGTGCTGGCGAAAGCCTTTCCTGAAGCTCCAAACCTATTCTAAAAATGCTCAGTTTTCTTATCCAGCAAGTCCCTTTTTCTTGTGTAAGCCATTTTGGGTCACATTTTTCATGTCTATAATCAGAAAAAAGTTCTGACATAAGGCCCTATATCTGAATCGTTTATCCATAATGTGTTGGAAGTCTGTTTAAAATTTTTAATGAGAAGTTCTTTAACGAAATTTAATGAGCAAACTCAACTCTAACTTGAGAATGAGGAAAGTTATTGAATTTTGTAACAGGAAGTTCCATGAGAAGAAGGCTTCATGACTGGTTGATTCAGAAGCCTAACGCTGTTGCCAGATTCCAGGGTTTTCGTCTCTCTCTGCTATGACATCTTCACTGTTGGCTTAATCATTTGGCCTGGTAACAGCATGGATATAGCAATGACTCATACAGACATGGCATTTAGATGATGAAAGGAAAACAGTCTTTCTATAGTGTTTTCCTATCACTGAGGAAGCCTCTCCCTGAAGACCTCCAGAAGTAATCCTCTCGCATCTCCTAAGCTAGAACTGCGTCTCAGGCCAGTTCCTGAGTGAGACACCCTGGAGCAGTGGGCTTCTCTTCCGGCACATGGCTAGGTAGAAGGCAGTTCTCAGGGAGATAACAGGGAAGATTCGAGGGTCAGGAGAAAGCCAACAGGATCCACTATAGCGACAAAAAAGAGGCTTCATGACCTGGCTCCTGCCACTTTTCTGACCTTATCTTTTGCCACTCACCTCTTTGTACTTGACCTTGCAGCTCTACTGAGCTAAGTTCTGTTTTTCTGAGCATTTATGCACTCACTTGTGCATCTAAGACCTTAAAGTGTGCTACTGCCTTTGTTCTAGAAGACACTCCCACGTCCATACCTCATTGTCTACTCATCTTTTGGGATTTATCTTATGTGTTACCTTGTTGCTTACCCTGAGAATTGCTCCCTCGCTCCCAAGGCTTGGTTAGGGGCCACTCTTCTATACTCCCAACACACCTCTGCCTGTCCCATTAAAGTGTTTGTCATGTTGCCTTGTGATTACCTGTTTATTTCCTTGTCTTCACAACTAGAATATGACCTTGAGGATATGATTTCTATCTTGGCCTCTGACGTATTACACAATAATTGAGGCATAGCAGGTGTTCCATAATTATTTTTTTAGTAAACTTCTAAGTGCATACTCCTCCAAGATCTGAGCCTGTCCAAGCAGTCCTACTAAGGCAAAATATTCTGCCTGTCCTTCTTACTACATATACTCCTCTTTTGAAGGGCAACCCAGAGCAGTTTCTTTAAGAAATCACACGTCAAGCTCTTGGAAAATTCTTATTTCTAAACTTCGTCTGTCAGCTATATACACTTCAATATTATTTATTTGACAAGGCATAATTAAAATAAATGTTACTTAGGTATAATTTACACTCAACAAAATGTAACCACCTTAAGTGAACAATTATATAGTTTTGGCTAAATTAGACGTCCATGTAACTGCTACCACAATCAAGATATGAAACCCCTACAATTCCCTCATGCCCTTTTCCAGTCAATCCCCTCATCCCTGATACCCAGAAACCACTGATCTGTGTTTGCTTCGTCTAGAGTCTCATATAAATAGAATCATACAGTATGTGTTCTTTTGTTTCAATTCAAATCTTTCGCTAATTTTTTATTGTGTCTTCTGTCTTCTGCTTGTTGGGTTGTAAGAGCTACTTATTTGTCTCAATATGAGTTCTTTGTCTGACATATGTATTATGAATATTTTCTCCCAGTCTATGGAAGGCTGGTCTTTTCATCTTCTTAACCCTTCTTTTGAAGTACATAAGTTTTGAGTTTTTATAAAGTTCATTGTCTCAACTTTTTATTTTATGGTGCATTTGTGTTCTAAATTATAAAAATTTTCTCTTGTGTTTTCTTCTAAAAGTCATATATCTTTAGCTTTTATATTTAGGTTGTGATCCATTTGTATAGCATGTGAGGTGGGTGTGAAGGTTTATGAATGTCCAGTTGTTCTAGGTCCATTTGTTGAGAAGACTGTCTTTTCTCCATTACCTTGACATCTTTTTTGAAAATCAATTGACCATATATATGAATGGGTCTATTTCTAGAGTATATTGTTCTATGGATCTATATGTTTCTCCTTATACCAATACTACACTGTCTGGATTATTGTAGCTTTAAAGTAAGACTTAAAATGAGGTAGAGTAAGTCCTATAACCTAGTTCCTTTTAAAACTTCTTTTAGCTATTGTAGGCCCCCTGTAGTTTTTGAAATACGTTTTAGAATCAGTTTGATTTTAGAATCAATTTCTGTGAATAAGTCTGATGGTATTTTGATTATCTTGAATCTTTAGATATTTGGGGACAATTGATATCATTTTAGTATTGAGCCTTCAAACCCATGATCATGGTATATCTTTCCATTTATTCATGTCTTCTTTAATTTATCTCAACAGTATTTTGTAGTTTCCCATGCATAGGTCTCACATTTAACATATTTTATTATATTAATCTAAGTATTTTATGTTGTTTATTATTTTAAATGCTAGATACATGACAGATTTTTAAATACTCAACTGGTATCCTTCATAAATTCACTTGTATTCTAGTGGCTTTTTTGTAGATTCCCTAGGATTTTCCACATACACAATCATCATGCTGTCTATAAATAACGACAGCTTTTCTTCTTTATTTCCAATATATATTTTTTATTTCTTGCTATTGCTTTATTGCGTTGGCTAGGTCTCTAATATTATGTTGAGTAGAAATGATAAGAGTGCATATCCTTGCCTTGTTCTCAGTCCTAGGAGGAAAGTATTCAGCTTTTTTACAATTAAGTATGATGTTTGCTGTAGGTTTTTTTGTGTGTGTGTACGTCATTTATTAGATTAAAGAAATTCCCTCTACTCTGTGTGCCAAAAGGCTTGTTTTGTTTTAATTATAAATGGGTGTTGAATTTTGTCAAATAGCTCTTCTGAATCAATTTTGAATCTCCTGTGATTCTCTGAATTGAGTGAATTGCATTGACTAATTTTTTAATATTAAACAAACTCAGCTTCATAGAGTTGTGTAGAGTTTACCTTACCCATGCACAGTTTAGTGTTCAGCAACAGACTCAAGGGGGACTCCATGCAGATTTCTGGTGCTTTTTCTCTATGTATCTCCTTCTTCTCCCGTGCTTTGTCTCATGACTTTCAGTCATCTCACCCTTCTCAATTTAAAATTCTGTCTGAGTGAGAACATCAGACTCTGCTTTGGTCTCATCCTTCTGCATAGCTTATGAAAAGTAACTCCAGGCAAAGAGCCAAGGTGATCACAGGGGTCACCTCATTTGTTTCCCTTTTCTAAAAGGTCACCATCCTGTCCTGCCTATTGCTCAGTGCTGCCCCACATATATATTTTAGTTTATGGTGGAAAAGTCCAGTACTCATTATACTGCTATGGCTGAATGTTGAAGTTAGCTGTAAGGATTCTTGATGGTAGAGGTAGCATCTGCTCTTTTCTCTGATTCTTTAGTATTTATTGACTGTTTTCTCTCAGTAAATATTTATTAAAGATTTGTGTAATGTAATGTTTCCTGACCTTTTTGGTGCCTTTTTCTTTTGAAGTTGGTACTTCATTGACCATCAATTCTATGCTGGGCACTGATCAGTATTTGACTGTGTTATACCCTCACAGGAGCCTATGATATAGGGATTATATTTTACAAATAAAGAGATGAACATGTAAAGTGATAGAGTGACTTATCCAAGATCAAAGTGATTGAATTAGAATTCATCTCCGATTTAAGAACTTAGGCTTTTGGCTGGGTGCAGTGGCTCACGCCAGGAATCCCAGCACTTTGGTAGGCCAAGGGGGGCGGATCACGAGGTTAGGAGATCGAGACCATCCTTGCTAACACGATGAAACCCCATCTCTACTATAAATACAAAAAATTAGCCAGGCACGGTGGCGGGCGCCTGTAGTCCCAGCTACTCAGGAGGCTGAGGCAGGAGAATGAGGTGAACCCGGAAGGTGGAGTTTGCAGTGAGCCGAGATCGCGCCACTGCAGTCCAGCCTAGGTGACAGAGAGAGACTCCGACTCAAAACAAACAAACAAACAAACAAACAAACAAAATCTTAGGTTTTTAACTATAACAGTGTAATCTCCCACTGATATTTTGATAAAATTATGTTTGGATCTTGTCCTTCCACAGATGAGCCTAATCATAAAGCCACCAAGAGGACCCCATATTGCTCATTGTCATCTTAAATCCTTGGTGACTTCTGAGCTTTCCCTTTCAAGTCCTACTGGTTCTATATTACTTTTCACAATTATACTTCAAATCTTATAAGACCCCCATTCCTCTGCTTGTGACACTGCCCTCAACAGCGTCTATAGTGAGTCTGTGGGCACATTCCTGCCTAGTATGACCACCTCCCTTCATGCCATCTCTTGCCTTACCACTGCATAACACTTAAGAAACTGATCTTAAGAAGGACACTACATGTAGAACTAGTGCACATTTTTTCATAAATGATCTTCAGGATGAATTCTATCCTGACTCACTTCCAAGTTTATCTCAGACACCCAGTGCCCAATTACTTCAATGCATGGTTCCTCACCACAAGTGAGCCGTTGGTGCTGCCAGGCAACCCTGCTGCATTCCCCAACCCATTCACTTTCCAATTCTCCTAAGTGGTTATTTTGCAGTTTTCCCCTCCCATTTCTTTTCTCTCCTTTTTTTCCTTTTTTCGGAGATGGGTTCTTGCTCTGTTGCCCAGGCTGGAGTGCAGTGGCTCAATCTTGGCTCACTGCAACCTTCGCCTCCTGGGTTAAAGTGATTCTCTTGCCTCAGACTCCCAAGTAGCTGGGACTACAGGTGCACGCTACCATACCCGGCTAATTTTTGTATTTTTGGTTGAGACAGGTTTCACCATGTTAGCCAGGCTCATCTTGAACTCCTGACCTCAAGTGATCCACCCACTTTGGCATTCCAAAGTGCTGAGATTGCAGGCGTGAGCCACCACGTCTGGCCACGCCTCCTGTTTCTAAGGCCTCCTTCCCCATCCTCACTTTCAGCTGATGACCTTGCTTTCCTTTTTACTTCGAAAATTTCTTCTGATTGCATAGGTGAATGTCCACTAACTCCCACAACTTCTACTCAAATATTTGCAGCTGACTTTTGCTCTCTGTCTCTCTCCCATTTCTATAGAGAAATTGCCCTTTTCCGAGGCCAATCCCTTATTTTGGGTCTTAGATTCAATTCTCCTTTTGCTTTCTCAAGAACATTGCTCTGATTTTTCTCTTTCTACCACATCACTATTTCTTTCCTTTCTACTGAATCATTGCCCTTAGTATACAAACGTATTGTAACAGATTTCATCGTTTTTTTTTTTAAAGTCTCATCACTCATCATCTTTCTTCAGTCTACTATTCCATTCTTCTGTTCCCCTGGGCACCAAAACTCCAAGAGCTGTTTCTCACCTACTGTCCTCAGTTCTCTCCCAATCTCTTTTCAATTCAATTTTTCTCAACCTGATAGTCATTTCTATGTTCCTCATTCTACTCATCCTACTGGCAGTGTGCAGCAATGTTGATGTCTCCCTTCTTCTTAACATACTGTTCTCATTTGGTTTTGCAGACCCCACATTCTCCTGTTTTGTTCACCTCATCATCACTCCTTCTCAGTTTCCTTTGGTGGCTCTTCCTTCTTTTATCGACCTCTAAGCATTAGAGCATCCCAAGGCACAATCTCTGTACATTTCCTCTTCCTTTTCTACCCTCAGTTTCAAGTGCTCTAATCTGCTACTCTGGCTTAATTACTATCCACCCAAGAGGTTCTCAGCTGAGGGTGATTTTTGCATTGTCTAGAAACACTTTTGGTTGTCACAACTAGGGGAAGGTGCTACTGGCATCTAATGGCTGGAAGCGAGGGAAGCTGCTGAATTTACTAAAATCCACAGGACCACACCCCACAACGATAAAAAGTATTCAGCCCAAATGTGCTAAAGTTGAGAAACCTTGATCTACCCAGACCTCTTCTCTGAACTCTAACCTTGTATGTTTAACTTTCTACTCAACATCCTCATTTGCATATTTATAGGTATCTCAAAGGTAACATGTCCCAAACCAAAGCTGTGATTCCTCATGCCTCAGCTCAGCTTCCCTAGAAAGCATGACCCAAGACAGGATTATGTGCGAATGCTTTAATGGGAGGTGTGAACCCAGGACCATGAGAGGAAGAGAAAAGGAGAGTGAGACAGGGAAGGACAGTGTGCAGATCCAAGGAGAAGAGTTACCAAACTAGTTACTGCTTCATGAGTCACAAAGAGTCACAGCATTTTCATTAGACCATGTGGTTGCTTGGCCATGAAAATAATAAAGGTAGAGGGGATTTACCGATGAGCTCCATCCTAGTTTGCATCTCCCACTGGGCAAGCTCCTCTTGGTCCATTGAGCTAATGCCTCCCTAGGTTTGTGTTGCTCACCTAGGCCTTTTTGCAGTCTTGAGGAATCCAGATTCCACTCCTTGCAGTGCTGTCAACGTCAGGAGGCAGAACTCTGCCACCCATAGAATTGACTTTTTCCAGCAGCACCTGCAGTGGGGCAAGTGGCCATAGGACAAGACAATGGTGAGCTAGAGAGAATCTGAGGAGATGGCCTAAGCTGCCCAGTACAGTGACAACTAAGACACACAAGGTCTCAGACTTCAGGGAGCTCCTAAGCTGCCCAACACAGTGACAACTAAGACACAGAAGATCTCAGACTTCAAGGAACTCACATCTAGGTAGGAGCGAAACTGTTTGGGACACTCCTGCAGTAAATGATATTACCATTTATCTGGTTGTTAAGGCCACAAACCTAGGAGACAGTCCTAAAACTTTTCTTTCCTCACATCCCAAATTCTGCCATCTCTATTGCAAAATGTAACTCTCTTCCAAAAACTCCTTACAAGCTCACCACAGTCTCCTTCATCTAAGCCATCATTGCTTATGCTACTTAGTAACCTCCAACCTTGTGTCTTGTTTCTAGTAGCCAGAATAATCTTCAAGAAATGCAAATCATATTACTATATTGATGCATATCCTCCAGTAGGTTCCCATTGTACTCAGAAGGAAATGAACTATTCTTACCATAGCCTGAGAGGCCCTGCAGGATCTGGGCTCTGCCTGCCTTTCTGACCTACCTTTGATGACATTCTTTCTCAGTCACTTCTTTCTGGCCATACTGGCTCTCTTGTTTCCTGAATATGCTGAGTCTGTCCTTGCCTTGGGACCTTTGCTCTTACACCCATCCTTCTCTTCTTCCTGTTCCTCGCTCTCTCTTCTTGATGTTTTTTGTTCAAATGTTACTTCTGCAGAGAGGCCCTTCTTATCTGCAAACCTATATTTGTCACTTGCTATGCCTGATTCTTAATTTTCTTTATCTAACGCTATAATGTATGATGTGTGTGTTTATTGTCTGTATCTCTCACCAGAATATGAGCTCCATGAGACCTGGGACCTTATATGTCTCCATTCCAGTGCATGGGCACTGTCTGGCCTGTAGCTGGGGCTGAGCAAATATTTGTTGAATTAATAAATATCTTCAGACCCTTACCAAGGAAGGACTTCCATCAAGAATGCGGAGTTCCAGTTAGCCAGGCATGATGGCTTGTGCCTGTTGTCCTCCCAGCTACTCCAGAGGCTAAGGTGGGAGGATTGTTTGAGCCCAATACTTCAAGGTTGCAGTGAGCTATGATTACACCACTACACTCTGTCTCAAAGAAGAAGAAGAGGAAGAAGAGGAAGAGGAAGAAGGAAGAGGAGGAGGAGGAGGAGGAGAATGCTGAGTTCCTAGCTCACAATTTTCTTCCAGTCCCTTGGAGGTCCAGTCCTGCTGTAAACACATCTATCAGAGATGTCGAAGATTTCCTAATATGCCCCCCAATAAAACCCTGAATTTAGGAACCTGGGATCTCATCCAATCTGTGAATCCCTTCTAGTAAGGCAATCTCCTAATGCTGAGTCAGGGCACATGCATTCATGTGAAGCTAGGAAGATGACAGTCTTAGGGACATTTAAAGGAAGGCAATGGGTTATAGGAAGAGGGAGGTACAAGATGAGGACAGATAAAGTGGAGAATAGGGAAGCTCAGCAGTGCTAGGATATGGTCAGAAAACCCTGGTCTAGTAGGGTTAGCCCCAGTAGGGTTCTAGCAGTGGCAGCAGCAACGAAACCAAAAGACTTGACAGTAATTCAGCTGGGAGTTTCATATTTATATCTTTGTTTTTATTTTTAATTTTTTTAAAAAAATTATTTATTTGCATTAGAGTAGCAGTGCGGAAAGGTAGGGATCCCTGGAGCTATTGAGATTGAGGGATATGCGTGTGGAAGGTGGGAAAAGGGCAGAGTTTAATATGGGGAGGAGGAGTATAAGAGAACTCATTGTTCATGAAATAAAGCTGGGGTATGGATCTGAAGGAGGGGAGGGAACATACACTTTTGTTTTTCTGAAAGGAATGCTGGCGTCTGAATCTGGAGGAAGGATTTAACTAGTTCCAGACAGGGAGTGTTGCACTGCCTGGGCAATCCCGCAGAGGCCCCTGCTTTCCACTAGCCACAATAGAGCGGGGAGGATGCAATCATTGGCTTTGATTAAGGAGGTGGGTGGTGTAGGCGGGAGGCAACGGTGGTGAGAAGGGTGGTCCGAAGGCCGCGGGAGGAGCCAATCAGCGTCAACTCTGGGCTCTTGCAGCCTCCTTAGAGACTCCGCAGCCCTGGAAGTACCAAGCTGCCTCCTGCCTTTTCTCGCGCTGCAGGCGCGGAGATGCAGCGCCTCTGGGGGCGCAGCTCCAGCCGCACTCGCAGGGCAAGGCACACTCCCCCAGCTCCTGCTGCCATGCGCCTCTGCGGGGGACCCTTTCCGAATAAATTGCAAGCTTTGAAAGTGGCCCTGTGGAGGCACTAGGCTGGGGAAAAAGGCTGCGGGAGGAGGGACATAGGGTGGGAGGTGAGTAGGCGACTTGCTTCTCAGATTATTCCCAATTAGCACCAAGTTGGCAGACAACCCCACAAACCCACGAAGCCTTCGGTCCCCCACAAGTCACATTCTCTGTATTTCAGAATAATCGGATCGTAAGAAAACTTCAAGTCCCATCGTAGGTTAAAGAGGGACAGGCTCTTAGCACCGCCGCCGCCCAGTAAAACTACATGGAACAAACCCAGGGATCCTCAAGTGCACAGCTCTGCCTAAAGTCTGCAGCTGTGCGAGTCCAGCCGGCGGGGGGAAGCTGGGTGGGCCCCGCAGAGAGCAAGGGCCTTCTTTGGGGGGGGGAGCGGGATGGGGCGCAGAGCAGTGCGATCGAAGAGGGTTACTGTGCGACTGCACAAAAGCAAACCCATCGGAGGAGTTTTGCCAGAAACACCACCGCCTGCATTGCGTCGGACCTGACCATTTCCAATGTGAAATTCCCGGGGAAGGTCGCGATCCGCTAGGGGCCGTGCGTGGGCAGGGCGGTGGGCCACAAGGGAAGTAGAGTTAGTGGTCGGCTTTCTTGGTAGGAGAGGAAAAAGCTGTGCTGGCAAGAGTGGGAACTGAATGACAACCCCGCTCTCTTCCAAACCACCCCCTCATATTTTCCATCCACCTCCTCGCTCCTGCCCTCCCCCGCCCTCCCCAACCCACGCCCGGGTGGGCCAATCGCTGCTCGGTATTCCAGGCGCTTTCTCAGGTTTCTGCTGATCTTGCAGCGCCCAGAAATGGACCGAGCGGACCCGCCGCCGCACGCACCCTGCTCCACTCCAAGCTCCTAAGGGCTCCCGGCGCGCGGCGTAGCCTTGGCGAGGTCCGCGCCGGGGTGCGGAGAGCGAAGGGAACTGGAGAGCCATGTAGATCCAGGCTCTTGCCCGCCCGCCTCCTTCGGGATCGAATCAAGGGCTCCCATAGTGTTAGGAGGGGGCGAGAGTGCTGTTTATCGTCATTTGCCTCGGAGCTTCGGGAGAGGGTGGTATTTTGCGTTTCCGCCCCGCATCCTCCGGAACTCCCTGCACCGGAGAGAGGACGGCGTCTCCAGGTTGCTGGCAACCGGTGAGAATGGGGATAGGGAATGAACGTTTTCGCCGTACTGCTCGGTAAAGCGATTGTCCAACGGAGAGGGGCGTCGGACGAGTGGACCAGGGCGGCGAGTTTGCCCGGCGCGTCTCGGATGCTACTGCGGCGGCTGCCGCGGCTCCCGCCAGGGCACTGCAAAGGCGACCTGCCGCATTCCCACGCGGGCTCTCCGCCGACTCAGCACCGCCCCTGCGCCAAGCCAGCCAGCCAGGTAGGGGGTCCCCCAGCTCGGGGCTGCAGAAGCGGGGGTTGGGGCGACCGGGTGGGGGAGGCCGGGGGTGCGGGGGTGCTGCCCGGGACCCGGAGCTTCTCCCGGCGTCTCTCGGCGCTTTTCCGATCTCTAGTTTAACGAAGTTGTAAACAGATCGGCTGTTGGGCATTGGGGAAAGTGGGGTGGAAGAGCCCCAAACTTGGATTTCCGGGTGTCTGCGTGTCGTCTGTCCGTGTGTGTGTGATAGCCCAGCAAACGTCCAGTGCTTTCTCAGGCTAGAGGTCTGTGTTCTTCGGTGTCTGTAGGTCCGTCCCATCTGAATGCTTCTGATTTTCTACCCCCGTATCACTTTCTATTTCTCTGCAGCTTCCATCGATCGCCCTGGTGGGAGCTTAGAAGGCGGCAGGCGAAGAGGGGTAGGAGGGGGGAGAGCCGAGGAGAAGCAGAGAGGGTGGCAGGCGTGGGGATCTGCTGAGCCGGCACTGCACCGGGTCCTAGGAAGGCTCTCGGAGGGGAGGGGAGGCCAGGGCGACCCCCGAAGCAATGGCCCAGTCCGCTAGAACGGCACTGCGTTAAGGCACCTGGGATCAGGAAGAAATATCTAAACAACAACAACAACAACAACAAAAAACCAACAAACCCCCAAACCCAAACCCAACCCTCCGCAAAAAGCTGCTCCCGGGCCCGCAGGCAAGGGGGATTCCAAATTGAGTAAAAGGCAGGGTGGAGGGGACGGCAGCGAGAGGCAAAGTCGCAGATCTCCCGACCTGCTCGTTTTGAAGCCCCTCCCCCTGGGCGTGAGGGAGACGCGCACTCCGGTGGGGGGGCCGCTTGGGTCCCCCCCACCCCCGGTCCGTGGCTGTTTCCCACCCCGGGCTCTCTCCTGGCCTCCCACCCCCGCGCCCGGCTTCCACCATGACGGTGATGTCTGGGGAGAACGTGGACGAGGCTTCGGCCGCCCCGGGCCACCCCCAGGACGGCAGCTACCCCCGGCAGGCGGACCACGACGACCACGAGTGCTGCGAGCGCGTGGTGATCAACATCTCCGGGCTGCGCTTCGAGACGCAGCTCAAGACCCTGGCGCAGTTCCCCAACACGCTGCTGGGCAACCCTAAGAAACGCATGCGCTACTTCGACCCCCTGAGGAACGAGTACTTCTTTGACCGCAACCGGCCCAGCTTCGACGCCATCCTCTACTACTACCAGTCCGGCGGCCGCCTGCGGAGGCCGGTCAACGTGCCCCTGGACATGTTCTCCGAGGAGATCAAGTTTTACGAGTTGGGAGAGGAGGCCATGGAGAAGTTCCGGGAGGACGAGGGCTTCATCAAGGAGGAGGAGCGCCCTCTACCCGAGAAGGAGTACCAGCGCCAGGTGTGGCTGCTCTTCGAGTACCCCGAGAGCTCGGGGCCCGCCAGGGTCATCGCCATCGTCTCCGTCATGGTCATCCTCATCTCCATCGTCATCTTCTGCCTGGAGACGCTCCCCGAGCTGAAGGATGACAAGGACTTCACGGGCACCGTCCACCGCATCGACAACACCACGGTCGTCTACAATTCCAACATCTTCACAGACCCCTTCTTCATCGTGGAAACGCTGTGTATCATCTGGTTCTCCTTCGAGCTGGTGGTGCGCTTCTTCGCCTGCCCCAGCAAGACGGACTTCTTCAAAAACATCATGAACTTCATCGACATTGTGGCCATCATTCCTTATTTCATCACCCTGGGCACCGAGATAGCTGAGCAGGAAGGGAACCAGAAGGGCGAGCAGGCCACCTCGCTGGCCATCCTCAGGGTCATCCGCTTGGTAAGGGTGTTTAGAATCTTCAAGCTCTCCCGCCACTCTAAGGGCCTCCAGATCCTGGGCCAGACCCTCAAAGCTAGTATGAGAGAGCTAGGGCTGCTCATCTTTTTCCTCTTCATCGGGGTCATCCTCTTTTCTAGTGCAGTGTACTTTGCCGAGGCGGAAGAAGCTGAGTCGCACTTCTCCAGTATCCCCGATGCTTTCTGGTGGGCGGTGGTGTCCATGACCACTGTAGGATACGGTGACATGTACCCTGTGACAATTGGAGGCAAGATCGTGGGCTCCTTGTGTGCCATCGCTGGTGTGCTGACAATTGCCCTGCCCGTACCTGTCATTGTGTCCAATTTCAACTATTTCTACCACCGAGAAACTGAGGGGGAAGAGCAGGCTCAGTTGCTCCACGTCAGTTCCCCTAACTTAGCCTCTGACAGTGACCTCAGTCGCCGCAGTTCCTCCACTCTGAGCAAGTCTGAGTACATGGAGATCGAAGAGGATATGAATAATAGCATAGCCCATTATAGACAGGTCAATATCAGAACTGGCAATTGCACCACAGCTAACCAAAACTGCGTTAATAAGAGCAAGCTACTGACCGATGTTTAAAAAACAAAAGCAAGCAAACAAAAAATCCCCACTTAGCAGCTCAAAAGACTTAAAAAAACAAAACAGAAAACCTAGTGACTCGTGTCACTCTTTGTAGATACTTTACTAAGTAGACTTGGAATGCTCTATTTCACTGTCAATGCGTTGTTGCATTGAGTACTTTGGGGGTGGTGAACCAGAAGCTTTCCAGACCCATGACAAAATAAATTATTTTCCTTTTATTAAAAAATGGGAAAAGAGAGAGTATTTTCTAAAACTGGCTTAAAAAGATTCAGTCCATGAACCAGTCTAGGTAAAATATCATCATATGCTTCCCCAAACTGAAACATTTTTAATGCTTTGGTTTCTTTAACTTTTTTAAAAACTCAAAACAAGATGATCACTTAGAAATATAAAATTAAAATGTGCATGGGACTCCAGTAAAAAATCTTTGCAAACTGCATTGCACATTGAAGACAGTGCATCGGATGTATTATATGTAACATGATAGACCAGCCAAAATGGACAATGAATAGATTATTTTTATTTCGATCAACTGAACTGCATATTACAAGGTGAAAAAAGAAAACTCCAGTTACTTGGGACTGGTTCACAAAGCACCTTATAAATTGGATACTGGTCCTGATGTGTAGGGATTTCCCCCTGGGCCCATTCTCTTTCTAATCCAGATTATTCTCTAAGAAAAAGATAACTGAATTAAATTAATTGATTCATCTGCAGTGCTGCTAAATTTTCTCAACTGCAGATGAGCCAAATACAGGTCTTTTCTCACCAGGCCTGCACTCCGACCCCTGGCTTTCAGAACTGGATGTAAAACCTTAGCCTCCTTATTGCGAGAGAGCACAAATGAAGTTAAATGTAAGCATGTTTGAATCTGATACAATTTATTTTATAATCGCATGCTGAGAAGTTAACCCAGACAATAGGGGATAAGCTTAAGTTGAAATCGATTCTTCTAAAAATAGATCCTTTTTCATTTGCATTCACCAAAAGTGCACTCCTCCATTTATTAACTATTTTATTAGTAAATAAAGTACTGTATTTAAGTGCATATGTTAGTCAGATGGGAACAATAACTTTTTGGAGCTCAAAGCATGTTCTCTTATTCAGCATTATGGCCTATTTGACTAAGATGTACCTTGAATTAATTAATGCATGATTTCAGTAATAAAAATTTTAAAAGTAATAAAAATTACAAGTCTGTGGGATGAAAGGCCCAATAGAAATTATGGGGGGTGGGGGTGGGGGCACTCAGTCAATTTTCCTGCCTTTGCTCAGGGAAATACCAGGTTTTTGTGCAGGTATAGGCGGAGAGAGGACCAATATGCCCATCCCTTGAAGGGAAGCCATGTGAAAAACTAAATAAGTCATCAAGGTATATATAGCAACACCTAAGAACAAGTATTCTTTCTAGCTGAAGACAAACACAAGCAACACAAACAAGCAAACAAACAAACAAAAAGGTGCAATACTGCATGTTTTTTGGTGCATTCTTAGGATGTAAATGAAAATGTTTCTCTCTTATATGCATCCAAGGCAGAGCTGATTTTTTTTTCTTTGCAGTCATTCTTTGAAGTCTGTAGAGACTTCAGCCCTCCCCTTGAGGCTCCCTGAAGAAACTAAACCAATTGATTTAATAGTTGCTTAGTGCCTTTATCCTGTACCCACAGTGAACTGCAGAAAGTGCCTCCTTAACACAGCTGAGAAGTTAGGTAACAAAAGTGGGGAAGGGTTGGGGCACAGATCTTTTGCTTTTTCTTTTTCCATTCTCGCTCTCTCATTTCACCACTGTGAGAAGACCACACCACCCTAAACCCTGGAGAGGAGAGACCCAGGAGGGTGCTGTCTCTCTGGCCATCTACTAGCATTGGTCCCTTTGACAGCCTGATGCTGGATGTGAACTGAGACCCATCTTTGAACTGGACATGAACTGTGAACTTGTTTTTTCCTCTCTCCACCAGAAGCCAAGATAAACTTTTTGTGAATTTGTTTCCTATCGAGGGCCACTTTGGACACACAAGGCTTCCTCAGGTCCAGTGTAGTGCTCCTGGCACCCTTCCTTATTTTTTCTCTGTCGGTAACAGCACTTTGCAAATCTCTCTGATGGTCCAATCTTTTCAGGCATTGTTGTGGATGTGGGAACACTCAGTTGATAATAACCTTTCTTAGGCCTTCCCTCCTGGTCTACCCCTTTCAGATATTTCCTGATGCCCCTATGATCTTCCCACCTGGCAGTCACTTCACAGGTTGAACATCTAACTTCTGCTGCCCCAGTTACCCAGCCCAGAGAATGGTGGGGACCCTGTTCCTGGCGGAAAGAGAGCCACGGAACACAGGCTTCTGGAGCTCGGCAGCTACCCACCCGTGGAGAGGTACTCACAGCCTTTTTAAGGACCCTGAGGTGGGGAATCTTCATTCTGCACTCAGCATGTGGCTGCCTGTTACCTGACATTCTGGCCCAGCTTCTTCTGAAAATCTGTTCTGTTTCTCCCACCCCTTTCCCCCATCCTGTCCTAGAACTAGCAGTGAGGCAATCACCCTAGAAACTCGAGTTACACCCATTCTGGCTAACTCGATTAAAAGAAAGAACATGGATTTTTTATGTGACTTATTTTCCTATGTGACTTCTGTGAATCTGTGCGATGAACACTACACACATTGTGGAAGATGAGGGGCCAAGAACTGCACAGCATCCGACTACAGGGCATTAAACCCTCCCACGTGATGGCTCCTTCTCGTCTGAACCTTAACTCATTCTGGCGATTCCTTTCCTACTTGCTTAAAAATCCCCAATTAGGAAAAAAATGCCAACCTCCTCCCAGTCTTGGGGATATCTTGATCTTTCATTTCAACGTTGAGGTCTAGTGCACACAGAACTTGAAACACCGCACTCTGTCAACAGCAATAATCCACTCAGTACTGCGGGATGGATGGGTTAATGGATGAGAAAATGGCACCAAGACTGACTTTGGGTACTTGGTATATTTACCGTGGTTACACCCCGAACTGGTTGATTCTTCTGCATGTGATATAGAAAAAAGTGCTGCATGCGATGAACCTGTCAGCCTGGGACTGGGGATGAGTTGTTGTTATGAGTTTGGGGTGGTGTGAGGAAAATGAATGCTGCTTAGCTCATCTGTAGCTCATTGCAATGAATTCAGTAAGAATGGAGTACAGGGATTATCTGTGTAGCATAGGCATGCAATGTTTGACCAAGCTCTTACCCTCGCACTGTAATGTGTTGAAATGTCTTTGTAGACCTGAAGGTGCACTTAACAAAACTGCCTATTAAGGGATGACTATTTTTTGGTTTACTTATTCATATTTATTTTAGCAAGCTTTTTACCTTTTCTTCCCCTTCCTAGGCATGGAGCTCTAACAGCTCATGTCCTGACTATGTGTTTTCTCCAGAAGGAGAAGACTTCTGATGTGCTGATAGCCATAATTCCTCTCTTCCAGTCTATTGGGGCCCTAGTTCAATAGGGTGGCAATAGAAGGGTTGGTCACACCGGGGCTGTTAGCCATCCCAGAATCTCTGAAGTGGTTAACTCACCTGAAGTGATCTGAATCAGAGAGACCAAAGACATTCATTTCCTCTGTCCTCAGATTTCTAGAAGACAAATTCTAGTCACGAAAACTTTCTGTTTTTGCATCTCCCTTTTCCCATTTGTGCACAACTCCTCTTGCACTCCCTGGAGACTTGAGTTCTGCTTTTCAGTTATATCAGTTCACTGGGAGTGTGTTCATGGGTGAGCCTTGCAGAATCAGATAAACAAATAGCAAGTCCTTCTCCAGGATTCTGGCCAGTGGGCAGTCATTTCCCTGAAATGGAATTGTAGGGCAGGTTTAGATTCCACTATGGTGGACCTGAAGCACAGGTGGTATCACAATCTTGATTTGCTTGAGAATTAAAAAAAAATACATGTAAATGGCAAATGAGGAATACATTTTTTTTAAGTAGAAATTTGGTTTAGCCTATAAAGGGCCTTCTTCACGTTGTGTATAGTTACACATTTTTCAAATTAGTTACCATCTAAAAGTCAATAAAAATAGTTTCCTAGCCCTCTCATTTAATATAGGAGACCTCAAAAGACATGCTTTTTAACAATTTTACATTTTAATTCTTAGTTTGGTAGATTGGATTGAAAGAAAGGAGAAAGAACATTAGCAGAAGGCACTTTCCCATTTTCTTCCAGGAATGACTTATTCCTGGGGTGGTGAGAATTGGTGGGTGGTAACCATCCATAGTATAAAATTGTTAGAAAGAATACAAACTGCCAAACAAGCATGTTATCTTCAGGCTTTTCCAAGCAAGAATGAAGTCTTTTGATGTTTATGTTCATTTTAAGAAGACAAACAAACTAAAATTTTAAGACCAGACACAACCCGAGTTGAATTGTGATCTCAGGAGGTGACCTCTCATTCACCACGTGGCATATTACTACTTGTATTTATATCATGGAATTTCAGGGTATATGTGAACATGTCTAGTATGACTCAGGTAAACCTTAAAAGAATGTATGTTACTTACCATTTTTGTAAAGAAGCAAACAGGAGCTGAATTGTTAACCAAAACTGTTCCATTACCTTGGGTCACTGTGCAAACTAATTCAGGGTATAGCTATAAAGTTTAGAAGCCTTGGGATTAAATGCCAGCCTCTTTGCTCAGGCAAAATGACCCTGGGCTTTCTCGGGAAGTCCAGCATGTATGTAAGGGGTGAGGCCCTGCTGACGTCAGGGCTATTCGCTTTAAGGAGATTAACCCTAGTCACAGTGATTGTCATTTAGGAGCTAACTAGGAGTTTACTTTTTATGATGTGAAACTTCAAAGAGTATAGAAAACTTTTGTACCACAATCAAAGAAGAAGAAGAAATGGTGTATGGAAAGAAAACAAAACAAAACAAGAAATCTCTTGTAAAATATTCCAGGCCAAAGTTGTCTCCTCTCCAAACCTTGCAGAAGCACCTTTCTTCTCTTCAGCGCACTGTTTTGGGACTGTTTATGCAGCAGATGTAAGTAGACAACATGGACTCCATGTGACATGCCTCCAATAGTAAAGATAAAGTATTACTGAGGTTAAAAATAAAAATCGAGTAGTATTAATTTAAAGTGCACCATCAGGACAACAAACCATTTAAGCTGAAAAAAACGCTATTTTATTTCTTGAATTTGCCAGTTGCTTCCACCTTGAGTTAAGGACATGTCTCATCTTCACCTACTGTGCATTTTCCCTTCTCTAACTGTGTAATATGTCAGGTCAAGGACATTGAATGTTATGAATTGAGAACCTAATTGATGCGCATAGTTTTCATCTATGCAATTTTACTTGCTTCTGTCACTTTATGATCTGTTCATATTTGGCATCAATTAAAGATAATTTTTAAGGATCTTATCAAGGAATATCTTGACTGGTTATTTGTCTCTTGTTTAACTGGTCTTTTGGGGGCCCTTTTCTTCCCTTCTTCTGTGGGGTCTCTTTAAATAGTGGGGTGAATCCAAGATCAGATCATGAAACAGACTTGTTTCCTTTGGCCCACATTGTCTGTTTCTGCTGTCCAAGGACATACCCGGCGGTTACATTTTGAGGATAAATTCAGTTTGGTCTCAGGTAAGATCCCAAGTGAAGGCCATTGGAATTTGGCCTGTGGAAGTTAGAGTGGAAGGAGGATCAAGCTTTTAAAATAAAACAAGAAATGAGGCTCAGTGGAGCAAAGTAATTGGTTATATTCACTTAAGTTGTTTTGATTTGAAACTAGTTTTTATGCAGAGTCTGAGAAGCTTTGCAGGAAGGATAATTGCGTGTGTGTGTGTGTGAGAGAGAGAGAGAGAGGGAGAGAGACAGAGACAGAGACACGACTTTGTGTGTGAATGTAACAGTGTTGTGGTCTGGAATCAACTGACTTGATAGTTGCAGTGTGGTGTTAGGAGTGATTTTGATGTGGAAAAACAACGTGGTTCCTATCCATTCTTTACCTAGGCTTTTCCCATGTAGCTCTACATGTGGTTCACATTTCTTTCTTCCTGTTTTTTTTTTAATGACTCGTTGCATTTCTTTTTGATTCTTCCTGAGATTTAGATCTTCTCTTTTCCTCTTTGTGAATATCACATTTTCTACACATTCTTGTATGTCAGAGCAAACAGGGGGAGGTGCTCTTGACAGGAGTCTGTTACATGCTAAATGCACTGGGTGGCTGGTGCATCATCTTAGAAGAGTACTGCACTGCGATAGGTTCATGTTACAAGATTTGCAGATGAATCTTGCTTTTGCTGTATAAGTTGCCACTGAAAGTAGACTACAAAGCTGGGCAGGCTGCCCATGATTTTTCTCTTGTGGTCAGGAAACAGGCCAGGCTAAGCTCTGACAGAGAAGGTAAGAGACAGCCCAAGACACCCCAACAGCAGTGGATGTTTCTCAAAGATCAGCCTTAGAATGGTCTTCTTAAAGCAGAAACAGATAGAACCAGGTAGCTGCTGGGAATGGGGCTATAACTGGAAGCTTTGTTGTTTACAAAGCTTTAAAAAGAAGTCAAGTCAGTTTAAAGGGGGGAGAAGAGAGAGCAGATGTGATCTGAAGTCAGCTACTCTGCCACTGGGTGGGAAGCTGCCTGCCGCAGTCAGTCCTGATTTCTGGATTCTGACCAGGCTTGAGTGTGGAGGGAGGGCCAGCCCTAAGGCTGAGCAGAGGTGCCTGGTGGCAAAGTACTGAGTGGATAAGACACAGCATGGTAGGCAGTATACCTCTGGAAAGCAGCCCTTTGAACCAGCTCGAAAACAGACAATATTTAATTAGTTAAATCTAAGATACCATTAATTGTAAGATGCAGTGTTATCTGACATATTTGTAAGAAAGAGAGAACACTGACAATTATGACCTGCCATTGTATTGATTCATCCCAATTTTACAGAAGTAAAAAGGTAAAAAGAGGAATCTTAGAATTGATACACTATAGTGATTCTAATATTTCCCTCCCCCGCTTTTGTTTCCTGGTGTGATTAAATGTTTGAATTCTGATCCCTTAAATTTGGCAGTTTTGTGCAGATGTGAACCCCGGCTAGAACCTTTAGATCTTCTTTTAACTATATTTTTATCCCTCAGTATTTTTCTTGGCCCGGTCCCTGACTTGGGCTTCGGGCTAGGCATTGGAGGTGTGTTAGTTGTCAAAGCAATGTGCTCTACAGATCCTCTGCCCAGCGAAGGACTTAGACTTAATTGTGAGATATGGAAGGAGGCTGGTCTTGTGTTACTCCCTCTCTCACCCTATAAAAGCGCTCCCTCTATCATCAGATGTTCAGAATCATCAGCAGCCCTTTGCTTTTAAAGTTCGAAGCAACCCGGCACGTTCATTCCCAGTAAGGTGCTAACAGCAACACTTCCAGTTTGGATAGCTCTCTTTGCAGTTTTCAAACCCTTTCCACGTTAGTTATATTGCTTTATTCTACTTGGTGAATTAGATTGGGCTGATATCGCTATCTTTATTTTATGGGCACAGGGATCTGCCCCCAAGATTGCTGGGCAGATGAAGCCGGCCTGGGTTTATTGACGATTCTATGGGCCAGTGTCTGGCACACAGTAGGGGCTCTGAATGTTTATTGAGCTGATCAAATGTTGGAAAGTGTAATGTTACATGGTAAAAAGAAGCCAGTGGATTTTGTGTAGGCATTTAGCCTTTTTGGGCCTTTAAGTTGCCTTTTTTTTTTTCTTTTGAGATGGAATCTCACTCTGTTGCCCAGGCTGGAGCGCAGTGGCGTGATCTCGGCTCACTGTAACCTCTGCCTCCCAGGTTCAAGTGATTCTCCTGCCTCAGCCTCCTGAGCAGCTGGGGTTACAGGTGCGTGCCACCACACCCCGCTAATTTTTGTATTTTTGTAGAGGGAAGTTTTCACCATGTTTACCAGTCTGGTCTCGAACTCCTGGCCTCAAGTAATCTGCCAGCCTCGGCCTCCCGGAGTGCTAGGATTACAGGCGGAGCCACCGTGCCTGGCCTAAATTGCTCATTTCTAAAATACAAATATAATAGCTCATAAGGTTGTGTGGATTAAATGAGATAATATAGGTCCACATGTTTGGCAAATTCTAATGAGTTTCATCAATGTGAGATATTAATAGATATGTTATTAATTACAAAGACAAAGGAAAGAGCAGGAGGAGGCCACTGCGTCATTCCTCCCCAGAGGGGGAGCCACATTTTAAAGGAAGACTCCAGGGAGATCAGGTGCCTAATTCAAACGACGTCTTGTATGATGGCGGATCTGAAGACTTGGGGCTGAGTTTTTTCAGTAGGAACTTCAGTTCGTCCTGCATGTCGTACCAGGCATACAGCAGCCTCCCAGGACCCTCAGCCACTATGTCTAGTCTTGTTCCTCCCTTGCCCTGTGGCATTAATACTATTTCACAGCTTCAGACCCCCAATGTGAAGGTTAAGCTGTGCCATGCAGTAAGCTGAGGAACAAGAAGGGATCTTCAATAATTATATCACTTCTGATCACCTCATTTCTCCTGTTTGCAAAATATTGTCTGATTTGATATGTTTTCTTCTGCTTGAGAATATTGAAAAATCAAGCAAGATGCTTGGGAAGGGTTCTCATATGCTTGTCTCAGAGTCATTTTATAAATATAAAAATTTATTATAAGCTGTCCTTGCTAAAAATAAAACAATGCTCACAAGCATATATGAATCAATATAGTCTTTTCTTGAATAGCACATACTACATAGATGCTTACAAAAATTTATAATTATAATATCTCTACAGTGGTCTAGCTCTTCCTTCTTAAAACTGGTTGGATTTAAACAGCAGTAAACTTTTGCCTGCATTTCTTTAGGAACTTCACTGGAATTCGAGTAAGGAGTTAGAATCAATCTGTTAGAATCTTGGGTTCACAAAGCATTTTTCTAGAGAATAATATTCAGAGGCTAGATTGAATTCTTTAAATCTTAATCATTTTTTAAAATAGATTTTATGCAGTTTGTCCATGTGCGCTAACATATTCTCAATGTTTCAAGTGTTGAGCATTAAATGCGCTGTAGGAATGTTTCCAGATAAGCTAATTCCAGTTGAAATTTATTTTTTTCAGAATTGAAATCAGAGGATGATTAATGAGTAGGGACTAAGTTTAGAATAATTATGTTTTTGGGCCCAAGGCCAAATTCAACTTTTGTTAAAAATGTTTATTCCTCAGTATAATGAATTATGAATGTTTGGAAACCCCAAATGCTTTAATTATCTCTATAATGATGACACTTTTTTTTTTTGCATTCCACTCAACATCATTATTTCACTGCTTCAGAAAGGAACCAATTTTGTTTTATGTGAGTTTCAAAGGGAATCTTTCTGAGACGAAGATTCACTGTACATTGCATTCCTCTTTCATTAACAGGCAAAACAGTTTTTAGTATTAAGGAGAAAGTTGTGCATGTGTCAGCCTTAAAAGATGGAATGCCCACCTCAGTTTTTGAAAGATCAAAGGATATTAGCTTATTGTTAAAGGAAGTTTCTAGTGAAGATGGAATAGCTGTCTTAAGTTTACACAGGGTGAAGATCACTTTTTTGGCATTTACAAAATAATGATCACCCCAATGGATAAAAACGAGTACTCAAGACATAATTTAATCATGGTGTTGGTGATACAAAAAAGAAAATTGTTTAACTTTATCCCATACAAAGTAATTAGTGTGCTGGAAGAAGACTGTTTACCCACTGCAAGAATTTCCAAATAGTGCATTAGAACAGAATGTTTTAAGCCAAAGACAACCACCAGATATTAAAAAAGGGCAAAAGAAGGTTGCTTAGCATTTGAAGTCAAATACTTTATTTTAGTTATAATACCCAAGAATTTGCGGCAAGAGTATGAAGCGTAAAATGAGGATGATGACGTTTACCTGACCGAAGGTGGTAAGTTTGGCCAGGGCAACTTTCCAGTCTCTGGTTTTCAAATAGATGATTAGGAAGCGGAATGATACTGGGAAGATTTGACATCCTTCTTACCTGTTGAGCAATATGCAGTATATCTAGTCACTCAGTAAGTATCCGAGGCTAAAATGGTGACTAAAAGAATGACTCGTCAGTTAATGCTATCTAATGTTAAGTGATGGACTCTGATGCTGTTTTTAAAAAGCCGTGTAAATCATCCAACATGTCAATTTTGTGTGCTCAATGGTCAGCCAAATATGACAGAAATGGTTATTGGACTCTGGACTAAATTATCCAGGAATTTTGCTGGTGTTCAGTAGCATAGACTCTTAGTTATCACAGATTTTGTAGACATAGTCTTGCAGAGAGGAAGAGGAATACATTAGATGACTTTAAGGTGTGATCTTGGGAAGCCTTAAAATTCTAGTGTTTGATACTAAAGGGCAACATTTCATGAGTCCCAAAGCTACATACTGACCTAAGTGGAAAATGATTAAAGATGATTGTTAAAAAGCAGAGTCTTATAATGGCTATAGAGTAGGGATGATTGTTTTTCATTTAAGTGCATTTTCTTTATACCTGATGAATATATTAGGCAAAATCTTTACCATTCACATAAATTATACAATTACTCTGTGAATGAAAATTCTGAACTTCTCGGCCTGTTACAGCAATTCCCAACTTCTCTGGCTGGGCTGACATTGAACTTTTATTATATTGAGTTCAGTTCCCCAATTCAGAAAACATAGTAATTGAGATTCTCAACAAAAACCGTTGTTCTTCGTGTCCTTTCCTTTGGGGAGGAATCTTTGTTTTGGGTCACTTTGACAGAGTTTGTTGTTTTAATCAAAATAGTTCATTATTAATTGAATTCCCTCTCAAAACCTGTAGCCTGAACGTTTCCAGAGAGTATATTTCTTCTTCATTCTGCTTAAGACTGGATTGGTGCATTCTCCACATATATCCCTGCTTTCTTCAGAGGTCAGAGGTTGGCAGTTAATTTTGCTAAAAAATGATTTATGTTCGTAGACCATCTGGGATTTGATTTGTTAGAGCATCATCTTTTGGACTGATGAGTGTAGACATTCTAATATTTCTTGAGAGTCTTAAAAGTTGTTTCATTGTCACTTTAGTGAAAGTGGGAAAGGAGAACTCGGCACTTAACTTGAAGATAGAGAAATGGGACTCTAAAAATAAGTGTTGGTAGAGAAGTCTCTGGAATTTGAATTATAGTCCAGATAGATTTCATCTCTTGCATACGCTTTAAATACCCATACAGCACTTATTTGGGGCCCCTGATACTTGTGTCCCCAGGAAAATACCTATTCCCATCCCTGGTTCATACATACATGGGTGAACATTGTCATACACACACAACCACATGCATGCACACACACCCATACACCTGTCGTCCATGAACCTGTTGGTATCACCCGTGCTATAGGGCAGGTATGTGTTAGCCCCAACGAGAAAGCACTTTCAATTGATACTAAAGATTTGTCTGCTGGACACAGTGGCTCATGCCTGAAATCCCAGGGCTTTGGGAGGCCAAGACAGGTGAATCTCCTGAGCCCAGGTGTTTGAGACCAGCCTGGGCAACATGGCAAAACCCCATCTCTACAAAAAAATACAAAAATTATGTGGGTGTAGTGGTGCATGCATGTAGTCTTGGCTGCTTAGGAGGCTGAGGTGGGAGGATCAACTGAACCTGGAAGATGGAGGCTGCAGTGAGCTGTGATAGCACCACTGTACTCCAGCCTAGGCAACAGAGTGAGACCCCCATCTCAAGAAGAAGAAAAAAAGATTTGTCACCATCCCCTTATAATTAAGCAGAACACATTTTCATAAAGAGATCATAATAAAATTTTCCATTTTGTAATTTGAGAAATTGCCAGTCAAATGAAGGAAAAAGCAAAATCAAAGAGCAGAAGTTGAAGATCCCAGGATATTTTCCTCTGGGCCCAGGGTGCACATCACAGTGAATGTGGTGAGGAGCACTCTGATTGTTTCCTGCCTGATCTATGCTCCATCTGCTCCCTGGACAGCTCAAGTGCACAAGGACAAACAGTGGGCCTGGGGCGACAAGATGTAAGTGGAGCTCTGACATGGCTGGAGCTGTGGCCATCTCTGAATGCTGGTCTATACCTGCCTGGGCCATTGCCTTCTACTTCATTAAATTCAAAAAGTGTGTATTTTCTGTCCTATGATCTGCTGAGAAAGTGACATTTCTAAGTGGAACCCTAGGATTTAAATTTTTAAGCTTTAATTTATCACCTTAAATTTGCAGAATTTGGGTTTGTGGACAAATTCCATGTCTCTTTACTACCCCAAGACTTTGTTTGCTGGTTTAGAAATACATGTGATAACAAGAATATCTGTCTCAGCAATGCTATTTGGCTGAATTACTAATGCTACGCTATTTTGATTCTTTTTGAAGAAAAGTGCTTTTCCCCTACAAATCCCAGTGACACTCTTCAAATGTGGATTCGTGTAAGACTTGTCATAAATGAATAAAAATGTAAGTGATATAATATGCTAAAGGCATGCAGTTTTAGTATTCTTTAAATCCATGCCTCGGTAAGCTTGGGCCTTCTGGCTTTATTTAAATTCTGACACTGCAGAACATAGAAAAGGTGTACATTTGTCTACACCATGTACAAATATCACATAATTTAATGGCATCTTAGTTAAAGAGGAAATAAGTGTTTCTTTTATATTTTTTACAATTTATGAAGAACTTTCTCATACATCATCCTATTTGACCATCACACTAGACTCTTGAGGTGGTGGGTAAGCTATATGTATTTCTTTCTGCATGAAAATTGTAGGGACATGGATGAAGCTGGGAACTCAATTTTCATGCAGAAAGAAATACATATAACTTACCCACCACCTCAAGAGTCTAGTGTGATGGTCAAATAGGATGATGTATGAGAAAGTTCTTCATGAATTTCACTCATAGGTGGGAATTGAACAATGAGAACACATGGACACAGGAAGGGGAACATCACACACCGGGGCCTGTTGTGGGGTGGGGGGAGGGGGGAGAGACAGCATTAGGAGATACACCTAATGTTAAATGATGAGTTACTGGGTGCGACACACCAACATGGCACATGTATACATATGTAACAAACCTGCACATTGTGCACATGTACCCTAGAACTGAAAGTATAATTAAAAAAAAAAAAGAAAATTGAGTTCCCTGGGAAACAGACTAGGAGATGAAGATTATGTGCGGGAAGATTATTAGGGAGTGCTCTTGGTGTGATACTTAAGGGGAGAAAGGAAATGCTGAACAGGAGGAGAAGCAGAGCTGCAATGCAGTCAACACAGACGCCAAGTCCTCCGGGACGGAGCTCTGCAGAAGCTAAGACGGCCCTTCAGAGTTGTCCTTAGTTGGCACAGGGAGGTGAGGACTTCACACTTCTCTCATTGACCTGTCCATGGGTGCAGCTGCCCTGGGAAGGAACATGACCTAGGGCAAGGCAACTCTGTTGTCAGAGGCAATTCCCCAAGACAGCTGATGGCTGAAGGTACTTCTAGCAGCTGGGGGAAAAGTTCTCCAGTAGCGAAGGGGATCAGGGTATGACATCAGAGCACTGACTATGGCAGTATAATACATTTGCTTGTGGCCAGAGGGAAGGCGCCAAGGAAGAAAAAGATGAACAGTAAAGCACAAGGAACATTCAAGCAAGGGATCATCAGTTTCTAATAATCAAGAGTGGACTGTAGTTTATAAATTGACTTGTTAAATGTACAAAGTGCTCTGCGGCCCCTGGAGATGACCCTTTCTAATGCATACCAGAAGGCAGCCTCCAGACTAGCCTGAGCTCTCTTGTATGGATCGAGTTCAATTATTAATCAGAAGCAATGGGTGATGCTGGCTAATGCTGCCTAATGGCACAGACTGGGTAATTGTGCTCTTCTGTAATGCGTGTTCAGAACATAGGTTTGAATGGAACTGATACAGCCTGCTCCTCCCTTGTCTGGACCCCTCAGTGGTGTGATGCTTTGAGGTCCCAGTGAAATGCACCAAACCACTTGCATGACTTAATGCATCTGTCTAACATTAGCACTTCCTCTTAATGTGTCATATGGATGATAAAGAAGTGCCTGGAAAGGAGCTGGTGGGAAGGGGGCTTTTAAAAGCAAACCCTCAGCCCGTGTGGTACTATCACCATGCCCCTAAGTGTTTTTGTGGCCAGTTTAGAAGTACTCGGCATGGAATTAATACACCTGGATCTTCATTAATACAGTCAACTTGGCATTTGGTCCAGAAATGACAGAGTTATTTAGATTTTTCATCTGAAAACAGATCTCAGGGGAACTAATTGTTTGGGCAGCTTTGCACTTGGATCTGAAGAAACCTGTAGGCTATGCGATTACTGGTGATTCCTCTATTACTCTGTGCCTTCACACTGTTAGCAAGAACTTTGCATTTTGCTAAAATGTCCAACTTGTTTCATCAGAAACAGTAGATTTGAAACTATTCAGAAAACAAATATGATTCCCCAAACTTCTGCCATTGTGTAGTATTAAATCACAGTTGTGTTGGAAATCTAGATTTCATATTTTAAATCTCGAACCTTAGCATTTTAATACTTGAACTTTAGAATAAAATGCCAACTCCTTTTAGCCTAGGTATCAAATCATAGATGCCCATGGCTCCCTGCAGTTTACAAATGAACCATTTAAGGAGTAAAACTGGATTAGCCATATTTATGGCAAGCCAGTTTCAGAGGTGTCAAAGACCCTGTGATACTTGGATATTGCCAGAATCACTGGGGCCGTGAGACTACCAGAAGCCTGCAGGTCTCTGAACAAAGGAAGAGAGAAGACAGGGGAGCCTCCACCTCAAAGGTTTGGCTCTCTGACCTCGACACTGGAAATACTGTCTATGTGTGTTGCTTTGCAGAGCCTTTACTTTCTTACTTACCTTTCTTTCTGACTTTTCATTAAATTTTTCCAACCTCCAGTAAAAAATAGCTAGTTATGACCTTATTTCCAAATCAGGCTCTTCTAGAAAAGTGACCTGTTGGGAAGAGCTGAGTTGGAACAGAAAAGTCCATTTCTTTCTGGCACTCTAGCAGCATCATAGCAGTTCTCTTGTTCTTCCTAGAAAAATGAGCAAGCCTCCCCAGATGGATTCCCTTCTCTCTTCAGAGCTGGACAACAAGACAAGAAGGTCTCTAAACAAATGAGATCATTAACACTGAAGTGCCCTCTGGTGAAGGAAGGCATTATTCCTATGACGTAAACTGAATAGACATACAGAACTGATAGATTCACTTTTGCAAGTAAAAATATTTGGTTCTACCTAAGACTCTACTGATCCACTCTTAGAAATTTGCAGGGGACGGGGTACGGTGGCACAAGACTGTAATCCCAGCACTTTTGGAGGCTGAGACAAGTGGATTGCTTGAGCCCAGGTATTCGAGACTCACCTGGGCAACATAATGAAACCCCGTGTCTACTAAAAATACAAAAATTACCTGGCTGTAGTGGTGCACACCTGTAGTTCCAGCTACTTGGGAGGCTGAGGAGGGAGGATTGATTGGGCTGAGAGGTATAGACTGCAATGAGCCAAGATTGCGCCACTGCACTCCAGCCTGAGTGACAGAATGAGACCCTGACTCAAAAAAAAAAAAAAAAAAAAAAGAAAAGAAAAGAAAAGAAAAGAAAGAAATTTGCAGGGGTGTGAAGTTCTGAGTTACCCGCCCTCTTGCTGAATTTAACTGTGATGAATGCCACGTGTATACATGTGTGTAAGGAGCCTTTAGAGGCACAGTCCACGTCACTTTCCTTCAAGCAAAGTGTACCAATGGCTGTTGGCAGCACACCTGATCCTGGCCTTTGTCGTTACCAAGCCTTCCTCTTCAAATTTGACTATCTCAAACGGAACAGCTTCTATTTAAACAGAATTTTAATTCATCCACATTTAAAGGTGGAACAACAGAAGACTATTATCGTTTTTTGGGTCTCAGGCCACACAAAAACTGGAATCTTGAACACAAGCTGCCAAGTGACATCCTGAATATTACAGAAGATCTAGCAATCAGCTGGAATTTCGTTACATTTTGTTGGGAAATAGTGGGTAATGGTATGAGATATGTTACAGGTAAAGACTAATTGTTAGAACTGTATTGGTCAAGGCAGTCTGGTGAGCACAAATGCCAGTCCAGGGCTGTAATAGACAGAAAAATCTAGACAATATGCAAGACTGGGAATATTTTTAGTTACTATGAAATGAATAATTCTTGGCTGCCAGCTCCTTAAGAGAGAAGATTAAGGAAGTACATCCTTGCCTTAGAAATTTTCTCTCTGGGTCTTTGCAACTGCCATGCAGTGGCAGCCTTGGGGCCTCTAGTAATATCTTGGGCAGTATTTCGGTGAGAGTATTCTTAACTCAGTGGCGGCCTCACAAAGGTACTCACTGTAACGTAGAAGGGTTTTTGAGGGATTTTTTTTGTTACTCACTCGGAAGCAAAATCTGAACTCAGAACCCCCCCCATTTATTAAGTTGCTATGTTCGAGTGTCCTGTAGTTTTCATAGCTGATCTTTTGTGTGTGTGTGTGTGTGTGTGTGTGTGTGAAGTGTTAAGAGACAACTCCTTATTTCCATTGTAGCACTGAGATCTTTACTTCGAGAGAAGCTACAGTTGTTATTTGGACCTTGCCTGTAAGCCAATGACAACAAGATCTGATACTAACAATGACTTGGATACGTGTCATAGAGTCATAGAATCTCAGAGTTGACCTGAACTTTAAAAGTAATCTCTGCCTTTCACCTGTTTCATATTTGAACCACCTTAATACTATCCTTGCCAGGTTCACATCTTTTCTGGGTGTGTTACTCAAAGAACTTGACAGTTACTTGTTTACAAATCCAGCTTTTTATTATTATATCGATGTATCATAAACTTGATTTTATAGATGAGGAAGAGCAGAACAATAGAAAATGTCTAACTGCCGAAGGTCATAAAGCCAAATGCTAAAAGAGATAAAAGTCAGGAATCCTGATTCTCCAACCGGGATTTAGTTTATGTGGTCTCATACTGATATGAAAATAAGTGATCTGATGCAAGCTTAGAAAGAGGTGAAAATAGCAATTAATGTATTTTATTCATGTGCCCATGTTAAGTCAGCCTATCTTGACACAATGTTTATTTAGTATGATGTTAGGAACATTCATTTAAGCGAAATCTAAAATGCATTTGTTTTTACAGACAGAAATAAATTTGAAATTTGCAAAAGCCCATTTTAAAAATAAATTTGTTGAGGTCTTCCTACTGCAAGTTTGCACATGATTGCATATTTTACCAGTGCTGTATATTGTAATATTAAATGTTAGATTCTTTTCAGCATGTCAGACATCATTTTATCAGCCTAAGCATTTGCACTTAATAAATAAAATCAGGCTTTGGTTAAATGAAAATTTTAGCAGAAATAGAAGATTGACCCACTTTTTTGGGTGTCATTATTCTCTGCTTTAAAAATATTAATGCTTCCCTATTATACAGAGGATAAAGCTCAATCTCCTTAGCATGGTAAAGAAGGACCCTACAAATCCAACCCACAAAACTACCTTGTGGCAGGGATGCACTTCCTCCTCTGCTCTCTGAAGTAGCTAGCACTCGAGTAATTTTCATTTCACAATATCATCTTCTGCAACTTCACTTTGTGCATCTCGTATTTATTTCAAACTCACGGAACCACCCAGCATTTCTAAACATTATAGTAACGTCATATGTATTGTTATTACACCTCTGCATGCATTGACCTTTGCCGGACCCTGTTTTGCCCTCCCACTTTTATTCTTACTGGATCCATAAAGACCCAGCTCAGACGTCACCACCACTGTATCCCACAATGATTTGAAAAATATATTTGAATGTGAATTCTTATTTGTCTCTGTCACCCCCACTACCTGAATTCCACCAGTGTAGGACTTACATTTGTCACACAGTAGGTGTTCAGTGAGTCTTGAATGAAGAAGGAATATTTTGCTATGTTGGATGCTGTGGGAAGGACCCAAGGAAATTTTGCAAGCAGGTAAGAATTTCAAGTGCTTATAATATATTATTTATACAACAGCTTTCTTCAAGGAGCTTAATGTTCTAAAGTCTTTAGCTTTATTTTATCCTTCCAGATTTACCATTTGACTTTTGCAAATAAGGTAAATAGTTCTCCATCTGTTATTCCTGTGGGCAGGAAACAGATTTCTCTCCTTCACACTACTCATAGAGGTCTTCCTAGTAAATTTCATGCCTTTATACATTAAATTAAAAATTACATAATGGGATGAATAACTACAATTCTTTAAGCATTCCAGGGAGAGGGAGACATTTCTGGAAGACCGGAAGACCTTTCTGGAAAAGATACTGAAACAAGCCCAGAAAAGGAAGGGAGCCTGCAAAAATGATGTTAAATTCATGGCAGACCTGATACTAGAAAACAGAAGTCCCAGCAGGGTTGAAATATTCTCACTTAGACACCAGACTATGACTGTTCAGAGTGCAGCAGAGACTGCTTTTCGTCTTTCTGTTCTCACTCAGGTCCAGGAATTATGTGGGGTTTTCTATTTAGGCCTTCTGCTTTTCAAGGCTCATAAAAGCAGATTAAGTCTTTAACGTTTCCAGGATTAAACTAGTACAACCCCCCCTCACCCCCACCAAAGAAGAAAGCATTATATCATCGTATTATAGAAACATTGGAGTTTTTTGAAAAAAAATTATTTTCTCTATATGAATGACTACTGATGCAAGCTGTGTCCTGTGTTAAGGACCCGACGGCTTCTGTGGGTGAATTGGGTCCCTTCACCCAGTTGAATCCTCTCCTGCTCTCCTTTGCTGCGATTGTCTCCACCATCCCAATCTTGTGCTTTTTCGTTGTCCTTTGTGTGTTTGCAACACCTCCCAATTTAGCATCCTCCTGCCTTTAATGAATGTGCTGTTAGTGTTTTCCCCTCCTACCTCATCATTAATAAAGATGTTAAGGGAAACTGGGCCCATCACCAATCCATGGAGCACCCTACTAAACACCTCCCACCCACTTGCCACATAACCATTTATCATTACCCTTTGTTTACAATCCTTTCAACGGTTTCTAATCCATGTGGCAGTGCTTACATCCAAGCCAACTTGCAGTTGTTTTACAAGACAGACAGAGAATCCTGCACTTTTCGGTGATCTTGTAATCCACAGGAGAGCTTTTGTTCAGTGGAAGAGTATTTTCATGAGACGTAAGGAATTTGGGAAAGAAGGAATACAAATGCTGGAGGACGGATTTTTTTTTTTTTTTTTTTTTTGCAATTATTTCCAGGGAAAAAATAGACGGTGCCCTGAGAGTCGATACAGGACCCAGACACCAAGAAAGTGGCAAGTGAAGCCTGTTAATCTGCCAGAGAGATGCCAGCAGCTTTCATCAAGCCCAGAATGGATGTGGAGCCACTTGCAGAAGCACACACACTCACTCATTTCCTTGTGGCTTAAAAATAGGCTCACAGTAACCTGACCCCCAAACGTTGGGTGAGGAATACATTCTCTTGGTCCGTTCTCGTGACCAATTGTATTTGACTGGTATTCTAAACTCTGGCCATGAAAAAACAGATAAGGTGCATTCCTGAGGTCCACAAGGAGCTTGGTGCAGTGAGACAGACAGACATGACCACGGACAGTGGGATAAGCCAAGAACACTAGGAGCAGAGGAAGCCAAGAACAAGCTAGGGGAGCCCAGAAGAGGAAGTCCTGGTTGTGAAAGGAACATCTAGAGAACTTCTGAGAGGGGGAAATGTTTACATTGGGCCTTAGAGCATTCTTACTTCTTCTTCTTCTTTTTTTTTTTACTTAAAACAATATAAATTTATTTCCTCACAATTCTGGGTGTTCGAAGTCTGAAATCAAGGAGTCAGCAAAGCCATGCACTCCCAGCAGACGGAGGAGTCATCCCTGCCTCTTCTAGTTTCTGGCAGCGGCCAGCAATCCTTGGAGCTCCGTGGCTTATGGCTTCATAGCTCCAATCTCTTTGTCTTCACATGGCCGCCTTCCCCCTGTGCGTTTGTGTCCAAATTTCCCATGTCCTGAAAGGATATCAGTCACTGGACTGGGACCCACCCTAACCCAGTAAGCATCGAGACATGTTATTGTTACAGATAGAAAACTCTGTTTCCTACCTGTGGGCGCTGATCATTTCAGCATGACCATCCATTTTCTGCCTCTCTTAATTTTCAGTCGCCCTAACTGCATATTG
This sequence comes from Symphalangus syndactylus, assembly GCF_028878055.3. Classification (NCBI taxonomy): domain Eukaryota; kingdom Metazoa; phylum Chordata; class Mammalia; order Primates; family Hylobatidae; genus Symphalangus; species Symphalangus syndactylus. The sequence goes on along the minus strand of NC_072427.2, from coordinate 150,047,054 downwards.
TAGTTCAGGCACGGATATCCCGTAAAAGGAAAGGAAGCTTTTTCTTTGATCTTCCTTTATAATGCCTGTTTGGTTGAAACAAATCTTCAAACTAATTTCAGCTAAGTATCTTTTCTCTATTCTCTGAACTCCCAAACCACTATATTTACCTCTTTTTGTGGTACTCAACACATAATAATTATCTGTGTATATCTTTCTCCCTTACAACGTCGTAATGTCCCTCTTGGAAAGAGCCACATTGTATACACATGCGTGATCCCCTGCAAACGGCTTGATACTGCATGAATGAATGAATAGATGAACACATGAATGAACGAATGAATGAATGAGTGGTTATCCTAATATTCTCTGAACTAAATAGCAAATGATTTCTCCTTCTGAAATCTTTCTGTCCCACTTTTCTACTTTAAAATTGTAGCAGATACATTTAATCAAAGGTAATGGTATTAAAAAGTGTCAATCATTGTCATTAAAAAAATAGAATGTGTTTCGTCCTTCTAACCTCACACTGACTTTGTTTATCTGACCTCTGCACACTTCCTTTCATAACCCTCAGCACTCCTGTGGGCTGGCAACTCCTGTGCCTCTGATGGGAAGATTGCCGGAGTTAAAATGGGGCTTTGGTGTAATTTTTCCTCTAGACTTATACAGTGCTAAAACCACTCATCTGAAGCTTGAAAGGAAAGGGAAGTGTAAATGTACATAAACTTTTTAGTCTTTCTTCAGGTCACCATGTCCAAGAATTCTCTCCATTCCTTTCAGTCAGTCTGACATCCAGGACATTTACATCACTTATATGTGGTATATACATTGTTTCAATCCCATTTTGGTCTTCTAAACTGAGAGCGATGGTTGACAGGGGTATAAATATGATTGTCATTCTATCCCTTCTTTTTGCTTGGGAATGAATATAGTAGGGGAAAGGTAGAAAATTAAGTTCGTAAGTATGATATTGGTGGAATGAGCAGGTTCAGTAGAACAAAGTCTGGTAGGACTCTGCATACCTGGGCTTTACTACTGTTTTGTCACTAATAGGCACTGTGATCCTGGGAATGTTACTTCCTGTCTCTGGGCCTCAGTTTCCCTTTTATTCCCAGTCCTGATTTCTAGGTATCCTTCCAGCTCTCAAGACAAAGTAGACCAAGAGAATTCTTGTCGCCATTTGCATTTCTCAGCTCAGTCTTACAATTTCAAATCATGTTTGGATTTGTATTACTTATCATGGTCAATCCAATTCTTCACTTTGTGAAGAATTATTCAGACCCCTTGCTTCTCATATTCCGCCATGCTTTTTTATGATTGGGTGAGGGGGAGGAAAGTGGGGAGATTTAATCAAATGTTACTTCTAGGCACTTCTTGCAATGTTTGAGGGAGGAAGACTGAAATTGGTTTCTTAGCCAAACCTTTTCAATTCTTTGTGAATTTGATTTTAAGGTTTTACGCTCATTTTTCCACTTGTCTGAAGAAGTCAAAATAGAGTTTCTTTTGATGATAATGATATGGACATTTCGTGCGCTAATAGAATGATTTTTGCTGGCACTTATATAGACGTAGTCATGATGTAGTGCAAGCTGACTAAGCCAAACCTTCTGAGCCACGTTTATTCATTTATTAATTATTCATTTTTGGACTTCTTCCAAAAATAATATGGAGGAGTAAACAATAAAAGCTACTTTTTCAATAGAACTTTAAAACCAAAGATGAAATGACCATGTAGTGATGCAGGCAGAGATCATCACACAAGAAAGCCAGAGTTAAAGGTCTTCCTTTCAGTTGAGCGCATGCCTTACCTTTGAGATTACTGGCAGCCCAGGAGAGAGAGGAAACATGAGTCACACAGCTCTCATCATCTAGTAAAATAAGCATGCTATGCATTTAGGTGAGACGATATAATTTTTTTCTTATACCAAGCTCTAAGAGCAACTTAATATATGATTTTTATGACAGTATAATTTATTTTCATATTTTAATAGTGCTTTTACAACAGATGTAGAATTTTTATCTCACAAAACTATATTTTATATTGATGTTCAAATAAGGCTGATTGCATATTAAATTGTAATTATGAAAGCATTTCTACTTGGGTAAAATAAAGCAGTTCAGGTACATAGGTGTTTGTTTTCGTTTCATGATTTTGATAATTTAAGTGCATACAGTGATAGAGCTTAGAAAATTAGATCAAATTGTTATCATGTTCCCTCTATTGTCTGTCCCAAAGGTTAATGGTCACCTGCAGGTTTTTGACTGCACTGGGATGTTATACCAAGTGCCAAACATACAGAACCCAGCTGTTGATAGAAAAGGTAGCCATATGCTTAAGCTACAGGGCAGGTTGGTGGCAAAGTAAACATTTTGCTGTACAGTTAAAAAGTTTCTCTTGGATTCTCACCCTATGGAAATCCATTCTGTGTGAGAGGGAAGTGGGCTGCTGAATATTTCAGACAAGGTTAGGTTTCAGTATTTAGAGTAAGGCCAACAATAAAGGTAGAAAAACCCCCATATGGCATAACTTTCTCATTTGGGGAGAGAGCCTTGAGTAGAAAAGATAATTTTCTTTTTGACGGAGTCTTGCTCTGTCCCCCAGGCTGGAGTGCAGTGCTGCAATCTCGGCTCACTGCAACCTCCACTTCCTGAGTTCAAGCAATTCTCTTCCTTAGCCTTCCGAGTAGCTGGGATTACAGGTGGCTGCCACCACACCTGCCTAATTTTTTTTTCTGTATTTTTAGTAGAGATGGGGTTTCACCATCTTAGCCAGGCTGATCTTGAATTCCTGACCTTGTGATCCACCCGCCTCGGCCTCCCAAAGTGCTGGGATTACAGGCGTGAGTCACCGCGCCCAGCCAGAAGAGATAATTCTTAAAGTCCATGGAGATAACTATGATGTAACGATGTTGTCATCATAGATAACTATGATGCAGCATTTCCCAGACCCATTGAACTATGAAACTCTCTTTTACTTACAGTGTATTGATAGACCTTCAATAGAAGCTTCTGAAATATAATTCATGCTGAAAAATGTGATATCACAGATGCATAAATCATTGTAAGAAATGATCAAAACTTGATTCATATGTTCAATATATAATAAACATTGACTAATATCATAAAGATATGTTAAACTAAGACACGATACATAACATAGACCAGCAGTCTTCAAAGCGATGATGTACTATTTGATGCTAGTTTGCAATTGATAGGGCCAAGGTTTGAGCTTCGTCACCGCTTTGCTTCTCCAGAGTGCTTGTGGCAGGTAAGGCGTAAACAAAGAGCACCAGGCCAAATATGGGTGACAATATCAGCTTATTACCCAAGGCCTTGCCGAACGTTATTATAGAGCATGACTTAGACTCCAAACCCAAGTGGACCATCCTCTTCCTCCTCATCTCTGCGAGAACCTGCCCACTCAGGCATGGGTTGAGGAGCAGAATTTTGAGCAATGTCTCATCTTCACCACACACACCCCACCCAGTGCTCTGCTGGAGGCTGACATTGTCAACTTGAGAGACTCAATTGTTAAATTTTCAGGAATTTTGCAAGCCTGTTGTAAAACATAGCCATTATAAAAAAATAAATTTAATAAACTTCAAATAAAATAAATTATATTAAAAATAAGGCAATATTTACAGCTCCTCAGCTCCCAATTATTTATTCCGTTTTATCATTATCTATAGTCTTGAGATTCTTTACATCTATTTTATCCATATGGTAGAAAAACTCCATGATCAGTGATGTCAAGCTGCTAGCTTAAAATTGACTATGGTGGGAGTGTTTACACTATGAGAAATTGGCTACCACTCCAGACCCTTTTTTATTTCTTCAAGAGTTAGTTGTTAAACACTTAGCAGCACTACTAGCCCATTCCTAACTGTGACACTATAGTCATCCGCATTTTGTTAAGAGGAAGTGCAGACAAACAAAACTTAAATAACACACATAGCTAGTTAGCCAGGTGGACTGGCCTAGATCTTCCACTCAGGTACTTTCCTCTGTTGTCTTTTTACGTGTTGAGCTCAAGGTTTCTACATGTGGGACCCCTGCTTCATGTACAAACAGGATATTAGGCAGTGGTAGACTATGGTGATTGGCTAATGGGAGGCATGAAAATAATTAACTAATTTATTCAGAAACGCTGAGATCTCTACTGTGCTAGACCCTTAGCTTGGAGCTCCTTGCGCCTAAGGAGATCATAGACTGTAACAAGACCCAGAGAAGTCATCCTGGATTTCAGTATTGTAGGGTAAATGCTATGGTAGGACAAACACAAGGTCTCCTGACAGTACTTAATGGGGAAACCTAGCCAGGACTCAAGATCCAGGAAGTCTTCTAAACTGCAAGAAGTGACTTCTAAACTGAGATCTGAAGGATAAATGAGCCTTAGCCAGGCAAAGATCAGGAAGGACATTGCAAGCAGTGGGAACAGCATGTGGTGGGGCCCTGCACAGAGACAGAGTGCTAGGGAGTTCCGGTGCCACAGGAGGCCCATGAGCATGGAGCACAGAGACCAGCAAAGGGGGCAGGAAGCAGACTGTGGCCAACTGCGTGGAGCTTTGCCAGGCACACTTCAGACGTTAGACTTGACTCCACAGAAATAGGAGAGGAAAGATTTTAAACAGGACAGTGATAGCTTCAGCTTCACATTTTACAATTCCTCTGATAGCTATTTGGAAAACAGAGTGCAGAGGGCCAAGACTAAAGGTAAAAATACTATCCAGGGTACTGAAATATGGAAATACAGCAGGCAAGGGGGCAGCGTGCAAGATAAAGACTCCATTCCTGGCCGGACTGGTGGCTCACACCTGTAATTCCAGCACTTTGGGTGGGATTACACGTGGGTGGATCATGAGGGCAGGAGTTCAAGACCAGCCTGGCCAACATGGTGAAACCCCATCTCTACTAAAAAATACAAAAATTAGCCAGGCATGGTGGCATGTACCTGTAATCCCAGCTACTTAGGAGGCTGACACAGGAGAATCGCTTGAACCCAGGAGACAGAGGTTGCCATGAGCCAAGATCGTGCCACTGCACTCCAGCCTCGGTGACCGAGCAAGACTCTGTCTCAAAAGAAAAAAAAGAAAAAGAAGAAATCCATTCCTTCCCATGGATTTTTCACCTGGAAGATTAATAGTGACATTGTTGGGAGCAGTATTGGGAGAATGGTTGAGAGGACCAATTGCATTGAGTTGAGGATTTGAATAGGACGTGAGGAGGTGTTGACAGTGTTTAGAAGAATCTTGGTAGAGAGGGAGGGATAGAGAAAGAGTGAAGGTCACGTGAGGTTGGAGGAAGGCGTCTGCCCTCACCACCCCCTCAAAAGTGCCTTTGTTCTTTTCCTTCTGGCTTAAGATGTTCTTCCTGTCCTCCTGCGGACTACTTGATGTCCTAGTCCCAGGCTGCGACATTTAAATTACTTGTAGCAGCCACCCATAGTGTTCCCCCCACACACCAGACCTGGGCTTCAGAGCATTCTCTCCTCCCTCAGGCCTCCTTTGACAGAGTGTTAATTCCCTCCACTCTCAATTTTATTCAGAGTAGATATTTACCAGTCTTTGTGGAGTGATTGATTAAGTCACACTTAGATGAGAATGACTTTTAGTACTTTCACATTAAAGAGGCATTTGTTAACTCAAATGAATCTAATTTGAGAATGTGAGGAGAAAAGCTATTTGGAGAGTGGAAGCATTTATGATTTCTTTTTAGTCACTCTTGCCCACTCAGCCCAGTCTCTTCAGTTTTCCCAGAACTGGATGTGGAGGTGGGAAGGGGACGTTTCTATCCACCCCTCTCCTCAGGCCCCTGTTTCCACGGGGAGGAATGCATAGTGCCACTCACCATATTGCCCTCAAACCGGCTCCTCTTCCATTTCTGAAGTGGCGGACAATTAATCAAACTCCTCAACTAACACTTCCCTGTGGTCCTCAGCAACTCTCAATTGCTGCATCTTTGCAGCTCTGAGCTCTTGCCACACCGAGCTTCTCACACTTGCTGAGACACCGCCTCTGACATCACGCAGGCCCTCTCATGCCACACGCCTTTGCCTCGACGCCCATCTCTTCCTAGACAATTCTTAGCTCCCCTTCAAGACTCTGCTCACATGTCACTTCCTTGATGGAAGCTTTTTGACTCACACAGGCAGACTGAGTTGCTTCACATATTTCTCCAGTAACACTTTCATGTTGTCAGGTAATTTGTTTGCTTACAAGCCTGTCTCTTCTAAATCATGAGCTATTTTTATATAGACCCACATCTATAGGATGAAGACATGATGACTACATGACTAGGGAGGGCCAGACTCCTGGTGGATCCGTGGAAAATGTCTCTGTATTTTAGGAAGACATTCTCCATGCCCTTCTCTAGACTGACGCAGTTTGATTGACTCCTCAGTTCCATTTAGTGATGCTCAGTTGAAATCCAACTGTCTCGTGCATATCCTGTGACATCCCTACTCTGCCATATACGTTTGACTGCCTCTCAGGAGGGCACACGTGAATGCTATTTCAACATGAAGCTGCTTTTGTTACACTCCCCTATAATTAGCCTCTCTATATAATGGCACTTGCTAAATCGGGAGCAGTTAGAGCAGGTGTGGGGGTGGGAAATAAGACTGATAGATTATATTCAGCTCAAACTCTCAATCACTCACATAATCTGTTGCAGACACGGCAGATGGTGGAATGTTCAAAAGGGACTCCTAGGAAGGATGCACAGGAGGCTGTGGAAGCAAAAGGCAAAACAGTCAAACGTGACGTGCAGTGGTCAGGCATGGACACGAGAAGGCATTCGTTCATTCACTCCCCCAATATTTTCTCACTCTGGCTGTTCTAAATGTCGGGGATACTGCGGTGAATGATACAGGCAAGCAGTCTCTGCTGTTAGAGAGCTTATATTCTTGTGGGAGGAGGCAGACAATGAACAGTAAATAAGTAAAACATATAGGGTTTTAGACAGCGCTAAGTGCTGTGAAGCACAATAAGGCAGAGAAGGACAAAAAGGAATATCAGGGGATTCTAATTTTAAATAGAGACTCCAGGAAAAGCAACACTAAGATGGTGATATTTAGATGAAGGCCAACAATAGTAAGGCAGTGAGCCCTACAGATATATGGAGGTGCACGTTCCAGGCAGAGGGCACAGCAAGTGCAAGGGACCTGAGATGGCCATGGGCCTCGCTTGTTTCAACAACGGTCTAATAGGAGGCGGATAGGTTATGTTGGATCTGAAGGTCATTTTAAGGACTTTGGCTTTTACTTTAAGACAGGTAACCAATGGAAAACTATGAGTCAAGGAGTAGCATTTGACTTTATTTTACAAAGATAGGATGGACCTACTCTATTTGGTAACATTGAAATAACTAGATATCCTAGATGAGGATAAGACTGAGCCAGACACAGTAGGTAGCTCAGATTCTATGTTACTTCTCCTGCTAGTCTACTGGGGCACTACTACCTTCCCCTTTTCATTCATTCAGCAAATCTTTACTGAGAGCCTTTTTTGTGCCAGTCACTGAGGATACAGTGATGAGCAAGAGGGATGGAGTTCTTGCTTTTTCTGAACTTGCAGTATAACGGGAAAAACTGACGTGAAACAAATATAGATAAGGCCATTGTGTAGTATACAGGAGAGTACACTAGGAGCACACAATAGGTGTACCTAACTTCTTCTGGGAGAACAAAGGTGTCTCTCCAGGGGAAAGGGCCTCTAAGCTGGGATCTGATGGCCCACTAGACACAGCCATGCGAGGCAATGTAGGAGAGCATTTCAGGTTGAAGAAGCTGCAGGTGTGGAGGTTCTGGAACCAAGGCAAGCACTACACCTTCTCCACCCTAACATATGCTGGGCAGCGGTATGGCCTGGTAAAAAGAGCAAGGGGCTTGAGGGGTGGGCAGGTGGCGTGCGTGGAAGCTGGAGAGGAAGGTGGGAACCACATCATGAAGGGCTCTAGAGGGGCTCATTCTAAGGGCAACAAGAGGCTACCAGAGAATACCATGATAAAGTTTAGATTTTGGAAAGATCATTCATTCTGCTGCAGTGTGGTGGATGGATTGTCAGGTGGAGACTGGAAGGACATGGCTGTGTAGTCAGGTAAGAGCGATGGAGGTTTTGGCTAGCCTTGTGGCAGGGGCATGAAGAGAAGCGGATGGATCTGGAGTCTATTAGGAGGTGAAATGAACAGGAGTTGGTGATGGATTGAATAAGGTAGGGGGACAGCGGAGTGGGAAATATCACAGGCTCCTGGCTTGGGTGGCTGCAAGGAAATAGTGCTGAATTCTGACAAGTAGCACACAGGAAGATAAGCACGTCTGATGAGGAGAAGCAAGGCTGGCTTTTGGAAGTTGTGGTGTACCCATGAGAGATGGGTGACTAGCAGTTATGAAGGTGGATAGAAAGTGAGAATGGTGCACACTGGACATACAGATTTGGAAATCCTCAGCACGTAGGTGACATGCAAAGCCTTAGGGGTGGATGTGATCACTGAGGAGAGAGGGTGATCTTATCAAGTGATAAGGGCCCTGGCAGGGATCCAAGGGATGCCGCAGGTAATGACCAAACTGAGCTGGAGCTCAGAGCTGCCCATCGAAGGCCAGGAGAATGTGGTGTCTTTGGAACCTAGGGTAGAAGGGGCTGGCTCTGATTTGTTGCTGTTGCTCCCGGTTCTGAGTCTTGTCTTTGTGAGGTTGCTGTGGTTGCTGCATCAGCCAGATGTGACCCTGCAGGCCTCCCCTTCAGGTCCAGAAATGACATATTTGCTGCTTCATTACTAAGGGACTAAGAAGACAAGCTTCCTTGTGTGCTTCCTCCCCTCTTGACCCACTAAAATCAGGCTGACTTTAGTCCTGTCTTTCTAGATGAATGCAGCCTAGAGAAGATTTCTGACCCACTTTAGACACTACATACAGTGGATAATTAATACTTTTCCTTGAAAAGGATTAAATAACATGTTCAGATTTGGCAAATATTTTTTTAATCCGATGTTCTTATCTGGCCATCTACATTGGATCATGATTTTGCAGATGTGAAAACTGAAGCTCAGAGATGGCTTTCTCAAGGACACACAGTGAGCAGGTGTCAGCCAGGACTAGATCTTGAACTCCTAGTCTAGTGCTTTCCTAGTTCTTTGCCCACACGCACACAAACAAAGCATCCCCACAGACACACCTACCTATTCAGTGCAGGCACCTACCTATGGAGCAACTGCAGGTGTATTTCCCCCAAATAATACTAACGGATGATATTGGAGGAACTTAAAACTTTTCTAACAATAAAGGCACTTAAAAACTTTTCCAAAGCTAGGTAGTTCTGGGGAGAATGTTAGATGCTGTTTGTCTACACTTGCCTCTCATGTCCTGGTTCTCTACTGATAGGCTGAGCAGAAACATAAAGGCAGACAGGATATTGACATGGACTTGGAAAAGTCATCTGAAGGACCTCAGCAGGGCCAGTAAGTCAGACTTGGCAAATATTACACTTTATTCTCAAAATCCAGAGGATCAGAACCTATGGCACCTGGCTTCTGAACCTGTATTGCTTTCATTACTGTATAAGTAACAATAGGCAGGCTTGGTTATGGGGAAAGCGTAAGATGAAAATGATCTTATGCTGAGTTAAAAGACTAACAGACCACTGACAAGACATAGGGATGCTATTTTCAGCATCTAAAATCATCGAGGGAATTCTTCCACAGAACATTAAGAAGTCAGTAGAAAGAAACGGAATGAGGTCAGGCACAGTGGCTCATGCCTGTAATCACAGCACTTTGGGAGGCCGAGGTGGGTGGATCACCTGAGGTCAGGAGTTCTAGACCAGCCTTCCCAATATGGTGAAACCCTTCTCTACTAAAAATACAAAAATTAGCTGGGTGTGGTGGCGGGTGCCTATAATCCCAGCTACTCGGGAGGCTGAGGCAGGAGAATCATTTGAACCCAGGAGGCGGAGGTTGCAGTGAGCCAAGATTGTGCCATTGCACGCCAGCCTGGGGAATGCTAATTTTTTTTTTTAACTGAGAGGTTGTTTCGGCCTGATCATTATTAGAAAACATTTTAAAATGGGACAATATTTTTTATTTGTGAGGACATAGAAAAACAGAAGCTCACTTGGTGGAAATGAAGATCAGTGTAGGCCATTTTAGCAGTAATTGGCTTAAGCATACACTCATGACCTCATAGCCCCACTCCTATGGGCTGACCTCAGAACAGCTCTTGCACAGGTCTGTCTGGAGACAGGACGAGGATGCCCATCACAGCATTGTTTGTGGAAGTTGGCAGCTGGTCGCAGCTTAGGTGTCATTGCTGTGGGAATGGACAAGCCACATGTGGTGCATGAGATTGTAGAATACTGTACAGGAAGCAATGGATGGATCTGTAAAGGCATTGGCCTGAGTTAAGTGTGAGCTCTATAATACACATTTACTAGCGGAAAGTGAAAATGCACAGACCGCCATTAGAACACTGTCTCTTCTTCAAGAATTCCTATTTATCCAAGAACACATGCCTATCACATTAGAATGGGTTCTATCAGGAAGCTAAGGAGAGGGAAATAGGGGTCCGGATCAGGGATGAAGGGGAAAAAACTAAAAAATAACAGCACAAAAGAAGTGCCTTGCAGTGCTCTTAACTGAAGCATACCGTGAACTGAGGGGGTGTGTTGTACTCTACTCTCAGGCCCTGAGATCCGAAAACGAAACAAAAAAAGTGAAGGCATGGGAACTGGAGTCAGAGGTTTCCAGTTTCCATGTGAGCCTGGTTCCTCACCACAGAATTAGCTGCTCATTCTCAGCTTTCTCATCTGTAAAATGAAAATAATAAATAACTTCCTAGAGAGAATGTGGTTAGTACTGACAGAGAAGGGAAGCACCTTGCTTGGCGCTTAGTAGGTGAATAGTAAATGTTAGGTTCCTTTCTCCTGTCCTGGGGTTTTGCCCCCCAAACCTCTCCCCTTGGCTGGGCATTAAGACTTTACCAGTTGCTACTCTGTGACCATTCCCCTCAGTGGACACTGCTGCTTACCACGCAGTATAAGACTGTTGAGAGGACACAGGGTGTCCCAGAAGAGCCACCTTGCAAGGTCAGTCTTCTGCAGCCTGTCAGCTCAGGGTGGGTAAAGCAGTGTGGGTGTTCCCAGCTTCCTGGGAAATGACCTGGGTTTTCTGCAGCCTAATGTTCTGGGCTTCCGTGCCTTTCTTCCTGCTCTAGTGAAGGGCTGGCCTGCTCCTCTTGGAGGCCTTAATTTTGTCGCCTCACTTTATCCAGCCGGTCTGGGATTACTTCCGAGCTCACATAGACTTGCCAAAGGGGTTTTGCTTTCTCTTCTTTGATTATATCTAGTCTTACAGAAAGCCCTTACCAGAGTTAGTAGCTGGAACTCTTCCATGGCTGCCCATGGTCCTTGGGATGAAGCCCACACTCCTCCCAACACAGTTAACGTCCTCATTCAACCTGAATAGCCTCCTCTCTCTCCACTCACCTAAGGCCTTAACATTTTGGGATTCAGCCATTGAGAGTTTATTTTGGCTCCTCTCACGTGTTCTGCTCTTCCTTTAGGGTGTTTGCCCAAACTGTGCATTCATTCCCTCGATACATAACGTTAAGCACCCACTTGGTGCTAGGTACATGATAGACTGCTCCTTCTGCAAGGAATGCCCAGCTAGCTCCTATTCACCCTTCAAGACTCAGGTAAAACATCAGTTCCTCTTGAGACCTTTCTTGATCCCCTTCCCTATGGGGATTAGATGCCCGTGTTTGCATTTTTACGGCACCTCACGCATCTCTTATTATTGCACTTTTGTATAGTTTCTTTTGCTTTTATTCCTGGACTACGAGTCCTGAAAGTTTTGGGACCACATCTGCCTTGATCGCTTAGTATTTCCAGCTGCTAGCTGAATACATAGTGGCACTCATTGAAATGAATAAAAGAATGATCACATAGCATCTTATAGTGCTGTGTGACGTTGCTTTTTTAGGTTAGAAGGGACGCTAGAGATAACTTAAGTCTGAGCACTTTTTTTCCTCACTCTTCTATTAAAATGTTTATATATATATATATATATTTCACATACCATAAAATTCACCTTTTAAAGCGTGCAATCTGCGGTCGTTAGTATAGTAACAAGGTTGTGCAACCATCACCACTACCTAATTCTACATTTTCATCACCTTCTGTGAAAACCCTGTACCCACGAGCAGTCACCAGTCTACCCCTGTCCTCAGACCTAAGCAACCACTAATCTGCTGTCTGTCTTTGTGGATTTGCCTATTCTGGACATTTCATATAAATAGAATTGTATTATATGTGGCCCTTTGTCTCAAGGTTCATCCTTGTAGCATGTATCTGAGTATTTCATTCCTTTTTACTTCATTTCGTTCATCCATTCATCAGTTGATGACTGCACATTTGGGTTGTTTCTACCTTTTGGTTGCATGAATAATAATGCTGTGAGTGTGTGCATAAATTTCCATGTGACCATATGTTTTTAGTTGTAATGTTCCTAGGAGTGGAATTGCTGGGTCATATGATAACTCTCTCTGTCTAATTTGTTGGGGAACGGCCAAACTGACTCCAAAGTGGCTGCCTCATTGGTGATATACAACAGTTCAAATTTCTGCCCACCTTCACCAATGCTTATTTTCATTTTTTTAATTAAAAAAAATTAAGCTATCCTAGTGGGTCATGCCCTTGTTTCTTACAGTGCTCCTCTATGGAAAAGGAATTTGGTGTTTTTTTGTTTGTTTGCTTTTGCATTTGACCATGAGCACATTACTTAATTTTTGTTACCTTTTAAAATTTTATTTATTTATTTTTTTGAGATGGAGTCTCGCTCTGTCACCCAGGCTGGAGTGCAGTGGTGCGATCTTGGCTCATTGCAACCTCCGCCTCCCAGTTCAAGCAATTCTCCTTCCTTAGCCTCCCGAGTAGCTGAGATTCCAGGCATGCGCCACCACTCCTGGCTAAGTTTTGTATTTTTAGTAGAGAGGGGTTTCACCATGTTGGTCAGGCTAGTCTCAAACTCCTGACCTTGTGATCTGCCCACGTTGGCCTCCCAAAGTGCTGGGATTATGGGCATGAGCCACCACACCGAGCAGTACCTTTTTTTTATTCACTAGGGCTATTAACTTCTACCTCACAGGTCTCTGTGAGATAGAATGATGTGAAGGATATTGTGTTAGTCCATTTTTTGTGGGTGTAAAGAAATACCTGAGACTGGGTAATTTATAAAGAAAAGAGGTTTATTTGGCTCACAGTTCTGCAGGCTATATAAGCATGGCACTTGGATCTACTTGGCTTCTCAGGAGACCTCAGGAAGCTTTTAGTCATGGCAGAAGGTGAAGAGGGAGCAGGTGTGTCTCATGGTAAGAAAGGGAGCGAGAGAGAGGAGGAGGTGCCAAGCTCCTTTAAACAACCAACTCTTGCATAAGCTAACAGTGATAAGTCACTCATGACCATCGGGAGGGCACCAGCTAATCATGAGGGATCCACCCCAGGACCCAGACACCTCCCACTAGGCCCCATCTTCAACACTGGAGATCACATTCCAACATGAGATTTGGAGGGGACACACCTCCAAGCCGTATCAGATATGAAGCCCCTAACATGTTGCAGGCCCATGGCCAGTATTCAGAGGATGGGAGTCACAATTCCGTGGCTTCTGATAAACTTTCCCTATGCATCCTGGGATTCCCACAGACAGCGAAGATGAGGATTGTTTGGCTCAGGACTTGGTTTGGTGGTGGCTTCTTCAGAGGGAGCAGTTGCCCATGGAGTTGACCTGAGGGGGCTGGGGAACACAGCAGTTGGAAAAGGCCAAGAAGGCCTGGAAATTGAGGTCTCTCCAGCACTCTTCTTCCCATCACTGGTGTAGCGTTAAATGTGCTCTGCCCTTGCCTGGGGAATGCTTCATGTCATATCACAGACTGGCTGCCACACAGGCCTTCCGTGTAAGTGTGAAACCTCAGTAAAAGCAGGCCTGGCCTGAAAATGGGAATTCCAGCAGAGCTGCAAAACAGAGAGCCAGGGCTTTGGCTGTCCCCGTCTCAGGGACTTCATTGGGAACCCTTAGCAAGCTGAGAGGAGGTTTTGTCATCAACTGATTCTTTTCAGTATCTCTCTGCCAGGCCGAGTTACTCAGCTCCTAGTTTTTCCTCCTCACTTTATAATCAGAGCTGCTTCTCTCCTTTATTCCTTCCAATTGGGCCTTTGGGAAAAGCACCTGGCCGTGCTTAACGCAAAGGCAGCAGGAAGGAAGGTGGTGATGTGACCCTCTGCAGCTCCACTGTCATTCCTCTGGACTGCAGAGTCGCCTTTTTTATTAGAGATCAATAACACTGAAGACCCGCCTGAGAAATGATGCTCCCTTCCCACAGGACCCTGGGCTTCCCTGGGCTCTGAGCAGGCAGAGTGACAGGGCACATTACTTCCATTTGACCTACGCTCCCCCGCAGTCTGCTGATTTCGATTCCAGATTAAAAAAACACCAAATGTGCCTGCTACGAGACTTTTAAAGTAGATTAACGCAGGCTTCCTATTTACTGTGAACCCTGGGCTCAAGTGACAGGCTTTGCAAATCTGCCCCAGTTGTCACTCACTGGACACTTTCTGGCTGGGGCCCTGGGATAAACAGGCTTGTTTGCGTGTGCCAGGCCAGAGAAGCCTCCTTGCTAGTGCCTCTGGGGACTTGATACAAGTACAGTGTAGCAATCTCAGCATTCCGTCTGTTGAGTTTGGATTAATTAAACCAAGTGACTGTACATTGACACTGTGGGGAGAATGCGAGTTACAAGGGTGAAACAGCAAGAATAGCGGAGTCCAGAGATGGGAGGTGTTGACGGAGACCATGGGTGGTTAGGGGGCTGCTCTGAAAAGTGTTTCCTCATCTGAAAAGTAGGATATTAGACTAGAACTCCCAGTCCCTAAATCTGTGCCTGCTGCCTTGGGTAGCCACAAGACTAAAAGGATGGATAATAAAAGGTGGTATAGGCTGGCGCGGTGGCTCATGCCTGTAATCTCAGCACTTTGGGAGGCCAAGGCGGGTGGATCACCTGAGGTCAGGAGTTCGAGACCAGCCTGGCCAACATAGTGAAACCCCATCCCTTCTAAAAATACAAAAATTAGCTGGGTGTGGTGGCGCACGCCTGTAATCCTAGCTACTTGGGAGGCTGAGGCAGGAGAATTGCTTGAACCCAGGAGGCGGAGGTTGCAGTGAGCCTAGATCATGCCATTGCACTCCAGCCTGGACGACAGAGTGAGACTCCACCTCAAAATAAATAAATAAATAAATTAATTAATTAATTAAAAAAATAAAAGGTAGTATAAAAGTCTAGAAGGTTTTCAGGTGGGGGGAGAGGAGAAGAAGAGGAGGTTCTTATCATTCCCTCTCTCTCTCCCTTTTCCCTCACCTTCCCTTTCCTTCCCTTCCCTTCCCTCCTTCCTTTTTTTCCTGCCGATGTGAAAAATATCGTGATTGAATGATTAGTCAGGAATGAGCAGAGACAACTTACGGAGATCTCCGAGAACATAGGGTCTGTGATATTTTCAGAGAAGGAGCATACAGATAGAAGGGTTTGGAAAATATACTCAGAGATGCCAGTTGGCGACAAGGGGGCTATATCTGAGAACATTTTTTTAAGAAATAAAACCATGGAAACCTCAATCAAACGTGATATCTTTTTTCATTCTCAGCTGAAATTAAGAGAGCTGAATTATAATATTTCATTTATTAAAATATCAGATTATTTGCTCCTTTAAGTCCACAAGTATTTTTAGGCATACATTGTATTTACACATTGAGATTCCCACTGCTTTCAGAGTAAAAATGTCAGATGGTATTTTTGTTAGAGAGAGAGAGAGATTGAGAGAGAGAAATATGGGCTCTGTGTGGGCAATCAGCCTGAAACAATCACCCCAAACCCATTTTGGGGATACTGACTTTGTTCCATAGCAGTGGTGGGAACACTGGCTCTCTGCTTGTGTGTGGAATGATAACACCCATGGTTCTAAAATACATCCTCTGTGGATCTGATTATCAGCCCTCTTCCTGAAATTCTGATTGGATAAGTCTTCCTCAGCTACTGAATACCTCTCATTAAAAAATGCTCATCCATCCAGATATTTTGTTAGGGTGGTGGGACTATGGGTGTTTTTCTCTTTTTTCTAAACCTTATGTACTGTTGATATATTAATTTAAAAAGAAGTAACTGCATTTTTAAAACCCCCCAAATTTAAGTTTTCCCAAAGCTTATTAAGGCTAAACAGGCTCTTCATCACCAAATGATAGTTTAAGAAACACTGTTTGGTGATTAAATTGTAAATGAGGCAAACCACGTGTATTATCCTTTTGAACTTGTGGAATGAAGCACAGTGGACAGAGGACCCTGGAAAGAAAGGCAGGGGAAGGAGGAACAAAGTGCATAGGTTTGAGATGGGATTTTTTGCTACGACTGACAATGGAGACCTGGTTGGATGCTGGGGTATTTCTTTGCCTCCGTGTATCTAAGTTCAACTCAGCCAGTTCACGTATGTGTGCAGGACTGAAAAAAGACTTGGGCAACACCAGTCTTGATATTGTAGGGAAGGAGGTTTTTGGATTAAAGCATCAGGTCTGGTTATCTTTGTGGGTTTAATGAACCACAGGCCCCTCAACTCTTCCCTGTATCCTGTGTTCTAACTACAGATGATTCCATGTTTCCTAATAGTTGTTTTTAATGCACTAGATAGCTAAATGGTGGCCACATCTCCATTCTGTGCTGTATAGAAGAGGTTTTTGCAAGGTATTATTTTACAAAATAGTAATAGAAGGGCTGCCCTGCCAAGTGGCCTGGGGACTCTGTGGTCCACCGCTGCGGTTTGTGCTCTCTTAGCCATGATGATGGCAACAGCAGCAAGCAGAGGTGAAGGCTGGCTCCTGGGTGTGCCCCAATACCGATCCTGGGTGCAGTGGCAGGAGACAGCATTAAAGGGACCTGGGGGAGAAAATGGAGGAAAAACTGGCTGGGGGAAGAGAGAGGAGGCAGAGGCAGCTAGGGTCTGGAACAGAGGTGGGAGAAACTTCCTTACAGTGCTATATAGGCTAAACAGATGGGATGGCAGTGAATTTTTCCTAAACTCCTTCAAAATGCATTTTCCAAATTGGGCTATTGCATGCTTAGATTCTCTCAGGTGACCTAAGTACCCAGCCTTCCTCCTGAAATTCTGATTGGATAAGCATCTCTCAGCAGCTGAACATCTATCACTTAAAAACTGTCATTCACTGCAGATGGGGTGTTTCCTTGGGGTGGTGGGACTAGAGGTGTTTTTCTCTCTTTTCTAAACCGTATGTACTGTTGGTGTACTACTTTAAAGTAAAATTACTATATTTAAAAAAAAAAAACGATTTCCCAAAGCTCATTAAGGCTAAACAGGCTCATGATCACCAAATGATAGTTTGCAAAACACTGTTTGGTGATTAAATTGTAAATGAAGCAAAAACATGGATTAATTTTCCCACTAGGGAAGTGATTGCAAATTTATTTTATATTTTATTGAAAATATAAAATATATTTGTAAACATTATTTTAGATATATTTTAGAAGGCTTCTTCAAACCAATGCTGAAGGATCTAAGGCTGGAAGAAATTCACATGAATCTGGGATTTGCAATTGGACTAGCCACTTGCTCAGAGTTGGCAATTATTTCCCCCTGGTAATAACAAAATTATGTTAATTTACAGTTCACGAACATGTGCGTCAAGTGAGAGGTCCTCACGGAGGTAGCAAAATCTTTTAGGTTAAGAAACAAAATGTGAGACATCTAGACCACCGATTCACTCATCCTGAAGAGGGAATCACCCTGCTCCTGAGGGCCTTAAATTGCAAAGTGGTAATTAACCCAGCTCTTCCCTGCTCTATTTAGATGAATGACCCGTGTGGGAAATTCTTAATGGTTATTATAATATTTAGGGAAAAAAGCACTTTACTAATCAGAATTAATATTTGCTAATAGCAACAATAAACTGTGTATTATCTCAGCATCAGATGGGGGAATAGGACTGGGCTCCATCTGATCTTCAAGTCTTGGGTTTCTGCTGAGATACGATGCTCTTAATTGGCGGCCTTGGAGGTAACCCAGTGGGTGCGATGTGAAGGTCAGAATTCCTGTCTCTGCACTCCTGTCATTCACGGAGAGTGCAGTGACCCCAGCCATGGTATGGTTTTTGTACAGTGCACACTGATTTGTTGTGGTTGTTTCCCTTGGGGTGCCATCTACTAAGACTGCAAGCATCTCCGGGGCAGGGACTTGATCCTTTGACTGCTCTGCAAAGCCACCAGCACCCGAGCTTTTGTAGTTTTATACTGTGCAGCTCATGGAGACTGATAGAAGCGAACTGATGGCACTGAAAATGCTCACAAAGACTCTTATGAACAATTTGATTCTAGTAAATGCTGGACATGAAGCACTTTTAGAGCTAAAAGCTACACTAAGGTAGCATTTGTGGCATGGAGCTCCAGGCTGAGCCAAGCAGCAGGCCAAGCTGGAAGAGCTCGGCCCCTGACTTTGACACATACATTCTTCCCAGGTGAGTTTGTGTTCCTTTTCTCTTGTTTCTAGAGAACATGAGCTCCCTGAAAGAGAATGATTATTCTAGCCCTGGACTCCTGCTGAGGCGGAAAAAAAAATCTCCATTTGGTTCTCTTATTAGCACTTAGCACCGTGCTAGCCTGGCTGGTTTGTCTCCAGCCAGGCTTGTTGGAGGAAGGCAAGGATCTCGTGTGGCAGCCAAGTACTTTCTGGAGTGCACTGAGCTGGAATTGCAGGACACGCTCTGGGTAGATTCACCCTGGTAGCTCTGACCCTGTGGTGTACCTAGAGGATCCACAATCACGGAAAATACATGGATTGGACTAGATACAGTCTCAACTGTTCTGATTTTACACTGCAGGGGATATCTGACATTATATGGAGACATTGTTGGTTATAACAACTGGGGTGGTAGTACACCTGCCATCTGGTGGGCAGAGACCAGAGATGCTGCTAAACATTCTACTATGTCAAGCACCCCTATCCCCAAAGAATTATCTGGTCCAAAATGCCAGTAGTGCAAGAGGTTGAGAAACCTTGGCTTAGAAGGATGTGGTGGCTCATTTGTTGGTCACATGGTTTGTTCCTTAACGGCAGAGGTACGAACTAAATCATTTTAAAGTTCCTTCCTAGCTCTTTGATTTTTTTCCACCAAAACCAAAAATGAGCAGACAGCCAGAAAATGAAAATTATGAAAGAATGCTGAGAAATAAGGATAGTTTAGTTTGAGAAAGTGAACACTGAATGGTCATTTGTTAGCCTTCAAGAGTGAAATTGTGTCTCACATGAAGGATTCTAAGAAATTATTATTCTTTTTTAGAAGCAGTAGAAAAAGAAATGGTTTTAGTTGAGGAGGAAGGATTTGGGTTCAATCCAAGAAGACATTTCTGTGTGTACACGAATGATAAGAAATTAGCCTAAGGTTCCGAGGAGAGGTTTAAATCACTTTCATGGAAAAGCTTTACGGAAGTAAAATAGTACTCATCTGTCGGGGATGGCCTGGTTATGGCCTTGAGCCCAAAACAGGCAATGAGTGAATGGCATCTCAAGACCCTAGTGAGTCTTGGCAACCTGGGGCTCTCTTGCCTTAGCCTTTACGTATCCCTCTGGATACGCAATTTCACTACTGCTCTTTTTTCTTCAACATTCAGTCACTGTTTTTCTTGCTCACCTCACCCACTATCTACCCATATCTGTTAGTAGCCATTTAAATGGTTGCTGACCCTCCCATGTACATCTCCTCCTCAGCCCCAGTCCCATCTCTTTTCCTCCCAGGATCATTGACTGTTGGTTAAGAGCTTTCCAAAGCCAAGGCTCACATTGCATGCTGCACTGTGACTATGACCCATCAGGGTTCTGAGCAAGGGGTTCATCACTTATCTAACCTCCAGTGTGATTGGTACCTTGGCTGAGGAAACTTTGCAAGTCACATTAGCAATGAATTTTGCTGCCTTGTTGGATTGCAATGCTGTGTTTAATTTGCTGACCAATATCATTATCCTTAGATCTTTCTTGATGTTCCTCCAAATCTCTCCTGCCTGCCAAAGTTCTGTGACTGGGATTATTTCCCCTGGAAAAGATCTTTCGGATAGGTTTGATCTTTTGTGGTCTCTGCCCCATGTTTGTGACAGGGAAGGGAGGACATGATTGGATATACTTTCTCTGCAAAGTGTTAATGAAAAAGAAAGGAGGATGAAGAGATTTTTCTCTTTCCTATCCACCTTCTCTCCAACCTTATGTCTTCTACTGCCAGCCAAGGGTTTATTCCCAAACAACCTGGGCATACTACTTGCATCCTGTGCAGGCCAGTTTTCTTTGTTTAGGGAAAAATTCTGTTCCATGACCACAGTCTGTACCCTTCCCCAGGCCAACCTTTCTGTACATTTTTCTGGTTGGCAAAAGTTAGAAAATTTGGTGAATTTTATGCACACTTGCTCCTGGAGTGCATGTCTTCCTGCTGGTAGCTCATCAGCATCGCCTTTCCTGATAGGCTACTTTTTGTTTTCTCACCCCTACTGATGAAGAGTGCAGGCTTCGAAGTCGGTCCAGCCTGGGTTCTAATCTTTGCTCTAACACTTGTTATGTGACGTTAGGGTTCTCATGAGGATCCAATGAGATAAAGATAAATGACTTAACACGGTGCTTGGCACAAGTAGTCACTTGGTAAATGTTAACTATGCATAATAGTTGCCCAAAGAGGCTTGGAGCAAGGAAAGACATGTTGGAAGTGGAGATGCCATGAAACCTCCAGCATTCTCAGGTGTTGTCACTACGACAGAGCTGAGATCTCAGCCTCTCACCCATTTCTCCATCCTAACAGGCCCAATCGTGACCTTAAGTGGAGCCCATCGTGAACCCTGGAGGGGACCCTGGATTCTGGGGCAAGGGCCTGCTGCAGGGAGAAATGTGTTCTGCCTGCCTATTCTGTGTGACATTCCTTACCATTCTTTGCCTCACTTGTCACTGCTTGCTAGAGACCATGGCCAGTTTTCTGCCTGCCTGGCATTGTTTCCTCCAAGTCACAACTGATTTATCAAGTCCATTTTAGTGAGCTCTGGCTTCAGATGCTCTATTCATCCTCTTTGAGACCAAGGCAGTGGCCTCTCACACTTTAGGAGAAACCCACTTCTCTTGATATCAGCTTCCCGCAAGGCAGGGGAATGGAGACTTTTGCCCCTTGGCTTCCCTTGGCTTTAGGATGCTACAGTTTAACATTTGCTGGGTCGTTGGGAGCCAGCACTAGAAGCAACATCAGCAGTTTCTTAGAATTTCGTTGTGCAGGTTTTCTGAGACTTTAGCACCTTTTTTACTTCCCAAGCCTTTTTCATGTCCAGATGATTTATGGGATGGGACTCTCTCAGTCACATATCTAGGGAAATTTGCATACTTTGGGAAGATTTACTCTGTGTTTTTTTGTTTTTGAAATGTTTAGATGTGTGTGTGTGTGTGTGTGTGCCTGACTTTGTCTATATGAGGTCCTTGATATCCTAACATACTCATTTGACTGACATCCGCTGGCATCTGTTCGTCCTTTTTGGTAGGGGGATTTTGGCGTATCAGGGACCCAAAGGAATAACTAGGACACAGAAGGAAGCACTTAGAGGCTTCCGTAGCCCCAGTTATTGCATCTGGCCAGGAAGCAAAACCCAAATAAAGATGAGGAAGTGGATAAACAAAGAGCCATGGGTGGCAGGGGGTAGTTTGCAGAGAGTCCGCAGAATCACAGACCTGCTAAGGTTGCCTAGCATCCCAAACTCCTCATCTTAACTCAGACTTGCAGAGAAGCCTAGACCTTCTACTGGCCCACAGAAGCTTACACCAGGCTAATAATATCTAGGATACGTCAAATATGAGTTGAGATTGGCATTTTATTTTCTCCTTAACTATATTTATTCATGCCTATCCTTAAGCAGGGAGCTCTTAGCAATGTAGAGCCTACTCAGTCTCAGCATCTGCAGCTCCTTAAGCCACCAGGGAGCAAGGAAGCGGAACGGCACGGCACAGAGTCAGGTGTTGTACGTTCCCGTCAGGGCCTGCTGACTCCCATTTCTTGGAGGTTTGCTTTGCCTAAGATGTTTTGCTATTAGTTCTTAGGCCAGCAGAAAAATCCAGCTCTGTTTATATGTGTTCAACTCAGTTCCATTTTGACTCACCTCAGGAAATTCTTCATTGCGTGTCAGTGACTGTGGGGGACCCTGATACTTTAGAGATGGAAAAGACATCCTCTGCCCTCAGATAGTTCTACCTGGAATAGAGAATACAAGGAGAACTACTCCAATTTACTGTGATATGGAGAACAGGGGTGCACACAGGTGCCAGGGGAAAGCAGGGGAGAGCTGCCCACCTGGGCTGCTGTGTGGTGGGGGTGGTGGGCAGGATGAAGGGGACCAAGACGGCCTCTCAGAGGATGTGCAAAGCCAACACACAATCTGGAGTGCCTCTGGCAGATGTCCTGGGGAGAGGGGAGAGCGTGTATGAAGGCCAGAGGTGGAAGAGACCCTGCTACTTTCGCAGAGCTGCCTATGTTGGAGACGCCATATGGGTAAGATGTAGAGGGTTGGGGAAGCGGGACTGGAAGAGATAGGAGGGAAAACAGAAGGGGATGAGTCAAGAGAGGCCATCACCAGGCAGACCTTGAAGGACCGCATGAGCCAGAGGGGTTTTAACATGCAGGTGATAGGAGGTCTTCTGTGAATTTACAAATCTCCTCTGCCCACCATGTGAAGGAGGGATTAGAAGCTGGAAGAAAGGCCAGGTCCATCACCATTGCCAGTCTTCACCCTAAGGTGGTTAAAATTGTTTAGTAAGAGGACTCAAGGGCCTCCATTTCCACAGGAACATATATACTCTGCAGTGTCAACCAGGGTAGTTAATAATGGCCTGGGATGCCAAGCCAAGCTCACTCAGAACCCATAGCTGGGAGCTGGCTGCCATTCTCCTCTTTTCTAGGATGGATCCCTGGAAGGGTTAACAAAATGTAAAAGGAAGCAGAGCTTCAGCTATGTGGTATGCGAAAAGATCTTGTGAAAGAAAGCAGCCAGAAAATCTCAGGCAGAGAGCAGAGGGAGGAAAAATATGCAGAGGAACAATGGATTATAGCAAAAATGTGAACCCTTGTTAGAGAAGACATGTATGACTCACTCTTCCACCGGGAATTAAGCAGAGGAGAGCATGGTGGCTGCCTGCTGACAAAAAAGGTACAGGGGAATTTCAGTGATCTGCATTTAATTCATGTCAGCTTGTTTATGGAGTTAGGCCAAAGTTTAAGGTCAATGCAAGGAATTTGAGCACAGAAGAGAGGAGAAGTTGACGTATCAGTTATCACGATCCATGATGATTCAAGTGGTCTTGGCTTATGATACAAAGAGGAGGCTGGGAATAGTATCTTTGGTGGTGTTGCCTTGGGATACAAAGGCTGTCAGAATGTAGTCATCAGGGCAGCCTTTTATTAATCACTTAGCATATGACAGACACCGTCCTTAAGCTTTACAGGCCAGTCCCTTGATCTTCACAGTGGCCGGGGAAGGTAGGTCTTATTATTAACATCCCCATTTTACAGATGAAAAAGAAAGCGGAGACACAGAGCTTATGTAATTAGCTCAAGGTTACACAACTAGTGAACTGATGAGCAAAGATTCAAATCCAGGCAGTCTGGCTCCAGAGTCATTCGTAATTATCATACAGTGCCTTCTCTAGGAATGATCTGGGTAAGCAAGGTCAACCAGTTACGTAGTATGAAAATGGCTGTGCGTGCGGGTCAGAACTGTTCATGGGCAGCATCTGAGCATTTTGATTGCATCTAGGATAGCAGAGTAGTAGGGAAAAGCCACAAGGAGAAAAGACAAAACAAGGGCTCTCAAAGCAACGCACATGAACAACACAGTGCAGCCTTGCTGGAGGCAGGGAGACCTGGCATCTTCTAGAGGAAGCATGGGCAGGAGAGCCCGGGAGGGGAGGCGGAGGTCATCTGTCTGCCGAGAAGAGAACTCTCCATGGACAGCATGTGTTGGCACAGCGGGGGACACAAGGCAAGGACTGGCACAGGGACACTGCCGCCTAGTGTCCCCAAAGCCTGGTCTTCGGGACTCCGTCCTGACAGTAGGAGCCTGACCGTGGTCAGAACCAGTTCCATTCTGGCCCGGGAGAGCCGGGGCACCCCTTGGCCACAGAAGCATCTCACTGTCTGTGGTTTCTTTAAAGGCCTGAGGTATCTCATAGTTTCATTTGTTCATAGCCTCTTAGATGGTGAGAATTGGAAAGAAGTGTCCACCTCTGCTAGTCTGACTCCTTTATTTTATAGACGTTTCAGAATGAGAGGTGCTCAGCTGGGCCACCTTGCCAGCTGGTAGCAGGGACGGAAGTGAGTCCCTGGTGTCCTGTATCTTGCCACAGCCTTTAATGAGCTGGCTTTTCTGAAGGTCTCCTTTTATAAAGTGCTCAATTCAGATAACCAATTAAGTGTCTAGTTATGGATTCGAAATCAATGAGTTCCTGTGTTAACACTTTATCTTTTTGTTTGTTTTTTTGCTTTGTTTCTTGGCTTTTTTTCCCCCTTTTGCTCTCCCCACCCATTCCATGTCTGACTTCTCCCTTGTTTGGCCTCCTTGGCCTCGTGATTCTTCTACTCTGTTCTGGGTGGTTACTGTTTCTTTTTTCTCCTTTCTGGGCCCTACTTCCTCTTCCCTCCCTCCTTTCCTTCCTTCAGCCCTCTCCCCTTCTCTTTCTCCCTGTAGTTCTCACACACACACAGGCGGACATGCTCACGCTCACGCTGGCTCACGTTCTCTCTAGATTTAGAGAGAGACAGAGACAGACTGGCTCCATCCTCTCCCCCTCAGGAGTGCTAAAAACCAGTCCATCTGCTGTGGATCTGCTTATTATTTGAAAGTTTGCCTTATGGAGCAAGAGGGAAGCTAGGATTCCTGTATTTTTTCAGTCTCCTCTTTAAACACAGGGAAGTAGATATTTCTCACCTAATAAGCACATTAATAAAAACTTGGCAGGGCACAAGGAAGCCATATTGACATTCTCCTTTTAGGAGAATTAGTATAGTGCCTTTTGCAGATGGGCACTTAATGAATTTTTGATGATTGAAGCGATGATGCATGCTAGCCGTGGCTTCATCACAAGCTCACTGAGTCCATGGACATCAGTCTTCTTTCTTTGTGTTATCTGTCCATGTTGAACTGCAGAGATTTTTGTCAAAAGGAAGAATGAGGATAGAGCAGGTCAGTCAATAATCTTGGGGCTAAAGTTGGAGTCTGAGAGAGGTTCAGGGCTAGAACTCCAAACTTTCAGATCCAAGTGGCCATAACTATGGAGGCCTGGGGTAGGCTGGGGAGGAAAAGGTGTTCAGGCTTTGAGAAGGAGGAGCTTCCACCTAGGGCTCCTCCTAAGAATTCATTCTTTCCTAATGGCCCCCAAATGGAATTCCACTGGTGAGAGATTCTCAGTGGTAGCTTCTATTCCTACCTGGACGCACCAGAGATGACTAAGTGCAATTCAAGTCCTGTTCTTCTTCCTTCCCAATCCTACCTCAGGCAGATCTGATTTTGCACAGGGTCCCACACCTCTCCAGGGAGCCCCTCAAACAGGCTTAGGTAATCTTGCATCTCCATTACCACTCCCACGCATGCCTACTCCTTCTTTTCAAGTCCAACTTTGCTGAGCCACTGGTCCTCTTGTGCTATGACGTGACATGAGGTTGGCTGTCTGTAGTCCGCCCTTGTCCAGTCTAGTCTGTCCCCCTGCAGGCCAGAGCTATAAGGGGTATTCCATTTGGGTCAAATTTCAGTTACAAGTTACAAGGCCTGCTCCCCAGCTTCCCACCACGACCTGGCTGTTCTTCTCCTTTGTGGTTCTTCTCCTGCAAACCATGGGCAAGCCAAAAGCTGGGATTCACAAGGCTAAGGTTCTGGTAGGAACTTGGACACATGCCAACTTCCAAACAAGGCTGGCAAGAGCAGCCCTCCCTGCTTCACAGCAGGGCTCCATTTGGAAAATGCATATGAAGTCATTTGAAAAAGTGGGAATGCTCTAGGGAGGAAATATCTTTTTAGTTCTAGTCTTTAGGTCTTCGAGTTAGTGTTTTTACAGTTGGATTGATTGATGAGTAATGTTCTACATCCACCCTCCTTGGGAACCACAGATCACATTTTGTTGACTGCTGTTAGTAATGTCTTTGAATGCTATGGAATCAAATTCTTTTTTCCTTGGGGATTAAATCCAAAATATAGACCTCACTACCCCACTCACTCCAACTTCCTGAGATAACCTGCCTGCGTAGGTACCTTAGTCTGTTCGGCTGCTATAATAAAATACCACGGCTTGTGCGTTTATTTCTCACAGTTTTGGAGGCTGGGAAGTCCTAGACCAGGGTGCCACCATGATAGAGTTCTGGTACATGCCTGCATCCTGGTTCATAGATGGCCGTCTTTTCGCTGTGTCCTCCCATGGAGGAAGGGGTGAGAGAGCTCTCTGTGATCTCTTTTACAACTGCTCTAATCTCCGTCATGAGGATTCCACCCTCATGACCTAACCACTGCCCAGATGCCTGAGCTCCAAATACCATCACACAGGGGATTAGTTTTCAACATACAAGTTTTTAGGGGGCATAAACATTCAATTTATACCAATAAAACTGAATTATTTGGGCATTTTCCTGGAGTCATGCAAAGGCATTCTTACTTTTCCTGAAGGAGGGGCGAGGGAGTTGTAGAGAAAAGTGACATTGCCTCCCAAACCTCTCTGCTCCTTCTGTATGAGGTCTTTATCTAGGGCAGAGCTGCCCTCCTGGGGGGGAACTGAAAATGAGTAGAAAGGTTTGGGGTTGTCACCGTGACATCGATGCCAGCCCAGGAATACAAAACATTCTGCCATGCAGCTTTCAGTCTGCGTTGGAAAGGACTGTCGTGCCCCAAATGCTGAGAAACACGGCTGGGATGTCGTAAAACCGTAGAGAGATAGAGATGGAAGTCCTCTCAGAGGCCACAATTCCAAGCCTTCCTTTTACAGAGGAGAAAATTTTGGCCCAGAAAAGGAAAGTGGGCTGCTCAAAGTCACGCAGCTAGCTAGTGGCAGAGCTGGACTGGAGCCCAGCCCTCGGGTTCCCAGCCCAGCATGCCTTCCGCAGTGTTGGTGCGGCAGAGAGCCGGGGAGGTGCGGCTGCAGGGGCACCTTGCTGAGTATGGACTGCAGGCCCGGGGTGGCAGGGCTGCTGGGCAGCTGCTGATTGTATCCGTGATTCTGCCTTCTTAGAGGCAGAGGCCCTTGAGCCAACATGTGCCCCCCTAGTCCCACTGCTGCCCAAGGCAGGCTTGGGATTGCAGCTTTCCTTTGGAAAAGTAGATTTGCTTTTTTTGCTCAGATTTTCCTTCTGCCTCTAAAAGACACCCCCAAATAACTCTGTGTTCAGGAACAACATTCATTAGCTTAATGAAATGTAGTAGCTTCCCGTGGGATGGAAGAAGGGGTCTCTTCGTGAGAGTCCCCTGTTGTGTGCTCTCATGCACGAATGGAAGGGAGGCTCCGGCTGGGTGGGTGGCAGGAGGCCGGAG
Organism: Symphalangus syndactylus; assembly: GCF_028878055.3. Taxonomy (NCBI): domain Eukaryota; kingdom Metazoa; phylum Chordata; class Mammalia; order Primates; family Hylobatidae; genus Symphalangus; species Symphalangus syndactylus. The sequence continues at coordinate 150,019,459 of NC_072427.2, read as the reverse complement.
GTCTATTCTTAGCTCTGTTGCTATGTGATGTTGTGCAGGCCACTGAGGCTTCTTGTTCTTCCTGGTTCAATCAGCTCTCAGTATTCTGCCTCCTGTGCCCCGCCTTGGACATCACCAGCCATGTCTCTTCAAAGTGAGGTGCCTCAGCTGGGTGGGCTGGGGAGGGAACCCCGGAATATCTAGATGTATCAGTCAGAGTGCAGGTGGGAATCAAATACCACACTCAAATGAGGTAATTAAGGACAGTTTGTTAAAATAAATATCTTCGAAAGAGGTGATTGGGCCTGGGGTACCTAATGGTCTGAGAGTCCCTATATCTCCCCTTTAGAGGGCTTCTTATCCCTTCTAGAAAGGAGGCTGGGGGCTGGGTATCTTCCCCTTCTTTCTCTAGATTCACTCTCCAGGCTCCTCCGTCTGCTGTGGTAAGGAATGCAGCCCTGGGCCACCTTGCCTCCAGCCAGGCAGCAGGAGCCTGGCACTGGGTCTGATTCCCTGGCCCTCCCCACCGGTCATTGCTGGTTGGCCGTATTTCTCCCCTGAGGCTACAGCTCCTTTTGGGTGGCTCTCTCCACGCAGCTGTCCCTCTGGTTCTGGTAGCTCTTCCTTCCTGTGCTCCATTTAGGACTACGGATATGATGAACACAGTGCTGTCTCCCTTAGGGAGCACGGAGTCTAGAAAAGGAGGTATCTGCACTTGCTGGGGGGTCACTGCTCGGCGAGAAAGGTCTGCACTGATACAGCTTCCCAGCAGCCAGCAGAATGGCAGGGACAGAAGGCTTCTTAGAGGCAGAGGCCCTTGATATGACTCTTGGCTAGATCTGGTGGACACACTCAGTACAGACACTACAGGCAGCAGGAACAGTGCATGCAGAGGCACCACTGAGAACGGGAACGACAAGGTACATTGAAGAACTAAAAATTCATTTTTATTGCAAATAGTAGGAACTAAACTTAGAGTTAAAGAGGAAAAAATGAAAAAAGAAATTTGTTGTCTCCAGTATTTAAAAGGTCCAGGTGTGACTGGCTTCAGGCACCCACATGTAACCCTCAGGTTTCTGTCTCTCTGACTGTCTGAGCTTGCTGCCTCCTAGGCACCTACTTCCTAGGCAGGCTTTCTCCGTTATGGAAAGTGGGGTGACGGGGGTGGGGAAGAGGAGGAAGGGGAGTCGCTCCTGGAGTAGTAGGCTCATGTGTCCCATATAACTAGTGAATCTAGAGAAAGACAGATGCTTCTGTCCCAGTCCCCAGATGACAAATCTCACAAAAGCATGGTACTGCTGGGGTCACTGGCCCTCTTAGCCATGGGGGGAGGAAGGACATGCTTTGGCCAGTTCTGAACCCAGGCCTATCCTAGGGCAAGTGAAGGCACAGAGTCAGCACTCTTGTCCCACGGAGGGAAGATTCTCCCCAGGAAAAAAGGACTTTTATACCCTGAGAAAGGGGGGAAGACAGGGCATTCTGAGAAGACCAAAAATCAAGCTCCAGTGGTCCATTTTGCTGGGTAGAGCTGGAGAGCAGAGGCCAGGTAATGACAGCTTCCCTTGTGGCAATGGGAGCCCTCAAAGAATTGTGAGCAGGGGAAAGACTCAGCCAGATTTGCGTTTTTGAGGTATAATCTGAAAAGTAAAGCTAATCTCCAATTAAAAAAAGAAAATAATGAAAAACCATATAATACTTCCCAATTTCAAAAAGAAATGTGCTTGGAATGACCTGCTCTTTAAGTTTCCCTGTTCTGCTCTCTTTCCCAAACTCATCCAGGAGACCGGCTGCATTATCCAAGCACAGAGCAGGACCTGCTGGTGTGTATTTTCAAATTGCATTCGATTCTCACTTGCGCAGGGCCTGTTTCAGTCTGGGGCTTGAGGGCCAGGACCCATGTGCGTGATTGTTGGGCTGGGCTCAAGTTCAGCCGTCTCTAAAGAGCTAGGAGTATTTGGAGGCGTATCCTGGCTGGGACACGGACAGGCAGCCTCCCTGAGCTTCTGCTTTCGGGCCTCCCTCCTCGTGTGCCTGTGAGTCACACCAGGGCTTTGTCATACACAACGCAGGCCTAAGCCACACGATCTGCTCTCCGCACGGCAGGCAATTGGTCCTGACACTGTCTAATTGCAAAATCATTTTCCATTTGTCAAGACCCACCTGTCTCTGTGCAAAATAGAGACTGACAGTCGGGTGGGGGTGGACATGTATCAGTGCAGAGGCAGCAGAGACATTTTGCTGAGTGACTGCTGGGGCAGAGCCTTCTAGAAGGCAATGCTGGGAGGGAGGAGGGCTAAGGGCTTAGACTCTGAAACGGGACTGCCTGGGTTCAACTGCAGATACTGTCCCCGACTAACAGTGTGATCTTGGGCAGGTTGCTGAATTTCTCCAAGCTTTGACTTTCTTATCTGTAAGATGCAAGATAAGAGTACCTGCCTCATAGCGTGTGTGAATGATATGAGATGATTATACAGCAGTCAGCACAGTGCCTGTGTCAATAAATGTCAACTCTTATCAGTGTTGCATTTTTCCCGCCTTTTGATTAGATAGATTCCTGTTTCGGATTAGATCTCTCCCTGCTGATAGATGTTATTCTCCTTGGATACTGAACTGTCAGTAGGTGATTGGATTAGCTGACCCAAGCCTGAAGAAAGGAGGTGAGAAGCTTTCTCTGTGGCTATGGCCTCCAGGACACATCCTCATGACCAGACAGATTTCCTTCTTACCATGAAATTCCCAGCCTGTTTGGAAGGAGTAGAGGTAAATACAGAGCTGGAAGGGACATGTTGTTGATTTAATTTGCAGAAGTACTTGGTATACAAATATTTTTACAGGTTCCTTATTTATTAACTCAGGCTACAGGTTGCAAACCTCAATATTTTAATATATCTCCTTTCTTGGGGTTATATACAGTGAAAACATATGGCTTATGTATCTGACAGAGGGTATTTAGGACAATACATATATTTGGATTCTAGTTTTCTGGCCTTACGGAACTTAGAAATGATCTTTCCTTTCCAGTTTGGACCAATGGAGAAGTAGGACCTCATTGCTGGAGAGATGGGGATCAGATTATTAGCATTTTTTATGATAAAGTAGAACTGGAGAACAAGACTTGACCTGTGGCCACAATGAGGTGTCCTGCGGTTTCACCTCTGAATTACATTTGGCCATGTGGTCCGAGGTGGGGGTGGATACACCTGGCCTCTCGCATAGGGTGGAGTCTCTTGCCACTTGGAGGAGGAGGTGGGACCTCTATGCCCTTGGCTCACACCAACAAGTCCAGAACCCAGTCTGCTCCTTCCCAGGGTCCCCACTGAAGGAAGTGGCACAACTGGGCACCCACCTGCTGGGGCTGACAGCCTTCCAGCCTCTGTCCTGCCATATCTATCTCACGTAAACCATTCCTCAGCCCTCTGCTACTCTGACCTGAGCCTAGCCATCTTCATTTTTTGTTTAGCCAACTTCGACACCTTCCCAGCTGCTCTCCTTGCTCCCCTACTCACCACCACAGTTTCTCCACACGGCAGCCTGAGCGATGGTTTAAAACTACCCATCATCTTGTTTCACTCCTCTGCTCCAAACTGCTCATGGTTTGCCATTAGAAGCAAAATCTAAGCCCTTGGAGGCTCTTCATATCGGCCACTGCCCACTTCCCTGACCTTATCTCCTCCTGGCCTCTCACCCCACCCTCATTCACACTGCTTCAGCCATTGTGCCCTTCTTGGGGTTGTGTGGGCACTCCAAGCTCACTCTTGCCTCAGGACTTCTGCACAGGCCATTCTCTCTTTGGTGCATTCTCCTCCAGGATCTTTGCCTCATCGTTGCATCCACGTCACTGCTCAGCTGCTGCCTCCTCAGAACACCTCCCCTGACCACTCTCTAAAGTAGCTGTCCTCTCCATCACAATCTTTTCCTTTATCTCACTTATGTCACTTGTCACTGCTTGCCATTTTAGTATGCATTTGTAAATGCATATTTGTTTAGAACTTTGATTTCCTGCTATTTCCCCACAGCCTAACACAGGGCTGGACATCAGGTAGGAGCTCAGCAGATGTGCACTGAGTGTATCACTTCTGTATCCAGGAAAGTCTGAAAGGGAAAACCCTGAAGGGGCTGAATCACACCTGCTCAGGTCCTTCTTCCAGGCTCCCTGCTCAGTTTAGCCTCTCTTCCCTCGTGCCACGAAGACAGGAGAGAGCTCATTCTCACGATGCTCCAGAGAGGCTGCTTAGCACTGTGGGCATTATCATTGGTGCCATTTTACAGATAAGAAAACTGAGGTTTGGATTAAATCACTTGCCCTAGGTTGTAGGGCTTGTATGTAGCAAAGTCCTAATTCCAATTTATGTCTCTATGCTCTTTGCCTCTCCATTCTCTTGCCTTTTGGGTTCAGCTACTTCTAGATTTTCTTCTCTTTTAATCCTCACCACAACCTCATGAGATGCCCATTTTGCAGCTGAGAAAGCTGGAGTTCAGACGGTTTAAGTTTCTTTCCCAGAGTCACCCAGCCTGAAGTGGTACAGCGGAATTTGGAGCACAATAGCTTGGCTCAAAGCCTTTGCTTTCCATCATACTCCACCCCATGGCCTCTCCTTTGGAGGCAGAGACAGCCAAAGGGTGCAATGATGCCCACTGTTATCATCGTGACAATCAGTGGGAGGAAGAGTGGGGGCTCTGGAAATGTAATACGAGAGAAGGAGAAGAAGAAAAGGAACGACAGTGGAGGCACTTTGGGTTTTTTTCTTGGCTGCAGTAGACTGTCTGAGTAAAGCCTGAACAGGACGTAATGCCTCTTTAGACTTCGTTTTACTTAATTGTCTACCAGCAGGGTTATGTGGATGAATGAATTAATGAGAGCAAACCCCTTAAAAATGCAGTTTTAGTCTTCACAGGTGTGACAAGCTGCTGTTTGTTTTGCCTTAACTGAATTGAACCACTTAAAAATATTTTCTTCTTTAGGGTTATGATATAAAATATAATAATCTAGAAAAAAGCAACTCCCCAAATTTGGTTAATTTATGTCGTTCCTCAACTGAGTAAGAGTGGACTTTTCTCAAAACATGTGTGATAAAGCATCCATTGGGAAAGAAGTATGGGCCATGGATAAAGCTGTGTCCGTCCTTCACCCCAACCCCTGACAACCTTAGGGAGGGCACCTTCTCCTTTTCCCACTATTTCCCCACTGCTGAAGGAAAAGCTGAAATGTAAATATATATGGTTGCTCATTTCTTTTGAGAGCAAAAGTTCACTCTCCCCACTGCAAAGGCAGTCTTGGTTTCATCACTTTTTCTGCAGATGAGGCAACATATTATATAGAAGTTGAATACCTGAGTTTGAGTCCCGGTTCCTTTGCTTTAGGCTCTCCCGCTACTTAATTTCTCCGGATCTCAGTTATCCATCTACAATAAGAGGATTGTAAGAATACCTACTTCAAAGTGTTATAAAGATGGAATAAAATAATGTGTATAAAACTATTCTACCTGGAACATATTACAGGCTTAAAATGCAATTCATCATGATAATTGTAGTAATAGTAATAATGATCGTAATAATATAATAAAGATAAGAAGACATTTTTCTTGGAAGTTAAGTCATAAGTGGTTAGTTTCATTTTATACTTTAGCAAATTAAGACTTCTGGCCACAAGTCAGAGGTGACTCCAAGAATGAGAAACGGGACTCGCGTGTCCTGGGTAGGAAACACACACCCTCTCAGCTCCACAGGCTCCTCTTCTCTTGCCTGGGTTCATTCCCATCACCAGGGCATCAAGGAAAGGTCTGTGGATTTATCCCTTGACAGGAGAGGCAGAGGGCTTGGACACTCTCTAAATTGCAAATGGGAAGGACTCTAATGAATTTGTAGCAAATACAGAAGGTATTGATTTCTCCAACTAGATATATGGTTTCCGGAATCAACATGCAACAAAACAAGGTGGCATGTCCACTCCCCACTAGAGTCTCAGAGTCTGTCCTGGGCTGAGTAGAGTTTCAAGAAACTTTTTCAGCCCTTTTCGCTTGTTGGAGGGCCCCTCTTCCAGTAGTCATTGCCCTTCTGATCTGTATAAATGGCTGGCAGAGGAAGTAAATCCACGGGCCAAATCCTACAGGTTCAAGCTATGTACTGTATCTTCCCGCACTCCCTCCAACAAAGAACAAGAACAAAAACAAACCCCTATCAACTGGCTTAGTAAATGAGGATTCAGAAAGAAACACAATTTTCATATAACATGAATCCTGCCCTAATTGTTTCCATCTAATTCAAGAGGGAACTTGACAAATACAGCAGGAATTGAATGCCCATAGAACTACACTTATCACTGAATTAAGTAGACTTTTACAAAAGAATTTCTTGATTACAAAATACTTGCATACATGTTTTCTTACTTGGCATTTTATAACAATTCTGTGAGATGAGCATGGTAGGTGTTATCACAGTTTTATAGACGAGGAAACAGAAACTCCAAGTGCTAAGGGATGTAGCCAGAATTTTACATTTGCAGAAAGAAAACAAGGACCCAAGCCCTAGTCTTTTGACTCCGTGTCTATCACCCTTTCCATGAGGCCATGTGCAAAGCAAGTAGAAAAGCCTATTGCTCAAGGTCATGAGTAGCTGAGCTCTTGGTCCATTGCTCCTTCCAGCACTCAACTTCCACTTTTAATTCCTTTAGAGCCATTTTTCTGAAAAAGTCAACTGTTCTTTACCTTAGTTTAAAATTGTACTTCCTAAATCTCAGAGGAGAAAGGAACCTATGGAAATCCATCTCCTTGGCTATATGTGGCTTGACCTTCAGTGACCTTCAGATGGAAGCCAGTGGTTCAAAAACAGTTCTCAGTTCTCTGTAACTGACTCTTCCATTTCATGACCCTGGGACACTAACACAATCCACTTGGGCTAAATGTTACATCCACAGTCCTCCGCATGACCCTTGCAGAGATGAAAACTGTGACGACTGAATTCTTTATGAAATTTATTGGGGGTATGAGAATGTTCAGTCGGGACCTCCATCACCATCTACTCCAGGCATCATAATCCCTCTTCCTTCTACTCATCCTCATAGAAAATACTTCACAACTGCTTGCTCATTTTTTTTTCTCTTCTTCAGACATTGGGTCAGTCATGTGCAAGAGCTGGTGCACTTTTAGAGCAACACAACCATTGTAAGATCTCTGGCTTAGAGCCTTGGTTCTTAAACATTAACGTACCTGAGACTCACTAAGGGACCTTGTTAAAATGCAGATTATAGGCACCAGCTCTTGAGATTCTGGTTTGGGGGTTCTGGAGTTGATATCCGGAGGCTGCATTTTGGATGAGCTCCTTCAAGGATTCTGATGCAGGTATAACTTGGAAAACAGCTCATGAGCTGAGCAATAATTTTAAATGACTGCAGAGATAGGCATGGATTCTGCCACATGGCAGGACCTGATACATGCTAGGTGACCAGGTGAGTATATTGTTCACTTCAGAATAGATGTTTCTTAAAGTGACTTTTCTACCACTACTAGGCATAGACGAGATTATTTTTTATAGTAGGCAGAGGGATTGTTCTGAAGATCCTCTGCTGGGATAACAGATTTGATCACCAGCAATATGTTAAGTTCTGTAAAGAACGGCTTAGGACATGGTCCAATAAATAATAGGCTATGCAACTCCCTGTAAAATGCAGTACCAAGATGTATAAAAAACAATTGCAACCCTCAGGGGATTCTGTCGCTCACATTGAAAAGATCACTAGCCATATTGCTGTGACATTTCAGAGAAAGGAGCAATCATATTCAGCTGGAAGGTCTTGGAGCATTTTGCAGAGAGAGAGGATGTGGCTGAGACTTCTGGGCTGAGTCTAATTTGGGTAAGTGGGAAAGGGGAGGGCGTTTCAGGTGATGGTATATATTGGAGCAGAGCGTAATTGTGAGAAAGCAACTCTTCTAAGGATAGTAGTGAGTTGGTTGGCATGGTCAGCACTTATGAAAGCAAGGAAAGGGACAATAGCTAATATAGGGATGTTACATATATGTAATTTTATTTAATTCTCACAACAGCTCTACAGGGAAGGCAATACTGTTCATGTTGTATGGAAAGAAGTTCAGAAGAAAATTAAATAGTTCAAGATCACAGAGCTAGCTCAAGGCAGACCTGGGGTTTGTACCCAGCTCCTGTGAATGCCAGGCCTGAATGCCGGAGAACTCACCCTACCACCCCTTCCCCAATAAAACTGCTGGTGGGCCCTGAATGTCAAGCTTAGGATTTCATACTCAAACTCCAGACGATGCGTGTCTTGCAAAGAAGGGTCTGGAGGCCAGGTTCCATCCCAGAAGTCTATCCAGGTCTCTCTCTGTATCCTTGGTATTTCTTCTGGAACTGCTGCCCTAAAGAAAACTACAACCGTACTATTTTGACCTGTCAGACCCTGTTGGCTTTTTGTTGTGTGCTAACAAACTATCATGGGCAAGCAGGTGGAGAGTTTTGCAGATTCATTCTTCTGCGGCAATTTTCTAATTAATATTGTCACCACATGGCCCAGTTATGTTGCAGGAGCAGGCAGGTGTCAGCAGTGTGTGCCTGAGTGTGTGTGTGTACAAGTGGTTGATAAATCAGCAGATTTTCCATGTGAACAAAGCCGGGATCTCCAGATGACATCTTAATTCTGGGACTCAGAAAACCCAGAGCAGGGATAATGAAATGTCCTGCCTGTAAGTAGCAGGCTGAGGAACTCCTCAGCTCCACGTGGCAAGAGCGGCCATGCTGACATCTCTGGCTATGGATTTTCAGCAGGAATGTTGTCACTCTTCCCCTGTGTAGGAAGTAGCAGTGATGGCACATTCTTTTCCAGTAAAGAATCTGGTCGGACAGTTCCCAGACAAGCAAACAGGATAGAGGTGGCATGAGGGTGACTCTCTAGTTTTCCAATAATGCGTGTTCCTTATTGTGTAAATGCGATACCAATTTAGGCAGAAATTTTTTCTTCCTAAATTACATAGCATTTTCCCATGTCATTTAATCCTCGCAAGGGTCCTTGGAACCAAGTCTTTATAATCATCTCCATGTTGCCAGTGAGGAAACTAAGGCTCAGAAACATTGAATGTCTTGACTAAAAGCTAAATAAAAATTAATGAGTTTGAGAACCACTAGAACTCACATTTATGCTCTTATTTATGTTCACCGATTAGCCTATTCATTTATGCTTCCACTCATTCATTCATTCAATGTTCATTGATCACCTACTACATTCCTAGCACTGAGTTTGGTTGTGGAGCTCCCAAGATAAAAATGGGGAGTACTCTGAGCTCCTTGAATAGAGGGCTAATAAAAGAGAGAGCAGGTCAATTATTTGGAACTCTAATTAGTGTGATTTCCACTCACATTTAAATCCAAATAAGCAATATTAGGAACCCATGAGTCTTCCGGTCAATTCTCCAGTCTCTAAAGCTGTTTCACCCTTGCTTATTTATCTGCACACTTCTGGGTGTTCTATTACCTGCCATAGGTCAATATTTGCCTCAGTTCAATATTAATTACTTCCTGGATGCACACATTTCCTTTATCTTGTTTCCTAAAAAGAAAATTTAAAGATGTATTTATGCACTGAGTCGACATCAGATCATTTTTCAGCCTGAGTCATCTCCTCAAAGGTTGTCCCTCACTCCTGTTTTCCTAACCTTCATGGAAAAGATGATTTAATTCCAGATTGTCAGAACTGCAGCCCTATAGGATGAAACCTGCTCTTCCCTCCTCCATGCCCCCTCTGCAGTGAGGTTGTAGCATTCATATCACATAGTGCCTTGGATTGTAGGTATGTGCCTACATGTTCGATCTTCTTTATGAGATGAGATGATAAGTTATCTGAGTGAGAGAATCATGGTGTATTCGTCACTGCATCCTCTGCAGAACCTAGCACATTCCATGATCTGTTAAAGGTGCTCAAGAAATGTTTATAAATGGAGGTCCCAGACTGGCAAAGCTCGTCTCTTTAAAAGACTTGTTCTCAGGAGCACTGTGAGTGATGGCCTGAGTGCCCTCCACTCTAAGGAGTGCTGTCTCAACAGTGACTCCAGCAACCACCTCCTGACCCGATGAGCTTCCTTTCGTTAACCCACAATCTTCCTGTTGCCAAGCACTTCTTTTTCTCTCTCCCATTTTACTTAAGCATTCTTGGGCTCTCCAGGCCCTTTGATGAATAGAAATGCTCCTACTTGGAATTAACTTGGAATCTTTGATCAGAGCATCTTGGTAACTCATCAGGCCACATCTGAGGTTTACACTGGTTATGTGGTGGTTTTTCTGCTTCTCTCGGAGGCAGTTTGTGTAGGCGTTGAGTGTATCCCTAAGAGAGCACTCAGAAACCTGGTCAAGATGAGGAAGGACACTGATGCCCCATAGTAGGGACAGAGAATCAGGGAGAGAGTGGAATGTGAACCTCTATGTTCAAATCAAGGACATGGATGGGGCTGGGGATCCAGGACAGCTGCTGCCTGGGGATGGAATGGGGATACTTGACTTGGTTAGGCAGGGTGACGATTTTTATCATTGAAGGTTCAGTCTTCTCTGAAGGCAAAATTACAAAGTTATCAGGAACTCTCTTAATGGTTTACTCTGATTTATGGATGTGTTTAGTCAGCCCGTCATCTTCCGTGAGTATTCAAAAGTGGACAGTAGGTGTCTATTTGGAAAAGCAGCCATTTGTTCTGTAAGTATATCTCTTCTTTGGGAAAGGCTGCCACTCAGGTTATTGGAGTTTACCAGGAACTAAGAATTTACCTGCATCTTAGGCTGTGTAAGGGAAGCTGGTGTAGAGAAACCGATTATGCTAAAACTTTGGAAAATATTGACCTGTGGCTGGGTCCCACAGAGCAGTTTTGTAGTGCTGAAGGAAAGGAGACCTGGACATGGGCTTCACTCTTCCAAGAACCTCTGTTAGATTCGATCAAGCTACTTAAGCCTTGCATCCTTCCGTTTCCTCCTCTGCAGAGAGGACACACTGGTTTCTAAATATTTAGGTTGGTGCAAAAGTAGTTGCAGTTTTGGCCATCACTTTCAATGGAAAAACCACAATTTCTTTTGCACCAACCTAATACTTATATACCTTCAGGACCAGATAGGCAATGCCATTGAGGTGTAGGCTAATAGTGAGGTGAAATGGAGGGTGCAGGACATGTACAGAGACTCAAAATAAAAATAATTCAATCCCCCCATTTGCAGTCTCTGTTCTAAAGTGTTGGATCTTCTCCTTGGAGAAAAAGTAACATACAAGTTCAGGTTACTGTTATCGTCAATACACACCCAGTCAATAGAATTATTTAAATCTCCTGTGGATAGAGGCCCATACTGTATTATCCTGTTTTGTGCTGTTATAAAGGAATACCTGAGGCTGGGTAATTTATAAAGCAAAAGGATTCATTTGGCTCGCGGTTCTGCAGGCTGTGCAAGGAGCATGGCACCAGCATCTGCTTCTGGTGAGAGCTTCAGGAAGCTTCCATTCATGGCAGGAGGTGAAGGGAAATTGGTGTGTCACATGGTGAGAGAGGGAGCAAGAGAGAGAGAGAGGAGGAGAAGTGCTATGCTCTTTTAAACAACCAGCTCTCACATGAACTAATAGAGTGAGATCTTATATATTATATACTACCACAGGGAAGGCACCAAGTCATTTATGAGGGATCTGCCCCCATCACCCAGACACCTCCCACTAGGCCCCACCTCTAACACTGGGGATCAAATTTTCACATGACATTTGGAGGGGTCAAATACCCAAATAATACACATACTGTGTGCTGCTGAAGAATATAAAATAATTTTATGATATCATCTCTATTTTTGAAGATTTAAGTATTTGGTCTAACAGCATAGACAGATGTCCATCCATCCATCTATCTACCCCTCCCTCCATCCATCCATTCACCCATCCACCCATTCAAGAAATATTTGTCAAACATCCAGTGTGTGCCTACTTCAGGGTTGGAACCCCAATGCGGGTTTATAGCGGTGCACAAAAACACAGGGTCCCAGTCCTCACGGAGGTTATATTTATTAAATATATATGAAGCCCTGTAAGAGATCCTGGGGGACATAATAAAGGGTAAAATGTTGGCCCTGGCCTCAAGTTCGTCTGTTTGTGAGACCCCACTCCTGGCATGCCGTGGTAGTTTCTAGAGTAGAGGTGTGTGGCAGCAAAGAGAATGAGAGTTTATTCCCCTAGGAAAAGATCAAGACGGACTTTGTAGATGAAGTAAGGTTTAATGAGTCTTTAGATTTTGATAAATAATGCAGTTTCTGGACTAGTGGATAAAGGTGAGTTTTAAGGGAAAAAGGTATGTGAGGGCACCAGGGGTGAAAGAGGAGGAGATGAGGTTGTAGCACCATGTGACTGAAGTCTGACATGAGACTTGGAAGATGGGCTGGGAGGTAGGACAGGTAGTGGACATTCGACATGTCCTATTAAAGAATCTGCTTTTTATTTCTTATTATCAAGGAGTCATGAAACATTTTTGGCTGGAGTGACGTAATCTGGCAACAGCTTCCCTCCTCTCCTACCATAAAGGGGCTCTTCTTTCCCCATTCTCCTCCATTTTTTTTTTCTCCTGCCTCCATGAACAAGTGTCCCCGCTTTTCTACCCCACAGCCTGAGGCCGGCTCCTCCATATAAGAACCTTCGACCTTCTTCCTTCAGGATTCTTCTGTTATGTTTCTTCATCAGAATCTTTCTCTCACCTGCATTTTCCGAATGTTCCTACATGGCTGGACGCTTCTTCCATTTCTATAAACATATGTGCTCAGTTTCCCCTCCTAAAATCAAAATGAAACGCCTTCTCTAGCCAGGTCCAGAGCAGGTACTTCAGTTAATGATCGTGGTCATAACGATTGCTGTTCCTGCGAACCACTGCCTTATCTTGTCCTCTGGCCTCACTTCATAGCCATCTGCTTACACTTCCTCCCCACTCACTGACTCTTAACCCCTTGCAATCTGGTGTCGGCCTCATTCCTCAGCAGGATCTGGCCTGTACTCCTGATTGCCACACGCCTTGGCCCATTCTCAGCAATCATGTCCCCACCCCTCCGCTCTTCTGATGTGCTGGAACCAGGAGATTTCCTGAGCTTCCTCCAGGTTAGGCTAATTTTGTCACCCTTTATGTGTGCCCCAAAGAGTCTGCGGGTACCACAGCCCACTCTTCTTGCTATATTTGCCTGAGATTGCCTGTGTGGTTGCCCTTTGCTCCTCAAAAGCCAGGACCATACCTCCCTCATTTTGGATTCCCAGTTCCTGGAATAACCAGTACGTAGGGCTGCCTGGTATGATAACCACTAGCCACCAGTGGCCGTTAGCATCAGATACGTGGCTATTTTGAATTGAGATGTGCTGTAAGTATGAAATATACATGGATTTCAAATATTTAGTACAAAAATGTAAAATATCTCATTAATTTCAGTAAATTACATTTAACATGATTATATTTTGGATATAGTGGGTTAACTAGAATATGTTATTAAAATTAATTTTACTTGTATCTTTTTACCTTTTTAATGTGACTATGAGAACATTTTAAATTACATATGTGGGTCCCATGGTGGTCTTATTGGAAGTGCTAGCCTAGAACATTACTGGGAAAAGTAGGCTTAAAACCATGGTTGCTGACCTGAGTGGAGTTGAGTTGGGTGGTGCCCTTTCTTTTGAGCCTCTGTTCCTGATGTTGGTGGTGAGCCCGTTCGTGGTTCTCCCACCACTCTGACCACTCTTTCTCCGCTTTCATCTCCTGCCTCTGATTACTGGTTACTCCCAGATCTGCACCTTTATGCAGCCCCTGTGTATCCAGCATTTTAAGGCTGAGCTAAGAGGATGAATAAACTCACAGGACATATTGATTTTTTAAAAGCAAAATGAATGAAATTAAAAAAAAAAAAACGAAAAGGAAGGCGTCGCTAACACATGGCAAGCGTTAGCCATTGAAGGCGTCTGTGGCGAGGTGACCTTTCGCAGGAGCTCCTGAAGGCGAGACACACAGACTGGCAGGCTGGCAGGCACAGCCCCTCCACCCACTTACATAAAGGCTCCTGTGAAATGGAGAGCAGTATTTAAAGTGCATGGAAGGTCATGGATTTAAAACTGAGAGACCTTGAAATCTAGAAGTGTTTGCTTTCGTAACTGCCTTGGTTGGCCTCTCCAGGATGGGAACAGCAGTGCTGCAGGGCTGGCAGGGAGGCCGAGGCCTGGCAGCACCAGGCTCCGGAAACAGCCTCTGTGCCTTGAGCTCCCAGACCCTTGAGTTCTGTTCCTGGAGAAAGCGGCTGCCAGCAGCCGGTGCAGCTCCAGGCTGTGCGGAGTCCTTCTCGGCCTGAGCGCCACCTCTCTGTCTTGAGTGCTGCGGCACATAGTGGTCAGAAGTAGGAAACTTGTGTTCTCTTACTGCTACCTCAGCTTGTCCTGAGACTCTGATGAAGTCCGCTAACTGCTCTGTGCTACGGCATAAAAGCCATTTCCTCTGCCTTCTCAGAGCTTGGGAAGATGAGTGATAACATGATGAAAAGGAGTCTGAGATTCTCTAGGAAAACGCAAGGCCCTAGGTAGAGTTTTTGTTTTGGTTTATTTTTTTTAGAGCTGGAATCTTCATCACCCAGGCTGGCGTGCAGTGGCATGATCACGCCTCACTGCAACCTTGAACCCCCACACTCAAGCAATCCTTTTGCTTCAGCCTCCTGAGTAGCTGGGACCACAGGTGTGCACCGCTGCACCTGGCTAATTTTTAAATTTAAATTTTAACTTTTAATTAACTAATTAATTAATTTTGGAGATGAGGTCTTGCTGTGTTGCCCAGGCTGGTCTCAAACTACTGGGCTTAAGTGATCCGCCTACTTCAGCCTCCTGAGTAGCTAGGATTACAGGTGCATACCACTGTGCCCTGCACTAGATAGAGTTTTGTTATCAGGCAAGCTGGAAAATATTTAACCAGGTTAGGGTAATCCCCAGCTCTGTTTGCCCCTAGTCAGTGGCAGGGCTTAGATGAGTTAAATAATAGTATTAATAGCTAACACTTACAGGGTACATCCCTTGTTCTGGTCCCCTTGCTGGCTAGATGCACCTGTGAGCTGGACATTAATGTTGGCACTATACTAATCAGGAGGCTGATGCTAAAAAGTTGCACAGGTAAGAAGCAGAACCAGAGCCTGTGTGTCTCATGCTCTTTTCACTGTTACCATACACAATTCTCTGGGAAGCCAGGAGCCCCAGAGCTGTGTTAGGGGTTCAATTTTTATTCAACAACGATCTCTTCCAACTTGATTTTGTGTGGCCCAAGAACTATTATGATTTGATAGGTAGATGGTAAGTGGTCATCTCAAACATTTAAGGGCTCAATTACATTCATACATTTCTAGTAAAGTGAACTGGACAGGACTATTTCAGCCCATTTGGCAGATGGCGCACCTGAGGCTCAGCATGGTTAAGTGAGGTCACCCAAGGAGTGACTGATCAGGGTGTGTGTCTGGACTCTGAGCTGTGACCATTGAAAGGAGCTGTTGCTTCCCTCTGCAGAGGTTTGAAATTGAGTGGAGGCACCAGAGGCGAGCTCCCAGAACAGAAGCTCTGGCTCTTCCCAGGCTGCCCTGAAGGCTGGGGAAGGGAGAGGGCTGGTGCCTCCCACCCTAAAACGTGCCATTTGCCTGCATGCGTCCTGGCATGGTGGTGCCATCCTGTTCTCCTGTGCTGTTCCTCAGCATGGTTCTCTCCACGGGGGGGAGGACCCATCATTCAGGATTGTGGGGGCGTAGAGTAAAACACACGAGAGCCTTCTGAGTGGCGGCACCGGCATTTTACATACCTTGAAAACTGCCTGGAAACAGGTGATTCATTACGGCCTCTGCTTCCAGGCCCGATCGCAGCAGGATCCCAGGCAGCCTGCAGAAAGGGAGAGTGCACTACTGCTCTTCATGGTCTAGGGGAGGATGACCTCAGTACCTCATGGTAGACAGTCCTTTATATCGCGCCTGAAATGAAGGAGGAAAATGAGGGAAAATGGGACTCTCTCCTCAAGCATTTTAATGGAAATGGTGGAGACTGCCTGCCTCAGGTGCTGGCACTGAACAAAACTTTGGCAACAACAGGAGTGGGCAGCAGATGGGGGGGACAAGGCCCCGGGGCTGAGGGCACCTACAAGTTGGCCGAGGTCAAGACTTCTTGTGGAAGTCCTTTCATTCTGCAGACACAGAAACTGGGTTTCTCAAGCACTGGATCACCCTGACCAAGTCAGAGGACAGGTCAGAGTGCTTAGTGATTGCTCCTTCCTCCTTGATAGAATCAACTAGAATGCTCTTCTGCTCACTCTTGGGATGACTGAGTCCTTGTCCTCCAGATCTCAACTCAAGTAGCACCTCGTCCAAGAGGCTTCCGAGTGCTGTGTCCCTATCAGTCACTCACTCTCTACACGTCACCCTGGTTGACTCTCCTTATATTACTTATCTGTGACTGAGTCTTATTTCTTTACTTACTTGTTTATTTTCTGTAATTTCCCATTGGAATGGGAATCTCATAAGAACCAAGATCCAATCTTTTTTTTTTTCTGAGACGGAGTCTCGCTCTGTTGCCCAGGCTGGAGTGCAGTGGCACGGTCTCGGCTCACTGCAAGCTCCGCCTCCTGGGTTCACGCCATTCTCCTGCCTCAGCCTCCCGAGTAGCTGGAACTACAGGTGCCTGCCACCATGCCCGGCTATTTTTTTGTACTTTTAGTAGAGACGGGGTTTCACCGTGCTATCCAGGATGGTCTCGATCTCCTGACCTCGTGATCCGCCCGCCTTGGCCGCCCAAAGTGCTGGGATTACAGGCATGAGCCACCGCCCCCGGCTAATCCAGTCTTTTTGTGCCCCATTACATTCAGCATCCCAAACAGCCCCAGCCACGTAGTAGGTGCTTTGCAAACATCAGTAGAGTGGATGGATGGTCGGGGAAGGAAGCTTTTGGTGAAGGTGACATATGAGCTAGGTCTTCAAGCGTGGGTAAGACTTCAAAGGAAGGGGGAAAATGCGAGCAAAATGGGCCACAGGGAATAAAGAAGGCATGCACGTGAGCATGTCTGTGGTGGGGTGGGAGTTCACGTGTAAGTCAGGGTGGCTGACACAGGGGATCCTCTAAAGGGAGCAGTGGCAGACAGGGCTGGAAAGGCAGATCTGAGCTTGTTTACAGGGGCTGTGCCAGGCTAAGAGGTGCCACTTCTGTCCTGTGGACAATGGGACCCGCTGAAGGTGAGTGACGTGGGGAGGTGCATGCATGGCCATTTGGTCTCAGCATACAGGTGACTGAGATTGAGAGATGCAGCGGGAGCTCTGCATCACAATGGATGACCTAAGAAAAGGAGGTCTTTGCCTCTGTGAGTCCCTAAAAGCCAGGCTGGAGCCCTCTGCTTGGGGGCTGCGTTTCTCTGCCATGGTGTCAGTTGTCATGCCCTAGCGGAGTGCCCGAGGGGAGGGGCAGGAGGCCCCTTGGATGGGCTGGCACTGCGCCCCTGCTGCTGTCAGAGTGACTCAGATCCCCTCCTGGCACCAGCCTGCTCAGGCAGTGCAAGCTGTTCCTTTGGCTCCTGGAGACTGGGCTGGTTCTTCACTTCTTTCTCCCCTAGGACTGAGGCCAGGGAGGAGGGGTGCGGATTTCTGTGTTTCCACCCTTTTCCCTTCTCCCAGCACTGGGGTGCGAGAGGAGGAAGTGGAGGCTGCAGTGCTGGGCTCTGGGTTCATTCCCTGTGATTCCTCTGGGCTGCCCCAAGTCATGCTCAGCACATACACAACAGGACACCAGGCGTGCTGGACAAATGACCAGGCAGTGTGGTACTTGAATGCAAGGGTTTCCTGAAAAGTTACCATCAAAAACTGGGTCAGGTGGACAAATGCAGATGGAGCATCGGCAGTGACTTCCTCTGAGTAATGACATGCCCTAAGATTGTTCAGCACAGAGAGGACTTAAGCCACAGAAGGTTTGTACAGCACTTTACAGCTTACGAGATCCTTCCACATCCTCCATGTCAGTTATTTCTTACAGCTGTCCTGTTAACAAAGTGGCATTTCTATTTTTTTTAGTTTGAAGCTCAGAGATGTTAAGCCACTTGCTAAATGTCACATAGATATTCAAAGGCAGAGCTGAAAACCCTAACCTGGGTCTTTGGGTTATTTATAAGAGTTTTAATGAACCATACCATACACTGTGCCCATTCTCCTGGACTCTTAAACATTAGCATTCATCTTATGGTAACCCTTCCTTGGAATGTCACTTGCTCACTGGGAGAACTCTAATAACCACTGCAGCCTCAGGAGCCATCAGTGCTTTCACAGAGATAATATGCAGGTGACTAAAAACTGGGGAGTACCTAAAGTTGACCATGATTGGCCACTCATTGACCAAACATTTCCAATTACTCCTGTTCATCAGCTGTTGCCAATTGTACTTAGCCTGGCATATTATTTTAGGTTAAACCATATGAAACTGTCATTTTTGGTGGTCAAAAATAGTCACATATTGAAAGTATTTTAGGGTTCGACCTAATACATCAAAGATACTAAATACACATGTGTTATTTAATTTGAGAGGAACTAGAACATTTGGGAGTTCACATTTTCAAAGCAGACTCAGCTTCCTCAATCTATGTCATGGAGTGAACAGCAACTCACAGCATTGTGGGAGGATTAGTGAGATATCACGTCTAAAAGAGCTTACCTGGTTTGGTGTCTGTGAGATTATCTCTAAATTAGCTCTATTTGAATGGGCACAAGCTCGGGCCTCAACATTGCAAGGGGCTAATACTTGCCCTCAAGAGGCTTATAGTTTGACAGAGACCATTCAGACATGCCCATCTAGAAAGGATGTCAGGCATTCCAGAGTCTAGTGCTTGGACGTGGGTAATGTCATGACCACGGCCCCAGAGTCAAAATGCCTTGGCTGGAATCTTAGTTCCGCCATTTACTTGATCTGTGACCTTGAGCAATTTAATAATTTCTCAGCCACTTAGTTTTCTCATCAGTGGAACAAGAATAACAATATGCCCACTTCATAGAGCTGTGAAGATTCAGTAAGATAATGAATGCCAAGGACTTAGAATTGTTCTTGGCATGTAGAAAGTGCTCAGTCAATTTCACTGCTACTATTATTATGATAGTTATTATTAATATTCTTATTCCTCAAATGAGAGGGAGCATGAGCGTAATCTGCTCAAGACGGAATATTCTTCTGACTACAACCCTCAGTGTTAGGTTCTCAGCTTCTGAGAATGCTGTCATCTGTGGCCTCCAAAGCTTAGGACTACTGAGGACAGGCCTGAGATGAGGTGTGCATCTGCAAATGCTTCACAATCAGAAAGCAGATTTAGAAACTTCTAGGGAAACTATGCTCTGTGATGAGGTCTTGAGACCATGACAGGAATCTTGGGGTTGAAAGCCAGCATAATTATCCTTAGCCACCCAAAGCATCTATTGTCCAACTTCCCTGGGTTGAGCAAGACTTCCCAGTAAAATTGCTCATGGAAGGGGACACTCAATGGATAGACCTTTATTATCTCTGATTATATAAAGGGCTCTACAACATTAAAGGGAGCACAGCCCACAGAGGACTGCTGTCACTTCTGGTACCACTTGCAAGTTCAGGAGTCCCCAAGACTATCCTTAGGTTTAATTATTTGCTAAAATGATTCACAGAACTTGCTGAAAGATGTTATACTCCTGAATATAATTTGTTACGGGGAAAAGAAACGTTGAAATCAGCCAAGGGAAGAAGCACATAGGGTGGAGTCTAGGAACAATTCAAAATGTGGAGATGCAGCTGGGTGCAGTGGCTCACACCTGTAATCCCAGCACTTTGGGAGGCAGAGGCGAGCAGATCACCTGAGGTCAGGAGTTCGAGACTAGTCTGGCCAACATAGTGAAACCCCATCTCTACTAAAAAAATAAAAAATTAGCTGGGCGTGGTGGCAGGCACCTGTAGTCCCTGCTACTCTGGAGGCTGAGGCAGGAGAATTGCTTGAACTTGGGAGGAGTAGGTTGCAGTGAGCCAAGACCACAGCACTGCACTCTAGCCTGAGTGATAGAGCAAGACTCAGTCTTAAAACAAAACATGTGAAGACCCCAGTTGTTCTCTCCACATGGAGTCAGGACAGCATTACTCTTATGCCACCTATGTGTGACAATACACATGAGTATTGCCCAACAGGGAATCTTACTCAGGCCTTGATGCCCAGAGTTTTTACTGGAGCTCCATCGCCTAAGCAGTTGACTTCCCATGTGGCTCACCTCTGTCTCCAGCCCATCAGGAAGGCAAGCTGATACCACGTCATTCCAAGTGTCCACCTTCTAGCACATTGCTGCTGTGGTTCAAAACCACACCATAAACCACATTGTTACTCTGCCTGACCCAAGGCGCCAAGCAAACAAAGATACTCCTGTCACCTCCAAAAAGTGGAGGACAGAACTGAACCTCTTTTTGGAAAAGGTTAGTTCCTTTACTACACAGGCCTTGTGTAGGCTCTGGGGACACTGAGATAATCAGTGACTAAGAGCTCCCATCCCAGGGAGCCCATAGTCTACTGGGAGAGGCAAGTTAGGTAACCAATACAAGTCAGCCAGTGTGTAGCCGTGCCATTGTCCATGCCTACCCGAGGGAGCTGCAGCAAGGTTCTTCCTTAAAGAGCAGGTGCAGCCTGTGAAGTCTACAGGGATGGTTTGGTGACATGGGAGTGGGGTTGGCCTCATTAGCAAAGTTTGTGTCGTAAGGTGAGACTCATGTAACATTTCTAGAAAAGAAGTTATTGACTGTTGACATGCTTATCATCTCCACTGGCCGAGAGGATCTCTACATCCAGCTTACCTCACTTACTCACTGACTTTGGGGTTTGGGTGGGAGGGTGGGGTGGCAATTAAGCCTCCTGGGACAAATTGGGAAGCTCAGTATCTCAGTAATGGTTGAGGCAGCAGTGAGGCTGAGCAAAAGTAAATCAGTGATTGGGGACAAAAGCGTATAGACATGATTAGGCAAACTACCAGAGATCTGTCCACAAACCACCCACCATTGCAGCCCTCACTTGGAAACTGTTCTCTTGATGATTCTAGCTGCTGCACAGGATCTGTGAGAGGGCATGGGCATTCTCCCCTGGCCTGCTTCTCAGAAGCTGCCTGGCTCCCTCTGGAGCAAGGGGAATGGAACTCTTGGATGCTCTTTGGCATTATTTGCCTGCTTAGACAGTGCAGGGTCTCCATCACCCTCATTCCCATCTTTCACCACTCCGAGGAACTTGCCTATTCTGCCGTTGACCTCACCATCAACACTTTGATGGAGACCTAAGCTAACCG
Source organism: Symphalangus syndactylus (assembly GCF_028878055.3). Lineage (NCBI taxonomy): Eukaryota > Metazoa > Chordata > Mammalia > Primates > Hylobatidae > Symphalangus > Symphalangus syndactylus. The sequence continues at coordinate 149,998,177 of NC_072427.2, read as the reverse complement.
TCCTTTTCTCCTCCACTCATATGCATTTCATGGTCTATTACTGGCCCTCACATTCACTCTCTGGGTCCCTGAGTGAAGGGGTGGCCTGCCCCTCCACACCTGTGGGTGCTTCTCGTTAGGTGGGACGAAAGACTTGAGAAAAGGAATAAGACACAGAGACAAAGTGTAGAGAAGGAAAAGTGGGGCCCAGGGGACCGGTGCTGTGCTTACAGAGGACCCACACCGGCACCGGCCTCTGAGTTCCCTTAGTATTTATTCATAATTATCTTTACCATCACCGGTGCTGTGCTTTGAGATGCATATGCGAACATCTCCATAAACCTTTTAGCAGTATCGCTCCAGCAAGCCCCACCTTATTCCTAAGGGCGGTTTTCTCCTTACTCAGTAAACAAAGCACACAAAGGGTTTTACCTGGAGATGTTCCATCTCCCAGGGATGGGCAGGAGACAAATGTTTTTCTTTTTCTCTAGATTTAAGAGAATGGTGATGACCTTTAACCATAAGCAGCCTTTAGGCACTTGTTTAACAAAGCACATTCTGCACCGCCCAAAATCCTTTTAACCTTAAGTCACCACAGCACATGTCTCTTGCAAGGACAAGGTTGGGGGTAGGGTCACAGATTAACAGCATCTCAAATACAGAACTAAATGGAGTCTCTTATGTCTACTTCCTTCTATATAGACACAGTAACAGGCTGATCTCTCTTTCTTTTCCCCACACCTGAGGATGGACAACTCCACCAAAATAATTCAGAGGGATGGCTGCACCTGTCAACTTGTAGAGACATGGCGTCCATGTGTCAATGGGGAACTATAAAGACCACATCTCAATGTGGCCCCCTGCCTTGGGGGCCCATGGTTTGATGCCCTAGGAAGTTTCACCACCTGACTTAATTTCACCATGAGGCCTCTTTTAGGGGAGCTGGGCAACACACCTTTCTGGCCCAAATCCTTTATTTGTTCAAGAAAAACTGCTCTCATCTCAAAGCACCAATATCAGCAGCCACCTTTGACTTTTTTTTTTTTTTTTGTCAGGGAGAGGGGTTCTGAATAGTTTTAGGTTTTTACATTTTGTGCTTTTTCTTTTCAAAAACACATTTTTTGTGTGTATCTCTGTATATGACCCAAGGCAGTAAGAAAAAGAAAACTTGGTTCATTCAATGTATTGATATTCACTGAAAATTTATCATAAACCTGGCACTGTTGGGGTACTGGGAAGTTAAGTAGAAAAAGACAAGGTCATAGTGCTTGAGAAGCCCACTGTCCAGTAGGGGAGGCAGAGTTGTAAGTGACTAACCAAGTGGCAAAATGGGTGATACTACCAAAGGGGAATAAACAATTCTTCCGCAAGTAGTGACAACCAGGGAAAGGTTCCCAGAGAAGGAAGTGTTTCAAGCAGGCCTTGAAAGAATGCTAGAGCTTCGCAGTTGGAGAAGAGAGAGAAGTTATTCTAGGCAATGGGAGCCACGACAAAAGCAAGGAGGTGTGGGAATGCATGGTGTGTTCACTGAGGACACAGAAGAGCCAAGGCCACCATCCAATGCGGCACCAGCTGTGTACTGCACAACTCCAGGAGAGGCGCGTAATCCAGACTGTGATATGAATGGTGCAGCCTGGAGTCATGCAATATGGCAGCCTGATAGAGGGTGCTTGGGAGAGATGGGGGAGGTGTAGTGAAGAATCTTGAGAAATTTCACTTTCATTTCATCTGTCGCCTAGGCTTTCAATGAGCAATTGCACAGCAGACATTGGCTGAGCAAGCATTGAGTACTTGGGGTTTACCCTATCTCTGCCATTCTCATATACTGCACAAGCAGGGGCTATTGAGGGCTGTCTGGTAATAACGAGCAGTGCTGTCTAGCCAAGGTCAGCATCCTTCAGACCTGGGACACATCATTAGGCACATTTCAGTACAGGTGGATGGATTCATCGGTGGGCCTGAGCCCCCTTGGCTTCACATTGTGGATGTCTCAGAGCAGTGTGGGATGATGGTGGCAGTGTAGTTCTACTCTCTCCTTGTGGAAATCAGAAACTGAGGGCCAGAAGGAGAAAGTGACTTGCTCAAAACCAAGAGCTTGATAGTTTTTGATGTTAGGCTAGAAGTTCAGTCTCTTTCCTTGTAGCTCTGTAATATTTTCACCAAATGTCACTGTCCTTGAGTGCCATTTATTTATCCTTCATAGAATGGAGGGTCGTGCTTATAACCCATCAGGGTAAGCAACCTCAGCTGCTCTGATAGGGGACCTCTAGATCTCAGTAGCCTAATACAGGAAAAGTTCATGTCTCAGTCTCATCACAACCTAATACGAGTTGGGTGGCTCTCTCTGCAGTTACACAGGAGTGTAGGGGAGCCCATCTCATGGCAGAAAGAATGGAGAAAACACACCCACTCTTAACTGCCTCAGCCAGGGAGTGACGCACATCTTTTCTGCTCATATCCCATTGGTGAGAACAATCCCAGATCACGTCTAGATGCAGGGAGGCTGAGAAGTGCAGTTTAGCTGTGTGCCAGGAATATGAGATGGGCTCAGTGAACGTCCAGTCAACATATGCGCAGTTATAATGTGGAAAGTCCACATCATGGCCATTATCTCCAATGCTAGCAAAGCAATGGCTGTTGACTGAGTGGTTATCTGTTCTTTATCCCAGAGCTATCGCCTCCATCTCCTGTGCCTCTCCCCATGTTCCATTCCACAGGTGGAAACTGTGACCCAGAGAATTCAGTGACCTGTCCAAGGTCATGTTCAACCACACAGATCTAGAACTTTGACCCAAGAGGTCTGAATTTCAGAAAACACCCTTCCTCTCCTCAGGCATACCTGAAGGTATCTTCGGGTAGCAGATGCCTTCTCTCAGAGGATGTGCCCACAGCTGTGCGCTGCTGAACAGCTTGTTTGCAGTGGCAGATGATGGTAGGCAGTAAGGCCCCTGAGGAGGGAGAGGGAAAAGGAGAGAGCAACACACCTGTCTTCTCTCCGAGCTGTTGTTCCCCTGTCTGCCAGCCACGCTTTCCTCTTATGCTGTCATGAAACTGTTTATTTTTATTGACAGCAAGCACCGCAGCTTGGAATATTTGTCTGCGAGGAGAGAGCAGCCGGGACTGATTCTGGAGCCTGGCTGTGCGTGGGGATGTGTGCTTGCCGGCTCATGCAGGCAGCTGCTGCTTTGGTTTCAGCTTAGCTTTCTCCATGGTATAGAGCAGAAACCAGTGTTTCTTTCCTCCTCTAGGCACCACAGATCTCATGACCTGGGGAAGGTTATTTGTGAGAAAGGCGTTGATTTGGAAAGAGACATGAGTAATCAGTTTCTCCCCCATGCTCATCTCCTGGGGTCCTTGACATAACCTGATTCCTCTAGAGCCCTTAAAGCCCCTTCTCTGGGGTTAGGCTTGGCCTTTTCTGGGTTCATACACTCTCCAGGCGCTTTCATACCACTGCTATTGCAACCCTCCCGACAGCATGTCAGGCTCATCATTTATCTCCCTTTGTCATTTCTGCAGGCATTATGAGGGCAAGACTAGGACATGGAAGATTTGATTTTAATCCATTCTGGTTCAGTCAGTTAATTCATTCCTCATAGTTACAAAGGTATGGTCTCTTCAGAAATCACTTTTCAGTTCCTGGGGTCCCCAGCCCACAACCTTTAAGCCTTTTGGATTAGCAACCTGAATTCAAGCTGTTGAAGCTTCCATAGAACAAACTTTCTTTTTTTGTTTAGAAAAGAGATATTCAAATGTCTTGAGCTTCTTGTTGAGAGGCCCTGTGCTAATTGCTCTCATTTATGTTATGATCTCATTTAACGATATTGTCTCATTTAAAGAGGAACTGTGAGAGACCGTTCCTGAAACAAAAGATGGGGTCAGTTCTTGTGTGAGAGACACTTGATTAGACACTGCACAGGTCAAAGGTGGTTTTTAAATGGCTCTGTCCCTCCAAAAGCTCAGTCTAGTGACCATGGTGGTTAATCGCCATCAGAGTGGCAGTACATCTGGGCTCCAGAATCAGCAGCATGGTTCACCAGTTCCTGAGTGAGCTCACATTTTGTGTCAGGCAGTGAGTGCACAAAGCCCTTGACATGCATCACCTTGCTTATTCCCCCCTCACTCCTAGGAGACAGGCGCTCTTACCACTATACCCATTTTGGTGGTTGGGTAACCTGAGTCTCGGAAAGGTTGAGGCACCTGCCCAAGGCATCCAGCTAGTGTGTAATAGAGCGTTGTTTTGTTTTTTGGTTTTTTCGTTTTGTTTTGTTTTGTTTTTGAGACAGAATCTTGCTCTGTTGCCCAGGCTGGAATGCAAGGGCGTGATCTCGGCTCACTGCAACCTCTGGCTCCCGGGTTCAAACGATTCCCCTGCCTGCCTCCCAAGTAGCTGAGACTACAGGTGTGTGTCACCATGCCTGGCTAATTTTTTGTATTTTTAGTAGAGATGGGGTTTCCCCATGTCGGCCAGGATGGTCTCAATCTCCTGACCTCATGATCCACCAGCCTTGGCCTCCCAAAGTGCTGGCATTACAGGCATGAGCCACTGAGCCTGGCTGGTATCGAGCTGGTATTTAACCCACATCTGGCTGACTCCAGCACCATGATATTGACTCCATCATATACCATGCAAATAGAAGCCAGAACCACAAAAGGTCTCCACCAGGCTTACAAATCAAGTGCCCAGGGGAGGGGAAAGCTTACTTAATTCTCACAGGAGAGCCTGGGAAGGTGGCCTCAATGAGTCTGAACTTGAGCTGGTCCTTAAAACATTGGCGGGGCTCCTGAAGGCAGATTTAACAGGGAGGCGCTCCGGAGAACATCACGTCGGGAAGCTGGAAGTTCTGCCTGAAGCAGGGCCGCGAGGAGCCCACCTGAAGGAAGGAGTGGATTCATGTTTTTCCTCACTTATCCTTCCAGCTCTCTCAAGTGGGAGTATTCAAAAGATATTTACATTATTGTCAAGAGCTGGGTTATTCCCACCCATTTTATAGATGGGGATCATTAAGCTCTGTTGAGAATAACTGAGGCTGAGAGCACACGGCCTGCAGGAATACTTTGCTACCTGTCTTCGGGGAACGCTGCCTGCCGAAAGCTGGAAACCTCCGAGCAGCCTGTGGCCCACTCAACCCCAGGGTGGGAGGAGGAGGCAGGCATCCAGGAATGGGCCACAGAGCCTTCTCCTGCCTGCCTGGCAGCCATCCACCTTCCATCCTTCCCTGAGCTCTTGGCTTCCCCAGACAACAAAGTGGAGCCTGTGTACTGTAATCTCGGGCACAGCTTGAGCCATTGTTCCTAGAGATTTCCAGGCCTCTTCTTTGGAGGCAGAGGCTATGGGTCCAAAGGTGAAGAGGCAAGGGCCTCAGGCCCCTCCTCTAGCTGACTTTCATTTCTTGCCTGCTCTGTCTCCAGCTTGTGTCCAACGACCGGTACACATCACTGCCCCTACGATTAAGGACCTCAGGTTTCTTCTCTGAAAACAACCAGAAATGAGCCATAAAACAGCCAGTGACTCACTGTCATTAAGCAAATGAAGTGTTATTGAAATAGTGACGTGCTGAGGTTACAGCAAGCATAATCCAGCCACGAATGTGACAGGAGAGATTGAGGGCTGGCAAGAGAAAGGTCTTCCTGGCTGCTGGGATTGAGAGTGTTTGAACAGGGGTAAGGGTGGTGAAGGTAACCTCTTCCGTGGGCATTTACCACTAGGACAGACAGGTCAGGCGACCAGAGGAGGGGCAGGAAATCCTGAAGAGGCTATTCACCACCATCAGGGGCCTTGGGGAGAGTGCTTTCTGCTTCTGGGGGAACACAGTGCTTCTCAGATGTGACTGTGCACCAAATCACTTGGGGGTCTTGTTAAAAGGCAGACTAATTCCAATGGTCTGGGTGGGGCCCGAGGTTGTGCATTTCTAGCCAACTCTCGGGAAGCCGCTGCTGCGGTGAAGCTCACACATGGAGAGCAAGGGGTTCTCTTGGCTGTCACACTTGAGACAGTTGGGTTCTCTCCAAAGCAAGTAGGTTTAAGACTCAGGTATGACTTTTCAAAATTGAATTTCTTCAAAAAGAAAAATCTTAAGGCATCCATCTGGGAGTGGAAGAGGTGAAGACCAGGCATGGAAGAAGAGTGTGTTTTGTTTGTGCCAGGGGAGTTGAGGGCGACTTGAGGGCTGGGTTCAGCAGATGAGCCCAGGACTCAATCTCCAGCTGACCCCACCATGCCGGGGGCCAGACACCACCTGCTTCCTGGAGTCAGGTCACTCTCACTCCCCAGGAGCATGGCCTCACTGGCAAGGTGGGGCACATCGTTCTAGCCTTACCCCCTAGGGCCCACCTTCCAGCCGCATTTATTAAGGCCAACAGGGTCTGGGGAGAGCAAGATATTCTGAATTCATGAGAAAGCAGATTACAGAGCTTCTTAAGCACTATCTTTGGGAAGCATCTGAAAAGCGTGATCTGGAGTTCTTTGGGGTCTGTGCTCATCATGAGGTCATTCTCACCCGCAGCCTGCGTGAGAAGTGCTCCAGGGACGTGGATGCTGCCCAGGAGCTTTAACAAGTGGCTCCTTGGGGGCAAAGGAGCAGCAGAACTCACCGATTTGCCACCTTGTTGATTTATACCACTCATCAGCTCAGCCAGTCCTCCGCTCAGCTGAGGAAAAAGGAACACTTTAGTGCAGGTTGGCCTATTTGTCGTAAATTCAAAATCACAAAGACCCAAACTGCAAAACATCTAGGAAATGGGAAGGGCCCATATCACTGATTTCCATTCCATTTCTCCAGCCTCGGAGCAGAGACTGGTGGAGGGTTATCCCAGAGAGATAGGCTGAGAGGCTGGCAGCAGTCAGTGACATGGCTCCTTGAACCCCCTTCCAGTCCAGAGGCCTCTCTTGGCCACCTGACCCACCAAAGTAGTCCAGCCTCCTCGAGCTGCCCCTTTCTGCCTCTGCCTATCAGCAGCCCCACTCTACAACCGTTCCCCTACTCAATGGTTCTCAACCTGTGATTTTGTCCCCAGAGCGCATTTGGCAATGTCTGAAGACATTTTGTCACAGCTGGGGCAGGTGCTACTGGCATCTGTGAGTAGAGGCCAGGAATGCTGCTAAATCTCCTACAATGCACAGGGCAGCCCCCACAAGCAAGAATTATCCAGCTCAAAATGTTAATCACGCTGAGATTCAGAAATGTAGACAAGTGCCCAGGGGTCTAATATAGTATAATATGCTTAATATAGAAATATATTTGTGTATCAAGATTAAAAGTTATGTTAATGCTGTAGGCCAATCTTGTCACTATAATTGATCATCACGTTCATCTCTGAGCTTCTTGCCAGCCAAGGTAAAAATGGAAAGGGAATAAAATTACATCACACGAATTTTTTATGTGTGGCCTTGAAAAACAAAGTGGATAATTTCAACTACAGTCTTACAACAAATGCAGAAGTGGATTTCACAACAAATCTTGATGAAAGCCGAGTGCATAGCATTAAACTGCAATTTAGTGACGATGGCTCCACAAAGCTCCTGAGAGGCCAGTGCTTTCAGCATTTAGTTTGATATGGGATGAACTTAGAATGCCCAGAAGAGTAGATACATCACCATTCCTTATGTTTTCTTCCCTATATATAATATTTCTGGCAGTTTTTTTTTTAACCAGGAATTGTTTACAGATAATAAGGTGTTACTTCCTTGCAAAGTCTTGAGTGCTGGACTTTTAGATCATAAGCAGATAGATAACTTATATAGAAATGCTCATCCCTGTTCCTGGCATGGAGTAGGCACTCTGTATACATCTTTCTGTTATTTGTTCATCTTTTCCATTTGTTCATTCCTCCGCCCATCTGTCTGTCTGACCCTCCCCTAATTTTGGGAAACAGAGCCAAAGGCCATAGTAGTTGCCATGTAACTTTCTGAGATGAGCTTCAGTGGCTGTGACATGGGGGCTTCCATCCTCCAACCCCCATATATGACTGGGTCCTCACTTGGAGTAGTAAAGGCCCATGGGACAAAGCTGAGATTAACAGGCCTGGTTGTTTAGCAGAGAAACTGTCGTTGTTACATGGACAGGCGAAGCTGTAGGAAAGCAATCTGAAAGGCCATCCTGAGAGTGTTGAACTAATTAAATGGGTTCACCAGCTGAGAGCCACGCTGCAAAATAAAATAAAAGGCCTGTGGCGTCCCTTTCCTGAAAGGAAAAAAACCCATCCCTAATTCCATTCTTAGTTATATATTTATAATTGCAGCCATGCCTGTTTGCACAACCAACGATACGGGTATAAGTCAATTTATGTTTGTTTTTAGCACCATGCTATTCAGTTGCCAAGAAACACATTACTTGCTTAATGGTTTACCTAATCCACCCTGTTAGTCCTTTGCAATGTGATCTATTTTTTTGTCCTTGGTTAAAGCAATCACATGACTAGATTATGCCTGAGATTCTGCTCTTATCATCACCACCCTTCATCTCCTGTGTGGGTGCACACACGCACATACACACACATATTCACATACACACAAATCCGTGCACACACAGCCACTCACATACACGCATTCACATGCATACAGACTCATTCACATGCATATACATCCATGCACACACACTCTCATGCACACACTCATTCACATACACACTTGCTCACATACACAACATATCCATGCACGTACACTTGCTCACATGTGTACAAATCATGTGCACACACTCACGTGCATATACCTTTGAGAGCCCAAAACTTCAGAAAGAAAGAAAAGATAGAAATATAGAACACAGCTTTAAGCAGGTACAAGCAGCCTCTAACCCTCTGAAATTCCCCTTGTGACAACCCACATAGCTGTCACATCTCGTGGAGCTACGTTTGAATTCTTCAGTTGCTGTGCTATTCTGACTAACACACTTTCCTGGATGTCTGAAAGTTAACCAGAATATCCCCCCACTTTTTTTTTTCGGTTGCGCCATGCTACTAAAAATCTTCCTGCCGGCATTAGCCCTTTTTCCAACCTTGGCAAATATCATAAGTAAACGAACCTGCCTTTGAATGATAAAGGCTCATTGTAGTTGAGAATAGAGGCTCATTAAGGCATAAACGGCATGGATTTTGGAATGAGACGATCTGGTGCTGGATTTCGGCTTTGAATGGCACTTACAGGCCACGTGATTTCCGACACCTGGCTTGACTTTTATTAACCTTGGTTTTATTTACTAGCCTGCAGAAATGGAGATGACTATATTTACCTTGTAGAGCTATTATGGAAGTCATAGCATTGTAGGTAAAGATCTGGAGCTTAATGGTATCCTGTATATGGCAGATGTGTTGTTTTGGCTTCTATTATTGCAGAGAGTGCCAGAGTAACATACAATGATAAAAGATGCAGGAAATGGAAATTAAGTCAAATGTAGAATCTCCTCAGGGCAGTCTTTTTTGAAAACTGAATTCTGATGCCACAGCTGATATCTTCCTTATTAATAAAGTGGAGTCTAGTGAGAACAATCCACATCTGATAGAGCTATGCAAAGTTTCTCCATGGAGAATTGGCATCAGTGGCATATGTAGGTCTATGGGGCCAGCATGAGGTGAGGGATCCCTTTGGCTGTCCCCAGGCTCTGCTGGACCATGGAAGGAAAGCGGGAATAGAAACGTTGGGGACTTTCACCCCAGCCACACAGGAGAGCAACAGGGGAGGCAGAATCAAACTCCCAAGATCTTGCAGTTGGCTGCCTAGTCCTTGAGCCACGTGGGGTCCATTCTGCACTCAATACGGTGGGTGGGGGTTGGTTATTCTGGCAGAATTCCCTGTTATTAAATAAAGAGAAACTTAAGGAAGCAAATAAAAAATGTTTCTTGTGCATCTTAGGCTTCTTGTGGCTTTTAAGGCAAAGAACATTTTGAAGAATTGTTAGCAAATCATAAACATATGGGTTGCAGTACTTGGCCTCAAAGATAGCTGGATGCAAACGTAACCAGCCTGGCCAACATGGTGAAACCTTGTCTCTACTAAAAATACAAAAAATTTGCTGGGTGTGGTGGCAGGCGCCTGTAATTCCAGCAATTTGGGAGGCTGAGGCAGGAAAATTGCTGGAACCTGGGAGGTGGAGGTTGTAGTGAGCTTAGATCATGCCACTGCACTCCAGCCTGGGGAACAGAGTGAGATTCCATCTCAGAAAAAAAAAAAGAAAGAAGGAAGGAAGGAAGGTATTGGCAGAAAATGTCATTGGGAAGCTACCTTCTTACCCTCAGGCAGGTACATCTCCTTTTTTCTGGTTAACTTTCAGATGAATCCTAGGAGAGGAATATGGAGATGAGGGTGGCAAAGTCTTCTCAATAGGAGGGACAGTGGCTCCCGAGAACTGTAGCCCTACCACATTTCTAAGAGCAGAATGGTATCCGATTGGCTTTATATTTGCCAAGCCACAATGTACAACCAAAACCTCAAAGAATCTACTTGATAGAAGAAAACCGAGGCGGCTGAAATTCCTTTCCTTCCTTTTCTCTTATTCAGAGCATCCTAAAAGCAGGCTCTGGCATTTTCCACTAACAAGTTATATTAGGGACAAAACATAGAAGACAGAGGACTAAGAAATCCCCAGCTCCCAGTCTCCCTGGCCTGTTCTGCTTTTACCATTGTATTTTCAATTATCAATTAATCACAGATTAGTAAATAACAAACAATGAATGATAGGAAAGCGTTGCACTGTCTTCCACTGCATCTAGAAACACTAAATGGCAATCCTCATAATAGACTCTCAATAAATATAATTGAATGCCTACTACATGCCAAGTGCTCTGCTGGGCACATTGGAGATCACAGAGAAGCACTGTGTCCCCAGCTTCTCTGGGGACCCCAGAATCTGTTGGGGAATGCAAGAAGCATCATGAAAAAAATCACTGTTCTTACCAGGCAGTAACTGCCAGTGCCCAGTGATCAGCCCGCCAAGCTCCAGGAGGCCATAGACCAGGAAAGAAGTTAGCTGGGAATCCGTTTTCTCCTTGTGTGTTTCATGACATTAATTTCAGTAGGAGAAATCCCAATTGGATGTGCTAGGTCTTCCAGCAGCAACAATTTTTAAACTTGGGGAAGAAGTTTTTTGTTGTTGTTGTTTGTTTTGTTTGTTTTTATTTTTGAGACAGTCTCGCTCTTTCACCAGGCTGGAGTCCAGTGACACCATCTCGGCTCACTGCAACCTCTGTCTCCTGGGTTTAAGCCGTTCTCCTGCCTCAGCCTCCCGAGTAGCTGGGACTACAGGCATGCGCCACCACCCCTGGCTAATTTTTGTATTTTTTAGTAGAGACGGGGTTTCACCATGTTGGCCAGGATGGTCTCGATCTCCTGACCTCAGGTAATCCACCTGCCTCATCTTCCCAAAGTGCTGGGATTACAGGCGTGAGCCACCACACCGGACCCACACCGGACCGGGGAAGGAGTTTTTAAGGAAGTTGGGAGAGATGTGGGGGGAGGAGGGGTTATTATTTCCCTCTTAAGTCTTAGATCCAAGGAACTTGTGTTTGTTAGAAAGAAAGGTCATGATGCCTTTTGTCCCAAGGACCTCGCATGACATTAAATAGCTACCTGAACTGGAGCACACAGCTCACACTCACATGTGCACATGGTACAGGCTGAACCACTGCCGCCACTCTTGCTTCCCCCAGGACCTCACCCTCCCTAGGCTCCCAGCCAGTGGAATCTCTGACATCCACGGGCCTTCCTGGGCACAACTGGTGCTTGTTACTATTAGAGTCCTCTCCTGATCACCTGCGGGATACACTCAGCCTTGACATGGTTTCGGCTTTGCTTGTGACAGTGGTGCACAGCTCAGCCTCCTCTCTCCAGTGAAGCCACCCATTCTTAAAGAGTGCCCAAAGCTGCATTGTAGCTCTGCTGTCTGTCTTCCCTCCTTTAGCCTCCCACAGCCTTCTTCAAAATCGATTCGAAAATAATCTTATCTCCTCTACATCTCCCAGACCGTCTGAAGCACTGTTGCTTAAAGGAATGAGCTCCAACTTTGGGGAAAGACAAGCATCCTTTTGGAACAATGCTTGGCCACTTGCTAGCTGTGTGACTTTTGGTGGGTAACTTAACCTCTCTGAGCTTCAACTTCTTCTTCTGTGGAACAGGATTGATGTGAACGTTACAGGGTCACATGGCCAAAGCATCTAGTATGGTGTCTGGCACATGGTGGGCAGTTGTTATTTTTAATGCACCCCCTTCGTTTTCTGATATGTGCTTAACTTGCACTAGCACAAAGTTAATTTAGCTTATGCTGCTATTTTATGAATGTGTTTCATGAGCCAGCAGTTTGTTAGTCACTTTCAATAGGGGTTATCTCATTTAACCCTCCCAACTGTTTGTGTGATGTCAATGCTATTTTCTCCATTTTCTAGATAGAATAACTGAGGCTAGAGACCAGGAATGTGAAACTGGGTTCTCTAAGGACTCTGCCAGCCCCTTTCCATCCCCTCCCGCATCTGCTTCATGCTTATTTGCTTATCTCAAGGGAGATGACACAAATGAGAAGACACAAGCCCTGTCCTCAGAGAGCCCAGAGTCCAGGACAACCAAGAATGTCAGCAAGAACTCTAACCAAGCTTCAGGGAAAACAGACTCAAACGCCTGTGGCCGACTGGGCATGACAGTGTACAGCGGGTGGCGGGGAAGTGGAGAAAGGTGAGCCGGGGTCCTCCAAGATGAGCTTCATATAGCCTTGGACGACGCGGGCACTAGAATGGAAGGAAATGGGCCAAAAATCAAGGGGAGAAGAATTCCATACAGAGAGCCAAATGCAGCCTGTTAAAAATTAGGGCCACAACGGAGAAAAGGGAGGAGGAAGAGGGGAAAGGTGTGAGGGAGAAATCAGTACCCTGACTATATTGGCAAGAAGCTGGTAGGTCTGTTAAGTGACCCAGAGGATCCTGGTGCAAAGCGAAGTGACGGTTTGGAGGAGTGAAAACACGAAACAAAACCACGGACTCCGGGCTTGTCTTCAAGTCCTGCTGTTGGTGTTGGCCATCTGGTCATGGACAAGTCACTTTCCTCTCGGCCTCCATCTCCTCTCCTTGACCATTGGATAATGGCACCCACCTTGCAGGTCAGTGAGAAAGAGAGGAGCTTGCTTCGGGGTGACCTTTGTCTTTCCAGAGCTGTGGGATCCAGCCAGGTGTGGTGTTCCTCTACTATGACCTGGCCCAGTTCTGACCCAGTGAAGAAGTATAAAATACAAGCCAACTTTATATCCCTTTCCTGTTTGTTTTTTTTTTTAAATTAGAACAATCCTTGAAGTGGGCGTCTCGTTTTTTGAATGGTAAACTGAGACACAGTCAAGCGTACCAGTGGCCTTTATCCCACACTGCGTAGGAATTGAAGCACTGGGATGCAGCCTTCCCGCTCCAGACCTAAGGGCTTTGCATCCGAATGTGCCTGAGAATGCCCTGGGGCCCGGTGAAGAGCAGGTTCTTTGGACCTACCCAGAGGAGGGCGCAGACCAGGAATGGGGCTAGAGTCTTCATTGCTCCCACACTCTCCAGGGTCTTCTGACCCAGGGGGCCCAGGGACCACACTTGAGAGCCTTTGCCTTAGACCCCATATGTTCCTCCTTCCTCTATGGTCCTTCCTCTCTAATAGCACAGAGCATCTTTCACGGATGCTCTCTTTTCCTGCCCTGCCCATGCTCCTGGCCCCAGCATGTTCTGGTGGCACTCTCTAAAAACCTCTGCCCTGGCCGTCTGTCACGGCCAGAGCTGGCCAATGGATGGGGTCCAGGCTGGTGAGCTGCCTACATCGCCAAGAGGGGACTCTTGGAGGGCTTATAGGTGGCTGAGCCAGGGACTCTGGATCTTGCCCTTCTCTCTTTCCCCCATGGTGAGGTGCTTGGGGCAAGGCTGAGCCAGAACTTCCCTGGAACTTCTCTGCTGAGCATGACTTGGCCGCCCTCTTTCCCCAAGCCTTCTGCTTCGGGGCGCTAATCTTACTTCCTCTTGCATTAGTCTCCCAATCTCTTGCCTCCCTTGAGCTCGCTTGCTCTTTCTCCCAATCTCCTGTCTGATCTCACCCCACTGCGATCCCCAGCACCCAGCCTGCCAGAATGGAGCTGGGAGGTAGTGACTAATGTGCTTGGAGGTGAGTCATCTGCTAAATATAAAAACCCACTCACATCCCTGGATGCAAAAGATTCCGAGAGACTCCGTGTCCTTCCCCCTAAATCCACCCTTCCTCAGGGGACTGAGAGAAGTTTATTCGTGAACAGAAAACAAATGCCAAGGAGCAGCCACAGCAGCAGCATCTCATTGCCCTCAGCTCCTCCCGCAGATCTTTAAAGGCAGGAATTTCCCTGTCTCTCTAGTTGCTCTAGAAGGAAGGAGTAGGGTTGGGAGGACTGTGAGCCCCGCCCTCCATGGAGTTACAAGGGCAGCAAAATTGATCTTCAGGACTTCCCCCTCTCTTCTTTCTTCCCCCTTTCTTGTTCAGGAGAGCCCAGACTGCCCAGCCTCCTGCGAATGTAAAGATGAGTCTTTAAATACATTGATACCTTGCAGGCCTTGGCCATGCCTCACCGTATGTGATCAAATTGATGGGTTTCAGGTATGGGCCCTACCTTTGGAAAGGTGCCCTCCCTTAGGGTCATTCAGTTCCTGCTACAGAGAGTGCATCTTGCTGGGCTTGACCGCTGTGAGTCTTTGTTCACCTTGGAATAGGGGTCCTTTGTGCATGCGTGCATGTGTGTGTGTAATACCATGTATAGATTTATTTTTATTTTTTTTATTTTTGTGTGTACATAGTTGGTGTATATGTTTATGGAGTGCACTTGATGAAGGTATACAATGCATAGTGGTCACAGGTCAGGGTAAAATGGGGTATCCATCACCTCAAGCATTTACCCTTTGTGTTACAAACAATCTAATTATACTCTTTTAGTTATTTTTAAATGTACACTTGAATTAATATTGACTACAGTCACTCTGTTGTGGTATCAAATACTAGATCTTACTCATCCTTTCTATTTTTTGTACCCATTAACCATCCCCACTTCCCCCTTGCCACCCAACTGTAGGACTTGAAGTCTGAAAAGCTGAGTTCTAGTCCTCAGACAGGAACTAACTTCCTCTGTGACTTTAGACAAGTGTCTTCACCTCTCTGGGCTTCATCCTCCTAAAATCTGTTTGTAATGGAGTCTTACTAAATGCTCTTGGAGGCCTAGCTCATCCCTTTCTGTAATCACCACATACCCTTTGCTTACATGGAGGGTGGTCTGAAGGTCTCTCTCTGGGGAAGAAGCACAGGTGGCCTCCCTGGCCATGTGCCTCACATATATGTACATGTGCACACGTGTGATGTGGGGAAAACACCAACTGATGGCCTGACAAGCATTCACTCTCACATCCATGGTGCAGTGACTGCAGCCTGGAACATAGAGAAAACGCAGTTCCCACCTTTCGAGGACTGTGGTCTGAAATCGATGGCACATCTTCTCATGTAAAATGTGAACTTGATTCCCTCTCCATCTTTTCATTTGTCTTTCACTTTATGTTTTTCCATTCTCAGGCTTTTTGAAAGGCAGAGGAAAGACCATTTCAGTGGAGGTTAGAAGGTATGAGTAGTAATACAGGAAGATAGAAAAAGACAAAGAACTGTGAAAAATAAGCATTGTGCCTCTAGACTCCACAGGACTAGGCTCTGGTCTCTGCTGGGCCACTGTGTGACTTTAGACCCAGCGCCTGCCCTCTCTGGGCATGCTCTGAACAGGAGGGCTTGAATGAGGTCTCCTTCAGCCAAAACATTCTAAAATTATGAGGTTACACAACTGAGGCATGGAGGAGAGAGAACCAGCCCTTGGGTGATGCTTACCATGAATGATCAATCTAAAAAGTCCCCGAGGATGAGCATCGCTTTATTTTTAATAACTAAAATAATAAGTCATTCTTCTCTTGGCTCATTCAAAATGTATTTGTCTAGTGCCAATGAGTTTCAAACTTCCAAAGCGGCTGCCTGTCATAGGTGGGGTCTTTGTGGATGGGTCGCATAAATGTTATGGAATTACCAGAGCAGACTGGCACATAAGCATTTCCTGATGCCATCAGTGAGGTTTCTGAGAAGTGGTTTGCTCAGGTCACATGGCTAACTTGTGGCCCAGCCCTACAGAGGACCATTACTTCCTTCTCTCCATGAAGCTGGGCCAGTCTTTACCCTGTGGATTGGCCAGGTTTACTCAGCAGGCCCTCGTCCTCTCTGACTTGGGGATGGGGACAGTGAAGAGCTAGTAACCTTCTCCCAACCTTTATGCATCCTGGTAGATCTGTGGCTAGGCAAAATGTGCTTCCCTCTGGAACCTGCTTCTCCAGAACACAGCTCCCAGGTGGCAGTATTGGTGAAGGGATCTACACAGCTTGCTGTGTGCACTGCGTAAGGGGCACCACTGGCGTGAGTTCTGTCTGGAGGCTCCACGGTTCTGCTGTGTGCCCCCCTCACCTCTCTGGTAACGATGCTCAGGGAACTTCAGGGTACACCTTGCTGTCCTAGGACAGAGTCCTGATGGTGATCTGGAGGTCCAGGGCACAGAGGAAGCAGAATGCTTTTTATTTGTATCTAGATTTCTCCTTTTTCTCCTACTGGCAGCCCCAACAGAAGCCACCTGGAACTTAGCTCTCCAATTCACACATTGAAAGACACTTTGAGGGGTCACCTTGATTCCTTCCCCCAACCCAGGGAGAAGATCCAGACTCATTCAATGACCACAGCCTCTGAGGGCAGAGGAGGACAAGCTGCTGCCCTCGGGTGGCCTGGACTTCCCACTCCGAGCGAGTGGCTACAGCTGCAGCAGGCTCTGCAGTCCTCTTTGCATTCGCATGCTCTTCCCTTTTCCCCTCAGCAGGGGCTGTGGCCGCCTCTATCAGGGCCAGAGAGTCCTCTGGCTCCCCTTGCAGAGGCAAGAGAAAGAGGATCACAGCATTTTCACTCTCTGGAGCAAGAGTGACCTGCAGATCTGGAGGCTCTGGAGAGCCATTTTGTCAAAACTGAGCAAGCATGCCACCAGTTCCTTCATCCGGCAACATTTTTTGAGCACCTACTATGTGCCAGCCATTTTCCCCATGCTGAAAATGCACTTGGTCACAGCAGGAGGCCTCTGTGTATTGCCAACTCATGAATGAGACCCAGCCCCGGGAGGTGCGGACCCATGTGCTCCTGTCAATCTGGCTGATAGTGCATGGCAAAACTCAGAGCAGCAATCTCCTGGCCTTCCTCCTCTGCCCCAGCTAATTAGGGAGAATAGTGCTGTGACCTACTCACAGTTGTGAACAACAGAAGGTTTGGGGGGACTTCGAGTGCCTTAGAGAAAGAAGCGCCCACCTACAAAGTGTTTCCTGCAACTGCAGCAGGAAAAGCAACTATGGTGGCTTGAACCCAGTTCAGAGCAGACATCTCAGATAAAGAAATGGGATGCTGTCTTCCCAGGGAGAGAGAAGCCTATCCCTCCGCTGGTCAGGAGAATATGGGCCTGCTGCAACTTGGCTCTGCGCAATGTGGGCTGCTAGGGAGGTTGGGTAGTTCAGAGACATGGAGCCCCATGGTCACTGTGTCTCCTGGGAACACAAACCTGGCTCCTAGCATGAGAAGCAGCAATGGAGAAGGGAGAACTCTGTGGCTGCAGGTGCTCTGTGACTCTGCCCTCCGAGGAGCCCATGGTTGGCCTGGGAGCCTTTGCCTCGTAGAGCCTCATCCTGACATTGAGGTCATCTCCAAGTTACCGAGTGAAAGAAGTATACCCCCAATGCAAGCAGCGTTAGCACCCAGCATTTGCATTCTGTGCATGGCTGCCCTTCCCATCATCGGGGGCTGAGCTGCTCAGGTTCATGGACACCCTCCTCGCAGCTCCCTGCTAGGGCCTAGGACAGTGCTGGTGCCTAGCCAAGTCCATTTCTGTTGCATTGAATTGAAATGAGTTAGGGGCTGAGGAGAAAAAAAAAAAAGAAAAAGGCTTGTGATTTGTCCCATGGAAATTCATGTTATTCTTGCCAAAATCTTTGGAAAAGAGAAGCAGAGTGTGCACATTTTTTAAGGGTTACAGTCTTGTTTTTTTTTTTTTTTTTAACGTCTCAGACCTTTTCACATCAGGCCTAAGAGGAGCAGGCTATTGGGTATCTTGGAGGGCTGGGTGAAGGGTAGCAGAAATCATGGCCATCCCCTCTGCAGGGCAGGAACCAGAGCAACAGAAGTAACAGAGAAATAGAAGAGCCTGAACATGTGCTGGTCTTTAGGGGAATCAGGAGATGGATGAACAGTGTGGCCCCTCCACTTATCCTCTGGTCATGGGATGCAGTAGCCTGTAGTCAGAATGCGGCAGACACTTCATCTGGCCCTGCCTTTTTTCCTCAGCTCTAGAATGCGGAATAAGCCACCACTCTTTGTAGATTTGTTGTGAGAATGCAGAGAAGTTGTGATAGTCAACAAAGTTCCTTGCATGTGTTGATTCATCCTGGAGCTTCACTACCTTTTCCACACTGCCAGGGTTTGCTCATTTTCGAAAGCGCTGGTGTCCTTATAATTGGTGGTCCCGTGGGGGGAACTGCAGGAACTATGAAGCCAGCCTACCTTGTGCCAGAGCCCTGGTTTGGTCATGCACCAGATACGTAACTGTGGGCAAGTTTACCACTCATTACAAGTTAACACGTTAACTTGTAATCATCATACTCACTTTGCAGAAGTGCCTGGAGGACCATCTGAGCAGACACATGTAGACAAATACCTAGGACAGGTTGGCTGAACTGACCTGTATCTCACATACACTCCTGGGCACGCACTGAGGCCCTTCTCTTCTGTTTCAACCCTTCAGGCCTGCTTCTTCAGGCAGTTTTTGGGTTAGGAACATTTACCTTCCTCATTTTGCGGAGCAAGGTGCAAGCCTGTCTTTCCACAAGGTGACATTGCCTGGGTCAGAACACAGAGAGGGCTGGGAGCCCTTAGTTTGGGTGTCTCCACTGCAGGGGCAGCCAAGGAAGTGAGGCGAACTCCTGTTTCAATCTTCATACCCAGGGTGAGGATACGGAACTTGCATTTTATGCCTCTTCTCTACTTGGTACCTCAGTGGTGACCTCTGAGTTAAAGGTGTCACAACAGAGCCAGTTAGTTTCTGTTCATCAGGAAGCCCAAGGTGCCTTTGGAGCCCGGGTGGCAGAACTGACTGGCGTTGGCTGAATCCATGGGTCGCCTCTGTCCTCTAGTGGCGAGAGAGGGAAAGGCATTGGCCACTCTGGGCCAGGCTTGCCAACCAGATTCAATTGCCTTTGAGTGATGGTGTATATTTGGTCACCTGGAAACCTAGCGGCACCAGGCAGCACAAACCCAAGCAAGGCCAACACACAGGAGTCAGCACAGGACACAGTCCAGGCCTGGGTAGAGGGTTTCACTCACCTGTTTATTTGTTCATTCATTTATTCATTCATTCAACAAATATTTATGGAGTGTCTGCTATGTGTGGGCGTGGCTCTAGGAAGTAGATCAAGACAGTGATCAAAACAGGCAATGAGGGGGTGACGTCATTGGCAAGATGGCAGAAAAGGACTTTTCAGCACTTGCTCCTTCACTGAAACATGAATTTAAACAACCATCTGTGCATGAAAATGCCTTCCACTCAGGAATCTGGATGATAGATTACAGTACCTGATTAGAAAAGACACATTGAAGGCAGTAGGAAGGACAGCTTCACATTACCTGTGTCCTCACACCCCCAAGCCTCTGCAGGGCATCACAGAGAGATATCTTCTACAGGGAGGAAAGAGAGCGAAGTGACTGCCAGTTTCACTGTGGACCCTAGTGCCAGGCTGGCCCTTATGAATCCAGGATCCTGGAGTCTAATAATGTTAACAGAAAAACATTAAACAGATTAAATTTAATAGAGTTTAATTGAGCAAATAACAAAAATTCATGAATCAGTCAGTCCTCAGACCAAATAGGTTCAGAGAACTCCAGGCTGCAACATGGTCAGGTAGCATTTATGGACAGAAAACGGAAGGGAGGGGCAGAGCCCAGTTGATGGGTTATGGCTTCATTTGTCTTATTTGAGCATGTTCTTATCAGTTGGCCTCCTGCAACTGACTGGAGCTCAGCTGCAGAGACTGGCTGAGACTCAGTTATCTGTTATAAAATTATACTCCCAAGTTAGGCTTGCAGTTAGTTTCCATCCTACGTTAGGCTGAAGTTAATTAAAGAGCGACTCAACGTGCAGAGGCATTGTCAGACCAACTTTAATTTAATTTAATTTAACAATAGAGTGGTTAAGTGTATTGGGGCGGGGGGGGTGGTGGGGGAAGATCCAACTATATGCTGCCTACAAGAGAGTCACTTCAGCTTTGAAGATACGTATAGGTTGAAAGTGAAGAGATGGAAAAACATATTCCATGCAAATGGTAACCAAAAAGGGAGCAGGGTGGCTATTCTAAAATCAGATAAATTACACTTTAAGTGAAAAACTGTCACAAGAAATAAAAAAGTTTTATCCTACATATAATGATAAAGGGATAAACTCATCAAAAGCATATAACAATGATAAATATAAATGCACCCAACATTAGAGCACCTAAATACATACAGAAAATATTTTAAAAATTAAAGGGAGAAATAGACAGAAATACAATAATAGTAGGAGACTTCCATACTCCACTTTCAACAATGAATAGATCTTCCAGATGGAAAGTCAGTGGGAAACGGTGGACTTGGACAACACTATAGATCAAATGGACCTAACAGGCATGCACAAAACATTCCATCCAACAGCAGCAGAATTATGCACACACAGAGCATTATGCAGAATAGATGGAGACATCACACTACCTGATTTCAAAATATTCTACAAAGCAATAGTAATCACGACAGTATAATACTGGCATGAAAATAGACATATAGACCAATGGAACAGAATAGAGAACCCAGAAATAAATCCACTCATTTTCAGTCAATTGCTCTTTGACAAAGTTGCCAAGAATATACAAGGGGGGAAAGATATTCTTTTCAATAAAGTGTGTGGGAAAAACTGGATATTCACATGCAGAAGAATAAAATTGAACCATTTTCTCACACCATATACAAAAATCAACTCAAAATGCATTAAAAACATAAAAGTAAGATGTGAAACTACTAGAAGAAAACATAGAGAAAAAGCTTTTTGTCATTCATCTGGGCAATGATTTTTTGGATATGACCAGAAAAGCACAGGCAACAA
This sequence comes from Symphalangus syndactylus, assembly GCF_028878055.3. Lineage (NCBI taxonomy): Eukaryota > Metazoa > Chordata > Mammalia > Primates > Hylobatidae > Symphalangus > Symphalangus syndactylus. The sequence continues at coordinate 149,977,001 of NC_072427.2, read as the reverse complement.
AAGCAAAAATAAATGGAATTGGGTAAAATTAAAAAGCTTCTGGGCTGGGCACAGCGGCTCACGCCTGTAATCCCAGCACTTTGGGAGGCCGAGGTGGGTGGATCACCTGAGGTTAAGAGTTCAAGACCAGCCTGGCCAACATGGTGAAATGCCGTCTCTACTAAAAATACAAAAATTAGCTGGGCCTGGTGGCAGGTGCCTGTAATCCCAGCTAGTTGGGAGGCTGAGGCAGGAGAATCGCTTAAACCCAGGAAACAGAGGTTGCAGTGAGCTGAGATTGCGCCATTGCACTCCAGCCTGGGTGACAAGATCGAAACTCCATCAAAAAAAAAAAAAAGCTTCTGTATAGCAAATAAATAATTGACAGATTGAAAGAGGCACCTATAAAGTGGGAGAAAATATCTTCAAACCATACATCTGACAAGAAGTTAGTATTCAGGCTATAACAGAAACTCAACTTAAGGCTGGGTGCAGTGGCTCATCCCTGTTAACCCAATACTTTTGGAGGCTTAGGAGGGTGGATTCCTTGAGTCCAGGTGTCTGAGACCAGCCTGGGCAACATGGTGAAATCCCATCTCTACAAAAAATACAAAAATTAGCTGGGCATGGTGGTGCATGCCTATAGACCCAGCTACTTGAAAGGATGAGGTGGGAGGATCACTTGAGCCTGGGAGGCAGAGGCTACAGTGAGCCAAGTTCAAGCCACTGCACTCCAGCCTGGGTGACAGAGTGAGACTGTCAAAAAACAAAACAAAACAAAACAAAAACAAAAAACAAAACAGCAAAAACAAAAAAACAAAAAAAGCAGAAACAAACAAACAAAAAAACCCACAACCCCCCAAAAGAAACAACTCGACTCAATAGCAAGAAAACAAATGATCTGATTAAGCAAATAGGCAAAGAACTTGCATAGATTATCTAATTCCAGAACCTTTTTATCACCTCAAGAAGACCTCATACCCATTGGCAATCACTGCTAATTCCCTTCCTTCTGCCCTTTGGGCCCTGGCAACCACTCATCTTTTTGTGTCTATAGATTTTCCTATTCTGGACATTTCATATAAATGGAGTCATGCAATATGTTGTCTTGTGCGTGTGGCTTCTTTCCTTTAATGTCTTACAGTTTATTCATGTTGTAGCTTATATCAGTACTTCAGTCTTTTCTACAACTAATAGTCCATTGTATGCATATAGTACCTTTTGTTTACCTCTTCATCTGTTCATCCTTTCAGAAGGATCTTGGTACTAGTCTGAGCTGAACTTGAAAGCTACAAACAATGAGTTTTTTTTCCATCTCCTAACATAGTAAAAATCAGCGTTTTAGGAAGATTATTGTGGTGGGCCCATAAAGACCAAATCTACGGTGAGGCAGAGATGGAGGATGATGAAATTTGGAGCCTCATTCTATTAAATTGGAGAGAAAAGTCAAGGTCACCAAGGGAATCTTTGTGCAAGAAGCAGACTCATTCTCATTCTCTCTCTCCTCTCTCTCTCTCTCTCTCTGTCTCTCTCTCTCTCTCTCTCTCCCCCTGCCTGTCTCCAGTTCTGACCATAAAGCCGTAAGGCCACAGGCTTTAAAGAGTGGCTATCCTGGGGTTGAGGGCCCAGTGGTGGTTTCAACCTTGTCTCATATTTCTCCTGGCAGCTCTGTTGAAAATCAGCCAACCACACTCCTTCCTGGAACATACATCGCTGATAATTGCCTCTTGCACAATTATCTGCCAAACCCAGTTGTTAATGAAATGAATGATTTAGTTATCCTTGTTAGTAATGGTCCACACTGCACAAAGACCCATTATTGTATCCATGAGGCTGGCAGGAGTGCCGGCCAAGGCACCTGTGAGCGATTCTTAAAATTAGCTCTCTTACCAGCTTGATTGGAGAGGAGAAGGCTGCCAGTGGCCACAGGGGTGCAGCCTGTCCCCTGCATGGTCCCTACGATGCATCAAGAGCTGGGAGCATCTAGGGGCAAAATAAGAAATGAGGCCAGGACTGAGCTCTTTGTTTGCCAATTTTGACCTGCAAAGCCCGGGGCTGCTTCCCCCCAGCACAGGGGAAGGACAGCCTGAAGGACGGTGCGGACATGCATCACGTCAGGTTTCCTTGGGTCCAGGGAGCAGCTCGGCTGACTGGCAGATGAGGTAACTTGAAGCATATTGGGGTATCCTATTAATAAAACACCTCTCCCCATCACACACCATGGCACAGCTCCTCCCCCTCCCTCAACTCCTCTGCCAAAGAGAACATCTTTCTTTTGCTGGTAATACTAGGTTTTTGCTCCCCTCCCTCCTTGCTCCCCAGAGTGGCTGTACAGTACTGCTCTTTCGTTTCCTGTTAGGCCCCATCTTCCTCTAGTGCTCATTCCTGCTGCTTTTCAAGGGAAGGGAGAACACGAGCAAGAGAAGTAGACACAAATGGGCATGACTGGAGCAAGTAGAACTGCTCAAGGTAAATAGAGACATAAACAGAGAAAGTAATTTGCAGGACATTGTGTTAACACACACAAGAATGTGTACACACACACACACATACACACTTGCACATACACATTTCATCTTGTCTTCTGGACGATGACATTCGGGAATAAGTTCTTCAGTTTGGGAAATAGCTGCCCAGAGTTGTGACTGAGAAATGTGTTTCAGCTTAAAGAGACTAGACTAACATGGGGTTAAGGGACTCTTGCGAAATGAGCAGAACCAAGTGTGCATTGAGTGTGCACAGAGGCAGGTATTAGAGGCTGTGTAACAGGGTGGGTAGTCTGTGCATTGACCTGGCTTCACTCCTTTGACTGGTTGTGACTCTGCATAAGCCATTTAATCCACAGCAAAAGATAGATGCTTGAAAACTGCTTTCATACATACAGATTTATTCATGTTGACAACCTCTGCATGCCACTCAGTAAAAATTTCCAGGCTACTTGCAATAGTAATGAAACAGAAGGATAAACTAATTTATGTCAGAGGAACATAATATGTAAAAAATATAATAAAATTAAAGGTGAGACTGGCACCTGAAAATCTCTCTATTATGACTCAAAAGCCTACTCATATGGCCCTGAGAGGTGTGGCCCTTCCTAATTTTGACAGTGAGAAATACATCACCCTGGGTCCTGATAGAGAGGACCTGTGGAGGCAGAGGGCAGTGCCCTGGTTAACACCCCTCCAGGGGAGAAGGAGAAGACCCCATTACGACTGCTATATGACTGCTACTTCCCTTGCGGAAGATGGCAGGGGAGAGCAGCACTCCCGCCAGTACAAGCCAAAGTACCGTGGCCCAAATTATCCAGCTTCATCTTCACTGTCTATACCAGTCATGTTCAACGACTTATAAAAAGCAGTGATACTCTTCTAGTCCAATAAAATCTTGCACAAGCACAGAGAAAACAGGGAGGGTGGGTCACTGTTTCAGAGGGGGAAGGGCTGACCATTTTCTTAGGGCCTCTCTTTCCCCACGCGGAGACTGGTGAGGCTGATGAGGCACCTTTGCTCTGAATCCCAAGCGTCTGAAAACCCCTTGTCCGATCTAGGTGAAAGGATGGATATCAGAAAGGAAGGAGGGAGGGGAGAAATAGAGGAATGAAGGGAGGGAGGAAAGAATGTTGGTTTTTATTGCCACTTGCGCGGGAGTCTTGTGGGAGCCAGTGGGGAAGTTGTTATTTTGAATCGGGTAAATTGGGGCTTCCTCTTCTTGTTCGTCAAGACCACTTTTTGGCTCTTTTCATCCCAATAAAACAAACCATGATACACTAAGGGACTGAAGAGACACTACAATGCACTTTTTAAGTGTCTGGGCTCCAAACCAAACTGCCTGGGTTTGAATCCTGGCCCTGCTACTTATTGCTGTGTGATACTGGACAAGTTACTTAACATCTCTGTGCCTGTTTTCTCATCTGCAGAAATAGGTGCTGATAGTACCTACCTCGTGGGATTATTGTGAGGAGAAAATGTGTTGGCATGAGTAAGACCTTTAGAATGGCGTTTGCCACGTGGTCTGGGAATAAATGTCAGCCGTCATTATGTTGTGGGTACATAAATACACTACTCCTTGCAATGTCAGTTTTTGCTCACACAATTTCCAGCCCTCTGCCCTCAGGTGAGCCAGCCTGTCTCATCTCAGGGCCTCACGGTGGCTTAGCTCACCCATCAGTGGGAGCAGGTGGCTGAGCTGCAGCCAGGGTTCTGTGAGCGTGGTGGGTTGGGGAGGGAAAGGAATGAGGTTTGGAGTCCTTTTGTTGTTTTGCTTGGGTCAGAAGGAGTCTGTGGTAGCATGCAGTCATCATCTTATTTTACAGCTGCAGGATGTTGGTAGACAAACTTCTCCCTAATCTATATGATCTGTAAGCCCAAAGGGAAATAGGGGGCGGTCACAGGAGCTCGGTGGCCTCTGAGAAAGAGCACTTGGCTATGGTGCAACTGGCCTAAAATTCATAGCCCCATTCTCTTGATCTGAGTTGCTTCTGGGGGATGAGCGTGGCACCACAGCGTCTCAGGTGCTATACAGGGGACTTCCCATGAGTTTCCCTTATCAGTTGTAAGATGCTGTCTATACAGGAGGGGATGGTTTTATGAAGACACAGGGGACAGTTACCAGCAGATTGATGGCCAAAGCTTTGAGCTAGATGGTTTTCATCTTCCTGAAACATCACCCTAGGGTTTTCCTGATGTTTCCATCAATCTGTTAAGTGCAGTGTGTGGTCGTGTCCCTCAGGGAGTTTCCCATTTACTCTGGAAGACCAAACTTACAGGCTACACTCTGGGTGCAGACAGTGCTAGTCCTGTGGGGAGTTGGGAAAAAGGAGTGGGAGGCTTTGCGGCCGAGGAGGGGCTTCAGGGCAGCAAGGACAACGGCTGGGTTTGAACAGTCAGTGGAGAAGGAAGTGTGGAAAGGCCAGAGAAGTAGACATGAATGTGTGCATGCCAGAGAGGGCAGGCAGACAGGGTTCATGGAGGGGGCAGAAGCAGCACATTGATCTCTGCTTCTGCCAGAAGATCAGAGGGGATATCAGGGGGGTGGTCTGGCCAGAGTAAGGGCAGCCTTGAAGCCCCAGTGGAATAATTTTGACTTGATTCTATGGAAAATGACATACAACAGTGTAGGAGGGCTTGTCTTCTAACTGAAACCAGCTGGGAATCTTTCCCAATAGTCCAGGGCAGGGCAGAGAGAGGGCCTTTGGCAGCATGTGCAAATGCACATGCATGTAACCAGTGTGTGTGGCCCACCGGGCTTCTAAGCCTACCGTTACCTCTTCTAGTTCTTCAAATCTCTTAACCCTCTTGTCTGTGAGCATGAACAATCCGGGGCTTACACAGACAAGACCACAGTGTGCCATCTTGTCAGAAGGAGAAACTGAGGCACTCTATTGTAAAGAAGCTGGTTCTAGGACCTGCCCTTGAGTCACTGTGTAGTAAGACCCAGTGTGTGGGCTGCCAGGGCCCTTCCTTCAGGGATCTGGCTTCTAAAGTTGTTTTTTTTCCTGTATCTCATAAAGAGGGAAAGGATGTGCCTAAGAGAGGTTATTTGGACGAATGGCCATTTTAATTGCCTCCTATCAGGCACAGGTGGATAGAGGCAGGTGTGGGAAAGAGGGTTGCCTGGACCTGGGTTTCCCAGTCCCCCATACTCCTTGGCCTATTGTTGAGAGGGAGCTAGAGGAGGGGTGCGGACTTAGCAGATTAAGAAAGATAAACGCTTACTCTTTAACAGTGGGAAAGAGGGATGGAAGAATAAGATTGAAATCTGTGGCAAGAGGACTGGCCTAGCCTGGTGGAGGCAGGAGAGGCACGTGTGCTCTACATGCCCATCCAAGTCTCTGGTAGGGTGGTCCTTGCTCTGAGGGAAGAGTGTGGGCCACAGGCCACAGGGATGCTCTGAGGATGTGGGTGCTGCCCATCTTGAAGTTTCTCCCCACCCCTCTCCGGAGCTGCTACCATTGTCCTTTGCCCTCGGAGTGCTCTCCTCCCACCCCCACTGCCTCTTGTTCTCTTTCTCCCTTGGGCCATTAGAATGGCAGGGAGCCCAGCCAGGGCCTGGACGGCGGCCTCAGCTCCCTGTTCTCAATAATTGTGTGTGTGTGCATATGTGCATGTGTACGTGTGAGTGCCTGTGTGTGTGCGTGCGTGTGTGTGTAGGGGCTGGGGCTGGGGTCAACAACAGATCAGAGCACAGGAGTAGAGAGCTTCTGGGAGGGTGGGGTCACCCATGAGTCACGTCCTACACCCTGGAGCCCAGAGGACCCTTCGCTCAAACCCACCACCAGCTGGCAACACCGGAGCAGCCAGAGCCGCTTTCTTCACTGCCCAGAGGAGCCTGGGAGAAGCCAGAGGTGTAAGTCAAGCTATGGAGGACTGGGCGTGGCTGAGCCCCATGAGAAGTGGGAGGAGCCAGGGATGCTTAGGAGGGGCAGGCACTGTGCAGCGAGAGAGGAGGGAAAGGGGAAGCATTCGTGTCTCTCTGCCCCCTGTCTCCCTCCTGCTGCATAGTAGCCACATCCATGTCTCTTGTACCCTGCAATCTGGAGGCCACTGCCAGAAGCTGGAAATCCCAAGTAGAGCAGCAAAAGGTATGAGGATTGGCACGAAGTGATGGCCAATGGAGGCTCCCCAAAGTGCATGGAAGGTGGTGGTCAGGTCTAAAGGCAGGAGTGCTGGGGCAACCCCATAGCTGGGGGTCCTATGGGAGAGACTGAGGAACTTCAGTCTGTGGACTCTCAGGCAGCTGTGTTACTGAGGAGGGGAAGGGGAAGTAGACGGGGTGGTGGTTTGAACAAGACCCAAATCCTGCTTCTACTTATAGGTGCTCACAAAGGCCAGTGCCCTGGAAAAGCTCTGGAATAAATACACCTGGGCCTTAGAAAGCAGAGGGAGGAGACAGTGCCATCCAGTGGGAGCTTTCATTTGTTTCCTCAGCCAGCCTCTGTGTCAGGGTTTTTGGGAACAAGGGCTGGATGAACAAGGCCTTGGGAGTTCCTGTGGGGAGGGACTGGGAGTGAATGGGCGGTGTGGCTGGCCCGGTGGTCACTTCTCCTCTGCTTATCTAGGCTTGAGGTCGGATTCTTGGCTCCTGGCACATTGCCACTCCCTGCCACCCTCCTCCTTGTCTTCTGTCTTCTCCTGGTGGCATCAGGCCTTGCTTCGTGTCCCAACAGGAGCCTCTGGGGCTGGCACAGCCCTCACTGCCTGCAACCTGGGCCTGGTGGTTCTTCTAGGGTGCCTCTCGGAGGTAAGGCTGGTGGGCTGGGGTTCCTGGAGAGTTCTAGGATATTTCTTGGAGGGGTGACCAAGGGATAGATGGGACCATGATATTCCTGCATAGAAAATTGAAAAGGCTTCTTGAAGGGGTCACACACAGGAGCTGGGATTCTGTGAAGTCTTTGGCTGCCCAATCCCTGTTACAAACTTCCACTCTTCGTTACCTTACATGACAGAGTGTAGGTCAGTGGCAAGCCAGAGTGGAATTCCTTATCCCTCCCACCTCATGTGGACCCCAGTCTCCTGTTTCTACCTGGGCTCTGTTCATCTCTGCCTGGTTTTCTGATCCCCAAATCTGGTATTCCTTCCAGACCTTGCAAGCAGTCATGCAGCAGGTGTATATCAAATACATGCTTCATGCCAGGCTGTGCTTTGGCCTGCAGAATCCCTGTGGGATAAGGCCCCCCGCCCTCCAGAGGCTCACGGTCTAGGGGGGAGACAGGTGTGGGCACAGGCAGTTGCAATGCAGTGTGTGTTGAGTGGGCAACGGAGAGGATGCATCACGCAGCAGGGGCAGGCAGGTTGGGCAGCAGCCCGGTCTCTGGTCCAGGGGTGAGGGTGTCAGGAAAAGCTTTTCACGGGTGGTAATGATCATCACAGATGTGTTCCCATGTTGATTACAGGCGAGGAATTGGTGTCGGCACTTTATGAGGATCGGCTCATCTAATCCTCATAATAGCACTGTTTGAGGCACAGAGGGGTTAAGTAACTTAGCAGGTGGCAAGGCACAGAGGCAGCGTGCAAACCCGGCACCCTGACTGAGCAGCTTGCAGCCTCCTCCTCCATCTCTTCTGCCTGTTGGTGAGCTAGCAGGGAGGAGACAGAAGAAGCAGGTCCGGACAGCCCCACCTCTTCCAACTCCTCTTCGTCTCTTCCTTTCTCATTGCCCAGCTACAGTGCATCCTCCACCCTACTGACACAATCGTCCACCCCAAGCACAGGGAGGATGGTGCCACTGCCTGCTAGGAGCCTCTGATGCTTCTATCCCGCAGAGGCTGAGGCTGCCCTTCACGGACACATGAAGCCCTCTGGAGTCCTCTCTGGCCCCGTCTTCCTGTCCGCCTCGTGTCCCTCTACATGCTCTCGGCAGCCTTGCACACCACGCTGAGCCAGCACAGGCCTGCTCGCCAGCCCACACAGCCATGCTGGGCAAGTCCTCAGGCCTGGGCACATCACCGATTTTCTGCCAGAATTGCTCTTGTCCCCCAGTCTCCTGACAAATTCCTGCACATCCTTTAGATTCAGGTCAGCTGTCGCCTCACAGGAAGCCTTCCCTGACTCCTCTACGGCCAGGTTATTTGTTTCCTTGCTTAGCCATTCCCAGCTCTGGGTACAGTCCTGGACTCTCTGAGGTGGGCTGGAGCCACTCCACCCACGGGTGAGCACCAGGTGTGGGTCTCCCCACAACTTCATGTTCAGTGACTTTGTGTGAAGTAACTTGAAGTCCCTCCACCATGGTATTTACAATCCATAGGGATTGACAAACCCTGCAGACACCTCCCTGACCTTAGGAGCCTATTAAGGATATACTGACTCCCCACTGACTGTTTCCTTTCTCCAACTGTGTCACCACTTTCATACGTGTCTTTCTCCCCTCCCAAATGGCAAGTGCTTCAAAGGCAGGGCCTCTGTCTTATTTATCTGTTTAAAGACAGACCCAGCATACTGTCTGGTAGCACATGACAGCTACCAATAACTCATGAGACGTGAGGCCTGCCCTAGATAATTTGTCATTTAATTATGGCAACCAGGGATTCTCCTGCCACCCCAATCCCTTGAAAACTCTGCCACGCCCACGGTCAGCTTCCTGCTCAGAAACCTCAGTAGGTCCTTTTGCATATATGGCCAGAATGCCAAGTCCCCCAAGGTAGAGGTTTGTATCTGTTTGGTTTTATCAATGGGATCCAGTGCTCAGAACAGTGCCCAGCATGGAGAAGTGCTTAGTACCTTTCAACACATTATTGTCAAATAAATCAATAAATGATAAAATTCAAGCTCCTTACACCAGCCTTCAAGACCCTTTATTCTCTATTCTGTCTCTCCACCTCTATGGCCTGCTTCTCCTTCGGTCAGAGCTTCCACGCCAGTCCTGCTAATCTCCTAGTTAGCCCCTCAGGTCCAGGTACCACATACTCTTGTCGCGGCATGAAACTCCCACTCCCTCCCCTCTGTCTGCCCAAAGCCTCCTCATTCTTTGATCCGACTCCTGGAATACCTGCTATTTTCTACACTTCCTCTAGCACCAACCTGTAAGGTTAGGATTTTTTTCTACATCATCAGCCAGGCTTTGAGCTCCTTGGGGCAGGGCTGGCGTATGGACCGCCTTGGTGCCTCCAGCACCTATCTCAGGCTTTCACCCATAGTAGGCACCTTAAGTGGGGTTGTAGCCTATATTTGCCCACATTAAAAAATCAGAGACCAGCGAGATGTATGCAAGTTGCCGCCTCTGATCTCGCCACCCCGTGGAGTTTCTTTTTAGCAGTTGTTCACCAAGTGTCAGCAGAGATTGCATTGGGGTGGTGGTGTTCAGGAGCCCGAGCCAGTCGGGGCTCACCATGGTGGCAGCAGGCTTTATGACTTGGTCTTTTCCTCTTTCCTTTTCCTCTCAGGTCGAGGCCACCCCGCTGCTGGCTAACTGCAGTTACTTCTGCCAGCCAGTGGACTACAGATGGAGCAAGCATGGAATGAGGGTATGGCAGGGAGCAGGAAGCAAGCCTGGAGAGGGTTAGGAGAAACAGCTTCATAACAATCGGAGGTCAAGGAGGTATCACCTGAGCCTTTTGATGAGAGGCAGGGGACTGGCTGGTTTTGGAGTCAGATAACCTCAATTTGAATCTCAGCCCTGTCAGTCACTCGCTGTGTGACTCTGGGTGGCACACGTAACTCTTCTGGGACTCAATTTTCTTATCTATAAAATTGAGATAATAATACCTGTTTTATAAAGTGAAATGATTTAAAGAAGATGGAATCAGATAATATATGATCGATAATATATGAAAGTGTTTATTTAGCACAGGGGCCAGCACACACTGAGCGGTAGCTGAGCGGTAGTGATTTCACCACTGTTAGCTGTTCTCTGTTGCAACTGGAAGCAGAACAAAAGGCTTCCTTATAACAAAAGACTCTAGCTGAAGCCTGTCTCCAGGTAGCTGAGGCTTGTCACCAGCTGATATGGATGTTGAGTCACTGGATGTTGGTGATGGGCTCATGTCCTGTGACTCAAAGTATGATCCTTGGGCTGGCAGCATCAGCATCATCTGGGGGCTTGTTGGAAATGCAGAATCTGTGCTCCACCACGGGCGCACACTCATTAAGAATCTTCTTTTCAACGAACAAGATGCCCACATGCTCATTAGATTCCAAGGTTCTGGGCTGGGGCGCATTTGGAGAGTCCTTCTGTGGTCACTCCAGTAGCTTCTCCCCTTCTTTCCTGTGCTAACAGGCATCTTTCTGGAGACAGGTAGGCACTGTGGAATCAGCGGTGCGTAGAACAGTGAGGATTTGAGGCTGAACCCAGCCCAGGTGGGACAAGCCGTGGCACCAGCCGGACTGCAGTCTGATGGAACTTCCCCTTCCTGCCCAGCAGATGGCGAGCATGTGCTGCTGGTGCCTCTTTCCAAAGGATGTTGAATTGCTTGTCAGGTAAGACCCCGGACCCATGGGCTCCTGTACATCCGCCAGCCAAATCTGGGGTGGTGTCTGACTCTGCCAGCAAGAATGCTCTCTAGGTTTGCCCAGGCAGCCATGCCAGAGACTAATTTCAGAGTAAAGCCTTGGTCCAGTACCTGGCTGAGGGAGGATGCTCAGCCACTGAGGTAGCATTCCCTCCTGCCGGCTCCCCTGGTCCCTGCTTTCTATCCACAGAAGTAGGAGTAGGCATTTGCCCCATTAGTATCCAGGTTCCAGGTAAAATTAAAATGGAAAATTAAATTTTAAAACTGACATGATATAGCAAGGGTCATCAGACAGCAAAAGCCATCCTTCCATGTTAATGAGAAGAAACCTTGCTGGTGAGGCCAGGGGGCTTGTGGGATTAAGCAGGGTGGGGCAAGAGCATAATGTTGGTGTGGTTGATGATGAAAACAGGGGGCTCTTTCCTCTCGGTCTCTTGCCAAAATTGTCTGAGCAGAGACCACATGGGAATGTGTTGTGTGGGTGTCCGGATCTTGGGCTGACTGTTCAACACCTGAATTCTTACCCCGGTGCCCTGGGGGGAAGGATCGGACATTGGAAAGAACCCAGTCTCTGAAGCCAGACTGTTCTGATCCCAGTTTGGCCACCTATTAGTTGTGTGCCTTTGGGCAAGTTACTTAACCTTTCTGTGCTTCCTGTTTTTGTTTGTTTGTTTGTTTTTGTTTTCTGAAAAATAGAAGTAGTAGAAGTACAAACTGCAAACAATTATGTGGTATTTAAGTGATTATTTTATACACATAATGTAGAACAGTGTTCTCTTCCCTCCTCTTCCCACCACACATCCCTGCCCGGCATCTAGAAGACCACCTGAAGCTTTCACACTATGAGACCTTAGATCCTGCGAGGGTTTGAATTTCAAAAGCCTCAATTAAAGCACACAGTGGGTCATAAATTGGTGTTTGACTATTGTTATTTCCCTTTAGTTTTAATCTCTCCTTGAGTAAAACAGGTAGAATTACCCTCTCCCACTCTAACGGGTAGTTGAGGCCCCGGGAGAAGTCTGGAGACAGGAGACCTCCAGAGTTGATGCCGTCTCTTCCCCCTCTCCAGGTGTTCTTTACTTTATGAATGAAGCCAGAGCAGCCCACCTTCCTGCATCTCTACCACCATGGCACCATGCCCTGTGATGGGTGGGCTGGAGTCAAATACGTAGCAGACAGCCAGGTAAGTGATGCGCGCCGTGGAAGGTCCTGCTCCAGGCCCTTGTAAGGCAGGTCTGCTGGGCTGAGTCCTAGCTCAGGAGACCTGCATCCCTGGAATATCATGGCTGGTCTCTAACTCTTCCCTTCCCTGAGGCCATGAGACCAGGCCTCTTCCCCCATTTGTCCCTGCGGCTCCTCAGAGCTCTCGGGCTACCCCTCTCTGGGATGCAGAGGTGGCTGCTGGGAGATGCTCATTGCCATCAGCCTAGAGAACACAAAGGTAGTGGAAACTTTCTCATTTAGCATCTCAATGACTCCAGCACTCCATCATCACGATCTCAGATGGCTCATGCCAGACCTCTGCAGGATAAGGTCTTTCCAGGGATTCTCTGTAGAGATTGCAGAGGTGCTCTCTGCAGCTTGGAGGATTGAAACATCAAAGAGAACTCCCACACCACAGCTAAGCCCAGCTCCACTTACTTTCCTTTATCTCCCCACATCCCACTCTGCAGCCTTCTTCTTAGGGATGCTTAATTCTTTGGTCTATGTCTTCAGGTATCTGTATTATGGACTGGCCAGGTTGTTGCCTCCTATGTGGCCCTACTTCTGGTGGAAACGATATCTTACCAACCTACAGCTGGTAAGGAGATCCCATTGGCTCCAGGGGCCTTGGCTGAACCCTTGGTTCTATTCTTGGCTTGTCAGTCTATACCAGTGACTTGGCATCTGCCCATAAATAAGCCCTCTCATCCTTAGATCTTCCTTAGCTTCCTAACTTGCAAGGGCCTCGGTAGCCACCTCATCAGATCCTGGAACCAACCCTAACTCACTGGCACAGTGTGGGACTTTGAGCAAGTGGCTTCCATGCTCAGGTCTCAAAGTCATTATCTATAAAATGAGGGCCTTGGCCAGATGACCTCTAAGCATTAATATCCTGTGAGTCTGTGATATCTGATTGCACCCTCCAGGTGCCTGGATATCTTGCAGTTTTGGGAGCACCACTGCCCCCCCAGATGGTGATGACAGCCTAAAGTGTCCCATATGGGGCTCTGGATAGACTGAGTTTATCATCAGGGCCACCATGACATGGCTGGATGGGGGAATTGGGGAAGCCAGGACCAGGAGAAGGGTCAAGAAGATTCTTGGGATCATGGGGTGGAAAAAACTGACTACTCTCCCCTCTCTTTCTTCTCACGCTTTCTTTTGCCCAGGGTCAGTTTGTGGCCACTGCTGCCCCATCTTCCTACAGTCTCCTCACCAAGTGCCCCTTCCCTGTTGGGTTCAACACATCTGTGCTCCTGTAAGCCCTCAGCCTCCTCGTTCTCTTCCTCAACTTCTACCACCAGACACACCTGAGAGGCAAACAAGAGAGGCTGAACTAGGGGCAGGACACAGGGACTGAAACCAGCACAGCATCCCCACAAAGAATTGAGTGGAAGGCAGCATGGCTTCCAGCTTACTGGTGCTGAGCAGATTCCTCTGGGTCTCCATTGTATCCTCTGAAGGAAGGAGGAGGATTGCCTTCTGTCCAGATCTCAGGATCAAACAAATAAGTCCAACTTCCTGTTCTCACTTCAGTTAGAGCACTTCTCATGTGACTTTGTAGCTTTGTGTGCATCTCTTTCCTCTACTAGACCTAAGCCCCTCACGGGAGGGACTCTCTTATTCTTGATGTTCCCCACACCTGGAATTTCAATAAACATCTCAATAAACGTGTGTGTTTGGATCCTTGGATCCCATGACTGCAGTCATAACCTTGGTGAAGAAGAGGGCTGGGAGTAGGAAAGAGGTCAAGGTTGGCTTGATCTCTAATCTTATAGTGGGAAATTGTGATGGAGAATATTCTAGAGTGGGTGTGGGTCTGTTTGATTTCAGGTGTGTCTGTGTAAACAGTTAGCCCTGCATATATTTTTGTCTATTCACAACTGCCTGCATGTGTATTCATAGAGTTGTGTGATTCTATGTATGTGCATGGGGAGTGGGAGAGGGCCATGTGCACATGTCTGAATACTTGTTTTCAAATATACATGCATGTTTCCGTTTGGGTTTCTCTCTGTTTGTGTTGTTTGCCTGTCTCTTCTGTAAGTCTCTGAAAGTGCCACATTGGCAAATAAAAGCCACTGGGAATAAATAATTCTCCTGTCTTGATGGGAGACATGGAAGCCCACTGAGCAATCTCTGAATACATGTTCCACTAAGAGCTTCCAAAAATAAATGGGAAAAAAGGAGAAATGGGGCACACACATCTTCTTCACAGAGAGGGAAACTGAGGACCTGCAAGGGGTAATATATGACTGAGATACTATGGCAGAAGCAAATATTGGCTGAGCTGTTCAAACCCAGAATAGGATGGGTTTCTTGAAAGCAGTTTGCCTGGGAGCAGTCTCTATGTCTCCAGTATGATGATTTTTCTCCTTTATAATTGCTCTTCAGCTGTTTTTGATCCCCAGGTAAGTTCTTATTTTGCCATGCCTCAACAGTCAAGAAAATTAAAGAACTGCTGAAGGTTATGCAGTGCTATTTGGGGACTGTGTCTCCATCTGGCCTTTTAGTTAATCAACCCAAGGCCAGGCAAGGCTACATCCTGTGGACAGAATACTCAGAGAAAATTCCCTCTAAATTACGCAGGATGTGAGCACATTCCACACACTTTTCCATGCACTGGTTGAGTGCTTTTGGGCGGGGGGTGGAGGGTGGTGAGTTGCTTATTTTAAGGCAAACTTTTATATATTTTTTAAACACAGGAGTAAGGTTTGTTCATTTGCTTAGCAGTCAAGGGAAGGGAAAAATTAGTCACTTCACAGTTTAGCATTAATATTTGCCCAGTTCTTTGTGGCTGCCTCTGCCTGATAAAGCAGCGCAAAGGGAAATGATATGTTCCAGGTCACGTCTGAATGGAATGAGACTTTCGCTGGGGAGAGCCTATGCTAGGCAGTGTCCCAGAGAGAGTTTGGGGGGAATTCTCAATGGACAGAAGGCCCTTCATTTCTCTATCCTGTACTACTATGTAACAACTCCACCTCTGATATAGGAGTGCTTTGTAGGTATTGTTCATCAGTGTAGGTTGATTGTGTGAATATTATAAACCAAAGTTGTTTATATTTAGCAAAAATACCAAAATTCTTAACTAATATTGTAGACATTCATCTCTATGAACTGTTTAAGATAATGACAAGGAAGGGTGGTGGTAGACATTTAAGTATATAACATAGCAGGCTGGACTACTCCTCAGAGAAAAGAAGGCCCAGAGTACTGGGTGGGAAGGTTCCAGAGACAGAAGTAGGGGGCAGGCCCCCATCCCCTGTCTCCTGTGAGCTTCCAACAACTGACAGTTTGGGCTCCTGGCTATCACCTCATAAATCAGAGTACATCTAATTGAGAGATAAAAACCACCTCCCAGTGGCCTTCATTGCCCTCTTCCTGCTAAAAATTCTGTGGAGACCGCTCCTCCCCACCCTCCCCCATACATATTCCACTGTCCACTCAGCTGACCACATGTCCCCAAGAGCTCCTGCACCTGACCAGTCCTCTTGGAGCCAGGAATCAGAAGAAAAGATGATTTGATTTGCTCCTTTCCTACCCTCCCTTTCTCTTTTTCTTGCAATTCTCCGTAAACATGGAGGAACATCTTTCTAAAGAAGCAAGTGTTTGCATTTTGTCCTCGGTCTCTGAGTACTCTTTGGGCAAAATGTTTGTTACAAAGGAAATGGGGAGCTTTAATGGGGCTTTTGAAATTCAAACCCTCCCAAACAGGATTTAAGGTCGCCCAGTGTGAAAGCTTCAGCTGTTCTGTTAGATGCTGGACAGGGATATGTGGTGGGAAGAGGAGGGAATAGAGCACTGAGAAATAAAAGACACTGGTTTCAAGAATCTTGTATTTTAGTGGGGGTAGGGCATACAAAGGTGTCTGAATAAAATTAGGGAAGAGTGACTTAAACCAGCCATGTACAACAGCCATTATAAAGTTAGAGACACACTCGCGAGGGAGGCAGTTCTGGATTCTCAGAACATCTGAGCTTAGAATCTACCTTTGTCCTCTTTCTGGCTGTGGGAGGGATGCTGGGAGGTTCACATCATTTTTTTAGTGTGTTTTTCATGTATAGAATCAGGATAGGAGGTGCATTCAGCTCTAATAAATATACTTTGGTAGAATAATAACACAGTCATTACAAACCCTTCTTGAAAAATATTTAATAATTTAGCAATGCAATGTTAAATAAAAATGTAGGAAAATCTCTATTTTGAAAAGAATTATATATAAAATATAAACATGGAAATGTTCACTAGATGGTGAAATTATGGATGTTTTTTATTGTTTTGTATTTTCCTGTTTTCTACGGTGCCTATTTTTTACTCATAAAAATTTAATATTATAATGTGATGAATCCAGGATTGTTATTCTTTTTTTCTGATGATTATTGAAGTATTTATTTGATCTGCTAATCAGGTCTTCATTATTGACATGAATGCATACTTGACCCCACTGTTGACCTCTCATGCATTCGACACACAAATATTGGGGGTTTGCTGCCTTCTAGGCACTGAGCTGGGTCTTGGGGGTCCAGACACAAAGACCAGACTTGATTTTCATTGTAAGGACCATGTAAATGCTTACAAAGTAAAGCCTTTAGCCACATCCACTGCTCTAGGGAAAGTAAAAAAGCTAGTCTGGTCAGAGGGTAGGAGTGAAAGGATTTTGTGCAAAAAAGCCGAAAAAAAAAAGGTGAAAATGGGGCAGGTTGCTAATCTCCCTGAATCAAGTCTTCGTGTGGCAACCTCATTCTTGGGCTTGACGTGAACTCCCAGAACATCTGAAGCATTGTGGCCAAGTGTAAGTCTAAAACCTCTTCTTAAAAACCAATGAAATGTTACACATTTTAAAACACCAAAAGCAATGGCAACAAAAGCCAAAATTGACAAATGGGATCTCATTAAACTAAAGAGCTTCTGCACAGCAAAAGAAACTACCATCAGAGTGAACAGGAAATCTACAGAATGGGAGAAAATTTTTGCAATCTACTCATCTGACAATGGGCTAATATCCAGAATCTACAAAGAACTCAAACAAATTTACAAGAAAAAAACAAACAACTCCCATCAAAAAGTGGGCAAAAGATATAAACAGACACTTCTCAAAAGAAGACATTTATGCAGCCAACAGACACACGAAAAAATGCTCATCATCACTGGCCATCAGAGAAATGCAAATCAAAACAACTATGAGATATCATCTCACACCAGTTAGAATGGCAATCATTACAAAGTCAGGAAACAACAGGTGCTGGAGAGGATGTGGAGAAATAGGAACACTTTTACACTGTTGGTGGGACTGTAAACTAGTTCAACCATTGTGGAAGTCAGTGTGGCGATTCCTCAAGGATCTAGAACGAGAAATACCATTTGACCCAGCCATCCCATTACTGGGTATATACCCAAAGGACTATAAATCATGCTGCTATAAAGACACGTGCACACATATGTTTATTGCGGCACTACTCACAATAGCAAAGACTTGGAACCAACCCAAATGTCCAATAATAATAGAATAGATTAAGAAAATGTGGCACATATACACCATGGAATACTATGCAGCCATAAAAAATAATGAGTTCATGTCCTTTGTAAGGACATGGATTAAGCTGGAAACCATCATTCTCGGCAAACTATCACAAGGACAAATAACCAAACACCGCATGTTCTCACTTACAAGTGGGAATTGAACAATGAGAACACTTAGACACAGGAAGGGAAACATCACACACTGGGGCTTGTTGTGGGGTAAGGGGAGGGGGGAGGGATAGCATTAGGAGATATGCCTAATGTAAATGACGAGTTAATGTGTGCAGCACACCAACGTGGCACATGTACACATATGTAACAAACCTCACATTGTGCACATGTACCCTAGAACTTAAAGTATAATAAAAAAATAATAAAATAAACATTATGCACATCTAAGAACTAAATTTTGCACAGACCATGGACTCGTTCCATGTTAATAGGGAGGTTTCTTGGAGTAAGAATCTAAGGGATGTTAAGGAAAAAAAAATTAATCAAGGATATGTGTTAAAGCAAGATAAGGATGACTTTATTAAAGACCACTGTGAAAGGTATGGGGACCACTGCAAAGGCGTCTGGCTGTTGGGGAGAGAGATTGGGCTCAACTCTGAATATAGCACGGACAACTGGAAATATATAGTCAAGGAACAGGGTGGGAGGTCAGTGGATGGAAAATTACTAAAAGGAACATCAGGGTACGGGGCATTCTGGCTAAACTGACCTCAAGGACTCTGCTGAAGATAGGCCAGGGTGAACATACATCACCAGGGACATTTGAACTAAGGGCTCCCATTTTTTTTCTAGGAAAAAGAGAATGAGTTATTATTGTTTTTTATTATTTTCTCTTCTCTCTCTTTTCCATCAGTTCCCTGTTTCCTATCTAGCCCTTTAGGAATGCAAATATAACCTTTCCCCTCCCCCTCACCAGACATTCCCTGCAGGGCAAGTTCTTCTAACTGCATGCTCCAAGATAGATCTCTCCTCCAGAGCTGACAGTGCAGTTGCAGGCCAAAGCGTACCCTCCAGGGAACTGTCACCTCCAGCAGGTGGCCTGGAACGTCCACCCTCTGGGAATTGCCTGGAGACTTTGATCCACCGGAAGGGCATATCAAAAGCATGCCAGCTTGACCCCTTTTCCAACTTATTTCTGCCCGGGAAGGTATGACTCAACGGTCTGGTAGATAAGGCACCAAGCTTGCAGGAGGAACCCCTGCCCTTGCTCACTTTCCCCCTTACCTTGTAAAAGTGTCTGTTTTCTGCTCCAGAGGTGAAGCAGCACATTTAAAGGCAAGGAGTTTTGTGCCCCTTCCCCAAGCTCGCTTCGGAATAAATTCACTATTTTTGTACCAAGCCTTACTCTTGTTCATTGGATTCTGCATGTGGCAAGCAACTGACCTGCGTTTTGGTTACAGCATAGTGGAGGACGAAGAACCTTATCAGAAGTGGAGGGTGATCAGGTATCAAGAATGGGAGATTATTTGCTAAAACTAGACCTGGGAGTACACAGACGGACCTAGGAGAAGGTTCGAAGCCTGATTAAAGTTTGGCCAAGCAGAGACTCTTTGTCAGGGGAGGCCAATAACAGTCTTCACATCTATACCAACAGTACATTGATAGTACCAAGTGGTAGCTATCTTCGAGCTACAGCTCTATCAAGTTTCAGATGACCTTAATATCTAATGACCCTTATTAGTCATTGAACAAAATGCCCTCCATAAATGAAGAGACTTGTCAAGAATTAACATATTGACAGAGCTAGGGCTGGGACCTCGGCTTCTTGACTCCTCATCTGGGGCTCTGTGTCCTAATGGACTGGGTCAAGATGAAAATAATTTCTTCTTATAGGGCAGTTCGCACACCCTGGAACTGAATCCTATCTTGTAATGTAACTTATCCTACTAAAAAAATTGATATTAGGCTTCTATATTCTGCCATCCACCACCATCCAGTGTCTTCGCCTCCCCTCCTTCTTTTACAAATAGAGTGCTTCTGTGCCAATCAAACTTACCATTCAGTTCTCTGGTTGCAAAATATCAAGATGGGATGAGGATGAGATGAGGGGAAAAGGGAGAAGATGTAGAGGAAAGAAAGGTAAAAACAGACTACTTTTAAAAGAAGAGGAAAAAACGGTACGTATGCGTATTCAGATTCTCAAAGAGCCAAAAAGGAAACACAGGTGCGTCTTTCAGAGCTCCAGAATCAGATCTGAAGACAGCAGACTTCTAAAGACCGTCCAGCGGTCTCCACAATTGCCTACAGTCACGTTTCTGTAACTCATTCCTCATTATTGGCACCTCCTGGTCCTTCTGCTCCACCATTAGCTGGTTTCTACAACTGGCCACAAGGTCACAGATGATGTTTATGACTTTCTCCTCCACTCTATTGTGAATTTGGATGCTTTTAGCCCCGCCTCAGATAACAAGGATTCTTAGCCTAGTGTAGAAACACATTGCCTACATGTTCCCTAAAAAAAAAATCACTGTTACCCTTTAATTAGACACCTAAATGTGTATGACTAGTACCTCAGTATACTCTATGCAGCCTCTTTCGTTGAAAAGCCTTTGCAGGGATTGAATGTGGCACAAAATAGATGAAAGTCATAAAAATTTATGTTTTTATATTAGAGTTGAGAACCTTGTGGCTTGTGAATATGTGAACTCACTGTAAGTGGCTCGTCTAGGTTTTTAAACAATTGCTGTGGCGGCTTTGTAACGTGTCAAGTGGGCCAGGCTGAGATATGTTTCCCAGAATTCTTCTCCCTGCAAGTTCCCAGTTAGAGTGGGGAATAAGAGACAATTTTGCTTGAAATTTGAAGGACAAAAGTGAAGTGGCAGCCGTGTTAGTTTTCACTGTCAGGTGGGGCAGGTGCTTCTGCAGCTCAGGTACATTGTCAGTCATCTGTGACTCATGCCCTTGGGGTGGTGGCAGGTGGGCCTGCACATGTTCTGCTTTTCCCTGAATCCTTCACCAGCTTCTCTGATTCCTGGACCAGGTATGTGTTTTAGCTCCATGACAGAGGGAGCCACCTTCCCCTTTAGGACAAGCACGTCATCAAGGTTGGACGCAGTGAGGACAGAGATACGGGCTCCATTCTGCCCTGAGGGGCCCAGCTTGTCTTTGCCTTCTCCCACGTTACATCCACTTTCCCTTCTTTTTTTTTCTTAATTTACAAAAGGTAGGCTACGTTTATTAGAGTCACACACAGTTGACTGTCTCAGTGTGACTCAAGACCACAAAAAACCCATTTCTCCTTCACTTCTGAGTTCTGGGGTTAAGACCTAGACCAGCAGGTGTACTGCTTGGGGTCCGTTCACAGGTTTACAAGTTTTTCATTGAGGGCAATCTGTCACTGGGTGAGGTTGGCCAGGTAGGTCACCATCAACAGGTCATTGATGTTACTGCTGAGCATGGTCTCAAAGTCATCGGGAACTATTTTGGGTACTTGGTTAACCAGGCTCATCAGGAAGCAGCCTACTGACACCTTTCCAGACAGTACATCCTCTGCATATTGCAACACTATGCTCAGGGCATCCTGGATGCGAGCTGATGCCCCTCAAGTCACTTGAGAGTCCATTCGCTCTGTTGGGGCTAAAGCAGGTCTTCATGATCAGGTCAACTCCAATGCGTTCAGTGTCATAGTATGCATATTTCACTGTCAGAGGTGTGAACATCACTCCCATGGTCCTCCCAGGCTTTGTTTCTTGACAAGATGGCCACACCGGTGGTACCAGCAAGTGCTCCTCCAGCCACGCCAGCCCCAGCCCAGGCAGCGGCCCCAGCCTCAGCCCCAGCCTCCGTCCCAGCACCAACGCCAGCACCGGCTGCGGCTCCGGTTCCCACTTTCCCTTCTTGATGCCTTCCCTGGGGCCCTGGAGTTCCAGCATCTGACAGAAAGACAGTAGCCTTATGGAGACTCTCAACCAGCTCCCAGGATTGCATAGGGTCAAGTCCCTGTAACTGATTATTTACTACACATACCTCTTAGAGGTTCTGCATTTCTGCTTGCACCCTGACCAATACAGCCTCCTTGCAATGAACACAAGCTTCACAGACTCACTAGAAACCTGGAGTAAGAAATGAGGACAAGGCCACTGCAGTTCAGCCCAGGCAACAAGAGTGAGACCTCATCTCTTAAGAAGAAAAAATGACCCGGACATGGTGGCTCACGCCTGTAATCCCAGCACTTTGGAGGCCGAAGTGGGAGGATCACAAGGTCAGGAGATTGAGACCATCTTGGCTAACACGGTGAAACCTCGTCTGTACTAAAAATACAAAAAATTAGCTGGGTGTCGTGGCACACGCCTGTAGTCCCAGCTACTCGGGAAGCTGAGGCAAGAGAATCGCTTGAACCTGGAAGGCCAAGGCTGCAGTGAACGGAGATCGCACCACCGCAGTCCAGCCTGGGTGACTACTCCATCTCAAAAAAAAAAAAAAAAAAAAAAAAGGAAAGATGTCCTGAGGCAGTATGTGTACCTGTATGAAAACTGGAGTGGAGAGAGTAGCTGACAAAGGTTACGTGGTCTTCCTGAGTTTTCCTACTCGGTAGATGGACAATGATAAGAATGATGGCAACAGAGCAAACCCTAACTGGGGCTTTTGGGGTCCCTGTTACTTTTCATGTATCATCAACCTGGGTGGTAACCTGGCGGGCTAGATGCCGTCTTCTCCTCTTACAAATGAGAGACATGAGGCTTAGAGAAGTTATAGGACTTGCTCTAGGTAACACAGAGCATAAATAGCGTCATGGGATCCAAACCCAGATTTTTCTACTCCAAAGCTTGTGATCTTTCCCTCTGCCTCACTGCATAGCCCCTACAGTTTACTAATTCACAGGAAATTCCTGTGTCCTTTGGTTGGCTCTATTTATAGTCTTTCTAAAGAGGAATGTGTTGGGCCCTCTTCCTGGCATGAAATCTATCTTTAACATTTCATTTATTAATAAACACATAGGGCCTGTTTTGTGCCAGACACTGGTCTCTGCAGTTTACAAATATTAACTAATTTAATCTTTACAGCAACTCTGTTATATTACTACTGTTAATATAGTAGTAATAGGATTAGTGCCATTTTACAGAGAAGGAAATGAAGGGACAGGGAAGCTAAGTGTTTTGCCCAAGGTCACACAGCCAGTAAGTTTTGCAGAGTCAGATTTCACACCCATCACCGTGTATTGCTGCCCTTTCCTTCAGAGATTCAGACTTCTCATCCTAGCCTGTCTCCTCTTTCCTGTGAATGCTGAGACGATGATAGCTCAGGGGCTCAGAGTTCCCCCAAAGGAAGGCCCTGGGTGAGCCTGAATCTTTATAAATGTCCATAATGAGGCGAAAGCTGGCATAGCCCAGCTGTGGCTTCTGGTGACTATCAGTTCTGTCTCAGAAAGCAAGCCCTTCTTTATTTCCAGGGTTTCTGAAGTGCTAATGGCCTCCACAAAGGCTCCTTCCTTTGAGATCGAAAATCAAACCTCTGACGTTCCACACCTGAGTCTTGGTGGCCTTAACTTTCCTTTGTCTCAACAGCTTCCTTCTCACCTCACTCCTTCTGATCTCAACCAGGCTGCACAGATCTGACTGAGGCAGGAGCCAGGAGGCAGCAGGTGGAGTTGCGTTGGTTGGCTGAGGAGCCAATAGGCTGCTCCCCCGTCAGAAGTCACATAGACGATCAGGTCTGAAACCTCTGCCTCTTGAAGTCACTTGGGTTTGACAAGATGTAAGGCATTCCACCTTTGAGAGACTCTTGTGTATGAACAAGCAATGTCGTGGGAGCTCTTCAGGGTTCTCAGTCATTCATACCTTGTCACTGGCTTTTCTCCAAACGGCCTTGAATAGGACTTGATGTAAGCAAGGCCAGGGTGGGAGAAGGGTATGGAGAGTTAGCAGGAGAACCCCAGGGAAAACCATCCTCTGCTGTACAGTCCTTCAGAGGAGACGCCCCAATAATGGCATAGCGGTGACCAGCAGCCACCAGGGCTCTGCCGTTTACTACTCAAGAGACCTTCCACAATTCGCTTACCTGCATTAGTCAGTTTCCATAGCTATACACTAGAATTAACAATAACATCTACTCCTTGGGGCTGTTTTGAGAATGCAGCATTGTGGAGGATGTGAAAAATATAGTTCAAGGTTGGGCATATAACAACAGCTCAAGAAATGTTAACTATTGTGATTACATAATAGGCCGCAGTTTAAATGCAGTTTTTTTACACAAACCCTATTGCAACCATGAACTCAATGTTGTATTTCCCATTTTATAGGTTAAAACATTAGACAGGCTAAATTAGTTGCTCAAACCACATAGGTAGTGGTCAGAGGTGTAGAGTGGGACTCAACCATTGTTTTCTGCCTCCCAATGTCATGCTCATGGCCTAGAGAGGATGCTAGCAGCCAGGCCCTCCTCACCTCAGCCCAAAGACAGACAGACAGACACACACACACACACACACACACACAGACACATTGCAATTTTGCCTTATTCCCGGGCTCTAGGAAAGCAGCCTTCACCACTTGGTAACTGGTTTTCAATGTTATCCAGTTTAGTAGAGTAATACCAGCGAGCTGAGAGTCACCAGGCCCTTCACAAAGTCAGCTGTGGGGGCATTTGCCAGTCATTTCTTTGTCGGCAAAGACAAAAGCTTTGAAGCTCAGTCGAAAAATGCAATGGGTGGTGGCCGAGCCTCAGCTGAGAGTGTGAGAGTCCTTATTACGAACCTCAATATCATATTCCCACAATTGGCATCAGTCCGCTACAAATAAGGAAGTTATTTCCCAAGATTAGTTAAAAAAAAAAAAAAAAAAAAAAAGAAAGAAAAAAGAAAGAGGATGAGAGGGTGAGAGGGTGGGAGGGTGGGGATTTCAGCATTGGGCTGGGGAGGGGCCAGGAAGATGGCAGACATTAAAATAGCAGCAGATGAATACCGTGTGCTTTCAGCCACGCCGCAAGATTGGTAATTCTGCTGAGATAATTGCCCTTCCCCAGATTACTGTCTTTATCAGGGAAAGAAATGATTGCTATGTGTGAGAAATCACGCCGTCTCCTGCTCCATGAGAAGTGGCAGTGATTAATGAGAGACCAGGCTTCCAATTCGCAAATATTCCATGCATGCACCGGACTTTGGGAGTAGAAAGACAGCTTTCAGAGAATAAGCAAACATGACAAACTCTTCCTCCACAGACCCGGAGACTGAGGCACCTCGTGGTATGACTCAGTCTTCAGTGTCACCTTTCATCTTCCTGGAAGTCCGGGTCTAAATTTTTATGACTTGATACTATTGGCTGCTTGGGGTCTTCTTCTCTGCATCAGCGAGTTTGCCTGCTGGTGAGACCACTGGACTCCACAGATCGGGGTTTAAGCCAGGGTCTTAGGTTGTTCAGCCTCTGTCCTTCTTCGAGAGAAAATCTCCAAATGTTTGCTGACAGTAAAATGTGATGATTTGACTAACTAATCTCTTAGGTCTCTTGAGTCTCTGGGAGCCTCATCCGATGAGTCTCCCTGCATACTTCAGAGGGGCAAAAAAACAGTGTGGTAGCAGAATAATGGTCCTCCAAAGATGTCCGCATCCTGATCCCTGGAACATGTGGACATGATACCACATGGCAGAAGGGATTTGGCAGATGTAATTAAAATAAGGATCTTAAAATGGAAATTATCTTGAATTATATAGGTGGAACCAATGTAATCACAAGGGTTCTTAAAAGCTACAAGAGGGAGGCTGGAGAATCAGAGAAGGAGAGGTGACAAAGGAAGCAGAGGTCAGAGTGATGCAGTTGCTGGCTTTGATGATGGAGGAGGGGGCCATGAGCCAAGGAATGTGGGTGACCTCTAGAAGCTGGAAAAGGCAAAGACACAAATTCTCCCCTGAAGTCTCCCACAGGAACTAGCCCTGCTGACACCTTGACTTTAGTCCAGAGAGACCTACCTGTTTGGGACTTAGGACCTTCAGAATTGCAAGATAAAAATTTTGTGTTGTTTTAAGCTACTAAGTTTGTGGCAGTTTGTTACAGCAGCAATTAGAAAACTGATATTACCAGGAAGGCCTGGACCAGCTGATGAGGGTCTCTTACTGTGACACCCACCACGGTAGGGTATCTGCCATGCTGAGGCTAAGACCCAGGGAAACAGTTTGCCTCACTTTCCACTAAGCTCGAAGATCATGGCCACATCATTGGGTGAACAAAGATAGAGGCCGCTAGTTACCCCAGTGGTCACTATAGACAATTAATGCAGATAATTTGGGGACTGTGCATGTACTTGTCAGCTGTCAAATTGCACAGACTAACTAACTAGCATTAACAATACCAAGTATAATAATTGAGTACTTATATTCCATCAGAGCTTTAATACTTAGAGCAACTACAAGAGGTGGGTACTATTAGTGTCTATTTTACAGATAGAGAAACTGAGTCGTAGAGGGGCTGAGTGTCACATGAGTAAGGCATATTGCTGGAACTCTGGCTAGGTCTACCCCAGTCCAGATCCCAAGCTCTTATCTAAGAGAATTTTTCTCCCAGCCCCAGAATTCCTTCTGCACCATGGCATCCAGTAAAAGAATCAGCCCTGTAGGGCAGTGTTCTAAAACTTTGACAGGCATCAAAATCACCCAGAGAACTTGTGGAAACAAATTCCTGGGCCCAGTCTCCAGATGTTCTAATTCAGTAGGTCTGGGGATGGGATTAGGAAACTGCATTTCTGATACATTTACAGGTGACCTTGACTCTGCTGGTCCACGGACAGCATTTTGAGTAGCAGGCCTCTGGAAGCCATTCCATCCCAGCCCCCAGGTCCAGTTACATCAAAACCGTGGTGGAGCCTTAATCCCATTCCATGACTAAACCAACTTTTTGCCAAATGGAAATAAAGAGAACTTATTTTGATAGGACACTGGGAAAAATGGGTGCAAAGGCTAAGGTTACACACATCTTTGTCTGCCTGGACTGCAGGAATTGTGTAGCGACCGCATGATTTTTCCAGCCTTAGAAGGGATGTTGATTACATAATGATAAAATTGTCTTACATTTACTTAGCATTTTTAAAATCAAGTACTTTAAAAACTATGTCTTGATACATATGTTAAATTCATAACTATACCTTTATACAATGTGGACAATAATCTAGCCAGAAAAGACGTATATTCAACTGAATATACTTTATATTCAAAAGTAGCCAATGAATGCCTTCCTTGGTCTGGGCACCTAAGCAGAGAGTTAGAAAATAAGAGTTGCAGTTGTTCTTGAGGACAAAGAAAGCAATTCAAACACGTCTAGCCCTAAACTACTAATGAAGCCATCGGTTTGTAATTTCACAGTTAGGTTTTCATGTTATGGGAGCAGAAACCTTTGAGATGTCTGAGGGAGGAAAAGATGGACAAGGGAAAAAGAGCCTGAGAGAGGGGGACAATGCACCTGTAACCCACCAGCCTGCCCGTGGAGGAGGCAAGGGAAGGAGAGAGAGAAGAGCAGCACTCACAGGGCAAGCTGCTCCTTGAACCCCCAGCCCCTGTGTGTTTAGGGTGCTTTATTTTCTATGTCTGGCCTTTGAAAATGCACTGGATTTAATGAATCCATTAATGAATTTATTCCTGGATTATATCTAGAGAGGGAGGGAGGAAAAGAAGAAATGAAGCTCCAGATGGGAGCCTTGATTTGTGTGAATGGGCTCTCATGTTAATCTTTCTAAACAGGAAATCCTAGTAGCCCTCGGAGGTCTGTGTCAGGATCTGGGTCGGTTTAAGCATAATCTCCTGCTCTCCCCCAAACCTCCGCCTCATTCCTGCCCCTCCTCCCCCTCCTGCTTCCATCTCTTAACATGCAAGTGACCAGCCACCTGCCCCCAGTACAGGCATGCATGTTTTGTTTTTGTGTTTTGTTTTACTCCATCTTTGTCACATCCATCAAACAGGAAAGGAAGGTCACTTCCAGGGCTTCCTTTCCAAGGTGTTGGATTAAGGGGCCAGTGAGAAGGGAAGGGGAGGGAAGGGAAGAACAGCTGCCCCCCTCATTAAAGTGTTTTTGTTTTTTGTTTTGTTTTGTTTTCTGAAGATCTATGAGGCAAATGCATCCAGGATAGAGAATTAGGTGAGAGACAGCTTCACTCTTTTGCTGATTAATACACTATTGCCAATTATTGCTTGACAATCCATCTTTGCCATGCATTATGAAATAGTGATGTACCATGGAATTATAGACTCTGTGATATTTGGCAGTAAGACCCAGCCTACCAAGGATCTGTTAATCAAGTTCTCCTTATTTATTTATGTATGTATTTATTTATTTTTAAAGAAAGGTGCCTTAGTATGTTTTATTTTGACCAAGCTGACTTCTCCTTGGCTCTTGCTGGTCCAGCCTAAGAAGTCCTGAGCCCTTGTTTCCCACTTCCAATGCCTCCATGTTGAGACCTGAGGTGACCATAGCTCTGTTTATTATATGAGTAACACATAGTTGCTTCCTGCATCTATGAACTGCCTGCACCACAGAGGAAGAAAATCAATGTCTGACAGAAAGACCAGTGGCATATTTTTTGCCTCCCTCTGTCCCTTTAAATGCTTTAGATGATGAAAGATGCTGGCCAAGGAATTGTGGGGAGGTTGGAGAAAACCAGTTTTCTCTAATCTGGGGGTGACAGCATCCCTCGTGGAGAAGATAACAATGCTGGTTTTGCTCAATTTTCTTTTTTAATGGAGGGAAAACTTGGGGAAGTCAGGCACAGGTGTAATGGGGGTAAGTTGGAATAACTGGTTTACCAGAGGAATAAAAAAGAAGCCGGAAAAGCAGCTCTGAGTGCACTTCTCTTACTCAAGCTCTCTGGGCCGTGCCTGGGTTTCCTGGTGGAGCCCTGCCAGAGCTGGCTAGAGATGCTTTAGAGATGTGGTCCTTTCAGCAGCAACCTCTCTTCCTCTTGAAAGAAAGGAGCAGAGGGAGCCTGAGCCCCGAGACTTGGACGGACTGGCTAGTAGTATCTTTACCTGGCTGGCAGGGTGTGTCAGACAAGGCCACTGCTAGGATCCTGTCCTCACATTTGGCTTTCTGCATCTATGAACCCCCTGCACCACAGAGGAGAAAAATCAATGTCTGACAGAAGGACTAGTGGCATATTTTTTGCCTCCCTCTGTCCCTTTAAATGCTGTCCAATGGGGAAAGTGTTTCCCTGGCCTAGATGAAAATCCAGTAGGCCTCGTTGTTTTGTGTTACTCATATAATAAACAGAGCTATATTCACCTCAGGTCTCAAACACAAGAAATTAAACTATACAGCCCAAAATAGGAAATTGTTGCTTTTGCCCACACAGTTGAAGTGGTCTGTGATAATGCAATGGTATATAACCTGAACAAATGGTTGTAAGTCTTCAGATGTTTGGGTCCCATCTCTACAACCACTTTGCGTACTTCGCTAATCTCAGAAACCACCTTTCAGTTCCTATCCCCGGGTTTCCCCTCCCTCCCTGCTCCAACAGCTGAATTTCTTTCCCCTAGTTCAATTGCATTCAGAACATATTTAGTAAAATGCATAATATGGACACGGCACCATGTTTGGTGTTGTAAAGAAAATCAAAGATCAATAAAAAATGTTCCTTGAGTTTAAAATCTCTCTCTCTCTCTCTCTGCTAGCTCTCTCCCTCTCTCTCATCTACCTACCTATCATTTATAAATAGATAAATAGGTAACTAGAGAGTAGCTAGCTAGAAAGGTAGGTAAATAGACAGATTGATGGGTAGATAGATACAGTGTGGCAGATACCATTCATAGATGCGATAGCTAGATAGCTAGATACATACATGCATACATACCTAGAGATAAAAATCTATTCTTATGGGAATGTGCATCAGTATCACCTGGGCGCTGTGTGAAATGCACTCTAATCCCTATCCTGGCTCAGAGTCTGCATATTAACAAGATCCTCAGGCAATGGTGCACATTAAGCACTGCTATAAAAGAGTTAACCTCGTAGGATTAAATAGATAGTAAAGAAGGCAGCTTTCAGTTATATAATGTGTGCTCTGGGAAGAAGACAGAGATCAAGTTAGGAGTGTAAGAGGTTTAATGGGAGATAATAAAGGAAGATAAAAGTGATAGGAAGAAGAATTCATTAGGGAAAGCATTCGGATTATGATGCTGATCTGGCACTTGTGAAAGGAAAGAGGGGAGGAAGAGGAGTTGGACAGAGTCTCAGAGTGCAATGTAGATCTTTCAAAGTCTTGGCCAATCTGCTGGGGAAATGCAGAGCAAAGATTGCCCGTTAGTGGAAATCTACTCTGAGTAGAAATGGCCAGGTCTCTGTAACCCTGCTGTGCTTAGAGGGCTACCCCGAAGGAGTCTGAGGCAGAGCCAGAACGTGCCAACAGCTGGAGGCTGTCGGCTAACTGCACTCTGGCAGTTGAAAAGCAAGTTCTTTCTTTAAGGGAGATTTGAGCAGTTTACCTCCATGGCTACCACATGTAATATCTGAAGGTAATTTTGCCAGGAACCTGTAAGAACCGGCAAATGAATGGGAAACAGATTTAAGGAAATGCCACATTAAAGGAGGCCTGGGTTTTGTGCTTTTCCTGGACTGTTTATGTTCCACTCTTATTCTTCAGGGAACAATCTCCCAGAAAGCCCCTGAAAGACAAGCTCCAGAGAACTCTTTCCTCTGGGGAGCCTGAGGAGAACCCATGTGAACCAATATAGCATCCTTATATTTACAAGATGCATGAATCAGTAGACAAGACTGTCATAGGTCTCTGACCTCACTGTCTGCAAGCTCAGTAAGTCCCAGGCTCCCCAGGAAAAATATCTGATCCTGACTGGCAAC
Source organism: Symphalangus syndactylus (assembly GCF_028878055.3). NCBI lineage: Eukaryota > Metazoa > Chordata > Mammalia > Primates > Hylobatidae > Symphalangus > Symphalangus syndactylus. The sequence continues at coordinate 149,946,581 of NC_072427.2, read as the reverse complement.
CTCAGAGCCAGAGAAGAATAAAAGGCCACTGGAGATGAAGCAGGGATGGCACAGATATGGGGAAAGGGAATGCAAAGCCCTGTGGTCAACCAGTGATGCCTTCACATACTGATTTTCATATTCATGCCCTTCCTCACTCATGCACATCTGCAAAGACGGCCAACAATATGCACACACAATGAAAATACTTACGTACACCAAATTCACATCCACCTTCAAGTATAAACTCTTAAAAAGCCATATGCGCACATACTTCTCAAACCTTGACCCAAGTTTTTGTGTCTATGCCCTGCTATTGCAACACACACTTGTGCACCCAGGACCAAGTTTCCAAATCACACCCTATGGATAGAGACATTCATTGACAAGAGGTCCTAACTTCACGCATATAAATCTGAAACAATATACGGAGACAAAAATAGACAATGAAAACAGACTTTCAAAAACACAGCCACTTTATGATAATTTAAAACCAAGAAGCTTCTGGAGACTGTGTCTGGCAGTTCCAGACACACACCTTGAAACAGATTTCTCTTGGTTACCAATGCCTGCTTCCCTGCAGGGGTAGACTCAGGGCAGGGGAAGATTTCCTGGTGTCCCAACCTAGAAAGATTAATATGTTATATCAGCCATCCTCCTGCCTCCTGCAGCAGGGAACGAAAGTTCTCAGGCCAGATGTTGGAGTGAGGGAGTGCTTGTATCAGGAAAAGGGATTATGCATTTCTATAGAGGAGTGAAATATAGGGGACAAGGGCCAAACTCTGATTGCTTGAGTTTGAGTTCCAGCGTCATCACTTTCTACCTGCGTAAACCTGGGTGAGTCTGTCAATCTCTCTGTGCCTCAGTTTCTTCATTTATAAAATGGTGATGATAATAGTACTTACAAAATAGGTTGCTGTAGGAATACACAGAGACAATATTTGTAAAGTGCTGAGAATGGGCTGGTGCATAATGAGAACAAAGTAAGTATTGGTTGTTATTATTCCACTCTTGGGAATTCTCCAGCCTTGGAGATTGGACAATCTCCCTGGCTCGCTCTCATAAGCCACCTCCACCCTCAGCCTCCTTCATGGACCTAGATGCAGTTGCTAGCTCCAAGATTCACCAGGCAGGATTAGCCCTCGCCAGGACTGTAAAAATCGCTTCTCCCCTTCCCTGCTGTGGTTTCTGCAAATGGGATTCGTTGGAGCAGGTGGAGGGGTTCTGCTGGGTTGAGACCAGACAGCTCATCTCCTGACTAGGCTGCTTGCCTAAGCTGCCACTGGGTCGCTACTGGAAACAGGCTAGGGCATGGGAATCCTGCAAGGTTCCAACCCCCTCGTACATTTTTGTGGATCTGTAGGAAGACGGGAAGAGAGATGCTTCTCCATTGATACATGTATTTCAAGGTCCGTAACTACGTGGCCCCCCTCCCTTCTGTAATTCTTCCCAAAGAAATATCGTTATTTCTCCAAAATAAAAAGGACTGGGGTCTCCCGCCTCTGTGTCTCATACCCCGACTCAGCTCAAAGCCTCGTCCCTTTAGCCCAAGGCACTTCGTTCCCCCTGGATTCCACTCGGCTTCCAGCGGGTTCCCAGGTGAACTGAAATCCAGAGCTATTCTCATCTGGTTGCCCTGGGAATTTCAGCGCTGTCGGTACAACCTGTTCCTCCATCCTCCCTACTCCTTCCCTCCCTCCGCTGGGCTGCACCCTTCTCAGCCCCTCCTTTCCCTTGCTAGGGGCCCCAGCTGCGCCCTCCGGGGAGACACTCGCTGCCACGAGACCCGGGAGGGGAAGCGGGAGGAGGGGGAGAGGAGGGGGGAAGGCGGGGGAGGCGCCGAGGGTGGAGGCCAAGCGCGGCGCAGCCAGAGAGGGGCGGCTGAAGGTTGCATCTGCTGGAAGGAGGCTTTTCGGCTGCTTGGTAACGGGCTGCCAGAAGAGAGAGAGGCAGAGAGCAGGGCAGCGGCTTCTTGACGTCAGGGCCAAGCGAGGGGATCGCGCCAGCAACCCCAGCTCGCCCCAGAGAGGGGCCGGCCGACCGCGGCAGCGGAGCCTGAAGGGAGGCGCCCGCAGAGCGTGAGTAGGGGGCGCGGGAGCCGGTCAGCTGGGGCGCAGCATGCCCTCTGCTCCCGCGCCATGGAGATCGCCCTGGTGCCCCTGGAGAACGGCGGTGCCATGACCGTCAGAGGAGGCGATGAGGCCCGGGCAGGCTGCGGCCAGGCCACAGCGGGAGAGCTCCAGTGTCCCCCGACGGCTGGGCTCAGCGATGGGCCCAAGGAGCCGGCGCCAAAGGGGCGCGGCGCACAGAGAGACGCGGATCCGGGAGTGCGGCCCTTGCCTCCGCTGCCCGAGGAGCTGCCACAGCCTCGACGGCCGCCTCCCGAGGACGAGGAGGAAGAAGGCGACCCCGGCCTGGGCACGGTGGGGGACCAGGCTCTGGGCACGGCGTCCCTGCACCACCAGCGCGTCCACATCAACATCTCCGGGCTGCGCTTTGAGACGCAGCTGGGCACCCTGGCGCAGTTCCCCAACACACTCCTGGGGGACCCCGCCAAGCGCCTGCGCTACTTCGACCCCCTGAGGAACGAGTACTTCTTCGACCGCAACCGGCCCAGCTTCGACGGTATCCTCTACTACTACCAGTCCGGGGGCCGCCTGCGGAGGCCGGTCAACGTCTCCCTGGACGTGTTCGCGGACGAGATACGCTTCTACCAGCTGGGGGACGAGGCCATGGAGCGCTTCCGCGAGGATGAGGGCTTCATTAAAGAAGAGGAGAAGCCCCTGCCCCGCAACGAGTTCCAGCGCCAGGTGTGGCTCATCTTCGAGTATCCGGAGAGCTCTGGGTCCGCGCGGGCCATCGCCATCGTCTCGGTCTTGGTTATCCTCATCTCCATCATCACCTTCTGCTTGGAGACCCTGCCCGAGTTCAGGGATGAACGTGAGCTGCTCCGCCACCCTCCGGCGCCCCACCAGCCTCCCGCGCCCGCCCCTGGGGCCAACGGCAGCGGGGTCATGGCGCCGCCCTCTGGCCCTACGGTGGCACCGCTCCTGCCCAGGACCCTGGCCGACCCCTTCTTCATCGTGGAGACCACGTGCGTCATCTGGTTCACCTTCGAGCTGCTCGTGCGCTTCTTCGCCTGCCCCAGCAAGGCAGGGTTCTCCCGGAACATCATGAACATCATCGATGTGGTGGCCATCTTCCCCTACTTCATCACCCTGGGCACCGAACTGGCAGAGCAGCAGCCGGGGGGCGGAGGAGGAGGCCAGAATGGGCAGCAGGCCATGTCCCTGGCCATCCTCAGAGTCATCCGCCTGGTCCGGGTGTTCCGCATCTTCAAGCTCTCCCGCCACTCCAAGGGGCTGCAGATCCTGGGCAAGACCTTGCAGGCCTCCATGAGGGAGCTGGGGCTGCTCATCTTCTTCCTCTTCATCGGGGTCATCCTCTTCTCCAGTGCCGTCTACTTCGCAGAGGCTGACAACCAGGGCACCCATTTCTCTAGCATCCCTGATGCCTTCTGGTGGGCAGTGGTCACCATGACCACTGTGGGCTACGGGGACATGAGGCCCATCACTGTTGGGGGCAAGATCGTGGGCTCGCTGTGTGCCATCGCCGGCGTCCTCACCATTGCCCTGCCTGTGCCCGTCATCGTCTCCAACTTCAATTACTTCTACCACCGGGAGACGGACCACGAGGAGCCGGCAGTCCTTAAGGAAGAGCAGGGCACTCAGAGCCAGGGGCCGGGGCTGGACAGAGGAGTCCAGCGGAAGGTCAGCGGGAGCAGGGGATCCTTCTGCAAGGCTGGGGGGACCCTGGAGAATGCAGACAGTGCCCGAAGGGTCAGCTGCCCCCTAGAGAAGTGTAACGTCAAGGCCAAGAGCAACGTGGACTTGCGGAGGTCCCTTTATGCCCTCTGCCTGGACACCAGCAGGGAAACAGATTTGTGAAAGGAGATTCAGGCAGACTGGTGGCAGTGGGGTAGGGAATGGGAGGCTTGCTGAACATGGATATCTACATTATACCGCAGAGTATTTGAAGTCACACTGTAACCTCAGTCTACCCCTCTCCTTTCACTCCTTTCCTCCCTCCCTCGATCCCCCCATTTTCTCTATTCTTTCCATGACACCCAAGGGTCGCCTATTTTTAAAAAGTACCACATTCCATGACGCAGGAGCTGTTGAAATGGTGAGCGCTGTGAGATGGATGTATTTGTAGCCAGTCTCCTATACCCAGCAGAGGGATAACCCAAACAAAAATGACTCTAAATAGCCCAGATCCCAAGAGATTATGTAACTCCTCCATCCATGTGTTCCAAATTTGCTTTACATATGATTGTATTTGTGTGTAGGGGAAAATATTATTTTTATGCCTGGTAAGTGGCTTTTTGTACTGTAGTTCAGATAGAGATATTTTGGATATATTTTCAAGATACATGTTGTATTTATGGAAGAAAGAGTTGTCCTGATGTTTTTCTGTGATACTTATATTAGAGCCAGAGATCTTGCTATGGGCTGTTCTAGTTCCTGTGTCTCCAAGCCTCTGTCTTTTCTGGGATGTGGTATTGGTGCTTTGTGTCTAGGGCAGAGAATGTTCTGAAGAAAGGCAAATCTGACTCTTTGTGTGCGCCTTAAACAATTCTTGTAACTTTCTTCAAAAAGCATTTTAATGATATTGGAGGAATACTTCTGATAATTTATTGTCTTTATTTTTATCCCAGGAAATAAAAGGTTACCTTGTTGAGGCAAGTGTTAGTTTTTTTGCAGCTGATACATTTTCTGAAATTTTTAAAAATAGTCTGTCACTGGCTGTTTCTGGTTTTGACATCAGAGCAAACGCATTGACTGGGGTTAGAGAAATCTGAAAAGCTCATGATTTGCTTGGCGATGTCTTTTCGGTGCACCCCTTGGTGCCTCATAGACAATGGTGGGGGAACTTTGTCCAGGCTGTTTATGGCACGGACTCCCCTGTGAGATGCTCTCTGAAGCACTAGTAGTAGCCCTTATGGTCAGCCTGGAGTAGGGAGGGCACTTAAAGGAAAAAGGGGATCAGCCCGCTGACAGTCTTGCTGGGTCTCCCCGCACGGCTTTCACTCCTTTGTCTGCAGGTTTTCAGCCCTCCTCAGGGTGGCTCTCAGCAGCTCTGAGAAACAAGGCTGATTCTCACAGACATGAAGCAGTCCTGGCAGCCCCAGTGTGCGAGTCACAGAGGGACCTGCGCTGGTTGTTCACTGCCCTCCTGGCATGGCAGAGGAGCATGTAACGTCTTTATGGTAACAGCAACAGTGAGAGGCCAAATGGAAGGATTTGCTTGTTCACGTTAAAAGCTGTTTTCTACAGATTGTGGCCTTGCCCCCAAGTAATCCCTAAACTCAGAACAAATCTCCTTGTTCCCTTGTCACTGGAAGGCTGTGGCAAAACATTGCAGTTGGCATAACACTAGCTAGCATTTCTCTCTGAGATTAGCTATCTGCTGATAGGAATCTGTGGGGCTCTAGATTCCTGCTGTTGCTTTTTCTGCTGAATAATCCAAAGCTGGGGCTGTTTTACATCCTCACCAGGGTGGGCTGGTGGGCTGGAATCACACTTCCCCCAGGACAAGAGTGGGCTTTATGGCTAGTTCTCAGGGTGTGGCCAGGTCTCCCCGTGGGTGAGAGGAGATCTATAAATCAATGCCTGGGAACTGTGGTTTAAATAAAATGGCCAGCAAGGTAAGGAAAGCTGGGATCTGTGAGTGCCCAAAGTCATTTCTAGTCTAGAAGCTTTTAACACCAAATCTGAGGAGGAAACAGGATTGTGCAGACAGGGCTCTGTTGATTTTCACTGCATGCTAAGGCAAAGGAAGAAGAACAGAGACACTTTATTTATTTATAATTTACAATCTGCCTAAAAGCAGGGCATCTTGCCAGAGCTCAACTGTACACGGTCTCACCTCCAAGCCCTCTCTGCCTTTAAAGCTAATGTTTGTAGTTTAGCACACACCTAGTGACTGGGACGGGGAAATCACCCCTAGCTCCAGCTTTCCTTAAAAACAAGCGATGTCACTGCCTTTCATCTGAAGGTTTATTCCTTTAGCCTCAAGCAAATACTGAGAGAGAAGCCCGCCAGGCCTTCCATGTGTCCAGGTGCCTGACAAGATGTTGGTCCAATTAGAATGGACTGCACCTTTAAAATGTCCAGTAAATGGGCATCATCTTATAGAACTCCTCAAGGATAGAGTGGAGGGAGTGAGAAAGTGCTCCCTGCAATGTTTTTTTTTTTTTTCGGGGAAGATATTGTGAAGCAGGTTTCCAAAAGGGACCAGAGTGGTTCCAGAGGGAACCCTGGAGTCCAGCATCTCAGTCCCCTGTTGTAGCCTTCGATCCTGGGGACCAGTGATGTATGAGATCTGTCCTGGAGCACTGGTTGGGGGGACACCCACTAGGCAGTTCAGAGTATTTCCATCTCGCCATGTTCTCAGTGCACCTGTTGCTGTGATTCTGGAAACAGTCTCCACTGTTGCACACCAGCCATCCTGCTTTGCTTTTTGATGTAATTAGCAGGGAATGGCTCTAAGAGCCAAGACTCTTCCCCAGGCTACCTGAGGTAAGGAGCCCTTTCCTGTCCCCTCCCACCCTTCCCAGCTTCTCTGCTGTTATTGATTTCCGTAGCCTTTACCTTCCTGAGGAGATTAAATCAAGGGGCTTCTGCCAAGCCTTTTATCCAGATGTTGCTTCTTGGTTCCCAGGGGAGGAAACCACTCCTGAGTGTATAATCCACCAGCTTTGGCAACCAAGGCCCAGAAAGCAGGTTTCCGTTGGGTATAAGGACAGCAAAACATCTGGCTCCCTCTTTTTTTACTGCCTACTTTTTTTCTTCTCCTGCCTAAATGCTTGCTAAACCTCAGGTAGTTACAGGTTCAGGAAAAACAAATTCACATGCTTTAAAAGTCTCAGTTCCTCGTCTTGCCCTGCTGGGGACGTCCTCTAGATGGGAGAATGAAACAGACAAGGAGCGCTGGCGGAGTTTTTCCAGGGAGTTGGGATTTGTGTAATTTCCTCATGAATGATGAAAGCACTCCCAGGCTTAGCACGACACAGTGTTTCTCTTGGTGCAGGGACACCCTTCTTCAAGTCTCCTCCAGAAGTGGCAGATTTGTGCGCAGTGGATATTGACTGGATATTGACTCTGGGTGAGGAACAAGTGTTCTTCTGTCGTTTGATCTCAGTGGCACAGATCTACTCAGCAGCTACTCTGAGCCCAGCACTCTCCTGCATGTGGAAGGACATACTGGGAAAAATATTAGGATGTGATTCCTGCCTTCATATAGCTGAAGTCTCACAGGGGAAGAAATCAGTATAAAGCAAAAGCAAGTCACGCAAGATGATGTGTGTCCAAGTACCTTTTAGGGGGTTCCGAGCTATGTGGGACGTAAGTGGGAGTGAGAGAATCAGTGAGGATGAGGGTAGAAGAGAAAAGCCGCTGCAGGCCTTGCAGTGAGGACGGGAAGAAGGGAGGGCATGCCGGACGAGGACAGGCAGGGCAGTGGCCCAGAGGAGAATTGCTGCCGTGTCCCCCTCACTGTCTTCGGATGGAGTCTAGAGTTCAAGGTCGGTGACTATAGTGGCAGCTCCAATTTTGCCAGTAGCTGGGGGATGCGGCAATTGTTCAGGGGAAGGGTTGGCAACATTTCTGAAAGAGCCAGAAAGTAAATATTCTAGTCTTTCTAGGCCAAGAGGCAAAATTGAGGCTATTGTGTAGCTACTTATATAACCATATACAATGTAATCTTTTAAAAATGTGAACACTAGCCTCAGCTCCAGAGCTGTACATCCCTGTCACATCAGCTCACCAGTTTATCAGTCACACAGCGGCTGCCTCCTGGGTGTCCAGTCATGCCTGCGAAGCCCTGATCTGTCTGCCCTGATTTGATTTTGCTCAGTTCAACTTGCATGTATTGCAAATGCCAATCTTTGGTTTGGGGAGGAGGTCGTGTGCTGGCATTTCCTAGCCCATGGTAGATCCTGGAAGAAAGACTTAGCTTGCTTCTACCGCCTCATAAAATTTAGATTTTTTTTTTCTACGTGTTTGTGGGACAGGCTGCTCCATTTTCAGGGAAGAGAAAGAAGACGCCAAACTGGAAATTCTGCCTATGACTCTGGCCAGCGGGTTTTTCCCGGAGCTGCTGGCGGAAGTGGACCCCCACCACCAGAGCATAGGCCTCCTTCTCCTGCTGGCCTTAGACTTTTTCTGGAGGGAGCATTTCACCTGCCCCAGCCCCCTTAGCTGGTTCTTCCAGGTAGGCCCTGGGCCGGGTGGCCTCTGTGTGCACATGGTGTGTGTATGGTATGCACAGGTATGGCGGTGTCTACTCATGTAGCAGTGTGCATGGGTCTGGGGCCAGGGTAGCCCAGCCTGGAGTCACTCAACTCCAGACCACAGGCCTCCAGACAGAGGAAGATGCCTGTTACCTTCTCTTTTACTTGTCATTTATTTTCTAGCATCAAATTTTCCTCCGAGGGATGTTTCCACTAGAAGGAACCTTACAAATAATCTGGTCTGTCCCGTTCATTTCACAGATGAACAAAGCAAGGTTCAGAGAGAAGAGGAACTCACCCAAGGTCCCGCCCCCAATTAATATTGGCGTTGTTTTCCCTGACTCCTAGGCTTGGTTTCTCTCAGTAATTCCACTCCATGTCTTCTGCATGAAAGCCTCCCAGTTCTCACTCAGCTGCCCTACCTACCCTGCTTCCTGAGGCACATCCCTGCCATGTCAGTTTATCTGTATCCAAGCTGCCTTTGAAGCCCCGATTTGCCTCCTCTGATTTGATGTTACTAATTTCAACTTGTGTTTGTTTCAAATTTCAAGGCAGTATAGGCAATGGAAATATGGCGCAGTGATGAACGGGTCCCCCTAAAGAAGCATCTCACTCTCTAAGGGGGAAAATGGAAACACTGCAAATCCAGCGTACTTAGTACTATCATTAATTCATTTGCTCAAGTCATTTAACAGATATTTACTATGAGGCAAGCACCGTGCTAGACTCTGAGAATAACTAGCAAGAGGTCTTCCCTGATTGGATTTCCAGTCTAGTGGGGAGGATCAACATCAGTAAGCATGAAGAGATAATTTTCAAATTGAGGAAATGAGCAATGTCAGTTACGTTTGGGGGACAGATGTGCTACTTAGAGAGATGCATGGCTACAGAAGAGGAGACATTTGAGTGAAGCAAAAGAAGACATAAAAAGAGACGATGAGTTGGGGGCAGTGGTGCTGGGACTATAGGGACTTTTGTGGGGAGCCTAGGTTTTCTTGGAGAAGCAGAGGGTGGAGACCTCAGACAGAGCTAGGAGCTGGGGAAAGCCAAGTAACTGGAGTGCTTTGGGCAGGATTTTCAATCCCAGGGCCAGCGCTGGCCACTCACCGTCAAGAAGCAGGAAGATAGCCCTGCCACTACAGGCAGCAAATCCAAAGAGATGCAGCTGGACCACCTCACTGAGGGAGGCACAGCATAAGTTTCTGCCGAAAGGCAAGCAGCAGATTTAAATCTGATTTTTTTTTCTTTAATTTGAGGGGGCAGGCAAAGGCCCTCAGATACCCCTGGCTTGTTTTACCAGCTAGCAGCACACCCCAGTGGATTCTGGGTATGTGGCAAAAAGCAGATACAAACAACCTGGGGATCCTGGAGGAGGCAGGACCCAAGGTGAGGGGAGGGGTGCAGAGGGAGCAGGGAGTCCTAGAGACCTAGAATTCCTCAAAACTATTCTAAGACCAGGAACATGAACCAAAAAATCTGAGAGAGGACGTGGTGGGGCCAAGAAGAGAGCATCAGGAAAACCAAACATCTGTGTGCAAAAAATGCCATTTCTCAGAAACTCACAATGAAAGCTTCACTTACACCTGGATGGGGAACTTGATTTGGACCCTTACAAGCATATGCTCATTTATGTTTCAGACTGGAGTGCCCTGGAAGACAATGGCGTTTCCCCTTTTATCCTGCACGCACTACTCCCTCCTCCCAGCACCTCTCCGGTAGGCATGGGATTTTTCCCTTCCTGTAGCCCTGCCTCTGAGAGAAGTGGTGAGATGAGGATTGTGCAGGAGCTGGACATCAGCGCTAACTGTCAAAGGGGCTTGCTCAGTTCCCCTTCCTCTCATTGTGCTCTCTGTAACCTCTTGTGCATGACATTGTGTGCACTGAGGATGTCACTTCTGCCTCCTACAGGAGTCTCAAGTCTCAGAACAAGCCCGTCAATCCTAGGTAGTATGGTGGTGATAGAAATGAGACAGATTCTACCCTCAGGAAACTCACTGACTCATGTGGGCATGCTACACCTGCCTGTATAGGGAGCCACACATATAAAAATCAAGGACAAAATCTAAAGAACCAGCTATAAATGCCACAGAGAAATATAATTGCACTTAATGGTTTTGGGGATTGATCTAAGCCTGGTGCAGTTATTTGAGCCAGGATTCCTGAAAGAGGAGACCTTCAGAAGCAATGTGAAAGAAGGGTCACATAGAAATCTGTGTCTTTATTACTGTAGGTCTTCCCCACCCTCCTGCCCCATGAACCCTCCTCTCAACTCCCCAGGCCTCTCATGTCCATGGTCACTCTGTCCCTTGAACTGGCTATTGCCTAGGCTGCAAGCTGACCTGCTCAGGTGAGATCCTGTCTCGTCACTCACCATGGCCCTCTTGGCTCATGGCCTTTGACACAGATTGAGCCCATTTGCTGCAATATAGTAAGAGATCAATAGTGATCTGTTGAATCCTGAGTTTACATTTTTTAAAAACAAGCTTTGCTCCATTTTCTTTTTTTTATGTCTTCGGTTTTGTAGTAATTGGTCTTCTGGAACCAGGCTACTTTTAGGAGCCTTCAGCTTTATTATTTGGTAATCCTGTGAATTGTGTTCCAATATAAGACCTACTCTTAGGAATTTCTGAATAATGTGACCCTATTGCAATTGTAATGTTTATTATAAATTTCCAAATTGCTGCCATTATAAAACTGAAGATTTATAGAGCAGCTTTGCTCCAGAGTCCAAACAGCTGCCCCTTAGGCATGTTTTATAAACAACTGAGATTACTACAGCCTGAATTGTAGCTCTCAGTAATCCATGCCAATTACAGGGAATGTACCTAAGATACCAATGCATGTTTGTTTGCTTTCTTCCCCAGCAGATTAAACTTTACATTACTGCAATCACTTGCATTTTTTAAATGGACATCCCTTAGGCCAATTGAGGAAACTGGTCCCAATTACACTTAGGCGACCAAGGCATCCGGTTACAATGATATATTCTCAGCGATACCCAACTTGGACAACTGAGTTTGCTTGTGCATTTGGTCCTCTACTATATTCTCTCTGCAGTTTCATGTTATTCCTTTTATGTTCTTCTTTGGTTGTGGTGAAGCTACCTACCAACTCAACATCATCTGGACACCAGTTTTGAATTGGAATCTAGGATGGCTGATGGCAAACATGACCTCCACATGGACTTTCTGCTTCCCTTTCACTGCAACCTCCAGTCTACCCTACATCTGACTTCAAATTCATCTCTCCAGGACACCACTCTTATTATGACATGCCAGGTTTCCTGAATAGAATAATTTCAGTCCCTTTAGTTTGACTTTTTTTTTTTTTGTGATAGTCTCCCTCTATTGCCCAGGCTGGAGTGCAGTGGCATGACCTCGGCTCACTGCAACCTCTGCCTCCCAGGTTCAAGCAATTCTCCTGTCTCAGCCTCCCTAGTAGCTGGAATTACAGGCGCCCACCACCATGCCTGGCTAATTGTTTTGTATTTTTAGTAGAGACGGGGTTTCACCATATCGGTCAGGCTGGTCTCAAACTCCTGACCTCAGGTGATCCACCTGCCTCAGTCCTCCTTAATGTGATGTCAAATATATCTTCTTCTCAAAGAAACTATCCTTAGTCCCTCTTGCCCAGTGCCATTTCTCCTTTTTTGGCACTTCTATCACAAACGTATTCTGCCCCAACTGTGGTTAGCTGTTTTTCTACTTCTACTTCTTCACCCTTCCTTGAGAGTAGATCAGAGCTCATCATCTTCCTATGTATATCCCAGTGCCTAGAGTTGGGCTGTGGCAGTAGCGGGTACCCAATAAGACTTTCTGGACCGAATTGCCTCCTCTTCTGACTGAAAACACGATCACTTCAGTGCCTCCTACATCAAATGCGTTTGTTAAACAGTGGATACAGACACTCCTTGGCGTCCAGGAAGCTGCAGGAGCACGGTCTTTGTTTGATGGTCCCCTTTGCCCTGCCTTGACTCACCATACGTGCAGTCCAGGTGGATGATAACATTTAATGTGAGCTGGACTCCTAGAATTAAGAAGAAAGAGAGCTCTATGGAAAGGGATTCAGGGGAGTGTTTCAGAGACCAGGCAGAACTATAAGGTGAGAATGAAAGAGAGGATGGGCTGAGGGATAGAGCTAGAATATTGGACATGTTCATACTCTAGGTAAAAAACAAAAAATGTTGGTGAGAGACAGAGTGACCATGTGTCTCATCTGCCAAGGACAACCAGATATACCTGTTGTTAAACAATGAAGTTTTTTTTTTTTAATTTTTTATTTTGAGACAGAGTCTTGCTCCCTCGCCCAGGCTGGAGTGCAGTGGTGTGATCTTGGCTCTCTGCAAGCTCCGCCTCCGGGGTTCACGCCGTTCACCTGCCTCAGCCTCCCGAGTAGCTGGGACTACAGGCGCCTGCCACCACACCCGGCTAATTTTTTGTATTTTTTAATAGAGATGGGGTTTCACCGTGTTAGCCGGGATGGTTTCGATCTCCTGACCTCGTGATCCACCTGCCTCAGCCTCCCAAAGTGCTGGGATTACAGGCGTGAAACAATGAAGTTTTATTGATTATTTATAACACTTCATCCCATCTTCTCCCATAACGTCCCAGTTTGGAAGATGAATGAAATGGTCACCCGAGAGGAAGTAGTGGGTAGTAAGGATGATACGAGTTTCTCTTTCCATTATTCTCTGCTGTCATTTTCGTGGGGGAGCCCTGGGTGGCCAGGTTAGTTAATAATACCAGCGGCAAGTGGTGCCTGCAGGGCCAAGGTCAACCAGGCCACCACGCATATTCTGAGCTTTCATGTGCCAGAGGACTACGCTAGACGCTGGGATTTAAGCATAAATATGACATTAGTGGGCCGTGTGGGGCATTTAATTAGGGTTCTCAACTCCAATCCAATAAAATACACTTCTCCAATCCCTCAGCCCAGGACTGGGTAAATCTGTAGAAGTCCTAAGCACTGAAAATAATATCATGCTCCCCCATACACAGTGCAAAAATAAAAACAATACCAACCAAAACGTGAATTAAGAAAATCCCTGAAAGTTCTAGTATTTCCCTTAGTGCTTTTATTAAAATATCAAATGTCAAGTCATTGCAAAAAATTTTGATAATCCGTTTAGCTGGTGCCCTTAGCTCAGGTTTACTGAGGTCCAATCAGGCCTCACCCAACATTCCCAATTCCCTGCAATCATCAAGTGGTCCCTCCACTGAGCTCTCTTGACCACATCACTGGGCCCAATCACGGGTAAAGTCAGTTCTGTCTGGGTGGCTTTTTGGAGCAAGAAATAGGTTCCAGATGTTGACAGCTGCTGGCCACCAGGGCAGACCTAAGTCTGTGTGGAGCTTGCAATTTCCCAGAGCCAGACAGAGGCCTTTGTTCTGCAGCTTTGTGTGTGTGTGTGTGTGTGTGTGTGTGTGTGTGTATTTTGTTTTTTTTGGTTTGAGATGGAGTCTTGCTCTGTCACCCAGGCTGGAGTGCAGTGGTACGATCTTGGTTCACTGCAACCTCTGTCTCCTGGGTTCAAACGATTCTCCTGCCTCAGCCTCCTGAGTAACTGGAATTACAGGCACGTGCCACCATGCCTGGCTAATTTTTGTATTTTTAGTAGAGATGGAGTTTCACCATGTTGGCCAGGCTGGTTTTGAACTCCTGACCCCATGTGATCCTCCTGCCTTGGCTTCCCAAAATGCTGGGATTACAGGTGTGAGCCACCGCACCCAGCCAGTGTTCTGCAACTTTGAAGGAGGCTGCTCTGATGCCACCTGCAGAGGGGTCTGGTTGGTTGTCTCTTTTCTGAGAAAACACTGAGAAGGAAAAGCTGAGGATTAAGTGATCTTTGCTGTTAATTAGTAGTCACCCATCACTGATGCTGGGCATGGCCACCCTTAAGCTATAGGCTGCAGAGGTGACTTAGTGTGAACACTACATTTCTGAGACAGAAGAGATTGGCGTGAAATAGGAACAATGATACGGTCCTTTTGAAAAATGTACATTAATGAGACAATTGAATTGTATCATAAACAGCATGTGAAGAAACCATAAATTTATCATACTTTTTAAGCAAATGTATGTTTATGGACTTTCAGGCATATAAATAAATAAATGTTCAAAGCAGTCAACTTGGAGAAGGTCATCTTGGAGAAGGTGATTAGAAAATGTTGCCATTGCTTCAAACAATTTTGGAATTCTTGTTGGGAAGACATTCAAATTCTTTTTTTGGAGATGACAAATATCCTCTTTTCAAATGACAAGTTCCCGTTGAACTTTAAGGGGCTAATTGTCACACTTTAGTGTGAATTAGTTAAATCAAATGCAACTAACTATAATCTGACTTTCATGCGCATCCGTGTGAAGAGACCACCAAACAGGCTTTGTGTGAGCAGCATGGCTGTTTATTTCACCTGGGTGCAGGCAGGCTGAGTCTGAAAAGAGAGTCAGGAAGGGAGATAAGGGTGGGGCCTTTTTATAGGATTTGGGTAGGTAAAGGAAAATTACAGTCAAAGGGAGTTTGTTCTCTGGCGGGCAGGAGTGGGGGTCGCAAGGTGCTCAGTGGGGGAGCTTTTTGAGCCAGGATGAGCCAGGAAAAGGACTTTCACAAGGTAATGTCATCACTTAAGGCAAGGACCAGCCATTTACACTTCTTTTGTGGTGAAATGTCATCAGTTAAGGCAGGAACCAGCCATCTGGATGTGTAGGGGCAGGTCACAGGGGATACGATGGCTTAGCTTGGGCTCAGAGGCCTGATACTGACCGTCTAGGAAATGGGAGTTTAAGCAGAGGAAAGCGAGGCAAGGAGAGCTTGGAAGTGAATGCTGGACAACACAGCAGGATAAAGAGTTTAGGGAAGTAGAAAACAGGGCTTCCAGAGAGCAGCTGCAGAGTGAGCTGTGCCCCAGGAGGGAGAGGACAGAAAGCTGGGAAAAGGGGCAGAGGTGGAAGAGAGAATTGGGAAGACATAAGGAGGAGGCTCGGGGCTGGTGCACGAAGCAGCATGTAGTCAGTCCAGCATTTTAGTTAGGTGAGTGAGGCTTGGAGGCAGGTAGGTCTGAGTTCAAATCTCGATTTGTCATTTATTAGCTATATGACCAAATGTAGGTGATACCTGTCTAAGCGGCCTGCTATAAAATAGTTTTGTGCAACTATAAAATAGAGATAATAATAAGGCCTTCTTTTAGAGTTGTCATGGGACAAATGTAATAAACGACATAGATGTTTGTCAGGAAGGAAGCCCTCAGTAGAGGCCAGTTGTTGTTATTATTATATAAAGGTACAGGAGAAAGCCTAGAGCAAGCTCTGCCCCTTCAAAATGGGAAGACCATCGGATTTAGTTCAACACTGTTTATCACGGGTGCTGCACTAGAGCTGTAAGACATAAAAAGATGAATGAGAGGGAATTATTTGCCCACAGTCTACTAAACAGCACAAACTAGGTGCACACATTACCAAACTGATACAGAAATCAGTTTGGGTTACAGCAAAGTTTGGGTCCTCAGGAGTGGGCGAGGGTCAGGTATGGGGGGTGCTCTCAAAAGAGCCTTTCCCATGGAGGATGCTGTGTCTGAGATGGGTCTGGAGGGATGGAGGAGGTCCACACAGCTGGGGAAATGCAGAGGGAAGTCCTTGAGAAGAAATCAGCTTGAGCGAAGGCACGGGAGGTGAGGACATCCAGGTCTGTGAGGGGACCCTTTTGTGCTGTACAGTGGGAATAGAGCTGTCCTGAACAGGACATGTAGGGCTCCGAATGCAAAGGTGCCCTCTCACCTCATCTAAGCATGAGCTTCATTTCCAACACGGATGTGAGAACTGGGCTTATTCCTGCTCACCGCAGCACAGTGTACAGCATTTGTCAATATTAAAATGAACTTATAATGATTAAGAAACCACTTTAAAAATCTGCCAGTTCACAAGTTTCTCTGCAGATGAGCTACACAGAACAGCAAGTGCTATTTCTTTCACTGCTTGATTTGCCCAACCTCAGAAACTAAATCCTAAGCCAATTCGGGATTGGCTCTTTTCTGAGACAAGTAGCCATATTTGATTGGATAACGAAAAAAGTGTGAACACGAGGGGCTGGGCATAGTGGCTCACACCTGCAATCCCAGAGCTTTGGGAGGCTGAAGTGGGAGGATCGCATGAGACCAGGAGTTTGAGACCAGCCTGGGCAGCATAGTGTGGCTCCATTTCTACAAACAAACAAATCAGCCAGGTGTGGTGTTGCATGCCTGTATCTCTAGCTACTCAGAAGGCTGAGGTGGGAGGATAGCTTGAGCCCAGGGATTCAAGATGGCAGTGACCCATGATCACACCACTGCACTCCAGCTTGGGTGACGGGAGAACCCAACTCAAAGTTAAAAAAAAAAAAAAAGGTGTGAACATTTGGGTATATTGACATAACAGATAAAATTTAACATGTAGATTCCAACGACCCAAGGCCTGAAATAGCTTTCACCTCTGTAACCCTCCTAGAAACTTATGAGACCTAAGATCAAGTAGAAGGAACACAGTACAGCATAGGAGTTGAGACCGGGTGGTTTGGAAATACAGTGCTTGGATTTGAATCCATGCTCTGCTTCTCCTTTTCTGTGAATATCTGTTTGTATCTGTCATGTAGGGATAAGAGCACCTTCCTCATACTGGTGATGAGAATTAAAGGAATAGTGCATGGCAAGGATATAGCTTGGTATAGAGAAAGTTGTGAGTAATGCTACTCAACAGTATCATTCATCATTCACCATCTACTATGTATCAGGTGCTGTGCTTAGTGCTATGAATGAAGTATAGCCCTTGGCCCAGAGACACAGAAAGTTTCAGAGGCACCAGCCCTGTGTTCATCCCCATGTCCTTTGAGTTTCTGCAGGGTTTATGGGCAGGCCCTCTCCTGAAGGGAGTTTGTCTCTTCTCTTCTATCTCACCACTTTTGACAGGCTGTTGATGCCACCTCTTCAGAAAGACTTTCTCTGGCCTCCAGGTCCTGCAACCCCATCACCCCCTATCTCATTACCCTACTTTCTTCCTAGCACTTACTGTTCTCTGAATTTGTATTCTTTGTTTACCTGCATATCGCCTTGCCCTCCTACCAAAATGCAAGCTCCATGGGAACCAGGACTTTGCCGGGCTCATTCACCCTCTGTATTCCAGGCACACAGGGGTGCGTAATAAGTACTTGTTGATTAACTCACTACTAAATGAAAGAAAGCCATTAGAAGTTGGTTTTGGGATGGTGCAGACCTGACAAAACCACTAGATTTTAAGTGGCTCCTTGTGGACAGAGGTCACGTTTTCTTCTGTTGTCTTTCTTAGTTTCCCACCAGGTTCTGCACACGCAGGGGAACGTGATAAACACTTGTTAGTGGACTGGCTGAATCAATCAGAACAGAGAGGAGGTTTACCTGGATGGAGTAAAGGGAGTAATGAGATTATGGGTCTTGAAGACAGAAAAAGGCATGGAAAATTGTTTTCTGTGCAGGGGAGGTATTATTATTATTGTTGTAGGATAAGGGTAAGTAGATTTATAGTCATTTTTACTGTTGATAAGTTTAAAAATATGGCCCATGAGCTTATACAAGAAAGCTGGAGGTTTCACAATTTTCCATTGCTTTGAAAGAGAGGTAACTTCCATCTACACTGGCATTCACCCCTTGGGCCTACGTGACATTTACAAGTCATTTATCAGCACTGAACTCCCAAGAGCTTGCTTCTCTGCCATTCTCCAAGATGTTGGCTGACACCCCCTGACAGGAGAACCTGGGATATGTTTTGACAACCGAGTGGTTTCTTTAGCAAGCTGCTGGTGTTCTCAGGCAGCTCGGCGGAGAAAGCTTTGGCTTTCGGATCAGGACTGAAACTCTTCGGGGGTTCCCCTTGCAGATGTGCACACTGACTTCATCCTAAGGCTGTTATTCGGATTCGTCTGTGAACTCTGTGAAGCTGGCTTGTCAACTGAGTACAAAGCAGGTCTCAGATCTCATCACTTTCCATTTTTCTACTTAAGAAAATCTGGTGAACTTGTAGCACAAACACCTAGAGACCCCAGAAAATATCTTGTGAGCCCCTTCTAAGAAGCAGAAGTGAGCAAAATGCTATAGGGAAGGGAGGATACAGTGAAATACCAAGAGTCAAACTGTGGAGTCAGTCCCTACACAGATGAAGAGATTTAAGAATTCCAGGTAGTGGGTATGACTGGCACTGCTAGCTACCACTTGCTGAGCACCTACTGTGTGCCGTGCATCGTGGCAGACACTTTATATGCACTATTCCCAGTCCCTGGAATGGTATGCCAGGTTGTAGAGCTACTGATATTCAGAGGGGATGATGATGTGCCCCAAACCACACAGCTAGTAGCCGGCAGAGCTGGGTTCGAACGCATGTTCTCTGCCTCCAGACTGTGTCTCTTTCCACCCAGCCAGCCAGTCAGGGCTGGACACGGAGGAGCAGAAATCTGTATTGGTGGATTGTCCAGGCAGAGCAATGAAGCATTTGCATAGGTGGAGAGGAGGGGCTTGGGCAGAGGGGGTAGAGCTGGGTAGCAGGAAGGAGAAATCACAGCTGCAGAAGCCTGGTGAGGAGTAG
Source organism: Symphalangus syndactylus (assembly GCF_028878055.3). NCBI lineage: Eukaryota > Metazoa > Chordata > Mammalia > Primates > Hylobatidae > Symphalangus > Symphalangus syndactylus. Next base: position 149,927,731 of record NC_072427.2, on the reverse strand, counting down.
ACGGGAAACACACTGGGAAGAGAGGGAGGGGCTGTTGTTGCTTGAGCAGAAAGTTGGCAAGCCTGTGAGACTGTTTGTGGGAATTTTGTGAGCCAAATTTGGCAAGGCAAGTTGAGGCAGGCTGTGGTAGGCTTTGAACAAACTGAGGAATTTTGAACCGATGCTATACTTTAGGTGAAGACAGCTGTGGAGGTCTCATGAGAATTAAGGCCAGACGTGGTGGCTCATGCTTGTAATCTCAATGCTTTGGGAGGCTGGGGCAGGAGGATAGCTTGAGGCCAGAAGATTGACACTGACCTGGACAACATAGCAAGACCCTATCTCTCTAAAAAGTAGAAAACTTACTCAAGCATAGTGGCTTGCACCTGTTGTGCCAGCTAGTGCAAGGGATGGGAGGATCTCTTGTGCCCAGGAGATCAAGGCTGCAGTGAGCTGTGATAGCGCAACTGCACTCTAGTCTCGGCGACAGAGGGAGACCCCATCTCTAAAAAATGGAAAATAAAGCAGAGGGGAATTAACATAATGAAACTGGTATTTTAGGAAGACTGGTGAGAATGGCATGTGGGAGAGCTGAGGCAGGGAAACCAGAGACAAGGTTTTGCCATGGTGGAGGCAGGAGGAGGCTCCCACTTCCCCATCTGCTGCTCTGCCTGAGAAAGGTTTCCCCTCCTCTCTGCTCACCTCCATTTCCGCACAGCTGCTGATGTTCCCCACAAGTAGGCCTTCAGAGTGCTCTATCCAGCTCCTGCTAGCCTGTGGCCTGACTCCTCCACGCCAGGGGGCCACGACCATGTCCAAAGTTGCCTGGGAGCACTGGGCCTCAGCAGATCCAAGCAAGCACATTTTCATAGCCAGAAGGAAGCCTGCCAATGTGCTGCCATCACAGGGAGGTACAAATATTTTGCTCTCTCACTATAAATGCTGCTGGTGATTCTAGAAACAACTTGGATGTTTTAGGTCATAATTTATTTCTCCTGTCCCATTCTGGGAAGGATGGGAAGATGTTGCCTCTTATTTTAAATGGGAGACCCAAATCACATATTCCGTATTACCATGCTTATCTTTTGCTGGAAATTCACATGCTCATGAAGCGCAGTGAGATGTTATGATATTTTTTCCCTCTACGAGGTAGTTAGAGCTCCTGGAAAAGAAAAGTTTGCTTTTACCAGGAGAGAGGGTGCCAGCTCCCTTGACCCCAGCCCCAGGTGATACACCTATGCCAGATGGGAGTGTATATGGGCATGGGGAGCGGGATGGGACGAAGGCTCTGGGGCATCTGCTGTCCTGTCTTCTCCACATCTGAGGGATGGCTTCAGCCTCCGGAAACTGTGTCCATTGGATCTGACAACATGGGATGATCTTAGGAGTTTATCCAACCAGACAACCACAGAAGCAGAGACTGTCAGAGTTGGAAGGGGTCTCAGAGTCCAACAATGGCAGTGTTCTCAAATTTCAGGATGTGTAAAAATCACCTGGGATGCTTCCAGAAATCGAGCTTACTGGGCCCTGTCCCCAGATCTTCTAGCTTATTGGGTTTCGGGAGTCTGCATTATTAGTTGGACCTCTTCACTGGAAGCACTAATGAATCTTGTCTGATTAAGCTCAGCAGGCAGAATTGCTCCTGGGACAGTAGATTTTTTGGAAAGCAAGGAAGGAGGTGGAATGACATCCTAGTGAGGGTCATCTGGTCGATCTGAGTGCTAAGCTCCAGCTCCTTATGGGGCCTTATGGTGGCACTCACACACTCTGCACCCCTTCAGAAGGATTTCTCCTTACCTCCCTGCCCTAAATATCCATGCCACCACCCTTACAATTTTGGCCTTTCTAGGCCCTTGACTATGGACTGAAAATATTGACAACTTTCTATTATTTTATGGAGGCTCTTATTTCAGATTATCTCCCTTTTTAAGAAAAATGGATAGCCATTTATCCATTGCTAGAGGTGATAATTTTCAACCATTTTAATTATACCTAACACATACACCGTGTTACTATGTACTATTATATATTCATCCCTTGTAATAACGCTGGAAAATTGGTGTCCTATTATGATTCCCATTCTACATATAAAGAAGCTGGAACCCAGAGAGGTTAAGTAACTTGCCCAAGTTATATGGCAAGTCATGAATTGCCTGGGATTGAAGCTTAGGCATTCTGGCTGCAAAGTTTGTCCTCTTCTAACCACTGTATTTCACCTGAACTCTTCTTCTTTGGACAGGCTCTGAGTCTATGAACTGACTCAAGTGTGACATGTTAGACCTCTGGAGAGTTTTTTCCTCACTAAAATAGACTGTTACTGGGATGTCCACTTAATATCTTTTGGTCCTACGCACTTTAAGATCAGTTCTCCACTGCCAAAGTTCTCCATGATTTATGTCCTGATTCCTTCAACAAGCTCATTGTCTCTAGTTATAAGGTCACTATCTCTAGGCATAGCCAAAACTTTTCTTAACAGTTATACTGCAGTTAGAAAATTATTTTTGTCTTAACTCTCAAAATTGCCTCCTAGGATAAGTGTAAGGCATAGAAGCTTTCCTCTATCTTACAAAAGACAAAATTAAAACTTCTCCCTTGGTTACCCACAATCTGCAAGCAAACTGTAGTTACCTAATATTTATTGAGCATTTATATTTGCCAGAGACTGTTTTAAGTGTGTGGTTTTGTTTTGTTTTGTTTTGTTTTTATAGAGACAGAGTTTCACTATGTTGCCCAGGCTGGTCTCAAACCCCTGGGCTCAAGCAACCTACTTGTCTTGGCTTCCCAAAGTGCTGGAATTACAGGTGTGAACCACTGTACTAGCCTTAAGTGTTTTCTATGTACTATCTCATTCACTCCTCAAAACAGTCAGGGAGTAGGTGCTACTATTATTGCCATTTGGAACTAGAAATGAGGCAGGAGAAAGATATTTGCCTAAGGTCTCATAGGAAGTAAATTGCAAAACCAGGATTTAGTACCAGGCAGTCCAGCTCCAGCGCTAGCTCTGAGCTAATCCTTCTTGCCATAGCTTAAGCTTACTCCCTCATGCTGTGTCAGCAGAGAAGATTAATTCACCCATTCAGCAAATATTTATTGAATGCCTACTCTTTGCCAGGTGAAGGAAAACTGTACAGTCTCTGACTTTATGTAGCTTAGTCTAATGGAGGAGAGAGACACTGATCAAACAGTCCCGTAAACCTATGTGAAATCGCATGTGTGAAAAAGCACTGAAGGGGATGTCTATGGTGCCTGAAAGTGATGGTTTACCTTGTCAGGTGTGTTGGAGATACAGACCTGGAACTACAAGGCCCCTTATGCCGAGAGCCTGCAAGGCTATCTGTGGTCACTACTGCTAGGGACCTTAAAACCTAACTCTAGCTTTGAAAGCCTTGGGGTGAAAGAAGAACAGAAGAAGCAGGACAATGTGCTATGCAGCCCTCTAGGGAGCTTCTCTTCTTCCCTCTCTAGCCGACTCATTTTTCCAGCCCTGAATGGACCACTTGAGCCCTGGAGAGGAGTGAAATAGATGATTCCCTAGAGAACGTCCTGAAAGCTTACTCTTTCTCTGTGTGGGAACTCAGCACCAGACCCTCTGAGGTCGAAGAAAGTTTGCAAAGTGAATCAACTGCATCAGATCTGCTGGGAGAGAAATGGGGGTCAGCATGCAGATTTCAGGGGAGAGGAGGATGGAGACTCCGTGGGAGCTGGAGTCCCAGTGGTATATCCTAGAGAGGCAGACAAGGCGCTTCTATGTTTGGCTGGAGTGCCTTCTGTGACGAAGTGAGGGGCAAGCTTAGGGTCCCCAGAGGACACATTGCCTCCATAGATTGGCGTGAGCATCACCACATAGATTCATGGGAGAGCTTTGGAAACTTGGGGGCTATACAGGTGATTTCCGAAGTGTTCAACAATCTGGGTGTACTGTATTCATTGGGAAGAGAAGGAAGAAGGCTTCTCTATCACCTCGGAAAGAGCCTTGATGATGAAGGTTTTCCACCCAGGTCTTTCAGTCCTTCTACCCCAGCTCAACCGAGATCTCAGATATTTACTAATACCTGAGAAGCAACCCAGAATATAGAAAGATTTCATTCACTTAGAGCCAATTTAGGAAAGGAGGCCAATCCACCCAACTAAAGATTTATCAGAAGGGGCAAAAGGAGAAGCAGAGGGAAGGAGAAAAGAAGATGAGAGTGAGGGGAGAGAGAAATAGCCTTTTGAAGCCTTTGGGAAGGGAGTCGGGAAGTACCTGTGGGGTCACTGCCCTAAATGCTGCTCAGTGTCCCCGCAATTCGGAGGCGGGCTACTTTGCCAAGCCGAGAGTGTGAGATAATGTGTAGCACAGTTTTCAGCCTCTCCAACATCAAGGCCTGGACTGATAACATAGGCAGGATGCCAGGAGCTCAGAGCTGACCAGGTAGCTGGCCTTCAGATTATCCAGCCTGGGGATGGCATTTTCTTCTAGACCCACCAGCAAGAGCAATTCCACCGCCCTGGGAGCCCAGGGTTTCTGCCAGCAGCACTTTCTTTTGAACAACCGGGTTGCATAAAACAAATAATGATGAACAGCTGGTTGGTACAGTGCTCCCCCACCTCAGGAAAATATGATTAGGATAGACAGAAACAAACCAACAAAAAAATTCTGTTCAGAGTAAAGATGCTGAAGGAAATGTGGCACAGTTGAATTAGCACCAAATGTGCAGCCAGGAAACAAGAGTCCCTGCTTTGCCACTTACTAACTGGCAACCTCATGCAGTCCCTTAAGCTGTGTGACTTTCGGATCCCTGTTGTAAAATGGAGCTAATACTGTATGCCTTGTAGGGTTTTGAATATTTCACAAATGACGTCATCTCTTTTGAATGCAAGACCTTCTAAAAACTATAAAATACTTTGAAATAAAAAGGATTTTGTCTGTTAACTTGAAAAGGAATAAAGTAGAAACGCTAAGTGGAATGATTATATTTCACCTGTACTGTTGCAAATCCAGAGTGCCGTGTTGCCAGTCGCATTGCATTCCGTATGAATGGCATTTTCAGAGGCACGTTGTGAATGGTGTCTGTATCGTTTGTAGCAGTAGTGTCAAATCAGGCAATGCAGTAGTGTCAAGTCAGGTGGAAGAAAATCATATTTAAACAATAAAAGGCAGTTTAGTACATAGTTCCAGTCTGTATTTCAAAAAGCTATTAAGTTAGCAAAGCATGAATAGGAAGTAGTATATTCGTAAGGATACGTTGGATTCTGCTTCAGTAACAAAATAACCTCCAAGTCCCAAGGGCTTAAAATACAAAGATTTATTTCACATTCACTTCATCTGTCCATTTTGGAATAGCAGGGAGCTTTGGTCACTCTAGTCACCAGGAACCAATGGTGACAAACAGCCACCACCTGAACATTATAAGCCACCATGCCAAAGGGAAGGAGAGTTGTGAGGAATCTCACAGTGATACTTACATGTGCCTGCCTGGACATGACGTAATAATCCCCTCTCCCAACTCATTGGCCAGAACTAGTCACATGACTGTAGCAAACTACAAATGACCCAGAAAGAACTATTCTGCCCAGAAGGTAGAGAGCTGGAAATACTTGGAATTGCTAGTCATTACTCCAGTCGATATTTGGAAACCAACATGATCAGAACATCAAGTAATTGATTGTGAAGGCACCGGTCCCCAAGTGATGTCCAGTGTTCAGAAATCCTACCTTCCACAATGATGCCGAGGAACGATCTAGTCTTTTATTTTACTAGATGCTCAATTTGTTTGTTGAAGCAAATCTGGTTGCTATGCGAACTAACTTGAACTATTTCTCCATTTTTGTACCTATGGAATCTTAGAATGGCAGAAGTGGATGAGATTTCAGGGCTCACTCAGTTTCACAGACAGAGAACAGGCCTGGAGGAAGGCTAGCTAAGGGTCTCCTCTGAGTCGCACGGCTACCGAGGGGCTGCCCTAGGACCAGAATCCAGCCCTCTCGTTTAGCTTTGTTCACTTCATTCTGCACCACACTTCCTTTAGCCTTTTCTCCGGAGCCAGATGTTTCCATTTCGTGGTACCAGCTCTCATGCTATTTTTACTGATACAGCTGGCTCATGTAACGGAATTCATCTGTATTCCTCCTTTTATCAAATACTGGAATGTCTGCCTAGTGAGACGAACATACCCAGAATTCTAGACCAACAACTTGTGGAGTGGCCTGTTTCTAAATTAGTCACTAGCTCATTTCTGGGACTCTGGTTGACCCGTTGAGTTTGCATGAGAAAGCACTAGTTGTAGCTATTACATCGCTTATAAGACTGGCCTTTTATGCTCTGATTATGTGTTGTAATGCTGTGTTTTGCTACTTGGTTAACTACAATAATTAAAACAACCCTTTATCCTTTGCTAGACTGTAAACTCCATGAGAGCAGGGACCATTTTTGTTCAGTCCGTTACCGTATTTCCAGCCCCTAGGCACTCAGTAACATTTGTAACATGAATGACTGTTTACTCTAGGCCGCATCCTATGCTAGGTGCTTACTAAGCAAGATATCTTGTCCTCACAGGGACCTTGCTGGGTAAATATAATGTCTCGTTTTACAGATGAGCAAACTGAGGCTGAATAGTAGGGGCCATGTAGCTAATAAATGGATGGGCCAAGGTTTAATCTAGGCCTGTCTGGCTCCAAAGACTACATTTTTTTCTACAATACTAGTGATTTATCTTTTTCCCCAAAGCTCTTTTATTTACCATATTTTCCTTTTCTTTTTTTTTTTTTTTTGAGATGGAGCCTCACTCTGTCACCCAGGCTGGAGTGCAGTGACATGATCTCAGCTCCCTGCAACCTCCGCCTCCCGGTTTCAAGTGATTCTCCTGCCTCAGCCTCCCGAGTAGCTGGGACTACAGGCAGCCACCACCACACCCGGCTAATTTTTGTATTTTTAGTAGAGACAGGGTTTCACCATGTTGGCCAGGCTGGTCTCGAGCTCCTGGCCTCAGGTGATACACCTGCCTCAGCCTCCCAAAGTGCTGGGATTACAGGCATGAGCCACTGTGCCCAGCCAATATTTTCTATGATTTTAGGTAGTCTTCATACACCACATTTCAACTATGAGTTCTCTCCTTCCTTTCTATTTGCTTGTCCCAGGTACCTCCATGCTTAAATCTCTTCAAATAATTTTTGTTACTTAATTGATTACTTAAATGTTATTATTTTATTATCAATTTTAAAAAACCGTACCACCATACCATGGAAATCATTTTTTTCTTTTTTGAGACAGGGTCTCACTCTGTCATCCAGGCTGAGGTGCAGTGGTGCAATCACAGCTCGCTGCAGCTTCAACGTCCCAGGCTCAGGCAATCCTCCTGCCTCAGCCTCCCAAGTGGCTGGGACTGCAGACATGTGCCATCACACTTGGCTAATTTTTTAATGTTGTGTAGAGACAGGGTCTCCCTATGTCACCTAGGCTGGTCTTGAACTCCTGAGCTCAAGCGATCCTCCTGCTTCAGCCTCCCAAATTGCTGAAATTATAGGCATGAGCCACCATGCCTGACCAGAAATAATTTTCGTCACAAAATCCATATAGCTAAAACTGTATATCTCCATTGTTGATGGGAATCATATTTGTAAGTTGCTTTTGTGTTACATTTTTCCATTGTAAGTTCTCATTCATGTTCTTCTTTCTACAGCTGCTTGTGACCTCTCATTAGATACTAAAAGATACATTCCAAAAGGTTTGCGTGTTAGGAGAACCTATTTAAATGTTAATGTCAAGTTGGCAGCAATAAGCTGACATCTATTATTTGTGATGCAATTGATCCACCTGTGGGCCTTGCAGGTGGACCGTGAATTCCTTGTGGGCAGTAAGTGTCCCCCCTTCAAGCCCTCCACCTAGCACAGGTGGTCGTTGGGAATATCAGTTGTTAAAAAAGCTTGACAAAGGTCATACCTTTTCATACGTCAGGAAGCATGTCATTCTGTACAAAGGGGAGCTGTGCAAGAGTGGGGAAGAATCCACGCTTACCTGCCACTTCTATTGGGGAAACAAGTCGGAGTGTGTGTCTGCACGCAATGGTCATCAGTGTTATCTGTGTCTGCCAAGGAGAACAATGACTACAATGAGGCACTCCAGAGGCGGGTGCATTCTTCAGCTTTTCTTTATTGCTGTGTAATTAATCCTTCTCAGGTCAGGTGACTTTTCTCCATTGCTATTCTCCTGTGTTTATGTGTACCAAGCTCAATTTCTCCCATGAGAAGTGGTTTCTCCTTCCTCTGACCTCCCATGACATTTAAACTCCATGCCTCTGTCATGAACATCTGTGTGTATGTCACACATCCTTTATGAGTGCATAAGCTTCTTAGGCTCAGCTTCATGGCTTGAGCATTATAGTTTGCTTTATGTTACCCAGAAGAAGTGTCTTTCATATAATAAGTGGATTGTAAATCATTGTTGAAAATATTAAATTGGAGCATAATCACATTGGCATTATAACCTCAGAAAACACTCCTGAGAGAGTCAGCTGGGAGTTTAATCGCTGGAGTCACGTGCAAATGGCTTTGGACTGTGCTCTGCTATTCATGATCTGAGTTAGCCTGGGCAGGCTATTTAACCTCTGTATTTTCTGTTCCCTTATTTGTAAAATGGTGATTAAAAAATACCTAATTGAGGAGGTTGTTGTGTGGACTGAGATAGCATAAACAAAATACTTAGCAAAGTGCCTGGTATTTCATAAATTAAAGCTGTAGTAATAGTAGTAACAAAGTAGTAATAACTGAGGCCTTTGAAAGAGATTTTTTTTTGACACAAGTTCTCACTCTGTTGTCCAGGCTGGAGTGCAGTAGTGTGATCATGGCTCACTACAGCCTCAGCCTCCCGAGCAGCTGAGACTACAGTGGCATGCCACCACGCCTGACTCATTTTTTTGTATTTTTTTGTAGAGATGGTGTTTCACCATGTTGTCCAGGCTGGTCTCAAACTTGTGGGCTCTAACAATCCCCCCACCTAGGCTTCCCAGAGTGCTGGGATTAGAGGTGTGAGCCACCGCGCCCTACCAAGATTTTTAATATGCAGAAAATTGCTGCTTAGTTATTTCAAGTCTGTCCTGATATTTGTTCTTCAAGCCATTTTGTAGATATTTGTTTGTTCTTTGACAAGTGCTTGTTTGCACAGTGGCAGAGAGAATTGAGTCTTACAAATGTGTAGTTCTTCATTTGTTTCACTGAAGGTTTCAATCACCCGTTGAAGCTGGATTAGTGCACAAAACCCGAAGAATGTAGATGAGAAGATAGGACCTTGCATGTTGCACTGAAAATCCCACTACAAAGCCCCCAGAAGAGGCCCCAGGAAGGCTGGAAAGTAGGTAAGGCAATACCAACAAGAGCTCTTTTTGTGCTGTTTGTGTGTGCGCGTGAGCCTAACATTGACCAAACCCTATTTCTTGCTCTACTTTTTTGATCTATAAAATGTGGAGATAGGGCTTTCCCCAATAATCAGAGATAGTATGAAGATTTATAAAATATATTTGAGAATTGAAATATATTTTTGACTCTTTAAGGACTCTCAAAAGAGATGAACTACAGAAATTCAGTGTGTCCTCATCGTTGGTATGAAAGTCATGTGGCTTCAAATTTAGAGAAGAAAAAATCTGCGTCCAGGTCCCGCCTCCGTCACTTGCTTGAGCAGATTGTTGATCTCTCTGAGCTTCGGTTGCTCATCCCAAGGTGTGGCTGAAGGAACCCCCTTATTTTCTGCTTTTCCTATCTTAGGGAGAGGTGGAGAGGACCAAACGAAGACGTTTCTGCGAGAGAGCTTCAGGAACTGTCAAGTATTTCTCTAAGCTCCGTTATTGCTTTTGTTATTATCTCCTCAGCTCTGTGTGTCTCTGGGGAGGGAGCTGGAAGGAAGAAAGGCTCAGGCGGTGGTGAGGAGGGTGTGGAGTGACATTTCTCAAGAGGGGGCTATTTTGGGGGTGGTCCTCAGGCACCTCCAGCTGATGGAGCTGGTGTGAGAAGATATGCCTGTGACTTTTATCTTCCCAGTGTTGACCTGTTGTGGGATTTTTCTGGCCACCTTTTTCCTATCCTCTGGGGCCTTATCTCAGGAGCATAATGAATTCAGCCTAGAGGAGGGCCCTGGGGGAGGGTCAGCTGGCCAGCCTCTCGGGGAAGGAGGCCCACTCCTTCCTAGAGGTGATAGAACGACTCATGGCAAGAGGTCCAGAGCCTAATTCAAAACCCAGGTAATAAAGCCAGTGGGACAAGAGATCTGATCCTCTTCACCCAGATCCTTCGAGCAGCTGGGCCAAAGGATTTGTGTTTCTATAGTTCATTTGTAAAATGCATAGTTATTTACATAGTTTTGGTAATTGAGTGTAATGATAATGTTATGGTTTGACTTTTTAAAAAAACCTATCAGGCAGAGAAACATTTTTAAATTATTGTCTTTTTTTCCCTTTTATTCTCCTTTCTGTTTCATCCAACATTTACAGAGCTTCTGCTATGTACCCAGGACTGTGGTAGGTGCCAGGAATACAGAAGAATAACACCACCTCTGCCATCTAGGAGTTTTAATGGGGTGGAACTAAGGGGTGGATGGCAAAGAAAGGAATGAACACTTGCTGAATATTCCTACTTAGCACACACCGTGCTTTTCATTTTCACGTATATGTATTTAATTTAAAGCTACAAACAACCTCCATAGGGCAGCTAATACTGCTACTACCAATACATATACATATTTTATTTCAGCCTCAGAATAACCCCATAAGGTGAACACTATTATCCTCATATTATACACAGGAGACCTGAAGCCAAGGGGGCTCAGGAGCTTGCAGTGAGCGACTAAGCAGGCATTCAGACCCCAGTTCCCTAGGTCTGAAGCCCACCGTGCCCCTCTGCCTCTTCTGAGCTATGCTGAGGATCCCTGGCTGTAACCCATGGACCAGCCAGGCCCGAGGTCCGTGGACTCAAAGCTCTTTGACCTTGAGCAGAGACTCCCTCTCGGACACTGAGTCCCAGCATAAGGCTACAGAGCAGGCTGGAAACAGGAGCTGGGGGCAGATTGGGCAGGGCCCTGTGAGCCACAGGAAGGAGTTTGAGTTTGCCTGGTTTAACACGGGGAGTGAGGAGGAGTAAATGGGAAGAACTGTGTGCTGGAAGTGAGAGAGGCTTCCCTCGTGCAAACTCCCCATCTTCATTCCGGATTGGTTGAAACCTAGACTCTTTATGCCTCAGTTACCCTGGCTGTGAACTGGGACATTAGAGAGAGAGAGGGAAAAAGGAACTTGGTGTTTCTTCTTTTCCAGCTGTGGCCCGGCAGCAGGAATCCTGATTTGAAGTCAGGTGACCAGGGCTCTAGTCCTGGTCCTTGCATTTGCCAGCTAAGTGGTGCAACTGTAGGCAAGCCAGCTTTCTCCTTTGTCAGTAGGAGGTTAGTTTACACTTTGCCAGTAGGGGGTTATCCCAAATACTGAATGAAGCAATATGGAGTAAGTGAGGTGACTGAAAACTGGGTGGATAAATGTGAAAGGAAATTGTAATGTTCCTTCTAGTGTGAGGTCATCATACCTGCAGGGTACTGTGCCCTGGTGACCTGCCAGCCTGGTACCAGGATGGTCTTTGGAGTCAGAAAACTTGCATTTAAAAATAATCCACTCTCCTTCCAATTAGGCTAACCACATCAACCAACAGTGTTTCATACCCTTTAATTATAAAATGAGAATGATCATTCTGGACTAATTATGCTCAATAGAAGTATGAAAGTAAAAGCATAGAAAGCAGTTCTTGCAGTGCCTGATGCATAGCAGGCTATCCATCAACAGGGTTTCATGTTTAATCTAGGGGCTTGGGCCAGGAGCACCCCCTGTGGCTTTTGGAAGGTGAAGATTATCATGGGACACGTACATCAGTCTGCTTGTGTTGGCTGAATCTTCCCCAATATTACAGAGCTGGAGAAGAGCTTAGAAATCATCCAACCTAAGCCTCTCATTTTACAGATGAGGAAGTTGAAGGCCAGAAAGATAAAGTTCTGGTAACAGTTGCAGGTGGAGTTAGCTCCAGGGCCAGAATTTGGTCTTCCATCTCTTTTCTCTGAACCCAGCTCCCAGACCTCCACCTTACTGTCACCCCTGACCTCCACCTTACTGTCACCTCTGTCCGCTCCGAGCCCGATGGCAGTCTGGCAAGCCAGCTTGCTTCTAGTGGCTCTGCGCTGCTCACTGGAGCAGAGAGAAGGCGCTGGAGAGGGCCGTGCTGTCGCTGGCCCGAGGAAGCATCAGAAGTAGGACCTTGAGAGGTTCTGGCAGCGGCGACCTACTTACAGAAGGGAAAAACAGAGACTGGCTATGGTGCATTTTATTGTTGGAGAGGCTGGCTCCGCTGTGATCCTCTTCTCAGCAGACAAATGTGCTGGAATTGAGCCTGAAGAAAAGTAACTAGGGTTGGAGAATTGTTCATGGTACCTTCAGGCTCTGCTGTCAGAGGTACCCATGCTTAGCTTAGACAATCATCTGAATGGAAAAGAGAAGGCAGGAGAAAGAAAGAGAGGAAGCACGCTGGAACCGTCTTTGTGAAGGAAAGGCATGGGTTGGGGGGAGTGGAGGCTGAGATGCCCAGCCTAACCATTCCTACTGCAAACTCTATTCCAAATGGTGACAACTAGAATCTGCATGGCATTACAGATTCTAGTTGTCACCATTTGGAATAGAGTTTGCAGTAAGAATAGTTTATACATGGCTTTCGTGTTGTCTCATTTAATTCTCCACAGCAACACTAATGTGGGTATCTTTTTCTCTTTCAACAAATGTTTACTGAGTTCCTCCTGTGTACAGGAGGTAAGTATTGGGGCCAACCTTGTTACCTTTGTCTTGAGTTACCAATCACATTTTATAGATGAAGAAACTGAGGTTCAGTCACTGACCCATAGTAAGTGATCAATAAACAGAGTCAGAAATCGGGTTTAGGACTCAAAACCTTTCCATCACACCATTAGGGGCATCACACATCTCCCTCTTGCCCCGACCATCACACCAGAAGGACCCACAGAGGTACATGCACAAAAGCCTTGCATTTACAGTGTCTGGCTCACACAGGTCCACACGTTGAGTCCACATCTCCTATTTGTGCTATTTGTGAAAATACAACTAAATGCAACTTTGCCTTGAGATCTCATCTTTAAAAATGAAATCAAAGGCATCTCCTATTCTGTCTCTGCTTCCAAGGATCGGGTGCAGTCAGAGTTATACATTCAGATTCCTAATTCAAGAAATGTACTTATTATATAAGCTGGACACCAATCAGCATCTATCTATTGAGCATCTTCTAAATGCTAAACAATAAACCAGACAAGTGAAGGGACCATGGGCGTACAGAATGGCTTGCAATTTGTGTAAGAATTGGGGAAACCAAATTGGAGAAGCCCAATACTGGAGGCTGCTAGACAGGAGAGTAATGAGCTGGGTCTGAAAGCACTGGATGCCAGGATGGGTGCACAGGGGAAAAGTGAGCATTCCAGGCAAAGGGAACAGGCTAGGCAAAGGCAGAAAGGTCCCATCCATTGTGGTATAAGGCAAAGGCTGTTACCACAGAGGCCTAAGCCGGTGAATACCCAGATCTCAAAACACCGAAATGGAGGCAATGGCCCTGGAGATCCATACCCTAAAGAGGTATGGGCTGTAATGACAGCAAGCCTTGGAAGGTATAGAAGGGCACAGACCGCTAGGGTCCCACCCTTCAGCCATTTTGGATGCTCTTCAATCCTTGGCTTGAGGCCTGGAAAAGGGGGGGAGCCCTGCAACATTTCCACCAGATGGCAGTATCTCCTAATGCGACTGTCTCTGGGGCCATGGAGGGGATTAGCTTGCAAAGTGCCTGATATTAAGATTTAGAGTCCCAGGAGGCCACCATTGTAGCCACAGTTTGGGCTTCTGGTTCATTCCCTCCCTCCATCTCCCATGTGCTTCCAAGATTTCATCCTGGGAATGGAAACTGTGAAGCTGTCTGAGGAACCCTCTTCAATTCATGTGGAGGATGATCACTCTCTCTCCTTTCTTTTCTTTTTTTTCTTTTTTTTTTTTTTTTTGAGATGGGGTCTCGCTCTGTCACCCAGGCTGAAGTGCAGTGGCGCAATCTCGGCTCACTGCAAGCTCTGCCTCCCGGGTTCACGCCATTCTCCTGCCTCAGCCTCTCCGAGTAGCTGGGACTACAGGCGCCCGCCACCACGCCCGGCTAATTTTTTTGTATTTTTAGTAGAGACGGGGTTTCACCACGGTCTCGATCTCCTGACCTCGTGATCCGCCCGCCTCGGCCTCCCAAAGTGCTGGTCGTTCCTTTCATGGTATCACCCTCTCCCCATTTGAGAATCTGAATGATGCTCGCAAGCTCACGCTTCCAGTGAACCACAATTACTTGTAAAGCAGAGCAGCTGGATCCCATTTGTGATCTGTGTTCAGTTTTGCCTTAACCCAGTGCAATTACCCGATGACCACCTCTGAAATGTGCTTGCCTTTCTATCCCCCTCCTGTGAGCATCCCCACCTTTGAGAGCTCTACCTGTGAGCACACCCACCTGTGAGCACCCCCACCTGTGGGCTCCTGCACTGGACCTCTTGAAGGTGGGAAAGGGGGGCAGGTGGGAGTAAGGACAGCTGGAGCCACAGACGAGCCAGGGACAAGATGCTTTCTTAGCGGCTCATAGTGCTACACACAGGAGCAAGGAGCAGAAGAAGGGACAAAGAGCAGAAGAGGGGCAAGGTCCCCAGGGATTCCCAGTGTGCTTTAATCCCATAATCTGCAAAGGGCTTGGGGCCTTTGGATCAGTTTCAGAGCATGAAGGCAGTTCACATGCAAATGAGATCATTTGTCCATTCCTTGAAGTCAAAGAAGGTGGCAACCTTAAGAGTATAAATGAAATTATCTTCCTGTTCAGAGAAAGATTTTAAGACAGCCACATATATTATTCAAACAAAGGGTGTTATTTAGCCAAAAATGCCCCAATGACACATCACTCAGAAAGTGCCTGCTTCACCAAGGGACATAGGGCCTCCAGGACTTTGGTCAACATTAATAGTGGGGACAAAGGATCATCAGAGTACAAGACAGGCAATGGGATCTAAGGCTGGTGGAGGAAGGTGCCAGCTGGTTTAGACTGAGGCTCACCTCCAATGATGTGGCAGCCCAGGGCATGACCCACCAAGAGGCAATTTCGGTTCTTCTTCCTTGTGATATCTCCAGACCCAGCTCTTTCTCCAAGTACACTTGGATTGTTTATAGTCACATGATTCCTTTAGAGCTCTGCACCCTCTTGCAGTCATTGGAAAAGCGATTCTATAAGCTAAAGAGAAGTGTACGTCAGGACCTTGGGCCTATACCTTTTGACATCATTGCAGTTAGTGCTTGTGTGTGACACAGTACTTGCAAGAGAGACGGTATGCCATAGCGGAGATCCCATAGATTTGTAATCAGAAGACTGGAATTGTAGCCCTAGCTTAAAGACTGAAGACTTTAACATCTTCATGCATTCATTCCTATAAAAAACTGATAGCAACTGAGTGGTTTAAATCCCAGGATTTTTGCAAACCTAATGAATTCAGGTTGGTGAAAGCATGAGGTAAACTGTAGAATACTATCATTATTACTAAGATTTCAAGTATCTCCCAGATCTTCTTCCAGTTTTATGGGGTTCTCCTTGGGAAATGCAGAAGATACCTTCCCCCATCCCTGGTACAAGTTCTGCCACACACTGAATGCAGAGGGATTGGGGTCTCCGCTACAGTGCATTGTGGGACTCCCTCAGTTCCTCTCCTCCATCCAGAGTTGTCAGTGGTGTGCAATTACCCAGTGGGCTGAGCTGTTCTGTGGCCCACGGCACAGTAGCAGTTGAGGCTCAGGCTGGTGCTACCTCTCTGAGCTGTGGTCTCTGCTGCCTTCCTTCCAGGGCCTGCACTCAATCTCTGTACTCATCATAAAGGGCGAGTAGAAGGTCCTTACACTTGGGGTCTTCTACCTTCTTGGCCTGTTTATTAGTCCTTTATTTCTCTTCCTCTCTGCTCATAACAGCAGCTGAGAGAGTTTCCTGGAAACTAACGAAGACTGTGTGTTCCCATTTGAATTCCAAGCAATAGGTGCTCCTGCTGTAAATTTTAAGGGCCATTTTGCTCAGTGTAGCAGTGAGTAATTCCACTCCAGGACTTGAGTGGGTGTAAACTCTAAGGATTAAGCTGGACTGTACCAGGCTCAGCCCACCTTCTCCAAGAAGCTCTCTGGATCCCCTAAGTCATGTCCTTCTGAAGTCCGGGGTACCCAACCCTGGCTCTGTATGACTCTCTTTTCACTCGTCAGCATCTGCCAGCTATCAGAGAAGTGTCGGTGCAGGCTGCAGGGGCAGGGACAGGCTTGGTTTTTACTGATTCTTGCAGTCTCCTGCACCCTGTACATATTCCAAGCTTTGCGCTTTGCAAACAGCAAGCACTTAATAACATATAAATTGAGAATTATCTTGAAGAGGTGAGGTTCCACCCACGGCATTCACGGCTTTACGAGGTGGGAATGGGATAGATACAGAGATGGAAACCCCAGTCGTTAAATCAGGAATAATGGAAACATTAGGTTTCTTCCATCCCAACATGCTGTGGTCTGTGGGTAAGTTACAAACTCAGGTCTCTACTCTGATTGATCTGTGTCCCTTCCAAAGGGATGCTAGAGTGAACAGGGGGCTCGGTGTGTCTGATCCTTACTTTTTGGAAAAAGGAAAGGGAAGAATGAAAGTTTCACAGCAACAGGAAGTCAGGGTGCAAACATGTCTGTTAAATGTTGGGAGTAGGTACCTCTGGATCCTGCTGATCATCCCTTTCTCAAGGAGGTGAAAAGGAAACAAGAAGGCCGCAGAGGGCTGAGGCCCAGGATTTTCTAATTGCCCCATAAGAGGATCCGGTCTCCCAAGAAAGCTGCAAGGTGAGTTGGCTCTGCTGACACGCACTGTTGGGCAAACAAGTGTGGATCCTGTGACAGCACCCTGGGTGTGGGCCAACTCCAACCCAGCCCTGGAACTCGGGAGTCCATAAGCGCCTGATCCAAGTGCCAGATTCAAGCCCTAAGAGAAAGATTCCAGGGCAGTGAGGCAAGTATTCAGCCCAGGCCTCAGCCAGCACTCCATGTCCCGGGCTTGGCAACTTCTCCACAGCAGTAAAGGCAAACAAGGTTGATCAATACGGATCAGTGTTGATACACCTTGAGGTCATAATGTGGAGTGAAAAATACAAGATGCACTGCAGTGGCATCCATGCCAACCTTTTAACTAGGTACGTGCACTGGTAGAAAAGTAGAATCCATGCATGAGAAGGGTGGGCACTGACTTCGGGAGAGCAATTTCCTCTTGGGAGGGAGGGTGGAGAGTGAGACAGTGCTTCCAGATAGGCTTTGGTGCTCTCTGTAATTTTGTTTCTAAACAGAAATACTCAGAACAAATGTGTCAGGTGCAAAAACATCTGTTAAATGTTGGCAGTAGGTACAGGGATTATTTTCTGGTTATTTGAGAGATTTCATAACAAACCATTTTTTAAAAAGGCCTGGGGGAAGGAGGAATTCTGCCAGTGAGAAGCTGTATCTATACCATTTACTACTACCTGGTGATCCCCTTTCTGACTGCGTCTCAGAGCCACCTATGAAGCCTGGGCCCCAACTCAGACATATAGTAGAGTCTCAGAAGACACAGCCCATGGTGATTCTGACCCCACCAGGGCCAGCTCAGATGTCGTAAGAACCGCTGCCCCAGTCTACCTGACTGTAAAGTCTATACTGCAGGGTCTCTCAACCAGCTCTTGTACCAAATGTCAGCCTTTGGAGGAAGTTGACTTCTGCTCCTGTGTCAGAAGCTGCACTTCTAGACTAGGTTTCTGCCAGGAAGCAATAGTTCCTGCTGTTGGGAGAACCCCAGTGGTACTGTGCTCTGGCCACAGGCAGTCAGAGCATCTGAGGTCACAGGGCCGGATATAAACCCAAAGCTCTCCCACTAGTTCCCTGCCAGGCTGCAATCACTTCTCACACCCCAGGCATGATGCAGGGAGAAGTAGCCCCCATTCAGTAGTCCTGGGTGGTCTCCCTGTGGATCTGTTGGGGTCCCCCGGCTCTCACAAGCAGGGGTTTTTCATTTCATTTCAGAACTTCTGTTTTATTTCATTTCAGACCTTCAAACTCCTCTTCTGAATCTGTTTGCTCTTGTTGAGGTCTAAAAGGAGGTGGAGAAAAGCCCCCAAAGGAATCCACGCTCGTGCTTTCATGAAATGTGCCTCGAATTGCACGCCTGGCTCCAGGGCTCACTATTTGTGTCTTGTGACCTCGGGTGCTCCTCTCTGGGCTAGGAAAGTCCCTTCTCTAGAGCCTCACTGCCTGTCAAGATGTCGCGGGGAAAGAGCACTGCGGGAGACCCAAACATCAGGGTGGCATTTGCGTCTTTCTTGTAGTCAAGTGATCAGTATCACTTTTAGGTTCCCAGCTCCTTCCTCAGGGGCAGAATGCAATGCTATGCATATTGCAGGTACCCAGGGTTTGTTGATGAGAGGAATGAATGAGCGAATGGAGAGTTTTGAGAAGCACATGCCCAACCTGGGAGCTAAGAGACTGTTATAATTAGAAAACCAGGGCTGGTGCTGGGAACCCAGTGGAGGGGCTGGCTCCCGGTGCCTCCCTATCAGACAGGGCTGTCCAGGCTCCCAGACAGCTGGGCCTGAGCCAAGACTCAGCACACTGGCTCTCAGTGACGCCCTGAGGGAAGAGTCATTCATCATAGAAGGTAATGGTGTGTGGAAGGACCTGCCTACCTTCCCCCACCCCATCTTCCATAGACTAGTGGCAGTTTGGAAAGAATCTGAGTTTCCCAAGAGAAGAACGGCCAATTTTAGAACAGTTTTCCTTTTTTTCTAAGCAAGCTGGTGCTTAGGGCATTCTGTACTGGTCCCATGCCAAGGTATCTGGGTCTCCTTAGACTCTGATCCGACCACTCCTGCCATCCCAGGTGTCAGCTCCCCATCTCTCTGTCTATGTCTTCTCTCTGTGTCACCCAACCCAGAGGGCAGCAGTGTTAATCGGGTCACTCCACGCCAGCCCTTAGTTCCCTGACCTCGGCCATGGGCTCGGTGCTGGCTCCCCCAGCTTCTCTGCAAGGAAAAGAGCCCTTATGAAGAATCACAGTGGTTCCTTCCTCTCTTCTACATCTGTCTAGGGTAGGTATACATCACAGGAAGTAGAATAATAGGAAAATTACTTGCCACTCAAAATGTGGCCCCTGCACTGCACCAGCAGCCTCAGCATCATCCGGGGAGCATGTTAAAAAACGCAGAACCTCAGAACTGCTGAATCAGGATCAGTATTGCAACAAAATATCCAGGTGATTTTTATGCCTATTAAAGTTTGAGAAGCAAGGTTTTAGCCCAGCGGTTCTCCAAGTGTAGTATGTGAACCAGCAGCATCAACCTCACCTGGGCACTTGTTGGAAACTCATGTTCCAGCCCCACCCCTGAACTACCAAATCAGAAATCCCAGGGAGAGTCAAGCAATCAGTGTTTCAAAGCCTTCCGGATGGTTTGAATGCACACTGAAGTTTGAGAACCACTGCTGCAGAGGGTGCTTCCACTTTAAAGATAATGTAAAAAGCAAAGAGAATGGCACTGAGTTAAACCAAGGCGGATGCAGCCAGGATATGGTATTCTGAGCACCCAAAGTGCTCATTTTGGGTCTCAGCAAAAACAGGAGTCCCAGGGTCCCTCTCTTTCCTTCTTTTAGCAGAGATTCAGAATTTGTAATGTGGAAGACACACATCTGGATATCTGGAAGGATGGGGAGGGAGGGTTGGGCAACTTGATGAGGCGATCAGGGCAATGCGGCTTCTGCCCCTTGAAAAGAAGGCTCAAGGCAACCCACCTGAATCCTTCCACTGTGGCAGCTCTGAAGCCATAACAAACCATGCTATGATTCCCTGGTTATCTTACAGCTGCTTCCCTATACTGCCCCACGGCCACTCCACCTCCAGTTTTGAAACCTCAAAGCCCGTCTGTGGCCTTAGACGCCCGAGCTGTCCTGTGAAATCACGGTCTCCCACACAGCCACGAGTTGCTCCCTGGGATTCAGAGTCCTCAGCTGTCAAACAAGGAGTGGGGCTGGGTGGTAAGGTGCCTGGTCCTTTTGGAATTTGTGGCTTTTGTCCTGGGATGGCTTGGGGGCAGCTTTACTCGGGGAGGTCAGGTGTGGATGAGGTAACTCATGGTGCTTCCATCCCTTCAATTGTTATGTGAGGTGTTTAACATGTGTGCTGACTCTCATGCCATTTCTCAAGGTGGTCTGTAGGGATTTCTCTTGAGCTCATCTTTACCTGAGCTGTTTAAATGCAAACCCTGGGCCACTTGGCTATAGGGTCCCTGCTGGTCAGTGTGGACTTTGGCTTCCGCAAAAGGTCTCAGAATGAGGATTGTGGCCCAGAACCAATTTCTATATTGATGTCCTCCTTCATCATGTGTATGGTATATTTTTGGACACCAAAGTCTTGTTGAACACAGCCTTGCAGATTTTTGCTTTCTCATGGGAGCCTTCTCCCACCCAGAACTCTAAGTAAAGACAAACATCCCTGCCAGCTCCCTGAGCTGGAGGGTAGAGATTGCATAGTCACTTTTTACTCAGGTCATTGCCCTTTGCGAATGAGTTGGAGATTTTGTAGTTTCTTTTTACTGAAGATCACAGCTTAGCATAGGGTTCTCAGAGCCAGATCCTTATGGGCTTCTCTCCTGCCCTGGTGTCTGATGAATGAAGCTTCTGGGCCCAGTTCAGGTCCGGTCTGGACATTCCTTCTCCCAGCCCACCCATCCACCGGGAACTGCTACAGTAAGAGATCTCCCCTTTCTGGCTTTCAATTAATCATTTCAGACATCTATGGATTTTTCTTTCTCTTGCGAGCCCAACTACATATGTATTTTTTAAATGTATGTTATTTGGCATTTTTATCTGCTGAGGTGGAAGCTTACACTAGCCCAGCTCACCACATCTCCATAACTCTAAGTCCCAGATGACACCGTGTTGCACGATTCCTTTCTAGACAAAAAAGCCATTTATTGGAATTAGCAGAGAGAACCTCTCACCAGTCCAGACTTTCCCATGGGGTTCTACTGATGCAGAACCAAAAGCGGCAGACAGGAAAATCCCTTTTATCTACGTTCCCTGCTCTAAAGTGAGAGGACCGGGCCACCTAGGAGCTTCATTCCTAAGACACTCCATCCTTGGAGGCTGCCACTCTTTAGCCCCTCCTCCCCTGCCTGGGAACGTGCTTGAGTCTCTCTTCACAGTCCCCCATTGGCTGGCGGAGTGCACGGATGGACAGTGACCGCCTGGTGACCCAGCAGGGCGGAGGGAAGCTTTGGATGAGAACCCCCGCCCTCCCTGAGGACGGCTGAGTGGGGGAAAGAATCTCCCTTCTTCTCCAGCCACACAGGTTGCTTATCCCAGTTTCAGTTTTCTATGGTTTTGAAGATATATCCAGATTTATCTCTTATGACGTAATTGAGGTGGAGGTAGAGAGAGGAGTTGAAGAAACGGAAGGGGGTATCAGCTAGTTTGTGGGGATTTTCCTTTGTAGACCAGTATTAATGTGCACTGCCCTTAACATTGAACAAGAGAAACCAGGGTTTTATTAATGTTAAAATTTCAGATAGAAGGTATGCTTTCACATGGAATAGGATCATTGTTGACACTGACAAAATAACAAAATACATTGGGATTTTGAGAGAGAGAAAAGAGGAAAAAGGAATTTCTCATCTTTCATAGAGAGAAGTTAACAGATACTGTCCACACTTGCAAGGAAATACTAATCTTAAAATTATAAGTATTTTAAAAGTATATTTATGTTTAAAGTAATTTTAGGTATGTTATTTAATGTCACAAAGATAAGTACTAGGGAAAAATTAAAATAGTTACTAATAAAAATTAAGATACAGCTAGGAGAGGGTATGAAGTTGCAGAATTCAACAAATTCCCTATCTGTGACATTTGGTAGACAATATTTTCTGTTAAAATGAGGTAAATTAGCAATAGAAGCATAAACATTTTGTTTTCTAAGATGGTAACCATGAGAAGAACAAAAGCCAGAAATTAGTCATTGTGGTTATCTCTGGAGGGCAGAGGAGGGACAATTTTCTTGTTTCATGTCTTTCTGTGATGTAGCTATTTTTTAAGATCATGGGCATGCAATTATTTCTATAATAATAAATACCACTTAATGCGTTTAATGGGTCAGAGATAATTGCATCTTGGTCAGCAGAATCTAGACAGAGAAATGTTTTGATTTCTGGGACTGTCAAATCTATCTTCTTAAGCAAGATAAAGCCACGGAGGTCAGGAGGGATAAGCTGGCACTCTGTGACAGCCGGGTGGGAGAGGGGGCAGATAAGGCTCGCCTGGCTCCGGCGGAGGGAGCATGGGAGTGAAAGAAGAAGGCCGAGTGCGTGTTAAAGGGTCAAGCAACTGCAGGGACATTGTTTCTTCAAGGGTCAGGAATATTCTGTCTAGGAAGACTATCTATCTGGAGAATAAGAATTTTTCTACCTAGAGAACAGGAAAAAGAGATTAGAGAAACACACACACACACACACACACACACACACGACTGTTGTTGCTGTATTTTTCCCTTGGTTCTGTGGTTCCCCACATTCAATAATTGGCCTTTCTGACTATTTCAGGGCCCTATATCAGAGCCCTTAATTTCTTTAAATTAAGAAATAGTCTAGAGAAAACAAAAGACAAAAGATGTGTTAGCTCAGATGCCATTCTGTGAAAAGGAAGCATTCCCCAGCACAGGTGAGATTCCTACTTATGTAGAATGATGGCAAATACAAGCTGAGACTCTAGTTCCTGACTCTTAATAGGGAGCTCTTTGTTCCAAAGGAAACTTCTTTTGCAGTGTCCCTAAAAAGCACAGTGCCAGCACCCCATCCCTCTGCAGTTCCCACTGTGCCCTGACCATTGCCTGTGCTTCACAAAGCTTTGTCTAGGAGCCTGGGGCCTTGGTCCTTTAGGAACCTCAGTAGATAAGCTGGAGTTTCCCAGTAGGTTTCCAAAGTAGTACTCAAATTTCCGATTTCTTCTTCATTCATTTTCACATAGAAAGATGTCCTTTTCCTTCCCCCCTGACTAAGGTACCAAGAACTTGCTCAGGTCCACCATGGGAGGGTGGAAAAACCCTCAGGACTGTGCAGCCAATGGGAACATACACCATCATCCTTCTGCAAAGCACCTGTCCCTTCCCCATCCTCCAGAATGCATTGGCCCAGACCACCGCCTCCAGCCTTGATGTTGAAAATCCAACCCCCATGTTGGGCTATACATGTGTCAAACCTCACTGATGCTTTTAATTTCATCTCCTTCTATTTTTTATGCATCCTGTACTAACCTTCTTCCTGGACATTGTATAAGCTTATGCCTCTGTGTCTTGGCACCACTTCTCCTCTGTGCCTGGAATGGCCTTCTTTGCCTCTCAAGTTTTCAAAACTTTACTTGATGACCTCTCAGGCCATTAACTGGTGTATCCTCTGGGCTGTTAGAGCGCTGTATGTTAGTCTCGGCACCTTGTATCTCATTCATGTCTCAGTCATCTCCTAGATTCCCTTAAGGTCAGAAACTTGTGTCTCATCAATCTCTACGCCCAGCCCCTGGCACAGCAGCCATGCCATCCCCAGCATACACCAGGAGGCTCCCACATGTTGTAGGTGTGAAGCTGAGCTTTGGAGTCTAACTGAATAGAAGTCCCAACTCTGCCACTTACTTGCTGTGGGACTGGGGCAAGTTAATCAATCACTCTGTGCAATGAGAATTGCCTCCACTTCACTGGGTTGCTGTGATGATGAAATCAGATTGTTCCTGTAAAATGCTTTGTGCATGTATTATGTGCTCAGTCAAATTCAACTATAATTATTAAATGAAAGGAATGTAGTACACAATTTCAGATTTTTTTTTCTGCCCACGTTTTCTCTTATCTTTTCTAAAATTCCTAAACTAGATATCATGAGCCACAAGAACTTTCAGAGCTTGGAGACAGGCCCTAAAGTCACAAGAATAAACCAACCTTCATGTGCTCCAAAATATGCCTCCCGGGTTGGAAGCAATGACAGGTTTCTGGAGAGACTGGCTTTCCCATCGCCTGTCTCCAGACTGCTAAAGGGGGCTATCATTTGGAAAGTCCTCTAAAGATGGAGGTCTCCATTCCATTGGCAAGTGCATATCAACGCTGGAATGTTCTTTTCCTGACTCATTTCCATCCGTCACGAGTGTAGTTTTAGGCCCTCTGCCCTTATTCTGTCACCACAGACTTGTATCCCATAGAAAACTATTTCAAAGCCTGGAGTGTCTTCTCTGGTTCTCCTGATTAGGGTTTTTGTTTGTTTGTTTGTTTGTTGTTTTTTTCGGAGAGAAGGGGATGAGTTTCCATCAAAGGCTGGAAGGCGGAGGTGAATCTCAGACATGGTCCTTGGGTGACACCTGATGGTTAAATGCCATATCGCAACCATTCTTTTCTTCTGCCCAACAGTCTACAAATTAGCAGAAAAGAGTCACTTCAATAGATATTTTTGACTTGTTTCCATGAATAAAGGTAACTGACAAGCCAGGGGATCAGACCTCTGAGTTGATAAACGTGCATCAGCTAGCTGAACTCAGAAAATCCAGGTGACAAAGGAGGGGTCCTGGGAAGGAATGTGTTCGGGATGAATCACCCACCTCCCAGGCCCGAAGGAAAGGGCTACTGCTCTCTGTACATGCATTTTTTATCACAACTTCACGGTATCACAAAACCATTCTCATCAGCAAGGCCCCACTAACCATGACAATGACCCCAATGCCACTTTTCCTTTATCTTACCGTTTACTTTTACAAAGTACTTCTGTTATTTGAGCCTGACCCTAAAATCCTGTAAGGTGGGCAATGACAAGATTATTGTCTCAGCTGTTCAGTAGGGGAACTCAAATGTCTGGTCTAAAGCCAGATTGCTGTGCAATGCTGCTTCTGGGACTAGAGTGCAGAGGCTTTCCCTTCTGTGGTCCTAGTTTTGCTATTTTCAAGCTGCAATGATTTCCTCCCTCTGCCGTTTTCCTCCAACCTCACTTCCCTCACGGTTCAAGTCCTCCCATCTCTACTGCAATGACTGCAATGATGTTGTCACTGGGTCCCTGCTCTCCAGTCTCTTCCCCTTTCATGCCCTTCCATGGTGGAGTCAGTTATATGTTTAAGACAAAGATCCAATCACACCTGATTTAAAACAGAAACCAAAATAAAACTGCCATGGTTCCCACTGCAGCCAGCACAAAGCTTAACCGTCTTGGCCTCCTGCACAACATCCTTGACTCCTGACTGCATCGACAGCCTCATCCCCAGCTCCTCTCATCCCTGCCACCTGTGTCCCACCACACACACCAAATCTGAGCTCCAGACACGCAGGGCTGCTGATCTCCATTCCCCACAGTCTTCTGCCGCCCACCTCATTAATTTCCTCTCGCAACATGCTTTCTTCTCACTTCTATAGGCCGGCCATTCTGCTGTCTCCTCCAGATCCTTTCTCCTCATTTCTCTTCCTTGCTTATTGTCCTGGAGACCATCGCTCAGGCTCCATCCTCTCTGGATTCCAGTTGGCTTCAGCCATGAATCCTGCACTAGCCAGAGATCAGAGAGCAAGGTCCCGGTGCTCACAGTCCTCCCTGTGATTTGGGGAGTGGGTGCATCCCTCTTCCAGGGTCCCAGTCCTGTATCTGCTCTTCTCCACAGCCACAGCCATCTGCAGGTTCTTGGCATCCCACACTCACTCCATCCACTTGACTCTTTGGGCCTGGAGATCTAGCGGCTTCCTGCTGCTCCTGGTGCCCTGTTGGCTCTCATGGCACTGCCCACACTCCTGCACCTGGTCCCTTCTTTAGGCTCTGTTTGTCATTCCTTTCCAGTGTGTTCTGCATTCTGCCAGGAAGACCCTGACTGGTATAACCTCTTCAGTGAGGCCTCTCCTGCATCCTCCTTCCTTCCTGGTGGCAGTAATCACTCCCACATAGAGTACCATCCATGCATGCTACCTCACAGGATTAGTGGTTTGCACCATGAGTGCCTCCATGGCAATGCTTCTTTCATTCATCTTTGTATTCACAGTCCTCAGTATGTGGTCTGGCACACAGTATGAGGTCAAAATGCTTAACGAATGAATCAGTTCTTGCACAAAAGAGATGTTTTATTTGAAAGGATGTAGCCGAATGATATCAAGGCTTTGGGTTTGAACTTTATATGGATCAGTTATTTTTATGAAGAGCTTATGGCAGAGATTCTACCCTCACTCTGGTCAGTCATAATGGTTTTCCTTGAAGCGTGGATGGATCCACCAGCTTTCTCATGCCCAAGAGAGTGCCCTGCTCCAGAACACACAGGCTCTTGTGGCATGGCTTTTGAGGGAAAGCCCGATCATAGCTGAGAGTCGTTCTCTGTAAGTCCTGCAATATATTGTGCATGGAGGCACAAAGCTTCTGGAGGTAGGAAGAGATGCTTCAGTACCAGAAGTGTCAGCTCAAAGGGGTGTCTGCTGATGAGTTGGTGTCGTCATCAGGCTTCCCTGCTTTAGCCAACCTACTTGAATCAATGACTACACTGAGCTTCTAGAGGGAAGGCTGGGGCTGGCCAAGAGACAGAGTTTGGGAGCTCTCATTACCGGGGCACTGATACGGGCTCTTTCGTCTCACAAAATGCTGAAGCACAAAGACTTTCTGGAGATCATTGAGAAGGAAAAACTCAGGAGTGGGCAGTAAGATGAGTTGTTGGAGCTGGAAGATGAGAGTGAAACTTCTGTTCTACCGAAGAAGAGGCCAAGACTTGGAGATGCTGTGTGACTTGTGTTGCTCAGTCCCCAGACAGGATTCGGGGTTCAGATGTGCACAGAGAGGTGATGGGCTGGCCCTGGTGCCCAACACACATCAGCTCTTCATTCGAAGGCTCTGTAGCATCTGCTTCCAGGCCTTTCTGTGACTCTCTCGGCCAAAGGCAGGAACAGCAGGGCAAATCTTCTTCAAAGGATTTGGTTTATTTGCCACTAGAGTAATTCCAGATAGATCAAGGATGCAAGGCTTGGCAGGGTATTTGGGAAGTTGGGCTGGGATTCAACATTTGTTATGGTTAATCAAGAGCTGCAGAGTTCTGTGCACCTAGAAGGTATTCATTAAAATTTGGTGAATAGATTAAAAGACAAAGCCACACACACAGTATTTGTGGACAGAGCTGACTTTACAAGTCCTCCTCCCTTACCACGCTATCCGCAGTAAATACCCTGCAAATCCCTTCACTGCTGGTCCTAGGTCTTTGCCCGGCTTCCCTGTCAATGTCTGGACACCTAAACTGGCTTCCTGGTTTTCCTCCAGCCTCCTTGCTTCTTGGCCCTCGGTGTGTGTGTGTGTGTGTGTGTGTGTGTGTGTGTGTGGTTGGGGAGGGAGGGTAGGCAGCCTTCCCCCGTTGCTATATTGGGAATTCTAAGCCCGTTGCTGTGAATGAAGTGATATTTGCCTTCGCATCCTTTTTCTGAAAAGAGGCTCCTTTACACTGACTATATTTCTAGCCCCACCGCAGTCACTTCGAGTGGCCACTGAGGGAGTTGAGGAGGTCACAACCTCGCCTCGTGTATAGAGCAGGTGTTTGCACGCTGGAAACTTTTTGCGCCCCCAGGGCTGGCCTCTGAGGTGGGGATTTCAATAGCTTCACAGGCCATTGTTTCCTCCTCAATGCCCCGAGGTCAACACAGGAAGTGTAGGTTTTCTTAAGGGGCCCTGGGAAGCTATACCTCTATGAAGACCCACCACATACACAGAGGGTGACGAGGCCTGTTCCCTGATCCTGACCATGGACCTGGGACAGCTGAACCAGTGACAAATTGCAGCAGCCCCTGCCTTGCTCACAGCTCCACGTGGCTGAGTGCAGCCACCGCCTGTTCTTAGGGGTCCATGAGCGACCCAGGAGCTGGACGGGGAGGAGCGTAGCAACCCGTGAAGGGGCCCTGACTGTATATTCTCTCCACGCCTATTCTTTCCCTCAGGCAGCTGGGAAGTCTGGAAGTTGCCCATACCAAGGGGAGGACGTCTGCCCGGAAGCATGTATGTATGCACGTATGTGTTTAAGAGACCCAGGCTTGCTCGGTTGCCCAGGCTGGTCTTGAACTCCTAGACTCAAGCAGTCCCCTCACCTCAGCCTCTTAAGCAGCTGGGATGACCAACCACCTCTGGAAGCATTTCCATCTTCCTGCAGGCTGCTGGCAGGCCACCTGCGCAGAGCTGTGCCTGCTCCCTGTGCTTTGCTCCCTGAGATCCTGGGCCCCCAGCTGCAAGCGCCTTGTCCTGAAGGGACCCTGCCAGTCACGTGAGTGCTCTTCAGCCACCACAGGCCACAGGAGGGGAGCTGGAGGTGACTGGGCAACTCCTGGTTCGCTTGCCCGGTGGGAGGGAGGCCATGACTTCACAAGAGTGGGAGGGAGGCGCTCACGGACTTGCACAGGGGAGTTGTTCCCTCGTTCAGGTGAGTCCCTCCTCCATACACCTGCGGTTGGATCTGTGATGCGGCCTGACGTGGTAGGGAGAGCCAGTGGCCATCGCCGGGGCCCCGAACGTCCCCATCCTGAGGCTGGCAGTGCCTGGCCTCCTGGTCCACAGGACCAGGCCTGAGTAAGCCACACACGGTGACTCTCCCATCCTCCAAAACCATCCAGATTCCACCTTTGGAAGCGGCTTGGCAGTGCACCCAGTCAACCTTTCCTTGACTTCCCACAGCGGCTGCAAGCTCTGGCCTCATCCTGCTTTCCAAACGCATGTTCAACGCCACGAAACGAGGATGCAGGAGATGCACATTTTCTTTTAAACGGCTTCCTTGTCTGCCTCTCTGTGGAGTGAATGTGCTCTGAGGCAGGAAGACCACAGGGCCTTTCCCGACCGTCCTCCAGGGGCCTGCAGGGATGTTTGTGCCCCACCTCCCAGCCCCGTGGACTGACGTGGTACTGGCTGCTAGCGGAGTGGGGCGCAGTGTCTCAAAGCCGCCCTTCTGCACCAGGGTGGTGACTCAGAGGTAAAAGTTAACTTATCCCAGGCATCCATGTCAGGCTGGCTCCCCAGGCAAGGAGGTGGCAGTCAGCTCTGGCCCAGTGCCAAGGAAGCCTCCTTGATGCTCCCCAACTGTGAACACCGATGTGACTCTGACCACTGGCTTGCCACGTCATACAGCTGGAACTGCAGTGCTTGAGCCCAGCTCTCTGGCTAGGAGGGAAGTGCTTGGTGCTCTACACAACCACAGACACAGAGCTGGCCAGATAGGATGGGGGCCAAGGCCCTGCCATGTCCCACTGTGGCTGCATCCTGGCCCTGATGATGCCAGGCTGGTGGCTTCTCTAATCAGGCAACTCACAACCGTGCCACCCAAAGGCCAAGATCTCTGTCCCAGACCCTGACAACCAGCCTGCTAATCTCTGGTAATGTCCCGGAAAAAAATGGATGAGAGGGTCCTTTTCACTGCCTGTGTTCCTGTCTCCATGAGTTCCCCCAGGGAACACTGCTCTTGCAGGGGTGGAGTGTGCTCACACACACTATGCTTAATATTTTGCTGTATTTTCTTCTGCTCTTTATTTGCAGTATGTGTGTGTGCGTGTGTGTATGTACATATGTGTGCATATGCTTATGGGTGTATTTAAACAAACAGGATCATCTAATACCTAGAGATCATTACTTTTATTAATTAGTGTTTTATTTGGGGATAATTCTTGCTAATTTATGGAAAAGTTGCAAAAATAGTAGAGTTCCTGAACACCTGTCATCCAGCTTTCCATAATGTTAACAACATCTTATATAGCGAAAACTAAGAAATTAACATCAGCACATTACTATTAACTAAATGATGGACTGTATTTAGATTCCACTAGTTTTTCTACTAATGTCCTTTTTTCTCTTCTAGGATCCAATACAAGATACGACACTGCATTTAGTCTTCACATCTCCTTAGTCTCCTGGTTTCTCAGCTACTCCTTGTATTCCATGACCTTGAGAATTTTGGAGAGCACTGGTCAAATATTTTGCGAAGTGCCCCTCGATTTGACTTGCTTGATGTTTTCTCATGATTAGGCTGGGGTTGTGGGTTAATGGGAGGGCCACAGAGGTGAAGTGCCCCCTCACTGCACCACAGCAGAGAGTGTCACGTCAACATGACCTACTGCGTGGTTATGACTGTCTGGTTTCTCCACTGTGGAGTTACTGTGTTCCCATCCTATATGCTCTTCTTTGGCAGCATGTCTCAGTCCAGCCTACACTCAAGGGGAGGGAGATTAAGTTCCATACCTTCTGGGGTGGGTGGGGGGAGTATCTACATATATTATCTGGAATTTTTCAGAGAGAAATATTTGTCCTTTGTCTCTCATTTATTTATTCAATCATTTATTTATATCACTATGGAGCCATGGATATGCATTTTATTTTGCAGGGTTATAATTATTCATGTTGTCACTCGGGTTGTCCCACTTTGGGAATGAGGGTCTCTTTCAGCTTGGCTCCAGTGTTCTTCAGCTTGCCCCATCCCACCTCCTTTTTGTTTTTGGTGAGCACTTTCTTACGTTCTGGCCTTACAAGCTTCCTCTTACATTTTTCCTGCTCTGCCCTACAATCATCCTTTTCCCCTAGGAGTCCTGATTTCTTTCCTTGGAGAATTGTATTTAAAAACAATCACTGGGCCCTGGGGATGCTCATTGCTGCTGGGGCGTCACTGCTTCCAGACCTTCTCAGCAGACAGAGCTGGGAAATATCTGTATGTACATGCGCATAGACACATAGCTATAATCACTTTTGTATTTCTAATCAGTATAAGTAAACATGAGTTCTTAAAATAACAAGAGTTCACGTGGTTACACTAATCTCCAATCCACGATTATAGGGTTCATTCTAGTCTTCCTCCCTTATTAACCTGTAATTTCTTTCTGACAGTGCAAATCTTGGCTCTCACTATTGACGACTCATTTACTTACTTATTCAATCCTAAAATACATGCAGCAGTTTCAGAACTGAGTTTTGTATACTGATTTTTTTCTTCTTGTTGTTAATGTTAACTTTCTAGAAGCATAAAATACATTCATAAAAGTGCACAACTCAGAAGTGTAAGGCTTGCATTTTCAAAAAGTAAGTACATTCTGTTAACCTGCACCCAGAAGATCAAGAAACAAAATGCTATCAAAATTTCAGAAGCCCCCATGGCTCTTGGCAGTCATGTCTCCCCCATACACAGAAAGCCCTAATTTGACTTCTAACGCTATTAGTGAGTTTTGGCTGTTTTTG
This sequence comes from Symphalangus syndactylus, assembly GCF_028878055.3. Lineage (NCBI taxonomy): Eukaryota > Metazoa > Chordata > Mammalia > Primates > Hylobatidae > Symphalangus > Symphalangus syndactylus. The sequence continues at coordinate 149,896,440 of NC_072427.2, read as the reverse complement.
AACTTTATGGAAAGGAACCAGACTGAATTGTGTCTGCTTCTTTTGCTTGGCATAATGCTTTGAGGTCTACCCCTGTTGTTGCAGGTAGTTATAGCTTATTCATTCCCATGTGTCCTGCTTTCTTAAGATTGTATCATGAGCTCTTTTCCACAGTCTTGACTATTTTTCCACAATGCGATTTTAATGGCTATAGAATATTCCACAGTTTGATAATACCATAAACTATTTACTTATCCCCTCTTGTCTGTCATTTGATGGGCCTCTAATTCCTGTGCTATGATAATACTGGCCGATGTTATCTTAAGAAGATTGATGTAATAATCCTAATTCCTCAGAGTTAGTCTCATCACATCTGGAGGTTTGCATTCTATTCCAGCCTTAGTCCTCAGAGCACATCCAGAGGGGGCCTAAGAGAGTGTTGAGGATTCTGGAAGCTGCGGCTTAGGAAGCTGAGCTTGGGGAACTGGACTATTAGGCATGGGGGTAGACAAGATAGCTGTTTTCAAATATTTGAAGCACTATTTGAAAGAGGGATATGCTTATTCTGTTTTATGAAGTTTTAGTCCTCATGTGTAGTTAAGAAGAGGCAGGTTTTTTGTTCTGTTTTGTTTTGCATCTATAATAGTATGAGGAAGGTGATAAATAAGAGGGGTACTAGAAATAACTACACTTGGATGACACCCATGAACTGGGACTGCCCTGGGCAAACCAGGCCATTCGTCATCATCCCAGGCACAAGAAACTCTTCCTAATGAGTAGAGACTTGACAGAGAAATGAAAAGGCTGATGTGCAGTGCTGATCTTTCTGTTATTTGAGATGTGTTATAGTGTTAGGCAGGATTGTGCAAAGGTTTCCTGCATTGGGAGGGAGGCTACACTAGATGACGTCCAAGTGGCTGGAAGATCACTGGATGGCAGTCTAGTTCTGAAAGCCCATAATTCAGCCTGGAAAATGATCAGCAGTATTGCCAAAGTGAGTAAATAAGATTTACATTTCTCTCTTCCGGGTCCTTACAGAAGCATGATTTCCATCTGGTCTTCGAACTTGCCTTTTTCAAACAGCTTTATTGGTGTCTGGTTGCCGATATTTAATAGAGTGTTGTGCACTTAAAAATTTGCTGAAAGAGAAGATCTCATGATAAATGTTCAAAATTGGCTTTTGCAAGGCTAGAAGAGAGGACAGTGATGATGCTTTGTAACTTGTCAGATGCTGGGCCTGAAGTTCAATGTTTTGTGGTGATTGAGGGTAGACGCCATCTGAAGTTTTGAGAATTTAAACGACTTATCCAGGGTGCACCAGTCAGAATGTTTTGGTTGTAAGAAACAGAAGTCACTGGCACTAACATAAGCCTGAGGCTCAAATACATGCATGATGTTGAATTCTATGAGGGACCCCTCTATCTTGATAACATATTACCACTTGAAAAATTATATATATAGATAGAATATATAATATAATATTATATTATTATATGCTATAATATAATATTATATTATTATATGCTATAATATAATATTATTATATGCTATAATATAATATAATATTATATTATTATATGCTATGCTATAATATAATATATTATATTATTATATGCTATAATATAATATGCTATAATATAATATGCTATAATATAATATGCTATAATATAATATAATATAATATAATATAATATAATATAAAATACGTAATGTTTGTTTCAGGTTCAGGGGTACATGAGCAGTGTTGTTATGTTTGTTGATTGTGTGCCACGGGGGTTTGGGATACAGATTGTTTCATCACCCAGGTAATAAGCCTACTACCTGATGGGTGAACTTTTTTATCCTCTCCTTCCTCCCACCCTCCACTCTCAAGCAGGCCCCCTGTTTCTGTTGTTCCCTTCTTTGTAGCCCTGTGTTCTCATTGTAAAACTTTCTATCTTGAGATACTCTTAGACTTACAGAAGAGTTGCAACAATAGTACAGAGAATTCTCACATATCCTTTACCCAACTTTGACTAATGCTCACTTCTGACATAATCATCACACAGTGAGCAAAACCAAGAAATGAACATTCATGCAATATTATCAGCTGAACTGCAGATTTCATTTAGATTTCACCATGTTTTCTATTAATATCTTTTTCTTTACCAGGATCTAATCCAGCATCCCATGTTGCATTTGATTTTCATGTCTCATCAATCTGAGACAGTTTTTGAGCTTTATCTTTCATGATCTTGACAGAGATCATGAAAGAGTATTGGGCAGATATTTTGTAAAAGGTCCCTCAGTTTGGGTCTCTGTATGTTTCTCATGATGGGACTGAGGTTATGGACCATTGCGAACATTACCACCAAGCACTCCCCTGTCCCTCTCAGTGCAGCACATCAGGTGGTACACGATGCTGAGGCATCTCATTACTGGTGAAGTTAACCTCCATTACTTTCTTAAGATGGTGTTTGCCAGCTTCTTCACTGTGCAGTTACTATTTTCCATTTGTCATTAACAAATTTTGCTTTTAGATCATGCACATATACTTTTCGCTATAAACTTTCACCCACTAGTTTCGACATCCTTCATAAATCACCTTTTTTGTTTAAGCTGAGTCAAACGAATTCCCGGAGATAAATACATAGGTGCAGAGAGCTGACAGCCTGGCTTCCCATGGTCATCTGTTTTCCTTTCTATGTCGCTTCTGGGGGCAGCTATTTCTCTCTAGGCCCCCTTCATTCCCCTCTCTCTGCAGGACCCTCTCTGCTCTCCAGCTCGTGTGATAGACAAAAAGGCTGCCATCGGCACCCCTCACCAGTGTAAGAGACCAGCCAAGGGAGGTCCCCTCACCAGCATAAGAGACCAGCCAAGGGAGGTCCCCTCACCAGTGTAAGAGACCAGCCAAGGGAGGTGGGCTATCCTAGTTCCAAGCCCAAGTTCTTGGGGAAAGGATTCTGACTGGCCCAGTCTGGGTCAGTACCCAAGACCTGATATGTTAAGTTGGCTCCAGAGGTGCAAGATTGGATTGCTTATGTAAGTCAGCTTGGGACTCCCCTTAGTACTAGGATGGGTGGAAAATACACCCCCAAGTCTTTGTGAGATGAGCACACCCCCAGTGTGTATCCAACCACACAGCACGTCTGAGGCACAGTCAGAACAAAAACACGGGTCCCTCCACTTTTTAAACAGTGTGAGTTTCTTGTCAATGCCTCAGCACACGTTAGGCACTGAATCTGTGACAACTTGACTTCTCTACCTTGATCACAATCAAGCTGGAGTGGCACTTTATCACAGTCCTGGAAATAAATATGAAATCACACTTGGGTAGGAAGGGAAGGTAAAGGGCTGAAGGTCCCCAAGAGTTCCCTGGGCTTAAAGCTCTTTTTGGTGATCTTTGGAGTTGAGTTATTCATCCAGCTGTGTTATCCTAATTCTCCAAAGACACGGAACTAAAACCCAAGAGCTAATCACTTAGTGGGATTGACCTTAAAATGCAGCAGATTTTCAGGAATGATTAGAAAATCTTTTCTGAAAGGAGAGATGCCTGGATCAGGTTCTTCAAGGAAGGAAAGCAAAGCATATCTCCTTGGTTCAGTGGGGAGCAAAGGGAGGGCTGGGTGCATGTTGGGAAGAAAACAATGCTTAGTAACATTTTCTAGATTCCTGATTCATATTTTCCCCCTGATGTCAGGAATGGAGCATCCTTTTCTCCCCTGGCAGCTTGATTATGGCACTAAGAAATCCAAGATAAATGGGATGCTCTGTGAATGAAGCCTGGAACAGCTGGACATTGCTGGACACAACTGCAATGGCTGGTCAAATGGGGACATCTGCTCCACCTCCCCAGAGGTTTGGCAATGGTAATAAGGCCAATAAAGATAATTCAATCAACCACTGTAGGCTGAGGCTCTCGGGAGACCAAACACTGGGCTGGAGAGATTGGGTTTCTTTTCCACGGGAGCGGAGGAAGGAGACTGGTGGGAGAGCCAGCTGTGCGCCTGGCTTTTCCCACCTGCAATTCCGGGTTCCCGCAACCACGGGGGACAACTTCCCAGGAAAGGTGAGGGATTGCCTGTCATAATTTGGGAGCACACGAAAGGCCAGGACCTCTAGAAAGTCATCATCATAGGAATTCCTAGTGCCTGGTGTGGCAGATGTTTGTTTCATAGTGACTCAGTGAAGGATTCTTAGAGGTCAGAAGACTCGGGATGAAGACAGTCCTAAGTCATACAAGTGCTCAGTGGTCTTGAGCAAAAGACTTAGTCTCTCCTAAAACTCATTTTTCTCATCTGTAAAATGAGGACAGAAATACCTATCTCCCAGGATTGTCATGAACATTATATAAAATCATGAATGTGGAGAAGTTTGCTGGAAGAATGTGAGCCATTTTGGTGGTGGATCAGATCAAATCAACAGTTTGTGATGCTCTCAACCAAGTGTCTTTTCTCTATAGTGACAGATGACATGAGACCTGAAACTCACAGGAGATTCAGATGTCTTCATTTTAGCCTCTAGTCTCAAACTTTTAAAAATAATTTAGTCAGTTTTCTATACGAAGAGGATATAGGGAAATGACATGCTAGATATCCATGCCTTAATTTTTACTCCCTACAGAAGGATCTGTGAGCAATGAACTGCCTAGAAGGTGACAGAAGAAACATGTGGACTTCACAGGGCTAAAGATTAGATTGGAAGACAGTGAAAATGTGGTTCAGAAAGGCCACCAGGACTAGCCAAAATCACAATTCAGGGTTGAGTCTGCCATCCAGGTCTCATCAGCAAGGGATTTTTGGTTCCAACACACTCTGCAATTTCCTTGGCTAAGACAGTACTTGAGAGTGTCTGGACTAAGTCAATAGTTTACCTCAGTTTCCCCAGTCCCCTTTATATCTCTGGTCATCTCTGACATGGGGGGGCTCCACCATCAAAGGAGTGACTCCTGAGCAAAATGTCCAGTAACATCACCCAAGATGTTACAAGAAACTGCCTTAGTTTGGTGGGGGCCAGGGGGGCAAGAGGGAAGGCCGGTATAGTTGAAGGGAGGGAGGGGCTTCTTTGGCCTTAGTGTCCTGGTCTGAAAAACTGTCCACAGAGCATGGACACTGGGTGCATGCAGTGTGCAGAATGACAAAACAGGCTCCAGTCACAAGAGCTTCTTTGATTCAAGAGAATGTGACAGGAGGAATGACTCTATTTAGCTTTCTCCACTAAGGGAATATTTGTCAGCAGGATCATGAGTCAGAAGAGGAAAGGGTCTTTTCTAACCTAAAAATAAAGTCATGGGGAGAGAGCAGTCAGGGCGGTTTGCGGTTTGACCTTTCCTATTTCTGAATGCGTGTGCTGTGTGTGTTGGAGGGGTGGTGGAAGCCAGGCGAGCCTGGAGGAGAGAGGCATCTCCAGCCCTGGCTCTAAGAAGCCTTTGCTGGTAAAATGAGCACTTGGTGGCAGCATAGGTTAGTGGTAACACCTAAAACCACAAGCTGGAATTCCAGTCCTAGCAGTCTCTGGTATGCTAATGACCTGGCATCTTCTGCCCCCTAGTCCACTCTGCTGCCCATCTTGGCCCTCACTGGCAGTGATTCTGGTCACTCAGCCATGGGGCTTGGCTCCCATCCCTTAGTCACAGAGCACATGTGCACCTCAGCCCCTTCTTAGACATGCTGCCAAATTTTGACCAATGTCTAGCACTGCCTTTGGGTTCACCGAGGATACATACTGTTCTGTTGTCCATCTGAACGGTGGTACACAGCAGGGTGCGAGGCATTGCCTGAGGACAAACTGTCATCCGAATATGCAAGAATTCTGCTTAGGGTGTGTCAAAGAGCAAACCAGGACTGAAACTTCACTGTGTAATTAGTACAGTAAGGCAGGGTGCAATTTAACTCCTTCTACTTTCTAGCTCTCAAAGGTAGTAGATGAAATTCTGCCCCAAGAACAAAAATATCTGAAAACTAGTGTCCACCAACCTTGCACACAGGCTCAGAAAATATTTGGGGTCATATTCTCTTTATCTTTCTTGTCTCTCATAAGAAAGCAGGCCTTTGTCTGAAATCCCCACTGCATGCCCATCCACAGACACAAAAGTCCCTGGACATCAAGCCACGAGGGAGGGGACAGAAGGGATGAGAATGAAACATGCCCCACTTTCTTTTCCATTCACCATGCTGATCCTACTCCACACCTCACTACACTCAGGCTCTTCCCTGCTATGAATCTGCTTCCTCTTCTATTCTGGATAAATCCTATTCATCCCGGAAAGGCCAGCCCCCAACCACCCTTCTCAAATGCCCCATCTTCTGGTGCTCTCTCCTTCCTTCCATCACCCACACGTTTGCACTCTATGCCACTTGATTTTAGCCCTTGTTGGTGGACTCTTCTGTTTGCTACTGTTTTGTGTTACCCCAACTAAGCTGGGGTACGTGGGCAAGAGTGAGGCGTACAACCTTTCCAGTCCAAATCCCAGGCAAGCAGCTTGTACTCCGAGGCATGGCTGTATTGTAAGTCAAACAGAGTTAATCAATCCACCCTCCAGGGATGATTGGGAAGAGTACATGAGTAAAAGTATGTACAGGACTTAGAATAATGGTTGGCACACAATAATGAGTTGAAAACACTGTCTCTTGGTATTACCATTACTTGAGGATAAAGATGATGTAATTTGTTTAGATTCAAGATTCTCCTGCATATTGGTCTTCATCACACCCGTAGCATAATTGGTGGTCCAAGCAATATAGATAAAACAGAAATAGTACACGAGCTTCACGTGTGGCTTGGTACCGCTACTGGGGTAAAGCTGCTGAGTGGCCTGGTTCAAATGGTGCGTGTGTCTGCCCTAGGAGAGGTGAGAACCCTGATACTGACCCTCTGGACACAGTGTCTTGGGAAATGGCCTGAGAGCAGAGCACAAGCCCCTGAGGGGCCTGGAGACCACGTGTTCCATGGCCTTCCTGGGTCTCTTCTGCCCTCACACTCCATAAATCTGAATTTGATGAGGACGGGCAATGATTGGAGATGCTCCCTAGCGAGGCAGTGCCAAGAGCCCTGCCCCGGAGGGTCTGTCAGCGCCTGTGATGAAGTAATTGGAGGGGGGACAGCTGCATGCGTCTCAGTAAACAGATGAACTCAGTCAACACCCTCAACAGCAACCAGCACAGAAGAGCAGCCCCGTGAGGCCACCTGGTTCTGGGGCCAGCACATGGCGCAGGAAGGAGAGACCCTCTCATCCCACCCCTCAGATCACTCTCAGGAAAACAGCTCCCAGAGAGGTGAAGCAATTTGCCTGAATCACACAACCAGCCTGTGGTAAAACTCAGGCCTAGAGCCAAAGTCTCTGAGATCCCATTCAACTACTCATCCGTCAGACTAAGTTTGGAGGAATCACAGCCCTAACACCTCCAAGTCTGCCGCAGTCCTCCATGACAGCCCCAGGGTCAAGGGGAGTTCTCAAGTCATGCAGTCCAATCTCCTGCTTCTCTGCCAAGGAGCTTGGTCCCTGAATGCAGGTGACATGTTGGGTGCAAAACATCTTGAATTTAGACCAACTGATTTGTGCTGTGACTGAGACAGCTGTCTCATTCTGAGCTTCTGCTGTTTTCTCTGTTCAGTGGGGAAAATAATAAAATTCCTGGCCCATTTGACCTGGGATTTTTTTTAAATCACAGAATCTCCCAGTTTCTAGTTGGAATTCAAAAAGAAAATATTCGTTGGGTGAATCCTGATGCTGGAGCACGTTCCGACCGAGTTCACATACGACCAGGAGAGCAAGTGAAGAGCATTACAGTCAGACCAGCTCTACCTTGGTCTATGAGGAGGGAGAATCAGTGTCATTGCAACATAGAAGAGTAGGAGAAGGGAGGCGGAGGAGTTAGACCACTTTTCCTTGAGGTTTCAGAGGGTGTTTTATGAGCCTGGAGCGCTGGGACCTCATTCAAGGCAAGGCACTGTGCTTTCCTCTCTCCTGGGTAAGTCACTGAATCTCATTGAGCCTCAGTTTCTTCATCCATAAAACAGTGACAAAAATCTCCCCTTATTGGGAGGCAGCAAGGACTAGATGAAATAATGCACTTTGTCAAGCACTGTGACACAATGTGAGCCATTACTACTCTGTTTACTGATGACTGTTAATGCAGGGAACCATTTAACCTGACGCTTGTGATGGATCCTTATTCCCAGGGTCATTCAGAAAAATTCAGTGCTTCCCACAAACCCCCTTCGGGCTAGGGCTGTACCTACACCTCCAGATGGCATCCAGCTGTCCGCTGTCCACTACACTGGTAGGGTCCGCTCTGCAGATTCCTGGCTGCACCTCGCAGTGTTGCTCCCCACAAGGGGGAGACAGCGGAGGGTTGCTACTGCGACGCGTGAGTGCAGGGATGGGCAAGAGTTCCAGCCTGGCCCTCTGCACCCTAGATGCTTTTTCTCGCGGCGTGCCCAGCGAATCATGTTGGAAGGTCTCCAGGGGGACAGGCTGCAAGAGCTGGATGCTCTTTTCCCTCTTTTCCTCCACCCCTATTCCTCCTTCTCTCTGTCCCTATCTTTAAAGAGTCTACACGGTTCCTTTCTCCTCTCTTCCTTTCTTACTAACTTGAACATTTTAATCAATATGGCACCTCTCTGGGGTCTCCACACTGTCACTGCAATTTGCTGTGGTTCAATGGATGAATTTTCTTTTCCCTTTTAGTGGGAAACCGGATGATTTCCATGATAGAAGCCGACTGGTCTGGAGAGGCCTCTACACAAAGAGCACTATGAAGAAAGGAGACAGCTGGCTGAAAAGAGAGAAGGGATTTGGGAAATTGAAATGCCTTATGATATTGGACTTAAACGTGGAAAATTCACTGCTCTGCATTGCTCAAATGCCTCTGAATTAGAGCAGAAGGGCGATCAGTTAATTTTCTAACTCTGGGTAGGAATTTCTGGCCCAGAACTTTGCAGGATTTTTTTTTTTTCCCTGACTGGTACAGTGTCCATTATGCTGGGCCTTGATCTACACTCCTCACTTTCTTTATGGCCTGGACTGACCCATGGCCTGCTCAGCTGGTGGGGCTGTAGCTGGTTATCCCTCTGCCTTCAGGGAGGATGGCATTCAAATCACTGCAGAGGAGATGCTGCCTCTAGTTACCTTCAGCCACCTCTTCAGGAACAAGGACTTGGGACACGTTTGTGAAGTAGTATGGCACACTGGGAAGAGCACAGGACCAAGGACAGAAGATGGGGTTTCCATCCCACCTGTCACTCACCTGCTGACGGCCTAGGAATGATCACTTCTCCCTCTGACCTGCTTATTCATCAGCTGTGAAGCAAGGGATATGGTTTTAACCTTTTTCTTGAGATCACTGGGGAGTCCATACAGTTCCAAGTAGGGTTTTGAGGATCAGATTTCCTTGAGGAGTTATTGACCCAGCGAGTTACAGCAGAACAATTGGGAAGTTTGGAAGTTAAATTTTTACATGCTTTTTACTGTAACCCTATCATACTTAATTGCATTCTGTAGTTCAGCTGCCCCTATTATTTTTAACACTTAAATACCTTTATTTATGCACACTTACCTATGCATAAGAGTTTTACCTCTGCCTCCTAGAACTTGGAAGTAAGTATTAGGACTAGATCATCTCTAAATTTCCTACCCTTGAACTCCAATTTTGCTGTAAATTCTGAATCCAGTTGAGCACAATTCAGACTGGAAATGTTATGGGTCTTGGTTTCTAAACCTACTTTTTCACAACCCTTTTTCCTTCTGTGACTTGCCCCACGGTGAGCTCCTGGCAGCAGACAGCTGCAAACATCAGCAGGGTTTGACTCCTAATGTTCACAGTCTTTTCTATGGACTTAACCCAATGTAAGATCACCTCTGCTGCTGTTTGATCTCCTTTTCCCTTTCCTTTCTGCTTCACTTTGGCCTATTTTCAGTCTCACTCTTGAATAGATTGGTTCCAGGAAATTTTTATTTCCTTTCTTAAGATATTTGGGGAGTTTTCTATCATTTTCATTTCTGAGGCATCACCTGCAAGATTGTGGGTGACTTCTGAAGCATGGTTAAGAGTCACTGTCATCTCTCACTCATTGTATCTTATTTGCAGTGTTCTAAGGATCTCGTGTGTGTCAAGAGTCTTCCAGAAGGGTTAAGCCGGGAATCATGCCCAGATGAATCAAAAGTGTTCAAGAACATGTACATATGTATGTATGTGATACATCTGTGTATGTCTAGAGGTCTTGGTGCATCCCTGGATGTCAAAACTACTTACAGGCATTTCTTGGATTTATCCTGAAAATGAAGAATGCTGGATACCATTTAGTTAGTTCTTATGATATATCAGGAATTATTTTAGGTGCTTTCTGTACATACATTTTTATAGAGCAACACAAGAAAGTAGGTATTTTTAATCTCCATTTATAATGAGGAAGAATCTGATTAAGAATCAGATAAGTCAAATAATTTTCCCAAATTCTCATAGCTAGTGAGTGTCAGAATCAGAGCCCAAAGCCACCTGGTGTGAGGATATCCTGGTTGTGTGGCCTTGTCTATCAGCCTGGGGAGGATATTCAGTTAGATCGGCTCCTATGATTTCTCTTAGGTCAGCTGAAGTAGGTAGAGTTTGTGCCTGAACCAATAGGAATTTTTTTTTTTTCAGCCCCTGTCTTTGGGGCGAAGTTTCAGGCAAAAATTTAGGCTTCAATTAGGAGCTCAATAATACCATCAGGCATTTGCTCTTAGCATGGATGACTCCCTCTTCTTGGCGTCCATTTCAGCTTCCTGACCTTCTGTTTTGCCTCTTTAATTGGAGAAGGCTGAGGAGCTAGGGAAGCTCAGGGACTCCACTCTGGGAGAGTTCCATCCTCAGAGGAGGAGCTTCTCCAACCCAGGAGGCTGTGCCTCAGGAGAAGCTGGCCCTTCCAACGATGTTCTCTTAGCGCAGAGACTATGGAGGGGCCTGTGTCATGCTAAAGTGGAGAGGAGTGTGGCAGAAGCTAGTTAACTCCAGCTCCAAGTGGGGATTAGCTTCCACACAGACAAAATCTGTGGTTGGGATGCTGCCTTCCTCCTCCCTCCCTTTCTCCTCCACCAACTGCAAGGGATTGCACCATTCGTATCAACTCATCAGTGCCCAGCACTGGGCTTTGTATTGTGGGTAAAATAGATCAAGAATTTTAATGACAGGGATGCTGTTTGCAAGTTTATCCAGTGTGTTTTCTTTCTCTCTTCTAAAAGTATAGGATCTTTTACAGACAAAGAGAAATTATTAAGGATTTTGTAAGCCCACTCAGTAGTTATCTTTGCTTAATAACCCTACTCTAAGATGCTGAGTTTTGTGGATGATAACTGATCTCACTCTTTAAATATTTCTGAGTTCTAAATCAGTTGAGAATATACAAGAGTCAGACAGATGAATACCAAAATGCCATTATTCTATGAATGAAGCTGAATTCAACTAAGTGATTGAGACAGATAGCCACAATTAGCCGTCCCATTATCTTGGAAGAATTATGGTTTGGAGTGTAGACATGCCCAATCTCACTGTCAGGAAAGTGGTGCCAAAGAAAGGGAAAAGAAGAGAGACCACAATATGCTTAGTTGTTAATACACCAAGTCCATCTAAGTAAAGGCCCATGAAGGGCCAGGACCAAGCCAGGGAGAAAGGCTGGATGTATTACTCAGGGGACATCTCAGCAGGAAAGCATGAAGCAAGGGGAACGGCAGTTAATCCCTGGGGTAGGGAAATTCTCTAGTTGCTCTACCTCAGTTAACTTGGAAAGTAATTCTTCAAAAGATACAATAATAATTTCAGAGATCATAAAGAGCATTACTATCTCCATGTTGACTGGATAAACAAGACATTCTCCCATTAAAAGTAGGGAAGAACACCAACCACACACAAAGATGTGAAAGTCTGAGTTCCTGTTCCTAAGGCTGGTCCAATGGAGAAGAGGATGAGATGCCCCATACCGGTGATGGAAATCACAGGTCACCATCAACACACAGAGCTCCATGTGTCATATACTGCTAGTTAAATAAATTTTAAAATTTCAGCAAAAAAATTCCTAATGTTTTACTAGTGTTTGCCCTCTGACCCTTCTCAATGTCATGTTATTAGTACATCTTATAAACCGCCAATAAAATTAACTAACTTATATATTACCTTCAGTTCTCCCTACCATAAATAGCATGAAGACTCTTGCCTTCTAGAAATAAGTTTTTATAGTGGCCTTTAAAATAGGTTTTTGTAGTGGCCTTTAAAAGAGTAGTTTAGAGGGGAAAATATCAGAACAGTAGAAAGTAAGCTTTCTTCAGCTATCTTCTCAGTGTTCTCAGCCAGATTTCTTTGATATGTGTCTTTCCTTTCCAAATAATCCCTCAGTTCCTTTTACTTGGGGCTCAGCACTGATCCAGGCTACCTTCTAATATTGCTATCTGTCCAGTACAGGTCATATTTCTCCTATTGAGTTCCTGAAGGTTACATTATGTTTTGTTTTTCCTTATAGCACCTAAAGCACCTAGAACAGCTGCTTGCATCTAGTGAGCACTTGGAAACAAATGCATGTTGAAATAAATTGTGGAATTAATATTAGATTTTGGCTTAAAATAAAGCAGCACTCATCTTCCACGAGAAGGGCACATCCAACCCAATCTCTTGTTCCTTCTCCAAGGCCAGCAGTATCAGAGGATGCTTAGGAGGATAATCTTCCTTTGAGATCCTTCAGAGTCAAGGGAAGGGTCGGTGGAGTCTACCGTCCTTAAGGCAAGGCCATGGAATATTAGAGCAGAGTGGTGCTTTAAAGATCACATAGTCCAACAGATTTGAAAACTGAGGCTCTGAGAAGGAAATCAAATTGGCCCAGGGGCCCCTGCTGGATGGTGGAAGAGTCAGTGTTGAATCTCTTTCTGTTACACAATGAGATCAGCTCATAAATATATAAAAAAAATTCAACCTGAGTTAGTAGCAAAAACATTTTCTGGCTATTAAAATATTAAACTCATCAGAATGTGTCATTCCTTCAATTATTTAAGCTATTCAAAAGTATACTGTTTTAACATTTTTTATTCTAGATACTAACACTAAAGCTAAAAATTAGCTCTAGCACATTATTTACTGACTACACATGTTCAGACACACCTAGGACCAAACGTGTCCCCCAGGCATCATGACCAGTTAAGTAAAAGCTTGAGGACTGCGGGTCTGATCCTTTCCCCACTATAATAGGATTAGAAAGTACTTAACTTCTGTTCCTACTATTGGAACCAGATTTGCTCTCTCACCACAGAAGCCCTTTTAGGAACAGTTGCGGGCCAGCGGGTCTTATCATTTATCACTTGTTTCAAGGGCTTAAACTTTGATCTGGGGATAATTTGGTATGTTTGAAAGAGGAATAAGCCTTTTGTCTAATCTAAGGAACAAAGTACAGAATCCAGCAGCCGGAAGTCTTGGGTTTATTTTTCTTAGGCAAACCCATGAATTTATCATCATTTCTGGGAGAAACAAAGAAGGGGTTCCAGGAAGCCATTCCCAGCTGTTAGGTACTTATTTAAAAAAAAAGAAAGAAAGAGAGAAAGAAAAATAGCCTCTCAGGCTGAAGAAGTGCTGGTGACCCAGATCCCAGCAGATGAGAAGAAACAGGCATTCTTCAATGTCAGCCGGTGGCAGGGATTTGATAACTTTCTTCTCCCAGCTCCCTGAACCATGGTCTGGTCTGGGTAATCTGAATAAACTCTCTTGAGGTTCTATAGGGTCCTAATTTAGTGTGAAGGAGGAGAGGATAGGTTGTCAGATTGACATCTGGTTGCTGTTCTGAGTAGGGTTTGAGGAGTTTAAGTCTTGGGAGAATGAGAAACACACGGACTTCAGCTCCATTCAGAAGCTGCATGGATTTATTTAGACACACTGGAATACTGACTTTTCTTGAACTTTAAAGGTCAGATGAACTTAGTATCTAAAATTGAGTTCTGGCAAAAATGATATTTCATCATATCTATTATTACAGTTTCTTATAAATGTAATTCCCTTTTGAATTGGTAGATTACTTTTATGCTAGTAACACGATGTTTCAAAGCACTGTTTTACCCATTTCTTCAAATACTGCTGATTTTAAATACCTATTATATAGATCAAACATTAGGTTTTAAGCCTTGGGTGCTATGCCTGCTGCGAGTTTAAAACTGCTTTTGGAGAATTCTGCTTCTACTTCAAGTGGACTTTCTCCCTTTTATGACCTTAAAGGCTGAGTACTAGATGTGATGTAAGTGAACTGAAAGAACAGGGCCCAGGTTTATCACCATTATTGTATTGCTTTATTCTGTCTGTTTTTGCTACATTTTCACAAAGTATTTTGAAATGTGCCTGCTCTAAGAAGGGAGGATATTTGGGACATTTGATTTTCTAGAAGGATATTACCAACATCCCCATAGACCAAGGTGAAAGTCCATACTGATGATCCATTATTAAGGTCAGTTTTGGATTTTAATTGTTAGTAAATTGCACTTGTCTAGCACTTTATGTAATCTGAAGTAAGTTTTTCATAACACGGAGAGATTAAAATGTTAGGCACAGATGTACATCTAACTGGTGGCCAAGCTGGGGGTAGAACCTGAGGATCTCATTCTATTATAAAGATACATGAACATGTGTGTTCATTGCAGCACTATTCACAATAGCAAAGACATGAAATCAACCCAAAATGCCTATCAATGATAGAATGGATAAAGGAAATATGGTACATATACACCACGGAATACTATGCAGCCATAAAAAGGAACAAGATCATGTCCTTTGCAGGAACATGAATGGAGCTAGAAGCCATTATCCTCAGCAAACTAATGCAGAAACAGAAAACCAAACATCACGTGTTCTCTCTTATAAGTGGAAGCTGAACAATCAGAACACATGGACACAGGGAGGGGAAGCATCAGGGTAAATTGCTAATGCATGTGGGGCTTAATACCTAGGTGATGGGTTGATAGGTGCAGCAAACGACCATGCACACATTTACCTACGTAACAAATCTGCACGTCCTGCACATGTATCCTGGAACTAAAAATACAACGAAATAAAATATAATAAAGAACCTGAGGATCTCTGCTTATATTTAATTATCTTTACAACACACTTCAGTTTAAGCAGAACCATTTTCTCCAGGTATTAAAGTGGGTTTTGACTGATAATCAAGATTCTGATTTTTCCCAATATGGAAGTCTGTCCATATACACATAACCTGACACCTTCCTTGGATCTAATCTCTGCATGTAGCATCCCACCACAGCAGGCATTAACACCTGAATGGTACCTGCTACTGGCAGATTTCCTAGGATCTCCCTAGATGTTTAAAAAAGCATAGGCTTCCTGACACACCCCAGCTGAATATAATTGTATGTAGTACTAGACAGAATACTGGATGGAAAATCAGAAAGACATGGGCTCAAATGTTGAGTTGCCCACTTATTAACTCTGTGACTGTGAAAGAGTTAATAAATCAACACACAAAAATTCTTAATAAAATGTTAGTAATTCTGTCTAGCTCTTCGTAATGTATATACAATACTTATGACCAAGAATTTATTCAGAAAAGCAAAGTTTGTTTAACATTAAAAATTTAATGAACATAATTTAACACACTAACCCAGGATCATCTCCAGAAACGCAGAAAAAAACATTTCATGAAATTTAACCCATTCATGAAAAATAAATAAATACAAGAAGCATAGCTTTTAACAATCTAGGAATAAAAGGAAACATCTACAATCTGATAAATATTAATATCTGTGAAAAAACTAGAGCTAGCAGCATACATGAAATACTAAATGTTTTTCCCTCTAAGAATCAAAACAAGAATGTTTGCTCTCACCACTTCTATTCAACATTGTAGTAGAAGTCCTAGCCGATGTAACAAGCCAAGATAAAGGAAAGAAGGCCATAAATATTGGGAGAAAAAAGTCAAACTCTTAATCTCCATATGGCATCATTATATATAGAGAGATAATCTTAAGGAATCAACAAAAAACCTTGTAGAAATAATGCTAGTTTGGTAAAGATGCAGAAAACAACATCAATATAGAAAAGTTGTATTTCTATATACTAGCAAAAACCCTGACAAATAAAAATATTAAAATATGATTTACAAAACATCAAATATATAAAATACTTAGGAATAAATTTTATGGAAAATGTGCAAAACCTCTGTACTGAAAACTAGAAAATATTGCTGAAAGAAATTAAAGAATCTCTATTTATAGTTCTTTGAGATATCTCCATATTGTTTTCTGTAGAGGTTGTACTAATTTACATCCCCACCAGGAGTGTATAAGCATTTCCTTTTCTCTATATGCTTGCCAACATCTGTGGTTTTTTGACTTTTTAATAATAGTCATTTTGATTGGTGTGAGATGGTATCTCATTGTGGTTTTAATTTGCATTTTTCTGATGGTTAGGGGTGTTGACCATTTTTTATTTATATGTCTTCTTTTGAAAAATGTCTGTTCTTGTCTTTTGTCCACATTTTAATCAGGTTATTTATGTTTTTTTCTCATTGAGTTGTTTGAGTTTCTTGTAGATTCTGGATATTAATTCTTTGTTGGATGTATAGTTTGCAAATATTTTCTCCCATTCTGTAGGTTGCCTGTTTTCATTGTTAATTATTTATTTTGCTATGCAGAAGCTTTTTCGTTTAAATAAGTCCCATTTGTTTATTTTTATTTTTGTTGCATTTGCTTTTGAGGGCTCAGTCATAAATTCTTTGCCTAGGCCAATGTACAGGAGAGTTTTTTCTAGGTTTTCTTTTAGAATTTTTATAGTTTCAGGTCTTAGTATTCCAGAAATTCCACTACTAATTGTCTACCCAAAGGAAAAATAATTATTATCTCAAAAAGACCTACACTTGTATGTTTACTGTAGCACTATTCACAATAGCAAAGTTATAGAATAAACCTAAATGTCCATCAACAGATGACTGGATAAAGAAAATGTGGTATTTATCTACTATGGAATATACTTATCCATAAAAATATCAAATCACGTCTTTTGCAGCAATATGGATGGATCTGGAGGCTATTATCTTAGGTTGAAATAACTCAGAAAGTCAAATACTGCATGTTCTCACTTAGAAGTGGGAGCTGAATAATGTGTACACATGGACATAGAGAGTAGAATAATAGACACTGGAGACTTGCAAAGGTGGGAGGGTTGTAGGAAGGTAAGGGATGATAAATTACCTGGGACGTTACGAGATACACTGTACAGGTAACAGTTACACTAAAAGCCCAGCCTTCACTGCTATGCAATATATCCATGTAACAAAGCTGTTTTTGTGCCCTCTAACTCTATATTTAAAAAGAAATGGAAGAATATCTAAATAAACAGAGAGATGTAGCATATTCATGAATTAGAACACTGAATATCATCAAGGTGGAAACTCTTCCTAAATTGCTGAAAACAAGCAGTGAAATTTTAGTGAAAATCCAAGAAGATTTGTTTGGTAGTAATTGAGAAGCTTATTCTAAAGCTTATATGGAAATACAATGAAACCAAATTTTCTAACACAATCATAAAAAAGAAGATTAGAGTTAGAGGTCGTATGCTACCTGATTTCAAGGCTCGTTGTGAGGCCACAATAGGCAAGACAGGGTGATACTGACATAAGAATTGATAAATGGGTCAATGGAACAAAATAGAGAGTTCAGAAATAGACTCATACATATACGGTCAATTTTTTGACCAAGTCACCATGGCAACTCAATGGAGAAAGGAAAGTCTTTAAACAAATGATCAGGAAAAACCAGATTCCATATGGGGGATAATAAATGAACTGCAGACACTACCCCAACCACTACCTTTTACCATACACAGGAATTAGTTTGACATAGCTCATAGAACAAAATGTAAAATGTAAAATTATAAAGTTTCTAGAAGAAAACATAGAGGAATATACTTATGATTATGGGTAGGCAAAAATTTATCAGATAGGACATCAAAAACACTAAATATACAATAAAAATATTAATAAATTGGAATTCACAAAATTAAAAAATTCTTCTCATCACAAACAGTAGTGAAGAAAATTGGAAAGCAAATAACAGACTGGAAGAAAATATTCTTAATACATAAATCTGCCAAATGACTTTTTTTTTTTTTTTGAGAGAGAGAGAGTCTCACTCTGTTGCCCAGGCTGAAGTATGGTGGTGCATTCTTGGCTCACTGTAGCCTCAACCTCCCTGGCCCAAGCAACCCTCTCACCTCAGCCTTCCAAGAAGCTGGGACTATATCACGCACTACCACACCTAGCTATTTTTTGTATTTTTGTAGAGACGAGGTCTCACTGTGTTGCCCAGGCTGGTCTCGAATTCCTGAACTCAAACGATCCTCCCACCTTGGCCTCCCAAAGTGTTGGGATTACAGGAGTGAGCTACTTTGCCCAGCCACAAATGACTTTTGTACAGAAAAATAAGAAGTTTTACTACTTATAAATAAATGAGAAAGATGAATGATTCAATTTGTTAAAAAGGACAAAAAAAACCTTGGCTATATATGTCACAAAGATATATAAAAGTCCATAAGTAATGAAAAAGTGCTTGATATCACCAGTATTTAGGGAAATTGAACCAAAATCACAATGAGACTTCATTTCACACACACTAGAATGATTAAATTTAAGACTGATGAAACCAAGTGCTGACAGGGATGTGTAGGCACCAGTGATCTTTCACACTGCTGTGGGCTTATAAAATGATACAGCCACCTTGGAACTCTGTTTGATAGATTCTTATGAAATTAGCCCTTTATCTTCCCCATGATCCTGCAATTTCACTCCCAGGTATTTACCCAAGAGAAATGAACACATATGCACAAAATGTCTTGAATGAGAATATTCATAGCAGACTTTGGAGCCAAAACTGAAAATAATCTGGATGTGCATTAGCAAGAATGGATGAGCAAACCAAGATATATTCATATGATGAAGAAAAGGAACAGACTACCAACACACACAACCATATGAATGAATCTCAAAAATACTGTGTTGAGTGAAAAAAGCCAGATGCAAAAGATTACATTAATATGATTATCTTTATATGAAGTTCAAGAATAGATGTTACGGGCTGAATCATGTCCCCTCCAAAATTCATATGTTCACATCCTGATCCCCAGTACTCGGAATGTAAGTATATTTGGAGATAGAGCCTTTAAAGTGGTAATTAAATAAAAATGAGGCCATTATCGTGGGCCCTAATCCAATATGGTGTCTTTATAAGACAAGGAGATTAGGACACAGACACACAGAGGAAAGTCCATGTGCAACAAAGGGAGAAGACAGTCATCTACAAGCCAAGGAGAGAGATTGGTCTCAGAAGAAAACAACGCTCCAAACACTTCAATCTTGGACTCCTATCCTCCAGATTGTGAGAAAATAAATTTCTGTTGTTTAAGCCACCCAGTCTGTGGTACTTTGTTATGGATTGTAGCCCTAGCAAATACATACAATGGGCAAAACTAATAAATGATAATAGAAAACTGAACAGTGGCTGCCTCTTGGGGGAAGGTTTTTGATTTAAAAGGGGCATCAAGAAACTTTCTGGGTTGATGAAAATACTCCATGTCTTGGTTAAGGAGGTGGTTATCAGGATGTATAATTGTCAATTTATTTTTTAAGCTGTATTCTTAACATAGGTGCATTCTGTTATCTGTGAATTATACATCAACTTTAAATGGGAAAAAATTTAAATTCATTTACATCCCAGCATTTCAGCTGAACAGGAGGATGATGATAACGTAGTTTTTGTTGTTGCTAAAATGAAATGAGATGACACCTATGAAATGCTGGCACAGTGCTTAGCATATGGGAAGCTCTCAATGTTAGTGCAATCTGAACCCGTCTCTGTATACTGGCCTCTTGCTCCTTTGAAATATTTGCTTCCTGGAATTTTAGTTAAAAACATCAATGAGACAAACCAGATGACTTTGTTCTTTTTTTCTGTGAACTCTGCTTTTTGTGGAGGCTTCTTTCTCCTTTTCAATATGTTCAGGAATAATCCCCAAGTGCCACGTAGAAGTGCCAGCTTCCTACCCATTCTGGGCTTGCCCTTCACCTGGCAAGAGGCTCTGATTCCATCCATGAAAGAATTTCACACGTTCTCCTGGTGACCATTGATCCCTTTCCGGCTCCAATGTCACCCTGGAAACTGCCCCACGAAGGGTTTGTTTTCAGGCATTCGGGCAGGCGTCTGTTGATCTTGCTCCGATTCACTTTTCCATTGGGAAAAAAAGATTGCCCCCTCTCCCCCAGACTGGTGGCATTTTTTACGTGGGGCCTGAAGAGGAGAGCTGATGTGCAGCTGGTTACATCTGAAAGCCAGTTGCTGGGAGAGCCGTTTGTCCTTCGCCTCAGACCGTTTAGCTTCTAAGAAAAATAGTGTTAATGTTCAGCTTGAATTTTTCACGGTAAACAAAAGTAGAGCACATGGACGTCTCTGCATTCATCATCAAAATGATCATACAGGCATCCATAACCTTGTTCATACATGTCTTCTCTTTACCTGGGTCATTCCCAAATCACTGGGGAAATTAGCTATATACCTGTGGATGGAAAGGGTGGGAAGCTGGTACTAGGATGGCCAGAGACAACACATTGTCTAGAAATCTCCATGCCTGCGTGGATGGTGTCACTGAACACATCTATGCCCAAAGACTTTCAGTGGCTTCCTGCTTGCCACCATAACAGATCTGAATTGACCTGGCTTTCCTAGCGCCTCAGAATCTGGCCTCTCCCTACCTACAGGACCTTACTTGCTCTGTTATCCGGCATCTATCCTCTACTCTTGCAAGATTTGTCTTTTTGCTATCCCTGTGGGAGCTATACTCATTCCCATAGAAGGCTTACAGAGGATGTTAGGTTTGGTGATACTCATTCAGGGAGATATGTTTGGAAGAGGAGTCAGGTTAGCCTGAGGAATTGATGGGCTCAGAATACCTAAGACTAAGAAATGTGGAATTAGAGAGTAAGTGCATTTGTTGGGCTCTGAAGGAGATGAGAACCCTGGTAGCTCCCTGGTTGGATAGGTAGGGAAAATTCTTAAGAAGTTTTGAGTTTATAAAGAAAGCTTCATGGAATACCGCTGAGGTAGGAGGCGGGACTTTATTCTGGACTAGATTGAAGACTGGCTGAAACATGGAAGAGGCAAAAGCACCTCTTCATAAGATAGCCCACTAGTGCCATGTCAGTTTACCATTGTCATGACAACACCCGGAACTTACCACCAGTTTCCATGGCAATGACCTGGAAATTATCACCCTTTTTCCTAGAAATTTCTGAACAACTTGCCCCTTAATTTTCACGTAATTAAAAACGGGTATAAATCTGACTGCAGAGCTTCCCCTGAGCTGCTGCTCTCAACACACTGCCTATGGGATAGCCTTGCTCTGCAGAAGCAGACATGAAGCTGTAACACTGCCACCTCAATAAAGCTGTGTGCTTCTACTATGGGCTCACTCTTGAATTCTTTCTTGAGTAAAGCCAAGAATCTTCCTGTGCTAAGCCCCAGTTCTGGGACCTGCCTGCCCTCCATCACCATTGCATTTTACAAGTCCAGGGCGACCTTGCACATAGAATAAAATGGAGTTGTGCAAGATGGGTGGCCTTGGATTCACAGAAGGTGTAGAACTTCAAAAGCAACTTAAATACTAAAAGAGACAGAGAAGAAAAGAAGAGAGAGAGAGGAATAGGTTTAGAGGGAACAGAGGAATGAACAAGGGAAAGGTGTCCATTGTTAAAAAAAAAAAAATGGTCTTTTTCAGCTCATATTGGTCAGAACCTTATCAGAAGTCCAAGCCCTGGTCTGTGCTAATCTAGTTCAGCCTGAAAATAGGACTGAAGTAGAGAAATGAAAGAAACTGGAATTGCCTTGCCTGGAGGAATGAAGTCCAAAGGTTGACTCAACAGAGCTTTCCAACCCAGGAAAGGTCATTTTACAGGCTGTGGTGACCAGCTGTCCTCTAACACTCCCATGACTGCAAAACAAGTTTTAACTCTTGGCAATTCATGACTCATTTTAGAAAGCTATTCTGCATGGTTGACCCCATTCCAATTTATTTATACCCTAGTTAGCTCCATAAAAGTGTTCAAGGAAGCAGCATTTGAACTTTTTAAACAAGTAGCATAAGAGGTGCAGTCCCCTGCCAACTCACTGACCACAGACTTGTAAAAGAGGAAGGGACCTCAGGTTAGATTTAAGTTTTATTCATTCGTCTTATAGATGCCCAGACTGAGAACTTACGAGGTAGGGTGACTATACCTAAATCACATAACCAAGTGGTTTTATTTTCTTTTATTTCCAGAAGAAAGACCAATAATATGGGGATTCTTTATTTGGTATCCTTGAACCCCAAGGGGTTCCTCAATCCCCTGAATTTGCATGCAAACCTTATGTGTGTCTGCAAGTCTGCCAGCAGGTGGTAGACACCAGTACGTCTGTATTGGGGTTAAAATATTCAAATGCTTCCATGCTGGTTGATAAATAGATTCTGTTCCAAACCTTCCTGGTGCCCCGAAGCTCCAGCTGTTATGGCCTCTCTCTAGGAACCCTGCAGGTGTCCCCACAATCCAGCAAGTGAAAAGCTGCTGCCTGGCCCAGCAGGGGACCTCTAGTACCCTTCTCTCTAAACCGGCAGTGCCAGGACTATGTTATATTTTTAATATTTTGAAAATCACCCTTTGCGTGTGTGTGTGTGTGTGTGTGCAAGCACACGTGCCTGCACATGTGCATATATGCATTTTTCTGGAAAAAGGCCATGTGTAGGCTTTCATTAAGTTGCCCAAGTGGCCTTTGAACCCCCCAAAATTAAGAACAATGGTGCCAGGACTATAGTCCCACTATGACATTTGGCTGTATTCCCAGTGCCTAGTAGTGGATGCGGGTCTCTGGATTTGCATGCAGACTGTATTGCCAAAATTGTCAAAAAGGATTGATTGGGCAATCCAAGAGTTAAAAAATAGTTGATTGCACAAGTAACTATTTCTATAGTCTTTTGCTACTGGCGCTGATGTGGGCAGAATGAAGCGCTCTAGATTATTAATGAAACATATGGGGTAGCATTTTCCTAGTAAACATTTATTAACAACCAAGTGAAGGCCTCTATAGCTACAGCAAAATCATGTGTCTGGATTAAGAGGAAGTAGATACGGACAGTATAGCATTAATATTCTGCAGCAGAAGTCTGCCTCTCTTGTTGAATAACATCAGGGCAAGTGTATTCAATGCAATTAAAATATTTATTCAGCAACTTTTGGGGGTGTCTGAATATAAGAGGCTTAAAGAGCTGATAGTTAGCTATGCACTAGGTCTTTGGCTGGGCTCTGTGAAAGAACTCCAGAATAAGCCCTGAAAGAATCTAAGATGCCATCTGGACTGAATTCCTCATCGATGGAAATGAAGCCTGAGACTCTAGGATATAGTGGCATGCCAGTTACAGTCCTGAGTCTGAAGTCTTGGTCTTTGCCTATAAGTGAGACAGGAAAGAGACTTAGAGCTTATTTGGTCCAAATCCCTTTTCCTGCAGATAAGAACACAGATTCCCCAAGGTAAGTATAGCACATTGCTTGAAACCATCAAGACAAAGTCTCAGCTCAGTGATTCTCTGATCAGTCTTTTTGCCATATGCTCAGAGGATCTTTCCCTGCTTTGGCAGGGTAGCAGGGCAGAGATAACAGGATCACGGGCACCCAAATATGAGAAAATTAAAAGAGTGGAAACATGTTTCCTTTATTACTTTCACAATTTTGCCCAAGGCAGGGCTTATCTGAGTCCTGGCTCCACCACTAACAGTCTTGGGCCAATGGCTGAGTGTCCCTGAATCTCAGTGTTCTCCAAATCCTGAGACAATAATTGCTTTCCTCTCAAGGTTATCATAAATGCTAAGTGTAATTCTTTAGGAAGCATCATGCCTTTTGCCCCAAGTGCAGCATGGGCTCAGCCAACCTTGGTCCCCATGGCTTTACACATGCCCTTCCCTCTTTAAGTTGACAAAGTACAGGCTATGTCCTCAGCAAATGGAAGCCGGGGAGTGCACTTCAACAGAGACACCTCAGAAAATGAGAATTGTTTGCTTAGAATTCAGTGAAGGCTCGCAGAAACATGGCCATAGTGGTGAAACTTTCTAAAGTAAGATCCTAGGAAAGAAGGCATTTCGAAGCCACTTTATCGCCTTAAAAATATGCTTTCCTTTGATTTACAAATTTTATTTCCAGAAATTTATCCCATGTAAATAACCAGATATGTTATACATATTTATATTATATTGCTGTTTATGAAAGAAAACCAAAACTGTCCAGCAGTTGGATCAGAACTAATCTTACAACACTGGTAAAATTAATTATGATCATCCAAATAGAGTAATACTACACAGCCTTATAAAATTGGGTTATTGAAAAAAAATTAATAGTTAAGTTGCAAAGTTTAGAAAAATGTATGCTATAAAACAGTAGATATTGTATGATACTACATTGCAAATATATATTAATATATATGCATATAATATAGTCACCTAGGCTGCAAACCATATTGTCACCCGTGAAATTTCTCAGAGTTATCAAGTTGCAGGTAATCTGTTGTGCCCTGTGTGCTTTAATGTGATGTGGGCAGAGGCAGAGTTAAGTGTTAGCTGTATTATGTCATTTTCTTCTGAAGCACACAGAAAAAAGTGGTATTTCCCAGCTTCCTTGTATATAGGTTGGTAAACGGAATGTGGGAAAAGGGATGTAGGCTACAAAAATGATAAAGGCCTTTCAGACCTGGCTTTAGAAGAATCTTGAGCAATTCTCTTCTCTGTCTCTCTCTGTCTCTCTGCTTGTTGACTGGTTAGTCAAATGATGCAAAGGGTCTAGCTGAAGCCCCTGAGGTCCTGGGAGCAAAAACACAGCAAGATGGAAGAACCCTGGATTCCTGAGTCACTGCCTGGGAGGAGTCACCAAAGAGAGCCAGCTGCCTAGAAGCATCTGCATTCAATCTCCTGTGAGTGAGAAATAATGTTCTATTCTCTTAATCCACTATGATTTTGAGGTCTTTAGTTATAGAAGCCAGTGTAACTAATACATGGTATCCATGTTTTCTACAGTAATATGTATTACTTTTGAAACTAGAAAAACAAGGTATTTAAAAAGAATAACTGCCCATCCCTCTTTTTCTGCGCAACATCCACTCCTTTAGGCCATTCAGGAAGATCTGGATTTTTAAGCACCTATATGCAAAGGGATAACCACCGTCCTCTCATCTCCCATCATGCTCAGGGACATAGTATTCTGGAAGTGCTTTGTCAAATTTGCCATTCCTTTGTATCTATCCACTCACAGCATTTTTGAAGACTTCAGCTGCTTTACCAGAAACCTGGGGAGCAGAGCTGCAAAGTCACTGGCAGCTGATTCACGGAAATCACAGGCAGGCACAAGGGCTGCTGTTTGTCCTGGGGCCTGGAATATGGTCTAGGAGAAGAAGTATTTGCCATGGATGATTCTCAATCTGCAATTCCACCCAAGCCTCATGAGTTGCTTGATGTGAACATGAAAGTGGTGGCTATGGAACAACCGCAGCCTTTGGTAAAAGATGAGGCCAGCAGGGCAGCGGGACTTCCATTTGAACTGGAGCTGGCCCAGCCCCTCCCTTCCTGAGGTGGTGCTGCATGTCCATTGGTATCGAACAATAAGTAAGACTGGCACCGTTGGGAACTGGCCTGGGCACTGTGGGAAGACAGCCACGACACGCAGAAGGGAAAATAGGCACGAGCTCATCCTGGCTGAGCTTACTGCGTCCCAGTCACTGTGCTGGGCAATTTCCACACACGTGGGCGTTTTCTCCTCTCAACAGCCCTGCCAGAGGGGCCTTATCACCCTCACTTTACAAAAATGAAGCCCAGGCCTTTAAGGAATGTGTGACAATCAGCACGTGGGAACACTCAAATCCGATCCCAGATCTGCTATCCAATTCTTCTTTGATCCTTTTTTCCCTAATGATCGAATCATTCCCTAAGAATGATCAAAGTGTTCAACAGCAGGCTGGAGGAGACATTTCCAGGTTCAGTTTCAGATTTTGATAAAGAGTTAAAGATCTGCCTCCTACCTTCGACCCACTTACTCTGTCTTACTTCCTTTTGATTTTAGGGATTTTTCTGAATGCACCCTTACTTTTACCTTTTGTCTCCTTTCTTTTCTTTTCCTGCCCCACAGCTGGGACTCAGTGAGTGCCCTTGGGGCCTGGGTATGCTGGGTGCCGTGTTTGTGCTCTAGAGTCAGTACAGATCCTGACTTTTGAGATGGAAACTGTCACAGGCACCCTTCAATCACCTCCACCCCTAGCCTCCTGTGCCTTCACCTTCTGTCTTTCAGGGGTAACAGGTTTAGATATTTTTCAGCTTGTGCCAAATCTGGTTGACCCTGACTCATCTCTGTCTCTCTTTTCTTTCTACACACACACACACACACACACACACACACACGGACACCAGTTTAAGCCTTCTTTAAGATAATCACCATGAGCCCCTAATATGAAGGCTCTATTTTAAGGTTAAGTGCACACTTGTCACCCCCTCTAATCCCTGTAACTCTATCTGTGGTAACTTTTTTAGAAAGTGTGCATGACTAAGAGACTTAGAAGATGCTGGGAGAATTTAGCAACATTTTATGTGGTTTCAATTAGGTAAGATTTTATTGGAAGAGTCCTTTCATGAAGAACTCTCATTTGAAAACCAGGAAGAGGAGGACAAGTCTGTAGGGTAGTGCAGACACGATCTGATTCCTGACAGACACAGGGCACCGTGCCTATCATAGCAGCGAGCTCCATGGTGAGTTCTGCTCGTGGTCCATGCTCTTGTCTTCCAGGACATATCTCAGGAGCTTGATGGAGAAGGCATTCCCTCTGAGGCATGCACCACTTCAGCATCCCTTTCTTATTGGGGCTGGCCGCTCAGGGACTTCCTTAGACACTGAGAAACCACAGCCTCCTGTTTGGAAAGCTGTCAGCCAGAGCTGAGTGTCACTCCAGCTCCTGAGTCCATTTCTTTCCTCTTCATCGTCGTTGTTCTCAGCAGACACCCTCCAGGCAATGACAAAGATAGATTCCAGGTTCTCCAAGGTTTTTGGTCCTCAACTTTCACGATCTCAGAGAAGAAGAAATCCCCCTGCCCCTTCCCAAAGTCTGTATGTCAAATCATAGGGAAGGCTGTGCTTGGCCCTACTTGGGTGATATGCCCATTTCTGAGCAATCCACCCTGGCCTGAGGACTGAAGCACCGCCAGAAGCCAGGTTTGGTCACAAATGCACTGTTTTGGCAGACTTGTGGCAGGACAGCTCTGCCTGCCCCACTCGGAATGGATTCTTACAGGAAGGAAGGTTTCTTTAGCAGAAGAGGGAGAAAAGAGGTCGGGAAAGCAAAAACAATGCTCGTGGGTACGTTATGTGCATGTTAAACACGCAGTAAACATTGTGGTTTCTCAAGGATGTTGATGTTTCAGAAAATCTTTGCCATGTGGGCGTGCCATTAGAGTTACGAAACTATGGTAAATACTTATTATTTTTTTTAACCTGTTCTTTCAGATGCTGTAGATCTTAATCTCACTTTCTTTCTCCTTCCCCCAAGTAAAAATTCCACAGATGTTTGCATTCAGGCTTAAATTGCATTCATTCTGATGTTTTCTATAATGCTGCTTGGGAATTAGGCTATCCTTCTTATGTGCTTTTCTGAGATTTGGCCAAACCCAGGGATGAATTTCCTGCTTTTGTCTCTCTTGCCATGGGAGAATCAAAAGCAGTAGCTTTTGTACAATAACACTACCCTTTCTGCTTTTTCTTTTATTTTTAAAAAGGATTTGAAAGAAGGTCAACTTGAGCCAAGAACTAGGGACAGCTCCCTGGTTCCAACTTCTTTTGTTGCTTCCCCTTCCCCTCTCGGATGTTTCCAAATCTAGCTTGTCTTCCTAAACATTTTCAACTCTTTCCTCCTGCTTTCTTTCTTCCTATTTTCAGAGAATCCCAAGGCCTTAGGCCTGGGACAACTATGCTCAGAACTCCCTTAACCAACATGCCCAGTCCTCCTACTATCCAGTCCTTTGTTATCCTCTCCACACTTGGCTCGAGGCCCCATGAGAACTGTTGTCACTTGGAATGGACCTTTATGAATGGCTTGTTGTCCACACTCCTGGAGACCATGGAGATGCAGGTATAAGCTAGACTATACAGTTGCTCCTTGGGAGGGTCAGTGGATTGGTTCTAGGATGCCCCGTGGATACCAACATCCAAGGATGCTCAAGTCCTTCTGTATCTGTAGATATAGAGAGCTGACCATAATGTGGGTGTGCATGGAAAAGGCTGCATGCCTGCTGGAAACAAAAAGTAAAACTAGAAAACGCCAGGAGACCTCATCTAACGCAAGACACTAGTGACCCATGGAGATGCCACAGACCACCGAAAAGACCATCCCCAAGGCACCTGATCTCCCATCCCACTAGACCGTGAAGACTCAGCTTTGGCTAACATTGCCTTCTGTTATAATCATGAGTTCTAGACCAAAGCTTGCTTAATAACTATCAGTTTAGCCTACTAAATTTCATACGAATTACTTCATTTAAGCCTCTTAAGCATCTGATAGGTTAGATAACATCATTCTTATCAGAATGTAGACTGAGGCTTAAAAAAGTTATTTTACTCGATTCATCCATAGGTCTAGTAAGTTGCAGAGCCAGCATTTGAAAACAGGTTTATTCCACTAAATTATATTGCCTTATAGCCATAAGACAGGCAGCTGCCTCTGTGGCATGAGTTCTGAAGTAGGAAGAGCCCTGCTCCCATCGAGTCTCCTTTCTATATCACATACTACCTCAACAGACCAAAAGATGGTTAAAATTACTCTACTAGTGAAGATGTAGCAGAGACAGACAGTGCTCCCTAAGGATCCATGGGCTCCCCTCAGTTTCTACCCTTGTCTTGGCAGGAAAGTGAGACCTAGTTCTGGCCAGAAGACGGAGAAATAACACATGTCCACTCCCACACCAAGGCACTTAGAAGAGTCAATGTATCTCTTCCGTCTACTTGGTAAAAGTCAGGGTTCTCCAGAGAACCAATAGGAGATACGTATGTGTATATACATATATAAAATATATACACATACATACACAGGCATGCCTCAGAGGTGTTATCGGTTCAGTTCCAGATCACCACAGTAAATACTGCAATACAGTGAGTTACATGAATGTTTTGGTTTCTCAGTACATATAAGTTTATACTTCTATAATCTATGTGTGCAATAGCATTATGTATAAAAAATGTACATACCTTAAGTAAAATAATACTTTATTGCTAGGAAGTGCTAACAAAGTGAGCACTTGCTGATAGACTTACTCAATGCAGGGTTCCCACAAACCTTCAATTTGTAAAAAAAAAAAAATACATTATCTGCAAAACACATTAAAGTGAAGCACAATAAAGAGTGAAGCACGATTATATATATACATATACACATATATGTGCATGTATATATGTATATATACATTCATATGAGAGAGACAGAGAAAGACACAGAAAGAGAGATTTATTTAAAGGAATTGGCTCACACAACTGTAGGGCTGGCAAGTTTGAAATCTGTAGGGCAGCAAGACAGGCTAGAAATTCAGGTTTAATTTCCATGCTACAGACTTGAGGTAGAATTTCTTCTCCAGGAAATCGCCCCTTTTGCCCTTAAGGCCTTCAACGGACTGGAGGAAGCCCATCCACATTTTCTGGGATGATCTTCTTTACTTACAGTCAACTGATGTAAATGATAGTCACATCTACAGAATACCTTCATAGCAACATGGAGTGTTTGACCAAACAAGTGGACACCAAGACCAGCCAAAGCGACACATAAAATTAACCCTCCCAGTCCACCGCTTGTCAACTTGCCATCCATACACATATTTTTAAACCATACTTAATATCCAAATAAAGATAACTACAAAATCATACTTCCACCTAAAATGATACAACTATTCTGCATACAACTGAAAGTGCACTAAGTCTTTCTTTAGAAGAAGATCCAAAGTCCTTAGGTAATATTCATTCTCTTCCTTGACATCCTGTAGCTTAAATACAATGATATAAAGCTAATGCGTCTTATGTTATAGGATAAGGGGATAACAAAGAAGAAAACAAAGATATATTAAAGATATTTTATGTATACAGATATGTTTATACATATACACCTACAAACATATTCATAATAAAATTTTAAAAATAATGACAGTCCTTGTTTTTGCTACTGCTTACATAGTCAGAGCTGGTGTTTATAACTGCCTTCTTCCACTACCCATTCCACATTCCCTGTGACCTCCACAAACACCTCAGTTGGTTGTGCTTTTGCCTAATAGAATGACCCAAACCATCATTCTTGAAAGGCCTGGGCCACCAGTAGCTTTGCCTAAATTGGATTGTAGTCGTTTTCCATTGACTTTAATCACAGGACATGGTAGTACTAAGAGGCACCTAAAGGACTTCTGGAATTCCAGATATACTCTTTCTTACATTGGTTGTGTAATAGCCATCCAATTACCCCTAGTAATCAGGATCAATACCCTCCAATTTTCCCTTAACAATCAGGATCGATAACCCTCAAATTTCCCCTTAGCAATAAGGATCAATAACCCTAATCACAACTGTAACTCCCTTCTTTGCCTATGTATTCAGAGGTATAAAGTCCTCCAAGTGGCCAGGTAGCAGTCTTAACTTTCACTTCAGTGAAATTGTATGTATCCCTGGTGGAAGCATTCCTCCTTTTGGAACTAAGATGTCTAGACCAGCAGGGTATAAGGTTCTTGGAACAGGAAGCAAACATTTTGCTAGTGAGTCACTATGGGTAACAGTGAGTCCACCTCTTTTTCCACTCCTCGATTCCTGGATCCGTGAATCTTGGCTATGGGAAACAGCACCACATACTGGATGCTTATTCACAGGATATGCAGCCTACTGGAGAACACTGCCGCTATCCCTGAAGGTGTTGTCACCTAGCTGGTGCTATAACTGCATCTTCAAAGAGCCATTCCACCATTGTATCAAGCCAATTGCTTTAGGATAATGGGGAACGTAATAAGGCCAATGAATTCTATGAGCATGGGCCCATTGCCACATTTCTTTTGCTGTGAAGTGAGTTTCTTGATCAGAAGCAATGCTACCTGGAATACCATGATGGTGGATAAGGCATTCTGAAAGTCCACAGATGGTAGTTTTGGCAGAAGCATTACATGCAGGCAAATCTGTATCAAGAGTATGTTCCTATTTTAGTAAGAACATAACACTGCCCTTTCCATGATGGAAGTGGTCCAATGTAATCAAACTGTCACCAGGTAGCTGGCTTCTCACTCCAGGTAATGAGCCCCTGATGGGACTCAGCGTTGTTCTCTGCTGCTGGCAGATTGGGCACTTAGTAATGGCTATAGCCAGGCTGGCCTTGGTGAGTAGAAACCTATGTTACTGAGCCTGTGTGTAACCTCCTTCTCTGCTGCTGTGTTGCCTATGAGCCCATTAGGCAATAATAGAAGTAGCTGGGAAAACAAACTCACTGCTATCCACAGAATAATTCATCCTATCCATTTGATTATTAAAATTATCCTCTGCAGAGGTCATCCTTTGATGAATATTCACAAACGATTGGTGATATGATACACAAATATCTTCACACTTTTTGCCCATTCGGAGAAGTCTATCTGTATACCTCTTCCCTAATTTTAGTCACCAATTTTCCAATCACATTCCTTCCAAGTTCCTGACCATCCAGCCAAACCATTGGTCATAGCTCATGCATGGGTATACACTCACATCTCTGGCCACTTCTCTTTTGAAGCAAACCAAATGACCTGCCTGATGCACTGTGAAGTTCTGCCCACTGAGAGGGTTCTCCTTCACACCATACTTCAGGATTGCAGTTAAGGGGCTGTAGTGCTGCAGCAGTCCCCTCTCAGGTAGTGTCTGCATATCACATGAAACCATTTAGAAACCAGGTTCAAATTCTCTCTTCCTCAGTAAACTGATTGTAGGGACCTCCCACGAGGCAATATATGTGTACTGGAAAAAAGAAGGCAACGTAGCAGGAGAGGGAACAATGGACATTTGACCATTTCTTCATGTAATTTACTTATGCCTTCAAGGGCCTATGTGGGCCCAATCGCATACATACCACTTCCATTTGATGACGAAATGTTGCTGTGAGCACCCAGCTTTGTGGCTTGGTGGGTCAGATAACACCTAGTTCATGATGAGCGGCTCAGGTCTCAAGGTAACTTGGTGGCCCATGGTTAAGCATTCAGTCTCTACTAAGGCCCAATAGCAAGCAAAAAAGGCTTTCTCAAAAGGATTGTGGCTGTCTGCAAAAAAAGGCAGGGCGTTGTGCCAGAATCCTAATGTTCTAGACTATGATTCACCTATAGAAGCTTTCTAAATGCTCCAAAGAGATCTCTGTCTACCATTGGATCTGTTGGATTATATGGCCCAAATAGCAGGTATATTTCCATGGTAATCTGGACCTGCTGGAGAGCCACTCTCTGGGTCCCATTCAAAACCAACAGCTTTTCAGGCAGCTCAGTAAATGGCCTGGAGTAGTATACTCAAATAAGGAATGTGTTGCCTCCAAATCCAAAGAGATCTACATAGCATTGTTCCTCTTTCTTGATTATAGAAGGGGTCAGATGCAACAACTTAATTTTTCAACTTAGAGAAGATATCTTGACATGTACTGTACCACAGGATCTCCAGAAATTTCACTGAAGTAGAAGGCTCTTGAATTTTTGTTGAATTAATTTCCCATCCTTCTACATGCAAATGTCTTATCAATAGGTCTAGAGAAGTTGCTAGTTCTCACTCATTAGGTCCAATCCATATAATATTATCAATGTAATGGGCCAGTGTCATGTCTTGTGCGAGGGAAAGACAGTCAAGATTTCTGCAACTAAATTATGACATAGGGCTGGAGAAGGAGTAGGAGGCATTTTCTGTGTCAAGTCAGGCATTCTAATTCAAGAATGGTAGGATTTGGTTGACAAAGACAAGCTCAGAAAAAGAATAAAGCACCTGGACAGGACCAGATGCCGGAAGCAGAGGCCAAGCCCTCGAAGGAGTCACACAAGGTCAGTGAACATTTGTCAGAAAAGAACAGAGACAGAATAGGGAGTAAATGGATGAAGACTTGCCTTTACCTCTTGACTGGGGAAGGTGTATGTGCAGGAGAGAGTGGGTGAAACTGAATTTGAGCCTCAAGGTTAAAAGTTCAGTTGGTATTACCTTTCCCACTGGGAGGGCTTACTGAGGCAGGGAGAGTCCAGACATGTCCCAAAGGAACGAAATGAATCATTGTGCAGTTGCCTATCTTCTGTAATAAATGTAGGTTTCACACACCTCATTAAAAATATTTCACAAAAGGTAGAGACACAAGGTCCCTGCCAAATAAAGCAGTGCTTTAAAAGCCATTGCCCAGCCAAGGTGCATCATGAGGGCAGACTGGAGATTGAAAGGGGAAGTCTCGGGTCCTGGACTGGGAAGGGGAAGGTGCAGTGTGCCATGCTCCAGGACAGTGGAAGAGCCTCCCGACCACACTCTGGTTGGGAGTGCTGAGGAGTTAGGAGATGGCATCAGGCTTCCATAACGATGGAGACTTGGAAATTTAGCCACAGCTGGGAGAAGCTATCCAATGCAGAGAGCAAGAGGAGTGGGGGGCTAACCTAACTGCAGTGGAGATTTGGGAGTTGCGTAGGTCCCAAAGGGAAACAAGTGCTGCTGGGAGGCCAATAGGAAGGAGTGGGACAGGTGGGAGCAGGGTGGCCTCACCTGTGGGCTCCATGGCTTATAGCCAAGGTGATGTGATTGCAAGGGCCCGGGAAGACCTCCTGCCTGAAATAGTATTTTCCGCCCCTCAACTATAGCCTAGTATTCGTCTAAAGTGGGGCACAGACTTCACTTCATAATTAGAACTAAGGCTTATAATCAAAGTATCCCTAGGAGAGCTGAGCTCGCTGGATGTTTTCTTAAGAGTAGTGGTGGAGGAAAGCACACTTATACGTTTCTGATGGAAGAGAGAAAAGTGCACAGAAAAAGGGGATGGGGGTCTGGAAGGCAGATTCCAGGGTTCTCAGTGGCCAGCCTGATGTCATGACAGTTAAGGCTGCCAGATTTGGCCAGACAAACACCAGGATGCTCAGTTCGATTTATCTGAAATTGAAACTTAATGGGGGACCTGTTTTTCATTTGTCAACCCCAGGCCAGTGGGAAGTTCACTGTCATTCCCCTCCTGAACCCCTCGATGATGCTTGCCTTGTGGATTCCCTGAGCCCTCACTTGGGTATGTGAGGACAGCTGGGAAGAGGCTGCAGAATGGAGGCCACACAACCACAATACATAGGAAAGAAGATACCTTACTGAGACCTAGAAACGTATACTCTTTAAGGACCCAGACTCTGTCATTTCTCTCTGCATCCTAAGTACCTTGCATAATGCCTAGTACAAAGCAGTTTGGTTGATACAGGTATGTTGAAATTCTTTTTAAGTGGCAATAATTAACAGTAACAGTAGCAAACATGTACATAGTGCATATTCCACCTGGGCTGTCTTCTTTTTTTTTTTTAACTTTTGTTTTAAGACCCAGGGTACATGTGCAGGATGTGCAGATTTGTTAAACATCTGCCATGTAAACATCTGCCATGGTAGTTTGCTACACAGATCAACCCATCATCCAGGAATTAAGCCCAGCATCCATTAGCTATTCTTCCTAGTGCTCTCCCTCCCTTCACCCTCCGCACTACCCCCAGCACGCCAACAGGCTGTGTGTGTTGTTCCCCCCATGTGTCCATGTGTTTAAAATAGTTTCTTCTAATTCTGTAAACAATATCAATGACAGTTTAATGGGAATCTATAAATTACTTTGGGCAGTATGGCCATTTTTACTATATTGATTCTTCCTATCCATGAGCATGGAATGTTTTCCCATTTGTTTGTGTCCTCTCTGATTTCTGTAATCAAGGTTTGTATTTCTCCTTGAAGAGGTCCTTTGCTTCCCTTGTTAGCTGTATTCCTAGGTGTTTTATTCTGTTTGTAGAAATTGTGAATGGGAGTTCATTTATGGTTTGGCTCTCTGCTTGCACCCGGGCTCTCTTCTAAGTACTTTACTGAAAAGCTGAGATGATGCCTCTGAATGACGTGGTACAAGAGACCTAGAAAGGACTTGTGCTAGTAGAAGAAGGAACTCTTTTGACATTGCTTTTTAATTAAGTGGGTTCCTTAATTATTAGTGTGTAATCCTTCCTCTTAGGAGTGGGTAGGTTATCCATGCCTCATGCTAGTCTTCCATTCAACTCCTCCTCCTCCAAAAACCAGAAGTACAAAGTCAGTTACATTATAGATTCTGCCCTACCTTCCCTCTGCAGTTGTTCCCACCTCCAGACTTCCCTGACACCCAATGCCCCACTCAGCAGACTCACCCCACTCTTCCAGAGTGCAAACCCATTACACTGAGTGCAGAGCTACCCATCGTTAAGAGAGGAAATCATTTTTGAAATAAGTTCGTAATGCTTTTCCCAAATATAGATGATATGGGGTTCCAGAGGAATTGGATTATTCAGGTTCCTCTTGCCTTCCTTCACACAGACAGTGCCCCAAGCTTGGCTGTGTTCTCATAGAAACAGGCAAACAGAGAAGGCAAAGGATTCAATAATGAACCATGAGCATCTCTAGCCTGGCACGTACTGGCTTTAGATTTGCCAAACAGAACACTTGGAAAGCCTGGCTCCACTACATCTATCGAAGTCGGGCCAGGGAAGCCCCCAGACAATTTGAAGGTTGGAGAAAGTAGGTTTGGTACAACTGCTGCTACTTTTTTTTCACACGATTTGGTTTTTTAGATAGAATCTCAAATGGCCCCCTTCACCCCACCACCGCCATCGCACCCCCACCCGACTGCAATCTCCATGTGGAGAGAACTGGCCACACATGGTTCTGATTCATTTGCATTTAACTCATCAAAATATTGTTTAGTCAAAATCCCTCTCTGTCCAAGGAGTCTTTTATGAGCTGACGGGATAAGCCTGGCTTAAGTCTATTGTAATTGGGGAGTTTTTTGGTTTTTTTTTTTTTCCTTTTCTTTGAACTGAGAAGCTGCTAGTTCCAAGCCAGCCCTAACCCAAAGCAGGCTGGAAAAGCTGTATTTGTTATTTACTTGCTGGGTGGGTTCTTTAATTCTGGAATCCAGTCAGCTCCGGCACATGCCCTAGTTGGTGAAAAGTATTCTCTAAGTTGTTTTCAAGGCATCATTCTGGTGCAGTCAGCGAGACTGTGAATCCACGAGCTCTTCCTGCAAGGGTTACCTAGACTCTTGTTTCCGCTACGCTTTTGCTGATGCTATCCTAGACCAGGCCAGGTCCTTCCTCCCTGTGGAACTCAATGGATTCCTGACCCACATTGTTCCTCTCCTGTAGAATTCACTGGCTTCCGGACATACACAAATCCTCATGCTGCAGAGTAAGCTTCCTACGCCCTTGCTCTGACCATGCCACTCTCCTTCACATGCCCCGCGTGGCACTTCTTAAACAGGCATGCATCTATGCTTGAAGAACGCATGGCCGAGTCCCAGGGACTGAGCAAAGTCAGAGACAAACATGGAACATTTCCCTAAAAACATCAAGCCTACTCAAAAATCTAGGAAAGGGCTGTTATCTTTCAAAGCCCTACAGAAATATGGAGTTGACTACAAAATTATACATTCTGAAAATAAAACACGTGTCTTCAGGGAAATTTTAAGCTTGACACTACTTTGGACTAAATCCCTAGGTCCCCAAGAGTGATATATTTATTGTCTGCCACGATTAGTGTATGTGGGTAAAAGTTTGAGAAGGCCTAGAGTAGAGCAGCCCAAGCCCTCAATTTGCCTTTCAAGGCCCAGCGCATTCCTTCCCCCAAACCCTGTCCAATCTGTCACCTACATGTACCTTATTCTCTAGATAAATGGGGCAATTCATCATTCTCCAACACACTCCCCCCTTAGACATTTGTTTTTTTATAACCAGAATGCCTTTAAATTTCCCTGTCTTTGCCCAACTGAAATCCAGATCTAATGCCAGATCCATTTTTCTTTCCATTATAAATGCATTATTTTTGTACTTCAAAGTCCTAGTCATGGTGCTAGGATTTCAAGGAATATTGCTGGAGAGATGGTTGATTGAACACAATTCCCGAGCCCTTGAGCTATACAGAAAACAATAGAACATTTCTCTGCTTAGAAAGTGGGAAACCGGGACAGGATGGTGCTAAGTGGGGAGTGTAAAGCCCTTTATTAGCACTACTTTTTTCTTCAACTTCAATAGATACAAAGTTTTGTTTCTAGAGTTAGGACGCAAAGATTGGGGTGTGGACAGGGACTCAGGGGAGGGGCACAACTCTTTCTAGATGGAGCTCATGGTGCAAAAACTGGGGAGAAAGATGGATAAATAAACTGCAAATTGGAAATGTGCAAATATGTTTATTTCCCCCAACACAAAATATATTTTTTAAATTTGGGAATTTTCAAATAAAAATCTGGAATTCCTGATACTGTTGGAAAACCATATTGACTGGGGCATCTGCCTGGCCTCCCTGCCTGTCTCAGAGCCATCTGGAGATACAGCACGAACTCTGTTTCGCTGCGGTTCCCGCCACTCCTCCACATAGGCAGACACAGTGGCCTCCCGTGTGTGCATTTTGATTTGCTGCTGGGCTGCAGAGGATGGACAGAAACAGTTACAAATTCCAGCTTAGGGTCCACAGGGAAACATTCTGAGGGGATGCCAGAGATTGCATAGTGATTGGTTAGAGACAGAGGCAAAAGCCTTGTTGGAGGAGTGTATTGGAAGAGCCCTTTTTGCACTAAGTCATTCAGTCTCTTTATTTTAGAACTTCTCCCTGCAAAAAGCATCACATGCATATGGTTTTGTCCAAGGAAGAGTCCCCAGGCTGTAAGCTGCAGCTCGGCACTAGCACATCAGCAGTGTTCTCCCTGCTTCATCTCTGGTGCCCAGCCTCTGTTCCCTTCGAAGCCCCTTTCTTGTCTCCCCTCACTTGATTTTCCCCAGTGTCACATTAGAGGTTTTCCCACCTCTGAGTACTCAGAATCAGGCATTTTGCTCAATCATTTTCAAGGACGATTAGAAAAGTTCATCCAAGATCAAATGTCTTCTCTTTCTTTTCAAAAAAAAAAATCTGTAATATTGAAGGGGGAACAAAGCCAAGTGTCCTCCTTCCCTGGGCTTGGGAATGGGGGGCTTGCCTCTGCCTCCCCGATTTACCCCCAACTCGAATGAGGCCTCTGAAAAGGGAGCTGCTCCTTCCCCAAGCTTCTCATTTCACCTGTAACAGTGGGGAGACACGCAGTGGCTGATGGGGAGACACCCAGTGGCTAATAGGGATCCTCCAGGGAGTTTTCTGGCTGTTAGGCCAGGCCCAAGCCCTTCATGAACAGGCCATTCCTAGGGCCTCGGATTTCAGGACAAGGTGATTAGCTAGGGGGTTTCAGACCCAGCAGAGCCCTCTCCTGGCTGTGCATCTGCAGAACTAAGGAGCTGCCGTGTCTGCGACTGTTGGGAGCTGCAGCTTGCTCTGTCTCTGAGGGTCGGGGCGGGGGAGTGACAGAGGGTAACAGGCAGAACTGCTAGCAGATTGGCATTGCTTCTCTGTCTCGGTCTGTAGTGAAACTGAAGAGAAAGCTCTTCTGTGCTATCTTCAAAGATGACAGGCAGAAGAATTCCACCTCTTTTTAGTATTCTGAAATTGTTTCCATGCTCTTCTTCTTTCCACACACAAAATCCTAGATTTGAGAATTGCAATACACCAATGTACTTTAAAAGTCTTTGGAGTACGTTTCTCCTCATTTTACATATAGGGAAACAGTCATGAAAAGAGGGAGAGTGGCTTGCCACAGGCCACACATTAAAGAGTGTCAGGATGGGGATAAAAAGCTTTCTTACTTCTTACCCCTGAGAACCATCCCAGTGATTCCCAACATCTGGTCATGAGCACAGAATTTTCATTATTTTTGGCATATCTGTAAACACCTGTGCTATTACTTAATACTTTTTCTTTAGCCAGATTCCTTTTTTACTTAAATGCAGTGATTTTAAAAGGAAACGATGTCACTAACGCCTATGGAAAAGCAGCATTACTTGCCTTAAATATTGGAGACCAAAAGGCAAATGTGATTAATGGAAAATGACATTGTGGAATGAGCTGGGTACTGTAGTCTGTTGAGGGTTCTTGCTTCAAGACCTATTTGGGGGATTACAGTAGGAGCTAAGAGTTTGAAAAGTGTTAACAAGATCCTGGCACCCGACCGACACATTCTCCTTGAAGGGAAGAAGGAGAATTGAAATGGAACATCCTTGCTAAAAACCACCAGTGCTCCTCCACGCACCAGCACGGTTTTCTCTGGATACCCATGGTGCATGTTCCTCACTTTGGGGTCTCTGCCTTGGATCATGGTGTCTTCAGAAGGATGGTGGGCTCTTTGCCTTGCCGTTCTCCCTTCTCAAGGGTTAGGCTGCACAGATGCCGAAGGTTGACACAGTAGTCCTTGCACATTTCAAAAAATATGGACAATGTTTCCTACGGAGGAACAAATTTTTCTGTCAGATGGTGAAATTTCTCACAATATTCTGGTTGAAAACATCCTTGAGAGGGAAGCAGTGTAAGGGAGAGTGATTAAGGACATTTTGGGCTGAAGAGACAGCTAAGTGATTTTCTGTACACTAGATATCCTCCACCTCCCATTTATCCACACCCCCATATGCCACAGTGACACACATCATTCTCAGTTAGTGATGATGGAAATGAACAGGATTCCCTGCTCATGGGAATAGCAAACAATCGCTCTGCGTGTGGTCGGAGGCTCAGGAGTCCAGGTGAAAATCAAGTCTGCCCAGTCCTCAGTTGGCCATACTTTCACTACCTCCCCTCTTCTGTATTATCACCACAAGGAAAGAACCAGTCAGCAAATGGTTCCTAACCACCTGGCACTGTGCTAGGTGTTTGCACCTGCACTTAGAGCAGCTTTGTGTGGTTGAGACAGGGTTCCTTTACATTAAAGGACAGCAAGGACATACACGCCACATACAAGATGATGGGGGTCCCAGGAACATTCTGGGAGCCTGGAGGAGGGAGTGAGGCCAGAAGCTCAATGCAGCAGGGAAGCTTTGTGGAGGAGGTAGGATTTTTGCAGAACTTCCTTCTCCCTATTTCCCCTGGTCTTCCTCCTTCCCCTCTTGCCCTTGTCCAGTTTGCACTGACAGCGGCCGGGGGGAGGGTTGGCTCTCACTCCTGGATGTGGGCTGAACAAGCATCCCGGAAGCCTGCGGTGGTGGGAGGCTGGCCAGGTGGACTGCACCCACGCTGCTGCTCATGAGATCCTCGAAGACAGATTTACCAGTTGCCAAATTCTCCTTGTAGCCCACTGTCCTCCCTGAGGCCCCATACAGCAATTCCTAAGGCCTGGTGAGGGGAGGAGAGGGCTCAGAAAAGGCAGGTGAAACAGAATCACACACAAACTACAGACTCTGCAGGACCGTCCCCAGCAGATTCCACCTCTGCCTCTACAACACCCCTCGGGCCAGAGGGAGAGCACAGGCTGGCAGATCTGCAGTTTTCACTCCCCTGTGGCTCCTCCTTGCTCTACATCGTTGTTTTGGAGGGTTAGGGAGCATCACAGGAAGCCTGTAGGGACAGCCCAGGCAATGGGGCCAAGGAAGCAGGTACCTTTCAGAAAGACCAAAAGACGACAAAGAAAACTGCTGGGTGCAGGCAGGTGGGGCTGCCTCAACCCATGCCCAGCTTGGGCTCTGTGAGCTGAGACCTCAGGGGTCAGGGTCACCCACTGCCAACTACACAACAAGTAAAGTGAATGAGGCCAGGGCACTGAAAATGCCTGAGGTTGTCCCTGCCTCCCAGAACCTACTTGTTGGCTCGCAAGCCACTGGGGTGTGATCTCACTGTACAAATGAGGAAATGAAGTAGTAAGCCAAGGCGACTTACTACTCCATTCAAACGTGAATGGTAAAAATCAAAAGTTGAACCTAGTTCTCCCCCTTCTACATCCAGTTTGCCCAAATGCCTTTTGTAATTTGGGGTAAGGGGTGGAGTGGTGGGGAGACTGTTCAGATGGAAATAACACTGAAATATTTCCAAGTGATATGGAATGGCCTGGGCCAGACTGAGCCACCTCTGGCTGTTCTGTCATGTGGGTCACGGGTTACACACAAGGCCTGGCTGTTGTGACCTCTGTCCCATGCCCCCCGAAGGTGGGATCCTTATTCCACCACTGTGAACACTGCCTGCAAAGCTGGGGGCTCCTGGCCCTACTGCCCGTGGTCCCTGGTGGGCCATCTGAAGGCCGTCCCACTGGTATCTTCCCTGTATTTACCAACAAGCCTAGCTCTGAGCTGGAATGTGGACACTCAGAGGATGGGCTGGGGGAACAGTCAGAAGATGACATCTGATACTCAGCGAGACTCAGGGAGAAATCACCAAGCTGGGTGATAAAGTGAATGTAGTTTGCTTGTTGGTGCGAGTGGAACCCAGGGCTAAGCATCTGGAACTCCCCACACCTTGAATCCCCTACTGACCTGTAAACAGTAGGTAGCAAACTCATTGGCACTGATAATCTCAGTGTGGTTTACTAGCCCATGAGGTGGCTTAATAGAAAGATCACCGGCAGGGGAGGCAGGAGACCTGGACCTCTGTCCCAGCTCTGCCAGCAGCTTTTTTTTTGCCAACAGTGACTTTGGACAAGTCACTTGCTGTCTCTGGGTATCTTTATTTCATGTATAATTAAAGGATGGGACTGGATAAAATCCATAGTCTCTCCCAGTTTTGGTGAAAACGTCTCACGTGCCACTAATGCAGGAGATTCCATTAATCATACACTGCTGGGGCTTGCGGGTGTCAGAAGTGGGCACTGTTGGCCACTGAGCCTCAGTTTTCTCAGCTGCTGCATTTACCAGCTTTATATGAAGATCTCTATTCCAGACTTGGAAGGAAAATGAGAGAATGAAGTAAGGTGGGTGGAGCAGAGGAAAAAGATAAAGAGGGAAAATGGTGAAAATGCAAAAGTAGATACAGTGTTGAAGAGACAGGAAAAGTGAAAAAAACTCAAGAAAAGGGTAGTCAGCTATGTCTGTGAAGGAATCGCAGCACACTGACTGTCAATGGAACACACAAGCCTGTCTCTCTTGTTTCTCTGCCGTTCAGTGCAGCCGCATCTGCCTTATGCAAGTTTGATGGTTGTCGGTATGATCCGTAAACGTTAACTGAGGAAATTCCTCGGTGCCCAGCATCGTACTTGGGAAATAAGGGAGTTCCCAGGAGTTCATCTAGGTTTTGATAAGCATAAGCTCACATGATTGCAGAAAAAGAATGTAGAAACTGTACATGCAGAATTAAGTAAAAAACATATTTCTTTTGCATGATAAAAGAAATCACAGCAAAGTAAACATTTTAAAAAGCTGACATCTACAACAAACATTCCCAAATGCAGGAAAATAATGACATTTTCATTCATTAACTTCCAACACAATGCTTTCTTCTCTACATTCTCTTCAATCACCTCCTCCTATGGCAACAACTTTATAAAACCATTTTCTATAGAGAGAGAGGAAAGACAATTCAGTCTTTCCTCAATTGAAATTTGTTTCTTTAAGAGCGATAATCAGGATGCACAAAACATGTGATTTCACACAACAAAAGGACTCACTGTTTGTAGTACTGTTAAGTTTAGGCTCTACAAATAGAGGAATTTTAATACATTTTGGTTTTGTCTGACTCCTGTCATCAAGGAAAAATGTATGTTGTACTTATAATGATATATTTGCCTTGTCAAATATATTTCTTATGGGAAGGAATTTCCATTTTGATGAGGAGTCAATGAGAACAGACCTCTTGGAATGCGACTGCACACATCTGAGCATCAGAATAGTCTTTTCCACAGACTAGCTTTTGTTCCTTCAATTCTAACTTTGCTTCTCACCCACTCCCCACAGTCTTCAGGCGATGAAGCCACACGACG
Source organism: Symphalangus syndactylus (assembly GCF_028878055.3). Taxonomy (NCBI): domain Eukaryota; kingdom Metazoa; phylum Chordata; class Mammalia; order Primates; family Hylobatidae; genus Symphalangus; species Symphalangus syndactylus. Next base: position 149,853,425 of record NC_072427.2, on the reverse strand, counting down.
CGTGCATATCACACATATCACCTCTGGTCCTACAATTTTGGCCTCAGCGTGAGGAGACTCACACAGTGGGCAGGGCACATTTTCCTGGAAACCATTCCTCCACTGGAGTAGCTAGGAACCCTGTAACTGACTAAAAGCACCCTTAGCTCTATCCTAAAAATGTCTAGGGCTACTCCATTGCCCCCTCATATGAAGGGGAGTGTGAAGGAGGAAAAGTTGGGGTAAGAGGGATGCAATATCTTAACAAATTGCAATGCAAATATTTTACTCCTGCAAAATTTTCAAACCCATGTCACCATGTGAGAACATTTTTAGGACCTCTGCCTGGAAGGGTGTTGGAAGGGGCCAGTGCAATAAGGGTCCTTGAACTTGAGGCTTCATTAGCTTCTTGAAAGCTCCGCCTCTGGGGTTTGGAGAGACCTATGAGACTTGTTCTCTGTCCTCACGTTCTGCAGCCGTCCTTAGTCACTCATTCTGCTCCTAACAACAATCAATAGTGCATGTACAACACTCCAGCTTCATCCCTCCCATCAAACGAACTCATTCCATTGGACAAGGCTCTACTCTTTGAGAAGTCTGGCTTGTGATGGTCATTTACATGAACTTTACTGAGAAAACAGGCACATGAAGTGACTATAAGGGCAAATTCACTGCTAAAAGTGTATTGTAAATTGATAGACTAAAAATGTGGTTTTAATTACCTTTTTTAATAGGTTTGAATATATCCTAAATGTCCAACAATAGAGAATTGGTTAATTATGCCAATGTTCCACTAGCATATTTTTCAGTTATTTAGTGTAATTTTTGTGGACATGTACTGTTGGCCTGAAAAGCTTTCCCTTATAAGTTAAATAAATTTTAATAAAACATATTGTAAAGGCATAATCTCATCTTTAAATTTAAAGATACATATGTGTATCGATATATCTATGCCTCTGTCTATATCTATATCTAAATTGCTGTAGGAAAAATTAAGAATAGAAAAATGTCTGGAAGGTTCTAGGTCTTGATATGAGTAAGAGTAGTTGCTCTGGAAAGATAATAGTGAAATTTTCTTGCTTATTATTTTATTTTTCTGTAATGATTACATCGTTGTTTCTCTTTTCAAGAGTCTGTTGCCTAGGCTAGAATGGAGTAGCTCAGTCACAACTCGCTGCAACCTTGATCGCCCAGTCTCAAATGATCTGCCCACCTCAGCCTCCTGAGTAGCTTGAGACTACAGGTGTGCATCATTATGCTCAGGACAATTTAAAAAAAAATTGTAGGGATGGGGGTCTCTCTATGTTTTCCAGGCTGGTCTTGAACTCCTGGACTCAAGCGATCTTCCTGCCTTGGTCTCCCATGGTTGAGATTACAGATGTGAGCTACTGCATCCAGCCTAATGACTATGTTCCTATTATATTGTAATAATAAAACTATAGATAGAATTTTTTAAGTGTGTAGTATTTTTAAAAACTCAAGTAGCTTCTCTCTTTCCTTACTTAGCCAGGTGCAGGTTGACAAAAGAATTCTGGAAATTGAAGGCCAAGGAACAGTGACTCAAAAATAAGAAGTAGGCTGAAAAGTGAGTGTGTGTATGAGAGAGGGAGAGAGACAGAGAGGGAGAGAATGTGTTTGTGGGGAGCATATATTCATCTGTGGGCTGTGCAAGTAGATATTCTGCATTCAGTCCTAACACCTACTTTAGCTCTGCCCCTCACATCAATGAATCCTGCTGAAATGTCTGCAGCTTCCATTTTGATTCAGTGTCTCAGTCCATTTTACAAGCCAGAGTCTTAGGAGGGGAGTGAAAAAAAGATCCCATCAGGATTTGATGGGGCACATTCCTCCATGTGAAAGTAGTTGCATTTCTCTCTGCCCACTCTGAGGGTCTTTGGAGATAGGATGAAGAGCAGAGTCACCCTCGCTTTCCTGACGTCCTACGTGAAATATTATGAAAGGAGGTGCTGTTAGATTTGAGATGCCAAAATGAAAAAGAGGAAAATGCAAATAAATGACTTCCACTTCCCCTCCCATCATCCTGACCCTAAACTCAAACCCCTTCTTGAGCACCTTTGCCAGCCCAGGGAAGCCATTCAGTGTCCACTTTCTAAGAATGTCTTGAAGCTCACTTCCCACCACACACATACACAACAATCCCTTCCCACATTCCGAAGATCCACTCCTGGAGGGCAAGTCCAGTTCAGAGGACAGGGCCATGACACACAATGGGAAGCCCACCCCTCCCCTTCCCCAGGTGTCTATGGTTTCTGGCAGGCTCTCTCCAGAAAGGAAAAATGGAAGGTGTCTCCATCTGGAGTCCTTCCCCAGCCCTTCTTGTACCAGGCTGTGTTCTCCCACAATGAGCACCCAGGACTTGGGCTGAGGGTCTCCTCACAGGTCTGCCTGATGTGTTGACCAGGATGTGTTCAACTCTGTGGGTTTCCCACTCACTGGAAGCCAGTAGGGTTTCTTCTGCCTTTGACAGTGCTGTTGGTGGGGATAGGAGAAATAATCCGAGTCTGGCTGTGCTCAGGGCTTTCTCAGTCACCCAGAGAGCCTTCAAATCGTGGTGGTCCCTCAATCAAGTGGGGTGAGATTATTTTACCTCCTCCAGCCCATCAGCACATGTGCATTCATTCACGAAATAGTTGTTGAGTCTCTGTTCTACCCCAGGTACTGTACTTGGCCCTGGAGAAACAGCAGAAAACAACATAGTAAAGACTCTGTTCTCTCTCCCAAGGCTCCCCATTTGCTCTGTATGGATTAGAGGACACATGCGTAATGCTTGTTCCCCAAGAACCCTGTTAGTTCAAGGTCACCAGGTTCTCCCAGTCACCACCACCCTTGCGGGGGGAAGTAAGGTATGGTGATGGATAGGGGACCTTTTTTCTATCTTCATCACACTCCTTGCCTCTTCTCCACTGTCCTAGTGCCCAGCAGAGTATATGAAGAAATCCCAGGACATTTAGCCAAGATTCCTCTCCCAAAGTGGGCAGCTACCCATAGCTACACACATAATGCCAAAATTATCCTTTCTTGTGGGCTGAGCTAAGTGGATCTTCTATGAAGTCCTCAGGTCAGAGAAGATGAGTCGGGTTGAAATTTTAAGGGGATACTTGTATTATTCCTTTGGATAGATGCTTGATCTCATCCTTGCTTTCTCCCAGATCACTCAAATCTCTCCCCATCAACTTTCAGTTTATTTCAGAAATTCCTCCTCCTCTGAGGAGCACTCTGGGACTAACATTCCAGAAGAAGCTATACTCTGACTTCACTTATTGAGGTTCACCTCCTGAGCCACCTTCTGCCTCTGCAGGCTAAGTGGGGGCTCAGAGGGAGAGACTGGCACTACAGCTTTCTCCTTCATATTGGACTGTTCTCACAGCAATTACAAATCACATAGAGAATGACATTTATAGGGATATGACACATCAGTTCCAAATTTCAAGAGGAAAATCTCAATACATTTAAAGTATTAGTATTTTGTAAAAGAGAAGCAACCCTCGTCTTCATTTTCCTTGAAGCTGAGGTCTGTCTGTGGTCAGTGACAGAAGAGTGCAAGTCTTATATTGTCTGGTCACGTGGTGGTTTAGGGCCCTCAGTTCAAGTCAGAGTGGGGGCAATCCACATCTCACAGGGTGATTTGTAGAACAAATGTTTATCTGACATCTTAGGGTACAATTTTTAGAAGCCGCTGTTCTTTTTGCAATGAATAAGCAGGCCTCTGTTTTACCTTTTTGATTTATAAAATACTTCTTCTTTGGTTCATTGTAAAGACATTGGAGAATTCCACAAAGCATATATGCCAAAACATTTGCCACGATCCCCCCACCTGAGATAATGCTTGTTGTGTTCATGCACAAGCACAGCAACTCTTTCCTCTACAGTGCAGACATGTTAATTAATGGTAGGTCAAGGTCAAAGCCCTCCCTTCTTAGTTAATTCACTTGCAACGGGATGGTTAGAACGGCATAGTATCCCGCCATGTGGTTATACTACAACTGAATTAACCATTCCCCCATTGTTGTTGACTTAGGGTGGCTTCCAAAGTTTCAATATTGCCAATGCTATAAATATGACCACAACAACCTTAAGAACAGATCTTCGTGAACAGCTTTGATTGTTTCCTTCAAATTCATTCCTAGAAGTAAAATGACTGTGTCAAAGGGAATAGACATCTTTACAGCTTTGCACACATCTTGTGAAGTTCCAAGAGGCCCTCGTTTACTGTGTGTGTGGCAGCGGGGAGGGAGTGAGATACAGTCAGCTCTGGAGCACTCCAGGAGGAAGGTGGGGTGGAGAGACACTGATATTGACCACCTTTTCCTACCAGATGGCCAGTGTCAAATAGGGCACTTGAGCTCAATGGAAGGTGGAAGCAGGGAAGAAACTAGCCGAGCTGCCCACTAAATCCCTCAAGAAAGACAGGGCTCTGGTAATGGCATGAGGCTTGGAGCTCAGACATTCTGAGCATTAGAAACTCCCAATCCCTGTGCTTGAACCCCACCAAGACACTGGGCAAGATCTTGAAAAATGTGGCCCGAGGGGGCTGCCGCACACATCACCACCTGTTAAATCCCAACAACCAGAGGTTCAGGGAGACTTCCCTGGTCCTGAGAAGCTAGAGGAACATCAGAGTCTTCTCTGCATTGCCTTGGCTTATTTTTCCCTGGTCACTCTCCCTCCGTGGATGCCACTCTAAGGATCAGCTCAGGGAAGGCATCGCTCTCTGTATTCCTCTCTCACATTTCAGGCTCTCTTTATATCTATTTAATTCATTTATCCAACAACATATATTGGACAGGGTCTGTTTTCTACCAGGTGCTGTGCAAAACCTAAGGGTTAGAAAGATTAATAAGAAATAATTAAGAGTCTATTGATAAATATCAACATGTTAGTTGATTTGCAGATCACTAAAATGTAGTTAGTAATTTCTGTTTCTTTCACATAAATTCTTGGAATAATACCTGGCAAGTTGTGGGCAGTTGAAAAATGTTTGATGACTGAATCATGCATTCAGTGGGATGTGTTGGTTAAGTACAATCATCTAGGGGAACTTCACAAAAGCTTTATTTCAAGGTATAATTTATGTATTATAAAATGTATTAAGTGTATAATTAAATGGTTTTTAGTCTATTTACAGAGCAGTGCAGCTATCACTGCAATTTCCTCTTAGGACTTTCCATCTCCCCCAAAAGAAATCTCCTTCCCATTTGCAGTTACTCCCATCCCCCACTGCCCCCAGTCTTGGGCTATCACTATTCTACTTTCTATCTCTATAGATTTGCCCACTCTGAATATTTCATGTAAGTGGAACTCTACAATAGGTAGTGTTTTGTGTCTGGCATTTTCCCTGATCATAATATTTTTGAATTTCTTCTGTGCTAGAGCATGTGTCAGTATTTTATTCCTTTTAATTGTGAATAACATCCTGTTGTGTAAATATACCACATTTTGTTCATTTGTTGATGGATAATTGGGTAGTTTCCAGTTTTTGGCTAATCTAAATAATGCTGCTATGAACATTCATGTACAGATCTTTGTGCGGACATATGTTTTCATTTCTCTTGGAATTGCTGGGTCATATAGGAATACTTTTTGATCAAAGACTTAAGGAGACATTTACGGAAGGAGGACTTTGCTTGGCTAGATGAAACTAAAATATATCTAAGGTTCATAATTAGACACACACGTTGTGGCTGTCCCTGGCCCTTTCCTAATGGAGGCAAAGCCATGAGATTGTACCTCCCTTTTTCCATACTTCTCTTCAGATAAGAGGTGTTGTATATGCTATTTTAATACCTATTTTTTCACTTAGTATATTCTGATGATTTTTCTGTTTTTATATTCTTTATATCTAATGGTTGTACATTCTTCAACTGTGATGATGAGTTTTAATTCATTTAAATTATTATCATTGGACATATTTATTTGTTCCCAAATATTTTCACAGTTGTTAAAAAATGCACAGTGAGCATGGCTAAATTAATTTTACCCATAATAGTCAGAATTTTCAGAGAATATGTGAAAATATTTTTTCAAAGAATGTTTTGAGTGCTTTGGTTGATAATGACAATTGCTCTTTAGAAAGTTTAACATAGAATATACTTCTGCCAGTTGTGTATGTGAGCAATTAGCCCCCACATTTCCAACAAAACTGGGTCTTATCATAAAAAGAAACAAATAAAAACCGAAATGTACCCATAGGCAGGAAATGGCATCTTTTGGAATTAAGCTATATTCTTTGAAAACTCTGATATGAGCAGATGCTGATAACTTTTCACATAATCATGAACTATTTAGATTTCCTTTTTTGGGCACCCACACTATTCTAGGGAAGCATTAGGATCTTCCTTCCCATTACACCCCCACCTGCTGCTCTGCCCAGCAGGCAAAACTAGAAACCCCTTTCCTTCACTAGCACCTTGGGTAGAGGGCTTGTGGAATGACAGGTGGATGCTGCTCCACCTGCCACTGCAGTAAGAGCGTGGGGCCCACTCCCAGGGCATAGGAAATATCTTCTGCTGCCCGCAGACTGCCTGGTACCCACTGAGGTTGACTCAACTGACATCTAAACCGCAAAGGTCCCAACTCGGTTGGATCGAGTTTTACGACAGGATGAAGGTGAGGGCTTTGGAGCCCATGTTTTGGCACTAGGCTCCTTTATCGGAAGGGCCAGCATGTGGGTGGGGATGACCAGCTGTTCTTCTTTCCCTTGGAAGCAGGGCAAAGGAAGCAAGATCAAATTATAACAGAAGGGATGCCAGTTAGACAAGAGAAAGAACTTATTGCCAAGGAAGCTTGGGGAATGCTGCACCTATGGAAATCTTTGATGAAGGTGAGCTCTCTGTGGTTTAACTGGATCCCTGCCTGGGGGTAGAGGATGAGCCTTGGCCTGGGCCTAAGGTGATAAGCTGTGGCTTAGCTCATGAGCACCCAGCTTTCTGCATGCCTACTACCACCCAGCAGCTTGAGGATCTTTCTTGGGACTATGACTTTAGAGATACAGCACACTTTGGGTCTCTCCACCCCATCTTAGCATAAACAATGTAATCTGAGATTAGGTTTCTAGAAAATAAACAGCAAAGGAGAAGTGAGGTTACTTCATTCAAGGCTAATTATTTGTCAGGCTCTGGGCTAGGTGCTTTAAAGACTACCTAAAATGTTTATAACGGCAGACAAGGAAAATGAGGCACAAAGAAGTATGACTGGCCCAAGATCACACATTAAGTTACACCGTTGCTGTCCACACCCAGACATGTTTTGGCTCCAGTGTTCCTCTCCACAGAACCATATTACTATGGAAGAACCTTCACTGCAGGAGGGGAGGGTATTCAGGAGTATAAACTATGGACAACGGACAACCACCCAACAATTGTCTTGACCATCTTAGTCTTCCTGGAGTCTTAAGTCCGTTTGCCTGATCCAGGTGGAGCAAACTTTGCATGGGTTTCCTGGGGCTGGACATTTTTCTGGTCTCCTTATCTTTTGGTTTCTCAGCCCTAACCATTCTCTTTTCTAGGTGACTTTCAGCCCATTAGTAAATTTCTCTGTGATTCCATTTCTTCTTCTGCAAGATGGGGACAAAAATATAGCATGTTTCTCACAATTTGGTTATAAAGATTAAATAATTAATAGGTTAAAGCACTTAAAATAATATCTGGAATAATGAATTCCAAAATGCTAGTTTTTATTACTTAGGTAGAAATCAAAATTTTTGCATAGAGGAGAAAAACAATATGCTTCAATTGGTATTGCCTTTCTACTTTCCTTCCATCTTTCTTTCCTCCCCTGTCTTCCTTCCTTCTTTCCTTTTGTCCCTCACTAAACATTTACTGAAATTCCACTACATGCCAGGAATTATGCTAGCCATCGAAATATGTGCTTTGATTGTTTAAAAATATTCTAATCCTGGTAGCTATCTATTCTTCCCTGCTAGAGACAGAGAGGGCTAATATACCAGCGTGAACTGTTAGCAGCTCTTTTGCTAGTATCTGAAGACATCAAGAGAGAAGCATTAACTGGGATGTTAGAAATATACAAAAAAAGTATAGGTACTAGCTAGCCAAGCTTCTGGTGTCTTCACAGATGAGAAAACTGAGCTCTGAGGTGATATATAACTTCAAAATGTCCTGTAGGCAGTTAACCAGAGAGCCAAGACTCAAACCTGTGGTTTCTGGGTGTCTCACAACCTCTTTCCATAAATACTCCTATTTTTTCCACCCAACAGCCTGGACAGAGTGCTTAGGGAGTGAGTCACTGATAGGCCACATATTGTCTCAGCATCTTGTGTGGTGCGTTGCATGCCAAATGTTTCTGCTCAGCTTCCCTTCTCTTCCCATCTGCAAAATTGTACTCACTTATACTGTGGGCAAGGGTGGGGGATGGGAGGTGCACCGAACCTAGAACCGACAAAAGTCAAACTCCAACCAGCACATCTGGCTTGCAGGTGTTCCCCACACCCTCAGAGATGCAGCCTCGCATGGGAATGGAGACTTTTGTCCTGTGGCCTTAGCAGTCCTCTGAGACTCTGGCCACCTGGGACTGGTGACAAAGGCCTGGTCTCTGACCTCAGCTGCCCATGGGCTATCTCTCCCTGCCCCATCGCTCTTTCTGGTCTGCTGACTTGCTGGCAAACCTGAAGCCATTTTCCCTGGAATCTGAGTCAAGGTTATAGCCTGTCCCTAACACATAGTCTTCAATTTTCCCAAGGGCTGAAGCAAGGATGTAAAAAGACGTCTTTCCTCACACTTAGCCCTGTTTTGGAATCGTGGCCCGTTGGATTCTTATAGCCTGTCCATTTAAATAATAAAGTGAGCTCGTGGCATGGTTACAGACTAAGAAGCCGAGGCCCTGGCCTGGCTCTGACACCTGTGCACTGTGGGGTCCTCAACAAACCATCCACTTCTCTAGGTCTCAGTCCACATTTGCAATAATGAGATACTTCATCCATCCTTCCCAGCTTGCAATAATGTGACATTTGTCTTTTCAGCATTCCACACATCGCCAGCTATCTATTAGCCACCAACCAGGTGTCCAGTACTCTGCTAGTGGACATAAGCAGAGCTCTCCAGTGTTTTTTCATATAATGGGACACATACAAAGTGATTTGCAAAGTTCACCAGAATAAATGAATGAGGCCACCTGCAGCCAGAGGTCATGTCCTGACACTCCAGACCCTACTCAGTGGTCCTGAGAACCGAGGACATCAGGGTCTTGGGACATCATAAAAAGGACTGCAGCACCCCGGGCAGGAAGTGCGGCTGAAGGATCCAGAATTTCTCTATGCTGCCTCTGTCAGCCAGGAGTTTACACTCTAGCCAGGGAAGTATGACGCCCAAAACAGTGTTGAACAACTAACATGACACTTGCATAAGGGTTACAGTAATTCAAGGATGGGGAGATCAGTGTGGTGAAGCAGTCTGGGCAGGCTTCCTGGAGGAATGGCCCCAGCACAGAAGTGGTTGACTTGGATTTCATCAGCATCAAGGCAGGAGCGGAGAGCGACAGAGGACAGACCCCTATGGGGAGAATCAGGAGCTCTGAATTCCTGTTCTGACTCCACCTCTGAATCATTCTGCATCCGCTCTCTGTGTGTACCGCTCCTCTTTTATTCACCAATGGCAGCTGTGGGATCTGCTGAGCTAACCTCAAAGGTTGCCATGAAATTCAAACGAGAGAGTGTATCTAAAGACATTCATCGGGAACTAGGTACCACGTTAATATCAGGGACAATCATTAGCCGTGGATCAGGAAAGCTAATGCAAACCTTATGATCACAGGACTTTTCCCTGCTGAGTTCATTGATGGATGGCAAGTGCTTAGGACAGCACCTGGCTCACAGTGGAAACGTTACAAATTGTTATTGAATGAAAGGGAAAGGGAGGACTTGACCAGCTTCTCATCCTGGGCAAGATGGCGATGCAGGAGCTGGTGTGGCCAGCCCACTTTCCTAGACAAAACTAGATTCTTCAGGGACAATCTACCTGGATGTATGGCCTCAGTCTGGCAGGGAGTCCTTTGCTTCCCTTGGTGACTGCCTGCCTCAGCCACTGCCTCTCTGGGGACCGGGGCCTTTCATCCCCCCACTCCCACCTGCCGGAAGCCAGAGTGCTGACCCTTGCCGGGAGGAAGATTTTTAAAGAGCAGGCTCCTAAAGTGGCCGCCTTTTCTCAGGTGATTTATATGATCCAGCATGCATGCTGAAGGAGAGCATTTAACTTGGATACAATTTGGAATTTTGTTTTTCTCTGAGTTTTTGATTCTGTTCTTCCTCCTTTGGCTTGAGATTGCAATAAAAGGCAGGATTACCTGGAATAAATACCAGACTGGCTGTATGTTTGGTGAGAGACTGAAGCCGACGAGATTGGAGCCAAGGATGCGAAGCCAGAGGGCGTGCGTGAGAATGAGGTGTCTGCCGGTCCCGCCTCTTCCAGGCTGTCTGTCCCCTTCCCCATCTGGCTGTTCTTCTCTGGGTGCCTCAGTCTCCACCTCCCTGCCCCGTCTTCTCCTACGCCTCCTGCTCAATCCTCAACAGAGATGGGAAATGTGTCCCTCTCGCTTAGGATGCTGTTCACCGCAGAACAGGATTCTGCTTTCTGGTTGCCCAGGCAAGCTGTCCAAATAGCCACCAAGACTACGCAGCAATTTAATCTCTTTCCAGGAAGTCCAGGCCTGTGGTTTATGGTAAAAATGGCTTGTTCCTGTCTAGGAACACTGACTCTCACTTCAGAGGGCCGACTCAGACTTCCTTAGACTCTACAGAAGCTCTAGGAAGTCTTAATTGGAAGGGGGATTTAAAAAATGTCAAGAGAGGGACATGTGGGCTTCTCAAGGGAAGAGACGAGAGGCAATATTAGACATTTCATAACATTTGGACACCTACTCTTCCTATTCTTCATATTTTCTTGCAGCTTTGAAAAGTGTTATTGTCTCCATTTTACAGATGAGGAGACTGAGGCTCAGAGAGGCTTATGCATTTGTCCAAGACTCTACAACTCCACAACTTAACAGGTGCCTCTAGAACTGTCTGACTCCAAAGCCTCTGTTCTTTCTACTTTTCCAGGAGTAGGGCAGAGAAAGTCTGGAGTCCACAGAGTTTCGGGTGCTGTTTATGATACCCTAAGGTGGCACTAGAACATCGTGACTGGGTCTGGGTGTCGCCCCAGGGACTCAAGCACCCTTTCCCATGGCCTCCCACCAAACCCAGAGCCTCACTCGGATTCTGAACCCTCAACCTTGAGGAAAATGCAGAATCTGAAGGCGGGGTCGGGGGGGGGGCACTTCTGAGGAGAGTTCATGAAAATGGCAAAACGATTGATAAAAATAAAAGGCCGGGCGCGGTGGCTCACGCCTGTAATCCCAGCACTTTGGGAGGCCGAGGCGGGCGGATCAGGAGGTCAGGAGATCGAGACTATCCTGGCTAACACGGTGAAACCCCGTCTCTACTAAAAATACAAAATAATTAGCCAGGCATAGTGGCGCCTGTAGTCCCAGCTACTGCGGAGGCTGAGGGGCATGAACCTGGGAGGCGGAGCTTGCAGCGAGCCACGATCGCGCCACTGCACTCCAGCCTGGGCGACAGAGCGAGACTCCGTCTCAAAAATAAATAAATAAATAAAAAATAAATAAGAGCTGAGGGCTGCAGGGAAATAAAGTGGGCATGTTGGTTGGGAAAAGGAATTGACTGCAGGGATACAGCCTGTGAGTTCGTGAAGCGCCCTTCGAGCAGAGTGAACTGTTCACGGGCGCTCCAGTAGAATGAATCTATGGCTGAAAAATGCCAATTTTGGACCAAGGGGGTGGGGTACAGCTCCCTTTTTGGGAGGTCTGTGAAATTTAAACAGTCCAGTGCCAGGGAATCTAGCTGGAGGGAGGGGAGGAGGAAAAAAAAAGCCTCTCAAGTCTCTTTTCAAGCCTAGGATTGTGGAATTCTAAGATGTGCATTTGAGAACAGATCAAAGATAAGGGGGAGATGGATTTAACTGCCCAGTTCATATGGAATGAAGTTGCTATGTGTTCTTCTATTGATGTCAGGTGCCTAGACGTGACAGCAATAAATCGAGGGGGATATTTATGTAAACAAAAGAAATATAAATAGATGGGAGAGAGTAAACTAAATATAAACTCTCAGTTCAAATCACTGTGAGAACAGCCAATGCTATTTTCAGAGGGGGTGTGTAAGTGCATGCAGGGTGCTATTTATGGCCAGAAGGTTGTGTGTAAACTCTGACAATCTGATGGCTGCTTTCAATGGCGTGCCATTCAACTCAAGCTGAAGTGGCCTATTGCTTTCTCATCCCCACAGGGAAGAAAACAAGACAGAGAGAAAGAACAAGGAATGTTTTTCCTCTCGCCATGCACGTCTAGCTATGCCCAGTCTCACACTTTTATCGCTTTCCTTCTTGACCATCACTCCTTAAGTCCTATGCATTCTCTAAAGCTGAGTTAAGGTGTCTTCTGCATGAGGACACCTTCAGGACCCTGATGCACCCCCATCTAGTCTGTGTTCCTGGACACCCCTGTAACACCCAGGCACATTCACGCATGTTACATATATTTTCTCTTGGACTGTCCCTCTGACTATACTGTGAGCCCCTCGAGGGCAAGGCTATGGCTTGTGTTCCTGAGCTAAGCAATAATAGGTGCACAAATTTGGTTTAATTAATCCCTGACCCAAGGGAAGTGTGAACTTGAACTTGTAGCAGGAAAGGGATTTATTAGACAGAGGGAGATTTTCTCTTTAACGATGAGGGTGCTAGGAGACTGAGCCATGCTTCAGCTCTTGCTCAGAGGCAGGGCGTGGCAGCAATAACCTCTTAAATCCGGTCCCTCCCTCTCAGGGATTTTTCCTGTCTTTGAAGGAAGGTCTCAATGGTGAGTCGATGATGAATCTAATCCACGTTTCCTCTTCTTTCAGGCAATTGCATCTGGCATATAATGTGTTGGTTATCCCCAGAACACAGAGCAGTGCATCTCCACAGCGAGAATTCCAGAACAGGTAGGAAATTCCTTGTCTTTGGGGTTTTACTTTTGCATGTTTCCCAGAAGGGGGCAGCATCTCCCTGAGATTTCTTCCCTTTGGCCGTACAATCCTTTCCAGCAGCCTTTAAGGAAGGGCAGATTCAGAAATCCAGAGAATTGCCTTAGTCTCTGCCATTCAGATTCACTAGAGGAGTGGGAATGGGCAAAAGGTGGCCTGTACACTGGAGAACAAGTGTCTTCAGAATGACGTGTGCCCACGGTGGTCCAAGAACACGGTCCCACCAAGAACACTGTACCACCAAGAACATGGTCCCACCAAGAACATGGTCCCACCAAGAACACTGTCCCACCAAGAACACGGTCCCGCCAAAGGCGTCAGAGGGCTCAGGTCCTCAGTGCCTGTGAACCTACCAGAGTTTTTGTGCCCCGATGCCCGGGAGGTGCAAGATTTGAGAGTCAAGGGTTGTAGAGAGAGGGCTGTCTGGATGGGAAATTTTGCTGTGCTCTTCTGTCATCTATCTGGGCACCTGGAGGGCACACAGCTGCATCTGTGGCAGAACCTTAGAGGGCAGACGGCTTACTCAGTGACTCAGCTAGTTACAGCTGGGACTAGCACGAGGTCAGCCTGCTAGGATCTGTCAAATGCTCTCCCAACCACCTGGGACTGCCAAGGTCAAGAGACATGCAATAATACCCGTTTTCCATGAGTTTTACTTCCTGCAGTTTCAGTTACATGAGGTCAACTGAATTTCAAAAATAGGTGAGCACAGCACAACAAGATAGAGACCACAATCGCAAAACTTGTATTACAGTATATTGTTATAATTGTTCCATTTGATTATCAGTTATTGCTGTAAATCCCTCACTTAATTAATAAAGTGTCACGTTGAGGGTTGGAACTGGCTTTCTCACTCAGCAAAGCTCTGGCCTAAGTTTAGCATTAGGCCAGCCTCACTGCACACCGCACCAGGGACAGCACATTCGCGGTGTGCACTGGGCAAGTGCACAATGGAGTGCATTTGCTTCCCTTCCCACTCCTGGCACCTGCGGGCTGGTCTCCTCCGCTTGTGCTGGGAAGTCATAAGAACAGCTTTCAAGAATCCTAAGACCAGCCCGCACTCCCAGATTATATTTTGATACCCATTTACCTTCCACTGCTCTTCCGATCAGCCTTTACTCTGCATTTCCTGGTCTTTGTGGTTTGTCAGCTCCTTCACATTGCTTTCGCTTAGCTGGCATGCGTGAGGATGAATGAAGAGAGTTAAAAGCCTCCCAACCTCTGGCGTGCTGGAACAGTTCCCTGAATGTGGGGCTGTTGTGAACTGCTGTCATCGCAACTTCTATCAAAAACATCTCTTGCCCCCAGGACACGACAGAGTTTTGAAAGTGTTTCTGCCCTACGTTGCTTACGCAGATACTTGGGAGAAAGCTTCCTCCGTTTCTGTCTGGTTTTTGGACAAATTCTTCGGATTGTAAGATCTTCAGCATTCTGGGTTGTTTGACTATGGAAAAGCACTGGAGTTCTTGTGGTGTTAACTCTAGCCCCAGTTCTATTGCCAATCTGTCAGGGCCCTAGCAGGCATCACTGCTGTTCTTTAAGACTTATTCTTGCCAACCTCCTGTTGCACCTCTGGAAACAGGACGAGAATGATTTTTTCTGCCAGTAAGTTGAGAAAAGTTGTCACACTGAAAGTACCAAATGAATAAGGTCAGAGAATCAAGGAAGGAAGTGCCTATGGAGGCTGATGAATCAACAGAAAAATATTACCGTATTGGATGTCCACCTGCCTATGTTTAAATCTTCATCTGAGAAAGGGGTGAAGTGTTGGAAGGCATTTAAAATCTGCAAAGATGGGAAATGAGATAACGACCTGGGTCCTCTGGGACAGGACATGCCAGTGCTGGCTCTCGAGAGGACAGCTGCTCCAACAGCCGGGCTCTCCAGAATATGCCACCGTGGGCTTTGGCCTGGCAGCAGGGCCCCTGGAGGAGCCTGGCACCCAACAGGCACTCTGTAAATATTTGGGAAGTGAGTGGATGAGTGACTGTCCCTGGTTTGGGTTGGTGCCATTTAGAGGGCAACCAGAGTGCAGGGGAGGGAGGAGCTTGGGCAAGAGGGACATTGCTGTCGCTGGTTGATGGTGAGATGGCACTTAATGAGAACCTGGTCATTGGGAAAGCCGCCAGCCTGCGTCTTGCTGTGATGCCTTCCCCATTATGAAGGGTCCATTGGCATGGGAGTGGGGAGACCTGGACTCAGAGAAGCAACAAGGGCAAGGGTGGAAAGGCGTAGCTTCTGCAAGTTGATGCTGAAAAAGATCCAAGACTCGTATTCTGCAGACAGCCCATAACCAAAAGCCAAGGAAAGCTTTGCCTCTGCTTCTTCTACTGGCTTCTCCTGGGCTATCTTTTCATGTCTTCATTTCTCTCAAAATAGCTCTGTGTTCCTTTCTTTAAAAATTAAAATTTAGCAAAATTAACTTTCGGGGATTTTATAGCTCTATGAGCTTTAACATATATGTAGGATCATGTAACCACTACTATTATCCAAATACAGTACAGTTCCATGACCCCAAAGAACTCCTTCATGCTACTACCCCCTTTGTAGTCATACTCTTTCCATATTTCTAACCCTGGCAACCAATGATCTTTTCTCTACTACTATAGTTTTATCTTTTTGAGGATGTCATATGAATGAATTTATACAGCATGTAATTTTCTGAAACTAGCTTCTTTCACTCAGCATTATGACTTTGAGATTCACCCAAGCTGTTGTAGCAATAGTTTAATATTATTTATTTTATTTTTCTTTATTTTTTTTTATTTCAATAGTTTTTGGGGTGGATGAGTTCTTTACTGGTGAATTCTGAGATTTTAGTGCACCCATCACCCAAGCAGTGTACGCTGTACCTAATATGTAGTCTTTTATCCCTCACTCTCCTCTCAACCTCCCCGCCAAGTTCCCACAGTCCTTTATATCACTCTATATGTTTTTGCATCCCTATAGCTTAGTTCCCACTTATAAGTAAGAATGTACAGTATTTGGCTTTCCATTCCTGGTTTACTTTACTTAGAATAATGGCCTCCAGCTCCATCCAAGTTGCTGCAAAAGACATTACTTTCTTCCTTTTTATGGCTGAGTAGTGTTCCGTGGTGGATATGTACCACATTTTCTTTATCCAC
Source organism: Symphalangus syndactylus (assembly GCF_028878055.3). Taxonomy (NCBI): domain Eukaryota; kingdom Metazoa; phylum Chordata; class Mammalia; order Primates; family Hylobatidae; genus Symphalangus; species Symphalangus syndactylus. The sequence continues at coordinate 149,837,276 of NC_072427.2, read as the reverse complement.
TCACTGATCGATGCGGACTTAGGTTGCTTCTGTATCTTTGCAATTGTGAATTGGGCTGCTGTAAACATGTGTGTGCAGGTGCCTTTTTCATAAAATGACTTTCCTTTGGGTAGTGTATTTGTCAGGGCTCTCTGAAGGAACAGAATTAATAGGATATATGTATATAGGAAGGGGAGTTTATTAGAAAAATGGACTCACACGTTCACAAGGTGAAGTCTCAACATAGACCATCTACAAGCTGAGGAGCAAGGAAGTCAGTCCAAGTCCCACAACCTCAGAAGTAGGGAAGCTGACAGTGCAGCCTTCGGTCTTTGGCCAAAGGCCCAAGAGCCCCTGGCAAATCACTGGTGTAAGTCCAAAAATCCAAAAGCTGAAAAACCTGAAGTCTGATGTTTGAAGGCTGGAAGCATCCAGCACGGGAGAAAGATGGAGCCTGGAAGAGCCAGCAAATCTGCTATTCCTCCTTCTCCTGCCTCCTTATCCTAGCTGCACTGGCTGCTGATTAGATGGTGCCCACCCAGGTTGAGGATGGGTCTGCCTCTCCCAGTCCACTGACTCAAATGTTAATCTCCTTTGGTAACACCCTCACAGACACACGCAGGAACAATACTTTGTATCCTTCAATCCAATCAAGTTGATGCTCAGTATTAACCATCACAGGTAGATACCCAGTAGTGGGATTGCTGGATCGAATGGTAGATCTTCTTTTAGTTTTTAAGGAATCTCCACACTGTTTTCCATAATGGTTGTACTATTATTAAGTAGTATTCCATTGTATGGATTTACCACAGTGTATGTATCCATTCATCTGTTGAAAGACTTATTGGTTTTTTTCTAATTTGAGGTTATTATAAATTGAGCTGCTATAAATATTCATGTATGTTTTTTGTGTGAATGTAAGTTTTCATATTCTTTCAGAGCTGTTACAAGTAATATTATTTCTTTAAAATTTCAACTTTCAATTGTTCACTGCTAGTATCTAGAAATATGAATGATTTTCATGTCTTAAGCTAATGTCTTCTGACTTTGTTAAGTTCAATTGTCAGTTCTAGGAATTTCTTGTAAGCTCCTTAGCATTTTCTATGTAGACAATCACGTCGTCTGCAAAGAGGAATAACTTTCTAATCTGGATAACTTTTATTTCTTTTTCTTACTTCACTGCACTGACTAAGAATTCTAGTACAATGTTGAATAGGAGTGATGAGAATGGACACCCTTGTCTTGTTCCTGATCTTACAGGGGAAGAATTTTGTCTTTCAATGTTGTCCGTAATGTTAGCTGTAGGCTTTTTGTGGATATCCTTTATCAGGTGAAGAAGTTCCCTTCTATTCTTAACTTGCTGAGAGTTTATATTATGAATGGATATTGAATTTCTACAAATGCTTTTTCTGCATCACTTGACACTATCTTGTGTTTTCATTCTTTAGATTTTAATGTGATGGATTATACTAATTGATTTTGAATATTTCATTCCTGGGATAAGCCCCATTTTGTCACAGTGAATTGTTCTTTTCATACCTCTGCTCTTTTTGCATCTTATTTTGGCTGTTATAATTTCTGTGATCTACCCAGAGTTTGGCTCTTAAAAGTATCAATGGCCTTCCTGGGCATCAAATCCCAGAGATAACTGAACTGAGAGTTCCCTGAGGTCCCTTTCTAGAGGGTATAGACAGTGCAATGTGCATGTAGCCAAGTCAAGAGCTTCCTGTAGCATAACAGGGCTCTTCTCAATGAGAGACCAGAAGATCTTGGCCATTTTAGGACTCCTGTACAACCGTATTCCCATTCGCTTCTGGTGGAATTTCTTCCCTGCATCTCATTCCCAAGACAGGGACTCAATATGGTTTTAAGTTCTAAATGACTAACCTAGTAGACTAACCTATACTCATTCAATCATTTATTCAACAAATACTTATTGACAACTACTTGTATATCAGACATTCTGTTCAATGCTATGTAAGTAAAAGTATAGTTCCCACCTTCATGGAACTTACAGTTTGGCAGGGGAACCAGACACAATCAAATAGACACACAAATGCCAATAGGAAAGAGCACTGGTGGACCATTTCATGGCCATATATATATATATTTATGTTTTAAAACCAGCTTTATTTCTTGAGCACATTTAAAAATATTCCAACTGTAGACAACTACAACATACCTTTGTTCTCAAATCAAAGTTCAGGAATAAAAGTCAATCTAGTTATTTTAATGAAGAGAATTGAATACAGGGAGTTGGTTCAATTGTTACTGCAGGACAAAGGCAAAAGGAAGCAATGTAGTAACAGAAGCAGTGATTGAAGACAGCCTCTAAACTCTGAGGCTTCAGGGAATGAAGGTGTTAGTGAAGTCCATTGAACTTTCAGCATGATGAACCTTAGTGACAAGGAGTGAAATTACATAATAAGAAAACTACATGGGCCAGGTGCCGTGGCTTACGCCTGCAATCCCAACACTTTGGGAGCCCAAGGTGGGGGGGTGACTTGAGGTAAGGAGTTTGAGACTAGTCTGGCCGACATGGTTAAACCCCATTTCTACAAAAAACAAAAACAAAAACAGAAAAACAAAAATGAGCTGAGCGTGGTGGCCTGTGCCTGTTATCCCAGCTACTTGGGAGGCTGAGGCAGGAGAATTGCTTAAACTTGGGTGGCAGAGGTTGCAGTGAGCTGAGATCATGGCACTGAACTCCAGCCTGGGCAACAGAATGAGACTCTGTCTCAAACACAAACAAACAACGACAACAACAACAACAGCATCAAAAAACCTACATGGGAAATAGAACATGATTTCGAGAGTCCCAACCTGGCAAAAGATGAGCACAGAAGAATGAGATTGGAACAGAAATACTATAGGTTAAGAACCAGCATAATGAGAACAATACAAACCTTATCACCTTGCTATTTTGAAATATTCCATATTATTGTTAACTAAAATTTCTCTGCTGTACTATTAAATACTCGAACTTAATTCATCTGCATGGACTTTTGGACCAATATAGCAACTTCTCTTCATCTCCCTACCAATTTTTCCCAGCTCTGGTAGCCACCATTCTACTCTATGCCTTCATGAGATTAACTTTTCAGCTCCTGCGTATGAATGAAAACAAGCAATATTTGCATTTTTGTGCCTTCCCTAGTTCGCTTAACATAGTGACCTACAGTCCCATCGAAGTTGTTGCAAATGACAAGGTGCCATTTGTTTTACAGCTGAATCAAATCTCATTGTAGATGCATGCACCACATTTTCTTTATTAGAACGTAAAAATAACACAGTGTTTAAAGAACCGGTCACTGAATGGGCAGTTTAGGGATGGTGTTACCATGTTATTCTTTCCTATGTCTCTTTTTATGTATGCACAAGAAGGAAATATGATAAAAATCTATATGCATATAAATCTACAGCTGCAGTAAGATACAATGAAAATTCCAAGTGGTGAAAATAACCCAGCATAATGACAACAGGTACAGTATTGAAGGCAATGCATTTGAAGAAGAGATTTGAAGAAATCACATTGCCTGGTGGTACAATAAACTCTTTTGTAACTTACATTTTTGAGCTTAATCCCTTTGGGAACTTCACCATCTGAACTCTCTCTGATGCTTTTTAATATTCTCATACCCACACAGGCCTAAGTAAATTAGAATCTCTGGTAATGAGACCCAGGCATTAGCACTTGTAAGCTCCGTGGGCGATTTCAATCTAACTCAAATTTGAGGACCAGTGACATGGATCCTCACGTACAATCTGCCTAAATGGATTTCATAGATGCAGTGTGCAAATAAATTACAAATGAGCAGTGAAAAGCAGGATAAATGTGAAGTGCAGTAAATTCTCATTTAATGTCTTCAATAGGTTCTTGGAAACTACAATAGTAAGAAAAATGATGTATAATGAAACCAGACTTTTTTGCTCAACAACTTTATAGCTAAACAATTTTAAATGAAATGACATTATTTGAGGACCTCCTATAATTCATTCTTTTTTTAAATTATACTTTAAGTTCTCGGATACATGTGCAGAATGTGCAGGTTCATTACGTAGGTATATATGTGCCATGGTGGTTTGCTACACCCATCAACCTGTCATCTACATTAGGTATTTCTCCTAATGCTATCCCTCCCCTAGCCCCCCACTGCTTGACAGGCCCTGGTGTGTGATGTTCCCCTCCCTGTGTCCATGTGTTCTCATTGTTCAACTCCCACTTATGAATGAGAAAATGCGGTGTTTGGTTTTCTGTTCTTGTGGTAGTTTGCTGAGGATGATGGTTTCCAGCTTCATCCATGTCCCTGCAAAGGACATGAACTCATCCTTTTTAATGGCTGCATAGTATTCCATGGTGTATACGTGCCACATTTTCTTTATCCAGTCTATCATTGATGGGCATTTGGGTTGGTTCCAAGACTTTGCTGTTGTGAATAGTGCTGCAATAAACATACGTGTGCATGTGCCTTTATAGTAGAATGATTTATAATCCTTTGAGCATATACCCAGTAATGGGATTGCTGGGTCAAATGGTATTTCTGGTTCTAGATCCTTGAGGAATCATCATGGCCATATATTATTCCTCTACATCCCGGTCTTAAGTTAGGAATTATATCATATCACAATTTCATATAAATCCTGACTTTTAAGACCATGTACAGAGTAGAAGCACATGCTGGTTGCCTGTAATATTGGGACTCCAACTTTCAGTTGACTTGATGATAAACTAAGAGGAAAATGATAGCTCCGTGACTACATGAGACAGACCCATTCACATGTGACTGCTCATTCTGCAGAGCGTCTTCCGTTGACAAGATTTTCTGGAAGTAAAAAGACCAGGGACCTTGAGAAGCTGCAAGAAATGTGAGGGTGGCCTGGGGAAGTAAAAGGGGAAGTTTGCAGGCTAGTTGGACTCTGGAAATTCCAGTTCCTCCCACTTACTCATGCTGGGACCCCAAGTTGCTAAGTGACAGAGGAGGAGTAGGAGGAGTGGGAGGCAGAAAGTATGGTGAAAATGTACTTGGGAAAGGAGGATTGGTGATGTACCGCCGGTATTTAACACAGAGTAGAAGCCAAACTAGGTCACCTAAGGATTTAGGTATGAGGGTCCCTGAGCTTCCATGGGAGTAGCAGATTTCTTGAATGTTGGGACTAGAAGCATCTCTAGGAGTCAAGTGGTCCAATCCCCTCATTTGAAAACAAACAAGTGAGACTGCAGGAGGGAAAGTGACCTCACCCTAGAGTCATCCAGCTAGTTACTGGCTGATTTGGCACACAAACTCAGAACTTTCAGTCCCAGGTACTTTTCTAACTCTACCTCTTATTGATGGAAGTTGAGATCTAAACGTAGGGATAGGGTTATAGAATCACAGAAGCATTAAAATCTCTCAACACGAATGGAGAAAGAGAAAAGCTGGGAAAGATAGCCATCCCTAATCTAAAGTTGGAAAGTTCAAAGTGCATACATTTTTAATTGACAATATAATTTGTACAACCAATGTTAGCTGAGTACTTTCATGTGCCAGACAATTTTCTACGTGTTTTTCATGAGTCAGCTGGTTGAACCCTTTCAACCACTCTATGAAATAGGTGCTAGTATTATTTGTAGTTTATAGATATGAAAACTAAGGCACATGGAAGTTAAGTAAGCTGCCTAAGGTTGCACAGCCGGTAAGTGGCAAAAGTGGAATTCAGAGATAGGCAATGTAATTTCAGAGCAACCCACTGAACTACATGCTAAAATGTTCAATGCAGGCAGAATACCAATTAGGTGCTCCCATCTTTATTCCTCATATAGAGAACTCTACAATTGCCAGGACAAAATCTATTGCTACCACCATCAACTGGGTACCTGGACATCAGAAGACTTGAGCGTCCTGGTGTCTTGGAGGTAGGCTTAGGAATAAAAAGCCCATATGCTGTCTTTAAAAGGGAACGTTCTGGTTGTTCTAAAAACCACTCATACTGAAAAGAAAGCTGACTACTGACCCCAATCACCAGTGTTTTCTTCCCCCACTTACTCTACTGCCCTGGGCAATGTGCCAGGGTCTATAAAGCATATTCATTCCCAATTCCTTTATAATTTTGTTCTTCCATTGTTAGCCTTCTGAGTATTATCTAGTGCCCATAAGGCATATAAAATTAATTTCTGCTGCCTTACTTGACATTTATATTTGAGAGGCAACTCTGTGATGGGGCAGGGAGGTTGTCTGGAAAAATGCTAAGTTAATATCAAGTTGAGAGATGGGTACCAGCTTTTTTCGATTACACAGGGGCATGCGCCAATTCAATTATCTGATCATAACTGCCTGCAGTCAGTTGGGACAGCAACTCACTGCCCTGTCAAGGAATTACAGATAATCTGTCAGAAAGGCTTTCATCAAAGAAGATGGACTTGGAGAGCCTTCCTCCTGGTCTGTATGCCCACGTCCCTGTTGAGTTCAGATAAAACAACAGGTAGGTTCTCTATACTCCCTTCAACAAGGCCCGAGGAAAATAGAAAGTTCCAAAAAAGAAGCCACTAATAGCATCTGTAACCTCAATTTTCGCCAACTATCATGATATGCTTCCTGTAGCCACCAGCTTGATTTTATTTGATAGAGATCAACATTACTGGTTTGTCCCTTCTGAGCTCACCCTGACTCATAGGGGTGGGCACAGGATGGTATGAAGGTGAAAGAGGTAATGGGGTTACACACTGGAATAGTCACCACAGGCAGTTGATATACCTGTGATACTTCCCATTTCCATTTTTTCCACATTGCAAAGTATTTTTATATCAGTTGTTTACACATCTATTCACCAAACACTTACTGAATGCTTGCCATGTACCAGGTGGAGTACACATTCCCAAGCACACTCTTGGAATATCATAGTAATAAAAATAAAGAAGTTTGCCCTCATGAACTTACATACAGTAAAGGTTATCTCAAGGGCTTTTCATTATCATCTGTCAGGGAGGTTAGACCAAGATCCATTAGTCCAATTTTATGATTAAGGTAACAAAACTAAGGCTCAAAAGAGTTAAATGTTCTGTCGGAGGGTGCCCAGCTAGATAGTGGCAGAGCCCTGGAGAACCCAGATCACCTGCATCCTTGTCCATTACTCTTTCTACTGTACCAGCTGAAACTACACAGTGAAGACTGGATGGAACCTTCTGAAATCATTTCAGTCATCACCCCTATCCTCCACTCGAAGCCTCCTAGGAGAAACATATGGCAAGAGAAGCGGAATCCACGTGTTTCTGAAGCGTCCTTCCATTCCAGTGAATGACGTCTCTTACTGTTTTGAAGTTCTGTTATGCCTTTAACTTAAATTCCTTGTGTTACAAGCTCAATACTCCCATCTTCTTTCATTCTCTCAGTGAAAGTGAAATGAGGCATCTTTTATGAACCTAAAGACGATTCCCCAAACTCCTCATCCTTAAACCATGGACATACGTTTAAATCCAGTCCTGAATTGTTCTTTCCCCGTTGACAAGCAAAATGTAGGAGGGGTTAGTCATTTTCCCCCTATTTTCATTCCTCTTACATAGTTAAAATGACTGCCTTATTTATCAGACCAAAATTTAATGGCAAAAACAAGATTTAAGAAGTAACTCTGGAAGCAGTTGGTAAGTTCATGGGGGAGGCTCCATGATTTGTAGTCAGAATGAGGTTTTGGCAAGCTTCAGTTCACTAAAACCATCTTTCAGAAACAAAAATGGAATAAGAAATGTTCAGAGCAGTTTTATCATGATGGAAAGAATGAGATTGGAAGTAAACACCAGAGTCAGTCTCAGCACTGCCATTTAATAGTTATCTCAGGCTGGTCACGTAAAACTTTCTGAGTATTCATCAACTTCATGATTAAAAAGGCAATAATAATACCTTGACAGGTTTTTGTTAAAGAAAATGATAGAAAATTTGTAGAAGGGATTTCTCCATCCTAGAGTGTCCTGTAAACGTTACTTCTTAGTTATTTTTAGTGTTGTTAGTTGCAGAAGAAACTAAGGTATTATGCAAACACTGTTCTGTCACAGTGTCCTTTTTTTCTTTTTTCTTTCTTCTTTTTTTTTTTTTCTTGACACAGAGTTTCACTCTTTCCCTTAGGCTGCAGTGATTGCTGTGATCTCAGCTCACTACAAACTCCACCTCCTGGGTTCAAGCGATTCTTGTGTCTCAGCCTACCCAGTGGCTGGGATTACAGGCATGTGCCACCTGGCTAATTTTTGTATTTTTTTAGTAGAGATAGGGTTTTGTCATGTTGGCCATGCTGGTGTCAAACTCCTGGCCTCGAGTGATCTGCCCACTTCAGCCTCCCAAAGTGCTGGGATTACAGGTGTGAGCCACCGCTCCCAGCTCACAATGTCCTTTTATAAGCTATTCTATTCTAGTCTGTTTGCAGACTTTGTTTTTGTCTTCCATCTCCAGAGTGCTGAAATCATCTGCCCACGGTTCCTCCTTTTCCCATCCCTAATGTGAGAGTCATACCTGGCCCATTCCTCACGCAGAAAGCTATCAAAGCTCCAGCAGGTATCTCTACGACAGCAGAGATTGTTTTGTTTGCCATATATCCCTCGTACTGGAAACAGCGTCTTTCCTATAGCAGGTGCTCAAAAATATGCATAGAAAGGATGAATAAATCTGTACTTAGCTTCAAGGCCTATGAGAGAAAGAGATCAGTAAGAATTTTGTGTAGAGAAAATGCAATAGTTGAGCCTTTGAATAGCATAGAGGTGTTGAGATTAATGCTATAAGAACCAAGGAAGGCCTTCTCTGACCAGGGCGGGGAATGTGGCTTTGGCTCTGAGGCAGAGAACCTGTGATGTCTGCTTAGTCCCAGTGTTCACCTGACTCCACTCCTTGTCCCAGAGTCCTGGAAACTGAACATCCATGATCATATGGCATCCTGACAGGCAATAACTGTAAGGGCTCAGATGCCTACTTGGCCATTCCTTTGCTGTACAGATAAGAAAGCTAAGGTGAAGAGAGGGCCACTAAGAAGTAGAGCAGAAACCAGGATCCAGACATCCAGATTCCCTTCTCCTTCCAGAGGAAACATTCCATTACTTGAAAACCGAATGCTTATTTTTTGCTTGGTGTTTTTGCCTTACTTCACCCTTTTCAGCTGTGGGGAAAAATACATTTCTTTTAAAACTTAGTGATGGTCTTGATTATAGGGGACTGCTTGATTGCTTAGAGATTAGTACCAAGGAATCATTGGGTTTCCTAACCATGTCCTGGTGTAAAATATTACTGAGACAATCTCCTCATCCAGCCCATGTGTGTTTTTCCTTCCCTCTTGAAATTGTCAAACTGACATAATTAACTTAGCTGTTAGCTAAATAAATCATTGGATCCTAGTGAGCATTTTTACAGAGATATCATTGCCCCCGCACCACACTGCAAGAAGGACTGTCAACACTACACGATAGATGTATGGCAAAGGATTCTGTTTGGGAGACAGCTCTCTGTTTCTCCCTCAGCATCAAATATGGCTGGCAGGCTAAAGAACAGATGTCAAGGAGTGCATGTGAGAAAACCGCTAATTCTTTAGAGTGTTTTGATCACACATTGTTCATGGAGCCTGAAACAGCACAGGAACTTCAGGTTGAAAGTCCAGAGATGGACTTCGATTAGGGTGGACCTCAAATGAAGGTGTCAGTCTGTAGCCCTTTCAGCAGTGAACTCTGCTCTGAGACAGGGGGATGGACATATTAAACTGCAAGTGTTCCTGGTTTCCTTTGTCATTCTGAAATACAGGAACACACTATTTCTGTTTCACTCCTACTTTTAAGAATATTCAGGCCGGGCACGGCAGCTCACACCTGTAATCCCAGCACCTTGGGAGGTTGTGGTGGGGAGATCACGAGGTCAGGAGTTCAAGACCAGCCAGGCCAAGATGGTGAAATCCCATCTCTACTAAAAATACAAATAAATAAATAAATAAATAAATAGCCGGGCGTGGTGGCTCTCGCCTGTCATCCCAGCTACTTGGGAGGCCAAGGCAGGAGAACTGCTTGAACCAGCAAGGTGGAGATTGCAGTGAGCCAAGATCGCACCACTGCACTCTAGCCTGGGTGACAGAGCAAGACTCAGTCTCAGGGAAAAAAAAGATATTTATTTGTGAGCTCTTTAAGAACAAGGACGTGTTCGCTCTCTTGGTCTGTGTAGCCCATGGTGGGGCCACCTGGTAAAAATATGGCAACGTTCTTTTGCTTTCCATTCCAACTTCTTTAGATTCCTGCAGAATAAAAAGAAAGATTGATCAAAGGCTAGAGATGTTTTAAAGGAGAGTCTTGTTAACAAGTGAAGCCTTATTTGAATCTCAACAGGTAACAAAACAGAGGCTGCAAAGTCAAGCCTGGGGTGGTCAGGAATTCAGAATGTTGCTGCACCAGCCCCTCAGGAGATGGAATGCTGCTCCCTCACTCAGTTTAATTAGAAGCATGGCTAATGGCCAGAAACTTGGAAGACAGTTTATATATCCATGAATTAGGACCATGTTTACACCTCTATTGTCAACCGTAATGATTCGTTTAACCCAAGGTCTCCTTAGTTGATTGTGATTGCTGTTGTTTTGATCTTTATAGTTATGAAGGAGAAAACCATATGCAAGCCTGTATATTCCAGCAGGGGCCCAGTCTGCCAGGTTTTATGTTTGTTTGTTTGTTTGTTTGTTTTTAGACGGTGTCTTGCTTTGTTGCCCAGGCTGGCGTGCAGTGGTGCCATCTCAGCTCACTGCAACCTCCACCTCCTGGATTCAAGCGATTCTCCTGCCTCAGCCTCCTGAGTAGCTGACATTACAGGTGTGCGCCATCATGCTTGGCTAATTTTGTATTTTTAGTAGAGCTGGGGTTTCGCCATGTTGGCCAGGCTGGACTAGAACTCCTGACCTCAGGTGATCTGCCCACCTTGGCCTTCCAAAGTGCTGGGATTATAGGTGTGAGCCACCACACCAGGCCTGCTACCATGTTTTAACATAAATATTATTATGTTAAATATTTGTTTTAATCATCAGTCATCTTTTATTTCAGAACTATGAACTGGGTCCAATCAGTAGATTCACTATTAGCTGTCTCTGTCTACTGACAGGTGGCCCACATTGAAAATATCAGTGGTGACCATAACTCGTAGCCATAACACAATTTCTAATATTCCAAGGGATTTTGGGACCAGTGGCTCCTATGACAAAATTCCGTGAAATCTAATTTGGTCATCTGAAAGAAGATTGCTTTAAGGTTCTCTAGAAATGCAAGGAAGGGATCTGGGAGGTGCCATGGGCAACAAGTCTCCCTCTGCTTTGCTTTCTGTAGTTACTTTGAGGAGGCTTTTCTGCCGATTCAAGGATTAGAGAGAGAGAGAGAGAGAGGCTAACTTGTTCCCTTGCCTTGTAATGGGGACGTCATCCCATAGGCAGCCATCACTAGGGGAGAGTGAGAGTAAACCTGTGTGGGTCTGTTAGGCCGTGGTAGAGACTGAGGGAGGGCACTGAGGAACCCCATGGACCATTCCTATGGCCCGAGCAGCTGCAGCAGCAGGCTTGCAGGAAGCACTTTGATTTAGGCATGGAGACAAATTACCCACACATCTGGGTGTTTGCATTTCCCTGGACACTTTTACCCTGCTTCATGGATGCGATCTTCTTTGGTGAAGGCTAAGAAGACTCATAGTATATATTGTGTAGTATTATCATAAGGTCCTTCTTTCAGGGCAATCAACTTCTTCATTCAAGAGGCTCTGCGTTGGTCAACTGTTTCATGTCTGGAACTTGAGTAAGGGATCATGACTTTCATTGTGGAGTCCAAGCCCAGCCTCTGTCTGCAGAGCTGCTGTTTGTAAGTTACTGAAGTCCAGTTGTACTTAAATGGGCTACCTAGCGCTTTTGGCACTGGTTACATCATGATGAGTTAGCCATCACTTAAAATCCCTGTAGTTGGCCAGGTGCAGTGGCTCACGCCTGTAATCCCAGCACTTTGGGAGGCCGAGGCGGGTGGATTACGAGGTCAGGAGATCGAGACCATCCTGGCTAACACGGTGAAACCCCGTCTCTACTAAAAATACAAAAAATTAGCCAGGCGTGGTGATGGGTGCCTGTAGTTCCAGCTACTCGGGAGGCTGAGGCAGGAGAATGGCATGAATGCAGGAGGCAGAGCTCGCAGTGAGCCGAGATCGCACCACTGCACTCCAGCCTGGGCGACAGAGCAAGACTCCGTCTCAGAAAAAAAAAAAAAGAAAAAAAAAACTGTACTTGAGACCATTCTAATAACTATGCAGCCCATGCTGTCCATTATGATAACCACATCTTCCTTGGTGATCAACATTATCCGTGTGATGAGTAAGAGCTACTATTTGACATTTTCCATGCTGGGATTTTCCCAAATCCGTTGAAATTGGGAAGCACACTTCCATAGCAGTGTGTCTCATCAGTACCCCGCCTAAAGAAAACAACCTCTAAAGCTTTGATTAAAGATTCTGGCCTTTTCCTCACTAATGGACTGATTAATGTCTCAGTGAATGGAATGGTTTCAGATTACAGAATTAAGAAATTCATAGGCATCACCCAGTAATAAATCTACTCCACCATTTTCATCTCTCAAATTATTCAGATTCTTTATTTCTGCAGTAGACCAAAGAATTGTTGGCATATAGACTTTATTTTACTTGAGGCACCATTTAGTCCAGATCTCAATATATCAACCCAAAACATAATTGAAATCAAGCTCAGGTGTTAAGTCCTGCATATTGAATTCAGAATAAATGGTAAGTGAGCCTATATTAATACATTTATCCTAATCTTAAAAATATATTCTTTTCTTCTTAATCTAAGACACTCAGAAGCTATTCTTTTGCCTGGCATTCAGATGTACTTAATGCAAATTAGTAAGGGTGTGTAAGACTTCTGGCTTTGATTTGTTATTCACTCTTTGGAGTATGCTGGGATCTGTTTATAGCTATAGGTCAGGAGATACTTGTGGGTAATTGGGATGAGACATGAAGAGAATTGACTCATCAAAGGAGTTATAGGGCTTTCAGGCAAAGCTTAACAGACTTATCAAGTAAGGGAGAAGGAGAGTCCACCTCTGCTGATGGTAACAGGAATGGCTCCAAATGTTGTTAGCGCTCCTATACAGCCTCGTCCAATTCTCAGCTTCCCAGCCACTCCTAACCATGCCCTCACTCTCACATACGACACCTCACGAGGTTGTGAATTCAACTGTTGTAAATTGGCAGCCCATAGGATCAAACTGTGAAATTGTTTTTATCGGAGCCCTGTGCCTGCAAGACATGAGAGATTCTTTTAACAAGGTCACAGAAAACGCTTGAGCTTCCTTATGTGCCTTGAGCAAAGAATGTAGGAATTGGATCTGACCATCTTCTTTCCTTATGCCACCCACAAGCAGCCACACCCCTGTATCTTCCTTGATTTCCTCCCGTCATCTATGCTTTAGCAAAACAGTGTCCACTCAGTTTCCCAAAACCTTGCTGCAATGAGCACCGCATTCCAAGTAACCACAGGCAGTATTTCAATTCGTTGTTTGTGTGCTACAAGTCATGAATTGATAAATTATCACTATTCAATATTTTTATTGCTTTTTGTCCCAACTGGGCCTAATTCCCCAGTTTACCTATGCTCTGGGTAGCACTGACTGGTACTAATTTCTGTATTACTTAGAGTTTTGTTTACAAATAGCAAAAACTAAGTGTACTGAAATATTATAACATTTTTAGAAAGACTTATTGCAGAACACCAGAACATCCCACAAAGCCCCTTGCTCAATGGCTTGGGGTTTAATACTCTGCAGCCACCAGCTTGAAATTCTTTGTTTTATCTTTTAATTTGTGTGTTGCAGGGGACGTCCCATGAGTCAAGGGATCAGGTGCCACGGACTTGGAGCTGTGGCTCACAGGTATTGAATGAATAAGCAATGTGTAATGCTGAGTGTTCAATCTTTTGGGTAGCCCCTGCATTCATCCAATCTGGAGAAATATTATTCTGTGGTCTAAGGAGGCTACAGTAGATCCACCTGTGCCTGGGGGCACACACGCTTCTGAACAGAAAGCAATCATGTTCTGCCAGCTCCATCATTCCTTCCCTTTGCAGGGTCGTGCCTGAGGTTTTGGGGAAAAAAAAAAAAAAAAAACCAAAGGAGTTTCTCCTGAGGGCCCCAGAGGAAGCATCTCCCCGGACACAGAACACCTATAGGGGTCTGGTGGAGGCTGCTGCCCTCAGTGCCTCCCAGGCCCCCCAAACATAAGTTTGTCCGCAGAAGTTCCCCTCTTCAAGTGCCCTGGAAGTGTATGACAATAAGCCTGGCCCGCTGGCTCTATTTTCGTTTCCTGTTTGCCTTTCCCTATGTCCTCAAATCCCCTTTATCTCCAGGCAAACACGTATGTAGGCATCTAATGAACTAGTACAAACCCTGCTTTGTTTTGTTTTGTTTTGTTCTTTTTATTTTCAGGTTTCCCCGTTCCTGCAAGTCTTTTTAACTTTTTCTGCGCGGGAAGTCCTAGTTCCTAGCTGAACTGCAAGTTCTTGTTCTCCTGACAAGTCCAGCCCTATCCAGGAAGATCCCTGAGCTGGGGAAGCAAGGGAGGGGCATGTGGGGATGCAGTTAACTCTTCCGGGCCCTGCATGGGGAGGCCGTCCCCTCCCTGCCTCACAGTTATGCAGTTACCATTTCATTGTCACCAATCTGAGCTCAAGGGACAGACCTTGCCTTCCTTATTAAGGACGGTGATTTCCTACCATTTTGTGGTGATGCTTAGGGATAAGACTAAGATGTCTTGATTCTTAAGCTTTTCCCAGATTCACACATACAAGATCCAGCCCCGCATACTATTCCTAGAAACAAGAATGTTTTTGTTAACATAAAGCATAAATGGCAATTCGTCTTTGGTTACTAATAATTGCATAAATATTTACATCAACTTGCAATCAATCACAATATGTAAAGAAATACACGCATCCAGTTACATCCAAGTATCTTTCTGCCTCGTGGCTTCCTAACCAGGGATCAGAAACAAAGTAACCTTCATGGGACGCTGAACCTGAGTCAGGAACCAGCTTCCCTGGAGCTCTGGAAAAAGCTTCACTCTCTCCCCAGGCCTTGAGAGTGCCTTGGAGTAGAAGGTTATGGAGAGAGAGGCTGCTTTCCAGCCTTCTTCCCTCTCCTCTAGGTGTCAAACACCCTTGCTCTGATTACACTAGTTAACACTACTATTTTATTTATCTTGCTGCTTCCAGGAAGCTAACGTGTCTGCACTTTCTTCTTTTTGCAGAATGGGGCCAAGTCATTAATAAAAGAAAATCATTCTAGGATTTGCTATTTTAAATGTCCAAAAAATAAGAAGGGAGAAAAAAGAGAAGATAATAGGAAGAAAGGAGAGAAAGAAAGAAAAAGGGGAAAAAGGAAGAAATAAAATCTCCACAATAGACCGACTTCCAGAGTCTAAATCCTAGAATGATGTCCTGCCACTCAGAAATCCATTTCCCTGGTGGCTGAGCTCTTAACGACTGTTCTCTCAGCTTATGTCTATTATTGCCTATATGTAGTGTACGCTATTCAGAAATCTGAAGATTTCTTATTAGCCAATCCTGGCTTTTTGCCAAGTCGTATTTTTTAAGGAAATCCACCCTGCTTTGTCCCTGAACACTTAAGAAAATTGAACAAAATAATTTTTAAATAAGAAAATTATAAAACCAGATTGTTGTAAGCCCAGTTTTTTAGATACTAGAAAAAAGTAAAATATGACAATGACTTAGCATTTTCCACTTTCACTATGTTTGATTGCTTTAAACGTTGGGCTTAGGGGCAGAAGAAATATCTTACTCATTTTTATTTCCTTACTAGCGGCAAAGTATAGGCTCATAATACATGCATAAAAGTGAACATTTTCAAAGTCTGTCTACTGCCTTTCATTTCCCATTGTCTCCTCTTCCATTCCCTCTCCTTATTTGGTAATTCAAGCCAGCCTGAACACCAGCCAATGCCGCAAAGAAATGGAGGGACAAGTAAGTGGCTGCTAGGTTGTTTTATTGGCTGGGTATCAAAAGCCTCATTTCCCGCCGTGTCTCTGAGGGGGTGATGAAATTTGTTCCTGATTATTAGATCAGTATGAATCAGTTTGTTACACTGGAACTAATGGAATAGAATCTAAGACAGGTGAGTTTGGAAGGAAGGCTAGAGGAAGATATCTGGGCTCTTTGCATTTGTCTACTTGAGCTTTCATAACACAGTATCAGAGACCGAGTGGCTTAAACAACAGTTTTGGAGGCTGGAAGTCCAAGAATAGGGAGTCAGCAGGATCAGATCCCAGTATGGGCACACTTCTTTCCAGATGGCTGCCTTCTCATTGTGCCTTCCCATGGTGCATACCTGGGGAGAGAGACAACCGTCTCTGGTGTCTCTTCCTATAAAGACATTAATCCTGTGGAGTCAGGACCCCACCCTTACAACCTCATTTAGCCTTAATTACTTTCTTAGATGCTCCATTTCCAAGTATAGCTACACTTGGGGTTGAGGCTTCAGCATATAGATTTTGGGGGGATGCAAATATTCAGCCCAAAGCACCCCTGGACTCTAGGCATTTCGATGACCGGCATAAAGCATTTCTCACAAAGGGAGAAACAGCAGGAGTGTAGACATTTTTAAATTTTCAATTTTGTCTAGGAAGTTTAACTTCTTCAGTCACTGATGCCCTTGGAAATCAAACAAAAAATAAGAAAAAAAGGAACAGTTGATATGTAAGATTTTAGGCCTAATGCCTTATTCTCTTGGCTGTGTGTCCTAGCTCCTCTACATGCCCTGTGAATGAAGAGAATTTCTAGAACTGGAGCATTGACTCCAAATGGTATTGCTGCAAGCGCTGAGGCCTAGAGGGCTTCCTTGCTGAGAGACCTGGGCAGGGGAAGAACATGAAGCCAGCTTCACCATGGGACACTCCGCCGCAGCTCAGCTCTCCATCCGGTACAGGGAAGATCCTGGTCACACCTTCTTCTCCTCCAGCTCTGCCATCATGACCGTGCCCCTTAACACATCCCATCTGCTCTTTCTTCAATGCTGCCCTTCAAAATAAGAGGCGCTTTAGACTCTCAAGGCTTAACTGTGGAATCTGGAATCAAACTGTGGATGATGATGAAAATGCCTAGCAAGTTAAGAAACTTTCTCTGTGCAAAACCAAAACCAACTTAGCAAGTGCAGCCAGTCCCGACTCTTGTGCCTCAAGCAAGCTTCCTTCTTAGAAAATGCACATCGTGGTCAGGAGTGAAAGACAAAGCGATCTTGCTGTGACACCACAGAGCTCACCAACAGTGCCTGAAGAACTGTCTCCTGAGGCCTGGCGGGTGGCTGGATGGTTTAGAGTTCCCAGGCTGGGAACTCAGACAAAGAAGCTGGCATAAATAGAAACTCTCACTACCTTGTCATTAATCTTCTTTGCCCAGCATCAGACAAACATTCCATCACCTGTGGAAAGGTAAGGCTCCATAAGGGAGGAGGCAGAGAACTGGAGAAACTGGACAGACAGACCCAAGAGAGAGGGGCCTGAGATGAACAGCAAAATGTTTCTACCTTTCCTACCTTTTATGGTTTTACTCATTTCTTCATGTAACATGTATTAATTGAGCACCTATGAGCATTGAACTAGATGCTGGGGAACAGTGGTGAGACCATAGGGATATATTCCTTGCCCTCAAGAAGCTCTCAGTCTAGTGGAAACACAGATACTTAAAAAAGAAATAAATAAAAAATAAAGAAGTTTTACAAGCTGGGTAAAGTGGAGTGAAAAATCCCACATGAGGGTATTTGCAAGACCTGATTTAGCTTGAGAGGATCAAGGAAGGCCTCCTTGAGGAAGTGGTCTTCTAAATTGTGACTGGGAGGTAGGTGCCTCTTTGCAGAGTGGGGATGGCACATTCCAGGCAGAGGCAGGGAAGATGGAAGGCCCTGAGGTGGGGAAGTGCTTGAGGTATTTGAGAAAGTGAAGAAAGACCAGCGTGGCTGGGGCGCAATGGTACTGAGGTTGGAGGGGCAGAGTCTGGCGTTGGATTATGCAAGACCTTGTGGGACGAGGTATTAATGTTAGGATTTTACCCTGAGCAAAATAGGGAGCAGTTGAAGGTTGTAAGGTGCTGAGAAATCACTTCCACTTTTCATTACAGGGAAGGACAAATGGAAGTGGAGCTCTTGGCACAGTATAGGTGAGAGATGATGGTGACTTGTGAGGGAGCATGAGTATGGGAAGAAGTAAAGGCACTGAAGCCATTCTCTGGATGTAGAATCAATAGAATTTGGGTAAGAATTGGCTATGACACGGGAGCAAGAAGGAGACATCAACAACTTTTCCCAAAATAAATGGATAGTTGACGATATCATTTATTAAGATGAGAATAGAGCAGTTTGAGGAGGAAAATCAACAATTCACTGTTGAACATGTGAAAGTTGACTATGAGATGCATATGCAGTATCTAAGTGGAGATGTCAAGAAGACGGTTGGGAAAAACAGCTCTGGAAGTCAGAGAGGGGAGCTGGGCAGGAGGTGTGAAAGGCATTATCAGCATACAGATGATCCTTAAAGCCATGGGTTGGGTGAGATGGCTCCCAAAGAGTGTGGACTTAGAAGAGAAGAAGATATAAGTCTAAATTGTAATAACTTCAATATTTAAATTAAAATGGAAAATACATGGTACAGTTACTTTCACTCTCTCTCCTTCATCTAGACAAATATTTCTAATGCGTTATAGCTCTCTTTCCTACTGGGCCAACATGCAGGATTTGAATCATTCTCAGCACAACACTACAGGAACCTCTGCCAATAGAATCAGTGTTGGCAAAAAGAGATAAAACCTGATTGACTTTCTGGCTTTTGTTCAAGGGTTATAGAAATTTTCTAAGAGTGAAGATTTCTTTTTAACATCAAAATATTTAAACAAGCCCACATAATGGTAGTTTTACTTTTATTTATTCAGCCAATAGACTATATTTATTTCTCATAAAATGCCATAGTAGCCTAGCGGTCCAAGGACCCCCAGCTGAGAATTGTTCTGTGCTGCGATTCTCAAAGTGTGGTCCCTGGAGCAGCAGCACTAGAATCACCCAGGGATTAGTTAGCAACGCAAATTCTCAGGCCCCATCCCAGACCCATTGAGTAAGAAACTGTGTTATAACAAGCCCCCCACATATTTTTTTTGTTTGTTTTTTTGAGACAGAGTCTCATTCTGTTGCCCAGGCTGGAGTGCAGTGGTGTGATCTCGGCTCACTGCAACCTGCTAGGTTCTAGTGATTATTCTACCTCAGTCTCCCCAGTAGCTGGGATTACAGACATGCACCACCATGCTCAGCTAACTTTGTATTTTTCGTAGAGATGGGGTGTCACTACTGGTTCAAGACCAGGCTGGTCTCGAACTCCTGACCTCAAGTGATCTACTGCCTCAGCCTCCCAAAGTGCTGGGACTACAGGCATAAGCCACAGCACCTGGCTTCTCCGGATAATATTGATGCAAGATAAAGCTTGAGAACTGCCACTCTAAAGGTTTCTAGAATTAACTGATTCATGTTGCTGCAGAGACAGTAGGCTGATTTCTTCAGTCTGATCATTTTAAATTCCATCAGGAACCATGTCTGGGTTTTGCAAACTTCACTCTTTTCTTAATGTCCATTAAACTTTCTGGGAAAATCAAATATACTTAATAAACATGTGATGAAAAAATTATTGACTGAATGAATCACTTTGGAGCTTGCTGGAGGATCTAAGTAGGGCATGAACAAGAGAGAACCTATGGCCATGAAGCTTCGTCTTTTCTACGAAGCATTTCTTGGTGACAAGGTCAAAAACAATTTTTCTATCCAACAATAACACTATGCAAATTATACTGTAATTTCATTTGATCATTAGACGTCCCTTGGTACCAGACTCACAGGGATGAAAAGGACACTGAGATGGCCACCTCATCATCCTGTGGGTAAACCGAGCCCTGGAAGTGAGGTGGTTTGCCCACTGGCATGCAGGCAGAAACAGCATGGAGTCCCCTAACTTGCCATGGCCTGTAGAACACAGTGATTGTGGAGCCAGACAGAACCCAAGTCCCCTGCTTATCAGTTTAGTGATCCTAAGCGAGTCTCCCTGGGTTTAAAGTTCTTTATCTGCAGAATGTGAAGAAGAATACTCTGCTGACAGACTGCCGTAGAATTAATATGAGATACTGTGTGCCTTACACAATTCATATTAGTTTTTTGTCCCCACTGTGTGGGCTGAAAAAAAATGCCCCTTTCCACCCCCAAAAGACATCTGCATCCAATTCCTGGAACCTGTGAACGTTACCTATTTGGAAAAAGGATTTTTGCAGATATGATTTAAGTTAAGGATCTTTATTTTCCCCCCAAAAGTTACAGATCTTGAAAGAAAGAGGCTAGCCTGGATTACCTGGGTAGGCCCTCAGTGCAATCACACGGAGGAGGAGGTGACGGAAGAGTGGAGCAGAGACCGGACGATGCCATCACAAGCCAGGAAGGCCGGGGAAGCCACCAAAGCCAGAAGAGGCGAGGACAGATTCTCCCTAGAGCACCTGGAGGGAGCTCAACCCTGCCAGATTTTAGACGTCTCACCTCCCAAACAGAGAGGACAAGTTTCTGTTGTTTTAAGTCACCAAGTTTGTGGCAATTTTGTTACAGCAGCCTCAAGAAACAAAGGCACCTAATAAAAACAGAGCAATAGGAAAACTTCCCAGAAATAGGGAAGTGGCTTTGAAGCCCCTTAATCTTCACTACTGTCTTTCATTTCTTTTATATTTTACCCCCAGAATGTCATGGCTGCTGTAAACTCAGAGATTAACTTCCAAACACAGTTAGTGGACTGCAAGGGGCCTCATGCCTTTAAAGACAGAAGGCTGGAAGAGAAAAGTGAACATCAGAGGAAGCTTGAATACGAGGACTGCCCCAGATGCCAAGCATACTCCTACCTAGCCCTCAGAGAATTTGTTCCCAGGACCAAACACCAGCAGCAGGATAAACGGGGTTAGTTGGATATACATGGTCCCTCCACAGAGGAAGAGGCTGAGGGAAATACCCACCACAAATTGTGTGTAGCTGTCAGAAGAATGGCTGGAATCTCTTGAAGTCTAGCATGAATGGATTAAAGAGGGAATCACAGATGGCATTATTTGGAACTTTGGACGGCTCCCATAGTAGGGGGTTGGTAAGAGGCTAGAGTGGAAGGAAAGGTGGATGTGGGAGAAGGAATTCTACTTCCCAGCTCAAAGGAAATACGTCTGGGGGGCCTTGGGGGCAGTACGAAGACCAAACTGCCAACCCAAGGTGGAAGATAAGCAGGTTGATCTTTCGGGCTGACCATTTGCTCATTCATTCATCTGAAGCATGCTGTGTAGTCAGTGTAAGTTTTTAAGCACAATACACTGGATGTCTGTCTACGAATTTCTTGAATCTTCAAGATCAACATTTTAAATACATTGTCGTATCTCCTACTTCTTTATTATATTCTTTTTGAAAACACGTCCTTTTGTATATCACAACAGTGGAAAGGATTTCTCAACTAATTCCAAGACTTTTCTCTCTCTTTCCTCAAAAACTATCCAGGAATCTTGCCAGGTCAACTGGATTGCATCATATCTATACATATATACCCCTTGGTCTTTCCATCCTATAAATGGCAGTCTTTCATGTCCCTTGTTCAGGAAAGAAAGCAATCAGAATTTGTGGAGAAATATAGCACCCCAGGCCCTTGAGTGTCTTCCTAGAGAATGAGTCTCCCTATCATCTTAACGATTGTTTCTTTCTCGAGTGCAATTGTTTAAGGCTGAAATATTTTTGTCTGTATGTTTTGTGGTTCTCCTGCTGTTCCTGGTTTCTGTCTCTGCCTTAAATTTGCTGGGGGTGCCTGCCCTCCACACTTAGACAACATGAGCAGTCTTTGAATAGCCTGACCTCTACTATTTTGCCTTTTGCTTTTTTTTTTTCTAGTGCATAATGCTAGGCCAGCAAGAGGTGTATCTGGTTTGCTTCTTGCATCATTAAGGCTACTGTCTCTTTCTTCCCAAAATATTCTGTTTTGGTAATTAAGTAGATATTTGGCCTCATACCCACTTTAAAGAATGGAAATGAAAGCCCAAGGAAGTAAAAATTATTTGTTTAAGATCATTTAATGAAAATCAGTGATAGAATTTCAGGAATTTGAGTTCTAGCTGTTACACTCCTCATTGATATCTTCTGCTAGGAACACCAGGGTACAAAGTCTTTGTTAAATATAATTCTGCCTAAAATATTTAGATCTGACACCAGCCAAAGAACTTGACTCACACCAGGGAATGGCAATGCCTGTAATATGAAGTTGTTTAGGAGGTACCCAACACCAGTGAGTTGATTACATTCTGTTCTTGTTGGGTTATATGAGTAGCGGTGGGGTTACAGCTGGGGTGAGAGAGGCAGGAGGGACAGAGTGTAAGACATCCGAGAGTGGACAGAAGGAGTTTCTCTGACATGCTGCCCTGCTTAGCTAGTCTAGGATTGAATGCTGTTTACAGCCTTAGCCTCCTGCTTGAAATGGGCATTTAGGGGCTGTTTAGTTTCTTCTCCGGCTCCAGGTGGAAATGTATGTAATACAGCCCAAATCTGTGGACATTTCTCTTTTTTAAAGACACCCTGTGAAGGAGATGCCATATCATGCTTGCTGATTCTGAGCAGTTCCCAACAACTCTATTATAAAGTGCTTCTGAGCCAGGCACCATGGTGCATACCTGTAATCCCAGCTGCTTGGGAGGCTGAGATGGGGGGATCCTTGAGCCTAAGAGTTTGAGGCTGCGGTGAGCTATGATCACGCCACTGCACTCCAACCTGGGTGGCACAACAAGATACCATCTCTTTAAAAAAAAAGGTGCTTCTGATGTATTTCCTAAATATCTCTTGCTACAAGATACCCCCTTCTATTTTGCCTTCAGTGGAAATGAAAACAATCTACCTTCTGAAGACAGCAGGAAATACTTTTCACTCGACCCTCAGCTGCTTTATCTACCCTGTGATGGAAAGCCGCAAGGCATTTTAATTATCCTGTTATCTCTTACGCTTCTCAGCATGTTTTCTATGGAAGATTCAGCACTTTGAAGTTTTCCATATACTCTTTTTGGAAGCTCGCATTTCTATTCAGTGCTCCTAACACTCCTCTGGGTTTGTGACATGAGCTCTGCTTTGAAATCTGACTGCATTTCCTGGCCCCTGGCCTCTTCTCCAGCTCATCCTTGGTTTACAGAGTTTAGCAATGGTTGCTAGGCAGTCAGCCATCTCCCTTTTCAGCACCCACCAAGGCTGGACCCCTTAGTCCCTTGTCAGATGGTTGTGAATTAGGAAGTTATTCCTCAAGATTTAGCTGCTTTTTGTGGCTGTTGGGACTGCTCAGGTACCACCATGCCTTTGTCCATGTTGTCGTCACTGGATAAGCCCTCCTTTTCCTATGCCAACCTCAATCACACCCATCTGACATGTAGCTCAAGACCATGTAACTGTGACCCTGAGTAATCTCCATGTCCTCTGAATTCATCATTACACCCTATAGTCTGTCATGGAATAATTCACTGTATTAGACTGGTGTTGTACTCGGATAGTTGGGGCAAGGTCAGGAAATAGGCTTCCCTTCTTGGGGCGATTCTGAATGGTCAGCAGGGATTGCATGGAATGCTGTGATGAGAAGCTTTCTGAGGCAGCATCCTAGCTCAGTGAGAATGTGCGTCATGACTGATTTACTGTATCTGCTTCAAGGACAAGCAGGGGCAAGGGCATACATGTACCATGTATTTGCCATCTTTGTGTTTTGGTCTTTCCAACAAAATTACATGGATAGTACATAACACGTATCTTTTGGATCTTCGTATGTTAAGTACAAGCAGGTACTCAGTAAATATGTATTGACTGTCTACTTGACATTTAGATGTTGGTGAGCACTGTCATTTAATGTCTTCAAGAGAATATGGCCCAGCAGAGTGACAGCACAGTGCTTTGCCAAACTATTCTGTCCCCGTGGAGTAAAGGAGTTCCTTATATAAGAAAGGAAATAGGCTGGGTGTTAAATGCATCTCACTAGTCTCTACTATAAGCATATGTGAACCACTCACTGACGCCATCATTCTTCTCCCAGATTTATTACAGTTGAATTTGTTTGCTAAGTTATTATTCCTTTGCCTAGATTCAGAGCCAAGTTGTTGTAAGCCCAACTTATCCAAATAAAATGTCATAAGGCTGTGCTTCAAATGCTTAAATTGTCATCAATATAAACATACTATAATTAGACAGTTCTCTCTGAACCATCCTTCTCTAGCAATGCTTTGCTTCAATTCTCCTACCTTCTCACTTTCTGCTCTCTCGTTTCCTTCTCTACTTCTAAGAAACTTCCACTTGCTCTTTTTCTGTCACTTAGCAACTCACTCCTAGCTCCTTCCTCTTCAATATTATCATCAATCCTGGAAAAATAATTATCAACACACAATCCTGCTTCCAATCTCTCTTTAGCATTTTCACAGACATAAGCAGCAATTGAGGGTGAAGCAGAACTGCCAACAGTTAGCAAGATGGCAGGAGATAAGAGTTAACTGTTGGCCAAATTCCCCAACTGAATGAACGAGTCAACATTGTTGAGCTCATTCTGTGCACAATTCTGTATCAAGCATTTTCAGGGAAATGAAAGAAAATGAGAAGCTGACTTCTACCCTTAGGAAACTTAACAGCCTAACCAGAGCCATAGAAGAAGCAGCACAGTTACTTCAAGAGTTGTTGATATCGGGGCCGGGCGCAGTGGCTCATGGCTGTGATCTCAGCACTTTGGGAGGCCGAGGCGGGCGGATCACGAGGTCGGGAGATCGAGACCATCCTGGCTAACACGGTGAAACCCTGTCTCTACTAAAAATACAAAAAATTAGCCAGGCGTGGTGGCGGGCGCCTGTAGTCCCAGCTACTCCAGAGGCTGAGGCAGGAGAATGGTGTGAACCCAGGAGGCGGAGCTTGCAGTGAGCTCAGATTGCAACACTGCACTCCAGCCTGGGAGACAGAGCGAGACTCCATCTCAAAAAAAAAAAAAAAAAAAAAAGGAAAAAAAAAAGAATTGTTGATATATTTTCTAATGACAAAGGTCATTGTAGCTTAAAGTTTAGGAATCAGGCTCTGCTCTGGAATCAGACTGCCTGGCTTTGAAACCAACTGTGTCTGTCCCTGGCAAATTACTTAACCCTTTAGAGACTCAGTTAGGAAACAGAAATGATATTAGTGCCTACCTTATAAAGATATTGTGAGAACTAAATGACATAATGCAAGCAAAATACATAGTCTTACAATGCTACGTATACTCAATAAATATTATTAGTAAATGAATTTTCATGGTAATCCAAATGACTGATTAGGACTTGTAAATCTATACAGTCAGCTATTATTAGTTTGCTGCAAAAGTAATTGTGGTTCTTGTCGTTCCTTTTAATGGCAATTACTGTTGCACCAACCTAATAGCAGCTAATGTTGATATTAGCCAACCAAATACAGGTGTGATCATTCTGTTCCATGCTGGAAATTCGCAGGAATATGGCTGCCATCAACCACAGCTGAACATCTATCTTAGGTTTGACTCTGAATTTATTCAGAACCCATACTTCCATAGGATACCCCAATACATTTAAAAGTAAAGCTCAAGATTAGGTACTCGGTCATCATCATTTCTGTAGTCCTCCTTTGTTCTCACTCTGGGGAGAACTCAGAGGTCCTTTAAATGAAGCACCTGGCTGCCCAAATGAGGGGCTTTGTTCCTGGATCTGACTTGGAGGATTGGCTCAGCCAGGGGCACTCCTGGATGGAATGTGTGAGCTTGCATGATTGTACTTCCCTGGAGTGACAGAATTTGTATCTCTCTCTCTCTCTCTCTTTCTCTCTGAATATAAGAAATCTAGGTGGTATCTCCACATTTTTAAGCAAATGGAAGTTGTGAAGCTGCCAATAACCCTCAAAGCTCTCTCTCCTGGAAAGGATGTGCTGTACCAAAGGGAAAGAAGGAATTAGTCAGAAACCACAAAGCAATTAATGGCCGAATCAACCCTAATGAAATATTGCCGAGTAAGCAATCCACTCCATTGCAGGTCAGTTGGGATGTCCACAGAAGAATGCACACTGCAGTTTCCTTGGTTGGCCAAAATGAATCAAAACCCAGCACCCCCATTTGCTGTGTGTCTGAGTGTGTGTGTGTGTGTGTGTGAGAGAGAGAGAGAGAGAAAGAGAGAGAGAGAAGGAGAGAGAGAGAGAGAGAGAGAGAAGGAGGAGAGAGAGAGAAAATGAGTTTTTCGTTTGCATATGTGAAATTGATTTTTCTCTAGTGGGGAAAACACTGTGTAAAATCTTAGAATAACTAACAAAGGAAACCGTATCATCGTACTAAGAAAGAAAAGTCTAGAAAAATATTTTCTATCTGTAATGACTGGTTTAAACATCTGCCTGAATGAAGACAAAGAGTCAGACAAAAATACTCCCTTTAGCTGGGAGATTCTGACTCCCTACTGCCCCATGCAAGGAATCTGCTTGCAGGACCCCTTGGAATTGTCAGAGTCTCCTCCAGCAAAGTCTTATCCCTCCGTCTAGGCAGAAGAGATTGCCTGAGCAAGGGAAGATGCAAGAAAGCACATGCCACAGGAATATGAGTCTTACTGCAGGCAAATAGCATGGGAACCCCCAAACAGCAGGCTCTGAGGCTTGTCTTCTGCTTCCTAAGGGGCAGGATCCCCATCTCCAGACTCCGCTCCTCCCACCCTTCACTGCCAGGGTGTCCCTCAGGATGGCATCCCCTCTGATTTGTATTTGCTTGGTTCCACCATGCACGATGCACTTCCTTGATTTTGACAACAGAGCCTTTGACTCATTCTAGCCTTGTGTGTGTGGACATGCACGCATAAGCTGAGGAGACATATTTACATTTCATTGGCATACCTTTTATGATGTTGTCACCAAGCCGTGTTGTCTCCAGTTGTCAGCTCCAGCATCTGTTATGAAAAGCACACGTGGTAAGGCTGCCCCTCTATTTCATACATTACTTATTCTTCAATGGGCCAGAATGGGGAATCTTGACGTCTTAACATTATCAACCACAAACCCTGAAGTCTGAATATATTTACTAGGTGCTGTGACAAGAGCATTCAAGGTTTTTTCCCCAGGGATGGAGATCAAGTGGCTTCCATTAATATCTATCATCTCCTCACAGCATCTCAAAGCTGCTGAAGAGAGACCTGTTGTAAGATGTCAGGACCGACATCAGGATAGTCTTTGGAATGTAAATCTCATTCTCTACCTACAACTCTTCTGTGACAGGGAAATTATGACATAGCAGATACCCAGCCCTTCAGAACGAGTGGAATTTGGGGAGAAAAAGTCTTTGGCCAAAGGGAACTGTTGGAAACAAATGAGGAATTAGAAGGACATAGAACACCGTTCCCTATGGGTAAGAGATTCTAGATCATGGCAGCAGATATGAAAAATGAAGACACCGAAGCCCAGAGAAGGCAATGACTAGCCAGCCGTTCACTCCTGTGTCGGCCCAGTATGTGGGAGTGAGGGTGTGGAGCAAGGGAGACAGAAGCTCACTGGCTAGAGTGACCCCACAGCATCCTTTGCATTGGACAGAAATATAATTCCTGTTCCAAAAAAAAAAGTATTGTTTTTTTTTTCTTCAGATTCTGGGGTCTGCGTTAAACCTCAGAACAATTTACCTTGTTCTTCCCAGAAGCCTTGTTCAGCAAGAGGAGGGAGGCCGAAGGCACTGACCACTAGAGGGGGCGCTGCCTCCACCTGGCACAGACCGCGAGGTGGGGGGCGGGGAGGAAGGAGGACAGCCGCTAGGTGAAAGGCAGGGTCGCACTGGGTTGCACTGAAGTGTTGCTCTATCAGAGGCTTTCTGAACACAAGATATAACAAACATTAAACTCTGTGTTTATGCCCAGAGATGGGAAGGGAACGTGGGAAAGAAAGACAATATGGAAACTCAGATACCTCTGGAAGAACTGCAAGTAAAGGCAGGGTGCTCCTCAGAGGTGCCCCAGAATCCCCAGTGCTTGTTTTGGACAGGAAACGCTGAAGGAAGAGCATGCAGTTAACCTGATGAAGCGTTTTGGAACAAGTGCATTCAGATCAGATCTGACGCAGAGCCAGCTCTGCAGGACAGCTCCCTGTGTCCCGACAGGCAATGCTGGTTATCCTTTATCCACCGGGTTAGAGCGTAGTAGCTAAGCAGAGGGTTCTGAAGGTTGTCCCTTTTCCCGCTCTGCATAGCTGAGTGTGAGCAGGGAGAGATCATGTTCAGAGATGTCGCTAGCCTCTGTTTACCAGGAAGCAAAAGTGTCCCTCTTATTCCTGAGACTACTTCTAAGTTACATCTCAATGATAAAATAACAAGAAACAAAATAAATGGGTCTCACTCCCACTGCAAACTACCCTCACCACAGATTATCCCCACTCTTAATGAGAGAGAGGAAAGATGGCGGGGGCACAGGAACTGGAGTCCCAGTTATGTCTCTGCTAGGTGCCCACATGGCAATGCATGCCTCCCGTCTGGATTTCGGAGGCTCCCTGAGCACAGCCAGCGTGTTTGAGGGAGTTCAGGGTCCTCTTGCTGCAACACAGAGCCCATGGGATTGCTTTTGTGCGTCACAGGGAAAAGAGCCCTTCTTGTTGACAGACCCAGCCGTCATGCCTGTGATGAATTGCATCTCTACGAGGGGACTGCTGTTGTGGTTTTCCCTTCTCTCAGAAGGTTCATCCCCAGGTCTCATGGCACTTTAGAAAATGAACTGCTATAATTCCACTCTGAGCACACAGCCCTCCACACCCAGGCCCCTTCACTCTAATATGGCTGCTGGTTTTGTCACTCAGGAGGCCAGCAACGGGTAGCCTTGATGGCTCCTCCCCATTAAGGGCGGCGCAGAAGCAAGGGAGGCGTTCCTGCTGGCTGCTTCTTAAAGAAGGACTGCTGATGCTGATATTCTAGGGAGCCAGGAGGAAGTGCAAGCCCGAGGGAGTGTGGAGGGGGGCGGAGCCGGCTGCAGCCACAGAGGGACACAGCAGGACCTAGATCTGCTCCTGGAGCAGTACTTCCTCACTGGGCACCTGAACTCAATGCTATTTATTTTAGTTTTGGTGGTCCAATATCTCCAACTTTCTAGAACAGTTTGTCTCTGCCTCTCTCAAACTCACCAGATCATCCCCTGCTCTGAAAATAGAAAAAAGATGGTCCCTATGGCCGTAGGAGATTCATAATTTATCACTTCATGCTAATTCAATTTTATAATCATACATATGGTTTTCAGGTCATCTATGGCTGTGTGAAAAACTACTTTAAAACTTAATGGGCCGGGCGCGGTGGCTCACGCGTGTAATCCCAGCACTTTGGGAGGCCGAGGCGGGCGGATCACGAGGTCAGGAGATCGAGACCACGGTGAAACCCCGTCTCTACTAAAAATACAAAAAATTAGCCGGGCGTGGTGGCGGGCGCCTGTAGTCCCAGCTACTCGGAGAGGCTGAGGCAGGAGAATGGCATGAACCCGGGAGGCGGAGTTTGCAGTGAGCCGAGATTGTGCCACTGCACTCCAGCCTTGGTGACAGAGCAAGACTCCGTCTCAAAAAAAAAAAAAAAAAAAAAAAAAAAAAAAAAAAAAAAAAAAAAACTTAATGGATTTAAAACTATAGCCAGTCTTTATGAGTCCTTTGTGGGTGAGGAGATTGAGCAGGATTTGGCTGGTCAATTGTTCTGCTCCATGTGACGTTGGCTGGGGTCACTCAGTGGCGTTCATCTGGCAACTGGACTGGCCTGGAGCATCTCACGACTTAACTCATTCACCTGGTGCCTTGGTGGGACAGCTGAACTGCTGGGCTCACCTGGTCCTTTTGCCTCTCTTTGGGCCCCAAAATATCTCTCTAGCAATGTAATTGGATCTTTCACAGGGCAGCTCAGGGCCTGAAGACCAAGGCAGTCCCCAAAGTAGCATAGCATCGCTTCCACCACACTCTGTTGGTCAAAGTAGCTACAGGCCACCTCAACTCACAGGAGGGGAAATAGAGGCCATTACTCAATAGCAGGAGAGTCACATAATTTGAAGCCATGTTTAATCTGCCACCAAAGTCCACTTATGGATGGACATGATTTATCTCTATAGACAAGGGGTGTTCTTTTTCTTCCAGGCACACTCCTAAGGCTCCTAACAGAAACCTTTTCTTCAGTCCTGATGCGTGGGGGCCAGTTCATCAGGAAGTTTTCCAAACCGTTTGAGGAGGTGTGGGTTATGCAGTGATCAGGGTATACACAAAACCAAACAACACTACCTTTAATACATATCAGAATTGACAGTAATTCTTCTATGCTTTTCCCCTATGTGAGTCACCCAGATGACCTTATCTCAGGTTACAAATTGCATTTGGTAATAATAAGTGTTTGCTTTGTATATCTAGT
This sequence comes from Symphalangus syndactylus, assembly GCF_028878055.3. Lineage (NCBI taxonomy): Eukaryota > Metazoa > Chordata > Mammalia > Primates > Hylobatidae > Symphalangus > Symphalangus syndactylus. Next base: position 149,806,845 of record NC_072427.2, on the reverse strand, counting down.
ATGTAGAATTAATTCCCCTTTGGAGAGTTCCATACAGCCTGGCCACTGACCCAAGAGGATCAGTGTTTTTCGAAGACAGGATTCTCTAGTTTTCCTTTTAACTCTCTCAGTGAATGTTGACTAAGCATGCACCACATGATGGTTATGGTGTGTAATTTTCTTTATATACACTTATTCTGGTATCTTTCAGGGCTTTGAGTGACCTTTGGTTCACTGCAGGTGAACCCAGGATATCAGTGCAGGTAGACAACATGCCAGGGCAGAACCCTAGGCCCCAGACTGTAGGAACTGTTTGGCAAAAATGTGAATCTCAGTAACTGAACTACCCTGGCAGATGGCAAGAGGAGATTCTGTCTCATAATTCAAGCACCAGAAAGTACTACTCTTTAGACCAGATGCACCTAGAGAAAGTTTCTGACAGGTGTACCTTGCTTGCCATGGAAATGCAGAAGGCTTGTCTCTCGCAGGTTTGGGAATGTCTCCTTGAGGGCATTTGGGCTGGTTTCAAGCTGTCGCGTGACATGGCCCATGGGTATCCTTGGCAGTTCCATTCTAAGTACTTCCAAAGTTCTCTGACAAGGCTAAAAACTCCTCATTCAACCAAAGATTCTTGCACATTATTTAAATAGGATGCAAATTCATGGTCTGCTCTGAGCCCTGGCAGCTTTCAATTTTTATATTTTCAGAACGGTGAGGCCTGCCATCAGTTCACTTGAAGTTCAGTCCAAGATGTGCCTGTCCCTGACATTTGTTCATTCTTTATGAAGGTAACATTTTGAAGAATTTAAAAAGAAGTCATCTTTGTACTCCATTCCCTACCACCCTCCAAAACAAATTTTAAAAAATATCAGACATTTGTTGCATGCATAATAGCTGGAACGTGACTAACTTCTTTCCCACTGCCTGAATTTCCAAGTTGGATTCTGTAATCCCTCTCTTTGGCAATTCATGGTCTGTTTCTTTTCTGAGATTTCGGTGATAGGAACTGCCTCTTTGACCCAAGGGATTAGGCTCATAAGAGCATGAGCAGATTCTGTCAGATGGTTGAGCCTGGCTGCTGTTGGGATGAATGGCAGGGGATCAAGCCCGCCAGTGGCAACGCAGAGAGTGAGTGCAGAGGGAGGGACAATTCTTCCCTTTGTGCTCCTTCCCTCCTGTCACAGTGTGAGTCCTGAGCCCATTCACTCACAAGCTGAGCACATAGCTTAGAGCTGACAGAAGCCCCACCTTCTTTGCACCTGGGATCTGTGGGGAAGGGAGGCTTGCCTGAAAGACAAAACCACAGGCCGAGGAGCAGAGAAAGGATGGACTCAGGGAAGCACTGTGTGGGTGGCATTTCCTCTCCGCAGGCTGCAGGTGCCTCTCAGGCTCTTCCAATTCAGCGTGTGTGTGTGTGTGTGTGTGTGTATGTATACAGAAAAAGCATATATATATCTATATGACTGTATATATACATAAATATATATATATGCTCTCTCTATACATACTGTGTGTGTTTATGTAGATATATACACATACATACACTTTCCATATTATGGCTAGTCCAGAGAGAAAGAAAAGAGAAAGGGATAAGGAAAATAAAGAAGTGAGAAAGGAAAGAAAAAGAAGGAAAAACTATATAGAAGGTGTGGTGTGGCATACCAGTAACTGTTCCTCCAAAGCTCCAACGTCTCTTTGCCCTTTCTTCCTGGACACGCGTCCATCCCACTGGAAACTACATTTCCCAGCCTTTCCGGTGGTGAGGCAGGGCCTTGTGACTCGACTCTCACCAGTGGAGGTGAGTGGAATTGACATGTGCAGTTCCGGCTTTGCCTGCCCCAGTCAAAACCAGTGCCTTTGGAGTCTCTCCTCGTGCTCCTTGTTTTCTGGAATGCTGACTGTGTTAGCTCAGCTTGGGCCACCAAGAAGTATGAAAGGAAAGAAACCTGGGTCCCTGAGTGAGCTTGTGGAGCAAAAGAGCTGCTCTGCTAGCCAAGACTGGCACTAGACTGCTCATGAGAAAGAAAGAAACCATCACATTTAAGTTAATTGTATTTTAGTATCTCTTTATTGCAGCACAGAAGGCTATGATCTGTAAAGAAGGGAAGAGGAAGAGGAAAAACTGAGCACTTATGAAAAGGGATTTTAATGTAGTGACACATAGTTCAGTGTCTGTGGATGACACTGAAAAACAGAGAGAATAAGAGAAAATGAGTTGGTAACATGGAGGACAATTGATGAGAGGGCAGCTGCTGGAGGGTGCTGGGGAAATGTTGAGACTGCTGCCCACTTTCCCCAGGCCTTACCTGACCACCATGCCATCTCCTACAATGCTTTTAGGTTATTAGATCTTCCATGTTTACGTGAATGTCTCAAAAGGATGAAGATGACCAAGTTAGAGGCATAGGTGTTGCTAAAGTAACAGTGTGATAATCTATTGTAATGATGCTCCAGTGGAATAGGTGGCTTACAAAGCAACGAACGCCCATCTCTGAGTGTGCTCAAGAGAGGTTGCCTGACCAGTTCTTGTGGATGATCCCTATGTTGACTGGGCAGGCAGAGGTTGCAGTGAGCTGAAATCGCGCCACTGCACTCCAGCCTGGCAACAGAGTGAGACTCCATCTCAAAAAATAAAAAGAATAATTTCTAAAGTCGTATCCAACTTGAATAATCTCCAGAAAACATTCAAGTCAGGAAAGTTGAGTAACTTCTTTTTTTTTTTTTTTTTTGAAACGGAGTCTTGCTCTGTCGCCCAGGCTGGAGTGCAGTGGCCTGATCTCGGCTCACTGCAAGGTCCACCTCCCGGGTTTACACCATTCTCCTGCCTCATCCTCCTGAGTAGCTGGGACTACAGGTGCCCGCCACCACGCCCGGCTAATTTTTTGTATTTTTAGTAGAGACGGGGTTTCACCGTGTTAGCCAGGAAGGTCTCGATCTCCTGACCTCGTGATATGTCCATCTCGGCCTCCCAAAGTGCTGGGATTACAGGCGTGGGCCAGAAAGTTGAGTAACTTCTTAAAGGCTACGTGAGTTATTTTCATTTCACATCACTATTCACTTGAGCAGTGAGCTTTACACACTTATCAGCTCTTACGCTTGCTCTTTAAACATCCCCAATAACTGGCTGCAACTTTCTTTCTTCCCCATGTAAAACATAAGCTCATCATGAGCTGTCTTTTCTCTATATACTGTACCAAAATACTAGTTTCATGGTTTTGCACTCAGTGGCAACCTCAGATATGCTACCTGACAGGGTAAGGCCAGCTGCCTAAGCCTATGCAGTATGCTTTTAGACTTGTTGGGAGGTCCCCACTCATGAAAATATGTTTCTCACCAGCAGAATCACAGATACCTGAAATTCAGCCACCAGCACTCGTTCCTTTGTATTACCCAAGGTCCTTTCTGAGCAGCTCTTTCTGAAAACACAATTGCCCATTGACAGGGCATACATTCAATGCATATATAGGAAAGGGGGAATGTTTAAAGAGGAGATTGACAGTGGAGAGAAAAATCTCTATCTGTGGCTCTTGATCCCATAGCCATCTTTGTGTCTGCTGCTGATATATGAAAAACACAAGGCAGCCCCTGTGTGGTCTTTATTTTCTTCACCCCATGACTTCCAAGCACATTCATCTCCCAGACCAGTACACGACGAAGAGCTGATGGGAATGTGTGGCCAAGAGAGCCAGCTGGCTGCTTGGCTTGGCCAGACCTCCCTTTCCTTACCTAGAGCTGCTCTGGGCCCTGGATCCCCACACATAATCTTTTACCTCTCGGTGTTCGACCAGTTGGCCAGGCCGGCGCTCCTTGTTCCTTTTATGCACAGGTCATCCGAGGAGAAAGGGGACTCAGGACAGGTAGTTTTTTGGGGGGGAGGAAAGGGAGGGGTTAGACTGGATATGAAACAAGAGACTGTCTGGAAGATCAGGCATTGATGGAGGACCTGAATCACTTGCGATAGCAGAAGGTCACCTGGCAATTGACAGAGGGAGAGGGTGGGAGGCCGCAGGGAAAGTAAAAGAGGAGAAAGATGGTAAGCAATTCACTGGGATGTGCTTCAATATGGATACTAGGATTCAAACTTAGAAATGTCTATTTATACATTTTTAGGGCACTTTTGACTTTCTGTCATGACATTCTTGAGTCTTCAAAGCTGGAAGTTTCCTGACATGAGAAGAGGATTTGGTTTTATTCTCAGCCTCTCAAGATAATACAAAACTTTGATTTTATATTAGGCTGTCACCTGCCTTGCGCAGAGAAATAGGCAAGAAATACATTCCTGTTGAAAAAAAAAAAGATTATAGCTTGCTTAGAGAAGAAGGGAAGAGAAGAGAAGATGAGGAATCACAGCAGAATCCTGCATGTAAAGCGGGGCGGAAGGGGGAGGGGGGAGAGACGAAGAGGCTGGCAAAAAAAAAAAAAAAGAAAGAAAAAGAAAAAATAAAGAGCCTGATCCTTCTCAGGATCTAGGCTGACAATCCACAGTCATAATGCACCTTAAGGGTTAATGTGCAAATCTGGGTGTTGTACTGAAGAGGCTGAATTGAATGCATGGGACTCTCACGAGCTTGGTTCTGAAACTTGGCTCACTGGGGTTGGCTTATTACTGAGAAGGTGTTGAGAAGTCTGGAGAACATCTGCCTGAAAATTTTTAAGTCCATGCTTCAACTTTCGATCACCCACTTGACTATGAACTCTTTGAGGGAGAAGATGGAGGACATGTCTGTTTATTTTGTCCTCAGTGCTTGGCTTGATATCTTGAACATGGTAGAAGCTCAAGGCAGGGCGAGTGCTACTTACCAAACATTTGCTCTTAGCTGCCCATGTTTCCCAGCCTCCATGTTGTTAGGTGGTGCCATGTGACTAATCCGATCAACCAGCTGGGGAGCAGAAGGGGTGAGTGTCACTTCTAGGTTGAAGCCTAACAAAGCTGATGAGAGACCCTCCACCACCAACTCTTCCCTTGCACACCAGAAGGTCGTGTGCTCCAGGCCTGCGAAGTTGTGAGATGGGGTATGGAGCGTTGCCCTCCCACTAACTCATGCTGGAAATGTAGCCTAAGTGACAAATAAGCATTTGTTGTTCTGAATGTTTGCCACTTTGGAGTTATTTGTTACTGCAGGATAATTTTTTTTTTTTTTTTTTTTTTTTTTTTTTTTTTTTTTTTTTTTTAGTGCTGGTGGCTGGGTGCAGTGGCTTATGCCTATAATCCCAGCACTTTGGGAGGCCGAGGAGGGTGGATCACGAGGTCAGGCGTTCAAGACCAGCTTGGCCAAGATGGTGAAACCCCATCTCTACTAAACATACAAAAATCAGCCAGGCACAGTGGCAGGCACCTGTAATCACAGCTACTCGAGTAGCTGAGGCAGGAGAATCGCTTGAACCTGGGGGGCGGAGGTTGCAGTGAGTCGAGATCACACCACTGCACTCCAGCCTGGGAGACAGAGTGAGACTTCCTCTCAAAAAACAAAACAAAACAAAACAGAACCATAGTGCTAGTTAGCCAGGGATGGTGGCTCACACCTGTAATCCCAGCACTTTGGGGGGCCGAGGCGGGCGGATCACTTGAGGTCAGGAGTTTGAGACCACCCTAGCCAACATGGTGAAACCCCATCTCTACTAAAAGTACAAAAATTAGCTGACCGTGCTCACTTGAACCCAGGAGGCGGGGGATGCAGTGAGCCAAGATCGTTGACAGAGCAAGACTCTGTCTCAAAAAAAAAAAAAAAAAGTGCTGGTTTTAAAAAGCAAGAAAAATTTAATGATTTATAGCACGAAGCAATTGTGACCCCATAAAGACGGGGTCTCATTCTGTTGCTGAGGCTCTAGTACAGTGATGCTATAATAACTCACTGCAGCCTCAAACTCCTGGGCTCAAGTGATCCTCCAGCCTCAGCCTCCCAAGTAGCTAGGACAATAGGAGTGCACCACCACACCTGGCTAATTTTTTTTATTATTACCTTTTTTTTTTTTTTTTCTTTTTTTTTTATTATACTTTAGGGTTTTAGGGTACATTTGTACAATGTGCAGGTTTGTTACATATGTATCCATGTGCCATGTTGATTTCCTGCACCCATTAACTCGTCATTTAGCATTAGGTGTATCTCCTAATGCTGTCCCTCCCCCCTCCCCCCACCCCACAACAGTCCCCGGAGTGTGATGTTCCCCTTCCTGTGTCCATGAGTTCTCATTGTTCAATTCCCACCTATGAGTGAGAACATGCGGTGTTTGGTTTTTTGTCCTTGCGATAGTTTACTGAGAATGATGGTTTCCAGTTTCATCCATGTCCCTACAAAGGACACGAACTCATCATTTTTTATGGCTGCATAGTATTCCATGGTGTATATGTGCCACATTTTCTTAATCCAGTCTATCGTTGTTGGACATTTGGGTTGGTTCCAACTCTTTGCTATTGTGAATAGTGCCGCAATAAACATACGTGTGCATGTGTCTTTATAGCAGCATGATTTATAGTCCTTTGGGTATATACCCAGTAATGGGATGGCTGGGTCAAATGGTATTTCTAGTTCGAGATCCCTGAGGAATCGCCACACTGACTTCCACAATGGTTGAACTAGTTTACAGTCCCACCAACAGTGTAAAAGTGTTCCTATTTCTCCACATCCTCTCCAGCACCTGTTGTTTCCTGATTTTTTAATGATGGCCATTCTAACTGGTGTGAGATGGTATCTCACTGTGGTTTTGATTTGCATTTCTCTGATGGCCAGTGATGATGAACATTTCTTCATGTGTTTTTTGGCTGCATAAATGTCTTCTTTTGAGAAGTGTCTGTTCATGTCCTCTGCCCACTTTTTGATGGGGTTGTTTGTTTTTTTCTTGTAAATTTGTTTGAGTTCATTGTAGATTCTGGATATTAGCCCTTTGTCAGATGAGTAGGTTGCAAAAATTTTCTCCCATTGCGTAGGTTGCCTGTTCACTCTGATGATAGTTTCTTTTGCTGTGCAGAAGCTCTTTAGTTTAATGAGATCCCATTTGTCGATTTTGGCTTTTGTTGCCATTGCTTTTGGTGTTTTAGACATGAAGTCCTTGCCCACGCCTATGTCCTGAATGGTATTGCCTAGGTTTTCTTGTAGGATTTTAATGGTTTTAGGTCTAACATATAAGTCTTTAATCCATCTTGAATTAATTTTTGTATAAGGTGTAAGGAAGGGATCCAGTTGCAGCTTTCTACATATGGCTAGCCAGTTTTCCCAGCACCATTTATTAAATAGGGAATCCTTTCCCCATTTCTTGTTTTTGTCAGGTTTGTCAAAGAACAGATAGTTGTAGCTATGCGGCATCATTTCTGAGGGCTCTGTTCTGTTCCATTGATCTATGTCTCTGTTGTGGTACCAGTACCATGCTGTTTTGGTTACTGTAGCCTTGTAGTATAGTTTAAAGTCAGGTAGCGTGATGCCTCCAGCTTTGTTCTTTTGGCTTAGGATTGACTTGGCGATGCGGGCTCTTTTTTGGTTCCATATGAACTTTAAAGTAGTTTTTTCCAATTCTGTGAAGAAAGTCATTGGTAGCTTGATGGGGATGGCATTGAATCTATAAATTACCTTGGGCAGTATGGCCATTTTCACAATATTGATTCTTCCAACCCATGAGCATGGAATGTTCTTCCATTTGTTTGTATCCTCTTTTATTTCATTGAGCAGTGGTTTGTAGTTCTCCTTGAAGAGGTCCTTCACATCCCTTGTAAGTTGGATTCCTAGGTATTTTATTCTCTTTGAAGCAATTGTGAATGGGAGTTCACTCATGATTTGGCTCTCTGTTTGTCTGTGATTGGTGTACAAGAATGCTTGTGATTTTTGTACATTAATTTTGTATCCTGAGACTTTGCTGAAGTTGCTAATCAGCTTAAGGAGATTTTGGGCTGAGACAATGGGGTTTTCTAGATATACAATCATGTCATCTACTGCAGGATAATTTAAATGATCCTGACTGCTAGAGTATTCAATAGATTTTGTTCGAAAATGAATGAATGAATGAATGAATGAATGAATGAATGGGCTAAGCTGATAAATGTAGAGCAACTGATAGGATTTCCCATTTGGAAACCCCACAGCTTTTTACCCTTTTTTTCCCATCAAGATCTTAGTTCTTTGGCAATTAACACCATTCTGTCTTCCCTAACAATACCATGAGGTCTTTTGGGGAAGGAAGTAAATGTTGGATATAATAAATTACACCAAACCCTACTGAACATCAATCATGTTTTAGACACTGCATTAGAACTGGAAACACAAAAGTGGATAAAACATGCCCTTGGAGGATTCCCAATCTAGAAGGGGAGGTGGATCAATAGCCAATTCACTACAATAAGTACTATGCCAGCTGTCCAGACCAGACAGCTGCACTACCAACAGCAGAGACAGCCTAATGCAGGCTGGGAACTTCAGGCCAAGAGGGTTGCATATGGCAAGTCACAGAGATAAGAAAGAGCAAGACATGTTCAAGAAACTGAAAATGGTTTTAGAGAACAGGTTACAGGAGAGAGGTGGCAAAAAGGGTTCTAAAAGCCTGAGCAGAGGCCAGGTCGTGAAGACCTGTTGTGCCTCATTGTGGAATTGGGCCTGCATTAGGTAGATATGTCTTGTAAGGTATGTGGAGAGCATGGTGTCCCCACTAGTCAGAAACTGTTATAAAACCATTAGGTTGGGTGTGCTGCCCCACACCTGTAGTCCCAACACTTTGGGAGGCAGAGGCAGGTGGATCACTTGGGGCCAAGAGTTTGAGACCAGCCTGGGGTACACAGTGAGATCCTGTCTCTACAAAAACATGTAGAACAGTTAGCCAGGCATGGTGGCATGCATCTGTGGTCCCAGCTACTCCAGACGCTGAGGCAGGAGGATTACTTGAGCTCGGGAGTTCGAGGCTGTAGTGAGCTACGATGGTGCCACTGCACTCCACTCTGCGGTGACAGAGTGAGACCTGATCTCTGAATAAATAAATAATTAAAATCATTTAACCTCTGTGTGTTGGTGACAGAGAGCTATTGAGATATTTGACTCAGCGGAGTAGCATGCTGGAATTTTCACCTTAGAAAGCTCATGTGGACAGTGGTGTGGAGCACGGATTGAGGGAGAGAGAGAGCGGAGGCAGCCCCAGTCAGCAGGAGGTCATGTGGCCTCACCAAGTGATGAAGATGCTCTTTGGACCCAGCTGCCTGAGGTTTGGAGCCTTCCACCCCCATCATGACAATCTGTCTTGAGCTTACCTCCCCTAACAAACATACTGATTTAGCATGAGCCAAATCTGTATCCCATCTGCCTCTGGGTCCGAGCACCCTTTGGGAAGCTCCTTGGCATTTCTCTAGGAGGCTGGCAGAGGTCTTCCCTGGGGCCTTGGATGGTCTCAACATCCCCAGACTGCCTGCTTCATACCAGACATTTGAAGGAGCACTTAATATATCCTGGTATTTTTCCAAAGTCTTTCTTTCCCTGCTTCTATTCTCTATGCTCAAGATAAAACATACAACCATCTTAATAGACAGCAAAATTTCACTTCTGGTATAGTTTGAATTGAATTGTTTTGCAAGTCTTTTACAAAGGGTTTTGAACGCATAGGGCAATTGGTACTACATACATTTATGTAGTATTTTCTTGTTTGTTTTATATCAGGGTAAAAGTGACTTTCTGTGACAAATTGGGTAGCTTTCCATCTTTTCTCTATTTTTACTGCATAGTGAATACAAAAATAAATTCCAGATGGATTAAATAATTAAATCGTTGCATTCCTCAGATAAACTCATTGAACTGGATTCTTCTTTTAACTTACTGCATGCCTGAATTAGAGTCATGAGAAAGTCAGAGGATTCTCTCCTGGACAGATACATTTTTGGGGGGATGTGTTTTGGAAGGGTATGAGAAGAAGTTAACAAAGGTATGACGTAATGTGCACAGCTTCAGTGGGTACTTCGGGGGCAGGTAATAATATTAGAAGTGACAAAACAGAACCTCTCTCTATGTGTGCACATTTGTGCCCATCCAGCATGGCTCAGCGATGCTGGACATGGATTCAGCCTGCTTCACAGATTTACCTCTAGAAGAAAAACCCAAAATGAGAGGAAAAAAAAAAACAAAACCTGCCTTTATCCCATGTCTTTGATCAGCCTTAGGGCTGGGGCTAGGTCAGGCCTGAGAACGCTTCCGCCTCCTTCTCCTTCCTTAAAGATGGCAATGTGACAGCCTCCAGAGTTCAGTTTGGCAAAACCCCTCCTTCCCAGCATCATGCCCTGACAACCTGGCTCTGTCCTCCAGCCATTGCCATGGAGAGACATAGATCAGGCCCTTTGGAGAGGGAGGGCTTGGAGCCAAGGCATTTATGCCCCCCAGGGCTCCCTTCTGTCATCCCTCCTGCTCTGCGCGGCAACAGCACTGCTCTGCGCCCACTGCCTGTGGGCATGGCCTCCCTAATTTGACATTGGGGGCTCCTCGCATTGGTTTTCATGGGGGGTTGAGGCTGGCAGCAGGTAGTGTCCAGGAGGATGCTGATGCTGGAAGGCTGGAGACGTGTAGGAGATGGGGTGTCACTTGCAGTCTCTGCCAGAAGCCCAGTCAGCAGGTCTATGGCTCGCCAACGGCAGCCACGTGTGAGAACCAGCAGAAAGGCGGAAGGTGGGTTGGCAAGAACCATGGAGGCAGCTTACAGATAAAAACCACTGACATTAGGGAGCCTTGTACATTGTACAAAGCACTTTTCCATTTGTCATCTAACAACCCTGGGACGCGGGCAAGCGAGGCAGACATAATTAATCTCACTTTACAGATGATGAAATGGAGGCTCAAAAAAAATCCCAGCTGAATAGGAGGTAGAGCTGGGAGTTGAACCCTGATCTTCTGACTCAAATTTTCATGCTCCATTGTGCTAAGCTCCTGCCCCTTTTCTTTCTATTCTTTCCCAAGTAGCCTACTTCTTTCTTGAAATCCACATTCCCCCAGGTGAGAAAGTCCAGGCTCTTCTTTTCTCTGACCCTCCCTTTTCTTGCACATACCTTTTCCCAGTGTGATCAGAAAATTATTCATACTAAAATGTGCATGGTTTTGCAGTGCTATTCCAATCAGAAATATTTACATTGTAACTAGCAAAGAAAAAGCCTTACATGAAAAGAATGAGACACTAATGAGAAAGCTTTAAGCATTAAAAAGCATAATTTTGGACCGGGCAATGGCTCATGCCTATAATCCCAGCACTTTGCAAAGCCAAGGTGGGTGGATCGCTTGAATCGGAGTTTGAGAACAGCCTAGATAATATGGCAAAACCCCATATCTACAAAACATACAAAAATTAGCCAGGTGTGGTGGTGTGTGCTCACAGTTCCAGCTACTAGGGAGGTTGAGGTGGGAGGATCACTTGAGCCTGGGAAGTGGAGGCTGCAGTAAGTGGTGAGGGTGCCACTGTACTCTAGACTGGGCACCACAGTGAGACCCTATCAAAAAGAGAGAAGGAAGGAAGGAAGGAAGGGAAGGAAGGAAGGAAGGAAGGAAGGGAAGGAAGGAAGGAAGGAAGGAAGGGAAGGAAGGAAGGAAGGGAAGGAAGGAAGGAAGGGAAGGAAGGAAGGAAGGAAGGAAAGAAGGAAGGAAGGAAGGAAGGAAAGAAAGGAAGGAAGGAAGGAAGGAAGGAAGGAAGGAAGGAAGGAAGGAAGGAAGGAAAGAAAGAAAGAAAGAAAGGGAGAAAGGGGGAAGGAAAGAAGGAAGGAAGGAGAAAGAAAGGAAGGAAGGAAGGAAGGAAGGAAGGAAGGAAAGAAGGAAGGAAGGAAGGAAGGAAGGAAGGAAGGAGGGATGGAAGGAAGAAAGAAAGAAAAAGAAAGAAAGAAAAGAAAAGAAAGAAAGAAAGAGCGAGCTTTTGAGGGAACGGGGTCTTATGGTTCCTCCCAGACCAGGCCCAGTTTAATTGCTTCCCAGGCTGACCCAGAGCTACTCTCCATCTTCATCAGGGATCAAACAAGGGGTAGAGCCAGAAAGTTAGGACAGAATGGAAAGAAAGTTCCCATTGCTGCACAGTCAAGCTTGCCAAGATATTAGGAGTTTGCTCTACAGCTCCCGGGGCACTTCCTGACTAGAGAAGTCCAGTCCAGGCGCGCAGTGCGCTTCACTCTGCTCTCTGCCCTGTCTTCTCACCTCAAAAACCAGGGTTCAGAGAGCCTCCCCAGAAGCCGAGTCCGACTAGGGGGAGTGGCTCATCACCAGAGCTGAGCCCAGATCTGCACGGCATGGCCATTTCTACTCCAGCTCGGGCCCTTCACGCACCACTGTGCCCACAGTTATCTGGCCTCAGAGGCTGGGGATGCTGAGCCAGAGGAATTGCAGAGGGCATGCTGGCTTTGGGATCGATTCCTTACCCTGGGTGGTGATGGTGAAGGATATACTGGCAGAACTTCACGTGGAAGACAACAGCGACCTGCTTCTTTGAAAGCTATCCCCTCTGTGTGTGTGCTGTGTTTGTAAATGTGCTAAATTCAATGCCTCAGCAAAAGGTCCTGAGCGTGCAACAGAAGAATAAACATGAAAAGGTCTCCCTGAGTGGTCTTTCTGTTGGTGAGGGGCTGCCTCTGGTTCCTGCCAGGCTTGTGGGCTGTGCTGCCTGGACTGTGTCCTGTTCTGTAGAAAAAGGGGAAGGAGCAGCAAGATACCAAATATATATTCTGGGCAACAACTTTCAAATGATTTAATGTGTTCCAAATGCAGGGCTGCTGTGGAGGGCCTGTGTTTTATGATATGAGGCTATTTATTACAGGTTTGTGTTACGGGCCAATCATTTCCTGCTCCAAAATAACAAAGTGGGCTTGACCCAGGCACCCAGAACTGAAGCCAGAAAAAGAGTAAACAAAACCTTGTCGGGGCGGCCAGCAGAGGGCTTGGGATAGATATTTAGAGGTTCTCCAGGGCCATGTCCATTCTCCAGTTTTTATTCTTCTCAAAACTTCACCCACTTCGTCTTCATTTGGCCTCAGACTCTTAGATCTTGCACCCATTTAAAAGAATAAACAGTTAATCAACCTGAAAAGAACAAAAAATTATCTTCTTCCATTATCCTGATGCCAAGTCTGCAGATGTGAGTATGGACAGAATTGTGTCTGTAGCTGAGCTGAGCTGCTGGCATAGATAGCGCTTTGGCTGTACATTCTAGTTCCTGCAAGGAATTCTACTCTTTAGGTAAAAATAACTTTCTAAGAAAAAGGTTAAAGGTAAATGTAACTTGCAACCCATGGTCTTCTGTAGTCTATAATACCCTGTGGTACATTTTGCTTAGACATATAGTTAGGACAAAATTTTTATTTTATTTCAATGTACAGATGAGGAAACTGAGGCTGAGAGAGAGAGACGAAGCAGTCTGTTCCTAATCATACAGCCAGCAGGAGCCCGGCCTTGGTCTGTCTGATACCAAATCCCACAAACCATTTATTCCCTAGGGATTAATCTTTTCTTCTAATATGCTGCGGGGGCAGGGACAGGAACAAACTTGCTGTAGGATATAGAGCATTAAGAGGAGAAGACAAAATAAACCTGAGTCAGGAGGAGGACTCTAAAACTGGGGTCTGGAGAGCAGCTTGCACTACAAGAGGCAGAATGAGAGGTGAGTGATCCAGGACACACAAGCATCAGTTGCAGAGTTTCTTGGGGCTGGTCTAGATCATTTGACATGAATACTGGGCATGGGTATAAGTGTCCTTTTTTGGCTTATTTGTTCTTAAACAAAAGTAATGTGCAATGTTGACACAGGAGAGCCCAGGGTCGTGAGTCAGGAAGCCTGAGTTTGGTTGTGGACTCTGCCAGCAGCCTGCCATATGACCTTGAGTAAGTTAACAAGGGACCTCCATTACCTGGACTGGGGTGGGAAGGTCAGAAATAATCTGTGAGGCTGGAATCCTCAGACTGTCTGTGGATCTCTGCTCCCGGCTGAGAGAAGAGGCCTTGGGGACAGGCATGGGCTCATAACTTCTACAGGGGAGAGAGAAAAGCAGTCACGGGGCTCCCCTGGTCACTTTGATGCACAAGCCCTGGGCTTGGCGGAGACAACCGGAGAGCTGTAAATAGCCCTGTGGGTCTCGAAGGATCAGCGGGGACTCCTCCGCAGGATCTCTAAATCGAGCAGCTGTGGGAGGTGCAGACTCACGCCCTGCTGGCAGGATGAGGGTCACCAGGGCTGAAGGCTAGGAAAGGCCCTGTGTCATCGATTGGGAAGATCATAATCTCCTGCGTTTGTCTACTGCCTTCTTACCATCCCTTCTCCTTTGATCCACACATCCCCATCCTTGGAGGGGAGGGGCTAGTGGCGTTCTGTTGTCCTGTTGTGGAGTGATGGCCTGGAAAATATAATGTATGGGAGATGTAATGGTGACCCACCGACCTGGCCAGGATGCCTTGCTTCCCCTTCCTCCCACACCTACACTTCCATCTAAGATTGAAAAGGCTCTACTTTTATCTAGGCAATGACCATGAAAAGATCATATTCACTTCAGAATGGGAACAAGCAGCAGGGAACATAGTTCCCTTCAGAAGATCTTAAAAATATGCACACGTTGAGAGAGACTGTCAAGAGAGTGTGCTCTCTTTCCTCCTGGGCTTCACTTGGTTCTCAGATGGGATATCTGTAGTAGCATTCAGCCTCATATTCACCTTCACCTCTTACAATGCAGTTGAGAAGGAAGGTAGGCATGCCTTAAGATTTGGTGACAATTGCAAGTAGAGGTTGACAAACACTCTGCTTACCTGGCTCTGGACAGTAGAGGAAACCCCAAATTTGGTTTAGTCACGTTTAGGACTTTGGGGGAGTTTGCCAAGGGCTGAGGGAAGCCAAATCGTTCTTTCCCACCTTTCTTCTTGTTTATTCCTCCTCCTCAGGAGAGCCTGCTCCCCCACCCCCAAGCATCACACAGTCCATTTTCTGCAGCACCCTAACTTTTTGGTTCAACATGACCCTAGCGACCCTCTTTCCTCTCCTCTGGACAACCTCAACCTAGAAGAAAACAGTTTACATGGACAGCCTGCTCATCCCCAGAATGAGGTGCAAGTCAGCACTCGCTATGTTTGCTATAGTATTTCTCTGGAGGAGGAATAGTGCCAGAAGTGCTCCGTGAAGGGAACGGTGTGGGGGGAGGAAGCTGGCAACTCCTGGGTATCAATGTATGAATGCTAAACATGGCCTGGAAGTATAATCAGATGAAGAAAATCATGTGTATAAAGTACTTTATGCTGCAAGGAATACTTTTCTGGGCTCTAGGGGTAAGGTTTAGGACCCCAGGGAAATGTGCTCCAGCAGCAATCGCTTCCTAGGGAGGGTTTATCCAATTCCCAATGTTTGTTTACTTTGTTCTTTCTCAGCCTTCTTGCTCATCCTCCCTAAAACTTTCAACAAGAAGCCAAGGAACATAACCAAAATCTCAGGGCAAAGTGCACCTTTGCTCATCAAGCGTCTCTTGCCAGACACCAGCCTCGTTAATGATTCTGGGGCAATTAGTACCAACCAACCCAAGCAGTGTGGGGTGGACCAGACCTGCCACAGACTGTGCCCCCCATCTTGCAAAGCTCTGGCTTGGCTGACTGGGCAGCAAGTTCGGGGCTGGAACAGGATGGCTCAGGGCTCAAGAGGAGGGCAGGCCTGCCATTGGGGGTCTTCATTCTCTGCTATTCCCTTCACTGCACACAGCTACTCCTTGGAGAGCAGGGTGAACACACAAAGAGCAGTTGTGTGAAGGGCACCTGTGATTAGCCTACCCAGGGACACGGCCCAGCAGCTCCACATGGCCTTGACTGGGGTGGACAGAAAGCTCAGCATGTGATGGACAATTGCCCAAGTCCTCAGAGATTCCCTGGAAGCCACAGAGGGGAAAACAGCTTCTGAGTCACTGGTCTCCAGGCCAGGTCTGGAGCCCAGCAGAGAATAGTTATTTCTCAGTTAAAGTGTCATAAAGTTTATTTGTCCCCAGGTATTTCCCAACCAGGAAGGGGTCATAGGAGTGATACAACCAACTGGCCTGGAGCCCCATGATAGCGACCACTGTCCTCCATGGTTGTGCTGTTTATCTCCAGAGCCGTATTCCAGATACACAAGCCAAGCCAGGTGTCTGCAAAAAAGGCAGAAATGCAGAGTCGAAGAAACGGGAATGTCAGGCTTTTGGAACAAGGGTGAGATGTTTCCATATTTTACATCCCTTTAAGGTAGCCTCAACCCAGGAAGGCTTCTTAGAAGAGTGGGCCTTCACTTAAGGGTTGAGCAGAACGATATGTATGCCATCAGCAGTGCATGGTGTAGGTGGGATCCAGGGGATCGGGTGTGAGGGAGAAGCTCAGTGATGGGAAAACAAAGAGGTGGTAGCAGGGAGGTCAAGGCTTAGGTCCATGTGGAGGGGGCTGTGTTCTCAGGGCTGCTGGCTCAGGGTGGAATCTGTAAGCAGAGATGTTGAGCATGTGTTCCAGGATAAAAGAAGGAGCATCAGAGTGCTTCTCTTTGAAAGTGGGGTCCCTAAGCATGGATGAAACTTTCACTCCATTTGGCTGAATAGAAGGTGAGATCATCACACCAGCCACAATATTCAAAGCTCTCCCCTAGACTAGTCCTGTAGTCTTTCCTGGACCATCCGGTTGGCTTCCTTTACTCCCGCCTCACCGAAGTGGAGAGAACATTTCTCATTGCAAATCTCCTCCTAGACCTGAAGGTCATTTTGAACTCAGTCCAGGTCCTGTTCTTCGTGTGAATCCAAGCAGAAGTCTAAAGGCAGCTTTGACCAGAATCGGGTTCCTCTGATCCTCCCCACTGCCCTCCAGTTCTTCCCACATCGATGGGGTTGACCAGCTGGCTTCATGTAAGCAATGAGTGCTCGTCACTGAGAGGGGACAGTCCTCCTGCTGCCTATCCCCACACCTGACAGCTGGGCAGACTGAGTGGCACAATCAGGCCCTCTTCCCACATACAGTCTCCTGGAGAGACCCCGTCTTGTCACTCTGGTTCTGCAGCCTGTTCAGGGCACCCTTGAGGCTCTCAGACCTTGTTAGGACATTTGGATTTTCACCTTGGATTATAAACTCAAGAATATGCTATAAGTTTGGCTATTAGGTACTGCTGTCTTTGTATCTTTATAATCTTACCCAGATTTCTAAGCAGTTTGCAAAAGACTTCTCTAACACACCTTGGAAATTCCACCTCTGTGGTTGGGGAGGACAGGTCCTTTGCGAACCTTGAATGCCTTGTTGATGCCACAGAATGTGTCACCCGAGACTCAGATACAGGAGTCCCAGCTCTCCAGCCTGATCTCCATCTACTAGAGCTCAGATCTCCACTGAAAGAAGTAGAACCAAGCTGAGAATGATGGCAAGTTCTTGGAGTATTCACAGGACCGCGAATCAAGAGATTATCATCTTGTTGGTTGAGCTCAGTCAGCAGAATCTTAAGCATAAAATCCAGTTTTGCTGTCTGCATGGGAGCAGACAAATCTCTCGTTTCTTTAGGGAAGTGAGAGAGAGAGAAATGTCCAGGTAGGCAGGTGAAAGAGTAGAGAGATTCCTTCCCAATATTCCTTTTACCCTTCCTCCGCCTTTCTTATTCATCTTCTCTAGAACTGTCAACAAGAAGCTAAGGCCTATGGCCAAAATCTCACGGCAACTTTTATCTTTGCTCATCAAGGGTCTCCTCAGACACCATGCTCATGATTTTTGGACAACTGGTACCAACCAAACCAAATGATGAAATGTGGACCAGTGCTGGCAAAAGGCAGATTTTGTCCCCTGCCTTGCGCATCGTCTCCGCTGATCTAGGAGTGCTGTCCAGCCTTGGAAGTGTGTCTTTGCCAACTACCCAGCATGAGCGATCTCAGCTCCACCCCCCCTTTTCTTCTCGCACCTTTCCACAACCCCTGGCCCTGTCAGGCATGCTGGGCAGTCGCAAGAGTTGCCAAATGGACTTGGCTTTGGGCCACCAATGCCTCCTGATGCAGATGAGATGAAATTCTCAAAAGCACTGAACTCAGGAGAGAAACAAGGCTGCTATCCTTTCACAGTTTCAGCATACCCCAAAGTGGGCTCATTGAATTCTAACCTCACAAGATGTTTACAAAATAAACTCTATGTTAAACAACACCGGGTCCTCTACCCATGAATGACTCATTTAGCAACATAGGCAAACCCAACCTAGTAGGCTTCTTCAGGTAGGATGTGTAAATGTTGATGACTAAGTCCCCTTGATAATATTACTGGTGGGTACTGGAAATGGGCTGATGACTTCTGAGCAAGCCAAAATGAATTACCAGTCTTGTGATGGCTGGGCCTAAGATAGTTTTCCAAAACTGCTGCTCTTCCATGCTTGTGGGAGTGGGATGGGGGAAAAGAGCAGCATAGTTACATAAGTTTGTGAATCCTCAACCATCCAGATAATGTGACTGTTAGATTTTGGTCTATCAGTGCACTAGCTGTTGAAGGAGAGGATCTGTTGGGCCTTTGGGTGAACACATTCCTGCCGAAAGTTCTAGTGAAGTCTGCAAAGCTTGAATAATGGCTAGAAAGACTGTAGGAAAAGAGAATCTTCTTATATTCTGTCTCCTTCTCAACTTCAGAGAGCATCAGTGAACTCAGTTAAAAGGATAAGAACCAATTTTAAAAAAAAGCTACTGATACAGGCAACGAATGTGGGTTAATCTCAGAAACATTATATTAAAGAACAGGAACCAGACACACAAAGTACAGATGATATGATTTCTTTTATACGAAGTTTGAGAACAGACAAAACTAATCCATGGTGACAGAAATCAGAATAGTGGTTGCCTTTGAGGGACGAGGATTGTCTGGGAGGTGGCAGGAGGAAACTTTCTGGAGTGATAGAAAGTTCTTTATTTTGGTCTGGATGGTAGTTACACAAATGCATTGAGACGGGTACTTCAAATTTGCACATTTAAAAATATGTAATTATACCTGGATAAATTACCGTTACCATGAAAATGAAAAAAGAGGATGGGATCAGGAAATATAGCCGAAGGTCTCTTAGCCAATCTCCACTTGAAGCACAGTCCCCTCCTAATGCTTGGTGAGGGCTGCCATGTCCACTGTATGCTCCAGCCTGGAGAGTGGGCTGCTTCTTCGACCCCTGCATACATCTGCTGCCTCCACCTAGGAGGTGTGTCTACCAAGAGCCAGTTGTGTTTGCTATCATGCAGGTTTATGTGGTTGTGCTTGTTTTCAAGTTTAATTTAATTTTATTTAATACTACTTACATCAAATATATGTTTAAAGAGAATCAGTTTTTGTGAAAACCACATTCAATGCTCTAAAATGTCTCAACAAAGGTGAATTACTACAAAGAGTTATAGTCACTTAGATGTGGGATGGAAATAAAAGTAATAAAAGTCAAAGTTTCTGTATTCAGATTCTTCAGACATGTAAGTTCTTGCTCTACTTTAAAGAAACTGAAAGTGGAAACTGTCAAGGATGCATTAAGAGTATGGTTTATGCAAAAAGCAAGAGAGATTGGAATACTCATCTTCAGATCCGTATTTCCAAGCCTGTGGCCTTGGCCCTACATATAAAGTTTTACAATAAATATACATTTATGTTTTGAGTTAGAATAAAATATTTATCATAGTTGTGTTCTGTATTTATTGATTCTCCACTTGAGCCAGGCATCCAAGTTACCTACCTAGCCACGGAGAAGAAATAAGGAGGTTTCTACTCCCACTAAGAAGTAGAGATTCAAGAAAATTGCAAAGGTACAACTTTCCTAAACGCTAGACATTCATATATCCTCTGCACATCCAGAGAACAGACCAATGAATCAATCATATGCATTAATCTATGTGAACAAGACGGCCCTGTAGCACTTCATAAATCTTATTTCTATTTAGTGTTTACATGTGATGCCTACACATAGCTCGGTGTGTTTGCACTGCATGTCTTGTATTGTTCCGTGTGATACCCTGTCTACCTCCTTCCTTGTGACTCCAGTGTGCCGGGCATGGCAGGAGACAGGGATCAAGTGGAGGCATCTGGCACTCACTTAGTTCTTATCAGTGGGCAGCCTGCTTAGAAGTTGGGAGGGGCATACACCGGTGACACAGATTTGTTATTTTGAAAAAAGGAATTTATTCCCATTGTACTATTAGTACTAATACTTGCTCCCAAGGCTTCTCAATGTTATATTTAAAATGCAGTTTAGGCTAACGAAGAACCACTATTCACATATTCATCATTCACAGTCCAAGTTAGAATTTTCCTGAAAACTAGAATTCTTTGTCGGGATCAAGGGGATTAATCAGTACTAAGTATTATTAAGAGACATTATGCCTTACTCTCACGAGCTGGGGTGAATTGCAAAGGCTTCCACTGAGCCTACCTTCAAGGTGTGTCTTTTCCCCGTAGTGGCGAACCCTGAGGAGATATGTTCGCTAACGTACTCCTCCCTTGAGACAGAATCATATTCTACTCGGTACAAATAGGCTTGCTGCAAGTGCCTTCCAGCAGTGGCCTCCTTTCTTTCTTTACTGCCTTTGCTGTATTAACTGCATCTTTTATCTTTTGTATTCTGATGCATTGACAACTGCGGCCTTGCTGACCCTGGAGAGACTGCCCCTCTCAGGGTTAGCCGATTCCTAGAGATAGTAAACAACTTGCCTGGGAATGCAAACCAAATGCAAACCAGCCAATCCAGAGCCCACACCCAACCACCTCTTTTATCAGCCTTATACACCCTGAGCCGCTATCTGCCTGCCTTAATCATCTCAGGGCCTGGCATAAGTCACCTAGGGACAGCCCCTATGCCTGAGGACCTGCTGAAGTTATTCAAACTATACAATCCTAAGCCTGCTTACCCTGTGCATTCTTTCCCACAGAAGCCACAATAAAGGCCTTTGTTCACAGTTCCTTCCCCTCCTCTGCCTCTGCCTCTTGGAACTGTGAGTAACAAAATCTTGCTTCAATGGCAATCATCTCCTGATCTACTAACCCTACTATGCCTCCAGTTTGCTATGAATACCATATTCCAGAACACAGACCCATTGCCATTGCCATAGTTCTCCTTCCCTGGCTCTGCCCACCCCCTTAAATCCTGTTGCTCACAATGCTAACAGCTCTAACCTCCTTGGCATCCACTCATTCCTATGTAAGTCTGTGCTATGTAAGTCTGTACTAAAGTGTTCATGTTATCCCACCGGCCTCATTCATCAACAGGCTGCAGACAGGTCAGGCATCTGAGTCTAGAACTCCAAAAACGCACAGTTTTATTTTTGGTCAGATTTTGGTTTAGGACAAGAACTTTGGATGGAGTCTGTTGGGGGTGGAAACCAACCCTAGGTTGGCTATGGTAGGTGACTGTGAGCGCCTAGCCAGCGTGGGAGCATCTGGGGAGCCAGGCAGAAGCATACACACAGCTCCCTCTGGCTGACGGACCCTGAGTTTGTGGCCATGCATTCTAGGTGGTAGTGGGCAAAAGTCCGGAAGGGAAGGTGCAGGAGGAAGAAAGACAAGAAAGAAACACTCAGCCTCACAGGACCAGTGGGTGGAAAGGCTGGTATTTGAACAGAGATCCTACACACACACACACACACACACACACACACACACTATGTTCTTTCCACTCTATCTCAAGGCCTGAGAAGGCAGATAAAACGCAAGAGACACTTTAAGGAAAGAAGCCACAAGAGGTGATGACTAGTCTTGGAAGCATAGGGTGGAGGTAGAATCAAAGCTGTTGCTCAGAGTGGCTGCGTGTGGGGAGGGGGCTGGGAAAGGGAGTGGATAAAGCACCAGGGGGGCCAACTGTAACTGGCAGAACCTGAGATGCTGCACAAGTGTCTTTGTTCAGGGAGTTTCCCAATCCTAGTCCTAGAGGAAGAAGTCAATTGATGTAGGCTAACGATGCCAGGACAAACGGAGTACAGTCTCTGCAGGGTTGCCGGGCCCCTGCTGGGAGGTAAAGCTGTTAGGCAAAGGGGCAGATTGGCTCTCTGTCAGAGGGTTTGTAATCCCCACCCCCACACACTGCCCCGGGAGACCTGGCTTTAGTGTCCTCCTTTCTGCCAGCCGAGGAGACCCCCTCCCCTGTCTTTTGTTCTTGTCTTTTCCAACCTCTGTCAATGCATAGCCTGTTCAGCAGAGCCACTTCCCTGCCCTGGCTCTCAGCTCCTCTTATTTTGGAAAACTGAACCAGCCTCGTCGAGGTTGCCTGAGGATATGGACCTTTCCTTACCTCCTCCACAGGCTGCTACCCCTGTTCCTGGCCTATTCGTGTCATCATTAGAACAATGAGATCCATAGATGGAAGAGAAAACAGTCTGTTGCCTTTGGTATGAAGGATGAGGCTGTTTCTCTGGCTGGATGTTCAGGTGGGCATGCCATCCATGGATTTCTAAAGGACTCTTAGGCATCTGAACAGTCAGTTAGGGGCTGAGTTATCAAATCATCTTTCTACAACCCAAAGATCTGGCCCTTTCCTCAGTTGGCTGTTCCCTTTTGCCTCTTCCAACTCAATGGAGCATCCCAGTGCCAAGCTCTTCCTCCCCTTTCCCATACAACAGTGGGCTCTGGACATCCATGTGGGGGCCTCAACCATGCCCACACTCACAATTAAGCTACAGTGTGTGGCACTGGACACTGCCTATGCACTGCCACGTGTCACAACTAAACTACAGTGTGTGGCGCTGGACACTGCCTGTGCCCTGCCACGTGGTCCCCAGACCTGCATTATGCACCAGCCACTGCTGTGGCAACCGGCTTCCTGCACGTATAACTGATGGGCCTTTATTCAGCTGCAGTGTGACGTGGTTCATGCCCCAAAGCTCACCAGCTCCATTACATGAGTGTCCTTCAAGAAGGATCCAAGTGGGGAAGAGGGCTGGCAGACAAATGCCCCCCTCTTTTGTTTCCCAGGTGGGCAACTTTGACGTGAATGCTTTGCAGCTCCTCCAAAGGTCCTAGCAGAAAGGAGTCCTCCTTGTTCACAGCCATGCCCCCCAGCTTGATAACATACCCTTGTCCTGGTGTACCCTCCTTTCCTGTTTCACTATCCCCAACACTCCATTTCTGCTACTTGGGATTACTCCCCAAAATATATTACCTGCACGCAAATCATTGCTTCTGGCGTCCGTTATTATGGGACCCATTTGGAAAGGAGAACACAGGTATTTGGAGAAGTTTTATAAACACTCATAGAGCTGGATTTTGAACTGGAGTCTTCTCAGCAGCATGTCTGTCTTCTGTGCCACACTACGGTGAGGCTCTTTGCCACCCCCACAAAGGCATGAAGGATGCTTCTGCCTGGATTGTCCCGGTCAAAGAAGGACGCTTCCACCTGGTCAAATTTCCTTCCCTTGACCATGTTTTACAATGGCAACTGGGATATAAATGAAGGCTTCCAAAACATCTAGGGGACTGTGAATGTAGGGGATCAGGGAAATGGAAATAATTGGGAAATGCCAACATTGGTGGAGGGGCAGCTTTAGAAAATAGAAACCATGGCTGGGTGTATGTGACAAATTCTGCAGTGCTCAACAGGGGGCTTCCAATACAGATTTGGAAGCTCATTGTAGCAGACATTTCTTGTCTGTGTACACACTCCCAGCTTCTGGGTGATTTGCTACTAATGGTTTGCACCTGTGCCCTTCCTCAGAGGCCCCTCCTTGGGCTCCTGGCAAGAGCAGGAAAGAGCTAGAAGTTTGCAACTCTCTCCCACATCCTCCTCCTAGGGTGGCCGCAGCTCCCTTGTCTCCAGGGAACACAAATTATGAATTGTAATTTATGCTACAGAGATTTCTACCGCATCCCAGTGAAGCTAGGGCTTCCCCTGAAATCACACCCTTGCTCGGCTTTCTGTCCTCTTCTGTCTTGCTTGACCTACTGTCTTAACAGTGTCTCCTGGGAGCACTTCCTTAAGTCATCAGTACATGGATACTCCTCTCAGGGTTTGCTTCTGCAGAACCTGACCTAAAAGAGCAATCACTTTGCCAAGTGCCAAGGATGCAGTGGCTTCAGAATGCTCATTGTCTGGCAGGGAAGAGGGACAAGCAAATAAATAATTACAGCAAAACCTAATGCACACTGGGGTGAAGGTACACATGGAATGCAAGAACACTAAGAGCTTTGAGCCTGTCTCCATGTAGCCCCAAATATGGGATCAGGAGGCAGGAGAATGGGCTTTGGAGTTAGAAAGACCTGTGTTTGAATTCTGGTGTTGCCTTTTACAAGCTGGGCACTCTTAGATAAGCTTGGCTTCTCTGGTCCTCCGTTTCTTCAGCTGTAAAATGGATACAATTCCTACCTCGATGAATTGTCATGAGGATGATCTCAATTACGGAATGTTAAGTTCTTGGCCTGGAACAAAGCTCATAATGAGGATCAATATTGGAAGCTCATTTTTTTGGGAATTGTAGCCTTCAGCATGATTTGGATGTATCAGTGTAATGTCACATAGGTCAATGGTATGTTCCTGCAGGCCTCCCACACATGAGCTGCAAGCATGATGTCATTCCATCTGTTCTCAGAACTACGAATTTACCAGAGGTCTTCCTTGGTGAGAGGGGTCTTCACACTCTTTTGTTTATTCCTTGCCTCCAAATCACTGGGGCCCACACCCCATTTACCCTTAGCTACCCTGTAAGCACTGTTCTTTCATTTGCTGATCCTGAGTTTTCTTCTCTGTTTAAATTTTTTTTTTCTCTGTGAAAGAAAAATGTTATAAGCTGCCCCATATCTTTGCTGCCCCAGGCTCATGAAAAGCTAAATCCGGTCTTGGCTCTCCAAAAGAGAATAAATCCCAGCCTGCCCCCAAAGAAGTTGCTGTCATAATTACATCTCCTTTTGGAATTAATTTTGACTTAATCGCATTACAACTAGATTGCACCATTTCCTTGGCCAAAGTTGGTCCCAAACTGGCTTTGCTGTTTTCCTCCTGGTCCATAGATATCTCTCTCTTTTTTTTGGTTTGCAAGGAAAATAGCTGGTGGTTTCAAAGGAAGATCAAACAGGATGTCACAGGATGGCACTGATAACTTCTATAAGGTAACTGAATATCCCCATTGGGGCCACCATCCCTGCACCACTGAGGGTTTCTGGAGTGTACCAAGCTGTTCTCGGTCACTGCTTCTTAATTGAAGGTACAGGAAGCACTGAAGTGCATATTTTGGGCCCCATTTCTGCTCTCTCCCTTTAGCTTCCTTTCTCCCCACTTTATCTTCCTCTCTCCTAGGCCACCAATACAGAATCTGTGAGGTTTTCCAGTTGGCCATGCCCATTGTGTTGGGTCTTAGCATAATCAAGCAGAATCTGTGAGGTTTTCCACTTAGCCATGCCCATCGTGTTGGGTCTTAGCATAATCAAGCAGAATCTGTGAGGTTTTCCAGTTAGCCATGCCCATCGTGTTGGGTCTTAGCATAATCAAGTTTCTCCTCAGTGTTAAGCATCATACTAGGCAAAATATGGAACATAAGGAGAGGGAAAATATGGCCCTTTTGGCTCAGGACAATATGGCATCCATGCTACAGGGACTTTTTAAAAGGAAGAATGTAAGCTAGGATAGTGGAGAAGGCTCCCAGAGAAAGTGGACTGACTTCTGGTTGGCTTTAAGAGAAGTGAGAGGAAAGGAAGGAATTCTAGCCATAGGAAATGGCTTGAGGGAAGGCGTGGAGACATCCTCTTCCCATCACCCTTCTACATGAGGGAAGGTAGAGAACTAAGGTTGGATACATATGGTGAGATTGGATTACAGAGGGCTTTGGATGCCAAGGTGAGCTCTGAATCTGATTGTGATTTGGAAGTCCATTTGGGAGACACCTAGGATTTTCTTAAGCAAGAATAGTTTTGTTTACTGATCCAGTTTCCCTGGATTCCCATACCCTACCACTAGTGGACCGAGAAAGCTAGAGGAAGTCGGATGGTAAGATAGAAACTCCGAGAGGGCTTAGGTCTCCCCCTCCTAACGACTAGTGATTACTGAGCAGGGAATAACTCAGATAAAAAGTGTTTAAACTGGCAAGAGCATGTAGAATGAGGAAGATTTTATTATTATTGGCTGACATTATCTGAAATGTTCCAACAGGCCCAGTCATGCCTGATATCCTTCATGGGTCAGCAGATTAAGCCCCCTTTGGGGACCCTTCACTGCATACTGTCATGCAAGTCTCCCCAGTCTTTCTAAGCATAAGCATCAACGAGGCAGGGCTTGTTCCATCTTCATCCTTTTTTCCTTCCTCAGCCTCATCCAGAGAGCTGACATCACTTTTCTCAGTAACAGACAATCTCCACCAACGAGAAAGTCATTTTTTGTGTCTGTCTTTAATTAATTCACTCATTAGTAGAGATTTATTGATGGTCCACATGTGCAGGGCAGTTGCCCCTTGTTCAGCTCACCCTACAGGACAGAGATTGTCCCCAATCATCTCCCATGGCCAAAGAGTCCAGCCCTACCCTGTGAGGAAGGCATGAGAGGGAACTGCCCAGGTGGGTGCTAGAAGGGTTTGAAAGTGGTTATTAATGGAGGACAGAGCAGTGATCACATGGGAAAAAAACTAAATGTGCTGAGGCTGCCGAAATTGAAAACGCCTGTTAATAGCACAAGTGACACATCATAGATCACTCGCTGACAGGCTGAACTGTGCGCCATCTTGAAGAACGTAGGCTGCATGCTAATGACACCCAGGAGGAGCTGCACGCTGCATTGTGGAGGCACCTCTCCTGCCACTTGCTTGTGTAACACTGCAGAGATAGTGGCTTAGAATTCTTCACCAATCCCAGAGCACTGGTAGAGAGTATGGAATTTGGAGAAAAAGTAACCTGTATTTGCAGTCCCTTCCATCCACTTTATATTGGTGAGATCTGGAATTGCAATCAAATGAGAAAATGAATGAAAGCGAATCTCAAAAAGCTCAGAAACAGGGAATGGAGTAGAATTGCTATGAAAATTTCCACCTGCCTCAGACCACAAAAATCAATTTTAGACATAAGTTACGAACACAGTAGCAAATGGAGTTTCTTTGGCTTCCATCCTTTGATGCCTCTTGCTTTTCTTTAAAAGAAACATATGTCTGGGGGATGGGAGGGTTCTTTTTAGTGCCTTTCTGCTTTGCAGAAGACAATCATTTGGGCAATCTTTGGGGCCAAGGACTAACTAAGACATTCGAGAAATGTGGTTTTGACTATTCATCGCCCTTATTTTCCCACTCTCTTTGATGGTTCCCAAAGGCTCTTCCCCAGGATCTGGCTTCTATATCCACCCGGCAGGAGGGCCTTGCTCTCCTAGTGCACTGTCATCTTACAAAGGATCAAGGAGTGTCGTCATGTGCTCCCCTAAGACGGCCAAAGTCTGAACCTGAAAGTTGAAGCTTAAGGAGAAATTCCAGCCACGCATTAAAAGAAATATCAAAGAGGTGCTGGAGCCTTGCTAGCCCCACTGAGAACACCTTGCAGGCAACCCCCAACTTCTCTGTGTAAGACCTCTTGCGAGGCCCTTGGACTTCCTACAGCCTTCTAATGGTAATAGCAATAACCACAATGATAATAACAATAACTACATATCATCATATCAGGCACTTTAGGCATGTTGTGATTGATATTTTAAAATGAGAAAACCAAAGAGGCCCAGTAAGTCTTCTCAAGGCCACCCAGAGCTGGGCGAGTGTCAGAGCTGGGATTCAAGCCAGACCCAGCCCAGTCTCCTTCCTTTCCCCACAATGCTACCCTGGCCTCACCCTCTGCCACAGCCTTCAGGGGGGTACCAGGGTACCTGCTGCCCAGCCCTTCCTGGAGCTTTGTCTTCCCCAAGCTGGAAGTGTGAGTAGAGCCAGTGCCAGGTCTCAGGGGAAACTTAGCAGGAAGCTCATTTGGAAGAAGCTAAAAACAGCCTCCTCAACCGCCCAGAGACAAGACCTAAATGAGATTAAGCTGGTGCTTAAGACTCTCTCCTTTAAGGCCCCCACCCCTTCCAGCCAGTCCTCTGGAAAACTCTTGTCTCTGACGGCTGGCCTTTCTGCTTTCCTAAAGAGATGGGTGTGAAGTGCTGACTCAAGACATGGAGTTTTATGCATGCAAAGTCCTGGGGCTTAGATTCAAGGACGGCCTACAAGTGGATGAAACAGAGGCCTCATGAGCGATTTTGTGAGCAGTTGAGTAAAGGAATGAAGGAAGGAATGAGCAAACAGATCCATTTGTAATTCTGACTTCCCAGACACGGTGGTGGGCTATGTGCTTGTCTTGGTCAGCTTGGGCTGCTGTAACAAAATACTGTAGATTGAGTACCTTATAAACAAAAGACATCTATTTCTTAACAGTTCCGGAAACTGGGAAGTTCCTGATCAAGGCAGCGGCAGATTTGGTGTCTGGTAACAGCCCGTTGCCTAGTTTCTAAAAAGCTGTCTTCTCACTGTCCTCACGTGGCAGAAGGGGCAAGGGAGCACTCTGGGGCCTCTTTGATGACGGCACTAATCTCGTCATGAGGATTCCCCTCATGACCTAATCAACTCCAAATACAATCGTAATGGGTCTGTTGCCTGATGTGCATGGCAAGTCAACACACCAAGACACTGGGTTGCAGCAGAGAAAGAGGTTTAATCACAGGGAGGGATGAAGTGATGGGAGAAAACCTCAAATCTTTCTCCCAAGGAATTTAGAGCTAGGGTTTTAAGGATTTTGGAGTCGGCCAAAGTACAAAGACAGTTGATGGGTGTATTAGTCTGTTTTCACACTGCTGATAAAGACATACCTGAGACTGGGCAATTTGCAAAAGAAAGAGGTTTAATTGGAGGTATAGTTCCATGTGGCTGAGGAAGCCTCACAATCATGGAGGAAGGCAAAAAGGAGCAAGTCGTGTCTTACATGGATGGCAGCAAACAAAGAGAGCTTGTGCAGGAATACTCCCCTTTATAATAATCATCAGATCTCTTGAAACTTACTCACTATCACGAGAACAGCATGAGAAAGACCTGCCCCCATGATTCAATGATTCAATTACCTCCCACAGGGTCCCTCCCACAACATGTGGGAATTTAAGATGAGATTTGGGTGGGGACACAGCCAAACCATATCAATTGGTCAAAGTATAGAGGGTGAAATCATGGAAGATGGAGAGGAAGAAACTGTACTCTCATGCTGATTTCATTCTGTGGAGGTCTTCAAATTGGATGGCATCATCCATTCTGCTAAAATTCAGGATCTACTTGCAATTCTTAAAAGCCTTATGATTCTAATGTCAGAAATTCTTAAAAGTGTTATGACTCTAATGTCAGAAATCCTATCTACAGGAACAAAGGGAATGCAAATGGTCAGTATCTAGTGCTATGTGACTTTCTATCACAAGGAAGTAGGTGAAAGGGCAGCCTCATTAATGCTTGATTATATTTCTGTCCAGAATTTTTTTTTCTTTTTGAGATGGGATCTCTCTCTGTCACCAAGGCTGGAGTGGTGCAGTGACACCATTACAGCTCACTGCAACCTCTGCCTCCCGCTCTCATCTCAGCCTCCCAATTAGCTGAGACCTACAGGCATGCACCACCATGCCTGACCAATTTTTGTGTTTTTTTTAGTTTTATTTTATTATACTTTAAGTTCTAGGGTACACGTGCACAATGTGCAGGTTTGTTACATATGTAGAGATGCAATTTTGCCATGCTGTCCAGGCTGGTCTCAAGCTCCTGAACTCAAGCGATTTGCCTGTCTTGGCCTTCCAAAGTGCTGGGATTACAGGCATAAGCCATCGTGCCCGGCCCTTTCCAGAATTCTTGTTAACCCTGTTAGGATGGCTTCGCTGAAGGTCTTACCTCCAAATACCGTCACACTGAGCATTAGGATTTAACATATGAATGGGGCAGAACATAAACAGTCTGTCTATAACAATGCTTAATGCACTTTACCTATTTTCATCCGGAACCATGTTGGGAAGTTGGGACTTTATCCTTATTTCACAAAGGAGGAAATGGAGGCCCCAGCATTTAGGAGATTTTCTCAGGCCAGCCGACAAGTTAACTGCAGAGCCAGTTGAGGACCAAAGTCTCTCACTCTCACGTCTGTCCTCTTCCCACTCTGTCATGCTCTTGGAGCAACCTCCTTGACCCGTTTCCCCAAAGAGATCACCAGCACTAGTGTGTTCTACACAGACTTTATTTCCTATCATGGTGTAAATAGCCCTGCCAGGGGTAACCACAAAAGTTGTAGCTTACTACAAATGACCTCATCACATACATTCCAGTGGGCAATTTGGGAGGAGCCGGGAGAGAACATGGAGCCTCTATGGGGTCAATAAGCAAAGGTTTAATCTAAGGGTGGGAAGTATCCAGAGAGGAGCAGTTGGGGATGGCACAGGCCAACTTGGGGGCCCCTTCAGTCCAGGGTTTCTGTGTTCGACTTTCCTCAGGGGGCTGAAAGGAAACATCTCTCCCTCATTTCAGGCTTTTTCTCTTGTTTGGATGGTGTTTTCCAGGATTCCACAGGACTGCCGTGACTGTGGCTTTTCCAGGGGTCAGACACTCCTCAGATAGAGGCAGGGCAGCGTGGTGATGACCTCCCCAAGGCGGTGGCACTGCAGGGTCGATTCTCTCCCTAATCCCTGGCCTTTACAGTGTTCCCAGAGCCCTGCCTAATTGTCTTGTGTAGATAATGCAGGCTGGGTGGTGGAACTGCTTCTACACTCAGCTCCTGGGGGACATCTCAAAGGCTTTGAACAACTTGCATAACTGCTCAGAGACTAAGATCCTTTCACAGGCCGTCATAAGGACAAGGTCCACTGGACCAGACAGAGGGACTGATGCACAGAGTCATCCCTATCTCCCCTTTCAAGATGTGCCTGAGCCCAAGAGAAGGGGGTAAGCTCGCTAGGTCGGGGTTGACGCTAACACCCTGGAGCAGATTGCAGATCTGCTGTTGGCGTCCAGACATCAGAGGCAAGCGGCAGCATGCCTTGGGAGAGAGCGGCCCTTCCCAGGCTGTGCAGATGTTTGTTCTAACTCTTCATCGTTTCCTACAAAAGAATTCTTCCATTTAGAAAAAGGTCCTTTTCCTTCTCTTTGAGGTTTGGTTAGGGCCTCTTTGTTCCTTTTTAATGATATGAGTCCCTGTCCAGGCAAGAATCAAATGAGAGAAAGGGAGAGCCATATCAGCAAGGCAGACTGTTGAGCTCCCAATGCTTTGGGAGAGGCAGAAACAGGGTGGGATGGTCCTTACTGCCATGGGGCACATGGCCTAATGGGTCTTTGGAGAATGCAGGTGTCACCTTTCCATCTCAGTGCTGACAACTGCCCTGGGCTGTGTGTGATTCCTAGTGACATCTGTAATGGGGAGAGCAGGGTCTAGAACCCAAGTTCTCTTCCTGACTCCACCTCTACTGACCTGGGTGGGCCTGGTAGGTTCTGTCTCTGAAGCTGTCTCCTCCTCGGTAATATAGATGCTAAGGGTCATACTTAGCTCTCATCTTGGCTGTTTGGAGGAGCCACTGGTTGCTGGAAGTGTATTCATAGGAGAAGGCTGAATACCCAGCCTTCCTAGCCAGACGCTGGGGAGCCTATCCTGTTCCCTCGGTCTTCAAGCCTCCCTTGCTTCTAAGAGGAGGAAACTCTTACCTGTCTTGGCTTCTCCTTTATGGAGATCAAGTTGTTTCTATTCCCACCAACAATACCGGGGTTTTGCTCCTTGTATACAGTTCACCTGGACTCTCCCACAGATTTGCCCTTGTCCTCCAGCTTACTCTTCTGCCAACAGGGTCCGAGCCCCTCCTGTGAGCCCGGCCTGGTGCCTTGGTGAGGTCTCATTGTCTATGGACAGGAGTGCAAACGCCAGGCATGGCTACACCAGCCTTGGTGTGTGATGGCTGGCTTGTCCATCCTATCTCCCATTGTTCCTACTGAGACCAGAAGGCACCGCCTCCCTCCCCTCTGCTCCACCCCAGGGTTCTATGGCACCTCTGCCTGCAGAGGCCCCCTGCCTACCCTTCTGGATCCACAGCTTCCCTCCCATCCTGCCATCCATCAAGTCTGAAATCAAATATAGCCTTCACTCTGCAACCTTCCCTTATGAAGATCCTGTGGGAGTGGCTCTCCCTTCTCTGACCCCTCCTTGTTTCTCCTGCTCTTGTGGACTAAATATGATGACTTTTTGCTGAACTTGTGCAATTTTTCTTCCTGTTCTAGGAGCTCAAAGAGGATGATATCTGATCGTGGACATTTTTTCCCCAGTGCTTGGTGCAGTGCCCGGCCCTCAGGGGTGCCTGATTAGTGTTTGGGGAGTGAATGAATAACTGGGATGAGACAAAGGCAGATACAGGTGCCATGGGGCCTAATGCTTACATAAATATTGGCACTATCTCCAAGGAAAAGAAATAAAAATTATGAATATAGAGTTGGATACAAGGCCTCTGCATCGTGAGGGGTGTAGAGCTCAGGCTTCCTCATCTCCCGAGTCACTTCCCTGGGTGAGGGTGAGGGAGGTGCCTTGGTCGGGGTGCTTCTCAAATCCAGGCCTGTGCAGCCCATGCCACCCCACAGCCCAGAAGGAGCATCCAGAGGCACCCTCCATGATTGATAATTGGGGCCGGAGGGCAAATGAAGAAAAACGAGCAAAGGTAAGAAAGAAATAGCACATCGAAGCAGAAATCCTGAGAGACCCCTGCCCTTTCTGCTAAGGGTGTTATCTCTGCCCCTAGAGTTTCAACTAAGTGTCTTTATCAAGGCTTATAAATTCCACCCTCCATGCAGCAACTCTTCCCACCACCGCCCCCTGCCCTGCA
The DNA here is from genome assembly GCF_028878055.3 of Symphalangus syndactylus. Taxonomy (NCBI): domain Eukaryota; kingdom Metazoa; phylum Chordata; class Mammalia; order Primates; family Hylobatidae; genus Symphalangus; species Symphalangus syndactylus. The sequence goes on along the minus strand of NC_072427.2, from coordinate 149,774,181 downwards.
GCCCCTGCCATCCCTCCTCCTCCCCTCACTGCCTCCAAAATCAATTTTCAGCAAGAGCAGCAGGTTCGGAGCCATCTGGGGCTGCTGGCAGCCTCAGCAGGCTCTAAGCAGCTCAGTCTGTTTCCCTTAAACCAGCCCCCGAGTTTCTCTGCCATCCCCAGCCTAGTCTTCCCCCTCTTCCCTCTTGCAAGGAGGAGGAGGAAGGATTGGTTCCGGACCTAAGTGTTCTTCTTCTGAGGGGTCCCCCATCCCTGCAGGCCATCCCTGAGTGGGGTGTCAGAGTCCGGCTGTGCTGGCCCCAGGCAGCCAGACAGCAGCACGGGCCACTTCCCCACCTGTGGGGAAGGACGGATGCGCTAATTGGCAGGCAGAGCACCGAGTAGAGGGAGCTGGAGCCGAGCCACGTTCGCAGAGATGCACTTTTCCTCACCTCAGCCTCATAGAAGCTGTGCAGCTCCATCTTGACAAAAGTGCCATTGCATACACAAGGCCAGTCTCTCTGTTTGGGGGCAAGGAGCAAAAAGTAGAAACTCCTTGTTTTCCTTAGGCTTGAGAGAAGACCTTTCCAGTCCAGAGCCCCTGGGAAGGAAAATCCTGCAGAGGAGGGAGTCACACTACAATGTTTTATGTGTGTGTTTGCTTTAGATATGGGGACCAGCCCAGGAGACTTCCTTCAGCTGAGCCTCTCGGCCACACCTCACACTTACCCCTGGCACACACACAGACGTGCTTCCAGCTTTCACCTGCTTCCACAAGTGTTTCTTAGTCTTCTAGTTAGAAAAGAGTGATTTTAGGTGACTTCAATTGGGGTGAAGACTCCCCCACAATATGTCTTCGCCTCCTCCCTCACGCTGCCCCCTATCTCCTTCCAACCTTGTTCTTCAGTCCCCGTGTCCTTGGCCAGCCTGCCAGGCACTACATCTTTCTCGCAGGCCACCAGTTGAAACAGAAAACACCCACAGTTAAATATGGCCCCAGGAAAACAGAGGTAAAGGAATATTAGGTACATAGGCTTTGCTTCTGGAACTTTCTCCAAATGACTAGAAGGGGCAAGACCTCAGCCCATATCACCTGAATAATGGACAGATGATCCTCCTATTTGGAACAGCCAAGAACAATATTCTCAAGAGTATTCTCGTGGGATGAAGTGTTGGGAGAGAGCAGCAGCGTCACGAATGAGCACTGGAACAGGAGACAGGAGACCAGAAGGCATGGACTGGCTCTGCCACTCTGTCTCTGACCTTGGGAAATTCCCACTTTGAACCTTGACAGCCTTCCCTGTAAAATAAGGAGCTGGTCTTGACAATCATCTCACCATCAAGCAGAGTGCCAGCTGCAATGTGGGTGCTTGATCAACGCTTGTTGAAACAGATGGTCTTACTCTGAGATATTCGAATGGCAGAATCCCACCACAGTGCCTACCACACAGTAGGTATTCAATAAAAGTGAATTTCTGTGAGTTAATTTTCATGTGACTACAGAAAACCGGTGCAGCGTGCTTGAATTAGGGATGTGTTGTGCAATTCATAATCAGGGAGTTTGGGTGGTGCAGCGGGGTGATTCCAGGAACAGAGGTCCACAGACAGCCCTCTGGTGAGAAGACCCTGGCATAGCTGGAGGGACAAACACACTCTCTTCATCCCACTCAGCCTCTGCCCTCAGCTCCCCTCCCTCATGGGAGGCTCTCTAACAGATACGCCCTGGGCAGAGGAGACAAGATCACAACACGGGCCTGGACACCAGGGCTTTCAGAACCAGTGTGGGATGGGAACTCCCTTTTATGGTACAGTGGCCTCTGAGCAATGCTTCAGGGGAAAGCTGGGTGACTTCTGGATGCCCCCTCAGCTTGCCAGGACAATTTTGACATTCCCATAGTGCAGGTGGGCTGGTTTGAGGAACCAAATACCAGTTATAGCCAAATTCCTGGGGAAACGGAAAGAACGTTCATAGAGTTCAGTCTAGGGAATCTCAAGGGTCTTTTGAGAAAGGCTTTGGAGGAGGCAGCACTTGCCCAAGGAAAGGAGAATGAAAGGGATGAATTGGCTGGGCAAATGGTTCAGGCCCAGGCTCAGTGAGCACAGGCAGATGGACTCCCTGAAATCCCCATCACCCACCCGCTGTGAGAACCATAGTGTTGCTCAACCCTAAAACTTCCAGGGGAGCCCCTCATCAAATTTGTCTTCCCTGCCCCCCCATAGATGATTGCTACACTTGTGCCTTTTATTATTATTATATTATTATTATTGTTATATACATATATATTTTTGAGATGGAGTCTCACTGTGTAACCCAGGCTGGAGTGCAGTGGCGAGATCTTGGCTCACTGCAAGCTCCTCCTCCTTGGTTCAAGTGATTCTCCTCTCTCACCTTCCCGAGTAGCTGGGATTACAGGCGTCCGCCACCACACCTATAATTTTTTGTATTTTTAGTAAAGATGGGGTTTCGCTATGTTGGTCAGGCTGGTCTTGAACTCCTGACCTTGTGATCAGCCCGCCTCAACCTTCCAAAGTGCTGGGATCACAGACGTGAGCCACTGCATCAGGCCTAATTTTTGTATTTTTAGTAGAGATGGGGTTTCGCCATGTTAGCCAGGCTGGTCTCGAACTCCTGATCTCAGGTGATCCACCCACCTCAGCCTCCCGAAGTGCTGGCATTACAGGCGTGAACCACTGCGCCCGGCCCATTTGTGCCTTTCCAATTGTGGTTTTCCAATATATGTTGCTGAGGACACCACGCAATCCTGAGCACTTGAGCAGTGGAAAGGGAGCAGCAGGTCAGAATGGTGTGCTGGGCAGATTGGAGAGTGAGGAAAGAGAAGAATCAAATGTGATGATGTTGCTCTGGTCGTAAGGTGGGGGGATATTTCAGTTTCCAGAGCCTTATTTAGGTTTAACTAATCATCATCTTTCATAATCACAGACCACTTTATGTTTTCAGAGTAGGTTGACACACAGAATGGTATTTTTTCCTTCACAAATTTTCTCTGCACAATAGACGAGGGGAATCTTATTATACTTATTTAAGAGATGAGAAACCTGAGAAAGATAGAGATCATGATTACCCCAAGCTTTCTTGGTTAGGCAGCTAGGCAGCGGAGATGCAAGGCTAGGCTATACCCTCATCTCTCCGTTTTCCAACTTCATGATTTTTGCCATGTAGCTTTGCCCCCTACACTACTGCTTATTATAAATATATGATATATATTTAAAAGATATAGTTATTTTTATATGATCAATTAAATATATATTTAATATTTATGTTTAATTATTTAATATTATATGTTTAAATATATTGAATATTTATATATTTAATTAATCATTAAAGATATATTTAATATTATACATTTATATATTTAATTAATTCACTTTAGGAAAGTCTTCTGGTCCTAGGCCAGGAATTATCTTTGTAATTCTTTACTCTATTTGGATATGTTTTTCTCTGTACATAGCATAGGATAAAAATGATGACAGCTAGCCAGCGTTTTTGAGTGCCTACATGTGTTATAACTAATACAGTCCTCCTAGGAGACAGGCCACATGGAAGCTTTCTGAAGTTAAACAACCAGCTCAAGGTCATACAGAGGGTATAGAGAGGAACAGGAGTTCATGGCCATGTCTTTCTGACTCCAAATGCCACGTTGCCTGGCCTCTGGAACTTGACTGCCCCAGCACTCCCATAGGGCCTGCCATCACTGCGGGTTTGCAAACGTCAGTCCAATACGGCTGCTGAATCCCCACCTGCACCATTCCATGTCCCATGTCAAATTCAACTATGGGCCCAGAGCTTTCCCTCTCTTTAATCCCACTTGTCTGTCCTAAGAACCAGGTGGTTTTGGTAAAGGTGTTCAGAGGCTATAAAGTCATGGCAATTCAGTTCTCTATCTTAGCAGGCAGAGTACTAGGACAGGAAAGGGGCTCTGTAGGCCAGCATGTGGCCATTACAGATCCAAAGACCACCTCTGCCAGCCCAAGGATCCCTTATGTAGAAAGTCTTATGAATGCCTCTAACAGTCAAAGTGGAGGGTGAGAAGTGCATTAATACCAGGGTACCATGACTGCCTTACCTTAGGCAGGTATATTCTCAGGACACTAGAACACCCTGTGAAGTCCTCAAGGACTTGGGACACGATTGCTACTCCTTCTTCCTGGGGAGAGTCAGGGGAGAAAGCACAGGTTACTTCAGCAACTGTTAAGTAAGACATCCAATTCTCTTTTAGAAAAAGTATTCTACTAAGTCAAATGTAGAGCTCCTTGATTAAAAAGAACAGAAAACTAATCCAATAAGTATTTGCCATGAAGAAGGCTGCAAAGTCGATGAAAAATACTATTACATCCTTTCCTCGCCACTAAAAAAAAGGGAGAAAAACCTTCACATGAGCTGACGTGACATTGATGACCGCTATAGGAATTTAGAACATGATCAGTTAGGAAGGGCTTGAACCTAAATCTAACTATGGATTATGCTTCTGGATCTTGAAAAAGAAACCAGACTTCAAAGCAAAGGTTAAGAAATTTCCATCTTGGAGGGAGTACCTCCCAATCTGAGGTTGCCTTTAGTTGTTGTTTTAAGCATCTTGTAAGATAGTTTCATCTCCCCGGTTTCTTAGTAAATTCCTGAAGGTCAGACACAATCTCTCAAATTTCTTTTGTGTCTCGCATCTCACCAGCAAAATTCAAACCACAAACACAGAAGCAGCTCCATACAGAGGCCTCTGTCTCTTTGAAAAGAAATAATGGAAATGACCAGGATGGTCTTAAACCCTCCACTCTCTGGGTCTTTGTTTTCTCACAGTAAGATGAAAATCTCTCTTCAAGATCCCTCTGGGTCTAGGTAGGTTACTTCTCTGGAGAAAAGACAAGTGGCATCAGAAAAAGAGCACTCAACTTAGAACCAGACAAGTCATTTGAATTCTTGCAGGATCACCTACTACTAAGCCTTTCTGTGCCTCAGTTTCTTTGCCTGTAAAAGGGAAAGATGATACATGCCTTCCTTATTTCAAAGGGTTCTTGTGAAACATAATTCAGACAGCAAATGGGGAGAGAAACCATTGTAAATCATGGAGCTAAACTCATAGGGAAGTAGCTTTCTACAGTAGGATGAAGTAGTTGAATGGAGTTTTATATGCAGAGGATCCCACAAAGTTAAAAAATCTGCACAGAAAAAATTAAAAAAGGAGTGATTTCAGATGGCATGGCGTGGGAATGGGCAAGAAACATCTTCCACGTAAACAATGCAAGCTTTAGACTTCTTGGCTGTTAATTACATGAAGAGACCAAGAGACTTGTAAACCCATCTGCTGCATTGTAGATGATTCCATACGGTTGAAATCTGATTCTATCTCTTGGAGAGTGGGTTAAGTAGATGGAATCAGGCAGCACTGTGAATAAAACAATAGAAAGGCATATTTGTATTGTCCTTTACTGTTTTGAAAGCACTTATGCATATATTATTATCCCATTTCATCCTTATACACATGTGAAGTAGGTATTAGGTTCTCATTCTTCAAGTGAAGAAACTGAGACTCAGGAGAAGTAATTTGCTAAGAGTCACACAGTTAATAAACAACTCCTCCCAAACTCAGGTGTCCTGATCCAAAAGTCTCTGCTTCTTCCAGATTTGAGAAAAATATTATGTTACTTATCTCAGTAGATTTACTGGGGGGAAATGAAGCCGTCTTAGCTTTTTGGCAAAAGTGCACTTTGGTCTTCCTATGGCACCACCAAACTTTGTTGCCTGCACTCCAAATCTTGAAAGCGTTTTAAATATTAATGCTCATCATACAAGTAGATTGCACCACAGATTGTGAAGATGCCTAGAATTAGTCCATGAATATAATGTCATAGAAGCACTATCGCCTTTGATCCTAAGCTTGTATCCCTGGGGCCAGCCAAGCAAGGGGAGAAGTGTACAGTTTGATCTGAATCTTGGATTTCTGGAGGAATCTTGGAGCCTATGTGTAAATGCAAGATTTGCCCCTAGGTATGGACATAGACCTGCAGCAGATCCCTATCCATTGGCTAGGATGCTTGAACAGGACATTGCTTTCCGGTATGCTGTCATATCTCCATGTGTTTGAAGACAGTCACTGACCATAGTACAGAAGTGCCCTCTGTGTTCTGGGAAACATAAGGAGGAACAAATTGGTGCTTGGCTGAACATCAAAAGCAGGTCGTGAGGACAAGCCCAGCCTCATGCTTTCACCCTCCCTTGCCTCAGCACATACCTGTATCCCTCAGGAGCTAATTCTGTGGACAGTTAGTGGTGGTTTGTCCTTTCGAACAAGAGGAATGACTCAAGATAAGCCAATGTTATCATATTCTGTTAAATCAATTTCTCCTTAGATGTTGGACACCGAGTTGCGATCAAGATGGATTTAGGCAATGAGGACTCTCTCTTTTAAAAAACGCAACCACATAAATCAATTGACTTTGTTCAGTGGATTCACCTACTATGAGGCCAATCTCTATTATAAAATCTTCTCCCTCAATTTAGCGGTTTCTATACCTGGTTTACTGAGTGATATTTGGAAAATTACTCGCACTCTCTGGTCTTGATCTCAAACTCTTGATTTCAAAGTATCTGCAGAATGACAAACGTGCCTACTTTTCCACTGAGCTTTCTATGAGAACTAATCAAGTATTGAGCAACTATTTTGAACTAGCTGTTTTAATTAGTAGAAGAGACCAGTGAGGGGTATAATCCAAGAAAGCATCTAATCCAGGAACAACTAAAGAAGCAACAAATCAATGAGGCATAGGATTCTATCATGTTTTCAATTTAGGACTGGACCTAACATGAGGCACGAAAATCATCTAAGACATAATTTTTTTGCACCAATGAATTTATAATCAAGCTGTGAAGATAATTCCTTAAGTGAGGTCTACAAAGAATAGGACTAATTGAATTCCACATTGCAATTGTCTTGTAACGTTATTTACTTATTCCAGTGGTGCTTCCATTGCTCCAGACATTTCTGGCATCCCCTTTAGTTTGTTGATGAACAAATTTGAAAGGGAGAGTTGGCACCCACTTCTCAGTAGGAAGAATCTCCTCCCCAATTCCTCCATTGCAAAGAATTTGGGCTGGGGTTAGATCAGAAAGCCCAGGTTATCAGCTTCTGGCTTCTGAAAAGAACACCTGCTTGCTTGGAGGTATCAGGTGATCTAGGAGGAAAAATACAAAATGGAAAGGATTGGTTTCAGGAGACAATGGGAGCAGAGGATCAAAGGGTCTGGGAGGCACCAGCAGGCCTGAGAGTGGGTGAACCTCAGTGACACACACCTGGTGTCACTTTCTAATGGAGATTCCCGATTAGCGGAAAGAGTCAGAAAACAGTTGGTAAATGGAGAGTGCTATCTCTTCCTGTGAAGCCTATTGGACCATAAGCTGTGCAATTTGTTGTTCTGTGGGGGTGTAGTGCCAGACCTTGTTTTGCAGATGGACAAACCCTTGGCTAAGCTCTAAAATCTGGGGGCTACCATTTATTTTGCTGATGATTTGAATCCCTCCCCACTCCCCTTAATTTTTCCAAGAAAGGCTGCTCTTTAAAGATTGACCTGATCAAGTTTCAGGAAAGTTCGGTCAGCTCTTGATTCCCACTTTGGATAATAGCCTGGTTAAATTTTAATGTTAGGCTGCCCTGTATTCAATTCAATGGCCCACATATTTATTAAGTAACTACCCTGCAAAAGGACAGACATGAACCGTAAAAGAGGAACCATGAATAATGCATGATGCTCACTCTCAGAGACCTGATTCTCTAATAGTGGAGCTAAACAAATAACAACAACTGCAATAGAAGGCTGACCATGTTAGCTATAGATGAAAAGTTCAAAGTCCTGGGGCATTTTAAACTGGGAGAGACCACATATGCACACTGTTGGGTGAAGTAGGGAAGCCATGGTGTTATGACGTGGGAGTGACAGCTGAGATAAGTCTCAAAGGGTTCACAAAATTTTTCCAGTCAGAGATGCGTATGGTGGCCTTGAAGAAGTTGGTGGGGAGGCATGGGATATAACTGATACAGGAAGTTTGACTAAAAATATGGAAAAAGGAATAGAGAAAGGTGGGCTTGAAAGAGTAGAGTGGGTACAGATTTTGGAGGCTCTGAATGCCAGGTTAAGTTTCTGGCACAAAGTAGTGGGGAGTTGGGGAAGGCTTCTGAGCACAGGAATGGTCAGTGTTGTACCTTGGGAGAGTACTCTGATAGCAGCAAATAGGGTAAACTGGAGGAGAAGAAATAGAAGAAGACCACTGCAATGTCCTGGAATAGGAGGTGTGAGTGCCTGCCTCAGCGAGGTGGCAATTAGGAAGGAGATGGTGCCAGTGGAGACATGGCAGAGAAACCTCCTCCACACATCCTGTCCAGTGCAATCCCTGGGTTAAATGACTCCTGACACAATGCTTTGAACAGCCAAATAGAATGGACTCTGGAGCTGTCTTGTTTCTAATTTTGTGCCTTAATGACCAGTTGATAAAAACCATCTAATTAATGCCTGACTTAAGGAAGGTCCCAAGTGCTGGGACCCTCTCTGGTCACAGTACTCTGGCTACTCACACAGGATATTTTGCCTGTCTACATTTATGGGAGTCTTGTTTTCTACACTATTTAATGTGCCCTTTTCTGAAAGATTATAGAAAAAGAAGCCAGATATTTGAGATCAGAGGTTAGAGCTTGACGCAGAGATAGAAGGAAAGGAGGGAAATTATACAAAAGCACAAAAGAATTTATAAAAGAAAAGAAATTTTCATTGGTTCAAAAAGACAGCTAGGGCCAGGCCCAGTGGCTGACACCTGTAATCCCAGCATTTTGGGAGGCCAAGGCGGGTGGATCACCTGAGGCCGGGAGTTCGAGACCAACCTGGGCAACATGGTGAAACCCAGTCTTTACTAAAAATACCAAAAAATTAGCTGGGCGTGGTGGCACGTGCCTGTAATCTGAGGCAGGGAAATTGCTTGAACCAAAGAATCAGAGATTGCAGTCAGCCGAGATTGTGCCACTGCACTCCAGCCTGGTGACAGAGTGAGACTCTGTCTCAAAATACCAACAAACAAAAAAAGACAGCTAGGGGTCCTGGACCAGCCAGAAATATAGACACAACGTCCAAGATAATGGGTATACCAACTGATTTTCTCTATTAGAGAATATTCCAATGATGGACATACATTGCAAGATGATTCCACAGGGAAAAATGGTGTGTGTGTGTGTGTGTGTGTGTGTGTGTGTGTAGGTAAGCATTTGTGAAAAACCATTACCAAAGTTTGTTGCTATTTAGCTCACCATTTCTGATTACATAGCAACCCCCAAGAGGTTCCCTTCCCCCACTACCCTTGAGAGAATTAAATCGTTCTAGTTCCAAGACGGTAACATAAGCATCTGCCCATCTATCTCCGGTGACTTATTTACTATGACCTCTCCTTCAACCTGCAGGTCAAAGATTCTCTGAAACATAAATAATTACGTTAAGAAAAAGAGAGGAATGTATTTAACATAGTGGACTTTTTTCATTGTGCTCAATGAATATCTCCATGCCTAGTGCCTGTGCTAACAGAGGTTTATACGATTTAGAAAAAGCAATGTTCACTGCCACCTCAGACAAACCTTGACACATCAATGGCTTAATGTTATTGCAAACATTTGTTTCTTGCTGACATCAAAGTCCAATAACCGGTGGGTCAAGAGGGCTCTCTGTCTCAGAGCTCTACCATCTGGTACATGCGCCATCTAAGGCCACCGTGGTGGAGGAAGAAAGAGCTGAAGGATCTTGCAGGCTGTCTGTAAGGGGCATGCTTCATGCAGCTTATCTCACTGTGCTTATTTCATTAGCCAGAAGTCAGCAAGTCGAGGCTCCAACCTCATACAAGGGAGGCTGGGCATCCAGAAGAGCACATGAAGCTTTGGTGCTGCAGAGCTTTCGCTCAAGGGCTTCCTAGTGGCCATGTGACACCCCGAGGATCTGTAGGCCACCTTGACTAGCTCCATCCCAATGCTGCCCTTGGGCTTCCAGCATTCATTGCACCCCCGCCCCGCAACCGTGTGGTTAGGAGAAAGACTGCGAATGTCCTGTTAAAACCCTTGATAAAAGATATTGCCAAGTCCTGGATTTGGGATGAAGATGAGCATTCTCACCATGGGGTCTGCGCTCTTGACTTTGGTTGTGTGGGGAGGGGAAGCAGAAGAGAAAGAGAGAGACAGAGACAATGGGAGGTGAAGAATGCACAAGCAGCTGAAACATTGCCTCATTGTGTTCCCAGATTCTGATACTGCATCACTGGCTTCCAGAGTGCCTGTGTGACCTCACTGGATTCCAGTCTCTATATTTGTTCACCATCAGTGCCTCTTACTGTAAATAATTGAAAGGAATATAATAGGGTGAGAATTATTGTTGCCTCCCCCTTTCGCCTTTCATAAAATCTTTTTATATCAGAGGGGTCTGGCCCCAGCCACTCCTAGCTCTATAATTAGTTCTGGGAGCTGCAAGGATTGAGATTTAGCTAATGACATTTCACAGTTCAATCTTGAAGTACGTCAGGCTTTGTGATCTTTTCTGAAGCAAAGAGCTAGGGCTACAGATGAACCTGGGTAATTTGCACTAATAATACATCAGTCTGTCAGCAGATTCCTAAATTTTACAAATAAGCGAGTGAACCCCACAGGCTGATGTGCCAGTCAGATGGTCCTTCCCAGCCTTCATGCTCCCAAAGCAGATGAGAGTGGGTTTGGTTTCATTAGTCACAGCTGGTGGGTTTTCATTATCTTCATTCTCTCATGTCTGCCTTGGCCATCATTGAGCCACACACATCTTCAAGCAAAGTATTCTCTGCCTTGAGACACACTAGTTCTTGAAGTGCTCTAGACTGCAGAAGAAACTGAGGGCCCTCACAGAGGCTTTGGAGCACATGGCTATGAGGACTGGGCACACAGCGAGACATGTAGTTGTCACTATCACCCAGGGCAGAAACACTCAGAGGGGCTCATGAGAATCCTGTCTTCAGAAACTGAGGCCCCAAGACATTCAATAACTTGCAAGTCTGTTCTTTCCTGTCCATCTTCTCTCTTCTCTAGCACACTTCCCCTCTCTCTCTGGAAATTACCTAGATTCCCTCTCTTGGCATCCAGATGGGTCAATATTTCCCTGCTTTTGCACATACCCTTACCTCTGATATTGTGCCCTTCCCACCTTGTTCTGCTGAACTTCCTCTCTAAGGCCCAGTGCAATCATTTCTCATCTTTGAAGTCTCCTTGACTTTGTCCCTTCGAAACTGAGTTTTCACTCCTTCTTTTGTGCTGTCATAGTCTCTTATGCTTAGCTTCATTTCAGCAATAATCACACTGTGATATAACAGTGTATTAACTGTCTTTCTCCATCATGCTACAAGCTTGAGGGAATTCACTCTATCATCCTCATCTTAGTATCATCAGAGCCCGGGTGGTTTAGACACATAGTAGATAATCAATACAAGTTTTGTGAGTGAATAAGTATAAAAGTGTTGACCCTTTCCCTATGCACAAAGATAACTTTAAGACTGAGAAAGACAACAAATGTGGAATGCTTGGGATGCTTTAGAAAAAGTGGGGGTTAGGGGGCCACTAATCAAATATTATTTTGAGACTTCAAGTCTCCATTTGTCCTTATCTCCCAGGACACACCATAAGGACAGGCAATTGCAGTTTCATGCAAGGCCCTCCACCTTTCTTCTGCTGTTTACACTGGATCAGAAGGTGGGGCAAGAGTCTGATTGCTGCGGTATTTGCAGGGCTGCTGTAAAATAAAACAGTCTCCATGGCTGAGAAGCCCTGTGGCCAGGGTGAGCCACACTTCACCTCGTCCTGAAGCTATTGTGCTTGGATATTAATAGCCCCAGGCAGTGTTGTCTGTGTGGGCAAGTGCTGCTTTTTCCGAGCTGTGTAAGCCCCCCATCTCCCAGAGACAAAGTGCTCCACAAATAACTGCAGCATGTTCTGAATTCCTCTGGGCAGGGAGCTTTGGGGAGAATTAGCAAGGCAAGGAGGAGCAGGGGTTTAGACAGAGTACCCATCACTGACAGCTCCTGGCAGCCCACAGCTTGGGGTGGGGAGTGGGTCGGGGCTAGAGGGCAAGGAGCCTGGGTAGGTAGAGACGGTCAGCTCTTCTGGATTTTAAGCCGGCCTCTAAAAGAAGCCAGCTGGAGATCTCAAGCAAATCACTGAAATTCATTCAGTCCTCCTTCTTCTGGATTGGGGTTCTGCTTATTTCATAGCTTGTTTTGATAAGCGAATTGAAGAAAATCTTGTGAGAGGCATTTATAGATTGCAAAATAATATATCAATTTCAGGGAAAACGATGATAATGGTGATGATGATGGTAGTGGCTTGCTGGGAGAGCATGTCCTAGAAAAAATAGTAGGTCCTCTTCATGGGGACCATCTCTGGAAATCAGCAAGGAATAGGAACTAGGAACAGGGTTTTCACACGCCTCTCTCTAGGCTCAATGTCTTAGACTTCCCTGAACACAGTGACCCCACCCACACTTGGCAGAAACTTCACACCTTCTTTAGAGGGAGCCTTTCTTTCACTCCTACACACACATTTTTTTTAATAGGGTCTCACTCTGTTGCCCAGGCTGGAGAGCAGTGGTGTGATCATAGCTCATTGCAGCCTTGACCTCCCTGGCTCAAGCGATCCTCCCATTCTCCCACCTCAGCGTCCCAAGTAGCTGGGTCCACTGGTGTGTGCCATCATGCTAGACGAACTTTTTTATTTTTTATTTTTTGTAGAGACAGGGTTTCCCTATGTTGCCCAGGCTGGTCGCGAACTTCTGGGCTGAAGCCATCCTCCTGCCTCTGCCTCCCAAAGGGCTGGGATTACAGGTGTGAGCTACTGAGCCCAGCCCACAACCTTTTTTTTGACTAGTAGGAACATTTTTCACTAACAACTAGTTCAAAAGAAATCTTTTAGAAAAACTGTGATTAAATGGAGCTCTCTGTACTTCACACCATTCTTCTTCTCTGTGCCTACTGGACCAGACTGGCATTTGCCCACTTCTTAGGTGTGTAACCTTGGGAAGGGACTTCATGTCTTTGTCCCCCAGTTTCCTCATCTGTGAAATGTCCCGAATAATATCTATACACGGCAGTGGGAAGAGTGTCTGGTGTTTGGTAAGAGCTCAATTGATGTCAACTGACAGTGTACACCTTCCCCCATCACCTGAGTTGGTACAGTCCTGTTGCCTTTTAGGAGGTCTGGTGTTGATTTTTGCAGTGGAGTAACTTAGAGTAACGTGGATCTCCTGACTACTCCATTTGAAGGAACTAAAAGGAACGGGAGGGAACCAGGCCCTTTGCTGAGCCCTGGTTAGTGGAGCCTTCACTCTGACAAACAAGAAGCAGAAGGAGCTCAGTGGCCCATGAGTGCACTCACACATCTCAGTGAGGAAGACCCTCAGATTCCTGTGCCTGGGGAGCAAAGGGCGTTAGGCATGCACGAGTTTCCTAAGTTTTCCTGAACAAAGGGCCTCTGACAGGGCAGCCTAAACAATGGAAATTTACTGTCTCACAGTTCTGGAGGCTGAAACCTGAGATCAAGGTGTAGGCAGAATCATGCTCCCTCTGAAGGGGCTGGGAAGGGTCTGTTCCAGACCTCTCTTCTAGCTTCTAGGAGTTCCTTGGCTTTTAGCGGCATAACTCCAACCTTCACGTGCATTCTTTCTGACTGCATACACTTCCCTATGTCTAAATTTTCCCATTTTATAAGGACCCCTGTCATATTGAATTAGGATCCATCCTAATGAACTCATTTTAACTTGATTACCTCTGTAAAGACCCTATCTCCAAATACTGTCACATTCTGAGGTAGTGAGAATTAGGACTCCAACACATTCACTTTGGGAGACATGATTTAATCTATTACAGGGATGCCATCCCTTGGACCCTCATTTTGCCAAAAAAAAAAAAAAAAAAAAAAAATAGAACCTTATAAGAAGGATGACTGTCTCTCCCATGTTATAGACAAAGAAACCGAATCCTGAGAGGTTAATGAAAAAGAAACAAGTATGAAGTCTCAGGTCTCCAGACTAGAATTCACAGACAGAAAGAGCCCCCACTTCTGCTGCGGACCTCAGCATGCTCTCCACACCTGAGTGCATTTGGTCACCTGAGGAGCTGGATGGAATTCAGATTTCTCCTGTTGTACACCACCCCTAGTGAGTCAGGAACTCTGGGGATAGGACTTAGATACATATTAAACAGGCCCATCCGGTAACTTCCTGCTCACTATGGTTCCAGAAACTTCCCCCTGGTATATAGGTAGTGGATCAGGGTGTTATGGGTGGCATAGATTGGAAATCAGAGTGAAACAGGGGAGATTAGAGGCAGCTGTGGCTCTCAGGGCCGCCTGATGGATTCCAGCATCTGGTTGCATGAGAAGCCGAGTTCAGGCCGGCAGCAAAGCCCTAGATATTTTCCACTGCCACGTCTTCCTGGTGGCTTAAGAATGACAACTATGTGGAGTGACTGTGACCACAGATTTGAACTGAGGTTGGAAGAGTGTGGGAATTTTAGAACTAGACACCCTCTGCTTGTGAACCCTTTTGGCCTCAGCTTTTGGGGGTTCCCTCCTCAGGACTAAGCTAAGACTGTAGGGGAACTCGGGTGTATCACAGGAGCCTGTTGATCCAGTGCTAGGTTTTTACTCTGAAAATTACCCTTTGTATTCGTCTGAGTACCTGTATAATGGGTATAAAATGATTTGTTGCATCTGAAGAAGAACCCATCCAAGTGGATCATTCTGGGAAAGACAAATAAGGATGCTCAGGCATGTTCAGATACCTGCATCTGGAAAAGTAGACAATGAGGATGATCACTTGGCACTGGACAAAAAAGGACGAGGGCTACTTTAACCTGATCCTCACGGATCTCTAACTCCAAAGCAACAACGCTGCCTTGGGGAACTCCCCTGTCTAGCGCCTTTGATGGCTAGGCTTCCATATTTCAGGATCAAAGCAGGCATGCAGGAGAGAGTCAGCTGATGCCTTGCACAATGACGTAGCTGTTTTCTGGGGTTGTAGAAGCTTACAATTCCCTACAGGGAGATTAGCTCCATTTTACTGAGAAACAATCTGCTAGGTATACAAGGCAAATAGTAGGATGCTCCCTCCACTAATAGAATCAGGTGGAACTCTACTGACATAGTCAGAACTTTGGTGTGGGGAATCCAAGACAAAGGAGAGACCAAATTGTGCTGGCCTTGGGAAGCTGCATCCCTTTGCTTTTGTGTCTATCTTCCTTTCACTTTGGGGGAAATGGTAAAAACATTTAACTTTTATAATGATGTGTGACTTTGCAATGCAGAATTAGTAGGAGGAAATGAGTATGGGACTCAAAGCTTCTTTGGAGGAATAATAGAGTGGATAACCCACGCATGAGTGGCAAGGAAGATCTGCCTGCATCTGTGCCAGGCTGGCTGTGGAGGGTATGAAGCAATGCCAGCATCACTTAAGAAACTGCCTCACTGTGTCATCTCTGGGTTGGACTGTTTCATGATACCAGACATTTGCCATGTGTTCTGTTGTCAAAGAGATGCATTAATAACAATAGTTAACCAGGATTGTTTTTGTTTATGTGTGAATGGTCCGTTAATTTTCTGACATGCACAGTCATAGTGATTTTTTTAGAAGTACCAGAAGAAAGCCCAGAAAAATCTCTGATTTACATATACAGAGCTGTTTGCTCAAAGACACACTATGGATTTCCCATGCAATTTCAACTGCAACAGAACAGTGGGGAAAGAGACAATAATTGGTGTCATTTCTGTCTTATAGGCAGAAAAATCAAGGTTCCATTTCTTGCTGTGTAGGTCCATAGAAGTGGGAACAGAACTGTACTCTCTAGCATCTGTGTCCACCCTTCTAGTTCCTGGGCTCCAATCAAGGATAAAATGCAACAAAAATGAGGTACATTGGTCACCAGGAGGCAGTTTCCAAAAACGATCACTCTAGGACTCTAATTAAAGGAAGGCTATTGTTGTTGCTGTTATTGCTTTTAAAAATGTGATTATCAGAAGAGAGGATGCTCATGTATCTAGGTTAGATGAGGCAGAGTCCAGAGGTGGGTTGTGGGGGAGGGTGGGATTAGATAACTTCCTGCGGTCTCTGGACCCTCTTACTCCATCATTCAGAATACAGAAGTATCCAAACCTTAGTGACCGCAGCCCCTTGAACGCTGATCATTAACATGATTAATCAGCGGGAATGCCTGTAGTCTTGTTTAGAACAGGGCCAAGCAAAGTGATTGATTGTTATCATTATCAGTAGCACTATTTGCAATTAGTAGTAATTGCATGCTCATCTTTGAGATCTTTTGGAGGTAATTGAATCACACTACTTAAGAATTCAGTCCCTCCTGTTCTCCCTCTTTCTTTTTTTTCCTCATCCTCACTCCATGCCTGGAAGGGAAAGACAAGGCAGTTAATATTAATCAGGTCATTATGCTTCATTGAGATTTATGAAATAAAGTGTTCGAATACATGGTCACATGTTAGCTCTTCAGCATCTTTGCTGTTCAGTAGCAGGCATATGCTTAACTCCCAGGGTTCCAGGTCAATTATTGGTTATGAACTTCCTACTTCTAAGAATACACTAGGTCTTTAATCAAGAACCATAAGCTGAAAAGACTTAATCCACAAGGTAACATGGAACTCACCTACATGTGTAGATGTGTGGATGAACCAGACTTGAAATTCTGAACTCTTGGCTCTTAGGCCAATGCTCTTCCTGGAGCACCTTGCTACTTTTGCAAAATGATGCTCCAAGTCATGCACAGCACATCGGCACAATCCTTCAACCCCTCCCTCTGTCCCCAGCACCCTGGATGGCACACAGGATGTATTAACACTATCTGTATTAACAACTCGAGCACCTTTCCTAATAGGCATAGTCTGCTTTGAGGACCAACTTCTTCCTTACTAGCCCTCTGATTAATAAGTACTTACTGAACACCTACTGTTTGCTTCTGCCTGAAAACATGTTTGGCACACCTATGGGGCATTAGGCATTGTGCTGTATCCTAGGGCTATGAAGTTAATAAGACTCAGTCTCTTCCCATGCCAAGAATCCAAGGAGACCGGGACAAGCACACAGGCATGAACAAAGGCAAGTGCAATATGCATGGATGTGCCTGAAGATGAGCTACTTTAATAGTGTTGTGTTAGAAACAGCTAAGTCTACAAAAGTAGACAGTTTAATTAATTTATGCCATAGATATATTTATTAGTGTCAGCTGTGTCCCAACACTGTACTAATTACCGGTAGTATAATACAACAAATATAGTCTCTGCTGTTTCCCTCATGTATGTTATATTCTAGTAAAGAGACAGATCTCTTTACGAGTCCTTGAGAGAGGGCTGCAGAAGCCAACCTCTGGAACTGATGAAATATGAACACCTAATGACCCAATGACTTAAGAATTTACTACAAAATAGGACTTACATAAGTAATAATAAACCTGTCTAATCATAACTAAGCATTCAAATTTATTTTGAAGAAAGGTGAAACTACACAACATTTAAATAAATATGAACATCAAGGTGTAGATTGTGTTTGTCCCTTTTTTTTTTTTTTTTAGAGGAGTCTGACTCTGTTGCCCTGGCTGGAGTGCAGTGGTGTAATCTCTGCTCACTGCAAACTCCAGCCCCCGGGTTCACACCATTCTCCTGCCTCAGCCTCCCAGGTAGCTGGGACTACAGGCACCTGCCACCACGACCGGCTAATTTTTTTTTTTTTTGTAGTTTTAGTAGAGATGGAGTTTCACCATGTTAGCCAGGATGGTCTCAATCTCCTGACCTCGTGATCCACCCACCTTGGCCTCCCAAACTGCTGGGATTACAGGCGTGAGCCACCACACCCGGCCTATTTGTCCCTCTTAACGTTATCTTTTATTTATTTATTTGTTTATTTTTTTGAGATAGAGTGGTGTCATGATCATGGCTCACTACAACCTCTGCCTCTCAAGTTCGTGCTATTCTCATGCCTTAGCCTCCTGAGTAGCTGGAATTACCGGCGTGTGCCACCACACCTGGCTAATTTTTGTATTTTTAGTAGAGACAGGGTTTCACCATGTTGGCTAGTCTGGCCTTGAACTCCTGGCCTCAAGTAATCTGCTCCATTCTACCTCCCAAAGTGCTGGGATTACAGGCATCAGCCAATATGCCCAGCCAACGTTATCTATTAATAACTCTTACTATTAACATTTGTTGAATATATGAGAGAGTGATATAAGATTTATTCTTACATCTAAGTACTGTTTATCTGAGTGTCTGTCATGGTACCTGTTCCCAGGAAGTTTGTAGTCTGGTAGGAGAGGTGTATACACACAAAAAGTAACAAAGCAATAAAATAACTGTAGCCAGTATTGAATGTATTAGGGAAACAAATAGAATGCTGTGATATGAGACAGAACAGAGTGCCATTATTAAAAAGTGCTGGCACCGGAGCTAGGCTGCCTCGGTTTGAATCCCACCTCTACTACTTGCCAGCTGTGTGACCTTGAGCAAGTTATCTAACTTCTCTGTGCCTCCATTACTTCAGTAAATAGAAAATACAGTTTCTCTGCGAACTAAATGAGTTAATATTTGTGATGTGCTTAAAATAGTGTCTGGCCTAAAATAAGTATGATGTACTAGCAGAGTTGATAATGCAACGACTCATGCGAGTGAATTTCTCTCCTATGAAATTAATTCCTCATCTGACAATTTCGCGATGAGGGATGTATACTTTGAGGGACAATGATGTGCTGAAGCTAGCTTGTACTAGTCCACAAAAACCAGTGTTTCTCCCCTCTTCTCCAAACACTGCATTCAGTGACTTAAAACACTTCCCCCAGACTATGCATTCCCTGATAGCTTGAGATTGGCCATGGCAGGAGCACTCATACCACGAAACTGATAAATGCTACCTGCCAATCAGGGCTTTTCTTTTTTCCTCAAAGAATCGATTGCCAAATATTTACCAGCACACCACTGGTACGTACATTTAGTAGAGGGTAATGGGGAGCTGGAGTTCTTCCCAGTAGTTCCAAACTGATTACCCCTATCATGATATATTTATGAAATACATATTTGTTAAGAAATTCTAAAACACCTCATGTAAATGTGTCCATTATACCAGGCCCAAAGGCACTGGGGCTCATTTGCCCAGAAATTGGCAATGCCATGGAAAAACAAGGCCGTGATGACTGCCATTAATCATGGGCCACAGAAATAAGCTATTCATCAGCTGAATACTCTCTCTTGACAAAGCAAGTGCAATTGGGGTAACTTCTGCACAGGGCAGGGATGCCTTAGGACAGGGCTGCAGGAGCCAACCTCTGCACCTGATGGAAAATGAAATACACATTGACCCAATTACTTAAGCAATCACTATAAAAATAGAACTTAATGTAAGAATAAGCCTGTTTAATCATTAAGTATTCACATTTATTTTAAAGAAAGGTAAAACTACAATAAATATTAACATAATAATTAAATAAATGTAAATATCTAATGAAGTATTAAAATAATATTTAAATGAACGTAAACATCAAGGTACAGATTGTGCTTTTTCCCACTTCACATGATCTGTTAAAAACTATTACTATTTAACATTTATTGAATATTTATTAAATGTCCATCTTTTGAGTGTTTTATTCTGTATTAACTCATTTCATCCTGAGAAAAGCCCATAAGGGAGTTATTATTATTGTTCCCATTTTACCAACAAAAAAATTGAGGCCCCCAGGAGATTAAGTAACTGGCTCGGGGCTTTCAGCTGGTAAATGTGCGAACCAGGGCACAAGCCGGAGTATCTGACTTCAGCACCTTTGCACTGTGCCAGTGGTGATGATAATTTCTAAAGACCCAATCCCGGGGGCCATAATCCCAAATGCTGAAATCCCAAAAGATCAAAATCCCTAAAGTCTAAAATCTCTACTTAAATCCCCAAACCATGACAGATTAGGAATTAGGTGCCACCAATGTTTCTAAAAGTAAATTTCAAGGAGTTACCAATAAAGTCTGCTTTTTCCATTTTTTCCATTTGCTTTTCATGGAAAATTCAGATGAGTGGATCGGCTATGTGATCAGGCAATGACAAAGACTTCAGTTAAAAATGCATTATTTGCTTGGATTGGTATTCCTTCTAGCTGATGAAATTCCTGGAACTTTTAATGAATTAAAGCTGCGTTTGCCTGAAGAAGCCAGCAAAGTTACTGACAGGTTTGAAAACAATTATATGCACATTAGGATAAGAAGCCACTTACACAAAGTTGTTGCTGTTCCATCACCAGTATTGTTTCTGCTGTATTTGTGGTGTGTATAGGAGTGCACGCAGAATGAATTTCCACATACTGAAAACAACACAGAAACATGGCATAAAAGATGGGTAAATGTAATAGAAAATGCTTATGTCAGTGTATATTGAATCATAGAAGAATTTCAAAAAGAGTAGCACCACATAGACAATAAATGTGAACCTATTTCCCAAGGAGACCTATGCTATAAAAGATAAAAAGCAACTATTAAAGCAATGCAAGGCTTCAAAATGTAGTTAGTAATTGTGAAAGTCAACCAGCTCTTATAGACTACCTCCTTGCAATTGCCATAATCTATCCCTGTAAGAGTTTTTCATATGTTGAATTTTCATTTATTATTTTTTTGGGGGGGAGGGATTTCTTTTATTTTTGTAGTTTTTTTTTCTCCACTATTTTACTTTATTTTATTTTATTTTTATTTTTTGAGACGGAGTCTAGCTCTTTCGCCCAGGCTGGAGTGCAGTGGCGCGATCTCGGCTCACTGCAAGCTCTGCCTCCTGGGTTCACGCCATTCTCCTGCCTCAGCCTCCCGAGTAGCTGGGACTACAGGCACCTGCCACCGCGCCTGGCTAATGTTTTTGTATTTTTAGTAGAGACGGGGTTTCACCGTGTTAGCCAGGATGGTCTCGATCTCCTGAACTCATGATCCGCCCGCCTCGGCCTCCCAAAGTGCTGGGATTACAGGCGTGAGCCACCGCGCCCGGCCTTCTCCACTATTTTAAATTGTTAGCATTACTTTTTACATTCACTTTCTACATACTTCTTACATTACATTACATTTTACATTCGCTATGTATTTCACTTTCGCATTGTTTCCAACACTGGAGGTATAAACGGTGTAAAGACATTTGGAGAGTTCTAATTCGTTTTATGCATTTTTGGCAAATTTGACTGCACAAAAATACATGATCATGATGTTAACTCTGTGTGCAAACATTCTGCATACACATAAGAATATTGATATTTCCTCTATAGATGCAGAGATGTCCTTTCTGTATATCTCCATGAGAGAGATAACATTTGGTGATCTCTGCTCTTTGGGCAACTGCATTTGCTGATTGTGATCCATTGCAGTTTTTGATGGGTCTCGTCAAAAGGCTTAGGCTGTCCATTACAGTTTTTCAGATGATCACATTTATATAAGCAATTTCTTTATGAATACAGTTCATCTGTTATAGATAGCCATTATATCCATGCAACTGTCATTAGTATACCTGAGTGCTTATGCTTGCAAAAAATATGTATGTTATCATTACATATTTTATAGTATAAAATGGTCTATGAAATGTTCCGTCATGCTTTTATGTTTCTCAAATAAATTTCCCATTAAAATGTAAATATATGTCTTTTCACGAATTTTTATGGTGACATTTTACAGAGTTATATTTTTGAGATTTTGATCTTTCCAGATTTCAACATTCAGGATTATGGCATTTGGGATGGTAACTTTCTGCATTATGGCCCAAAATCTCACTATGCAATACCACCTCTCAAATGCTTTTCTCCAATGCAAACAAGAGAACAAATGTCATTTCTATTATTGTGATACAACTGGTATTGGAGAAATTATATCTGCAGGCAAGAGTACGTCCTAACACTGAATCACAGAACAGGGCACTCTTACCCAGACAGACAGTGCTGAGCGGGGCCTGGCCACCTAGGGAGAAAGAATCAGGATGGTCCCCACCCTCAGGGTTGTGTTAGTGCAGAGTTGGCCCCGAAAGTGGGTGCCCCCTTAAATTTTGCTTCCAAGTCCTGGCCCTAATGCTGGGCCACCACAGGCCTATTGGCCTCCTTGGTTTCATAAGCATACTTGCCAAAAAAGAAGACTACAAAAGTCAGAGAAAGAAAGAAGTAGAAGCCAATGGGCTGGAATATCCACAAGCAACATTCCTGATAGCCAACTGCACAACCAGAGGCCAGGGGCAGACAGAGGAGCCTGGGGGCGGGACCTGCCCTGCTTCCCAGCTATTAAGCAACTCAGGCTGTTCTTTTGTTTTGTTTTATTTCTTCCCAGCTTTACTGAGGTATAATTGACAAATAAGAATTGTATATATTTAAGGTGTACACCTTGATGTTTTGATACACTTATACATCGTGAAATCATCACTGCAATCAAGCTAATTCACAATATCCATTACCTTACATAGTTACTATTTTTTTCATAGTGAAAACATTTAAGATCTAATTTTGTACCAAATTTCAAGTATGCAATATCGTATGATTAACTACAGTCCCTATGCACTGTACATTAGGTGTCCAGAATTTATTCATCTTATAACAAACTGCAAGTTTGTACCTTTTCACCAACATCTCTGTATTTCCTCTCGCCCTTACCCCTGGCTGCCATCATCCTACCCCTGTGTCTATGAGTCTGACTTTTTTAGATTCCACATATGAGATCACACAGTATTTATCTTTCTGTGCCTGACTTACTTCACTTAGCATGGTATCCTCCCGGTTCCTCTGTGTTGTTGTGAATGGCAAAACTTCCTTTATTTTAAGGCTCAACAGTATTCCATTGTATATATAATCTACACTTCCATTATCCATTCATCCACTAATGGACATTTAGGTTGATTACACATCTTGGTTATTGCGAATAATGCTGCAATGAACATGGGAGTGCAGATAATTCTTTGACGTACTAATTTCATATCCTTTGGATATATACCCAGAAGTGGGAATCTGGGTCATATAACATTTCTATTTTCAATTTTTTGAGGAACCGCCGTACTGCTTTTCATAATGGCTGCACCAACTTACATTCCCACCAACAGGGTACAAGGGTTCCCTTTTCTGCATATCTTCACCAACACTTGTCATCTCTTGTCTTTTTGATTATAGGAATTCTAACAGGTGTGATGATATCTCATTGTGGTTTTAATTTGCATTTCGCTGATGATGAGCAATGTTGAGCATCTTTTTATAATCTGTTGGCCATTCTTAATGAGCCCAGGAAAGGAACACCCCCCTCCCCACTGCTCACATGTACAGCTGCCCTCCTGTCATTGTCAGGCACCACTCCCACTGTCTCCTACTGCCAGCCTTCATCTCAGCACCAGCACTTTCTCTTCAAACCTTGTTCTCATAGCTCCAAAGAAGGAGCTCTCTCTCTTCCTTCTCCCCCTCAGGCCTTTGCAATGCTCATTCCGTTTCTATAAATTGTTCATTACTCACAATGGTCCCTGAGCTCGTTCTAAGGTCAGAAAAAGATTAAAGGCTGCTGAAGAGGGTGCATGAAGGCTGGAAAAGACCATGGTGCCATCTGTGAAAAATTCTTGCTCTTGGATGTAGTTTATTCAGCTTTTGGATGAAAAACCAATGCTACACAGATACCAAAATAACACAGGAGAAAGGGGTCAGGGAAACCAAGAGCAATCAGCTGTGTGGTCTTTAGGAAGCCACCTTCCCTTTCTGGGTCTCAGTTTTTTCCTCTGTAACATAAGCAAAACACAGATGCAGCAGAAACTAAATAACCTCCAACCTTCCTTATAATTCTAGAATTCTGAATCCTTGAGCCTAGATATTCTATAATGGATTTTTTAACTCCAAAATTTTGTAATTCTGTGATTATTCCTTCCAAGAGAAATTTAAATGAGCCCGAGGGTCTGCATAGACAGCTGCCCTGGAGATTCGCAGACTCCTGGGGAGAATAGTAAATGCTCATCCTATCTGTCCGTCATCAGATCTGTCTTAAGGACCCATAAAGAATGGATGGTGAAGCTCCAGGTAACGCTGTGTCCTCCTTCTTTGGCATCCATGGCAAGATATTTTCCTGCTACTACAACTTTCCCTCTAACTGTTCCTTCCTTCTTCTCTGCAGCAACTCTATATTGAATGCCCACCATGTGCCAGACACAGGGGAACAAGTGGACAATGAAGGAAGAAGGTAGTCTATCTAGACCCCAGGCAAAGAAGTGCATGCAGGGAAGAGCTGCCTCCCTCTGTCCCTGTCTGCTCCTCAAAGAGCTGGCCCTACTCTCACTCACTTCACAAACTTTCACTGAGCATGTACTACATTCTGGGCATTGTGCTAGGCTCAGGGGACTCAGAGATAAATAAGGCTCCCTTTTGATCCTCTCAACCAATCAATCTCCTGTAAAGAGATGTGTTACATATGGAACCAACATAAGTGTCAATCAACCAAAGAATGGATACATAAAATGTAGTATATATACACCACAGAATACTACTCAGCCATAAAAAAAATAAAATAATGTGTTTTGCAGCAACTTGAACGGAGCTGGAAGCCATTATTCTAAGCGAAGTAACTCAGGAATGGAAAACCAAATACCACATGTTCTCACTTATAAGTGGAAGCTAAGCTATGAGTATGCAAAGGCATACAGAGTGGTATAATGGACATTGGAGACTCAGAAGGGGGAGGGTAGGAAGGAGAATGAGGAATAAAAACTATATGTCGAGTAGGATATACAATACTCAGGTAACGGGGGCACTAAAATCTCAGGCCTCACCACCATACAATTCATCTATGTAACAAAAAAACCACTTGTGCCCCTAAAGCTATTGAAATTAAAATATCTATAAAGAAGTGTTTGTTGAGAGCCTATGGGGAAGTCAGGCAATTGAACAAGACAGGTATATAATTATAGTTGCTACTCAGTGCAATGAGAGCAGTAACGGAAGGGTGTTTAAGCAGGGAAAAGGTAAAGAGGCAGCACAGAGATGGAACAATAGGCTCTGCTCTAGGGTGGACTGAGGAAGGCTCCTAAGAGGACATGGTTTGTTTTCCATAAGGGCAAGGAAGGGAAGAGAATTTCAGCACAGCATGTGCAAAGGGGTACGGTGGTTTGACAGCTTCAGGAAAATGATCGAATATGCTGTGTGTGTGTTGTGGGTTGTGCAACAGTAGGTGACACAGGAGACTGAGCTGGAGAAGTGTGTAGGGCACAGCCCATAGAGCTGCCTGGTGGGGCTGCCAGGGAGTTTGGACCTAAGCCTGTAGGCAACAGGGAACCTTATTCCCAGGGGAAGGGAGGTGAGGTGTGTGTCTTGCCTCAGCATGTACATCAGTTTCCTAGGGCTGCCAAGACAAAGTACCCCAAGCCAGGAGCCTTACAACCACAGAAATTTATTCTCTCCCAGCTCTGGAGGTCAGATGTCGGAAATCAAGGTGTGTGCAGGGTTGGTTCCTTTTTGGAGGCTTTGAGGGAAAATGTTTCTTACCTCCCTACTAGCTTCTGGCTTCTAACAGCAATCTTCAATATTCCTGAGCCCAGGGGAGAATACCTCATGGAAAGGGAAGCATGCTGACAATATGATCTGGGCAAGCCAAAGATATGAGGACATAAAAGGGGTAAACAAGCCAAGAAATCCTGTCTGTTGGTCTCCGTGATTGTTCATTTTATGGGTGAACCTCAGTGGGCCACAGGGTCCCCAGATATCTGGTCAAAAATGATTCTGGGTGTGACTATGATGGTGTTTCTGGATGAGATGAGCATTTGAATCAATGGACTGAGTAAAGCAGATTGCCCTCCCCAGTGTGGGCAGCCTCATCCAATCAACTGAAGGCCTGAATAGAACAAAAAGGCCGGCCCACTCGTGAGTAAGAGGGACCTCCTCCTGCCTGACTGCTTGAGCTGGGATGTCAGCCTTTTCCCGCCTTTGGACTCAGACTGAAGCACTGGCTCTTCCTGGGTGTTGAGCCCGGGTTTTCAAACTGGAAATTACACCACTGGCTCTTCTGACACTCCAGCTTGCCAGCTACAGATATTGGGACTTCTCAACCTCCATAACCACATGAGTAAATTCCTATAATAAATCTCTTAACACACACACACACACAGACACACACACATACACACACACACACCCTGTTAGTTCTGTTTCTCTAGAGAATCCTGACTAATACAGTTATACAGAGAGAGAATAGAGAGGAAACTCAGGACTTTTAAGACACAGTTGAACCCCATGAACCTCCTTAAGATTGCTTACTTTGGGGGGGGGGAAGATTCCAGATGAGAAAGCATTTGCACCCCCACTCCATTCTCTCTGTCCAACTATCGGGCTGGACTGACTTACCCATTCCCATATAAACTCCCTCCTCCCCCACTGCTATCTTCCTCTGAGGATGCTGTGAGCAGATGCAGGCTCCAGCACAATCCTCAGTGGGCAGAGACAAAAAAGTGTGTCCCCCCCAAATCCCAAGCCACTGTCATCACCACTCTCGAAACGCTGGCCAATGGGCCATAAAGCAGCCATGCCATAAAGCAGCTACCGGCCCTCAGGATGAATCAAAAAGAAGGCTACTCCCTCCCTCGTGCCTGGGCCTTTGTCCTACCCCAAGTGGAGATGGCAGAATGGTTAAACCCAGCAGATTTCCTAAGACAGCAATGCTTTAAGGCCACTTTCATGTGCCCTTTCCTTTACATTTTAATGGCACTCTAATGTTGAATTAAAATGGAATTCCTATGGAAATGTTCAATGTCTAAATTAATACTTGCTGATTAGTGTCACGAGGATGAACATCAAAAGATGTAATAGCAATGACGAGGCCCAAACCGGGGTGAATAAAGCCGCCTGTGTCCATTAACTCAAGCCTGACTAATGCTACATTACAATAAAATATCTAGGAAATTCTGGCCAGAGCCACTTTAAAGCCCACAAAATGTAGCCTAATTAGCACTATGATGACAAATGCAGGAGGAATTCATTATGCCCAAAGACTCCTTATAAAGTCCAATTTTACAAACTCTTCCTTTTTTTGCCAACACAATGCCTAGAAGGCTACGGATGGCTTAAATACCACTATGCAACTGCTTTTCCAGGTGCTGAGCTAAGTCAGGCTCCACGTGGGCATCAGAGAGTGAGCAACAGAGGGAGGAGGGGGTTTGTAACTCCCCTTCTCTCTTAGTCATGGCAATCAATCTGTCTGTGCATCTCTGAATCTATGTGTCTATCTATGTATTATAGTTTAATTGTTATGAGTGCAGACTCTCATGCCAGACATTCAGGCCTGCACTTTGCCTTCTTCTACTCAGGTAACCTTAGTAAGGTTACCCTGTACCTCAGTTTCCCCAAATGAAAAGGAGGATAACAGTAATACCCTCTCATAGGGTAGGTATGAATATCAAATAAGTTATTACATTCAAAGGGTCTTCAATAGTGCCTACACCAAGCAGCACATGTCAAGTGTCAGCTATTTTGTGTTCTATTTTTAAATCTGCTTTTTAAAAAATTTACTACAGAGGCCGTAGGCTAAAAAAGAAGGCATTTAGACAACTCTGCCCTGCCAACACTTCCCTGCTCAGAATCACACAAAACCACAGGATGTTATAGAAGAAAGAAACCTTTTAACGGAGAACATGTAATTCAATCCTTCTCATTTGCAGATGAAGAATTGGAGGCCCGGGTAGGGGAGGAGACTGTCTAAGGGTCACTCAGATAGTTCTGTGCCATTTAAACATTTATCAAGTGCCTCCTGTGCCTAGACCATATGCTCATTACTAGACTACAATGATGAATTAGTCCCTGTTCTTAAGCAGCCTATCATATCGTGAGAGAGACAAACACATCCACAAAACAGGTAGATATAAGGTGGCAGGGAAAGTAAGTGAGAGAGAGAGGAAGATATAAACACTGAGAGACTGTGAGGGCAGAGGAGACCACTGAGTCCAACCTGCAGATTTGTAGGAAATGTCTGAGAGAAGATGAAGCTTGAATTTGTTCTGGAGGGGAATGAGTTAGGCAGTCAAAGGGAGAAAGATCTCATTCTGTGCAAAAGCACAGGTGTGCAAGACAAAGGTGAGTATGGGGGAATCACCAGAAGTCTGACAACATGGGAACATATAGCACAAGAATGGGGAGTGTCAGGAGATGAGATTAGATAAGGCTTTTATGCCTTGGCAAAGAGATTGGAGTTATTTTTATAGATAACAGAGAGTCATTGAAGGTTAAGCAGGGGAGTAACATGTTTACATTTAATTGGAACATTCTGCTTTCATTTGGGGAGTGGATTTTGAAGGACCAATATGGAAAGAAGGATTTCAAAAGGTAGCTGATGTCAATGAGATGTGTAAGACCTCATGAGGATCTGAATGAGGGCAGCTGGAGCAGAAGTGGAGAGAAGAGGGACAGATTTGAAAGCTGTTTAAGAGACAAAGTAAGCTGGACTTGATTAGATGTGGAAGATGGGGAAGAAAAAGGAGTATAGGATGATTTCAAGTTTCTCACATGTGTGACAAGATGGATGGTAGAATTATGGGTTGAGAAAGTGGGATGATAGAGGAACAAGAAACAGGATGAGAAAGTCAGGGAGAAAGGAAAGTTCTGCTATGACCAGAGGCAGCTGGAGGGCAAGAGTGCTCTCCGAAAAGAGATTAGGGCTGGAGAGAATGATCTCAACATGCACGGAGTCCTTAATACAGGGAGTTACCAAGACCATTCAAAAAATATTTACCAGTCGGGCTCGGTGGCTTAGGCCTGTAATCTCAGCACTTTGGGAGGCCGAGACGGACGGATCACGAGGTCAGGAGATCGAGACCATCCTGGCTAACATGGTGAAACCCCGTCTCTACTAAAAATACAAAAAATTAGCCAGGTGTGGTGGCGGGCGCCTATAGTCCCAGCTACTCAGGAGGCTGAGGCAGGAGAATGGCATGAACCCAGGAGACGGAGCTTGCAGTGAGCCGAAATCGTGCCACTGCACTCCAGCCTGGGTGACAGAGTGAGACACTGTCTCAAAACAAAACAAAACAAACAAACAAACAAAAAAACATTTACCGAAAGAATAATAATGGATGAAGGCCTTATTTTTGAGGACAGCATATTTAAGGGAGAGGTTGAGTTGTCTTCTATGAACAAATTAAAGAGAGATCACTGGAGAGGTACAAGCCAAACGAAAAGAGACAAGTCCCACAGACAGCAAGTGAGTAGATATCCTTGATCACAATGTTAAATGTAGAAACAATTTCTGAGAACAAAGGGCTGACAAACATAATGGGTGTGGCAGAATGAGCCTGGCCTCATACTGACCTTGACGAGGGCCACCTAAATGGACCAGTGAGGAAGATCAGACTGAAAGTGGGTTGAGGAGTAATTAGGTTGTGAAGTGGTGGAGACAACGAGTGTAGATACCTATTCCAGAAACACAAGATTTTTTCAGGAAGATGAGAGACTGGTTGTTGGTTGGAAGAGGATTTAGAGTCAACAGAGGGATTGTATGAAGAGCGGAGAGACTTAGGCATGTTTATTAGCAGAGGGCAAAGAGCCAGGAGAGAATAAAAGGTTGAAGACACAGTAAAGAAGGAGGCAGTTGTTGAAATAAATTTCTGCGGGAGCAGGGAAGGATGGCATCAAGAGCCACAAGCATTAGGGAACTGGGAACCAAAAAGGGACACCTCGTCTACCGACCCCAAAGGTAAGAAGCTGAACATAAAGAAAGAGTTGATAAATTTGAAGGAGTGTGGTAGTGGAGGGGGCAGGAAGTTGAAGATTTTATTCTCAAGGGCTTCATTTTTTGAGAAAGTAGAATCAAGTTTGTAGTGCTGCAAGTGTGGAGTGGGGTCTAGTAATGGACTTAGGGAGAGAAATCACTGGGCATAAAGGGATCATCAAGAAATGCAGAGAGTCCAGCTGAGGTTAGTGGCCAAGCTGGGATTCAAGCCCAGTTCTACAGATTCTCAGAGGATGACAGCTCTGTTGCAGCATTAATCTTCAGGGTTGGTGATATTTTCATACCATTGGTTTCTAGTTCCTCTATTTCTCATCAAATTCCAAAAGAAGTCATTCTGTGTCTGCACAGCGTAGGAAAAATTCCCAGAATTGTTGCTGCCCAGCTCCTTGTTTGAACTTTAGTTTATGTCAAGTAAGGCTATTTTCAACCCTGTGTACAATGTAGATATTAAGTCTGAGAAACAGAAGCACTCCGTCGCCTCTGTGTCCCAAGACAAAATAAGCAGGCCACTCAACCTATCTGCTGCTCTGAAACCTACAACAACTCAAACTTCTTCACATCACCCCTTTTCCCCCACTCTTGCCATGGAATAGATCCCACCATGGAAAATCAGAGCCCGTATTAGGTCTCAGCAATCTGGGAGACCAGTGCACGTCAGGGCACAATGCCTGACAGTTGATTTATTAGAGGCAACCACAGAGGTTAAAGGCAACCCAAAATTCATCTGTAAGCAGAGAGCCACAATTAGTGACTTTTCTCACCAAGAGACAGCTGGTGGTCTGCTTTCTTCCCTGTGGGCCGAGATCCTGGGGACTCCAACAGTTTCCATAGCACACTGCAAGCAGAAGCAGGCAGGACACAGATGATGGTGGCCAAGTCAGGGAGTAATTTCTGGGATTGAGGGGGATGTGGTGGAAGAATAAGAGTGAGTCCCCCGGAATTACTGTGACTTAGCATTGTCCTGATGGAGAGTAGAGCAGGGAGAGAAGGGCCCTAAGCCCTGGAGGTCTACAGTGGTAGCTCCCATGCCTGTCTGAGTCTACTCTAGGCTATAGGTCTTTGGTTGTATTTGTCTACTGAGTTTTGGTTGTTGCATTAGTAGGATCAGGGTGTCCCTTCGTGTCATTGTTTCTGATATTTATGCCATTGTTTTAGCAAAGGAATATCCTATACCTTGCTTTGAAGTTGCAAGTTTTCAGCACTTCTTTAAAATATTCAGGGAGAAAGGGAAATGTGTAAACCATTTTTTAAAAAAGACATATTGGGGTCAGGTGCGGTGGCTCACACCTGTAATCTCAGCATTTTGGAAGGCTGAGGTGGAAGGATTACTTGAGGTCAATCTGGGCAGCATAGCAAGACCACTTCTCTACAAAAACATCAGCTGGGTGCAGTGGTGTGTGCCTGTGGTCCCAGCTGCTTGAGAGGCTGAGGCAAGAAGATCGCTTGAGCCCAGGAGTTCAAGGTTACGGTGAGCTATGATGGTGCCACTGCACTCCAGCCTGATGACAGAATGAGACCCTGTCTCTAAAACTTTTTTTTTAAATAAATAAAGAAAGAAAAGGAATATTGTGGGAATGGGAAGTATTTCAAGGGTTTTTTTTCTTTTTTATGTAACAAACTGTCCCAAAATATATTGGCTTCATATAATAACCATTTAATTTGCTCATGATTTTGCAGAT
Source organism: Symphalangus syndactylus (assembly GCF_028878055.3). NCBI lineage: Eukaryota > Metazoa > Chordata > Mammalia > Primates > Hylobatidae > Symphalangus > Symphalangus syndactylus. The sequence goes on along the minus strand of NC_072427.2, from coordinate 149,742,765 downwards.
CCGCAGTTGGGACAAGGCTCAGCCAGAATGTCCTAACTCTGTCCTGTGTGGTGTGGACTGGGTATCACTGGGATTAGAGGATCCAAGATGTCCTTAGTCACATATGTGGGCACATGATGCTGGCAGTCTGCCAGGACATCTTTATGCTCTTACACTCAGTCTGTCTTCCCAGTAGATTAGGCTGGACTTCCTCACTTGGTGGTCGAGGTTCCAAAAGTGCAAAAGTGAAAGCTGTCAGACCTCATAAGCTCTAGGTATAGAAGTCATGTGGCACAATTTCCACCATATTCTATCGGTCAAAACAACAACTAGAGTGGCCCAAATTCAAGGGGGAGGGGAAGAGACCTCACCCACTGATGGGGCTTCTGGCAGGTCCAAATGTGGATGAGAGTCCTATAGAGATCTGTGAACTAAAAGGACAAATTGCCTGCCCACCACACAACATACAAGGGTATGACACAGACATTCCCTTCAAGGCGATGTTGAGAAGCACAAAGCATTCTCTGATTCAGAGCAATCCTGAAATCCAGGCTTATACTGTCAGCTCCCCTGACTCCAGGATCAATTAACATTCCTTAATTAGAGTCTATTTCTGCTCTCTGGAAATGGTTCCCCAATTTATTGTTTTCCTCGGGTCTTAGATCTGCTCTCTGGACTTTGCTCTTTGAAATACTTTTCATTTTCTATAAGAAACGGACTGTGTCCTCAGCGGAGCAGCTTTCTTAGCCTGCTTTCTTCCCAAAGAAAGTTGGAGGCCCAGAGACCTCTTTATTTTTGATGGCCTCTGTCCTAAAATACAAACTGGTGGGGCTTTCTTGAATACACTTCTCTTAAAAACTTCATAGATTTTTCTGTGAATCTTATAGAGATTATTTTGTGCCACTAAATAAATTGATATGCCATCTCCAATGGCCACAATATTCCCTCCAATCTCACATGCACTTTTGAAATGTGACTTTGCCAGTACTTCCATCACGATTTGAGGTATATTACTCCTATCACCGAATCCAAGCTGAACCAGTGACTTGCTGTGATTAACAGCATGCAACTGAAGTGATTGTGTATCACTTCCAGACCAAGGAAGGCCTTAAGAAACTTGGAAGCTTCTACTTTCGTACTCTTAGAGCCGTGCAATGCCACAGAAGTCAGACTATCCTGTTAGAGATAGAGACCAAGTGGAAGAGCACGAAGCACCCCAGGCTCCCAGCAGCAATGTGGTTCCAGACGTGAGTGAATCCAGTGATATCCTGTGTCCCCCTGAGCCCTGCCAGAATTTCTCATCTAGAGAATTGGGAATAGCAAAATGATTGTTGACTTAAGCCACTAAGTTCTGGAATGGTGTGATATACAATGGTAGATAACCAGAAAAAGAGGGCTGGTTGGCTTCTAAGAGCTTTCACAGGTATGTTGTCATCTTGTTAAACTCATTAAATTGTAAAGACTCAAAACTTTAGCCTTCGCTGAGATCCCAGCATAGGTCAGAGTAGGTGATAAGGACTTATGTTAACCAAACTCACAGAAAATGATAGATAAATTACAATGTCAATTCACTCTTATACCAAGAAAAATGTTGCCGTTAGGTGGACAAGATGTGTGTTCCCATCTTCTGGCCAGTGAAGCATCTCGTAGTGGAAACGCTATTTGGGGCAACAATGGATAATTAGTGGGTTATTTGGTGAAAAAAATCAAGAATGAGAGGAGTCAGGAACATAGAATGCCCAAACGCATGTAGCTATGGCCATGCCTTCCAGAGGGGTTTAACTTTCTTACTGTTTGAAGGGACAAAAAAGCACGCTGGCAAGTACTTGGATGGGCACTTCACAAGTTGTCCCCTCTGTCCTCCCTCTATTTTTAGATAGGTTTAGATATTTAGTTAAAGTCAAGATTTGTAAGTTCTGAAGTCTTTCTTTTTAATTTGATGTTTCTCTATTCTAGTGGTTCTCAACAGAGGAAAATTTTCCCCCCAGAGGAATGTTGGCAGGGTCTAGAGACATTTTTTGTTGTCACAGTTTGGGGGGAATTGTTGATGGGAGTGCTGCTTTCTGCTAGTGAGTACAGGCCAGGGATGCTACTAACCATTCTGCAATACACAGGACAGATGCACAACAAAAAATTACCCAGCCTAAAATGTCAATAGCACTGAGCATGAGAAATCTGCTCAATTCTCATTCATTTTCTGCTGGTTAGTGATTGAACTCTTGGAGCACAATCTTATTTTTAACTTCTTCAAGTGATAAAAGCTATCATTGCCTCCCTTTTATGCTACTTATAAGAAACATTTTGCTCATTATTGGTCATTTGTATTTCTTAAATTTTCCTGATTTCTTTATAACTTTTATTCTTTAATTTATTGTATTTGCATAGGATACATTATACACCAGTGTAATGAATTACTTGCCCTAAATTTGCATTTAAGTATTTTTCTTTAGTAAAATTATAGAGTTATGTGTCATGCCTTTGTAAATTCTAAACACATAGCATCATTTTTTGCCTAGTTGTGGAGATGATATTTTCAATATTGACTTCAAACAAGTTTTTTTGGAGACTAAGATGGGGGTTCTTTAAAACAAAATCTAACCTTGTATTTCTATGAAGAGTAGCATAGCAACTATGAGGTTTGCCAGACTTTTACGGAGGCATGCCTTACATTGCTGCATGGTGATGATCGGTTTACCAGGACCTTGGGAAGAGGCTGACATGAGCATTCTGTGTCTTTGGAGGGAGGCCTCAAAAGGCCGAGTGACCAGGTGCTAGGATGATGGAGGCCTTCAGGAGGTTCCAAATATAGTTGCAAGGGGCTGCATGGTGACCCCAGTTAATTACAATGTATTGTGCGTTTCAAAATTGCTAACAGAATAGATTTTTAACATTCTCACCATAAAAAATAATAAGTTGGTGAAGCAATAGATATATTAATTAGCATGATTGACTCTGTCTGCTATGTATACGTAGATCAAAGCATTACACTGTACTCCATAAAGTGACACAATAAAAAATTCTAAGAAGAAATTCACAGCCTCTAAATTAGATGGCGACTTGCAACCCCATCTTCTCTCTTCCCCTGTATCTAGACAAGGTGCTGGCACTGTCATCCAAGAGACGTTCATTGCTGACACTATCCAAAACTTTCCCACTCCTTGGCAACTTTTTCACACGCTGAAAATTCCATTTACTTTTCCTCCTCATCTCTTTCAAAACAATGAGCAGGACTTTCGATCAGTTCCTGTTTATCTCTGCTATTGAAGAGGAGGACTGGCATATATTAGGTTAGTGCAAAAGTCATTGCGGTTTCTGCCATTACTTTTAATGTAATTTTTTTTTTTTTTTTTTTTTTTTTGAGACGGAGTCTTGCTCTGTCACCCAGGCTGGAATGCAGTGGCGTAATCTCGGCTCACTGCAACCTCCACCTCCCGGATTCTAGCAAGCCTCTGCCTCAGCCTCCCGAGTGTCTGGGATTACAGGCGCCTGCCACCACACCCAGCTAATTTTTGTATTTTTAGTAGAGACGGGGTTTCACCATCTTGGCCAGGCTGGTCTTGAACTCATGGCCTCGTGATCCACCCACCTCGTCCTCCCAAAGTGTTGGGATTACAGGCGTAAGCCACCGCACCCAGCCTTAATGTAATTTTTTTTTTTTGAGACGGAGTCTCGCTCTGTCGCTCAGGCTGGAGTGCTGTGGCGCCATCTTGGCTCACTGCAAGCTCCGCCTCCCGGGTTCACGCCATTCTCCTGCCTCAGCCTTCGGAGTAGCTGGGACTATAGGCGCCCGCCACCACGCCCGGCTAATTTTTTTTTTTTTTTTGTATTTTTAGTAGAGACGGGGTTTCACCGTGGTCTTGATCTCCTGACCTCGTGATTCGCCCGCCTCGGCCTCCCAAAGTGCTGGAATTACAAGCGTGAGCCACCGCGCCCGGCCGCCTTAATGTAATTTTTAAAAGTAATGACGGCGGGGCCAACATGGCCAACTAGAAGCAGCGCCATTTGGAGGCGCCCACGGCAAAAAAAAAAAAAAAAAAAAAAATGCGTGAATTCTTCACTAGCAACCAAGGTATCCAGGTTCTCTTTAAAAAAAAAAAAAGTGACTAGAAGGCTGGCATGATCCACAGAGAGAAGGAAGAGCAGTGTGGTATGGCAGCCCATCTGAGAGCCACATGGGCCCACCCGAGAGCCACAGGGGAAAGGGGAACCGCCTCCCTGCAGCCAAGGTAGGCGGTGAGTGAGTGCGCTACCCAGCCTGGGAAACTGCTTTTTCCACAGAACTGAGCAACCCACAGATCGGAAGATCCCACTCGCAAACCCACGCCACCCGGGCCTAATGTCCCAACCCTGGAAGGTGCAGATTCTCACAGCCTCTCAGCTGGAATCTGCCTAAGCCTACCGAACTCCGGGGGAGAGGGGCGACCATCACCAGCTGTGGCTGCTTGCTGTCTAAGCCATTTGAACTCCTTGGGGGAGGGGCAGCAACCAGCACTGAAACTGCCTAACATGCTAAGCTCCCTGGGCGGGAGAAGCGCGGCACCCATTTCCATAGTTCCAGGCTGCATTTTTCCCCTGCTGGAGCTAGGGAAGCTAGATGACTTAGTCCGAAGGCTTGTCCCCATAGCCCAATACACAGGCTATGGCAGTCTGCAGCCAGAGTGCCCCTTTAAGTCTAATCCTGACCCATCCTTCCTTAGTGGGTGGGGCTTCCCTGCAGGATCTCCAATAACTCCAGCCAGAGGCTCAGGGACAGAATTCAAATCTCCCTGGACCTGAGCCCTTAGGGGGAGGGGTGGCCTCAATCTCTTCGGACCAGCAGACTTACCTTCTCCTCCTGGTAATTCTGAGGAATCTGGGCAGCCCAGATGAGTGGGTTTCCCCTCAGTGAAATGCACCCTCTCCACCAAGGGACAAAGTGCTTCATTAAACGGGTCCTGCTCCCCATGCCACCCAAATGGGTGAGACCCTCCAACAGAGGTTTTCAGACACCCTTTACAGGAGCGATCCTACTGGCATCAGATTGTTGCCCCTCAAGATCAGAGGTCCCAGGAGAAGGAGCAGGCACCCATCTTTGCTGCTCTCCAGACTCCTTGAGTGACATCTCCAGACACGTGAGTGAATCAGATGAATAAGGCCTGAAGTGAACCCCCAGGAAACTGCAACAGCCCGACAGAAGAGGGACCTGACTATCAAAAGAAAAACAAGCAGAAAGTGACAGCAGCATCAACAACAAAAAGGCCCCCACAAAAACCCCATCCAAGGGTCAGCAGCCTCAAAGACCAAAACTAGACAAACTCACAAAGATGAGAAAGAATCAGCAAAAAAATGCTGAAAACCCAAAGGGCCAGAGTGCCTCTTCTCCAAATGATTGCAGCACCTCTCCATCAAGAGTGCAAAACTGGGTGGAGGATCAGATAGACGAATTGACAGAAGTAGGCTTCAGAAGGTGGGTAATAAAACACTACGATGAGCCAAAGGAGCATGTTCTAAACCAACACAAAGAAGCTAAGAACCTTGATAAAAGGTCAGAGAAATTGCTAACTAGAATAACCAGTTTAGAGAGGAACATAAATGACCTGATGAAGCTGAAAAACGCAGCGTGAGAACTTCATGAAGCATATACGAGTATTAACAGGCAAATCGACCAAGCAGAAGAAAGGATATCAGAGTTTGAAGACCATTTTACCGAAATAAGATGTGCAGACAAGAATAGAGGAAAAGGAATGAACAAAACCTCCAAGAAATATGGGACTTCATAAAAAGATCAAACCTACAATTGATTGGAGTACCAGAAGGAGACAGGGATAATGGAAACAAGCTGGAAAACACGCCAGTGTATTATCCAGGAGAACTTCCCCAAACTAGCAAAACAGGCCAACATGCAAATTCAGGAAATACAGAGAACACGATTGAGATAACTCCATGAGAAGATCAACCCCAAGATACATAATCATCAGATTCTCCCAGGTCAAAATGAAAAAAAAAAAAAAACTATTGAGGGCAGCCAAAGAGAAAGGCCGGGCCACCTACAAAGGGAAGCCTATCAGGCTAACAGCAGACCTCGCAGCAGAAACTCTACAAGCCAGAAGAGATTGGGGGCCAACATTTAACATTCTTAAAAGAATTTTCTTTTTTTTTTTTTTCTTTTTTTTAATTATACTTTAGGTTTTAGGGTACATTTGTACAATGTGCAGGTTTGTTACATATGTATCCATGTGCCATGTTGATTTCCTGCACCCATTAACTCGTCATTTAGCATTAGGTATATCTCCTAATGCTGTCCCTCCCCCCTCCCCCCACCCCACAACAGTCCCCGGAGTGTGATGTTCCCCTTCCTGTGTCCATGAGTTCTCATTGTTCAATTCCCACCTATGAGTGAGAACATGCGGTGTTTGGTTTTTTGTCCTTGCGATAGTTTACTGAGAATGATGTTTTCCAGTTTCATCCATGTCCCTACAAAGGACACGAACTCATCATTTTTTATGGCTGCATAGTATTCCATGGTGTATATGTGCCACATTTTCTTAATCCAGTCTATTGTTGTTGGACATTTGGGTTGGTTCCAACTCTTTGCTATTGTGAATAGTGCTGCAATAAACATACATGTGCATGTGTCTTTATAGCAGCATGATTTATAGTCCTTTGGGTATATACCCAGTAATGGGATGGCTGGGTCAAATGGTATTTCTAGTTCTAGATCCCTGAGGAATCGCCACACTGACTTCCACAATGGTTGAACTAGTTTACAGTCCCACCAACAGTGTAAAAGTGTTCCTATTTCTCCACATCCTCTCCAGCACCTGTTGTTTCCTGATTTTTTAATGATGGCCATTCTAACTGGTGTGAGATGGTATCTCACTGTGGTTTTGATTTGCATTTCTCTGATGGCCAGTGATGATGAACATTTCTTCATGTGTTTTTTGGCTGCATAAATGTCTTCTTTTGAGAAGTGTCTGTTCATGTCCTTTGCCCACTGTTTGATGGGGTTGTTTGTTTTTTTCTTGTAAATTTTTTTTAGTTCATTGTAGATTCTGGATATTAGCCCTTTGTCAGATGAGTAGGTTGCAAAAATTTTCTCCCATTCTGTAGGTTGCCCGTTCACTCTGATGGTAGTTTCTTTTGCTGTGCAGAAGCTCTTTAGTTTAATTAGATCCCATTTGTCAATTTTGGCTTTTGTTGCCATTGCTTTTGGTGTTTTAGACATGAAGTCCTTGCCCACGCCTATGTCCTGAATGGTATTGTCTAGGTTTTCTTGTAGGCTTTTAATGGTTGTAGGTCTAACATTTAAGTCTTTAATCCATCTTGAATTAATTTTTGTATAAGGTGTAAGGAAGGGATCCAGTTTCAGCTTTCTACATATGGCTAGCCAGTTTTCCCAGCACCATTTATTAAATAGGGAATCCTTTCCCCATTTCTTGTTTTTGTCAGGTTTGTCAAAGATCAGATAGTTGTAGATATGCGGCATCATTTCTTAGGGCTCTGTTCTGTTCCATTGATCTATGTCTCTGTTGTGGTACCAGTACCATGCTGTTTTGGTTACTGTAGCCTTGTAGTATAGTTTAAAGTCAGGTAGCGTGATGCCTCCAGCTTTGTTCTTTTGGCTTAGGATTGACTTGGCGATGCGGGCTCTTTTTTGGTTCCATATGAACTTTAAAGTAGTTTTTTCCAATTCTGTGAAGAAAGTCATTGGTAGCTTGATGGGGCTGGCATTGAATCTGTAAATTACCTTGGGCAATATGGCCATTTTCACGATATTGATTCTTCCAACCCATGAGCATGGAATGTTCTTCCATTTGTTTGTATCCTCTTTGATTTCATTGAGCAGTGGTTTGTAGTTCTCCTTGAAGAGGTCCTTCACATCCCTTGTAAGTTGGATTCCTAGGTATTTTATTCTCTTTGAAGCAATTGTGAATGGGAGTTCACTCATGATTTGGCTGTCTGTTTGTCTGTTATTGGTGTACAAGAATGCTTGTGATTTTTGTACATTGATTTTGTATCGTGAGACTTTGCTGAAGTTGCTAATCAGCTTAAGGAGATTTTGGGCTGAGACAATGGGGTTTTCTAGATATACAATCATGTCATCTGCAAACAGGGACAATTTGACTTCCTCTTTTCCTAATTGAATACCCTTTATTTCCTTCTCCTGCCTGATTGCTCTGGCCAGAACTTCCAGCACTATGCTGAATAGGAGCGGTGAGAGAGGGCATCCCTGTCTTGTGCCAGTTTTCAGAGGGAATGCTTCCAGTTTGTGCCCATTCAGTATGATATTGGCTGTGGGTTTGTCATAGATAGCTCTTATTATTTTGAGATACGTCCCATCAATACCTAATTTATTGAGAGTTTTTAGCATGAAGGGTTGTTGAATTTTGTCAAGGGCCTTTTCTGCATCTCTTGAGATAATCATGTGGTTTTTGTCTTTGGTTCTGTTTATATGCTGGATTACATTTATTGATTTGCGTATGTTGAACCAGCCTTGCATCCCAGGGATGAAGCCTACTTGATTATGGTGGATAAGCTTTTTGATGTGCTGCTGGATTCGGTTTGCCAGTATTTTATTGAGGATTTTTGCATCAATGTTCATCAAGGATATTGGTCTGAAATTCTCTTTTTTGGTTATTTCTCTGCCAGGCTTTGGTATCAGGACGATGCTGGCTTCATAAAATGTGTTAGGGAGGATTCCCTCTTTTTCTATCAATTGGAATAGTTTCAGAAGGAATGGTACCAGTTCCTCCTTGTACCTCTGGTAGAATTCAGCTGTGAATCCATCAGGTCCTGGACTCTTTTTGGTTGGTAAGCTATTGATTATTGCCACAATTTCAGAACCTGTTATTGGTCTATTCAGAGATTCAACTTCTTCCTGGTTTAGTCTTGGGAGGGTGTATTTGTCAAGGAATTTATCCATTTCTTCTAGATTTTCTAGTTTATTTGCATAGAGGTGTTTGTAGTATTCTCTGATGGTAGATTGTATTTCTGTGGGATCGGTGGTGATATCCCCTTTTTCGTTTTTTATTGCATCTATTTGATTCTTCTCTCTTTTCTTCTTTATTAGTCTTGCTAGCGGTCTATCAATTTTGTTGATCTTTTCAAAAAACCAGCTCCTGGATTCATTAATTTTTTGAAGGGTTTTTTGTGTCTCTATTTCCTTCAGTTCTGCTCTGATTTTAGTTATTTCTAGCCTTCTGCTAGCTTTTGAATGTGTTTGCTCTTGCTTTTCTAGTTCTTTTAATTGTGATGTTAGGGTGTCAATTTTGGATCTTTCCTGCTTTCTCTTGTGGGCATTTAGTGCTATAAATTTCCCTCTACACACTGCTTTGAACGTGTCCCAGAGATTCTGGTATGTTGTGTCTTTGTTCTCGTTGGTTTCAAAGAACATCTTTATTTCTTCCTTCATTTCATTATGTACCCAATAGTCATTCAGGAGCAGGTTGTTCAGTTTCCATGTAGTTGAGCGGTTTTGAGTGAGTTTCTTAATACTGAGTTCTAGTTTGATTGCACTGTGGTCTGAGAGACAGTTTGTTATAATTTCTGTTCTTTTACATTTGCTGAGGAGAGCTTTACTTCCAACTATGTGGTCAATTTTGGAATAGGTGTGGTGTGGTGCTGAAAAAAATGTATATTCTGTTGATTTGGGGTGGAGAGTTCTGTAGATGTCTATTAGGTCCGCTTTATGTAGAGCTGAGTTCAATTCCTGGATATCCTTGTTAACTTTCTGTCTTGTTGATCTGTCTAATGTTGACAGTGGGTTGTTAAAATCTCCCATTATTATTGTGTGGGAGACTACAAAGTCCCTTTGTAGGTCACTCAGGACTTGCTTTATGAATCTGGGTGCTCCTGTGTTGGGTGCATATATATTTAGGATAGTTAGCTCTTCTTGTTGAATTGATCCCTTTACCGTTATGTAATGGCCTTCTTTGTCTCTTTTGATCTTTGTTGGTTTAAAGTCTATTTTATCAGAGACTAGGATTGCAACCCCTGCCTTTTTTTGTTTTCCAGTTGCTTGATAGATCTTCCTCCATCCCTTTATTTTGAGTCTATGTGTGTCTCTGCATGTGAGATGGGTTTCCTGAATACAGCACACTGATGGGTCCTGACTCCTTATCCAGTTTGCCTGTCTGTGTCTTTTAATTGAGCATTTAGCCCATTTACATTTAACGTTAATATTGTTATGTGTCAATCTGATCCTGTCATTATGATGTTAGTTGGTTATTTTGCTCGTTAGTTCATGCAGTTTCTTCCTAGCCTCGATGGTCTTTACAATTTGGCGTGTTTTTGCAGTGGCTGGTACCCGTTGTTCCTTTCCATGTTTAGTGCTTCCTTCAGGAGCTCTTTTAGGGCAGGCCTGGTGGTGACAAAATCACTCAGCGTTTGCTTGTTTGTAAAGTATTTTATTTCTCCTTCACTTATGAAGCTTAGTTTGGCAGGATAGGAAATTCTGGGTTGAAAATTCTTTTCTTTAAGAATGTTGAATATCGGCCCCCACTCTCTTCTGGCTTGTAGAGTTTCTGCTGAGAGATCAGCTGTTAGTCTGATGGGCTTCCCTTTGTGGGTAACCCGACCTTTCTCTCTGGCTGCCCTTAACATTTTTTCCTTCATTTCAACTTTGGTGAATCTGACAATTATGTGTCTTGGAGTTGCTCTTCTTGAGGAGTATCTTTGTGGTGTTCTCTGTATTTCCTGAATCTGAATGTTGGCCTGCCTTGCTAGATTGGGGAAGTTCTCCTGGATAATATCTTGCAGAGTGTTTTCCAACTTGGTTCCATTCTCCCCATCATTTTCAGGTACACCAATCAGACGTAGGTTTGGTCTTTTCACATAGTCCCAAATTTCTTGGAGGCTTTGTTCATTTCTTTTTATTCTTTTTCTCTAAACTTGCCTTCTCTCTTCATTTCATTCATTTCATCTTCCATCAGCGATACCCTTTCTTCCAGTTGATCGCATCTGCTACTGAGGCTTCTGCAATCTTCGCGTAGTTCTCGAAACTTGGCTTTCAGCTCCATCAGCTCCTTGAAGCCCTTCTCTCCATTGGTTATTCTAATTATCCATTCTTCTAATTTTTTTTCGAAGTTTTTAACTTCTTTGCTATTGTTTTGAATTTCCTCTCGTAGCTCAGAGTAGTTTGATCGTCTGAAGCCTTCTTCTCTCAACTCGTCAAAGTCATCCTCCATCCAGCTTTGTTCCGTTGCTGGTGAGGAACTGCGTTCCTTTGTAGGAGGAGAGGTGCTCTGCTTTTTAGAGTTTCCAGTTTTTCTGCTCTGTTTTTTACCCATCTTTGTGGTTTTATCTACTTTTTGTCTTTGATGATGGTGATGTACAGATGGGTTTTTGGTGTGGATGTCCTTTCTGTTTGTTAGTTTTCCTTCTACCAGACAGGACTCTCAGCTGCAGGTCTGTTGGAGTTTACTAGAGGTCCACTCCAGACCCTGTTTGGCTGGGTGTCAGCAGCGGTGGCTGCAGAACAGCGGATTTTCGTGAGACCACAAATTCAGCTGTCTGATAGTTCCTCTGAAAGTTTTGTCTCAGAGGAGTACCCGGCTGAATGAGGTGTCAGTCTGTCCCTACTGGGGGGTGCCTCCCAGTTAGGCTGCTCAGGGGTGAGGGACCCCCTTTAGGAGGCAGTCTGTCCGTTCTCAGATCTCCAGCTGAGTGCTGGGAGAACCACTACTCTCTTCAAAGCTGTCAGTCAGACAGGGACATTTAAGTCTGTGGAGGTTCCTGCTGAGTTTTTGTTTGTCTGTGCCCTGCCCCCAGAGGTGGAGCCTACAGAGGCAGGCAGGCCTCCTTGAGCTGTGGTGGGCTCCACCCAGTTCGAGCTTCCTGGCTGCTTTGTTTACCTAAGCAAGCCTGGGCAATGGCGGGCGCCCCTCCCCCAGCCTCGCTGCTGCCTTGCAGCTTGATCTCAGACTGCTGTGCTAGCAATCAGCCAGACTCCGTGGGCATAGGACCCTCCGAGCCAGGTGCGGGACACAATCTCCTAGTGTGCCGTTTTCGAGGCCCATTGGAAAAGCGCAGTATTAGGATGGGACTGACCTGATATTCCAGGTGCCATCTGTTTCCCCTTTCTTTGACTAGGAAAGGGAACTCCCTGACCCCTTGCACTTCCCGAGTGAGGCAATGCCTCGCCCTGCTTCAGCTCGCGCACAGTGCGCTTCACCGACTGTCCTGCACCCACTGTTAGGCACTCCCTAGTGAGATGAAACTGGTGCCTCAAGCAGAAATGCAGAAATCGCCCGTCTTCTGTGTCGCTGGGGCTGGGAGCTGGAGACCGGAGCTGTTCCTATTCGGCCATCTTGGCTCCACCCTCCTCCAAGAAAAGAATTTTCAACCCAGAATTTCATATCCAGTCAAACTAAGCTTCATAAGTGAAGGAGAAATAAAATCCTTTAAAGACAAGCGAATGCTAAGGGATTTCATTACCACCAGGCCTGCCCTGCAAGAGCGCCTGAAAGAAGTACTAAATATGGAAAGGAAAAACCAGTACCAGCCACTGAAAAAACACATCAAATTATAAAGACCAATGACACTATGGAGAAAGTCTATCAACTAGTGTGCAAAATAACCAAACAGCATCATGATGACAGGATCAAATTCACAAATAACAATATAAACCTTAAATATAAATGGGCTAAATGCCCCAGTTAAAAGACATAGACTGGCAAATTGGATAAACAGTTAAGACCTATCAGTGTGCTGTATTCAGGAGGCCCATCTTACATGCAAAGACACACACAGGCTCAAAATAAAGGGATGGAGGAAAATTTACCAAGCAAATGGAAAGCAAAAAAAAAAGCAGGGGCTGCAATCCTAGTCTCTGACAAAACAGACTTTACACCAACAAAGATCAAATGAGACAAAGAAGAGCATTACATAATGGTAAAGGGAACAATTCAACAAGAAGAGCCAGCTATTCTAAATATATATGTACCCAATACAGGAGCACCCAGATTCATAAAACAAGTTCTTAGAGACCTACAAAGAGACTTAGACTCCCACACCATAATATTGGGAGACTTTAACACCCCACTGTCAGTATTAGATAGATCAATGAGACAGAAAATTAACAACGATATTCAGGACTTGAACTCAGCTGTGGATCAAGTGAACCTACGAGACGTCTACAGAACTCTCTGCCCCAAATCAACAGAATATACATTCTTCTCAGTGCCACATGGCACTTATTCTAAAACCAACCACATGATTGGAAGTAAAACACTCCTCAGAAAATGCAAAAGAACTGAAACATAACAGTCTTTCAGACCACAGTGCAATCAAATTAGAACTCATGATTAAGAAACTCACTCAAAACCACACAATTTCATTGAAATTGAACAACCTGCTCCTGAATGACTTCTGGGAAAATAATGAAATTAAAGCAGAAATCAAGAAGTTCCTTGAAACCAATGAGAACAAAGACACAACGTACCAGAATCTCTGAAACACAGCTAAAGTAGTGTTAAGATGGAAACTTAGAGTACTAAATACGCACATCAGAAAGCTAGAAAGATGTCAAATTGACACCTTAACATCACAATTAAAAGAGCTAGCGAGGCAAGAGCAAACAAATCCGAAAGCTAGCAGAAGACAAGAAATAAACTAAGATCAGGGAAGAATTGAAGGAAATAGAGACACGAAAAACCCTCCAAAAAATCAACAAATCCAGGAGCTGTTTTTCAAACAAGTAACAAAATAGACTGCTAGCTAGATGAATAAAGAAGAAGAGAGAGAAGAATCAAATAGATGCAATAAAAATGATAAAGGGGATATCACTACTGACCCCACAGAAATACAATCTACCATCAGAGAATACTATAAACACATCCATGCAAATAAACTAGAAAATCTAGAAGAAATGGATAAATTCCTGGATGGACACACCATACCAAGACTAAACCAGGAAGAAGTTGAATCCCTGAATAGGCCAATAAGAAGCTCTGAAATTGAGGCAGTAATTAATAGCCTACCAACCAAAAAAAAAGCCCAGGATCAGATAGATTCACAAGTGAATTCTACTAGAAACACAAAGAGGAGCTGGTACCATTCCTTCTGAAACTATTCCAAACAATTGAACAGGAAGGACTCCTCCCTAACTCATTTTATGAAACCAGCATCATCCTGATACCAAAACTGGGAAGAGACAGAACAAAAAAAGAAAACTTCAGGCCAATATCCTCGATGAACATCGATGCAAAATCTTCAACAAAGTACTGACAAACCGAGTCCAGCAGCACATCAAAAAGCTTATCCACCACAATCAAGCTGGCTTCATCCCTGGGATGCAAGGCTGGTTCAACATACCCAAATCAATAAATGCAATCCATCACATAAATAGAACCAATGACAAAAACCACACGATTATCTCAATAGATGCAGAAAAGGCCCTCAATAAAATTCAACACCGCTTCATGCTAAAAACTCTCAATAAAGTAGATATTGATGGAACATATCTCAAATAATAAAAGCTATTTATGACAAACCCACAGCAATTATCACACTGAATGGGCAAAAGCTGGAAGCATTACCTTTGAAAACTGGCACAAGACAACGATGTCCTCTGTCATCACTCCCATTCAACATAGTATTGGAAGTTCTGGCCAGGGCAATCAGGCAAGAGAAAGAAATAAAGGTATTCAAATAGGAAGAGAGGAAGTCAAATTATCTCTGTTTGCAGATGACATGATTGCATATTTAGAAAATCCCATCGTCTCAGCCCAAAATCTCCTTAAATTGATAAGCAACTTCAGCAAAGTCTCAAGATACAAAATCAATGTGCAAAAATCACAAGCATTCCTATACACCAATAATAGACAAACAGAGAGCCAAATCATGAATGAACTCCCATTCACAATTGCTACAAAGAGAATAAAATACCTACGAATACAACTTACAAGGGATGCGAAGGACCTTTTCAAGAAGAACTACAAACCACTGCTCAAGGAAATAAGAGAGGGCACAAACAAATGGAAAAACATTCTATGCTCATGGATAGGAAGACTCAATATTGCGAAAATGGCCATACTGCCCAAAGTAATTTATAGATTCGATGCTATCCCAATCAAGCTAACATTGACTTTCTTCACAGAATTAGAAAAAAAAACTACTTTAAATTTCTTATGGAGCCATAAAAGAGCCTGTATAGCCAAGACAATCCTAAGCAAAAAGAACAAAGCTGGAGGCTTCACTCTATGTGACTTCAAACTATACTACAAGACCACAGTAACCAAAATAGCATGGTACTGGTACCAAAACAGTTATATAGACCAATGGAACAGAACAGAGGCCTCAGAAATAACACCACACATCTACAGCCATCTGATCTTTGACAAACCTGACAAAAACAAGCAATGGGGAAAGGATTCCCTATTTAATAAATGGTGTTGGGAAAACTGGCTAGCCATATGCAGAAAACTGAAACTGGACCCCTTCCTTACACCTTATACAAAAATTAGCTCAAGATAGATTAAAGACTTAAACGTAAGACCTAAAATCATAAAAACCCTAGAAGAAAACCTAGGCAATACCATTCAGGACATAGACATGGGCAAAGACACTTCTCAAAAGAAGACACTTAAAACCTAGGCAATACCATTCAGGACATAAGCATGGGCAAAGACACTTCTCAAAAGAAGACGTTTATGCAGCCAACAAATACATGAAAAAAAGCTCAACATCACGGATCATCAGAGAAATACAAATCAAAACCACAATGAGATACCATCTCACACCAGTCAGAATGGCAATTACTAAAAAGTCAAGAAACAACAGATGTTGGTGAGGCTGTGGAGAAATAGGAACACTTTTACACTGTTGGTGGCAATGTAAATTAGTCCAACCATTGCAGAAGACAGTATGGCAATTCCTTAAGGATCTGGAACCAGAAATACCATTTGACCCAGCAATCCCATTACTAGGTATATACCCAAAGGATTACAAATCATTCTACTATGAAGACACATGCACACATATGTTTATTGCAGCACTATTCACCATAGCAAAGACATGGAATCAATCCAAATTCCCATCAATGGTAGACTGGATAAAGAAAATGTGGTACATATACACCATGGAATACTATGCAGCCATAAAAAGGAATGAGATAACGTCCTTTGCAGGGACATGGATGAAGCCGGAAGCCATCATTCTCAGCAAACTAACACAGGAACAGAAAACCAAACATTGCATGTTCTCATTCATAAGTGGGAGCTCAACATTGAGAACACACGGACATAGATAGGGAAATAACACACACCAGAGCCTGTTGGGAGGTTAGGGGAGAGGGGAGGCAACTTAGAGGACAAGTCAGTGGGTGGAGCAAACCACCATGGCACACGTATACCTATGTAACAAACCAGCACGTTCTGCACATATATCCCATTTTTTTTAGAAGAAATAAAGAAAAAAAGAAAATGAATGGATAAAAAAAAGAAGAAAAGAAGACACAAATTACCAAAATCAAAACTAAAAAGATTTTAAGGGGATATTATTAATAACTTTATGCCAACAACTTAGACAACTTATGTGAAATGAACACATTTCCAAAAAGTCACAATTAACACATTTGACCCAGGAAGAAATAGAAAATTTGAGTAGGCATGTAACAAACAAATGAAGTGAATTAGTAATTAAAAATCTTCCCACAAAGACAAATCCAGGCCCAGATAGCTTCACTGGTGAATTCTGTCTAACATTTAAAGAAGCATTGCTAGTCCTTTGCAAAGTTGTTTAGGAAGTAAAGGAGGGAACACTTCCCAACTCATTCTATGAGACCAGTATTACCTTAATACCAAAGCCAAACAAAGACATCAAAAGAAAAAGAAAGTATAGATAAACAGCCTTCATGAACACAGACATAGTAATTACTAACACAATATTATCAAATTAAATCCAGCAACATCTAAAATGAATTATACACCAAGACGAAGTATCCCAGATTTATCAAAAATTTATCCCAGGAAAGCAAAATTAATTTCAGATCTGAAAATCAACCTAACACAGGAAGGACAAATATCACGTGATCATCTCTGTAGACATGGAAAAAGCATTAGACAAAATCTAATATCCAATTCAGATTAAAAATTATCAGCAAATTAAGAATAAACAAGAAAAAAACAAAAAACCCCATTAAAACCAAAACAATCCCATTAAAAAGTGGGCAAAGAACATAAACAGACACTTCTCAAAAGAAGACATTCATGCAGCCAACAAACATGAAAAAACCTCAACATCACTGATCATTAGGGAAATGCAAATCAAAACCACAATGAGATACCATCTCCCACCAGTGAGAATGGTAATTATTAAAAAGTCGAGAAACGACAGATGCTGGTGAGGTTGTGGAGAAATAAGAATGCTTTTATACTGTTGGTGGGAATATAAATTAGTTCAACCATTGTGGAAAATGGTGTGGCAATTCCTCAAAAATCTAGAACCAGAAACACCATTTGGCCCAGCAATCCCTTTACTGGGTATATACCCAAAGGAATATAAATCATTCTATTACAAAGATATACACATGCACACGTATGTTTATTGCAGCACTATTCACAATAGCAAAGACATGGAATCAACCCAAACGCCCATCAATAACAGACCAGATAGGATAACAGACCAGACTGGATAAAGAAAACGTGGTACATATACACCATGGAATACTATGCAGCCATAAAAAAGAATGAGATCATGTTCTTTGCAGGGACATGGATGGAGCTGGAAGCCGTCATCCCCAGCAAACTAATGCAGGAACAGAAAACAAGATACTGCCTGTTCTCACTTATAAGTGGGAGCTGAACAATGAGAACACATGGATACAGGAAGGGGAACAACATACACTGGGGCCTTTTGGGGAGTGGGTTGGGGGAAGTAGAGCACTAGGAAAAATAACTGATGCATGCGGGGCTTAATACCTACGTGACAGGTTGATAGGTGCAGCAAACCACCATGGCACACGTTTAAGTATGTAACAAACCTGCACACTCTGCACATGTGCCCCAGAACTCAAAATAAAAATTAAAATAAAAAAAAAACTAAAGGCAAAAACCACAATTATTTTTGCACCAATCTAATAAATCTCAAAAAGCTAACAATAGAAAAATTGTTTCTATTTGGGTCAGGAATAGACGTGGAGCGAAAGGGTCTTAATAAGTCTGATGACTTAAGGCTAAGTCATGGCTAAGCACTGAGTGAGTATATAAACATTGGGAAATTATTTGAATTTTTCTGGATTTAGTTTCTTCATCTGTAAAACGAGAATACTGTTTTCTTTCTGGGGTTTCCATGGCTCAAATGAGATAATACATGAAAATTCCTTATAAGTTGTAAAATGCTATTAAAATATATGGGGCTATTTTACTATTGTGAAGGTCCTATTTGTGCACTGGACCATCCGGCACGTGTAGGATTTGTTTTGAATCATTACACTTGACACTGAGCCTACGGAGCCCAGGAAAGCAGTGGAGTTCTTTCAATCATCCCCTACTGGTGGGCTTCTGGGTCGGCCCCACTGGAAAAGCAGAACTTTCCCCATCCTCATTAACTCACTGTCTGGTGAGCTCATACCTCTAAACCACATCTTAGAGGAGGCTAGGGTGTTCTAATTAAGTGTTCTGGTGGAAAAGGGAGGCCTTACGCTGTCTCTTACTACTCTCTCTGGGCCACAAGCTGCAGCTTGGAACAAGCGTAAACAAGTAAACGACTGCCCCTCCCCAAGATCTCCAGGAAATAAATTGAAATATGAGTAATGAAAGGCCCACTGTTTTTCCTTTTGTAACCAAGGGAACTTTGGTTTGTGTACTAGGTTGAGAGAAACCCAATCTTAGCCCTCTAGAGTCACATAATGTGAAAGTATTAGTTTGTTATTATAGGACCCTATATGATAGGACATTTCCTAGCACCCATTCGACTTTCACAATTTGACTTTTAATGAATTGCATTCTGCTGGCAATTCTAGGAAACCACTTATGCTCCAGGAGGCACAAAATAGAGCACAATGCACCTTCCTGTGCACTCCACCCCCATCTCCAACCAGGCTCACAACACGGAGCCCTCCAGAACCACACCTAATTGGCTGCAGAGAGAAGGGAAGGGAAAGGTCTTCACCGTCCCAGCCACAGGTGGACCTGTTATAGGACAGCCTCCTCTGGCTCTAATACAGCACTTATCACAAAGCACAAGGAGGCCCTACAAACAGCCGGCTCTGAGAGGCAAAGCGTGTATGACACCGGGTGCCCAAACTTACTGCTTGAGGCAGAGGGAGAGTGAGACGTGAATGAGGTCAGGGGCCAGGAACAATGACAACAGGACTCATCGCATCTGGGCTGCCAGAACCAGACTCATGGACAAATCTGCCATCAAAGTGAACCAAAGAGAATGCGCCATCCAAGGCGAGGCTCTGCAGTGGGGTGTGCTCAGGGCAGGTGGGTTCTCTGAACAACTATGATGCTGGCCGAGAACAGACTCCCCCATGGACACCTGCAGCTGGCCTGAGGATGGGTCCTCTGAGCAGAACAGGGCAGGGACCTCTCTCACTTATCTTCACATGCTCAGAGTCCAGTTGTCGCGTGAAACGGTGTTTGTGCTTAGTGAATGTTGAATGGATAAATGAGAGGGAGTTGGGGAACTTGGGCTCTGCTTCCTGGATATCCTTTTCCTCTTCAAAATGGGTTCTTTCTTTCATTCCCTCCCAGCTCATAACACAGCACAGTGGTAAACACGTAGAAGGCACTCAAAGGATATTTTACCTCAATCTAGCGGACCCTATGCCAGTGTTAGAGAAAAATTCCTCCAAGGAAGAATTCTTTTCCTGTTTTCCCACAGTACTTTTAAATAGCTATATTCTATCCTGTCTTCCCACAGTACTTTTACATAGCTATATTCTAGGAGGACATTGATCATACTGGATTATACTTTTTTTTTTTTTTGAGGCAGAGTTTCCTGCCCCCCCCCCCACCCCAGCTAGACTCCAGTGGTACAATCTTGGCTCATTGCAACCTCTGCCTCCCAGGTTCAAGCGATTCTCCTGCCTCAGCCTCTTAAGTAGCTGGAGTTTCAGGCACGTGCCACCATACCGGGCTGATTTTTGTATTTTCAGTAAACCCAGGGTTTCACCATGTTTGGATTATACTTCTTTAAAAATGTGCTTGTTATCCCTGTTACAGATGGACTGTGCAACAGTGACAGCCGTGCCTTACTTACTACCTTGGTGCTCCAGAACCTAATACAACTCTGCCTCTCACATGGTTAATAGGGAGTAAATGCATGCGAGGACATAGTCCAGATGGCAATCAAGGAAGACCCCGCCCTCTTGCTTGTGGCACTGCTTTGCCCAGGTGTGGCACTGGAGCACAGAGACAGGTCTATGGGCTCTGGAGGCTCCTGAACCCCAAAGCTCTCTCCCCCTGCAAGCTCCATCTTCGAGGACCTACATTGCTTCTCTCGTTTCCACCCACAGGGTAATCATCAAGAATCAGATGGCTTGGATCTGGTCTCTTCTCTTTGAGGAAGCAAGCAGGTATGTACTTTTAGAGAACTAGAAGTTTTCAATAATTCCTCAGTCAACACAAAATCACAAACTATAACTCTCAGAGCTAGAGAGCACCCAAAATGGTCCTTGGGTCCAGAGCCCTGCCTTTGGGAAGATGAGCAATTCTTACAACCATTGCCATGCTATGAAATCCACAAACTCACACCATCTTCCACAGGCATCATGTGCACACACATACATCCTGAGTAAGTATATGCATGCACATGTGTGTATATGTGTATATGAAGAGAGGCACTTAAGAAGATATGCATTCAGGCTATAGCTTCCCAACAAATATAAAGAGAGTACAGTACACATTGTTGGAGGGTCTAATCAGATAACTAAACCGGACTATTGAAATGACCCTGCCATGGCTTTAAGAATTAAATAGGTGTAGACACAGGACAGTTGGCCTTCATTTCATGACAGAAAGAAGCTAACCAGAGAATGGATTTGCTAATGACAACAAAATGCAGTGTAACACTGTACTGAATGTTTCTCAGATCTTGCTTCTTCTTTCAGAATGGAAAGAGGCCACCTTCTCTTGGGAAACAGCTAAAAGGAGAGACAAAGTAGAAACAGGCAGGCCTGAGTTCCAGGAAAACACACTTAAACATCAGGTGACCTTAGGCACATCACTTCCTCTCTCTGGGCCTCAGTGGAAAGGGCATAGAACCGAATGAAAGCAAAGGTGTTCCTCTCCTCTTACGTTTCATCCTCCTCCTTGTGGATTTTTTTCACCTCCTTGAAGACCCCAGAACTTTGGGAATGCCATCCAAGATACAATGTGCGTTTCGCCATAGCTTCTCTTTCAAATGGTTAGTCCTTGGATTTACTAACTTTCTCAGCTTTCCCATTCCCTATCATTATGTAAAATCCTTCTTGTTTTTTTTTTTTGTTGTTGTTTTTGTTTTTTTTTTTTTTCTTAGACACGGAGTCTCACTCTGTCGCCCAGGCTGGAGTACAGTGGCACGATCTCGGCTCACTGCAAGCTCCGCCTCCCGGGTTCATGCCATTCACCTGCTTCAGCCTCCCGAGTAGCTGAGACTACAGGCACCCACCACCACACCTGGCTAATTTTTTTTTTTTTTTTGTATTTTTAGTAGAGACGGGCTTTCACCATGTTAGCCAGGATGGTCTTGATCTCCTGACCTCGTGATCCACCCGCCTCAGCCTCCCAAAGTGCTGGGATTGCAGGCGTGAGCCACTGCATCCAACCATTTCTTGGTTCTTGAACCCACAGGCATGGAGGTGAGTCAGGCCATTGGAAGATTTCCTGTGGCTGAAGGAGAATCCAACTCCAGGTTGCTCTTCTTTGAAGAGGCTTCCAGAAATGCTTAAGGTACATAGACCCAGGAGACTAAGGCATATCAATGGATTGTATTATTTTAATTAATAACAAATGTATCTTACTATTTTGAGTAAATTGACTAAATATTTTATGTTTGTCAATCAAATGACAGAAATATACAATTCAATAATGGGATATTTTAGCTGGCAGGAACCTTAGAGATTTCTTAATACAACCTCTTGTTTTACAAAGAAGAAAAATTGAACTCAAAGAAAGAGAAGTGACTTGCCCAAGGCTAAATGAATTAATGGTATAGATTGAGTCAGGACCCAGTGTCCAGTGCCATATCCGATAAATCACAACAGGAGCCCATCAGTGTGACTGAGAAGTTGAGTGGTAGGTGTCTGCTCCCTTTTCTAAATGTCCCTGGTGATCCATTTTGCCCAAACAGCCATAGAGCTGAATAGGGAGTTTGAGAAAAGGAGCAAAGATTATCCTTGGCCTCTTGGTGCTCATTAATCTTCTTTATGCTCTAGATGACAGAAAGCTATTGACTACTGTGTCGCAGACCAGAGACCTAGATGCAGAAAGACAGAAGGGCATATGCAAGGTCAGAGCAGCAATACCTTCCCATGACTGTCACTTATTTACAAAACTCATCCATATCCTTCTAACCGCCCTGAGGAATCAGTAGTATGACTCTGAGGCTGTTCATGGGGAAATCGAGGTTTGGAGGGTTTAGGCAATGTAAACAATTGGCCCCAGTGGGATATGGAAGCAGAGTCCAGTTCTACAGGAGTGAAAAAAAACGTACCTACAGGAACAGACACACACGGTGAGCCCACCTATGGGCTAGGTCAACCACAGGGCCTGGTATAAACTAGGAACCCAGTAGTTGAGGAACAAATTGAACAAGCAGAGGGGCTGCTGTGTTTGGCAGCCTTCTATGTGGGGCATGCCATGTACATCTGTCTGGAGCATGGATTAATCAGGCCTTAAGACACATAGTTGGCAACCAGCGAGTACTGTTTTACAGTACATGCTGACTGCTGCTGGAGTGTGTTCTCGGCAGTGCAAATCTTGGAGCTTCTCAGATATTTCTTTTGTCTTTTTAAAAATTCATTTTGACACATGCCCACATGTTTTCTATGCTCAGTCTGAACCCATGCCATTTGTAAATCATCAGCTCACACACACACCCTGAGTTCCTGGGAGATGTGGTGCTTAACTCTATGGCAATCACAGCCCACGGAGATAGGCCAGAGATGGTGAGCTTTGCATTAAGAAAACTCAGTAATGCAACAATAACAACCCAATGTGCAAACTCAGAAAATTTGGAGGTATTTTTTATTCCGTCAAAAAATTAATTGCAATTTTTTCCCTGACATTAATATATGTCATGCAAGCTTCCACTTCCAAAAAACACTTAATATTTTGGGTGTATGCAGATGCTCCTGTATACTAACATAGAAAACATGTGACTCTATGATATGAGAATCAGGGGACAGGTTTGGGAACTTCATAAGTTCAAGGCAATCATAATAAAACCATGTCATATGTTTAAAGTGCAATAGCATTTAGAAGCACTTTTATGTATTCCCTATATAGGAATAATAGCTAATATTTTTTGAGAACCTACTATGTTTCATTCTATGTTACACATTTGTATTTATTTCTCTTAATTCTCACAACCACCATATGAGGTATATACTATTATAATCCCTGGGTTGAAATGTGGAAAGTGAGACACAGAGGTTTTAAGTAATTTATACAAAATCACACAGGTAGAAAATGAAAAGTCAGAATTCAAACCCACAGATCCAGGGCATGAAGCACAGCTCCAACCACCCCGAGAATGTGTTGGATTAACCCTATTCAACAGAGGAGGAAAACAAACCCAAGAAAGTAAGTAACTTTGTCAAGGTCACCTGACTAACTAGTGCTAAGCCTGGAACCCAAGTCTGTGACCTCAAAGCCAGCCTTCTTTCCATGAGGCGGCCCTTCCAGGAGCCCCCTGGGAGGGTGGCAGGAGTGAGCCCCTACTCTTTGTGCAGAGGGGTTTTAACTCTGCCCGCAGCAAGGGAGTCTCCACTGTCCCGGCAGTGTCAGGCACTTGGCCTCAGGCCCTCTGTTTGAGGTAGATGAGGAAGAAACAAAAAGCAACAATGGAGAAAATTGTGCTGCCTTTTGTCTCCAGCAGGCAGCTGGCAAAGCGCTGACCTTTAAGACTTCAAAAGAGGCATTTGCCCAGTCACACATAGACTCCGCCTTTTGGAGCCTGGAAAAGGTTGACTGCTGCTCTTTGCGGCTGCCCGGGTCCTGAGATGAGAAAGAGCCATGGCATCATTTACTTAATCCCGTTATGTGCCAGATGCTTCACTAATCTCCTTAGGGCTCTGCATTCTCATAATACTCCTTTGAAGTAGGTAGCACTGATATCACTTCCCTGTTGCAGAAGAAGAGATGGAGGGTCTGAGGGGGAAGTGACTTGCCCAGGCTCATCGAGCTGCACTGTGTAGTCTCTCAAAACTCAAGTGCAAACTGGAGCTCCGGTTCCGCTCCCCTAATATGTTCATTCACAGCCTTCCCTCTCTCAGGGGTGGCCTTTCTATCCCTGCAACTGCTCAGCATAAAAACCTTGGGATCACCTTGACCTCATTCTTCCTCTCCCATTCCACATCCACTCTTACAGGAAATTTCATTGACTCTACCTTCAAAATACACTCATTCTGATACACCTCCCTGCTCACACTGCCACCTCCCTGGTCAAAGTTCCCATTACCCCGGGCCTGGAGTACTGAAAAAGTTCTAACTGGTCTCCCTGCTTTCACCATTGCTTCCCAATGTCCTATTTCCAGTGCAGCCTCCAAAGCAATCCGTTCAGACAGAAGTTAGGTCAGGAGGCCCCCGCAACGATTCCTTATCTTCCTGGCAGGAAAGCCAAAGTCCTGACAATGGTCCACCCGACCCAAAGGACTCAGCCTCCCCCAAGACCTCTGACCTTCTTTCATCTCCCTTGTTCCCTCCTGTCCACTCTACTCCACCACACCAACCTTCTTACCAAGACCTTGGCACCAGCTGTCCTCTCTGCATGCAACGATCTCACCCCAGACACCTGCTGGGTTCACGCCCCCACTTCTTTCAAGTGTTTACTCAAATGTCACCTTCTTTGTAAGGTCTAACCTAGCCGAGTCCACTGAAAATTACAATCCTCTTCTCTGAAAGGCCCCAAGGTCTCCCACACCATTTAACTCTCAGCATCATGTAACTTACTGTTGCCTCACTTATATTCAGACACTAAATACTTCACCAAAGACTCACCCAACAGAACATAAGTCCCACAGGGAGGGGTGTTTATCTGTTTGATTCATTGTGGTACTCCTGATATCTACAACAATTCCTGGTACCTCGAAGGTACTCACAGAATAAGTAGAGTGAATGAATGAATGTAAGTCAAATGAATGAATGAGTGAAGAAGGCCCTATTTCCACCCCAGAGAGAGGAGAAGCTGAAGGGGAAGCAGTACCAATATGTAGGGAGGTGGCCTTAGACACAGTCCCCGGCATTGACTGCTCGGGCCCTGCTCCAACCTGTGGCACAGGCCCACCCTGGCTTCTCGGCAACTTCCAGGTCTGGGAGGCCTAAGGCCAAGGAGAACACGAGGTTCTGTGGGTGACACAGGTTCTTGAACATATGAAGGCAGCAAGGTGAGCTCACACAGGTGCCAGCCAAGGCCAGGTCCTGCCCCGGCTGTGGATCCCAAAGTCCTCCCATTGTCACCTGGCAGCAAGTCAGAGGAACCAACATACAGGACCTCGCAGCACTTGCTCTAGGAAAGGGATGGTACCCCGGGGACCAGAGCTTTCCTTAAGGCGCCTATGTAATCCCCTAGAGGGTGGGAGTCAGGCCAGGCTGCCTGCCTTCACACATGCTAAGCACTGCCCAAGTGCCAATCAGTATCTCAAAAACAATTCTGAAAATTATTCCACGATTGATTTTACTACCTTTATTAATACATGCAAAGCAGGGATATTTACATTCCATCAAAAGTTTGCTGAGGGTCCCAAATTTTACTCTGTAATATAACTTCTGTAAAGCTATGGGGGCCCCCTCTTTTACAAGTGGCTCCCAGAACTTCAGGAATGGCTTGGACAGTAGCTGTTCCTTTGCTCCAAGCCATTCGGACATATCTGAGACTGTTGGCAATCTCACCAGAGGCATCAAAATCCCTGCCAAGAGCTCCTTTCCCAAACCCCTTCTGCATAGCTGTAAATTGACATGAAGAGTAACGTTTATTTCAGAGACTATCCAGTTTCAACCACTATTTACCTGAGAAGACAGGAAACAAACATAATCCACATGGTGGACTGTGGTAAGAAGTATGCACCTTACCAATATGTTCTGGAGGTCCTGCTGAGGGAGACAGCTATGGAAAAACAGAAAGAGCCCTGGACCTGGAGCCGGGAGACAGGCATTTGGGTCCAGGTCCTCTTACTTGCTGTGTGTCCCCTTAGGCAACTTATTTCTTCTCTCTGAGCCTTAGTTTACTGGTCTAGAAAGGGAGATTTGTAATATATACCCTCTTTGGCCGCCTTGTTAGATTGCTCAGAAGTTCCTGTAAATTACAAAGTTCTGTTACAACGTGAGGGTTTTTAAATGTTTTTAATAAAAATAGACCCAGCTCCATAAGGTGTTGGGAGGATGACATGTGGTGCTACAGAGGGGAAAGGAGGAGAAGTGAGCAGTGCCAGTGTTCACCAAGGCCTGGCACTAGACACTACTTGAAGGTGCTTGCTTTTGGGGCCCCTCTCTCCCTCTGGCCCTGGCACTGCACTGGGGTATTATGTGGCCAGTGGAGATTAGTCATGGTCTCCAGTTCCTTCTACCATCAAGGCCGCTAAAAGATTCACACCTCTTAACAATTCAGCTGGAATCACCCAGGCACAGCCTAAGGCAGGGCTTGGCTTTGTTTTGGTGGCATCTCTCATTTATTTATCAGCTTCCCTAGGGAAGGAGCGCTGATGTTGTTTGGCACTGACGAGGAGAACAATGCAGCACATATTTATAGCTCTGCTCTCGCACCTGCAGGGGCTGCTTGTTTGGACTGTAGGAGCTTAGCTGAGCACCAAGCACCAGCAGGAATCAGAGAATGGTAGTTTCCATCCTCTGCGCACAGCAGCAAGGAAGATACGTTCACCTGCAACCTAATTCCAAGGGTGCGTCATAAGCTATGGGCTGAGCCTGGCCCCTGTGGGGATGAAGGGCTGCCCCAGGAAGGTGGAAGAGGGTCAAGCCCTGCCCTCCCCTCAAAAAATCCTGTAACTAAGTGCAAATGGGCTCTGCTCTTCTCGGTCCAAATTCTGGCTTTGTCCTCTATCAGTTACATGAACTTCCACCAGACTCTGAAACTCAATTGCTCATCTGAAAAACCCACAGTAATGATAGTAAAGCCCACCACACAGGGCTTTGTGAGTTTTAAATGTAACTATGTTTTTTTTTTTTTTTTGCAATTCACTTCAAGTTTATTAAGTGCTTAGGATATAGACCTGGAGTAGGTTTACAAGGATACAAAATAGGTAAGGCACAAGCCCACCCTCAAATAGCTCATAGAGCAATAGGAAGGCTGTGTCTGTGTGTATGTGTGGGCAGCAGGTGTTTGTGGATATAAACACTATATATGTATGTGTATTTTATATGTCGAGAGAAAGAGACAGAGAATATAATAAGTCCTGTTTGTTATAAACAAAACGTTATAAGGTGTTTTATAGCAACAAGAAGTTGGAAATCCAGGAGGTCTGCATGGTGGAGAGGGCATTTACACATGGTCTTGGGGGAGCTCTGGCTTGCATGTAGGACAAATATGGGCTCACTCACTGCCTAAAAGATGCAGCCTTTCCTGTAGCCTGCCCCAACACAAAATAGAAATGCCTATTCTGAAAAAGAGATAACGCATTATGTCTTGTGACAGAAATCAACTGTTGAAGTTCAGTTTCAGGCACAGGAAGAGAAAAAAAGGAAACGTGAAACAAGCAAACAAGAAGAGAGTGACTTTGCAGGGTGGTTCAACCAGAAATCAAGGCAAGGAGCTGCATGGCTCCCCCAGGGGAAGGGCAGGTAGAGGGGGAAGGGGTGGGAAGCGAGGGACATGCCCAGGCGGGGGACGGCCCAGTGGAGTTGAAGCCTAAGATGGGGACCCATGCGTGGAGAATCTTGTGTTGCTGGGGAGTCTTCAGGCTTAATTTTGTCTCTGACCATGGAAGCGAGGATCAGGAAAGGGCTTGGAGAAGACTTTTTTCCCAGCATGAAGGAAGGAATAGAAAAACCCTGCGCTTGCTCTGGACTCAAGGCAAGAGGTGATGGCCGCTGGAATAGAAGAGAGAGAATGAGATGTCATCGGCAGCTAGACTTGCCCTGGCTTGGCAAGGGTCTGGATGTGCAGCGAGGGGAGGGCCAGCCTCCTCCCGTGCGCTGGGATCACAGCCCCGCCAGCCCCCTCCCTCCTCACCCTGCCAAATTCCCTGGAGAACGGGCGGCACCTGCCACCTCCGCTTCCTCCCGCCCACTCTCTCCCTCACACCCGGCAGTGCCCCACCCCACTCCTCTGCCCAGAAAGGGCTCTCTTGAAGGTCACCAAAGCCCTCCATGGCCAAGTCCAGCAACCTCTTTCCAGCCCCATTTTCTACACAGAATTTGATACTGTTCACCTTTTACTCTTTGCCATTCATCCCTCTTGGCTTCTACGGCAAGACACTGTCCTAGTTCTTGCCTACTTTCTCGCCATTTCTCCCCCACATTCTCTGTGTCCATATTTTTTTCCTTTTGCTCCCCCAGCAAAGCAATTTTCCAGAGAATCTGTTTTTTCGTTTCTCTGTTCTCTCTTGTATAGTAACACCTCCTGTCTCTCACCACAGTGTCAACTACTGCATTTCCTTAGTTGGTGTGAAATCCACATTCTCAGTACCGGAGCCTCACTTTTCAGTCCTGTGGGACTTTGCCATTGTATATCCTGGATGACTTCAAACTCAATATGGCTTTCCTTCCAGGTCACTGCCTCTACTTTCCCTGCTTTTGTTGCTAGACCGCCATTCCCCTAGGCACCTATGCTCAACATTCCAGAGACATTTTAATTGCTTCTCTTCTCTCACTGTTCCTATCCACCATCCTCTTTAGTCTTTCTACCCCTGGATCTGACATCCATGGTTTCTATCCTCGCCCCAGCTCCAGCCCTACCTAGATCATGGTCAGGGCACAGCAATTGCCTCTGGGGACTCTCTATCCAGTCTTTCATGGTGAGCCATCCTGCATATGACCACCAAATCAATCTTCCTAAATATTGCTTGTGTTATACAAACTCTTTTCAGCATGTATTAATTCCCTGTCACTAAAATGATTTCTTGGAAAGGAAAAATTAAGACTTACGTATACTAGTTGAACAGACACACTTGAAACCGAATTATGATCAAAAAGTAATGTGAGACAATGATACAAATGTAAACATCCAGCTGTTAAGAGCATAAAGGAAGGAATTAGTAACTACCCAGGTCACATGGGGGAAGTTTCAGAAGATCTGACTTTTAAACTGGTTCTTTAAGGAGATACATAGGGGCTTAAAAAATAAAGAAAGAGGAAGAAAGTTGCATTCAACAGAAAGGGAATAGCAAGGACAGACAAAGGGGCATGAAGGTGCATTACTTGCAAGAGGAATGGCAGCTGATGAGGTGTCCATGGTATACTGCCCATGGCTGGGGACATGCTGGTGAGGTAGACCGTGGCTTTATATGTCACATTGAGGAATAATGGCTTTTTCTTATATGCAATGGAGAGTTCAAGAGGCTTACCGGCAGAGAATGCTATGGTAGTTTAGCCATGGATGAAAAGAAGACCAGGAGTAGATCATGGTCCAGTCTGGAAGAGCAGCAAGAGGCAGATGAAGGTGAACACCAAATCCTATTATGGAGTAAGTGGACCAAGTGTCAAAGTGAGGTTGGTGAACAGGTCACACCTGAAGGTGCCAGGGACCCTACAGCAGATGCCTGAGATAAAGCCCAGAGAAAAGGTAAAGTCAGGATCCAAAGGCAGCAAGATTTGTTATGGCAACGAGGAAGTACTCATGATATGCAGGAGAGGGGGCTAACTTAACTCCAGCGACACTGTTCTCTCAGCAGCAGATCTGTGTCTAAGGAGCTGGTGCAGATAGTACAACACGTCACAAAGACCAATTAGAACCAGCACAACACTAGTATAAGAACACAGATATAGCAATTAAACAGAACAGAGGATTCAGAAGCAGAACTCATATATATAAAGAAGCCTGGTTTATCATGGAAGAGAGCTCACAAATCAATAGCAAAGCAAAACTATGAAACTATTGGAAGAAAATTTGGAAACTATCTCTGTGTTCTTGTATTGGATAAAGACTTTTTAAGCAAAATGCAAAAGAATATACCATAAAGGAGAAAAACTCTTTTGGATCTGACCACACAAAAATGAAATATTTTGTTCTGCAAAGCCCTCTACACTAATTTAACAGTTACCAGGTGAGGAAGTATATTGCAAAACACATAACTGATTGTAATCTAGAATATAAGGAAAGGTATGCAAGAAACAGATAGAAAACCGAAGTGAAAAATAAGTCAAGAAAATATATGGGCAATTTATGGACGGCAAAAGCTGACAAAATAACACAACTTTATTACTAATTAGGAAAACATGAAATCAAACAATAATTTGAGATATCTGTTTACATCTTCAAAATTGGCAAAAATAAGAAAATAAATCAAGTATTGAGATAATAGCAAGTACTAAAGAAATAGAAGCTCTCATACCTCTGCAGGTAGGAGGGTAAGCCAATGCAGCTATTTTTGATACAAAATGTACAGTATTTGGTCAAGTTTCCAGGTACTCAATGCCCAGCAATTTTACTCTGGGTATAAACCCCACAGAGACTCTCAGACAGACGTACAGAAAGACATGCACCCAAAACTTTAATAGTAAAGAGTTGGAAATAACCTATATATTCCCTCAAAAAGGAACATTAAAGTCTTCGCTCAGATGCCTTTCTCCGTGTCTCCTATCCTGACCACTTTCATAGCAGTTGCAGTTTGACTCTCACCCCAGTACTCCTGATTTCCCATCCCTGCTCTGTTTTTCTCCGTAGCATTTTCCACCACCTAACTCAACATATACAGTGTCTTATGTATTTATTTTGTCTGTGATCTGTTTCTCCTCTTTAGATTTGTAGCCACATAAAGGCAGGGTTTTAAGTTCTTTCTTCACAGCTGTACTCCTAGGATTTCCAAAATTAACCCGCAGCGCTGATGTGGAATTCTAAAGGCCTTTTTTAGAATTTCTCCAAAAAGAGTCCATGAAGCCAACCAGTCAGAGCTGTGGCTTTATTGGACAGAATTTCACCTATAATATCTGCTTAACTGCCTTCTATATGGCAGGAGAAGAGAGAATTTGACCCGGCCGTGAGATCAACACTCACCTCCTGTCAAAGATCCACAAGTGCCGCTCCAGGGGCTTCTCAGGTGGTTCTTCCAGGTCTGCCCCTTCCCAGGTGTCAAGGGGAGGGCTGGAGAGAAAGTCAGGGTTCTGGTCCTCCTGGCCTTTTTACCTTTCCACGCTGACTGGCCCCTGCTTTCCTACTTCGAGTCCATACCTTGCCCTCCAGCTACACTAGTCAACTTAGTTTGTGAAGTACGCCCTCCCTCTTTTTGCCTGTTGAATTTCTCTGTATTTTGCAAAGCCCACCTTTTCTGCATATCTTATTAAGCTAATTAAATACAATCAGATGTAATCAGAGTAACTTATCTACAGGGACAGAGAGAGACTGGAGACCAGTCTTCGGCTGCACTCTCAGAACTACATGGACTTCAGTTACAACGACTCTCAACCATCCATTAATATATTTTTTTGAGGAAGATGTTGATCTCAGTCTGGCCTCTTACTCCTGAAAACACTTCTATGTCACCTATCCTGTTATCAACTTGTTTATGCTTTAGAAATAAACACATAGGACCTTTGGCAAGACATAATCAATCAACAAATCTTCACTGAATGACATGCTAGAATCAGAAGAGATCACAGAGATCTTACTAACACTGGGTCCTGCTATGAAAACATGTGAGTTTAGTGAAGGATACAAGATCTCTAACACAAATAGCAATAAATGATATGAAAGCATCCAACTGACCACTACATTTGTCAGCAAAAGTTCAGAGATAAGGGCTCAAAATGGCCAAGACATTTTTGTTGCTTTTTTTTTTTTTAAGATCATTAGGCTCAATCAATTAGCAACATAATGGGAAAACACTTAATCCAGGTCCTAGCACAAGCAACAACTTACAGGCAGGCATGAACGTGAGTAACGGGGAGTTTGCAAAGCATATTAATTCATGGCCCCTCACATACTCACATGCCAGTGCCCCCTTCCTCATCCCCATCCTCTCCCAGACTTCCCCACTAAGAAGCATTTCACCCTCCTGGATGACTTTCGGAATTTATGTGCACTGGGTGGGGGAAATTTGAAGGGACTGCTAATGTGGAAAGAGTCTGGAAGGTGGAAAGATAAAAGACAACTTAAATAAATCAGACAAGAGAGAATGAGAGGCTGGAGAAAAAGAAGAAGAGGGAGAGAGACTGGGGAGAACCTGAATAGGCTGATGCAGGGACAGAATTTTCAGGAGGTTGGAAATAGAGTCTATGTGTCTTTGGAGGCAGCTATAAAGAGTCTTAAAAGAGTGATGTGAAAAATACGTTGTTTAAATTTTTGTTTTGGGAGTGAATAGGATTTTACTGTAGACTATCTGAAGAGAAGTCAGTAAAGATTAG
This sequence comes from Symphalangus syndactylus, assembly GCF_028878055.3. Taxonomy (NCBI): domain Eukaryota; kingdom Metazoa; phylum Chordata; class Mammalia; order Primates; family Hylobatidae; genus Symphalangus; species Symphalangus syndactylus. Next base: position 149,710,150 of record NC_072427.2, on the reverse strand, counting down.
TATACTTTACAAAAAATGTTTTGGTTATTAAACAGTGTTTTTGGTGAGTAGGAGTATTATTTTGGTTTGGGCTTTGATTGAATCAATATAAGAAAAATGTGCTTTTTAATCATCATGCATGGTTTAGATTGTGGGGCAGAAAGTAAATCAGCCAGGTTAAAAGAGGGCAGATATGTGGGGCAGTGGGGAACAAGACTATTTAGAAAAGAGGGAAAATTAAGAAGGGCTTGGGAAACCAGACCAAAAAGTTAATTTTCAAATTCAACCTAATGCAAAATGAGAGAAAAATAAAAATACTTTCTAAGGCTGAACACAAGTGGCCTCCTGGTTAATGACTAAATTGAATCCTTTCAGCATCCTGTTTCTAGAATAAGTAATGGTGAATTGACTCCAGCTTGGTTTTAAAACTAGCCCTCTTGGCCGGGCGCAGTGGCTCACACCTGTAATCCCAGCACTTTGGGAGGCCGAGGCGGGCGGATCACGAGGTCAGGAGATCGAGACAATCCTGGTTAACACGATGAAACCCCGTCTCTACTAAAAATCCAAAAAAATTAGCCGGGCATGGTGGCCGGCGCTTGTAGTCCCAGCTACTAGGGAGGCTGAGGCAGGAGAATGGCGTGAACCCGGGAGGCGGAGCTTGCAGTGAGCCGAGATCTCGCCACTGCACTCCAGCCTGGGGGAGGGAGCAAGACTCCGTCTCAAAAAAAAAAATAAATAAATAAATAAAACTGGCCCTCTTATTTCCATGTTTTTCATTACAAAAACTGGGTTTGAAGAGTATCATAGACTAAATAATGTCCCCAAAATTCAGAGGTTGAAGTCCTAGTTCCTAATGTGTATGCATTTGAAGGTAGAGCCTTTATGGAGGTAATTAAGGTTAAATGAGGTCGTAGGGTGGGGCCCTAATCTAATAGGACAGGTATTTTTATAGGAGGAGGAGACAGCGGGAGTGCACACGCAGTGAGAAAAGGTCATGTGAGGACATAGAGAAGGTGGCTTCTGTAAGCCGAGAGGGACCAACCTCCACATAACGCCGCCACCACTTAATGTTAGGCTTCTAGCCTCTAGAACCGTGAGAAAATACATTTCTGTTGTTGATGCCACCCAGTCTGTGGCATATTGTTATGGCAACCTGAACAAACTAATACAAAGAACATCTGTAATTGACAGAAAAATACCAAAGATGGTTCTAACTAATGATTTAACTTAATTTTCAATTCATCTTAGTAAAGACCACCAGGTCAAATACATCCAGGTCCAATGCAAATTAGTGTTTGGATCTGAAAAACCTGTGCTTTGCTGCACTCTCCTCCATACCCTTATAATAAATGGAACTAAATCAGTCTTCTCTATTTTTCAGATGTATTATTGTTTATAATTGCACTCCTGTGTCCTTACAGGCCTCTTACTCTTTCTCTCTCTCTGTGACCTCAGGTAAGACACTTTATTTCTTCCAATGCAAAGCTTTTTGACAAAACTGTAATGTTGATTTGGAGTCAGGGTACAAGGCGGGATTCCAAAGTAATAAACAATAATCACTTTGAACAAGAACTTCACAAATTAGTTAGGGTGGCAGAAAGTGGCACACACTTGTGCAAACTAGAATCCCAACAAAGACATTTATAAATATGTACAGCCTTACCTATTCCTCCCCACATCACTCCCACCTCCTAGTAAAATCCAAGGAAAATGAGGGCTGGGTTTAAACAAAAATTTAAACAATGTATTTTTCACATCACTCTTTTAAGACTCTTTATAGCTGCCTCCAAAGATACATAGACTCTGTTTCCAACCTCCTGAAGATTCTTTCTGTTGGATACACTAATATCCATACAGAAAGCTTGAGCAGAAAGCTGCCATCAAAAGCTCATTTACTATTATTAATAGCATTTGTCTTCAGCATCTGAAAGAATTAGCATTTTGCACTAAGGCCAAGTTGCTCTTGTGTGAGAGATTGCCTTATATTTGGGTTCAGGCTCAGAAAAGAGATTCACACGGGCACCACTAGGCTGGGTGGGGTTGGTGCCATGATTTTAATTAATTCATCTGGGAACCTAGAAGATCATAAAGAGTCATAAGAAGGAGTATTTGAGGTGGCATTTGTCAGCACCAACTCTTTATGGATGAGGAAACTGAAGTCCATGAAAGAGAAGTGCCTAAGGTCCCCCTGATCACACATGAGGGAGCTGGCACTGCAGACTGGTAGCCACATTCCTTCTGCCACCCGCGGAAGCCACATTCCTTCCGCACCCATTATGCACAGAGCAGTGCCACTTAATGGGAGACATGGAATGCTTTGTGGTGCTGACGAGTAAGAGATATTTCTTGGGAATTACAAGCTCTAATTTCTGCCTCCTAATCATGCATTAAGTAGTTTTACTTAAGGTGTATTTAATGAACACTTGACAGGTGCAAATCAGAAGCAGTGGGATAGGGAGGAGCAGAGATTAGATGCGAAGATGATCAGTGTGGTTCCTGCCCTCCAAGGAGCATCCAGACTAGTTGGGAAGACAGGCAGCTTTCCAGATAGCACTGGGGGCATATGAAAGGAAGAGCTAGGGTAAGAACTGAGGAGGGCTTTCCAATGAATGCAGTAGCCAGAGGTGCAGTGAGGGTGTGAACACGAGGCTTTAAAAAGCCCATCCTGTCAGTTTGTTAATTAGTTTAGAGTCCTTATCCAAATATACATATAATGGCCGATTGGCCATGATTAATTATCATACTATACGCTTAGGTGGGGAGAGGGGTTTAAGAAGAGGAGAGAATGAAGTGATGGTATTGAGCCAAGAACTGTGTCGGTAGCTTGCACAATGGGCAGAGTTGATGAAGGAAGGCTTCCTAGAGAAAGATGGCCATTTACCACAATTCCAAGAAGGGGGATGAAGCTATTTGGTTGGCACTACATAAAGAGCCCACCTTTGGTTTCGTGGCTCTCGGAATCTGGCCCAGCCATCGTAAGCCCAATGTGTGTTTGTATTTTTTCCTGCCCCAGGAAGACTGTGGTACAGGTGCCTGGGGAGCAGGCTGCTAGGAGAGGTTTGGTAGGAGTGCCCTGGGTTAGGGTGAAGAATAGCATCCTCTTCCTTCTGTTCTTGCTTTCAAGCTGTATGGACTCAGCTAGTTTACAAGATATGGAAGACAGCTAGAAGGAGACAACCCAGTCCAGGAAGGCAGGTTGGATTCAAGGGCATTATGCACGATGGCAAGCCGTATTATATAAACCTGCTCTGACCCATTCTTGCCAAGAGAGATTTTACAAACAGAAAACATTTTTTGTGGAGGGCTGCAGAGGGAGACTGAAAAGTAAGCCTCAGCTGATTGGGGTCAGAAAATCCCCAGCAATTTTCAGGACACGTAGGTGACTCCTCAAATGGGCTGAGCAGTGGGAGGAGTACTAGAGAGGAGGAAGAGGAGGTGGCTAGAAGCAAAGGCATCCCTTTTATTTTTTCAATCAGAACTGGAATGCTTATGGATCAGAGACTCCATCTGTCTGTCAGCCTCTTTTTCCAAAAGAGAGAGCCCGGTTAGATTATCTCTCTGGCCAGGTTCTCCATGAAACAGGCTCTCAGATGGACATTTGTGTTCAATAAGTTTAACGAGGAGTGAGGGGAGCAGAATTGAACAGAGAGAAGCTGAACAGTGAAATAGTAGCATCAGAGGTTCCAGCCAGTCCAGCAGGGCACTCTGCAGCTGGGACGAGCTTTCAGGGATGTGTGAACATGGGCAAAGAGCAAGCCTTTGTACCCTTCCATTAACCAAGCATTGGTTGTCCCCCGGGGTCCGGGTAACCCTGGGCAGGGCAGCTCCAGGGATTGCTCCCTTCAGTCAAGAGCAAGGTCCAGCGAAGCACTGGGCTGTGAGCCACCAGTAGCCAATACTCCACCGCTCACCTCAGTTCTGAAGGGGGCATCTGAGCTCCAGGAAATCCGGGTTGGAGTCCTAGACTGCCACTTAGTAGCTATGTGGCTCTGTAAAAGTCACTTCCCCTCCCTGGGCCACCACTTTCTCATCTGTAAATGAGAGTTGGACTGAATAACGTTCAATGTCTCTTCTGACTCTGAGGCTCTTGGATCCTAACAGTTGCAGGATATGTACTGGCAGCAACAACCATCCTTCCCTAATTTCTATATTCGTCTTTTGTCATCCGAATTTCCATGCAATTTTGTCTGAAATCTTTCATGGCCTCTCCATCTGTCCTTCATCTCCAAATTAATTGTAAGTGAAAAGTAGAGTGCTAAGTACTGTGGAAGGCTAGAGAAAAGAATACATAATCCAAGGGCTGTGCTGTCCCAAGACAGATGATCTTCAACTGGGAGACTAATATAATGCCCAAAATAATTGGTGGATGCAGGATGGGAAACTAGGTGATAGCAATGTGCAAATCATTATACAAGAGTGAGAGCTGGAGGCAAAAACAAGAAGAAAGTCATTGAAGAGGGAGTTTTTAGAAAGAGGGTTGCCGAACACTAACTCTAAAGAACATGCATGTTGAGGAAGGCATACCTTGACATTTACAGGGCCAGAGGCAGGAGTGCCTATGGAGGCCCACAGTCTGTCTAACAGTTTAAAAGTCAAGATAACACATAGTTAGATTAAAAAGGTTCAATCCTCCCTTCCTAAGGCCAAAAAGAAAAAATACGAACACCTACTGTTTTTGTGTGACTGAAATACCAAAGATGACTCAATTTAATTTAATTATTATTGTACATTCTGGAATGTTCTGGCAATGAACTGGCGATACTTAGATGAGTAATAAAATAAAAACAATGATTCACACATAATAATATGCATTATTATTAATATTTAACAAAACATACATAATTCATAAAAACTATATTTTTATTCTATAACGGTGATTCACACATAATAATATGCATTATTATTAATATTTAACAAAACATACATAATTCATAAAAACTATATTTTTATTCCATAACCGTTGTTTTTAAATTTTTTATTGCCTTTCAGCAAAATTGCTAATTATGTTCTTACAGTCAAGATTTGTACTTAATTTGTGTTTTACTCATAGTGCAAATTACACAACATTTCTTGAGTCATTTTAGTTTCAGGATACTTATTAACTTAAATTTGAAGGAATTTAATGGCAATGCTGTATGAGCATATGAGGAAGATATAAATGAAAAGATAACAACATAAACTTACTCAGGGAATCTTCTAATTTAAGAGACACAGCTCTATAATGAATGAAAACTATAGCCTTCGAAGTGTTCTCTCTGTGCCCACCTTTTCCTGGCTTTAAATTCCCCTCTCCGTTATAATCAGAGTTATCTCTGTAAAGAATAGGTCTAAAGTCACAGCTTGATTTAAAACCCATTGATATGAAAAAAAAAAAAAAAGAAAGAGACAAAAGAAAAGAAAGAAAAAGACCCACTGATAGCTTCTTGCTGTTTTCAGGGCAATGCCCCAAATTCTTATCATGACTTACAAGGCCATCTATGTCCTGGCCCCTATGTAACTTTCCAGCTTCATCTCTGAATCTCCTCTGCCCAGCACTTTATGGTCCAAGCACCACAGCAGATTTCTTTTTTCTCCTTGAATATAATGTCTGCTCTCAGTACGGGGCCTTCATATGCAAGCTATTCCTCTGGCCCAGCACTTTTCTCTCCATACCTTTCACTTGAGTCTCAGCCTGGGGACCCTTTCTGAGCTCATCCCCTTGTGAGAGGTGCCCCATCACATCGTGCTACCTCTGTGAAGGTTAGTTATTACTTAGCTGTCTGTCGTGCAAACTATGCTGTATCTTCTGTGAGCATGTTCCCAGTGCCACGTACAGACAGATACTTAACAATGAACCACTGAATGAATAAGGTTCAAAGACATTGATACCTGAGAAAATTGTGTCAGAGTTCTGAGGTCAGGAGCCCTGAGACCCTGGGAAGAAGTTTATGACTATTAGGCAAAGCCCAGGGGTTGGGCATTTGTGTTTAAGCTCACAGTAGAAAGTACCTGGCCTTATGAAAGTATGGAAAGTTTGCAGACATAGACATACAAGACCTGCATTGAAGTCCCAATTCTGCTAATTCATAGCCGTGTAACCTCGGTCTAGTAAACTCCTCGAGTGTCTATTTTTCATTGGTGAAAGGAACAATATATGTTCTACCTAACTTTCAGGGTTATGGTACCAAGCAAAGAAAAAAGATTTATGCAAAATCCTGTTGTAATGTGTAAAAGGCAATATAAAATTGACAGACCGGGCATGGTGGCTCATGCCTGTAATCCCAGCACTTTGGGAGGCCAAGATAGGTGGATCACTTGAGGCTAGGATTTCGAGACCAGCCTGGCCAACGTGGTTGAACCCTGTCTTTACTAAAAACACACACACAAAAATTAGGCAGGCATGGTGGTGTGTGCTTGTAATTCCCGCTACTTGGGAGGCTGAGGCACAAGAATCCCTCAAACCTGGGAGGTGGAAGTTGCAGTGAGCCAAGATAGCACCACTGCACTCCAGCCTGGGTGATGGAATGAGTCTCTGACTCAAAAATAAAAATAAATACATAAATAAAATTGACATATTATTAGACTCTGTCTATTTAGGAATGATGGCATGGACATCACGGATAGCACGGGAAGTTAAAGTTTATCGGTGGCTTTAAATCAATTGGTCTCAGTGTTCTGGAAGTTTCAGTGGGTAAGCACCTAAAAGACAGGAGGCCTTTGTGTTGTTGCTTTGTGTTGAGTTCGATCAATTACTAAAATACATCTTAGTAATTACTTTGTGACAGTAATCATAAAACCCTATACAATTACACTGGATAATATAGACATAGCACCTTCTCCAGTGTGAATTCTAAACACAAAGCACCTGTGGCCAAGTCAGCTCCTAGTGAGGCATCACCATGAAGCTTTTCTGCACACGGGATTATCTTTTGGTTCTTACTGTCAGGTTTCAAAGGCTTTGATGATGCATCTTCACCTTCCCAACCCTATCCTTGCAGGGACAGCGGTTGTCTGCTTACTGGGTAGTGTTGTGGGCTGGGTATTGTTCGTACTGTCCGTTTGATCTGAAAGACAAGGGACTGAGCTTAACCTGATCTCCAGGTTCTTCTCCAGTGTTGATATTCCATGACTATTGGAATATAGCCTAAGAATGAAAAATATAATGAGAAATTAAATATTATGAACCTTGATGTTATTACTTGTGTTTAGCTGCTCCTAAAAGATATGTTGCAGTCTGTGCTCCACAGAACAAAATTGTACAGCCATGGAAAGAAACAGAGGGACTTACTGAAAACTCTCTGAGGGTGCTGTGGTATGTAGACCTGGTATACTGCTCAAAAGCAGTATTATAGAACTGTGCCTGATCTGACTGCATGGGAGTCACCCAGCTTATGGTGACCACAGCTTAGGGTCCCAGAGTCAATACAAAGAACATAGCTTTAGATTAAGATTGCCCTAAATTTGTGGTCTAGTTCTACCCCTTCCTGGATATACAAGTTTGAACAAGTTATTCAATCTTTCTGACCATCAGTTTTCTAATCTATTATACAAAGCTTCTAACAGTTGTCTTGTAGGGATGTAGTAAGGATGCTTAAGTTATTACTTGCTTAGTTATTAAATGAGGTAACATATGTATAAACAAAGCACATTCATATAATAATGAGAGCCAAGCTGATAATCAGAAAAAAAAAACTTAGTAAGGCAGGAGTGGATGCAGTTTTAACTGCACACATTGCTATAGGGCTGGGGTTGGATTGAAGCATGACATAGAATAATGTAAAATAGAAAACAACCAGTGAAGTTGCAGGAAATAATGATTTTGAGCAGAGATAGGTATTTTCAGGAATTTCTCAGACTTCTAATTAAAGTTAAGGAAGTTTATAGAACTTTCTTCCAGATCAAGCAGGCGAAAAAAAACATTCCCAGGAAACAACAGCAGACATACTTGTCTACTTGGAAGGTATTCTCAAGGTTTTGCATGGATTTATTTGTTAGCAGTAGGAGCAAAAATAGCCAAAACTATAGACCTATAGTTGTTGAGGGCTGTGTACCCAAAATCCTAACATTAAGACATGCAGAATGAGAGAGGGGTGTTGAGATCACTTTGCATTTATGAAAGCAGCTTTATCAAAGGAAATGACCAAATAGACAAGCCCCAGTGTGGACTAATCTGAGATGCAGAAACAGACTGAACTAAGCACTCAAAAAAGACAAGACTGGAGCCAGGAGACCCCCAATTGCCTTAGCCATACCAAAAGGGCAGGTTTGCTATGTATTGCCATAAACTTGCTAGATTTCAAACTGTGTATTGCTACATATAAGCATATGCCCTATTTGAAAAGTACCTTGCAAAGGGGCAGATGCACAGTCAAAATTAGATAAGTGTTTCTTCCCTTTTCCCTAGTTCCTTTTTGGGAATGAAATTGTTAAAGGTAATAAAAAGAGAAATAAAACAAAACAAAAACAACTTTGAAGACCCATCGGTGAAGTGGGAACCAATTCAGAGATTGGCTCGAAGTTGGTGATGCGTAGTGAGTGTGTTAGCTATTTTCTCTATCCAAATGTAGTTGGTAACATGTGTTTCAAGACTCTGCATATCTTCTAAAGCCAGGGTCTGGCAGATGAGTGAGCTTGAAGAATGGCCTTTATGCAGAATGACATTGCTTTGTTCTCCTTCCATGTTTTTTGTCTAATTCGTCAACCATAACAAGCTGTGCAAATGCAGACTAATGTGAACTCTGACTTGCCTGCCGTTATGCAGGCCCGTGATTGGCTTTCCATTTCAGTGCTTTGAGTGGTTCCGAGAGGAAGCTGCCTGAGCTGCTACCTCTTCCGGAAGAGACTGCAGACCATCAACACTGTTGGGAATTTGCAGAAACTCCGTCTTAGGCATGTGTGTGAACTGGGAAACTTGCTCCTACAACCGCAGGCTTGCAAACATCAGCTTCATTTGTTGCAAGTGTAAATTATTCTCAAGCCACTTCTTTGATCCGACCTTGTTTCCCAAGTCCCACAAAAGAAACTGTTGAAAGGCTATTTGTCAACAATACCAGAGACTCTGTGGTGACTAATTAATTGTCTTTTCCTTCCAAGTGCTACAAATTCTGTAACAACAACCACAATAGCAAAGACAATGATGATGACAGTGAGTAATAGTAATATCATCTGCAGAAACCCACAATCGGCTTCGACTGATCAAAGACAAACAACAAGTGCCAAATTTCAGATGAAGAGGTGAAAATATTGAAAGGGTGTTTGTAATGAGCCAGGAAATTTCCTATTCGTTATTTCCACTACTATCGCCAAAGCACGGCAAGGTAGCTATTATTGATCTCATTTTACAGTGGAGAAAACTGAAAACGAGAATGATTAGCTAAATTGCTGAAGATACTACAGCTAATCATTGGCACATCCAGGGATTCAGACTCAATCCATCACTATTAGATCTTTTTATCTGTGTGCCAGTTTCTGTCTTGTTCATCTGCCTTGCGCCTTAGCTGCCCTGTAGACTTGAACCATAGCTTGCATTTGGCCATTCCTTCCCAGAAGGCAGTCATTGAGGAGTCACTAATTAGGGGCTGGAGTTTTATTGGCTGTAGTCAGGCTACCCCTAACAGCAGCTGCCTGCAGCAGGCTAACCTGAACATTTGAGTATCACCCAGCTGGGTCCCTCTGTTGTATTTTACCCTGCTGTGGTGATGTGGATTATGACATTCTATGATTTGCTAATTACCTCCTCGGCTAGATTGCAGAATTGTTACTGCATTGTTGAGACTCTGGGCTGGGTCTGTCAATAACTTGGTCTTCAATGCCTGCTTTATCCAAAATAGTAGACCTAATTCTGTTCTCTGTAATATTGTAGGCAAGACTGATATCAGCTGGTAGGCACTGGTATGTACATGAACATGTAGATGATATATAAAGCCATAAGACGGGATGATTCCATTCATCAGGGGAGTGAATACTATGAATTTATATTTTATTTTTGCCTATAATCAAATATGCACAAATAATGTGCAGAAATACTAAGGGGAAAATATGAGAAGAATAAAAATGTTAGATTGAGGCATTTATACAGAGCTTCCTGGAAGAGACTTTAGAGATAGGAGGGTCAATGACCTGGATGAACTCTGAGAGAGGCCAAAGGTCGTCGTTAGGCAGAGTGAGCTCATGGAACCAAACCTGTTAGCCAATCACCAGGCTTAATCCCTAGGCCTTTCTCACCACAGTCCAGATGAGTGAATTCCAAATCTTACTTACCAAAGCACACGTTTTCCATAAGACTTCCCAGGGGAGACAGCATATCCCGTCTCTTAGAAGACAATGTGGGTTGCAAGTACTTAATTGGAGTGAGATTATGGAAGAAAGGGAATCTTGGGGAAGATAAAGAGTGAGTGAGACCCCACATGATCCCCAAATAAGCATTCGCCTGATAAAGTAAATTGTTCCAGCCTACAAAGACCTTAGAATGTTTATTGAATGCGGGGATCTGTTTTTGGTTTCACTATGGCTCTTGCTTTAGCCACAGAGGAACACAGCCATTTTTAGTATGAGCTTTAGAGGATGAACAAGAAGACTGTATGTGGGACTGTGTCCTGTCAGACATAGAAAGTGACAAGAGACTGAGATCCCATCCTAACAATGAGAACAAGCCTAATAAGGTGAAAAACATGGCTATTTGAGGACACCATCAGAGAGCTGAAATGCAAAAATGTCCAAATGAACTAATTCCAGAAAGGATGAGGACTTCCTAGGAAAGAAGAGACCCATGGCTGATTTTAGCCCTGGCAGAGCAATGGGAGAAAGAGGAATGTACCATAGATGGGGTAAGGAGAAATCAGCCAAGCTTGCAATGAACTTTCGGTGGCCATGGACGGATCAAGGGATGAGAATGTGAGGAGCCCCAGCCACAAAACCAGTCTACCTGCCCCCTAACTCTTTTGTATAGACCTTTACGAAGTGCTTTGGGATAGTTCTCTGCAGGCTGTGGATAAGGAAGGAGAGTTGAGAGAGATTCCTCCAAGTTATTTCAGACACCCACTAAGTATAATACAGAGACCGTCCAAAGGTTGAGGATAGGGCATGAGAACTGAGAGAAATCTCCGGAAGGTTCACAGGGCCGTTACCAAGTATGTAAAGCAAAAGAGGCACTCCAGAAACTTGTAGGATCTCAGATCCCAGCACCTGATAAAGGAAAAGTCTGCATCCCATTCCCAGACAATTCCAGAAAGACATGGTTTTAAAAAAGCAAAACTATAACATAATATTTTGAAATGAGCTAAGAGATGTTAATGTGATACAAGATATGAGAGAGCAACATAAATCAGACTTCAAAAAACTCAGGAAAAAGGTGACAGAAAAAATTAGAAATAAATTTAAAAAATCATTTTAGAAATGAAGACTAAACTAGAAGATACACAAGAGCAAATAAACACAACAAATGATGGCTTAAAAGAAATATAATGTAAAAAGGAAAAAAGTTTAAATCAGAAAGAAATGAAGGGATTAAAAGTATTTGAGAGAAAGTGATAAATATTAAAGATAGCTAAAGAAGACCCAACACACCAATGTTAAGTGTTTCTGAAGAAGAAAACCAAAACAAGAGAAAAGAACAAATGTTTCTTGAAAATTCCTAAAATAAAGAAGCATTTGAAGCCATATATTGAAAAAGTACGCAATGTGCCTGAGAATATCAACACAGAATGATGATCACAAAGATGTATTCTAATAATATTACTAAAGTTTTTTAAAAAAAATATTATCTGAACATCTAGGCAAAAAGAGCATATTACTGAGAGGGATTAAAAAATTATTTTATTATCAGACTTTTTATCAGACTTATACACCAGAATAAAATAGAGTCATTTTACTCAGTGAAAGAAAATTGTTTTCTATTTTTATAAACTAATCTTTAAGTATAAATGCGCAAATACACTATTGTCGACATCAAGAATCAGAGAATTCTGTTCCCATGGCCCCTTCTTAAGGAAGTTACTAGAGAATGAGCTTCAGGCCACCAAAACAATGAGAGAGAAATAGGAGAATTGGTAGTGATCATTAAATATATATGCACTTGTAGAAAAGAGGTTAAATAAGCACAAAGCAGGAGAGATCTTAGTAGAGTGGATATATGCTTTGACAATATATCCCACAAAATGTCCCACAAAATAAGTGGGACGTTGAGGACAACATATATAAAAAATTTTTTTCTGCCTTGAGTAATAATAATCCATGGAGGTAATATAATACTATTATTCTGAGACTCTTGTATGTGTAGTAGGCAAATAAATAATTAAGGGACATTCTAATTCCACCATTCCTGGTATCCTTGAGAACTAAGATTGTAAAAGTGAATGGGAGGAGATACATATGTAATTTAGAAGAAGTTGAGAGAATACCATGTAGTTATGAGTTTGAACTGAAAATATCAGTATGAATACGGAAATTCATTATATGTGTTTATAGGAGATTACAGCTATCTATCATCTGTCTATTTACCTATAACACATGTATATGCACATATTCTGTATATACAACCCAGTAGCAATCAGTATCTCCGATGCCCTTGTGGTTTTGCAATACAGTTTCTCATTTTAAAATAAACAAACAAAAGCAGGGATTCTCAAGAAAATATGCAAAATGAGTCTGAAATATCTTGCTGTACCAGACACACTATGAGAGACTATTAGAGACATGTGAAAAGGACTTGGGAACCGACTTGAAAAGGTTCTCAGTTGCCAAAGAGGGGACAATTTGAGGTTGAGTAAGGCAAAGGATTGCAATAAATTAAAACCTATCAAATATTTCCAAATCCACAGATGTATATTTGCAGTTGATCACCTTCAGAGGGTGACAGGAAACTAATTCATAATCTCGATTCAAGCATTTATCCTGTCTTTCTGACTGAGTAGCAAAATATTGGATGAGGAAAAGTGTTTCCTTACACAATTAGTCCGGCTATTAGATAAAAAATGAAATAATAGATTAAGATGTCACCAACTCCCTATGAATTGATGAATCTAAGAATTGAGCATCAATGGCTACTGACACCAAAAAAAAAAGAAGAGTGAAAACCAGACATAATGCTTTAATAAAAGAACACACCACCACTGTCTTGCCAGGGGGATCACATCTGAGTCTGGTCGAGATTCACACTCTAGCTGCCAATTTGCAGGAAACACAGAGGACAAAGGAGCGTTCAGCAAAAGCTAGATGGCGGGTCAAACGCAAGGTTCATCAACAGATAAATTGCAAGAAAAAGAGTGAGACAGAAAGAAACTTCAGATCAAAGAGAATTTAAAAGACAAATCATGCTTTTAAAAATGTGCAAGATTAAACTATAACATATACCAATGCACACTTGGGTGATAAAGCTATAAAGAAACACAAGGGCTAGAGCGAGAAACGGTGCTGTGACTGCAATGAGGTGTGTGGAGGGGGCCCCTCAGGTGGCTGCCAAGGCTCTCTTTCTTGATCTGGGTGGATTTAGGAGTGTTTCCTTTATGATAATTCACTAAGCTACACATTTGTCTTGTACTGTTCTGTTTCTCTGCTTTATTTTACAACAAAATTTGTATATAGGTAGGTGTATATGTAGTAAACTGTATGCCTATTTCTCTGTATTTATATTTGTGTGTGTATCTGTCTGTATTACATATCTATCGTCTGTCTGTCTGTTTATTATGCTTTGAGTGAGATATCTTGCAAGAAAAATATCTCCAACATTGGGAAATTGTCCATAAATGATCAAAATAAACTTTTACATGCTGGGGTAAAATGGCACAGCCTCTACATCGACAAAATGAGAATGAAAAGGCAGCCTAGAAGCTTAGGCCAGAACCCTTGATATTAATCTGTGACCATAGAAGCCATCCCTGGCTTTTGGTACTCCACCCTGATGTAGTCCACTGGGGCCTGCCTCTCCCTTTGTCCCCAGCAATTAGCACAGTTTACACTTGAGTGATCATTGTTTTGACCCGCCCTAAGTCTCGGCATCCGGACTCCATCACCCACCATCTGTGCCCTGGCCAGGAGGACTTCTCAGCAGCTCTCCAGCAAGCACCGGAAGTGGGGCTTGGCCACAGGCCTATGGTGTGACGGGCGGCCAAGGACAGAGTCTTCTGTCACTCATGGTCTCGAGGACCAGAGCAGACCAAAACCAGGCACAGATTTAGTTGTCTGAATACTCTCTTTTATAATGAGAGAAGGGGAGACAGATTAGAAGAAAAGGAAAGAAGAGGAGAGAGACAAGAGGATGGTAGACCAGATGCCAAGAGGACAAATAAGAGAGAGAAAATGTAAAGAGAAAAAGAACAAAGGAAAAATAAGAAAATAACTGGGAAGGAGAAGGGAAGGAAAGGAGAAGTTAGGAATGGAGAGTGGGTGGTAAAGGAACATACATGGTCAGAGACAAAGAACATTCCTTCTGGAGAGGCGTGGCCACTGCCTGTTAACTTGCACTCTGTACCATAGCTAAAGACTTTCAGCACTAAATAAAATACACTCAATTTTTAAGGGGGTTTGTTCTTCATCCTTATCTAAATATTTATTTGTGGAAGTGGTTTCCATAATAACCAAGAAACAACAGAAATTCCTACCAGCTCCACAAAAGACCAGAGCAGAGTCACACTATCATTTTGAGATTCTGGGGAGCCAGTGGTCAGACTGAGGCAGCAGTGACATCACCATGCTGAGAAGGCAGCTCCAAACTTGGGCAGAAAAGTGCTCAGTCAGCACCTGGGCAGACGGGCTGGCTGTGGGCCTCTCAGCACAGGCACCAGCCATGGGGAAACGCTGCTTTGGACTGAGTCTGTGATTAGTGTTCAGGTTGGGGAGAAGAGGTACCTCAAACCTCCACAACTCTGCAGGGTCCTTAACTTCTCCAAAGCTAAATGTAGGGTCTCTGTCACCTGAGATATCTTTACTAGGTCTCTAATCTTTCAGGTTCTGCCAAGAGCAGTGAGAAACTACATCAAAAGACCTAAGACCTTGTGTCCAAACTCACCCCCTAGTGGGAGGAGATCGGAGATAGGTGAAGATAAAATTCTGTTACTAATGAGAAAGTACACATCTTTGCAAGTGAGTTGCTTATTTTAGGTATAAATTGGAGAAGATCCAGGATTACACCTAAAATAATGTCAAAATAATGTCCCATTCCAATATTTAGTCTTGGGTGAGACAGAATACATTGACTGGGGTGAAGGTGTGTGGCCCAGGTAAATTAAACATTAACCCACTGCCTTTCTTCTTCAGAATTCAGCCTTTATTCGGAGTTTACCCTTGGAAATTTATCCGAAATGTGCAAGTAACTTATTTTAAAAATTGACTAGAATATAAACTCCATGAGAGCAGGAGTTTTGCCTTCTTGACCCACTGCTAAATGTCCTGTCCTTAGAACAGTGCCTGGCTCATAGCAAGCGCTAAGCATGTATTTATTAGAAAAAATGAATTCATAAGCTCCGTCTCTTATGCATGGTTACAGAGCTGCTTTTTGGGACCTTGCCCTGGAAAATCTCTAAAAACAGAACTTGCCCAAAAATGCTTTCTTCCTTGGGTGGCCATGCGTCAGTCTCAAGGTTTCAGATGTCCTGCCTGTTGTGCCTGCTTTTGTCCCGTTGAGTGTTTATCTGAAACCTCTCTTGACTTCTGGGTGTTGCCTCATACTGCATTTCTGACTCTGCCTTGACCCTTGGCTTCTGTGTATTGCAGGGGTCTGAGACTGTGCCCTTCATACTCTCTCTATCTTCCCTGACCTCTGCCGTGGCTCATGGATAGGTCTTCTCAGTACACAGAGGTTAACAGCAGGAGCCTGCAAAGAGGAAAAGCACACTTTGGAGGAAGACTCTCTGGTGTTTCAGAAAGTGAGAGAAAATGAGAATTAGCTAACATTTACTTAGGTAGAGAGGGAGACTACTGTGTGTCAAGCATGCCCCCAAAGTTTTAAGTGTGCTGATTAATCTGATCCTTATATAATAGTGTAAAGTAGATTTTCCTATCCTACCTACCTTTAGTTAAGGAAACGGAGGCACGGAGAAGTTAAATAAATTGCCCAAGGCCTCATAGTAAACTCTGGTGGTTTGCTGTAGAGCTGAGACTCATACCTACTACACTATGCCAATGCAGATTTCAAGAGTGAGTTTTGCCTAGTTAGGGTGGGTAGATGAGCAAAAGCACACTAGGATGGGATATAGGTAGAGCAATGAGAAAGAACAGAAAATCCGACCTTTCTTCCATCATTAAAAGTGACCACCAGCATAACAGCCATCACTGAGTGTTTACTATATGCCAGGTATAGACTAGGATTTTAATTTATGTTCAGAATAAGCCCATGAGATATAAGATTGGGCTTTACAGTTGTTCGACAATTTTTCCAAAGTCATAGGTCTAGAACTGGCAAAAGTGAGATTTGACTCTGGTCTTGCTCCAGGCCTGTGTTATAAAGCACCATGTTTTACCACCGTATGCCTGACCTCCGAGCCTCCACACCCATTGTGAGGGGTGTCGGCATATCCCTCAGCCCTCACCTACATTCCCTGTGGCTGACTGTTCTCCAGAAACAGGGCACTAAGCTCTGAGTTCTGTATGCTTTAGCATTTGTGTAATAGTGGCCAAGGAATAGGATGACTTCATTTCATGTTGCAAATATGGTTGATTTTGATTTAAGAAAATTTTTCTTAAATTGACCTAAAATACAATAAATGTGGTCTGAGCTCAAAATAAGCCACATATAAAATTACTGAAAGTGGAAATACAGTGCAATGCTACAAACTCTCATCATTCAGTCATATTATAGCTTCCAAAATGTTGCCTCTTATACTCATCCCTTGAGACTTAACAGAGTTTAACTAGATTTTCCTTGACATTTCTGATTTTCCCTGTAAGGCAAGTGTTTCCAACTGTGTCTCTCTCACATCACTTGGCTTTTCTGAGTTCTTTCCATATATTGTGACTGATGCCATTCAAGTAAATAAAATTTTATTAAGTGCCTGCTGTGTGCAAGACCTGGGCTCAAAGCCTAGCAAAGGTAGGCAGGCACATAGAGTGAGAAGTTTTGTAAAAGCGGTGTTGAGGTGGGGTTTGTGGGGGAATCTACAAAGTTCATATTGCTCTGTTGTTTGCACAATGAGAAGATGTTATGGAAGAGAAAAAGTACAGTTTGTTGCAAAATCAGAGGGCATCATTATGAAGTCTCCCCTGGGATACTGGGGAGACTCCCATGCTGACAGTCTTGGCTCTGGCACCAACAAACATGCAATTCTGGATAAGCCATTCCCTGGGCCTTTATTTTCTCATCTATAAAATGAGGAGGTTACTGAATTGCCTTCCATGTCCCATACAACTTAACATCCTCTGAATGTGTTCTGAAGTAGCACTTTCTAAATCAATCAGCCCATCTAGCCCATTATTCTGCCTCTAAATGTTTCGTCCAGGAATACTTCGTGGTGAGTACCAATTCACGGCATGGACCCCAGAAGGAAAGGACCTTGGGATGGAAGCTTACCCTGTTGTCTCCGCAGAGAGGTATGGCCAGTGACCAAAGTCTAGCAGCCGTCAGCAGGCAGATTAGGTCGATCACTCCTGTGCTGCCTGTTCAGTTCCTGGATTAATGGTTGGTTTCTTTAGCTCGTGACTGTTTCCTATTTCAGATTGTCTTAGCACATCCCGTTATGAATCCTGGCCTAATCACAGACATTTGCTTACGGCCAAAGTCAAAACAGGACAGGGTAGATGTAGGGTTATGGCGGCAACCGAAGGACATGATGATTGCCTTCAGTTTCCTATACTTTGTAAATTCAAGAAGGAGAGTGGTGGTTTCTTAAAATGTTCTGACTATTCAGCAACACCTCCAGTTTGAAATTTGTTGATGAGTTTCTGCTGAGTGACAGGCACATGGAATAGGCAGAGCCCAACAGGAACTTGCTGACAACTCAGTTACACCAAAGAAGTCCACCATAAGCCAGAGAGGCTGAGTCAGGAAATTGTGCTCACTTAGCTCCCAGGCTTGGCTGGGGTCTGACCCAGCCCCTCACCTTTTGACTCCTCCTTGCCCTCTCCAGTCTCTAAATTCCACTAATGGGGGCCATCCCTATGCAAGGTGCCAAGGGAGTCTCCAAAGTCAGGGATCTGAATCAGCCAAGAAGTGTTATTCCCTTGTTCAGGCCTCATGGGCCATTGCCATGGATGTGTCTCTGCACTGCAAACAAACACCAGGCAGCAGAGCAAGACAGCACGGCGGAGGCTGCCAACGCTCAGGGCGGTGCATCCTTGGCTGTGCGTCTGCGGTAGTATAATGGATGAATTATTAATTATGATTTATCACCAGGATAAAGGAAACTCGTAGGCGATTCTCTCCAAAGACAAGAGTACAAAAGACTGTGCCTGAGGCTCAGGCTTTTATTGGTGGCACATGAACATTGGACTACAGTAATAGAGATGATGTCTGATAGTTTTCACATCACCTTTCAGCCAAGCACTTAATAAGCACTAATTTGTTAATTTTCAAAACAACCTGTAAGGAAGGAAATATTATTTTTACTTCTTTTTCTCCCCACTATTTTAAAGGTTGAGAAGTGTAGACATTAAAGGTCTATCTATCCCATTGCTTTAAAAAAAATTCTAAATAAACTGTCTGCTCTCTCAAGCACTATTTAATTTAAGCACAATGTCACAGTTCAAACTATTTTTTTCTTCTAAATAAAGGGAAACGTTCATCATACCAGGAAATGTTTAAGACATGGAAGCATTTGTTTTGCTTCTGATTGTCAGAGCAAGAATGTTTGGTGACTCTTAGGAACTTGAATACTCCAGCAGCTTCCCATTTATCATTTTTCTAAAAACCCAACTTGTTAGAAATAATTTCACCATCTTCACAGCCCCAAGTGTTGTTGGTAAATGTTATGAATATGCGTTTTCCAGGAACTACCTACTGCATTTCCTAGAACTGAAAATTAAAGTTCTTCTCACCCCAATTTAAATCAGCCTCCCATAGCCTATATTGGAGGTCCATTGTGGGACTGAGTTTCTATAGTAAAGAGAGTATTGAGTTAGAAGACTACAAACAGAGATTATTTAGGCTGGGGTGAAAGAATCTTCTAACTTGAGGAAGATCCAAGATTGGCTGGTCCTGTGTGAAGCGACTCCATCCTCCTGTTACTCTTTAGGTACCACCTTCATCTCTTCTTGGAAACCACCATCATCACGATATAATCATCCTCTAGAAGCCAGATCAAAATTAGACCAGGTGTGGGACAGGGGGGAAAATGTGTGTGGGGGAAGTAATCATTACCTGTTTGATTTGCTGTATTGCCCCTCCAATAAACCAGAGACCACACTGAGTTGAGTACTATTCCCTCATTATATTTAATAATAGCCTTCTCTGCCTGCATTAATTTCCTGGATAACCTTATTTAGTCCCATGGTCTTGAAACCCAATCTGAATGATGGTGACTACCAAATCTGTATTGACAGTCATGACCTTCCTCTGAACTCCAACCTATGTGTTCAATCATCTGCTTAGAAGGTTCTTTTGGATGCTTAATGAGCAATGAAAACTTAATATGTCCAAATTCAAACTCTTGGTTTCAAGCCTGATACTCCTTCTTAGTATTCTCCATCTGCATAGTGACATCTAATTCATCCTCATGATCGAGCAAAAAAAAAAAAAAGTGTGGCTTCATCTTGGAGTCTTCTCTTTCTTTCATCCCCTTAGCAAGTCCTATTGAATTCACCTCCAAAATATATACTGTGTTTCCCAGGGTAAACAATGTTAGATGCCAAAATAAACACTATATCTCTGAGTTTAGCATAAGAAAAAGTTGCCCAATATGGGTCAGGAGACCCTTACCCGTCTTTTGGCATGCACGTACTGGCATCATGTCCAAGACTGCTGTGTAAGGGGAGGAGATAAATGAGGCGACACAACATCTATTAACTCCCATATTCTGGGAAGTGACATGTATCAGTTCTACTCATGGCCAGAAATAGTCAGCTGGCCTTAAGGTAATGCAGAAAGATTTGGAAAATTAGGGCAGTAAATTAAATATTTGGAACACTCTCAATCCAAGCAGTTCTTAATGTTTCCCCCACTATCATGCTAGCCCATTCCACCACCTTTGCCTGAAAGGTATCCTAACCAATCTTCCTGGTCCTAATCATGCCCCAATATGATCTATTCCTTCTTCCATTCTTGCTACCTCCAACTTTTTGTTTTCCAACTATCAGTTCAAACGGTTTTGTTAAATATGAAACAGGTTTGCTCCAAAACTTCAAAAGCCAAGTTACTTCCCATGGCCTCCAGGCCTCTACACAATCTGGGCCCTGAATACTTCTCTGACCTCCTTTTCTACCACTTCCTACCTAGGTCACTTTGCATTAGCTACACTGGCCTTCAGGCTCTTCTTGAGCATACCAACTTTATTTCTACTTAAAGCCTTCACATTTATGTTTCCCTCTGCCTAGAATGCTGTTTCCTCAAATTTTCATATAACTCATCCCTTCATTTATGCCTCTGCTTGGCTATCACCCACTTAGAGAGGCTGTCTTTGACCACTCTGTATAAAAGAGTCTACTTCTAACCCCATCTCATCACCCACTAATCCTTTTCCCTGATTTTTCTTTCATGGGACTTGTCTGTTCCCAACATTTTATTATTTATTTACTTCCTTAGTTGTTTGTTGTCTGTCTCCCTTACTTTAATGCAAGCTAAAAAAAAGTGCAAGGACCTTGACTTGAACCTTTCTGCTGTTTTCCCAGTATCAAGAGCAGTGCCTAGCACAGAGTGGGTTCTCTATAAATATTTGTTCAATAAATGAGTGAATTAATTAGTAAATTAGCTAAAATATGCCAAAATTGAGATAACAGGCTCCTGGCCCCAGTTCCCAGCTGGCCGCTCCCCAGATCACAGGTCTGGCCTCTCCCCACAGCTGTCTGGACAGCCTTTTCTGTGACTCCTTGAGGTTTCCTTGAAGCCCCTGAGAATATTTTGTTTAGAACACCTTTCGTATTGGCCCTAGTTCTAGCCAACTTTGTTAATCAGATCAGCCAACACCATTCACAGAAGTTGGAAACTGGAACAGAACCAATTTATGTGGCAGAGTTTTAATGAAAATGTAATGGCAACCAAGATAATCTGTTCTAGACCTTCAAGACTGTCTCTGCAAATGAAGCTGTGAACTCCATGGCTGAGCTGTGTATCTTGGAATAGCGCCCATGTTTAGATGGAGAGGTAAGACCTGAAAAAGTAAAATTCAATCTTCACTGGTAATGAAATATTAAATTAGTGTGGACACAGTGGAGAGACTTTTACTCTTTTGCTGTCGCTGCTTCAACAAGCTTGGCTTGTTAAATCCAAATGAAGTAGGGAGACCAGACATACTCCATTGTTCCATTTTATTCTTGCATTTTTCTAGCTGCAGCATGCCATTTGGCTTTCCCACCTAAACCATCTTACTCTTACTCTTCTTCCCTGCAGGGGAATTGCTTGTAGACAGATTGAAAAAGTGAATAACAGCCAGAGTTTTCTTATATTGGACTCTCTAACAATAACAAAAAATTATTATTATATGTTGTCCCTTAGACAGTGGGTTGCTCTGCACTGGCATGAAGTTGTGGTAACATGGAATGCATAAGCTTGTGGTTCACACTGAGTGTACAAAATACAGTTTCCCTGGGACATAAATCTGCTCTTTATTGATGTATCCAAGCTCTATCCCAAGTAAGAATTGGGTTAAGGGAAAAATAGACCCATTCATTGTGTACATTCACATAAAAGGATTTAAGAAATCTCACTCTAAAGAAACCTATTCAACTTTGCTTAATCTGATATCTCATAAAACTATGATCACTGAATCCATTTTATTTTTGCCTGACAAAGTGATACTCCACCTGGGCCATAGTGCCTGCCTCGTTGTGTCTGAAAATCTGTGGGGACATTTTGGTCACAATATCTGGAGGCTCTATTGGCATTTAGAAGGTGGGGACCAGGGATACTAAACATCATCTAGTATGAGGACCAGTTCTTCTACATAATGAAAATTATTCCACCCAAAATGCCAGTAACATCCCTGTTGGGTACATACTAATTCACACTAGGAATTCTAATATACACCACTTTTTTATTGTACAGATGGAGAAACAGTCTCAGATAGAGGAAACGGTATGTGTAAGTCTCACAACCATGTCCATGGTCCAAGTCAGTACTGGAACTCGCTCTCTTTTTCCCTATTCTGTACTCACACTTCAGCACTGTGTTGTCTTTATTATGCATATACTAGCACACTTGAAAAATGAACAAAAACTAAATTGTTCGACAGCCTTATAGGAAAAACTCCTTAGAGCCTCCAGAGTATCTACATGCTTGTGGAAACATTGACTGATAAATGAATGAAAAATTGAAACAACACAGGAGGAAAAATTCAGAACTAGCTTTCACTTGGCAATTACTACATGCCAGGCCTTTTGTACATATTGGCTCTTTTACTCCCCACAACGGACCAATAACAGACAGATTACTAACTCCTTTTATCAGATGAAGAAACTGAGTCTTGAAGAACTTGGATAAGATTCTCAAGGTCACAGAGCTCATAGAAAGTGATAGAGCTGGGATTCAACCTGATTTTAGTGGGACTTCTAAGCCTGAACACTTTCCTTCAGGCCTCTCAATGATCAGCCAAGGCTCTTGCTCTCAGAAATGGGAAACACAATGAAGAAGAAAAGGAGGACTTTTTTTTTTTCAACAAAATTTGTTTTTCTGTTAATTACATTTCTATTGTTAAAAATAACAGAAATCAGTTCAAGAATGTTTAAGCAAAAGTGAGCATTTTTGGAAGGATAGTGGAGCTCATGAAATCTAGAAGTTGAACAATCCAGCTCTACAAGGGCATGCGGCAGCTGCAGCATGTGGACACACCCTCCAGAATAGCACTGTTGAGACTGACTCACTCCCAGCTCCCAATCCCTGTCTCAGGTCAATGTTTGAGAGAGATAATAGCTCTGATTCAACTTGAATCAGATATTCACTCCTGCTCCAACCAGTTGTGGCTGTGGAGTTAGAGTCACATAGCAGGAACACAGTTGCTGATAAGCCATTTTTGTGGACAGAGTGGGTATCTTTAAGAGTTACCTGTGATCAATTCTTGGTCATGTTGTGAGGCAGTTGAAGTTTCTTTTGTGTCCTTTATATCCCCCTAACAACAGGGAAGTTTTAGCAGTAAATGCCTACAAAAATAAAAAAGAGAGAGAGAGAGAAAGATTTCAAATCAACAACCTAATGAGGCTGGGCACGGTGGCCCACGCCCATAATCCCAACTCTTTGGGAGGTCGAAGTGGGTGGATCACTTGAGGTCAGGAGTTTGAGACCAGCCTGGTCAACATGGCAAAACCCTGTCTCTATTCAAAAATACAAAAATGAGCCAGGTGTGGTGGGGCACATCTATAGTCCCAACTACTCAGGAGGCTGAGGCACAAGAATTGCCTGAACCCAGGAGGCAGAGGTTGCAGTGAGCCAGGACTGCCCCACTGTCTTCCAGCCTGGGCAACAGAGCAAGACTCTGTCAAAAAAAAGAAACAAAAAACAAACAAAACAAAACAAACAAACAAACAAAAAACCCCAATGATGCACCTCTTGCAAAAAAAAAAACAAAGAACAAACTAAGCTGAAAATTAGTAGGAGAAAAAATAAAGATCAGAGCACAAATTACCAAAATAGAGACTAAAAAATATACAAAAGATCAACAAAACAAAAAGTTGGAATTTTTTTTGAAAAGATAAGCAAAATTGACAAACCATTAGCTACACTAACCAAAAAAAGAGAAAAGACTCAAAAGAGTTAGAAACAAAAAAGGAGACATTACAACTGATACCACAGATACAAAGGGTAATTGGAGACTATTATGAACAACTGTACAGAAACAAATGGGAAAACCTAGAGGAAATAAGTAAATCCTGGACACATACAACCCACCAAGATTGAACTAGGAATAAATAGGAAACCTGAACAGACCAGTAACAAGTAACATCACTGAAGCTACAATAAAAAGTATCCCAACCAAAGAAAAGCCCAGGACTGGATGGCTTCATGGCTGAATTCTATCAAACATTTAAAGAAGTAACACCAATTCTCTTCAAACTATTCCAAAAAATTGAAAGAGAGGAAATTCTTCCAAACTCAGTGAGGCCAGCATTATCCGAATACTAAAATGAGGCAAGAACACCACAAACAAAGAAAACTACAGGCCAATACCCCTAATGAACATAGATGCAAACGTCCTCAACAATATACTAGCAAATCAAATCGAAGTCAACAATACATCAAAAAGATTATACAACATAATCAAGTGGAATTTATCCCAGGGATGCAAGGATAGTTCACCATTCACAAATGGATAAATGTGATATATCACATCAATAGAATGAAGGGCAAAACTGTGTGATCATCTCAATAGATACAGAAAAATCATTTGATAAAATTCAACATCCCCTCATGATAAAAACTCTCAACAAATTAGATGTAGAAGAAACACATCAACAATAGTCATATATGACAAACTCATATGATATTTGTCATATATTTGTCATATATGACAAATATGAATGGGGAAAAGCTGAAAGCCTTTCTTCTAAGAACTGGGACAAGATAAGGATACCCACTTTCACCACTCATATTCAAAATAGTACTGGAAGTCCTAACCAAAGCAATTAGGTAAAAGAAATAAAGAACATCCAAATTGGAAAGAATGAAGTAGAATTGCACCTGTTTGCAGATAACATCATCTTATATGTAGAAAAACCTAAAGATTTCAACAAAAAACTCTTCGAACTGATAAATTTAGTAAAGTAAAGGATACAAAAATGAACATACAAAAATCAGTAGCATTTCTATATATCAATAACAAGGTAACTGCAAAAGAAATCAAGAAATCAATACCATTTAAAATAGCCACAGACTATGAATAAACTCAACCAAAGAGATGAAAGGTATCAACAATGAAAATTATAAAACTTTGATGAAAGAAATTAAAGAGGACAAAAACACACAAAATGAAAAGACATTCTATGTTCCTGGATTGGAGGAATAAATATTGTTAAAATGACCATACTACTCAAAGTGATGTATAGAATCAATGCGCTCCCTAACAAAATACCAATGACATTCTTTACAGAAATTGAAAAAACAATCCTAAAATTTGTATGGAATCATAAAAGATGCCCAATAGCCAAAACAACCCTGAGGGGGGAAAAAAAACCTGGAGGCATCACACTACGTGACCTCAAAATATACTGTAAAGCTATAGTAACCAAAACAGCATGGTGCTAGCATAAAAACAGACATACAGACCAATGGAAAAGAACAAAGAACCCAGAAATAAATCCATGTGTTTACAGCCAGCTGATTTTCAACAAGGCACCAAGAACATACATTGGAGGAAAGGACGGTCTTTTCAGTAAGTGGTGCTGGAAAAACTGAATATCCATATGCAGAAGAATGAAACTAGACACCTATCTCTCACCATCTAAAATATCAATTCCAAATGGATTATAGACCTGAAACTATGAAAAGAAAACATAGGAAAAATGCTTCAGGACATTGGTTTGGTCAAAGATTTTATTAAAACCTCAAAAGCATAGGCAACAAACAAAAAAATAGATAAATGAGATTATATCTCATGAAAATGCTTCTTAAAAAGCAAAGGAAACAATTAATAGAAGCAACCTACAGAATGGGAGGAAATATTTGAAAACTATTTATCCAACAAGAAATTAACATGCAGAATATGTAAGAAATTCAAACAACTCAACACCAAAAAAAATTGATTTAAAAATGGAAAAATGATCTAAATGACATTTTTTAAAGAAGGCATGCAAATGGCCAACAAGTATATGAGAAAATGCTCAACATTACTAATCATCAGGGAAATGCAAATAAAAGCCACAGTAAGATATCATCTCACCCCAATTAGAGTGGCTATAATCAAAAAGACAAAAAAATAACAAATGCTGGCAAGATGTGGAGAAAAGGAAACATATACTGTTGATGGAAATGTAAATTAGTACAGCCAATTTGGAAAACAGTATGGAAGTTTCTCAAAAAAAACTAAAAATAGAACTAGCATACGGTCCAAAAATCCCACTGCTGGGTGGATAGCTAAAGGAAATAAAATCAGTGTGTCCAAGGGGTATCTGCACTCCTATGTTTATTGTAGCACTGTTCATAGTAGCCAAGATACAGAATCAACCTGTGTCCATCAACAGATGATTAGATTAAAATATGTGGTATATATGCACAATGAAATACTATTTAGCCATAAAAAAGAATGCAATCTTGTCATTTGCAACAACATAAATAAACTGGGAGTACATTATATTAAATGAAATAAGCCAGGCACAGAAAGACAGATACCACATGTTCTTACACGTATTTGGAAGCTAAATAAGCTGATATCATAGAATTAGAGATTAGAATATTGGTAATAGAAGCTGGGAAAAGGGGAGGAAAGTGGGGGATAAGGAGAGGCTAGATAATGAATACAAAATTACAGCTACATAGGAGGAATAAGTAAGTTTTTTTCTTCTTCAACATTTAAGTTTAGAGATACATGTGCAGGATGCGCAGGTTTGTTACATTATTGCTGAAAAATATCCATTTGCAGAAACAATTAGTGGGCTGCCTGCCTTCTTAAATAGCCCCGTCAGGGTCTGAGACAGGGGAACGAATAAATACCTTCTTCAAGTAGGCCTAGAAATTTATGCTTTGCAAGATAAGATCCCAAAGAGTCTAGTTTCACCTAATTAATGATAATTTATCTAATTCAATTATTTTTATAATTTCAAAAAAAGATACAAGAAATGGAATATTCCTTTAGGAGTAAGCCTAGATGTCATATAATTCACCCCTCTCACGTTCTGAATGGAAGGAAAAAAAACAAAAACAAAAAGCCTGAAGCCAGAGAGAAGTGACTTGCACAGCTATTTCTTACAAAATCGGATTTGAAATCCAGGTCTCTTGATTCCCAGGGCAGGGTATTGATTTGGAAAGACAATTGGCCCAAATACAAAACCTTTGAGTTGGAAGTAGTCTTAGAAAGGAACTAGAAGTCAAATTCATCTTAATTTAGACTACCGTATCACACAGAAATCCTCTTGCTAGAATAGCTGATGTTTCTGAAAGTTTGAGTTTAAGCATTTTCTTTGAAAGGCAGTTCAATAACTTGTGAGTAGATATACACTATTATCGGGCAGCTTTAATTATTAGAAATTCTTACTTTTGGCCGGCTGCAGCGGCTTACGCCTGTAATCCCAGCACTTTGAGAGGCCGAAGCGGGCAGATCACAAGGTCAGGAGATCGAGACCATCCTGGCTAACACGGTGAAACCCTGTCTCTACTAAAAATACAAAAAAATTAGCCGGGCGTGGTGGCGGGTGCCTGTAGTCCCAGCTGCCCAGGAGGCTGAGGCAGGGGAATGGCCTGAACCCAGGAGGTGGAGCTTGCAGTGAGCCGAGATCACGCCACTGCACTCCAGCTTGAGGGACAGAGTGAGACTCCATCTCAAAAAAAAAAAAAAAAAAAAAAATTCTTACTTTTATTTTCTGGAAATCTGCCTTATAATTTTTACCTCTTGAAATTTCACGTTTTGCAGCATAGATGAATCAGAATCCAGGCTTCTCACCATTTCACCTTCTGCCACCTGAATACTCTCCTATTTGTCTCCCTTTTAGAATATGGTTTGCGGAAGAGGACAGTGATAGTCCAGGTGTAGTCCACGCAGTGGAAGGTGCAGTGGGGCCATCATCTCCCTTGATCTGCTCTCTATACTTCTATAATAGAGCCTCTACACGTTTTACTTTCTTGGCAGCTGCATTCCTGAGCAATGGGAATGCCAAGTCTCACTCTCTTTTTTTTTTCTAACTGACAACTATAAATTCAGGTCTCTTTCCTCTTCTGTTCATGTAATTGATTGCAGGAATTTATGTGTTAAAAATTCTACCTTTTAGCTTTCAGTTAAACGTTCCTGTTTTTTGAGAATATTTGAGTCCTTATGCTGTTGTCTTTCTCTGTAACATACCTCACACAAATTTGTTAAATAACCGTTGTATAGAAATCACTGAAGAAGGCTGGGAGCAGTGGCTCACACATGTAGTCCCAGCAGTTTGGGAGGCCAAGGCAGGAGAATCACTTGAGGCCAGGAGCTGGAGACCAGACTGAGCAACATAGTAAGACGCCATCGCTATGAAAAAAAAAAAAAAAATTAGCTGTGCATGGTGGCAGGTGTCTGTAGTCCCAGCTACTCAAGAGGCTAAGGTGGTATGATGGCTTGAGCTCAGGAATTCAAGGCTGCAGTGAGGTGTAAGATTGTGCCACTGTCCTCCAGGCTCTGTGACAGAGCAGGACTCCATCTCTCAAAGAAAAAACAGGCCGAGGCAGGTGGATCACGAGGTCAGGAGATCGAGACCATCCTGGCCAACATGGTGAAACCCCGTCTCTACTAAAAATACAAAAATTAGCTGGACGTGGTGGCGCGTTCCTGTAATCCTAGCTACTCGGGAGGCTGAGGCAGGAGAATCCCTTGAACCAGGGAGTCGGAGGTTGCAGTAAGCCAAGATTGCTCCACTGCACTCCAGCCTGGTGACAGAGCAAGACTCCGTCAAAAAAAAAAAAAAAAAAAAAAAGAAAAAGATAAAAAAGACAGAAAAGAAAAGAAATCACTGAAGAGATAAGCAGGGCATCAGAGAAAGACACAAATGACATTTTCCAAGTTGACTGTAACTGTGAAGCCACATGCAGTACCCAAGTACAACCCTATTTCTTCAGATTTTTTGTTTGTTTAAATATAGCTATCATGACAGGCTATTAAATCCTTTCTGAAATGAAGATACTTTATATAGCTGTGGCATTCTTCCGATTTACTGCCTGGGAACCATTTTAAAATGGGGAAATGGGGTTAGTTCCACATGGCCCGTTCTCAGTGAACCCATAAAGATTTTTAATGATCATCTCTCTAAAAATATTAACTTACAGATCTCCTGAAGGCAAATAGCTAGGGCATCCCATGCCAAAAATGTAATGCCAAAGCCAGAAAAAAATATACATATATTTTGGAAGCAGAAGGAACGAATGTTCTTCCAACAACTTGCTGTTTAAATCTCTGTTGATAGAGAGTAATACACACAACTGTGTTTGGGGGAGAGAAGATGGGCAGATTGTGTAAGTCAAAGACTTTTGAAGGTCTTTGGAAGACAGAGTCAGTGGAGTCTTCGTGAATGATGCAGGCACCCTCCAGGAGGGCCTGAGACCTGCTGTGACTTGCACCAGCTCTGTCCTTCCCAAAGCACCAAATTCTTCCTCCTTCTCACTTGTCACCCTTCTGCCTGCAGCAGTTGGAGTCAACTCTAGCCTTTTTAATAAGACAGTTTGGAAGAGAGACAAGCCTTTTCAGTCTGAGAGATAAAAATAAAAATGTCAGTGATCAGAATTTCCACATATGGTCTCAAATGATAGATGAAATTTAAAGCTGGCAATTGTCCTGAGCTGGAAAGACGTAAGCAACAAAGGCTGGAAGGAGGTTTAGGGTTTTGGTTGCTTTGCCCCCCACCCCGCTAAGTGATAATGGACTGTCCCCAAACACAGCAAGTTCTTTCCTTTTTAAGGGCAGTGAAGGTTGCCAGGCCTTGTCCATTTGCAGCCGACCTGCTCAGAAACATTTTGCTGCCCTTCCCCCACTTCTGTGAATAGGTTTTCCCAAAATTCCAGGAGGGAGTCCTCTACAGACTGCCCATCTGTTCTTAGGCACGCAGGGAATCTGGGTAACAATTACATTTGGGAATCACCTGTTGGAGCTCCAGAAGAGAGACCAAACTTCTGCACCAAGCCCTTGGCGATTTCTTTTTCTCCGAGGCAGTTTTGCTTTTGGGTGCAGTTAGAGATTAGGAGGAAAGATTAGAAGGGGGAAGGAGAGATACGTATCTCAGCTGAGAAGGGTCAAAGTCTAAAAAAGGTTAGCTTTTGCCCTGACACAAGCAAGTGAACACATTTTCAAGGCCAAGGTTGATGAGAGGGGTTGATCAGTGCTCTGGACTCAGCTGGGATTGTACCACAAATGTTTCCAGCCTCGATTTATTCACCTGAAAAATGAGGAGGGACAAACTAATCTTTAAAAAAGACTTCTTGTTGGACAATTCCATTCCAACATCTCATAGGAAGAATTCTGAGACTAAACTATAGTTTTGGCCAGCGGTTCTCAAACTAGAACATGAATCAGAAACATCTGGAAATCTTATTAAGAGCCAAATTTGGGGTCTCACTACAAGTTTCTGATTTATCTGTTGGTGGTGGGGCCTGAGAATTTGCATTTCTAACAGGTTCTTAGGTGATGCTGGTGCTGCTGGTTCAGGTACCCATAGTTTAAGAACCTCTGGTCTAGACCACGAAACATTCAGATGAACTCCCAGCAGGTTAATGGTCATGCTTAGGAAATACAAGTTGAGTGTCCCAGATATCTGGACTCAGAAATACTCCAAAATCGGAAACTTTCTGAGTGTCAGCATGATGCCACCTGTGGAAAATTCCATACCTGACCTCACGTGACAAATGGCAGTTCAAATGCGGGCACAGAGCACACCGTCGATTCAGTGTCCCTAAGGGAAACAAGGCCCTCCCAGCCCCCTTCAGCTGTGGTCTTTTTCACACATAACCAAATTCTCACAAAGGGTAACAAGATAAAAACTTTGTTTCATGCTCAAAATTATTTAAAATGTCATATAAAATCACCTTGAGGCTATGTGTATAAAGTATATATGAAACAATGAATTTCATGTTTAAATGGGTTCCACTCCCAAGATATCTCACTATATATATATATGCAAACAGTCCAAAATCTGAAAACATCTCAAATCTGAAACACTTCTGGTCTCTAGCATTTCAAATGAGGGATACTCAACCTGTAATTATCTACAGGCCTGATAAAGAAACTATTTAGCAAAACATGACTGCAGGGGCTGAGCCCAGACTCACATGAGCTAAATGCTGTGAGGGTGAGGGACTTGGGGAGAGGAGCACTCAGGAGTCAAGATCTGCACCTTGAAAGATGTCATTGGAATTTAAGAAAATCCAGCAGCTAGTAGGAGCAGTTGACAATGTCTATGACCTATCTCTGGCCTTACAGAAGACCTGTTAAAGGGCTTCCGCAGCCATGATCCCAACTTCTTAAAACAAGCCTGCAACACAGAGTACAAGGATAACTGTCCTGCTTGGGAGTTGAGTGGGGAATCACTTACCTTTGTTGACCCAGCAAAGACTACCGAGGAGTTGTTTTGCCACCAAGGCAGATGTGTATACGTACAGCCATGTAGAGTCTCTTTCCAGAGGCCTTGTATAAGCAGTAAACTGATGAGATTCAAGGTGCAGTCTATTCCCCTTTGTAGCTTCATTCTGACCATGGCCTCATTAATATTGTAGCATAAGTTGCTGAGCTAACTGGGTCACAAAAAGTGTTAGCAAGTTGAGAAGGGCCATAGGGCTCTTAGATCTTTGAGTCAGGGTTAGCAACTAAATTCACCAACAGAATTACTATATAGCCAGGAAGCACAAACCTTTAGAGAATTTGTGCTTTCTACCCACTCTGCCTCCTGGTTTTGATAGCACTAAGTCTAAGTTACTACTCTAGAAGGAAAAACAAATCCAAACTCAAAATAGGGGAAGAAGAGTAAATTCTGGTTTACTGAGAAAGATCTTAAGGTCATTTAACAAGTGTCTACTGAGCAACCATCATTTACTAGGCAGTGGAGATATATTGACAAATAAGACAGGCATGACTGCTGCCTGGATAGAGCTTACAGTTTAGGAAAGGAGACATAATTTAAACAAGTCAGCCTCCAAATCTATAATTACAGTGTGATGAGTGTCATGGTTGAGAACAAGGAAGGCAGCAGTAATAGACACCATGCTAGAGTTTCCAAAGCCAATCTGCCTCTGGGATACAGAAGTAGAAATCAAGGTTTTAACCTTTATCTTCCATAATATATCATATGGGGCCTTCCCTCATTGCAGAATCCTATGTAAGGAGCAACATTTTTTGTCTCAGTGTGGGAAGGCTCATGTCCCTATTTAAAATGGAAACTTGGTGATCCTACATTCACCTTCTACCCTAGGAAGATCTATGTCAAACTCTGGGTTCCATGATCATACAAGGAGAATTTTCAGTGAGGTCAGGAAGGGCCATGGAGAAGTTGAAATAGTTGGGAAAAGTGGGGAAAGAAAGCTAAGACAGCTCAAGGAGTTGAGCCCACTGACTTGCCTTTTCCAAGTACATGCCTCTTATTAGAAGATAGTGGCTTCTCTGCCCCAGCTGGACATGCAAATATGACTGGAGTGCCCAGGTCTGTGATGATAGGAGATTTCAGGGGTTAAAACAAGAATACACACACACTTCTGAAGTGTGGTTCTGTTTCTAGGGGACCTTAATTCATTTGGAGGGAAATACTAAATCTTGAAAAGGTAGGTGCCTTTAGTATGGAGAGATCCACACATATTTAAAAACATGACATAAGATTGAGCTCTTATGTAGTCCCAGTACTCTGGGAGGCTGAGGCAGGTTGATCACTTGAGGCTAGGAGCTCGAGACCAGCCTGGCCAACATGGCGAAACATATGAAAAATACAACTGTCAAACCAACCAACGAACCAAGCGACAACAAAACAGGTCTACCCTGGAGTCATACTCTAATTTTTTCTATTTTCCTCCCTTTCTGATCCTTTATCCCACTTTCTTTTTCTTCCTCTTCCTTCTCCTTCTTCTTTGTCAAATAGAGGATTGAGTTATTATCATTGATCCATACAAAGTCCCTCTCTCATTTATTTTCTTTAATTCCCACCACCCATTTCTATTCCCCGTCTTCCCATGTGCAACCTTCCTAATATGTTTCATATGCATCTTTTTGTTCGTATGTACTTTTAGAAAATGTTTATTGTTTTGTGTGCAAAAAAATAAAATAAAAAGATTCACGTAAAAAAAAAAAGATTGAGCTCTTAGATAGGAAGGGCACTGAGGAGGCTCACCTGGCTAACTGATCACCTCCATACCAGGCCACCCTGACATTCATACCAGGCCACCCTGACATTCCAGGCAAGGAGATGACACCACCCACCACCTAGTGCACTGGGAGAATTTCCAGGGGTGCAGGTGTTCTAGGAAGGTCTCCACCCCAACTTAGGTACTCTGAATGCCATGAAGAGAATCACAGGCTTAGTCCCTTGGTTCAGGGTTTTGTCTAAAGTTAAAATGCAAGGGTTACCAGAGGGGTGGCCGTTGTGACTGTGTCTTAAAACAATAGGAGGAAGAACCTTAATAAATCTTTTTCAATCAGAGCTAGTGGAGAGCAAAAGAGAAAGGCCACAGACCTAGGAAAGTGTAACGTGGGAGAGAAAAGAAAGAAAAAGCCTCGGTAGGCTGCATGGAGGAGCAGAATTCCTGGGTGATGTGCTGTGGAGTGCTGTTTTAGAGAGGCAGTGGTGTGCAGTTTTAAAGCATTTGCTGGTTTTAATGGTGGAAATACTCCCACCGTGGAAATTTCAAGCTGCCAATTTGATGTCAGCTGGCCCACAGAATTCCTAGAAATGAGCAATTGGCTCGTGTATACTGCTGGGGAAATGCTGGCTCCTGCACACTGCAGAGGGCTCCACGAGTGGGCAGAGAGACACTGAAAGGGGGCAGTAGGAAGTCCCCATGCAGGCCTGGCCCTCAGTGCTCATCTGAGGTTCTCACAGACTGTGTTAAAATTCTCCAGTGTGGAGGGCAGGTGTAGTGGGGCCTGGGTGGCCCAGGTAAACATGGGTGGGACTGAAACTACAGACAAGGGAGCAGTTTAGTGGGCCCCTAATTAGAATGAATCTCCCATCTGCCTTTTGAAACCATCACGTAGAAAGGCAATCCCTGCAACAATAGCATTAAAGAAATTATTAAATGATGACTGCTCACATCCCCAAAGTATGCATCTTAGCATGGGGACACCCATTCGAAGACAATACCCTGGAATCACAGAGAAAGTGACAATGAGCAGAAGGGAGGGTGAGACCAGCTGTTCCCCTTTGTGGGGGAGGCAGGGACAGGCAGAGTTATTAAAAGCTCCATGACATACTTTGGCTTTGGTGGTGAGGTTATGTCTCAGCCTGCGGGATCGCTCCCTTCAGAGCACTTCGGGAAGACATCAGTGCCGGCCTGGTTGAGTTATTCGCGTCCGTGGGGCCTAATCCTGCTCCACGTGTTGTCTTTGCTAAGGCTCTGCCTTCTGTCTCCAAGCTCGCCTTTTCAGTGCCAATTCCAGACAGGGCAAAAGGAACGATTCCCCAGCATCTAGGCAGAATCACGAAGGGGGTCAAAGCTTTGTCCTTGCTCTCCCTTCTCCCTTTCAGTAGACTTCTCCAAGCAACCTGAGGCCGGTATCCTCCAGCAGGGCCCAGGGCTCCCCTCTCCAGACCCCAGCTGTGCCACAGGACCTCTGCTCTTCCACCCAATGCTTCTGTGCTGTTTCTTATAGTCCTGTAATTCTTTCTTTCCTAATTTCTCTGATGAATGAAATTCCTGTGAACTATTTCACATGAAGGAGTTAATGACTGCTTTTGACTTAAGCAGTCACTCTTTCCCAGTATTTGTAGTTTTACAAAGCTTTGACTCTGAAGAAGGACACTGGTACGGGATAACTTCTGCTTTCACAGTAGATAAACGGCAAGATGATCTGGGCAAGGTTTTTGGTGCTTTCTGAAGTCATCCCCTGTGAGTGAACATCTAATCCACTCATGTCAGTCCAACTCAGATATGCCTGGACAGCCCCTGATGTGGAACAGCATCTGTCACTCACCGGTAGGTACAGATAGGTGCATCATGCATAGGCTATGCTGGCTCCTTTAATGGGATGAAGTGAGGCCCCTAAAATGGCCCCAGCTCTTCTATTCTGTCCAAAGACCAAGAAGAGACAGACAGACAGAAAGAGAGAGGAAATTTAAGTGTGTGACTGATGTTCCCAGTGTCTAGTGTTCCCATCTTTATGTGAGTGTGTAACCAGTGCTTAGCTCCCACTTATGAGTGAGAACACGCAGTATTTGGTTTCCTGTTCCTGCGTTAATTCACTTAGGATTATAGCCTCCAGCTGCATCCAAGATGCTGCAAAAGACACGATTTCATTCTTTTCTATGGCTGCATAGCATTCCATGGGTATATATGTACCACATTTTCTTTACCCAATCCACTGTTGATGGGCATCTGGGTTGATTCCATGTCTTTGCCATTGTGAATAGTGCTTATTACATACCAGTACATGGGTCGTTTTGGTAGAATGATTTGCTTTCCTTTGGGTATCTTCCCAGTAATGGGATTGCTGGGTTAAATGATAGTCCTATTTTTAGTTCTTTGAGAAATCTCCAAATTGCTTTCCACAGGGGCTGAACTAATTTGTACTCCCACCAAAAGTGTATAGGCATTCTATTTTTACTGCAGCCTTGCCAACATTCGTTATTTTTTGACTTTTTAATAAGAACCATTCTGACTGATATGAGATGCTATCTCATCATGATTTTGATTGGCATTTCTCTGATAGTGACATTGAGCATTTTTTCACGTTTTTTGGCTGCTTGTATGTTTTCTTTTGAGAAGACAGAGGGAGGGGAGCGAGGGTTGAAAAATGACCTATTGAGTGCTATGTTCACTATTTGAGTGACAGGTTCAATAGAAGCTCAACTTCAACATCACTCAGTATAA
Organism: Symphalangus syndactylus; assembly: GCF_028878055.3. Taxonomy (NCBI): domain Eukaryota; kingdom Metazoa; phylum Chordata; class Mammalia; order Primates; family Hylobatidae; genus Symphalangus; species Symphalangus syndactylus. Next base: position 149,674,452 of record NC_072427.2, on the reverse strand, counting down.
CAAGTAACAAACTTGCACATGTATCCCCTGAATCTAAAATTTTCTTAAAAATTTAAATTTAAAAAATTAAATTGAATTTTACAATTTTTAAAAAAGATAGTCTTGCGCTATCATTCAGACAGGAGTGCAGTGATTTTACAATTTTTTAAAGAAAAGAGTTCTTTTCTGCTAGCCTTATTTTTGCCTATTATAGTGACGATCATATTCGTTACATGAAAAGTTCTGTCATATTATTGCTATTTAAAAATAAATAATGCTACAGATACAAAAGAAAAGTCTGTGACTGGTGAATCCTTTCCTGTGAGAGCAGCACGCTGCACAGAGTGGAAAGCAGAGTTTGCCCAGGCCATGAACAACCCATGTGGTTCTGACTCGTCACTCGTCTTTGTCAGAGATTCTCCAACATGCTTTGGGGCTGAGACACACCCATGAAACTGCAACTTTCTCAGGATGTACATACCCCCCTCTTAATCAACACAGGAGGCCAGCCACACACGCAGACCTATCACCTCCTCTCTCCTCTCCCCAAACTCTATTCAAGACAGAACTTCTTGGGCAGGGCTGAGTAGTGTATGATGCTCCAGACGCAGTGAGTGATAATAATTGCAGTAGCTGTCATTTATCATGTGCTTACTCTGCCCAGCTGCTATGCACAGGCTTTATACAAATATATGTGATCGCATTTAATCCCTGCAACCACCCATTCAGTTTCACATTATTATTATTTTCAGTTTACAGATGAGGAAACTGAGACTCAAGCTAAATAATTTGCCCAAGGGCACACAACTCATAAGTGACACAGTGAGGACAGAATATACCATGAATCCAAAAAAAGCTGGCTTCCCCCCAGACTCCATGCTCTAGAAGCTAGTTCCACTTCTCCATCTCAGCTGAGCTGGGGCATCACCTGTGCTCCCAGGGGCTGGGTCCACATGGCCATTGTGATCTGTAGCCAGATTCACAGTAGAATCAAACTGGTCCCAAATCCAGAAGATAAATGAAGACCAGCAGATTATTTTTCCAGGCTTTATAATAATACGCCAGATGTTTCCGTATCTGGAGATAAATGCATTTGAAACATCTGACTCCCTTCTTACCTAAAAATTTGATTTGCAAAAGGCTTATGAAGACCATCAACATAGATGTGATGGAGCCATCGAGATCCTGCCTGAAGAACTCAGAAGAGCTCTGGAGTCCTTTTGGGTGCAATCATTCCGAGCACCAGCTGAACCCTCTATCATGCACTTGGCATCTTCACACAGGTGTGCCAGCAGATAATAGGAGAAACAGGGGTCCTTCCTTCCTATTCTAATGTAAATCTTTACCTGCTTCCTGACTTCTTATGAACTGTGCCTAATTTCTACTCAAGGTTTGAGTGCTCACCTAGCAGGAACAGAGATGAGATGGTTCCTACAACCACAACAAAAGATTCAGTCTCTGGAGGGAACTGGGCTTTGTCTTCGTTCTTTCACATGCCCACCAGCTGACTTCAACCCTCAGCAAAGTCTTGGAATGAAAAACTAAAAATTTAAAAGGCAGTGGCCCCCAGAAAGGTTAGAACCAGAAATGGTATTCAGATTCCACCTGGTTCATTTAATAAATGCCTATGTAGAACTTGACATTCAACATGTTGCACTGGCTCTGGGTGAATGCTAAAACATACTGGGCACAGTCCTTATCTTTGAGGAGCTTCTCACCCTATTGGAAAGATTTTTAAAGATTAATAATATGGTATAAACATTGGTAATACCAAGTAACTAAAATTCTACAAGGCACATGCAAGAGTAGAGAAAGTGTCTTAAGATTTCCAAGAGTTCTAAAGTAGGAGGGATTTGCAGGGCCAAAGTAGGACCACAGATAAAGAGGATTGCTGGGGTAGAGAAAAGGAACAAAGAGAAGACCATAGGTGAAAGCAGTCTCCTGGTGCCAGCTATGCTATTTCCTTTGTCTTTTGGTGTACACTGCACCTCTCCTAAATGGTCCCTCCTTTCTTCTCACCTTCCTCCCTTCCTCTTTCTCTTACTATCCTTTTATCATTTGAGTTACTGAAATCTTTTCCATCCTGTCTTACTTTACCTCAAGTCCAAACTTGTTCTTCAAGCCTTTCCCAACAATTCCAGAGTAAGCTAAATTTTCCACTCACTTCTTTCTTACAGTAAGTACCACGCCTTGGGAAAATTAATTATATGCTGCTTTCTGTTGTTTGCTAATGATTTTGTTCTATGTCCCTAATAATACTTTAAGCTTCTTATGGGCAGGGTTGTGTATAGCATTTCTTGTGTACCCAGCACATTGCCAGATGTGTAATAGAGGCTCAGAGAATGTTGTTTGAATGCCTCAACATTCAGGGTCATTGGTTGACTGGCCTCATTTGAAATTCTGCAGAGGCAAAAGTTCAGATATTTAATGACCTGGGGAATGTCTTCGTGCTCTTCCAAAATTTCTCCTGTTGTAGTTAAAGCAATTGCCTTTTACTTTTCATTAAAAACTTCCCGTCCTTGGAAATACTACTTTTCCTCTCATCCCTATACTTAACATCTTTGGATCCCCTTGTCCATTATTTAAGTCATTGGGACACCTTAAAACTTCTGCATTGTGGACAGACATGGTGGCTCATGCCTGTAATTCTAGCACTTTGGGAGGCTGAGGTGGGAGGGATCACCTGAGGTCAAGAGTTTGAGACCAGCCTGGCCAACATGGTGAAACATCATCTGCACTAAAAATACAAAAATTAGCAGGGCGTGGTGGTAGGCACTTGTAATCCCAGCTACTTGGGAGGCTGAGGCAGGAGAATCACTTGAACCCTGGAGGCGGAGATTGCAGTGAGCCAAGATGATGCCATTGCACTCCAGCCTGGGTGACAGAGTGAAAAAAACTCCATCTCAAAAAAAACAAAAACAAAAACAAACAAACAAAAAATTTCTGCATTGCTTCAGTGAGTGTTGAATAGTTTCAAACGATTACATGTGTCATGGCCTCAGATTGCACACTGGTTAAAATCTGAGCATAATTATGGCTCTGTCCTTAGATTCTATAGGACGGGAAGACTACTTCAAGCAAGAGAAACCACATTGATTTAGAATATGCAAAAAAAAAATACATAAAGCAGAAGAAATTATAAGAATGTGAGGGGAGGCCTGGTGAGGTAGCTCAAATCTGTAATTCCAACGCTTTGGGAGGGAGGCTGGCTGTAGGCCAGGAGTTCAAGACCAGCCTGAGCAACATACTGAAACCCTATCTCTACAATAATAATAGTAATAATAATTAGGCATGGTGTGCACCTGTGGTCCTAAATACTGGGGAGGCTGAGGTGGGAGGGCAGTAGAGCCTAGGAACTCAAGGCTGCAGTGAGCTATAATTGTGCCACACACTCCAGTCTGGGTGACAGAGTGAGACCCTGTCTCTGAAAAAGAATACAGGGGTGTCCCGTAGAACTTAGGAACAAGAATGTAACCAAAACCAAGGAGACATTTCAACGGGTCATCCACTATATCTCACTCTGTCTCCACCCCTTTACTCCTCTTCTTTCTTCTCTTCTGCCCGCTTCCCTTGCTGAGCCCTTCTACCTTGGCCCAAATGACCACTGTATGATTTCTGACTCAAGATCTGAAAGATGAGATAACCAGAAAACAATTGTCCTAGAGTGGGCAGAGCCTGGGCTTGGATGGGTAGAGTGTTTTCTCTGTGCCCACTTCTAGTGGCTCTGGGGTTAGACTTGGAGATACAATTTCCTCACAGAGACCCTTCAAAGCAGAACTGGCATCTCCATTCTACTCCGTTCCATTCCTTTTCATCACTGCATTATCAAACGTTCGTGACCAAATATTCATCTGCAGTACAGGAAATGGTCTGAATTAATTGGACCCAATGAGAAAAATGTAAAATCTGCATCTTAGTCCAAAAAACAAAAAAATGAAGGGCACAAGAGAAAAGATTGAAGGAAATTTTGCTAAAGGATCTCACGGAGAAAAGAGCATGTGGGTTTCCTAGATTGTAATAAGAATGTGAATCTCCTGTGAATGTGGTTGCCAAGAAAATGAAGGCAAATGTATACTAATTCATAGGAATTTACTGTCAAGAGCAACGAAGGTAAAACCCCACTCTATTCTGATGACTTTTCAGTACTGTTTTTAGTATGTAGAGAAGCAGGCAGTCTGGAATGTATTCAGAGAGTAACCAGGTTGTCAGAGAACTTGAAACCAGGCTACATGAGGTTTTGATAGCAGAGCAGGAAGGATCTAGCCTGGAGAAGGGAAGTTGTCAGTGGTGCGGGGTCTTGGTCTTCAGACTTCTATCATGTGGAAGCTATAGTCAGAGCACCCAAGGATCCCAGTGAAGACTTGACAACCCAACAACTTCACCTTAATGTAAGCACACTTTTCAGGACTGGCCAACTCATGTAGAGAATGGCCAATCATTTGTCGAAACTCTAAGTGGGTGCATGGAAGTCAGGGGTGGGATCCAAGAGGGAGAAGGATTTGAAATAGACTGTGCTAGATGATTTCTAACAACTCTTGTGATTATGAAATTCAAGCAGGAAGGGAATCATTATTCCCATGTTATAGCTGAGGAAATCAAAGCCCAGAGTAATTAGGTGACTGTTCCAAGGCATACAGATGGTCAAGATGATGACCTGAAGAGTGGCTCATGATGCCAAGTGAGGTGCTCTGTACAACCCATCTTCTGGCTGCTATTGTTAATCTTCCCTATGAATAGTGCCTCCTCACTCGATTCCAGAATAGTCTCTTATTCCCTAAAGCATTCACAGAGGAGAATCAGTCACTTTCATTGCGAGTCAGAGACCTATATTCCCATTCAATAGCCAACGCTTCTCACACCCCATCCTATCCTTGAAGGACACAATAAAAGAAAATCAATCTCACCCACAACCTGCAGCTCAGAGAATCTCCAACATTAACTCATGTCACTGGCTCACTGCACCAGATTGTGCAGGAGGGATTCATTGTGAGCTTCCTGCCAGGTTAACAGAGAAGCAGAGGTGAAAAGAGAAAGATGTGACAAAGACCTTAAAAAAGTGTCACACTCATGGATAGGAAAAATCAATATTGTGAAAATGGTCGTACCACTCAAAATGATTTATAGATTCAATGCTATCCCCATCAAGCTACCATTGACTTTCTTCACAGAATTAGAAAAAAACTACTTTAAATTTCATGTGGAACAAAAAAGAGCCCATATAGCCAAGAAAATACTAAGCAAAAAGAACAAAGCTGGAGGCATCACACTACCTGACTTCAAACTATACTACAAGGCTACAGAAACCAAAACAGCATGGTGGTGGTATCAAAACAGAAATATAGACCAATGAAACAGAATGGAGGCCTCAGAAATAATGCCACACATCTACAACTATCTCATCTTTGACAAACCTGACAAAAACAAGCAATAGGGAAAGGATTCCCTATTTAATAAATGGTGTTGGGAAAACTGGCTAGCCATATGCAGAAAACTGAAACTGGACCCCTTCCTTACACCTTATACAAAAATTAACTCAAGATGGATTAAAGACTTAAATGTAAGACCTAAAATCATAAAAACCCTAGAAGAAAACCTAGGCAATACCATTCAGGTCATAGGCGTGGGCCAAAACTTCATGACTACAACACCAAAAGCAATCGCAACAAAAGCCAAAATTGACAAATGAGATCTAATTGAACTAAAGAGCTTCTGCACAGCAAAAGAAACTATCATCAGAGTGAACAGGCAACCTACAGAATGGGAGAAAATTTTTGCAATCTATCCATTTGACAAAGGGCTAATATCCAGAATCTACGAGGAACTTAAACAAATTTACAAGAAAAAAAAAACATCAAAAAGTGGGCTAAGGATATGAACAGACACTTCTCAAAAGAAGACATTTATGCGGCCAACAAACAGATGAAAAAAAGCTCATCATCACCGGTCATTAGAGAAATGCAAATCAAAACCACAATGAGATACCATCTCACACCAGTTAGAATGGCAATCATTAAAAAGTCAGGAAACAACAGATGCTGGAGAGGATGTGGAGAAATAGGAACACTTTTACACTATTGGTGGGAGTGTAAATTAGTTCAACCATTGTGGAAGACAGTGTGCCAATTCCTCAAGGTTCTAGAACCAGAAATGCCATTTGACCTGGCAATCCCATTACTGGATATATACCCAAAGGATTATAAATCATTCTGCTATAAAGACACATGCACATGTATGTTTATTGCAGCACTATTCACAATAGCAAAGACTTGGAACCAACCCAAATGCCCATTAATGATAGACTGGATAAAGAAAATGTGGCACATATACGCCATGGAATACTATGCAGCCATAAAAAAGGATGAGTTCATGTACTTTGCAGGGACATGGATGAAGCTGGAAACCATCATTCTCAGCAAACTAACATAGGAACAGAAAACCAAACACCACATGTTCTCACTCATAAATGGGAGTTGAACAATGAGAACACATGGACACAGGGAGGGGAACATCACACACTGGGGCCTGTTTGGGGGTGGGGGGTTAGGGGAAGGATAGCATTAGGAGAAATAGCTAATGTAGATGACGGGTTGATGGGTGCAGCAAACCACAATGGCACGTGCATATCTATGTAACAAACCTGCATGTTCTGCACACATATCTCAGAACTTAAAGTATAATAAAAATGAAAATTAAAAAGTGCTAGTTTCACCACCCCTGTCATAAGGGCCTGCAGAAGCTCATATTAGCAATGGCTCTTGGGTGGGCCTCAGTTTCAGAAAACCATACATTTTAAAATCACAATATTGCAGAATACATCAATTTGGTGATAAATATATTCATCCACACTGAAAAAGGAAAGTGTTTTATGATGGATTCACTGTCTGTTTCCCTTAAATTGCCCACTTTTCTTCTCTTGTGTGTGTTTGCTGGTGATGGCTGCTTAAAAATAATAGCCTTTATTGAGATATAATTCATATACCATAAAATTCACTCTCTTAAAGTGTACAATTCAGTGGACTTTAGTATATTCGCAGAGTCATACAGCCATCACCACTATCTAATTCCAGAATATTTTCATCACCTCAAAAAGAAACTCTGCACCCATTAGCAGTCCCTCTCCTTCATCACCCATTCCACCCAGCCCTGAGCAACCACCAGTCTACTCTCTCTCTCTATGAACTTGCCTATTCTAGACATTTTTTATAAATGGAACCATACAATATATGTCCTTTTATGACAAACTTCTTTCACTTAGAATAATGTTTTCAGATTCATTTATGTTGTAATATGTGTTAGTGCTTCATTCTTTTTTAGGATCAAATAATATTCTATTTATGGCTATACTACATTTTGTTTATTCATTCATCAGTTGATGGACATATCAGTTGTTCCCACTTTTTGGCTGTAATAAATAATACTGCTCTGAATCTTTATGTACAAATGTTTGTATGGACATATTTTTTCATTTATCTGTATACACCTGGGAGTGGGATTGCCAGGCTGTATGGCAACTCTATATTTAATCTTTTGAGAAATGCCAAACTGTTTTCCTAACTGGCTACATTATTTTACAATACTTTCAGCAATGTATAGGGGTTCCAATATCTCTACATCCTTGACAATACTTGTTATTTTCTATATTTTTTGTTGTTATAACTGTCTTCATGGGTAAGAAGTGGTGTCTCTTTGGGCTTTTGATTTACATTTTTCTAATGGCTACTGCTGTTGAGTGTCTTTTCATGTGCTATTGGCCATTTGTAGAACTTCTTTAGAGAAATGTCTAATCAAATCCTGTGCCAATATTTTAATCTGGTGACTTGTCTCTTTATTCCCCCTGTGCTTCTGAAATCAAAGTCAGATGATGTAACTCTTTAAAGGAATGGATTCCCTGTAACAACACTATTCTCTGATCCAAACATGTTTGAATCATGAAGAGGATGATCATTGGATGAACTGTGACCTTGGTGAGAGATGGGGGAATGAACTATAGGTGACCTCCTAAGTGACTTTTCAGCCAAAGAGATGATGAGGGATTTATTTGCTTAAGACAAAAATGGATATTTATGGAGAGGAAGCAGAGTAAGTCCAAAGGAAAGGAAACCAAGAACAGTGGTCTCTTGAGTGATGTAGTTCAGGATCCTCTAGGCCCACTAGGGCCTCTGACATGAACTCAGTGTTGTAGGTTATCTCCTTACGTTCCAAATTCCTGCCTGCAGGATGGAGCCTTAAAAAGGAGTCAGTCCTTTGTCCTAGGCCCTCACCTTGCTGAGGGACACACATCACTTACTCTTCAGAGGTCTCAGCTTCCTTATCAATATGATAACTTCCAGTGCCAAGGTTCTCTCAGTAGGGGCAAGAATATTTTCTCTCTCCAAACTCTTACAGCAGGACAGCAGAGCAGCCTGAAATCTCCATCTTTAGAACTCTTGAAGAAAGCTGGAGAAAGCTATCTTCCAGGCACAGCTTATCCTCAGGTAACCTAGAAGGCTCATAAACCTTGCAGGTCAAGTTCTGGACTAGGGAGTTTGAATGGGCATGTCCTATACCAGGACCCTGGGAAAGCCTGGTCTCTGCTCCGAGGCAAATTTTCACACTAAATGGGTTGCACGTTTTAAAGTTTCCAATGTGCAAGCACATTCTGCTTCCTATTACATACTGACCAACACGGAGCAACGGGTGCCAAAATGGAAAGAAGGAAAAAAGTTGAGTGAACCAGAAAATAACTTGACCACAGCAAACTGTCTTGAGATAAAAAGAGTCATCTCCCCAGCTAGTGTCCTAGGTACAAGTAGAGAAAAAAAAAACCCATGACATGTGAGTTCTCATCAGGTCTATACATTCCTGGTGAATATTAGCTAGGTATGTGTGTTTGAAGTGAGTTTACCGTGGCAATTACTTCCTTGTGGTTTTGCCTGCAGTTAACATACTAGAGAAGGGGATAGAATCCAGGGCTCAGGCACGCGCATTCCAGGCAGTCAGGCTGAAGAAGGACAGCTTTGGAGCTGAAAACTCAGAAGAAAGATTGCCTAGAGCCATGAGTAAAGATGTGCATCCATCAAGGCCATGAAAGGCTGTGCCTGCAGCTGCTCCTATAAGGAGCTGGGGCGGCATCTACTCAGCTCATGGATCATGTCAAAGGCCAAAAGGAATATGAGGTCAGATTCTCAGGTGCGTGTGCCCTTGTGCGCTGAGAATAATAGATTTGGAAACAAATAGAAGGTCATAAATCATCAATGGTATATCAGTAATGGTAAATCTAATCAATACCTCCCTTTAAAGATAGAGGCTCTTTTGCCCCAGGATAAACCATTCAGGGAATTTTGCATTTGGACTGCTCCCAAAGAGGACTGGTAAAGCTTTTCTCTTTGGAGGTCATGGGAGTGTGGGCGGCAGCAGGGTGGGGCAGGTTCTTACTGACCAAGGGATTGGAGGGACACAGTGGATGGTGTAGGAGCTTCCAGTCCCAGACTAACTGTTTGACCTTCTTCCCTATGTCCTAATCTTTAAAATATGAAGGTGAAATTTAATGGTTTCAAAGTTCGCTTCCAGTAGTACCATTCTGATTACTTTATGAAATCTACTTTCCTCTCGCCGCTGGGTACAGAGACAGCTTAAAATGAGGGAAGTCTCAATAACAATAAATTAATCAATATATGAATATTAGACCCTGAAGGAGAGATGAGTAGAATAGGGCCCTTTCCCCAGGTAGGAAGACAAGACACATACATCACTATGTTCAGTGAAAGTGGAACATAATAAATGCTGCAAGAACATGCTGCAGGAATTTAGGGGAAGAAAATCACTGTGGTCTGAGATGATTAGAAGAATATTCAGAAAATCTGGGGCTTAAGGATCTGCAGGATTTTGCAAATAGAGTCAAGAAGATGAAAAGATGGGAATAAGACACACATATGAGAATGCTCATGGCAAGTTCAAAGGGCTGGAAGAGGAATAGGCAGTCACACAGCACGAGAGGACTGCGGAGGTAGACTGGGGATCAAATTCCAATTTTAAAAGCTTAGGTATTTCTATTAGGCCTGGGAAAATTCCAGCCACCATATTTAGAGGTTCAACTTGGGCAAAGGTGGGACACCACCCTCTACTCCCTCATCGTCAGCCCCATTAAGCTCTTCCATTCAAGGGTTTTGCTGTCATCGTCTCTCACAATAGCAATAGCAACAACAATGCCTCATAATCGTACAGTCCTCTGCACACCACCAAGTGCTATATTTGAAACTTCATAAAGGCAGGGGTCATATGCTACTCCATTCAACTGTTTAAACTTGGCACAGTGCTTGTCACATAAGAGAGAGTCAGTAAATTCTTAATTAATAAAAAAATAAGAGATCCATGCATCTTTTCATTTGAACATCAGAATAATCCTCTGAGGCAGTAAAGCCAAATATTCATATCCTAATTTTACAAATAAAAGAAGCAAAGACCAGAGTAGATATATGATTTGTCCAAGTTTTCTTAAATACTGGGCTACAAATTTTGTATTAAGAATTGCACTGAGCTAGGAACCGGAAGACTAGGAAGCAGTGAAATAAGAACTTGGCTTTGGCACTTATCTGGACCTTGAAGGGTTTTTTTTGTTGTTTTTTTTTTTGCCCATTAAATATGCATGGAACTAAATTTCATTGGTTCCAAGATACACACACACACACAAACACACACACGCAAATATTTATATTATCATATTTTCATGTCACTGAAGTCAGGATGTGTATTGCAATCAATGCTGTGCATATCTTAATTTTCAGAATTTCTCTTAGAGTCTGAAGTGTGGTAACCTCTGCCCTGCCTGCCTGCCTGCTAGAGTATAAATGTGATGGTGCTTTGTATACTGGGAAGTGCTGTACAAATAAGTAAGAACTAGTAAAACAGAAGTTGCCACTGCCTTCCTCAATACCCGGTCGTACAATTCTGACTGCCCTAGAGCAGCCAGCCACCAAGTAAGTTCTGCTTAGAGTCCCTGAGCAGTCTTGGCTAGAGAGAAGATTAAATGGCATTAACCTGACAAGCAAATTTCTGAGACACCTGGTACAAATCTTTGCTATTGATTAAAGGAATTAGTGGTCTGAGAATCTATGAAAAGACAAAAGAAAGGAAATGCAATCCTTTTCCACAAGCCCAGACACAGATCAAACATGCACTGATTTCTTTTTTCCCTGTTTGCACATACCTGTGGTTCCATGGGGCTGAATTCCCGGAAAGAGCTCCTTTGACACAGGGACCTTGCTCTAGCAAGCGAATCCCTCCCCAGCAGAGCTTCTCCCCCAAGCACTCCACACCCTCCTTTGACCACAGCAGCCAGCACCAGGGAGACAGTGTACGAGGGACTGATAAGAGGGCTAGTAATCTCTGCCCTGAGTCTGTTGGGGCATATTGCAATCTAGAGCCACTAAATTGCCTAAATTGTCTGCATCTGGCCTCCACCACCCACACTTGTAAAAAACAAACAAACAACAATGTCAGTATTTGGGGAAGAGATGGGGGAGGATAAAATGCATAACAGGGATAAGACTAGGGTAAGGCAAATTAGGTAACTGGGGAGCAAAATTTAAGTAGGAACACACTTTCACTGTAAAGCACGTAAGTTGCTTTCTAATATTCCTGGTTTGTCACTCATTCCTACTAGGTGTTGGACAAATTATTGAATAATCCTGGGCTCTAACACTTCCAAGCACATAAAATAAAGTTGTTAATCAGTTTCACACTGAATTATAAAAGTTTTTGCAGCACTTAATTATAAATCTTTCACACATTCTTTGTTATTTGCTCTTCCCTACAAGTGGGAGTTTATTATTATAATTATTATAATATGCTATAAACAATCTAAAGCTGAGTGTAACTTGATCAAGAGGCTAGAGACTGGTAAGCAACAGGATGCCACTACCTAGAATTAAGTTGCTATATAAATTTAGTTTTCGTTTTTATTCTTATTATCCATATTAATGCACAAAGTTTTAAAACAAAGATGACACTCTTGTCACATTACCTAGGTCTTAGAATGGTAGCAATGACTGTGCAGATTGCTAGCCAGGAATTGTATGTCTCCATCCCATGGACTATTGGTTTAAGAAGGCATAATCCAGTTAAGTCGAGATGGACCTTCAGTTTTCAGGAACATTTAAGTGAAAAATGGAGTGTCCCAACATGGGGAGGAGAAGAAAAGAAAGAAGATGGTTTGCCATTATGTCAGAGTCAGATTGAAAGGGGGCAGGAATTGGTTTGAAAAGGGCTACATTTACCTGCTTCTGTACATAAGTAAATTGGAAAATAACAACACCCATGATGATCCTTTGCAATGAAGAGTAGATGAGTTTAGAAAACACTTCTGGAACAGGGGAATAAGGACCTCTGGAAATATGCTCCTCCACAAAAGGAATGAGAACACTTTCAAAATGATGAAAATCAATTTTTTTAATTCTGGAAATTAACCAAAGGCTTGCAACAACCCAAGAAGTATTTATTCAGGAAAATGGCTAAATCTTGGTTATGAACAGTGAAATTGATGGTGTTTAAATCTACCCTGTTTTCATCCCCTCTCCCTGGCATTGTGGTTGTCTTGAAAACCAACAGCTTCCCAGTCATGGTGGCTATGAAGACTAGTAGCCTAGCAGCTGCTGCTGAAAAAAAAAAAAAAAAGAGTATAATGGGCTTGGGGCTGCCCCCAAAGCCCCATACTTAGGCAATTGTCACTATTTGATCTGTCTGGCAATTTCCTGGAAAATCCCCATTCACAGGTCTTATTTTTACTTTACCTGACTCAGGACTAACAGCCCTATCCCTAGAGTGTTTTTGAAAAAAAAAATCAATGACAATTTTTTTAACATTAGAGCTGTTATAAGATGAGGCAAAGAGGTTTACAAAAAAGCTCCAAAGGAAATTCTGGGGAATTAGATATACATAGAGGACACTGAAAAGCTCTGATTCGTTCTAGAATTAAATGCCACACTCGTGTGCAGAGTTGTGCATATGCCCAGAAAAGACTTGAGAAGGCCCTAATTTCTCATTTCTGGCTGACACTGTGGCTCTGTACAAGCAGGAGGTGAAGGTTAAAGCAGAGTAATGAACTACCAAAGCACAAAATCCATCCCCCAACACACAGTGAAAGCTGAAAGATTCATTGATTAAAGGCATTTAAGGATTACTTTGTCTAATTACCAGCTGACCACTAAACTAACCAATAGAGACTTCAATGGCCACATAGAACAAAGATACAGAATTTACAGAAATAGTGCAAGAGAAACACCAAGCACAGAAAATAACGAAAAAAAAGATTCATTGATTAAAGGCATTTAAGGATTACTTTGTCTAATTACCAGCTGACCACTAAACTAACCAATAGAGACTTCAATAGCCACATAGAACAAAGATCTAGAATTTACAGAAATAGTGCAAGAGAAACACCAAGCACAGAAAATAACAAAAAACAGAAAGAATAACATAGACAGGAGAGGAACCTGATTTCCAAAGTTACCACATTCTATTATTTGAAATTTCCAGTTTTCAACACAAAGTATGAGACATGCAAAGAAACAGGAAAGTATCACCCACATACAGGGAAAAGGCATTCAATAGAAATTGTCTCTGAGGGAGCTGCGATTGGGACCACTAGACAAAGACTTTAAATCAGCGACTGTAAGTATGTTTAAAGAACTAAATGAAGCCATTCTAAAGAACTAAAGCAAAGTATGAGAACAGTGTCTTAGCAAATAGAGAATACCAATAAAGAGATAGAAAATATTTTTAAATACACACACACATACACAGGTACACACATACAACTAAATAGAGATTTTGGAGTTGAAATTTAAAAATTAATAAAGAAGCTAAACAGCAAGTTTGATTTGGCAGAAGGAAGAATTGGTGAACTTGAAATTGACAGAGCCTCAAAGACCTGAGGGACACCATCAACATACACATAATAAGAGTGGCGGAAGGAGATGAGAGGAAGAAAGGGGTGTAATGGTCAAAATTTTCTCAAATTCAATGAAAAATTCATCTATATACCTGGAATTCTCAACAAACTTCAAGTAAGATAAAATTAAAGAGATCCAAAACTAGACCTATCATAGTCAAACTGTTGAAAGACAGAAACAAAGAATCTTGAAAAAGCAAGCAAGAAGTGACTTACTATATACAATGGACCTTCAATAAGATGAACAACTGACTTTTTGTTAGAAGCCACAGGAGCCAGAAGGCAGTGAGATGATATATTCAAAATGTTGAAAGAAAGGGACTGTGAACCAAGATTTCAATATTCAGAAAAACAATCCTTCAAAAATAAAGGAACAATTAAAACCATCCCAGATATATAAAAACAGTGAATTCATTACTAGCAGAAATACTAGAGTCCTTCAGAATAAAATAAAAGGACATTAGATAGTGAGCAAAGTCAAGGAAAAGAAATAAACCGCACTTATAAGGTGCTCTAACTTCATAAGGTAAATATAAAACAGTGTATAAATGTACTTTTTGTTTGTAACTCCTTTTTCTAGTGTCTGATATAAAAACACTACATAAATGATACTTACAAATCTGTTGATGGACACACAATACACAAAAACGTCATTATGACAACAACAGCATAAGGGGGAGGCTGTAACTGTAAAGGAGACTCATTTTTGTATACTATTAAAATTAAGGTGATGTTCTAGATTTTTATAACCAAAGGTGTTAATTCTAATCCACAGAGCATCCAAGAAAATAACTCAAAAATAAATACTAAAAGAAACAACAAGGGAATTAAAATTGCACATTAAAAATATCTATTTAACACAAAAAATGGAGTGATGGAGGAACAAAGAAACAAAAAGACACAAGACATGCAAAATACAAATAGCAAACACAAGACGTGCAAAATACAAATAGTAAAATGACAGATACAAATCCTACCTTAATAGTAGTTACATTTGACGTAAGTAAACTAAATACTTCAGTAAAAAGAAAGAAGCTGAGAAATGCATGTTTAAAAAATTGTCTAACTATATGCTGCCTACAGGTAGACACTTCAAATTCAAAGACACAAATAGGTTGAGAGTAAACAGGTAGAAATGATATACCAGACAATCAATAACCAAAAGAAAACTGGAGTGGCTATACTCATATTATGAAAATAGAATTTAAGACAAAAGTTACTACTAGAGACAATGAAAGATATTTTATAATAATAATAAAGATTAAGCAGGAAGAAACAGCAATTATAAACATATATACACCTAACAACAGAGCCCAAAATACATGAAGCAAAATCTGTCAGAAAGAAAGGGAGAAATTGACAATGCAATGATAATTGGTAGAGTTCAATACTCCACTTTCAATAATAGATTGAAGAGCTAGGCAGAAGACAATTAAGAAAATATAACACTTCAACAATAGTATAAACCAATTCATCTATAAAACTCCCCACCTAAAAATAGCATAACACACATTCTTCCCAAGTGCATATAGAACATTCTGCAAAGATAAAACATATATTAGGCCGTAAAACAAGCCTCAATACATTTAAAAGTGTTCAGAAAAATAAGGAAATTTCAGGAAGCCACAAATATATAGAAATAAAATAACACATTTTAAATAGCCATGGGAAATTTTTTATTTCCCATAAAAAACCCCAGATGCAAATGGCTTTACTGGTGAATTCTATCAAACACGTAAAGATAAATTAACATCAACCCTTCACACACTCAAAAAAAAAAAGTAGAGAGAATGAGGAAATGCTTCCTAACTCATGATGCACAGCTGATATTGTCCTGATACCAAATCCAGACAAAGATATCACAAAAGAAAGTAAAAGATCAATTTTCTTTATAAATATAAACAAAAAGAATCTCAATAAAATGCTAGAAAAGTGAACACATAATGTATAAAAAGGATTATGCATCATAACTAAATAGGATTTATCCCAGGAATGCAAGGTTGATTTAGTATACGAAAATCAATCAGTATAATAAATCCTATTAACAGGTTAAAGGACAAAAACCACATGATTACATCAAAAGACTCATAAAAAGCATTTTGCAAAATTCAACACTCTTTCATGATAAAACACATAACAAGCTAAGAATAAAAGGGAACTTCCTTAATCAAATAAAAAGTATATACAAAATTCCAGAGCTACATTACATTTAATGGTAAAACATGAAGTATTTTCCCTGAGATCAGATACCAAAAAAAGACTAACTAATTCACCACTTACATTCAACATTGTACCAGAGGCTCTGGTCAGAGAAGTTAGGCAAGAAAAATAAATAAAATACTTTCATACTGGAAAAAGTAAAATTATCTCTATTTTCAGATCACATGATCTTGAATGTTGAAGAAGTCTAAGGAATCCACAAGAAACTGTGATAACTACTGAGTTCAACAGCCAAGTCACCATCACATTCTGAGCACTTTTCCCAGGTAACCTGAGCAGGAGCTGCGGCACATTTTCCAAGATTATCAAAAGGGTTATCTGTAAAAGAAATGGAAAAAGAACTGGCCAAACATGAGAAGTTTTACTGATGAGCCAGAAGAGAACATGGATGGCTACTACCACCAAAAACTACTACCTGTTCCTCCCCTCTGGCCCATCCCTCTGCAAAGGCACCTGCAAGAGCTTACGCAGAGGGCCAGGCTTAGCTCCCATGGAGAACCAGGCAGAATTGATGCAATTCCTCGCAAACCTGTCCTCTAAGCAGGCTAATTTTCATGAGCCAGAATAAATCCTTCCTGTGACAATGAGTAATTTTTATGGTCTTTCTGCACTCATCTAACTAACTGCACATCTCACATTTTACAATTTCCCCTCCCCCATCAGTGCAAGAGTAGTGGTTAGCAATGACCTTGGCTTCTTCTCCCTCAGAACCTATTCAAAATGGTTAGAGGGAGAAAATATATATAGCTAGGGTCTACCCAGTACAGTTACCCTCTTATCTCTTTCTCTTGTTGTTTTCCAGTCTATGTGGTTAAGTGAGCCGGTGGTGGTTGAGAGGTCGTGCATGCTCTGAAGTGATGAAGTCCTATCAATGGCACAGTTAGGTCTTTCTTCCACAGCCTTCTGTTGCCCTTTTACAAATGTAATGCAGCAAACTTTATCAGTGGCTAGCTGGAAGGATACAGAAATGCACAGACACGGAGTAGGAGGGGAAGATGGATGCATAAACAAATAAATCTGCCTGTCAGGGAGATGAAGGCATAGCTTAGCTAGACCGTGCCACTCAGTGGGGACCCAGAAAAAGAAGTCCTTTCTCTCAGTTGTCAAGAGAGCTGATGTTTGAGTTAAGTCTTTTTTTTTTTTTTTTTTTTTGAGACAGAGTCGCTGTTGCCCAGGCTGGAGTGCAATGGCGCGATCTCGGCTCACTGCAGGCTCCGCCCCCCGGGGTTCACGCCATTCTCCTGCCTCAGCCTCCTGAGTAGCTGGGACTACAGGCGCCGCCATCTCGCCCGGCTAATTTTTTGTATGTTTTTTTTTTTTTTAGTAGAGATGGGGTTTCACTGTGTTAGCCAGGATGGGTTAAATCTTGAAACCTGAGTAGGAATTCTCCAGACAAGAGTTCCAAGGAAGTAGAATAATACGTGCAATGGTTTACACCAGCCTTGCATGTTTGCGGAACTGCAGATATTACAAACACTGCAAATAGCATGCAGGGTGTTGGGGTGCGGGACAGAAAAGCAACAAATGAGGCTAAGGGTGTTTGGCAGAGCAAAGTTCATGGAGACCTTGCAGGCCGCCTGGGAGAGTTGCGGCTTTAATCTGAAGGCAGTGGGAGAACGTCAAAGGTTGTTGTTGTTGTTGTTGTTGTTGTTTAAATAATGAAGTAACACAGAATTTTGGAAGATAGCTGCCTGTAGTGTGGAGCAGGGCAAGCCAGAGGAAGGGAGAAGAGTGAAGGAGGTTGTTTCATGGAAAGAGGCACAAAGGATGGAAAAGAGGAACAAACCTCAAAGAAATACAAGTGTGAGAATCAACAGAGCTTAGTGACTGGTTTATTTGAGTGGTGATGGAGAAAGGAGGACATGAAATACTCTTTTTTTTTTTTTTTTTTTTTTTGAGACAGAGTCTCGCTCTGTCGCCCAGGCTGGAGTGCAGTGGCGCGATCTCGGCTCACTGCAAGCTCCGCCTCCCGGGTTCACGCCATTCTCCCGCCTCAGCCTCTCCGAGTAGCTGGGACTACAATCGCCCGCCACCACGCCCGGCTAATTTTTTTTGTATTTTTAGTAGAGACGGGGTTTCACTGTGGTCTCGATCTCCTGACCTCGTGATCCGCCCGCCTCGGCCTCCCAAAGTGCTGGGATTACAAGCGTGAGCCACCGCGCCCGGCCATGAAATACTCTTAAGTGCCCTGAGGGATGATGGTGCCGTTCCTCAAGGTAAGCAACATAGGAGGTTTGGAGAGGGGGAGAGTGAGCACAATTCAGACGTATGAATTGTAAATGTCAGAGACATCTTACTTAATAAAAAAAAGTTTTTTCCACTGATAACACCAAATGCTTCCAAAGATGTGGAGCAACAGAAACTCTCATTCATTGCTGGTGGGAAGGCAAAATGGTGTAAACACTTTGGAAGACAGTTTGGCAGTTTCTTATGAAACTAAACATAGTCTTACTGTATGATCCAGCAATGACAATCCTTGGCATTTTAATCAAAAGAGTTAAGAACTTACGTTCATGTAAAAACCTGCAAGAGTGTTTACAACAGCTTTATTACAATTGCCAAAATTTGAAAGACACCAAGATATCCTCTAGTAGTTTAATGAACAAATTAACTATGGTGCATATAGAAAATGAATATTATTCAGCAATAAAATGAGCTATCAAGCCACAAAAAGACATGGAAGAACCTTTACATGCACATTGCAAAGTGAAAGAATTCAATATGAAAAACTGCACATTGTAAGATTCCTACCATATGACATTCTGGAAAGGCGAAACCATGGAGATAGTAAGAATATCAGTGGTTTCCAGGGGTTTGAAAGGAAGGTGGAAGGAATAAATAGGGAGAGCACAAGGAGTTTTTTTTAATCTTTATTTCAATAGTTTCGGGGGTCAAATAGCTTTTGTTACATGGATGAATTATAAAGTTGTGAGTTTTGAGCTTTTACTGCACCTGTCACTCGAGTAGTGCATACTGTACCTAATGGTGCAGTTTATTTTATCCCTAGCCTCATCCCCTGCCCTCCCGCTTCTAGAATCCTAGCACATGACCATTGGAAGAGGCTTTATATGAGTTGCTACATCTTAAATATGGACAAATAAGTCCTACAAAGAATAATGATATGGCTGGTGTTGCCTAACATATTCTTAAAAATTCAAAAAAAAAAGTGGCACATATACACCATGGAATACTATACAGTCATAAAAAAGGATGAGTTCATGTCCTTTGCAGGGACATGGATGAAGCTGGAAACCATCATTCTCAGCTAACTAAACTAACACAGGAACAGAAAACCAAATACCACATGTTCTCAGTCATAAGTGGGAGTTGAGCAATGAGAACACATGGACACAGGGAGGACAGCATCACACACCAGCGCCTGTCAGGGGCTGGGGGGCTAGGGGAGGGGTAGCATTAGGAGAAATACCTAATGTAGATGACAGGTTGATGGGTGCAGCAAACCACTATGGCACATGTATACCTATGTAACAAACCTGCACAAGTATGCCATGTGCATGTATCCCATGTATAATTTTTTTAAGTATAATTTTTTTAAAAAAATTATACATGTATCCCATGTACAATTTTAAAAAAATTCATTCATCCAGTTAATTGTGTTTGGTGTTGGAAATGATGGATAAGAAGCAGTGAGTAATATTAAGGTACTTATTGTCCAGTGGAGCAAACCAGCAATAATCAGAACATTACAAAGCAACATAGTAACAACTACAGTGGAGGTGATGGCGTGCAAGGACAGCAAATCCAGGGTTAGGCTGGTCTCAGTCATTAAAGTACCAGTCGTGCATGAAGGCCACAGCAACATCTCTTCCCAAGGCTGCATCAGGGCCGGAGTTCAGGCCACCCAGTTTCCCTTTCAGTCTTTCTCCTTTTGAGCATGAAGAGGCTGATGCTGGGAGGTTTGTTGGGAAACCAAACTAGATGACCTGTGAGTTGTGAAGACAAGTGGGAAGGCCTGGCTGACCTAGGTTTTCTATCGCTGAACTGATACTAAGGCAGTACTTCCCTAGAGTAAATAAAAGCATTCCTCACCGCTTGTTCACCACAGGTAATTCTGATCCAGGTAGCCACCTAGCTTTAGGTGGGCTTCCTCAAGTGTTCCCACAGCTTTCTTCTTTGTGGATTCCCTCCACAGTTTACCATGGAGACCAGAATCCTCTTCCCTGGAGATGCCCCAGCCTTTCCTCCTGGGAAAGTGAGCATCCTTACTGCTATCGGTCCAGCCTCATCTTCCCAGGCTGTATTGACTTGGCACAATGTCACCGATGGGACTGTGTCCTCTATAAGCCCCCACAAACACACATCCATCCCATCTGGGGAGAGAAAGCAGTTTTATCTACTTTTCCACTTGGTTTCAAAGAATCTAGAAAATCAGATATTTTGTATCAAGTGACAGGCAGCAAGTAGAAATCTGAAACCCAGTAAAAAGTCATTCTTTTGATGAAAAATTTCTTCCGTATGTTTGGAAACCAAGCTGCTTTCACATTAATTGAATATATTGAACACACACAAAAACAAACAATGTCTTAAGATCTTTCTTTTACAATGCTGGGTTCAAAAGTTTTGGATTCCAAAATGTTTCTGACAAGGCTTTAACTTTTTTTCAGGCATGTTGTGTGCTCCCAGCTCAAGCCGGCTCAGTGTTTTAGGCCAACCAACACAACTCATGTAACATCCTTGTACATTTCCACCATTTCCCGCCTCACCGTGCCTCAGAGGACTACAGGCTCCCCAAGACGGTGAGTGACGTGTGGCTAAGATATAGGAGTTAAGGTGGAATCACTGGCAGATACCTGAACAGAAAGTCAGAATAACTAATTTTGTTTTAACCCAGCCCCCAGCACTGGTCAATTTGTGACTCTGTAAAATACAAAATATCTGACCTGATCTTTAAGGTTCTTTCAAGCCTTTATCACTTTGGGGCCTGAATAATGAGGAGTGAAGGTCTTGTGTCCCATTGTCTGGAATAAAAGAGAACAAAGGAGTTTAAGTATTTGAGAATAAGAAAAAGTCCCACAAAGGTCTCACATGCTTTCTTGGATGCCAAGCCCAATGCTAGGAATGCAAAAAGTTGGCCGAGTGTGGTGGCTCGTATATGTAATCCCAGTGCTTTGGGAGGCTGAGACAGGAGAATCACTTGAGGTCAGGAGCTTGAAACTGCCTAGGCAACATAGCGAGACCCCATCTTTATAAAAATAAAAATTAGCCAGGCATGGTGGTGCACACCTGCAGTCCTAGCTACTTGGCAGGCTGAGGCAGGAGGGTCACTTGAGGCCAGGAGCTTGAGACTGCAGTAAGCTATGATCACGCCAATGCACTCCAGCCCCAGCAACACAGTGAGACCCTGTTTCTAAAATAAATAAATAAATAAATAAGTAAATACATAAATAAATGTAAAAATCCAAAAAGTTCCCGAAGGTGAAGGTGCTCTTCTTTCTCTGGCTCTCTCCACAGCCTGCACTGCAGATAAATGTCAGTGTTACATGGGTAAAAATTAAGAGTTAGCTTCATGAAAAAGTAAATATTTTAAAAATATACACCCACGAAAAATCAGGGAGCAATTCAACAGTGAAGTGCGTGGTAATGATTATGAATGTTTTGCCATCTGCTTGAGCCTTCCCTCATATTCCCATCTCTGGCCATCCCTGCCCCAGACCCCCTCTGCAGCCACACCAAATAACCTGATGTCCCAGGAATATGCATCTTTGTACATGTGCTCCCAACTGATTGGCATGTCTGTCCTTACTCCCCATGACCCCTTCCTCGTCATCTTTCTGGATTCAAGTTAAAATCATCTCCTCTGTGCAGTTCTCCTGATTACCATCATGAATTAACCAGGCCCCCTCTCCCTGGTCTTCTAGAATCCTCAATGTTCTAATTCATTCCTCCATGAAAGTACAAACACATCATCACTATCTGTAACCTATCTGTCATCCCCACTGGGTCATGAGGTCCTTAAAGGCAAGGATGAAGTTATCCACTGTCATCTCCAGGGCCCCACGTAATGCCTGGCCCTTCACAGTTTGCTGAGTCCAGGCAGTGGTGTGACAGCATCCACTTGCACTGACACCCTGCACTGGCTTCTGAGAATTGATTTTTACATTTTCAGGAATTTTGTCAGCTGTTATTAAAAATTACAGTATGCAAATTAACAAATAAAGTATATTTAAAACAAAAGTTAGAGATAGTCCAAATTCATCACTCGCTAATGATGTTACAACATTTTCTATTATCTATGCACTTGGAGGAGCTATTTATGTCTGTCGTACCTGTGTGGTGGAAATGCCGTGTGTGCACATGCCCCTGCACGTCTCTTCCATCTCCACATTTAGTAACCTCACGTTGGTAACTTGGAATCGGCCATGGTAGGACTATTTATACCACAGAAATTGGCAAATGCTACAAATCAGGGCTTGATTTATTGTTTTGTTGATTGCCTAGACTTAAAGTGACAAAGAAAATGTTAATGCAGACTAAATTTATAATGTCCGTAATCATTACATTGTGAATAACACACACACATACACACACAAAAAAAACCCTGTATTTAAAAACTATTATCCTATTCAACCAAGAAGGCTCTCTTGTCATTGATAAACAAGTGAAATTGTTACATATATCTTTGTTGTTTTACTTTCATTTTATTCATTAAAATGTCAACCACCGTTCATCCCAGAATAATACTTGTTTGTCAACTGCAGTCATAGATTGGCTACAGATACAAGAATTTGATAAACATTGATAAAAGCATTCAGTGAAAATCATCTAGCAACATAGCACTTACAATAAAGAGTATTGCATATTTTTATTCTTATTTGTAAGTTGTGTACTACACATCCTTTACTTCAGTAACATTTAGAATAAGCTAATGTACGCATATTAGTGCATACATTTCTCTCCCTGGAGAGCCCGTTGTCAAACATCTACCAGCACATCACCAGATTCAGAGAGGAGGGACAATACAATAGAGAGGGCGATAGTAGTCAGGGAGGGCTACATTTAAAGAGGAATTGAGACTTAGACTTGATGTAGGTGTGAAGGGTCAGAGAAGGAGACTCAGTAGAAGAAGCAGTGCAATATTTCCATCAGGCTGAACAGCACAAGCCCAGGCACAAAGTAGGAAAGGCTTGGTCCGTGGAAACAGTGAGAGTTAGGGCTGCTGGAACAGAGGTGGCCATTGAGAGTGGTGGTGGGAGATCAAGCGGACAGGCTGGGAGGGGCTGAGCTCCGGAAATCAGTGCAAGTGCAGCAGAGAAGTCGGATTTGATTTAGCAGGCAATAGGGAGCCACCTCTGATTCTTGAAAAAGAGGATGAGAAGTGAGCAGTGATTTAGGAGGACTAATAGGGCCATAGTATTCAGGATAGATTGCAAGAGGGAGAGGCTAGCTCTAGTCCCTCTGGAAAGCAAACTGAGATTATGAAGCAATTCGGGACTAAGAGGATGAGGTAATGCAGCCCTCTCCTCCATCCTTCATGCACCTTCTCTCTTCCTTTCCCTCCACCAAGCTCAGACACATCGCCTCCCCCAAGCTTCCCCTCCAGCAGCCCTTTTCTCTGGGGTCTATGATTAATTCTCTCTTAAAAGTATCTGGTGATAGATCCAAAGGGCATTTCATAAATTCTGCCTCATTATGTGAGGCCTAGTTTAAAAACTTCCTTTTGCCTAGATCAATTATGAAATAATAAAATGTGACCAGAACCCAAACCTGCATCTATTTTTTCATTGAGAAAGGGATTCAGTGATGATCAGAAAAATCTAAGAATAAGGGAATTCTGTAGTTTCAGGACCCTAAGAAGTAAGTAGCTAAATCAGCATTAACAAGTTTTCTTCAAAATCGATTATATCTATTTCTCCTCAGTACCTGTGCACCCTCCCCTCACGCACACGCACCTGCTCACACATACACATAGGCCCCCAGTACCTAGCAATCTGTCAGTCGGCTACCTCCAGCACGGCCATCCCTATTATCCTGGGCTATGAGAAGAAAGGATGCTCAAAAGGGAGTGATCAAATTAGAAAAAAAACAAAAACAGATGCCTGTGCCATGTACACTCTTTCCAAGGATTCTCATTGCTTTTAGGGCTACTATATGGCACCTAAATTATAGTGTGCTTCAGGAATTATATTTGCCTTCGCATGTTTTAGTGGCCCTGCCCCAATTATCATACCATCTCAGTGAAAACAATGTCTGGCTAGTAGTTCCATGGCACCAACATTGTGCCATAGTTGGCCAAGCATTTAATGGTCTATAGGTCATGAGGTTGGGGGGTGCTGATGTTGGTGATGCACACACGGTTACTTTGACCTGGATTCTACCCTCTGTCAATGTTGACCTGCCCATTTGCCCTGGGGATATGGTTGGGCAGGTACCAGATAGATGCTCTCACTGCTGAAAAAGAAAAAAATATCCAAAGTGAGTAATGTCTTTATGCTTTTTCTTTCAAAATATGATCTATTACAAAAAATGGTATGCCCAGGCTTTCTTTCTTCCTATATTTTCTAATCCTTCTAGAAGCTCCCAACATAGGCCCTTAAACACATTCTTACACACACACACATGCAGTATTTCTATCCTGTCTTCAAAATGCCAACCCTACAAACATGTCTGCCCAAATTCCACAGACACTTCTAATTGTTGCTTTCCTCCTAGTTCTCTGTTGACAACCTACATGGGTTTGGCTCCCTAATTTTTCTCCCTACCAAGGACAAAAGTAAAAAGCCATAAATGCCAGAAATTTCTAGGAGCTAACTCAGCTCCTTCACATAAGTGATTTTTTTTTTTTTGAGACAGAGTTTGCCCAGGCTGGAGTGCAATGACACAATGTCAACTCACTGCAACCTCCGTCTCCCAGGTTGAAGCGATTCTCCTGCCTCAGCCTCCCAAGTAACTGGGACTACAGGAGCGTGCCACCACACCCTGCTAATTTTTGTATTTTTAGTAGAGATGGGGTTTCACCATGTTGGCCAGGCTGGTCTCGAACCCCTGGCCTCAAGTGGTCTGCCCGCCTTAGCCTCCCAAAGTGCTGGGATTATAGGCGTGAGCCACCATGCCAGGCCCACATGGGTGATTTTTATGCTGGGCTCTGTCAGGCATCTGATTAATACTCAGTCCCATGTTAGGTCTGTCTTGCTGGTGCCCACACCGAATCATGGAAAATCTGTCAATCCATGGCAATCAAGAAGCCCTTCTTTTTTGCATAGGCACTTTAGAGCTCTGAAGAGTATAAGATGTATTTCCTGCTTTTGACAGAAAAGCAAAGAACATGTGCAAAACTCTCTGAAAATAATTCAGTGCTACATTGGGTGGCACTGACCAGCGGAGACAGTGTAGTATTGTCATCAAGTGATGGATTCCTAGTCTGAAATGTGGGCTCTTTCTAGCCTCTTTCTTTTCCCCCATGACACACAGACCCACAGACCCATGGACACTATCTCTTTCATAGAAAGTGAGCCATTGTAGTGTCTAATCCAGTTCACTCTGTGCCCATACTATGATTTCCAGAATTGGGTATTCAATAAGATTCATCATTAATGTGGGACAAAGATACTGGGGCTGTATTTCACAGGTAAGAGAATACACACCATTCTGGTTTTCTTTTCTTTTTTCTTTTTTCTTTTTTTTCTTTTTTGAGATGGAGTCTTGCTCTTCTCACCTAGGCTGGAGTGCAGTGGCACGATCTCAGCTCACTACAACATATGCACCCCGGGTTCAACAGATTCTCCTGCCTCAGCCTCCTGAGTAGGAGGGATTACAGGTGCCTGCCACCACACCCAGCTGAATTTTGTATTTTTAGTAGAGATGGGGTTTCACCATGTTGGCCAGGCTGGTCTTGAACTCCTTGAACTCTGCCCTCCTTGGCCTCCCCGAGTGCCGGGATTACAGGCGTGAGCCACCACACCCACCTGTTCTGGATTTTCATATTCATGTCTCTACCTGTGAGGCTTGTGTCTTCACTCTGACTAGCATGAACAAGTCACGTTACACAGGACCCTGACCTCTGACAGGAGCCCAAAACTGGAGCATGAGATTTTGATTAGGTTGTTGTATTGTGGGTTAAGTTGCTGGTTGGTTCGTTTTAATCTACTCTCAAAGTATTTGCTTCTTCTAATTTGTGATTTGAAAAGGTTTTCAAGACACTCATCCTTCTGTAGTTTTTTTTAATATCAAAGATTCTCGTCAATAAAGTTTTAGAGTCTAAGGACTACATGAGGTTGGAAAGCTAATTTATTTGTTCCCCAAGGCTTATTCTATTTTCCTTTAAAAAGAGCCCAGAGTTTCTCTGAATCATCTTTTATAGTCTGTCATGGTTCAGTGTTGAGAAGTTGTCCTTTACAGTCCTTTATAGTTCATTTATATTTTGCTTACTACAGATTAAGCTCATTTTCTTTTAAGATATTTTAAAAAGATGATTTGTTCATTCATTTACATTCATTCAGCAAATATTTACTGAATACCAACTCTGTGCCAACACTGTCCCACACTTCTCTCTAGGCACCATACTGTAGCTACTTCAACAAAATATATCAAGTTCCTGCTGATGCCCAGGTACTGAAGACAAAATGAAGAAGAGCGAACAGCCCCTAGCTTCCCCTTAATAGGCACCAAGATTGTACCTTGAAGGGGGTGACTGCACGGCTCCTTTGCTTGTGTGTTTATGTGCGTGTGCATATGTCACACGAGCTCTGCTTATTAATGATAAATAGACATAACTCTAAAGAAATAGTATTCACAGATTCCATTTACCAAGTCCCTACTTTTTCCCAGGCAGTATACCAGTCACTGTACACACATTTAATTCTAACAGCAAAACTATGATGTAGGTACTATTACCATCCCCATCTGACAGATGAGGAATCCATGCTCAGGGAGACATGGCAGGTCTCCAGGACACAGACAGGCACGTGTCCCTGTAGAGGTACTGTGTTCCTGCACACCGCTCTGTGGTCCCAATGCTTTTATCTTGTATTTTTCTGCAGTGACTGTAGCAGGCCTGACACAAAGGCTGCCTCAGGATTTTGAAAGATGTGATTACTTGTATCTAATATTTAATGAGATCATACATACTCCTCATGGATGCCTTTGACCTTCACACCATGTAGAGGCCACTTGCTGTGCCAGAGGGGCCTCCTTGCTCCTGCCTTCCTACAAACATTCTGCATTCCCTGGGAGGAGTGTCCAGGGAGAGCCCACAGATGAATTGGGAAAACTCCAAGTCCTGGTCCTGCCCATGGCTCAGCTGGGCAACAGGGAGAGCTCATTGCTTGGCAAGTCTTACTGCCTACCACAAAATATGGTGGAGAGGAATTGGGCAGCAAAATCAGTGGGTTTCTTACCTTCAGAAAGTAACCTAGCTATGCAAAAATAGTAAGATACTGTCCCTCTACCTTAGGTCACAGTTTTGCCTATGCCCATCTGTGACCCCCATAAAAGGATTTGTAGAAAAAAAAAGAAAATTTGGTAAACCAAGAGAGTGTTCTGATAAAACCATCTATCCCCAAGACAATCCCTTAAAGAAAACATGCAAATCACAGGGCCAGGCTGGTGGCAGAGCAAGGATGGCATTCCATCCCCCAAACTCCACATCAGGCCAAAGAGTTTTATGAACAACATAGGAAGGTTCACCTGGGAACCCAGGGCCCAGGAATGATGACTCCCACCTTGTACAATGCTTCCCTCAGGGCTGCCCTCTCTGTGTGGCCAAGCATCCACCCTACCCCATTGTGCGCACATTTCAGGCGCCAATATTTGCATACAGCATCTCTAATCTGCAGAGTAACCATGACTGTTCTCATGACTAGAGGATAAAGTGACTCTCAGAAGAACCCAGGGTCCCATGGCTGGCCTGTCAGGTTGTAGAGCCTTTGTTCTTCTGAGGATGCCATGTGCCCTTAGTGAGGGTCTCCCTCACTTACGGGGAAATAAGCAAAAACATTAAAATCCAGCAAAAAACGTACTATCACACTCAAACAAGGAAAGAGATACAACCTCGAGCTAAAAACTGCCAAAGGCAGAACCCAAGGGGAGAAACAGAGAATTTTTTTTGCCATCATCTCACCTCTGAAACAGAACTAGTGAGTCGACAAAATAGGAAAAATCTTACCAGAACTCTTGAACTTAGGAGGGGTAGAGGAAGTGGGTGCCTCTGTATTTCTCCACTTCTGGCTGGGTGGGAGTAGATAGGGCTATTAAGGACAGAAAGGTGAAAACGGAAATAAACAACATAATTTGACTTTCTCTGTTGGGAAGTTAAGGTCCTGGGATCTACTCTGAATTTGGGAAGATTTCCCCAGGACAGAAGAATTACACACCCCACTGGGGGGTGAATTCTGATAGAGGACATTAAAAGGAGTGGGCCATGCCCTAGCTGACTTCTCCTCTAACATATCAGACCCTCGTGTAGAGAAGAAGATGAACTACAATTCTTGTCCTCTCAGACTTTGGTAAAGAGGGAAGTCACCTAAGGAAGGGAGAGAAGCCAAGCCAAAACCACCTACTGGTGTCAGAGCAACTAGAAGGTCTAGACAAACCACTCACATCAGGTGTGACAGGACACACAGAAGTGGTGATTGTGTGCAAACCACAATGAAGACAACCATTGAAAGAATGAAAAGTTCAGCGCAAACTTCAGCATGAAAGAAGCATAATCCCAGAACAGAATCAAAACACTTGTGCTTCATGCTATTGAAACATTTACTAAGAGCTGGAACAAAATTTTTAAAATAGTTTAAAGACCAGGCTGGGCACAATGGCTCACGCCTGTAATCCCAGCATATTGGGAGGCCAAGGCCGGTGGATCACCTGAGGTCAGGCATTTGAGACCAGCCTGACCAGTATGTTGAAACCCCGTCTCTACTAAAACTACAAAAATTAGCCGGGTGTGGTGGCAGGTGGTGGCAGTAATCCCAGCTACTCGGAGGCTGAGGCTGGAAAATTGCTTGAACCTGGGAGACGGAGGTTGCAGGGAGCCAAGATCATGCCACTGTACTCCAGCATGGGTGACAGAGTGAGACTCCATCTCAAAAAAATAAATAAATAAAATAGTTTAAAAACCAGATGATAAACAATGAAATTAAATGTTTGCAAATTAAGGGCAAATTTTGAGGCAGAAAAAAATAATACTATCATAGAACAACAAATAAGACACAGCAAGGAAAAGAACTATTTTAGCCAAAAATCAAAGTACTAACACAGAAAACGCTCAAGATAATTCTAGCAAATACAGAAGAAAAATATAATGTTTGAAAATCAATTGGAATATAATCGACGTAGAGAAGAGAAAGACAATTGAACATATGACTAATGTATATAATTGGTTTTCCTGAAGTAAAGAATTCAACAAATAGGCCAGAGAAAGATTACATATATGATATATATAATAGGGGGAATTTTCCCTGAAATAAAGGAATCACACATCTGATTGATTTGAAACTTTCTTGAAACCTGAGACAACAGATTTAAGTATGGACAACAACAAAACCTGGTGACATCTATGAGAAGCAGTTGGTGGTGTAAAGAGACAAGTGTAACCCAATGCCACCTGGCGTCCCTGATACCCACAGAGCCATGTGCCTCTGAAGCTTTGTGCAAGGCTGTGCAGAACATCCAGGCTGGAGAGGAGACAAACCACAACTTGGACTTGGCAATGAGTGGGGGTGCAGATGAAAGAGGAAAACACGAGTTCTGACTCTCAAGACCATCACCAGTTCATGGAATTTTGTCACTCTCTCTTGCAAGTGACAGTAAACCCAACCCAAGATGGCTTAAGTAAATGTATGAATTTATTGGCTCATGAAGCAAAACCTCAGGAGAGGTTTTGGCTTCAGGCCCAGTGGCTCCAGGTGCTCAAACAATATCTGTCTCTATCCCTCAGCCCTGCTGTCTTCTGCGCAGGCCCCATTCTCAGGCAAGGTTTCCCCACGTGATGGAGATAAGAAGTTCACCTGCTGGTAGTACAGGCTTTGGATCAAAAGTTCTGGATTTGAGGCTAGGAAGGTTTAATTCTCAAATCAGCCAGAGCTGAATCACAGCCCTGAAGGAGATGGGGTCACCTGTGAGAGTGGGAGAGAGATGGTACCTAAAGAATACCAAAATGTTAAAAGAAGAAGGGGAAGTGGATGTTGAGAGACCAAAAACAATATAGGTCCACAACACTGAAGAATAGGACACACGCATACACACTCATGGTTACACACTTTCTCATACACCTAAAACTGTAATATATAAAGAACTGCACATTAATGTGATACAGAGCAATCACTCAAGTCTTAAGAGAAAGAGGAAAAAAGAACCATCATTCAAGTGGAAAAGATTCTGACACCTAAAGTTTCCATATATCCACCACCACTACTGTCATCACTGTTAATAGAACAAGTTAAATCTCTTTGTGTTGCAATGGGCACCATGCTAATAGGATGCACTAGAGACAGTTTCCTCCCTTTAAAGACTCGCCCTATAAAACAGGCAGAGCATGGAAGATCAGGTATAAACAAGTGGAGAGCAGATAGAAAGTCATGGAGCTAATATGCTCATACACTCATAGAACATTGATCCATCCCCTCTACAGGTATTCACGTTGTGCCTGCTGAGTGCCAGCACTGCATGCTCTGGGGATTCCATCCCTGCCCCTATGGAGGAGGGGTCAACTTTTCCAAAACAGCATCTTGTAGAGGAGGAAGCTGAAGCCCAGCAAGGAAAAGTAACATAATGATCTCAGCAGAATGACGGTCACCTGAGCATCTATACTCTGGGGTTGCAAAAAGAACATGAACTTGGGGTCAATAGACCTGAGTTCCAGGCCTGGCTCCGTCACCAGCTGACTGTTAGAAGCCCACCCACCTGCACCTTCTCTAGATCACATGTTTTATGGCTGCCTCAAAGGCGTGAAGCAGGTGAGTCGTGCTGCCTCTGCCGACATCTGCTTTGTGAGCCTGGGAGTATTTCACGGAGATGTTTCTCTCGACAGGTTTATGGCTGGTCTTGGCTCAGTGCCTTGAAAACACTCATCATGTGATGAAACGAGAATGTCATGCTGCGGGCCATCAATAAACCACACTGGCATTCCCGCCCCCACCCCAACACCACTCCACCCACGCAATTTCCCTCCCCTTCAGCCTCCTCCCTCCCCACATCCCAAAGATATCCAGACCAGACCAACTCATTAGGAAGTGACATCCACCAGGATTCTTGGCCCCAGTCAAAAGAGTGGCCAGAGCTTGTCTGTTGCTTGCAGATACTTTTCTGTTTCTTCTCCATGCTTCTCAGCATCTGCAGGGTAGCAGAGACTTGAAAGAGATGTGTCCTCTGGATCCCACGTCAGATGATACATCTTGGGATTTCCCTACCTGGTGGAAGAGTGGGTTTTCCTGAGGAAATTGTAAGTGGGCCTGAGTTTCTGGAGTGAGAGGTGAAATGGATGCCGCGGTGCTGAATTCTGACCGAAACTCTGGAGAGATGCTGTGAGGGAACTCAGCTTCCACTGAAAGGGTCAGTGAAGGCTTCAAGGACAGTATCAGAGCACTTTCCTATCACTTCTATAAAAATCGCATCCACTTTTTCCCATCAACTTGCCCATTCTCCTTGTCTGGGACACAGGCCCTGGTACTTTACATTCAGGTCATTTCCAAGGGATAGAGAGAAATAGACAGAGGCTGAAAGAGTGATGGAGCCAGGAGACGCTGAGATCATTCAACTACCAGTGCCATTCTGAAGTAAGATTTCTTCTTTTTTTTTTGAGATGGAGTCTCGATCTGTCACCCAGGCTGGAGTGCAGTGGCACGATCTCGGCTCACTGCAAGCTCTGCCTTCTGGGTTCACACCATTCTCCTGCCTCAGCCTCCTGAGTAGCTGGGACTACAGGCACCCGCCACCAAAGGCTTTCTTAAACCACACTCTCTCCCTGCCAAGAAAATGGGTATCATGTCCTTCATAACCCATCCTGAAAAAATGAAACTGACATGATGGCAGAGTGGTATGAAAAAGACTCTGAATTTGGAATTGAGGGACAACAGCTCAACTGCCAACTCTCTTTATTCCCCCTGGGACATTGGGCAACTTAATCTACTTCTCAGTGAGTTGATCTGTCACTTGGGGCTAGTAATACAACTTCTTATGACTACTTTTTAAAGCAAATAAAATGATATATTTGAGAGAATGCTTTATTAATTGCAAAACACTGCCCAAATTTTAGTCATTATTATTTCCTGTCTATTTTCCATCTATCTGCATCCTGTTGATGTAACAAGGTAGCTATCTTCCATATAGTCTATCTCCCATTTAGATTGTAAGCCTTTTGAAGGAGGGCTGGTATTTACTTCTGCATAATTTGTACTCAATAAAAGTTTTTGAATGAATTAGTGGAGAAAGAACGATGGGCAATCACGGGTTCCTGCACTCGACCTGTTGTTCCCAGCACCGGGGAGCACTGTTCCATGTGTCTGTGTCAGCTCAGGCCTGGCTGCCCTGGGTCAGCCCTAGGGCATCAACTGGACACAGCCATGCTTGGCTAGAGTCCAGCAGAATGCCTTTGCCCTGACTGCCCACCTGTTCTGTGACTGAAGCCAGCACTAAACTTAGCCATGGTGACTCATGGATATAGGGCTGCCCCAGGCCTCACGAGTCATCCTAACAACCCACCTGGCTGCAGTCAGCTACTCTCTCCCTCCCTCTCCCATCATCCCTGGGAAATGTGGCCCAGTCAGCCCTGGGCCAGGCCCTGGGGGGCAGGGCTAGGAGGCAGAGCTCACAGGGGCAGCAGCCCCATGTAGATACTCTATTCCCCCAAGTCATGGTGCCAAAAGCAGAGGTGCTCACAAAAGTCATGCAGCAAATGCTCAGTGGCTCCTGCGGGGAATCACTTCTAATGGGAATGGTGGTGCTGATTAGTCACAGTGAAAAGGGGAGGGGACGTCATATGGGGCATGACGGAAATACTTAGTAAGGGCTGTACGTTTGTTCATCTGGTGTTTCAGTTCTGCATTCAATGCATCTTCTCCATGCTCCTCAGCATTTGCTGGGTAGCAGAGCAAAATCTCAAACAGAGAGAGGCCATGACTCCTTAAGTCAGAAACCAGACATTTATTCTGGTTCGATTCACTGTAAAGTGAAGTGGAGCTTCACCACTTCATGCACTCACATGAGCTGCACAAAGAGGAGTTGGCAAGTGGTCTAGCCTGAGTGCAAGCAATAAGAGGGCTCATCAGCAGCAGAGAATTTAAAAACAATGACAAAATGAATGAAAAGTTGGCCTGCTTTTTATTATCACCATGAGATAAAAATCCTAAAGATGTCAATGATAAAACAATCCTTCCTTCTGGGGTAGAAAGCTCCCTCAGCTCTCTACCTCACCTTGATATGCCACTGAATCACACTTTTCACTAATTCATGCTTTCATTAATACATTCAGCCAGTTGGTTATTCATACAGCAAACATTTCTGGAGCATATTCTATGGGAAAGACATTGTGCTCGAAGCTGCGGAAACAGACATGACCCACTCTCTCTGGACATCCATCAGTGGCTCAGTCTCACTTCTCCAGGCTGTCGCCCCTCCCTTGCACTGTTTTGCCCTGAATTCTCCAAGCCAGAACTGACTCTGAGCTGTTACACACTTATCTGGAGAGTGAAGGAGAGCATAAGAGATTACAATACAGAAGAGGAAAACCAAACCTTGGTATGGATGATTGCAGCTGCTTAGGCACACCAACCATGCTCCTTCCAGGGAGACCTTGACCAGATGCTGACTTCCTGCAGATGGTGTACCCCTCTTCCCTGCCCTCATTCCTGAGCCCTGGACTCAGACCCCCTCCTCTATGGTGTGGCCAGTGAAAGCAAAAACGATTGACAGTATAATAATTTTTGCCTCTCTGGACAACCTATGCTGTATGATTCGGTTCCTCATTGTCATCATCTGTCCATTCCAGAATACTCTTTGAGCTTTATCTTTTTATATATATTTAAAACCAAAGGTATAGTAAAGAGTTTTTTGCAATAGAAACACAGCCTTGGTGGGACTTCCCCAGACCTCTGCTGTCATGTCTCCAAGAGTAGCAATTCTTAGAATTTCTTTGTGTATGGACCCCTTCGCAGTCTAGTGAAATCTATGGACTTGAAAAAGTCTTCTTAAGTGCGTAAAATAAAAGAAGGAGATTAGAAAGCATACTAGTTTTTAAAAGATACTGTTGTCAACATAATAAAGAAACAATTTTGTGATCAATAATAATTGTGCTATTTTATAACACATTAAATATTAATAAAAAGCTGTATTAGGGTTCTCTTAGAGGGACAGAACTAATAGGATATATATATACACATACACACATATATATGAGTTTATTAAGTATTAATTTATATAATCACAAGGTCCCACCCACAATAGGCTGTCTGCAAGCTGAGGAGCAAGGAGAGCCTGTCCATGTCCCAAAACTGAAGACCTTGGAGTCCAATATTCGAGGGCAGGAAGCATCCAGCATGGGAGAAAGATGTAGACTGGGAGCCTAGGCCCATTTCTCCTTTTCACGTTTTTCTGCCTGCTTTATATTTGCTGGAAGCTGATTAGATTGTGCCCACCAGATTAAGGGTAGATCTGCCTTCCCCAGCCCACTGACTCAAATGTTAATCTCTCTTGGCAACACCCACACAGACATGCCCAGGATTAATATTCTTTATCCTTCAATCCAATCAAGTTGACACTCACTATTAGCCATCACACATGCTCTGCAGGCAGGTCTAATAATCACTATGATTTTAAAGTAGGGAAGAGTTCCAACTATCTGCAAAATCTGTAACATACATAATAAAAATATAGTATTGATTACAATGTCACAGGGAAGTTGCTCATTCTACCTTGGCCTTCTGCCTATTTCATAAATGCTAAATTTCAATTAGAGTTTAGTGAAAACAAAAATGTCATTTTTACCAACCTAAGTTCACTGATCCCCTGAATTAGTCAGAAAAGGTTAGGAACTTCTACCCTAGAGCAGTGGGCACTAAATGTGGGCTGCTTTTAGGATGCCATTTTTTAGCGGAAACTGCTGCATGTGTAAGGGCAAGGATGGAGGTAAGCCAGGAGCCAGGTGTCCTGGACAGCCTGGATCCCATAGATCTGCTCTCTGCCCTTCTCCGCCCTTCCCTACAGCACCCGGACTTGTTTGCCACAAGCTTCCTAATGGGTTCAGGCAATGGAGGTCCTTGGAGAAACAAGAACGGAAAATGTCTTCCCCACTAGCGGAGTCTCTCCAGGTTGAGAGGACTCACTGGGCTCTGGTAGCACTCTTTTCCAGAATCAACCCACAGATTTAGAGTCAAAAAACTCTGGTGGAGTTCCAGCAATGAACTGGATAGATGGCCCCAGCACTAATCTCAAGTTCCTCATCTAGAAAAGGGGCACAACAACCTCTGTCTCACATATTTGCAGGTGTCTTCTGAGGATTAGTTTAGTGCACAAACACAAATGTTATTGTAAAGAAGTCAGGCAAATACAAGTGGCAAAGGCAGGAGATAGATAGTGCTAGCCCTTATGCAGTAGAAAGGCCTCTCTCTCTCCAGAGAGAGGGGAAAGCTACAACATAAATAGACTGGCCTTCTCACATCTCTTCTTTGTCTCTCGTGGAGCTGCAGGTGCAATGAAGAAATTGTGCACAAGAACAAACTACGGTCTGTCCTCTATGCTGACATTGGCAGCCTGCTTCTGCAGAACATGCTTGACTGGCTATCTGAGGACCAGAGGGGAAGACAGCTGACCCCACCACTTCTGAGACCCTATCTTGCAGCCTTATGAAAGAAGAAGTTATGCTTAATTCTTGGGGAAACCAAGGCATGGCTACACTAGTAAATTAGCCTTACCATTGACTTGGGACTCTGAGAAGTGGAGATGGGGACAACAGTAATGGGGACGGATGAACAATGTCTCTTGCTTTAGGTTCAGCAGTTAGAGACCTAGGCACCAAGCGAGAAGGAACTCAGCCTACTGAAATAACTTCTTAGGTCAATTCTTGGATCCAATATTTCCTCAGTGCCGTCCATTCTACAGTCCAGATTAATCCTCCCTAAAAACCTTTCCAACATGCCACTGAAGTACTCTAATTGCCTCCTCCTGATATCCTATCAAAATGGGCTTCTAATTCGACCTGATTTATTTTACAGAAGAAGCTGAGGTCCAGAGAAGGGATAAGATGTGTCCAAGGTCATTGTGGCTGTTAGTACAAATGAAGTCTAGACTCTTTAGTCTTAGATTCAAACTTCAACTATTTCTGCCTTCCCATCCAACTTAAACAATGCACTCCAGTCAAGCTACTCTCTTTCTCATCTCATTTGTCAACACAATGTAGCTATCCTGTAGGCCTTCTATTTTTCATCCCCTGATAGGGTGGTGAGTTGAATTAAAGTACATCTCCCCGAGCAGGCATTTTTACAATAGGAATAGAAGGAGCAGTAGCAATGGCCATCCCTGGAAATGGTCTGTCCAGCCCCTTGGTGTCTCACTATGCTTTGTGGATGAACAGTGCATGGGAGCAATTCAGAATGACCTTAGGGAAGAAAATGTCAAAAGAAGAAAAAAAAATGCAGCTGACCAAAGACCATAGGAAGTCACTTGGTAACAGGCAACAGCAGGTGTAGGAACAAATATTTCCTTTCTGAGTCAAAGAAAACTTTTTATGGGGCATCTGGGTTTAATAACAATGGCGTGTTTCTGCATGATGGAGCTGGGATTTTCTATTTTCTTAATTTTCTCCAGATGTTACACACCACACACACACACACACACACTTAGATAATCAAAGCAGTTGTATGGTTCAGGGTTGACCCTTGGATACTAACATGGGTTGCACATCCATAGTAATCATGCAACGGCAGGGGGTTCTGAATATTCAAGGCATTGCTATCTGCAAGTTCACTGGCTAAAGCAGTGGCAGAACTATTATCATTCAAGATTTACAGGGCCCACTGCCTGGCAATGGGAGAGATGAGTGTCTGTAATGTAAAGAAGAATTTACCTTTGAAAAACTTCAAATCTAGAGCACAAGCCAATTAGAAGAGTGAAATACTGGATCCTATCTCCCCTAGAAAGAACTGACCTTTGCAAACCCATGACTCCTGCTGTGACTCTACATCGCGCGTGTTTCTCCCATCCATCTCCTCTCTTGGGAGTGCATGTACAGTCCTCGCCGGGACACTGGGCCTGCTTCTCTCTGTATCACATGCTCAGTACCATGCTCCATGTAATAGGTACTCTAAAAGTGCTGCTTAAATGAATGAACAGAAACTTTAGTAACTCCATGGCTGATTATCTGGAACTATTTTCTTAATAATAATCTTTGGGATCAGTTTTCTAATAGTCTTTGGCATCTTTTTTTTAATTAATTTGTCTCATTATTGGGGAAACATGAACAAAGAAAACCTAAACTCAGTCTATTGGTTCACAAATCTCATCAAAAGTTGTAAGGGGCAGGAATTGCCCATGGTTATATGACCCTATAGTTATCAGATTGCTGGTGAGTTTTAGGTTTACAGTTTACCTCCTCTCTTCCTCTACAAGAAACACACAGATAATTATGTGTTTTCAGTTGGGACACTGCCTCCAAGGTGAACAGATATTCAAATAGATTGATAATTCATTTAGGTCAAAAATATCTTCAACTAAAATTCTGATAAACAGAACAGTCACAGAACCAAGTTCTGTTTAGTCCTGTGATGTAAGAAGCAGTATTCAGAAGAATGCCACTTGGTAATAAGACCTTTCTAAATCACCAAAGAAGTCTTTAGCCATTTCATGTAATTTTACTATCACACATTCTTATTTGCTCTTAGGATTCTTTAACTAGGCTGGGCACAGTGGCTAACCCCCATAGTCCCAGCACTTTGGGAGGCCAAGGTGGTCAGATCTTTAAGCCCAGGAGTTCAAGACCAGCCTGGGCAACCTGGTGAAACCCTATCTCTACAAAAAATACAAAAATTAGCTAGGCATGGTGGTGTGCACCTGTAATCCCAGCTACTGGGGAGGCTGAGGTGGGAGCATTGCTTGAGCCCAGGAGGTCCAGGTTGCAGTGAGCCATGATTGTACCACTGTACTCCAGACTGAGCGAGAGTGAGACCCGGCCTCAAGAAATAAAAAATAAAAATAAAAGATGAATAAACTGTCTGTTAAATGGTATAATATAGATGGAGCCACATCTAACACTGTGGCTAACACATGATAATTGTTCAACAAATGATTGTTAAAACAAACCCTTTGGGATAAATGGCAGCATTTATACTGATTGATTAATGGTTCTCATTTTTGAAATAATCCAAATCCCCTGGAGGGTTTTTTAAAGCATCTCCTGCTGGCTCCCACCCGCAGCGTTTCTCATGCAGTAGGCCAAGGTTGGAGCCCAAGATTTTACATTTCTAGTAAGTTCCCAAGTGATGCTGAAGCAGCTGAGTTTGTGCCCACACTTCTGAACACGGCTGTTGACTCTTCTTTCCTATCTAAAACCCTCTCCACTTTTGGCTCATTGGTGGAGACTGCTACCGATTGCCTATCCGATATCAACTGCCCCTTTTCCTTACTAATAGACTCTGATTTTATTCTAGGCAGCAATGTAAATACTATATTTCCCAGCCTCACTGCTGTGAAATGCAATCAATAATTCAGATGCAGGAGTTGTTTGATAGGACTTATAGGAGAATCCCTAAAGGCACTGCAAAATGGTGACACAAGTTCTTTTGCCCTTTCTCCTTCTTCCATTTATGGTAATGTGAGCATGATGGTTGGAGGTACAGCAGCCATCTTGGATCATGAGGCCCTACATGAAGGATCATGGAACAGAAGCACAGAATGAGCCAGGATCCCTAAAGACAACATGGGGCAGACTTGCCAGCCCGTGGATTCTTTACCTCAGATTTCTCCTATGTTAAAAAAAAAAAAAATCAAAAATTTTAAATACTGTTATTTTATTTTTACATTTTCTACAGAAAACCTAATCATATGTGATTTAGCTTCTAATGCATTGTAGTGTTCTTTTTGTCCTGTAGCTTCTCAAATTACTCCTCTCTGTCCCTCCTCCCCTTCCTCCTCCTCCTCTTCCTCCTTCTTCTCCTTCTGTTCTTCTTCTTTTTAACTTTTTTCCTTTTTTCTGCCTTTGAAAACACATCTTCTCCAGGGATTTGATCTAATCATTCTTCTTTTCTCTACTCCGTCTTCCCTCTTTTCTCTCCAAACTTGCTCTTGACAATCTCAGCCAGCTTCATAGCTCCAGCTATAACCTTTGTTTGAGGACTCCCAAATTTGAATCTGTAATCTTTCATTTGCAGAGAAAATGCTGCTACTGTGGATTCTCACCCAGGTGTCCTAATGGACCAGCACCTTCAAGGTTTCCAAACTGAATTTCTGATCTTCCCTACAAAATCAACTACTTTTCTTTTGTTTCTCAATAGATCACCTTACTTTTTATTTCACAACATGGAAACTTCCAAGTCATCTTGAACTTTGCCTTCTCCCTTGGCTTGATAAATGATCAGTTATAAATTTATCTGTAATTGATTACCAATTTAATACCTATAATAGAAAACTCTCCTCTCCATCCCAACTTTGATTTTTGCAGCTCAGGTATTTGTCATCTTTCTTCTGGGCCAATGAAATAGCCTTATACCTGTTCTTTCTCCCTCACTTCCACCATTTTATGTGTGCCTGTCTGTGAGTGTGGGTTGAATCTGTTTACAGTAGTACACCAAATACAGCCTGCTATCTGATACCAACATAGCTTTCCAAATATAATTTCCATTGCTTCTCATCATATGCTTTTTCTAAACTTCATTCATCCTATACTGATATGGTTTGGATCTGTGTCCTCACCAAGTTCTCATGTTCGGTTGTAATCCCCAGTGTTTGGAGGTGGGGTCTGGTGGGAGATGATTGGATCATGGAGGTGGTTTCTAATGGTTTAACACAATGCCCCTTGGTGCTGTTATCATGATAGTGAGCTCTTATGAGATCTGGTTTTTTGCAAGTGTGTGGCACCTGCCACCACGTCCGCTTTGGCCAGGTAAGACTTGCCTGCTTTCCCTTCACCTTCCACCATGATTGAAAGCTTCCTGAGGCCTCCATAGAAGCCACTATGCTTACTGTACAGCCTGAAGAACCATGAGCCAAATAAACCTCTTGTCTTTATTCAGGTATTTCTTTATAGCACTGCAAGAACAGACTAGCACGTATATGATTTACTTCTTTTAGTATTTGACCTATAATTCCCATTTCCTAAGTCGTTCATGCAGTTTCATTTGCCAGTAATCCCTACTACTTCCCACTTCCTCATGCCTGAATCCTACCTATTCTTTAGGCTCAAAAAAATGCCATCTCAAGACTCTACAAAGCCTTTCATGAGCGCTTGAGCTGAAAGTTCTCTCTCCATGCTTTCAAATCCTCTGTCATTGTACATGTATATCTTAAGGCACTAACTTTTTCCTTCCTATTGTAGTAATCAGGATACATACTTTATCTTGTGAATTAAGCGTGTCTTGTTCACCTGTGGGTCCTTCAGATGATAGGTTCTCAGTAAACATATTTGAAGTGAGTAAACACTATTTTTAGTTGTTGAGTGCATGAATAAATACATATGTGTTAGATGTTTGAGTGTCCCATATCATCTATCCTCTCACCACCATGGTGACTACACGCTCCACATCCACCTTCCAGCCTCCACTATTTGGAAAGAATTGGCAATGAAAAGTGAAGAAAACAAGAAGGCAAGAAAACTCAGGTTTATGTCAATATATTCCTTTCTTGAAAAATACGTAAAACAGAAAAGAAAAGGTTAAGTTTAAATGGAACTTTGATGGGTAAGAAGAGGATTGTAAACGTTTTTTGCTGCAGGAAAGATATTTTTGCTCCTTTAAAAATATTAAGAATCTCATTGAAAGGGGTCAAGTGTACCTTGTTTGAGCGTCCAACAATAGGGGCTTTCTATTCACAGCACATTTCATACTTGCTCTATTGCAACCCAACTGTTTTTCAGTGAAGCCATGTGCCTTGATTATATCATCACTGCCTTTTGAAGACTCTCCTGAGGCTTTTTTTGAGAGCAAAACCCCTTTCAGTTTCACTCCAACATGCAGGAGAAAAGGTAAGTGATGTGAATTCCATGTTGGGGTCATTAATATCACGTGCTGCACTGAGTGGGACTTCACATCCTTCCCTTGGCTGTGTGGACAGACGGCTGCACCCCTGCCTGACAATCTCCAGCCCCAGAGACCATATAGGCAGGTCTCAATTCTCCTCCTAAGAGCACAGACAGTCAGATATGGGGGAAGAGCACAGTTACATGATGCTTGGTCATTTATTGAGCCTGCAATATCCTATTTATTTCACCAAGATGTGGTCAATACCCTCTTCTAGTTCTCTTATCTCAGTTTTCTCATCTGGAATATAACCTGCATGGAGAATCCTTGTTTTCTTTTCCACAGAGTATGATACAAATTCTGAGAATTTAACTTACTTTTTTTCCAGTTGAGTCACCATCTGAGACACTTCTGCCACCTCAAAAGCCACAAAGAGTGTGTGGTT
Source organism: Symphalangus syndactylus (assembly GCF_028878055.3). Taxonomy (NCBI): domain Eukaryota; kingdom Metazoa; phylum Chordata; class Mammalia; order Primates; family Hylobatidae; genus Symphalangus; species Symphalangus syndactylus. Next base: position 149,632,769 of record NC_072427.2, on the reverse strand, counting down.
CATACCCATTAGATGACCCATTAGGGATGAGGGTCATGTCGGGGATATTCCTTTATTTTGTTGTTTCTATAAACATTCTCTTGCCTTCCTCCAGCTGAATATGCTCTGGGTCTCAATGAAGCAGCTCCCTACCAGAAAGGTCTGGTCACTCTCATTGGCTTTAGGAGAAGGGATGAGAAGAAATCATTTTCCACCCTTCACCATTCTAGACCAATGATTGTACACCCAGGATGGTTTGCAGAAAGCTATTAAACTGATCATCATTCAGTTATTTTCTAAGCATCTATTAGCCCCTGGCCTTGCTACCTTCTCCTCTAGGTATCTCCCAAAGAAGTGAGGCATCCCATGCACAATTCCTCTTTTCTCTTTCCTCTTCTCTCCAACTTGCTGTGGCTCTCTCCCTTTAAAGCCTCCTCCCTTTCGCGTCTCACCTCCCTTTTCTTGCCTAGGATGTGCCATCTTCCCAGTGATGAACCCCTATCCCTTCAGGCTTCTTATGTCTGAAACATCCACTTAAAATCCCAATGACTTTGTCCAATTCCTCCACTTCTGTTGCTTCAGTAAAAAGGAGGAACACGTTCTAATCTCAGTGCTGGCCAACTCAAAAGCGTGAGATGGGTGAGGTGGGGATGGAGTTCTGGACTCCGCCCAGAGTATGGGGAGAAGAGGAAGAGAAATTGGGCCAAAGCGGTCTTTACTCTGTGTCCATTTTTCTCCAGAAATAATCTGAAACCAGCACATTATACTTTCATGAGAATTAATAGCATTCTGAAGACCTTTGTCTGGTCTTCGCAAGATATTTGTATTCCTTTTATTTAATTTCAATTCTTGCAAGATAATAATCCTCATCTTATTATGTTAAAGGATTATTTGCCCCTTCCCTGCCCTGTGCTTTATTCCAGTTTCATCACATTTGCTGGCAGGCACCTGCCTTGCCCAAATCAATTTTATTGAACACGTCTTGGTCCTTCCCCAGTTGTGGTAGGGAAGCAGGGGCATCCCCTCAACTATTCACATGTAAAACGCAGCTCTGAGCTCCAGGAAGGTGATGGATTTTAAACCTGTAATGCATCTATCAGCATTGTTAATGAGCACCCAGATGATGGTCAGGTTGCCCACGGGTGCATTGTGCTGTGAGTACTGATGGGATGGGCTTCCCTGGTCATCGTCACTGAGACTCAACCCCTGAGTCTCAGAAGGGATGGAGGAGAGTGCGGAGGTTTGCTGCCATGCCACATTTAATGAAGAATATATTTTCCAGCCATCACCATTTCAGGCCAATGATTGTACACCCAAGATAGCTTGTGGAAAGCTATTAAACCGATCATCATTCAGTCATTTTCTAAGCATCTATTAAGACCCACCATGTGCCAGAACATGTTAAACTGCCTTCATGGGCAGTGCAGACAGGGAGAGGCACTGGGAAGTCTTCCTGTCACAGACGGATATGGGGTTCTGTTCAAAGTAGGAACAAACTTTATTTCCTCGATGTTATCAAGAGCCTCAGCACTGACAGTTCAGGTATGTTTATCTTTCCTTGGCTCCTTGTCCTGAGACACCTTATTGGATGCTTTCTGGGCTTTAGACTGTGAAGAGGCAGCCAGGCTGGGCTGATGAGAGCACTGGATTGCAGGTTTGGATCAAGGCTGTGGCCCTGGCCCTGCCACTAGCATGTTACTCTTAGGCCACATCTGTTTACATTTATGGACCTCTGTTGTAACCAAGGTGCTTACATTCCTTCAATACATATCAAGAGCCAAACCCGAAGACCAAATAATTCCACTCCCAAGATTTTATTCTACAGCACGTTTTTCTCAGCCTCATCATTACTGATTGACATTTTGAACCGGACAGTTCTCTGTTGTGGGAGAGGTCTTCTGCCTTGCAGAATGCTTAAAAGTATCTCTGGCCTCTACCTATTAGATGCCAATAGCAACACCTCCTCCAAACTTATGACAATCAAAGTCCCCAGACATTGCCAAATATCCCCTGTGGGACTACATCATCCACAGTGGAGAACCATTGTCCCAGGATATCAAAAGAAAGATGGTTGTATCTGCAATTAGGTTTGTGGCAGGATTGCATGAAAACAATTTGCATTAATAGCAGGAAAAGAGTTAACAGAATTGTGATGCCTTCATTTGATGGCATATCCTATAATCATTAAAGATAAAAATAAGAAATTACATATGAACAAGATTCATATATTAAATTGTCTTATATATATATAAGCAGAACATTGCAACAGTGCAGCTGTGTAAAAATACTCAGGGTTATAAAATCTGAGGATTGGAAAGAACCTTAAAGGTTAACTTACCAAACAACCTATTTTCTGATCCCCAGGTCCCTTAGGAGATGTCTTCACTAAGGGGGCATATATCTCCTGCCTAAACCCCTCTATATTCATTGCCTGTGGCTGCCACAAGAAATCACCACCAACTTGACAGTTTAAAACAATAGAATTGTTTTTCCTCCCATAGTTCTGGAGGCTAGAAGTCTTCAGAAGCCATGCTCCCTCTGAAGTCTCTAAGAGAGAATTCTTCCTTGACTCCTACACCTTCTAGTAGCTCCTGGAATTCCTTGGCTTATGGCAGCATCACTCCAATCTCTTCCTCTGTTTTAACATGGCTTCCTTCTCTGTTTCTGTGTCTCAAACCTTCCTCTCTTCATTCTTATAAGGTCATCAGTCATTGGATTTAGGGCCCTCCCTAAATCCAGGATTATGTCATCTCCATATCTTGAACTTAATCACATCTGCAAACACCCTGTTTCCAAATAAGGTCACATTCACAGGTACGAGGGAGTTAGGATGTGGACATATCTTTTGGATAAGGGAGTCTGAATTCAGTCCACAACATAGGCTGTTGATGATTAACTTCGTTCCTGAGGCTGCATCTTCTACTCTTGGGCAGCTTTGAAGCAGAATGTTCTTCACATTGCATAGACATCCTTCCGTATGCATAATTATTACACATCTGAAGAAATGTCGGTAATTGGAATGGTTGAGTAGAGAGATTGAAACAGCTTGTTTTTATTTAGATATATAATTTTTTCCAGCTAAAAGTAAAAACCTGCTTTATCTTTCCTCACAGGATTAAGTCACATAGTACCTGTGAAAGAGCTTTGTAAATTTGGGGCCACAAAACCAATATAGGGAATCTCATTGATGATGGCATCTTCGTTTGGCAGATGTGTATCTGTTTGGTGTATAATACCCGAGAAACCTCTCTTTAAGCCCAGGCTTGGAGCATCTGTAAAGGAGGATCATTAAAAATATATATTTTTTGGAAGATAAGATTTGCTATTTTAAAAAATATTATTAAGTAATATTTTCTACTTTTAAGAAGTCATCATAAAAATCAAAATTGGTGAATTTACTTTCAACTATTATTATTATCATCATTATTATTATTATTATTGGAATGAAGACTTTCCAGCAGGCATTTTTCCACGTTTTCACCAAACCCTTTTCACTGCTTAAGGCTTCGAAGAGCCCTCTCCCAGTCAGTGGGATGCAATGATCAAAGCTGTCTGTTCTTATGAACAAATCAATCAAGAGTCACCCCAGCTTCCCATCACACAGGGACCAATATTTTCCTGTCCATTAATTCTTCTTTCATTTCCTTTCATTTGTCTTTCTCTATCTTTCCCCCAGTCCTATTCCCTTATCAATTTCTCTTTCAATCTCTTTCTCCTCTTCTTCCTTCCCCTCCTCTTCTCTTCTCCCCATTCCCCTTCTCTGCCCCAATTTCTATCCTGCTCTTCTCCCACTTCCCAGCAAACAAGTGTCAGACATCTGAGTCAAGCACAGAAAAGCAGCTCCTCAAAGTTATAACAGGTAGGGCTGGTTCAACATCTCACTTGGAACCTTCAGGGCCTCGGAAATACTCCCAGATCCCTCTCCTGACACATAAAGCACATTCATGCTAACGTGTGCCTCCTTCTCCACCCCCTAGACCCACGCAGTGACTACTTCCCAGGGGTCTCAAGGTGCCTCCTGCCCTGTGGCTGTATGGAGGGCAGCACTGGAACCTCGGGTTCAGGGCCTATGTGGGTGGTTCACTTATGTAAGACATCAGCCGCCCTGAAAGAGAACTGGTGAGCCCTGAAGGTGGCTGGCAAGGCCAATCTTCAGGCCTCAGCAGCTCAGCATTCACAACTGTTGCACCAGCCAGCCAGGGACACCTGGAATACGAGAGAGTTGCCCCCTTCACTCTCTTAAGGCCAGTAACCAAAATTTTCTTATTGGCCAAGTTTATTCAAATATTCTTCTTCCCTTGCAGACATGTGACTGTAGACATTTGCTAAAGGTCTTTTAAGTTAAAGGTCTCTTACCACTGGGTGCAGGGTCAAAATTTGGGTAACAGGAAATTGGTCTTGACAGTCAGGAGAAAAGTTGCTATGATTTTCTAGATAGTCTGGGACCAGGAGCTGTTTCAGATGTTAAAGAAATCACCAACCTCCCTCATCTGCACTTTCCCAACACAAACACCACTGGAACCTTTGGACCACCAGCTGGAAGTCTAGTTCCAGTATTACTGTGAACCTCTGGAAGTCTAGTTCCACCCTGCTGGAACCTCTGAATCACCAACTAGAAGTCCAATTCCAATATTACTGTGAACCCACAAGATAACTCTTCAGATGTGGGATCTCATTTCTCCATTACAGAGGACAAGCACCATCCCTTCTTTCTCCTTCCCTTGCAAATAAGCTCATGAGAAGACAACAAGTTACAAGAAGTCAACAGAAGCATGGATGGTGGAGCAGTAGAAGATGCCTTGGCCACATAGCATAAGAACTCTGTGAGTGACAGGAGGGACCACGGCTCAGAGCCTCCGGTTTCCATGTAACTTTCACCAAGCTCGCTGTAGCTGAATGGTGGCCCCTATATGTAAACTCAGTCCCTGTGAATGTGACTTTATTTACCAAAAGGGTCTTTATAGACACATTAAGGTTAAGGATGTGAGTGTGAGACCATCCTGGATTAGGATGGGCCTCAATTCCATTGGCAGGTGTCCTTACAAGAGAAGAAAGCAGCAGGGCCACAAGGTATGGTCATGTGAAGACAGGGGCAGAGACTGGTGTTATGCTGCCACAAATCAAGGAGTTCCTGAAGCCACCAGAAGCTGGAAAAAGCAGAAGCAGGAAACCTTGATTTCAGACTTCTGGCCTCTAGAACTGTAAGAGAATACATTTTGTCATTTTAAACCACTGAGTTTGTGGTCATTCATTATGGAAGCCATGGGACACTAATACATTCATTAAGAAAATATGACCTATTGGCAGACAATTTCTGTATTACTAAAACACCCCAACTGTTGTCACAGAAAAACACAAGTTTTGGAGTCAGAGAGACCTGGGTTTGAATCTCACCTCTACCACCTTTCAACAGAATGTCCTTGGGCAAGCTGTATAGCCCCACAGCCTCTTCTTGCCTAAAGAAAGGAGAGTGTAAGACCATCCTTCCCAGGGGGTTCTGGAGAGCAGATATGGTGAGGCCCAGAGTCTGGTTGATGGCAGGCTTTGATGAAACGCTGGTATACAGCAGGCATGGAAGAAATGCTGGCTTTCTTCACCCTCCCTCTCAACTTCCTCTTCTCTTCCCTCCTGCACAAAATGCTCTGGTGGTTCTTCCTGGAGGTCTATAAAATCACATCCCAACTTCACAACAAACGTGGAAGACCCTTCGCATTTTGCCCACCACTCACCCATTTTCCTTGTGAATCAAATTTCCATCAATTTTCCTTTAAAAACCTGTACTTTAGGTACTTCCTTATCCCAGAACCAGCCTTCTACATACTGATCCCAAATCTTTAGCCCTGCCCCCCACCCATGCCCATTCGACCCCACCCTCCACCTCCCTTGAGCATCCTTCCTGCATCACGTCTGTTTCTGTTAGGGCACTGAGCCATCCAGATTCAGCCACAGAGCACCAGGATTAGGATGATAAAATGATCTGTTTTCAGGGTCCTTGATCCCTTCACTCCTTCTTACGCCTCCCTTTCCTATCCCCTGACTTGCTTTTCCCCAGTATTAACTAGCTCCCAACACCCTCCCTCTCCACTCCCCACAGCTCATTCACACTGTGGTACAAAACAATGGCAACAGCCTAAAATATTGCCTTCCACAGAGGACTCAAAATCCTAAACCTAAATAATGAATTGAATGCATCATCAAACATGGAAACACAGGGCCTTTCCAATAGCACCCAGCCACCCTGCCATCCAGGTGTGTCTGCTGTTAGGCAGGTGAAGCACCCCTCCCCTGCCAACCAACCAGTCCCACTGTTGCTGCCTGGCTTATCTGCCTGACTCTGAGATTTGAACACCAACTGAGTCTTGTCTCTCTGACTCCTGGTCTCCTTCCCCACCCAGCCTTCTTCCTCCTGTTTCTTCCTGCTACTTCATGTTCTAATTGCTCTCAGGAGTGGGGGACCAGGGGTCATCCATCTTGCTCACTGGGTATTCAATTAGAGCCGACTCAGCGCCCATCTTCTTCCCTCCGCCCTCCCTCCGTCCTCCCCTCCCCCAGATGTCGCCCTTCAGGAAGCAATATATAACACCCTCCTTCTACGGCAGCCTGCTGGCCACCCGCCATTTCCAATCTGAGTCCCCATTAACTACGCCAAGGCAAATAAATAAATAAATCTCTAAGGACGGAAAGAAAGAGGAAGAAGTGCCGGTTCAGAGCTAATGAAGGTCACCTCCCAGCCAGGCCTCCCGTTCCCCCTTCTACGAATTGGACCCCAGGAATGGGGAGGCAGCTTCCTCCTCAGACAAGAACCCTGCACGTGTCTGTTTGCCTGTGCATGTGTGTCCTGGGTCAGTTCCAGGAACACACCATATTATCATAGCTTTGCTGTTAACTGCTTAGCTTAATTTGTTCTGCACACGTAATGACAGCTTAGAGGCAGAAAGGTACCGTGGTTCCTGTTGAGACAGACAATGCCTACCCAGATGACCAGTAAAATAATGTGCGGTATTGGTGGGCACTGAATCAGCGGTCACTGTGGGCTTGATAGATGGGGCAGTATTACCATCATGTCAGGAACAGGAAAACTGTCTCACTCAAGATCTGAGATGACGGTGGAGCTCGATCTACTCATTCCTATTTGAATTTTCATTTATTGACAATATTTCCCAGAAAAGGGGACATACACATCTGCGAATGTTTGGCTTTGTGCCAGGAGGTGAATGAAGCCATAGTATACATGAGATACTTCTTCTTGGATGGTCAATTTTACTTGATTATAAGTAATTTGAGATAATTTCATATTAACAATGGTAATATTATGTTAGATTGATATATGATGTAATATATTCATATACATACATATATTATGAAATAGAAAAAATGCTCATGTTAGCTTTCATGATTAAGCAGATGACATCAAAGTAATTTCTAGCTTGTTTTCTTTAACACTGGTTCCCACGGGGACACTATCACTCTCCCCTGATTTAGCAACTGCTCTTTTTTTTTTTTTTTTTTTTGAGACGGAGTCTCGCTCTGTCGCCCAGGCTGGAGTGCAGTGGCACAATCTCGGCTCACTGCAAGCTCTGCCTCCCGGGTTCACGCCATTCTCCTGCCTCAGCCTCTCCGAGTAGCTGGGACTACAGGCGCCCGCCACCACGCCCGGCTAATTTTTTTGTATTTTTAGTAGAGACGGTGTTTCACCGTGGTCTCGATCTCCTGACCTTGTGATTCGCCCGCCTCAGCCTCCCAAAATGCTGGGATTACAAGCGTGAGCCGCCACGCCCAGCCAGCAACTGCTCTTGATAGGTGCAGTTTGAGGTGCTCTGTCCACAGCAACCCTGGGTTGATCTGATGAACTGACTCTAACCCAAGCATCCACCACCTCATGTAGGATTTGCCATTGAGCCCTTGCAACATGTGAGTAGAATGTTCACCCAGAGCAGGCCCAGCCTAAATCTGTTGTCTTTTAGCCACTGTACTTGTTGAAATCTTCACTAAGCCCCTTGCTTATCACCTTGATTCATTACTCTTTTTTTATTAATTTGTTTTTAATTTTGGGGGGACAGAGTCTCCCTCTGTCACCCAGGCTGGAGTGCAATGGTACGATCTTGGCTCACTGCAACCTCGGCCTCCCAGGTTCAAGACATTCTGCTGCCTCAGCCTCCCAAGTAGCTGGAATTACAGGCATGAACCACCAAACCCACCTAAATTTTGTATTTTTAGTAGTGATGAGGTTTCACCATGTTGGCCAGGCTGGTCTCGAACTCCTAACCTCAAGTGATCTGCCTGCCTCAGCCTCCCAAAGTGCTGGGATTATTACAGGCATGAGCCACCACACCCAGCCCAATCCATCACTTTAAACTGATCCTTTTCCCTAATTCAAGCCACCATCATTTCTTCTTGAACTATTGCCAACAGATCCCTAATTTTATTTCCTTTTCACCCTCGCGTTTCCCCTATCTCCTTTCCATACATCAACAAGAGAGATCCTACTAAAATATAAATGGATGGTTTCACTCCTGAAAATGTCCCATTGCTGTGAGATAAAAATGAAACTCCTTCATAAAGCCTCCAAGGCCCTAGGCGGCCTACTTCTGCCTTTCAAACATCCTCAGCTCCTCCTGGCTTCCTCCACCCACTAAGCTCCAGCTGGTCTCTCTCTTTATGATGCCTTGAACATGCCAAGCCCCTCCTGCCCCAAGGCCTTTGCAGAGGCTGTGCCCTCTGCCTGGAGACCCTCTCCCATACTCTTTCCATGCCTCTTTTTCATATTTTATAGCACAGCTAAGATGCTACTTCTTTTTTAAAAATATATTTTTAACATCATTTTAATAGCACTACTTTCAACTCACTGAGAAGAAATACGATCTGTACTAGTTATGACATCTAAATTATACACAAATTTTAATAAAGGCACATTTTAAAATATTTAGTATACAAAAATAACTCAGAAACAGTGGTTGTGAAACTTTGTTCCCTGGAGCCCTACTTCTTCTGAAAAGTCTTCCCAGATCACTCAATTTAAAAGAAGTGCCTTTTTCAATTGTTTTCTTAGATGGATTTTTCCATATAGCAATTACCATAACGTGTAGTTGTGGGATTATTATTATTATTAGCAGTAGTAGTTGTTGTTGTTAGATATTTAATGTCCAACTGCCTCTCTAGTTTATAATCTCCTTGAGGACAAAGACCACGTCTATTCTGCTCAGCACTGAATACGCAATGATTAGCCTAGGATCTGCCACCTCGAAGGTGCCAAATATTGTTTTGCTTTATGAATAAATGAGTAAATGAATGAACTGTCTATAAATGCCATTTTGGATTGCATGGGTTTAGTCAGTGGGACAGCAATTCTGATTCCTTTTCTATATTAAGTCTATTTAACCGTGGAAGAACAGCAGTTAATGGATATTTTCTTTTTTTTTTTTTTGAGACAGAGTCTCGGTCTGTCACCCAGGCTGGAGTGCAGTGGCGCGATCTCGGCTCACTGCAAGCTCTGCCTCCCGGGTTCACGCCATTGTCCTGTCTCAGCCTCCCAAGTAGCTGGGACTACAGGCGCCTGCCACTGCGCCCGGCTAATTTTTTTGTATTTTTAGTAGAGACAGGGTTTCACCGTGTTAGCCAGGATGGTCTCGATCTCCTGACCTTGTGATCTGCCCGCTTCGGCCTCTCAAAGTGCTGGGATTACAGGCGTGAGCCACCACGTCCGGCCCAATGGATATTTTCTTTGTTTGAGTTTTTTAGGTTACCCAAGCCATCCCGTTAAACAGGAATTATTAGTTTTGAATTCAGATTTTAAATAATAAGTAAATATAGCATGAAAATTAAGACTGTGGGCTTTGGAGTTAGCTAGATTGGAATACCAGTCCTGATTCTGTCACTTACTAGCTGTGTGAGCCAAGCCTCAGTTTTCCTATGTGTAAACCAGGACTAATAATAGTATGCCAGTTACAGGGTTATTTTGAGCATTAAATGAAATCAGTATTCATAAACTACTTAGCACAGCATTTGGCCTTCAGTATGTGGTCAATGAAGAAACACTATTCTTATTTTTCTTATTAGGCTCAGAGCAGTACCTGTTTTTCAACCATTGTGCTAGAGACTGCTAACTGTTCCCTAGGATTTATGTTCTTTCTGTCTTTTAGTTGTATAATCAACACCACTATCCCACCACCCCCTCTCAGCACACACACAAAAATTAGCTGGACACATTCCCACATAGTTACAGACTGTATTTCTCAGGATTTGCAGATAGACACAGCCCACGACTCGAAGTTCTTGCCAATGGGATGCAAGAACAAGAGAGGTGCAATTTCTATGTCAGTTGGTTAAAGGCGACTGCTTGTCTTCACTTCTTATTTAAAAGAGAGACTTATTCAAGACCAAGTTTCTATCATGCAGAGGAGGACAACACCTGAGGGAATGAGGGAGACACAACGTGAAAGAAATCTGGGCCACTCTACGACCTCAAGGAGCAAAGCTTCCCTGCTCTTCTGAGCCACTCGCCTCTGGACTGCTATAAAGTAGAGAAAACATTTTATCTTATACAAAAGATTATATTTCAGGTTGTCTTGTTATTGCAAATGCTGCAATTTTTATGGCCTCTTCTTGAGAGTCTTAGGAAAAAAACCGATTGCATCAGTATTAGAATCACAATTCTCTAACTCGAATTCTCTCACACACTATGGTGTTAAGGAATGTGTGAAAAGTGAAAAGCAGTGGCTGTTCTGTGTGATGTCAGCTTTGGAAAATGAAAATATGCATCCACTTTACGATCTCATCCTAAGCCCATCAATCAGACCCCAGTCCCCACTCCATCGCAGTAACTACGAGACTTTGGCCAAGTCATTCTAACTTCTGAGTCTCAGTTTCCACATCTTTAAGAATGGGTAATGTATTACCCCGCCAACCTTACAGACCTATGAGTATCATATAAAGTAAGCAGTAAACTGGAATGTGCCATGCACTGAGGAATGCTGCTGATGCTTTTCACCTCATTCCTTGGCTCCAGTCCTCAGCCACTCTGAGGGAGTCTACTCACCATGTGTCCCAGCTGGGCTGGGGTGGCCCTTCTGGTTAGAGGAATAGGCAGATGTTTGTCTCTCAGTAAAGGAGATCATCTGTGCTTTGCACACTTGTCTTTCTTCTAGCTATTTAAGCTTTTTCTGATGAAGATGCCACCCTGGAGCATACCTTACTGTGAGCTTGTGAAGTGGCTCCTAGAACATATTTTCCAGCTAAGGTAGAAAATGTTTCCTGGGGAGGACACCAGAACAGGAGAAATAAAGTCATAGAAAAAAACAGTTCCTGGACCAGGAACCCAGCCCCAGCCCTGACACTGAGTCTCTCTGCTCCCACGGACCAGGCACTTGTTCTCTCCAAACCTGTAACCTAGAAAGTTTCTTTTCTAGTTCTAAAAACCTGTGATTCTAGGTACTGTGAAAAAAAAAAAAAAAGAAGTAAGGGTAAAGAAAATGGAGTGGAACTCTAATAGATGGGAATTCATTCACTCACTTACTCATTTATTCATTCATTCTTCCTTTGTATCTTTTAGCAAGATATCACAGAGCCCCTATCAAATGAGAGGCACAGACTGCTCACTCTCCCAGGCACGGGAGTGAGGAAAAAGGATCACTATTTGCTAGCACCAAGTAAAGCCCACCGTTGTCCACTGTGTAGTTAATTCAGGCCACTGCAGGTAGCCAGATGACAGACTGAGAGCTGGATTCACAGGTTCCATTCACTCATCTCTATCTTTCAATGTGACCCTGAAGCAACAGTGGCTAAAATAAGAGTAATAGGAAAAATCACCCGTTTAAAAATAAATGATGAATACAAACCTCACACCATATTGGATTCCAAAGACCACAGAACTGCCATGCTAGAACCAAAAAGATAAGGCAGCAACATATACAGGATAGAGCTTGAACTAGAAATCTGGGTTGTTGCCTGTGATGTGTCACCAACTACAACATTGGTCTAGCTCTGATCAAGGTACCTTCCATCTCTGAGTCTTAGTCTCCTGTTCTTTAAAGTCTGGTCTGAGCTGAAATTGGATTTTCTCCGAGGCCTCTTCCAGGTCTAATGTTACACGATCGGTCCCTGATATTATTCCATAAGGTAGTATTCCCTTCTAAAAACAGCAAAACACAAATTCCCCAAAGCCAAAGGCAACACCTTTGTTTCCTTTGCATGGCTGATTAAATTAATGCAAACCAGGCAGGCTTTCACCGGAGAGCCTGGGAAATTGCCGGATATTTGGGGAAGATTACTGAGGTTAGTGCACAGTTGTCTTTGGCTAGGATGTGCAGTCCTTCAGAGTTTCCTTTTGAGTTCCGATTAAGCATAAAACAGAGAAGCTCAAGCTAGGTAGACAACAGGCCTGAGTCTTTCCCTAACCAAAAATGCTTCTCAAGAAGGGCTCTTTTATCACTTGCTGTAAGGGAGGTATATTTATTCTTTGAATCATTTTTTATATCTCCATTCCATTCTTTGTGGTTGCATAAAGCACACACATCTATTTACAACCCTTCAAGGTAGTGCAATTATCCCCATTTCACAGATGAGGAAAACAGGACTAACAGACATAAGCTAACTGGCCCGAACTAGAAAATTGAAATCCAGGTCTTACTGATTCAAAAGCCTGAGCTTTTCCACAAAATCAATGGTTCCCAAGTAATCCATTCTAAAACTAATGCTTGAGACACATATGAATTTGGTGGAAACTTAAGAATCCCTGTATTAGCCACACAAAACAATAGCAGGGCTTCCTGGGCCCATGGAAGAAGGTGACAAAAAATAAAGGTGGAATATAATGTCCGTGCTACATCACATATGACATCCTCCGACTTAGGACACTTAAAATTGGGAGCCTAATTTTTGGTTTTGCTTCTCTAGCCCATTATTTCTAAAAATAACACATTTTTACTTTTCTATATTTCACAGGATGTGGCAGAGTCTCCTTGAGAAAAACAAAGCAAAGATGCTTTGCTAGTAAATATATGCTGAATGAATGAATTACCACAAGTTATTCATTCTCTGTTCATTAATTAATGTTGCTTCATTCTTCAGCTGCATTGTCCAATTTACTTTAGCAGACAGGCTGTCATCAACTCCAGAGAGCTTATGAAGGGTTGAGATAATTAGTCTCAATACCCTTAAAGAGAAGTGGAGGTACAGTCTTACTCTCTTGAAGAATTGCACACTAAGAAACCACAAACCAGAATCTAAATGAGTTATTGACTGAATATGAAATGATCGTATTGATGCATACTTAAATGTTGCAACTGCATAGATCTAGAAGAGAATGTGTTTACCAAAGCTGATGGGATGTTCCTTTTGCCATGCTAAAGATGTAGGTCTAATCAGTCTTCTCTCTGAACTCTTAGCAAGATGGAAATTCTGCAGCAGGCTGCCTACTGCCCAGTGTGCCCAGCAGAGCCAGCTTAAAATACAGGAAACACCTGTGGTAGACTCTAAGAGGGCCCCTTCCCCTTAAAATAATCTCTTCCCCATTAGCCTCTGGCAATACTTGGCATGCTGCCATTCATTTCTTGTGCTGATAATTTTTTTTTTCCTGGAATAGGAGCAATTGACATGACAAGAACTGAGATGGGGCAGTTCTGATACAACTGACAAAGAATTAGCAGCACAGAGCATGAGACCCTGCATAAAGACAAATGTGAGTGAAGACACCCTGTCAGACAAGTGAAAGTTTGGCAGCCCATTGAGCCTGGTGTGCTATCAAGGAAAGAGTAAAGAATGGAGAATTACTTGTGTGCACACATGCGTGTATGTGCACAGGGAAGGAGGCTATTTGAGAGAAGTTCCCCAGCCAGGCTGCCCAACAGAGCTTTAGGAGGGCCAGTCATTGTTACCATCTTCCCTGTGGTCTCCTCTACCTCTATATTTCTTCCCCCAACCCTTTGTAGAATTTATTCAAAGCGTATTAAATAGATCTCGGAATTACTGAGCAAGCTAGCAAACCAGGCTCCCAAAGCAGGCAGCCTCAAATGATGGCTGGGCTGCCAGTGCTTAAACAGGACTGAAGTCAAGAGGCCTTGATTCCATATTCCATTCTGGCTCTGCCAGTAGTGGAGAATGGCCTTAATTCCTCTCTAGTTCTATCATTCAGTGTTTGACCCTCCCTGGGAGCATCACAATTCACTGTTTGCCCCTGTGTCTTAAAGTTGTAGACTGAGCCAGGTTGGCAGGCTCTTCGGCCACAGTCAACCAAGGATGTGTACAGAGAGCTAGTCAAGGGGTGTGTGTGTGTGTGTGTGTGTGTGTGCACGTATGAACAGGGTGGGTGTAGGGAAGAGAAGCTTAATATCCGTCTTTCATTCATATGGTACACAAACATTTATAGAACCCTAATGGGCATCAGATACTAAGCTAGACAATGATACCTTAAAACAAAAGCTCTGTGAATATATTTCAAAAATACTCAGGAGTATAAATTAGAGGAACTCACAAGATTATGCACATGAAAATGGGATAAAGATGTAGGTGAAGGAACATTACAGCAGGTAGTGTGAAACGGGAAAGTTAACCCCAGAAAACAATCTGAAAATGTTGTGACTTGAGAAGAAAGGGAAGGAAAAGTTCACCCTGGGCATAATTTGACTCCAAGATAAATTTTCCCTCTAGTAGAAGTTGGCTAAGGAAAAAGCAGCAGAGTCCTCACCCTTCCCCTAAAAATGCGCTGGGATCTTTACCCAAAGCACTACTATGCATTCGAACATTCTATTACTATATTTATATGGGAAAGAGAGAAAACAATTCACAGCCACCACCCGCCCCCCACCTCAGTTCTTTTTCTTGCTGCTCTCCATTTGTCTTTGTTACTGGCGTGTTATTTCACTAGAGAAGAATGTCCTATTTTAAGGGGTAGAAGACGGTATGTGGGGTGGAGGTTATACTAATAAATTTGACATGAAAAAAAGGAGACCACCTCTAACTTCTTCATGATAAAGGAAAACCAAGCCCAAACTCCTGAAACTCACTGTCACCTCAACGTGATAGGGAGAACTTCAGGAGAGAAGGGAGCTCTTCAGAGGGTAGCTCAGGATATGCCAGGCTGGTGGGGATGCACAGCAATACCTTGAACCCCCTAGGATTTTATTAGTGCCCTACACTCTCAGGAATTTCCTAGATCTCCTCTATGGCTAGATGCCTCCTTTTACTCAGAATGTGGTACCTACATCCAACTCCCCTTGGATGATGCCAGTCCCAGATACCCTGTGTCATCGAATACACATTTATTGATTATCTTCTCTTCCAAGAAACTCCAAGTGCTAAGAACTTAAAGATGAATAGCCAGGCATGGTGGCTCACGCCTGTAATCCCAGCACTTTGGGAGGCCGAGGCGGGCGGATCATGAGGTCAGGAGATCGAGACCATCCTGGCTAACACAGTGAAACCCTGTCTCGAATTAATGGGTGCAGGAAATCAACATGGCACATGGATACATATGTAACAAACCTGCACATTGTGCACATGTACCCTAAAACCCTAAAGTATAATAAAAAAAAAAAAAAAAAAAAAAAAAAAGAAACCCTGTCTCTACTAAAAATATAAAAAAGTAGCCAGGCGTGGTGGCGGGCGCCTGTAGTCCCAGCTACTCGGGAGGCTGAGGCAGGAGAATGGTGTGAACCCCAGGGGGCGGAGCCTGCAGTGAGCCGAGATCACGCCACTGCACTCCAGCCTGGGCGACAGCAAGACTCTGTCTCAAAAAAAAAAAAAAAAAAAGATGAATAAAATTTTCCCTCTTGCTAGAGTATTCATTTGCTAGGACAGCCATAACAACACACTGTAGACTGTGTGACTTAGACAATAGAAATTTATTTCTCACAATTCTGCAGGGGAGAAGCTGAAGTGCAAGGTGTCAGCGGGTTTCATCTCTTCTGAGGCCTCTCTCCTTGGCTTGCAGATGGCCTCCTTCTCGCTGTATCCTCACGTGGCCTTTTTTCTCCATGTGCATGCGTCCGTCGTGTCTCTCTGTGAGTTCAAATTTCCTCTTCTTATAAGGACACTAGTTAGACTGGATTAGGGACCATTCTAAGGGCTCATTTTAACTTAGTCACCTCTTTAAGGCACTTTCTCCAAATGCAGTCACTTTCTGAACTACTATGGGTTAGGACTTCAACATATAAATTTGGGGGAGACATATTTCAGCCCAGAACAGCAAGTCACCTCCCTTTACTGATGATAAAACAGGCCTCTTAATCCAACTCACATGAAAAAAAGCCTCAATTTGTGTAAAGGTCCAACAAGCTGAATCACAGTTGAAGCACTTTTGGTCACATTAGGTACTTCCTACAAGTGTGATGACTTGACCTTCTCTCAGGTGTATGGGGAAACCTCTGCAATTTCAGGTTCTGTAGAGGTTTAACATGCAAAGAGAATCCTAGGCAGAGGGAACAGATGAAGCAAAAGCACAGGCATGGGAAGATCCCAGTGAAAAAGTTGTGTGTGTAAGGTGTTGTCTTATGGGGGAGGGTTAGGAGAGGAGAGAAAAGGTGGATTGGACCCAGAGACTAAAAGGCTGGACATATGTGCTAAGGATCTGGATTTCATCCTACAGGTCTCCACTGGCAAGTGGTCCTTTTTAAAGGCATATGATTGTAGGTAGCTGTGTGAAGAATGGACCAGAGAAGGCAGAGACTCAGGGATTCCACTTACGAAATGACTGCAGAGGTTTGGGGCATTGTGGAACAGTGAGGAAGCCACAGGTTCGGGGGTAGAGGTTGCCCTCACCTCAAAGGCATGGGGCATCCCAAAAAGACTCCCAATGCCCTTTTAATCTCTCAGAACAGATAAATGCCAGTCAAGTCAGACTCAAGGGAAGGTCATTGGCCAGACCTTTTTTGTAAATGCCGGCACAATGCCATTGGTTTCCCTTGTACTTGAACTGAAACCACACTGAGGGAAGAAAGGAATGACATCAGAAACTCCCGGAAGATATGTGGGGAATCTTGGTGGCCATGTTAGCTGTTGGATAATTTAATTAATTCTTAGAAAAGTCAGCTATAGCTTCTCTTTCTCATTACAGTATTCTCGGAAGAAAAACGTGTGCCTTCTGCTAACTGTCTAGTGTGTCCAATTCTGAATGTCAAGACCAAGTCCTGAAAATGGATACTGGGGACTACTTAAGAGGTGAGTCAAGGTGGGTCTCATCTACTGGATCAGAGGGGGCTTCTCCACCACTGGGAGCAAAAACCTGTCTTCTACAGACGGCAGAGCAGAGAATGTTCCTATTTCAAGAAGGCCCACTTAACTTGATTTTTTTTCTTAAAGCTTTTCGTTCCCTCGCTCAGCATTTGTCAAGCACCTTGTATGTGTCAAGCTGATGATAGGCATTGATGCCACAAAGATGGTTATAACCTGGTCCAGCAAAATCTCTTGCTGTTTGGTAGGGACCAGGCAAATACAAATGGATGAGTTAAAGTACTGCATGATAGATACCTCATTGGAACTATGAACCAATGACTCCAGAGAAAGAGCCACACCTGACTGCCTGTCATCTTCTGACAGAGGATGTCATGTTGTATGCGGTGTGATCATCTACCAAGATCCTAGGACCAATTATATGGCTCATTGACCTGCACGGGTACCTGGAACTTCAGCTCAAACATTTGCGATAACCAAGCATCCAAAAGCTATGAAAACACAGAACTGGCAGCCAATCCATTAAATCACTCAAACATCTATTAACTACCTATTGTATAAAATTTGCGGCTGGGCGCGGTGGCTCACGCCTGTAATCCCAGAACTTTGGGAGGCCGAGACGGCAGATCACAAGGTCAGGAGATCAAGACCATCCTGGCTAACACGGTGAAACCCCCGTCTCTACTAAAAATACAAAAAAAAAAAAAAAAAATTAGCCGGGCGAGGTGGCGGGAGCCTGTAGTCCCAGCTACGCGGGAGGCTGAGGCAGGAGAATGGCGTGAATCCTGGGGGGCAGAGCCTGCAGTGAGCCGAGATCGCGCCACTGCACTCCAGCCTGGGTGAAAGAGCGAGACTCCTTCTCAAAAAAAAAAAAAAAAAAAAAAAAAAAAAAAAAAATTGCTGGATTTGAGCACTGTAAGGGTACAGAAGGGCAAATGAAGATCAACAACGGGAGAGGAAAGAGAAGAGTAAAAGAGCTTCATCCTGCGAGTGTAAAAAGACCCTCAAGCATGTCTCTTGGGTAATAAAGCAGCTTGCTTCCACAGCTTTTTTTCAGCTGCTGCTAAAATGCTTTTAAAGGAACTACTCAATAAATTGGGCTAATTTCAGTGGTGTTTATTTATCATTCTAATGGGTTGGTGCTCTGGGTATAATTATGTACAAGATAAACTGTCCAGTACAGAGAAAAGGAAGCTCCTTGCACTCATAGCCAAGACAGGAAAGTGAAACTCTGCCCTGAGACTCACGGGGACCCTTTCATTCACTAGTTGTGAGAGGCTGCAGGCTTTAAGGACCTCTGCCAATTCCATCTCTCCCTACCTCCAACGCATCTGACCAGTGCAGTTCCCCGGGATTCACTTTCTCCAAATGGAATCTAGATTTCTTCCAGTGCAGTCTCAGGTTGTATTTGCTTCTGCACAGAAGCCTCTCCGTCTTTGCCTCTGTCTGCATTCCACTTAACCTCTGCTCACTCCTGCAGAACTGCTCACTGTTAAGCCACATCGCTGCATCCTTAATCTGGCCGCATGGTCTTTTTTCTTTCATTTTTAATTTGATATTGCTAACTTTTACCCAGCTTCACAAATCTCCAACTTCTTCTGGATGTTATTTCTATCATTCACTATATGAACAAATATTTCCAAGAATGGAGTAATCTACAAGTTTGGAAAGAATGAACTCTTGTCTTCTTCCAAGTCATTGATGAAAAGTGTGGAACGTGGATGCAGCTCTCTGTAAATTTCCCTTGTGACCTAACTACAGGTTGACTTCAACCTACTGAGACAGTCAAATTCCCTATTGGCCAGTCCAGCTTCTGTGACATGTTTTCAGTGAATGCTTCCCAGACCCTAGAGACCATCACTTTCCAGTTTAAAAATTCAGAATCACCAATTCAATGATCTATTCTAAAATATAGACTTAAATTAGTAGTATTTGTAACTTTTTCTCATTATGAATGGCCTCAGCATATTTAAATATTTTATAGATACTAGATATTCTAATATTCAAATGTTTTATAATATTCTAGAATATTAAATAATATTTAATATTGAATTCTAGAATATTCCATTTAATCTATAGTATCCCAAAGTCATCTTTCTTTCCTGTTTTGAAAACTAAAACATTTGGCCATATCCGGTATTTAATCCATTTTTCATGATATTTGAAAGGTTATAAACAATTGTCTAAGATCATAAATGATAATTCACTTAGTGGTTTAGTAGAGCCAGAAGGTTTGAATTTAGAAAGTGCCTCATGTCCTCTTGACTCTGCCTATTCTCCCACGGAGACCACAAGTAGAAAAATTTGGAATCTATTTATTGCCCCATAGACACACCTGTGAAAACCCCCCTCACTATCTGTTTGTCTAGAGATCAGAAAGTTCTAGTTATTCACTCAAGATCACAGGACGAAGAACAGGAAAGATGTCTCCTGAGATCAGCTGGCAATATCATGTAGTCACAGCATGTCTCCAACACATTCTTCATCTCAGAACCTGAAACCGACTGGCAAATTAAAAAGGACTGTAAGATTTTAGAACCTGAAGGAATTCAGAGATTATCTAGATTGTGCCCTAATCTTGCTGATAAAAAAATGAATCTCACACAAGGAAAGTGGCTTAACAAGTATTACATGTTGTATCCATGATGGAGACAATTTTAAAACCTCTGTCTTCTGACCCCTAGTCCTGAGCTCTTTCCATTTTACTGGATTACTTTTCTAAACCCTGAATGACATATCAGATGAAACAGTTATCAATGGTGCAACGGATTTGGGCTAAACAGTAACACGATTTTGAACAATTTTATTCAAGAGCACTATTTAAGTAAGGAACCAGAAATAGAAGAAAACACAATTCTCATAGATATTGCTTAGAACAGTCCCTATACCCTCCTCCCTGACATTCCCTTCACCCAACCTAGTTCTTCAACATAGTAATAACTGCAATTCGTGAAGCACTCATTTTATGGCAGGTGCTGTTTCAAAGTACTTTAACATACTAACTCATTCAATACTCACAAAACCTTATAAAACAGATACTAATATTATCATCATCATTTATTTTATAGATGTGGAAACTGAGACACAGAAAAGTTCAGTAATTCCTCTAAATTTGCATAGCTGCTAAAGGGATTTGAACCCAAAGTATCACTCCAGAATTTGTGTTCTTCGCTGTTAGGAAAAACTCTCTCTCCTGCTCACATACGGCTCTTGGGGCACATCATCCAGACAGGCATCTCTAATCAGGATAACCACCGCTTTTCGACAGCCCATACCTTCCTTTCCTGCCCTAGCCAATCTGATAAACTGATATGTGTTAATGAGCACAAATGAACTGCCCGTATGAGTTGATATCTTTTTAACAGGGCACTTCTGGAGACAATGCCTTTGCATGAACTTAATTCAACAAACATTTTTCAACTACAGGCTCCATAAAGGATATATTAAAGAAGTCCTCAAGAAAGCCAACTTTGCCCTTCCCATCACAGGATGATGTCATCTGCCTGCTGTGTGGTGAATAATTACACTGTGTCTGAGACACACAATGTACCTTGAGATCACCTCTTCCCTCCTAATCCTTCTGCTGAAGCAATTAAATATTAAGACATTGCAGAGCTCATAGCTTTGTGGTGCCCACATTGTAGGCACACTACCAAGGGCCTCACAACTTTTATCCTATTTAATCATCACAGCAATTTATTTTACAGATGAGGAAACATCGGCTCAGAGAAGCAATTACATGCCATTAAAGATCTTGCCCAAGTTCTCCAGCTGGAAACTGGCTTAAAAATGTTGAGATGCAAAACAAGTTTGTTTGGTTCTACAGCTGTTGTTTTCCCTTTTTTTTCCTCTTTTTTTTTTTTTAGATCATCTTATGTTCTCTCACATCTATTAGCCCATTTCAGGATAGAGGTCATCCAAGAGGGAGTGTGGGAGGTATTTTGTGGGAGCAGGATGGGGGTATATGCTAAAGTCACCAAGCTTTATTGGAAGTCAACTGGAATGAAGGCTAGACTTAGAGATGGGAGACATGTAACATCATTTGAAACTTCCCCTGCTTGTGAAGTGAGGGTTTGGACAAGATGCTTTCTAAACTGTGATATGGCCCTGAGGGCAACAACACGTGAGGAGTAGGGGATAACTAGTCAGGACAGGCTCTCTTTGTCCCCAGCCTAACTGGACACCAAAAAGATGCAGAAAAAAACATGGGCTATGTAGAACATAAGTTGTTAGAAGTTCAATATTTCCCAAATGTATGTTTTTTGCAAACCGTATAGTGATTTTCCCAAATATGCATATCTCTGGGAAAATAGGCATCTTTCTGGGCTCTGCAGAACATAACTTGCTAGAAGTCGGATATTTCCCTAACTTATGTCTTTTGCAAACCACATAGTGGTTTTCCCAGATACGCATATCTTTCGTTTTACTTAATTAAAGGAACATTTTCTTTTTATTAACAAATTATTGAAGTATAATAGTCATGCAGAGAAGTGCCCCAATAATAAATGTATTCCTTGGTAAATCTTCAAAAAGTAAACATTCCTATGTAACTATCACCCAGATCAAGAAATGAATACCAGTACCCGAGAAGTCCTTATTCTACCTCCCTCTAAACACCTCTTTTCTCCTCTTCAAAGGTAATCACTGTCATAACTTCAGAAACCACAGACTAGTTTGGCTTCTTATAGAAATTTATTAAAAATGAAATTGTATATATGTGTATCTTTGCATGCATATATATATACACACACACATATATGTATACATATTTCTGTTTTTAATATGTGTACGTATGTATGTGTGTATATGTACATGTATATATGTATGTGTGTTTGTATATACACACACATATATATGTGTTATATATAATATAGGGTCTCACTATGTGGTGCAGGCTGGAGTGCAGTGGCTACCGTAATCAAAGTGCACTGTAACCTGAAAGCCCTGGCCTCAAAGGATCACCCTACCTCAGCTTCCTGAGTAGCTAGCACTGCAGGCATGTGCCACCACACCTGGCTTTTTGAAGTTCGATACTATGTAATCTTTGGTGCCTGGCTTTTTTGTTTCAACATATTGGTAGTCAGATTTATCTAAGTTTGTTGCATGCAGCAGTAATTCATTAACTCATTAGCTGTAGAGTATTCCATTGTATGCATACACTACAATGTATTCATTCTACAGTTGAGAGCATTTAGATTGTTTCCAAAATATTGCTACTACAAACATTTTTTGCATATTTTTGTGTGGAAGTATAACATTTTTCTGTTGAGTATATATTTCAGAAGGGATTTCTGTGTCAAAGGTAAGTGTATGTTCAGCTTTAATAAATACTGATAAAATAGCTTTCTAATAATGCTGTGCCAATTTATATTCACACCAGTAGTGCATGACAGTTCCAGTTGCTCTACATCTTTATCAACACTTGCTATTGTCAGTCTTTTTATTTTTAGCCATTCTGATTTGGGTGCAAGAGTATTGCATTGTAGTTTTAATTTGCATTCCCATTTTGGCTATTGAGGTAGAGCACCTTTATATTTAGATAATTCTATTTAGTGAAGTGCTGGTTCAAGTCTATTTCCCACCCCCCTTTTTTTTGCTGGATCATCTTACTTTTTTTCTAATGTATTTGTAGTAGTTATTTATATGCTCTGGAAACAAGCCCTTAGCTTATAACATGTATTGCAAATAGCTTCTCTCACTTTGGGAATTACTCTTTCATTTTCTCATTGGTAGGTACCTTTATATAAACATTTTTAAGTTAATACAGTCCAGTTTGTCAATCTTTTTATGACTAGTGCTTTCCTTTTATCTTAAGAAATGTGTTCCTATCTCAGGGTCATAAGTAAATTTTCCCAGTATGTTATATATGCTTTATTCTTTTACCTCTTACATTTAGGTTTACCATTCACCCATAGTTAGTTTCTGTATATAGGGTGAGGTAGGATCAAGATTCATAATATTTCATGTGGGATATATACTTTACTCAACCCGATTTGTTTAAAAATGTGCCCTTTCCCCTTTCTCTGCAGAGTCATAAGTGCCCACATACTATGTGTTTGCTCTGGATTCCTTACACTGGTCCATTAGTCTATTAGCCTATTCTTGTGCAAATGCCACAGTCTCAGTCAATGTAGCTTCATATTGATTCAGAATATCAGATAGTGAAAGTCACATAACTTTGCTATTTTACAAGATCAGCTTGGCTTAACTTGGTGGTTTTCAGAATAAATTTAATGATATATATTTTAGAATCAGCTCATCAATTTCATACCTCAATGCACACACACATACAAAAACCTTCCTGTGATTTTTCTTTGGCTTTATACTGAATGAATACATCAGTTTGGGAAGAACTGACATATTTAAGATATTGAGTCTTCCAATTTATGAACATGTTGTATCTCTTATTTATCTTCTTTGATTTCTTTAAATAATACTTTGTACTCTTCCAGGTAGAGGTGCTATACTTCCTTTATTAAAATTACCCTTAGATACAAAATGTTTTTATTCTGCTGAAATGGCATATTTTTAGATTTAAAATTTTCTAATCATTTGCTGCTAATAAATAAAGCTGATTTTTGTGTGATTACTTTGTATGCAGTGATCTTACTAAATTCACTCTCTAAATACATGATCAGGAGATTCTTTTGATAGCTTTATATCCATGAATAATGGCAAGTTTATTTCTTCCTTTTCAACCAATTTATCATGTAAGTTGGTGCAAAAGTAATTGCAGTTTTTGCCATTATTTTTAATTACTTTTGCACCAACTGATATTTCATTTATTTTGCCTTTTCATCCTGACTAGGATCTCTAGGTTAGCAGATGTCCTTGTCTTGTTACTGTTCTCAAGACAAAAGCTCCCAATACTTCATCCTTAAGTAAGATGTTTGCTGTAGGTTTGTAGGTGTTGTGTGTGGGTGTGTGTGTGTGTGTGTGTGTGTGTGTGTAGATACACTTTATCAGGCTTGGGAGATTTTTTCTGTTTTTAATTTGCTGAGTTTGCTAGTTTTATCATAAATGAGAATTGAATTTCACCAAATAATTTTTCTGCATCTGTTAAGATGATCATATGCTTGCTTTCTTTTGTGCTCTTCATGTGATGAATTAAACTGATTTTTTCAACGTTCAATCAATCTTGCATTCCTGGAATAAACACAAATTGAACATTATTTTATTCTTTCTTGTATCTCAGATTTTGCCTGCTAATAATGAAAAATTTTGCAACTACATTTATAAGAGAGACTGGTATGTAATTTTCTGTTCTTATAGTATCTTTTACAGATTTTAGCCTCATAAATAATTTGGAATGTGTTCCCTCATTTTATTCCCTAATAGACTGTGTGTAAGGCTGATGTTATTTCTTCATTAAATACTTATAAGAATTCATTGGGGAAGTTATCTAGGCTAGGGAATTTATTTCAAGAGGATTTTAATTACAGACTCAATTTCTTTAAAAGTAATTTATGTCATTTTTAAGAATTAGTGGTTGTTTTCTAGGAATTTGTACACTTTATATACATTTTTAAATATGATATAATTTTGCTCTCAGTATCCTTTTATATATCCTAATTTGAAGTCTTTAGGATCTCTGATTCCCCTTTTTTTAATTCCTGATATTGTTAATTTGTGCCTTCTATATTTTTATTGATTAGCTTTGCCAAGATCAATTATATTTAATATCAATTATATTAGTCATTTATAAAGACATTTGAAAAATGTTAACATTTGTGAATTCCTCTATGCTGTTTGTTTTCTCTTTCATTAATTTCTGCTCTTCTGTACAGTGTTTTCTTACTTTTGTTTTCTTTGCGTTCAAGTTCTTTATTTGCTAACTTTTTTGTATGATGAGAACAGAGTCTTGCTCTATTGCCCAGACTGGAATGCTGTGACGTGATCATCGCTCACTGCAAACTTGAACTCCTGAGTCCAAGCAATCCTCCCACCTCAGCCTCCCAAAGCGCTTGGATTACACTGTGCCTAGCCAATTTGCTAATTTTTTGAGATGGTGTTTAGTTAAATAATTTTTAGCTTTTATTTTTTTCCAATATATACATTCAAGGACATACCGTTTCCTTTAATCATGGTTTTAGTTGTATGTCACAAGTCTTTTTATATCATATTTCATTATCGTCCAGTTTGAAATGTTATTTACCTTGTAATTCTTTCACTTATGCATTATATAAAAGTGTATTGCTTAATATCCAAACACCTAGGAATTTGATTGCTTAGCTTAACTCAATTTAAGCTTAACTCAATTTAATTTTTTAATTTGAACTGTAGTCAAATTAAATATTTTGTATGTTTTTAAACTGTAGAAAAGTTTTGATGCTTGCTTTATGAACCAGTGTGTGGTCAGTTCTACTAATTGTCACTTGTGCACTTGAAAATGATTGTGAGGTTCTATATTAGTCAGCTTGGGCTGCCATAACAAAATACCATAGACTGGGTGGCTTAAACAACAGAAATTTATTTTCTCACAGTTCTGGAGACTCAAAGTCTCAGATCAGGGTGCCAGCATGGTCAGGTTTTGGGGAGAGTGTTCTTGTTTGCTCACGCAGCTGAGAGAGAGAGCGAGAGTGAGACAGCAAGAGAGAGAGTGAGAGTGAGAGAGCGAGCAAGAGAGAGAGAGAGGAGTGCAAGGTCTCTGTTGTCTCTTCTTACAAGGGCACTAATACCATTTCAAGGGCACCCCCTCATAAGGTCATCTAAACATAATGTCTCCATCAGTCCACTTTTTGCTGCTAGAACAAAATATCACAGACTTGGTAATTTACGTAGACAAGAAGTTAATTTGGTTTATGATTCTGGAAGCCGGGAAATCCAAGAGCAGGCACCAGTACCTGGTGAGGATCATTTCACTGGCAGAAGGGCAACACCTAGCTAGCAAGCAAGCACAAGTTATCTTTTCATCAGAAATCCATTCCTGTGATAACTATTTCACTCCCAAGATAACAGCATTAATCCATCCCTGAGGGAGGAGCTCTCATGAGCTAATCATCTTTTAATGGATCCACCTCCCAATACTGTTACAATGGCAATGAAATTTCAATATGAGTTTTGGTGGAAAAAATCAAACCGTAGCCCCTAATTAACTCCCAAAGGCCTCATCTCCAAGTACCATCACATTGGGTGTTAGGAATTCAACATATGAATTTCAGGTCACCTTAGGTTAGTCCATAGAAGTTGCAGTATTTTAAATATTTGTCATCAGTGAGTTCAACTTTATTTATCATGTTGTACAAATATTTTATAATGTTATTAATTTTTTTCTACTTGATCTGTTAGTTACAGAGAAGTGTATATTAAAATCCCCCACTATCATTTGGGATTTTTCTATTCTTGAATGTGTGTCTATTATATCATATATTTAAAACATACGCATGTTACTAGGTAGATGCATATTCAGATATCAAGTGTATTGAAACTTATTGTTATTAGTCTTCATTTCTAGTAATGAGATTTGTCTTACTATTGATTTTACCTGTTATTAGTATAGTTCTACCACCTTTTTAAATTTATGTTTTAATGGTATATGTTTTACAAACCTCTTGCCTTCAACCTATATGTAATGACTATGTAGTGGTCTTTTTAAAAATCCAGTTTGTATGCTTTAATTGAGTTATTTAATTACTTTATTTCTTTATATTTATTCATTAATATATACATAACTAATATATTTGGGTTTAATTCTCTACTACTTTATTATTGGTTTTGTATGTGCTTCATCTGTACCATGTTCAATTCTCACTCTTTTCTGGCCTTCTGTGGAATTAATTAATATTTTCTCATCTCCCACATTAGCATCTTAAATAAACATTCTTTTACCATTTATTTTGTGGTTATCACAGAGACTACAGCATACTACTTTGAATTTTTTAAGTCTACTATATATTAGTATTTTTATTACTTCCGAAGAATGAAAGGTCCTTAGACTCCTTTTCCTATTTACAAATTTCTGCCTTTTGTGCTATTTCTGTCATTAATTAATTCTACAATATATTTTGTGATTTTGTAAAGTTAATATTCATGCATATTTGCCACATATTTAACCTTTCTGTTGCTTTCTGTTGCTTTATGTCTCATTTCCATACTTTTATATTAAATTATTTTTCTTATACAGGAATAACTCTTTGTAATATTTCCTTTAGTGCACATCTTCCAATAAAAGTTACCTCAAATTTTAATGACCTGAAAATAACTTTATTTCAGATATTTTTAAAGAACACTTTACTGGATAAAGAATTTGAATTTAACAGTTATTTTCTTTTGCACTTTGATATTCTCTTGTCTTTTGACTTCCACAATTTCTGTTAAAAAGTCATTAGTCTTGTTGCAATTGAGAGTAATGTGTCTTTTTCCCTCTGGTACTTTTTTTTGTGGTTTTGTCTTTATTTTCAGCAGATTTATTGTGACTCATCAGATCTAGTGTGGTTTTCTTTCTATTTACCCTGTTTCAGGCATGCTGAGCTTCTTGAAAATGTGGGTTAGTATCTCTCATCAATTTTCAAAAATTCTTCACATTATGTCTTCACCATAATGAGTAGCGACTCATTATTCTCTCCATTTTTCTTGGAATGCTAATTATATATGTATTATAACATTTTATGTATCATATGTCTCACATTCTTTTATGTATTTTCCATTATTTTTTCACTCCACATTTCTGCCTAGATATTTTCTACTAGTCTATCTTCTGGCCCACTAGTCTCTTCAGTTGCATTTAACCTGAATTCTTAAGTTTGTTGTAGGTTTTTAGTTCTAGCATTTAGATTTGAGTCTTAAATATATTGTTAGTCTTTCATGAAATTATTCCTTTTGCTATGTAGATATTAAACATAGTAATTAGTTATTTAAAAGTCTGTGTCTAATAACTTCAACATATGGATATTCTTGGGTTTTCTTTCTATTGTCTGACTTTTTTCATTTGTTTCTCAATCATCTGGACATATTTCCTCATAATTTATTGTTGAATGATGGATGTACTGTATGGAGGAGCATTGTACAAATAACTTGAAGCATGGTGTACTCTTTCTTCATCTTTCCTTTGCTTCTGTCAGTTACGCTAAGAAAAAAATAATCTTAAACCTATTTATTGAGTTGATTGAAAAATTTTTTTTATTATTGCAAAAGTGATTCTATTTTTGGTTCTCTCTTACTCCTAAGAAGTAGCCATTTGATTATTTGCAGTCAAACAATCCAAATTGAAAGCCCTTCTTCCTCAGTGACTCTTTAGATCCAATTTTTGTCTCTGAAGCCTAGAAAGATTACTAAAATTTCATCTCCAGTTTTTATCCTCTCAGCTTCCATTTACAAATCAGCATATGCCTCAAGAGGAACATGGAGCTGAAGATCAGTCTCACACCTCTGCACTTCCCCTTTTCTCTGGGATCTTATCCTCGCTTATTCATGCTGCCATGGATGAATTACTTCAAAAGTATGTTTTCCTTTTTACCCACCATTTTATTATGGGAAGTTTCAGATATAAAAAATAGGTTAAAGTGTGTTACAGTGAACTGCCTTATACCCACAGATCAGATTCTATAATTTAAATTTCACCCTGATTGACTTATTATATGTCTCTCCCTCTATCTATCCCTCTGTCCATCTGTAAATTAATCTTACTTTTTGATGAAGTAATTCAAATGTATTCAAAATACATTAAGGACACGAGGACATTCCCTTTTAAATCTTTCAGCATGCATTTAATTAACTAGTGTTTTACATTGTTTTACAAATATTTTTCATTAGACACAAAATGTACATAAACAATTTGCATAAATCTTAAATGAACATAGACTGACAAGGGTATACACTGTATAATCCAAGCCTCTATCATTCCAGGAAGTCCCCTAGTGCTTCTTTCTCATTATTCCTCACTCCTGCCCCATCCCCACAGAGGCAACTGTTATTATAATTTTTTGTACAATACGTTAGTTTTGCCTGTTGTAAACTTCATAAAATGGAATCATATAAAATGTATAATTTTTTGTAAGGCTTCTTTAACTCAACATAACATTTTTGAAGTTCATCCATAGTACTCTGTGTATCCAAAGTTTATTCCTATTTCATTCTAAGGAATATTCTATTATACAAATAAACAACAGCTTGTTTACTCATTCTCCTTTGAGGGATACCTGAGATATTTGTATCCTTTGCGCTGTTTCTGATCTTAGGGACAATGAATTCAACATTTCACTAGTAAATATTATGTCAGTTTTATGGATGCTTTTTATCAGATTGCACCTTTTATCAGATTGTGGAAGTTCCCTTTGCATCCTGCTTTGCTCTGTGTGTGTGTGTGTGTGTGTTTATCATGAATAGGAACTGAATATTATCAAACGCTTTTCCTGAATCTATTGAAAAGATTCTATGATTTTTCACCGTTATCCTATCAATAGGGTGAACTACACTGATTGATTTTCAATGTTAACTGACTGCATTGCTGGGATAAACCCAACTTGGTCTACATATATATCTATCTATATATATCTATCTATATCTATCTATATATATATTTTTCATGATATTCATGAATATTTTGTGATACGGCTTGGTTGTGTCCCCTCCCAAATCTCATCTTGAATTGTAGCTTCCATAATCCCTATGTGTGGTGGGAGGGACCCAGTGGGAGGTAACTGAATCATGGAGGTGGGATTTTCTCATGCTGTTCTCATGATACTGAATAAGTCTCACGAGATCTGATGGTTTTATAAAGGGGAGTTCCCCTGCACACGCCCTCATGCCTGTTGCCATGTAAGATGTGACTATGCTCCTCATTCGACTTCCACCATGATTGTGAGGCCTCCCCAGCCATGTGGAACTGTGAGTCAATTAAACCCCTTTCCTTTATAAATTACCCAGTCTCAGGTATGTCTTTATTAGCAGTGTGAGAACAGACAAATGCAGAATTTCGGCATTTATTTATAAAAGATGTTGGTCTGCAACTTAATTTTTTATTTATTTTTTTAGGGAGAGTAATGTCTTTGTCTCTTTGTCGGGTTTTGGTATTAGGGTTATACTGGCCACGTATAACAACATGGGAGTTGTTTCAAGACCGATGCTATTTCTTCCTTAAATTTTTGGCAAAATTCAACAGTGAAAACATCCTTTCCTACTGTTTAATTGATGGGAAAGTTTTTGATAATAAATTAATTTTTTGTAATAGATAAAGGCTGTTCAGATTTTCTACTTGATCATGCATAAGTGTTAGTAAGTTGTATTTTTCAAATTATGTTTCCATTTCACCTAAGTTGTCAAATTTATTGCATGAAATTTTTCAGGATAAGTCCCCTGTTTTCCTTTTAACCTCTGTGGCATCTGAGGTTTCAGATCTTTTGTTGCCAAGTTTTTTCTCGTTCATATTTGTAGACCAGTCTAGCTAGGAGACTATCAATTTTGTTGATTTATCTAAAGAACAAATTTTAGTTCCTATTTTCTATTCATTAATTTGTTATCTTTGTTATTTCTTTGCTCTACTTGCTTTTGGTTTGCACTGTTCTTTTCTATTTATAAGCATTGAAAGCTAAAACTTTTCCTCTAAGCACTGCTTTAGCTGGATCTAAATACATTTTTGTTTTCTTTTTTTGTGAAGACAGGGTCTCAATACATGGCCCAGGCTGGTCTTGAACTCTGACCTCAAGCAGTCATCCCACCTCGACCTCTCAAAGCTCTGGGATTACAGGCATGAGCTACCATGCTTCACCTGAATCCCATAGATTTAGATATATTGTATTTTCATTATCATAAAGGTCAGGATATTTTCTAATTTTCCTATGTGAATTCTTCTTTCACCTATGTAATGCCTAAATGTGTTGTTTAATTTCCAATTACGTTGGGATTTGCGGATCACCTGTTGTCATTGATATATAATTTAACTCCATTGTAGTCAGAGAATATACTCTTGCGTGATTTCATTCTTTCAATGTACTGGGGCTTGTTTTGTGGCCCAGCATGTGGTCTATGTTGGTGAATATATACCAAGGGTCCTTGATGATAAAGTATACGCCGCATTTAATTGCTATTCTACAAATAGTAATTAAGTCAAGGTGGTCGATAGTGTTGTCTTTATCTTAACTGATATTTTGATTATTTTTTCTACTAACTTCCTAAAGAGAGCTATTAAAGTGTCAAGTTTTATTGTAAGTTGCCTATTTCTTCTTCTATATCTGTAAGTTTTTGTTCTTTCATGTGGTACCAACTGTGGTCTGCCCTCAAGCTAAAAAATATTTTTAAAGCAACAAAATCATCTCTATACCTCTCCCTGTTTTGAAAAGTCAACTCCCCTCCAGAATCTGCCTGCATTTGTTCACTTTTGGTCGCCAGTATATAGTTTTTGTTTGAAAGAGAATTGGTCTGGAAGAGCTCACTCAGCTGTACTATAAGTGGAACCTTCATATGGTTTTTAAAAATATTGTTTCCAGGCTAAGCATGATGACTCACTCCTGTAATCCCAGCACTTTGGGAGGCTGAAGGGCATATTACTTGAGCTCAGGAGTTCAATATCAGCCTGAAAAAAACATGGAAATACAAAAAAATTAGCTGGATGTGGTGGCACACACCTGGGGTCCCAACTACTCGGGAGGCTGAGGTGGGAGGATCACTTGAGCCCAGGAGGCTGAGGATGCAGAGAGCTGTTTTTGCACCACTGCACTCCAGCCACAGTGACACAGGGAGACCCTGTCTCAAAAAAATTTTTTTCCATCTTTTTAAGGCGTTTCTGATGGAAGAATTGATATATTACAAATTGGCCTGTATAACCATAAGTAAGAATCCCTAATAAATGTATTTTTAAAGGAATTTTCATATCTCCATAAATAGATTTGATAAAGTAAAACAAATTAAATACAGCTATTAAAATGTAAGATGTTTATCCATGTACCACCAAAAATAATTTTCCATATCAGTGGCAGAAACATTACGCTTTGGGAAAGTACATACTTGCTAAAGTGACCAGATCACTGATATGTGCAATCTCATGTTTGGAAGGAATCTTGACTACCACCTATCCAAATCTGAAACCCCTACACAACAGTGTTTCAAAGTGGTCTCATACCTAAGCTCATCCAGTGACAGACAACAACTCCTCAGCTGTGGAGGCAAAGGATTCTATTTTTGGAAATTCCGTATATCAGAACCATCAACTTTGTCTTGACTTGAAATCTGCACCCCTGTAAATTCCACCCATCAATCCTAGCTTTATTCCTTGGAATCTTGCAGATTAGTCACACTTTCCATTTACTTCATGACCCTGTAGATACCTGGATCTTTTCTATTCCTATTTATTGGATGCTCCTAGGCTCCCGGGATCCACAATGCTAATGCTAGATATTGGTGTCAGTTTGTTTATGAAAAAGTAATTAGCAGGTAGATACAAGAGTTAAGAATTTATCCCAGGACTTACTGATAGCTTTATCACAGGAAAAATTAAAAAAAAGAGTTCTAGGGACCAGGCGCAGTGGCTCACGCCTATAATCCCAGCACTTTGGGAGGCCAAGGCAGCCAGATCACTTGAGGCCAGGAGTTTGAGACTAGCCTGGCCAACGTGGCAAAACTTCATCTCTACTAAAAAAAAACAAAAAACAAAAAACAAAAAATTAGTCAGGCATGGTGGTGCACACCGGTAATCCCAGCTACTTGGGAGGCTAAGGCATGAGAATATCTTTAATCCAGGAGGTGGAGGGTACAGTGAGCCAAGATCATGCCACTGCACTCCAATGTGGGCAACAGAGCGAGATGAATCCGTCTCAAAAAAAAAAAGTTATATCAAAGAAACATTTCCTCAGCAAAATAGATCGTTTCATTATCTTTAATACAAAGCAAAGAAGATAAAAAAGCAAGAAAGATATGGAGAAAAAAGATTTCCTCAGGTGGGAACTTTATAAGGTCATCTATAATAACATTATTGAAAAAGAGATAGAGTTCATCTATTTAATCCTGTTTCTTCAGAAAAGACCAACCTTATGTCATCAGAAATAAGAAAGTAGTAATTACACTTTTAAAGCTGTCTTTTAACCTCACCTGTGATTAAAATTCTTTTCTAGCTCCTACTAAAATCTTGCCTTCTGCATTTTAAGTTAATTTTCCCTTGTGTGACCAGTAGTTGACAACAGGAGCAAAGCAAGGGAAATATTAAAATACACTGAAATAAGGAAGAGAGGAAAGAAGAAATGGAAGGGAGGACTTGGAGGGAAATGAAACACTTCCAGAAGGAAAGCAGATGTGCCTATTTCTTGGGGGCTGTATGAACAGAGTAGACAAACGCATCCTGGGAATCAGGTGCGTGGGCTCCACACTCTCACTGATGAGTCTGATTATCTGTGTGGTCTCTGGCAGGTGTGTTCATTTTCCTGGGTTATAATTACTTCCTCTGTAAAATGAGGGGATTGACTAGGGGAATCTGAGTTACCTCCCAATGAACGCATGTCATTCATTCATTGCGTCTACCTGGCAGCTAGTCTGTTTTCCAACTTGAGATATGGGGTGTGGACCAGAATTCACAGTGGGTGTCTCCTACCAGTTGTGATTTCATTCTCAACTTAACCACAGACTCCTTGCTAACGATGGGCAAAATACATTGTTTTTAGTTCATTAATTTCTTATGTCTAGAAGGTTATCTGCAACTTTCTTGTGCACCTCTTTTATTTGCTTTGTTTTTTAGGTATCCACACAGTTAGGGGAGATGAACATAGGTGGAAAGATAATAGTTGTCATCATTTGTAAAGTTATTCTCTCTACTCACTCCAATGGAACTAATTTCTAGTTTTTGGACTCATTGTTGAAAACTTCTGATGAAAATTATTTTATGTAGTGGGAAAAGGACCAGTAGAATTTTCTCATCTTTGTTTGGAGGCAAAGAGGCAGATATGCTGAAGTAGTAAAATGCAAATCCGGGCCGGGCAAGGTGGCCCACGCCTGTAATCCCAGCACTTTGGGAGGCCGAGGCGGGCGGATCATGAGGTCAGGAGATCGAGACCATCCTAGCTAACATGGTGAAACCCCGTCTCTACTAAAAATACAAAAAAAATTAGCCGGGCCTGGTGGCGGGCGCCTGTAGTCCCAGCTACTGGAGAGGCTGAGGCAGGAGAATGGTGTGAACCTGGGAGGCGGAGCTCGCAGTGAGCTGATATCATGCCACTGCACTCCAGCCAGGGTGACAGAGCGAGACTCCCTCTCAAAAGGAAAAAAAAAAAAAAAAAGCAAATCCGATGCCCACACATACTAACTTGACAGCAGCTCCAGATTTTAAAACTCATTCAAAGGCAGGTTTTGAACGCTGGCTTGCCTTTGGAGTCTGAGCTCTAGGTGACATTTAAGTCCATGTCTGTGCTAAAGGAAGAGATATTTGCATGAGGAGACATTTGTGTCTGGATGGGATTTAGATGAAACACAGGTAACAGAACATCAATTGCCCGTAATGTTCTAATCCAACATCCTGTAGTTTCCGAGCAGGCATTTACAGAGTTAATACTTACTAGAGACTCAAGGTTCAACTTTTTCCTGTATATCTTGATATTGCAAACCCTGGTAGTTTTAATTAGGGGCCTTTTAATCTCTGGAGCAAAGCCAATGGCCTGTTCCCTTGGACAAATTTCTTAACAACCTGGCACTGAGTGGCTTTGTCTGCTTGTGGGAGCTCTGGTCCCCAAGGCTGTCATAAAGAGTTACATAGGTTATGTCTGCATGAAGGAACCAGCTGAAGAGATGGGTGGGTGTTGAAATCAGTTCTTCTTCCATATGCCAAGTGAGTGTCCTGGTGTGAGCTACATTCACCTAGAAAGGTGTGCACACCTAGCGCACACAAACGCCTATGGTTTCACCTGGTCCTATCCTACTTTCAGTCTCCATTTCCTTCCTTGTCTCATGCCCTAGGACCACCCGGGGTCCAGGAGGGCTGGCTCTGTGGATATCGCAAGCTTCCTGCTGCAGGTCTTGGCACTGGACTAAGGGACAAGAGACCTGCCTCATGTCTGAGCTCCTCTGTGTAATCTTAGGCAAGTTGCTTATCTCCTCCTATGACTCAGTTTCTTCATAGGTATAAAGAGAAAAATGTCACTCTATCAAGGTTAGATGGTGCAGAGGGACAGACAGCTGGGGTTCAAACCTCTGTTTGCCACCCACTCACTACCTATGTATCCTTGGCCAAGTTATATAAACTCTTTATACCTCAATGTTCTTAATCTGTAAAGTGGAGCTAATAATAGTACCTACCTATATATCATGAGTCCTTACAAAAAAGCCTACAAAGTAGGTGCCATTATTATTTCCACTTGACATATTTAATAAATTGAAGCCTAGGAGAAGACATGTAATTTGCCTAAGATCACACTGAGGAGCTCAGACATGAACCAGGTTTCTGTCTCTTAGTCTAGTGCTAAAATCAGTGCATGTGTGCATGTGTGCATGCTTGTACAGATACAGATACAGATATGTATGCTGGCATGGATAATACAGATATAGGTATAGATATAGATATCCATATGTACGTGTGTGTGCTGGTTTATGTATATATATACATACATATATGTATGTATATACATATATGTATATACATGTATGTATATACATATGTATGTATATGTATATGTATGCACACACATATGTGTTTGCATGTGTGTGTATATATACCTTTATATATACATATACACACATGCACACAGTGCTTAAAACAGTGCCTGGCCTATAATGCTAAGATTATTAAGTACCCAATGCTCAGTAAGTACTCAATAAATGTTACCTATTGCTATTATCTGTAGAGAAAGTTTCCACGTGCTAACATTCCCTCCTGTGCTGGGAGTTTGTGGTTTGAACAGAGGAGAGCCCGGCATGGGCACCCTTGGCTTTTTGAGCACTATTTGCATTCTGAACTGGGGCCTGATGACAGCCTGCTGTCAGGGTGGGGACAGGAGCAGAACCGTCAGCGAACTGACTGGTAAATATAGCAAATCATCCGATGGGTTGGCTGCATGGGGTGTGTCTGTCTGTATATGTTTGTGTGTGTTGGAGATAGTAGTAGTATGTAAGCTTATTTTAACTGGAACTCATATTTTCTAGCCCCTCCAAGAACTAATACCTCTTTTTAATGTTTCGTGGGAACACTGGACAGAGGGTCTTTAAAGTAAAAAACTCAGCGGCTAATTCTCTTTCCTCAGTTTTTCTGAACTGCTGAGTAAAGAGAAGAATATTTTCAAGGAAACATGGAGATCAGGATGAACCTTCTTTGCCCTGCACCCCACCTCACCTGCTTTGTACCTATCAGTGGAAGGTGAGGGCTGGTCTTGGGGCAGGAAGATGAATGAAGTGACATTTGCAGGATCCCCCAGCCTCAGATTCTGAGGGCAGGTGTGTAGGAGGTGAGTCCACGAGGGGCATTTCATCACGCTTTGCTCTTAGGCACGGCTAGCCTGGATGGGTCTCAATTAGGAGTAAGGAGACCTAGGTTCCCATCCTGCCTGGTCTCAAATCCCTGGGAAGGCTGCACCTTGAGTTGCTAGGCATTTACTTCCCAGACATTCCCTGCCCCTTAATACCAGTAAAAGTGGTAAATGGAGGGTGTGGCCAGAACCCTTTTCTAATCCCTAGTGCCACTCCAAGTCCCCCAACAGAGTTAAAGCCCAAAATGACTTAAAACCCAGTGGAAGACATTGTGTGATGGAAACAGTTCTAGTTTTCCAGTTGGCTTTCTAGCCATGAACTTGTGTCCTGTGTCCTTTCTCCAGCAGGTCAGGGAAAGTGCAAAAGGCAGGCTTTACTCTACACTGACTGCCCAATACTAATGGGTAGGAGCACATCAGCCATGGGACTCGCAGGGAAACTTGCCGCGCTTTGAATATAGGGGTCACCTGGCTGTGTCTTATGACCAGTTGTAGACTTCACTCACAGATGTCACTCTGGGGCTACTGAAAATAAAAGAAATCAGATAATACAAAATTTCTAACTGTATTCACTTTAGTGTGTTCTTTGTTTTCTTATTTATATTCACAGTCATGAAAGAAAATGAGGTTAAGTACCTTTACACATGGTAAAATCAAGGAACTGAAAAGTTTAGTTACTTCCCTGAGCTCATAAAACAGTGACAAGGCTCTGGATCTCGTTTTCCTATCTCCCTGTCTTTAACCCAGGGATAATTCTCTGGATTGCATCATGTCTCAAAATTTCTCTGTTCTTACAGTGTAAATTTCAGCCTTAAGCTCCACCTACAACTTGCCATTTTCGTCCAAAGCATTCAAGATGTTCTTTTGCATCCAGACCATCTTCCAAATGAAGAAAGCCGCAGTGAAAACGCCACTGAGTCGAGGGGTTGCAGACCAAACTTCAATTCCCATAATTCAATTCTCAGGCCCCAGCCTTCTGCTAAGGCTAACAGATCCACTCCAAAGTTTTAAGAGTCCACAGTGATCAAAAGCATCTGTATATTCTGAAACATGCAAATCAACCCTGTTTTCCACGTTCATCTCAACATTTGGTGGAGGGCACGAGAGTCAGCTGGCTGCTGAGTGGACGCAGCTTAGCAGATGAATGGAAGGGTCGAATCCCTCTCAAGATTTGTAGAACTGGATCCGAAATATGAAATGCCAGCATATGTGATGAGAGGGATAGTCCATCGAATATTTTATCATCCAAAGATGGAATTAATGGCTATGCCCTACCTATGTCAGACCCAGGTAATAAAACTTTATGGGTTCTTTCCCGTGAAATATTTTGTTTATGTCACATGGGTCTCACCGAGTGTTTTTTTTCTCTTTTCTTCACTTCCCCTCCCCACCCTTTTCCCAGCCCTCTTTGTCTCCTGAGACCTATTCCCTTTGGAAATGCATTAGTTACCTAGGAAACCTTAATGTCATTTTTTTGAGTGGAGTTTGGTGCAGCATAAAGTTAATTTATAGGGTGGTTAGGAATTCATGTCATGACTGGTGAAATAGGAGACTTTATTATGATTTCTACATCCACCTGTGTGGTAGGAATACATACCTTCCCTCTATCATTACGGGTAATTTCTTGAAACATAATTATGAATATATATGCCATGTCACAAAATAAGTTGATTCACCGTTGTTCAATGCAATTCATTATATTGTTCAATGTAAGCCCTAGAACATAATTAGCAATAACAACAAACCAATAATATACCAGGCAATCTGTTAAGAGTTGAAGGATATGGTGGAATTTCCTTTTAAATGATGAGGTGGTTCTGGGTGAAAGGCAGAGAATGAATAAAACGAGATTTTGAAATCCTTCAATTCTGTCTTTCGTGCACGTTGAGGTCCACGTTAAGAAGCTATATAAATTCTAAATATGTCCACTACTTCATTCTGCTAATTTCTGTATTTGTCCAAAGGGGAAAATATACATCCATAAAATTACATTAATGAAATGGGTAGTGGCATACAAACAGTAACACATAGGCCATTCCAGAGCCAAGCTTCTGGCTTGAATTATTATTCTAAATAATAATACACAGGCCATTCCAGAGCCAAGCTTCTTTCTAAAGGTAGCTCATTCCCCCAGTGGTGTGACAGTGTTTGCAGTGTAAGGACTAGCAAATTGGGATTGGCATTCACATTGTGCCGGGCACTGTGTTGAATGTTTTAAATTAGTTAGTTCCTTTGATCCTCATGTTACTTCTATGAGTTTGGTGTTGTTTTCACCAATTCCAGATGGGTTCTGAGAAGTTAAGAAACCTGTCCAAAAACACATGGCTACTGAGTAGAGAAGGCAGAGGGGAACCTGCTTTCCTCGGCACCAAAATCTACTCTGGCAGTAAATTCTAGGTCGTGGTCTGTTATTATGTTTTTGTTTTTGTTTTTTGTTATTCTGAGTTTCCTCAGTTATTAAATGAGGAGTGGAGGACGTAGTACTGATAGAAGTTGATCTCTGATGTCTGTATTCGTGTAGAGAGATCAATGCTGGTTCTCGGAGCAAAGCTGTGCTTTCTTAAGATGATAGAAATTTGGAGGAAGACCTGGGCTTGTTAAATAAACATAAACAAGCCACTCAGTTTCTGTGGACAACTGCATGCAATTTGAAAGAAAAAAATAATGTCTCACAGACGACTCCAGGGCATCTGAGAGGAATTGCTATATGGCTTGACAGCCTGTAGCTGTTGGTTAATAATGCTGTTGCCAGTATATAGTAATGGGTGCGCAGCCAGGAATCTTTCAAGTGCCGAGGCACAAAGGTAGCATGAAGCCGCCTTTCCTGACCCTTAAGCTCCCGGTCCCTGTGCAAACACCTTTTGTATTCATGTTAATTGTTTGAAAAACAAAGACTTCCAGACTCCATCAGCTCTAGCAGCTGTCTGGGTGGATAGGGGTGGGGATGGAGGGGGTAGGGCAAGACCTCCCCACAGCGCCCTCCAGCAGCAGAAGATGCAACTTGCAAATACTTGAGGATCAGTGAGAAGTG
Organism: Symphalangus syndactylus; assembly: GCF_028878055.3. Lineage (NCBI taxonomy): Eukaryota > Metazoa > Chordata > Mammalia > Primates > Hylobatidae > Symphalangus > Symphalangus syndactylus. Next base: position 149,593,223 of record NC_072427.2, on the reverse strand, counting down.
TGGTGTTTATTTTAGTAACCTCAAAAGAGAGAAAAAGAAAAGCAGTGGAAGAGGACAGACATTCAAGGCTAGCTACGTGATCATGGGGAAAAAAAAAAACAAGCTTGTCTTTGACACAGAAAGGGTCCTTGAAGGCCATTCGGTCCAATTCTCTCATTTCCTGGGTCAACATGTCACAATGAATTAACCACATACTGCCACTGCACAAGACCCCCTCCCTCACCACATGCTGAGCCCCCACCACCAGACTCAGTCCACTGAGCTCAAACATAGAGGAGATAAGTGCTGTTTTCACAAGATAAAGGCAAAATTCAATCCCATGTTCCCGTTTTGTTTCTGTTCAGTGTTCCAACCACAGAGTGGTGCTATTGCAAAAGATAAGGGTAACCAGAAGGCACGCTCTGGAAATTTGCTTTAGGAGAGAGTTTTAAAGGGGGGTTTCAAAAACAAGATCTGGCTCCTGCTCTCAGAAATCACTTTCAGGAGTCAGGGCCTTGCTCTCAGATGCAGCAGGGAGAAAAAGAAAGTTCAGCAACCTAAAAATATAGTCAACAGATGGACAGCCAAAGTCATGGCCACGAAGTCAACTTGGAGAGGAGCAACTACCTAGTGAATCCTAGAAGATCTCATCCTGGATGCTTCCTTAACCAGGGCTATGTACAGGGCACAAGTTCGCAGCCAGCCTACTTTCCAGTCCTGATCTTTGCTTTTGCTATCCATACCACTATGGTATTTCTATAGAAAAGAAAAATCTCTATTTAGAAACACAGATTTACTTAGAAGTCACAATATTCTAGTTTTAAAATGGCTCTACATTGTATATAATAATCTTTTTATTCTGTCTTCTTAAAAATACACCTTTCTACTTCTTTTTTTTCTTCCCATCTTCTTCATTCAGCACCTTGCCACTCCCTTGGAAGCCACAGCAGAGGGCTGGGAGGTCAGTCCCTAGTCTTGGAGGGAAGAAATCTTTAGGTCTGAAGTCTAAAGAAAAACAGTAAAGGAAAAGGCTGTTGGCAGTGCTCAAGCGAGATTGTCTGAAAGAGGTCTTCTACTCAGAAAAGGGCTAAGGCTCTCCCTTTGGGAAACCAATCCTTCTGAGAAAAAGTGCATCTTTCACCCTCTGCTCCTGTCTGGGTCTCTCCCTCTTCTTCTCTCCTTCCCTCAGTCCCTCCTCCCCTCTCTCCACAAAGACACAGCACATATTTGGCAAGATTAAGGTGTCACCTCTCATATTACAAGGCCTGTTGATTGCAAGCAAAGACAGACCCACCAGCTCAAAACAAAACCCCTTGGAGTTGGAAACAGTACAAACTCTTCCTGGGATCCCCGAAAGTCCTGGCAAAGCGGGGCGGCCAGCCAGTGCAAGGCATCTGCAGAACAAACCCAAGTCCTAAGCGCACTGCTTGCTGCCTTTTCTTCTCCTTCGTTTCTTCTGATTTTTCAAGTTTCTTTGCCCCCCTTCCCCTCCTCCCTCCAGACTGCCAGGGACCCGGGAGCTGCCTGCAGATCAGCCCGCACATGTATTTAACCCCTTCCCTGCTGCAGCGGGAGCCAACCACCTCTTTCCTTGCAATCTTCAGGTTCCCGGAGGGCCCGGAGCTTGAGAAAAGAACTCTGCCAGTGCATCTGAAACTGGGGCCTGAATTCCTCCTTTGACCACGGCGAGAAGCTGGAGGAGGGGGGCAAGTGCGGGAAGTGGGGGAGGGCAGGGAGGCGGGCCAGATGCGAGCGAGAAAAGGAGAACCCGACAGAGCACGCCCAATCCAAACCTTCATGGTGCTGTGTGGCAGGGTGGAGGGAACGGCTCGGCAGCCTCTTCTGGCCCTGAGGAAGACGTCGATATTTTGGCACGAGGGAAGCCACTGAAGGACGACCCTACCCTTGCGAGGGACCGCAGGAGGTGACGCGCCTGGGCCTCGGTGGGCGCTTCTGGCCGTTTTCGATGTGGCAACCCCCATCAGCCAGGATAATGATGAGGCAGGTACAATCTATCTAGTACGCAGCCCCCAGACTCCCCCTCCCTTCCCACCTCCCCATCCAACCCCCCAGCTACTCTCTCCGGTCGGTTGGTCCTGAACTGGTGGGTGCAGTTCCGATGTTTAACCAAATTCTCAAGCAATTTCAAGGTATTTGGATTTTTTGAACCTGGGCCCTAACCGAAACACGGAACGGCTTACTTATTAGACACCTCGAACGACAGGGCAGGGAGGAAACGGGATACTCGCTGCCCTCCCCAGTCGCGCGTGAGTCAAAAGGTCCTGGCAGGAGATGATGTGAGGAGCAGCTGAAGCGGCAGGGAGGAAGGGATGAGGGGCTGGGAGCGGAGGTCCACCACGCAAGGACTCGGGAAGGGGGCAAGAGGGCAAAACTCTGCTCCCGGGCTCTCGAGTTCTCGTTGATCACTAAGTGGTATTTTCCCCCCCTCCTTCGCTCGATGGCAAATGGGCGAAATCAAGATGACTTAACTTGGTAAATTTAGAGAGAACGGCTCGGAGCAAGTGAGGTCTAACGGGCAGCTAAAATTATCTCCAAATAAGAGATTTGGACCCCCTCCCCCTATCCTTTTCTCGAATGAATCCACCGGTGGGGAAGTGAGCGTCATTACTTTCGGGGCGCCACGAAGAGGTTTGTTTGTTGCTCGCCTTTCCTGCTTCTCGCGCTGTCCCCGCGTGCAGACTGGTGGGTGCTGGGCGAGTGATTAGCTGCAGGGCCCCATCCTAGTTTGGAAGGAAGGGGTTTCGAAGTTGGAGGATGGGTGAAATGGGAGGCTGCGATCCATCTCCCTCTCCCTTCCACACTCAAGCTCCCGCAAACACGCGCGCGCACACAGCCCCTCCCTAGTCCCTCGGACCACCCGCCCCCACACCCCTCTACCTTGACCTCCCTTGACCGCCGGCACAGCGTCCTGGGTGCGGGTCCCCGGGAGCCGCGAGTTCGCCGGGGAGCGATTGTCCTTGGGCGTGTTCGTGTTGTGGGGTGGGGGGTAGGAGTGGCGGGTGGGCTTGGTAGGGGGTGGGGAGAGATCTGGAGCTGGAAGGGTCTAAGGTTTGGGGGAGAAGTTTATGCCTCAGATCTGATCCGCATGAGGAAAGGGGCAGGAAAAGGCCCTAATGCCTTGTAAAGAAAATCTTGAAAGAAAAAAGATCAAAAAGAAAAATTTCAAGAAAAAGAACAACTAAGAAAGGCTGAAGACACTAACGTGTAACCTGTTACGATACATTTAATGTTTCGTTTTTTCCTGGATCTCTAAAAGGGAAGTCAAGGGTGGGGGGGTACTGAAGAATACTACAAATTTGGAAGTTTTTGTTGCTGTTGTTGTTTTGTTTCGTTTTGTTTTTCAAGAGGGGCTAGGAGAAATGACCCCTTCCCCGCCACGGGTCCCGAAGTGAGGTCTGAGGGGCTCTGGGGCGCGGGCGTGCGCGGCGCGGCGCGGGCCGGCGGGGGAGGGCGGCGCGGCGCGGAAGGGGTTAAGGCGCTGAGCGCGGAGCCATCTGGCCGGGTTGGCTGGTTATAACCGCGCAGATTATGTTCACGGGACTCAGAGTTGAAGCTCCTCTCCCTACCGAACAGCTCCGCGCACCGCCCCGCGACACAGCCCGGCGCAACTACTTTCTTCTCTCTCCTTTCTTTCTTCCTCTCCTTTTTCCCCTGCTGGGTAGTGGCTGCGGCGGGGTGGGGGAGACTTTGAATGACCGAGCTCGCGTCCACCTTTCTCTTCATGTCGACGTCCCTGGAAACGGCCACACGGATGCCATGGTTACTTTTGCCACGGTAAGGGGAGGCGGCAGGCACCTTTGGTGGGCAGGTTTGGGGATGGGGGTCTACGTGGGGGGGGGATTTTCCAGTGGACTCGTGCGGGGGGGCCCCAAATCCGCATCCCGCCCCACCCCCATCGCGCCGCGCTCACTCACTTTCCCGGGCTTGTGTCTTCCCCAAAGTTTGCGCTGGGATCTGCTCAGGCCGAAGCGCAACCGCAACCACCCCCCTACACACACGCGCGCACACACACACACACGGACACGGACACCCTTCTCCACCTCCTCCCCTCTTGTCCCTCGGCTGCCCAAGAAGCTTCCCTCAATCTGGGAAGGTGATCAGTTTAAGGGACCTGGATTGGAAAGGGTGGGGGCAGGCGAGGGGAAATGGGGACGACGAAAGAGCAGGAAAGGGATTCAACAGAATCAACCACCCACCACCCCCAACCGACCCGCCTGCTCCTCCGAGAAAGCTCCTAGCGCATCCTATAACAAAAGGGGGTGGCAGACAGAACTCCGGGCGGGGAGGTGCCGCCGCAGCTCCCCTGCACACGCCCTGCACTCTGCCGGCCACTGAGCCTGATTCTCAGCTCGCCCCAGCACCACTCCCGCCGGGGCGTGGGCGGGGGGAGGGGACGCGCAGCTCAGCACCAGGAAGGTCGCGTTCCAGTTTTGGGAGTTGGGACTCACCGCCGCGCGCCGCGTACCTGCGTTGGAATCCCCCGAAAGGGTTTTTTCAGAAAAGACCTCGCCCCCCCGGGCTCCTCTGGGCCAGCGCCCACCCGGTGGCCACCCCACCCTGGGCCTTTGCGCAGATGTTGGAGCTCCGTACGCAGCCCGCACATCTGGGACCCCGCCGGGGAGCAGCGGGCGCCCGGGCCCGGCCATCCCTGGGGATCTCCTCCCGGTATGGTCCAGCCTGTTCTCGGACTTTGAGCGGTGGCGTGGGAGGCCGGGAGACCTGGGCACCCGCGCAGCCAGCCAGGTCGGAGTTTAAAGGTCCCAACGACGGACCGAACTGCCCCATTGCCCCAGAGCTTTACTCAGTGGTGGATGCTCCTGATGAAATTTGGGACGCTTGGGAGTTGAAGGTTAGGGACAGGAGGGGCGAGGGCCGAGGGCGTGGGATGGGGGAATAGGATTCTGCTTGTTGCTCTCCGCGGGAGTGGGTGCGCGTCCAGGAGGCGCTGCTTCTTTGCGGGAGTTTGGCTGCTGCGTTCATTCGTCGTCTGCGCTTCAGATGCACGGCACTGAGATCCCTGCGTCGAACGGTGTCGGGGCTGTGGACCAGAAAGGATCCCTTTTGCTGGAATCGAGGCTCGGGTGGGATTCCCGGCGGGGGAAACACCGAAAAGATCGTCAGGCCTCGGCCTCTGGCGGCGGGCGGCAGGTTCTGAGTCCGAATGGAGGTTGCTTCCGGGAGCGCCAGGCTCGGAGCTACAGAGCTTGGGAGACTGTGCGCCTGTGGACTTGTTTATGTGTGTAGAGGTGGGGGCGGGGGCCTGCTGAGAGGGGAGGGGAGCCTGGAAGGGGTGGGTGTTTCTCCTGGAGCCTGATGTTTGTAACTCAGCTGATTATGGAGTGTACTGAGCGACCTGCTCTTTAAATAAAGAGGTGCCCGCTCCTACCCCGCAAAACAGCGAGCGAGGAGAACATGGAAGCGCTCTGTCCTAAACGTCAGGATAGGAGAAAGTTGTAACATAGAGGAGACTTTTCCAGCCGTCCTGTTTTCACAACACTCAGTTCTCCAGCATACTCAGCCTGCCTCCCGCCTGCCCTCAATTCCTTTCTGACATGTCACACAAAGAAAGCTGAGAGGTAGAATGTAGAGGATAAAATCCAACCCCCTCTGCCTTGGGCGCAAACACACAGACTTGGGTATCCTGTTAGGAGTTAAGGGGGTTGGAAAATAATGCAGGCTCCGGTAAACAGTGTTGAAAGGAGGTAGAAAGTCTGGGGTATTTCTCCTAGGGAGAGTGTGTGGGATTTTGTGTTGGTGAGGACCGGAGTGTAGCTGGACTTAGAAGGTTTGGTTGTGTGTGAACTGGATATGCTTATCTATTGAGTGAGATTGTGACCATTGAGTGAGTGGTCAGGGAGGGATGTGAATGTTTTTCCAAAGTGTGTGTGTGTGTGTGTGTGTGTGTGTGTGTGTGTGTAGGGGGAGGTGGCAAAAGAGCTGGAGTCCCATCCCTCTTTGGTGCCTGGTAGGTGTGTGTTTCTGGGGAGTGTGTCGGATGGGCATCTGTGTGCTTAGCGGGAGAGAAGAGCTTGCAGGGACATAGGTGTAGCTAATTCGAAATCTGTGCCTATGAAGGGTGTCAGAGCAGGAGGAGAGGTGCAGCCTGTTGAAGACAGATGGCTTGTGCATGCCTGCACAAACACATGGAGTGGGTGTGGTGTAGGAGGGCGGCTGTGTGTGTGAGGGAAAGGTGGATGCATGAGGAAGGTTGGGCGCCTGAGGATTACCAAAGGGATGTGTGTGGGGGGTGGGGAAAGATTATCTGAGGAGCACGGGGTTTGAACTTCATGAGGGTGCACTGGGAAATTTGGCTGGAATGGCATTGGGGCATGTGGGGGGTAGAAAAGTGTGAGCTCAGATCCTCTTTATGGAAAGACAAAGCATTTGCAGGGAAGGACACCGGGTTGGGGTTGGTGTTTGCCTCCCCCCTCCTTCCTCCCCAGAGAGGAAAGAATTGGAGGAGGCTTAGAATGAGGGATGTACATTTAAGGGGAAAGTCCTTGTGCGTTGGCACTGGGTGGGAACAGGAAGAGATGTGTGCATAAGACTGAAGTAAGTAGAGGAATGCACTATCTGCCTGGTGTCAGGGATGCATGTTGTATAATGTTTTGTAATGGGTTTCTTATGTAATAGGAGAATTCACTATCACCAGTTCATATTGATAATCAGGTAAAGCTAATGGAGTGCCTACTGGATGCTCAGCCCATTGCTGGGTACTGGGGCATGGCACACTGCCCTGGAAAAATTCCTTCTCCAGGCTCAGTAAAACTGATGCAATTTTGCCAGAAATAGACAGAGCTCAACGCTTGTTGAGGTTTCTTCAAGGTCTATAATTCAGTTTCTAGAGATGTTTATGGATCTTGGGGGCCAAAGGGAAGCTGACTTGAAATATATCTCTCGTTTTGTAAAAAGCGGGGCATAAAGATAGGGATGATGTAGACTTTTGTGTATTGGGAAGGGAGCTGGATGGTGTTGTTTCTTGTTTGGGGTGTAGGCTGGGAATTGGAGGGTGCTGCACTTCAGGTCAGAATGCAGGTCCAGATCCCTTTGAGGACTGAGTTTCTGAGAGTACACAGAGCCTCCTTCATAGCTGGAATGAGACTTGTTATGTGGAGCTGGAGAATGGTGAAGTCACGATCAGGGAAGAGATGGACTGGGGGCATTTGTTCGTCTTTGATGTTTACTGGGCTGTGAGTGTAAAGCTATCCTGAGTGTGTGCTGTGGGGGGCGGTGTGCCTGCACATGCCTGCACATGCACTTTGGCCTGAAGTAACGTAACTGGGAGAAAACTAGCCAGGTGGATAGGAGGGGTGGATATTCTGGCTCTTGTGAAGGGGGTGCCAGTATGTATTTTTGCAGGAATTCTGTGTGTCTGGGAAAGGATAAAAATTGTCTTGGATACTCAGATGTGCATCTTTAGTGAAAAAAGGTGTACAAAAAAGAAGGGCCGTAGACTTTGGGGAATGAGACAAAGGTGTAGTTGATCGGGTCCATACCCTGAGATGACTAGTGAGGCAACTGGATAGGAACAGAGTGAAGGCTGTGCTTTTGTGATGCACATATCTGCCTGTCTGGACCAGATGACGGGGGGATCCCCATTTGATTAAGTTCTGACCACCGTTGGGCATATGTTTGGGAGGACTTTATTTGACTCATGACATTTTTGAATTCATGAAGTTACAGCTGTGCCATTTTAAGGGTCTACCTTATTTTTGAGGGGGAAACCCATCTGTGTAAGAGATAGTTTATATAGGGCTTGACTATTGGTCAGAAGATCGGGGGCAGATATTTCTGAGGGCAGGGTGGTGAAGTGCAAGACTGGATTGGGAATGTCTTAGTTCTAGTCCAGTTCTACCACTTGGGAAAAGTGTGACTTTGGGGACCTTTTTAATCTCTTTAACTCTCTGTTTCTCTTTTTGTAAAGGGGCAGTATAATGACTCAAGGAGGAGGAAAGTTCACTCCTCTTTTCCCCCGTCAAAACTTGGTGTGTTTAGTTGTATACAGCTATACAAAGATGAAATGTAATTAAATACAGGTGCTAGCATGTATGTAGGTCATTGTGAAAATAGGATCTGTACCTCTTTCTCTTTACAATGCAACTTAATCAGTAGTCATGATGCCCATAGCATCTCTACTGCTCACTCGCTGTGTAAATAAAACTTTTTTTTTTTTTTTGAGACGGAGTCTCGCTCTGTCGCCCAGGCTGGAGTGCGGTGGCGCGATCTCGGCTCACTGCAAGCTCCGCCTCCCGGGTTCACGCCATTCTCCTGCCTCAGCCTCTCTGAGTAGCTGGGACTACAGGCGCCCGCCACCACGCCCGGCTAATTTTTTGTATTTTTAGTAGAGACGGGGTTTCACCGTGGTCTCGATCTCCTGACCTCGTGATCCGCCCGCCTCGGCCTCCCAAAGTGCTGGGATTACAAGCGTGAGCCACCGCGCCCGGCCAATAAAACTTTTTATAACTGCCTCAGTTTACTCATCCAGAAGCTGGAGGCAGCCAGGCCTAGATTATAGAGGATGGAAATCGTTAAGATCTTTGAGCTATTCAGAGGAAAAGTAGTCTAAGAATCAATGTTATTAATGATCAGAGACAGACATTTCTTTATTTTTTAACATCAGCTACGCAGACCACAGCACCAAAACAAATGTGACTTGGAGAACAGCAAAAATAATAATTGCCCTTGACATAGGCACCATTTGAATAAAAGAGGAGCAAAGTCCAGCCTGCCTGGTAAGAGGAAAGCCTGGGCTTTGGGTCTTTGAAATTCTTTGTGCCCAGTGCAGCAAGTTGGGTACAGCCACTTTCCCCAGAGATGAAGGTGGAGGCGCAGAGGGGCACGGAAACACACTGATACCTCCAATTCCTCCCAGAAGTTAGCACGTGCTGTCAACTCCTGGCTCAGAGTCAGGCTCCCATCCTTGAGTTCAGTGGCCATAAATAGTCAGGAGCTAAGCTATTTTCAAGAGGCACTAAACTAATTCTGTTGCTTTTCTTGGCGAGATTGGGCCAATTAAGTTGATTGGAAGAGGTCACTGCTGATGGGCCTCACATTTCCCAGGCGGGACAGGCCAGCAGAGTTTAATTACATAGCATTTCCCATCTCTACAGTTCTACTCCCAGATGTATCAGATGTTCAGGCCTCTCCTCTTTCCCTACATTCAAGACGCCTGACGGAGCAGGCGGCTTCTGCTGCAAGCTTCTCCAGACCTTTTCCTGAGCAGTTACAGCACTCCCACCCCCAGCTGGAGGGAACGTAAGTCTGTGCATTGCCTGGAAGTGAGAGAGGGGCTGCAAGCCGACACAGAAGATCTTTAGAGCCCACCACCCTGCCTCAAGCCTCACCCGCTGCTGTTTTACTCTTTAACGAGGCAGGCAGTTTCTGGCGTTGGGGATGTTGAACTAATGACCGTTGCTAGGGTTTTAGATTTAGTTTTATTTAAAATTGAGTTTGTTGGAAAAGGACCAAATCTTCTACTGGAGACAAGCCTAAGCCCTGTGTGGTGCTGCTGATAAGGTCTGTGGATGTACTTTGTGCGTGGACGGGCGTGTGTGGAGTAAGAGACCACAGGATGTGCGTGCGTGCGTGCTGGGGGACACGTGAGCACGGGAGCTGCCCTGGGTAGACAGGGGGCATTTGTAGAGCTTATGTTATGGGTGGCAGGTATCTGGATGCTTGGCTCAGATTGGATTGTCATTGGATTGCTTCTTACAGGTGGGCCAGCCTGAGAAAAAAGTTGGGGACACCTTCCTTCAGATCATTTTTATATGGGCATGTTGAACTTTGAAGTATGAGGCCAGTGTAGATATTACCTCATTCTTGCCTGGATGGATTTCTAACAAGATTGAGGCTGGACAAAAAAAAAAGTCTTTCAGAGGACTCATTTTAGAACCTGTGTGGCCCCAGAGCATTAAAGTATTTTTTGTTGTTGTTAATAGTTTTCCATAACTCAACCTTTTATTTTACCTAAAAATACTGGGAGGCTAGAGGTTGCACACACCTGCACATGGTCAGAATGCATTTGCTCTTCATGTCCCCATCTGCGCCGTGGTCCTTCTCAAATAGGATTAATTGGGAACCACTGAGAGCTTGCTGCAGCTTTGGTTGTCCTCACAGGACAAACCTATGACTGACTGTGATGTCATTGAAACAGAACAGATTTTGACATGAAATTTGGCGTGGTCTGTTGTGATTGCTCACTTTTTAGTAACATCTCCAGAGAAGGCATTTGTGAGCCCCGTTTTTTTTGTGGGTTTGTTCAGTCAGAGATTTTTGGAAGATTTAAGGTTCTCCAACATTCAAGGCCAGAGATTTTGGAGGAAATAGTAGCTAACAAGAGCCCAGGCCAGGGTGACCTTCAGTAGCCTGAGGCAGCAGGTAGCTGCCTGACTTAGAAGGGAAGGACCAGGTTCAGTGACTGGGCTCTGTCACTAATTAGCTACTACTGTGTGACCCCGGACATTCTCTCTAGGACATGACTTTGCCATCTATAAATGAAGGGCTTGAATTAGAAGATCTCCCAGTCCCATTCCAGCCCTGCCATTGTAGGATTCCACAGTAGCCACATCCTCCTACCTAATCAGTGCTAATTACCTCACTTGGAGTGCACCCTGGCACGCCCTTAACGAGCTCCTGTTTTTATCTTTGGGGAGTGGCTGAGTCAAAGGCAGAAAGGCATGCCAGAGAGTTTCCTTTTGGCCAAGAATGCTCCAGACATTGGCTTAGCCTACACAGGGTGTGCAGAGCTGAAAGGGGTGTGATTTGGTTTTCTGGCAGGTCTGGTGCCAATCATTCAGCTTCCACGTGGATGTCTTTTGGTGGCAATGTCTCTGACTAAGGTAAGCATCCATCTTTAAGATGATGGATGATGACGATGATGACAGTTAATATTTGAGTACTTACTGGGTGCCAGGCATTATTAGAGCTATTACACGGCATTATCTCAATACTCAAAATAATCTCATTTACAGATGGGGGTACTGAGGTTATGTGAGGTTAAGGGGTATGCTGATGTTCTTGGCTTTCCAGCCTGAAGTCTGTGGCATCCCAAGCCCATCACCTGCCAGTCAGATTGTTTTTTATGTTCTGTGATGTCATCCAGATGGGAGCTGGGTCCATCTTCTTCTGCAAAGTTGGTCACCCCATAGGGTAACCTGCTCCCTACCCCCAGAAGCCTCCTTTTCATGTGCAAGACAAATGTTTAGGTTTTCTAGCCACCTGCTGGCAAGCATGTGTCAGATCTGTCTCAGCTTCCATTGGCCCTCTCCCTTTACTTCTTGTTCTGTTGACAAGGGAATCTGCCCTTACAGAACACGGATATTGATTAAAGCCACAATTGCCTCCTTGTAAACTCTATAAAATTGGAGCTGGACATCTGGTTTTGATCCACACGCCCATGAGAGGTGGTAGGTCCCAGCATTCTTGAGTCCTGGAATTGCACAGAATCAAAGTGAAAAAGAATATGAATGGAGAGCATGAGGTATCTTTAGAATTTGGAAGACGGCTTTCTTTGATAGGCTAGGGAACTCACACCATTTACACTGGGGCCAAAGTTAAGGTAAGTTTCTTGCTGGGAGGTTGGGGGGCAGGGGTCACTGCTAAAGACTGAGGTCCCCAGGCTGTGTTTGATGCAGAGCAGAGCAGCTGTAGAGCCCTCCACCCGAGGAGGATTTGCCACTGCACGCCATTCTCTGGGCAGTACCAGAAGTAGAGAAGCCAAACAGGTTCTTGGGGTGGATGTTGCCCTTTTTGAAGATTGTGACTAAAGGCTCATTCCTTCTTCCTCCACTGATTTCCTCACCATCACTACCACATATACATCATCAAGACAGTTAAGGACAGGTGACTTTGTTCTGTTGCTTAAAGATATTTGCATATACAAACACATGTTGAACACTAACCTAATGCCTATTAGACCATAGGTACTCAAACATTATGTATTTACTTTGCTTAAAATAACTTTTCATGTGTAGGGTGATAATTTATTTCTTTATATGGAGTATATAGCCTTTTAAAAACTGATAGCCAGGTTCTTGCAATTTACTTCCCCCTTCCCTCTGTTTTTAGATCTAAGACCCCAGCATTTAAAAATATCCTTCTCTGGCTCTAAGTGATCCCTCAGGGAGTTCGTTTCAAGTTCTCAGTCTGAGATTAGTTTCATCCCATGTCTGGAGGACCTGCTTCTAATAGTTCATAAGGTACTTCCACTGGGTTCAAGAGGAAGACACAGCTCTAGAAATCACCTGCTTTCCCAACAGGTGTGTCCCATGGTGGAGAAGAAGCCCAGTCCTCCTAACACCCACCTGGCTACCTTAAATAGCTTGCCGCAGTCTCCCTGCAGAGAGCCCAGACTAGCTGTGTGACTTTAAGCAAATCACTTTCCCTCCATGGGCCTCTTTTCCTGGAAAAGGGAGGAGGTGGACTCACTAGAGGGTCACAAGGACCCTACCAGTGTGACAGATCACATCTTCCATGACTCCGCTGCTCCCTCGGCCTCACACTGTGGCCCATGCCTCGGATTTTCAGGTATCCCTGCTGGCCTGGAGGACTTATGTAGAGAGATTTGGAGGGGGTGGAGGAGGAAATTAAGTTATGTGATGCCAGATAAGTCATTGAACATATGGATGAGTGCACGTTTATGAAGCACTGAAGAAACAAGCTTGCCAGATTCGTGGTGGATCTTGGATTGGAAGTTGGGAGTATGGGAGCAGTTTATGTGGGATTAAAATTGTCTGTGGGTAGCTGAATTCAATGAGCTAAATCAGAGAGATCCCAAACTCTGCAGAGAGATCAGACCCCGCCTCTAACTCCAACAGAGGCTAACCACAATTTTGGGAAGTCCCCGAACCACACTAGGTCTCACTTCCTCATCTATTAAGAGCTACTGGCTTTGATTATCTCTAAGGTCTTTCTTGACTTATCATTAATTAAATTGTGAGAATTGGGAGCTAGTAGAAAAATCTGGACAAATGCATGGATGAAGAAGGGGATACCTCAAATGGCCTAAATATAGAGGCAAATGTTCTGTACAAGTGATACATTTATTCTTGAATCAGAGATAGCATTGGAGGATATATTCTGTACCTATATTGTGTTTCAAGTGCTTACCCCTCCATCACCACCAATGATATTAAAATCATCCTTCACATATTTGCTTAACCTGGGAAGCCTCCCTGCATTTCCCCAGAGAGCCTGGGGCTCCCTTCCCAGCCTCCCGATGTTATACCACTTAGCAGCCTGTGTTTAATTTGCATTCCTAGAATATGAACTTCACAGAGAAAGGGATCTGTTGTTTTCATTTTTGTGTCCCCCAACACCTTGAATAGTGACAGCCACAGGGATGTGTTGAGTGAATGAATGCGTGACCAGTCATCGTGAGCTCAGAGTGTGCAGTAGCAATGTGACAGTGCCAGGAACTTGGCTCAGAGAGGTAGTGTACCTTGCCAGGGCTTCAAAACAGTGTTACCTTTATCCCCCTTTTGGCCTGTCCCAAGGCTAAGGTCATGAATGCTCAGTGCTTGATGACCAGAAAAGGCTGTTCTTAATCTCTTTTAGAGACCCTTCTTCCCCGTGTCTTAGCCTGCTTAGTTCTCCTGCAAATTGGGGCTCTTGGTCACAGGGAATTGGGTGTCATTGCATACGCATTAGGATAACTCCTCCTTAGACACTCAGAAAACAAGTCAAAACACACGTGTAGAGATTATTCATTAAGCATTCTGTTGGTGGTCATGTGCTAAATGTTGGGGAAGGAGCAGAGATGAATGTAGTGCTGCTGGCCTTGGGGTCTGGAAACCGGTGAAGGAGGCAGACAGGTTACAATCATAGTGCTCCAGGGAGAACAAGGGAAGCAAGGAAGATGGAATACAAGGTTCCCACTTCAGGTGCTGTTTTTTAGTACAAACCATGATTGAGAATCCTCTTGGTTCAGGAGCAAGCTGGAGGGTCCAGGAATGGTCTCCACTTCCACATGACAGTGGTTTTCTTGTCCCTGAATTCCCAGGGCTAGGGTGATGGATGCTCAGAGACCATTGTGATGGGAGCCGTTGGTTCTTGTGGGGAGAGTCGGGGGAACACGCATGTTGTACAGGTGTTGGGCCTTGGGGAGGTGTAGGTGTGTGTGCTCACCAGGTACTTCTCAGAAGTATCCCTGCTCGTGGCATCGTGGGGGTGAGTCCACTTCAGGCCCCTAAGCTGTGCTTCTACTTCCTGCCTAATTATACAGCATGTATTGTCTCTGTGACCACTCTGATACAGGAACAGACTGCCATCTACTGTCCACTTCTGTCCTGAGTCCCTCCTGCTCAAGGAGGCATTTATTTTTTTCTCATCCTGTTTTTAACAGGTCCGGACACCAGGAGAAACAGACATGGAGTCCTATTTAGTAATTTTTTTTGAATTTACAAGGGAGCCTTTAAAAAACATAACACATCTGTCAGATGGTTTTCATATCTGTTTACAAACTATTATTGTAAGGGGCCACTCTGCTGCCACTGAGTATTGCTAGCCGCTGTGTGAGGTGCTGTGTGGGATACCAAGAGATACAAAGCAAGTTCTTACCTTCAACAGCCTTGCAGTCTACTTGGGAATATAGGGTAGATTTGCAGAGAAGCAGACTACAGGATGTGGCAGTAGATATTTGGTAAGAGGCATCTGGGTGGTAGGGACTACAGAGGTTTTGGGGGTTTGGAGGAAGGAGGAGGAGCCCTTATAGGCTGGGGGATTTGGGAAGTACTAATTTGGGTCTCCTTTTAGCAATCCCAGTGTTTGGGAAGAGGCTTCTAAGAGCTGTGCGATGTTGTGGGACAGGCTATGAACTGGAAACTCAGGGACCTGGAGGGCCTGAGGTCTAGTCCAGCTTCTGTCAGTCCTGCCCTGTGACCCAGGGCCTTGGGTTCCACATCCTCAAAGCAAGGCTGTTGGTCTTCTTGTCATGTCAGGGCCCTCCCATCCCCGACCCTGCATCATGTACCACTCTTGCATGCAGTGGGAGGTGGTTTCCTGGTTTCCAGCTTGTCAAGAGCAATAGAGTCAATTGGATCCCTTGTGGGAAGGATACCTGGATGCAGCGCCCTGTGGTGATGACCCCACATGCAGCAGGAGAGGGAGAATTGCCCCAGGGGAGTTTTGGTTGCTGTTAAAATACAAAGGGGGGAAATGTTCCTTGCAACCTCTGCATGCTACTCCCCTCCAGAGCTTTCCTGGACTTTCCTTCCAAAAATATATGTGCATGGTGCTTTGAGTCCAAGATAGCTCCCCCAAAAGAAATTGTATTAGTATTCTAGCATTGTTCATAGCTCAAATCTAAGATTCCTTCACATTAGAATTCATTCCATGATTTTCTTTTATGGAGGTTTTCTTTGAGTATTTGAGACTTTTGGTAGCTGTGGATTAAAATGTGGAAAAGATTGTTTTCTATAACTCATTTACTCCTTGTCTCTTTTTCTGTCTTTCTTAATATTTAAACCACCACCAAGGAAACCTCCAGTGTGTTAATTGCATATTCTTGCCTTTTGATATGTGTGTGTGCATGAGAGAGAGAGAGAAAAAAAAAAGGGGGAGAGAGGAGGCGAGAGAGAGTACGAGAGAAAGATATTTTAGACTGTGGTCTATTAGCAAGTCTAGGAAATGAAGTTGAATTTGGATTGGGTTACAGGTTGAGAGGCCTCAGCTCGTCACTGTAATCCTCTGACATTTCCCTTTTACTTTTTGGCTCTTCTCTGAATCAAGAATACATCTTCCCATTCCCTCTTCCATGTTTACATCTCCTTTTGGGGCAGCTGTATAAAGTTACTGTCTGTCTACAGCAAGTCTCCTTAGTTCTTTTGGGGACTGCTCGACAGAGGCACAGTCAAGGATAGAGCCATTAGAGACAGTCAGCTTTTGGACAAAGACAAAAAAATATATTGGGGAATTGGAGAAAAGTTCCAATTGTCGATTACGTGTTTTCCTGTGGTATCCTGATGTCTGTGACTATGGTCCACAGAAAGAGGGTGTGAGCAGGGGCTGGGACAGAGATAAAAGGGAGATTCTCCCCAAACCAACCAATGTGGAGAGACAGCAGGAGTCCCCAGCAATAGACATGGAGTCAAACAACCCTGGGAAGTAACTAGGAAACTTCCTGGTGACTTGAGATGTGTTTTGTAATCACTGGTGAAAGTAGGAGGAGATGGGGTAGAGGAGAGTTATAGGTAGAGAAGTTCCGTGGGAGGAGACCCCAAGATGAGGGAAAGCAAAGACTTAAAGAACTGAAAGAAGCCCAGGGAGGGGATGAACAGAGAGCATCCCACATATCCTGTATGGATAATGTGGACCGTATGGTGGAGAGGTGGGCGGAGAGGTGGGCGGGAGTCAACTGGGAGCTTACCTTTTTTCCCCAGGGGCATGGGAGCTGTGGAAGACTCTGAGGGCACAATTAAGCTTTTGTTTTTAAAAAGATCCCTCGGCTGCAATGTGGCTCTGAATAAAGTGTTGTTCAGTGAAGGAAGGAATGGCTGATGGTTGGATTGATGGAAGAATTAATGAATGAGTAAACGAATGAATGAGATGCAGAGGGAACACAGCAAGCCTGATTTGATCTCTGGTTACTTTGACCAGTACTGGCTCCAGGGGTGATTATCTCAGCCTGGGAGGCCAGGGAGCAATGCATTGATTAGAATGGCTCTGGACACATGGATTAAAATGTCTGATATTTTAGGGTGGTTGATAGTGGGGAGGACTTCTGAAACTTTTTCCTTCTTCTGTGCATTTCCATCCTAATTTGATTTCATTCAGGATCAAAAAAGAAGATGGCTTTTGAAATTACATCCCAGAAAATTTGAAACTATGGCAATGACTTGCTCCAGAGAGGGCTGCTGATGTGGAAGACCATTTCATAGGCTCATCATGGAATAGGGACAGATGATAAAGTTTCTTGGGCATATGAAGGGGTCCCAGATTTCTGGACATCAGATCCACCCATAGATGATTCCTGTGGATTAAATGATGTGTGTGTGTGTGCGCGTGCACATGTGTGTGTGTGTGTGTATGTGTGTAAGGTTTCAAAGTCTCCTGAAAATTACCAAGTGCTATTGAACATTTTTTTTGTCAGTAGTGGATATCTGGATAATTTCTTTCAAGGTCACATTGTTTAGCATGTATAAGGAAAGTGTGTGTGACAGAGACCCAGATGGACACCCAGCATGCCATCCAGTTGCTTGGGGAGTGGGAATACTCCTTGGTAAAGCCAAAGGGAGCCAAAGAGGACCTCTAGTGTCTTTGCTCTCCCATGTCCTGGCTATTCCAATCTCACTTTGCATTTTGAGGTCTTTTAACTTTTGCTAACAGTGATTGCTCAGGATGTCATTCAGGCCAATTAAATTTGGATGTCTAGGGTTGGGACAGAAGCTCACGAGGTGAATGCAATGTGCAGCCATGTTGAGAACCACTAGCTGACACTGCTAATCTACTCTGCTCTCCTCCCTGCCTTTTGGCAGCTCTGCCATGATATCTGTCCCATTCTCACCTCAGTGTGCTGAGAACTCCTCACTTAGTTAAGGAAGTTCTTCTAAGGATGTTCAACTAATTTGGGCTAAGGCCTCCTATCCCCTACAAATCCAGCATTTGCCTGAGAAATTGGACGCCAGGAGGACAAGACAGGTTCTTAGCAGATTCTGAAGCGCTCACCATCTCTCATCTGCTGAAGGGGGTATTGAGGATGAATGGCGGGGAACAGCGGGGAGAAAGACCAGCATTCATAGGGCAGTAACAAGGAGCAGACACCTATTTATATGTGTCATTGTAGTTCCCCCGACAGCTCCCAGAACCAGATATTATACCAGGCAGATATACCAGGCTTACAAGCACCTATTTATATGTGTCATCTCCTTAGTTCCTCCAACAACTCACAGAGGCAGATATTATACCAGGCTTGAGGGCACAGTTTGCATAATGCATTCATAATGCAAAGTGGTTTGTGATCTCGGAATGATCAGACTTCCTGCACTGGTTCTCCCCAGTAATTTGCATATCAGCCAGATACCCTCCTATAGGGTTAGCTATGATCAGGGCTGCTGATTTCTGGCACTGATGGCTCAATGGGAAGGAAAGCACCTATTCCCTCTCTCTGTTCTGTAGGATTCAGCAATCTTGGGCTGGTCCTTCCAGGAGGCCCAAGCTGAGGACATGCTTTAACCAACAGGCCTTTATATTGAGAAAATAGTTGTTCTCTTCCTTGCCATTTCCCTGTTAGGAAGCCATGGCTTGCAGTAGAGGTTCAGAGAAGGAGGCTAAAAAAAACAAGACCTGAAAAAGTTAAGTTTCCAACCATATATTCCCAAATTGTAGAGTGGACCATATGGAATTATTGCAATCCCTGGGTTTCTCATTTACAACTTTTGCAAAAGATATTACTATGTATGCTCTCAGGCATGCTGGAGCCGGATGTCTAGCACCCATTGCTAAGTGCACGCTTCGGTAAGAGCTTTGACTTGGGATTCTCCAGACTGCTGAGTGGCCTATGTGTAGTCTAGCAACATAATGCTTGGGATGAGCCACGCCGACCTGAGGCGAGGACCGGATGGTAGCCAGAGAGAGCAGGCCGGGTAGTGAGACAACCATGATCTGCAGAGGTGGGCAGGCGGGTGGAGACAGGCTTCTTCTGCAGCAAGTACCACTACGTGAACTGTACATCACAGAGACAAGCCCTGCCAAGAGCAGTGGAAGCAGAAAAACACAGGCCTGTCTCTGTGTCTATCAGGTAAGTAAGTCTCTCTTGGCTACGTGTACCTGCCACCATCACCCCATCCCACCCCAAATACACAGCATCACCCTCAGCTGTAGCTTTTGGTTTTTGATTAAGGGACAGTAATATTTCCAGGAGGGAGAAGAGCGATGAACAGAAGCATTTATGTATGGACACTGGGCAATTTATTGTTTTTCAAAGTCTAATCTAGAACATGTTTGCAAGAGATCGTGAATTGAGTAAAAAGTTTACTATTGTATTAAGGACTGTTAGGTACAATGACTGAAGGAGGGGTTAAGAGTGATCCTTCAATAATTCCCCTATGGGATTATGCACATTTAAGGAAAAATGTTCTTCAGGCTATTTCTGCCTTAGAGCTAGGCACCATTACAGCGAAATAGAGAGAGAACTAACCTTGAAGCAGTAGGAACCAAGTTCTAGTTCTATTTCTGTCAATCACTGTAGGCACAACCTCTCAAAGCCTTAGTTTCCTCTTTTGCAAAGTGGGATCATAAACTCTACCTACTTAACACAATTAATGTGGGGTTTCAGGTGAGAAGATGCATAGGATGGTGCTTGCCAAGCTGTAAATTACAAATATATGTTATGGTTTCAACTGGTACATTCCTAAGCGAATAGCACATTGCTCTGTTGGGAATACCTTGGCTCTTCTCCAAGTCAGGCTGGGATAATGTTCCCTGACGAGACAGTGCCACACCTAGGTGTTCCCCAGACATTGTTTCTGGGAACTTTGAGGAAGCACCATAAAAAATGGGAAGAAATGGGCTGGGCGCGGTGGCTCACGCTTGTAATCCCAGCACTTTGGGAGGCCGAGGCGGGCGGATCACAAGGTCAGGAGATCGAGACCACGGTGAAACCCCGTCTCTACTAAAAAAAAAAAAATACAAAAAATTAACCGGGCGTGGTGGCGGGCGCCTGTAGTCCCAGCTACTCGGAGAGGCTGAGGCAGGAGAATGGCGTGAACCCGGGACGCGGAGCTTGCAGTGAGCCGAGATTGCGCCACTGCACTCCAGCCTGGGCGAAAGAGCAAGACTCCGTCTCAAAAAAAAAAAAAAAAAAAAAGAAATGGGAAGAAATGTTACAGCGCTGGCTTGAAAGAATAACAATGTATCAGCCTACTTACTTCTGATAATGTTATCTTGGGATAAGAGACTCAGGGTAGCTCAGTGAGGGACATGGGCACGCACTGCGCAGTAAAAATGGTGTCCAGGAAACCTGGGTTTATTTCAGCATGGGTTGCCCACACTTCTGCCAACCCAGTCACCTACTTCACCCCCAGCGGCTCTTGATGAACTCTGCACGCACTTGCACCTGTATTTGTGAAATAGCGCTCCTCCTCTTACGTGAGAATGGATCTGGTTGCAAATCTAATAGATTCCCCTACCACAATGTCCCCTGCCTTTTTTGTTTACTTCATTTATGAAAATACCCTGGAAACATCCGTATTCCCATTTTGTAGATACGGTGCTTTATGTCTTTGAGATTATTAAATACTGACACTCCTTTCTGATTGCTGTTTTCACCTCTTCTTTAAGCTTGGGCTTTTCTATTGGTGGAATTTGCTGTTTCTTTTCATGGTGCTGGCTCTTCTGAGTTGGGTGGTTGCTAATTCTTATTGCCAGTTTATCTTCTGTGACAGATTCTCCGACATGCCTCGGATGTGGCTTCCGTGCTTGGCTTTAGCTTTTTATCTGCAGTCTCGTGTCCTGAATGTTTACCTTCTTTCAGGAATTTCTCACAGCTTCTAGCCAATGAAAGTCCCCCTTCTTATTGTCAAACCTAGACAGTGATAATTTTATTTTAAATGTACTTTTTGTTACATTGTTTTGGGAGTAGGGCTGGAAGGACTTGCTAACGGATGAGTGGTGGAAAGTGACAGAAAGAAAGATATAATGGAATAAGGAGCAATCAAAGCCCCAGAAGGAAGCTATCCCATTGTGCTTGGATTCCTAAGCCTGCCGGAAAGAGCTGACTGACTTTACAGTTTCTGAGAGAACTGTGTGTGCTGTTACTGGAAGCACAAGAGAAAGAAAAATAGAATGTTCAGCATGCTTCATTTATCTAATGTGAAAAATGAACTCTGCCCAGTGACTTAATGGGCATAAGCTCTGTTTCTAAAAAAACCACTCATTCGGCAACACGCTTCTGAGTTCTTGATATGGTAAGGTATGGTGTTCTGTGCTGGAGAGGAATACAAAAATGCACGGTTCCTCACCTCCAAGAACTTACAGTACATGTAGGGAAATAAGACGACCCCTACTGAATAACACTCAAGATGGAAATGACTAGCGCCACGGAATGTAACACACAGAGGGTACCTGGAGTTCCTAAGACTTCTGATGGGTGATTGAGGAGAGCCCTGGATCGGGTAAACAATTTGAAGGGATAGGGATAGCACAGACAGCACAGGGGTAGAAAGAAGCGTGGCGTGTCCGGAGCTTGACCAGTACGCCTGAAAGGGAGGGAGTGCGCGAAGGGCATTAATAGGAGTTCTGTCTCAGGGCAGCTTCCCTCAGCCCCTCCCAGGGCATCGAGGTTTGGGGAGAAAAAGCCTATTGCTCACTCTCATGGCTTTTCTCCTTTTTTCTTGCTTTCAGTTTGTTCTTTGAACTTTTTGGAAACTTCCCCTGTTCTTTGTTTAACACTGTGCTTCATCTCTTGGGGTTCTACGTTTTGCAGGTTGTAGTGCTCGAGATACAGCCTTCCCAACGATTTCTCTGAATTTAGTATTTGATATGGGTTTTGCTATTTTGCTGCCATCCCAGCCCTAGCAAAGAAACGACTTACCTGGAGTATGGGCAGGGCTTCAGAGAAAACCCCTAACATTCCTGCCTCCCAAGTTTACAGAGCTCTGCCAAACCTGGCCTTGCGAGAGTAAGAAAAGCGCTAACAAGCCATCCTCTTTGGTGTCAAGTGCAGACAAATCACTTAGCCCCTCTGAGGTCCTCCAACAGTAAGCTACTGGTTTGTGAAAGCCCAGGATACTCCATCTGATTTCAGTCCTGCATTTAGTCACTTTGAACATTCTCACACATGCATTCGCTGGTTCGTGTACATACAAATATACACATATCTCTCTTTGTGCCCTTTCTTAGCCTCTGATGATTTCTTCTCCTCCAGGAGGCAGGAATCCAAGACTTATAAACCATGACTTCTGGAAAGTTTTTTCTTCTGCTTAACCAGAGTATCATTTTTTTTTCTGCCTTCCCTTGGAGAATCATTGGCCACCGGCCTAGAGGTTGGGGCAAGGATCAGAGGTAGCTTGCATTCTGGGGTTTGTCCCCAAAGCCTCGCTGGGACTCTGCATTGGGGTCTGTAGTCTGGCTCCACTCCAGTACTTTAACTAATCTCTTGACTCCCAGAGATCCAAAATGTGTGGTTCTAGAAGAGCAACAGACAGCTGTTCCTCTGGGCCTCTCAAGAACACGGTTTGGTGTCTAGACAACCTTAGAGAAACGTGGCAGAGGAAATCATGGTGGCGCAGCATGGGAACAGGTGAAACCCAGACTTAGTACCTTGTTAAATCCCACTGGAGTGGAGATACCAGAGGAGCAGATATTGCCTTTATTAAATGACAGAAATGTCTGGGGATTTCTCTGACTTCTTGTAGGGTTGGATAAGCCCCAAAGTGAAGAGAATTTTGCTCCTTGTTTTAGCCATTAGGAAACTCAAGACCCTGCTACAGTGCTATTGGTTTAATTTTTCCCCATCACATTACCTCCACAACTTCTGAATGGTTGCAGCTGTTTCTTTAAATTGCCCTGCATTGTCACTCAGACAACAAGAATAGATTTGGCCCTCTTCACTCAAAATAATGGTCCTGATTAAGAGTTATTGAATTGGGAACTGTGTTCAGCCCTCTGTACGTGATCTCAGGAATCCTCACAATACTCAATGAAATAGCAATTTCATTATCTCATTTTTGCAGACAAAGCAACTGAAACTTCCACACATTTTCTACATTGCACCTAAGATCATCTGAGAAACTATGCTGTGCTTGTTTTTCTAATGTATGATCTGATTTTTCTATTATGATGTAAATTCTATGAGGACAGGGCTTTTTGTATCCTTGCTTCCTTGCTGTATCTCTAGCACCTGGACTACTATGTGGCACCCGGTAGTTACTTAGTAAAGGTTTTTCAAATGACTGAGTAACTCATCCATGGTTAAATGTCTAGGAAGTGGTGGCACCAAGCTTAGGATGATTCTTTTCTGATTCCAGAGTCCAGACAGTCCTAACCACTATCCCACACTACCTTCTTGTTGATTTTTAAATCATTTTCCTTTTCTTCAATCGCTCTCCAGTGCCTTACACCTTCTTGCTGTAATTTTAAGCATGGCTGCAGTGACCTACCTCAAGTTTCTCATCTGTAAAATGGGGATAATATAATGAACTACCTTATGGGATTGTACCCCTCTGCATGGTAGCTTCATCCTACTGTGCCTCCTAACCATAGCCTTTAAATCGGCAGGTATAGTTAATATATTTAGTTCTTTTAATCTAATCTGAAACACAAAGCATTTGCCTCCTTAATTCAAGATTTTTGGCTTTGCTTAGATTAAGCTTAAAGCCAAACAAGTACCGCAGAACTGACTGAGGCTGCCAGAAGTACCACACTCTTGCACCCAGCAAGTGGGAAGTAGAAAGATAAAAGCTAAGCCTTTGGGGGTACTTCCGGAAGTAGTGATGACATACAACATTCTTTCTGATTATGAAGTAAATATCTGTCCTCATGTACGTTCAACATAGAGAGTTAAGAAAATGGGGAAAGAAAAGAGCAAAACAATGACCAGAAATACCATCAATACCCTTTGACATTCTTTCTCTGTGTGCGCGTGTGTTTGTGTGTCTTTGTTTTTGTGTCTGTATATATATATATTTCCTTTATTTTTGTTTTTTTACTTTAATTTTTAGAGACAGCATCTTACTTTGTCTTCTAGACTCGTGTGTGGTGGCGTGGCAATCATGACTCACTGCAAACTCCAACTCCTGGGCTCAAGCGATCCTCCTACCTCAGCCTCCTGTGTAGTTAGGACTGCAGGCATGCATCACCATTCCTGGCTAGTTTTTCAATTTCTGTGAAGACGGGCTCTCACTGTGTTACTCAGGATGGTCTCAAACTCCTGGCCCGAAGCAATCCTATCACCTCGGCCTCCCAAAGTGCTGGGATTACAGGTGTGAGCTATCATGCCCAGCTCCCTTTTATAAATAAGGGGCTCACCATACAATATAAACACTTTTTACCTGGCATTTTCCAGTCATTTTTGCATTGTACATATCTCCCCATGTCTTTTTTTTTTTTTTTTTGATGGAGTCTCACTCTCTTGCCAGGCTGGAGTGCAGCAGTGCAATCTCAGCTCACTGCAACCTCCGCCTCCTGGGTTCAAGTGATTCTCCTGCCTCAGCCTCCCGAGTAGCTGGGACTACAGGCGCCCGCCACCACACCCAGCTAATTTTTGTATTTTTAGTAGAGACAGGGTTTCACCATGTCAGCCCAGGATGGTCTCGATCTCTTGACCTCGTGATCCACCTGCCTCGGCTTCCCAAAGTGCTGGAATTACAGGCGTGAGCCACCGCGCCCGGCCCTCTCCATGTCTTTAATTATTCTTGCATAAGATGATTTTTCACTGCATAATATTCCATCACGTACCACTCTTTAACCATTTTGCTTCTGTGGCACATTTTCATTTTGGTCACACTTTTTATACTACAGTTGCCCTCCTTGTACATACATTTGAATACACATATCTGGCTATTCTCTCAGAATAGATTTCCAGAAGTTACCTTTCCAAGCTTAAAGATGTTCACATTTTAAAGAAAGATGGTTTATTCTTGAAAGCTCTGACAGCTCTGAGTGGGGAGCTAGGGCTGATGGTTACCACAGGATAGCAGAAAGGCACACTGGCTGGTCCGTGTGTACTCACGCATCCCCCCACCTAGGGCAGCCTTGGGAAGAGCACTCAGGATTATGAGAAAGACTGTCACCTCCCCTTTGCTTCATTAGCTGATCCGCTAAGCGTATGTGCTTTCTCGGTCTAATTTTCGGAATGGTCTTCTATTTTCTCTTCCTACTCCCCACCCCGACCTTACAGCTAAGTGCACATCTCATGCAGTGCAGTGGAAAAGAACTGTAAGGCAGAAGCCAGGCTGACTTGGCTGTGAATCCCAGCTCCATCACTTACTGGCCAGGTGACTGAGTAAGATCCTTTACACATCCATCATCCTCAAGTTTCTCATCTGTAAAATGGGGATAATAATGTAACTGCCTTACGGGATTTTATGAGGATTATATGAACACAAGTAGAATGCTTAGAACAATGCCTGGCGTATATGAAGCATTTAATACATGGTGTATTAAATTAATTTTGAAAAGAATAAATTAATAACAATAATGAACATTTTTGATACATATTTTCCTACTGTTTTGACTCTCAAAGCCTGTTGCAAGCATATTTAGCACTGTGGTGTACGTGTGACTTCCTGCAAAGACTTTTTTCCAGTCCCTGATACCAGCTCTCTTCACCTTCAGTGTTTCCTAGCCTCCTGCCTCCCCTTCCCTAAGAACATTGCTGTTGTACAGAGTGTAGGCTTTCCTCTGGCTTCCAGATCTGCCCACATATGCACACTTCTCTTTCCCATCCCTGTTGGACTCTCTCTCCTTATCAGTTCATTTGTTCCAGTTGGGAAGAACCGGAACCTGGTCGGCAGCTTTTCCAGTTGGCTTTATCTGTGCGCTGCATTGTAAAACTGTTCTCTCTGTTGCTTAGAAATCTCTTTGATCCATGTTTAGCTGTATTTGTTCTTCCAACAGATGTTTTGGGTGGCAAGAGGATTTTCTTCTCGCATTTGCCTAGTCGCATGCCCCTTCATGCTTCCCACTTGTTCCGGATCTTTTCGCCAGCTGACCACAGACGGAGGCCATCTGTCGTGAAGGTTTCCCTGGCCCAGCAGACCAGGAATGGCCCGGCAACCAAGCCTTTCTGAAGGGCTTAGTGAGGGGGAGGAGGGAGGAAAATGTTGGAAAACTGCGTAGGGTAGAGTTCGAGTTTCCTAGACACATTCCAGGAGCTCTTTTGATCCAAGGTTTACATGATTTGGCCTGTGCCCTGTGGCAGGTTAACAAAAACACAACCTTCCATTGTCTCCTGTAGACAACAGAGTGAGGCCCTTGGGCACGGCAGGTAGCCTAAGACTACCCCTGAGAGTTGGGAAGCGTATGAGTCTCCTGGGGCTGCCGTAACAAAGCACCACAAACTGGGTGGCTTAGCACAGCAGGAACGTATTGTCTCACAGTTCTGGAGGCCAGAAGTCCAAGATCGAGGTTGCGGTCAGGGCCGTGTTTCATCTGAAGGCCCAGGGAAGCAGCTGCCCCACGCCTTCTCCTAGCCTCTGGTAGCCTCTGGCATTTCTTGGCTTATAGATGCATCTGTCAAATCCTGTGTCTTCATATAGCTCTCTCCTTTGTCTCACACTGTCTTCCCTCTGTGCATGTCTGTGTTCAGATGTCCCTTTTTATAAGGATGTCAGCCCAATTGGATTAAGGTCTACCCTAATGATCTCATTTTAACTTGGTTACCTCCGTAAAGGCCTTATTTCCAAATAAGGTCATGTTCTGAAGTACTAGGGGGTTAGGACTCCAGCATATCTTGGTGGTAGACACAATTCAGCCCATAATGGGAAGGAAAGATGTTGGGCACCTGTAACTCCTCCAAACACCCACAGAGTGCAGGGTGAGCTGTGTGCTAACACATAGTTCTCTTTGGGGTGAGGAGGCCTAGGGGCAGGGCCCCCATGTGGGGTCTCTGTCCACGCCAGCGACAATAACAACATGGGAGGAAAGCATCTCATTTTCCTTGGCTCAATTCAGCTTTTTATGTTTTTAGCACAATGCCTGCCTTGCTCTTCCAACAATTTGGGAATCTCTGGGAGCTGTGCAGGGAAAGCAAGGAGGACAGTGGCAAGACAAAGGGGGAGTAGACGGAGGGTCTTGGAAAGCAGAGGGCCTAGGAAGGCAGAGAGGACAGGAAGGTATAGCGAGCAGAGCGGCGCATTGGTGGGGAGGTGCAGAAGGCTGCTTGGCAGCCAGGAGTTCTTGCCCTGGCCCTGCCACGAGGCTGCATGTCTGTGGCCTAGGCGTTTAACTTCTCCGGGCCTCAGTTTCTCTGTAGGCAAGATTGGGAGGTAGATGGGTGCTCTCTAGGATCCCTTCCTGGCCAGAACAGCATTCTCAGCTGGAGCCTAATGTGTGGAGCAAATGCGAGCACTGGGCTCTGGCCTCCTGCAGCGAGCACAGCCCCTGTTCTTGTGGAAACATCTTCCAGTGGGGCTGCCCTGCCCACAGGGTCATGCGGCTCACATCTGCTGTGTGCCTGCCCTCTTGAAACAGCTTCCACTGCTCCCCTCCCAGCTCCTGTCTCTCTGCACACGCAAGCGTGCTACTCCTTTTCATGATCCCCATTAGTATTCTTTGACGGCATTCATCTGTCTTCGATCGTTGTCAGCTCTGGGAGGCTTATGCCAAGCTTCTTGAGCATAACCCATGACTGCCTGGGTTAGGTGTTGTGAGCTGTCCAGGAGGCAGGAGGACGATGCATGCAAGTCAGGGCTTGGGGCAGAAGTGCCTGGGACTGGCCTCCCCTTGGACTCCAGGAGTCCTGTCCTAGCAGAGCCTACAGCCCCCTATCCATCTGGCCTCAGTAACCCCTCCCCAAAACACACACACACACACACACACACACACACACACACACACACACACACAGCCCCTGTGATTGAAGGGGCCCCAATTCCTGTTCATATCCTCCAGGATAGCCCACCTGCACCCTTGACAGTGAGAGACAAAGGTCTATTCCCTGTTTAGATGGGTGCTGGGGACAGGGGCTCAGAGAAGTTCATGTCTTACTCAGGGCACACAGCAGCTGGTCAGGAACATGCTGTTGACTCCAAGATGCTGCCTTGCAAGGAGCTGGCTCTATCCTTCTTTTGACTGAAGTGCCTTTCATGGATGGTGAGGGATACGCAGGGAGAAGTGTCAGGAGTGAAGGTCAATGGTAAGAATCAGGCAGTCCACAGAGTCTGAGAAAGCAAGATATTCTCTGGCAGGCTGGGGGTCATGATCGCCCACCCCAGCCCAAATAACCCTCACAGCTGTGTGGGCCACTAGAGAAAAAGGAGGGCATGTTTGGGGCAGGAGAGGCAAATGTTTGCTTATCTGTAACTTCTTCCTCCAAGCACGCCGGGACCTCCAGTCAATGGTGGGCTGTCAGTCGTCAGCTGAGATTGAACTTTCCTTAGCAGGAGCACTGGTCACTTGGGCTGGGATGGTTCTTAGTGGTACAGGATGCACTGCAAGCTTTAAATGCCAGTGGCATCATCCCCTTCCAGTCACCATGGCAACCAGAAACACCTTGACACATTTCCAAATGCCCTTTAGTAGGGCAGTGACAGCCCTTTTGAGAATCACATAGAATCGCATTGATTGATGAGTGAAAAACCAATGGATGGTAGCCTGCTTTTGTGATTTTTGCAGCAGCCTTTAGCTTCCTTTACTCACCCCAGAAATCAGTGGGACCCTGGGAGCCGTGTACCCCTCAGACCCAGTTGGAACCCAGCCAAGAGTTTTTAATCCATCCCCACTTGTGGGGCCAATGGCACCTAACCACCTCAGGCACGGTGGACCTGGCTCCTCGGAGAGCTCTTGGGACAGAGGAGAGAAAGAGTCTGCATTCTGTTTGCAGCCCTGATTGTGAGGCCTGGGGGCCCTCTTCCCCCACTCCCAGCCCCTGGAGCGGGCACTCAGGGTCGGAGCTCTGCTGAGTGTCTGGCTCTGGGAGGGGAGGTTTGTGTAAGTTTCCCTCCCACAGCTCAGCACAGATGGGATGACGAGGACCAGATTCTGTTTCTGGGCTCTGATATTTGCCAAGACTTTTACCAGGCTTCCTGGAATAGACATGGAAGCAGAGCAAGCTCCCGTAGGTCAAGTGATTTGGGCCCGAGTTGACCCAGAGTCCCTACATGACTGCTGTGTAGCTACCATGAGTGTGTTGAGTGGCCCGCAGGGGCAGGTATGAGAGAGGTGCTGAGGGAGGCATGGGGCCTGCAGAGCGGCCTCCCATCTCCACTGCCCGTCCACAGGTCCACAGGCTCACAGAGCAGACACGGTCTGTGCCTGGGTTTGCTCATCCAGAAGAGGCAGAACGTAACATCTCGCTCCTTTTGCTGCACAGGATAAAACGAGAACAAAGAGGAAACAGGAAGTGTTTTGCATTCCAGAAAGAGCAGCAACTGTATAAAGTCATGCATATTAGGATTTGAGGTATACATGGTCAGAAGTTAGAAACTAACCGAATCTTGTCATTGCCAGGAAGTTTCAGGGTTCTGTGACTGGTGGCCACTGATGTTCCTCTGTTCCTCCATTCCAGCTCCTACCTTGACTGTCTCCTCCTCTTCACACCTAACTTCTTTAGTGAAGGCTCCATTTCCTCGTTTCCTGTTCAATGCTTAAACCCCTTGCAGTCTGGCGTCCGCCATTGCCTTATCACAGACCCTTCTCTGGCTTTGTCTTGCCTGGCCCTTCCATGATGTCTTCCTTCTTGAATCTCTCTTTCCTTGGTAGGATACCACGGCATCCTGGTTTTTGTCCTACCTCTGTGGTTGTTTCTGCACACTGTCCTTAGCTGACTTTTCCTCCTTTATCTGCCCTGGATTCTCCTCTCTCCATACACTCTCCATAGCCTATTCTAAGCATCCCAGGGCTCGTATATCATATCTCAAATACACAGTTACTTTGTGTTAGCTACAGACCCATATATCCAGCTTCCCTATAGATACCCCAAATGTCTCTGTAGGCTCCTAAACTCAGTGTATGATGCTAAGCTGAACAGGGGCTCCTTTTGTGCCCCGAACTTCCCCAACTCCAGTGAATCTTCTCCATTGTTTTTCACCTTAGTAAATGGAACCACCTGCGACTCCAGTGTGTGGTCCAGTCAGAGACTTGGAAGTCACCTCAGCTTGTCTCTCTGTCATCCGCAGGATCAGGCAGCCCCCAAGTCCTCATCATTCTAACTTCCACAATGCCTCTGGAGTTTGTCCAGACCTCCTCATCAGCACTGCCACTACGCTCATCAAAACCACCATGGTCTCTTGCCATCCTCCACAATTCGCAAAGCTAATTGGGTCATTTTTCTACTTGAAATCTTACAATGGCTCTCCAGTGCCTCTGAGTCCTTGTTTTTTCAACACTGTTCACACTCTCCCCACCTCTCTCTCACTCATACCCCATGCACCAGCCATCCTGGGTTTTGCTGTTTTTGTTTCCCAGAATGCACAATGCACCTTCTGGCCTCTGAGCCACAGCACCTGGGTATTTGCTCCCACTGCTGCAGCTCTCCTCTTCCCTGCCACCACGCCTTTCTTGCCTGACTGTTAGTACGCAGCAGTGGCCACTTGAGCATGACTGCCTCTGGGAGGCTGCCCCTGGTCCTCTGTTGTATTCTGGGGCTCCCTATCACGCACTCCCATTGCATGCTGCAGCATCCTCAGCACCCAGCATTGCTTATTGTAGTTCCTGATTCAACACCTTTCTCAAGAGACTCTGGACTTCTTGAAGGCAGGAACAATTCCCACTTGTTCCTAGTAGCATTCCAAACCACACGTGACAGTGTCTGGCTTATAATAAGCAGCCAATAGAAAGTTGATGAATGAATGAATAAGTGAAAACAAAAGGTGTTTGTCTAGCAGAAATCTGGAATAAGATCAAAGATCAGAGCTGGGATTAAGGAAAAAACTTCCTTGGGGTGGCACTGTGAATTCCCAGAACAGGTGACTAACCCTCATTCACTTTGGCAAATGTTTATCCCATGCCACACAACAAGGCAAAAAGTTGAATGAGGTTTAATCCCTTCCCACACGGAGCTTATTCCTTCTTTGAAAGTCCTTTAAACAAGCTCTGAAATGATTTTGGCAGGTAGACAAACTGGTCCTTATTTCTCTGTGGCCAGTAAGTAGGGAAAGCGAGCACACATACACACACGCACACACACACACACACACACACACGTGCACACACAGATTGACAGACAACCTTGCTCACTCACATGGGCATGCCCAAACCCTTCTTCTATTTTATAGCATGGTAACTCACTGTTTAGTTTAGACTCTTGACGTGCCATGGAAAATCCCACTTGCCCTAGAACTGGGGGCCGGGCAGGTTTGACTGTAACAGCGAAGCCTGGAGCTTACTCCTTGCTGATTGGCTTTCCTTTCTGTCTCCGTTTTTCCCCTGGTGAGCACTGCAGTTGTGTTCTACTTCCTCCCAAAGGTAATGCCTGGTTTGGCTCACTAAAACCTGTTCTTTCTGTACTGAGAGCTCATCTTCTCTTCCTCTTCTGGCTTCTCAAATGAGATGACGTCAGAGGATGGAGGCCAACCACACCCTTCCTCCTTGACCCTGATAAAGTTTCTTGGAAACCCCTATACCCAGAGGCAGCCAATTCTTGCCAGCGGAAGAGTGTCTGAGAAGAGGGCTTGGGAAGCTCAAGGCTCAGTGTCCGTCCCCAGGTCCCCCAGTTAAAGACACATCTGTCCTTCACTCTCAAAGATGTTGCCGTTGCTCCCCTGCTAGGGTGATACACTGCACTCCCTCCTTCCCTTCACACCCCAGCAAGAGGCTATTCCCCAGGGGTCTTATAAGCAGATTTCATCTTCTCTTGTGCTGTTTTCTTATTTCAAGTATCTTCAGGGAGGAACGTGCATATTGGATCATTGCCTGGCTGTGAAATTTCATTTCCATTTCTTTACGCCTGCAGTTGCAATACGAGAGAGAAAAGGCCAGAGCTCAGCGGATGTCCTAGACTCAGGTTATCAAGGTGCTGTGGCTGTTGTTTCCCGGAAAAGGCCTTGGTCCCAGAGCAGATTTTATCAGCAGGACCTTCAAGGGGCTGCGTTCCTTCAGCTGTTTTCTCTTTGGGGTCTCTGGCCTCCAGTTCTTTCTTCTCTAGCATGCGAGGTCTGTGCTTTTGATTCATGCCTTTAAGTCTGACGTTGAAAAAATATCTGATTTGCCATTCCAGATGCTCGTCCTGATTTGCAAATTGTCCTAAAGGGCCAGGTTGTCCTCTGGCGTTTTCCCTTTTCCTGGTCCCACCTCACCACCCTCCCACTGGGGCTTCACAGAGGCAGAGCTAGTCTCTTTTCATTTTTTAAAATTAATAGTCTTTAATTTTTAGAACAGTTTTAGGTTCACAGAAAAATTAACCAGCTATTACAGAGTTACCATATAACTCCTCCTCCTCACTCCCCAGTTTTCTCCATTATTAGCATGTTGCATTAGTGCAGTACATTTGTTGCAATTAATGAGCAAATATTAGCCCATCATTATTAACTTAAGTCTATAGTTTACATTAAGGTTTATTCTTTGTGTTATATAGTTTTATGGGTTATGACAAATGCATAATGTTATGTATCCACCATTATAGCATACAGAATAGTTTCACTGCCCTAAAACTCTCCTGTGCTCCACCTGCCTATCCCTCCTCCGTCCTCTGCCACCAATCCCTGGCAGCTACCGATCTTTTGACTGTCTAGAGTTTCGTCTTTTTCAGAATATCATAGTAGTTGGAATAATACAGTGTGTAGTCTTTTCAGACTGGCTCCTTTCACTTAGCAATATGCATTTTAAGTTTCTTCCAGGGAAACTTTGCTTTCATCCTTTTATCACCACAAGGCCAGTCATCCAAGGAATTTCTCCATCTCTGTCTGTTCCTTTCTAGTTTTATGTGTGCCACTGCTTGGCATAGAATAGGTATCCATTTAATGAACATTCCCTTTCACCACCTGGGACACCTTCCCAGGGATAACAAAAATCAAACCAGCTAGGTCAATAGCAGAGCCCCCATCCCAGATTTAACCTCATTCTCCCCTCTTTCCACAATAAACTGGATCAGAACCAGCAGCTCTGTGAGACTGCATTTCTTTGCCTTAATACCAGGCCCCAGAGAGCATTTGATTCCTTGGCAGAGAGGTGTAGGCTTAATTAATTTTTCTCCTTTTTTCTTCGAACATCTTGGAACACACACACACACATTCGCATTTATGCACAATTGGGTGTATGAGAATTTTAATGGCAGGTGGTGTTAGCAGTTCTTTTCCTCCTGATACAGACCAGGGTTTTTCCATCTGGGCCTTTTAGCAGGGCCTATGAATATTGACTTTCTAACCACTTGGATTTGGGTGGAGTGTGCAGAGTGGGATTGCGGGGGTAGGTTCAAGGGAGAACTATACTTACGTATAAATCACATGTGAAGGGAGTTTTGAAGTCATTATTGCTTCAGGATATGCGAACCAGAATTATTTTTTAAGGTCTTGATTTGCCCAATGAGCATTTCCCAGGGTTGCTGCTCCAAGCATGACGTCTGTGCTGTCAGGAGGTGCAGCATAGTCTGATATGAGTTTAATCGCTGTAAAGGAGGCCCTGGGTAGGATCTGGTCTCTAGGTTCTCAGCTGTGGTCAGTCCTCCATGCCACAAAACATCCAGATGACTTAGATGATTAAGACAGCAGACTTAAAGTGAAGAAGAGATTTTTTCCCTTATTCTTTCCTTTTATTATTAGTTTTTAAATGGTTGGCTACATGGGCTGTTGGTCATTCTCCATGTTCTCTGTGCTCTCCTCAGCTCTCTGCACTGGCCTGCCTAAGCCCTGAAAGCGACTTCTCAGCTGCCTACTTTCTGCCTGTTGACCCCCAAGCCAATCCCCATCTCCTCACCACCCTCCCGCCATATCCTCATACACCTGCCTCTCCATTCTTCATGCTCCATCAGCAACAGCCCTCTGTCAGTAATGATTGTCCCAGGGAAGCGTATTCAAGGGTCATATAAAATATGCCCTCTCTATGTATTGAGAAGGTTTTCTGTCCCCAAAGGAGCTCTCTGGATAATGAGGAAGGTTGAACTGGGTCAGCCTACAGGAAGAAGCCCTTAGAAGGGAAACCTGTGGCTGTAAACCATGCCGATCCATGACTCTTATTTTGGAATAGCTATTTAAAAGAAATGTGAAGAACTCATAAGACTTGGAAAAGAAAACTAGAGAATGTTGAAAATGTCCAAGGGTTATGTGTATGATGTGTATGGGGAAATTTGAAAAGAATGTGGTAGAAAACTGGATTTGTAGTAAAATGTTGTCACAGGACAGCCTGTTCTTTCATTGAATTATGTCTTAGTGCAGGGATCACAAATAAATACAGCACCTGTGCTGCCATTCTCACATCTTTTCCTACAGTAGGCATCACTAATCAATTACAACATTCTTTTCCACTGTCATGCCTTTGCCCACAGCAGACATCACTAATCAATCACAGCACTCTCTCTCATTGAGTTTCAAAGGTTTTTTAATCCTCCACATAGGTCTCTAAGTAGCTATATACCAATTAATTTGATTTAGAACTTGGATTACCAATTTGCCGTCTCTAGTTTAATGGGAAGAACATTAGGATTAGAGTCAGAATACCTGAATTCAAGTTACTGACCTACTACTTATTAATAATTAATTTTAATAATTCTCTAACCTCAGCTTTCTCCTCTATAATAAGAAATAATGCTTACCACAGAGGCTCGAGGTAAGGATTCAGTAAGATAATATGTAACTTGTAAGATAATTTGTGTGATGGTTCCTAGAATAGTACCTGGTGCATTGTAAGCACCCAGCAAGTGATAGCCAAGAATGAATTTGCAGTGGCATGGACACATCATGCCACACCCCAGATATGGAACAATAGATAGGATTTCATTCACCTTTGCTTCTTTTAACATCGTCAGTGAAGGCAGATGGAGAACAGCTGGACCCTCTAATTCTACCTGACTTTAACTTCACATTCTTAAGATGCTTATTAAATCTCTCTTTCCTGAACTGGTATAATGCTTCCTTGTTACCCTGGAAGGACAGAGTTAACACCCATGTATTATGACATGATGGATGTTCTTTACACGCACACTGCATGCATAGCCATGTGCCAAGGCCAGGCCTGCCTTAGCTTTTTGGCTCTCCAGAGCAGCTTCACTGTGACTGAAGAGAGCCAGGAAAGAGGTCTTGGTAGAGCTCTTTATATGACTCTTTTCAGAATGTTTCTCACTGATGGAGATGACAGAAAGCTAGGATGATTTGCAGGCAGGAGGACAGGCTTCTTTGGAAAAGGTTTCACCATAGATTACCTCAATCCAGGGTTGGAAGACTGCAAGTGGTCTGCAGGGCATCCCAGGGGATGCCTTCTTCAAGACAATATTAGACTAGCATGGGACCCTGCCTCCAGGCTAGTAAAGGGTTATTTTCAGAGCAGCAACACCAGAGAACATGTTTTGAGCAAATCAAATCCTTAAAATCATGAATTCTTATATCCCGAGATATCAGTGACTTCAAAATGCCTTTCTCAAATCATACATATAGTGCCTTCTGAATCAACTATCTTTTTTTCTGTCCAACAGTATAAACATAATCTCTGCCCTCATACAGCTTAGAAACTGTCAGGAGAGGTAAACAAATACACAAACGACAAGGTAAAATAGAAGAGCTACAAAAGAGATCATGAAAATATCCTGGGAGTTCGAAGGTGGCAGATAACAAAAGGCTTCGTGGAGGAGGTAGCCTTTGTGGCATTTGAGATCAGTCTTGCAGCAGGGTTATAGGTGGATAGGCAGAGATGGTTGGGGGTGGATGGTAGGAGGGACAGACAGAAGGAACCACAAGAATGAGGATATGGAGAAAAAGAGCACTGAAGGGTACAAATTCTTAAGGATGGATTTATGTAAAGGATGTGGCCTAAGAAGAAGGACTCTTCTTTACGATGAAATTAGGTTTTAGAGGCAGAAGTCTGGTGCTTCCCGGTACTAAAATGACCCCAGTATGGTGTCTGCAGAATACTTAGATAACTGCATAGATGGTTCAGCCATCTTTCCATTATACCACACTACTGGGTTACCAACTTGCTGTGTGACCTTAGACAAGCAACTGCCTGTCTCTGGGCTTCAGTTTTCATATCTATGAAATTAGGAGGTTGAATTATGTCTTGGCATAATAATGAAATAAATAAGTGATTTATTTTTATTTCTTTATCATTCCTCTTTGAAATGGGAGTGGGAATAAAGTGGTATTTGTTTCCACATGAAAATAAAAGCCAGGGGGCCAATTCTGGACTTGGCTTGAGCTGTGCTTTGTCTGTTTTTCTGCACTGGCCCAGTACCCTTTACACTGGTGTAACTAACTCCCTGGAAAGGGATGCAGGTAGACAGCGTGACTGTTCCTTCCTATCTGAGAGGCCCCAACAGATTCTATATTGCAGGACCACCAACTTGGAATTTCAGCTCAGTTCAGTTCAGCAAACACTTTTGACTGGTTCGTGTGCTAGACATTGCGCTGGGCTTTTGTGGGGTAGAGATGCCTGCCAATCTAAGGCTAACAGGTAGACAGGGAAGTGGTTTCCAGACCTGGTGATTATCAGAGTCACTGTGGAAGAACTTTTTAGAATGCAGACAGCCCCCAACTTAACAGTGGTTGGACTTTCAATTTTTCACCTTTATAATGGTGCAAAAGTGATGGGCATTCAGTATGCTTCTCAACATACAATGAGGTTATGTGAAATAAACCCATCATTAATTGAAGGTACTGTCGATCAAAAATGTACTTTTGACTTACAGTATTTTCAACTTAGGAGGGGTCATAGGTTGAGGAGCATCTGCACAGATTCCTGAGCCCTATCCCTTGAGGGCGATGATCCCGTGAGCCTGGGTGGGGCCTGAGAATCTGCATACTGACTGCTGAAGGTAAGTGTGGTGCAGGGCCAAGCTTCAGCACCTCTGATCTAGAGAAGATTCTGTGTCATCACGGCTCACGGTGACCATGTTCTCTCTTATTTGCACTTACATGAATTCAGTATTACATGAGTCAATTATGATTATATGAATTTATTGAGTGTCCTATGTGCTTGATATAGGTGTTTACATCCCAGGGTTGGAGGGTAGAGATGAAGAATAGAAGCCAGACTATGTTAAGATCTTCACTTCTGAGCACCTGAACACCTGGCAGCCTCATTAGGAAGGCAAGTCATTCACATGTGAAATGACATCATGGTCATCTTCTTCGTTCTTCTCTTCAGCATCCATTTAAGATTCACATTTTATCACTAGAGACTGAAAAGAGCCACCTGAGGCAGGCAGGTCAGGTGTTGTTATCTCTTTATTTCCAGATGCGGAGGCTGAGGCTCAGAGAGGTGAATCCATGTGTCCAAGCTCACATCTCCCGCCCTCAGTCCAGGGCTTCTCCCCACTTCATGGGAGAAGCATCCTCCTCCCCAGAGCAGTAGGTTCTGGAGTTGGGAGAGGCCACTGTGGGCTGGGTTGTTGGGGACAGCTTCAGGGAGAGCCAGATTCAAGGCAATAGAGAACTTTGGCTGCAGGCTGTTGCCTAGAATAGGGCAGCTGACACACCTTTGATCTGGAATGATTCCTGCTGCTGAGAATGAGGTTTTTTATATCTGGATTCTCAGGTAGTAACACCATGACAACGTGTGTTTGTGTTATTTCATCTGCACAGCATTCACATGTAGCACAGAGAAGGTAGTTTATTTCCCAGAAGTTTACCAGTGGGAAACTGAGGTCAAAGGTAGGACTTTCCTAAATGAAGAGAACTACTATTTATTGGATGCCTCCCACCTGCCAAGCAGTGTGCACAGCAGGCATATATCATGAAATGCCTCATTTATTCCTCATAACTGTAGCCTGATTTTACATTTGGCAAACCCAAAGCTTACAGAAATCATGTGGCTCGCACTCAGACTGCCGATGGCCACGCAAGGCTTTGAGCTTCTCTGATTTCCAGGCCCCCATCCCCAGCACACTGTGCTATCCAGCTCACCTGGTGGAACTGGATCCTCTGAGTCCCAGGCCAGGGATCCTACCGAGCTCCTCCATCAGGGAAACCACAGCAGCAGCAGCTCCACCAAGGACTTGGCATCTATCTTACTGCAGCATCCGTGCCTGACTAATGGAACCATGCACCGGGAGTAGCCACCCAAGAAACATTTCCACCAGAAACTTCTCTTTATAGCTCCCCATCGAGCCGCAGAGAGCTGATAGGAATTGCTCAAGACCACCCAACGTGTAAGTGGTAGAGCTGGGACTAAAAGGCAGGTCCCCAACTTTCAGCCTCACTCATGCCCGATGTGTCTCAGCCTCCCTGAAGAATATCAGACCAAGATGGCCAGAAAAGGAACCTGGAAGGGATGTGTGGGCGTCATGCAGCCCTTGGCACAGTCTTCAGGCTGAGCTGCCTCCAGCTTGTCATCTCATCAGAGCTTTACATCCATCCTTGGGAGAGGCCAGCTCCATGACCTCTCAGTGTCATTTAGGAACTTCTTCCTAAATGGCTAACCCAAGTCTGTCCACTGCATCCTACAGTGAGATGCACTGTGGTGACAGCAGCTATTGGCATTCTGCTTCCGTGCTGTTTCCAGAGGTAAACTGAGTATAAATGGAACTGCAGCCTGTCCCATTTTGTACAGCCGAGTTCTAAAACCAGCCTGCAAGGATAATGCTATAAAAATGTCCTGCCAGCCCCAAGGGTGTCTTCTACAACAAGTTCTTGTTCCCTCATAATTCTCCTGACAAATTCTTCTTTTGATCCAGACTTTCCTAGCCATCATTTCATCCCAGAAGTGGCATGTGTGTGCAAACATTCATGCTTGAGGGGGGACAAGCAAAGAGATAAGAGGGGAAATGGGAACTCGAAATCTGCTCAAATGTGATAAAGAAATATATCCAGAAAGTACTGCCTACTCACTAAAATACTATTTGCTTTTTATATTCTTTCCTGAGTAGAATTTCCTGTTCAAACTTGAAAATGAAAATTCCTCCACTTCAAAATGAACAGGCAAGAAATGCTGTAGGCGGGGTTTCCCGGGGGGGACTGACAGCCATCTGCCCTGAGACTGACTGTCGAATCTGAACTCTGTGTACTTGTTAGTGTTGTTTATGGGAGGGGTGAGGGAAGGGAGGAAGCAACAGGGACCTGCTAACCCTGTGAATTCTCCCTCGTACGCTTAAAATGTCAGGTGCTTGGCCAGGTGCGGTGGCTCACGCCTGTAATTCCAGCACTTTGGGAGGCGAAGGCGGGTGGATCACAAGTTCAGGAATTCAAGACCAGCCTGGCCAAGATGGTGAAACCCCGTCTCTACTAAAAATACAAAAATTAGCCAGGCGTAGTGACGGGCGCCAGTAATCCCAGCTACTTGGGAGGCTGAGGCAGAGAATTGCTTGAACCCAGGAAGTGGAGGTTGCAGTGAGCCGAGATTGCGCCACTGCACTCCAGCCTGTACAACAGAGCGAGACTCTGTCTCAAAAAAATAAAAAATAAAAATAAAAGTCGGGAGCTTGCAAGCTCGCTTTTTGGGGCAATGGGAGGGAAATTTTAAGAGCTGGTTTCTGTGATCTTTATCAGACCTCTTCTCCTGTCCTGCCCACAGGTCAGTGATGGGAATGATAGCATTGCATTAAAAGAGAAGTGATTCCCCAGATGTGGACATCTTAGTGCCTGGGAGGCAGACATCTTTAGAGTGCTGGGTGTTCCTCCCCATATCTAACTTGTTCTTTGGACATATTCCCTTGAGTGTCTTTTATTATTTTGTTGATCGATTGAGGGTTACAAAGTTGTTACAAAAGCAGCAGAAATTTTGAAAGATAAAACAGGTAGAAACTGTTATTTAATTGGAGGCACAAAAGCCAGTTCCAGCTTGAGCATTAACTGGCTGT
Organism: Symphalangus syndactylus; assembly: GCF_028878055.3. Taxonomy (NCBI): domain Eukaryota; kingdom Metazoa; phylum Chordata; class Mammalia; order Primates; family Hylobatidae; genus Symphalangus; species Symphalangus syndactylus. The sequence continues at coordinate 149,553,691 of NC_072427.2, read as the reverse complement.
GTGGCCTGGGCAGCTGCCCTGCACTTTTTGGGACCATGGTTTCTTCAGCTATAAAGTGAAAGTTGAGAGTTCCTCTGAGTGCTAAAATCTTGCTTCTCTGTGATTATTGTTTTTTAAATGCCACTGTCATTTCAAAAGACGTACATGGGCATCCCCCAGGTGAGTGTGGCCTCGTGCTATATCTGAGAGGTTTAGTCATGCCACTCGGAAAGGCTGTGCTTCCTACAGCTGCCAGTGGCTTTGGCTAGCTCACAAGGGTGGGATTCTGAATGTGCCGATTTCTTCTCCAAGGGATCGGCCAAATGCCAGATGTTTCCATCTCCTCCTCTCACCCCTCCTCACATGGCTGTGTCTAAAGAGATTCTTTTGATGCATCCTATTAGACCTGTCCATTAATCTTACCTCTTTCAAACCTACACATGATGAACATCCATCCTTGAATTGTGACAAAGATGAGGTGTGTTTCACTGTTCAATTTCCAAATCGGAATGAATGTATTTCCCAGCGCTGCAGCACAGCGACAGACACACCAGCCCTCCTCAGCTGCCTGTCCTGTTCTCCTCCCTCCTTCCCTTTGTCCCATCAGTTTCTCCCCTGGATTTGTCGTGCTGTAGTCCTTGGACACCCTTGAAAGTGGAGAAAGAATAATTCTCATTCCCTTTCCCCAAACTCTGTCCTGAAGCACCGCTCTCCACCTCCCTACCGTGCCTGCCCCTCCACCCCCCACATTTTCCCTCTGATGAGATTTCCTCTCTGAGGGAATATTTTGCTCTTGTTCTCTGTTCCCAAACAAATTCCCCAGGTCCTTTAAATCTGGTTTCAATCAACATAATCACAGTCTGTTCAATGCTATCAACTCTGCCTTGATTTGGTTGTGTGATTCATGCTGCGTCCTCCACCTCCTCAGGCTGTTTTATATATACACACTTAAGTGCTCATATATATGTGTATATATTACACAGGATGTATGTATATGATGTATTGAAAGAGAGAGATGTTTTCCACCGTGCCTGTAATTACTTTTTATCTTCCTCCAAATCAGTATCTTAATGCATATCACCGAAACTGGATTCATTGTGAGTACACTAGGGCCTTTTTTTACTTTTCAAGAACAGCTATCTAATTCTGGGCCAAAAACTAGTTATCAATTGAGGGCAGGTAATGGAGTTGTATCCAGTGAGGGGCATTTGCTTCTCCATTTGATACACTCCTCACCAGTACCACGGCGTTTTCTCTGCAGTCTTCATACCTATGCTGTTACGAGTCCTTTCTCGCATTTGAAAGAAAAGATATGAGGCAGCCCAGGGAAAGCACTGATGGAGGCTCTGAAGACAATATGGATGTAAACTAAGAAACGGTAGCTTAGAGCTTAATGGTAGCCTCTCAGGACACTCACCACACACTGAATTCTACCAGCCTGACGCCGATGCTGCCCCGGTTATGCTGGGATGTAGTGACACAGGACACTCTGCAAGGGGATAGGGATGATCTCCCCCCGACCGAGTGGGTCATCAACACTCATCACTCAGAGGGGAGGCGGGATACCACCTTGAACAGAGAAAGCAGCTGGGCATGGTGGCTCACATCTGTAGTCCCAGCACCTTGGGAGCCCGAGGCGGGTGAATTGCTTTAGCCCAGGAGTAAGAGACCAGCCTGGGCAACATGGCAAAACCCCATCTCCATTAAAAATAGAAACATTAGGCCGGGCGCGGTGGCTCACGCATGTAATCCCAGCACTTTGGGAGGCCGAGGCGGGCGGATCACCAGGTCAGGAGATCGAGACCACGGTGAAACCCCGTCTCTACTAAAAATACAAAAAAAATTAGCCGGGCGTGGTGGCGGGCGCCTGTAGTCCCAGCTACTCGGAGAGGCTGAGGCAGGAGAATGGCGTGAACCCCGGAGGCGGAGCTTGCAGTGAGCCGAGATCGCGCCACTGCACTCCAGCCTGGGCGACAGAGCGAGACTCCGTCTCAAAAAAAAAAAAAAAAAAAAAAAATAGAAACATTAGCCTGGCTTGGGGTTGCATGCCTATAGTCCCAGCTACTCGAGAGGCTGAGGTGGGAGGATCGCTTGAGCTTAGGGGGTCGAGGCTGCATCATGATTGTGCCATTGAACTCCTGCCTAGGAGACAGAGTGAGATCCTGTCTCCAAAAAAAAAAAAAAAAAAGAGAGAGGAAGAAGTTTCTGAATCCATCTTATAAATCTGTAACAGAAAATTATGGCAAGTAGTGGCTTTTAATTGCCAGAGCTGGGCACTTAAGAGAGAAAAGTGTTTTTGTGAATTCCAAAAATGTAATTGTATTCATTGAACACTGAAGTCAGGAGGAGTCAGACCATGATGACATGAGAGCCATTTTCCCAAACAGCAAACTAGAAGGGGAGGGCTTGGAGGGGTGGCGGCAGAGCTTAGACACCTCCTGCGAAGGGAGAGAAGTGGGGGCAGAAAGGTGGCCTGCGTAGAGTCCCATGAGAAAGACAGAACTGCACTGGCAGGCATCTTTACGGGCCCAGGTCACCACGGTGGGGCCGGTGGACAGTCTCCAGGGCACAGCGATCGTTACAGTGCACAGCCTAATAGGGAAAATTGCACAGCTTCACTTAAATATAGGTTACCTATGGACGTAAGAATTCATGATTAATCCAGAACTAACCCTGACCAGCAAGGCCGAATGAAGAAAAAAGGTAGAAACAGTGACCAAGCCTTCCTCGAAGGTCACAGATCTTATGGAATGTGTCTCTCTTTCACATTTCAAAATAACAACAATTTTTGAACTATGTATTTGTTAACATTTAATTTTTTTATTTTGGGATAATTTTAGACTTATGGCATCCACTGTTTTTTTAATTACCCACATATTTGATTCAGTAAGATTCCCTGTATTGATACAAAAAAAGAGGGAGAGGGACCCTGTTTCCCTTTGACACTGTTACTTGTTCCTGAGTTCCTGAGCTCGTTGTTGTTTTGTTTTGTTTTGAGACGGAGTCTCACTCTGTCACCTAGGCTGGAGTGCAGTGGCGCGATCTCGGCTCACTGCAAGCTCCGCCTCCTGGGTTCACGCCATTCTCCTGCCTCAGCCTCCTGAGTAGCTGGGACTACAGGTGCCTGCCACCATGCCTGGCTAATTTTTTGTATTTTTAGTAGAGACGGGGATTCACCATGTTAGCCAGGATGGTCTTGATCTCCTGACCTTGTGATCCACCCTCCTCGGCCTCCCAAAGTGCTGGGATTACAGGCATGAGCCACTGCGCCCGGCCTCCTGAGCTCATTTTAAGAGAGACTTCTGGCCTAGAGGTTTGAATGCGAAGAAGTTCTACAGCTGGGATTCTTCCCTTTCTCTGATACGAGGGCAGGAGTTCTCTCTCATCTCCACCAAGAGCAGGAAGCTTAACTGCCACAAGCTCCAGGAGGCAGTGTCTAGAACATCCACGTTCTGCAGCAGGAAAACACCCCCTCACACTGAAGTTTGATTCCTGAATCCTGTGTCGCAGTCTGAATGCTGAGGCAGAAGTGGGGATATCCGTGTTCCTGGGGCATTCCACTTGCAGTCCTGGCTGTAACCTGAGTGAGCCATCCGTGTAGTTCCTGTTGCTGTCTCCCCTGCCACCTCTTCTTCCCATGGCTGCAGGGCAGGGGGCCATGCCCTCCTCTTCAGTTCCTGTCCCTGGGTGAATGTGCCCCCTGCCTTCTCCCAGATTTCTGCTGTGGCGGCTTCACGTGGGATTCAGCACTGTCTCTCCTTCCCCTCTGCTCGGCCTGCCCATACCTGTCCAGCGGAGCTACAAGACCAGAAGACAGAGCATTCTCCTTACCTATGAAGTCCAATGCATGTGTGCAACATGCCACCCAGCCTGCAGGCTCTCTACAATAAAATACTGCTCATAAGACAAATGTGTAGCCCAGATGATTTCTGATAAAGTGTATTATTTTGAAATACATATGTATGTCTCTCAGCCGCTGATACCCGCAGAAGCTGCACATGTTGTCAACACCTGCTTTGAGCTCCTTTCCTTCCCACCCTTCCTTTTGGCAATGCAAGTTTCCATTCATTTTCTGCATTACTGGTCTCCTCTCTTCTCCCCTACTACTAGATCTTACAATAAATATTTGAAATAGTTTATTTGTCCACAGTGTGATTTCTGTTGAGAATCATGGGCTCACCGACTTTTGGGTCTCTTCTAGCAGTAGAAATTCCTCTGGTTTTTGTAGACTATTTCATGCGCTATTAATGTGGAACAGACGGCCTTTAGAAACAGCAATCCACAGGGGGCCCAGAGACCTGGATTCATATTTCTCCTAGTGCCAACTAGTGGGTGACCTTAGAAATGTCACTTTCCTTGTCGGGCTTCAGTTCCCTTATCTGTCACACAGAAGCAATGTGTGAGTTTGGGAAACCAATACTATGTCGAAATGTACAAAATAATATTAAAGCACGGATATTCTGTTCGCTCCAAGAATACATCAAACAAAGGAACTGACATTGCAAAATGTTTTGAGGAGATGGCTGGATGCACTGGAGCAGGGATTGCTGAGGGGAGCCAGGCCCTTACCTGGAGCGTCCCAGGAGAGGCAGCTTCAGTGCTGGCTGTTTATTGCAGGCACCTCTTTCTGTGTCTGTGCGTTTAGGGGCTCTTCTTTGGAGATAAGAAAAGGGTTCTGGATGGAGGGCAGTGAAGAACAGTGAGAACTTGACATGAGGATGTTTGTATAGAGGGGAAGAGTTCTGGACAGTGGCTTGACTTTGCTCACTGGGCATTTATTTCTGGATCTCTGTAGAATTCAGGGACAGATCTCCTTGTGCATATCCGTCCCCCAGAGACAGATCTCTTCCTAGCAGAAAGTAGAAAGTGGGCTTCAGGCATCCTGGAAGTTTTCTTTCTTGGTGGGTGATAAAAGGGCTTGCAGAGAGAGGAGAATCAAATCTCCCACATGTGCAACATGCCTGCGAGTCTCATGCAGAGATATCTTATGTTCAACATAGAAAGCAGGCCTGGCAGCCCCAAGACCTTCCTCTGCACACCGTCCATTTTTACTTGGTTTCATTTTGAAAATTGTGCGGCTGAGGTCCTGGTCAAGAACGTATCACCTGGCAAGAAGTGTATTTGGCCAATGGTAAGGTTACCATCTCTATGTAATTAGCTCTGTAAAGCTTCATTTTAAAATTTATCAATGGGAATAATTTGACATTCCTACATACTGACATTACCCTCATGGAATGGGTAAGAATCTCAAGGCTTGTTGGGTGAAAGAACGGCAGTGGTTGGTGTGATGGGAAGGGAAAGTATAAGCAGGCAGCTCGTGCGCCTGGGCGTTTGGGAAACAGAACAGAAATCACAGAATCGCAGGCCTAATTCTAGCTGTGTCACCTACTGGCTGTTTGTCATTGGACAAATTATTTACCCTTCCTGAGATTCAGTTTTCTTACATTTAAAATAAAGAAAATATTTGTCCTCATATTGAAATGAATTGGGCTACTATCATGATCAACTTGAAAATACACCGAACAGCATAAATGTCGGGAATTATACGACATTCGGGACCTCCACTGCCACTCTCACTTTCTCCCACCAGTGGTCACTTACTCTCTGGCCCTCTTTCTGGGTCAGAGCTTCTGTTACTCCAGCATGGGCCTGCCCCAGGTGGGGACATGTGTTGATCCCTCACAATGCCAGGTGACAAGGAGGGTTTTCAAGGCTGGCTTGACTGCCGCTGCTGGTCTCTCTTCTCATTTGCACCTGTTTTCTCCTCCCTGGGCTCAGTGTTCCTGGGAGGGTGACGCTGAGGGAGAAAGCTGTGGCAGAGGGAAGTGGCAGGGCCAAAGACCACTGATTCTCAGGAGGTGGCCTCAGAGCTAGGCTTTTTGCATTGTTCTAGGGAACCAGTGATCATAGATATCTATGTTGACACCTGTGTTAATTTATCCCCAGAGCCACTATTCACTGAATTTCCTAAGGGGAAAAATATTCTCCAGCATTATTTTTCTTTGGGCCAGGAGGGCACTTTCTCTGCGTTTTACTTGCAAGCTAGATATATTCTTGAACGGCTCCAGCAGCAGAGTTCCCGTCTTGTTTAGTTCAAAAACAGCTCCTGGCCTGTCTCTAAAAGGTCTTGATAAAAACATCTCCTCCCACCCATAGACTTGAACTTAAGCCTCAGACTGCTATCCTCTTTCTGCCACTGTGAGAGACCTATGCCTCTTTTCTCATTGGCTTTTGCCTGCCCACCCCTCCCCAGATCCTTGTACATCTCCTAGGAAGTACATTCTTTCCACTCCACACACATAACCGTGCAACTTGTGCTAGGACCGCATTAGGCACTGGAGCTGCAGATAGCAATGAAATGTGGGCCCTGCCCTCAGGAACTTGAAATCCAGTAGTTACCTAGAGCTACACTGAGTTCCCTGATGTGGTAGGAAGCCCTCCCAGGGCCTCGTCCATGCTTAGACGTTGCCTTCACAGAGGTTGCTAAGGGGCATTTTGTCCCTGCCCTAGTTTTTACAAGTCCCCTGAGTGTTAACTCCTACTTGCTTTTATTTGCAGGTTCTCCAGTCTTATGCATTCTCTCTTATTCCTAAAAGTTTCCAATCTAGTGCTGATCCTATGTTAGAGCTATAGGGCCAAGAAGCCCTGCTGGGGGAATCATCGTCTAGTAGATGGAGTGTCAGAGAGAGGAGACTCAGGTCCAGGGGGGCTTCTGAATTCTGGGAAGGTCCCCTCTCATCCTAGTGCAGCTATCCTTCTCCATGTCCTACTGAGCTGCCTTCCTTCTTGCCTCTCCTTCCCAAAGAGAGGCAACCATGCCATTCTGGGCAGTGGGCAAGGGCTGCTGGAATTGAGATTTTTATTTTTCTCTTTGGCATCTGAATCCTTCCTTTGCAATTGCTGACATGCAGTTTTGTGTGAAATCACCCATGTCATCCATCATCTTCAGGACACCCAGAAACTCCTCCTACCTCTCTCACCCTCACATGCGCATCTTCAGGCCCCTTCTGATTCACCTTAGTTGGTCTATTGCTCTTGGCTCTGAATAAATATCTTTAAAGGGTACAGGTATCCATATGGAAGGCCTTCGGAGAAGAGTGAGCATGGAATTTATTATCCAAAGTGGGACACTCGAGAGTGAAAGGGTGAGCTGACAATAATGGTGCCAGGACGAAAGCATATTTCAGGCTTCTTAAGAGCTTCATCCCTTTGATCCAGTGACTTTGTTTCTAGGAATCTTTTATGGAGTACCTACCATGAGCCAGGCACCATTGCAGGTGCTAAGGATATCAAAACACATCAAAAGAGAGCATACAGTTAAGTGGAGCCGACAGGCAAGAAAAAGGATGGTTGTAAAAGAATGCGGTAAGTGCTGAGAAGTCTTTCTCAGAGACGTGATGTATGAGCAGGGTCTGACAGTCAAATAGTAGTTAGCCAGGGAAGGAGAGGGAGAAATTGCCTTCCTGGCACAGGGAGTTGTCAGGGGAGCCCTGGCAGAGGTGAGAGTATACATGGTGTGCTTGGAAAACCCAGGTCCCTCGCTGAGGCTGCCGTGCACAGGGAGAGGAGGGCTGGCAAGAGATGAGGCTGGCAAGAGAGGCGCCCAGGAGCCAGACGATGAAGGGCAGACGATGCTGAGGAATTTTAGCTTGATCTTGGAGGTTATAGAGAAGAACAGAAATTTCTCCAGCTGAGGAATGACCCAATTCCATTCCAGCGCGGGGAAGAAATGATAGGGAAGGCTGGGAGAGGGCAAAATAGGGTCTCGGAAATCATTTAAGAGTCTATTGAAGTAATCCAGGCAAAAGAGGTAGCATGGGCTATAGAGAAAAGGAGGGTGGATTTTGAGAAATAGGAGGAGGCAGAGTCAACTGGAATTATTAAAGATCAATTCAATATGGGGGGCAGGGAAGAAAGGAAGAAAGAGGACTCAAACATGATTTCTGGTGCTGCCTTTTCCCAAGAGAGAAAATCCGAGAGGCTGGAGGAGGAGCAGGGTTTGGGGGAGGATGGTGACTTCAGCTTTGGATATAGCACACTTGAGATTCCTCTGCAGTTCAGGTGGAGATGTCTAGTAGGCCATGGATGTCCCATGGATGTCTATGGGTTTGGAGTATAGGACGGAGGTCTGTGCCTGGAGATGTGAGCATAGACGTATCCACACATCAGCAGGGTGGATGAGATTGCACAATCATATCCTTAGATGAGAAGGGAAAGCAGAATGTTGGAGAAGAATATGGAAAGAATGCAAGGGAAGTGCTGGTGGTGGTAGGAGGAAGACCAGGAGAGGTGCCGCCTGGAGGAGAGATCGGAGCGTCCAGTGATTCAGAGAGCATGAGGGAGGAGGGGTTGCGGCACGCCTGCCCGACTTTGAAATGAGGAATGGTATTCTAGGTGGGGCTGTTTTTTCAGGGACCTGGTGTAGGTGGGGATGATGGACATAGGGAATGCTGGTCTCTGGGAGACAGCATGTGGCTGGGATCAGATAGTTACAAAGTTAGATGACAACTGTTTTATTTCATTTCTCTAATACATCTGAACATTATCTACAGAGGAAGGAAAATCTTTAAGGAGGGGTAGGTTGAAAACATGTCTGGGCCAGGCGCGGTGGCTCACACCTGTAATCCCAGCACTTTGGGAGGCTACGGGGGGAGGATCGCTTGAGCCAGGAGTTTGAGACCAGCCTGTGCAACACGGCAAAACCGCATCTCTACAAAAAATACAAAAAATTAGCTGGGTTTGTGGTGCATTCCTGTAGTCCCAGCTACTTGGAAGGCTGAGGTGGGAGGCATCACCTGAGGCTAGGAGGTCGGGGCTGCAGTGAGCTGTGATTATGCCCCTGCACTCTAGACTGAGTGACAGAATGAGACTCTGCCTCAAAAAAAAACAAGAAAGAAGAAAGAGAAAGAAAGAAAGAAAGAAAGAAAGAAAGAAAGAAAGAAAGAAAGAAAGACATAAAAAGAAAGAAGAAAGAAAGAAAGAGAAAGAAGAAAGAAAGAAAGAAAGAGAAAGAAAGAAAGAGAAAGAAAGAAAGAAAAGAGAAGAAAAGACAAGAAAAGAAAAGAAAAAAAGAAAAAAAAAGAGAAAATAAGCCTGGGATGGAGGCCCTGATGGAAAAAGGTTTCTGAGGAAATGGGTGTGGGTCCCAGAGTGTCGGTATAGGGCCTGTTAGAGAGTGAGTATGATAAGGTCAGCCCCGCCACGCAGAGGAAATTCTGGTTATACTCACAGTAATCGCACTTCCTGGTTGACCCAGGACAGTCCTACCGTGCAGCCATTACCCCAATAAAATTATTGCTTACACCTCTTTTCACTTTCGAAAGTTTAGGTGATAAAGTGTCTGGTCTCCTCGGAGCATACGTCTAAGGAGATTTGTAGGTGGAGTTAGACAGCTGAGGGGGCTCCTACCTGAAGGACTGTGCAGCAGGAGGCAGGATTCTCTGTATGATATTCCAAGAGGCTTGAGGAGATAGGAGCTGCTGTGAGGGGAGGGAAGACCTGAAATGAGAAAAAGAGCAAACTGTTGATCTACAGTAAGGGCTGAGCAGAGCAGACCCTTGAGAACATCAATTTGCTGGGCACCAAATAGTTCATAGACCGCGTTTCCCGGTCTTTAGCAGCCTACGTGTCTGCTGGGAGAATAGATGTATAAACTGATCTGAGGTTGGAGCTGCACAGGGCAGAGGTGGCCAGAGGGTAAGGAAGTGGCTGGAGTGGTGGATCATGAGAATAGCACAGCCATAGTAAGCTTTGCAGATGGAGATGCCTATTGCAGCATTGTTTATGGGAGCAGAGGATTCAAAATAGTAAATGTCCAACAAGGGGGTGTCATCCAGTAAATTATGGCAAATTAATGTGATGGAATATTATGTGGCCATCAAGATTTTGTTTAGGTAGAATTGTAATATAAGGGGAGAAAACCTAGATTGTAATAGTAAGTGAAATTAGAAAGTTACAGAATGATGTATGTTAAACCATCTCGCCTCTAATGCATAGAGATTTTTTGATTTATTTTTAAAAGGATGGGCACAAATATTCCATAATGATACCCGTGGGAGCTGATAGATGATATATTTTTGTATTTTTAAATTTTTCTTCAATAAGTTCATCATATTACTTTTATAATAAGGAAAAAACATCTCTCTAGGAAAAATTATTTAAGGAAAAAATAAACATAAAAAAGGGTGTTTGTAATCACAGTTTAATTTGGCCTTCTCAGAAAACCATTGTAGGGAGTTTTTAATTCTCTAGTTTCCTCGGGGTGGGGAATATGAGCAGCATGGCCCTAGTGTTTGAGAACGTGGGTTTTGGTATCAGACACGCCTGGGTTTGAATCCCAGCTCCGCTAGGCTGAACTATAGTATTGCCATGGTGTGATCTCAAGCGCTACCCTTATTTATGAGGCAGAATAATACACATCCCCAGTCTCTTCTTTATAATTCCAAACCCAAAAAGCCCTGAAAACCCAGAGTCATTTCTTAAAGTGACAGCAAATTCATTTGGCTATAAAACCTAACCTGAATTGAGCTGGTCTTTATTTCACTTCAGTGAATATAATTTTGCAGTGGAAATATTAACACGTTTAATCACTGGATGTTCGCCCAGATCTCACCGAGGGTATGAGATAATACGCAGAGTTCAGGTAAGTTGTGAACTACAGGATCTGCCTCATAGGGTTATTGTAGAATGAAGTCAGGTTGTGATTGCAGGGTTCTTAGCACAGTTCTTGCCAGAGAATAACTACTAACAAAGTTAGTTATCATCACTATTGATGCTATAATTATTCATGAGCCTTCACTAAGTATGGAGTGCATGATTTCTGCTTGCCCCTCTTCCCTCCATTTCTTTCTTTATTGGGATGTTTGAGAAGATTAAAGTATCGCATATAATGAGAATTTAGGATGGCATTGTTTAGGACACAGGAGTGCAAAAACGGGAAGTTCCAGCAGAGATATTTTCCTGCTTCTTTTCTTATTCCAGATTTCTCACTTTCTGGGGAATTAGCTGTAGGACATAATGCACATTAACAGAACACCCAAATACTTGAAGAGCTAATGGAGGAGTAAGCCTTACTCCTTGGTGACTGCTTTAGTCTCAAAGCACATGTGTTCATTATAAAATGATAATGTATTTACACCATAGTTGCTGTACATTTAAAGGTTTACTGTGCTTTAAGCTAAAACTAGCTGGATATCGAGTGTGTTTTTAATTGAAAAGTGGTTATTTACTGCTTTCCATAGGAATCCACAATAAGATTTTTTCATTGCAAACCCTCCTCGTATCTTTAAAATGCAATTCAGTTCACAAAAATTGATTTGAGTTCAGCGTTTTTCAGAAGCCTGAATAGAGTGCAAAGTGAGGTCCACCTGCAAGACTACAGTTACTACTTCCTCCTTTTTCTTGGAAGCATCCATGCATTGTAAATTCTGTTCGCGTGGCATCAGCCAACTACATTATTAACATCACCAGGAAGAATTAAAATGTATCATGTTATAGGATCAAAAGTTTCACATTCTGAATCAATGCCAGTATAAAAAGAATGTCCAGACCCTTCCGTCTGACTACAGTCGGCAGGGATCCCCGCCCCAGCAGCCATGTGACTCACTTTGCATTGTGGTGAGGGTCACTCGTGGTTCATACAGGCCTGTGGCCCGATAGGCCTCCCCATGGGGCAGCATTTAGTCTTTGCAAAATCAGCTTCAGATCACAGACCCTCAGGTCTTTTTTTTTTTTTAATTCTAAGTATTTCTTTTTTTTTTTTTTTTTATTATACTTTAGGTTTTAGGGTACATGTGCACAATGTGCAGGTTTGTTACATATGTATCCATGTGCCATGCTGGTTTGCTGCACCCATTAACTCGTCATTTAGCATTAGGTATATCTCCTAATGCTGTCCCTCCCCCCTCCCCCCACCCCACAACAGTCCCCGGAGTGTGATGTTCCCCTTCCTGTGTCCATGAGTTCTCATTGTTCAATTCCCACCTATGAGTGAGAACATGCAGTGTTTGGTTTTTTGTCCTTGCGATAGTTTACTGAGAATGATGGTTTCTAGTTTCATCCATGTCCCTACAAAGGACATGAACTCATCATCTTTTATGGCTGCATAGTATTCCATGGTGTATATGTGCCACATTTTCTTAATCCAGTCTATCGTTGTTGGACATTTGGGTTGGTTCCAAGTCTTTGCTATTGTGAATAGTGCCGCAATAAACATAACGTGTGCATGTGTCTTTATAGCAGCATGATTTATAGTCCTTTGGGTATATACCCAGTAATGGGATGGCTGGGTCAAATGGTATTTCTAGTTCTAGATCCCTGAGGAATCGCCACACTGACTTCCACAATGGTTGAACTAGTTTACCGTCCCACCAACAGTGTAAAAGTGTTCCTATTTCTCCACATCCTCTCCAGCACCTGTTGTTTCCTGACTTTTTAATGATGGCCATTCTAACTGGTGTGAGATGGTATCTCACTGTGGTTTTGATTTGCATTGACCCTCAGGTCTTGAAGGAAGTTTTTGGAGTTTCCTCTATTAAACCCAGTTTTAATCTGGTCGTTTAGACTGCATGTCTAGAAACACTACAGCATTGTTAGTAGTAAACTGAAATAAATCTTGAAATAACCGACTTTAACATTTTTCACATTGGTCCAGTGGCAGAAGAGCCCGTCTGTTGCCTTTTAGGAGGGCTCTAATCTTTTTCTGTTTCAGCTTATCGGGTCCTCATTGTCCCCTACTGTATGTGCCCAGCACAATGTCAGGGCACATTTCTGCACAATGTTGGATTCCAACTGATCCTCCGTGTTAATCCATTCGTTAGTGCCAAATGGCAGGGCTCCTTGCCAAGCCCCTCAGCACAATCAGAGCTAGTTCAGTTGTCTCATTAGCCCTCATGCATCATCCAAACTCATCATCAAACGTGTTTTCCTTCATTATTGTTGTCATTTTCTTAACACCAGTCTTGTTGAAAAAGGATTGTTTCAGATACAATTTTGCCTAACTTGTTTGATCTCCAGATACAATCCTAAATAGAGCCAAGATTTGCCGGAGAGAGGAGATAGTGGGTGAGGCTGGTGAAGCTTCCCTCTGGTTAGAATTAGAGAGAAGTGGATGCAGAACTTGGGCCAATAATGGGCCCGGGCGTCCATCTCCCTAGTCAAGAGGACATTCTTGCAGCCAGAGGTGGTTCTGCTTTGGAAATGATCTACTTTGTGTAAACCGGTGCATCACAGATACTGTTAGAGTATCTCACAGATGCCGATACAGCATGGTCTGCATTTTGTAGATATGAGGGCTCTCCCTTAGGTTTTACAGCCGGATGAAGAAGCTCCACTTACTTGGCGATCACAGGCATGTGGTCTGCCCTGCTGGGCTCCAGGACTTTGCAAACAGAGAAGGCTATCTTGCAGGAAGACTGTAGGATCAGGAGTCGGGAAGCAGGGATTCTGCTTGTAGGGTTATATCTAGCAGTAACAACTTTTAGCTCATCCCTCACCTACTCTATGCCCTGGATTTCTTGGCTTTAACATAGCAAAAGCCTCTCTTCATAGTTTTCCTAACTCCATCTCTCCCCAAAAAGCTGGAGATGTAAGTTTTAAATTCCAGTCCTTGGCACATAGTAGGTGCTCAATCTCTCATCCTTCCATCCTTCAAGATAGCTGATGGCTCAGCCATATATGTCCCAGACAGGTCTTTCCGTGTCTTTTGGGAAAGCCTTGATGCTCTCAGTCTGGCCCCTAGGCCTCATGGTTTCCCACTTGCTCTTGCCTTCAGTGTTGGGTCGTGGGCTTGCCTCATTACCTGTTTCAAGGAGGCCTCTATTTGATCCCTGGAGCATCTCTGGGAGTCTGAGGCCTTTAAGGACTCCTGTGCTCTCAAAGAAGAAGAACTATAAGTAGTTCTCAGACTCCCTTGATCAATTCAAAGTCGTCTTCAGCTCTTCCAGTGCAGCCCCTCCAGAGCTGTTGAACGCCACCTTTTTCCTCTTTCGGGAAACCCACAAAACCCTGCATGGGGTTGTGCTCTGTGTGGTTTTCCAGCATCAAATTCACTCATCAAAAGATGCATCAGGAGGGTGGAGGGGGAGGCGCCTGGGGTGAGGGTCAAGCAAGGAAGGCTAGAATGTCTGTTTGCATTCTCAAGGGGAACATTGAAAGTTAGGGTGGAAAAAAAATCCCACCGGCCTTTATTTACCACAGTGGGTAGCCTCGGGAGGAGGGGGAGCTGGGTGGGAAAGGAAGACAATAGAATGCTGTGTTGCCTTGCTGTAAAAGCTTGCTCTAAGCAAATAATGTGGCAAGCTCAGTCAGAGCCCTGCTCAATTAGCCCCAGTGCTTAAAGGAGGGTCTCCCTGCAGCTGTTGGCGGCGGGCGGGCTGGAGCAAAGGCAGGCGCGCTCTGGGGCACTTAGGAGGCGAACCTGCAGGAATCTTGCGTGGGAGTTGACCAGGGAGGGGGACCAAAGGACCCTCCAACCCCATCCCAGTCCCTGCTTCTTGAACAGAGGGCTACAGAGGGGGTTGGTGGGGCCACTCTGGGGAGACGCAATGTGGGGAGACCACGGAGGAGGTGACCAGAAAAGTGAGTGCAAACGTTTCATGCCGAGAGTGACCGACATATGGAACGTGTTATCCGGAAGGGTTACAGGCTGGAGGAGCTCCTAGAGTTTTTCAGGGGGTGGGGTGGGGGAGGGGGAAGCCTTCAGAAACTCAAGGAGGTTTCTAAACAAAAGGAATTTGAGAAGGGTTGGAGAAATAATGAGAAATGCAAACTTGACCCAAAGTTTCTCCTTCCATTTCATGGCTTCTCCCCTGCCTGTCCTCACGTTTCCAGTTCATGGGGACCCAGGAAGGCCACTGAAGCCCTGTGCCTGACTCCACGTGCACTTCACTGGGGGTGTGGGTGGCGGGGTAGGGAGGACCCACAGAGCTGGCTCACTCATCTGTGCTGAAAGGGACCCAGAGAGCCTAACTGGCTTTAGACCCCTGTGGACGAAAGCAGGCTGCTAGCGCCAGGATGGTCTCTGGATGATTTCCTTCGGCTCCTGCTCTTGCTAGAGGAGCAATTTGATGCCGGGCTGGGAGTGAAAAACAGACTTGCCCAGGGACTCACAGTGGCCAAAGGGGAGGCTGGGAGTAGCGCAGGCTCTTGATCCCTTCTGCTTTTTGGCATCTCCCCTTCTCAGCATCCCTCGCCCAGCACACCACGCACACATGTACATACACACTCAGACACACACACCAAACAGATGCGCACAAAATAACACCACACCTACATGCACATGCAAACAGAATAACACCACACACACGTACACACCACAGACACACACATAACACCACACACACATGCACATACACACACCACAGACACACAGAATAACACCACACACGGACATACACAAACTACAGACACACAGAATAACACCACACACACATGCACACACACAGAATAACACGATACACACATGCACATACACCATAGACACACACAGAATAGCGCCACACACACGTGCACACATAGACATACACACACCACACACACAGGATAACACCAGAAACATGCACACACAGACATACACACACCACACAAGGAATAACACCACACACACATGTGCACACATACAGAATAACACCACACACCTGCACATACACACACCACAGACACACAGAGTAACACCACACACATGCGCACACACAGACATACATACCCTACACACAGAATAACACCACACACACATGCACACATGCATACAGACATACATCACACACACAATAACATAACACATGCACACACAGTCACACCACACAGATACACAGACTACCACACACACATGCACACACACAGACACACTCACAGAATACATGTATGCACACACACACATACATACACGCACCACACAGAATAACACCACACACACATACAGACACACAGACATACACACACATGCACACACACATACACCACACAGACACACTCACAGATACACTCACAGAATACACACATGCACACACACATAGACATACACCACACAAGCAGAATAACACCACACACACAGAATAACACCACACACATATGCACACCATACAGAGACACACCCACACCTAGATGTATACACCACACGCATACAGAGACACACTCACACACATGCATACTACACACATGCACATGCACACACAAAACATACATACACAGCCATCA
The DNA here is from genome assembly GCF_028878055.3 of Symphalangus syndactylus. Classification (NCBI taxonomy): domain Eukaryota; kingdom Metazoa; phylum Chordata; class Mammalia; order Primates; family Hylobatidae; genus Symphalangus; species Symphalangus syndactylus. The sequence continues at coordinate 149,537,518 of NC_072427.2, read as the reverse complement.
TGCATGCATACATATACACAACACACAGACAGACCCACGGGCTTACACAGACACCACATACACGTAGATATGCACACAGCACACACACACGCAGAGACAAACAGACACACTCGCAGGCATACATGCATGCAAACACATACTACACACAGACACATCTGCAGTCATACACAGAGACTACACACATAGAGACATACAACACACACTCACACACAGACACGCATAGACACGTGTTGCGTGCTCATGCGTACACGACCGCACACACACACACGCACTGCCTGACTTGTTTCCCACAAGACGGGTACTGGCTTGTCGCTTGTAGCCCTCCTGTCCCAGCCTGTGTTGACCAGGGTGCCAGGCACTGCCACCCCTCTTGGGACAAGGTACAGGTGGCCTGTGTGATCACGGCCTGTTCTGAGAGCCTCTTCCTGAGCCAGGAAGCACTGTGACACTGAGTGCCCGTGCCTTCGTCTTTCCCATGGTGCTGGGACTAGGCCACCTGCTGCATCTACAGCACCCGCATGTTCACTTCCCTGGCAATAGAAAGAAATGTAGGTTAGTGCAGGGAGGTCACTGGCTTTGGAGACGGTGGCAGGGTGGAGTGGTCTCTAATGTGAATGGAGGTGCACATGCCCTCTAGACCTGCAGCAATGCTGGCTTCAGAGGGGCCTTCTCTGCCACCTTTCCAATTTACCCCAACCAGGTAGAAGAGCCACCGCCCAGAGTCTTGGGCTCAGCTGAAACCCCTGTACAAGAAAGAGACCCCCCTTTCCACTGTGTCTCTCTCCTCCTCCCCACTCACTGTCTCTCTCTCTGTCTCCTTCACTCCCTGTGTCTCTTTCCTGTCTTCTCTCTCTCTGCCTCCCTCTCTCTGTTTCTCACTCTGTATCGCCCTTTTTTCTCAATCTCTGTCTCTATCTCGCCTCCTTTCTCTATCTCTGTCTCTCCCTCTGTGTTTCTCTCTGTGTGTGTTTCTTTTTCTGTCTCTCTGCATCTCTGTTTCTGTCTCCCTCTCTCTTGGTTCTGTATCTTTGTCTCCCTCTCTCTCTATCTCCGTTTCTCTGTCTCAGTCTCTTTCTGTCTTTATGTCTCTGTTTATCTCTCTCAGTCTCTGTATCTCTGTCTCTTTCTCTTTTTATCCTTTCTCTGTCTCTGTCTTTGTTCTCTGTCCCTCCATCTCTGTCTCCCTCTCCCTCAATCTCTCTCTGTTTCTTCCTTTCTCTGTCTCAGCCTCTCTCTGTCTCTGTATCTCTATCTCTTTCTCTCTCTCCCAATCTCTCTCTGTCTCTGACTCTCTCTCTCTCTCTGTCTGTCTCTATCTCTCTCTCTCTGGCACTTACGCACTTACTTGAAGTCTCCATGAGCAGCGGGTGGCTTCACCTTTCTGCTTCACCACTTTGCAGTCAGACCCGTGGGGCTTGCAGACCCTCCGCTGGCGCACACCTTCAGGAGACCAACAGTGCCAGGGCACTCCCGTGTTCTTCAGGGTTCCAGCCCCGAGTAGTTGGTAAACACCAGTAATCGTCCTAGAGATCCACTGTAGATTCCTCGTCCAGGTACTGAATCAGGCCCTTCTGAGCAAATGGAATGGAATGACCTTGGTGACATTACAAGATGATGCCTCATCTCCTGTAGTCTATGATTGATGGGCATTTAGGTTGATTCTATGTCTTCACTATTGTGAGTAGTGCTGCAGTGAACATATATGTGCATATGTGTCTTTATGAAAGAATGATTTATAGTCCTTTGGGTATATACCCAGTAGTGGGATTGCTGGGTCGAATGGTATTTCTGTTTTTAGGTCTTTGAGGAATCTCATTTGCGTTTTCAAACATCATGGAGAACATAGGTCTTGAGGATGTGGAGGAACATGGAGACCGAGGAATGAAAAAGCCATCAGGTTGGAGGTGAAGTCACCCAGAGTGATTGCAGGTTTATGGACGGAAAGGGAAATGCTCTGATTCCTGGTGTCCGTGAGGAAGGTGGATGCCAACAGATGGTGCTACACAGACACTTGTGAAAGGAAGAAGGGAAAGAGTCTGCCTCCATGGGCTGCCTCCATGGGCTGAGTAGGGCTGCTGGGGCCTCAAGCCTCTCACACACAGTGTCAGACATGCTGTGTTGGTCAGGCTCACTGGGACCCCTGTGCCTCCCCCAGGAAACCCTATTGATAGGTGCGGGCAGGCTTCCCTCCATGTGTCCTGAAATACACTGACTGCTCTGTGTGTGTCTGTGGATGAGCAGCGTAGGGCTGGTCATCTGAAGGGCTGGGCTTGGTTCCGGCTCTTGTACTGATTGATTGATTCATTTTTGGGCAAGTCACTTTCCCCCCATAACCTTCCCATTGTACCACAATCCTAATAGAGTTGGATGCCAGTTCCTGGCACCCTGGGCTTCACAGGGACACAGAGAAACAGAGAGGACCAGAAAATTAGGCTGATAATAATAATTCCTTCTCTGTTTGGTCTGGAGAAGAAATGACTTAGGGTTGCACAGGATAATAGGAGCATAGGGTATGTCAACTAGAAAGAACCTTTGAAATTCTTTAGTTCACGAATTCTAAACCTAAAATCCGTGGGACACTAGGATGACTTTTATGGACTCTGAATCACCTTGAAATTTTTTGCAATATTTTTCCTTTATGGGCACATGTGTGGTTTTTTAGCAGAAGGATGCCTTAGCATTGATTACATTGTAAAAGGGCCAACGATCATAAAACAACTAATTCCCCAGCATCGTGTTATGTGATTCATAACTGAGGGGTCTCCGCAGTGGCATTTGGAAATGTGCGGGTCCTTTTTTTCAGTTGTCACCACGACTGGGGTCACGATGGATATTTAGTAGGTGGGGGCCTGCGTTGCATGCGTGGGGGATTAAACTGAACAATAAAAAACTGTCCTGTCTGAAATCCTAGTAGCACCCCTCTGGAGAAACACTGCTCAAGAACTGAGCCCCCAAGATGCACAGTGATTCTGCCATGGCCACAAAGCTCATTAGTGGCAGAGCTGGTTTTTATTAACAGATCAAAACAGGGGGTGTGCCAAGAGCCTACATTGTTTTGTTTCTCGTCATCAGCTACAAATATGCTGCAATCTGTGAAAACAAAAGAATCAGAAATCTGTCCCACCTTCAATGCTCCAGCCATTTTTTAAAATGAATCTTTGGGTTCTTGGTTGTTTTTTACCATCAAATGAGAAAAGAGGAAAGGAATATTTTACATTTGGAGAAACTAAACCATAAGCAATTGATCCCACTAGCCCCATGCCACGTAGAAATGCTCTTCAGCTACTGTGAATCGGTGAGGCAAGCCTTAGACTGGAAATTTCCCCTTTATGTTTCAGAGGATCTGTCTTGAATGTCTCTTACTCCACAAAGAAAGAAACATTAATATAGCAGCATGCTGCTTGCTACCTAGTTCACTGCAATGAAGTGGCAGGTGCCTTAGACTTTGGAGTGAAATTGAGAGATATTCTGCAATATTCGCTAAGAGTTAGGCCTGTGGGATCACAGAGACACGGGTTTGTTCCCTGGCTCTGCCTCTCAATTGATGTGTCATCTTGAGAAAAAGTACTTAATCCTTCTGAGCCTCAGTTTCCTCGGCTGAAAAGTGGGGATAATAATCGTATCCACAAAGATTAATTGAGATCATCCATGTGAAGTGTTCCGCACAGTCTAGCATATGGTGAGGCTCAATAAATGTGAGCTGTTATTACAAGCGATTATTATGACTTGTGTCTGTGATTAAAGACAGCCTGGGGTTCAGAGTCTTCGTGCCAAAATTGCTTTCAGAGGACAAGCTCTGGGTTGGTTTTCCAGTCTTGCCCAGCTGCCCAGAAAGAGTCACTGGAGTGTTTGGGGCTGGAGTCATAGTGTTTATTAAGTGCCTACCACACACTCCAGTTTTGATGGCAGAGTGGTTTTCTTCCTGTGTGCACATCCCTGCATCACTACATGAGTCGGTGAGAAGAGACTCAGAAAAGCACCAGACACGTGTTTCTTCTGCCTCAGTTCCCTAGTCTGTAAAAGTATTCAAGAGCATGATGGTGGCCACAGGGAACAGAGGGGAGAGACACCTTGAGGTGCAAAAGACAGTTGCAGCTGTCAGTCTTCAGACACCATGGTTTTCTGGAGAAGGGATCCAGACCAGACCACCAATCAATATAGCCGCAGACCACCAGTCAATATACCTCATCCTTGTGAAAGGCGGTTGGCTGTGTGGCAGAAGGGAGACATGAGGGGCCATATTTGACATAGGCCTGATGGCCAGGTCCGGAGGAGTCAGCCTGCCATCTGACCACACTTTCTGCAGCCAAGTCCTCTGGGGGCCAAATCAGTATGGTTTGAGTTTATCCCCAACTTGCTGCTATGGTTGATGCACACAAAAAGGGTTTGGCCATTGCCAAGCCAGCTGTGGTCTTGGTTTGGGAGAGGCAACCAGAGTAAGAATTGAATGGAAGGCATGCTTTGGGATTTCCCTTAGCCTTCAGCCCTCAAGAGGAAGCCAACTTCTCTATTCTGCCATTTTGAGACTCATGCTTGTCTGGGTGGATAAGATAAATACTTTCATCATTATCATCATTATTATTAATTATAATTATTGAAAATCAATTACTCAGCAGCCCCTACCTTGTAATGGTATCACTTACAGTTATACAGCATTTTGCAGACAATGTATACGCTTGACCATAAACTCAACTCGAACATAAGCATAAATTTAAAACAAAAACGTTGACTTGGGCAGCTATTCTCTGAGGTCAAAGTTATTCTTTAATTCCAGCTGTACCTTCAGCTGCCTAGGTGGCTGAAGCAACTTCCCCTTGTGTGTTTTTACACTTAGAGATTGGAGTAATCCAGACACAGAAAATGATACCAAAATTGAAATGTTTCTGAACGTTAAATGATTCAATAATTTGAAAATAGTTTCAAATTTTTCAAAATTCAAAAATTTGAAAACAGTTCAACCAGAGCCCATCCTCACCTCAGGTAGTTATGTGGGGTGTGTGTGTGTGTGTGTGTGTGTAGGCACACAAACCCAGGCATGCACACCTGTATGCACAGTGGTGGATGAGTGTGAATTACCAAAACAAATATGACTAAAAGCAGGATGACACCATGATGGCTAGTAGCTGGATTGACTCAGGTTTTCTCTGCAGATCCTTCCTAGTCCACCCTTCTTCCATGACATGGGAGTTTGTGATATGCAAAGGATAAAGTAAACCTGAGTTTCCTGGGGCTTGTGTTGGCATACCAAGCTCCTTTAAGATCTGTCTTTGCCAAGACGGGGCTAAGCCAGAGCCTTCCTTGGCCTGGGGAATAACTGTCCTACCTTCTTCCCTGGAGCGGCTGGCGCACACTGTTTTGACATGTGCCATGCCTTCCATCTTTCACGGCCTCGGGGCTAGAGGAGGGTATGCTTTGAACAACGTGAAATTCGTCTCCTAACAGCTGTGCAAAGGAAACTCACAGCTTTCTACCTCCATCTCGGTCCACTTAGCTTTCTTTTGGGATATAGGTTTCTTGTCTGTTCAGGGATCCCTTTTCCTCACTTTCTGGCCTTCAGAAGGACCAGTTTCAGTACTTCCTTTCTTAGGGAGGCAAGTCAGTCTTCTGAGGTTCTCTGTTTTATTTTATTTTATCCTAGAGTATGCCTTCACTGTTGACTGTGTGTCTTGTCTCATTTCTGCTGAGAAGCCAGCATCTTCTGAAAATTGAGGGTCTTGTCCTGTTTCAGATCTTGGGCCGAGGATTGACCATGTGTGTTAGTCAGTTTCAGAGCCCTGAGTTTTAAGTGCTAAGTTTTAAAGAGAGGAACAACAGTAGAATCAGATATCTTAAAGAACAGGATAGGAATCCACTTCCCTGTCCCTTCTCTCACTTGGTTTGACACTACATAGATACAGACCTGTCCAGAGTTCAGGGATTGTCTAATGAGGCCTCACCAAATACTAACAGAGAGACTAGCTGTTTCTCCTCTAGCTCACTGATTGCTTCTGGTTTTCTGTGACTTTAGACCATGCGCGTCAGCATGTTTTGGGGACCGTCTCTGGCCTGCTTTCTGATCTTGGCTCTGTCCCTCAATTTATGTCTTTTTTGTGCTCCATAAGACAGGGAGTTTCATGGTTGCTACTACCCAAGAGGTGTGCTAAAGTGAATGAGGTGGAGGACGCAGAGCTAGCAGGGAAGAAGGTGCCGTGGAAACCCACACAGCTTTATTCATGTGAGCTCATTTCTCATTTACTCCTTGTAGCAATTCCAAGTCACCCCCTCCCTTCATCCCTTTCCAAGCATTTCCCTCCCTTGTTGGTTTTGGATCCATTGTGCCTCCGGTGAGTTAACCTACGTGTTTTAGTTTGAATCTAATCATGCTATTTCCGGGTTGCCAACCCCCAGGGGTGCTTCAGCCTAATTGGTCTGTCCTCACTGGTGTCTGCAGCACCTTCCCTTTGAGCGTCATCTGTGCATTTTAATTAATCTGCCACTTTTTCCTCCCTCCTGCTTCCGGATCATTAATAAAGAGATTAACCAAAACCAGACCAATTCCCAGCGGATGCGCCGCCAGGATCTCTCTCTCCCGGCTCTCAGCTTTGTCATGGATCAGAACATCATCATGTGGCCCCATTGACTAATTTTGAGGCCTCAAGACCTACGTTCAGAGCAAAGCCAGTGTGAATTAATTTTTCAATTAAGATTTGGGGAACAAGCATAGCCAGTCTTTTATATATGGCCTTAGTTTAATATTTCCACCACATTCCTTTCCCTTTTGTCATTCTACTTTAAATCTATCACTTTCCCACCTCTCTCCCTTTCCAGTCCCTGAACAAGACATTAGGGTTATCTGGCAGGATGTCTCCTGAGCCTGTAGCATTAGTCAGAGACCATGTCATAGCTGAAGAAATTCTCCAAAGAATCAGGCCCTTCTGGACACAGCTGGCCAGTGTCCTCTTTGACCCCAGCCAGAGAATGCATTTGCCTCCAGAGAATATGGCTATACCAGAAATAATGAAATCTCTTGAATTTGCATATTAAAAATTTGGCGAATTAAAAACTGCTTTCACCTCTGCTCTCATGACTCCTCTCTGAGGAAAGCTAAAATAGAGGCTTTCTGCTTTCTTTGTAAGTCACCCAGATTTCCAGTGCTGGTCTCAAACCCAGGATGTGAGATGGTGCACTCCGTGTTCTGTCCACTACAACACAGGGCCTCTGCAGGCACAGGTGACCTGCAGATGGGCTGCACTGGAGAGCATCAGGCCCAGGAGGGACTAGGGTGAGGGAACTGGATTGTGTTTACTTTTGTGGGGGATGCTTTCATAGGGAATATGGGGAGGAGGACACAGGAATGATGGCCTCAAATCTCTGCAAACTCTGCTTAGAGCTGAGGCTTCTTGGGGAAGGGCACAGCCTGCTCACAGCAGCCATCCTGGCTCCAGGCTTGGAGCTTGGGCTTCCCCTGGAAGTAAACTCTCTAGAATGTTTGAGAGCAGGGATAGACAGAGAGGCAGCAGAGTGTCATCATTAATAACATGAGCTCCAGAGCCAGAAGGTGCAAATCTTGGCTCTGTTGCTTGTTAGCTAGTTGTGGAACCCCTCTTTGCCTTGGTTTCCCCATTCAAAATGGAAAATATAATAGTACCTACTTCAGGATGGTTGTTACTAGGATTTAAGATTTATACAAGCCAGTACCCGGCACTTTGCATTTTTATTCTTGATGATCTCACCCCAAGCAGTCTAAAAATTTACTCCACACATGTGCAGCAAGAGGGGTCCTTAGGTACATGGTCGGAAGGTGCTGCTGTGTAGGGAAGCTGGTCCCGGAGAGGTGAATTGGAACCTGAAGGCTGCAGCCCCCTCTCTGCATGTGACAGGGCAGACCCAGGTTGCTGGGGGCTCAGATTCTGTGCCACTGTCTACCCAGCTTCCTTTTCCATGTCAGCTGCTTCTTGAATACCCTCAAACCCTCTGTGGATGCTGCAAACTGAGCCAAAAAGGAGGAATCAGAAATTGCTCTCTTTTGAGTATTTTGAGGGATGGTGAAACCTTGTAGGAATGTTGCTCCAGGGACTGAGAAAACACCATATGTGGGAAAGCGTTTCTAAGTGAGGAAAATCGCACATGCACGTCGGTCAGGATCTTGGAAAACTCTGAGCAGGGGAAATGGGAACTGGGGAGAGTGCAGAAAGGGGGTTTACTAAGGTCTTTAACAGGTCTTTTTCTAATTATAGCCAAGAAGAGCCTGGGGACCGTGGCCGACTTCAGAGCCAGGGTCTGTGTTTTCTTTGGGAAAAGAAGGCAGAGTTGATTGGCTTCCAAAACCAGGCTTGGCAAAAGCCCGTGCAGGCTCTCCAGCCAGTAAGCGGCGCCTTGGGTAGCTCTCGATCATAGCAGGCGCTCATTCAGTAAATAGACATCTAAACTCCGCAGCGTGTCCAGCCCTGTGCTGGGCGTCAAGGATGTGTGGATGGAAAGGACGTGGTCCCTGTCATCAAAGAGGAGGCACACCAACAATAATCGCACAATATGACAGTTGCTTAAATGAAGCTCTCTGCAGATGACAGTGACCCCTAGAGAAAGAGCATAGACATCCCTCTAAATAGAAGAACCCGCTGCTGTTTCTTGCCTGGATGGAGCTGGCATTGCCTTCCTGTTTCCATTCCCCACTCCAGGGAACTGGCCCACTGGGTGATGCCCACCCCGGACATGGAGTGAGAAATGAAGTTATTGGTGGCCAAAAAGTGACCAGAGATCAGAATGCATCTATTCTTGCCCCCAGTGAATTCAGAAACGCCACCTCTCCCTTGCCCGCGTTTGCTTTCGTCATTTGTCTGTTCTCTGGGCTTCCAGTTCATAATATTCCTTTCTTCTCCCACAACCAGTGTAACTGGTCTCAGATCCAAGCAGTCGGGCACCATGGCATCTGGGGGAAAGCCTTGTGGGGACCGTGTTGGTACAGATTGCTGTGAGCCAGATGTAAAGGAGGGAGCTCTCCAGACGCTGGGTCCCTTGCCCGTGTGCATCAAGGGCAGACGTGCACCTTCTCCTGTGGCCACAGGCCATTCAGGTTCATGTTCTCTAACATTTCTAGTGTGCTCACTCTGTGCCTGATACTATGCTAGGTGCTTCCGTGTGGATTTCATTGTTTACCCCTCACAATAACTCTGATGGTGCACAAGCCACGTGATTTTTGTTGAGCCTATGAACCAAATGCCCCTGTCACTCTCTGCCATTGTTTAGCAGTCTGACCTTAGACAGCTCACTTCACCACAACTGCAGGCCTCCGTTCCCTTATCTGTATAAATGAGGAGGTTGTCTAGGGTCCTTTCCAGCTGCAAACCTCTGTATTTTGGGGAGTTCTGTTGGCAACATTCTTGGACTTGCTCTCTAGGAAAAAAGCTAGAAGTCGATTATTAAAATGGAGTCCACAGGAAGCCTGCAGGGCTTTAAGACACCTTCTAAAGAGTTTAGAAACACTCACCAGCCTGCAGATGACTTAGTCCCACTACTTATTACAAAGTATCATGGCAAGTAGGAAAGAAATGGTCAGCCACTGGGAGAGCAGGCTGGGGTTGCGAGGAAGTGGCAGGTGCCGCCGTTGGGATCTTGGGGGAGCATTGTAGAAAGGTCAGCTTTGGAACCAGGCACTGAAAAACAGGTGAAATTTCAACAGGAGAGGCAGTGCACATGGGTCATGATTTGAGTAGCAGTGAGTAGTGAATGGGGTTGCAGCAAGAGGCCTGTGAGCCCAGTCATCACATGGAAAAGGGGGGTGAGGGCCGGAGTGCAGAGAACCCCTCCCACTCTCCTGTGGGTCTCTCCTCTTCTTTTTTTTTTTTTTTTTTTTTTTTTTTTTTTTTTTGAGATGGAGTCTCGCTCTGTCACCCAGGCTGGAGTGCAGTGGCACGATGTCGGCTCACTGCAAGCTCTGCCTCCTGGGTTCACACCATTCTCCTGCCTCAGCCTCCCGAGTAGCTGGGACTACAGGCTGCCACCATGCCCAGCTAATTTTTGTATTTTTTTTTAGACAGGGTTTCACTTTGTTAGCCAGGATGGTCTCGATCTCCTGACCTCCTGATCTGCCCACCTTGGCCTCCCAAAGTGCTAGGATTACAGGCATAAGCCACCATGCCTGGCCTTTTGCCTCTTCTTCAAACTGCATTTAGGTTGTTTTCATCTATAAGATGAAGGAATAAGATTAGATGGCCTCTTTATATGGCTTATCTACTTCTAATAAACTTTGGTTCCATATTCCAGCCACCGCCCATAAAGACTCTTACTTTTTCCTCCTCAATCCATCAGCATCAGCAGCATTCTCCCTCTCAGCTCACCCTGGTCATTACCTCACTAATCTGTACCTTGACTCTTACTCTACCTGAGACCTCCCCTCACTAACCATACTTACTTCCTTAAGAGCGGATATCCTGTGTATTCTTAGTTTACAGTGGCTGAGCTTTTGGGAGGTTTAATAAATTGTTTTTCAATAGACTGTCAGTCCTAAATGATTTTATTGAAGCTGTACTATTCTTTTTGAGGGGAGTAGGGAATGTAATCCTAGTTGTATGCCATATTTTTTGTATTGTTCAAGTTGCATTTTGTTGGGCCTGTAATATCGAAGAAAATGTCACTTGTATGCAGAATAGAAAGGAGATTTCTTATGCTGTAGTGGAACCATTTTCCTAGGATAGTACAATTCCTTAGAGTCATCTCTAAGGGTGAGCAGCAAAGCTAGAATCCCTCTCTTGGCTTTGACCTTGAAGGAGTCAGTTTTCCCAAAGACTAGTTCCCATGGAAAGAAGATGGTCTCCTTATCACAGAGGCAAGAGGAGGCCGTATGAGCAGAGTGCCTCGCTGTTGTTGACCTCTAGGGACAAGCGAGCCAGCAGTATTTCAGACAAGCTGGGAAAGAGGCTGTCTGTGAGTCCTGGGAGCCAGTGAGCACTGGCAGGCTCAGACATAGGTGCCAGTTAGCAGGACTGCTTTTCTGTTTCTTGTGTCGGCTTTGTTTATTTCCTGTCTATTTTCCCCCTGGACTTAGTACTGAGTCTTTCCAAAAATACCAAAGGTGAACCAGGGGAAGAGTTTTTATTTTCCATGTTTAGACAGAACTTTAAAGAGGAAATGATGCACCCCCCTGGGAGCCAGTGAGGTGGCAGCGATGGTAATTAAGGAGTGAATATCTCAAGGAGGTGGACGAATCAGGAGGATCACTAGCTCAGCTGCCCCTCTCCACCTGGAGCATCTCCTTCCAGTGCTAACCCTCAGAAGATCTGGGCTTTGCTCTAGTGAGGGAGAGACTAGGAAGGTATCTTGAGATCAGCACTGTAATTCCACCAGGACTCCACAGGAGCCCGGTGTTAAGCTTCTACTATGGCAACAGAATGAGAGCGTGGATGGGTTGAAATGCCATTTCAACAAGGAAATAGTAGAATTAGAAGAAGCATAACTACTAAAAGGAACATTTTGTAGCAGAAATGTTAAAAATCTAAAGGAGGCAAGTGGATCAACAACGACTCTTCTATTCTGGCCAAGTCCAGCCCATTTATGTAAGGTGGTTATTCTGCATCTCTCTCTTCTGCAAGTAGTGCTGTGGCAGAGCTGTGTTTTGTGGAGAGGGTCCCTGGGGATGGAGCAGATCAGTTGGTGATGCGTGTCTATCAGAAGGCTCGGCAGAGCACCCCGGAACGCAGGCCCTCTCGCAGAGTGGGTAGTGGCCCTGCGTGTTCATTTCCAAGGGCAGGAGAATAGACCGTTCCAGCTGCGGCCTGGCCAGGGATGACCCCACATCTGACACTGCAATATGGGGGCAACTGAACCAGTCCTCAGCCTCAGGGTGTTCCAGGGGCTGCAGCTAGGGAGCAGTCGAACTCTTTCTTGAGACAATTACAAGGCCACCGCTGCTGCTGCTCAAGGGAAGTTACTCCGTGTTTACAATTCTCAGGTTTGAAGTTTTCGTGCTTTGCCAAGGTAGAGTGAATCATGCATCTTTGCAGGCTCAAGGGATGTTTAAAGAAGCAGTAGGACATCGTCCACCCACAAGCAGAGGCTGCAGGATAAAGCAGACATCGAATGTAAATACAACCCGTGCAAAAAGCAGAGTCAGCAAACCTGGAGCGCATTCCGCAGTATTTCCCGGGGGTGGGGGAAATAAATCACCTCTTCAGAATGTCCAGAGGGGAGTTGCGTGGCTTACCTGGGGGGCGGTACCCTGTCTTGTGCCCTCACGGGGCTACTCAGGCTCAGGTGGCTGGTGCCAGAATAACACAGACTCAGCTGCCACGGCCTGCTCTTAACACCTGTGTTTCCTTTTCAGCTCTTACAGGTGAACAAGGTGATGTCCATCTTGTTTTATGTGATATTTCTCGCTTATCTCCGTGGCATCCAAGGTAACAACATGGATCAAAGGAGTTTGCCAGAAGACTCGCTCAATTCCCTGATTATTAAGCTGATCCAGGCAGATATTTTGAAAAACAAGCTCTCCAAGCAGATGGTGGACGTTAAGGAAAATTACCAGAGCACCCTGCCGAAAGCAGAGGCCCCCCGACAGCCGGAGCGGGGAGAGGCCGCCAAGTCAGAATTCCAGCCAGTGATTGCAATGGACACCGAACTGCTACGACAACAGAGACGCTACAACTCACCACGGGTCCTGCTGAGCGACAGCACCCCCTTGGAGCCCCCGCCCTTGTATCTCATGGAGGATTATGTGGGCAACCCCGTGGTGGCGAACAGAACATCACGGCGGAAACGGTACGCGGAGCATAAGAGTCACCGAGGGGAGTACTCGGTATGTGACAGTGAGAGTCTGTGGGTGACCGACAAGTCATCGGCCATCGACATTCGGGGACACCAGGTCACGGTGCTGGGGGAGATCAAAACGGGCAACTCTCCCGTCAAACAATATTTTTATGAAACGCGATGTAAGGAAGCCAGGCCAGTCAAAAACGGTTGCAGGGGCATTGATGACAAACACTGGAACTCTCAGTGCAAAACGTCCCAAACCTACGTCCGAGCACTGACTTCAGAAAACAATAAACTCGTGGGCTGGCGGTGGATACGGATAGACACGTCCTGTGTGTGTGCCTTGTCGAGAAAAATCGGAAGAACATGAATTGGCATCTCTCCCCATATATAAATTATTACTTTAAATTATATGATATGCATGTAGCATATAAATGTTTATATTGTTTTTATATATTATAAGTTGACCTTTATTTATTAAACTTCAGCAACCCTACAGTATATAAGCTTTTTTCTCAATAAAATCAGTGTGCTTGCCTTCCCTCAGGCCTCTCCCATCTGTTAAAAGTTGCTTTGTGATCCGGCTCTCAGGAGTCACTCTGTAAAATCTGTGTACACCAGTATTTTGCATTCAGTATTGTCAAGGCCATGACTGTCGTTTTAGTAAACTTGTTAAAATCAGATGATGTCAGAGTTGTGTATAAACAGTTATGTCCCTCTTCTGGTACATTTAATGTTGGGTTAATGAATTAAAAGAACTGCTATGGCCTCCACTGAAAATGATACCCTGTAGCTCTGGCCAGCAAGTTCTGTATCAAATTCTCCACTGTTGGCTTGGAAAATTAGAAGTATGATTTGCTCCAATGTTGTGGTCCTGGAACAATAACAACAACCCTGGCAATTTTAGTTTTGGAAGTTTCTTTGCAGCACATTTGTTGTTTTGGGGTTTGGGGTTGTTTAAGGGTTGAAGTTTTTTTTTTTTTTGGCTTTGGATTTTGTTTTGCTTTTTGCAAGTGGTTTCATCTTTTTAGGCACATAGGAATTTTTTTAAACTATTTGTAACAGAATAATTGCATGACTACCCAGAAGCAAACTGAAATGGATCGTGAATCATCTATACATAGAGGATAAATTTATTTATGGCTGACTCTCAGCCTGTGACCACCCCTCCTCATCTGCCAGCCCCTTCTAGAGCTGTGAGCAGAGCTGGAAAGTGCTAGGGCTTTGGAGTCAGACCTGGGTTCGAGTTCCAGCTCCTCCCCTGTGAACTTGTCCAGGTTTTAGAGACTCTCCAAGCCTGTGCTTCCTAGGATCAGAGTCAGACAGAGGTCCTTGGCTATGTCCGAGGAAGGTTATAACCCCTGAAACTTTCTAGCATAGGGCAGGCATTCAAGAATGTTAGTCCCTCAACCATTCCCTTCCATCCCCCCGAGAGGTAAAATGCCGAAATGGAAGGGACCTTCTTGGTGCCTTCTGAGTCCCAACAGGAGTCCATGACAGCCAAGGGGTCATTGTGGTGATGGCCTCACCTGTCATGCCCAGGCAGGACTGAGGGGACACCAGGGATGTCCATCAAGGAGTTTGTTGATGCCCATTTCCCATTGAGAAGCAGCTCATCCTCTTGGAGTTGGAACATAAAGACGCTCATCTCCCATCTTGGCGGAGGTACAAGGTGTCCGCTAATCCAGTACTGCCCTGAAGCCCCGCCCTCTGCCCAACCTGGATTGCCCTGCATTCATTAGGGCCCACGTGTGCTCTTACCTCAAGCAGCCTACACACTGACAGCTCCTTAGCACACACACCTGTATGGAATGTGTCCTTTATGGGACATGAACTTTTGAAATAGACTCAGCAAATAGCACTAGCCTTAGTTAGGAACATCATGACACTGCACTTGATCGTGGATGCCTAAAATATGGGGGAAGGAAATAAGGAATTGACCATGTGCCCATCACGGGCCAGGCATATTCAAACCCTGCCACCATTAATTGTCACAAATCCTTTGAGGGAGCCAGTATCATCTCCAGTTTACAGGCGAGGAAACTGAGGCTGGTGGGTTCAACTTGCCCATGGTCATTTAGTAAGTAAGTGGCAGAGTGAAGATTGTAATCTATGTGGCAATGATGGCACAGTCTTGACCCTGCGTCACTAGTCTCTCCCTCTCCCACATAGCAGCATCACATTTCAGAGTGGGTATTATAGTCCTAGATATATGAAGAGCACAGCCCTGTGCATGGGAACCTTTTGTCCCATTATTTCACTGAGCCTTGAAGAGCACAATAAACCAGCTGATAGGACAAGGAGAGTCTTAGGACTAGCCCAAGCCCAGTTATCAGGAGCTCATCATTTCAAAGTGACCATTTCCCTGGGCTTCTAGGAAGCCCTCCACCCCTGAAGCAGCAGGCTGAGGGATACTGCAGCTGATGCATGTCTATACAGCTTGAGTCTCGATTGTTTAGCCAGCACTGCAGGAGCAACGCGAGAATGTAAAGAAGCAGTTTTATGGCCCTGGTTAACAGTGGATTCTAGAAAGTTGGAGAAACCTGTTGAGGAGTTGCCGCAAATGCTCCCTCACCTGCCTATCATATGGGCCTTTCTTTCTATCCTCAGGCCTACAGCTGAGGTGCCCTTAAGGTCCTCTTCTGGAACTTCTGAATGGTAGAGGGTGGTCTGGTTTATTAGGGAGATGGTCTTCAGTGACAGGACCCCAGAGCCCAGCCTTGCGAGGCACTGACCCTAAGGAGTAGAGCTGAGTCCTGAGCTCTGCCTGGAATGCAAGGAGTTTGCTGGCTTGTCCAGAGCAAGTCTGGAGCAGCATGCTTCTGGGCAGGTGCAGCTCTGAGGAGAAGAGACTTGGGGATGAGACCGAAATATTCCCGAAAGGAACTCTGGGCTGCAGGCCAGCTGACGGCTCAGCCGCACCCATTCGGAAGGCCAGGGCAATGCGGCATTACCCAGTTCCACGTCAGTAACTTTATTCAGATGCTGCCAGAGTCAAGGTGTTAGCTCTGGGCCCAGGGCAGAGCCTTCTCGAGGTGGATAGGAGGCCTGTTTCTATCCAACGTACACATTTGCCATTGGGGTTAGTTGAAGATTAAACCCATCTCTGAGACAGGAGAGGCTTGGAGGGCTAGCATCTGGCTCCTGGAAAAACTCCACTCTCTCCTTATCTTCCCTTATTGCTTAGTTTCTTACAGGGGCTTCATTAAGCAGAGGTATATCGCAGTGTGAAGAACTTGCGTGCACAGGAGAAAATGGGTTGTGGGCCAACTTTATTACCAATAACTGCATGACCTTAAATAACTCCCTTGTCCTAACTGGGGCTTTCAACAACATGAGATTCTATTGCAGAGAGGGGCAGAGTCCAGATGGGTAATCTTCACTTCCTTAATGAATGCTAGGGTGAGAAGCTCTGTTGCCTGTTGATGGGACTCCTTTCTGCCATATGTGAGTCTCTAAAATTCTCCCCTCTTACAGACAGCGACCTTGAGCTTATTACCTAGTCTCTCTGATCCTTTGTCTACTTGTCTGTAAAGTGGGGATAGTGGCTACTTCATAAGATAGTTTGGCAATCTAATAAAATCATCCATTTCCTGGCACATAAGAAGCCTCTTTCAGCATTGATGATGATGAGCTTTTGCAGGGTTTGCAGGACCCCTCATTCTGTAATTTTGGTGGGACTTTCCAAGCTCCGTAGTGGAGGATTAGTCATAATTAACATGTATTAATCATGGACCTTACGGGAGGTGGACCTTAGGGTGGCATTTGCCCATTTCCTTTCTGCAGGTCTCTTCAACCAAACTACTGGGCCAGTCTTACTGACAAGGCCTTTAATCCTCAGTTGACAAACCAGGGAAGGTATTTCTAACCCTTCCAAGCAGTGAAATGTAATTTTTTTGCTAGAGGTTCTGCCGACATGCTTCTCTGAGGTGTACATTTGTGAGTGAGTGTGCATGTATGTTTTGTTTCCTCCTTGCAAATTATAGCACGGCTTTTCTCTTGTGTTTCTGCCTCTCAGTCTCTGTCTCTCTCTCGTGTTCAACAATGCTTCCTCTAGGCTGGTGTTGGTGTTTTAGGGTTTGGTATTTCTGAGGACTTTTCTGTTGCTGTTCCCTTCCTGTGTTGTGTGTGAGCACATGTGTGTTTATATGTGCTTTATAGTTCATTTAGTCAATGTAAAAATCCTCCACTGAGGCTTGGAGAAGCCATCTGCATTTATTTTATTGCTTTTGAACATGTGTTCAGGAATGAAGGCTGTGTAGTCAGCTTATTGCTACCTGGAGATTTGTCTGGCTTCACCAGGAAGATGCACGCCCTACCCAGGCTTCAAACTCTGAAGGACCTGGCAAAGCCAGTGCCAGGGCCTCGGTGAAGCCTGGCTTTGCCTCACTGAGCTCCTGCCCTGCTCAGCTGCACCATAGGCTCCGCCTCAGTGAGGGCGCTCTGAAGCCTGGAGAGCGGCCAACTGTCCACAACAAACACTCCACCCTCCATAACCCTGGCCCCAGGGCCTCGCACATGCTCTGTTCCACAACTAGGAACAGCCGCAGTCACTGAAGACCACAATTAGGAACAGCCGCAGTCACTGAAGATGGATTCAGCTGGAAACTTCTCCAGCTTAACCTTCTTTCTCAAAGACTCCACCCCCAAATGTAAGGCGACCCAAACTCCTCACGCATGCTCTGCTCACGTTACAGTGGGCGAGTGGGCTTCTCCAAAAGCACACTTGTTTCACAGCAAGCCGAGATGCAGACGTCTCTGTGCTGACATAGCCCCTTGGGTTTCTGTTTGGTTCGGATGGAGATTGGTCCAGCTTGAATGCACAGAGCCACAGAGCAGGTTAGAAGCACTCCGAGGGACTACGGGTTTGTTTCCTACAATCCTCAACCTATGTTTGGTTGCAAGGTAAGGCAGGCCAATGAAACAAGCACAAAAATGCCTGTTGTAGGGGCCAGGGATGGGAGGAGCAAGGAAGTGTGGAGAAGGGGAAAACTCCAAGGACGTCAAAAGCCTTTTCTCCTAGGAACTGGCTACCACCAATGAGTTGGGCTGGGTTGAATTGTTGCGGAATTCAGTAATGCCGTTGCCAGGTAAATTATAGAAGTCTCTGTGGCAAGAAAATGTGAACGTTTATTGGGAAATTGTGAAACAGCCTAATGAGCTTGATGATTTTCACGTGAGACATATGAATGGGTGGGCATGCGTGCGTGTGTGTGTGTGTGCATGGCTGCTTTGATATCCTAACCACAGAGGCATTGCATTTTTTTAAGGCAGGGTAATGCCTGCAAAAGAATGCTCCTGAACACAAGGTTAACCTCTAGGAGATTGCACTGGTGGCCAGCTGGGGAGCATATGGAAAGTGAACATTCTTGGGGCTTGAAAACAGGCTGATGGGGTGGAGGATTTATAGACAGAAAAGGCATCCAGCAGACTCCAAGCAGCCTAAACAGAAGGAGTTCGGTTTGTGGGCTCTCTGACTTGGTGGAAAAGCATTCAAAGCTGGTGCTGGGATTAGGGGTGGAGATGAGATCAGACCAAGGAATAAATAATAATAAACATTCTTATTGGTGGCTGCTTCCTCCAAGTTAGGCACTGTGTACACATCTCCATGGGTACGCGGTGACAACCCTGGTAGATTTAACCCATTTGTGCAGTTGAGGACTTTTGACTGAGGACTTTGGCCTGAAGTTGTACAGCTGATAAGAGGAAATGCACAGATAGGAACCCAAGAGGTCTACATGGCTTGGAAGCACATGCTCTTAACTATGTGAGCAAGACAGCAGTGGAGAGGACACTTCAGTGCTTCAGAGGGCCCTGACGGCTGAGCTGCAATGGGCTGGAGGGAGTGAGGAGGGTGACATGCACTTGACACACGGGAAGAGATCACAGGTTCAATGCCGCAGTGATACCAACAATTGTTCTACCTGAGGGAGATGCCAGACTCATGGGTAACTGGCTTACTGCAGCAGACATTTTCAGGAGGTTAGGGGGGAGGAGGAGTGCGTCTCTTATCCAAAACCCTTCATTCCCCACCTAACAACTGAAGAATCACTGTGCTAGGGGGAAGGTGGTTGTGCTGCTGCCTAAAATATAAGGATCAGCGCATCTGGAATATCTCTTTGGGGCTTTTGCAAATAGAAGACAGAAATGTCAAATTTGGACAAGATCTTTGAGATGCAGTAACCTATCCTTCTTACAAGGCAGAGATCTATTTTTATTCATTGATACTTTAAAAAAAAAAAATGGTCAAGTCCCTACTAGGCCCCAGGCTTTCTTCTCAACTTTATGGGCTCCGCACATGAGGAGCCATCCCTCCTGGAGGACCAATAAGTAGAAAAGATGGGACCTTAAGGGATAGCTGCTTAGACAATTCCCACTTCTTCCTCACCAGGCAGCTTGCTCTAATTTGAAACAGCTCTTACCATATAATAGAAAGCCCCTGCCAATGTTAAAGCCACATCTACAGACAAAATAGCTATAACTAGGTTGTCAACCAAAGCTCAACTAACTAAATGCTCGCCTGAGGCAGTCAAGGAAAGCCTCCATGAGGAGGTGACCTCTTAGCTGGCTATTAATGGATGAGTAGGAATTCGGTAGGGAAAGATGGCGTGAATATTCTAGACAGGAACAGTCTGGGGGAAAAGTGCAGAATAGGGAAGGGGCCTAATGTATGCAAAGAAATGTGAAAGGTTTGGGGTAATGAGGACTTTAGGACCATGGAAAAGGGGAAGTTGAGACCAAGTAATTCAAGGCTGAAGGGAACAGCTATGAAGTTGGATTCGATTGTTTGGGAACTCCTAAATTGAGCTTGCATGAGAATCACCTGCAGGGCTTGTTCAAACCGATTGCGGGGCCCCATCACCTGAGTTTCTGATTCATTAGGTCTGGGGTGGGGCCAGAGTATTTGCATTTCTAGCAAGTTCCCAGGGATACTGCAGCTGCTACACACTTGGAGAATCACTGATTTATTAATCAATGGGGAGTCAATAAGGGTTTTTTTCTGAATTTTTTAAGAAGGTAATTTTGGTGGCAGTATAACTGATGGATGGACTGGGGACAGACTGATCAGATTGATCACAAGTGAGGGCCTAGACTAAAGAGAAGACAATAGGAGTAAGGAGATATATTGGATTAGAAAAGCATTTTTGAGATGCAGTTAACAAGATTAGGTAACCAAGTGGATGTGGAAGGCGAAAGAGGAAGGCATTAGGAAGAAGACTCTAGCACTTCTCGAAGCACGATGGTTCTAAATCAAATGCAAGAAGACAGCAAGACAGTGGATTGGAAGACAGGAACTATATAGGAACTATAGGCCCTGGGTGCGAGGTTCTCAGAGGACATCAAAGTAGTGGTATCCAATAGACAGCTGGTTATTAAGATAGAAGTAGGCTTGAAATTATGAAAAAACACCTTTTGTTCATTTGGAAGTAATCCAGCATAGATGAGCCTCTCCATGTACAAATGGTTCTAGTCTAAGCTCAGTGGAAGCCCAAATCATAAGCTCATCAGCGAATCAGGGTGTGGGAATCTGGACTCCCAATGGGGATCTATGGTTCTGGTCTCCATTTCAGAAGGGTTATGTGCTCACCCACTTGATCACTTTGGAAGCTGGGGAAAAAAATGCTTGGAGATTGCTGAGGAGAAAGAAATGACCATTTTGAGACTCACACCATCTGCATCTTCAGATAAGTGTCACAGCATGGCCATAGGCCTCAGCAGCCAGCTTCAGACACCACCGTCAGAGACATTTAAGGTTGTATTTTAAAGGAAAAAGCCAGCTATTGGGAAGCTGAGATCTAAAGATTCTCATCAAAAAAAGAACTTATTGTGGTTGTATTTTCTGGGCTAGAACTTTTCTCAGTTGTTAATTTGACTCCTTGAAAGCCTCTTGGTCTATTAGGAAAAAAGATTCCTTTTTCTTAAGAAAATCCTGGAAGTGGGCAAACACCTTTCTGCTGCAGAGCTTTCGGGCAGGAGTTCCCGCTGCCTTAAATGCTCTTCTTTCCTGCTCGGCTCTGTTTGTCTGATTCCCACCTGCTCAGCCTTCCTTTTCCTCAGGGGATCTTCCCTGAGGCCTCCTCCTGAGTTACTTATGGTCGACCCTTCCTCACAATTTATATGATCCTATCACATAACACAACTGAAATTACAGCTGTGGGATTATTTGTGTCATTCTTGTTTGCCCTGTTGCCCCATTTGGCTGTCATCTACATGAGTCCCTAAGTCATGCTGATTTTCTTCAGAACTTTATCCCAAATGCTGAGCACAATGCCTATGCTATCAGTAGGAACTCAATAATGTTTGCTGTACAAATGAGTGAATGAATCCCCTTCATAAATGGGGATTACAACAGGAAGAAGGACTGGAGTCAAGCCCCAGGGAGAATGGATTAGCGAGGAGGGAGGTTGGTTGCTGTTTACTTCTTTAGACATCCATGGAGAGTCAGGGCAGGCAAGAGGCTCAGCAGTATAGAATCATGCTGTCTGTTCTAGTCCAAAGATTGGTGGCTCCATTACTCCATTGGCAAAACGCTGGGGAAAGGACTCAAACTGAAAGAAGACTTTTAAGTGTAGTTATGGGAAACAAAATACAAGATCATGAACTAGGGCTATGCTTATACTTCTTAGATTAAGAACATCATGTCTTGATTGAACTGTCATTCATCCACTCAGCCATGCATTCATTCAACTAATTTGTATCAAAACCTACTATGCACCAGCCCTCTTCTCAGGGATTGATTAGTACGATGACAAACATGGGCAGATGAAGCTCACGCCTTAATGGAGCTTACCTTGTAGAGAGTATGACAGGAAAAAAAAAAAAAAAGAAGAAAGAAACAAGCATCTGTGTAGATAAAATGATTTAGGTGGTGGTAACTGCCTAGAAGAAATACAATACAGTAAAAGGGTAGAGAATGAGTAAGGGGGGCTGGGCGAGGGCGGTGCGGGTGTTGCATGTTGTATATTTTCGTGGTTAAAATGCTTGCTCCTGTGAAATTCGAGGCATGAAATCTCAGTATACCTAAGGGAAGTCAAACACATTTTCGTAAACTCTGAGCAATTAATGGTTGTCGTTAAAGCAGAGGATTTTTAGCCAAAAAATCAAAAGCCAAGTTTCAGCAATGGTGCACACAGGGCCCAATCCACAAATTATTTCTGTGTTCTTCAGCACTAGATAACACGTTTTATCGGAGACCTTAGACGTTACACCACATTCTCCCCATAACAGAGGCGGGCATTACGCAGAGTATTGCTTCTGTCTCTCCAGGGACTTTTCACCCTGTCAAACCTGTTTCACTGCAGAGCAACAAGATGCAGTCACTCTGTCCTGCTGTCAGGGATGGGCCCTCTGATTCCCCTCCAGATGCCAAAAGGCCTGGGGGCTGGGGTGGTGGGGAGCAGGTGATGGGCAGGGCCACTCCCTCTGAATTCCAGTGCCTCTGGCTCTTGCTGGCAGCTCCCCAACAAGGAGAGGTGGGGAGGTTTGCCCAACCCAGGGCTGGGTTTCTGCCTCTGACACCCCAAGGGTACTTTCTTTTCATCTTAGGCATGCATCAAGAAAACTACTCTTGGGACTTTTCTTGGGACTATAATTGAGTCATTTGTACTCTACAACCCTCCATCAGTTGTTCTTCTTTAAAAGAGGATATAAAAACATTTCTAATTTGACAAAATGTATCCTGGGAGCTCACCCCGGCTACCTTAAGAATGAGTGGCAAGGATGAGAGCTTTGCGATTGTACAGAAGGGGAGTCAAGTACAGAATCTGAACAATCAAGTACAGATTGTACAGAAGGGGTTCCAAGAATTCCCCCCAAAAGGCCACTAGAACCACCTCCAAACACAACCTACTAAGCCAGCTTGACTTCAGAGAGGTTAGGTAACCCAGCCAAGGCCACACAGCTTATATGTGGGGCAGAGCTGGAATGAGAACCAGATCTGTCCTCCAGTCCAGAACTCCCTCCATTATGCCACACTGCCATAAGAGACACCCTTCTACATGAAACCACAGGAGTGAGTGATGTGAGGTGTTCAGACACCTCCCCTGGGCCAGCAGAAGAGCTTCTGCAAGTGCCCTGCAGAACTCCCCTGCCATCTGCCAGCACGTGCCTCTACATTCCCAGGGACTTCTCAGAAACCTGGATTTGTGCACATGGAAGGTTTAATTCATGGCTATCAGACCCTCAACCTCTGGAGGAGGTTGCATTGACATATTGTTAATCCATGGAGTAAACATGTTGTGATGTTTGTGATGCAGTGGCCAAAGTTAGGCAGACCTAGGTTTGAACCCTGATCCCACCACTGATAATCATGTGACCTGGGGCAAGTTCCCTCGTTTCGTTCCTTCTCAAGTTCACTATGAAATGGGGATAATATCTACCTCCAGGGGTGACAGTTACATTGTCTGTAGCTGGAACAAGTGACCTGGACACCAGCGGAGCATAGCAGGCTGTAGCAGGTCCTGGGGTGCCTCCTCTGGGCCTTCATAAGGAATTTCCTGAGGTCTCCAGGGGAAGGGCCAGGGCAGCCAGGTAGTAAGAGATCACTTAAGGGTTTTGGAGAGCAATGATCGCTAACTGGCCCACCTTCCAGCCTGACATCCGGTCTGCCTACCGCACGGGGAGGTTGTCAGGATGGAGGACAAACACGTAAGGCCGTTGGCACAATGCTTGGCATCTAGGAAGTGCTCAATAACATTGGCTTTCTCCCCCTGAGAGACGGGGTCTGTGCCTACAGCCCCCAGAGGAGGAAATCCTATGGCCTGCTGGCCCCACTGTGCAGACACATGCAATACTTGCTGCTCATGACACCTCCACTTCTAGGGAACTTTCTGGGTTTCCTGCCTAAATTCATTACACTGTAGCCCAAGTCAGTTCTAGTGCTTTTGACTTTTAAGTCCAGGCTAAATCTCGAACTTTGTTTGTTTGTTTGTTTGTACCTCTTCGTTATTGTAAAAAGTACTGCAATAAATACGGGAGAGCTAATATCTCTTCAAGATCCTGATTTTAATTCTTTTTTTTTTTTTTTTTTATTTATATATTTATTTTTTAATTATACTTTAGGGTTTTAGGGTACATGTGCACAATGTGCAGGTTTGTTACATATGTATCCATGTGCCATGTTGATTTCCTGTACCCATTAACTCGTCATTTAGCATTAGGTGTATCTCCTAATGCTGTCCCTCCCCCCTCCCCCCACCCCACAACAGTCCCCGGAGTGTGATGTTCCCCTTCCTGTGTCCATGAGTTCTCATTGTTCAATTCCCACCTATGAGTGAGAACATGCAGTGTTTGGTTTTTTGTCCTTGCGATAGTTTACTGAGAATGATGTTTTCCAGTTTCATCCATGTCCCTACAAAGGACACGAACTCATCATTTTTTATGGCTGCATAGTATTCCATGGTGTATATGTGCCACATTTTCTTAATCCAGTCTATCGTTGTTGGACATTTGGGTTGGTTCCAACTCTTTGCTATTGTGAATAGTGCCGCAATAAACATACGTGTGCATGTGTCTTTATAGCAGCATGATTTATAGTCCTTTGGGTATATACCCAGTAATGGGATGGCTGGGTCAAATGGTATTTCTAGTTCGAGATCCCTGAGGAATCGCCACACTGACTTCCACAATGGTTGAACTAGTTTACAGTCCCACCAACAGTGTAAAAGTGTTCCTATTTCTCCACATCCTCTCCAGTACCTGTTGTTTCCTGATTTTTTAATGATGGCCATTCTAACTGGTGTGAGATGGTATCTCACTGTGGTTTTGATTTGCATTTCTCTGATGGCCAGTGATGATGAGCATTTCTTCATGTGTTTTTTGGCTGCATAAATGTCTTCTTTTGAGAAGTGTCTGTTCATGTCCTCTGCCCACTTTTTGATGGGGTTGTTTGTTTTTTTCTTGTAAATTTGTTTGAGTTCATTGTAGATTCTGGATATTAGCCCTTTGTCAGATGAGTAGGTTGCAAAAATTTTCTCCCATTGTGTAGGTTGCCTGTTCACTCTGATGATAGTTTCTTTTGCTGTGCAGAAGCTCTTTAGTTTAATGAGATCCCACTTGTCGATTTTGGCTTTTGTTGCCATTGCTTTTGGTGTTTTAGACATGAAGTCCTTGCCCACGCCTATGTCCTGAATGGTATTGCCTAGGTTTTCTTGTAGGATTTTAATGGTTTTAGGTCTAACATATAAGTCTTTAATCCATCTTGAATTAATTTTTGTATAAGGTGTAAGGAAGGGATCCAGTTGCAGCTTTCTACATATGGCTAGCCAGTTTTCCCAGCACCATTTATTAAATAGGGAATCCTTTCCCCATTTCTTGTTTTTGTCAGGTTTGTCAAAGATCAGATAGTTGTAGATATGCTGCATCATTTCTGAGGGCTCTGTTCTGTTCCATTGATCTATATCTCTGTTGTGGTACCAGTACCATGCTGATTTGGTTACTGTAGCCTTGTAGTAGAGTTTAAAGTCAGGTAGCGTGATGCCTCCAGCTTTGTTCTTTTGGCTTAGGATTGACTTGGCGATGTGGGCTCTGTTTTGGTTCCATATGAACTTTAAAGTAGTTTTTTCCAATTCTGTGAAGAAAGTCATTGGTAGCTTGATGGGGATGGCATTGAATCTATAAATGACCTTGGGCAGTATGGCCATTTTCACGATATTGATTCTTCCAACCCATGAGCATGGAATGTTCTTCCATTTGTTTGTATCCTCTTTTATTTCATTGAGCAGTGGTTTGTAGTTCTCCTTGAAGAGGTCTTTCACATCCCTTGTAAGTTGGATTCCTAGGTATTTTATTCTCCTTGAAGCAATTGTGAATGGGAGTTCACTCATGATTTGGCTCTCTGTTTGTCTGTTATTGGTGTACAAGAATACTTGTGATTTTTGTACATTAATTTTGTATCCTGAGACTTTGCTGAAGTTGCTAATCAGCTTAAGGAGATTTTGGGCTGAGACAATGGGGTTTTCTAGATATACAATCATGTCATCTGCAAACAGGGACAATTTGACTTCCTCTTTTCCTAATTGAATACCCTTTATTTCCTTCTCCTGCCTGATTGCTCTGGCCAGAACTTCCAGCACTATGTTGAATAGGAGTGGTGAGAGAGGGCATCCCTGTCTTGTGCCAGTTTTCAGAGGGAATGCTTCCAGTTTTTGCCCATTCAGTATGATATTGGCTGTGGGTTTGTCATAGATAGCTGTTATTATTTTGAGATATGTCCCATCAATACCTAATTTATTGAGAGTTTTTAGCATGAAGGGTTGTTGAATTTTGTCAAAGGCCTTTTCTGCATCTATTGAGATAATCATGTGGTTTTTGTCTTTGGTTCTGTTTATATGCTGGATTACATTTATTGATTTGCGTATGTTGAACCAGCCTTGCATCCCAGGGATGAAGCCCACTTGATCATGGTGGATAAGCTTTTTGATGTGCTGCTGGATTCGGTTTGCCAGTATTTTATTGAGGATTTTTGCATCAATGTTCATCAAGGATATTGGTCTGAAATTCTCTCTTTTGGTTAAGTCTCTGCCAGGTTTTGGTATCAGGACGATGCTGGCTTCGTAAAATGTGTTAGGGAGGATTCCCTCTTTTTCTATCGATTGGAATAGTTTCAGAAGGAATGGTACCAGTTCCTCCTTGTACCTCTGGTAGAATTCAGCTGTGAATCCATCAGGTCCTGGACTCTTTTTGGTTGGTAAGTTATTGATTATTGCCCCAATTTCAGAACCTGTTATTGGTCTATTCAGAGATTCAACTTCTTCCTGGTTTAGTCTTGGGAGGGTGTATTTGTCAAGGAATTTATCCATTTCTTCTAGATTTTCTAGTTTATTTGCATAGAGGTGTTTGTAGTATTCTCTGATGGTAGATTGTATTTCTGTGGGATCGGTGGTGATATCCCCTTTTTCGTTTTTTATTGCATCTATTTGATTCTTCTCTCTTTTCTTCTTTATTAGTCTTGCTAGTGGTCTATCAATTTTGTTGATCTTTTCAAAAAACCAGCTCCTGGATTCATTAATTTTTTGAAGAGTTTTTTGTGTCTCTATTTCCTTCAGTTCTGCTCTGATTTTAGTTATTTCTAGCCTTCTGCTAGCTTTTGATTGTGTTTGCTCTTGCTTTTCTAGTTCTTTTAATTGTGATGTTAGGGTGTCAATTTTGGATCTTTCCTGCTTTCTCTTGTGGGCATTTAGTGCTATAAATTTCCCTCTACACACTGCTTTGAACGTGTCCCAGAGATTCTGGTATGTTGTGTCTTTGTTCTCGTTGGTTTCAAAGAACATCTTTATTTCTGCCTTCATTTCATTATGTACCCAATAGTCATTCAGGAGCAGGTTGTTCAGTTTCCATGTAGATGAGTGGTTTTGAGTGAGTTTCTTAATCCTGAGTTCTAGTTTGATTGCACTGTGGTCTGAGAGACAGTTTGTTATAATTTCTGTTCTTTTACATTTGCTGAGGAGAGCTTTACTTCCAACTATGTGGTCAATTTTGGAATAGGTGTGGTGTGGTGCTGAAAAAAATGTATATTCTGTTGACTTGGGGTGGAGAGTTCTGTAGATGTCTATTAGGTCCACTTTATGTAGAGCTGAGTTCAATTCCTGGATATCCTTGTTAACTTTCTGTCTCGTTGATCTGTCTAATGCTGACAGTGGGGTGTTAAAATCTCCCATTATTATTGTGTGGGAGTTTAAGTCCCTTTGTAGGTCACTCAGGACTTGCTTTATGAATCTGGGTGCTCCTGTGTTGGGTGCGTATATATTTAGGATAGTTAGCTCTTCTTGTTGAATTGATCCCTTTACCATTATGTAATGGCCTTCTTTGTCTCTTTTGATCTTTGTTGGTTTAAAGTCTATTTTATCAGAGACTAGGATTGCAACCCCTGCCTTTTTTTGATTTCCAGTTGCTTGATAGATCTTCCTCCATCCCTTTATTTTGAGTCTATGTGTGTCTCTGCACGTGAGATGGGTTTCCTGAATACAGCACACTGATGGGTCCTGACTCCTTATCCAGTTTGCCAGTGTGTGTCTTTTGATTGGAGCATTTAGCCCATTTACATTTAACGTTAATATTGTTATGTGTGAATCTGATCCTGTCATTATGATGTTAGTTGGTTATTTTGCTCATTAGTTGCTATAGTTTCTTCCTAGCCTCGATGGTCTTTACAATTTGGCATGTTTTTGCAGTGGCTGGTACCGGTTGTTCCTTTCCATGTTTAGTGCTTCCTTCAGGAGCTCTTTTAGGGCAGGCCTGGTGGTAACAAAATCACTCAGCGTTTGCTTATCTGTAAAGTATTTTATTTCTCCTTCACTTATGAAGCTTAGTTTGGCGGGATAGGAGATTCTGGGTTGAAAATTCTTTTCTTTAAGATTGGTGAATATCGGCCCCCACTCTCTTCTGGCTTGTAGAGTTTCTGCTGAGAGATCAGCTGTTAGTCTGATGGGCTTCCCTTTGTGGGTAACCCGACCTTTCTCTCTGGCTGCCCTTAACATTTTTTCCTTCATTTCAACTTTGGTGAATCTGACAATTATGTGTCTTGGAGTTGCCCTTCTCGAGGAGTATCTTTGTGGCGTTCTCTGTATTTCCTGAATCTGAATGCTGGCCTGCCTTGCTAGATTGGGGAAGTTCTCCTGGATAATATCTTGCAGAGTGTTTTCCAACTTGGTTCCATTCTCCCCATCATTTTCAGGTACACCAATCAGACGTAGGTTTGGTCTTTTCACATAGTCCCAAATTTCTTGGAGGCTTTGTTCATTTCTTTTTATTCTTTTTTCTCTAAACTTCCCTTCTCTCTTCATTTCATTCATTTCATCTTCCATCAGCGATACCCTTTCTTCCAGTTGATCGCATCTGCTACTGAGGCTTCTGCAATCTTCGCGTAGTTCTCGAAACTTGGCTTTCAGCTCCATCAGCTCCTTGAAGCCCTTCTCTCCATTGGTTATTCTAGTTATCCATTCTTCTAATTTTTTTTCAAAGTTTTTAACTTCTTTGCTATTGTTTTGAATTTCCTCTCGTAGCTCAGAGTAGTTTGATCGTCTGAAGCCTTCTTCTCTCAACTCATCAAAGTCATCCTCCATCCAGCTTTGTTCCGTTGCTGGTGAGGAACTGCGTTCTTTTGGAGGACGAGAGGTGCTCTGTTTTTTAGAGTTTCCAGTTTTTGTGCTCTGTTTTTTCCCCATCTTTGTGGTTTTATCTACTTTTTGTCTTTGATGATGGTGATGTACAGATGGGTTTTTGGTGTGGATGTCCTTTCTGTTTGTTAGTTTTCCTTCTACCAGACAGGACCCTCAGCTGCAGGTCTGTTGGAGTTTACTAGAGGTCCACTCCAGACCCTGTTTGGCTGGGTGTCAGCAGCGGTGGCTGCAGAGCAGCGGATTTTCGTGAGACCACAAATTCAGCTGTCTGATAGTTCCTCTGAAAGTTTTGTCTCAGAGGAGTACCCAGTTGAATGAGGTGTCAGTCTGTCCCTACTGGGGGGGGTGCCTCCCAGTTAGGCTGCTCAGGGGTGAGGGACCCACTTTAGGAGGCAGTCTGTCCGTTCTCAGATCTCCAGCTGCATGCTGGGGGAACCACTACTCTCTTCAAAGCTGTCAGTCAGACAGGGACATTTAAGTCTGTGGAGGTTCTTGCTGAGTTTTTGTTTGTCTGTGCCCTGCCCCCAGAGGTGGAGCCTACAGAGGCAGGCAGGCCTCCTTGAGCTGTGGTGGGCTCCACCCAGTTCGAGCTTCCTGGCTGCTTTGTTTACCTAAGCAAGCCTGGGCAATGGCGGGCGCCCCTCCCCCAGCCTCGCTGCCGCCTTGCAGCGTGATCTCAGACTGCTGTGCTAGCAATCAGCGAGACTCCGTGGGCATAGAACCCTCCGAACCAGGTGCGGGACACAATCTCCTAGTGTGCCGTTTTCCAGGCCCGTTGGAAAAGCGCAGTATTAGGATGGGACTGACCTGATATTGCGGGTGCCATCTGTTTCCCCTTTCTTTGAATAGGAAAGGGAACTCCCTGACCCCTTGCGCTTCCCGAGTGAGGCAATGCCTTGCCCTGCTTCGGCTCGCGCACAGTGCGCTTCACCGACTGTCCTGCACCCACTGTTAGGCACTCCCTAGTGAGATGAAACCGGTACCTCAAGCAGAATTGCAGAAATCACCCATCTTCTGTGTCGCTGGGGCTGGGAGCTGGAGACGGGAGCTGTTCCTATTCGGCCATCTTGGCTCCACCCCAAGATCCTGATTTTAATTCTTTTGGATAAAAACCCAGTAGTGGGGTTGCTAGATCATACAATAGTTCTATTTTCTTTTTTTTATTGTTTTTATTTTTTATTTTTTATTTTTATTATTTAGGTTTTAGGGTACATGTGCACAATCTACAGGTTTGTTACATATGTATCCATGTGCCATGTTGGTTTGCCGCACCCATTAACTCGTCATTTAGCATTAGGTATATCTCCTAATGCTGTCCCTCCCCCCTCCCCCCAACCCACAACAGTCCCCGGAGTGTGATGTTCCCCTTCCTGTGTCCATGAGTTATCATTGTTCAATTCCCACCTATGAGTGAGAACATGCAGTGTTTGGTTTTTTGTCCTTGCGATAGTTTACTGAGAATGATGTTTTCCAGTTTCATCCATGTCCCTACAAAGGGCATGAACTCATCATTTTTTATGGCTGCATAGTATTCCATGGTGTATATGTGCCACATTTTCTTAATCCAGTCTATCATTGTTGGACATTTGGGTTGGTTCCAACTCTTTGCTATTGTGAATAGGGCTTCAATAAACATAACGTGTGCATGTGTCTTTATAGCAGCATGATTTATAGTCCTTTGGGTATATACCCAGTAATGGGATGGCTGGGTCAAATGGTATTTCTAGTTCTAGATCCCTGAGGAATCGCCACACTGACTTCCACAATGGTTGAACTAGTTTACAGTCCCACCAACAGTGTAAAAGTGTTCCTATTTCTCCACATCCTCTCCAGCACCTGTTGTTTCCTGACTTTTTAATGATGGCCATTCTAACTGGTGTGAGATGGTATCTCGTTGTGGTTTTGATTTGCATTTCTCTGATGGCCAGTGATGATGAGCATTTTTTCATGTGTTTTTTGGCTGCATAAATGTCTTCTTTTGAGAAGTGTCTGTTCATGTCCTTCGCCCACTTTTTTATGGGGTTGTTTGTTTTCTTCTTGTAAATTTGTTTGAGTTCATTGTAGATTCTGGATATTAGCCCTTTGTCAGATGAGTAGGTTGCAAAAATTTTCTCCCATTCTGTAGGTTGCTTGTTCACTCTGATGGTAGTTTCTATTCCTGTGCAGAAGCTCTTTAGTTTAATTAGATCCCATGTGTCAATTTTGGCTTTTGTTGCCATTGTTTTTGGTGTTTTAGATATGAAGTCCTTGCCCACGCCTATGTCCTGAATGGTATTGCCTAGGTTTTCTTGCAGGGTTTTAATGGTTTTAGGTCTAACATGTAACTCTTTAATCAATCTTGAATTAATTTTTGTATAAGGTGTAAGGAAGGGATCCAGTTTCAGCTTTCTACATATGGCTAGCCAGTTTTCCCAGCACCATTTATTAAATAGGGAATCATTTCACCATTGCTTATTTTTGTCAGGTTTGTCAAAGATCAGATCATTGTAGATATGCCACATCATTTCTGAGGGCTCTGTTCTGTTCCATTGATCTATGTCTCTGTTGTGGTACCAGTACCAGGCTGTTTTGCTTACTGTAGCCTTGTAGTATAGTTTGAAGTCAGGTAGCGTGATGCCTCCAGCTTTGTTCTTTTGGCTTAGGATTGACTTGGCGATGTGGGCTCTGTTTTGGTTCCATATGAACTTTAAAGTAGTTTTTTCCAATTCTGTGAAGAAAGTCATTGGTAGCTTGATGGGGATGGCATTGAATCTATAAATGACCTTGGGCAGTATGGCCATTTTCACAATATTGATTCTTCCAAACCATGCACATGGAATGTTCTTCCATTTGTTTGTATCCTCTTTTATTTCATTGAGCAGTGGTTTGTAGTTCTCCTTGAAGAGGTCCTTCACATCCCTTGTAAGTTGGATTTCTAGGTATTTTAATCTCTTTCAAGCAATTGTGAATGGGAGTTCACTCATGATTTGGCTCTCTGTTTGTCTGTGATTGGTGTACAAGAATGCTTATGATTTTTGTACATTGATTTTGTATCCTGAGACTTTGCTGAAGTTGCTAATCAGCTTAAGGAGATTTTGGGCTGAGACAATGGGGTTTTCTAGATATACAATCATGTCATCTGCAAACAGGGACAATTTGACTTCCTCTTTTCCTAACTGAATACCCTTTATTTCCTTCTCCTGCCTGATTGCCCTGGCCAGAACTTCCAGCACTGTGTTGAATAGGAGTGGTGAGAGAGGGCATCCCTGTCTTGTGCCAGTTTTCAAAGGGAATGCTTCCAATTTTTGCCCATTCAGTATGATATTGGCTGTGGGTTTGTCATAGATAGCTCTTATTATTTTGAGATACGTCCCATCAATACCTAATTTATTGAGAGTTTTTAGCATGAAGGGTTGTTGAATTTTGTCAAAGGCCTTTTCTGCATCTATTGAGATAATCATGTGGTTTTTGTCCTTGGTTCTGTTTATATGCTGGATTACATTTATTGATTTGCGTATGTTGAACCAGCCTTGCATCCCAGGGATGAAGCCCACTTGATCATGGTGTATAAGCTTTTTGATGTGCTGCTGGATTCGGTTTGCCAGTATTTTATTGAGGATTTTTGCATCAATGTTCATCAAGGATATTGGTCTGAAATTCTCTTTTTTGGTTATGTCTCTGCCAGGCTTTGGTATCAGCATGAAGCTGGCTTCATAAAATGAGTTAGGGAGGATTCCCTCTTTTTCTATCAATTGGAATAGTTTCAGAAGGAATGGTACCAGCTCCTCCTTGTACCTCTGGTAGAATTCGGCTGTGAATCCATCAGGTCCTGGACTCTTTTTGGTTGGTAAGCTATTGATTATTGCCACAATTCCAGAGCCTGTTGTTGGTCTATTCAGAGATTCAACTTCTTCCTGGTTTAGTCTTGGGAGGGTGTATTTGTCGAGGAATTTATCTATTTCTTCTAGATTTTCTAGTTTATTTGCATAGAGGTGTTTGTAGTATTCTCTGATGGTAGATTGTATTTCTGTGGGATCAGTGGTGATATCCCCTTTTTCATTTTTTATTGAATCTATTTGATTCTTCTCTCTTCTTCTTTATTAGTCTTGCTAGCAGTCTATCAATTTTGTTGATCTTTTCAAAAAACCAGCTCCCGGATTCATTAATTTTTTGAAGAGGTTTTTGTGTCTCTATTTCCTTCAGTTCTGTTCTGATTTTAGTTATTTCTAGCCCTCTGCTAGCTTTTGAATGTGTTTGCTCTTGCTTTTCTAGTTCTTTTAATTGTGATGCTAGGGTGTCAATTTTGGATCTTTCCTGCTTTCTCTTGTGGGCATTTAGTGCTATAAATTTCCCTCTACACACTGCTTTGAATGTGTCCCAGAGATTCTGGTATGTTGTGTCTTTGTTCTCGTTGGTTTCAAAGAACGTCTTTATTTCTGCCTTCATTTCTTTATGTACCCAGTAGTCATTCAGGAGCAGGTTGTTCAGTTTCCATGTAGTTGAGTGGTTGTGAGTGAGTTTCTTAATCCTGAGTTCTAGTTTGATTGCACTGTGGTCTGAGAGACAGTTTGTTATAATTTCTGTTCTTTTACATTTGCTGAGGAGAGCTTTACTTCCAACTATGTGGTCGATTTTGGAATAGGTGTGGTGTGGTGCTGAAAAAAATGTATATTCTGTTGATTTGGGGTGGAGAGTTCTGTAGATGTCTATTAGGTCCACTTTGTGCAGAGCTGAGTTCAATTCCTGGATATCCTTGTTAACTTTCTGTCTCATTGATCTGTCTAATGTTGACAGTGGGGTGTTAAAATCTCCCATTATTATTGTGTGGGAGTTTAAGTCCCTCTGTAGGTCACTCAGGACTTGCTTTATGAATCTGGGTGCTCCTGTGTTGGGTGCATAGATATTTAGGATAGTTAGCTCTTCTCGTTGAATTGATCCCTTTACCATTATGTAATGGCCTTCTTTGTCTCTTTTGATCTTTGTTGCTTTAAAGTCTATTTTATCAGAGACTAGGATTGCAACCCCTGCCTTTTTTTGTTTTCCATTTGCTTGATAGATCTTCCTCCATCCCTTTATTTTGAGTCTATGTGTGTCTCTGCATGTGAGATGGGTTTCCTGAATGCAGCACACTGATGGGTCTTGACTCCTTATCCAGTTTGCCAGTCTGTGTCTTTTAATTGGAGCACTTAGCCCATTTACATTTAAAGTTAATATTGTTATGTGTGAATTTGGTCCTGTCATTATGATGTTAGTTGGTTATTTTGCTCGTTAGTTGATGCAGTTTCTTCCTAGCCTCCATGGTCTTTACAATTTGGCGTGTTTTTGCAGGGGCTGGTACTGGTTGTTCCTTTCCATGTTTAGTGCTTCCTTCAGGAGCCCTTTTAGGGCAGGCCTGGTGGTGACAAAATCACTCAGCGTTTGCTTGTCTGTAAAGTATTTTATTTCTCCTTCACTTATGAAGCTTAGTTTGGCTGGACATGAAATTCTGGGTTGAAAATTATTTTCTTGAAGAATGTTGAATATCGGCCCCCACTCTCTTCTGGCTTGTAGAGTTTCTGCCGAGAGATCAGCTATTAGTCTGATAGGCTTCCCTTTGTGAGTAACCCGACCTTTCTCTCTGGCTGCCCTTAAGATTTTTTCCTTCATTTCAACTTTGGTGAATCTGATAATTATGTGTCTTGGAGTTGCTCTTCTCGAGGAGTATCTTTGTGGCGTTCTCTGTATTTCTTGAATCTGAATGTTGGCCTGCCTTGCTAGATTGGGGATGTTCTCCTGGATAATATCTTGCAGAGTGTTTTCCAACTTGGTTCCATTCTCCCTGTCATTTTCAGGTACACCAATCAGACGTAGGTTTGGTCTTTTCACATAGTCCCAAATTTCTTGGAGGCTTTGTTCATTTCTTTTTATTCTTTTTTCTCTAAACTTTCCTTCTCACTTCATTTCATTCATTTCATCTTCCATCATTGATACCCTTTCTTCCAGTTGATCGCATGTGCTACTGAGGCTTCTGCAATCTTCACGTAGTTCTCGATACTTGGCTTTCAGCTCCATCAGCTCCTTTAAGCCCTTCTCTGCATTGGTTATTCTAGTTATGCATTCGTCTAATTTTTTTCAAAGTTTTTAACTTCTTTGCTATTGTTTTGAATTTCCTCCCGTAGCTGGGAGTAGTTTGATTGTCTGAAGCCTTCTTCTCTCAACTCGTCAAAGTCATTCTTCATCCAGCTTTGTTCCGTTGCTGGTGAGGAACTGCGTTCCTTTGGAGGAGGAGAGGTACTCTGCTTTTTAGAGTTTCTAGTTTTTCTGCTCTGATTCTTCCCCATCTTTGTGGTTTTATCTACTTTTGGTCTTTGATGATGGTGATGTACAGATGTGTTTTTGGTGTGGATGTCCTTTCTGTTTGTTAGTTTTCCTTCTACCAGACAGGACCCTCAGCTGCAGGTCTGTTGGAGTTTGCTAGAGGTCCACTCCAGACTCTGTTTGGCTGGGTGTCAGCAGCGGTGGCTGCTGAACAGCAGATTTTCGTGAGACCACAAATTCAGCTGTCTGATAGTTCCTCTGAAAGTTTTGTCTCAGAGGAGTACCTGGCCAAGTGAGGTGTCAGTCTGTCCCTACTGGGGGATGCCTCCCAGTTAGGCTGCTTGGGGGTCAGGGACTCACTTTAGGAGGCAGTCTGTCTGTTCTCAGATCTCCAGCTGCGTGCTGGGAGAACCACTACTCTCTTCAAAGCTGTCAGTCAGACAGGGACATTTAAGTCTGCAGAGGTTCCTGCTGAATTTTTGTTTGTCTGTGCCCTGCCTCCAGAGGTGGAGCCTACAGAGGCAGGCAGGCCTCCTTGAGCTGTGGTGGGCTCCACCCAGTTCGAGCTTCCTGGCTGCTTTGTTTACCTAAGCAAGCCTGGGCAATGGCGGGCG
Source organism: Symphalangus syndactylus (assembly GCF_028878055.3). Lineage (NCBI taxonomy): Eukaryota > Metazoa > Chordata > Mammalia > Primates > Hylobatidae > Symphalangus > Symphalangus syndactylus. Next base: position 149,501,787 of record NC_072427.2, on the reverse strand, counting down.
CCCCTCCCCCAGCCTCGCTGCCACCTTGCAGTTTGATTGATCTCAGACTGCTGTGCTAGCGATCAGCAAGACTCCACGGGCATAGGACCCTCCGAGCCAGCTGCGGGACACAATCTCCTGGTGTGCCGTTTTCCAGGCCCATTGGAAAAGCGCCGTATTAGGTTGGGACTGACCCGATTTTCCAGGTGCCCTCTGTTACCCCTTTCTTTGACTAGGAAAGGGAACTCCCTGACCCCTTGTGCTTCCCGAGTGAGGCAATGCCTCGCCGTGCTTCAGCTCATGCACAGTGCGCTGCACCAACTGTCCTGCACCCACTGTTTGGCACTCCCTAGTGAGATGAACCCTGTACCTCAAACGGAAATGCAGAAATCACCCGTCTTCTGTGTCGCTCAGGCTGGGACCTGTAGACCGGAGCTGTTCCTATTCGGCCATCTTGGCTCCACCAATCTGGAACTTTTCTTAAATGCTTGCAAAAATACCCTCTGCTCCAAAAGCATGACACTAACTGGATGGGAAAGGAGGTCGCGAAGCAGAAGACTATTGATTTCTATGGGTTTCCTTTGCAACATCAACCTTGCATCCTCCTGATTCTCTGGCAGACAGTGGCCTCAGCAGGGTGCAGGCCTGCCCTTACCACTGGGTAGGGCACTGCCCCCTGCTCTCGTCCTTTCAGTTCAGCTTCTCATGGGCCCAGTCTGTGCCAGCTCCTGGTGAAGACTGCGTGAGCTGATTGCCACTGGACTCTTTAATTTGCTGACTGCCCACAGACCCCATCAGCCACTGCAGGATAGCAAGAGCTGAGAGAAATGTCATGTAGACAAGCAGAAGCCTGGTGCCCAGCAAGTGCCATGGATGTGAATCCTAGAACCCCAGTCTCACTGCATGACCTCACGTGAGTCAGGCATCTCTGGGCCACATCCATTTCCTTCTTCTTGGGCACCAGCTGTGTATCAGACCTGCCCACCCTTCCCTTTGGGCATACAGATTGCAGCCCAGTCTCCTGGAGAGAAAGACACGGCAGTTATAATACAATGTGATTGATGCTTTAATTCCTTTCATGAAGGCTTGCTATTAGGGCACAGATAGGGGGTTCTTTGACTCACCTAAGGGGGCCAGGGAAGGGGAAGTCTCCCTGGAGCTAATGACGCCTGCAAGGAAACAAGAGAAAGATATTCCAGATACTGTAAAGTACAAGGGAGCCGACAAATATGTTTATACTATTGGAACTTAAAGAGTGAAGAGAGCAAGTGTCAGCACACAGAGGCCCATGTGCCGTGCTAGAGAGCTTGGACTTAGTCTTGCAAAAGAGAGGAAGCCTGGGCCATGCAGGAGTGACACAGAAGAGTGGCCTTTCATAGACAGGTCATCATAGGCCCCAGTGGCTCTTCTGTCCAGAAGGGCTGTGAGCTTCTCTCTCCACCCTCTGGTGTGCTGCATTATCTACACTTGCTGCTTGTTTGTGGCCAAACCAATCCAGGTCTGCCTGAAGACAAAGGAGAAGATGTGGCAGCTCCAGTGCAGACCTTAGGATCCTCTGTGACATCTCCTCTGGCAAATGGACATGCTCAATGTCAGATGGAAGGGGAAGACCTGGACAGGCACGCTGCTGCGTTGAAAGGCAGGTTTGGGGAAGGCGGGGCAGCTTCATCACTCCTCCCCCTCATCTGGGTGGGACTCAATGCTCAGAACCACCCTGAGCATTCACTCATCCCCTTGCCCTGGTGGAAGGACCAGCTCCAGCCCCTGCCCTTTCTGGTCTTTTGCAGCTGGAAATCCAGATGCTGGATCTTGGTCCCAGGACAATTGAGCTGTCCACATTGCTTCCTCTCCCTCTTATCCTGTCACGCTTCCTCCTGAACTTTTGACACAAACCCTGCTTCGTGTCAGTGTGACTGTCAACCCCCATGAAGTCAGTATCCCTGGGGTGGGTCTTGCGGCCTTGCTCAGCCTCCAAGCCCCACAGGCCCTGTTCCAGGCCAGCAACCATAATTGGCAACAACACTGCAATTCCTGAGGTGGCTGGGGAGACAGAACAGGGCTGCTGGCCTTAGGAGCACAAGGTTCCTTGCTGCCCCGTGTGCCTTTGTGTTGCATGCCTGGTGGGGCTGGAGGTGGGATCTCACCCATCCTTCAGGAGGCCCCGGCATAGCTGACTTTCCTCTCTCCAGACCTGGCTTTCTAAAGGAGCTGAATGAGAACATTCCCACCCAGGGATTTTCATCAAAGACCACTTTCATCAGGCCTCACCCCAATGCTTTCAGGAGTACCCCACTGTCTACATATAGTCCAGGCTTCCTGGCTGGGCATTTGGGGTCATTGACAAAGTAGCCCCAGCCTCTTTTCTGGCTGTTTCTCCCTCACTGACACTGAGAACAGCCCCACTGCCTTTCTCCATATTTCTCATACCTGACCTGCACATCCCCACTTCCAAGCCTCAGCATCGGCTGTTCCCCTTCCTCCAGGGATCCTTTTCTGACCACATGCTTTAGCCCACACAACCGCTTCTCCTTACTGTGACTCAAAAGTGATGCACACCTACCAATCCTGAGTCTTGAATGTATGACTTTCCTCCCTTGACCGATGAGGATGCTGGACTCTAGGGAGAGTCAGTAACTTGCCTGAAGGCACAGCTGGGAAACAAGAGAGCTGGCATTCAAATCCACGCACTCCAGCTTCAGTGCTCGAACATCAGCGTGCTCTCCGTGGAGAGCATGTTTCCTTTCCCTCAGCAGAGGGAGAGAGCGCTAGGTGACACGTGAGCAGTGCTCCCTGACTCTCGCCTGCGTGTCTCGCCACATACTGTTCCTCTTACTGCTGGCCCTCCCTTTCTCTGAAGGAAAAGCCTTCTATGGCTAACTTGGGCTGTAACTAGAAGTTGCATCAATTCCCCTCCTCAGGACCAGCTATATAATTTGCAGTTCCCAAAATGCAAATGCAGGCAGGGTCCCTTGTTCATAAATGATGGAGAATTTCAAAATGGCGGCAGCAAACATTAAACCCAAGCTCAGGGTTCTTCTACACACAGCACCCAGCAGGGCTGCCCAGGTCCCATACCCATGAAGTGGCCCCGCCCCTTCCTGGGGCTTCCCCGCCTGCACTCACCATCCGTAGCTTTCCTTGTGAAGCCCCAGGGTGAGCAATGCCTGGCACACAGTAGAACCTCAATAACGCGCGTTGAATTGGAAAGATTTCTTGTAGATAAGAGACTGTAAATTTCAGAATAGGTGATTTTAAGAACAAAAGAGATACCCATGTGTCTAGGTCTGAATTTTCTGGTGCTTGAAACAAGCAAACACAAATTGTAGACTCCTCTTTTTAAACAAAATACTAGATTGGATACTGTGATGGGCTGAAATTGTGTTTCTCTCAAATGAGTATGTTGGAGCTCTCCCCCCACTACTCAGAATGTGACTGTAGTTGGAGGCAGGGTCTTTAAAGAAGTCATTAGAACAAGATGGTAAGAGTGGGCCCTAATCCAATAGGATTCGTGTCTTTATAAGGAAAAGGAGGTTAGGACAGAGACAAACACAGAGAGGCAACGATGTGGTAACACAGGGAGAAGATGGCCATCTGCAAGCCAAGGTGAGAAGCCTAGAACAGAGCCTTCCTTCAGATCCCTTAGAAACCAGCCCTGCCAAGACCTTGATCTCAGACTTCAGCCTGCAGAACTGGGAGACAATAAATTCTTGTTGTTTAGGCTCCCAGTCCATAGGGTTTTGTTAAGGCAGCCCCAGCAAACCAGTACAAATACCTAGAGATAAAATAAATCACAACCAATTATAAACCTCAAAAGCTTATGGATACCACTGAAAAATCAGGAAATATGGAAGAATAACATGATATTCATAACTGCATTAACTGCCTGTCATACTTCCCATATTTTTGGCTGAATAATCTTCATATGTGACAATAGTTTTCTTTTTTTTATTATTATACTTTAGGTTTTAGGGTACATGTGCACAATGTGCAGGTTTGTTACATATGTATCCATGTGCCATGTTGTTTTGATGCACCCATTAACTCGTCATTTAGCATTAGGTATGTCTCCTAATGCTGTCCCTCCCCCCTCCCCCTACCCCAAAACAGTCCCCGGAGTGTGATGTTCCCCTTCCTGTGTCCATGAGTTATCATTGTTCAATTCCCACATATGAGTGAGAACATGCAGTGTTTGGTTTTTTGTCCTTGCGATAGTTTACTGAGAATGATGTTTTCCAGTTTCATCCATGTCCCTACAAAGGGCATGAACTCATCATTTTTTATGGCTGCATAGTATTCCATGGTGTATATGTGCCACATTTTCTTAATCCAGTCTATCGTTGTTGGACATTTGGGTTGGTTCCAAGTCTTTGCTATTGTGAATAGTGCCACAATAAACATACATGTGCATGTGTCTTTATAGCAGCATGATTTATAGTCCTTTGGGTATATACCCAGTAATGGGATGGCTGGGTCAAATGGTATTTCTAGTCCTGGATTCCTGAGGAATCGCCACACTGACTTCCACAATGGTTGAACTAGTTTACAGTTCCACCAACAGTGTAAAAGTGTTCCTATTTCTCCACATCCTCTCCAGCACCTGTTGTTTCCTGACTTTTTAATGATGGCCATTCTAACTGGTGTGAGATGGTATCTCACTGTGGTTTTGATTTGCATTTCTCTGATGGCCAGTGATGATGAGCATTTTTTCATGTGTTTTTTGGCTGCACAAATGTCTTGTTTTGAGAAGTGTCCGTTCATGTCCTTCGTCCACTTTTTGATAGGGTTGTTTGTTTCTTTCTTGTAAATTTGTTTGAGTTCATTGTAGATTCTGGATATTAGCCCTTTGTCAGATGAGTAGGTTGCAAAAATTTTCTCCCATTCTGTAGGTTGCCTGTTCACTCTGATGGTGGTTTCTTTTGCTGTGCAGAAGCTCTTTAGTTTAATTAGATCCTATTTGTCAATTTTGGCTTTTGTTGCCATTGTTTTTGGTGTTTTCAACATGAAGTCCTTGCCCACGCCTATGTCCTGAATGGTATTGCCTAGGTTTTCTTGTAGGATTTTAATGGTTTTAGGTCTAACATTTAAGTCTTTAATCCATCTTGAATTAATTTTTGTATAAGGTGTAAGGAAGGGATCCAGTTTCAGCTTTCTACATATGGCTAGCCAGTTTTCCCAGCACCATTTATTAAATAGGGAATCCTTTCCCCATTTCTTGCTTTTGTCAGGTTTGTCAAAGATCAGATAGTTGTAGATATGCTGCATCATTTCTGAGGGCTCTGTTCTGTTCCCTTGATCTATGTCTCTGTTGTGGTACCAGTACCAGGCTGTTTTGCTTACTGTAGCCTTGTAGTATAGTTTGAAGTCAGGTAGCGTGATGCCTCCAGCTTCGTTCTTTTGGCTTAGGATTGACTTGGCGATGCGGGCTCTGTTTGGGTTCCATATGAACTTTAAAGTAGTTTTTTCCAATTCTGTGAAGAAAGTCATTGGTAGCTTGATGGGGATGGCATTGAATCTATAAATGACCTTGGGCAGTATGGCCATTTTCACGATATTGATTCTTCCAACCCATGAGCATGGAATGTTCTTCCATTTGTTTGTATCCTCTTTTATTTCATTGAGCAGTGGTTTGTAGTTCTCCTTGAAGAGGTCCTTCACATCCCTTGTAAGTTGGATTCCTAGGTATTTTATTCTCTTTGAAGCAATTGTGAATGGGAGTTCACTCATGATTTGGCTCTCTGTTTGTCTGTGATTGGTGTACAAGAATGCTTGTGATTTTTGTACATTGATTTTGTATCATGAGACTTTGCTGAAGTTGCTAATCAACTTAAGGAGATTTTGGGCTGAGATGATAGGGTTTTCTAGATATACAATCATGTCATCTGCAAACAGGGACAATTTGACTTCCTCTTTTCCTAATTGAATACCCTTTATTTCCTTCTCCTGCCTGATTGCTCTGGCCAGAACTTCCAGCACTATGTTGAATAGGAGTGGTGAGAGAGGGCATCCCTGTCTTGTGCCGGTTTTCAAAGGGAATGCTTCCAGTTTTTGCCCATTCAGTATGATATTGGCTGTGGGTTTGTTGTAGATAGCTCTTATTATTTTGAGATACGTCCCATCAATACCTAATTTATTGAGAGTTTTTAGCATGAAGGGTTGTTGAATTTTGTCAAAGGCCTTTTCTGCATCTATTGAGATAATCATGTGGTTTTTGTCTTTGGCTCTGTTTATATGCTGGATTACGTTTATTGATTTGCATATGTTGAACCAGCCTTGCATCCCAGGGATAAAGCCCACTTGATCATGGTGTATAAGCTTTTTGATGTGCTGCTGGATTCGGTTTGCCAGTATTTTATTGAGGATTTTTGCATCAATGTTCATCAAGGATATTGGTCTGAAATTCTCTTTTTTGGTTATGTCTCTGCCAGGCTTTGGTATCAGGACGATGCTGGCTTCATAAAATGTGAGAGGGAGGATTCCCTCTTTTTCTATCAATTGGAATAGTTTCAGAAGGAATGGTACCAGTTTTTCCTTGTACCTCTGGTAGAATTCCGCTGTGAATCCATTGGGTCCTGGACTCTTTTTGGTTGGTAAGCTATTGATTATTGCCCCAATTTCAGAACCTGTTATTGGTCTATTCAGAGATGCAACTTCTTCCTGGTTTAGTCTTGGGAGGGTGTATTTGTCGAGGAATTTATCTATTTCTTCTAGATTTTCTAGTTTATTTGCATAGAGGTGTTTGTAGTATTCTCTGATGGTAGATTGTATTTCTGTGGGATCAGTGGTGATATCCCCTTTTTCATTTTTTATTGCATCTATTTGATTCTTCTCTCTTTTCTTCTTTATTAGTCTTGCTAGTGGTCTATCAATTTTGTTGATCTTTTCAAAAAACCAGCTCCTGGATTCATTAATTTTTTGAAGAGTTTTTTGTGTCTCTATTTCCTTCAGTTCTGCTCTGATTTTAGTTATTTCTAGCCTTCTGCTAGCTTTTGATTGTGTTTGCTCTTGCTTTTCTAGTTCTTTTAATTGTGATGTTAGGGTGTCAATTTTGGATCTTTCCTGCTTTCTCTTGTGGGCATTTAGTGCTATAAATTTCCCTCTACACACTGCTTTGAACGTGTCCCAGAGATTCTGGTATGTTGTGTTTTTGTTCTCATTGGTTTCAAAGAACATCTTTATTTCTGCCTTCATTTCTTTATGTACCCAGTAGTCATTCAGGAGCAGGTTGTTCAGTTTCCATGTAGTTGAGTGGTTGTGAGTGAGTTTCTTAATCCTGAGTTCTAGTTTGATTGCACTGTGGTCTGAGAGACAGTTTGTTATAATTTCTGTTCTTTTACATTTGCTGAGGAGAGCTTTACTTCCAACTATGTGGTCAATTTTGGAATAGGTGTGGTGTGGTGCTGAAAAAAATGTATATTCTGTTGATTTGGGGTGGAGAGTTCTGTAGATGTCTATTAGGTCCACTTTGTGCAGAGCTGAGTTCAATTCCTGGATATCCTTGTTAACTTTCTGTCTCATTGATCTGTCTAATGTTGACAGTGGGGTGTTGAAATCTCCCATTGTTATTGTGTGGGAGTTTAAGTCCCTCTGTAGGTCACTCAGGACTTGCTTTATGAATCTGGGTGCTCCTGTGTTGGGTGCATAGATATTTAGGATAGTTAGCTCTTCTTGTTGAATTGATCCCTTTACCATTATGTAATGGCCTTCTTTGTCTCTTTTGATCTTTGTTGCTTTAAAGTCTATTTTATCAGAGACTAGGATTGCAACCCCTGCCTTTTTTTGTTTTCCATTTGCTTGATAGATCTTCCTCCATCCCTTTATTTTGAGTCTATGTGTGTCTCTGCATGTGAGATGGGTTTCCTGAATGCAGCACACTGATGGGTCTTGACTCCTTATCCAGTTTGCCAGTCTGTGTCTTTTAATTGGAGCATTTAGCCCATTTACATTTAAAGTTAATATTGTTATGTGTCAATCTGATCCTGTCATTATGATGTTAGTTGGTAATTTTGCTCGTTAGTTGCTGCAGTTTCTTCCTAGCCTCGTTGGTCTTTACAATTTGACATGTTTTTGCAGGGGCTGGTACTGGTTGTTCCTTTCCATGTTTAGTGCTTCCTTCAAGAGCTCTTTTAGGGCAGGCCTGGTGGTGACAAAATCACTCAGCGTTTGCTTGTCTGTAAAGTATTTTATTTCTCCTTCCTTTATGAAGCTTAGTTTGGCTGGACATGAAATTCTGGGTTGAAAATTCTTTTCTTTAAGAATGTTGAATATTGGCCCCCACTCTCTTCTGGCTTGTAGAGTTTCTGCCGAGAGATCAGCTATTAGTCTGATAGGCTTCCCTTTGTGGGTAACCCGACCTTTCTCTCTGGCCGCCCTTAACATTTTTTCCTTCATTTCAACTTTGGTGAATCTGACAATTATGTGTCTTGGAGTTGCTCTTCTCGAGCAGTATCTTTGTGGCATTCTCTGTATTTCCTGAATCTGAATGTTGGCCTGCCTTGCTAGATTGGGGAAGTTCTCCTGGATAATATCTTGCAGAGTGTTTTCCAACTTGGTTCCATTCTCCCTGTCATTTTCAGGTACACCAGTCAGACGTAGGTTTGGTCTTTTCACATAGTCCCAAATTTCTTGGAGGCTTTATTCATTTCTTTTTATTCTTTTTTCTCTAAACTTCCCTTCTCACTTCATTGCATTCATTTCATCTTCCATCATTGATACCCTTTCTTCCAGTTGATCGCATCTGCTACCGAGGCTTCTGCAATCTTCGTGTAATTCTCGATACTTGGCTTTCAGCTCCATCAGCTCCTTTAAGCCCTTCTCTCCATTGGTTATTCTAGTTATCCATTCGTGTAATTTTTTTCAAAGTTTTTAACTTCTTTGCTATTGTTTTGAATTTCCTCCCATAGCTGGGAGTAGTTTGATCATCTGAAGCCTTCTTCTCTCAACTCATCAAAGTCATTCTCCATCCAGCTTTGTTCCGTTGCTGGTGAGGAACTGCGTTCCTTTGGAGGAGGAGAGGTGCTCTGCTTTTTAGAGTTTCCAGTTTTTCTGCTCTGTTTTTTCCCCATCTTTGTGGTTTTATCTACTTTTGGTCTTTGATGATGGTGATGTACAGATGCGTTTTTGGTGTGGATGTCCTTTCTGTTTGTTAGTTTTCCTTCTACCAGACAGGACCCTCAGCTGCAGGTCTGTTGGAGTTTACTAGAGGTCCAGTCCAGACCCTGTTTGGCTGGGTGTCAGCAGTGGTGCCTGCAGAACGGTGGATTTTCATGAGACCACAAATTCAGCTGTCTAGTAGTTCCTCTGGAAGTTTTGTCTCAGAGAAGTACCTGGCCGAGTGAGGTGTCAGTCTGTCTCTACTGGGGGGTGCCTCCCAGTTAGGCTGCTCGGAGGTGAGGGACCCACTTTAAGAGGCAGTCTGTCTGTTCTCAGATCTTCAGCTGCATGCTGGGAGAACCACTACTCTCTTCAAAGCTGTCAGTCAGACAGGGACATTTAAGTCTGCAGAGGTTCCTGCTGAATTTTTGTTTGTCTATGCCCTGCCCCCAGAGGTGGAGCCTTCGGAGGCAGGCAGGCCTCCTTGAGCTGTGGTGGGCTCCACCCAGTTCGAGCTTCCTGGCTGCTTTGTTTACCTAAGCAAGCCTGGGCAATGGCGGGCGCCCCTCCCCCAGCCTCGCTGCTGCCTTGCAGTTTGATCTCAGACCGCTGTGCTAGCAATCAGCAAGACTCCATGGGCATAGGACCCTCCGAGCCAGGTGCAGGACACAATCTCCTGGTGTGCCGTTTTCCACGCCCTTTGGAAAAGTGCAGTATTAGGGTGGGACTGACCCGATTTTCCAGGTGCCTTCTGTTATCCCTTTCTTTGACTAGGAAAGGGAACTCCCTGACCCCTTGTGCTTCCCGAGTGAGGCAATACCTCGCCCTGCTTCGTCCGTGCACAGTGCGCTTCACCGACTGTCCTGCACCCACTGTTTGGCACTCCCTAGTGAGTTGAAACCGGTACCTCAAACAGAAATGCAGAAATCACCCATCTTCTGTGTTGCTCAGGCTGGGAGCTATAGACCCGGAGCTGTTCCTATTCGGCCATCTTCGCTCCACCTGACAATAGTTTTATAATATTCTTTTCCATAAAGAGAAGAGAAAGATAATTTAACTTCTCTTGTAACGTGATCAGATTTTTTTTCCGATATGGAAAAGTCTGAAGTTCACAACTTATCAGCGGTAACATCATGCACATTTTCAGAATTGGTACCAAATTTGGGAAAATGTCTATCAAGTTTCTTTCATAGTTCGGCTGATAAATGTCAGGACATTTTCATTATCTATTAATGCAGTGATTAATCTTAAATGCTCTTTGAATTGCCAACACTCATTAACCAGTCAGTCACCAATGTCTGCGCCATAGTTATGCTATCCTGGTCAATGTTCTGATTTTATGTTGAGTCAGCAAAAAAAGGAAAATCTTTTTTCCAATGTGAGGATATAATTCATCTCTTTCTTTTAGTTGGGCTATATTACAATCCAAGAGCCTACTTGTTACTTCCATTGGAAATGTATCATAACGATTGGAAATGTATGTCTTCCTCTTCATGAATTAATACTTTTAGTATGAACTAAGATTTTTTGTTATAATTTATTTCTTCATATGAGAATAATTTTAACCTTCCACAGAACTGTTAAAAGCATATAATAACCACGTGAATACCTTGCTAGGATGCCTTTCAGTCTTTGGAAGGACAGGGGCAAGTGAAGACACCTGAAGCTGAAGCGCCATTAGCTTTGTGTTAAGTCAACCCTGGTCAAGGTTGGAGGTGGGGCTCAGAAGAACTGAACCAACAGATACTTCCAGCTGTACACACTCATCCCAGCCAGCGACACCCGTTCTTCAGACCCATGGTCCCAAGCTGTAGCAAAGTTCTGAGACTAAGGTGAGAATAAGGTGAAATTATGCACATTTTCTATGTTTGTATGTAGAGAAAGAGAGAAACAACTTCCTCAACCCAAGTTGAAATTGTCTCTGGGCGACCAGCCATCTGGTTCACCAAAACAAGATTTTCCCTGATTTTGCATGGAAGCTGTTTTTGTTTGTCTTTTTACCACTTTGGTCCTAAAGGGTTTATGTTCTGTTATCCACTCCCCACAGAACCTCTGCATTCTGGGATGGAATGCGGGGTGATGGAATCCTTAGGGGTGGGTGAGAGGAACCCCACTGGGCCCCCCAGCATGGCCTGGGGCCTTCCTGGGCTTGGCAGTGGTTAAGAGTGTGAGCACCAGAACCAAACAAGCTGGGCTCTGACACTGACTCCCTCCTACCATAGTCCCGGGACAAACTCACCCCTCCGTTCTTCCCATTCTTTACCAGTAAAACAGAGGAAAAGTGATGAGCAGCATGTGGGGGTTGTGTGAATTGAGTCATTGTGGCTCAAGTGTTTGGACAGGGCCTAGCACTTCATAACTGCTCTTCGGGAAAGGGAACATGTTTATTAAGGGTTCGATGCACAGAACTGGAGGAAACTGGGAGGGGGCAAGGGCCCTGTCCTTATGCCAGGAACTCCTCCCTTCCTTTCTTCTCCAGGCCTCACCGGGAGCTGCATCCTCTGCTCCTCTGGCCTGGGAAATAGCCAGATGTCTTGTCTCCTGTTTCCCATCAGAGAGGGTTTCCTCTGGCTCCAACACCTTCCTTGCAGTGTATGAGGCAGCTTTACCTGCCTCAAAGGTCGGCTAGCAAACACCTAGAGAGTATTCTAGACAGACCCTGGCTGCAGTTCCTAGGCTTTCCCTGCTAAATCTGGCAAAATCTGCCCAGGGGTGTGCCAAATGTCAATCACAAGAAGGACAGGACAAACTGCTTCTTCAGAGAAGCCTCTCTAGATTTCACTGCCCTGCCTTGAACTCTGCCCATATCCTGTGTCTCCTGTAACCCTGGGCTCAGCTTGTCCAAAAGCTGTTCCCTACTAACCGTGGCTAGTGTGTTTCTCAAATTGTGAGCCAAAAGCAAATACTCAAAAGCACAACCAGAGATTTATATGGCATAGGGGTGTATTTTCCCAGAGAGCTAAAAAAAGATTGTAAAATCATAATTATATCCACATTTTATGCATAATTTTTGCAATATACTAACCATATTTTGAACATATTCATTCATTTACTTCTGCTACAATTCAACATGCATTCCCTCAACAGATATTTGTTGAGCACCTCCTAGGTACCAGACACCATTCCAGGTATTCAGAATATATCCCTCGTGGGGCGCACAATCTAATAATAGAAGGAGACGGATAATGAAAAATTCACATCATAAATGTTAGATGGTGATAAGTGCTATGGGGAGGAAAAAAAGGGAGAAAAAAGCAGAGCCAAAGAGAGAAGATCCAGAATGCAGGTGGAGGGTGGAGTGCAGGTTGCAATTTAAAACAGGAGGATCAGGGAAAGCCTCACTGATACACTAAGATCTGAGCAATGACTTGGAAAGGAGGTGAGGGATAAGCCACGTGGAAATCAAGGAAAGGGCGTTCTGGGTACAGGGCCCTAAGGCGCAAACGTGCCTGGCATGCATTTGAACACAGTCAGCTTATTCTGGTGAGCATCTGATTGTGGCTTCTTTGGTCTTCCTTGGGCGTGCCTAAGGACTCCTATCTTTGTCTCATTTATATTAAGTTCATGAGATCTGTGCTTTCTACTCCAGCTTTCCACTCATCTTTATAAAACAGTAAGGACAAAATTAAATGAAATGTGCAAAATAACTGCACAAACTCTGTACTGGAGACGCCGGGTGCCTGGTGATGCAGAACCGTCAGCTGGCACGCTGCGCCCCCACGTGGAAACTTGCAAGGTTTGGCCCCCTAGGCATGAAAGTTCCTATCTGGCCCCTGCAAAGCAGTCCAGGGGGATCAGGCTTAGTGCCCAAATGTACGCGCTGTGCAAAAGAGAAACTTATGAAGTCAAGGACCTCGTGGCGTGTTAGACAAGAGCCCTAGGGCAGGGGCGGGGGTACAGTGCTGATGGGGACGTGGGCCACACCCGCTAGCTTTCCTCCCCGAGCCAGAGAGGACGTTCCTGTCCTTGAACAAGAGAGCAGACAGTTCACCCAGGCAGCTGTGTACATGGTGGGGGGAGGGGGGTTCTGGGAGGGTGCTGTGCTGCGTGGCCCTCGACACAGATGTGCACTCGCGTGCCCTCGGCAAAGGTGCTCCGCTCACTGGATGTGCATTTGTTTTTCCTCCGGGACTGTGTTCTGGGCAAGGACCTCCTGAGGCACCCATGCTGCCTCAGGGTGCGGGACAGGTGGGCGTCTGGGTTGGTGAGTCTGGGAATTGGGGAGGGGACGTCTGCGAAGGGAAGCCAGCCCACTCCAGTCATAAATGCCATACTCTTAGGGACACGCAGGAGTATTTTATTGTTTCATTGAAAACTGAGCCCCCAGTGCAGCTGTTCTGCCCATGAATTCCAGGGGGCAGGGACGGTGCGGGTAGGAGAACGAGTGGAGGCCAGAGGGAAGTGGGGACAGGGCCTGCTTGTCAAGTCTATGAGATCTTGTTACTGGGGTTTGGGGGAAATTGGATGCGGTACCTTTCTTGCCCCACACACCAGGGCGCTGGCTCCACTTAAGGCCATCGAGACAAAAGGGCCTGAGTGTTTATTCCCTTGTCAGCCCAGCAAATGGGTTCTGAGCCAACTCTGACAGTCTGTTTTCAAATAGGAAGAAGCATTTTTTAAAAACTTTGTTTGGAGAGCAAAACCTGCTATGTGTTAGAGGTGACAAGCTAGGCTGTGCTGCAGACAGGACCCCCTCCCGGGTTGGCTCAGGGAGGCTCTTGCACTAGCTGCTCTATCTGCCTAGAAGGCACCTCCTCAGATTACACCTGGCCATCGCCTCCCTGTCTTTCCACTTGCAATTTTAAGGGTCACCTCTGCAAGGATGCCTTCTCTGACCACCCAGCGTAGTTCTCCGGGCACTCAGTCACTGTCCTGCTGTAACCCCTTCCTGGCGGTCCTCTTCGCCTGATATTTTTGTGCTCACTGATGGATGAGCTCTGCTCATGAAAATGCAAAGTCCCTTGAGAGCAGAGTCTGTGTCTGTTCTTTTGGCTGCACTGTTACCTGCACAGAGAAGAGTGCCCAACCAAGAGTGTGCATTCGATACGTATATTCTATTAGTTGGAATAAATGAATGATGTTTAAGACCTGGCTTGTGCATTTTCTTTAACGAAGAGATGGAGAAAACGTAGCATGCTGGAGCAGAAGGGAGATTGACGAGAAGAATCTGGACCAGCAAAGAAAAAGAATTCCAATTTTCCTTCCCTCAAGGACAACCTGCCCATAGACAAGCGCCTTGAGACCAAAGCTGATGACGGTCGCTGCCAGGCAGCTTGGAGTCACAGGAATGGCCTCCCAACATCCCTGACCTTGGTTTCTGATACCTTTGTAAATCATATCCCTAATCTGTCTGCTCCTGAAATCCCTCTCTCATTTTTAAAATGCCTTCCTAAAACCTAATGAGTTTGGCTTACTCCTTTGCCTTTGGAATGGTTGTCATTGTACATTCTAAAAGTCAAAAAGAAACACTTCCTATCCCTCTGGATTCTCCTGGAGCCAACAGTAGCTCTGTGGCCTTGAGCAAGTCACTTCCCTTCTCCGGGCCTCAGTTTTCTGTAAAGGGAGGAGGAGATGGTGCTGGCAGTTGTCCAGGTCCATGCCAGCTCTAAAAGGCTGTGAGCTTCTGATGCCCACCCCCCAGTGACACCCACAAAGGAACTGCCTTCCCCTCCAATGGGACAGCTTGTGGCCAAGCATTCCTGGGAAGGGCAGGAAGAAGGGGGCCTCCTTCCTAGCACCCAGGCCCTTGTCTGCTTGTCCCCTTGTCATCCTTCCCCTGGAATATGCCACTGCAATGCATCATGAAGACCTTAGATATCAAGAGTGGAAACACAGGATTGTTCCCCAGAGTAAACAGACTACAGAAATGGCCCAGTTTTCCACTCCTGCATGCTAGTCCTTTGCCTTTTGAGTTCACACTCCTCTCAGCAAGAGCTGGAGCCTATCCCCTAACTCCTGAAATTTGGATTGGCTTTGTGACTGCTTTAGCCAAAAGAATGCACTAAAAGTATCAAGGTGTAGATGTGGAGCCCAGGTCTCAAGAGGCCTTGCCCAACCCTTCTCTCTTTCCTGGACCCCGGTAGCTGCCATGAAGGAACACCAAGGCTAGCCTGTGGGAGGATGCGACACGTGGAGCAGTGCCAGCTGACCCAGCCAACGCCATTCTAGATTAACAACAGCCAACTTAGCCAGCTGAGCCCCAGACATGTGAATGAGTCCCAGCCAAGCCCAGCCAAGATCAGCAGGCCTGGCTCAGATCAGCAGAAGTGTGCAGCTGACCCACAGACTCCTGAGTCACGATCACCGATTGTTTCAGGATGGTTTGTTACACAGCAATGGCTAATTGACAATATACCCTGGATCTACCCCCAGGACATCCCACATCTCCCTTAGTTTGCCTTCTTGAGCATCCTTGCATGTGGTCTGCCCTTTCTGCCTCTGTACTGCCTAGTTTATTTCTTAAAAATATCACTTCCCTCCTACAAGTTCAGCCCTATGTATAGAAGCATACAGGCAATCGCTTACGAGAGAGAATTTTATTTTTCAGGGTCTCTCTAAAACTGGGTGCCATAAAGTGTCAGCTACTTGGGCCAGCCATGGTACCTGAAACCGTGGTCCAAAGACTTGGTCTTCGGAATTACATCACACATGGTACACATCATATAGAGGAGCACACATCCTACCTCCTGTCTCAGTGGCATGATAGGTGAAGTGGAAATCGGGTGCAGGAATGACCTTTATGGGGCTGGGAAGGAGCCTTTGTGGGAATGCAGACCTGACAGAGTGCTCCAGGAGAGGCCTCCGTGAGGTCACCAGAACTAAGCAGGGATTGGAAGCAGAGCCCCCTGGCATGCACACACTCATAGTTTTGCTAAGGATTGACCCTGTTTTCTTGTGCAAGTACTTTATTTTTCTCTAATAAATTAACATTTATTAGAAGTCTATTGTAAATCAAGCAGCACCAGCTAAGCCCAGGAGATGACAAAGATAAATAATGAATCCCTGCCCTGAAGGAACTTACTAGTTCATGATCCTAAAGGTGCAAAATACCGCTTCGAATTTAGTTCTGTCTTCTAAAAATCAGGAGGTGAAACCAGATTAATCAATGATCAACAATTAGAAAAATCAATTAGGGTGATGTTTATATTACTTATGTATTTATAGTTCTTCAAGTTTTACTCAAATTACATTTCTCTTTGCAAATACTATTAATATTCAAAGCCAAACATGATTTCCAGTCTTGTCCCCAACCCCATCCTTCCTGTCTTACCCACCTCTGTACATGATACACCTTCATTCACCTAGTTCTATACATAGCTTATCCATGGCAAATCCTGCAGCATCACCCCCACAACATACACAGAATCCCGCCAATTTGCACCACCTCCACCTCCACCACACCGGTGCAAGCCATCAGCACCTCTCACCTATTCTTTTGCAAAAAAATTGATAACTGGTCTTTTTGCTTCCATCGTTCTCTCCCACCTTCTATTCTAACCAGCAGGCAGAAAGATCCTGGTCAAACATAAGTCAGATTGGGTTAATCCTTAGATCACAAACACTCCGCTATCTTCCCATCACACTTAACATAAAATCAAAGGCCCCAGATGACTTGGCCCTTATCACCTCTAACCCTGCTCTAGTCACATGCGCAGTGTTGCTTTTCTTTACATTCACCAGACATTCCTACCTTAGCGCCTTTGCACTGGTGCCTGTTACCTTCCTGATCCAGACCTTTTCATGGACCATTTCTTTATGGCATTTCAAGCTTTGCTCATGTTTCACCTCTTTAGAAAGAACTTCCTCGACCACCAGAGCTAAAACAGCCACCATCATCACTACCCCACAACATCCTTCACTTTCTATCCCTTTGCCTTGCTCTAGTTTTCTTCATGGCGCTTACCACTGCCCTATATGATACCATGTATTTGTTTATTTACTTATTTGTCGCCATGATGAGATCCCTAAAGGCAGGGGTCTTGGCTGTCTGGTGTGCTACCGTATGTTAAGTATTTGAACAGTACCTTGCTTTTGTCATCTTCGTAATAAATGTTTGTGGAATGAATCCCTAAGTATTCACATTCATTCTGCTAATGCTTGTAAATATCTTATTCTGTAAAATAACTAAGTGAATGGGCAAGTCTATCATATAGCTCATACAATATCACTCTTGGAATTCAGGAAATGAACATCAAATCCCATTGCTTCTCTAAGAAAAAGAAAACAATTTGGACCACTCACTTCCCTTCTCTGAGCATTTGTTTTTCCTTCTTCAAAATAAGTAAAACCATCCCTCTCCCCTCCCAATCTAAAAGGCAGGTACTATAGTTACTTCCATTTATCAGTGAGAAAACTGAGGCCCAGAAAAGGTCAAGTCAGTCTTTGCTGTCTCAGGAAGAGGGTTTAGAAGGTCAATTCTGCCCAGGAATTGAGGCCAGAGAAAATCACTCTGTGGATAAGTTTTGATGCAAAATCCAAGCAGGCTGTGTTCTCACTTCTTCCAACAGAGGAAAGTGCCCCTCTGCCCGGCCGGGCCCCATCCCCTGGAAGGGCAGGGTGGGACTTGCTTCCATCTGTTCTGCGAACAGTCTCTGTGCATGTGGGATTTACTAGAAGAACTTTCAGCCTCCAGGAGCTCCAAGGCCTGCCCTTCCCAGAGCCTTCTCGTCAGGCACAAATAAACAGTTGTTAATGTCTTCCTGGGCTTCTGTGCTTGAGGTCATCACAACCAGGATCTCTGAAATTGGCACAGGCCGGGGTGCAGACACCCAAGGCCTCCAGGCTGACAGCTGCATGGAGTCATTTTCAATTAGAGAATGACTTGGAAAAGAAAAAAAATCCAGCATCAAAGCCTATCCTGCAGCCTGCCTGCCCAAGGCCTGAGGACTCCCAGGTGGAGCCAGGGCCCTGTCACTCTTCTGCTTGCAAGGAAAGCAGCCCTCACTGTGCCCAGCCGGGAAGGGGGTGGCGGCGGCTTGTAGAATCCTGCCCCAGTGCAGGCTCTGCTTCCAGACAGGAGAAGAAAGCACAGGTGCCTTGGTAGGCCAGCTCACTTGGGGAGAGAGGCTCACCTTCTGCAAGCCCTGGTTCTCCCCAGAGAGGTCACAGCCCAGAGGAGTGAGCTAGAAATTTAGAATGATACAGAATTGAATGCAAGCACTGGCCTTGCTACATGCTGGCAGTATGACCTTAAGGCACATACATAGGGATGGTGCAGTGCCTTAGGGCCAGAAACAACAGGCACCATTAACCAGGGCTGACACTAGGATGAGACAAAGGAGGCGCTTGCTTCGGGTATACAATTTAAAGAAACTTCAAAAAACTCAGCAATCAGATAAATTATATTTTAAGGCAATATTTTTTAAGTTAAAATTTATGTTAAAAAATCTCTGATGAAGAAAATATCAAAATTTTAAATAAAAACAGGCTCCAACAGTGCTGTGCCAAGCCATATTGGAGCCTGAGGCAAAAGGAAAAACTGTGCTTCCCTATATATGTGTATGTGTGCATTTTTAATGGTTACTATTCTCCCAGAACATTAAATGAGTTTTAAAAATATTGAGAAGTGTCTAAAACTCACAACATTATTTTAAATTTAAATATTTTATTTATATCAAAACCAGAATGTATTATAATTTTACTTTCCTGGCTTAAAATGGAAGCAAACTCATCAATACTATTTTCACAACCTGCTTGCTTACTTATGCCATTTTCAGTTGAAAGAATTGCTATGTTTAACAATTTCTACTGACCAAGTGACCACCTTAAATAATTGTTAATTAACTTTAGCTCACTAAAACTTCTCTCCCTGGATAGCACAGTAACTAGTATTGTTTAAAAAAAGAATTCTCAAGGCCATGTCCAAGTTTAGATAAGACTACACTAAGCAAAATTCCTGAATCTGTTTTAGAGATTCAAATCTAATGCTGATTTTGTATTGTAATTTATTGATATTACATGTTAGTTAAAACTATTTTGGATGAAATTTCAATAGGACTTAAACTGTCGGAATATTTAAGAGTCCAATCGATGACTGGTTTTTGTAAATAAAATCTATTCATGAAAACTTTGCTGCAGTTTTCTAAATTTTCTACACTTAAAAATTCAAAATCTGAAGATATTTAATTTTTGCATGTCTATTTCAAATGTGAACTTAAGACATTTAAAATTTTGATTTCTATTTGATCTAAGCTGGTTTTGTTGTAATTGATACTCTTAGCCATGAATCATATATTTCCAGTTTCCTTACGTTTTCAAAATTTATTTCCAAATTTAGGAAGCATGTTTATATCTCATGCTAAAGTTTTACTTTCATCCAGCATGTCAAGTTATTTATTCTCTTTTTTTATTATTATTATTATACTTTAGGTTTTAGGGTACATGTGCGCAATGTGCAGGTTTGTTACATATGTATCCATGTGCCGTGTTGGTTTGCTGCATCCATTAACTCATCATTTAGCATTAGGTATATCTCCTAATGCTGTCCCTCCCCCCTCCCCCCACCCCACAACAGTCCCCGGAGTGTGATGTTCCCCTTCCTGTGTGCATGAGTTCTCATTGTTCAATTCCCACCTACGAGTGGGAACATGCGGTGTTTGGTTTTTTGTCCTTGCGATAGTTTACTGAGAATGATGTTTTCCAGTTTCATCCATGTCCCTACAAAGGACATGAACTCATCATTTTTTATGGCTGCATAGTATTCCATGGTGTATATGTGCCACATTTTCTTAATCCAGTCTATCGTTGTTGGACATTTGGGTTGGTTCCAACTCTTTGCTATTGTGAATAGTGCCGCAATGAACATACGTGTGCATGTGTCTTTATAGCAGCATGATTTATAGTCCTTTGGGTATATACCCAGTAATGGGATGGCTGGGTCAAATGGTATTTCTAGTTCTGGATTCCTGAGGAATCGCCACACTGACTTCCACAATGGTTGAACTAGTTTACAGTCCCACCAACAGTGTAAAAGTGTTCCTATTTCTCCACATCCTCTCCAGCACCTGTTGTTTCCTGACTTTCCAATGATGGCCATTCTAACTGGTGTGAGATGGTATCTCACTGTGGTTTTGATTTGCATTTCTCTGATGGCCAGTGATGATGAGCATTTTTTCATGTGTTTTTTGGGTGCATAAATGTCTTCTTTTGAGAAGTGTCTGTTCATGTCCCCTGCCCACTTTTTGATGGGGTTGTTTGTTTTTTTCTTGTAAATTTGTTTGAGTTCATTGTAGATTCTGGATATTAGCCCTTTGTCAGATGAGTAGGTTGCAAAAATTTTCTCCCATTCTGTAGGTTGCCTATTCACTCTGATGGTAATTTATTTTGCTGTGCAGAAGCTCTTTAGTTTAATTAGATCCCATTTGTCAATTTTGGCTTTTGTTGCCATTGCTTTTGGTGTTTTAGACATGAAGTCCTTGCCCACGCCTATGTCCTGCATGGTATTGCCTAGGTTTTCTTGTAGGATTTTAATGGTTTTAGGTCTAACATATAAGTCTTTAATCCATCTTGAATTAATTTTTGTATAAGGTGTAAGGAAGGGATCCAGTTTCAGCTTTCTACATATGGCTAGCCAGTTTTCCCAGCACCATTTATTAAATAGGGAATCCTTTCCCCATTTCTTGTTTTTGTCAGGTTTGTCAAAGATCAGATAGTTGTAGATATGCCGCATCATTTCTGAGGGCTCTGTTCTGTTCCGTTGATCTATGTCTCTGTTGTGGTACCAGTAGCAGGCTGTTTTGCTTACTGTAGCCTTGTAGTATAGTTTGAAGTCAGGTAGCGTGATGCCTCCAGCTTTGTTCTTTTGGCTTAGGATTGACTTGGCGATGTGGGCTCTGTTTTGGTTCCATATGAACTTTAAAGTAGTTTTTTCCAATTCTGTGAAGAAAGTCATTGGTAGCTTGATGGGGATGGCATTGAATCTATAAATGACCTTGGGCAGTATGGCCATTTTCACGATATTGATTCTTCCAACCCATGAGCATGGAATGTTCTTCCATTTGTTTGTATCCTCTTTTATTTCATTGAGAAGTGGTTTGTAGTTCTCCTTGAAGAGGTCCTTCACATCCCTTGTAAGTTGGATTCCTAGGTATTTTATTCTCCTTGAAGCAATTGTGAATGGGAGTTCACTCATGATTTGGCCTCTGTTTGTCTGTGATTGGTGTACAAGAATGCTTGTGATTTTTGTACATTGATTTTGTATCGTGAGACTTTGCTGAAGTTGCTAATCAGCTTAAGGAGATTTTGGGCTGAGACGATGGGGTTTTCTAGATATACAATCATATCATCTGCAAACAGGGACAATTTGACTTCCTCTTTTCCTGATTGAATACCCTTTATTTCCTTCTCCTGCCTGATTGCTCTGGCCAGAACTTCCAGCACTATGTTGAATAGGAGTGGTGAGAGAGGGCATCCCTGCCTTTTGCCAGTTTTCAAAGGGAATGCTTCCAGTTTGTGCCCATTCAGTATGATATTGGCTGTGGGTTTGTCATAGATAGCTCTTATTATTTTGAGATATGTCCCATCAATACCTAATTTATTGAGAGTTTTTAGCATGAAGGGTTGTTGAATTTTGTCAAAGGCCTTTTCTGCATCTATTGAGATAATCATGTGGTTTTTGTCTTTGGTTCTGTTTATATGCTGGATTACATGTATTGATTTGTGTATGTTGAACCAGCCTTGCATCCCAGGGATGAAGCCCACTTGATTATGGTGGATAAGCTATTTGATGTGCTGCTGGATTCGGTTTGCCAGTATTTTATTGAGGATTTTTGCATCAATGTTCATCAAGAATATTGGTCTGAAATTCTCTTTTTTGGTTATGTCTCTGCCAGGCTTTGATATCACGATGATGCTGGCTTCGTAAAATGTGTTAGGGAGGATTCCCTCTTTTTCTATCCATTGGAACAGTTTCAGAAGGAATGGTACCAGTTCCTCCTTGTACTTCTGGTAGAATTCGGCTGTGAATCCATCAGGTCCTGGACTCTTTTTGGTTGGTAAGCTATTGATTATTGCCACAATTTCAGAACCTGTTATTGGTCTATTCAGAGATGCAACTTCTTCCTGGTTTAGTCTTGGGAGGGTGTATGTGTCGAGGAGTTTATCCATTTCTTCTAGATTTTCTAGTTTATTTGCATAGAGGTGTTTGTAGTATTCTCTGATGGTAGATTGTATTTCTGTGGGATCGGTGGTGATATCCCCTTTTTCATTTTTTATTGCATCTATTTGATTCTTCTCTCTTTTCTTCTTTATTAGTCTTGCTAGTGGTCTATCAATTTTGTTGATCTTTTCAAAAAACCAGCTCCTGGATCCATTAATTTTTGAAGGGTTTTTTGTGTCTCTCTTTCCTTCAGTTCTGCTCTGATTTTAGTTATTTCTAGCCTTCTGCTAGCTTTTGAATGTGTTTGCTCTTGCTTTTCTAGTTCTTTTAATTGTGATGTTAGGGTGTCAATTTTGGATCTTTCCTGCTTTCTCTTGTGGGCATTTAGTGCTATAAATTTCCCTCTACACACTGCTTTGAATGTGTCCCAGAGATTCTGGTATGTTGTGTCTTTGTTCTCGTTGGTTTCAATGAACATCTTTATTTCTGTCTTCATTTCATTATGTACCCAGTAGTCATTTAGGAGCAGGTTGTTCAGTTTCCATGTAGTTGAGCGGTTTTGAGTGAGTTTCTTAATCCTGAGTTCTAGTTTGATTGCACTGTGGTCTGAGAGACTTCAGTTTGTTATAATTTCTGTTCTTTGACATTTGCTGAGGAGGGCTTTACTTCCAATTATGTGGTCAATTTTGGAATAGGTGTGGTGTGGTGCTGAAAAAAATGTATATTCTGTTGATTTGGGGTGCAGAGTTCTGTAGATGTCTATCAGGTCCACTTTGTGCAGAGCTGAGTTCAATTCCAGGATATCCTTGTTAACTTTCTGTCTCGTTGATCTGTCTAATGTTGACAGTGGGGTGTTACAATCTCCCATTATTATTGTGTGGGAGTTTAAGTCCCTTTGTAGGTCACTCAGGACTTGCTTTATGAATCTGGGTGCTCCTGTGTTGGGTGCATAGATATTTAGGATAGTTAGCTCTTCTTGTTGAATTGATCCCTTTACCATTATGTAATGGCCTTGTCTCTTTTGATCTTTGTTGGTTTAAAGTCTATTTTATCAGAGACTAGGATTGCAACCCCTGCCGTTTTTTGTTTTCCATTTGCTTGATAGATCTTCCTCCATCCCTTTATTTTGAGTCTATGTGTGTCTCTGCACGTGAGATGAGTTTCCTGAATACAGCACACTGATGGGTCTTGACTCCTTATCCAGTTTGCCAGTCTGTGTCTTTTAATTGGAGCACTTAGCCCATTTACATTTAAAGTTAACATTGTTATGTGTGAATTTGGTCCTGTCATTATGATGTTAGTTGGTTATTTTGCTTGTTAGTTGATGCAGTTTCTTCCTAGCCTCGATGGTTTTATCTACTTTTGGTCTTTGATGATGGTGATGTACAGATGGGTTTTTGGTGTGGATGTCCTTTCTGTTTGTTAGTTTTCCTTCTACCAGACAGGACCCTCAGCTGCAGTCTGTTGGAGTTTGCTAGAGGTCCACTCCAGACCCTGTTTGGCTGAGTGTCAGCAGCGGTGGCTGCAGAACAGTGGATTTTCGTGAGACCACAAATTCAGCTGTCTGATAGTTCCTCTGGAAGTTTTGTCTCAGAGGAGTACCTGGCCGAGTGAGGTGTCAGTGTGTCCCTACTGGGGGGTGCCTCCCAGTTAGGCTGCTCGGGGGTCAGGGACCCACTTTAGGAGGCAGTCTGTCTGTTCTCAGATCTCCAGCTGCGTGGGGAGAACCACTACTCTCTTCAAACCTGTCAGACAGGGACATTTAAGTCTGCAGAGGTTCCTGCTGAATTTTTGTTTGTCTGTGCCCTGCCCCCAAAGGTGGAGCCTACAGAGGCAGGCAGGCTCCCTGAGCTGTGGTGGGCTCCACCCAGTTTGAGCTTCCTGGCTGCTTTGTTTACCTTAGCAAGCCTGAGGAATGGCGGGCGCCCCTCCCCCACCTCGCTGCCGCCTTGCCGTTTGATCTGACTGCTGTGCTAGCAATCAGCGAGACTCCATGGGCATAAGACCCTCCGAGCCAGGTGCGGGACACAATCTCCTGGTGTGCCGTTTTCCAAGCCCATTGGAAAAGCGCAGTATTAGGGTGGGACTGACCCGATTTTCCAGGTGCCGTCTGTTACTGCTTTCTTTGACTAGGAAAGGGAACTCCCTGACCCCTTGTGCTTCCCGAGTGAGGCAATGCCTCACCCTGCTTCGGCTTGCGCACGGTGCGCTGCACCGACTGTCCTGCACCCACTGTTTGGCACTCCCTAGTGAGATGAACCCTGTACCTCAAACGGAAATGCAGAAATCACCCGTCTTCTGTGTCGCTCAGGCTGGGAGCTGTAGACTGGAGCCGTTCCTATTCGGCCATCTTCCAAGTTATTTATTCTCATTTGTTATAACTCACAACTCTCACTTGAAAAAAGGTGATCAAAGTAGATTTTGAAAGTATTGTTGATGAATTTGCTTCCATTAAAGTGAGGAAAATAAAATTATAACACATTCAGTTTGAGATAAAATGAAATATCTAAGCTTAAAATAAGGCTGTGAGTTTTGAAACATCTACTTCCCCGATTTTCAGTATTTTTTCATCTAGTTTTGGGGGGAATGAAACAACCATTATACAAACATGTATGCAGGGGCACTCGGTTTTCCTGTGACCTCAGGCTCCAATATGGCCCTGCAGCACCCCACCCTTCCCAGCGGGAGGAGAGAGGTGTTTACTGGAATTGCAGACACAGCAGGGAGTGTGGAGGGGGCTCATTGGCAGGAGCTGAGACCTCTGCAGGGAGAGAAAGAGCTGGGGGAGCATCCTGACCTCGGTCTCCTCCCTCCCTCACATCTCCTGCTGGCATTCTGCATGGACTGGACCAACTGCATGCCAGCGGGCACTGGAGCCTGTTGGTGTGGTCCAAATGGGTCAGCCGGCAGCACCGAGCAGATGGAGAAGGGTGGAGAGTAGATCTGGAGCAGCAAACGGAAATTCTACAGGACACTCTTGGTCTTTGTGGATCGATTCAAAAACAGAAGATGATAATAACTACCTTGCAAAGTTTTCCTAAGAGGGAAATAGGGCAATATATGGAAATTGCCTCAAATAGTTTGGCATCTCCTAAACCAGGGCTTATATCACAGCTGAACAGAAGTAAGCAACTGCTGCTGGTGGTAAAGGGAGATTGAGGGGGAAGGTGGCATGGGACACCTGATGTGGTATCCCTTGCTCCTCAATCAGCCTGAGGCCACATGGCACCACCTGGCAAGACTGACCCCAGCAGGACCAGCTCTACCTTCAGTGAAACCGAGTGGTGGGATGGAAGCCACTTTCATTTCCTGAGTGAGCCTCAGTTTCCTAAGAGTCTGATAGTGATAGAAGGATGCCTGTCTTGCAGGATTTTGAGGGCTAAGAGAGATAATGTATGTTAAAGTACTTTGTAAACTATGAAACATGTCAGTGTTGTACTTGGGGTGGGAGGGCTGATGCTCATTTCATCCTCAAAACAGAAAACCACATAAAAGCTGGGGGGACATACTGTCTTCTTTACTATGAAGTCAGAGGCGGAAAATATTTTCCTTACTTTAGGAGGCCATGTGTATTGTCCTTGTTTGACAGACTATTGAGTGTGCAGAAGTAAGGAATTAAGAGATTCTAAAACCAACTCTGCCCCTGTTTCACTGAGATACTTTAAATCTGGGTGCTCCTTTTGCCTCTCAACTTCTCCGGATTAAAAACATGGACTGTGATATTCAGTAGAGTGCTGTGTGCCTTGCAGAAGATAAAGAGACTCATCTTGACAGCTTAAGACTTTGTTGGCGTGAGTGACCTGGTACAGGAGGAGCATGTACTCCACGGCAGAGTTCAGAACTACAGAAGAATGCAGACACATCTAGAAAGTTTCAAAAGTTGGAATGGAACATGGAATTACTTTCCATGGCCTGTTCTCCTGGAGGGAAAATTAGCTGGAAACATCGCATACTTGGACCCCAATGGCAGAGCCCAGCACCAACCCCCTGGGCAGAATCAGAGGAAAGATGAAACTGCATGAAACACCCACCGTTTACAGATGAAAGATGGGACTTACAATTGCTACATGGTCTCAGAGCCCAGCCCGGGTGGCCACAAGCACACCTGTGCACAGGAATAATCTGACAAGCTGAGGGCAGATGCTTTGCAGGGCAAAAGAAGTATGATTATGGGGCAGCAAGGGGAGCCAGGGGACCTCTCCGTGGGTTCACCCGGTCCTGATAGCCTGGAAGGCTAATCAGGGCTTGACCCCGGCCCTGAATCAGTCACCACTCCCCATGGCCTTCATGCCTTACCTGGGCAGTGAGAGATCAGATGAGCGAAGAGGTTCCACGGTCTGGGTGCTCGGGAGAACGACCTGGGAGTCTTTTAAAAATTTAGTTCTGAGGCTTCTTATCCTGAAAATTCAGTCAGTAGACAAAGAGCACAACCCGGGAATCTGTATTTGTCACAATCAGCTGTAGTGCTTTTGATGAGCCCAAGTGTTCTCTAGGGTCCTACCAGCCTGGCACTCTGGCACCCTCTTGCTCCATGGGTGAAAGCTCTAGAGATAATAGAGAGAGAATAGGCTGGAACAGAATTTCAGTGGAAGGGTGGGGAGGGAGGCAGAGCTTCTCAGGCACAGGGATGTACAGCTGGGAGAGGTGCAATGACCGAACCATTTTTACCTATTCTCTGAGTCCTTGTTGGTTTTTATTACTAACGTCACATGAGATTGTTACACTGTCTTGGCTGTGCCTGTGCGTCACATATTATGCTTTCTCACCTAACCCCAGTAAAATTCCACCTTCATTGATCAAAACAGGTTGTAATCATATGGACGCTCAAAATATTTTTCTGCACCTTCTCAGTCTGCCGAGAATTCCACCGCAAACAGCTTATAAGGTCCGTGTGTTTGGTTCTAGGTTCTTCCTCAAACTGGCTGCTTCGTAGACAAGCAGGTGCCTCGGGGGCTGTGTCTTCACATGAGTCATGGTCTGTTTTCCGTGGGGAGGCTGCAAGAGCTAGGGGGACAGAGGTGACAATGCAGAAGATGGAATAAAGTAACAGCACAGTGGGAGCACGCAGAGGCCCAGGGGTAGGTCTGGGTGTTAGGACAGCCTGGCCCCACTGGACAAGTCAGGAGGCTGCAGTCTTAAGGGGATGGGACTGATACTGCAGAGACTGGCCCTGCAGAGGTATCAGGAGGCCTGAGGCACACATCAGTTGGGCTCCATCCTGAAGACAGGTTGGGGGACAGGGCTTCCAGGCAGCAGGCAGTGATGAGTGTCATTGCCCCAGCCCGTGACTGGACACCAAGATCTAGTCCCGCACAGAAGGGCTGCTGTACCCCAGGCTCTATGTCTGGGCTTTCTGGAGAGGGAGGCCAGTGAGAGGAGCTCCCCTTAGCCAGTCCTACCTCATGAGATGACCGTGCTGTGCTGTTTTATCTTCCACAGCACTCTGAAGGACTGTGTTCCCCATTGCAAGGGGGAAGAAACTGAGGGTAGAGAGGCTCCCGGACAGAGCAGAATGGTGCTGGTGTTGAAATCTGAGACGATGTGACTACAATGCCTATGCCCTTTGCTGGGAGGCTAATCAGAATCCAGGAACGAGAGGCTCGGCAGAAACCAGGCCAGGGCGCATCCCCCGAGGCAGGCTGGAGTTGCTGATGGGGGGTGAGGACTCCACATAACCCGTGGGGATATGTACCTCATCTCCTCAGCCTTCCAGGCCTTGGGTGGTGTTGGTTACGCTAAGACTGGGGCATTGGGGCAAGGGGCCAGAGCCAATGCTGATTCTTAATCTCTCTCCAGTGGGATGTGTGCTACATCCCCAGGCTTGTTGGGGAGACCTGGGTGCAGGAAGTCCAAACAGTGGTGAGGCCAGCAGGGCAACACATGTGTCCAACCTCCCCCAACTACAGGTGAGAAGATACCACACAGGACCTGACTGAGACCCCATCCGGCATCAGTCCACATGAACCCAGTGTCTGCAGAGAAATTTTACAGTAAAAACCTGTGCAGCCTGGTATGAACCAAGGAATAAGGAGGCTGCTGGAAAAGCCATCATTTTGCTGCGCTGTTGATGTTGGTGAGAGCTGATCACAGTTTGAAAGGTGGAGAAGGCCATGCCTGGCAAAGAGACAGATGCGAGACCTCTCTGGTTGGGGCGAGAATGCTGTGCGGGATGGCTCAGGGGTGGTTAGCGAGCCTGTGCTCGAGCGGGGCCAACCGAGGGTCAAATCCCAGGCTGCTGCGTGTCGAGTGTTGTGGCCATGGGCCCATCCATGACTTCTCTGAGTCCCTAGTCCCCTACCTGTAAAAATGGAAGCAGTAACACAGACTTCTTAGGTCTTTTTTTTTGAGACATGAGACAGACCACATGTGTAAGGCATTCAGCACAGTGCCTGACTTGTGTAGGGCTCCCAAAGCTGAGCTATAATTGGGTAATTGCTGATGGTGCTCAGATTCCAAGGTGAGAGGAGAAGCGACACAGGGATGCTGAGGGGGAGTTGAGGAGAGCTTGCCGCACAGTCCAGGAGGACCATAAACAACATCACAGAGGAAGCACATGACGGCTGCCTCATTGAGCAGAGAGGGCAGAGCGAGGGCGTGCAGCTGGCTCACAGAGGTGGGCTTTCAAATCCCAGAGGAACGGGCTGACTGCACTGCCCGGGCTGTGGTTGCTCCACACTGAGGACTTGGGACACCCACCTGCCTCAGCTTCTTGGATGATCTCCAGAATGCCAGGCAGCCAGACGTGAGGTCATGCATTTACTGTAGGGAGCTGTGCAGCTGGGTTAGGGGAGGGGGCTACCAGACAGGGGCTCTGCCTGCCCCAAAGTGTTCCAGAGGGGCTGGGTGGGCCCCAAAGTGTTCACAGGGACTTGATCAGAGGCCCTCAAGCAAAGCATGCCTTAGGTGTAAGGTCAGGGGAAAGGGCCCACCCTCTCTGCCCTCCCATCTCCAGCCCTGTTTCCTTCTCATGGGCCTGGGCCATGCGGCCCCTCCTAAATGAAGCTCCTGAGCTAGGTGGATGTTGGTGCAGACACAGCCGACTGGTCTGACATGCATGTATGAACACAGGCTGCTCCAGTGGCCTTGCAGTCACCCACCCAGCACCTCAGGCAATGGAAACCCCCCAGGAGATGGCCTTGTGTGGGAAGGAGGGCATGCCCCCAACCCTGGACACAACCTCCAGGTTGAGAAGAGAGGCGGGACCAGGGAAAGGCTGCCCCAGCAGATTGGGTTTTGAGACGAGGTAAATGGAGTCACAGTCACAAAAGGGCTTCTAACTCAACCCTCTCACTTCACAAGTGGGGAAACTGGCCCAGAGAGGGCAAGTGAACAAACAGCATAAGGAGTTTGTGGTTGTGGAAGGTTGTGAAATGGCCCCTCAAAAGATATTCCAATTCTAATACTTGCAACTTGTCAGTGTTACCTTATGTGAAGGGAAAACATGAGTCTTTGCCAGTGTGAGCAAATGAAGAATCTTGTGATAGGAAGATTATCCTGGGTTATCTAGGTGGGCTATAAATACAGTCACATGCATCGTTATAATCAGAAGGCAAAAAGAGATCTGAAAACACACAGAGGAGGCCCCGGTGTGGAGACCAGTAGAGAGAGACTTGAGAACACGGGCCTTGAACATGGGAGGTGATGTGGCCATAAGCCACCGGACCCTGGAAGAGGCGCATAACAGATTCTCCCCTCCAGCCCCTGAGTGAGTGCAGCTCTGCCAACTCTTGATGTTGACCCAGGGAAACTGTTTTCAGACTTCTGGCCCCCAGAACTGCGAGAGAATAAATTATGTTGTTTTAAGCTACTAAGGTTCTAGTAATTTATTACAGCAGCCACAGGAAACTAACACAGTGTTTTTTCCCTGGGCCCGGCCCGGCCTTGGAGCTGTGTCGTCCTATCGGTACCCTGGACCCATAAGAGGGAAGGATGGCAGGGGCAGAGAAGGCAGGGACTCCGTTTTCCATCACAAGCTCTCTCCACCAGCCTCGCTGAGGGATGGTGATGGAGATGTACCGTGTCCTCACTTCCATTGCCTGAGGTGCTGGGTGTGATGTGGAGAAGCCACAAGAAACCAATGGCAAACATGTGCTCATTCTGTCCTGCGTGTGCAGCGAGACAGCCAGCAAGCCCAGGAGGCAGGCAGGGCCCTAAACCCCAGCTTCCAGCTGTTAACTGGGCCTTTCATGTTGTCTAAACACAGTTCGGGGCATTTACAGCGGATGTGGCTACTGTGTGGCACATAGTATTGAGAGCATCACGTTCAGCATCTCCCTGTGGCCTGAACGGGAGCTCCTGGGATTGATTAGGAAAGAGCCATTTGGGGAAGGCATTGTTAAAACTGTTTGGTTTTTCCTGCCTGCCGGCTGAGATGGTCCTGGAGGAGTCCAGCTTCTGCTGACAGGGTAGGGTCCTGGGCCAGAGAACTGGCTAGAACTCAAGACAGTAGGCAGAGTGTATTTCCACTCCCAGGAAAAAGGCAGGAGTCGGTCCGCCTCAGGATGTCTGAAAGCATGGTGATGTCAGTTCAGAAGACAGGAAATCACACCTGCCTCAGTGGCCTGCCAGCCGTGTGGCCGTGGGCAAGGTGCTCCGCCTCCTGGAGGTGGGCACAGTGAGATGGAAAAGTGGATGTGAAGGGGCTTTTGTCAGCTGTGCAGCTCCAGTCCGCCATGTGAGCGTGTGGGTTTTCCTCCCCAGCTTCTACTCCACCCTGGTCAGGTCTGCCCATGGAGGGTGAGAGAGCTAGGACAGGAAGGTACTCAGGGCTGTCCCTCTCATGACTGACGAACAGTGCCATTGTTATCCTAGGGCACACACACACATTTTCAAGGAATTGGGGTAGGGGGATGGTCTTGTCCCTTGAGAGCTATCAGTCTAGCAGGGGACACTAAACACACATGCAGGAAATGACCTTATTAGAAAGCAACACACTGAAAAGTGCCAAGTGACACAGCTCAGATTGGACATGGAAGTCCTCGAAGCCCGCACAGCAGGAGCGCAGGAGCAGGCTAGACCGAGTCAGAGGACACTCGACACTCTCCTGAAGTCTGACCCCGTGAACATCAAGGGCCAGGCCCAGGCCTCTGTGTGTGAGCCAGGGCGTGGGAGTCGGATGTGGTGTCTGGGAGAAGACTCGATTATCCAGCTTAGGGCGAAATGCCGGAAGGGCATCTCTCTTCTAGTTACTAGGGTGGAAAGGAAAAGGGAAGTTCTGGGTTGGTGACACTGTGGTCCTCTGAGCAGGTGAGAGCCCAGCACTAAAATACAACAGTCATTCTGCTGGGAGGACCCGGCTGAACTTAGCACTGGCTAGGTGGGGTAGAGTAGGCTAGGGCCTTGGCAAGGAGGAGCCATGCTCCCCTGGAGCACATCTCTCGGGGGGCAGAGCCCAGCATCAGCTCTGGCCACTGTGGACAAAGGCCCATCCCCAGATGTGAGTCCTTGATCAACCCTGGGGTTCTGCCTTCTAGGGCTCATATAGCCAAAGGGAGCCCCAGCCTCACAGAAGCCGCAGCAACTAGGCAGAAACCACAGGACTGGCCTATATGGCCAGGCGGCTTCAGAGCCATGGCCTGCTGTTGCTGGGGACAGGGGCATGAACATTAAAGATAGAAGTCACAGTAACTCATACTCCTCAGATTGTGGTAAACGGTGTTTGTGCATAAGGCTGTTACGGTTTTATTCTATTCATCATTGTCTTCTTCATTCTTGGTCACCAGTTCTCTTACCCAGCCCTGATGTGTTTGGTATAAATCTTTGAATGGGAACATACTTTTAAAAATACATTTTAAATGTGTGTGTGTGTGTGTGTGTGTGACAGAGAGAGATCTACATAAATGACATTGCACTATGGTCTTTCTGGGTTTTTTTCCTTTTTTAAAAAACTTACATTATGTTTTAAAGACCTGCTTGTGATGATGCTGTATGGCCCTCTAAGTCTCGGTTTTGACTGCAGCTGCCTGGTGTTCCGTGGTCCACATGCCTCCTTTTGTCTTACCCATACCCGTGGGGATATGTACCTCATCTGCACCCAATTTCTTGTTCGCATCCCCTGGTGACCAGGGCTTGGGTCCTCAGGTCAAAGCATCCTTAGTTGAGCTCGACTTTCCCAGGCTTATCTCCAGGACACCTGCACCAGCCTATATTCTGCAGCAGGGCACGAAGCTTTCTGTTTCCCTGGTCCTTACCAACTGCCAACAATCCGGCAGATGCAAAGTTTGGGTTGTTGTGATAGTTACCAGTGTGGGTTCAAGTCTTCACTCCATCACTCAGCAGCTATGTGACCACATAAAAGCAGATAAGCCACATCTATGTGCCTCAGTGTTTGCATCTATAAAATGGAGATATTAATATAATTACCATAGGGGGTGGTTGTGAGGATCTAATAAATTAATGAAAAGTCTTCAGTAATTACTACTAGTGGTAGTAGTACAGGTAGTACTTCCTATTGCTACTACTAACATTACCAGTTTTAATGAGGTTTACCACCCCTTCATACACCTGTTAGCCACTGGGTTTTCTCTATGGTGAATTGTCTAGTCATACCCTTTTCTCATTATTCCATTGGGTTGCCATGTTTTTGTTGCTGATTTGCAAGTGTTTGTTGAACGTTCTAGACACTAATCCCTAGCTTATTTTTGGTTCTTGCAAACATCTCTCAATCCATTACTGGTTTGGTGACTTTGACAGTGTTAACTTTTGTTAAACAAAAATTCTGATAATGTTAAATCTGTCCTTTTTTATTTCCTTGTGCATTGTATTTTTGGAGTATTTTTTAATCTCTTTCCATGACAGAGTTACAAATATATTGTCTATATCTGTTGTTAATATTATGATTTTACTTTTCATAAATAGTGCATTAGTCTATCAAAAGTTAACACTTAGTTTTGGTCAGGCAGGTATATAATTTAATTTTTCTCAATATATTTTTTATCTTCATGATTTTGTAGTGATTAATATATGTGAATTAACGTAAGGAATGTATAATACAAATATAATTAGCTTTTTTATCACTCAATTCTATTGCACTGGTCTCATTATCTATCACACTGATTTTGTTACGACACTACTATGGATTTGTAGAACTTTCATATTTTCCTATTAAGATGACCTGTCCTAATGGTTTTGCTTTTACAAAATTTAACTAGCTTTTTTCGGATCTTTATTATTTGATACACATTTTGGAATAAACGTGTCATATTCCTTAAAAATATGAGATTTAAATTGAAATTGCAATGAATTTATAGATTATGTTGGGGAGAGTTGGCATCTTTACAACATTAGGTTGTACATTCATGAGCAAAATACATTTCTTCATTTACTTTAAGTCTTTCTTACTTAATTGAATTTTAACATACCCACCTGAGGATCTCATACATCTTTTTTAAAAAGGCTTACCCTAGTTCTTATTGTTATTTTAGTTGTGTCTCACTTATTTCTATATATTTCTAATTGGATTTTTGCAGAAATAACATAATCTACTGCTTTTTATTAGTTGAGCTTCTATCTGTAAGAGTTGGTGAACCCTCTTGTTAGTGCCAACAATGTGACTGATGATTCTATTGGTTTCTCTATGTGGTTGATTCTACCACCTGCCAGTAGTGTAGTTTTTGTCTCTTCTCTTTCTATTGTCTCTCATACTTTTTTGTTGTTGTTTTATTGCATGGGCCAGTAATTTCAGTACATGTTAAAGAGTGGCAATGACAAGCATTCCTTACGCTGAGCCTCGGCTTAAACAAAATGTGTCTAAAGCTTCTCTCTCGGGAATGTTTATTGTAGAATTTTGGTATTATTCTTAATAAAGTAAAGAGATTTCTATTACTAGTTTTTTGTGAGAACTATTACTATTTTTACTATTACTCTACAAAGTTGTTGAAATTTATTTTTCTGCATCTATCAAAGATAATCATATTATTTTATCCTCCTTTAGTCCATTAATTTTGTAAACTTTGAAAAAATTTTTATATTGTTACTCTTTCCTGGAAATAACCACTTTAATCATGATTTAAAAAAATACAGAGTTGGATTCAGCTAACACATACTTTTTGTGATAGGGAGTAATCATATATGTGTTCAAAAGTGAAATAAGTCATCTGAACTATCATTTGCTGACTTTGGAATCAGGGTTATAGTAACCTCATAAAAAGTTGGACAGCTTTCTCTCTTCTTTTTCCTGGAACAACTTGCAT
Source organism: Symphalangus syndactylus (assembly GCF_028878055.3). Taxonomy (NCBI): domain Eukaryota; kingdom Metazoa; phylum Chordata; class Mammalia; order Primates; family Hylobatidae; genus Symphalangus; species Symphalangus syndactylus. The sequence continues at coordinate 149,467,431 of NC_072427.2, read as the reverse complement.
AAGATAGATATTTATATATTGTTTGAAGTTTAATAGCACTCTCTTCTATAAAACTTTCTGAGTTTTGGGCTTTGTTGAAATGTGTGAATTTGGGGGGGCATTTAATATTTCAATTTTTAAAATAAATGGCTGGGCATGGTGGCTCATGTCTGTAATCCCAGCACTTTGGGAGGCCAAAGCGGGTGGATTGCTTGAGTCTAGGAGTTCCAGACCATCCTGGCTACATTGCAAAACCCTATCTCTACGAAAAATACAAAAAGTTAGACAGGCGTGGTGGCAGGCATCTGCAGTCCGAACCACTCAGGAGACTGAGGTTGGAGGATCACCTGAGCCCAGGAGGTTCAGGCTGCAGCGAACTGTGACCGTGCCACCGCATTGCAGCCTGCACAACAGAGTGAGACCCTGTCTCAATAATTTTATTTTTTTATAAATTTTTTAATAATTTTTTTAAATTATGACTTATTTATTTAACTTTTCTTCTGCCAGTTTTGCCTTATTTATCAGGATTTTATTAATCATACCTAAGTTTTGAAATGTTTTTCTATAATAATCTATGATAGTCTTATTTTAAAAAAAAAACTCTGTTGTGTCTTTTTTTTTTTCATTCATTTTATATTTTTTCATTTGTGTATTTTCTCCTTTTCTTAAAATTTGAATGCCTTGCCAGAGACTTATCAGAAATATAAACTTTTTCACAAAACCAACTTTGGGTTTTGTTTGTTTTCCACTTTTCTTAGTTCTTCATTTTGATGATTTCTAAACTCATTTTTATTTTCTCATTCCTTCTTAGTTATTTGGGTTCACTCAACCTCTCTTCTTCTAACTTCTTAAGCTAAAAGTTTAGATCATTTGTTTTTGTTCTTTCTTACTTAGTGATAAATATACTTAAAGCTATAAATTTCTCTCAAAGAAATGATTTCGTTGTGTCCCACAAGTTTTGACATACGGTGCTTTTATTTTGTTCAATTCCAAGTATTTCATATTTTTCCCTGTGATTTCCGCTTTAACCAAAGGATTATTCATTAGTATGCTTTTTAGTTTCCAGGCATATGGGATTTTCCTAAAGCTATCCTTTTGTTACCGACATCTAATTTTATAGCATTATGGCCAGAGAGTATAGTCTACGAGGTGATGTTGACTCTTTGGAATTTATGGAGCCTCCTTTGTCACCCAAGTTCAATGTTGACTTTTGTGAATGTTCCATGTTTTCTTTAAAATAATATGCATTCTATATTTATTAGGTGTGAAATATATTTGTATTAGTTCAAGCTTACTAATTGTGTAATTCAAACCTACCATTTATTTTCTTTTTGTTGGTTTAATTGATTCGTTTCACAGAGAAATATGTTAAAATTACCAACTATAATAAATGATGTATCTGCTTATTCCTGTAGTTATGGAATTGGTCCATTTTCATACTTCTATGAAGGAATGCCTGAGACGGGGTAATTTATAATGAAAAAGAGGTTTAATGGACTCACAGTTTCACATGGCTAGGGAGGCCTCACAATCATCGTGGAAGGCGAAGGAGGAGCAAAGGCACTTCTTACATGACGGCAGGCAAGAGAATGTGTGCGGGGGAACTACCCTTTATAAAACTATCAGATCTTATGAGACTTATTCACTATCACGGGGGCAGCCTGGGACAAACCCACCCCCACGATTCAATGACCTCCCACCAGGTCCCTCCCACAACACATGGGGATCATGGGAGCTACAATTCAAGATGAGATTTGGGTGGGGACACAAGGAAACCATATCAGTTATGTCTCAGTTTTTAAATTTATATACTTCAAGGCTTTGTTATTAGGTGCATATATGTTAGGGGCCATTGTGTCGTCTGTAGTATCAGACACTATTTTACTGATATATAGTACCTTTCTTTGTTTCTTTTGATAATGTTTACCTCAAAATCCATTTTGTCTGATAAAACTGACACCCTTGCTATGTTTTTGGCACATATTTGTTTGATATATATTTTTCATACATTTTTATATATTGAGTACATAAAAAGGTATTTCTAACATAACGAGGGTATAAAAATAAAAAAAAATACAAAGCCACTACTAAGCTCAAGTAGTAGAACATTAGCTCCCTGTGTGCTTCTCCCTGATCCCACCACTCTCCCTCAGCTTTCAAAGACAACCTAAATTTTTATCTATCATTTCTTCACTTTTCTTTATGGCTTTCATATATTCATATATTCTGACACAGTAAATCATTCTATTTTTATGCTTTTGAACTTTGTATGAATAAAAAAATCATCTATATCTTTCTGTGACTTCCTTGTTTCATTAATATTATTTCAATGACTTGCTTACGTTTATGTGTACAATAGTAGTTCATTAGTTTTCACTTCTAGATACTATTTCATAATCACAATATGATTTATATATAATATATACATATAAAATAACTATCACAATTTATTTATCTGCTTTTCTATTGGTTTTTAGTTTTGGTATTTTGGTGTTGTTGTCTTTGCTATTTCAGCATCGATGCCACGAATATTTTTGTCTGTCTCTCCTAATGTACATGTGCAAGAGTTCTTCTACCATGGTTGGGATTTGTTGGACTGACTAAGGCTTGGACTGTAATTGCTGGGTATGCAATTCCTCAAAGGTAAGAACATCCTCAAAATACCATTTGAGTATCCCTTATCCTAAATTCCTGGGACCAAGAGCATTTTGGATTTTGGAACTTTCTTTTTTATTTTCAGAACATTTACATTATTACAATTTTAGAATTGAGCATCCCAATCCTAAAATCTGAAATCCAAAATGCTCCAATGAACGTTTCCTTTGAGTGTCATGTCAACACTCAGAAAGTTTCAGATTTTGGAACATTTTGAATTTTGAATTCTCAAGTTAGGATTAGGGATGCTCAACATATAGTATAAGCATTACAATTTGTTACTCCATGTATTTTGACCTACCTTTCCTTAATTGTTTTTGTCTCTCTATGCTTCATTTTGGAAAACTTTTTGAACCTGCCTTGAGTCACGAATTCTCTCTTCAGCTGTCTAATTTACTGTTTTATCCATCCACTGAGTTTTAATTTTAATTGTTATATTTTTCAGTTTCTAAAATTTATATTTGATTCACTTTTGAAGTCTAATTGGCCTCCTTTATAATCTTTGGTCTTGCTAATTTTTTTAAAGTCCGATTTTCATTTATTTAAGCTTAGCAAATTTTTCTTTATATGCTTCACATGATGATTCCAATATCTAATGCATTTTCATGTGTGATTTCGATTTTTTTCCCTGAGGCTGGAGATTAATAAAGAGAGAAGCAGTAGTTTGCTGTGTGAGATTATTCCAAAGAGCCCATTTCTTGGATGGAATTCCAGCCAGGAGGTGGAGGGGCTAATCCTAGGAACTAGGTTTGAGAAGAAGGTAAAAGGCCCCAACCTAGCCCTTTCTGTCCTTTTCTCTTTCTTTATGGTATCTACATTGAAAAACACAAAATGGGAAAGCCATTTATCTCTCAGGCCACTGGGCCATGGCTCTCTGATCCTCTGAGAAATAGCCCTTGGAGCCTGAGAATGCTCCCTGATTGACTCTTTACTGAAAAACTCAAAAATAAATGAAACTCATAGAGCCTGGGATTAATCTTATTTTCTGTTTGCAGAGTCACATGTGGAAGAAGTATGTCATTTTCACGCTGGCTGTATCTTGCCAATACTCTTAGAGTTCTGCTAGAGAAATATCATGCTCCCCACCTCTGCTAGCCAGGTAGCAAAAAGAACCAGGGGTGGGAGAAATGGAAGATGTCTTAGGAAGAGCCAATTCTAAATGCGAATTGTAAGCAAAGTTTATCTAATGCTTATCCGACAGCCATTTCTCCTTTGACCCTCCTGAAAGAACCTGACATTGTTCAGCTACCCACTTTCAGAGGGCTTGTTCTTCAGGGGACACCATGGTAGTTTCTTCATTCTTGACAAGAGATACAAGATTCTTCCTTTGGACATTGTCACTTCTGGATGGGATGCCTGGAAGGACTGCAGCCAACTTCTTTATTTATTTATTTATTTATTTATTTTGAGATGGAGTCTCACTCTGTCGCCCAGGCTGGAGTGCAGTGGCGCGATCTCAGCTCACTGCAAGTTCCGCCTCCCCAGCTCACGCCATTCTTCTGCCTCAGCCTCCCGAGTAGCTGGGACTACAGGCGCCCGCCACCATGCCTGGCTACTTTTTTGTGTTTTTAGTAGAGATGGAGTTTCACCATGGTAGCCAGTATGGTCTGAATCTCCTGACCTCGTGATCCACCCGCCTCTGCCTCCCAAAGTGCTGGGATTACAGGGGTGAGCCACTGCACCCGGCCGTACAGCCAACTTCTGACCACAAGAGAAATCAGCCTGAAGAAACAGCCAGCTCATGGAAGAGATCAGAGTCAGGAGAATCACAAGGAGAGGGACCAAGCTGGCTCTGCCTGCAGCTTCCCATGTCAGAAAATAAACCCCCCTTATTGTTTAAAACTCTTGAGTCAGAGTTTTCTGTGACTTGTAACCAAAACATCCTAACTGATTCAGAGGTAGGAGAGCACACTTTAAAATCAGAGCAGTAGAATGGAAGAGAACTAAGAGACAGGTTAATCCGCAGACCTTCCACATCAGGAAACTGAGACTGGCTCCATTACTAATTCCTGTCACCACAGTTAATACTGGATTTGACCATATGACTGGTTTGGCCAGTGGAAACCATTGTAAACATTTGGCCATTGTCAGCTGAAGTGATACATTGTCAGCTGAAGTACCACTGAGCAGGAACTGGAAGAATGAGTGTGTGCTTTCAGAACTGCCTTTTACCCTCTTCTACAAGAAAGAGGTGATTCCATCAACCTGGTTCAGAAATGTAAACTGATACAGAGGAGAATTGCAGGCTTCCTACTCTGTAAATGGCATGTATCGTGAGTAAGACATAAACCTTTATACACGTAAGATACTGAGATTTTGGGGAGAGAGTGTTGTTACTGAAGCAAAAATCCAGTGAAAGCTGACCTATATATTAAAGTTAATTAATAGGTCAATAAATTATTTTTTCTTGAACTAGTCTGAATTGAATTCTGTCATTTGCAGCTACAAGGTTGTCATTAACATACTCTCTTATGTTTTTCTCTTTTCATTTGTTTACATTTCGCATTCCCCTCCAGAGTTTGAGCAGAGACATCATCTTGCTCATCATTGCATCTCCAGGGCCAAGGATGGTGTGAGCTCCTTACATGTCTGTGTTTTTATCGCTTGTTCCCTGCCTGTACAGTGAAGCCATTTGAGATGGAAGTAGGTGAGTGATCTTTCTGGCCTTCCATAACTCCACATTACAGGTATTTGTGATCAGCTTTGAACATTCCACTCTGCCATTTTTGTCTCTTATCTCCACTGACCCAATCTATCTGATCGAAATGAAAAAAAAAAAAAAAAAAAAAAAAAAAGGAAAGATGGCTTCTCAAGTGGTTTCAGGTTGAGCAGTTCTGTCAGTGTGGCCAGAGAAGTAGGGGTGAAGAGGGACAACCTGGAGACAGATATTAGCAAAGCTTTCTGGGTTCTTCTGAAGCACCCATCTCTTTATATAGGGACCTATCAATTGACCAGTTTTCTACTGAGGATGCCATATTTTGTTTTTCTAAGTGGAGTGAAGCTCTTGGATCTAAAAAGAAGCTCAGCCCTTCTGTGGGTAACAGATGGGGAAAGTTGAGCAAGTTCAGGGAGATAATCAGTGCCAGTGTGGTCCTGGTGAATGGATGATGATAGCACTGGAGAGATAGGCCCAGGGAGAAGGAGTCCACTGGCCCAGCCAGGCACCTGGGGAAGGAGCCAGTGACGTCACTGTGGTCTGGGGACACTAGGGCACAATGGGCAGCAGAGTTATCCTCCAGGTCCGCTGACACCAGGCAACCTAGTTTGTGGCAGGAAGAAAGGATCAAAGTTTGACATGGAGAAGAGTGTTCCTGAAATTAGATTCGTGGTTTGTTTCTGGGTCTGAACACAAGCACATCTACGTGTGTGTACAGCATACACGTGTACACACACACACACACACACACACCACAGCAAACATCTACCTGTCTTCTTTGAGATGGTTTAGAAAACGGTTTTGAGCCATGGATCACTCTGGCAGTCTGTTGAAGTCCATAGACCCTTCTCAGTATGATGTTTTTAAAATATATGAAATATATTCACACACACACAGGATTAAAAATGAAACCAATGACATTAAAATACAGTTATCAATATGACAGCAAAGTATGATAAAAAACCTATTTAGTAATGCATTAGATAACAAGATACTGTAATGATTCTCTACAATTTCATTATTTCAAAGTAATGATGAGTATGGATGATATTTTGAAATATCAGCAACAACTAGAATATGATATAGAACTATCTCCAAATTCTACTGCTAACAGAGACACCAGTGCCACAAATCATAATGTGATTTGTTGCCTATATTCAAAATAGAAGTATATACTATAAGTTAAAGATCAGTAAAAATAAGGTTTTTTTTTTTCATTCGAATTTTTGGGCCCTCTGAATTCTATTCGAAGGTGCCTAGGGAGTCACCAACTTTTGGATAAGAAATCTGGGTTTAGAGATAATCCACCTGAATTTTTTTTAAAAAGGAAAATGTCATATATTCTTGGGGTCACAGCCTGCCCTATTAGTTCATACCTGAAAGACCCAGTTTCTCCGAGTTTACTCCAGGAGGCAAGCTGTTACCTGATTTGTTGCTCTGGCCCGTTGTGCCAGGGAACCAGACCGGGCTTTGAATATGCATGATTTGGGTTAACGCTTGTCACTACTCCCAGAGCATCACAGAAGGCCTGGTGGCACAGATGGGGTCTGCTCTGTGCCCTCCAACTCGGCAGGCCTGGGATCCATCCCAGCAGGAGCAATGGCACCAATCCCTACCACTACCCCCATCTCCATCCCTTGCCTAACTCTATGTCCCCCACCTACTCTTGAGTCCTTGAAGCCATATGTCCATCTGAGGGCCACCAAACGCCTGCAGGGATGAGAGAAGGTGTGGGCGAGGAATCAGTACTTATTTTGCACCTAATATGTACTGGGCATTGTGACAAGCACTTTGTGTACGTGGTTGCCACAACCCTGTGGCATGAGTGATAGTACCCCATCTTGCACATAAGAACACACAGACCATGGTGAATTATGTTGCATATGGTGAATCCCAGGTCATGGTGAAATATGTTGCATATGGTGAGTCCCAGGCCATGTATGGGATTGCAACATACCATGTATGTTGCATACGGTTAATGGAGCCCAGATTTCCCAACATAATGCACAAATTTCCAAAAGTGAGAGCACACCGGCTCTGTGAAACAGCTCATTCCACCTTTGCGTAGCTCTGGCTCTCCAAAAACTCTTATTTATTCTGAGCTGTAGCTTTAGGAGAGGGATGGCTGGTACTAATGATTAGCTTTAATTAATGACAGAGTGCTCATCAATGTATAATTCATTCAATAATGCGTGTGAGTATTAGGTGCAGGCACAGGAGATGCAGAAGAGAAAAGCAAAGCCCCTTTCCCCTTGAAATTCACATGCCAATGGGGAAAGATAGGGAACAAAAAATAAGCAAGTAAATACATAGTATGCCAGATTGTTGGTAGACCTCTGGAGAACAATGCCCATAAGGAAGATACCAGTGTTGGGGATGGTCTAGTGGCCACTATGGGCTTTTCTGAGGGAGGTGAAAGTTGAGCAGAGATCTGCAGAGGTGACGGATAAGCCTAATGGGAGAGGAGCCTCCCACACAGAGGGACACCTGTCAAATGACAGTAAGGAAGCCAGCGGGGCAAGAGTGAGCACACAAGGAGGAAGCTGGTAGCAGCAAGGCTGGTGTCCAGCCAGGGTGCACCTATGTGGGAATACTGACCATTGCACAACTGACAAACTTCCACACTGGCTGGAAAACAGCCACTCTTCTGAGCTCTCACATGCCACACCAGCCCTTCCCCCAACAAGCTTAGACTCCTCATATCCCGCAGCTATAGGACACGATGTTGTGAAATCTATATTTGGTCTTCATCTCATTTCCTAACATACCACTCCTAGCATCCTTGGAATCTCCGAAGTGATTTCTTTTTTAGTACTAATGAGATGACTGACGGCTGGTAGCTCCTGGGTAGCTTCAGGTTGAGGCTGATCACAGGAAAGACCAAGGCAGGACTAGAAGTTTGAGACTCTCAGCCCCACTCTTCAACCTTCGGGAAGGGGAGAGGGGCTGAAGGTTAAGTTAACCACCAATGGCCAGTGGTTTAGTCAACCATGTCTACATATTGAAACCTCCATAAAAAAAATAAATAAGGAATGGCTTCTGGGAACTTCTAGACAGTTGAATACATGGAGGTTCTGTGGAAGGTGGAGTCCTGGAAGGTGGCGTCCAGGAAGGGCATGGAAGCTCTGTGCTGCTTCCCCATCCCTCACCCTATGCATCTTTTCATCTGCATCCTTTATAACATCCTTTCTCCTCTTCTTCTTCTTTTTTTTTTTTGAGATAGAGTTTTGCTCTTGGCATCCAGGCTGGAGTGCAGTGGCGTGATCTTGGCTCACCGGAACCTCCACCTCTTGGGTTCAAGTGATTCTCCTGCCTCAGCCTCCCAGGTAGCTAGGCTTACAGGTGCCCACCACCACACCCGGCTAAGTTTTGTATTTTTAGTACAGATGGGGTTTCACCATGTTGGCCAGGCTGGTCTTGAACTCCTGACCTCAGGTAATCCACCCGCCTTGGCCTCCCAAAGTGCTGGGATTACAGGTGTGAACCACAGCTCCTGGACTGTAATATCCTTTATAATAAACTGGTAAATGTGTTTCCCTAAGTTCTGTTAGCCATCCTAGAAAATTAATCCAACCCAAAAAGGGGGCAGGGAATCCCAACTTGAAACTGTAGGTCAGAAGTTCAGGACAGAGGTCTGGGACTTGTGACGTGTCTGAAAAGGAGACAGCCATGAGGACTGAACCCTCAAACTTGAAAACCCCACACATATTTGGTCACGGAAGTCTTGTGTGTTGATTGTCGTGATGTAAGAACAGAGGAAAAATGGTTTGTGTTGTTTCCACGCTCCCCCTTGGTAATGCCTGGCAGAGTTAGAGTGCTTCAGAACCCTCCTCAAGACCTGTAGTGGGTACCGGTTTTGAACTGGTCAGTGCCTCGGCCATACCATTTTGTGCCATTTAGTGTTTGAGTATCACCCAAAGGCAGAGAGGGAGCTGGGATCCAGATTGGGTGGTAAGGTGTGGGGAAAAGAAAGAGAGATCAGACTGTTACTGTGTCTGTGTGGAAAGAAGTAGACATAGGAAACTCCATTTTGTTCTGTACTAAGAAAAATTCTTCTGCCTTGAGATGCTGTTAATCTGTAACCCCACCCCCAACCCTGTGCTCGCAGAAACATGTGCTGCGTGGACTCAAGGTTTAATGGATTTAGGGCTATGCAGGATGTGCTTTGTTAAACAAATGCTTGAACGCAGCATGCTTGTTAAGTGTCATCACCACTCCCTAATCTCAAGTACCCAGAGACACAAAACACTGCGGAAGGCCGCAGGGACCTCTGCCTAGGAAAGCCAGGTATTGTCCATGTGATAGTCTGAAATATGGCCTTGTGGCAAGGGAAAGATCTGACCATCCCCCAGCCCGACACCTGTAAAGGGACTGTGCTGAGGAGGATTAGTAAAAGAGGAAGGCCTCTTTGCAGTTGAGATAAGAGGAAGGCATCTGTCTTCTGCCCGTCGCTGGGCAATGGAATGTCTGGGTGTAAAACCCGATTGTATATTCCATCTACTGAGATAGGAGAAAACCACCTTAGGGCTGGAAGTGAGCCATGCTGGCGGCAATACTGCTCTTTAATGCACCGAGATGTTTATGTGTGTGTAGATCAAAGCACGGCACCTTTTTCTTAACCTTGTTTATGACACAGAGACATTTGTTCACGTTTTCCTGCTGACCGTCTCCCCACTATTAACTACCCTATTGTCCTGCCACATCCCCTCTCTGAGATGGTAGAGATAACGATCAATAAATACTGAGGGAACTCAGAGACCGGTGCGGGCGAGCGTCCTCCAAATACTGAGCGCCGGTCCCCTGGGCCCACTTTTCTTTCTCTACACTTTGTGTCTTTTTCTTTTCTCAGTCTCTCGTCCCACCCGACAAACGCCCACAGGTGTGGAGGGGCAGGCCACCCCTTTAGTAAGGATGTTGTTCTTCTTGAACAATCAGGGAAGCCCCTCAGAAGTTGTGAGCAGGGGCGCAGCTTGGGGGCTTCCACGTCACATGGCCACCCTGGCTGCCAGGAGGAGAATTTAGAGAATGGTCTGTAAGGGAGCAAGGACTGAAGCAGGGAGGCCAGGCAGTGGCCGTAACAGTCCCGCAGAGATAGCGAGGGCTTAGGCGGGGTACCGCTGGTAAAAAATAAACAAACAAATAAATAAATAAAATCCACAGCAACATCTGTTATTTTTTAATTTTTTAATTATAGCCATTATTGCTGAAGTAAGGTGATATCTCATTGTGGTTTTAATTTGCATTTTCCTGATGATCAGGGATGTTGAACAATATGCTTGTTGGCCATTTGTATATCTTCTTTTGAGAAATATCCATTCCTGTCCTTTGCCCACTTTTTGATGGGATTATTCTTTTTTTCTTGCTGATTTGTTTGAGTTCCTTGTAGATTCTGGATATTAGTCTTGTGTCAGATGCATAGTTTGCGAATATTTTCTCCCACTCTCTGGGGTGTCTGTTTACTCTGCTAATTATTTCTTTTGCTGTGCAGAAGGTTTTTAGTTTAATTAGGTCCCATCTGTTTGTCTTTGTTTTTATTGCATTTGCTTTTGGGTTCTTGGCCATGAACTCTTTGCCTAAGTCGATATCTAGAAGAGTATTTCCAATGTTATCTTCTAGAATTTTTATGACTTCAGGTCTTAGATTTAAGTCTTTGATGTATCTTGAGTTGATTTTTGTGTAAGGTAAGAGATGAGGATCCAGCTTCATTCTTCTACATGTGGCTTGCCAATTATCCCAACACCATTTGTTGAATAGGGTTGTCCTTTCCCCACTTTATGTTTTTGTTTACTTTGTTGAAGATCAGTTGGCTGTACAGATTTGGCTTTATTTCTGAGTTCTCTATTCTGTTTCCTTGGTCCACATGCCTATTTTTATACCAGTACCATGCTGTTTAGGTAACTATGGCCTTGTAGTATAGTTTGAAGTCGGGTAATGTGATGCCTCTAGGTTTGTTACTTTTGCTTAGTCTCACTTTGGTTATGTCGGCTCTTTTTTGGTTCCATTTTAGGATTTTTTTTCTAATTTTGTGAAGAACGATGATGATAATATTTTGATGGGAATTGCATTGATTTTAGAGATTGCTTTTGACAGTATGGTCATTTTCATGATACTGATTTTACCCATTCATGAGCATGAGATGTGTTTCCATTTGTTTGTGTCATCTGTGATTTCTTTCAGCAGTGTTTCATAGTTTTCCTTGTAGAGATCTTTCACCTCCTTTGTTAAGTATATTCTTAAGTATTTTATTTGCAACTTTTGGAAAATGGGTTGAGTTCTTAATTTGATTCTCAGCTTAGTAGCTGTTGGTGTATGGCAGTACTACTGATTTGTGTACATTGATTTTGTATCCTGAAACTTTACTGAATTTATTTATCAGATCTAGAAGCTTTTTGGATGTCTTTAGGGTTTTCTAGGTATATGATCGTATCACTGGCAAATAACAAGTTTGATTTCCTTTTAACCTATTTGTATGCCCATTATTTCTTTCTCTTGTCTGATTGCTCTGTCTAGGACTTCCAGTACAATGCTGAATAGAGGTGGTGAAAGTGGGCATTGTTGTCTTGTTCCAGTTCTCTGGGGGAATTCTTTCAACTTTTTCACTTTCAGTATAATGTTGACTGTGGGTTTGTCATAAATGGCTTTTATTACCTTGAGGTATGTCCCTTCTATGCTGATTGTGCTGAGAATTTTAATCATAAAAGGATGCTGGATTTTGTCAAGTGCTTTTTCTGCATCTGTTGAGATAATCATATGATTTTTGTTTTCTATTTATGTAGTGTATCATATTTATTGACTTGCATATGTTAAACCATCCCTGCATCCCTCGTATGAAACCCACTTGATCATGGTGTATTATTTTTTTGATTTGCTGCTGAATTCAGTTAGCTAGCATTTTGTTAAGGATTTTTGCATCTATGTTAATCAGGAATATTGGTCTGTAGTTTTCTTTTTTTGTTATGTCCTTTCCTGGTTTTTGTATTAGGGTGATACTGGCTTCATAGACTGATTTAGGGAGGATTCCCTCTTTCTCTATCTTTTGAAATAGTTTCAGTAAGATTGGTACCAGTTCTTCTTTGAATGCATTAATAGAATTTAGCTGTGAATCCACCTGGTCCTGAACTTTTTTTTCTTTTGGTGATTTTTAAATTACTGTTTCAGTCTCGCTGCTTATTATTGGTCTGTTCAGAGTTTCTGTTTCTTCTGATTTAATCTAGGCAGACTGTATATGTCCAGGAATTTATCCATCTCCTCTCAATTTTTCTAGTTTGTGTGCATAAAGGTGTTCATATTAGCCTGAATGATCTTTGTATTTTTGTGGTATTGATTGTAATATCTCCTGCTTCATTTCTAATTGAGCTTATTTTGATCTCTCTTCCTTTCTTGGTTAATCTTGCTAATGGTCCATGAATTTTGTTTAACTTTTCAAGGAACCAACTTTTTCTTTCATTTATCTTTTGTATTTTTTTTTTGTTTGTTTCAATTTCATTTAGTTCTTTTCTGATCTTTGTTATTTCTTTTCTTCTGCTGGGTTTGTGTTTGGTTTGTTCTTGTTTCTATAGTTCCTTTGAGGTGTGACCTTGATTGTCTGTTTTTGCTCTTTCAGACTTTTTTATGTAGGGATTTAATGCTGTGAACTTTCATCTTAGTACCATTTTTGTTGTTTCCCAGAGGTTTTGGTAAGTTGGGTCACTATTGTTATTCAGTTCAAAGAATTTTTTAATTTCTGTCTTGATTTTATCTTTGACCCAAAGATCATTCAGGAGCAGATTATTTAGTTTCCATATATTTGTATAGTTTTGAAGGCTCCTATTGGAGTTGACTTCTAGTTTTATTCCATGGTGGTCTGACAGGGCACTCAATATAATTTTGAAGGAATCAGAAAAGTAATTCTGGTAATAGGACAAAATAAGCTTCGTACCACCCCCAAAAGAACACATTAGCTCCCCATCAATGGACCCAAATCAAGAAGAAATCTCTGAATTTCCAGATAAAGAATTCAGAAGGTTAATTATTAAGCTACTCAAGTAGATACCAGAGAAAGATGAAAAACAACTTAAAGAAATTTAAAAAACAATACAGGATATTGTTTAAAAAATTCTCCAGAGAAATAGGTAACATAAAGAAAAAACTATCACAACTTCTGGAAATGAAAGACACACTTAGAGAAATACAAAATGCACTGGAAAGTGTCAACAATAGACTAGAACAAGTGGAAGAAAGAACTGCAGAGCTCAAAGACAGGGCTTTTGAATTAACCCAATCAGACAAAGACAAAGAAAAAAGATTTTAGAAAATGAACCAAGCCTCCAAGAAATTTGAGATTATATTAAACAGCCAAACCTAAGAATAATTGGTGCTCCTGAGGAAGAAGAGAAATCTAAAAGTTTGGAAAACTTATTTGGGGGAATAATTGAGGAAAACATCCCTGGCATCACTAGAGATCTAGACATCCAAATACAAGAAGCTCAAAGAACATCTGGGAAATTTATTGCAAAAATAATCATATCCTAGGCTCATAGTCATCAGATTATCAAAAGTCAAGGTGAAGGAAAGAATCTCAAGAACTGTGAGGCAAGAGCATCAGGTAACCTATACAGGAAAACCTATCAGATTAATAGCAGATTTCTCATCAGAAATTCTACAAGCCAGAAGGGATTGGGGTCCTATCTTTAGCACCCTCAAACAAAATAATTGCCAGCCAAGAATTTTGTATTCAGCAAAACTGAGCTTCATAAATGAAGGAGAGATAAAGTCTTTTTCAGACAAACAAATGCTAATAGAATTCACCACAACCAAGCTAGCACTATCAGAAATGATAAGAATTTGAAATCTTGAAATAAAACTTTGAAATACACCAAAATACAACCTTATTAAAGCATCTCACAGGGCCTATAAAGCAATAACACAATGAAAAAAACCTAAGGTGGCCGGGCATGGTGGCTCATGCTTGTAATCCCAGCACTTTGGGAGGCCGAGGCGGGCGGATCACGAGGTCAGGAGATCGAGACCATGATGAAACCCCGTCTCTACTAAAAATACAAAACATTAGCCGGGCGTGGTGGCGGGCGCCTGTAGTCCCAGCTACTCAGAGAGGCTGAGGCAGGAGAATGGCGTGAACCCGGGAGGCGGAGCTCGCAGTGAGCCGAGATTGCGCCACTGCACTCCAGCCTGGGCGACAGAGCGAGACTCCGTCTAAAAAAAAAAAAAATCTAAGGTATTCAGGCAACAAGTAGCATGATGAATCTCAATAACATCTCAATAACAACATTGAATGTAAATGGCCTAAATGCTCACTTAAGAGATACAGAATGGCAGAATGGATAAATATCCACCAACCAAGTATTTGCTGTCTTCAAGAGACTCACCTAACACGTAGAGACTCATGTAGACTTAAGGTAAAAGGGTGGAAAAAGATATTCCATACAAATGGAAACCAAAAGTGAGCAGGAGTAGCTATTTCGGTAACAGAAAAAACAGACTTTAAAGCAGCAACAGTTAAAAAAAGACAAAGAGTGGCATCATACGATGATAAAAGGATCAGTCCAACAGGAAAATATCACAATCATAAATATATATGCATCTAACAACAGAGCTCCCAAATTTATAAAACAATTATTACTAGACCTGAGAAATGAGATAGATGGCAACACAATAATATTGGGGGACTTCAATACTCTCCTGACAGCACTAGACTGGTCATCAAGACAGAAAGTCAACAAAGAAAAAACAATGGACTTAATCTATACCCTAGAACAAATGGGCTTAACAGATATTTACAGAACATTCTACCCAACAACTGCAGAATATACATTCTTTTCATCAGCACATGGAGCATTCCCCAAGATAGACTAAATGATTCACCACAAAACAAGCCTCAGTAAATTTAAGAAAACTGAAATTATATCAAGTACCCTGTTAATCAACTTTTCATGTTATCGGTAAGGCTTCTGGTCAACAGTAGGCTGTTACTTAAGTTTCAGGGAAATCCAAAGTCATACACGGATTTTCAGCTCTGCAAGGGGTTGATGCCCCTAACTCCCATGTTGTTCAAGGGTCAGCTGTATATAAAAGTCCTTGACATAGTGAGCTCACAGCATAGGAGCTGTGCCTCTACCTGAAGCCTCATAAGCCAAGCCTGGAGTGCCTCTGAGACTCTGAGCATGGCGTCAGCGTTTGGTGTGACCTGCCTCTTCCTGGATTAGCAGGCTCACCTCCCACTAGCATTACTGTCTCACTTACCCTCAAGTTCAAGCTCGGCCTCTTCCTCCTGTATTTAAAGGCCCAGGAGAAGTAGAAGGAAGGGGGCAGAGACTATTGCTTGCCTCTGCAAAATCTGTCTTCCTCTTTCCTTCACCAATAGATCCCTCCTTTGTAAGGTGATGGGGCAATGTGTCCAGCAAAGAAAACTACTGTTCCAAGACTTCCTTTTAGAGAGGGGTGGCTGTGTCACTAAGTCCTGGACAATAATATGTAGATAGAAGTTATCAGGTGGGGCTTCCAGAAAATTCCTTTAGAAAGGAGTCTAACTCAGCAGGCAGTCTCCTGTTTTACTCTCCACTTCCTCCTTACTTTTCCCTGGAATGAAGGGATGACTGGAGCAGAAGCCACCTGGCAGCCCTGATGTGGCCTTGAGGAGAGGAGCCAGCACCAGTACTACTTCTTGATCCCTGCCAGAGGAGCTGTGTGTTTTTTCAGCTGCCTTCCAGCCATGCCCCTACCCACACAGTGAGAAGTACCCCCTTCTAAACCACTTTGCATAGACCCAGGACCCCAGGACTTCCTGACTGTATGGCTCCAAGCCCATTTGCAAGGCTGTGTGGTCTTCCTTGGGTCTGTCTCCCCAGTATGGACCATGTCTTCAGTGTGTGCACTCCTAAGTCCTAAGAGATACCCTGGGAAGATAGCCAGGGAAGACCTCTCTAAGAAAGTAATATTTGAGCAGAGAACCAAATAAAGCACAGGAACAAGCAATGTGAGGACCTCAGCAAAAGACCCTCGAGCACAGAGGCCTTACGTGCAGGAGATTGGCATGGCTGAGGAAGCCATGGGGCCTGCCCTTCTGGGGTTCTGGCACTGCAGGGCTCATCTCAGAACCCACCCCTCCTGCTTCCCACCCAAGCCAGCCCACACCCCTAGACCTACTTCATAGTGGCCATGGAATTCCACTTCCTAAAAACAATTTTGAATCAAATAAATTCTGAATGTAAGTTCTAAATATTAGTCTTTTGCCCCCCTCAAATATTTCAAGTATTCTGAACACTGTTCCCACCCTTGCAAAGGTTATCACGATACTGACTGGAGGCTGGGGCAAGTTCGTGTCGAAAGGCTGGTCTGTTTTATCTGTTCCAGTTGCCATTCTCTCTTACTCAGAACGTGGTTTCCTTTCATCTCAGACTAATTTCTTCCAGGCCCTGAGCTCCTTTGCCCATTTAGTCTCTGTCTTACCAGTCTGGGATGAGTTTGATATGGTTCCTGGCCTGGAGGCAGGAGGATGAGTGAGGTAACCTCCAGAGAAATCCACAAGCCACTGGAATCATCGGTGTCTCTGAGTCATGCCACCACCAACCGGGCCAGAGTTTGGCACATTTCAGCATCTTGGGGTCCTTTCTTGGCAGGAGGGAGAGAAGGGGTGGAAATGAATTAAGTGTAGTCAGGGCAAATGCTGTAAGTGCTGTTCTCCCACTCCTGGAAACAATTTATTGCATGGAAAAGATAGCAGGTGTTCATTAAAGTGGGCTTCTCAGCATGTAAATCCATGATGTAGTGTTGAGAAAACATAAGTTGCCATCAGTGCAGATGTATCTTAGCCACTTGGTAGCCCTTGGAAAAGACCCCAATTGTCTCCCAGTAAATTCACTGGAACATAATAAAAGCAGAGGATCTCTAGGGCTTGGAGGCTGTAATTAATACATTTCCACAGGATTGCATTACAAATGATAATTACCAGCATTTGGGGAGGTGGGATGGGGAAGGGGGGGACATGAGGAACTGGAGACCCACAAACTTTTTTCTTCACTCTAGTCTTATCAGGAAATCTGGAAGGTCAATTTTTTGATAAGATTTCCACTAAGAAGCCAAGTTGATAGACGCCAAAGATTTTCCCATCTTGGATCTAATTTATGTTCTGGAATCAAAGCACAGGTAGGCAGCTACCCCACTTGTTTCCTTTGGAATGAACTCAGGCATATTTCTCCTGGGTTTGTTTATGTTAACAGCCTGTAGTGACTTAAGAGCCTTGAGCCAAGACGGGGCAACTCTCCCGTGTGGGGTGGGGCAGGGCAGAGGGCAAGTGGGAATTGATGGGACTTCCAGGATTAGGTATCCAGGAATTGGTAGCTTTGTGTGTGGAGATATTTTAACATTTTGCACTTGGTGCACCTAAACTCCTAGCAATTAAAGGATCCAGAGCCCACCTGCTGTGATAAGCATCACTCCTTTACCTACTTCCAGGATCACAGGGAGGACGAGGGGGCCTCCAGGGAGGAGCTGGGATGGTCTAGGGGCACACTTGGAGTACTTGTGGGGTAACAGCCATTTACAATCTAATACCAAAGTATTTCCATATTCTTAGTCCCTGGTGTGGTCCTGCTGTTATGTGTCAACCGAATGTCAACTTTCAATCTCTCTGATGTAGCAAGGAAGAGAGACGCATTGAGCCTGGGAAGAGGAGAGCACTGTTGCTTTCTGACGAAAGCCTCCTCATGTACCCACTTCCGAAATACTCCAAAGCAAGTCCAGCCCCACGTTTCTTCTTCCCTCCCTTCCTCCTTTCCTGCCTTCCTTTCTTGCAGCAACCAATCTTTACTGAACGTCAACCATGTGACTGTTTCCAGGCATGGTATCGGGCTTCAGATCCTAATGATAATGAATGTACGCCCATTTCCCTTAAGGGAAGTCACGCAGATGAGTGGGCTGTGTGTACCTTTCCATTAAGTGGGAGCTCTGCTCTGAAGTTGCCAGTGCCCAGGCAAAGCAGCAGGAGGTTCGTGGAAGAAGCTTGAAGAGCAGGGAATGTGTGAGAAGGCTGTGTCCGAGTCTGTGAAATATGGTGTAAAGGAAAGAGCCAGCTATTCACTGTGTGGCCGAGAAGAGAGCAGCCTTGAGTGGGGAACCACAGGTCAGTGTAAAACTATGGGTTGCGACCTGGCAGCAAACCAGAGACAAGCACCCAGATGCAGTGAAGGCACAGGGAGGGAAGAGGAGGCAACAGCAAAGGGTTTATGCAATTAAATAGTGGAAAATAGGGCAGGAAGAAAATTGGTAGCAGGCTGGCATTGAGGAAATGGCACGGCCTGTGAGACAGACCGAGGTTTCACTTCTGGCTCTTGAATGTATTAGCTACCTGCCTGTGGGTGATTTAGAGAATGTCTTAGAGCACCAGCTTTTCCATCCATAAAATTGACTTCATGTTTAATGTATGGGTGTTGCAGGGATTAGAAACAATGAATATGATGTGCCTGCTATAAAACTGGTCCCAATGAACTGGTCCCTATCCACCTTCCTCACTCTCACTCCACAGCCCTTCCAACCCCAGACCCACACTTGCTATGGAGTTCCCCCTCACAGAATGAAGGAGGTGATGGGGGAGAAGTTTACTGAGGGAGTTGGTGGAGCCCCAAGCCTGTGCCACATGGGCATGACCACAGCAGATCTGAAGTCTCCCTCTAGTCCTAAGGAGCACCAGGGAAGGGAATGCCCAGGGACAGGGGATGAGGCTGGCATAAGATTGTGGACGGAGCCCCGGGCATGAAGCTGAGGGAAGGGCACAGAGCTCAGCCGAGTGGGGATGGCACAGATGCAGAGGGAGGCCAGGCCAGGGGTGGGCACCCCATGAAAGCTGGGCACTGGGGAAGGCTCAGCGGCAGGACCCACAGCCGGTTTGGAGTGGCACCGCTCCTGCTGGAACAACAGGGATTGTGCACTCAAAGGGCCTAGCTAGATATTCGGCAAAGCAGTGTAACCTCTTGTTTTAGTGAACTTAGTGAATTGATAATCCTGGTGTCAGTTACCTGACACACTCAGTGTAGTCTCTGATCTCTCTCCCTAGTTTAACTGTCTTGTTTTTGTTTATTTTTAGTTTAGAGATGGGGTCTTGCTACACTGCCCAGGCTGGAGTACATGGCAATTCACAAGTGTGACCATTGTGCTTTACAGCCTTGAACTCCTGGGCTCAAGTGACCCCCACCTCAGCCTCCCAGGTAGCTGTATTTTGCTTATTTTAATAGCAACTTCAAAACTTATTATGACAGCAACTTCAAATCTCTTTTGAAAGTGGGTAGTCTATAAAAAACCAGTGTCTTCTGTTCTTAAAAATCTCTTTAACAACAAGATATGCTTTTATCTGATCCTTTGCTTTCAGAACCACATCCCAGCCCCTTCATATCCCACTAAAAAGGGGCAGAAAAATGCCTACATAATATCTATCCAAATATAAATTCTTATTTGAGTTGGTGCTTTTTAAGGTGCATCTGATTCTTCATTTCCACCTTTACTAGGAATGGATTTGACACTGCAGAGCCTCACTGATCAGTGGAAGACACTTGTGGGGAAGTCAAGACACTCTTCCTCACTCACCAAGTCTCTACAGGTACTTGGGCATTTTCTGACTAAGTGATCCTGGAATATAACTGCACCTGTGTGGCATCTGATATTATGGCTTAGATGTGTGCCCCTTCCAAATCTCATGTTGAAATGTGACCTCCAGTGTTGGAGGTGGGGCCAGGTGGGAGGTGTTTGGATTATGGCAGCAGATCCCTCATGAATGGCTTGGTGCCATCCTCACAATAATGACCGAGTTCTCGCTCTGACTTTACACAAGATCTGGTTGCTTAAAAGAGTGTGGCACATGCTCCCTCTCTCTCTCGTGCACTCTCCCTTGCCATGTGATACCTACTCCCCCTTCACCTTCCTCCATGACTGGAAGCTTCCTGAGGACCTCACCAGAAGCAGATGCCAGTACCACACTTCCTGTACAGCTTGCAGAACCATGAGCCAAAATTCACCTCTTTTCTTTATAAATTACTCCATCTCGGGTATTTCTTTATAGCGATGCAAAAGCAGACTAACATAGCATCTCTAACAAGTGGTGCGTCTAGAGTCACCCTCTTGGTTTCTAGATGTGTCATGAAGCTATAGAGAGATCATCCAAAAATCAGTTGAAAAGCCAATTTTCTTCTGAGGGACTTCAGTCTTGATGATGAAGCATTTCAATACAGAAGTTACCCTCTCCCACAATAAACTCCCTTTTCTTTGGTCGATATTTATAAGGAGCCACTTAAGGAAACCACAAAAACCGTGAAAAATTAGTTTAAATTAATGTATTTTCTGAAAATCATGGTCTAGTGACTGAAATTTATACTTAAGCACCACTCGATATGTTTTTAATGAAGTCAGTGCAATGTTTTTAAGAAACTACTACATATTTATTCGACGTCAAAGCAGGACATTTGTTTCAAAAGCCAACGCATGTTAACAGAAGTTGGGGGGAAAAGACAATAATTATTTAGTGAATCCTGGGCAGTGGCATTGCATTTGAGGTCTTCCTCAATAGTTGACTCATCTGGAAACCCGGTCCTGAAACAGAGTTTAGCAAACATAGTGATGGCAAGAATACGAACCAGGCAGTGTCATGTCCTCTGCAGAGATGGTTCTCGCACACAAATGTTCCACTTCCTGGCACATATGCCCACCTCTTGGTCTGGCCTCACCTGGACTTTAAGTTCATCATTGGCTACAGTAGTCTCTACCAATGGATCTTATACTAGACATAAACTTATTTTGGTCATTGATGATAATGTTTGTCGTCTTCTATTTGCATGTGTTCATTACAGTACCTCCCTGATACTGATCTAGTGCTCTATGGCTTACCAAAGACAACCATGAGAAGGAGGCAGGGAAGGGATTTCCATCCTCCAGATGGAGAAAGCAACTCAGAGAAGTTACGGCATTTACCTCAATGGAGAGCAGGGACTAGGACCCAAGTCTGGCTCCGAAACAGCATTTTCCACTAGAGTATGCTTCTTCATCACCATATGAAAGCCTGTTGCCATACTTCACCGAAACAGGGACAGCTTTAGAAATATGCCCTTCCCTTTTCTCCAGTGAGGGTCAGGAGCAGACTCTGGGCTGCGGCAGGGTGCAGTTTGACTTCTGGCTCTGTTGTTCACCGGCTTTGGGTTCTTGAGCAGAGGCAGAGTTTCTCTGAGCCTCCGTTTCCTCTCTCCTCCCACCCCATACACCATCTCTGCCCAGTCAGATTAGAGACTCTAGGTTCAGTGAGGGCTGACATTTACATAAATGTGGGATAATATATCACTCAGAGTGGAGAGAGAGTGGGATCTTCTGTAGCTTGAGATGGGCAATTTCTTAGATTCATCTTGGTTTGGAGAGCTGTTTCCTGGGAAGGAACTAGACTGATTCTCCTGGACACTGTGAGATCCCCAACTCCTAATCCAAAATCAGTCTTTATCAGAGTGGATCCACCACAGAGGGGATGCCTCTGCATGGAAGAGGAGTTTAGGCTAGTGAACTTGGCTTAATACAGAGATCTGGGAGTTCCTGGAGAAGAGCTGAATTTGGCATGGTATGTGGTGAGGCCAAGACCCTCCAGGATCTCATCTTTGTGGCACAATAGGGACAACCTTGGAGCCCAAGTGTGGTGCATGACTTCATTGTGATTAGAAATCTATTCATCAAGATGGGACCTAATTAAACTAAAAGCTTCTGCACAGCAAAAGAAATAATCAGCAGAGTAAACAGACAACCCACAAAGTGGGAGATAATATTCACAATCTATACAGCTGACAAAAGACGAATATTCAGAATCTACAAGGACTCAAAGCAAGAAAAAAAATAATAATCCCATCAAAAAGTGGGCAAAGTACATGAACAGACAATTCTCAAAGATATACAAATGGCCAAGAAACATGAAAAAAATGTTCAACATCATTAATTATCAGGAAAATACAAATTAAAACCACAATGAGATACCACCTTACTCCTGCAAGAATGGCCATAATTGAAAAATCAAAAAATAATAGATGTTGGCATGGATGTGGTGAAAAGGGAATGTTTTTACACTGCTGGTGGGAATGTAAACTAGTACAACCACTATGGAAAATAATATGGAGATTCCTTAAAGAACTAAAAGTAGATCTAACATTTGATCCAGCAATCCAACTCCTGGGTATCTACCCAGAGGAAAAGAAGTCATTATATGAAAAGATACTTGTACACGCATGTTTATAGCACAATTCACAATTGCAAAAATACGGAACCAGCCTAAATGCCCATCAACTAACAAGTGGAAAAAGAAAAGGTGGTATATATACACCATGGAATACTACTCAGCCATTAAAAGGAACAAAATAATAGCATTCACAGCAACTTGGATGGAATTGGAGATTATTCTAAGTGAAGTAACTCAGGAATGGAAAACCAAATGTTGTGTGTTCTCACTCATAAGCAGGAGCTAAGCTATGAGCATGCAAAGGCATCGGAATGATACGATGGACTTTGGGGACTCGGGGAAGGGTGGCGGGGTAAGGGATAAAAGACTACACACTGGGTGCAGTGTACACTGCTTGACAGGTGCACCAGAATCTCAGAAATCACCACTAAAGAACTTATCCATGTAACCAAAAAAGAAAAAAAGAAAGAAAGAAAAGAAACCTGTTCATCAAGAGCAGCCATGTGGAGAGGGCAAGTGTCTCCACATGTGCCGCATGGAGCATTTGCCGAAGAGGACTGAAGACTCTTCTGATATTTCTTTAGGGGAGTCTCTGAAAACCTTCTCTGAATGAAGTACGCCCTGGGGAATTAGGATGAATCTAGGGCAGGAGACCTCAAGAGCGAAATGCACATGACCTCTTGACCTAGCTTTGTTAAAAACCATGTGGGCATGCATGTGATTAATGGGGAAAAGAGGGACTTTAATCCAAGTTGGTGGTGTGGATCATACTAGGTAAGTGTAAAATGAGCAATACAAACTGTTCACAGGAGCTTATGAAGGCTGAACGTGGAGATGAGTGGGGAGGTCTCAGCACAGAAAGTGGCTCCTAGTGGGTGGCATGGTGGTGGTATTACTTTTATTACACCCTGTCCACTGGCATTTCTCTTTAGGCCTCCAGTGGAGAACGCAGCAGGAGCATGTGCAGTCCAAGGTGGGCAGCATCACATTCATAAGCCCAGGCTGGAGTCTAAACCCCAGAGTGGAAGTCCTCGTAGCTGTGTGACTTGGGTAAGTTGCTTAACCCCTCCAGGCTTCAGTTCAGTGACTATTAAAACAGAGTTAATGATGACAGGTCAATTTACAGTGAAGCTAGTAGAGTTTTGACTTCAAGGCACCTTTCAAGGGTGCCCAGTACTCTAGGATATATGGATACTGGACGAGAAACAACTTTCTTAGAGCTTATGTAGGAAAAAAAAGCTTGATAGACGTTTTCCCAAATTTGACAGTAAGATTCACAGGAAATTACCAATAATCAGGTGTGGAACTGAAAGAAAATTTTCTAAGCTTGGTATTTTCTATCAGAAATGCAAAGCAAATGTTGATCAAACTTGCTGGAAGAAAGATTGAATTATCTTTTCTTCTCCTTATTGAAAATATTGTTATGAAAAAGCAATCAAAGCGCATGCAGCCAAAGATGTGGAGGGGAAAGCATTGAAATATAAACATATGTGTCAGTTCATAAAAAGTGAAGTTATTTGTGTTTTCTGATGACATGTGTGATATTAGCCTGAAATTGATATTTTGTTGTGATTTCTATTTTCATGCTAAATAAATACTCACAATTACATCTAATTCTATTTTATAATCGTGGGTGCTTTTTTTAACAGTCTCCAAAATTATAGGATCTTCTATCCCCAAAAAACCAGGATCTGCCCTCGTTAATGATACTACCTGCTTTCGACATAACGTACATGGAAAAGTGCTGTACCTCTGCTGTCCACATACGTGGAGAAGAACTTTACAGGGGTATCTGGAAGGAGACTGGGGACACTGAGAAGACAGATAAAATCAAGGAAGGAAAAAAGAATCAAAAGAGACAAGTGGATCTAGAGAAGCCTGGAGTTGGCAAATGAGAAAGCCAAGTCTGAAGGTGACAGGACAGGGAACGAGAAGAGTTTCCCAGAGAAGTAGGAATGAGGCCCGTCGAAAAGGGATAGGGAGGCCTATGTTAGGGCCTCATCTGATTCTCAACTAGCAGCCTCACCCAGACCAAGCAAATGTGGGTCTTGATAGAAGCTGACACATACTCTGAAGAATCTGATGCAGGCCAACCAGAGTCCATCATGCTGGGAGAAAACTAGGAGCAGGTTATGATGTGGGATCCATGTCAAAAGAATGCCTCTTTCCTTTAGGGCCTGTGGCTTCATTCCCCTAATTAAGAGAGGACATCCTGGCGTGGAAGCCTCAGTCCTCCATTCCTCTCTCTGTTAGGCCAACAGGAAGTGAGAGAAAGGAGGGGCAATAAAACAGGAAGGTTCCTGAACTCATGTGCAGAGCTGTCATTTTGAATTCCCATCTGCCTTTTGCCTTGTACCTCCTTTCTGGAGATAAAGCTGTACAAACCTTGGGAAGGTTGAAGACTTAAGTGGGTTCCACCGGGTCAGGATGCAATTCCTGAGAGTGACTTCCAGCCTGGTTCAGAAGGGATCTGTCCCTGGGAACACTACCATTTGCTGCTGTGGAGGAGAACAGGAAAGAAGAGGATGGGGGCAGGAGGCTCACCAGATGTGCAAATAGGGCTGCCTTCTTTTTATTATGACGACGATTGCTATAGTTTCTGGGGAACAACAGGTGCTGCTTGGTTCCATGGATGTTTTTTAGGTGGGATTTCTGTGGTTTTGGTGCACCAGTCACCTGGGCAGTATACACTGCACCCAATGGGTAGTCTTTTAACCCTCCCTCACCCTTTCCACCAAGGCCCTAGAGTTCATTATCTCATTCTTATGCTTTTGTGTCCTCACAGCTTAGCTCCCACTTATAAGTGAGAACATACGATGTGTGGTTTTCCATTCCTGAGTTACTTTACTTAGAATCATGGTCTCCAACTCCATCCAGGTTGCTGCAAATGCCATTATTTCATTCCTTTTTATGGCTGAGTAGTATTCCATAGTACATATATACCACATTTTCTTTATCCACTTGTTGGTTGATGGGCGTTTGGGTTCCAGATTTTTCCAATTGCGAATTGTGCTGCTATAAACGTGTGTACAAGTGTCTTTTTAATATAATGATTTCTTTACCTCTGGGTCGATACCCAGTAGTGGGATTGCTGGATTGAATGGTAGATATTTTAGTTCTTTTTATTTAAGGTGGAGTCCTGCTCTGTCGCCCAGGCTGGAGCGCAATGGCACGATCTCGGCTCACTGCAACTCCCACCTCCTGGGCTCAAGCTATTCTCCTGCCTCAGCCTCCCAAGTAGCTGGGATTACAGGGGTGGTGATGCCCAGCTAATTTTTTTTTTTTTTCTTTTTTTTGAGACGGCATCTCACTCTGCCGCCCAGACTGGAGTGCAGTGGCACGATCTCGGCTCTGCAAGCTCCGCCTCCTGGGTTCACGCCATTCTCCCGCCTCAGCCTAACCTAGTAGCTGGGACTACAGGCGCCCGCCACCACGCCCGGCTAATTTTGTTTTTGTATTTTTAGTAGAGACGGGGTTTCACCATGTTAGCCAGGATGGTCTCGATCTCCTGACCTGGTGATCAACCCACCTCGGCCTCCCAAAGTGCTGGGATTACAGGCATGAGCCACCACGCCCAGCCTACTTTTAGCTCTTTAAGGAATCCCTGTAACTGTTTTCCACAGTGGTTGTGCTAGTTTACATTTCCACCAGCAGTGTAAAAGTATTCCCTTTTCACCACATCCACGGCAACATCTATTATTTTTTAATTTTTTAATTGTGGCTGCCTTCAGAGTAAACATCAGCTTTGCTTTCCAGACCTTCCTGGCTGAGCCCAAAGTGGCGGGTTCTGCTCTCTGGCGCCCTCTGCTGCAGCAGAGCGGATCAGATACTGCCATGGGCATGGCAAGGCTGAAAATCAACGGTCAATGATTACCTCCACTTACTGGGATTGGGATCTCTGAGACACAAATGCCCAGGGCCTGAGTCGCAGAAGACGACGGCAGTGTGGAAGGTAAGACTGAGTCATCGACAGCGATCCACACTCTTCACTTTGGCCATGCTGTAGAGAACCTGTTGGATTGTACTTGACAGAACAGGAAGTAATGTTAGAGCTTACCCAGCCCAGCCTCCTGGTTCACTAGCCAAGGAACGTGTGTTGGAAAATAGACACTGCAGGTAAAGGTAAGGGCATCATCGGCAAAGGAAGTGCAGGTGAGTAGGGCTATGGGTGGCTAACCCTACTCTCTTCCAGAGGAACCGTGAGTTTCATATGAGTGAGAGCTCAGATGCTGCTTGAAAAACATAGTGGGGAGGATAGATTGATTCAGGGGAAGGGGACAGAGAAAAGAGTAACATTGGGAGGAGTGTGCTTCTGAAGTATAGGGGAATGGGACAAGGACATCACATGTTGAGAAAGAAGATGGCGGGCTGAAGATTAAAAACTGGAGAACCAAGCTAAAACTGGAGTGTTTTCCCAAAGTAATCAAAACAGTCAGAATAGATATGCTGAGGTCCGCTCCTGTACTGGAAGAATACTTTTCAGAGATGAAAAGTAAGTAACTGTGCAGACCAAATATGACCATTACATTTTAGGCACATTAAATAAAAGAAACTCACATGGAGACACATCCCAGTGAAATTTTTGAGTTACAAGAATAAATTTCAAAACCCTACTAGCACCAAAGCAGTAGGGGAAAAAGGCTTACAAAGGCATATCAATCAGGCTTCTTCCAGAGGCTATTCCTCTGAAACCCTAGAAGAGTGCGGATTAATCGCCATAGCCGCAGGGTTTTGAAAGGAAGGATGGTGACCTGAGAATGGTAAATCCAGCCAAGTCATTGTTCCAACATAAAAGCAATTTCAGAGATGTATATGCTCAGAAAACATACCACCCAAATACCCCATGTCTTAGGTCAGTGTCTCTGGAAAGCAGAGTCTAAGACCTGCAGACCTTGCGTGCTAGAGATTCCTGGGGCATCTGCTTAGTGAGGGAAGCAGAATAGGCAGAGGGAGAAGTTGAACTGCAATATGTTGCAACAGAGGCCTCAGCCAATCCCACAGAAAGCTCTGGAGCTGGAGTAACATTTAGAGTTAGAATCAAGGCAAGGTGGGCCTTACCCCCCTGCAGTGATGAGTCACTGGATGTGGGCTGCCCCAGAGTGGGACAGTGACCATGGCCTGGGCAGTTCCCTTACATTTGAGGCAATTCCAGAGTGATGCGCCTGTGACCATCACCAGCTGGGGGAATGAGTACCTAAGTCCTGAGGGACTTTGGTGGTATCTTTAACACTACCTTGTTAATTTTTTTCAACCTGAAGGTGTACTCAAGTGAACTAAGGGATGGATATGACAATATAAAAAGAGCAAAGAGTTTTCCTAATTCATTTTTAACCACAAACCCTGCATGGCTATATATTTCAAATAAGCCATGGAGCAAAGATTCATCCCTTGGTTTCCCATCTCATTCTTTTCCTTGCTCCAGGAAATGCTTTCCACAGCCTGCTGGAATTGTTGTAGAAAAAAAGCCGGTTCTTGTCACATGCCCGGGATAATTTAGGCACATGGACACATTGTAGGGTGAGTAGGGCAGGGTTTATTGGGTGAAAAGGAAAGAATCTCTCAGCAAAGTGAGAGGAGTTCCTGTTAACAGACCCCCATCTCGCAGATTGAATCCCAGGTCACCACCCAGGAACCGGAGAGGCTAGGCTCCTCCCCTCTGCAAACTGCTCAAACTTCCTGAGTCTCCACCCCCTCCTCCCAGTGCAGGCTGGTGGAAGATTCTCCGGGCACCCTCCCCCTTATCTTCCTCCTGCCTCTATCAGAATGTCCTACTACAATTTATGACCACTCAGAAGAGCAACTGGCACATTCCCTTTCTATTTTTCTTAACAATGACTAATCTACTTGCAAGGTTAGAATATTGTGCTGGGAAGATCAGCAAAACAAAAGACTCCTATTTCTCTTACTGAAAAGCAAAATTAGGCCATTTTATTGAGCAGAGATGTAGTGGCAATTTTCTGCATCTTTAAAAGCTTTCTTGAGGATAGAATAATGCCATCATCACAAGTGGGATATAGTAGACCCTTTGGATCTGGAAGGGCTGTGAAGGAGATCATGTGAAGGAAAGTCTCATCTCTTACTTTATACTATTCTTTTTCACAAAGAGCACATAAAGAAAATACCCTTAAGATTATTTATTTGAATCAACCATCAAGTTGATTTCATTTATTTTTGTTTTTCATAAGAAAAGAATGGTGAAATCACTCAGTGAGACAACCCTTCATAATAATGTCTACCTGGGGCTGGTAGACGTCTCTCTGTTAACTAAGTCTAGCAGTTAGTGTGTGTGGAGTGATTGCAATTGTACATGAAAATAAGTGAATGGAAAAAAAGACTGATTGCAAATTAGTTCTTGGAGGTACAATTCAGGTCATTTAAACTTTTTAATTGACATTTTATTTCTTGCATTTTCTAAGTCTTCAATGAGCACGGATCACTTTTATAATTAAACAAAATAAATGCTGTTACAAATCAATGAATGTTATTGTACATATACCATAGGAACACAATTAAACTGAAATATTAACTACTATTATTTCTAGAAAAGAGGAATTGGATAATGAGCAATTTCTTTTTCTTTCTTCAGTGTTTCAGATTTTTGCTCACAATTTTTTTTTTGCATGTCACAATGGAATAAAAAATTTTCATTATTTGCTTAAAGAGCTCAGGGAAGGAGTCTTCATTGTTTGCTTTATTTTTATTTTTTATTTTTTTATTATACTTTAGGTTTTAGGGTACATGTGCACAATGTGCAGGTTTGTTACATATGTATCCATGTGCCATGTTGTTTTGCTGCGCCCATTAACTCGTCATTTAGCATTAGGTATATCTCCTAATGCTGTCCCTCCCCCCTCCCCCCACCCCACAACAGTCCCCGGAGTGTGATGTTCCCCTTCCTGTGTCCATGTGCTCATTGTTCAATTCCCACCTATGAGTGAGAACATGCGGTGTTTGGTTTTTTGTCCTTGTGATAGTTTACTATCCATGTCCCTACAAAGGGCATGAACTCATCATTTTTTATGGCTACATAGTATTCCATGGTGTATATGTGCCACATTTTCTTAATCCAGTCTATCGTTGTTGGACATCGGGGTTGGTTCCAAGTCATTGCTATTGTGAATAGTGCCGCAGTAAACATACGTGTGCATGTGTCTTTATAGCAGCATGATTTATAGTCCTTTGGGTATATACCCAGTAATGGGATGGCTGGGTCAAATGGTATTTCTAGTTCTAGATCCCTGAGGAATTGCCACACTGACTTCCACAATGGTTGAACTAGTTTACAGTCCCACTAACAAACAGTGTAAAAGTGTTCCCATTTCTCCGTATCCTCTCTAGCACCTGTTGTTTCCTGACTTTTTAATGATGGCCATTCTAACTGGTGTGAGATGGCATCTCACTGTGGTTTTGATTTGCATTTCTCTGATGGCCAGTGATGATGAGCATTTCTTCATGTGTTTTTTGGCTGCATAAATGTCTTGTTTTGAGAAGTGTCTGTTCATGTCCTCTGCCCACTTTTTGATGGGGTTGTTTGTTTTTTTCTTGTAAATTTGTTTGAGTTCATTGTAGATTCTGGATATTAGCCCTTTGTCAGATGAGTAGGTTGCAAAAATTTTCTCCCATGCTGTAGGTTGCCTGTTCACTCTGATGGTAGTTTCTTTTGCTGTGCAGAAGCTCTTTAGTTTAATTAGATCCCATTTGTCAATTTTGGCTTTTGTTGCCATTGCTTTTGGTGTTTTAGACATGAAGTCCTTGCCCACGCCCTTGCTTTATTTTTAAGTTGAAAGTGCACCTACCATGTCTTCACCCAGGTTAGCAAGTCCGTTGGAAAGTTCTCTTTACTTAGCTTAAACCCCTACCGCTGCTGCGGTAAAGCAAGCACGTCTGGTGGTCTGGCTAGTAACATGAGTGCTACTGAGACTTTGGGCCTGGGGATGGGGGCAAATTACAAAATTCCTATATTCCTTCTAGTGGAAAAGGAGAAGAAAGTTGAATCCCTCCCGAGTGTAAATCTGTCTATGGTCTGTGATATAGTGAAGTACACATTTGGTCTTCATCCTTGTTTCTTGACCTGTAACTCCTAAAATCAGTGGAATCCCAAAGTGAAGTGTCATTTTGTATGCTAATGAGTTGATGGCTGGCAGACCCTGGGTAGCTTCAGGATGGGGCTGGTCACCAGAAAGACGGAGGCAGCATTAGAGGGTTGAGACTTTCAGCCCCACCCCCAGCATGTGGAGAGGGTAGAGGGGCTGTAGGTTAAGTTGCTCAAGGATGGCCAGTGATTTAACCAATCCCGCCTACTGATGAAGCTTCCAAAAAACAAAAATGAGTGGGTTCCAGAGCTGCCAGATAGCAGAACACCTGGAGGTTCCTGGAGGTGGCAGCCAGAGAGCCCGTACCCTCACTCCCAACACCCTTACCTTGCTCTTCTTTTTCCTTTTGCACAGCAGCGATCATCTTCTGACCCACTGCGTATTAATAGTGTACTCTCACTGTTGCTCTGCCTCTCTGACCCACAAACAGGGCATAAGCTCCTGAGGGCAGGAATCTGTGTTTTGTTGGGTGATATATCCAAAGCGCCTCCCAGAGGTTGACACATAGTATGGGGCTCAGTACACACTTTGTTTTTTTTTTTTTTTTTTTGGGAGACAGAGTCTTGCTCTGTCCCCCAGGCTGGAGTGCAGTGGCGCGATCTCGGCTCACTACAAGCTCCACCTCCTGGATTCACACCATTCTCCTGCCTCAGCCTCCCCAGTAGCTGGGACTACAGGTGCCCGCCACCATGCTCGGCTAATTTTTTGTATTTTTAGTAGAGACGGGGTTTCACTGTGTTAGCCAGGATGGTCTTGATCTCTTGACCTCGTGATCCGCCCACCTCGGCCTCCCAAAGTGCTGGGATTACAGGCGTGAGCCACCGCGCCCAGCCTCAGTACACACTTTTGAATGAATCTATGTTTATTGGAATAAAAGGACTGATGAGACACATGTAGTGAAAAAAGATGAAAAGACAGCATATATAGCATGAAAGGAAAATAAAAACTCAGGACCCCAAAGCAATCTGCAAAAAGGAAAAGATGAAGCTGAAAGCTGAGTCACAAAAGAAACTGCCTTTCCTTTTGTTCCTAAGCAGAGAGCTACACAGAAGAGGCTAGGTCTATGTTCACCTTACGTAAAATGCCGATTTACTGAGCACCAGAAAAACACACAATCGGCTGTTCTCCTACCTCCTCCTTTTCTCTTGTAACATGTGGATTCAGTAATGAGATCACACCCTCCCTCTTACCCACCCCCAGCCCACTTTTTCCCTTTAAATATTGAAGCCCTCAACTTCATCTTCAGAAAAAGGCACAGACCACAGACCTTCTGTGATTCCGTGTTCTTTCCTTCTGGGGATGTCCTTCACCTTGGCAAAATAAACTTCCAAATTGATTGAGACTTGTCTCAGATACTTTTCTGCTTTAAAATAGCATAATTGTGATTGAAAGAAATTAGATGTGTGTGAGGGGGAATGAGAGTCTCTAAGACACAGCAAGTGCCAATGCCCATTATAGATTTGGGGATTGTGGGTGATTTTATTTGCTTCATTGTTTGTTGGACTATCTGAGCATTTCTTGGTATGCAAGCTTAACCTTTATGATGACACAAAAATGTTTCTTTTAATTTAAAAAAGGAAGAAAAACAGGTGGGTCCTGAACCAGCCATGAGCAGCCAATGGGCCTGGAGATAGCACGGTTGGAACCAAGTGGGTGTCTTGGTGGTGGAGGCAGCCCTTGACCTTGACCATGGACTGACACTGCTTCCTGCAAATATCAACACCACCCACACTGGCAGTCATTCCTGGGGATTGCTTCCTTTGATGGGCCTGGAATCTCCATGTCATCAATGCTCCTCGCAATAACATCTTCCTCCCACTGGTCACCGCACTCTCCCCAAATCAGGTAAAGCCTAT
This sequence comes from Symphalangus syndactylus, assembly GCF_028878055.3. Classification (NCBI taxonomy): domain Eukaryota; kingdom Metazoa; phylum Chordata; class Mammalia; order Primates; family Hylobatidae; genus Symphalangus; species Symphalangus syndactylus. The sequence continues at coordinate 149,435,004 of NC_072427.2, read as the reverse complement.
TGTCAAATGATGCAATGTTCCATACTGCTGTAGTTTGAACCTCAGCTCAAGTGGTAAGTTTGCATATTAAGATGTGAGAGGCTGGATACAGTGGCTCACACCTGTAATCCCAGCACTTTGGGAGGCCAAGGCGGTCAGATCACCTGAGGTCGGGAGTTTGAGACCAGCCTGACCAACATGGAGAAACCCGTCTCTACTAAAAATACCAAATTAACCAGGCATGGTGACGCATGCTACTCAGGAGGCTGAGGCAGGAGAATCGCTTGAACCTGGGAGGCGGAGGTTGCGGTGAGCCGAGATGGCACTGTTGCGCTCCAGCCTGGACAAGAAGAGTGAAACTCCGTCTTAAAAAAAAAAAAAAAAATGTGAGGAAATTAAAACTGGTTGTAGATTTCCTGTACAGGAGTGGCCTGGTACACATTAGCCTACTGCTCTCACTAAGAGCTGTATCTATGTCCTATTAGCCCCACAAAAGAAGAAGCTGCTTTCCTGAGCAAGGGTTGGCAGTCAGTGCAATTCTGCATGTTCCTAGGAGGAAACCAGAAACGTGGTGGGCAGCACTGGTGACCAGCCAGCACCTACAGGCCCGCACATTGCCAGGTGTGCTCAAACAGCAGAACCATAGCTCTCATTTTTCCTCTGGAGTACCATCCCCCCTGCAGCTTCCACTCAGGCATTCCGTTGGACTCTAGTCAGGCTGACCTGCAAGGAACTAGGATGAAGCGATTGTGCAACAGATTTCCGGGCAGCAGGTGGGCCTGAGGTGTATGAACGGCAATGATGAGTGATGTTTGGCCCGTGCTTCCAACTTTATATCATGATCTCAGCACAGCACTCTGAGAAGCTGCTACCAATTGATTACGTTAGTATTGCAAGATGGAACCTCTTCACCGTCGGGGTTTGTCATTAATTTGTATTTAGAACGGTAAACCCCTTACCTCCTGTGCCTTCACACTTCCTGTCTACTTGTCTTACCTAATATTTCTCCATAGCACTTATTACTATCCAAAACACTGTACATTTAGCTTACTGTCTGTCTTTCCCCAGGATGTAAGCTTCATGAGGCAGAGGTTTTGTCTCCTTTATATCTTCTGCTCTATCTCCAGTCTGAGAACAATGCCTGGCACATAGTAGAAGCTCAATAAATATCCAAAGGAAAGGAGAGGAGAGGGGAGGAGAGGAAAGGAAAGGGGGAGGGAGGGAGGGAAGGAAGAAAGGAAAGGGAGAGAGAGACAAGGCACCAAAGACAACAGGTGCATCTTTATAAAGAATATGTCCATTTATTATTTTAAATCTGAACTTTCATAAAATAATGGTTATCTGCATTTAGCTCCAAACGTTTTTGTGACGTGAAGTGGAGACAAGCCCAGGTTTGGACCTTTGCACCTTACTATCAGGTCCAGCGGCTGCACCATTCAGCCCTGTAACTTAATTTGCATCTGCTGAGACTGTGTGGCAGCCCCATTGCAAGTGACTCAGTTTTCTTGTGGTGATAGTAGGTAGGGGATGCTGTGCTCCTGACTGCATTTCTCTTACAGCTGGCCAAAGTCAGAAATGATGGTGAAGTACAAGAGGGTGCCCCAGGGCACATGGGAACGCTCGCGGTGCCTGAGAACTCTGGGGTGGAGAGACCCCAATGGGGTTCCAATCCCTCAAAACGATGCAGCTTAAAAGGGGACCTAAAAGAAACTTAAGCTGGAAGTTTCTGAGATGTAGCGTCATTTATCTTCCTTCCTACACTCATTCTCTCAGGCGCTTTCTTTTTACACATACTCCCTCTTCAAGACCCCATCAAGCCAGGCCCCTGCAGACAGACAGCACGCCATGTGGGTGCAGGAACATGCTTACGTGCACGTGCGTGTCTCTGCTGCCGTGCCCTCCTCTGCTGCAGGCGGAACTGCTCACACGTTGGTGTGCTGAGAGCCTGATGACATCATGCTGCCCGGCTGGCTTTGGCTCGAAGGTGCTGAGCTGGCTGCCCGGCTCCTGCTTCGATCCCCACCTCCTGGGCTCCTCAGGGCAGGCTCATCCATCAGCTTGAGCTTCTCGTGCTCCTCTTTCAGGAAGAAGTCCACTAATAAGCTCTTCTCTTTCTTGATCTGGTCGCTGATGTCCGTGGGGATGTCTGGAATCATCCAGTCCACGAGGACGCTCAGGAACATCACGAGGTTCTGCAAAAAGCCAAGGAGAGAGGGGCTGAGTTGGAGAGGCCTGGCCTGGGCAGGTGGTGGCCCTGGAGCAGAATGCCTCCGTGTCAATCCTGGCTTTTGCAACTTACCAGCCCAGTGATTGCAACCAATAAGCATAACTCCACCTCGGTGTCCTCACCCATAAAATGGAGCGGTAACACTGCCTACCCTGGAGCGGTTGTCAGGATGAAATGGGTTAATTACATGTGGAGCATCTGTGGCAGTGCCTGGCACAGAGCAGGACTCCGTCAGTAGTAGCTACTGCTTCTTCCCTTCCCCAGGACTTGTGCCCCCACACCATCCTCAGAGTGTTCCCATGTGTCCAGTTCTTGCTTCTTGGCCTGTAAGCCTCCAGGCCCTCCCTGCTTTAGAAAATGGAAAGCGGCTTTCTAGCAAGTGGCCGCAAAGCCCAGTGGCTTCTCCTGGGCTGTCACTGTGCCACTTGCTCCTCTCCTCCCTCCATCTGGCTCTCTCTATCCTCTAAACGAGAGACGGATTTGAGGTTTTTGCATTGACTTTGGGCCTTTGCTGACCCCACCCGCTGCTGACATTTCACCTTATACCACTCTCAGTCACTGCAGCCACCTTGGCTAACCCTGCCTGTCCGGGAACCCCTGCGTCCAGCTTGCCTCGATTGGGTCTAGGCTTTGACACACACTTGCAGTGGTCTTCCTTCTGGCTGCTAAGCCACATCCCTTTGCTGGTGCACACAGTAGGCTAGGACTACCTTTTCCCCGGGGCACTTACTGTCTCAGTGAATGAATACAGGACAACACCTGGCATGGCTCAATGAATGCATCTGATTCCCATCCATTTCCCCAAGCCACACTTCACCCAGCTTTACCCAACACACTCCTCCCACTGTGATACTCTTCTCTGGCTGCCAGTTACATGCTCACATGCCTTTTCCCATGAGACTGGGACTGAGCCCTTGAACCCTACATGTTCTTAGGGGTTCAGGGGAAGACGCTGGGGACCAACTGCTGCTTCCAGAGGCTCCTGGGCATCTTGGGTGCTTGGGAGCTCCTTCACCAAGTCACACACTCTTCCTCTGAATCCACTCCTTCCGGTGTGAGTGAAACGTGACATGTGACATACGGGAAAGTGAGGAGACTCCTGGGGGTGGGGCAGCAGGGGATGTCTGAGCGATCATTCAAACATATCGCCTCCATCTCTCCAGAGGAAGAATGGCTGTCTTCTTTAGGTGAAAGACTAGCCGATGGGCTTCTCCACTTTCTGGGCTGGGGTCTGGGGGCAGGATACTTTAGAGCCCCCCAGAGATCTGCCTTCAGGGAATACAAAAGCCTGAGGGAGCCGAAGAGAAAAGGATCTCGGCTCGTTCTCCAGCCCTGCTTGAAGACCCGGGGCACCCAGAGTGGGAATTGGGGGCCCTCGAGCTCAGAGAATCTCAGCGATGCAATTGGAGCTGTGGCTATTGTCCCAGATAGGAATCACCGGGCTCGAGTTTGCTATTCATTCAGGGATGGCTCGATGGCTCTGGGGGCCCTTCTCACCAGATGTCTCAGTGGCTAAAACAACACTAACAAAGGAGGGAGCCCGGAGTGCAAGAAGAAAGGTTCCAAACCTGAGCTCTTTCATGGCTGCAGAGATGAGACGGGGCTGTTTGTCTGCCCCAGGCTGGGACTCTGGTTTCAATGGCCCTTTTCCTTTCTTTGCCTTAGGTTTAAACAGGAATCTCTCTCTGCCCTGCAACTCACGCCACATCTGTCTTGTAACCTTACACTGTGTTTTATTCTCTGTCTGCAAAGTCCACCCGTTAAAGAAAGCCCTCTCAAGAGTCCTCCTGCTTCACTCAGGAAAGGAGCCCTCACTTCTGCCTGCCACACTTGAAGCTTTCTTATGTCACAGAGGAGTACCACGGGAACCTGGCGGTAGGTGCAAGCGATGAGTGCAGTGTCCTTGCTCCTGCAGCCCAGATTCTAATGGGCTATTCCCTATCCCAGCAACTCACCTGGAAGATTATGACAAAAGCCAGACGGGCAGACAGAACAAACCAGTACTGTTTCGAAAACTCATAAGGGTTCGGGGCCCATGGCGGCTCTCGGTAATCCTTAAACCTGCCCAAAGAGAAATGTGGTGTTAAGATCGGGAGTGGATGGAGAACAGGGTGGTCCTTCTCTGGGTGAAACCTCAAGGGCTGGCTAGAGCATCAGGCATGTATGCCCTTGGCGTTGACTTGGGAAATAGGGGGAAGTCGGGGGAATCTATGGCCTAACCAACAAATTTCCAAAAAGGACTAAAGTCCAAAAGAGCCAATGTCAGCCTAGGAATGTCCTAAAAAGACGCTTCTACTACCCTCTCCAACAGCTCCCAAAGCTTACTTTGGTGTCAGGCACCAACTCCCAAAGGAGCCCAGGGCATCTGAGGGTAGTCCAGGCCAGTGGGTCCACCTGGGCCTCCCAATAGCCTGTGGCCTCTGTGTGGGTAGGGGAGACCCAGACACCCTGAATGGTGCTCTGCAGCCGGGGGGGTCGGGGAAGATGCAGACACCAGCAGGCAGTCTTGGGCTTCTTCCCCTTCCAGATGCTTCAAGACTACGGCCACTAGAGGGGCTGGCCTTGCTTCATGGCTACATTCTTGAACCAAAAAGAAGGCTGATCCAGACCAAGCTGGAGGCTGAGTGAACTTGGGATGGGAGGGTCATTAAGCATCACAGTTGATCAGTATTCTGTTTTGCTAATCATCTTCCTGATCTGTCTGCATGGTTTAAACTACAAAATGTTAACGCCTGACGTGAGCTCATGCCTCTTTCTCAGACCCATAGAGAAGCCTTGGGTTTTCCCTCACCCTTGCCTTTTCACCCCCATTCCAGAATGATTCATGTGAAAACTAGCTCATTTTCTCAGACTCACATTTTTCTAAGCCTGGAAAAATGACAAGGGGCTGGTACCAGAACTATGACCCTTCCTGGAACAGTCTTCTCCATGGAATTCAACAAATCTTTGCTCGTCCTGGGCCAGAGAAAGAGGTGGGTGGTGTCAGGCCACCAAGCAGTGATAGGGACCCTGCCCTGGTCAATCCCTGAGCAAAGGGTTTTTCTGGAAGGTTTCACATTTCATCTTCATGACGACATCCTCAGGCAGGCATTGTTACCCCAGCATAACATAGGAGGAAACTGAGGCTTGGAGAAGTTGAAGTGTGTGGCCAGAGTCTCGTGACCAGTAAAGGTGGAGTCAGGGTAGGAATGCGAGTCTGGCTGAATCTGGGCTTTCTTCCCATTATCACAGGGCATCTTACCAACAGCCACAGTTTAGGGGACATTCACAAGTAGGTGCTCTTTGGTCCCTTCTCCTGCCATAAATGAATTAGCTGCTCTAAAAGGCCCATGCAAAAGCCAGTTTGTTTTCCATTGTCTAAAGAGATGAGAGAAGAGGAAAAGAGACGCACACACAAAGATAGAAAAGGGCGCAGTGATAGAGTCAGCAACAGAAAGACACAACTGAGAGGTGGACACTGGGGACTGGACTAGGGGTTGGCAGGAGGCCAGGAGCTACCCTCTCCCTGCCCGACTCCCCCTCTCCCAACAGCTGATCACAGCTGCCGCAAGCTTGGTTTGACATCCGGATGAAAAGCAAAGCTAACTGCAGCCCAGCAGAGCACCACGGGATTCATCATAACCATCCTCAGCTGAGGACAGAAACATGGCCAGCTCCAGATTATCCTTGCTGATGGGAAAGAGGCAGAGCGTGGATAAATGAATAAGAACATCTTGGGGTGGGAAAAACCTCAGACTCACCTATCCTCCTATCGCCCCCAGACAGGACACCATGGCAGCACCAATTTATCTCACTCTTCTAGAGACCTCCAGAGGAGGGTGCCACACGCACACACGCACATGTGTGCACACACGCACACTCCTTACCATGGGGAAATCCTCCCCCAGGTTCAGCCCAATCCCTACTGCTACAATGAAAGTCCATTTCTCTTGTTCTCTAGCTCCATCTCTGCAGGAACAGCTGCTCACTGACCTCAGTATGCGAGCCACTGCTCACCCCTCTTTTTTCCAGTCTGAAAAGAATCCATAAATAATCTAATTCTGGTTCCACCTCTGCTATTAACTCACCCCAGCTTTTGGAAATGTCACTTTGTCCTCCCTCAGTGTCTAAAACATGTTTTAAGTTTAACAAGCATATCCACCTAATCGAGGATCTGCAGAAAGATTAACACAGAGCTCTGTTCAGAAAACTCTACTTGAAAATAGCTCGATGCAGATAGGCTAAGTGTGGTTCTGTTAGGAACTGATGGTAAGCCATGCCACAGAAAAGAACAGTGAGCAATTTAATATTCATCTGTTCACATTTCTTTCCAAAGCTAACTTTATAAAAACTATCACCTACAGTGGGAAATACATTTTACATTCATGCACATAACACGGACTGCAATAAAAATTATACAAAACATACTTTGCTGTGTGCAATGCACTAGAATGCACTAGTATTTTCCTATTCTACTCTGTCCGATCCTAACCCACCCTATGCTTTTTTATTTTTTTGAGATAGATGGAGTCTCGCTCTGTCACCCAGGCTGGAGTGCAATAACGTGATCTTGACTCACTGCAACCTCCGCCTCCCAGGCCATTCTCCTGCCTCAGCCTCAGTCCCTCAGCTGGGACTACAGGCGCCCGCCACCACACCTGGCTAATTTTTTGTACTTTTAGTAGAGATGTGGTTTCACTGTGTTAGCCAGGATGGTCTCGATCTCCTGACCCGCCCGCGCTGGCCAACACGCCCTATTCTTTAAAATGCCGATCACGACCCACTAAAGTGATTTAATAATTCGCTAATGAACCATGACTCATAATTTGAAAAATCTTGATTCTCCTAAGCCTCTACCACCAGGTAAATGACTCGTTGTTTACATTCTAATGTAAGTTCAGATTTCACAATTGTTTTTAAATTTTACCCTAAGAAGTCAGGCTAATCAAATGTTTCACCGAGTAACTTAGAAGACACTAATTAAACAAAGAGATAATTAGCTTTAAGAATAGAAGTGTTCACCAAAGAGAGTGGCTAATCAACCTAATTATTTCCGCCACCGTGATGCTGAGTGTTTTGTTTCTAAACCCAGTGCTTAGCACTGGCAACAGTTTGTGCTTTGGAGGCAGCAGGTGAGGGGTTGAAAGCCCTGTCCAGCTCTATAGTTCTCTGTCCTTTTGCAAGTTACCTAACCTTCTGATGCCCAGCTTTCTCATCTATAAAATGGGCCTGAACTTTCCATGACAGAGTTGTTCTGAAGACAGAGGGTCAATGCCGAGTGCTCCGCACACTATCTGGCCTATCGGAGGAACCCAATAAACAGCAACTATTCTTTCTCTTTTTACTGGAGGTTACTTATGGAATACGCCTTTTCTGTTAAAAGAGGACACAGCATGTAGACCGTGGCTTCCAGTTCCTCCTAGCTTTCCAGGAGGATTTTTGAGCATGCAAGCACTAAATGCTGCAAGTTTTAGTGCAAATCAGGAGTCAGCCAAGGGCACAGCCGCACAAGGCTTCTCTCAGGACCTCTGTCCAGGTAAACAGCATGGAATGAGCAAGTGCTGGCTGGTGGGCGGAGGCCGCCAGACAGCTCCACAACAGACCTGTTCCCGTGGCTTGCGGAGCTCGGGTCTCCCAAAGTCCCACTGAGTTCCCCAGCACTGGGTGAGCCCCCACATCTGGTCAGCCTCCTGCAGCTGCCAGCCGTGGCGCCCAAAGAGAAGCAGAGTTTTATCCCCGGCATATTATTTTAGGGACATTCCTGGATCTCACCCTCACCCCTCCAGTCCTCCTTCATTTTCCTTGAGGCTTAACATAAACTTTGAGAGTTCCCCCGAGTTTTCTAATAAGGAGAGACTTCCAATAATGAGACAACTAGCCTGTCTAAAAAGCTAGTCTGCTTCTGCAGCAGCTATGCCAGTTACTACCTGTAAGAGACCAAGGAAGTCATTCCACATTTCTGAACCTAGGTCCCTGATCTACAGAGTGGAACTCTCAAAATGTGTATCCCAGCACTGAGCACAGAGGAGCTGTCTCAGTCCCAGCCAGGAGTGAATAATAGATGTGTGTGCATGTATGTCTGCTTGTGTGTATAACTTGCATGTTAAAGGAAGACACTGTGAGAATTAAGTAAGACAATCTATGTGAATATGATTTCCGGAGCTTCTGCAGAAAATGAACACAATGGTTTCTTCTGGAATAGAACAGCTTGCGTGGGGGCTGAGAAGTGACCCTTTTCTTCTTATATACATACACAATATGTGTCTACAAAATTAGTTACTTTTATAATTAAAAAGTTCAAAATGGTAAAAGATGAATGTAATTAATGGCAATACACAGTTGATTCAAGTACATTCTTATATGAAGCTTTCCTGAGCAAAATTATAGTGTTAATTTGAACAGACATATAATAAATGAAACTGATACAGAAATCAACATTATGTTTTAGCTTTAAAATTATGTTAATGTTTTGTCTAGATTGTTCTAACTTTGTGAAAAATCACAATGATTGAATTGAGTTTGTACATGACTTAAATAAGATTTCCATTAACTCAAAATATCTTTCATTATAAAACAAACCCATGAAACAATACCTTAAAAGTTCTACAAGTTAATACTATGTTAATGCTTAGAAAAATGCCTAGAAAACATTCACCCGTAAGTATCACCCTATTACTGTTGGAAGGATGTCTGGGGTTGGGCAGGGGTTAGGGTGGAGGCAAAATAGAGGTGGAGTGGTTACCTGTAATGTTTAGAATTTTTGCAGAACTAGATTAATAAATGACATATCATTAAACCTGAAAAAAAAAAAAAAAAAAAAGAAAAGAATCTTTGAAGACTTGTTATTCCAAAGTCCCCATTTTTACAGATGAAAAAACCGAGGTGCAGAGAGGAGAGAGACTCAAGGCTCAGCTGTCCTCATCCTGTCCTCACTTGCAGGGTGACTAGTGACAGTGACATCTGCCACAATTCATCACAAAACAAAATCACTGTGGGCAGGGACGGCGCTGAAGTCAACGATCAGTAACAGCTTTTTAATGAGCTTTTGTTATGTAATGAATCAGCTAGTAAATGCATTTCTCAACTCCAAATAGTGGCTATTTTAATAGCCCCAGTGGAAATTCATGTCATGTTAATGCTGAACACAACTACATACAATATTTTCACACCATCTGAGCTACTTAAAACTGCCTTCTGGAATTGGCCCTTAACAAAGGAAAATAGTACACGCAATTAGGAACTAATGAGTAGCATGTCATCCAGTGGTTGATAAGAACCAAGAAAAGGCGGCACCCAGAAAAGCTAACAGCCTCCGGTTTCGGTGGGAAGCAGATGGGAGGCAGCCATGGGCTGGAAGGGAACACACCTCCTCAAAGACTTTTCTCAGGATACGGGGTATGTAAGCCCTTAGGACCTGCAGGAAAACCTGGCAGAAGCCATCCACAGAAGCTGCTGCTGGATGCTCAAAAAACACCTCCAAGCAGACCCACTGGGTCCACAATGCCCAGACAGGCTCTTCGAGCTCTGAGACAAGATACCTCTGCTCCCTTCCAGCTGAGCTGAGAAGTCAAGCCCACATCCGTCCTCCAGGACGTGGCAGCCCCTCGACCCTGTCAAATGGCTGCTAATCATGCCTGCAGATTGATGTCACGGGACTGTTTACGGAGCAGCCCTGCCAGAGCAGTCAGATGACTGAGGCAAGCATCGCTCCAAAATGCTGGGAATGCATCTCAAACGGGCAGCCGGAGACTTGTCCTAACTTTTATTGCTATTTTTAAGATACCTCTATCCCTGGCAAGGCTGGGTTGGAGCCGGAGACCTCAGTTTTATTTGACCACATTTATCTCCAGAGGTCACTGAAAGCTAAGAATAAGAAGGGTCAACAAGTTCCCAACGCTATTTGCCAGAAAATCATGGCAAACCTCGTTTCCCACCACGGAAGCAGTTTTAACCGGCTCTAGGACTAGCTGAAGAGTTATCTCTGTTTCTCAAAATATTTCTCTATGACAGTCCCTTCTCCTCCTCCTCCCCTCTCTCTCTCTTCTCTCTCTCTGTCTCTTCCATGTACATATATATGTATATGGAATTATCTCAAGAATCTCAATTCCTGACTTAGAAAGACATCCATAGAGGTTATGCCTCTGCTTTCTAAATCTCCAGAGGACTGAGTGACCCAGACAAGTTCACACAGCAGGCAGTGGATAGGACTCGCATGAGGCAGAGATTTCCATCAACAACCCTTATCAATCTAGGAAACGCAGCTCCCAGAGCACACCTATTTGACATATTATGTCTAGATCACATGCTGACCCTATTTTCTGAACATCTACCTACATTTCACAGTAGGGCATCTCTTTATGTTAAACATAACCCTCAGTGTAACCCAATAGTCTTCACACTGTAGGCACACACATAACACCAATAAAAAGCTTGACCTCATCACTGCCCTCTGAAACCCCTGCAGTGGTATCCTGTGGCCCTAACAGAGACTCCACGCACCTCAACAGGCCCAGCATCCTCTCCTTAATAGGAAGTTCGTTTTTTCTTTCAGCCTCCTCTCTCATGGCTTACTGCTCTCGCCTGAGCCTGTCTCCCCGGAACACAGTGTTCTCGCGGAACCTCCGTCACCACCTGACACACCCCTTGCTGCCCCATGGCCCACCACCCTCCCCACTCCACTTACCAGCCAGGCTGACGTGGCCATATGAGAGAGGAGTTTCAATGTCATCGTCTCCGTGGCCATTCTGGTACTGTTCATTCTTCAGGTTTCACTCCCTTGAAACATCCCCTAAACACTTAAGTCTGGGTTAGGTGCAGGGCCTCCCTCGTCAGGGATCCCTTAGCTCTCTGCTGTTGCCCTACTGTCAATCATTAAAGCTATATTTCAAGTTTAATTCTTTGTCTACTTACTTGTCTGCTCCATCCAGAGTTCTTGCTCCCTATTATATAACCAATGCCAAGCCTTTAGTAGGGTCTCAAAAATATTTGCCTAATGAATCTGTAATCCTCACTGGTACTGACAGAGAGGAAGCAAAAGTGATGGATGCTTCAAAGTCACTTCAGCTTGATTTTGCGATGATTTCCTGACACTAAACAAGTCCAGTGTCTTTCTATTGCATCACATTATAATTCCCGTCAGATTTTAGGACTTCCCGTTACGTACTTTATCCCATCTCTTCAAATTCAACAACCTTTTGGCTGATGCTATTGTAGGAGTTTCTACATTTACTGTATTTCCTTTATTAATCCCTTTACTGTGTCCCCTTGCGAACCATATCGCCTAGCCCCAAGTCTTTATCCAACAACCCACATTTGTCCCCACCCCATGGCTTTGCCCATGATGACTCCCCACCTAGAATGCTTTTCTTTTCTCTCTTACAACACCTAGCAGCCCGTCCAGGAGGCCCACCCTTTCCATTCTAGTCCCTCAAGTAATCTCCCTCTCCTTTGAGCACCCACAATGTATGGTCCATACATAAGCTCACCAAATAACCTGCTATTTCGTATCTGTTCTGTTTATTTTCTTCTCAACCAGACCATAGCCCCCTTGATGGTGAGGACAAGCCTCTTTGTCTGCTCCATAGTATCTAGGAAAAGGCAGTCCATAAATATTTTTTGAGTCATCCAAACTGATTTATAACAATTGATTCATAACAACTGCAGAGAGAGCAGGAGACAGAGGGAAAGGAGAACGATGTACAGTCATGTGTTGCCTAACAATGGGGATATGTTCTGAGACATGCATCATTAGGTGACTTTGCAAACATCACAGAACGTGCTTATACAAATCTAGATGCTATATAGCCTACAACACCTAGGCTATAAGGCATAGTCTATTACTCCCAGGCTACAGACTTGTACGGCATGTTACTGTGTACTGAATACTGTAGGCAGTAATATAGTGGTAAGTATTTGTGTACCTAAATATATCTAAATACAGAAGATGTATGGGAAAAATATGGTATTATCATCTTACGGGACAATCGCCATATATGTGGTCTGTTGTTGTCCAAAACATCGTCGTGTTGGGCAGGGCTGTCATTCTAGGTCATCCCCATAATTATTTGGATCTATTGCATCTGGTTCTCTGCTGCCCTCCTCCTGAAGATTACTTTACCTGCAGAACTGAACCTCCTGGTCAAACTGTGAGTTTTCTGGCTGCGTCCCCTCCTTCAGCTGGCTGACGTTGAAAAAGGAGAGGGTGTGGTTGACAAAGCCGTGCAGAGTCCCATTGTGACTGTAGGAGTACTGGTACACCAGGCGGGGGATAAAGTCGGAGGTGATTGCAATGACAAAAGCCTGAGGGACAGAACCATAAGCACTGAGTAGCCAGGATTGATGCTGAAAAGGACTGTCCGCTCTTAGGCTCTCCATCAGAAGGAGCTGCTCTGACTGACACAGAAGCTCATGCAGCATGCTCAGGTCCCTAAGCTCATGCGGCTGAGTCACATGCCTTTTCCATGTTTGATGTGTGTAAGTAGAGTAAATCCACCAGACAGTGGCTGTCAAAAGAGCACACGTCAACCACTGCAGCAAAGGATGCTAAGTCAGTTTGGACCATTTGGTGCTGGAAGGATTAAACCACTTCTGAAATATCTGACATAGCTGTTGAGCAAGCCAAAACAGGGTGCACGCTTTCCTGAAAAAATTACCTATAGTCATGAGGGCACTACGTAAGTATAATGGGCAAGGAAACGGAATGCCCATGTACATCTGCCCCTGAGTGGTACCAGAAAGCCAGAAATACCAAGAATATGATTCCACAGTTTGCTTAATTTGACCATTATCTCTCAACACTTTTTAGCATGTCATGTAATAGAAGTTATTCTTGTATCCATTTTACTTAAGAAAACAGAGACACAGCAGAGAAAGAAACAGGTCCTGCTAGATGGAGCCACACACACCCAACACAGCATCTGGCATGTCTAAGTGCTCTATAAATGTCCATGGGGCAAACCAAATGACAAATGAATGATCGCATATTTGAACCCGGAGGTACTTTCTGCAAAGGAAGTCTTAAATCTTTTTGGCAGGTGTTTATACTGCATCCTGCACCAACAATTAAAGTCCTTTACCAAAATGTAGTTCAGATATTGTTCTCTAAATGTATATGTGAATGTGAATGGCCAGAATGATATTTGAGAATGAATAACATCACAATCATAGCCACAACTTACTAGGCACTTGTTATATGTCCTTTCATTATGCCATTTAATTTCCCAAATGATCTTATTTGGTGGGTACTATTATTATCTCCCATTTGACAGATAAGTAAACAAGTCTTAAAGAGGCCAGGGAAGTAAGACTGTACGTCATTTCATACTGTAGATGCAAAGTGATTAATACTCAGGGCCTCTGTTCTAACAGACACAACTTCAAAGTAGCAGACTGATCTGTTTCCCAAATTGCACCTTATTTCTAAGCCTCGAGATGTGCACTTCCTACATCACAACATCAAAATGCAGTGGGCTGACTTTCTCTGCCTCACCTCACACCTTCCAGCCATTTTATGTGATCTGGGTAGGAAATCAGGTCAGAGTCAAATCACTGTTTGCCTCCCAAGGGAAAAGGGCTGTGGCTTTGTGTGCACTGAGCTGGCTGACACGTTCCTGGGAGGTGAGACAGGAGGCCCTTCCTGGCCACTGTCCATATAGAATACAGCAGAAAAGGAGCTGGCTGGGGCCTAGCAGGATTTCCTCTGCAGTGTAGACATGTCTGGCAAGCGAGTTAAGGAGGTCACCACAGGTGGGACCCTTCTTCTTCTATGTCCTATCTTAACCTACGCAGTGCCAGAGTCCACGGGGATAATTAAGACTTTGCACTGACAACCTGCAGGAACCGTAATTAGGGATTGTAGCCTGGGCAATGCTCCAGGTATTGTTTAACTCAGGAGTAGAATAAGAAGGGAAAGAGATGCACAGATACATAGAATTCTTTCCTCATTATTCTTGGCTCCGAGGAAAGATCTGATTTTGACCGTCAGGGCCAAGGTATGTATTCTGATGGATAATTATCTTTCTCTTTGTGAAATTAAAAAGAAACCTACACAGCCTCAGCGACAGCATGATGAGTTACAAGGCATTTGTGAGCTGTTAACCAGAGCGCTGTCACCAATAAAGCTCCAAATGGAAAAGGCTGGGAGGTGCAAGAGCCGGCTTCCCACTTTGAAGACCTCAGCTTCTCTGGAAGCCCTTCCCACAGAGCGAGTGCGTCATGAATGTGAGTACTTACGTTGCTGATAACAGAGAACTTGCCAATTCCAGAGAGAATGTCAAACCAGATTCCTACGAGACAGAAAAGAGCACGTCTGGCTCACGCCCACCCTCGGCCCAGTGATGACAACGCTGAAGCTACAGGTGATGTTTTGCAGGTGAACTACGGAGCAGCTTTGCTGGGCCCCCCAGAATGGGCTTTTCTGGAAAGGCTTAGATAGCCCCCTGTCTGGGAGCTCAGATCACAAGTGGGGGTGGATAATGTGGTCTCAGAAGGCGTCCCCGCACTTCAGGATATGAGGATGAGGGGTCCAAAGGGAAGAGGGGCTTTCCCAGCCCTCTTGAATCCTGGTGTGGTGTGACTGTGGCCAGAGGGGACAGAATGGCAGAAGGATGGGCCTGGTGGGACCTCTAAGTGGGGCACATACCGATATCTTTGGTTCTTACAGCATCCGGCCGTCTCAGCTCTGTAACAAACTTCTTTGCATCGAGCCGCACTTCAATGACATTGTTGAGGAGGGCAAACACAGGTGCCAGGGGAAAGGAGGCCACGAAGAGGGTGACGAAACCAAACTGGATGACTGCGAGAGAGAACAGCATGAGGGCTTCGGCAGGAACAAGCAGGACTCAGGTCCCTTCTGGCTTGCAGCTACGGCCCCTTGTCCTTTCTTCCTTGGGTCTCTTTCCCATATGGGGTAATTTTTAATCTCTCTTTTCCTCCTGTGTCACATACACAGTATTTCTTTCTAAGTACCTGCAGGCCTGTTGGTCAATGCCATCACTTGGGAGCAAAGCTCTGGATTAGGCATGGTGGGGAGATACAAGAAAAAAAAGTCTTAATTCCTCCCTTCACCCTTTCCCCCCAGTCACTAATCCTACTGATCTAACTCAGGGGTTGGTAAACTTTTTTAGTAAAAGGCCAGATCGTAATAAACATTTTTGGATTTGCAGGCCATATGGTTTTGTCACAACGACTCAACTCTGCCATTATACAGTAAAAGCAGCTATAGACAGCACATCAACAAGTGGGCTTGGCTGAGTTCCAATAAAACTTTATTTACAAAAGCAATATCTAAAGTGGCTAGATTTGGCCCACGGGCCACAGTTTGCCTTCCCTCGATATAGCTTTAAAAACCACCTCCCAAATTTGGACTCTGCTTTCCATGTCTACAGTCACTGCCTTTGTTTATAGAAAGTTTATTCATCCATCATGCATTTATGGAGAGCATTTATAAATGTCAGGCCCTGTACCAAGTATTTAAGAAGGCAAAGGTCTGGTCTTGCCTGCAAGAAGCTGAGTTTGAAAGGGGAGAGTTAAATGTAGGCAAACATGTGCAACAAGGTTTTATGTGTGCCAAGAGAGAATAAAGAATGTACTAGTGATAGAGAAGGCCCAAATGGAGGGGAACATACATCTATTCAGGGCAGGGATTGAAGGGGTTCTCCATACAGAGTCCCTGAGCACAGTCTGGAAAGATGGACTTGCAGTTTTCTTGAGGATTAATTCAAAGAGACCTTCTAAGCTATGGAAGCAGTGTGAGCAAAAGCATGGTGGCACTGCCCATGCCCATCAGACAGCTGGAAAGAGTCCAGCCCTACCTGGACCACTGCAACAGCCTCCTGACGGGGTTTCTTGTCACCAGTCTCCCAGGATGCTAGAGTCTATCCGGCACACAGCCCCTGTCATCTGATTCTGTTATCTACCTGCTTATAAAAATTCCTGTTAGCTCCACTCTGTTCACTGAATATAATCCAAATTCCATACCGCTGCATACAGGTGCTTTATAATCTGCCTCCAATCTGCCTCCCTAGCTTCATCTCCCCAGCAATGACCACGGTCCTGCCTTCTCACCCTCCTAATTGTCCCCTGCCACATTAGTTCCTTCCACTGATTTGTGCACGAGCATCCACTCTGGCTGGCAAGCTTCTATGCATCCCTGAGATCACTCAAATGCTACCTCCTTGGTGAAGCCCCATCCCTCCTCTGGACCCCACCACCCTGTGTTCAGGCTTCTGTTGCAGCCATCACTGTGTGCTTTTGTGATTGACGTGCTCACACATCTTTATTTCCCGCTGAGAAGGCAAGGCCTCCATCCCCTCTAGGGGTTCAGTACATATTTGCTGATGGAAACACAACCCAGAGTCCAGGAAAGTTACAACGTACTAGGGCTCCCCTACATACTAAAGGCAAATTATTAAACTTTTCTGTGCTTCAGGTACTTCAACTGTAAATTGAGGATAATAGTAATACCCACCCAATAGGGTTCCCAGAAGGGTAAATGATATTACATACAAAATATGTACAATGTACATACAATGTACAATATGTACAATGTTGGATACATAATAGCTGTTTAATAAATGGTATCTATTATGTGTAATTTTATTCTTATTGGAATATCAACATGTACAGATGACTGCAATGTATACTGTATACTTATATGCTACACAGACACAAACTTAAGGTTTAAGCACTGAATGAGAGAGACCCGACTTCTAGACCTGGATATGCTTCTCACTAGAGGTATGATTTTGGCCAAGTCTGTTTGTTTCAATGGGCATCAGCAACCTCATTGATACATTGAAGGGACCCGTTTAAATTGCCTCCAACTCTGATTTGCTGTGATGCTATGGTCCGCATTGTCTTAGACAAGCTTTGTGAGTCTAGAATATTCAAATGAAGAATGAAAAAACATGACACGAATGGGAAAAAAATTCTGTTTCTACACAGGGATAAGAGCAACCACGATAGAAGTTTCAGGAAAGGGAACAGGCATGTAACTTTCCCCAGCCCAACTGCTTTCGATTTGGCAGTTTGCTCAGCCCACAGTTGTGGGGCGCTGCTCTTGCTGATTCAACCCTGTCCACTGCCATTGTCCTTGGTGCCCAGTAGGTTCCCGCAGGCCCTAGGAGGCCGGCAGGTGCTGGTCGGTAGCAAGACACCTGCACCAAAAAACACAGATTTGTCAAGGTTGGGACCTTAGAGTGATCACCTGACTAGCTGGCTGGCCAACAAGGACTGGAGGGTGGTGGAGAAATCCCCCAAAACAAGCTCTGGGAGCCAGTTCAAAATGCAGGATCTCTCTCATCTTTTAAATAAGGCTTTGCTGAGGAATTCACTTTGGAGTCAGGAATGGGGATAAGGCCAGGGGGGTGTGGGGATGAATGGAATTAACAAGGAAAGGAAAACAGATGTTAGACTAGCATTCTAAAACCCGTAAAATGCATGTCTGTGTTTAAGTGTATGGATGGATGTGTATTTATGGAGTTATAAGCTGGTCTTCTTGATTCTAATGAGCTCAGTTCAGCAGGGCAAATGTTCTTATCATGAGTGACTTCCTCCAGCAGAACTGTGCAAACTCCCCAGAGCCTCCGCAAGGGTTTGGCAAGGAGACTGATGGGGAGGGAGAAGGACAGTTTACTTCTGAGGGTTTGCAAATGTACACAGCATGCCCTCACCACATTCGTGCACGTGGTACTCTGAAATCTAACTTCCTTCCAGGGTTATAGGGAAAATGGGACTCTCCACTTCCTCCTCTCTCTTCATATGAACTCCAGAGGCAGACATGAATGCTGTCTTCTAGGGCTTCCCCGCTGGTTTGCTTCTTTACCTTCACAAACTCTCCAGACGTGGACTCTCTGTTGTCCCTCTTCTGTCAACACAAACATCTTCCAGTGCCAGCTGGATGCTCTCTAACAGCTCCTGTTAATTACCCCAGCCCCATAACAAAATGTCCCTCCTCCTTCCCCTCGCCATGTGAGTCCCTATGTTCAGCACTGGATGGTCTCAAGAGACTGGGCTCAGCAATGCTGGACCTGAAGTGACAAGATCCTGCTGTCCCCTCCTCTGGTGTTACTCCACGGTATCCTGGGCCAAGAATAGGCGCTCTCTGCAGACGTCCCATTGCTGCAGGTGTCGCCTGCTCAGACTGGGTAACCTGAACATTGCCAGGATTCAACCCAAAGAGGCAGAAACAAATAGAGAGTTTTGTTTTATTTGGGGGAGAATAAAACAGAAAACCATAACTCTCTAGCATGCAAATTCCAAATCCAAGACTCACTCTTTTCAGTCAAAGGTCTAAAATGCTGTATCAGATGGGAGTCCTTCTGGGCTCACTTCAGAGGATACAATGATACCGGCTTTTGCCAACACCAAGATTTGTTTCTAAAAGCAGCAAGCCTCCATTAGGATAAGAGCAACACCGGAAATCCTCCATGCGCTGCATAATAGAAGCCAGCTCGGCCTGACCAATAACAGATTCAACCTGGCCAAGCCAATTAGGGAGGAAACTTTGAGTTGATTTTCAACCAGATCTTTATAAAGCCTGTCGTAAAAATGCTCCAGTAATGCTGAGCTCAAAGGCTGGAAACTCCTCCATGCGAACCCCATTGGTTTTTTCTTCTCACCCTTCGGCAGCCAAGGATCTTCTAGAATAACCATCAGCCCTACACTGCCTGAAGCTGGAGATGTTTCTGCATCAGTGATTTCCTGAGTTTAGGTTAAAATAACAAGGAGGAGTGGGTTAAACTAACCAAGACAACATTCAGCAAGGAAGTTTCAAAACAATCTGTTTAGAGAACACAAACAGTATAGTAGATAAAATAGAACGGACTTGCCAGGATTGGTGGAGAAGATTTTGATGGAATACAATCTGATTTTTTACTCATTTATTTAAAATTTTTCGGTGAACATATCCAGACCCATTTCCTCCCCACCCATGTTCTGTGTTAAGGGCAAATATTTAGCAAATATGTTGGAGATCAACTCCGCCTGCCTTCCAACCATTCCAAAACCATTTGTGCTTCCCCAAACTCATCACGAGTTCTACACTTTTGAGCCTTGCTACATGCCACTACTGTCTGTAATTTTCCTTCTCTTCTGGTCTGCTGAGTGGGATGCTGTTCATCTCTCAGGCTCAACTCAAACTTCACCTTCTGTATGAAGACTCCCCTCCACCTCCATTTCCCACCAGCACATGCAGGTGGAACTGGGTGCCTTGGGCATCTCTCATCCTCCCTCCCATAATGCCTTGACGTGCCTCTCTGTTTATTTGACCTGCTCCCTAGATGGAAAGCCCCTCGAGACAAGGGGCCTTATTTGATTCTTTCCAAGTCCTCGCTCACCATCTTTTGTGGTGCCTATCACATAGCAGATGCTCAAAGATTATCTGTTTTATAAATCTGACCTTATTTTCACCAGCTGTGAAACACACACACACAAAGGTCAAAAATGAAAATGTGTGACCTGAGAGCACTGCACTTGATGATGGTGAAAAGAGAGGTAGACATGAAGTATTAACACCTCTACATCGCAATTCTCATTGCTGCACTATGCACAGAAGACTTTGAAAAAAGTTGTAAAAACAGTTGGTTAGGAGGGTCCAATTCTAATGAAAATGATTATCGCTTTTTTAAAAAAAAATGCTTTCTATTGTTTAATAAAAGCAACACAGTCTGCTTAAAGAAGTTGAATATTGGGGGCTTAAGAACTCTCCTTTTTGAGTGTTGGCAAAGCAGGACTACCAGATCGGTTGTAAACACCAGAGGTGGAGGAGACACTGAAGTGATTTCAGAGCCAGAGGGGAGTGCAGAATATCATCATGGTGAACAAAGATGGCATTCCCATCAAGAGCACCATGGTCAACCTCACCACCACACAGTGCGCCAGCCTCATGCACAGCTTCATCCTGAAGGCACGGAGCACCGTGTATGAAAATGACCCCCAGAACGATCTCACCTTCCTTCGAATTTGCTCCAAGAAAAATGAAATTATGGTTGCACCAGATAAAGACTATTTCCTGATTGTGATTCAGAATCCAAACGAATAAGTCACTCTCTTGGCTCCCTATGTCAGTCCTTAATGACCACTCCCCCGCGCAAGAATATTAATGTTGATCATGTCAACAGACGCACGTGGCAGTTGCCTTAGAGCCCACTCGAACCAATCCAGTGACCATGTGTGGGCTGGTGGCTCTGCCTACCCCGCCAAAGAGACCCCTGTGTGCGCCAACCTTCGCCAGAGCTCCAGGAGGGCCCTTTCTCCTCACTACCAGGTTTTGGAGCAAGAGCTTGCGAGAAACCCACACCCAGCTTCCTTCTGACATTCAGTTCACTTTGTGGCCCTTGGAGAAGGCTGTTTCTCTTTAATTAAAAATAACTGAAATGCTTAAAAAAAAAAGAATCCTCCTTTTTATGAGTCATTAATGAGCAGTGCAAGGGAATCATGGAAGGACACACTGGTATGAGCTTGTCTTCTCACTCAGGAGGCAGTAAGTGAAAGATTCCGCTAGAAACAGCTCATTAATACATACTTATGTAAGAGCACAGCAGGGGAAGGTCATCACTGTTTATTTCATCAGCCCATATTTTAAGGCTGTGCCCAGGGATCCCCTTTTCCCAAGAGCAAGGGAAGCCAACTATGCTTTGGGCTGACAACATCGGGCATAAAAAGAATTGCAAGTGTCGACTGAACACATAAATGGGAAAAGACAGTGAGAAGAAAAGGCGTGAGCTATTATAGATCCTCAGCACGGGCCTCCATTGCTTTGAAAAATGGTGAAGCCTTGACAGAAACATAAGAGAGTTCTCAACGTCCATCACTCACCATCCACTCACTCATGCATTCATGCAGCAAGCATTTATTGAGCACATTCTATATACTGGAGACCATGTGCATTGCTAAATACAAAGATCAGCAGATTACTGTGGCAACCTTCCAAGGGCTCAGAGTATGTTGTGGGGAAGATGGGCATGCAAACAATCCTTGACAGCCTCATGTGGTGAGAACAAAATGCCAGCATTAACGGTGCTGTAGAGTGCTGGGCAGAGGTAATTGACTGTCACCAGCAGACCCATGGAGGCTTTGCACCATTCATCACTGGGCTCCACGTGAAGAACAAGTAGAAGAGGCATATGAAGATTTGCTATATGTTTGGTAGTTAAGGTCATTCCTGCAAATTCACTGATCCAAATTCACAAAAAACTACTTAGGAAATAAGGACAATATGTGGAATTCCCTTTCAGTCTGCATGGAGTCATCTGGGGGTTTACACAATGGATTGGGCCTGATTCAAAAAGCCTGGGAAGTCATAACAGGAAGGGACAGGCTTGAAGTCACGGCTTAGGTATTAAGAGTTTACTGCATGCAAAGCAATGCAATGCTGGGACAGATCAGCAAGGCACATTTGGCTCCGAGTTTTCTTCATTTCTTTGTGTTTAAATGAGACTCAGTCCCTGCTTTTTCTCCAGCCCCACACCAAAGCTAGGGAGACTTGAGTTGGCAAGATCTACTGATTCACTTCCTGGAGGACAGACTGGTGAAATTCCAGTAAATATTTACTGAAAGAACAAATGAATGACCTGACTTTCTCACTCTTGTTTATATTATCCACCTGCAAGACGGGAGTGTGAAGGACAATTATTCATTCATCCTTCCTCCCATCCCTCCATCCTCTCATCCGGACTGTGGTAATGTAGTGCGTGATTTCGAAGGGCAATGAAACCAGTCATGATTGGAATGAAGTTCCCAAGCAATGAATCATTACTGAGGACCTTTCTTTGCTTTATTCTTTTTCCTCTACCTCTTCCCAAAGGGTTTGTGCAAAAGTGAACAAAATGAAAATAAAATTAGGTTTATAGGATTTTAGAAAAAGGAAATAAAGAGCACAGAAAAGGGAACAAAACAAGTAAGCAAACTTGGGGAACCACAATGCAGCTATGTTTGAGCAGTAATGTTTACTCTGAGCTTCCTGGTTGTTAGAGCAAGAAGAGAAATGGGGCAGCAGTACAGTTCTTCATCAGTTTTAAACTAAAAGACGGCCTTCCCTCCATTCATTCCCTCCCTCCTTAAGCACTGACTAGGCATCTTCTGCATCCCAGAAGCCTTCTGTGGTACACTGAGGGCTGTGGTATCCAGATACACTTTTGCCTTTTTTCTTAAGTATGCATGGGGATGGAGTCTAGTGCAGATAACACCAAGCAATGTATGCCTCAGCAGCAAAAGGAGAGAAATGACCTGGAACTCAACCTACTTCCCAGAAATGCTGAAGCCAGCCCCTGGATGCTGCCTCAATTGTGTTTAAACGCCATTTGGAGAAGATGGCAGGAGCCTCATTATCCAGTGGAATGACTCAGGGTGTGTAAACAGGATGGCCCAGGGAAAGGAATTTCCTGGTTCTCTGAGCCATTGACTTGTAGCACACACACACTTGGAGTTCTTTGTGACAGAGTATGTGGGCCTCAGTGCTGATGGTTTCTCAGGCATTCTAGAAAACTTGATCACTTATATCCAGCCTCTGTTGGAAATTTGGAAATTACCCATTGCAGTCTTTACCATCCATGACCAAAGAATATCAGAGTTGAAAAGAATGTGGTGTCACCTAAGTTATCCCTCCATCTGAAGCTCAGGCCATTCTGCTCCTTTAATAAGTGGCCACTTTCACCTGATAATTGTCAGGCAGGGAACTCAGTACCAGAGCCTGTCATTTGCATTGGTTTTGATTCTCTGTCTCTGTTTCAAGTCACCGGGACTTTGGAGTATTTGCTATAAAGCATTATCATAGCAGTAGTTGTCTAATATATGGGGTAGTTTTCCTGAACTATCCAGATAATTGTATAACATCAATTGATGCTGCTATAGGAGACCTGCTCTATGGATGACAGCATTCCCTAATCACTAGCACTTCAAAATAAGGAGACTTTGCACTGCAAGGGGTGGAGTAGGTTGTCCCAACTAAATCAGTATCACAAGGATGTCTGGAGAGTTTTCATGAAAGGTAAGGTCTGCAGAGTCCAACTGACAGCCCGTCCCCACACCCACCCGGCCCAGAAGGTCCTCACTACAGGATCACTTCTTTCATTCTTCCTTCTTAAGAAAACATTCATAGAGAACTTACTGTACGCCAGGCCTTGTGGTTAAGTGCTGTGAATCAATAGACAAAATCTCACCCTCAAGAAACTTCCATCACAATTTAGTGAGTATCATGACCCTGGGCCATTGGTCTTCAGGTGAGAAGAACTGACAATCACATCATTTATTTATCTGAATGGAACGGTGATAAAACTTTACCAAGAGATTCTTTTGGGACTTGTCACTAAACTCTTACAGGATTAAAGTTGGGCCTACATCTTTCTGCTCAGAAGGAAAAGTCAAATGGCTGCATGTGTCCAGAGAACTTAAGCTTGCAGCTCTTAAAGCAGATGAAGAATTTCCTCTCATCAGGCCCTGAGGAAAACCCCACGACAGGGCTGTGAGGGGCCTGTGGCAATGGAGTTTTGAAGCCCCATTTTGGGGTAGGGGACAGTGATGATTAAAGTCATGGCCAACTCCTGGGCCAGTTTTCTTTCTTCCCCTCCGAGATGGGGGAGTGGGAGACGATTCCTGAAGTCCTTCTTAGTAAGCCCTTCAGGAAGAGGTTTGATATTGGAGATTCCCTCGAAAGCCCGCTGCTCCCCTCCCAGGTTTCCCCAGCTTAATCCCTCACTCTCAGGTTTCCCTTTGTCTGAAGCCAGCCCATCCCCACACCCACCGGCCCGAGGGGCTCCCCACCCCCACGCCCCTCCTCAGGCTGATCCCAGCCTCCCTTCACCTCACGGCCCCTCCCCCAAGCCTGCTGGGCCCCAGCCCAGGTTCCAGCTCAATTTAGAAAAATGTAAATATAATACATCTCCCCCTGCTGCCTCCCTCCGTTGATGACCTGCCCCACCATTCCTACTGACAGGCCTGGAGTGGGCTCAGCGCACTTCCTGTCTGCATGGGTGGTCCTGGGGATCTCAGGGAAAGAGGCTGACAGCTGAGAGCTGGGCCAGGGATCACCATGTCAAGCACACCAGAGGCGGTGGGCAGCTTTGGTTTCATTGTTCTCATTTTTGTTCAAAGTCCAAGACATGGGCCCTTCTGGAATTGGGGAGGTCTAGCCTGTTGGGAAGGAAGGAGGAAACCTCACTTCATTCCATCCTTTCACAGAAGCCCAAGTTCCTATAGGTCTTGAAGAAAGTCTCCCATGGAATGGTCTGGAAAGGGACTCTAGCCTCAATTCCACTAGTCATCTGGGTGACCTTAGGCAACTCACATCACCCTGGGCCTCTTTGAGGTGCATTGTTCAACTAGGATGTATGAACTATGATGTCATCACTGGAAGGCACCCTGAAGGTCAGCTGGTCTCATGGTCTGAAACTTATTATTCCTGTCAAGACACTCAATGAAAAATGATGACCTGCACTTCCATTTGTGTATGCTGAAACGTCGCTTCCTCACAAAACATCTAGAAATCTAAGAAAGTGAGGGTGGCACTGACTCTGTTTTACCTTGTATTTCTAAAACATTGGCAGTACTGCATTACTTGTGACACTCTGCACAATTGGTTTTGACCACAGACCACTGGGTTGCATCACTCCAGGGAAAAACTCATTCTCTGGTCTAATTCCCTATAATTTCCAGGAAAAAAGGGAAGCCAGGGAGATTATATGACGTCATGCCCAAGGCCACACTGCTAGATAGAAGCAGAGCTGGATTTGCACCTGAGTCTCACCTGACACCCTGGGAACATGGGAAGGAGAGACGCTCACTCTGCCTACAATGATCATCTAAAGATAAAAGAGGCAGCAGATGTGAAGGGGCTTTTACTTCAAAGACAAGGGTGCAGAGAAATCAGAAGTAATGATATGGTGACTACCGCCAAGTCTTAGTTATCCATGGAGATGGCAGAAACTATTGCACCCAACGAAGTTTTGACATCTGCTGTGGACTTCAGTCTTCTCTCCCACCAAGCTAGTTCCCAGAGCTGCTGCTATCTCTGAACTGCACGGGTGGGTTCACATTACACCTTCTCTTATTTCCCTGGCTTACTCGCTAGAAAGGAGTGCTTAATAGGCCTGGGATGGGGGAGGGGAGGAGGCAGAGGAAGAAAAGGGGTGGTAGGAGAGGCAGACAGGGAAGGAGGAAGGGGAGAAAGAGAAATAAGGATAACCACCTCTCTTGATAATCCACTCGCTGGATTATCAGCCCATAAATAAATGAGAATTGACTGTGGCTCAGCATCACTAGAAAGTGAGATTCTGTTAGCCTAGATAAGAGAAAGCTGAAGACATAAATGATACATTCATTTATTCAGTTACCCCCCTTACAAGCTTACCCAATGTTTTTAGTGCCTATGCTCTAGGGAGGGTGCTGGGCAAGACCCTGCAATTTGAAGAATCGGCCCTTGGGAAATTAATTACCAAAGGCATCTCTATTTTAGGAGACAGCGTGTCTGAAATCCTGTGGGACAGGGGGAAGGGGGAGGTGGTAAGGAGCAGGTGACACGAGAGCTGGCTTTGGATACATGCATGAGAAGGCGCGGGCAAGTCCAGGGCCGGGAGAGCACTCAGGACAGGCGGGGCAGAAGGGAGCTGTAGGATGCGGAGGATTCACTTTCCTGGACCACAGGACATGGAGAAGGACCTAGGATTAAATAAAGGGGAAGGATGCTCCAGGAGGGCCTCGCTAGGAGCACGGGCACCCTGATGGTTTTCGGACACTGGAGGGATATGACCAACACTACACCTCAGAAGGAATAAATGACGCAGTGGCGAGACGGTGGTGGCTGCAAGTGGCTGTGTTGAGGATATAGTTAAAAAAAGAAAAGAAAAGAGAAGAAAAGAAAAGAAAAGAAAAGAAAAGAAAAGAAAAGAAAAGAAAAAGCACCAGGGAGGAGGCAGAGCAGACACAGCAGATTCCTAAGATACCCTAAAGCAAGCTTGTCCAACCCCTGGCCCATGGGCCACATACGGCCCAGGACAGCTTTAAATGGGGCTCAACACAAATTCATAAACTTTCTTAAACTTTATGAGATTTTTTTTTTTGCAATATTTTTTAGCTCATCAGCTATCGTTAGTGTTACTATATTTTATGTGTGGCCCAAGACAATTCTTCTTCTTTCAATGTGGCCCAGGGAAGCCAGAAGATTGGACACCCCAGCTCTAGAGGAAAGATCGTCGACACAGCAAGCCCACTGGATGGGAGACATACGGAGACGGAACGGAGAATGAGCAGTGATGTTAGATTTCTCAGCCAGGGGCCTGGAGGATGGTGGGGCCATTAATGTGGCAAAGAACTCAGAAAACAGTCAAGGGTACGAAGCCTGCAGGCAGAAAGGCTTAGAAATGTTTCCCCGAAAGGGATTCTCATCTGGGCCCTTCCCTGCCTTGTCTGAAGTCTCGAGACAAGCCTGGGGCAGTAAGTGGGAGAAGAGCCTCCTGCATCCAGTTCAGAGTTTGCTTGGCCTCAGTAGGTGGTTTCTAAAACCCAAAGAGAAGGCCAAAAGAATGAGGAGAGCAGGCGATCTTCGAGAACACCTCTCTGCTGGTCAACCGGAAGCTGCAAAGCCCTAGCCTCTGCAGCAAGCATCACTAGGTGAACTGTCTTCTAGAACAGTAGGTCCTTTCTTGTAACTGTCTGTTTGCCCATATGGGGGCCAATGGAATTTCCCCTTTGTCCTGGGAAGGTCTGCTGAAAAATCAACTCACGATAAGGCAGATTAACAAGAGAAAAAACTAGCGGCCAGGCATGGTAGCTCACGCCTGTAATCCCAGCACTTTGGGAGGCCAAGTCGGGCAGATCACCTGAGGTCAGGAGTTCGAGACCTGGTCATGGTGAGACCCCGTCTCTACTAAAAATACAAAAAATTAGCAGGGCGTGGTGGGAATGCCTATAATCACAACTACTCAGGAGGCTGAGGCAGGAGAATCGCTTGAACCTGGGAGGCGGAGGTTGCAGTGAGCCAAGATTGCGCCACTGCACTTCAGCCTGGGCAACGAGTGAAACTGTCTCAAACCAAAACAAAAACTCTCAATTTATTACTGCTATGCACACGGGGAAAATCACAGAGTGATTGCCCAGTATCCTAATGTAGTACAGGTGCTTGCATATCCTGCTTCTTAGGGGAAAGGGTGTGGGAAGTGCGGATGATTTTAGGGGGATAGTAAGTGATTTCAGGGGAATGTCATGGGCTTAAAGAACATGCAATGGTTTGGGGCAAAGTCTATTGAGTCTGCAGAGCAGACAATGATTTTTGAGAAAAGTCTGTCCAGGTTTGTTGACCGACTTTAGTCTTCTTTCCTGCTATGTAGGTTCAGTTCATGAAAACTCAGGGAAGGGATTGGAAATAATTGTTCTTTTCTTTAGTAGATCCAGACTTCTAGGCAGCTAAGGGAAATTCAGCCTGTGTGTTGAGAGAAGTAGAGGATTGAGAGAAGGGTGGGAGAGATTGTTCTCCTTCGTGGGTCTCACTGGTCTTTATATACATAGGGGGAAAATCTCCTTCAGCATTGTTCATCTCTAGGATCTTTAAATCAAAATACTTACTATGCCAGGGAGTCATACTTTGGGGTGAAGTTCCCTGAGCTCCTTCACACATCTCTCTCTCACACCAGACCCTGAAACTCTGGAAGGCACAGGTATGTCTGTTGTCTCCGTGTCCCAGTGCCTGGCAGCAGTGCAAACACCACAGCACTGCCCCGGGGGAGGGCAGGAAGGGGGTCACTGCAGAGGGAGGGGTGTGGCCTTGGAGTTGAGGTAAGAGCCAAGTCTGAAAGAGATCATCTCACCCTGTCCACGAACACTAATGACTTGACCCCTTAAGGGAAAGGAATAAATTAAAATCAGAGGTGACTTTTCTTTGAGGGAAACTCTGATAATAAATATGGTTCACTTTGGTCTTAGGAGACTAAAATTATTGCACATTAAAAATTACACAAATATGTCCATGGTGAAGAAGGTGGCCCACAGGTCACTGAATCAAGAGAAGCGGGACTTCTATTTCTCTACCAATGAAGGAAAAAGACTTAAGAGGCCATTCATTCAATAATTATTTCATTGAGTTATCAGGTTCTAGTACCCATGCTGAGTGTTGTGACTAGAGAGGAATAAGATATTGTCCCTGTCCCCAAAGCACTCTCATTTTTGAAAGGGTGCAGGTACAGGAGAAGAGGGGAAGAGAAAAACTGAGGATGGGAGAATGAGAAAATGTTGCCAAGAACAAATGTGTCTGAGCCTGCAACACTCAGCAAGCAGTCACGGGTAGGCGACATGGCACAGGCAAATTGGACATGAGAGTGTGAGATAACCAGATACACACATGCGGGCCTGCAAGAAGATGCAAAACAAGAGCCAGCCTGGGATGTCCTCATCTGCTGCACTGGGCGCGTGAACTTTATCTGAAGAGAAGTCAGTAGCATTGAAGGATTTTAAGTAGAAAAATGAATACAGTCTGGTTTGCATTTTTAAAAGCCGTTCTAAAAAGCAAGAAGGAAAGGTAGAAGGAGTGAAAAAAGAAGCAGGGAGTCAACTTACGATGCATTTCCAGTAACTCCAAGGAGAAATGGTGAGGGTTCAAATAAGAATCCAAAATTCTCAGTAGAGGCAAAGTCAGTGAGGTAAGTACCCACAAATAGACACTCTAGGGTTGATGCAAAGTCAGAAAGTAGCCATGGAGGTTAAGAGTCCACAGATGTTCCTCCTGAACCCAGAGCTCAGACTTGCCATTTCAGGAGACAACTTGAACGTGGCCGCAAGAGCTTTAACGTCTGGCCTCCGAGAGGAACCTGCCCTATGCATTTCCCTGGCGTGGTGATTTCTACAGGCCTTGGTGCACACTTCAAGAGAGCAGGAGAGGCTGGGGGCCTCTGCCTTTCAAAATAATTATCTGGCTTTTACTCCAAATAAATGAATAAGTAAACATGCAATCAGGGATGCACTTCCCTTTCTGTGAGGGTTTGACAGGATATAAGCTCATGACCAAGAAAAATAAGATCTGCTCTCCTGACTGTGTGAATGAATGACAGAAGAAATTCATCTCATCACCCACAGTAATAGCCCAAGGGCCTCAAAATTGTGGTTGCATTTAAGAAGCTGGGGGAAGGCTCCAAGGGAGATAATTGAATTCCTGAGGCAGGATTATAATAGCGATTATTTTTTGGATGACTAGAGGAACAAAAGCTTGTGGGTTTTAGATAAACAGATGACAAAAACAGCCCATTTGAGAGTCCAGACTTGTCCATAGAGCCCTGAGGGCTTAGAGTTTACTGAAAGGACAAACATCTTGGAGTGTTTAGAGCTCAGGCTTCTGATTCTTAGGTATGCCTTGGGGTCTGGTACCCTCATTCTTTAACCATTAGGGCACAGCCTACACTCATGGTATAGGAAGAACCTCCAGAGATCACTATATTCAGGAGCTTCAAACTGTTTTGAGTCAAAAACTTTCTAGATTTGAGAGAAACTGAACTCTGGACAATAACAACAGTGGCCAATGTTCATTGACAGTCTAATGTGGAAGCACTGTTTACCACTCTACATGCATCAACTGATTCCCAGAATAGTCCTATGAGGTAGGTGCTATTATCATCAAACCTACTTTTCAGATGGGAGAATTGGACATGGCTGACTTTAAGCCTCAAAACCAGAGTCATGTAGCTAGCATGCAGCAGGGTTAGGTTTGAAAGCCCAGTGGTTTAACGGCAGCACCCACCCCTAACCACACTTAGCTGCTCGATGAACTTTAATGAGGGTTATTCTGCAGCCCAGTCTTTGTACTTGAGAAAAAGTATGTCCTTAAAGGATTAAGAGGATAGTTCAGAGATAAAAGAGATGAACGAAACCTAATCCAGAAAACATTGTCCTCACTTAATAAAATATGAAATAAAATAGCCATGCCTCTAAAACACGTCTCTTAAGATTGAAAGTCATAGCAAAATGGACTAAAGAATTCTGTGAGCCAATCCAGCTTGAAAAACCCCTGTATGATTCCTCTTCCAGATAAGATTGCATCAATATCAACTGAATTGTTGACTCAATCAATAATATCAGGAACAACCTGAATTGCTGAAGAGACTGTCCTGGTCTCCAGACTCGCTCCTCCCTCTAGGTGCTTAATAAATGTTTGACGAATGAATTGATAAATGAATTCTTGCACCTGTGTTTTCTCTTTTCCTCCTGAGCCTTACTATCCCTCCCCTGCACTTGCTGCCCAATTTCCCAAGCAAAGAGTATACAGTCACCACATTGGCCAAGACTTTACAACTACTCCGTATGGTCTGATGTGAAATGTAAACCTGTCTGGTCTTCAGGGTTCTCCACTAATCCCAAGTCTGTATCTGAACCCTCCATACCTCAAAACTACCATTTGCTTTTCCTTGTCAACAGTTACTTGTGGCCGGGTGTGGTGGCTCATGCCTGTACTCCCAGCAATTTCAGAGGCCAAGGTGGGAGGATTGCTTGAGTTCTGGAGTTAAGAGACCAGCCTGGGCAACATAGTGAAACCTCACAGCTACAAAAAATCAAACAAATTAGCTGGGTTTGGCGGTGCATGCCTGTAGTGCCAGTTGCTAGGGAGGCTGAGGTGAGAGGGTCACTTGAGCCTGGGAGGTCCAGGCTGCAGTGACCCATGATGGTGCCACTGCACTCCAGCCTGGGTGACATAGCAAGACCCTGTGTCAAAACAAAACAACAACAGTCACTCATGGCCAGGAGACTCGCTGCACTTGCCAGTCCTTTTCCTTGGAATGCTCTTCTCTGTTCTTATCATCTATATGTAAATCTCCAGAATCAGAAGAGATCTTGGGATTACTCAATCAACCTCCCACCTACAGCTGGAAACCTCTTCAGAATATTGGTAGTTCATCAATTAAGCCCTACTTTGAAAATGTAAATCCTTTACTTGTCTTGTAAAGTTATTATTATAGCGTTAACTCTGTCAAGAAACCTTTTCTCATTAATTAATGCATGCATTCATTCATTCCCTCATCTTTGTGTATCAGTCATACTGAGTGTTTGAGTTTTGTTTTTGTTTTTTTTAGAGATGGGGTGTCACTCTGTCACCTAGGCTGGAGTGTGCAGTGGCACAATCATAGCTCACTGCAGCCTCAGACTCCTGGGCTCAAGCAATCCTCCCACCTCAGCCTCCCAAGTAGCTAGGACTATAGGTGTACAACACTACACTCTACTGTTTTTTTTCTTTTCTTTTCTTTTCTTTCCTTTTTGTAGAGACAGGGTCTCATTACGTTGCTCAAGCTGATCTTGAGCTCCTGGCCTCAAGCAATCCTCCTGTCTCGGCCTCCCAAAGTGCTGGGTTTATAAGCATGAGCCACTGCACCTGGCCTGGAGTGTCTGTTATATGCCAGGAAATGTGCTAGACTCTGGAGGCTGTGAAGATGAATAAGCCATGGTCCCTACCCACTGCCCTTTATAGAGTCACCCCTTGACTGGCTCTGTTGAAGAACATATATGTAAGCAATGCTACCATAATTCAGTAAGATGCCATCAGCGTGTGTACCAAACACAATACTAGGACAGAAACAAATGATGATTTCTCTCAAGAGGAACTGGGGCTTGAGCTGGGAAGATTTCCTAGAGGAAGCACCGTGTAAAACTAAGCTAAGGATGAGTCTAGAATATTCAGGTCAACAATGTGGAATGGAGCGGCGTAGAGGGCTGGGAATCCCAAGCTTCCTATACACTGATAATTTTTTCATATCACATGACTTCAGGATTCAGGATATTAAGTGATTTATACTCACTGAAAGGGTATTCTCATATATTGCCCATGCCTGGGTGAATTGTTCTTGTTCTTTCAGAAAGCAATTTGGTCATACAATGACCATACCTAATCACACCTATGTGAATCTATCTGGGTGAAATAATAATATAAATAAAAGATTATATGCACTATCTTATAAACCCAGCACTTTGGGAGGCTGAGGCAGGAGGATTGCTTGAGGCCAGGAGCTCAAGATCAGCCTGAGCAACAAAGATAGAGGATTAAAATAGGGAGAATTGTTAAATAAGCCTTCACTGGAAGATAGGCAAGTGAACTATGGCACGCTTATTAAAGGGATTATTACACAGCTATTCATTTTGAATGTTGTGTGATAACTTAAAATATTCATCCATATAATGGGAAATAAAAAATAAATAAATGTGTGAGTATGATCACAATTTTATTTTTAAATTCATGTACATACAAAAAGGGTCTAAGAAATAGCACCAAAATGGTTTAAAAAAAATAAAAGGTTGGATTTGGGAGACATGTTCTCTTCTTTTCTGTTTTCAAGATTCCAGGTATAAGATTGTTTTATTCACTTTAAGTTGTGGGGTTTGGGGTTTGTTTTTGTTTCTGGTCTTTCAGTCTATGGTCTGAATCTCACTCTCTACAATCTTGGTGTGAATTCCTTCCCGAAGTCACCAAGTAAATCTTCTAGTTCTTTACTTGTTTTTTCACTCATCTCATTTCTTGGTAAGCACCCAAGTTTAAACACACAATAACATGGTAGATGTGTATTCAGTGGCATAGCCCTGACAAGGTAGAGTGTATTTCCCTAACTCTGCCTTCCTCAGGCTTCAAGACCATTAAGAGGAATAACACTGGACACTGAATACACAGCTTTTGTATGTGTTAGGCCCTCTTCTAAGCACTGTATTAGCACTAAGCACTAAGACCCTCTTCTATTCAGATACTAATTCATTCACTACTCACAACAATCCTATGAGGTGGATATTATTAACCTTTTTTAATAGGCAAGCAAATCGAGACACATAGCGGTCTTGATAAGGGTAAGTGGATAACTTACACAGGGTTACCCAGCTAGTTGGTCAAAAGCTGGGATTTGAGCCCAGGAAGTACGGTTCGAGGGTCTCTGCTCCTCTTTGTTGTATTTTAATGTTTTATTTCTCTCTTTTAAGTTCATGGGTGTAAATGCAGGTTTGTCACATAGGTAAACTTGTGTCATCGGGGTTTGTTGTACAGATTATTTCATCACCCAGATGTTAAACCTAGTACCCATTAGTTCTTTTTCCTGATCCTCTCCCTCTTCTCATCCTCCACCCTCTGATGGGCCCCAGTGTGTGTTGTTCCCGTGTGTGTGTCCATGTGTTCTCATGGTTTAGCTTCCACTTATAAGTGAGAACATCCAGTATTTGGTTTTCTGTTCCTGCATTAGTATGCTAAAGATAATGGCCTCCATCTCCATCCATGTTCCTTCAAAGAACATGAACTCATTCTTTTTCATGGCTGCATGGTAGTCCACAGTGTACTACATTTTCTTTACCCAGCCTATCATTGATGAGCATTTAGGTGGAATGTATTCTTTGCTATTACGAACACCTCTAAACACATAAACTAGAAAACTTTAGAGTCTCTGCTCTAATCTCTCAAAAGAGGAAGCTTTGAAATAGCTGAACAGACAGGCTGACAAGCATGTGAAACCCACACAGCTAATTGGCGGCAGCGGAAGTGGGACCACTGGCGTCAGAGGGTGGAGGCAGACAGACAGATCTCAGGGGTTCCTAATGTAAGCCCTTTCCCAAATGGAAGTCCCAATCTCTGGCAGCACTTTCTTTCATTCTGGGTGAGAGAATGGCAGATGTAGAATGGCATCTGAAATATGAGCAATCACCTTTGTGTAAATACAGCATCAGAGAGGGATTAGAGCTAGCTCTTAGCCAAACATGAAAAGCATAAAGGGGCTACACGTTTCCTTAAACCAGGTCTTGATATTTTCTTTACCTATTGTTTCTGAAGCAGATATAATGATTGTTTCTTCTCTGGTGAGTTGTTTCAGATTACAAAATTGAGGCTTTGCCTAGAATTGTAGACATCCCAGGGCTAGGACAACATTTTCATGGCCATCTGATCTAGACCCTGCCCATTACTCCACTGCTAACAAACACATGCAATTTCTTATAACAGAATAGGAGGAATGCCCATCAGAAATGATGAGTGAGGTATCCTGTGCACAAAAAGGTACTGACGGCCCTCTGCTACAAGTGACTAGGTGAAGGGAGCAGGAGCCATGTGCAAACACAATGATAGGTGCAATGATACTAAGTACTGAATTAAACATTGATTTTTTTTGATGGATCTTATTGATGGTTGCCCATTGAGTAAATGTTTAGAATGTTTAGATATTATAGCTAAGATCTTTGTTTATTTTTGAGACAGACTCTCACTCTGTTGGCCAGGCTGGAGTAGACTGACACAATCTCAGCTCACTGTAAGCTGCGTCTCCCAGGCTCAAGCAATTCTCATGCCTCAGCCTCCCAAGTAGCTGGGATTACAGGCGCCTGCCACCATTCCTGGCTAATTTTTGTATTTTTAGTAGAGATGGAGTTTCACCATGTTGGCCAGACTGATCTCAAACTCCTGACCTCAGGTAATCCACCCGCCTCTGCCTCCCAAAGTGCTGGGATGACACGCATGAGCCACTGCGCTCGTCTTATACCTAAGCTCTTGATCTTTGGTATCCTATGCTTTTAATTCATTAGCCCCAAGTCTTGGAAAGAGGCTTCTCAAACATCCACCCCAATAGAAGATCAGGATTATAGTCAAGTAGCCAAGAGTGCAAAGGCAGCTGGCCTAAGTTAGGACCCTTCTCATAATAAAGAACTCATGGCTTCCAAGCCACATCTAAAATGATTGTGTTCCACCAGCCTGTACTATGTGTGCTCCTGCCTTCAAGCCTTATCCAAAACAACTAGAGGTTCTGCAACTAGAAATATACCTCTCACTCCCTACCGAAATAGACCCAACTTTTTGTTAAAAAGCTTTCATCTTATCCACCCTTATCTGATCAAAGTAGGGGACTCTCTTATATATTCTCCAAGTCAAAATGTAGATATCCTTGACCCAAGTGTCATCGCATACTTTCTATGAAGGAAGACTTTCGTGGAAACCATATTCTTAAATTTCAGATTGCACTATTTCCCTTTCAGCTTTATCAATAATAGAAACCATGGGAAGGGGCCTGAGAGATTGAACTTTAGTTTATAGATGAGGATAGGAGTCACAAGGAAAAGAGAACATCATCCTAGAACTAGCCACCGAACTGTGGACTGAGCTGCTCCAGGTTCTCCTTCCAGGTCTCTTTCTGCCCCATTCTTCTCAACTTTCATGTGGCACTGAAGGGAACACTGAATAGCCATGAAGCTCATGAAGAAGCAGAGGCTGTCCCAGTCATTTTCCCCAATCCCCTACCTTTCCCCTTCAACCCCACAGACCCCTTGTCTGAACCTGCCCCCAGTGGAAGGCAGGACCATGGGTTCTCACTCATTTCCATGTACTCCGGAGTCAGTCCTGTGTATGGTTCCAAGCTGTAGTCTAGGTCCCACTGCTCTGGATGTTTTGAATGGGCAGAGTCAGTCTCTCTGGCTTCAGTCTCATCTTTCAGCTTTCGAAATAGTTTCTTTAGCTTCCTGGAAAAGAAATGGATTAAGTTACAAAATGCCTCTGGAGAACAGGGTTGGTTTTGTAGATAGAAAAAAGAAAAAGAACACAAAGTTTTGACACTGAAGCCATCTCTGATCCAAAAACAAGTAAGGAAAGAGAGACACTAAAGAGACTATTTTTCTCCTAAAGATAACCTGAGGAAGTCCTTTATCAAGATCATGCAGACTCCCTCCACAAAGGATGAGGTTTCTTCAAACCCCGAAAACCTTTTGAATTCTTCCTGCTGTCTGACAAGCAACAAGAGAGTTGGCCCTTCCTGCTAATGCTGAGACGGCACCAGTCCTATTGTCCAACAGGTGATCTATCTACCCTCTTCATGGGGGATCACAGGGGTGTTCTCCTCCTAGGTGAAACATTTTTCAGGTCTCAATAACATTAATAGCATCATCTTTCCATTAAAGCCAAGCTAAACATTGCCCACCACTGCTATGGACTGAATGACATCTGCTGAAATTCATTTGCTGAAGCTCTAATCCCCAGTGTGACTGTATTAGGAGATATGACTTTTAGGAGGTAATTTAGATTAAATGAGGTCAAAAAGGTGGCGTCCTAATCCAATAGGATTGGTGACTTTATGAGTAGAGGAAGAGAGAAAGGGATATCTCAAGACCATCTGAGGACACAGAGAAAAGACAGCTACCTGTAAGAAGAGCCCTCATCAGAAATTCAACCCTTTTGGACTTTGATCTTGAACCTTTCAGCCTCTAGAACTATGAGAAAATAAATTTCTGTCAGTGAAGCCTATGGCATTTTGTTACAGCAGCCTGAGCAGACTAAGACAACCGCATTCAGGATTTTTTTGGTCTAGAATGATAATAATGGCCCAATTTCTCAGGGTTGAAATAAGAATTAAGTGAAACAATGTTTATACAGTCCTTAGCACAATATCTGGACATAGTGAGCATTGAATAGATGATACCTATTATTATTTTTAATACCGAATGCTAAAATACACCTTAGGGTGGAGTTATTTCATACTTCCCATTGATGCACAATGTATAGGGAATGGAATTGCAGTTTTTGCCATTACTTTTTAATGGCAAAAACTGCAATTACTTTAAGCAGCAACCTGATAGTTGGGAGACAGTAAAATGGTAAGAATCAAAGACTTGAAGTGTTTAAATGGGATTTTGAAGTCCGTGCTTCATTTGGATGTAGGAACCTCCCCATGTCCCCCAACATTCTTCACCCAAGACCACCCAACCCCTGTGTAGATATTTCCAGGGAGCACTCCTAGTATGGTTAGGCATCCCATCCTTGTTTCAAAGTGCCTCTAACAACTAATGAAAATCTAAAAGTTCAAAATAATGTTTTGATCATTTTCTGGTCTAATATCATTTCCCATCAAGAGGACGTAGTAGAGCATAGTGGATAAAAGTCTCATCTTTGGTGTCAGAAATTGTATAAAACCAGATTTCACAACCCACCAACTATATGTCCATGGGCAAGTTATTACAACTCTATACGCTTTAGTTTTCTTATCTTTAAAATGGAGAAATACATATTAACTTGCCCATAGGGTGAGTTAAAAGACATAATCTATACAGCATGCTTCATTTAGAGCTCGATACATGTTAAGAGCATGTACCAAGATACATGCTCTGATAGACATTTATCAAGATAAATAAAGATAGACAAATATATCTATCATTGTCCCTATTATCATCTTTATCACAGAAGGATTTAAACAGTGAGCTGACATTCTTTAGAATTTCGTAAGAAAAATTTCATAGTAAAAAATTTCTAAGAAAAAAGTAGGCAATAATTCTGTGATAATAAAAAATGGAAAAAAAAACTAGATGGAGCCTACAGATTCTGAAGCTAAATATGTGGGCTGGTTGTGATCCTGTCTGTGAATCAGAACAGAAGGAGAGGATGCAGGAAAAATCAAAGAGAGAGAGAGAAGAAAAGAAGAAAGGAAAGTGAGGGAAGTCTAGAACCCGAACTCTAAGTGAGACTTCTC
This sequence comes from Symphalangus syndactylus, assembly GCF_028878055.3. Lineage (NCBI taxonomy): Eukaryota > Metazoa > Chordata > Mammalia > Primates > Hylobatidae > Symphalangus > Symphalangus syndactylus. The sequence continues at coordinate 149,397,390 of NC_072427.2, read as the reverse complement.
CTCCAGGAACAGTAATCAGATGACCTGTTCAAATCTTTAGTAAAGAATTAGTGGTTTTGATTATACACAGAAAACTGAATATAAACATATATTTATCCACTTCTGAAATGCCACTAAAATAACAATGAATGAATTAAAAAATGTATAAAACCACAAATTAATGAACATAGTCATGAATATAGTAGTGTGTGAGGAATGTTGATGAATATCTTGGAAGATGGACAGTGTATGAGGGAGTCAGCAAAGCTGTGTGGCTGATATCAACTGTTCACAGTGGAAGATGGTAGAGAGAAACAAGCCAACGCATGCTATAAAATCTCAGAAAGGCTCAGGAGTTGGAGGCACCAGTTATGCCCACGGCAGGGGGTGGTGACTGGTCAAAGCTCTGCTTAAGGAATAGTAGACACCAATGTCTCTGTACACATGTTGCCTAGGTGACTAGCACTTCCCAATACCAACAGGAGCAAGAAGTTTATTCTGAAGAGAAAAATGAATCAAGAAAAATCTAGATCCAAAATAAATTCAATAAAATGATAGAAATATAAAAATCAATACTATCTCTCGGAAAAAAAGTAGAATAAACATAGAAATGGACAATAGGAAAGAAAAGATTAAAAAATTAATTGATCTAGTAACTCTTTTTTTTTGAAATAGGAGTTTTGCTCCATAGCCCAGGATGGGGTGCAGTGGTGTGATTTTGGCTCACTGCAACCTCTGTCTCCCAGACTCAAGCTATCATCCCACCTCAGCTTCCCAAGTAGCTAGGACTACGAGCATGCACCACCAGGTCCAGCTAATATTTTTTGTATTTTTAGTAAAGACAGCGTTTCACCATGTTGCCCATGCTGGTCTTGAACTCCTGGCATCACATGATCCACCCACTTGGGCCTCCCAAAGTACAAGGATTACAAGCATGAACCACCACACCCGGCCTGAAACTCCAACACTTAATCAGAAAGAAAAGATAGAGAAAATGGTGGGGAAGAAAGTACAAAAGAAATATAAGAAAATGTCCCAGAGGTGAAGGACATGCATTTTCTGATTGGAAGGACCCACTCAGCATAATGGTGAAAAAAAAGCCTCCAGCAAAACATATCGTCATGAGATTTCAGAACTTTAGGAATGATGAAAAGGATTCTAAAAGCTTCCAGATCCAGAGAAACAAACATAGATCCTCTACAAATAATTGGGAATCAAAAATAGGTTACAATTCTCCAGATCAGCCCTTGACACTAGAAGACTCTGTGGAAATGTATTTACATTCAGAAGGCAAACAATTTTCAGCATAGACTCCTATACCCAGCAAAGTATACATGAAAGTCAAAGACAGACTAAAGACACTTTTAAGTATGCAAGGTTTCAAAAAAATGAAATTTCTATGCATGCATCCATTCTCATGAAGCTCCTGGAGGATGAATTTCACCAACCAAGGATATAAAGCAAGGAAGAAAACATACAGAATCCAGCAAACAGAAACTCCATAAAAGAAAGAAGGTATTGAAGCTAACTCAGATTGATAGCTCTATAGAAGGTCTAGCGAATGAGCAGCTCCAGTTTGCACGGGAGAACAGAGGATTCCTAGAAATCATCTCCAGGAAAAAAAAAAATGTGACTAATAAGACATGTGATGTGTTTGATGAAGTAATCTCACTGGCAATGGGGACATTTAAACAAGAGTGACCAATAATGACCAATAAAACAAGAGTGACCAATATAAGAGTGTTATAAAGGGAGAAGATTAGGTGATTATGAGAACATAAAATAGAGTCCTAACCTGGCCTAAGGCAGCGAAGTTCTCTTTGAGGAAGAGATGTGTAAACTACTTTAATTTATTAAATTAATTTATTAAATAAATAGTTTACTCTTATTATTTAAGACTAAATAATGAAAGATGGTAGAAGAAGAGAGAAAGGTGGAGAGAGTGTGAGGGGCAAAGAGGTTATTCTAGGCAGGGAGGATTATTTATGCAACGGCCTAAGGCAAATGTGAAAATGGCTCATAGGACTGAAGGGAATGCAAAGTGCTTGCAGCATAGAGTACAATCAAGAAAATGAGGAAAGGTAAGTCTTGAAACACAGTGTAGGCTCATGGCATCAAAGACCTTGTACGCCATATTATGCAGTGGTTCAGGCGAGAGATTATGGTAGCAGAGTCTGGGGTGATAGCAACGGACATGAAGGGAAGTAGATATATTTGAGACATGCATAAGAGGTAGAATTAAAAAGTGGATGGTGGATTGTACACAGAAGGGAAGGACCATGAGGAATCAGCGATGATTCTCACGGTCTTAAGGCATGTGTGTAGATGGTGGTGCCAATTGCTATGACAGAGAACACAACGTAAGAGGCAGTTTTGATGAGGATATGGAGGAGGAGAAGGAGGAGTTGTTCTTGCCATGTCTAAATGGAGAAACCCATGAGACAACTAAGTAGAGATGTCCAGCAGGCAACTGCATATCTGTGCCTAGAGCCCTGGAACAATCTGGGACTGATGGAGATCTGAGAATCATCGTGGAGACAGCGGCGGAAGCCCTAGGAATGAGCAATGCCAACTATGGCTAGAGCGTGCGTCAGAAAAGTTATGGGATGGGGTAGAGGGAAAGGAGCCTTCAAAGACAAGGAAGGAGAGTCATGGGAACAGAAGGCGACTGTAAGACTGTGTGGCAAAGGCAAGGGAAGACACAGGGGCTATGGGAGGGGCTTTGTGGTCAAAGTCCCATAGAGTATGGGTAGGTCAAAACAAATGCAGGGGAAAATATCCACAAATAGTCCTGTGAATTTATCATTCCCAGATTTCCTCCTGGATATCTCAGTGACCATTAAAAAAATAATAATAAAGAAAGTCCCTCCAGAGCAGAATTTAACAGGAATCCTGGAAGTTGTATAACATACAGATGGGCTTTTGGAAAACTTCAGATTATGATTCCGACCGTATGATGCACTCACTCATTAAAATAACTCCTTTGATGTTACCCCCTTGCTGTTCTTTTTTTTTTTATTTATTTGCTATTTTTCCGTCCCTTTTTAATGACAAGTCTCAGAAACTCTTTCCGGAAGGCTCAGAGCTTTCCCTCTGCCTGTGCCTCACAGGGTCACCCCAGGAGCATGGTGAGTGTCTGACACATCTTGGGTCTCCCTGCAGCAGGAATCTGGGCCCTGGACAGGTCCCTACAGACCTGGCTCCACAGATCTTTAGCCTCCTTAAATAAAGAAGGCAGAACCTAGCCCTAAATGACCAAAGATGAGGAACACATCGACCTCTAAGCTATGTATTCCTATTCCTTTTCCTGATACCTGACAAGGTTCAAATTTGTTCCTTAAACTTCTGATTTATGGCCAGATTCCACTGTATTTGAGGAGAACACAGACCTCCCTCCTGTGGCAGCTTTAAAGCGAGACTGTTTTATGTCTGGAAATATAACATTTATCACATTTACAAAAAGAAAGCAGAAAGTTTATGAAATCTTACTAGCTGTGTCCAGGGGTATATTTAACAGCTATTTTTGGATATGATCTGGAGCTTTTAGTCAGAATAGAGATGGCGAGACATTTTGACCGTGAAAGTATTGATCTGTCTATCTGCTCTGTCTGTCTCAAAGCATGCCCAGGAAAGAACGTGGCACATGAAAAAGGTGGCATTTACCCTTTCACCAGAAACCCATCTCTCTGAATGAGAACAGCCCATTTCCAATTTGGCTTCGATGTGGACTGGAGCTAAACTTGAGATGGAATTATAGCAAAGAGTTGGGCTGTGGTGTGGCATGTGTTTTGGGGGCACTATGCAGTTTGGATCCAAAGTCTATTTTGCACGAATATATATGGGAAAGGCAAGGTGCAGGGAGGGGAGGAGGGAAATTCCCAACCATGGATTCAGATAATAAATACCACAAGATCAGATTCAGCCACGCTGCTCCCCATGTATGAAGTAATCTCAGAAGGAGATGCGTATGAACATCATCCTGGGGCCCATAATGTTTAAAACCATCTGATCCTCTCTGGGAAGCATCGGCCACAACTGTGTCAGGCCCCAAGAGCCTGGAGTTGTGTGAGTGGGGACCATCCAAAGCCAGATCATGCAACCAAGTTTTATCTATTGTCATGGCATTAGTCACAGAGCTGCCTTTCGAGTGCTCAGTGACCCCATTTTACTGCCTCCCTTTGAAGCATTTTGTTTCCCATCTCCAGGGTCTCTAGGCCAGGCCTAGCAATAGCGGGGGCAGCTGCTGCCTGATGGAAGATGCCTGGACAGAGAGTGGGGCTTCCACGGTGGTCCTGCCTGGGGCACCCGCCAGAAGTAGAGGTGGCAGCTCATGTGAACCTTTGGAAGAGCCTGCACTTGGGCCTTGCATCTCATTAGAGGCCCTTGGGAAGGAGTTATTTAGTTATTTCCTTTGCTGCTCTTGTTCAGTCTCTCTCATTATCATCAAGAAAAAAAATCTTTGGCCCGCTACTGGTATGCCTTTGACAACTCCCAAGGCCTGCACTCTCATTTTTCACAAAGAGAAGGCAGATCTTAGCCAGAAGGCCTTGGAGAGGAAATAACGTCATTGATTGTTTAATAATAATGGTTTGTTTTCGTTGTATTTCTTTTCACATTATTTCCTATTTATGGAAACTGATGGTGATAGTTTTCCAATTTCAGAAATGTTCGGATTTTAATTACAAAGCAAGTTGGTTTGGAGGAAACTAATATGCAAATAGCTGTTTGCGTAGATAATGGGGGGAAATTTAAAAGTTGATTTAAGAACGGCCGAAGAGTGGGAAGCAATGTTCTAATTCAAGAAGCCTGCTAGATTGTAAGATTCTCAAGGCCATCAAAATTATGTTATTTTTTTCAATACACATACATGCGCACACACACGCATGTTTGTGCACACGCACATACAGAATCTAATGAGAATGTTGCACCCTCAGAGAAAGAGATAAATTATAGCTGACTACCTGGCCTACTAATAAGGGTCAATTAGACACGCTAAAACATTTAAAAATTTTCTTTGGAAGAATCTTACAAAATTGCTTTCAGAAGTAAAGGATCAACTAAAGATGATAAATCTTTTAATTGTAAATTCTTATTACATTTTTATTCCCAAATATTCTTATCCAGCACCATCACCCATCTAACTCCCCAGACTTGCCTCTATTTAAAAAAAAAAAAAATCTGGCCTTTAAAATGAATATGTATCTCCCTTGGGGAAAGAATTCCATGTAGGCTCTGAATGTACATAAGAGCTTTACTGCCCACTAAAAGCCACTGAGCCAGGAATAGAAGAGAAAATGACCGGCCCTGAGTTGTTCTCTCCGGTTTCACTCCCTGGAGCTGCGACACTTCCAAAGCATCACCGTTAAACATAAAAGCCTATGCCGCACAGTAAAATGTTGGCCACCTGGAAACCCCAAGAATGGTTCTTTTTTCCTCAGATGTCCACATTTTATGTTTTCTGGATAGCTAAGCATTTATCCAGGATGGTTTTTAATTTAGTTCTGTTTTAACGTAAAAACCTTTTTTTTAAAGTTAGATGGAAATTTTTCTAGAATAACTTTGCCAAGGTCACACAGTGAGTATATTGTAAAGCCTGGATTTAAACCCATATCTGGTAGGCCAGGGATCCCCCGTCCCTGGGCCACAGACCAGTACCCGTCCTTGGCCTGTTAGGAACTGGGCCACACAGCAGTAGGTGAGCAGCAGGTGAGTGAGTGAAGCTTCATTTGTATTTATAGCCACTCTCCATCCTCATTAACACCTGAGCTCCACCTCTTGTCAGATCGGTGGCGGCATTAGATTCTCATAGGAGTGTGAACCCTATGTGAACTGTGCATGCGAGGGATCTAGGCCGCGTGCTCCTTATGAGAATCTAATGCCTGATGATCTGTTACTGTCTCCCATCACCCCCAGATGGGACTGTCTAGTTGCAGAAAAATAAGCTCAGGTCTCCCACTGATTCTACATTATGGTGAGTTGTAAAATTATTTCATTATATATTGCAATGTAATAATAATAGAAATAAAGTGTACAATAAATGTAATGCCCTTGATTCATCCCAAAATCACATCCCACCCCTCCAGTCCACAGAAAAACTGTCTTCCAGGAAACCTGTCCCCTGTGCCTAAAAGGTTGGGGACCACTGTGTTAGGCCACCAAATCTTTGCCCCACAGATGTGTTAAAAACTACTGGGTCTAATTTTTATAATTTACGTGACTCCTTCCTCACTGGCAGGATCAATCATCATTTCTCTTCTGACTGTGAAAGACTTATTTTCTGTTTATGTTGCATCTGTGTCATCCATGCCAGGTACTTCAACTCTGAACTGAAGGGATCTGATTTATTGAGAGTGGAAGATCCAGTAATCATAATCATAGTGATCTCATATGGCCAAACTCAAAATGCAACCTTTATAATTCTACAAATTATAAAGAACTGTGGAGATAAAAGACCCTAGGATTTGGCAAAAGAATTTTTGTTCTACATCCTTGAATTTAACTACATAATTATGTTGTACACATCCTCTGGTAGAGTAGAAATTGAAAGCAAACATCTTCTGAAAGAGGAGTGGCTTGTATTTGGAATCAGCAGTGACCAGCTTTGCTCATTAGAGAGAAGTTCATAGGATGTTAGAGCTTGAAGACACCTTACATATGATTTTAATGCCACCACATTCATCAAGAGATGACGACAGTTAGACTCGGAGAAGCAGCTTGCCCATGGCTTTATGAGTTACTGTGCAATTGCCATTGTTTAAAGGGTGGCACATTTTAAAACATACAAAGTATTAAGCACACATCAATCATAAACAAGAAAATTTGGCCTTCAAGGCATACGCCATGTGCTATTTTCACCTGTTATGGAGTGGATGGAGTTGAGCGGTGGAGACATGCCAACGTGTTGTCCAAACACACACCTGAGTTCTTGCCTCTCTTGTATTCTATAAAAGTCTTCTAGGTCCAGAGAGAATGGGCTAAGTGGTAGATCAGATGACCAGGGATGAAAAAATGGGCATTCCATGCCTACAAGCTATAAATAATTCTACTCAGAGCAAAATAACAATGTACTGGGAAGGCTGGTGTTTTTCCCAGATGTTTGAATGGGGACAAAGACTTTTCTTTGTAGCGGTTGTGGAGGGGCCGGCCTCATGGTTTCAAAGGGGCCAGATGTGGCTTTGGTACCGTCTGCATATTCTCTGGTTGTCTCTCTAAGATGGGAAGCTCCTAGAGAACAAGTGCCATCTGCCTGGAGCAAGAACAAGCATCAGCTAGCTTTGCTTGACTTTATCACTGAGTGACTTTCTGTCAGAAAGCAGGGAATGGGGCACAGCTTCAGAGGCTGAATTTCTCAAGGTTGCTGACTTCCTGACTAATGACTAGAGGCTGGTTTAGACAGAGAGGTGGAGTGAGGCACCCAGACACCAATGATCTCGCCAATCTTCCCCAAAGAAAACACATGCCCAAGTGCCCTCTGAGGTTGTCACAGTACAAGGTCAGAAAAGCACCCTGCATGCTTAGATGACCCAGTGTTAGAAGGGAATGTTGTGGATTCTCATTCCTTGAAGCAGGGCTCTCATTAAAAATGATATTCTTTCCAGGTAAATTAAATTGTCTCAATTATAACTTTAGGTCTACAAATATATTTTTGAGGAAGACCAAAAGGGAGCCTTCTCTGAGGACCAAGGGAGCAGGTGGCTCTAGTATAATTTTACATGGAATGGGGGATTGGGATATACATCCTCTAGTGGTTCCATTCATCCCAAGCAACCTAGGACTCCACAATCTTTCAATAGATTGAGGGAGATTCTGGGCTTTTGCCCTTGCCAGGTCCCTGACATGCCCCAAGACCCTGGTAAAAGAACTGCCAGCTCATTGGGCCTTACCTTCTCCACCTGTAGCACCAACTGGGTCATAGGTGTTTGTGATAAAACCAGAATCAGTCTGTTGCTTGTTTAGAAAATGTATATATATATATATGTTTTATACATATAAAAATTTGTATATAAATTTATATCTATATGAAATATAGATATATTTTATAAAATGTATATATACTTTATGTATAAATATATGCATTGATACATAAATATATTTACATATTTATATATAAATCTCTGACCAGGGTCTTGGGGCATGTCAGGGACCTGGCAAGGGCAAATACATGTATGTGTACATATATATATATATATGAAAATAAATAACATGGAAAAGGCCCAGCCTATCAGAGTTGCCCATACACACACACACACACACACACACACACACACACACACACCCCTAAGGGAAATTATTTCTTTAAAGAAAATGATGGCAGCACATCCTGCAACATATGATGGTGGCAGTCTTCTTTCAAGACACAGACACACCCTGGAGAAACATCTCTGCTTCTTTTTTTTTTTTTTCCTTTTTTTTCTATTTTTTTTTGAGATGGAGTCTTGCTCTGTTGCCAGGCTGGAGTGCAGTGGTGTGATCTCGGCTCACTGTAACCTCCGCCTCCCAGGTTCAAGCAATTCTCCTGCCTCAGCCTCCCGAGTAGCTAGGACTACAGGCGCACACAACCACACCCAGCTAATTTTTGTATTTTTTAAGAGAGATGGGGTTTCACCATATTGGCCAGGCTGGTCTCGAACTCCTGACCTCATGATCTGCCCACCTCGGCCTCCCAAAGTGCTGGGCTTACAGGGGTGAGCCACCACACCTGGCCAGAAACCTCTCTGCTTTTGAAGGTTTCTTTGACTGCTCCCGAACTCCTGACCTTTACTTATTCTGAATTCTGAATTCATACACAGCATATGCAGTTATATTCAGTCTATTTTGTCTCCCAGACTAAAAAGTTAAGCTCTGAGAAGACAAGGGCCATTTCATCTACATTTATCTTTTACTGTCTTAGCCATATGAGCCATGAGAGAGAGGCAGTGGTATCCCCTGCAAGTTCCCCTGCAGTGTAAACAGTGTTATTCCTGGTTATGTAGCTCAGGGCCTACTCTCTGGCCTTTAAAGAATACAATATTCTCTGTCAGCCACTTTATTCTAAAACAAATGCCTTTGTTGCTTAAAGTAGCCACACTGATTCCAACAGCTGCAGCTAAGAACCCTGGGCAAACGTGAAGAAATACATTTGGAAAGAAAGAGATTTTAAAAGTTTCATTATTGGAGGACTTCTTGAAACAATTAACGTATCTCTAAGAAGATGAAAAGTGTGTCACAGAATCTTATGGGTACTGTCTGACGATTACATCCATCCCAGAATGGTCATCTTTAAAGTGATTTACAAAGGACCCTGGCCCTGGAACAAGCTGTCCATCCTATCCTCCTAAGCAGAACTGGCCCAGCCTCTCGGTTACCCCTGGGCATCTCTGTCATTCCCTAGCTCTCTGATGCTGCGCTGCCTGAAAGCAATCCCTGAAACAGATTCTCCTTCAAAACCACAAGGCAATAGGAAGGAAAGGCAGAGGGGGTTACATTTTTCTTTGACCTGTAAGCATATTTTAACTTGCTCCATCCTTCTTTCTTTTAGATCCAGTATAAAGTGAGTCCGTGTTTATTTTCGTGACTATCTCAATGCAAAACCTGATTGAAAGAAGTCCTACAACGTTTTCATAAAACCCTGGGGAGTATAGGGGAGAATCCACATGATAATAACTCATTCACCAACTATTCCACCCTCCCCTCCTAAGATTATGTATTCCACATTTTCTTCTTAGAGATTGTCCTAAATGATTCCATTACATTTCAATAATTCACATTCATCTATCCACCATAATGAAAGTCTCTTTTACTCACTCACTGAGAGGACAAATAGCATTAAAATATTATGCACTCTGGGGGCCAAGACATCTGACTCCTGGCTCTGCTACTTACTAGTTATGCGCACTTAAGCAAAGGGTAAACCTTTCTGAGCCTCCAACATCCCAAATCAGATTGGCAAGCAAGGTTTGCCCCATGGGGAAAGTCATTGGCAAACTGACAGAGAATTAAATCACCAAGCTGTCTAAGAAGAGGAAAGGCCATAGAAAACCTGCGGAAAGGCTGGCACTTCTGGGCTAACCCCTGGCAGCAAGGAGAGAGGTTAGAGGAGTTCATTACGTACGGGACTCCAATCTCAAAGACGTTGTTCTGGATCAACTGCTTCCCCAACATGATGATGCTGAGCTGAATGCAGAGCTCCATGAGACAGCCCCCCGGAGCACACTGCAGGGAGAAGATGAGGAAAGGACCAGTTAGAACAAAGGGCAGCTCTGAGAAGCAGGGGCGCGAATGAAGCCATGCTGTGCTGGAGATAAGAATGGGGCTGGGTTGGGGTGCCAGGCACAAAACACTAGTGGCTGTACTTGCCTCTTCCATGCGGTAACCATCGAATACATAGACGTAGCTTCCAGGCCTGCCCACAAACCTGAAATCAAACAGTGTGGGAAGAGTTAGGGGAGGAGAAAGCATGCAGGGTAGCTTGACGACATGTCGTCTGAGGGGAATACCACCACGACGGTACTTTTCGAAAGCACTGGTCAGGGCGAGTGCTGGATCACTCAGGGATAGGAGCGCACACCGTTATCCACAAGTAATCCCCTGTAACACCTGGGGTTCACTTCTTAACCCAGTCAAATGTCGGAAGATAGGAATAAGCTGGGCAGGGGATGAAGCTGGGCCTGGTGTGTGTGCGTGTGTGTGTGTGTGTGTGTGCGTCTGTGTGTGTGTGTGCCTAAACACCATGCGGTTTGGATTATCTCTAAGTGCACTGTCGTCACACCTTCTTCCCTAGCTAGTGTCAAGAACACAGCTCTGGTTGCAACTCCTTAGTAAGACTTTCTGATTCCCAGGAAAGTGAGGGTGAGATGGACTGAAGTTGCAAATAGAGATTCCTGGGGTCGGAAAAGAAAAAATCTCGACTTCTTGCTGAAAATATTCAAAGGAATAAATGAAGCTTGTCTCATTCCTCTTCTAAGTAGAGTCTATTTTATTGGGGGATAATAAGACTGTGCAGCTCGGGGAAGGAAAATGGTAAAAGCCCACAATGGAACCAGACAGACAATTGGAATAATCCTACTTACTTGCAGCGTCATCCCCGTGTTCACCTGTTGAAATCCTACTCATCCACTTAAGGCTCAGTGTAAGCCTTTCCTTCACTGAAGTCTTCTTGTTCTCTCCGTTCATAACTGTTCCCCCAACACTTTCTTTATACCTCTTATTATATCACTTACTGGATACAATCACTTACTGGAGATTATGGTATGCTGTTGCTAAGGCTATCTCTTCTTAGTATACCACAGTTCATCTAAGGGTCAGGATCCTTTTTTCTTGCCTAAAACGTCATATGCATGTAATTTGCTATTGCCACTAAATCTACATTGAAAGCACCAATGAAGTGTATACTTCTTAATATGGACAGTCTCTCTGCTTCCATAATTTCAGGACAGCCAAGGGGAGAGGTCCTGAGAAGGGGGCTGTGCTTTGGACGACAAACGCCTCTGTAGGAAATTATCAAGTGCGGATGATGACAGCTCATGCTATTGGTGCCTGCTTAATGAGCTTTTACTTCTAGGGAAGCTTTCCTGATGTTGTTGGTTGATGCCTATTGGGAAATTTCCTTGTAAGTAGCCAACTGGCTTGATCATAAACAATATTTATCAAAGTGATTTTATATCCAGACTGATCGTAAAATAAAGAATTTCACTGGCCTTTGTCCCTGGTTCCTGCATGAACATCTAAATCCTTGGAATTTCCCTTGACAGGAGCGTCTTTGTTAGTCCTGGCAGACCCCAGGACTATACCTAAATTTATGCTAATGAGATTACTCAGGATGGGGGCAGGCCATGCCAGAAAGATCAACCATGTTGGCTGAGGCTTTGAGTCATGTGATACTAGCCCAATCTCAGGGCAAGGGAAGGGCACTGGAGATTGAGTTCACTCACATAGCAAATGATTTTGTCAATCATTTACGATTGACAGAATCACAATCCAATGTGCCAGGAGGGTGACACATCCTGAGGCCATGGAAGCTTCATGATTAAGAACCTCCTAAACCTAGCTCTATATGTCTCTTCCATTTGCTGATTTGGATTTACATCCCTCTACTACTATAAAACTTCAGTTGTAAGTATAGCACATTTCTGAGTTCTGTGAGTCATTCTAGTGAATTATTGAATCTGATGGAGTAATGAGAGCTCTGGAATTACAGCCAGTGGGTCATAACTGCCAGTGGCCTGAGAATCCCAGAGCTTGCCACTGGTGTCTGAAATGAGGGAAGTCTTGTGAGGGGCTGTGCCCTTAACCTATGAAATCTGTATTAACTACAGGTAGTTGGCATCGGAATTGCATTACAAGATCCAGGAGCCACTGGCTAGACATGAAATTCCCTCCTGCTTCATCCTCAAAGTTGAGAGACACAAATTCTTTCAAAACTCTCTCTTCAGGGACCACAGCCAAAACCCTGTAAAGTGCCAGGGTCATCAGAGTCTGAAGATGCTAATTCAAAATGATTGCCTGCTAACATTCCTTCTCCATGGGAAGGCAGGTGAAAGTGGGGTGGAGAAGGGGCTGACGCTGAGTGGACAACGGGGACAGGCTGACCCTATTGTCCTGACAGTAGAGAACCCAGTCTTAGTGGCAAATTGCCTTTCTACACATGACACCATTATACTCACCTCCCCTTGAAAAAGGCCACATAGAAGATGGGGGAGTAGGCATTGACAAACTTGAGCAAGAAAGCTTTGAGGATCAGGCGCTCTTCGAAAGTCTGTTCTGTTTTCGGAACCTCTGTAAGAGAAGAGCGAGGCTGATGAGATTGGGGTGAGATTTCACACCTCTCCAGAGTTTTGACTTAGACACGAGCTACTATCTCTCAGCTGACTCCTTCACAGCAAAAATCACGAGACCCATCTCTCCGGCACATTAGAACTGAAGTCATCTGGGAGGCCCCAGGTGGTCTGCCAGGTAATACGAAGTTACAGAAGGGTAAAAAATATAGGATCACTGTCTTTCTCCGTCCACCTCCCTCCTCTTGTCTACTCAAGCAGTGGTTTCACACCGCCCTCCTCAAAGAGGGCCATCAGCATGCAGAGCTTGCAACCACCCCCTTTTCTGCACCAAGGGGAATTCAGTTTTCACCTGTCATTTCCACTTCCATGAGATTTTACTTGAACCAAGGTCCCTGGTCAAAAAGCTTATTAGCCACTGAACTAGAGTTACAAGGGTACCATGACATGATTCCTCTTTCTCTCCTTCATTTTTAGCAGAAAAAATGCTGAATGAATTTGAGCATTAATTTGGATGAATGCAGGAAAGCATACATCTGCATGTCCTGTGGGGAACCTAAGACATTTCCCAGTCATTCACTCAAATGATGAAGGCTTGTTATAGACAAGATGAGTGAAACAAACAGCTTAAGCCTAAGGTCTCAGACTCGTAGGTCACGGGCCCAGGGTGTTCTATCAGGTCCAAGCAGAGGAGTCAGCTGGCATTCCCAGAAGGACTCAAAGACACTGAGCAGAAACCTCATCGGTGCCTTCAGAAGACTAGAGACACAGGAAGCTCCAGTGGACAATGGTTCAGGACACTTAGGAGGGACTCCGCAGACCATGACACATGGCATGGCAAGGACAAGAGGTGACAGGGTGTTCTTAGTCCATTTGGGCTGCTATAACAAACTACCATAAACTGAGTATTCATGAAAACCTGGCATTTACTTCTCAAATTCTGGAGGCTTGGAAGTCTGAGATCAAGGTAGATCTGGTGTCTGGTGAGGGCCTGTCTTTTGGCTCATAGACAGCACCTTCTCACTGTCCTCTCATGGTCAAGGGGAAAGGCATCTCTCTCAGGCCTCTTACATAGGGCTCCTTCCCATGTATGTGTGCTCTGCCCTCATGACCTCATCACCTCCCAAATACCACACCTCCTAATATCATCACCTTGGCGGTTAGAATTTCAACATAGGAATTTTGGGGAATACAAATATTAGGCTTATAGCACAGGGCCACAGTCTTCAGAGGTAGAAGAAAAGCACTAATACTACATCATATGGACCAAGAAGCACAGCCTGAAAGTGGGCTGAGCACAGATACGTGACAACTGGGCCATGCCAGCTGAGGAGTTCTGCGTCCAGATGAGACTAGTGTATGGGCCCCCTAACTTGCCTGCTCCACAAATTCACATATAGCTTTTGTAGGAATCGCTGAAGAAATGGACACAAAACCTTGTTTCTTCCATGGAATACCCTTCCCTCATCCATCTCCTTATGCAGAAACCCTTTATATCCTTTAATATCCAGGTGAGTTACTACCACACTCTCCAGATCAGACTGTACAACACTCTCCAGATCACACAGTACTGCATCCTCCAGACCACACAGTACCACAATCTCCAATTCATGCCATACCAAACTCTCCAGATCACACAGCGCCACACTCTCCAGATCACACCATAACACACTCTCCAGATCACACAGTACCACATCCTCCAGACCACACAGTACCACAATCTCCAATTCACACCATACCAAACTCTCCAGATCACACAGTGCCACACTCTCCAGATCACACCATAACACACTCTCCAGATCACACCATAACACACTCTCCAGATCACACAGTACCGTATCCTCCAGACCACACAGTACCACACTCTCCAATTCATGCCATACCAAACTCTCCAGATCACACAGTGCCACACTCTCCAGATCACACCATAGCACACTCTCCAGATCACAGTGTACCACCTTCTCCAGATTACACCGTACCATACTCTCCAGATCACACTGTACCACACCCTCAAGATCACAATGCACCACATTCTCCAGACCACAGTGTACCAACCTCTCCAGATTACACCATACCACACTCTCCAGATCACACTGTACCATACTCTCCAATTCACACCATACCAAACTCTCCATATCACAGTGTACCACCCTCTCCAGATTATGTCATACCGCACTCTCCAGATAACACTGTATCACAACCTCAAGATCACACCATACCACACCTTCTGGATCACAGTGTGCCACACTCTCCAGATCACACTGTACCACACCCTCAAGATCACAATGTACCACATTCTCCAATTCACACCATACCAAACTCTCCAGATCACAGTGTACCACCCTCTCCAGATTACGTCGTACCGCACTCTCCAGATAACACTGTATCACAACCTCAAGATCACACTGTACCACACTCTCTGGATCACAGTGTGCCACACTCTCCAGATCACACAGTGCCACCCTCTCTGGATCACACTGTACCACACTCTCCGGATCACAGTGTGCCACACTCTCCAGATCACGCAGTGCCATGCTTTCTTTCTGGAAGCATTACTACATGCCTTCAGCAGGTAGATTTTTTTTGTTTTCTTCCATTATGCTTTATATGTCCCTGTGTTAACTACCCACATCCACACCCTTTGAAAATTGACAATAGTCATTATCACTGATTCCTCAGTCCATGTGTTTGGATTCTCCCTAAGGCAAGGATTTAGGAGGAAGTAGTTTATTTGAGAGGGGCTCCCAGAAAGCTTTGTGAAGGAGTGGGATGGTGAGAACGAGGAGAGTGGAAACCTAAGTTAAATGTGCTTACGAACAGGTTAATGCTGCATCAACTGGGGTTCAGTCCCACTGGAGACCTCCTAAGAATCTGTGTGAAGCACACCTCCAAATTTGTACACTGAAAGGGGAGACCAAACAGGAGCCCCTCCCTGCCTGAAGGTCACCTTTGGGGCTAACTCCCTGGCTCTTCCAGCCTGTCCTATGCACGGGTGAACCTGCTCCCACAATCAGAGAACGCCCATAGACAGAGAGTGGCAGGAAGCCACTGGTGCAAAGAGGAACCATCTGAAGGTCACCTCCAGGGTGGGCCAGTGGGAGGTAGGTGCTGCACAAAAGCATCTGCTCCCATCCTCTGTGTATGACAGAAGGCATCATACATAGGTGTGCACTGTCATTATCTCACTTAATCCTCACCTCCCTGGGTGAGGGAGGTATTACATTTCGCTTCTGTAGATGAAGGGAATTGATGCCCAGAGAGGTTACAGCCTTGCTCAAGATCACACAGCAGGTAAGTGACAGATGTAAGATGTGAATCCAGATCTGCCTGCCTCAAAAAAACTAGTTTTTAACAACACCACTTTTTGCAATCAGAATGTTTGACCCATCATTGTTTTCACCAAACACTCTCTTTCACCTCCCCACCTTCCACTCCCAGTCTAACCTGATGCGCCTAAGAAATATTTGAACTTTGCAGGTCACATTCATCAAGCACCAGCTGTGTGTCAGGTGCCAGGCCAAAATGAATAAAGTTTTCCCCTTCCTTCAAGGAGCTTCACTGAGCAAGGTCTCTGTGGAGAGGCTTTTGCTCACTGCCAAGTCTCTCCCAGATTGACCTGTCAGCAGCACAGTATCATCTCCCATCTCATGGCAGAAAGAGTCTTAGGGAAAGGCTGCATTGCCATGTTCCAGTTTCCCACACAGCACAGTGAGCCCTTAATTCACTGCCAATCCTACAACATGGTCTTGAGTGTTAGGAGATGATGCCGCTGGCAGCGATGACTGCTCTTACTGGTGCATTACCAACAACCCTCTCACACTGCACAACTGCATGTGTCAAGATGGCCCTTTAGAGGAAGATCAAAGCACCTAGGCCTCCCCTGAGTCTTGGAGAGCCTCTAATGTGTCCAAGGCTTGAAGATGACCAATGCAGGGGTCTCTGTGTGGGGACTAAGCTGCCAGAGAAAACTCAATGGGATTGAGAACTGTAGTGAATAGGATTACTTTTCTGAGCATCTTCAACTGCATAATGCATTGTTTAGGAAATACTGTCTTTGGTAAAAATGTTGTAAAAGATTTAATAAAAATATAGGTAGACACGTACAGATTTTAATGTTAAAAATTCATCTATAGCAAGGGTTACTGCAGGAAGAATAACCCTGGAGGACAAGAGCAGACCTCCAAGAGTCCTACTTGTGTGAGGCCTCCCCAGCCTCCTGCGTGAGATAGGGAGGCAGAGATTGGCCAGGGGCTCATCACATGCATTCCCTCCTCCTGGATACACAGCTAGATGGGGGCAATATGAAGGAGCTGCGGCCAGAGAGACATGAGTGGAGGTGGCGTATGCTGCTTCCAAGCCTGGGCCTCAATGTTTCCTGTGAGGTCCTCTGCTCTCTCTATCTCTCTTCCCTCATCTCCTGTGGAAAATGTCAATAGCACCACTGGAAAGAGGCCCAGATTCCTGAATTGCCACGCGGAAGGCTGTCCTCCAAACGTCTGGCTTAACTACAACAGGAGCAAGAAGTAAATGTTGGAGGTTTACAACATTTCTCCTGAATGTGCTCCAACATTTAGATTTTGCTGAAACTGAACTACTGCAGCTGGTGAGGGAAGCTGGGACAGGCAGGTCCTGAGGTACCACTTGGAACTTTCCTAAATGAAGAGAAAGACTCGCCCCAACTCAAGGCCTCGTAAAGTAGGGACAGTGTTTCTGAGCAGGCCCAGAGGTCACTGAGGGTGGCTAGAGCCAAAGTCCAAGGCCTATATGCCTGTTGAGCCAGTGATCAGTTGTAGGTGAGAAGAAGTGTGTTTGAGAGAAACAGTGTTTGAGTGTGACACTCTAATACCATCTACTATAAATCACTGGGAATTAATGCCAACATTATCCAAACAGCACATCCTCCAAAACTGAGCAAGTTAAACAACATTTTGGAGTTCTAAGAAAGGCCTGCAGTAATTCAGAGAGGAAATTTCTAAGCTGTAGATACAGTAGTAAAACAGTATTAGTGGAGAATGGCAGCAGAGCCAGGGGACCAACAGCATCTGTCATAGTCTGAGCTTGATCAGAGACCTATTAAAGAGACACAGAGGGGTGAGACCCTGGGACCCACGGCCCTGGGAAGGGACTTAAGAGTGGGAAAGCTAAGCGATCCTTTGGCGCTACTTTGCAAAGAGCATTGCCTGCTAGAGAATCTGGAGACAGCAGCATAATTCTGCAGGGGTTGAATTTCTACAGGAGTTGAACTGGAAATCTATAGCAGGAGTTGAATTGGAATTCTACAGGAGTTGAACTAGAATTCTATAGGAGTAGGAAAAGCCTTCTGTGATATTCCTCTGCTGGTGGAAAGCTTTGTGGTTTTCTCCTTCCGGTCCCACCTGGGTGGGTATGGCCCCCTGAGATAAAAGACCTGGGTGATCCTGCACTGCCTCACCAAATAATCATCTGGATAATGATCTGTGCTCACCATTTACAGCTAGCACTGCCGCTTCTGTCATTCCTTCTATAGTTATGTATGTCAGCAAATGCCCCATAAGATCTTTAGCTTCTTAGGCCTTTCCCCTCTCTGCCACCAAGAGGCCAGGTCCCCCCTGCCTGATTTGTGCATGTCAGGTCCTCACCTGCCTGAACATGCCACATCCCCATCTTCGGCCTGATTCTCATTCCCCTTAACTACAGGAGACAATTCTGAGGCCCAGTGGAAGTGTCTGCATTGAAAGGTCACTTTCGGTTTCAAGATCTCATCACTCTGCACCCTCATATGACTCTGAACCCTCGCGCTCACCGCACTCCCACTCTTGCCCCACCCCTGCACACAGTTTGGAGGGCTTTTCTCCATAAGCAAGGTCCCAGAGAGACATCTTCCAGGCAGATCCCAGCTATTGCCAGATGTGCTCTACTATGAACATGCATTGAATAAATAAATGAGCGAGTGAATGACAGGAAAAATGTGTTTGGAAGAATGAAAAAAAATTGTGTCCCATATTAAAAATTCCGTGTCATATTCCAAGGAGGACAAATTCTAAGGAGGGACTTTTTTTCTGAGCAGATGACAGGTGTAACCATATGACAGGAGCAGCCAGAAGACTCAAACTCACCGACCTAAGAGACGGGGGTGCTGGAGTTGGAGGCAGGACCCAGAAGGGTGAGGGCCAGTGCGATGGGAGGGGAAGGGCAGAGGGGAAGGGCAGAGAGGAAACGGACGGACAGGTGCGGGGAGGGCCCGCTGGGAATTTTCATTAAGTGCTGCTGTGAAGTTTGCAGCGTGACCTCTTCGTGTGCCTCTCCACAGAATCTTCAATCATGATTCCTTGAAAGTGTTCTGGATTCGCTCTTGGGGGACTGCTGAAGGACTGGGTTCTACTTCAAGATGAGCATGGGGAAGGAGCAGCAACTGATCTGGGTAACAAATGAGAGAGATTAGGGAAACAGGCAGACACCATGGAAGGCAGAGGAGGAGAAGACGAAGAAGGAAAGAAGGGAAGGGGGGAAAAAGAAGGAGGAAGAGGGAGGAGGGATGAAAGGAAAGGGAAGGAAGGAAGGGGGAACTTTCCAATAGGATGTTTTTTTTCTTTTTCTTTTTCTTTTTTTCAACAGGAATCTGAGCCTCTGTCCAGTGTGCCTGAGGCATCCAATTTAACAATAACACAACCACATCTCATCTCTTTTAAATATTTTGGGGGCAAGAAAATTTAAGCCCATGTCACCTAAAAAAATAAGTAATCAGATCTGAGGGTCTGAAAATTTGGAAAACATATCTTGAAAACATATCTAGAAGGTGATCGGGATGAGATGTGGAGTGGCACATGTCTTTAATTTTATTTTATCATCCCCTTTGAACTGTGCGTCCTCAGATCTCCCAGTCCCTACAGGAATTTCCTCCAAGTTCCCTGCAAAAAGGATCTAGTCATTTCAGAGGCCTTTCCTCCAGCTGGAAATGAGTGACTCCCTTCCTCCATACTGATAAATCATAGGCCTGGCTATTATTTATGAGTTTTATTTCTAAAAAACAGCCTGTGCCTGTGCTTTAGGGCCATGAGCCACCATAAATAAGGAGCATTTCCAATAAATGATCCAAATCCATGTGACAGGCCACAAAATCAGCTTGGCGCCCCAGCTTGGAGCAGCTCTGAGTCACAGTGTGTGCTTGGCTGAGACTTCTGGGAAAGGGGCCTCAGGGAAGCACCTCCCAGTGAGGGAACAAATGAAGGTTTGAGGCGAGGAGGGATGCCACAGCCTGGAGCGCCACTTTGACTTTTGGATCCCTCTCACAAGCCAACACAGAGGGCCTCACCTGCCTAGGACAGAGACTACATGGCTGAAGAAATGGAGCAAGTGGGCAGGTGCAGTGGCTCATCCCAGCACTTTGGGAGGCTGAGGAGGGCAGATCACTTGAGGCCTGGAGTCTGAGACCAGCCTGGCCAACATGGCAAAACTCTGTCTCTACTAAAAACACAAAAATTAGCTGGGCGTGGTGGCGTGCAGTTATAATCCCAGCTACTCGGGAGGCTGAGGCACGAAAATCGCTTGAACTCAGGAGGCAGAGGTTGCAGTGAGCTGAGATTGTGCCACTGCACTCCAGCCTGGGCAACGATGCAAGGCTCTGTCTCAAAAAAAAAAAAAAAAAAAGAAAAGAAGGAAAGAAATGAAGAAATGGAATGGAGTAAGTGTTCCCAGAGGCCAGGTGGGGTGGGGTGACATCTGAAGGTCAGGAAGGGCTATCTGCATCTCAGGCCACTAGGCAGGATTCCTCATAAGACAGACTTCTGGAGGGGTATGAATCTCAACCCCATGAAAAAATGGTCCAGCCTTGTGCTTTGAATAACTCCAAATAAAGCACCTTTAGATTCCAGGGCTATGGGGATATGATGGAGGAGAATCTAATGGAGAGAGGGTGAGGAGGTAGACAGGCAACCCTCTCTATTATTCATGTGCCCCTAACATAGCACCTCCGCCGGGAAGCACCCCAGGTTGATCAGAGGCCATCTGAAAGTTTCACTTGCTTCCAACCTGTGGAGCAGGATCCCAACAAAGAGGGCAGACTCCACTTCCCGCCAGAAAGGACAATCGGGAATTTCTGTGCAGAGCCATTCCCACCATCAGCCCTTTTCTTTTAAGTGTTAATCCTCTGCTGCATCGTGTCATGAAAAAATGTGAGTGCAAATGACCCAGCTGTAAACTGCCTTGGAAAACAATTAGTATGAAAGCCCAGCTTCATCCCAGGGGGCCAGCCCAGGACTCAAAGTCCCCAGAGCTCCATCCTAATCCTATGGAAACAGCACGGCCAGGAGAGGACGCCAGCTGCAAGCTCTGAATCTTGGAAAAGCAGCTCCTCCTGACTGGTGTCTTCGACAGCCCAGCTGGCAAATGCATAACGATGGCAGCAAAAAAGAACAAGATGCCCAAGCAAAAGTGCCTGCTCTTCCCCTTACCTCTCCCTAAGGCAGGCCATGCCTTTGCAAACAGCAATGTTTGCTGACAGCACAACCATCTGGGCTGCCCTTCATTTGGGAATGGGGGGCGGGTGGAGGGACTGTCTGGGTACCTGGTGTCATGCTGTTGCCTTAGTAGTGCCATGGGTAGGGTGGAAATCACCCTAGGAGAAGCCAGCCAGCTGGGTAACAAGGCAGCCAGCGCATGACCTGAAGGAGCTGAAAGCCCCCGACCTGGGGATCTGGAGGGTGTGCCTGAGATACTCCTGCGGTCCAGAGAGCTTCCTAGCACAGGGGGCCTATCCCTCAGAGTCAGGAAGGTAACTCTTGCCCCTATGCAAAGAAGCATGAGACCTACTGTGCTAGCTAGCAGCCTAGGCCAGGGTGACAGCGCCCCTGGCACATCTCCTTTTAAGGAAAAAGGGACCTAAACAGGAAGGGAACACTGGAGAGAGAGAGAGAGAGAGAAAGACAGACAGAGAGAGAGACAGACAGACAGAGACGTATTCTGTTACGGGCCAATCATGAGAATCCTCCTATATCTAGCACCTGCTATGTGCCAAGCACCATACAAGCACTTGACAACTTCCCTAAGATGTTTCTCCCTGTGGCAAGGACAGGAGTGAGGAGAGAGCAAGAAGGTGTGCCCTGTCCCTGATCACAGACACCCCCAACACCCCTGGGTCACCTGGCAAATGCACACACTGGTCTAGAACCTGAGGGAGGAGGCATATCGTCAGTCCATCCTCAGCCCACCCCTCATGTCTTCCCAGAGGAAATTCTCCTGCCTTTCCCACCATTATCTTTTCTCATTCGACAAATATCTATTAAGGATGATCATGTGCCAGGGGTTGGGCACCAGGTGTGCAGTGGTGGACAATCCAATAAGCTCCCGCCGTGTGGAGCTCCCAGTCTAGAAGGGTGAGGGCGACAACTGCAACCGTTTTAGAGAGCGGTGAGTGTTGAAGGAATATGTAGTGAAATGAGAAGCAGAAGGAAAGGGCGATGGGAAGGCTGTTTTGGTCAGAGTGGTCAGGAAAGGCCTCTGAGGAGGTGACCTCTAAGCTGAGACCTGCAGGGTAAGGAGGAACCATACCCAGGGGCTACGGAGAGCTCCAGGGGGAGGCATCAGCCTGGGCAAAGTCTTGATGGAGAGCCCCAAGGCTGTGCAAGGGATTGGCCAGTCCACACAACCGGAGCATCCTGAGCCTGGTGGAAGTACCGGGAGGGGGAATTGGAGAGGAAGGCAGGAGAGTAAATGTGGGGCTCTGTGAGCCACAGGAAGTACAATGGGAAGCTGTTGTAGGTTTGTGAACAGGGGAAGGATGTGACAAAATTAAATTTTTTAAAAATCACAGAAAGTGAACCGTGTGGGGGGGAGTGCGGCAGAGAGACAGAAGTGGAAGCAGAAAGACAAACTGTGAGTGTGTCATTGTCCAGGCACAAACCAGTCAATATGAGGATGAAACTTGTGAAAAGTGGTCAGATCTGGGATATGTTTGAAGATAGAAAGAACAACACTTACCAGCAGACTGGATCCTAGGGGTGAGAGAGAGAGAGAGCTCCAGGGAGTGACAGTGCCAGGGAGAGAAAGAGAGAGCCAGGATAGCACTTGGACTTCGAAGTGAGCATATGGGTGGCTGGTGGTGCCATCTCCTGAGATGGGAAGAATCGGTGAAAGGCACCAGGTTTGGAGGAAAAATTAAGTGTTCAAAGTTGGACACATTAAATTCTTGGCCCCTGTGCTTCTCCTTGGCCCGTGATTCTGCTCTCCAAAACCCAAAACCCGCAAACCCCAGCTCATGACCCAAGGCCGTTAGAATATTGTATGAACCGAGAATCATCCTTCGAAGTACCCAGCCAGCTTGGAAGAGTCAGCACCTCAAGCAAATCCAAGCCTCAATGTCAAGGTTGGACTGGGTGATTTCCCAGGTACTTCCTGCTTCTGGTCTTCTGTGCTCTACAATATGATTCATGAGGCTTTGACAGAAGAATAGAGGGGGACTCTGGGCTGGAAGTCAGAAGACCTTTCTGTCTAAGAGTCCCCAGATAACGGAATTTATCTTTCTGAGCCTCAGTATCCTAATTCACAAAATGGTACCTTCCTTCAACATTTGTTGGGAAATACAGCATGGAAAGCATCAAGCATGGTGTAAGGGCTCAAAGATTTGCTCTTATTATGAAGGCACAGCAAGGCACTGCAGAGATTGCACATTTGTTTCCACTTCCTTAGTAAAAGAAGTGTTAGCAAGTTAGCTAACAATCCCCTACAGAGCCCTCTTAGAAGGTTGGGGAGTGCATTTTGGCATCACTTGGGGTGGTGAGGTCCCTACTGAGGGCCAGGGAGGTGAAATAGGCAATCATAGGATCTGTTGCGTTTTGAAGATTGAAGGCGGCAAGCTGTGTGCTCCCAGGGTGGGTTCCCGGGGAGAGCAGGGGCCCTTGCTATGGGTCAGGGTGTCGGATGGCAGCCTGGAGATGCAGGTGGAGGTAACATATGTGTCCTAGAAACAGGAAACCCTGACAGCTGCAGCCCCTAGACTAAGCCCAGCCTAAAGGAGAAGAGTGTCCTCCCTGGAAGAGCCCATGCTGTCCAGGTCTGGAGTATGGAGGGGCCACCTCAGCCGCAGTCCAGCATCTCCCATCAGAGGGGTGGGGCCAGTGTCCAGCAGCAATGTTCTGTAGGAGTGAGACCCAAGGAGTGAAGGGCAGGTTCTACCCAGGCATCTCCCTGTTTAACTTCGGATGTTGGCCTGACCCCTCTACCACTGAGTATTGCAGCAGGAAACAATTCCCCTTGGATGGTTCAAAGGAAGCCACTCTAATGAAGCCCTTACTCATAGCAGTGAAGACACAAGGAGAGGAAATGGCATGGCTGATGCCCAGGAAGAACCAAGAGGGGAAATTCATCCTGCAGAAGCTGCAGTTATGAAGAGATGAATTTTCTCCAGAGACGTGGGAGGATCAGGGAGAAGCAGAGGAAAACACCCCAATTCCCTAGTGAGGTGGAGAGGGGATCTGGGGAGAAAAGGTGCAAACAAAGGAGGAGCCCCACAGCCCTTCCTTCTCTTCCGGATGCTTTAGTCCCTGGGCTCCTAGAAAATCCAAAGAGAAAGAGAGGAAGATATTGGACTTTTTGCTAACAGGAGAGATGAGTGCTCCAAGGACTTTGTAGGGAAATGAGAGATGTGTTCATGGTCGCAGCTCATGTTTGGGAAGGAATTCTTACCAGTAATACTAAGTGTTCTAAACAGCAGAATTACTGACCATCGTCTTATATAACTGGAGGGGTGCTCCACATACTTGGGCTATAACCGTACTCACATCGTTTTATTAGTAGTCACAGCCTCCTGCCATCCTCTCTGTTTCCCAGACAACATTTAGAATAATTTAAGCCAACATCATGGAGGGGGCCCCCAACAAGCATAGAATCCCCCCTGGCCACACCCTGGGAGGCTCTTTCTCCCCGACTGCCTGAGGCCACCCAGAATGCCAGGAGCCCCAGAGAGCCAGGATCCTGGTGCAAAGCAGGAAGAGAATACAAGCCAACAGACACAACTTTCAGGCCAGATTGCAAATGGCCAGCACTGTGGTGTCCCCACAGAAAGGCATAGGCCCCATTCCCCTCTCCAGCCCACGCCGGCCAGGCCCACCCATGTCCTGTGCTGGACTCTGTCCCTGATGAGGCTCCACTGCAGAGAGCAGACCCCCCATCCCAGAGCACTGCATCTAATAAAGCCAACACTTTCACCCTGTGCTCCAAAAACAAACACTGTCCACGTTTAGAAAATTAGACTCATATATGCTCAAAATATTCTTCTTTAAAGAATGTTTAGTTCCCCGGCAGCCATTTGTATCTGTGATACTGATTTTTCCCCCGTTCTTTTCCTTTCCTCCTGTTCTTCTCTCCTCAGTAATAATATATTGCCTTTTGCTAGCGTAGCTTAGAATTGGAGGAAAAGTTTAGACTCAAGACTTCCTGGTAGGGGCCAGGCACACTGGCTCACACCAGTAGTCCCAGCATTTTGGGAGGCTGAGGTAGGAGAATCACTTGAGCCCAGGAATTCAAGACCAGCCTGGGAAACAAAATGAGATCTCCTTCTCTACAAAAAAGTTAAAAAAAAAATTAGCCAGATGCCATGGCACACACCAGTAGTCCCAGCTACTCAGGAGGCTGAGGTGGAAGGATCCCTTGAGCCCAGGAGTTCAAGGCTGTTGTGAGTTATGATCATGCCGCTGCACCCCAGTCGGGGCAACAGAGCGAGACCCTGTCTATTTTTGAAAAAAGAGAGAGATTCCTGGTGGCCTTTCAAATTAAAAAAAAAAAAAAATTCTTTCTTTTTTAAAACTTATAAAGCTTGCAGGACCCCAAAGCCTGTGGAGCTCCGCCCTCTCTGTGCATGTGGGACAGGCGGCTGCACTCACAGCTTGCCTCCCGGCTGTCCTCCCTGCCTGGGGCATCTGACCCACACGGCTGTCCCCATCCCCAGAAATACTCAAACTCTTGTCATTCACATATGTGAGTGCACTGCATTCTAAATCTTCTGGAGCCTTTGTGGTGTTTCCTGTTGCTCTCCCAATAAATTTAAACTTTTCTGGGCAACAAGGACAGCTACATATTAAAAGGCACTAGAGTGTCATGGTTTTAGCAAGGACAATGGGGCTAGACTCACCACTTACCAGTTCCATGACCTTGGGCCTCTAATTTGATGCTCTGCGTCTTCAGTCTTCCAGTCTCTAAATGGGAGTATTAAGATTACCTACCCCTCTGGGGCTGTTTTAAGGATTAAACATACTGATATATGTAAAGTACTTAGAACAGTGTTTGGTACAGGGTAAGCAGTGTGTGTGTGTGTGTGTGTGCACGCGCACGTGCGTGTCTGTGTGCAAGTGTGTGCAAGTGTGTGAGATATAGGGTAAGCAGGGTGTGCATCAACACACACTCATGCACACTACTAACTGTATGCTTCAGTCAAGTTTCTAAACCTCTTCAGCCTTCTCATAAGTAAAATGAAAGAAATGACCCATTCCCAGTTACTGTCATAATGTGGGGCGAAGTATGCAAACCAGTGTTGGTATGAGGTGGGTCCTCAGTGGAACTCAGGGCCTTTCCCCATCCCTCCTTTCACTCCCATCCCTGGCCCCGCTTCAGGGGCATCTGGGGCAGTGACACTCAGGAGTGGGCTATCAGCAATGTCTAAGCACCTCTTAAGCACAGCCATTTTCATAAAAACCTTGACTTGACTAATACTCTTTTTTCAAGCACCTACAATGAGCCCAACCTTGTGACTTGGAGAGGTTGGACGGCGAGGGAGGGATGAAGTGCACCACCCCATACACCAGCCAGCATTCTGCACAGAGTTTTGAAAGAAAAGACAAGAAGGAAAAGGAGGCAGCAAGCCAACAGCATTTTGAGTACTCAGCCTAGAAGCCTGCCATCAGCCATGCCTCCTCCATCCTGCCTCTTATTTGAAGAATTCTCCAAAGCTAGAGTACAGACAGGCCCCCTTTCCAGGCCAAGCCTGACCATTGCCTATGTTGGTTATGCTAAGATCCTATAGTTTTCCTGCTCCCAGATGTGTGGCTCAAAGGCACAATACCCGCCTGGGTCCTGACCTGAGGAGGAAGCACACCTTGCACCAGCCAGCTCCACTGCTCTTTCTCCTTGCCTCCCGCCTTCTCCTCCTACCATGCTGCAGCCCTGTCCTGTTTGCTGTATGTCCAGAGGCCCAGTGACCTGCCCAGATTTTGCCTGCTTCCTCCCCTAGGACCTGGACCCTTTCTCTACAGCCACCACCTGTATCCCCTCCTGGAATGAATGGATCACTGGGGACTAAGACTTTGTCCCACCCGTCCACTGGAATCCTACCCCTGCAGCACTCAAACTCCAATACTGATGCTTGCTGACACTGGCAACACACTCTGTACACTGTGTCTTGGCCAGCCAGGCTCCCTCTAGGACACAATTCCAAATGCATTCCCTAGAAAGCCCCCTTCCCACCACCCCAGGGTTCAGTTCAGTCCTGCCTCACCAGTGCCATGTTGCCTCCAGATTCCAGCATGCCTTGCATCTAAGCTCCTGAGTATTGTTATGGCAGCCAGGGGGACAATCACTGTTTTTATCTGCCACTGCTGCTAGGGGTAGATATCATTCTCAAGAAAATTAACAAATTTTGCCTTCTGTGATATATATTTGCAGCAAGAATGGACCTCAGATAGGCCTGACACCTCAGCCTCTGGAGAGGTGCTCCCAGGAAACTGGTCTTCCATTACTCAGCCCCGTGGGAAACACTTGGGGACTTATTGGGGTTATTGACACCAGCTGTTTGCACCTGGTGAGCAAAGCGCATACTCACAGCCTCCTCAACTATCAAGAGATCTGGGGCAGGAAGCCAAGCGGGTGTTAAACCCAGCGTGAGAATGGCAAAGGAAGTCTTAAGCCTGGCAGACTTCTCATTCTATTAGGTGGCATTATCCATAGCTTTATGTCCCCGTGGAGCCTGGGGGAACCCTGTAACCGTATCTCTGCCTGTGGGGATACTGCTGGGACCTACTTTGTGGGACCATCTCTGTTAGTGTGGGTATTCTTTGCCATTAAGGAAACTTCAAGTCTCCTAATACCCTTGGTGCATCTTTCAGTCACTATCCCATTGTGTCAGCTTTGCATTGGCCTTATTCATCTCAATAAGATCACATCCTTCTGTAGGCAGACAGAGTTGAAATAAGGAATACATAAATGCTCACTGTAGCCTCTACTGTGACTTAAAAGATACCTAGCCTACGGGCATTCCTTGAAAAATGTCTTTCTGCATGCATGAATGAAGAGAGAGACGTATTTCACCAACAACTGCACTGACAAAAATGTGCTAAGACCTGCCATGGGCCAGGCACTGCACAAGAAATAAAAATAAATGAAAGACAGGGTCACTCTTCTCAACAGCCTTGCAGCCTGGTTGGGAGCAAGTGGCAGAGACCTTTCCTGCTTACAGAATGACCACGTACTTTCACACATTTTCCAAGTTCTTCATAATTAGGCTGATTCTGGCCAGTGAGCTGTGAGCAGACGGGATGAATGAAGACGCTTGGAGGCTGAAGCATTTAACAGCCCCAGGCAACTCTCCAGCTGTCTTTCCCTGACATGGTGTCCACGGCAGCCCCCATCAGTCTGGGTCCCTGAGCAATTGTGTGCAGCAGAGACCCCTGCCTGATCGCACTAGATATGTGGGCTGAGCAAGAACACAGATGACTTTATGTGATGCAACCAAGATTTTAAAATGAATTTATTACCCCAGCAGAGCCTAGTCTATTCTAACACCGGGAACACACATACATGTGCAATGCGGTAAGATCGGACAGTACCCAATCAGCATCCAGTGAGTAGTGTGTATAAGACGCTCCAAGCTTAGCCTTGGCCTGTAGGCTTTGCCTTTACTGTACCATCTTCCTAAGAGTTCTCCTTCCAGATCCTTTTGTGGGTGGCTTCCTCCTGCCATCCGGGTCTTAGCTATAAAGTTACCACCCTGAAACACCTTTCCTGACCAACTCCTCCAGAGTGCACAGCCCCAGACCACTGTCTATCTCATCACACCTTCCTCACATTCTGTGGAATGGCCCTGCTCACTGTCCATCTTTCCCTTGCCAGAGTGTAAGCAAGGACCTTGCCGCTTGTCATTGCTGTGTTTCCAGAACTGTGTCTGAGAACTGTGCCTGGCACAGAGCAAGCACTCCATCAACAGCTGATGGATGAACCCAGAAACAGAGGTGTGTGCCAGGGGAGTCTGGAAGTGGCAGGATGACCACTGACAGCTGAGAGGCCACAAGAGGATTTACAAAGGAGAAGCCCTCAAGAAGCCCTTTGAAGGAGGTCACTGAGGTCGTTTTGGCAGTCACAGCAGCATGAGCAAGGCCGGGGTGGGGCAACACAGGGAGGCTAGGGTGACCATGAGCTGAGTGGGTCAGTTGGGGTGGAGGAGCACAGTGGGAAGAAAGTAGCTGAGAGCTTGAAATGCTAACTATAGCTGCTCTAGGACCAAGGGAAGCTGTCTGAGGGTGCTGACTGGGAGCAATGTCCCCAAACCCACCGTTCGGGAAAGGTTGGCTGGATGGGGATTTCCAAGCTCTCTAGCCCATTGAAAGAGGCTGAGGACAATGGCATAGGCATTAGGCTGTAAAAACCATCCAGACAGAGGGGATGACCAGAGGACAGGAGGAATATGATGAAGGAAGGATCGGGAAATCTTTGTCCAAAAAAGTTCCCTGATACCCACTGCCACACAGTTGGGGGAGGAGAAGGAGCCAGGTCTAGAGCTCAAAGATTCTTTCCACTGGATTCTCAAATTCAGTGGTCCCTCTCTGAGCCCTCTCGGGTACCCAGTCCAAGGTAGACAAGAGCAACGCCCCAGAACAATGCCCGCTGGGGTTCCTGATGGAGACCCAACACACTACTTCAGTACAGATGGTGAGAAACTGACATCAAAGTCACACAAAAGAGATTCACATTTTAGAGGTAGCATCTGAGTCTGAACCTTAGTAAAGTGAGCGTATAATACTTCCTTTGCTGGCCATGCAGTTTTTGTGAAGATGAAATGGAGTTACAAATTTTATTTTAAGTTTAAAAATACTTTATGAGTATCACTCTCAGAGAGAACAAAATGTACTTGTTAGGATTTTATCTCCTTTCCAGGGCACAGACTTTCTTATGGAGTCCTGGACATTGATCTAACAGCCCAGGGTAGCCGCTTTGGTCTGGGCAAGGAGGGTGTGCCAGTAGAAACAGTGAACATAGCTTCACGATGTGAAAGCTCTGTTACAGCCCATTTTATTTATGGCTTTAAACAGAAGAGTTAAGGCCCCGCCTTGCATATGGGAAGTACTCACTAAATACTTTTCTATTGTTTTCTATTGTTGCCAACTCTATTTGTCTTTCATGTTTATCACTATCTAGAGCAATGCAAGAAAAGTGAGCTAATGTAACATAAATGAACAGGAAGAAGAAAGGTCTACATCACCACTGACTTCCTGTCCCTCTTTACCCTACTTCCTGCCCACACACTCAGCAATACCCTTTACACTGGATCTCCTACCTCTCCCTATTCTGTCACATCCTATTTCCCTGCTAAGTAATTTTGCAGACAGCTCCCGTCATGCCACGCTCTTGAAAAAAATCTTCAGTGTTGCTAGATCAGGACCACATGGGGCGGGTGGGGGACATTTATTTCTACTCCTGGTGTTTCCTCCATGCAATGGGAGTGTAATTAGTTGTAATGCCTCAGCTCATTTTCCCCCAGCTCAACCATTTCTCCTCTTGGGTGAGAGAAGGAGGAGTAGCTTATCTTATTGTTGAGTCTAGAAGAGGACGCTGGCATTCCTTGCCTAGCCTCTTTTTCTGCCCTTCTTTGGAGGGCAGCAAAGGGCCTGCAGGAAGCAGGTGTTCTTCTATGCCTCTCCAAGTTCTAAGTTCATAGGGCTGGCCCATCCACCGCTGCCTGCCATGGAGAGAGAATGTCTATTTGGCTCTCTTCCTAAGCTACTACCTCCCATGTAGCCTTTCTCAGTTTTACAGCTGATATTTTGGCTTTGTCTACTCTTGCCACAATCTAATTTCTCAGCTGGTTCAGTAATCAGGCCAGGAAGATGGTACTGTTTATGGCTGAATGCCCCTCGGAACTCCAGCAAACACTTTTCCATTGTCTATGAAAAAAATCGGAGTCCTCAGCCTGGCATTTTAGATTTTCCATCAAAAAGCAAAACAAAACAAAAAAACACGTGCTGGTCAACTCCGTCGGCCCAGTTTCCCACTCCATCGTGCCCTGGATGTGCCCTGGACGTACAGCCCCGGCACTGGGCTCCCCTGGCAGCCTGTGCATGCTTCATGCTTTCTTTCTCCCATACGCTGAGCTCAGCTCCTGCTCCACTGGTGTTTAGCTTGACCAAGACTCTCCCAACCACCCAAGTGGCTCATTTGCCACTTTCCTGCATGCCTTTCCTGACCCCAGGGATCTGATCCCTCCCTTCAGTGCCGTGTTTCTCACTTGGTTTCCTTTGCCAGGAATCTTCCTCTCCTCCTGCCCATCCCCTCCTCCTGCCCATCCCCTCCTCCCTATACGCATGCCTGTCTGACTCTCACTTATCTCTGGGCTCTCCAGTTAAATGCCTCTCCCTCCAAAGCCTCCTGAGTCCCCAGGAGTGTTGGATGTTCTTCCGAAGTGCTTCCATAGAATCCTGTCTATCATTAAATATGCTGAATTAAAATTCTCTGCTTATTTTTCTCAAGATGCTTATGAAGAAACACAGATAACATTCATAAATATGCACATGCCTGGAAAGAGCAGAGCTGCCCCTGAGGATGGTAAGCTGCCGATAGCAACACAGAAGTCAAAGCAAAGTGCTCACCATGGGTAGTGTTACAGTAGAGGCCAAGCAGGGGAAAGGCACAGACAGAGCAACTTTCCGGAATTCTCCAGTCATCAGGAGAAGGCTCTTGAGGAGGTGGTTATCCTATCAAGGGTCCATGAATTAAAGGCATCATACATACCATGAATGCAACCTCCGTATGAGGTTAACAAGAAGCTGGGACTCCTCGTCACTAGGGTCAGAGAGGGAAGTCCCTACATTCAGAGAGGGAAGGGATGAATCCAGGCCACCCAGAATAAATACAATGGGACAGGGTCTTGACTGTCAGCCTCCCCCATCCAATAAGCATGAATGCCAAATGCCAAGATGTGGTGCTCGGGCAACAGCGGCTTGCAGCTCAAATGACACGTCTGAATATTGAGGCCATTGCATTTTTCTCACTGGCTTGAAGCTTGGGAAGTCTGATATGCCTCTTTGAAGTCTACTCGGTGCCTGGGGAATGTGTGGATTTTCTGGGGCCTCTGACAATACGGGGATAGACGAGACCAATAAAACCCTCTTGGGCTCAAGTATCAAGAGGTTTTCCTCAACTTCATAGATGCTGCTGGGAAAATGAGAGCTAAAGCTCTGTAATTTTTAACAGGAAGTCTTGAGTCTGCCTTGCTTCCCAGGTTAGGCTAAAAAGAACAGACCCCACAATTTATCCTTAGGGGACAGTGAGTGTGTCCTGTCATATGAGGCAATCAACACAGGCCAGAGGACTTGATCAAGAACGTTACAGGAAGGATTCCCACCTTTAGAGAAAGCCCTTTGACAGCCCTACGAATACACACACATTGCACTTCCCCATTCTTCTAATTAAAATGCACTGTACAAAGCATCCTGTCCGTGTCCCATTTTTTAAATTTTGGGTCATTATCACCAAAAGCCTTGCACACATTGACTTAAAGAGGGCCTAGGACAGACAGAAGGCTCGGTGACACAGTACCAATTTTGGTGAGCCACTTGGCCACAGCGCCGTAGATCTCGTCCAGGATGAGGATGACCACGAGGTTGATGATGACCGCTGTTGCTGTCACTGTCACCCGGACATTGGAGCGTGTAGCCTTATTGAGAGACAGAGCGGCTGCAGTTGTTATTCGATACACAATCACCCCAAAGACGATTGAGAATGTCAGGGCAATCTGTTTGGGGAAAACAGAGAGAAGTTCACATCAGCAGGCAGTTACTGAGCACCTACCATTTGCTGTTATCAGATATTATTAATCTGGAATCTTTTGTTGGGTAACAAGGGATTCCAGATATTATTAGTCTGGAATATTTGGGTGGGTAACAAATTTTTAGGCAGAGTTCTGAGTGGAGGTGCATTTTCCAGGGGAGAATGTCTTAATTTTTGTCAGACTCCAAATGATTTATCACACACACACACAATAAGGATGAACATGCTGGACCCTGTGGAGTGTTCAACACACACGATGCAATTTCTTTCATTAGGGAGCTTTTGATCTTCTAAAGAGATAACACGAACTCCTTTTAAATAAACCATAGTAAATAATGCCCAAGAATGTATTAACTGCTAAATGAAGAGTATAATTGCTGAAGGAACTCCAAGTACACGGGAGAAAGTAAATTTGAGTGGTCAGGGAATAGTTTGTGGAGACAGTGGGATTTAAAATGGAGTTTTCATAAGAAGAAATAGAAAGCCATTGAAGGTACCTGAGTTGAGAAGGGATGAGTTACAGCTTGATAAGTAGAGGCAAGAAGGCTGCTCAAAGGAGAAAAGAGGGAATACATCAGGAGTGAGATTTTAGGAATCTCAGTCCTCAAGATGAACAAAATATCACTGTAAGATTTCTCTACTAGGTGACTTGAAATGGAGGACTCAGATTCCTCATTTGGTACAGAAATGTCTAGCTGCTGTGCTCCAAAAGGAGGGTTACAGCCATGTGACCTCTAAGGGTTCCCCTCATTTCCTCTCTCTAGAACCTAAGAATAATAAGGGACTCTCTTAGACCTAGATCTGCCCAACAGCCCCTCTTCCTTCTTCTGTCCCCACATCCCCTCCTGTCCCCATTGCAACCAAGGAAGGATCATTTCCAGGAAGCACAGGATGCTATGAGAAGAAAGTGCCCTGAGTAAGCCTCTTAGAGGGGACAGAAGAAGGAAAGACAACTGCTAGGTGCATGGCCCGCTCACAGTAAATTCTACTTTGCTTCAGTCAAGACTTCTTCAAGAAAGAAGCCTTCCTTCTTAGGACTCTTTCTGTAAAGGAAACTGTTCAGGTCCTATTTCCTCTGCAGGACAGAGAATGGGCAATGGCTATGAAGGACTAAATAGAAAACGTGGGGAGAGAAAACGGCAGGTGGAAGGCTCCCTGAAAAAATAAGCTGTGCTGGACTACACACACACACACACACACACACACTGTGCTGGACTAAACACACATACACACCGGGAGGGAGGCAGGAAGGAGGGGTTAAGAGGAGGGGAGGAGAGGCACAGGAGGAAAGGGGAGGGGAGGTGGGGGCCTCTGGCTTGGGCGGTGCTTTGCAAGCGGTGTGAATGACACTCTAGTGGCTTGCCAATGGGTTGCAGATGTGTCCAGGTATGGATGTTTTCAGACCTCTGGGGGATACCTGGGGTGTGCTGGTGGCAGACTCAGCTCTTTATCCTGGTGGGCTTCAAAAAATACCAGTAATTGCCCTATGGGCCATGTTGTGAAAAAGAAGCCCTTGGTAAGGAAGGCAGAAAGGTGGCGTTCTCTGGGTAGAGGAAGGCTGTGTGTGTTTGGGTGTGTGTGGGTGTGGGGAGAGGAGAGGTTAGATGGGAAAAACACTCTGTGTGAGGCCCCTCTTCTGCTGCAGGGTGGGGGTGGGGAGCAGCAGAAACACCAGCTTCCAGGACTAAGTAGGGACTACTACCGTGTAACTGGGAAAACCTGGACATGACATCACCCCTCTCCAACGATGTAGACATTTTCACTTCCCATTCCTCTGGGATTGTCACTGCCAGACAGTAAGGGCCTAGAAAATGTGGTGTGAGATTCTTTTCCCCAAAAATCACTTTTGCAGTGAAGACCAGTGATGAAAGTATTGCTGAGGCTGGGGAGGTGAGGGTATCGAGGAGTGAGTGAATGTGTGTGTGTGTGCGCGCGTGTGTGTGTGTGCATGTGTGCGTATTTGGGGTTGGGACTGGGAGACGGACTAGGGGAAAAAAACAACGGCAAAAACATCCTTTGTTTAGGGTCTTGTGGGAGGGACATGAAGGAAGATGTGGGGAGAAGATCAGCTTCTGTTCTTCTCTAAGAGGCCCAGCTGCTAAACTAGAGAAGGAAGAACACTCTTTGCTACTCAAAATGTGGTCCAAGGACCAGCTGCATCAGCTGGAAGCTTGATTGAAATGCAGAATCTCAAGCACAACTCCAGACCTACTGACCTGGAACCTGCATTTTAACAGAATTCTTTTTCAAATTCAAGGAGCACTGTTCCACTTATCTAGAAAAGCCTTCTTTCCCACCCTCCCTTCCTCCCTAGCCCCACCCCTGGCACACCTCACTTCAGCTCTCTGGTTCTTTGCAGGTTTACCTTCTCTGGTCTTAATTTCCTATCCCACTATAGAAATCAAGCTCTGAATCTCTCGTTTGGTGTTTCCCAGAGCATCTCAAGATTCACAGAACTTTCGAGCTGTAAGAACTTGCAGAGCACCAACCCAGTCACGTGACCATTTTGGAGCTGAAGAAACGGGTATGGAAAAGTGATGCGATTTGCTGAAGTCCACAAGGTGTGGACTACAACCCTACTCTTCTGGATCATGGTAGAAATTTTTAAATCTTAGCATTTAGGAATCATCTATGTATAGTCTTTAGTCTCATACGTAAGGAAACTGAAGCCCAAGGCAACAATGTGATTAATCCAAGGTCTGGAGGGTGTATGATAGAGCTGAGATGTTAAGGTGATAATATCATCAATACCAGCTGAACCATTTGTGCCTTCTAGATGTCTTTATTCGATGCATATCTTCACTAGCACTGATTCTTTTTTTTTTTTTTTTTTTTTTATTTGAGACGGAGTCTTGCTCTATCACCCAGGCTGGAGTGCAATGTCGTGATCTCGGCTCACTGCAAGCTCCACCTCCCAGGTTCATGCCATTCTCCTGCCTCAGCCTCCCAAGTAGCTGGGGCTACAGGCACCCGCCACCACTCCCAGCTAATTTTTTGTATTTTTAGTAGAGACGGGGTTTCACCATGTTAGCCAGGATGGTCTCGATCTCCTGACCTCATGATCTGCCCGCCTTGGCCTTCCAGCACTGATTCTTTTAACTACCATGCAAGATATGCCTTTAATAGATGAGATTTAATAATGATTTAGGATTTGAACCCTGCTCCATGGTTCCAAAGTCTACAATCCCATCCTGACATTAGAACCCCGGTTTTCCAGCACTAAATCCAGTACTATTTCCACCACCTGTGGTTACATTACTGATTTTCTTTTTCTTTTTCTTGTTTGAGATAGAGTTTCACTCTTGTTGCCCAGGCTGGAGTGCAATGGTGTGATCTCGGCTCACCGCAACCTCTGCCTCCCGGGTTCAAGCGATTCTCCTGCCTCAGCCTCCCAAGTAGCTGGAATTATAGGCATGTGCCACCACGCCTGGATACTTTTGTATTTTTAGTAGAGATGGGGTTTCTCCATGTTGGTCAGGCTGGTCTCCAACTCTTGACCTCAGGTGATCCGCCCACCTCAACCTCCCAAAGTGCTGGGATTACAGGCATGAGCCACCATGCCCAGCCCACATTATTGATTTTCTTTATTAAGTTCAATACATATTTTCTGGCCACTTATTGTGCAAACCACTGCACTGGGTATATTCCATGTTTGTGGTCAATCTCTTCCAACTAGGTCAAAAGGAAGTTTGTCTTTTACCACATTCTGTGCCTTAAGCCACTTCATAGCAGCGCCTCCTGTAGAACTGGTTTGGTAAAGATTTGCTGGTCAGCAGCTCTACAGTACAGCAGTTACAGTAGAGGCCAAGCAGGGGAATGCTTGGCCTCAAAAATGCAATGGCCTCAGGGGATCTGGCTGCCTGGCACATGGTCATTTTATTATGGTTCCTGTTGCTTTTGGTGTTTTAATATCATAACTTTACTTCTGGGGCATAAACAAAATGCAACATAAACCAGGCTACAGAGTCCAGAGTCCTACTTTACATCAAGAGAGAGACAGGAAACAGAGGGGGGCCTATTCACCACCCTCCGAAACTTGCATTCTGAAGCAAAGTTGAGAAAATCATTGCACACATACAACAAAGATGAGCCCAGTAGCAGCTGGATGGAGTCACAGGCCTCCGTTCATGAGCTTCTGGTATGCTCTTAGCAGAGAGCAGGGGGATTAGTCAGAGAAAACTCCACAGAAAAAAGTTTAGGGACAGTTTCCTATGGGAAAGACTTAAAGGAAAGAATAAGAAGGAAGACCTTCCCAGAAAAGGGAAGAGGAGCAAGTAGCAATGCACAAGGCACAAGTAACCTCTGCTGATCCCCAGCATGGCATACAATAGTAGCTCAAGTTAAAAATACAGGCACGTACACACACTAGCAACTTCATCATCGACATAGTACACTGCCTATGACATCCACCTAGTTTATTTACCCATTCGGTCATTCATAAAATGTGTCTTAAGCTTCTCCTTGTGCCAGTCTCAGTTCTAGGTTCCAGTGGAAAAAGGAAACAGAAAGCACTACCCTCACAGAGTGGATCTTCTAGTGGGAAAACATAGACAATAAACTAATAAATAGGTAAAATATGTAGTACCTTCAGCATGAGAAATACCATGGAGACAAAGAAGGCAAACAGGGTATAGGGATCGGTTGCAATTTAAAATAGGGTGGTTGGGAAAGAGACAGGTGAGAATGTGACCTTTTACCAAAGACCTAAAGGAAGGATTTAAGGGAAGGGCGTTTCAGGCAGGCAGTGGCTGACACTGAGTGAGCAAGGGGACGCATGGAGTGGGAGACGGGCAGGCAGCCAGGAGGGGGCCCTGTAATGTGAGGACGTTGGCTTCCACACCTCAGGAGATGGGAAGCCATCAGAGTTCTGAGCAGAGGAGTGATGTTAGTTGGTTTAGGTTTTAAAAGTTAGCATGCTGATGATCCGTCAGGGGCAGTGTGCAAACAGGGAGATCAGTGAAGGGGCTATGGTAAGAATCCAGGCTGTGGAGGAGGATTTCTGATGGTGGACTCCCAATAACCAAGTGTAAGAAAATGACTATCTGGGGCACAGGAGGAAAGCTCAGGCACCTAGCTCTAGAGGAAGGACATCACCTCTGACAATCCCCCCCTTACAAGAAGAAAACAGGAGGGC
Source organism: Symphalangus syndactylus (assembly GCF_028878055.3). NCBI lineage: Eukaryota > Metazoa > Chordata > Mammalia > Primates > Hylobatidae > Symphalangus > Symphalangus syndactylus. Next base: position 149,359,524 of record NC_072427.2, on the reverse strand, counting down.
CCATTCAAAAAGGAAACTTTAGCTGAACACACAGGATTGGCGGAGAGGAAATTCGTCTTTGTCCTGGCCTCTAACACAAGGAGGCAGACGAAATAGCACTGGGGCATTTCTTTTCTCTCATCACCCCATGAAAAGCATTCCCAACTGACTTGGTAGATTGGCATGCCTGAAACCTTCCTAATGCCCATGGTCCTGGCATCTTCTGCCTAGGTTCAAGCACAGGGGTGAAGAAAGGAATGAGATGAGAGATACAGTAGGTGTCTTTCGCTTACCCTAACTTTATCACAGAAAATTACTTGCTTCTAAGCACCACCCTGACCCCTTCATCTCATGCCTCCACCTTGTTCTAGGGTAATGCTAAGTCCTTTTTCTTTAGAAAACGTCAGAGTGAACAGGCAACCTACAGAATGGGAGGAAATTTTTGCAATCTACCCATCTGACAAAGGGCTAATATCCTGAATCTACAAAGAACTTAAACAAATTTACAAGAAAAAAACAACCCCATCAAAAAGTGTGCAAAGGATATGAACAGATACTTCTCAAAAGAAGACACTTATACAGCCAACAGACACATGAAAAAAATGCTCATCATCACTGGTCATCAGAGAAATGCAAATCAAAACCACAATGAGATACCATCTCACACCAGTTAGAATGGCCATCATTAAAAAGTCAGGAAACAACAGATGCTCAGAGGATGTGGAGAAATAGGAACACTTTTACACTGTTGGTGGGAGTGTAAACTAGTTCAACCATTGTGGAAGACAGTGTGGCGATTCCTCAAGGATCTAGAACTAGAAATACCATTTGACCCAGTGATCCCATTACTGAGTATATACCCAAAGGATTATAAATCCATCTACTATAAAGACACATGCACACATATGTTTATTGCGGCACTATTCACAATAGCAAAGACTTGGAACCAACCCAAATATCCATCAGTGATAGACTGGATTAAGAAAATGTGGCACATATACACCATGGAATACTATGCAGCCATAAAAATGGATGAGTTCATGTTCTTTGCAGGGACATGGATGCAGCTGGAAACCATCATTCTGAGCAAACTATCACAAGGGCAGAAAACCAAACACCACATATTCTCACTCATAGGTGGGAACTTAACAATGAGAACACCTGGACACAGGGCGAGAAACATCACACATTGGGGCCTGTTGGGGGGTGGGGGGCAGGGGGAGGGATAGCATTAAGAGAAATACCTAATGTAAATGACAAGTTAATGGGTGCAGCAAAGCAACATGGCGCATGTATACCTAGGTAACAAACCTGCACATTGTGCACATGTACCCTAGAACTTAACACATAATAAAAAATAAAAAATTAAAAAATAAAGAAAACTGGGCTTTTTTTTAAGTGGGAAAAAGAAATGGGGACAAGTTAGTGCCAAATAAGGATTTTAAAAAATCAAATAGGCAGGAAAAATATAATGTATTGTTCAGTCTGGAATACTTTTGAGAGTAAATAAGAAGTGCTATTAATAACTCCCCCTGGTCTGGAAGCTTAAGCTTGGACAAGCTTGAGCACCTGACTGTGAAGGGTGATGTGTAAAAGGGGCTCCCCCCATTCCCACCACTCTGCTCCCAGCTCCTGCCCACATGGTTCAGATCCCGGAACTTGCTGGTGGCAGTTGTGGGACCCCAGGCATAGTGAGATTCTCAATTAGTTATTGGTTCTGATACAGAATCTTGCATTTATATCAAGATTTGGAGTTGGGTGGGGTTGGGAAAGGGAAGATTTTACAAAGGAGAGATAATTATGTATTATTTGTGAACAATAAAAATATTCCCACTTTCCAGTCTAGCTTTAGGAGGTATCAATGGAATTTTAAAAAAAGAAAAAACTTAGAACTTTGGCAAGATGACCCACCATTGACCCAGTTTTTAGTATTTGTTGAATGGTGGGCCAGTGATCTATTTGTTGTTGTTGTTGATGATGATGATGACGACGACGACGATGATGATGATACAGATTTTTCTCTCAGGCAGCAGACAAGCTCCTAGTTTCAGTCCTCTCCTTGCCTGACTTATCAGCGGCATCTGATACAATTGATTGTCCTGCCCCTTTGAAATGCTTTCTTGACTTCTGGGACTCTCTATTCTCCCCTATCCCTTTTGAATTCTCTTTTCTGTCTCCTCCTCATCCTCCCAAACTTCAGCATAGCAGTGTCCTGGGACTTGGTCCTTGGACATTTTCTCTATCTACTCTCATTCCCTTGGTGATCTCGTGCAATCTTATAGCTTTAAACGCCTTCTATAGTGATTAGGTCTCCAGCCTGGATGTCTTCCCTGAACTCCAGACTCATATCCACCATGAAGGCAACTGAGTTAAGGAATAACTGCAGATTTGGGGCTGCTCAGGATAAAAGCCTTAGAGTCATTCTTGACTTCTTTTCAGTTTTGTACCACATGATCAAATTCTTTCAGTCCACCTTCCAAATAGAACCAGCATCTGAACACTCTTCAATCTCACCCCGCCCAGGCCACCGCACTTCTTGCATTATCGCAACAGATTCCTACTTGATGTCCCTCTTCCCACCCTCACCTTTCCACCAGCATTTTCTCACCCCAGCAGCCAGAATGATCCTTTTGAAATGTATGTCAGGTCATGTCACTCCTTGCAAGACCTCCTATTAGGTGTTGTCATCTCACATAGAATTAGCCCATGTCCTTACTGTGGTCTCCAGGGCCCTACCTACAGGGCTCCTCATTACTTCTCTCACTGTGCCCCCCTCTGCACTCCCCACTGCAGAGTGCTCAGCTCCAGCCACACTGTGGCTCTTTCCTGCTGTCCCTCCTGATGCCAGGCATTGCTCCCCTTGGGCTTTTTCTCTTGCTGTTTCCTCTGCCCAGAATGTTCCCCCTAGAATATCCATGTGGCTGGCTCCTCCTCCTCCTCCTGATCCTTGATAAAATGTCATCTTAATGAGAACTTACCTGACCAACCTATTTAATATATGTATTTTGTGTCTTTTTAAATTTTATTGTGAACATGCAGAAAAATCCATTTTACACACAGACACACACACACACACACTGAATAAAACAAACACCAATATAGCCCAGACCAGCACTGCCAGCAGCTCTGCATTCCCCGTACACATACATGATCTCCCATCCCTGCTGCTCCTTTGGATCCAACCACTGTGCAGAATTTTGTGATAATCATTCTCTTGCTCATTTGATAGTTTTAACACCGAGGTATGCATCCTTAAACAATATAGTTGAGTATTGTCTCTGAACTCTCTATGAGTAGAATCAAACTGTATATATTCTTTCATCTTGTTTTTTTACCCTTGATGTTATACATAGCTATTAGTTTGCTCATTTTCATGACTGTGTAGTATTTAATTGTATGAATATGCCTCAATTTATGTATCCATTCTGGTGGTGACAGGCATTTGGACTGTTTCCAGGTTGAGTTATTATAAGCAGGGCTTCCATAGACATTCTTGTACATGTATTTTGCCGCTCATGTACACAAGTTTTTCTAAGACAGATATCCAGGAGTAGAATTTCTGGGCCCCAGGATATATGTACTTTCAGTTTCACTAGATAATGCCAAACTATAGCCAAAGTGTTTTTGTTTTTACAACTTATACTCCGTATAGTAGAGTTTAAGATGCTCTTTTGATCTATATCTTTTCCAACACTTGTTATTGACAGAATTTTGGGCATATATGGTATCTCATTGTGGTTTAAATTAGAATTTCCAGGATTACTAATGCGATTGGGAACTATTTTATAGGCTCATTGGCCATTTGGATTTCCTCTTTTGTGAAGTACATATTCATCTTTTTCCTATTTTGTATTGAATTACTGTTTTCCATGTTTTTTAATTCTTTATATGTTAAGAAAAATTCTTTGAGTTATAGTTGTTGCAAATATATTATCCCATTCTGATAATTTATCTTCTCACAGAGTTCATTAGGTATTTTATGAACTTAAATTCTTAATTCTAATATAGTCAAATTTACCAGCATTTTATTATGGTTGTGCTTTTTGTATCTTGCTCAAGAAATTCTCCCCTACCCCAAGGTCATGGAAATATTTTTTTCTTATATATTTAAAAACTCAATTGTTTTGCCTTTCACAGTCCATCTTTAAAATACACCTAGAATTGATGTTTTTGAGTGGTGTGAATAAGGCCTACTTTTATTTTCTTCTGTATGGACACCCAACTGTTCCAGAAGCACTTACTGAGAAGTTCATTCTTTTCCCCACTTATATGCAATGCCACTTGCATTAATCTGGTTCTTGGTTTTCTATTTTGTTCCATTGGTCTAATTATCTCTTCCCACAAGAATATAACATTATCTTACTTACTGTAGTTTTATAATTAGAGTAACATATCCATCCTTCAAGAGTTCGTTGACTATTCTTAGCTTTGTGCTTCCATATAAATCTTAAAATCAGTTTATCGACTGGACAATCTAAAGACCTTAGAACATTATTGTTCTATTTATTGCCCACCCAACTTACACAGTATTGTTGCATATATTTTAGTTCTATCTTTTTTAACCTCACGAGAATTGGCATTATTATTTTCACAGTCAAGGTTCATATAGGTTTTCTCACATATTTACCACTTTAAAAGCTCTTCATTCCTTCCTAAAACCATGGGCTTCCATATGGGATCACATCCAAGGTACATTCTTAGAATTTCTTTTAATGAGCGATTCAGTTGATAGCAAACTCTCAGTTTTTATTTGTCTATAAATATCTTTATTTTATCCTTATCACTACATGATATTTTTCTTGGGCATAGAATTCTTAGTTAGAAATTGTTTTGTTTTCAGCACATGAAGAGGGCATTTCATTGTATTCTGACTTCCAATGTGCTATAAAATATCAGTTGTAGTCCAAGTGTCTTTCCATTGAAGGTAATTTGCCTTTGGATTTGAAGCTGCTTTTAAGACTTTTCTTGTGCCTTATATATTCTATAATTTCACTATGATGCATCTAGATGCAGATTTATTTTTACTTTTTCTGCCTGGGTTTCACTAGGATTCTTCAATCTCTGGATTGGTGTACTGCATCAAATTAGGAAACCACCAGTCCTTATATCTCATTCATTACCTGTTCTCTTTCAACCTGTCTTCCATATTGCCAATCTTTTGTATTGCTATGCTGTATTATGGATAATTTATTCCAGCCTGTATTGTAGTTTACAAATTCTCTCTTCAGCTTTGTCTAATTTGTTGTTAAGTCTATCCAGGGTTGAGGCAGGAGAATCGCTTGAACCTGGGGGGCAAAGGTTGCAGTGAGCCAAGATCGCACCACTGCACTCCAGCCTGGGTGACAGAATCAGACTCCATCTCAAGAAAAAAAAATCTATCCATGGTCGTGTGTGTGTGAGTGTGTGTGTGTGTGTGTGTGTGTGTGCACACACATATATACACATACATACATGGCATATAAAAATCATATATATAACAATAATATTTTTGTTAATTTCTATATATATTTATTTCTAGCAGAGAGAGGTTTATTGGTTAGTTTTCATTATCTGCTAGATAAATTTCAAAATAGTTTCTTATTCCTTGTGTATATTTTTAAGGTTGCTGTTTTAACCTGTGACTGATATTTTCAATATCTCTGGTCTTTGCTGTCTGTTCCCACTGGTTCTTTCACATGGTGTTTCAACTTCTTGAGTAATTAGGTGTTTTTGACTGTGTTCTCTTCATTGCCCTTGAAAAATTCTTTTAGGTGATTTTTTGAGGCCTGGCATAAATATGCTTCCCTACAGAGACAGCTTGTATTTGCTTCTGCTGGGCACCTGGGAGCCCTACTAGTGTTGGGTTAAGTTCACAACCTGAGGTTCCCTGATCCTCTTATGTGGTGACCCAGGATAGAAAGCCACAGTAGGGATTGCCCTTGGCCACTTCTTAAGCACAGAATTTTGTTTCCCCTTTTCTCCCTTTTCTGCTTAGATCCATAACAATTTTTTTCTGTAGTCTCATAAGTGGGAAAGGGTGTGTATAGTTCAGTTTCATCTTTACTCTGAACATAGCCCTTTGAAGTTCTGATTTAATTTGGTGAGGACATCCTGTTACAATCCCCATTTGGGGCCATCCATCATCCCTAATTTCTATCCTCCCTGCTCCCATAAAACCACCAAAACCAACGCCTAGGTTTGCCGAGATGGGAAAATGTTCTCAAGGTAAAAGCAGCTCTAGTGCCCAGGTATTTGTTTCCTTGATTCCCATTTTCCTTTAGATTTTAGCCTGGTATTACTTCCTATCCTGTCAGCCCTTTGAGGCTTTGAGAAGATTGAAAAATATATTTATCCAATTTTTTTTTTTTGTAAATTTTAGCAAAATAGGATGTTACAAATATCCTAACCTACTACTACTGGAGATAGAAGTCTATTTTACCTATTTTTTAAAATTATTTATTTACTTATTTATTGTCTGCAAATTCTTTTAAGAGAGGGATTATTTTGTTTTGTTTTCTGCTGTATCCCCAGTGTCTAAGAATGGTGTCAAGCACATCGTTTGACTCATTAAATATTGAATGAATAAACTCTTTAACAATAATATGCATATTGCAGGAGGCTTTGAAGTGCTAAATTAACTTTATATCATTACAGCTTAACACACGGCAACTCACCACATACTCTTGAATAAATTCCACATGCCTTGCACTTGCTAAGCAATGAAAAGAAAACAAATTTGGACTTCTAAGCTTTGGCAAGGCACCCATCAACTCTGTACTTCATCTGAAAAATGATGAGTTGAATTGGTGATATCTAAGTTTCCTTCACCTTTTAAATTTCTGAGACAAAAACACAGTTCCTGTACTTAAAGGTCATGATGGCGAAAATAATGGCAGTGGTAACCTCAGGCCAGAGTCAGAGTTACAATTTCCAAACCAATTTTTGGAATAAGTGATCCCTCTTCCACCTGCAACTAATGTGTAGGCCTACTTAGAAATGCTCTGAGCTGTGAATACACACACTCCTTTGTAAAGCAGAACCTCCTATCTTGAATACTGTAAGGAATATTTCCATAAAGAGATATGGGGTATTAGTTACCCTAACTTAGTCCTCTGATTTTTGCCTTCCCCAAGGTCCTCTAGCTTCAGGTACTGCGGTCTAGCCCATGCTAGCAACCCAGAATGAACTGCTACCACTTCATTGATCTAACTCAAATATGAATCACAGGGTTTTCCCTGAGCTTTCCCTGACACAGCTGAGACCATCTGGGTCTTGCAAAAGGGCTGTACCAAACTCTAAGGTAAAGCGCAAGGAAATAAACCCAGCAACTATAGGAAAGCTGAAGAATCACACTTACCAAGCCCAAGCTGGCTATCTCCTGTGGCTTCCAGACTCTGGTCTATCCACAAACGTCAGAGAGAGCCACCCCACAGCCCAAACAGGCTGCTGCAATTGCAGCCGTCTTACCTGATTCCTCCTCCAAATTTTTAGTCTGTCTCAATGCGGAAGCACCATCTTGCAACCCACTAGCTGGAAGTTCCAACTTCTAGCATGGGTGGTCAATGGCCTCACTATAGACAAGATCCTGCCCCTCTACACAGGACTGTGGCTTCCCCTTTACCAGTCTCTCATTATTTCCATAGCAGAATATAATACCCACAGTAGTCACATAACAGCATCTACATGCACGCAGTCACAGGCAAGTGGTCCCTCAAGGAAATTACCATGAACAAGATGGAGGCAAAGTTCATCAGGTAACCTGGGAAACGATCCTTCCAGGTCAGTTTATCTTCATCATCCTGGGGAGAAACGGGAGAGTAGAGACAATCAGGAGGCACAAATAACAGATATTAATTTGCTCTCAATTTGCATATATTTGCATATGATTGATCATTATCACTCTATACAGATATATTTCTAGTCACTGATGCCTTACTCTCCATATCAACAACAGCCCTCCTAATTTTGTAATTTCTAGATAAGTTGGCATAGCCTGGAAAAACTACAGTGAAAAAACAAAATTTGATTTCAGCCTCACACTGGGCTGAATTTCTAGTTCAACCACTTATCAGCTGTGTGATCCTAGATATGTCTCTTATGAACATTTCTGACCTTTTATTTTTTCATCTGTAAATTGGGCACAGTAGTGATACCTGCCCTGCCTACTACACAGGACAGTTTTCTTTGTTTTGTTTGAGTGGGAACCATGTGAATATAGTAAAGCAATGGACAAATGACAGCTACAACCCAACCACAGGGCGGCATCCTATAAATAGATCATCTGCTAAATAAAACATCAACCACTGATCTCAGAGCCTAATAATTGTGCAAATTACCCACAATTTTGTTCCTCAAAGAGGCTACATGTAGCATTATGTGCTCCCCCTCGTCACAAATCCAAACATTTTGAGGCACAGGTTAAGCTGATCCATTCAATCAACTTGGCTGAGAATCCTACCTTTTTCCCCTTGGACTGGGTCCAGTTCAACCAGGTCATCATCCTGGGACAATCGTATCACTAACCAGAGTCATCCTTCAGCATGCTCTGCGGACCCTCATTTGGTGGGGGACAGGGGAGGGGCTGCCAACAGCTATGAATGGTAAACAGCTCTGCTAATTAAACAGCTCTGCTGTATAAATTTAGTTCAGGCACTTGATTTCTCTGAGCTGCAGTTCTATAAAATTAGAATTGATACAGCTGTCTTGCCTACCACACAAGGTAGCTGGGAAGACCATCTGAAGCCGTGTTTGGGAAGGTGCCGAGAATATGGCAGGGCACTCCCTGCCAGTAAGGCAAGAATCCAGGAGTACTTCCGCAAGGTGTCTGAATGGGGCTCAGCGGTGAGCACTCCAGGGCTCCCGCTCTCTCTCCTCTCCCCTCCTCACCACTGATAGTCAGAACACACCTGATTTGGTGCTAGCAACAGTGCCATCTAGCCCTTGAAAGCTTGTACTGTAAGCGAAGGATGTCCTTATACTAAAAGATTTCTTTCTAAAAATCCCTCTAGGGCCCACTGCGTTGATCTTGGTGCCAGGCACAGTGGGAGACAGAAGAAAATTGACACGATCACTAATCCTGGGGGGTTCACAGGCTAAGGAAACAGGGATGACACCCACACACCGAAAGGTTTAAGAATCCCTGGTCAGTTTGGGAGTGAGGGTTATCTTGGGAGCGAGCCTGAAGGGATCTGAGAAGAGGAAAATTCTCAGTGCATGCGTGGAACTGAGCAATGGGTCGAGTTGGCTTAATAAATTGTGGTAGAAATGAGAGTTACAGCTGAATTCACTTAGTAATTAGCACTTGCATTTACAGATTATGTAAACAAGCAATAGATTCAGGTTTACACAGACTTAGTGATAGAATCCGGTTGCTAGACTCTTAGCCCAACAGGCTTTCCATCACACAATGAGAAAAAGGTAACTACATCTTGTGGCCATTCTGAAGAAATAGGAACATACGAACGTATTTCTGATGGGATTGGAACAAGACTCATTCATATTCTTCTAAATTAGGGCAAACATCAAGAGGGAGTAGAGCTTCTTTCATTTTCCTTCAGTATCAATTCTTCGTTTCACTCACACACTAACGTTTTCCTTAAGGGTAATTTTTTGGGGGTGGGGATGGAGTCTCACTCTATTGTCCAGGCTAGAGTGCAGTGGTATGATCTTGGCTCACTGCAAACTCCGCCTCCCAGGTTCAAGTGATTCTCCTGTCTCAGCCTCCCGACTAGCTGGGACTACAGGCACATGCCACCATGCCCCCAGCTAAGAGTGTGTGTGTGTGTGTGTGTGTGTGTGTGTGTGTGTGTGTGTGTGTGTGTGTGTGTATTTTTAGTAAAGACGGGATTTCACCGTGTTAGCCAGGATGGTCTTGATCTCCTGACCTCGTGATCTGATCCGCCCGCCTTGGCCTCCCAAAGTGCTGGGATTACAGGCGTGAGCTACTGCACCCAGCCACCTAAGTGTATTTTTAAAAGATTTTTCTTTAAGTTGTTGACAAGGAAAACCGAGAATGGGCCGACGAATGATAACTAACTCAATAGGGATTCTGAAGAGAAATTTGAGGGGCCAGGGAGGGACTTTTCCTGAGCCATCCCCGGAGTCTTGGTTGAGTCCTACTCAACAAACACAGTCTGAACAGTGCCAATGGGCCAGGCTCTGTGCTAGATACTGAGGACACGCTGAGGAGAAGGTTCAGCTCTGCCCAGGAGGAGCTCAGAGGCCACCAAGGAAACAAGGAAAAGCACTTCTAAGCTAAATCTGATTAGGAAGGTGGCATTACTATTTTGCATAAAAATGAGACATAACTAAAAAGCAACCCAATTAAATGTCCTCTCAAAGCAACTTAAAGAAAAAATGCTCATTTTGATATAACATTCTAGTGTGTGTTGAAAAATCACCCCTTCTCATGTTTACATTGGTGATCTCTTTTTTCTGGAAGTCACAGCTCCCAACACACACACAGCGCTCATGCATTCAGACACTCTCCCAACATAAGAAGCCAAGAGAAACTCAAAGATTGCACCGCTGCCTGCCAAGCTCCCAAAGTCACTAGTAAAGACGACAGTGAGTAAAGTAGTCTTTACTTATAATAATCTGGCTCTAATAATAGAAGCCAATTAAAACTCTCCATTCACAGATACATTAACAATATGAAGACTTGCAGCAAAATATCCTTAACTTAAACACACTCTGCTTAAAAATCCTATAGCCAGCATATAAGACAGTACAAACAGAAGTAGGCTTGGAACCAGGACATCCAAGTTCTGAACTCTTCGCTCTGGTACTTCTTAGGTGAGTGACCTTGGGAAATTCCCAGATCATCAGCTTATCTGTAAAATAATTTATGTGCCCTATCTGTAAAATACAGTTATATCTATCACATCAAATTACCATGCATTTAAAATTACCCAACCTATGAAGCAGGTCAAGAGAGTGCAGGCACACAGAGGTATGAGAATTCTTAGCACCCCTCTCTCCTTTTAAAATGGAAATAACACTTGTCCCACCTAAGTGTCCCAGGTATTGTGTGGATCACATGAGTGCATGCATATGAGAGAGCTTTGTAAACTGGAAGGCTCATAAAAGTAAGGTCTAACCAGCTTCATGATTATATCAAAAGCAGGTGACTATAAAGCACTTAGCTAATGCAATCATTGTTAAGACAGGAGCCTAGCTGTCCTCTGTGCTAGCTTCTTTGTCTCAGCTCTTTGTGTCTATGTCCCTTGATGATGGCTCCCATTTTGAGCCTCCAGACAGCAAGTAGCACAGTAATAAAACCACATAAGTGCCCTTTTGGCAAGCTAAACATTTGGAAATGAAATCACTGAAAAGGCAATAGGTGAGAGTGCTATTTAAACAAATCCCCTGGAGAATAATTTTGTAAAGTGGCAATCATCCTTGAGTTGTTTTCTTCTTTTCTTTTTTTTTTTCTTTTTCTTTTTTTAGAGACAAAGTCTCACTCTGCCATCCAGGCTGGAGTGCAGTTGCACGATCATAGCTCACTGCAACCTTGAACTCCTGGGCTCAAGTGATCCTCCTGCCTCAGCCTCCAGATTAGCTGAAATTATAGGCATAGGGCACCACAGCTGGCTTCATTTTTAATTAAGATATAATTTACACACAGTAAATTTCACCTTCATTAGTGTTTAGTTCTGTAAGTTTTGATAAACATATAGTCATATAACCACAACCACAATCAAGACATAGAACAATACCATCACTTCATCACTTCCCATTATTCTCCCATGTCCCTTTGCAGTCTATCAGCTCCCCCAATCCCCAGAACCTGAAAAGATCTGTTTTATGCCCCTCTGGTTTTATCTTTTCCAAAATGCCATATAAGTGGATTCATAGAGTATGCAGGCTGTTGAGTCTGGCTTCTTTGACTTAGCACAGTGCATTTGAAATTCATCTTGTCCATGTGGTTGCATGTCTTGGTAGTTTGTTCCTTTTTATTGCTGAATAATATTCCACTGTGTGGACGTACCACAGTTCATTTATCCTTTCACTATTTGGGAGATGTTTGAATTGTTTCTAGTTTTTGGCAATTATGAATAAAGCCATTGTAAAAGTGGCTGTGCACTGTTTTTGGTGTGAACATAGGTTTTCATTTCCCTTGGATAATTACCAAGAAATGGAATTACCAAGTCATAGGGTAAGTGTATGTTTGACTTTATAAGAAACTGCCAGACAACTTCCCAAAGTGGGTGTACCATTTTGAATTTCCATTAATAAGATATGGTATTTCCTTCCTCTATTTTCTTTCTTTTATTAAATAAATTGTTCATTTAGAATAGTTTTAGATTTACAGAAAAGCTTCAAAGGAGTTCCCATATACCCTGCACCCAGTTTCTACTATTATATTAGTCAAGTACATTTTTCACAACCAATGAACCGATATTGTACAGTATTATTAAAGTTCATACTTTATCCATATTTTCTTATAAATATAACATAAAATCTGATATTACTTAAATTTAATAATATATCATTTATATTAGTTTTTACCTAATATCCATTTCCTGTTCCACGGTGCCCTCCAAGAAAACACATTATATTTAGTCGCCATGCCCCCTTAGACTCCTCTAAGCTGTGAACGTTTCTCAGACTTTTCTTGTTGGTGGTGACTTTGTTAGTTTTGAGGTGTACTGGTCAAGTATTTTGCAGAATGTCCCTCAACACGGGCTTGTCTGAAGTTTTTCCCATGATTAGACTGAAGTTATGCATTTGGGGGAGGAAGACCACAGAGGGAAGGGGCCATTTTCATCACATCATATCAAGGGTACAGGCTAGAATATGACTGATCACTGATGATGTCAACCTTGATCTCCTGGTGGAGATAATATCTGTCAGATTTTTCTATTGCAAAGTTTTTTTTTTTTTTCTCCTTTCCATACTTTACTCTTCAGAAGAAAGCCACAAAGTGCCCACACTTAAGGAGTGGGAATTACACTCCACCTCTCTGAAGGGGCAGTATCTACAAAGTCTCCTAGGTTTTTAATCCAGTTCATATTTTGAATTTGCTTAAAGAAGGACTGTAAAGAAGAGATACTCAGTCACACCAGTGTGAAACCAGTGCAGGTTACTCCCAACCCTAAAAAGAGAATGAAGACGATAAATGCCAAGTGACCAGGACTGGAGTGGAACTGGGTTTGGGCTTCAAAAGAAGCAGGCTGTGGTCCTCATTCTTTGGGAAGCCCACAAAGGACAGGAAGCCAAATCTTGCCATCCTCACTGGCAGCTTCATTATCATCATCTGCCTCAACCCTCCAGATAATAACAAGAGGGCCAGGAACAGGTCAGACTGGCTTCTATCAAAATGTTCATACATTGACCCTATGTTCTGGCAAATATTTTGGGGGCAGTGGCAAAGAGAAGAGAAATACAATGGATTTGGAAATACAGGACGTGGGCTTCATTCCCTGTCTCCACCTCTTTATAAGCTGAGCAACCTAGGGCATATGGTTCAAATTATCTATGTCCTCAAATCAGCATCTCTAATGGGGTCTAATGGGACAACTGGTAACTTTCCTTACTGAGCACTCAATGAGTATACCACATATGTGACAGTACTTGGAAAATTGTAAGTTCTGTATAATTGTGAGCTGTATTACTCTTCTTTCTATACAGGAGGCATACATTGAACATCAAATATGTACCAGGCATCATGCTAGCACCAGGCACTAGGCATACATAGAAGAACAGCTCACATTGTTGGCCCTAGCTAGTGGCAGAAACCGAGAAAGATGAACACAAATTATGACATGATGTGACATACAAAGTGTCATGGAAACATAGAGGAGGGAGTGACTTCCAGCCCAGAGGATTAAGGAGAGACTTCAATGACTAGGAGACATTTCAACCGTGATTAAAGAATGATTAGAGTTTCCCAGGATGAAAAGGGGGATGAGGGTATTCCAGAGAAAGCACCATATGCAAAAGCATGGAGATACCACAACACAGAGTACGATCAAATGGGTCCGTGTAACGAGAGGTTAGTATTATACACAGCAGCAGGGTTTTAGGTAGATAAGGTTAACTCAGATTCCTGACTACCTGGTAATCTACAGTGCATCTTTCATTATGACATGGAGGATCAAAAATCAGAACAGAATGACACTTCTAACTAGCAGATAGCAAGTCATCTGAGAGTAGGCTAGCAGGGGTCATAGAGGACAAATAATCCAGTTCCTTACTGATCAGATCAGTCCTGAGGCACAGGAGGAGAGGTGACACACCCATGGCTAGTCAGTGACTTCATTCCAGGCAACACCAGAACAGGGCCTCTGATATTTCTGCTCAGTTGTTGAGAAGGCTGTTCCTAACTGGTTCCTTTATAAGGAATGGTTGCTTCTAGATTTTTAATTCTAAATAATATTCAGGGGCCTTTAAAACATGAATTATGTTTTAATGCCATAGCAGTTGATTTATTCTGATGGTGGAAAATATTGAAAGCAATTGCTTACTTGCATTCAGTTCTGTGTACTGTTTGAGGAACGGAGCTGAGGTGCTGTCTGCCTATCACTTCCAAGCCTTTACTCTTCTGTCTATGAGAGCCTCTCCATTGCGGTGCACACCATTCAGCCATAAGGACTTGTACTTTGTGATTATCATCTGCATCACTATCTTCCCCATTCCTGCCATCATCACAAGCAACTGAGATCCAGAAACTGACTTGCTCCTCGATGTCCTAATGTCAACCCTACTTCACTTTGGCCAGCAGCTCTTCACCGCAGTCCAAGTAATGTTGATACTTGGAACTCTTCACTTCCTATTCTTCCACTACTCTTAGTCTCTTATTTACAGTCTGGCTTATCACTCCAGTCACACTAAACATCACACACATGCTCCTGTGCCTGAGTTCATCCAACAGAGCCACATAACAGTGCCTCATACTGAATCAGAGCAGCCATCCCACTTCTCAATAAGATAACGGATTCTGAGTGCCACTGAAAAAATTACACAACTGCATGGATTGGCGTCACTATACAGTCACAACTGGCAACATCAGTTGTGCCCCCGTTGCTGCCTGGCCATACTTTTTTCATTCCTCTATACACCCATCAGTTGTGTCCAAATTGCCCCTCTCTCTATGCAAGTCCCCTATTCTTCTATCCCTTTTCTCCCACTCATTACATAACTTCACTTTTTTATTGGGAAAAAAAAACTCAAGATCATCATGTGAGAATCTCAACTTCTCCTTTTGCCACCTACAATTTTATCTTCGTTTTTTCACATCTGACCTTTCTGTCTCATTTGGAGGGATGTCCCTCCCTCTTGTTGACTGCCAGTCTTTCCGCCTTTCCTTTAAATCTCAGCCTCTCCTCAAGGACTTTGTTCTCCTTTATCTTAAAACTGTTTTCAGACTTTTGCAGGTACCTTCAAAATCATCTGCAGGACTTGTTAAAACAGATTTCTGGGCTCCATTCCCAAAGATTCTGATTCAGTGGCTCTGGAATGGGGCCTGAGAATTTGCATTTTTAATAAGTTTTCAGGTACAGTGAGTGCTGCTGCTGCTGTGCTGCTGCTAGTCAGGGAACTGTATTCACCCTCTTAAACCATTTCCTTCTGTGGGGTATGGCCACCCAGCCTGCAGACACACCAAAAAATAAGAGCCACCACTTTTAAATTGCTTGCAATGTGACTGACAATTGGCTATGTGCCTTAGACATATCCCATTTAATTACTGCAATAACTCGTGAGGTGTGATTATTATTCCCATTCTATAGCCGTAGGACCTGAAGGTTCCAGAAGGTTATGGAACTCATTCACAAGTGAATAAGTGGCAGCTCTGGAATCCAATGTGTGTGAGTCCAGTGCCTTCCTTGTACTCCACAGCCTCTCATGTGGTGCAATGCTCTGTCATCTAAAAAATACATGGACCATGAAGTAGCCAAAATATTGGAAGGAGTCAGAAGAGAGTAGTGTGACTAAAACTCAGGAAGGGACATAGAGGCACAGCTCTTCTTGACAGAGAGATCAAGTAAGTTAAGAACAGCAAGGCATCCATTAGAATTTGCCATTAAGATCATCTGCAACCTTTGTGAGGAAATTTCAAGGGAATAGTGGGAGTAAAACCAACACTGCAGATGATGAGGAAGTGGATGGAAGGTGAGGGGAGAGCAGCTATAGTTTGCTTTCTTAAGAAGTTGGAGGGAACACAGGGTTGCAGTGAGTTTAATAACAGCACTTCCCCATACTCTTTTCCTAGCTAAAAGTGACCACCCACCTGTTGAGGACCCTCAAATTCTTATCACCAGCCCAGATCTCTCTGTTAAGCTCCAAACTCATTTGTCCAACTGCCTAGTGAGCATCTTCAGTGGAATGTCCTAAGCTCAAATGTCCCAAAAAGAATGGATCATCTTGTTCCTTAAACCTTCTTTTTTATCCTAACTCAACCACGTGAACTGAACCATGACCCTTTGAGCGGGCAACACCTGAAACAAAGGCATTCCCTTGGGTTATTTCCTCCCACACACTCACATTTGATCAGCCCCAGGTGTCGTGGGGTCCACTTCTTAAACCTTCTCCTGATCTTCCCCTCCTGTCCATTCGTACTTCTGATGGCTTAGTTCAGGCCCTGCACAGCTGACTCATTCCCCATCCACTGTACCTATTGATTTTCTTGTCTTTCCTCTTCATGAACTGTCAGTTCCAGGAGAGCAGAGGCCATATAGCTGGTGTCTAAGCATAGTGTCAGATACATAGTGCAAGCTCTTTAATTGTTTGTTCAACCAGTGTGTCTCCTATCAGGTGCTATCAGGACCTCAACCCTGAAAACAATCTTGGTAACATTTAATCAGCCTCACTTAGATCCCTCTCTATGTAAGGAGGCATGCAGGGCATGGCCTAGACACTGTTAAAATTCACTGAGGCCAGTGGCAGGTAGAAATAAAATGGACAATTTCTCATCCCTGTCTTCATGGAACACTCTGTCTGCCTTGACTTCCCAGGACAGGGGATACAGACGTTGCAGCAGGCAGAGGTCTTCTACGGATTGGGAGGTGACTGAAGCCAAATGCCTGTAGTCAGAGACACCACAGGGAACTGTGGATGGAGAGAGTTGGCAGGGCCGGGACAGGGTTTCTGAGGGAAGTCACTTGGGGGAGCCTGTTTCCAAGAATGACTTCAGTAAACCAGGGCAGGTTAAATTGCATGACAGATAGGAGCTGGTCCCAGACAAAAGGATTCATGGCAGAGTGGGATTTAGAGATTGACTTGATTGGGGGTGGGGGTGGCAGTGGAAGGCTAAAGCCCAGGTTCAACTATGTCTGAGAAGAGTCAAATAGCAGTAGTTTGTTCCAAAGTCCTCATCAAGAACACAAGCTCCTAAAGTTGATCAAGCACCACTTATGAGGTTCCTGTGCTGGGTGCCTCCATGACACATTATGATTTGATATGGCTGGCTTGAGGAGACATGCATATGTGGAGCGCTTAGAGGAGGGAAGGCTGACAAACAGCGAAACTCCAGAAAGAGAGGAAAAATGTGAAGAAGTGCAATATACTTTTCCATTTTTTTTGTTATGCTTTTTTGAAACAGGGTCTTGCTCTGTCACCCAGCTTGGAGTGCAGTATACTTTTCCATTTGAGGGCCCCTGGGACATTGTCAGAGACGAGAATCAAGGAAAACTCAGGTGCTCCTGGGCTCAGGGAGGAGGTGCAAGCGGCCATCTAGTCTCACATGGCTGAAGGTCTCTGGTTAATGAGCTTTACGCATTTTTATGAGCCAGCCCGCTGTGTGCATCAGTTGCCCTGGGTGTGGGGGATTCCCCAGTGCAATTTCAGGTAGAGATTAATAATTCTGGCAGCCAATGCCATAAATTTAGCCTCTCACAGAATGGCACATGTTTAAGGGCAGAGAGGGGACTCTAGCTGCTTTCACAAAATAAATGAAAGCCGTAAACTGAGAGGAGTTATGCTGTGATCTCCTGGCTTGTGACTTCAGGCCACCTTAGCCCTCCACACATATGTTGACTGAAACAAAGGAGAAAGAGATAGTGAGGTTCAGGGCCAGCAATCTGTGAAATGGGACCAAAAGTTATATTTGAGAAAAAATGTTATTTGCTCATTTGTCTTTCTCTCCCTCTCCTCATCCCCCTTTTCTTCTTCCTTGCTGGAGCTGGGCATCTCACCATGTCCTGGGAATACTGCCGTATGGTCTAAGCCTGGAGGTGGCTGCCTGGGTTCAATTCCCAGCTTGCAAACTTATTGAACGTGTGACTTCAGGCATGTTACCAACTTCTCTATACCTCCACTTCCTCACCCATAACAAAGAGATTGAAAATAGTGCCAACAGTACGAGATTGCTGCTGTGGAGATGAAATGAGGTAATGCATGGAATATGCACAGAACTGTGCCTGGCACATAGTTAGGACCCAATACTTGTTGCCTATCAGCATCATCATCAACAACATCATCATCGTCATTGTTATCATCATCATAATCATACCATCAAAATTAACATAATTATCAACATCATCAACATCATCATCATATTATCATCACTATCATCAACATCATCAATATCACCGTATCGAAATCAATAATCATCAACATCAATCTTATCATTGTCATCAATATCATCATCAGCATCAACATCATCATCATTGCTTTATCCACCAGGGACCCTGTGGCCCTAACTGATAAGGAAACCCAGTTAATTATGGGCAATATTTCCTACAGCACAAACCCAAGGGCTGCTCTTCTTATTCCAAAGTCTCACAACTCCCTTCTGTGAACTCATTCCACCACGTGGTCCCACTGTCCCCTCAGACCCAAGCTGCTTGATGCTCTCTCTGCTGGGCGAGCTTTCAAGGCCTCTCACAAACAGCACCTACTATAGCAGCAGAGGTCCCCCCACCAACTTCATCATTTTCTTTCTCAATTTAGGTCTCCCTCTTCAAATACTTCTTCCTCCAGGAAGCCTTCATGGCCTGACCAGAGGAGTGAGGCCAGTATTTGAATGCATATCTCTCCTTTCACTGAGCGTTAGTCTCCCATAGCTCCTGTCACCATAATGTCAGCCTGCAAAACGGTCTTGGTCCCCACAGCCCAAGCACACCCAGCCTCTCTGAAGCTGAGCCTCCAGGTCCCACCCCTCAGCCCCGTGGACTCACCTATGACTGACCCTCGAAGCCTTCCAGCAGTAGAGAAAGACTTCAGGGACAGGGCCTCAGTCTAGGAGGGGAATCTTGGCAAAAGGGCATGAGGCAGTCATGTGGCACAGCACCTAAGTCTGCAGGCATGCCTAAAGCCCAGGACAGAACGCAGTGTAATTTGTGGCTAAAATGGAAAACATTCTTTATTCCTCCCACTGCTTGGTTTTCCTAGCAGACATAGAAAAACACTCTGGCTCCCTCTCTCCCCTCGTGGGGTCCAGCTCACTTACTCTGCTCTTTCTGGCTCCCCAGAGAGCTTGCAGCTCCACTTTCTTTTTCTCAGCTCGCTGCCTTGTCCTCTCTGGGTTCCAGAACTGGGCTGAGCTTCTCTGTGGCCATTCCCTAAACCCCAGCTGTTCTGCTGTGTGCCCTGCCTGGATTGGGATTGGAGATGCCTCTCCCCAGTCACTCTCAAGGGAGGCCCTTTTATTTTGTGATAGTGGTACAATGAGTCTTTGATGGGTTGCTGCTAATGAGGTGGGAAGGCCTGGGGCAAGCAAGTCGTCATCCCTCTCTGAGCCTTCTTGTCTGCAAAATGGAGAGGCCAGCCTAAAGCTATCAGCAACCTCCATGAGTACTGCAGAAGGTCCCTGACTTAATGATGGTTCGACTTACAATTTTTCAACTTTACAACAGGTTTATCAGGCCATTAAATGCATTTTCTACTTATAATATTTCTGACTTATGGCAGGTTTATCCATCATAACCCCACTGTAAGTCAAGGAGCATCTGGACATATGAATCCTTGATATACAGCCTTTTCTATACCATCATACGAACATCTTAAGCCAAATGACCATGAACTTTGAAGACATCTAAACCCTGTGCTGTGGCCTCCAGTGCTTACCATGATCTGGGCTTTGACTCCTCTCCAACTTCATCTCTTGCCATGCAATCTTTTTTGTTCTCCATCTCAGCCACACTGGCTTCCTTCCTGTTCTTAGAACATGCCAAGCTGGCTTCCATAGCAAAACCTTAGCATGACTCCTCTCCTCTCTCTCCACCCAGCTCCTCCCTCAGCTCAGCCTTCAATTCTCGATTCCAGCATCACTCCCACAATGAGAACTTTCCCACGCGCCTTGTCCATCCCTGGTCCTTGTTATTCTCTACCACAGCACTTATTGCTATCCAAAGTGACCTTGTTTATTTATTCATCTCCTAACTGGCTTTTTAAGGAAAACATCAGCTCCATAAAAGCAGGGAACTCCAAGTCTCATTCAACATGGATCCAGCACTCGGGTCACACTGATCACAGAATTCATTTGCATAGGTGACTCAGAGAGTGGGTATGAGTTTGGAAACAATAGCCGGACTCATTTTGGTGGTGCTCCATGCTCATAATACTGGGAATGAGTATTCAGTCGCTGTGTTGGTCAGATCTAGTTTTGCATAGGAAGAACCCCACAAAGCAATTTTGTGCCACTGCTTCAGGTGACACACCAATGCCAATCTCATAGATCTGAGGAAAACCGAAGGAAAAAATGCAAAAGGTTCATAGCAACCTCTCAATAGTTTGAGAAAAAACGTCAATTGCGTGGCCCACAGACTTGAAGAGCAGCTTTTCTCATATGCATTGCAGCAAGGAGTGTTACGTGACACCCAGCTATGATCTGATCTACCCTCCTGCCTCTAGCGAGCAGGCCATGAGCCTCCTGTGCTGATCACAAAGACCTCTACAACGGCCATCCTGCAGCCACACTTAGCTCCTCCGCCTAGTGCTTCCTGTCCCTTTGGGTCACATAGAATTTCTTAGTCTGAGCTCCAGGCCCGCAGCTTAATTTGGGTCCTTTTCTTT
This sequence comes from Symphalangus syndactylus, assembly GCF_028878055.3. NCBI lineage: Eukaryota > Metazoa > Chordata > Mammalia > Primates > Hylobatidae > Symphalangus > Symphalangus syndactylus. The sequence continues at coordinate 149,338,611 of NC_072427.2, read as the reverse complement.
ATGTTCTAGCCCACAGACTGGAGAACGGATCCTTAGAGCATTCATTTAAAGTTCTTGATGAAATCTCCTCTTATTCTTATTTTCTTCAGGCTCAATACTCCTAGTTCCTACCATTAGTTTTCCTACTAAATAAACGTGGAAGGGAATCAGAATCCTTTGTTCCTGTCTGTATCAACTCCCTTCTGTGCCTTGATGGAGCTCTAAGGGGTGCCCACAGCTTACTGTGCTGGGGGTGGGTGGGGACTTGAAACACAGGCCTTCAGCCCAGGAGGATGGGAAGAGGAGAGCTGGGGCTTGGCACTCAGTGAGGCTCAGGCCATGGGGAAGACAGGCCACCACTATGACAGGCAGAGGCTGGGATGGGACATGAGGGCGATGCCACTGGGTACCACATCAGCTAATCCATGGAATCCCATGGGGGGCTTTTAAAAAATACCCTGATTCCCGGCCCTTCCCTAGATCTGCCAACTCAGAACCTGGGGGAGGGCCAGGAATCTGTTTTTGAGAATGCTTCACGGGCGATGCTGGGAAACGCTGTTCCTTAACTACCCCTCCCTCGCTGTTTTTGCTCCAGGGCCTGTACTCCTGTGGCTTGTTCCTCTGTGAACAGATTCTCTGAGAGGAGCTCATGGGTGGAAACAAGCTTGGAGACGATTCCCTCATGCATGGTGTCAACACAGAATCCGCCATGTCAGCTGTCAGGCAGCCCCGCCAACTCGCCAACTGGCTCCCGTGGCGCCCCTCCCTTCTCCCCCACCCTCAAGCTGATTACAGGGCTAGGGCAGATGCAGATGACACTCAGTCCAGGGATGAGCTTCAGACCCACTGCACTCTCACAGTTGTTCAGGGAGTAAGAAGGGCAGGAACTGAAGGTGGGCGTGCCGCCAGGCCTGCAGCCAAAGCTTGTTTTGATTTTCAAAGCATCTGCTTGACACACCGGAGAAGACCTAGACCTATGCAGTTACCTTGCATGTTGTGAATTTGTTGGGTTTTAAAATTCCTCAGTACACACAAAGCACTTTAACAAGTCCCTTAGGTCCTACGCCTCAAGAGATGGTTGGTGTCCTCCACTCAAAGCAGAGGTGCCAGGCTTCTTAGTGTGAAAAAAAAAAAATGACATTTTGAAATGTGTTGGTAATTTTTATTTAAAGATTGTGCCCTTTGAAATCATTTTCACATGCACAGTAATGAGTCTTGCCAACACCCATGTGTCCTGGTCAGAGAAGTAAAGAAACATTTTTCACTGTTTTGTTAGCAACATCAATCAGTTCTAGCCTCCACCTGTGGACAGTCATCGCTTTTACGCCAGGAGGCAGACAACATACATCTAAAATAGTGTTTGTTTTTTAACTAGGATGGCAGAAGAAACCATTTTCAGGAACTTGCAACAATAATAAACTGGCCAAAAAACACGCTGCAATTGGCTCTCATCATGGTATTTGAGAACACTGAACTCCCCTAGCATGCAATGTTTGTTGGTTTGGTTTCAAATTTTGTTAACTAATAGAGAATGGTGGTTAGTTCTTCTTCTTTATTAAAATCAAGGGGCCAGAATAAATGGGATGGGACCCCAAAAAAGGCAAGTTGGGTAGGACATGGGGAAGCACTTCCTGGACCTTCTCCAAACCGGGGAACACCCCGAGGGATGAGTTCTCCATTATGTTTCAGGGGAACAGAATCATTTCCAAAGCTGGGCCCTGGCACTTCCTGCAGACACACTCAGAGCCACTATAACACATACCGCTCAGTAACCAGTTCTGAAATGAGTAAGTGAAATGACCCGTAAGAAGGATTCCTCCTTCCTGCGTGGCCTGCAGGTGAGGACAGACCATGCCCCACACATGCCTGCCTCTTCTCTGGGCCCAGTGCTCTCCGTGTCCAGGAGTCTGCCCTGTCCTGCTAGGCTGACAGAGCCACAGCTCAGTGGCAGAAGTAAGTCTGTGTCCTTGGTATGAGGGGCTTCAGCTGGGCATGGGCCTCAACTCAACAAGCCTTGGTGCAGAGAGGAAAAGCGGAGCCAAACAGAGGAAGAAAAATCCATTAGGCAGAGGAAATGAAGCAGGGAATGGTTACACTGTGGGTGAATGAACAGGTAGAGTCTCTTTCCTCCTTTCTCACTCTCACCCACAGGGCCCAAGACTAGGCCCTGTGCGCAGGGGTCTACTGAATATAGCAGTATGTGCAGGTCTTAGCATTGGAGAGCAGACTGAATGAACTCTACAAATCCAACTAAGACTCAGCTCCTGCACATGATCGCCCACCCACCATCCCATGTGGCAAGGAAGGGAAGCACCTGGGACCCGAGCCCAGTTCCCTGAAATGCTAAAATTCTCAGCCTATACCCTGAAATGCTGATGGCAGGAACCTCTGCACTGCTATGGCTCCCAGAACTCATCTCACCCTACTCTAGACACCAGCCCTCTCATCAGCCCCCTCCAACTCCCTGGTGAATGCTGAGTTCAGAGGAATTTGTTTTGACCCTCAAAAGGGGTTAAGATACACTGATAGGCTGGTCGGGTCAGGCCTCTCAGATGTCACTGGTGCAGTGGCCCTACCTGCCTAGACAATTGAGAAGAATCATTTTACAATGATTTTATAAGCATTCATGGTGTTCCAGGGACTGGGCTGTGACCTTTGTAGTCCAGAATGCTTAGTGTTCTGAGAGAGACAGATGGGTTATGAAACAGTTACAGTGCAGTGGAGTAGTTGTGATGTAACCATGGCCAGGATATTATGGAAGCATGGTGGAAGAGCTTCTAACTTTTCTGTCTTTGGAAAATAATTCATGCATGAGTGCTTACATGTACTTATGCACATATGTACGCATGCATGCATGTGCATACACACAAACTCACGCTTGGTGGTTTGGGTATGCCCTAGAACAATGACTCTGTCTAGCTAAGGTAGTCGGCCAAGATTAATAATTCCATCCATCTATCTACCCATCCTTCCATCCATCCATCCACCCATCTACCCATCCATACAGGCATCCATCATCCTATCCATCTATCTACCCATCCTTCCATCTATCCACCCACCCATCTAACCAGCCATCCAGGCATCCATCCATCCATCCATTCATATACCCATCCATCCATCCATCCATCCATCCATCCATGCATCCATCCATCCATCCATGCATCCATCCATGCATCCATCCATCCATCCATCCATCCATCCATCCATGCATCCATCCATGCATCCATCCATGCATCCATCCATCCATCCATCCATCTATCCATGCATCCATCCATGCATCCATCCATTTCTTCCATGCTTACTATGTTATAGGCTCTTTTAAGGATTCTTTACATATCTGATCTCATTTATTCCTCTCAATAACTTTATGAGATATGAATTATTAGTCTCATCTTATACATAAGAAAATTAAGACCTAAGAAGTTTGGTTGCTTGACCAGGGTTACACTAGTACACTAGTAAACAGCTGACCCAGGCTTCTCATCCAGATCTGAATAATTCCACTCGTATGTTCTTTTAGTCTCTTCTGAATTCCCCATACTGTGTCCAGAGGAATTTGTTTCAACCCTCAAGTCAGGTTCTGTTCTCCCCCATACTGAAAAACAGAAAACTGGATTTTCCAGGTACTAAGAGATATTCAATACACAGAGCCTCTCTCTCTCTCTCTTTTAGGGAATTTAATGGGCAAATTCATAGTAAAGGCTCGGAGAAGTCTGATACTATTTTCAGTTTAATCCAGCATTCACTGATTATGATCATCATTATTTGATCATGAAACTTTTTGGTGGCAAAATACCCAATTCCATGATAGTTGGAAGAGCTGCTTTACCCCCTCACCTGACCTAAGACCAGAACAAGGACGTCTGTCCCTAAGCAAGGTCTTTTTTTTTTTTCTTCAGGCAGCAAATAATGATTTGACCTTAAGCCAACCAATAACTCAACCCCTTGCATCTCCGTGACAGTCTTCTTCCACATGCCCTTCAGCTCCGTTTCTTCCCTGAACTGCAGGATGTCTCTGCAAAGCGCAGAGGGTGCAGCGGCTACTGGACCTCCAAAAAGTGATGGATTTGGTCTCCAAGTTGACCCCGTAAGAGATGGCTGCTGCCCTCTGTGGGTCTCATCACTGCAATCTTCTCATCCTGTCTCCTGGCTCTGAATCTCAAATGTTTACTGGCCCAGGGCAAGGACCCATTCCCATGGTATTCTAGATTCATGCCATCTATCTCCGACTCCACTGCTGCGTGGCAGGACAATGGCTTTGCGTCTGTGCTTCATCCCGCAGACCCCAGCTTCTGCCTCAGGGTGGAATCCATCTGTACTTATTTCTCTAGATTCTTTTCCTCCCTCTTGTAGTTCTTTCTAAAAATAGAGACAGACTGGCATAACCAACCAGCAATGAGCACTCCTGTGCCCGGAGGGATTTTATTTGTTGCCCCAGAAGGAGAAACTGCTTCTCCCCACCTGGAGCCAGGACCCAGGAGCCAATGGTGACACAGTAGTAGAGTCAACACATCATCTCTTTGCACTCCAGGCCCTGACTCACTGCATGGTTGGGGAGTGACGGCCAGGGAATCTGCAGCCTCAGCTGATCCAGCCAGGCTTCCTACTCTGCACCACAGGGTACAGAGCCACCCCCCTGTGCCACTGGCTGGGGGATTTTTTTCCAATGAGCTCAAATCATAACAAATGCTTAACACACAGAAGTGGCTGGAGTTGGCCTCCAGAACACGCACAAGGCAACTCTTTACTTAGTGAACAAAATGCACAGCTTCATGTAAGAGCTTGCCCTCTCCTTGGTCTCATCATCATCACCCAACTGCAGGCCCTGGACAAAGGGTAACCAGGGCTCTCTAGAATCCTGGACATGCCAGGTCAGAATTTGTGGATGATGTGTTAGGTTTTGATTGTCTTCTGATACAGAAACAGAATAGTGAAAGTTGAGGCTGGGAAAGAGAAGGGAAACCTACCTCACTGAAAAGAGTAGGCAACCTGGAAAAAGCTACTATGACAATGAACGCATGATAGAAATGAAGAGAGTCTTTCTCTCCTTCCCACTCATCTTTATTCATCATGCAGTAGAGAAACATTGATGGGAGGGAAGGAGTGAAGACAGAAGGGAAGGAACGAGAGGCTCAACTTCTGCTCTTCCCAAAGGGGGCCACTCTTGTGTCCTCTTCTTTCATCCCTTATTTAGTCTGGGGTGGAAAACATTGGGCAGGTATCCCAGGACTGCCTGAGTCAGGGCTCACCATCACCACTGGTTGACAAGCACTCCTGAAATGCACAGCAGATCTGAGCTCTGCCATTATTTACCTGCTGTGTGAAGTTTCATGACCCAGAAGGAAAAAAAAATTGTTTAAGCTCCTCGTTACCACATTTTACCTTGAAAAAATAAAACGGTTTTCAGAACTATGCTCATTACTTGGTCCACCCCTTTTTTCCCCCTGGTCTCCAAAAGCTGGCTATTTAGATGCTCTCAGATGAAGACTCTGATGGCTGTGGAGCAAAGAATTAACCTCAACCAAAGAGCGCCTTTGCAGCAGCTGGCACCACCCCCCCACCCCACCCCCACCCCCCACCCCACCCCCACCCCCCACCCCCCCCCCACCCCCCCCCCCCCCCCGCCCACCCGCCCTCAGCTTCTGGGAAGTGATCTCCATAGAATGTCCTGCCTGATGGGAGTGTCTTTGTTTGCCTTGGGGCTTTCGCCACTGGACAATCTAACGAGATCTATGAAGGGGGTTTTGAGCCACATTGTATCAGGTCTACCCCCAGAGGGGCTGGTGACTGAAGGTCAACCATGCAGGTGGAATGTGATCAAGCCTCAGTAAAAACTCTGGATACAACGCTTCCATGAGTGTCCCTGGCTGGCAATACTCTGAACTTACTGTCACATGCTGATGCTGAGAAAGAAACACTGTCCTGGCTTGACGGAAGGAGGACACCCGGAAGCTCTGCGTTTGCTGCTTTCCAGGACCCCACCCTATGCATTTCTTCCCTTGGTTGAAGAAGGGACCTGCATCCCTTCCCTGTAATAAACCATAACCTTAAGTACAACAGACTTCAGTGAGTTCTATGAGTCCTTCTAGCAAATTATCGGGACCCTTGAATTTGCAATTGCTGTCAGAAGTGTAGATCAAGTTCCCAAACTTCACAGTTGGTTAGCTCTTTACAGTTGGCCTAAAATTTCAGTGTTAATACTGATTAATAGATAAGTAGATGGCACCTCTCCTGGTGTGGTCATTCTTAATCTAGTCATCTGGTACATTGACCTAATGAAAACTCCTAGTTCATGAAAAGACTAAACCTAGTAGTCAGCTTCTAGGATTGTATAAGCATGAGTACAAATTGCCATGGTTCCAGGGTCACAACTTTTGGAAGTATTGATAGCTCTTTTTAAAACATATTTATTTTTATTTCAAGTTCCAGGGTACATGTGGAGGACGTGCAGGTTTGTTACACAGGTAAACATGTGCCATGGTATTTTGCTGCACCTATCAACCCATCACCTAGGTATTAAGCCCAGCATCCATCAGGTATTTTGCCTAATGCTCTCCCTACCCCCTTCTATCTCCCGACAGGCCCCAGTGTGTGTTGTTCCCCTCCCTGTGTCCACGTGTTCTCATTTGTTCAGCTCCCACTTATAAGTGAGAACATGCAGTGTTTGGGTTTTCCGTTCCTGGATTAGTTTGCTGAGGACAATGACTTCCAGCTCCATCCATGTCCCTGCAAACAACATGATCCCATTCCTTTCTATGGCTACATAGTATTCCATGGTATATATGTACCACATTTTCTTTATCCAGTCTATCATTGATGGACATTTGGGTTGATTCCATGTCTTTGCTGTTGTGAATAGTGCTACAATGAACATACATGTGCATGTATCTTTGTAACAGAATGATTTATATTCCTTTGGGTATATACTCAGTAATGTGATTGCTGGGTCAAATGGTACTTCTGGTTCTAGATCTTTAAGGAATTTCCACACTATCTTCCACAATAGTTTAATTGACATTCCCACCAACAGTGTAAAGTGTTCCTGTTTCTCTGCAACCTCACCAGCATCTGTTGTTTTTTGACTTTTTAATAGTAGCTATTCTGACTGGTGTAAGATAGTATCTCATTGTGGTTTTTGATTTGCATTTCTCTAATGATCAGTGATATTGAGCTTTTATTCATATGTTTGTTGGCTGCACGAATGTCTTCTTTTGAGAAGTGTCCATTCCTGTCCTTTCCCCACTTTGTAATGTTCTTTTTTCTTATAAACTTGTTTAAGCTCCTTGTAGATTCTGGATATTAAAACTTTATCAGATGCATAAATTGCAAAAATTTTCTCCCACTCTGTAGGTTGCCTGCTCACTCTGCGATAGTTTCTTATCATGTGCAGAAGCTCTTTGGTTTAATTAGATCTTATTTGTCAATTTTTGCTTTTGTTGAAATTGCTTTTAGCAATTTTGTCATGAAATCTTTGCCCATGCCTATGTTCTGAATGGTATTGCCTAGATTTTCTTCTATGGTTTTATAGTTTCGGGTTTTACATTTAACTATTTGATCCATCTTGAATTACTTTTGGTATAAGGTGTAAGAAAGGGGTCCAGTTTCAATTTTCTGCATACGGCTAACCAGATCTCCCAGCACCATTTATTAAATAGGGAATCCTTTCCCCATTGCTTGCTTTTGTCAGATTTCTCGAAGATCAGATGGTTGTAGATGTATGGTCTTATTTCTGAGTTCTCTATCCTGTTCCATTGGTCTGTGTGCCTTTTTTTGTACCAGCACCATGGTGTTTTGGTTACTGTAGCCTTGTAGTATAGTTTGAAGTTGGGTAGCGTGATGCCTCCAGCTTTGCTCTTTTTGCTTAGGATTCTCTTGGTTATGCAAGCTCTTTTTTAGTACCATATGAATTTTAAAACAGTTTCTTCTAATTCTGTGAAGAATTTCAATGGTAGCTTAATAAGAATAGCATTGAGTCTACAAATTACTGTGGGCCATTTTCACAATATCGATTCTTCCTATCCATGAGAATGGAATGTTTTTCCATTTGTTTGTGTCCTCTCTTATTTCCTTGAACAATGGTTTGTGGTTCTCCTTGAAGAGGTCCTTCACTTCCCTTTGTTGGCTGTATTCCTAGGTATTTTACTCTCTTTGTAGCAATTGTGAATGGGAGTTCATTCATGATTTGGCTTTCTGCTTGTCTGTTGTTGGTGTGTAGGAATGCTTGTGACTTTTGCACGTTGATTTTGTATCCTGAGACTTTGCTGAAGTTGCTTATCAGCTTAAGAAGCTTTGGGGCTGAGATGATAGGGTTTTCTAGATATAGGAGCATGTCATCTGCAAAGACAATTCAACTTCCTCTCTTCCTATTTGAAAATCTTTATTTATTTCCCTTACCTGATTGTCCTAGCCAGAACTTCCAATACTATGTTGAATAGGAGTGGTGAGAGAGGGCATCCTTGCCTTGTGTTGGTTTGTTGGTTTTCAAGGGGAATGCTTCCAGCTTTTGCCCATTCAGGATGATATTGGCTGTGGGTTTGTCATAAATGGCTGGAAGTATTGATAGTTCTTGATGAAGACAGAAGCTAGGAGTTACACAACCTTCCTCCATGCACCATCAGTACTTGGTTCATGCTGTTGCCATTACGCTCATCACTCTCCACTCTATGTCATGTGACTCAGTGCATATGACTGTGAGCTCCCTGAGGGAAGAGATCTTACTCACATTTCACTCTGACAATCAGAGAAGAAAGTAACTCACTAAGTGTCTGATGAATTGCTGATCCTTCACAGACATAAGCAGTTGTGTCCATGAATACACGGTTATTACAACCCCATAAACAGGTTCTCTTTAAACTGTGAGCCCACATAAAACTTTACAAGTCTCCTGTTCCTCTCTAAGAAGATATTCAAAAGGAAAAATCAACACAGAGGTAGCAGAGCATACTGCCAAGAGTACACACGTGTGGGATTTGGAAACCATGGTTCTAGGATAGCACCATATTCCTATGTGGCTGCATGATCTTAGGCAAGTCACTTGACCTGAGACTAGGTCATCTCATCCATAAGGCAGTGAGAAATATTGTACCCTCTGGCCATTCTACAGTAGGCAATAATTATAAAGCATGTACTATTAAATAGTTCAGATTCCACAAACATTTTCTAAGCATCTGCTATGTGTTAGATACTCTAGAGGGCACTTCCATGCCACTGTTCCATGCCGTGAAGTCCTCATATTCTGGCATTGACGGGTAATAATGGGAAGGGGCTGGGAGTGGGAGTAGAGATGACACAAAAGCGGGAGCTGACAATTACTGAAGTTGGATGAGAGAAAATGAAGTTTCACTATATTGTTTTCCCTATTATTTCACGTTTTTGAAATGTTCCACACGTATTAATTTTTTAAATTTATTTATTTTAGAGATGGGGTCTCGCTCTATTGCCCAGGCTGGAGTACAGTGGCACAATCATAGCTCACTGCAGCCTCGAACTTTTGGACCCAGTTAATCTTCCCACCACAGCCTCCCAAGTAGCTGGGACTAGAGGCTTGTACCACCATTCCTGGCTAATTTTTTTTAAAAAATTTTATAGAGATGAGGTCTCTTTATGTTGCCCACGTTGATCTCGAACTCCTGGCCTCAAGTGATCCTCCTGCTTCAGCCTCCCAGAGCGCTTGGATTACAGGTGTGAGCCACCACACCTGGCCAAAACATGTATTTTAAACAATTCTCTCAACAATTACGTGAGGTGGGTCTCCATGGTCTCGCTTTACCTGTGGAAAACCAAGGCTCAAAGCGACAGAAGCCTGAGGTTTCCACAGAATGTTAGAGGCAAAGTCATGTCTAGAGCCCAGCTTCCCTACCTCCATGCAACTTCACACTTCCCGCCTCCCTAGATTGTGATGCATGGCTGGCACCTGCCCTCTCAGAAGCACACTTGCCCTCAGAAAGGGGCTCCTCAAGGTGGAGGTTTGTGTCTACAAGAGATAGACCACTGTAAGCAATGAGGGGAACAGCTCCCACCTTCCTTTCCAGTGCTGGGACCTCTTTCTACACTCATTATGAAAAACTCAAGAAATATGGGGGTTCCTCAAAGTCACTATCATCATCCGTGGACATCTGCTGAGTCCCTAAAGCACCGGGCAGGCATTGCTGAAGCATGCAAAGGTATACATAACACACAGGGCTTCCCACAGCAACCTCCTCCAACCCATTCACTATATATATATATATATATTTTTTTTTTTTTTTTTAGACGGAGTCTCGCTCTGTCACTCAGGTTGGAGTGCAGTGGCGCGATCTCGGCTCACTGCAACCTCTGCCTCCCGGATTCACGCCATTCTCCTGCCTCAGCCTCTCCAAGTAGCTGGGACTACAGGCGCCCGCCACCACGCCCGGCTAATTTTTTGTATTTTTAGTAGAGACAGGGTTTCACCGTGGTCTCGATCTCCTGACCTCGTGATCCGCCCACCTCGGCCTCCCAAAGTGCTGGGATTACAAGCGTGAGCCACCGCGCCCGGCCCACAATAAATATTTTAAAATGTATTAGCAAACTTTGCCGAGACAAAAAGATCATTGCAACAATCTTTGTCCTCCAAAGGAATTGCTCTACAGTGGAAAGAAAGAGAGGTTTTCTCATCTCTTCTGCAAAGGAAGGAACTGTGTGTGTGTGTGTGTGTGTGTGTGTGTGTGTAGTGTGTGTGTGTGTGCATCTCAGGGCAGAGGGGGCAGATTGAGCTGAGCACAGAGAGAACTACACTTTTCTAAAGCCACCCTACAGACATGCCCATCTGCAGCTCTGGGGCTGGCTGCAGCTTGCATTTGTTTGGAAGTTCAACCCTGGGATGTATAAAATTTTCCCCAAATAACCCCTTGGAGGGAAAAATAACACAGTGCAAATGACAATACTCAAAAGCCTAGAGATATATTCAGCCATTTTCTTTATGATGAGCATATTTTGCCAAAGTCTGTGTCCTGAAAGTCTCTCCCCATCCATTAATGCAGTCACCCAGTGGATTGCTTTCCCTTCCCATGTGTTAACTTTTCCTTGAGCTCTTGCAGGAACACATTGCTTGGCCAAACCAGAATATACCAGGGAGCTTGGAAGATATTGCCCAGTCGCCTCTGCAACCTCAGAAACTCCCTCTGGTGCCTGTGGTGTGACACGCCACATCCACATAGCATTATGGGTTCTCGCTGAGGATTGCAAGGGACAGCCTAAAGGTTTCATCCAAGTTTCCACCTTAAGCTCTATCTTGGTCTGCAGGTCAACTGACTCTTCAAGCCTCCTTTCCCCACCGTGCCAACTCCCCACAGCACTGCCAAGGTTTTTCACAGAACCAAGAGATAATCAGCAGAGCAAAAGCTAAACCCAAAGCCATGCCCCCTACCCTCCAATCCAGGGAAATGTAAAAATATATCAACTTTAAGGCCCTGGAAAAAAAGTCAAAACCAAGCTCTATAATTGTGGTCTGTTTACAAGGCATGCTAAGTTGTCAGTGCATTCTCACAGAGGCTGTTCATGCCTCATGGAGCTGGGGAACTATGTCAATGGTAACAGAAGTCTTCATGTTCTGCAGTCGGTGCCCTTCCGAACACTCTTGGTTTGAAAAGCAAAGTCCTTAGGTTGGAGAATCAAATTCACAAATGCCTCCTTCAGTTCACTTTCCTTCAGTTGACTTTGGACCCAGAGTGTGGACCCATGGAGGTCAGCTACCTGGTTTAAGGGAGTCAGCTCGTGTGTGTGTGTGTGTGTGCGCGCACATGTGTGTATGTCTCTGTGTGTATGCACACATATTTTCATGAACAAGAAAGTAGAGAAAGCAGAAGAGATCCAACACAGTGAAAAATCTCTGCCCAGTGACCTGGCACTGAGGAATATCATCCACCCCGGGCAAGAGTCTAGAAATGAACAATTTAAGGATAGTTTGGGAGCACTTAGAAAAAAAACTAATGATTAGGAAGAGCCAACATCAGTATAATAGAACAGGTAATGCTAACGTGACTTTCTTTTTGTTTGGAAGTTCTACATAGTATTATGTCTGGATTTTAGGAGGCCCTTCCCACGAATTAAATTTTTAAATAGGTAATGTATTCCTACGGTTCAACAAAACCCAATATATCCATGGGGAGGAATCTTCCTCCCATCTATGTCTCCATCTGCCCAGGTCTCACTCCTACCTCTCCACTCCCCATAGGTAACCATGATTATTAATTTCTTGAATAAGCTTATGGATGTCATTGTGAACATGGAAGCAAATACAAATGTGTGTGCATGTTTATTCTTATTTTCTCCCTTTTTTATGCAAAAGGGGCACACTGAACCCCTTGCTCAGCAAGGCTTCTGTGGAGGGCTCATGCTAGTTGTGTGGACAAGAAATGGGGACTAGATGACACCATGCAATAGCGGGCATGTGGCTAGTTCAGTGCAGAACCAGAAGTGGAATCTAGCCTGCTGACTTTTTGTCCTAGGTCCTTCCCGCTTGTCTCCTGGATCTGTGTTTGCCCACACAAGGGAGTACTTAGAAGCATTGGCAGGCTTCTGGGAAGCAGTTTGTCCTTGTAAGTGGTTTCAAACTTCCCCTTGGCAAGCTTGCATATGGCACTCATTTGCTTGGTAAACCTTTTTTCTCATAGATCATGGAAAGGTAAACTTTGAGCCCTTTGCTCTTTAAGTGAATAAAATGGCCTAACTGTACTAAAGCTTTATCCCAGTGCTTGGTTCATAGTAGCCACTTCATAAAATAAACATTAGTTGAATCTGAATGATCACTACATTCCAATTTAATGGTACTTGGATTAAACAGATTCATCCTAAAGAGACAGGGAACTGGATCATTTCAGAACCAGTCCCGTGATGGTTTACTTTGGTAGCACAGCCCTTCTCAAGCCAGTGGTCACTTCCTATTCTCCTGCCAAAGAAGCAGAAACAACAGCTTTCTTTGTATTCGGTATTGACTTGGGGGATCGCATGGGTCCTTATGACTACCTGCTGGCAACATTCAGTCCAGCCCATGGACAAAGCAGAGCTGGAAGAGTAGGGAGTCAAGGGAGGTCAAGAGACAGGGCAAGGCTTGGGAAGGAGTGAGAAGTCCTCTTCCAGGGCCTACTTTCCCACTCCTCTTCTGGTTCTCTGAGACCAGCCTCCTCCCCTTTTCATCTCTGAGGCATCCTTACCAACCAGCAGTTCCTCTGCTCTGACATCAGCTTGATCTTTCAGGCTTGCCTCAGTCATATGCAAAAGAGGGTGATCCCATAGAGAAAAAAATATTTAGCTAAGATTCCAAAAGTGAGGGCAAATCCCTGGGAATTTGCTGTTTTTGAAGTAGACTACTACCACTCTCCACTATAGGTAATTTTAAGTTTGCAGTAGCTAATGGGCAAAGGAAAGAAGAGTAAAATAAAATTGTCATGGGATGGTAACTTCCTACATTAACCTGCAAGGTATCCATCCTTTCCAGGCCACCAGAGAATCTAAGTTCAAGTCCCCAAACAGGGAACTGGGCTCTCATCCTAATTCCTCCTTAAGGAGCCAACACAGTCATTACCTCCACATAAACATGTCAACTCTCCCCACGCACAACCATGAGAAATCTCTCCCAGCCAGCCAGAATGGAAGGAACTAACAGCTTTTGGCAAGCAGCACGGTCTCACATACAGAAGTGGCTGGCACGAGGCTTGCACTCAGGTCACAGCCTTCTATCGGCTGTTGTGGCCACCTCTTCCTAAGAAGAAGCTCTCCCCGGGAAAAGCACAGAATTCTGCTGGGTCACAGAGCCCCTCAGGTGTCAGTTCCATCCACTCCCAACACACTTCAGGTGGGCCACCTTGAGTGCAGTGGTTATGATTGCTGGGTTTGAATCCTGTCTCTGTCACGTGATTCTGGATCATTATTTCAATTCTCTAAGCCTCAGTTTCCACATCTGTAAAACCCTGTCCCCTGGGGAAGTTGTGAAGAGTAGAGGAAATTATCCTCGCAAAATGCTTAGCAGGGTATTGGTAGGTTGTTAGTGCTGAATAAATAGTACTTATTTTATCATCATTATTACGGCTCTTAGGAACCCACAGCCTGTGAGGTGGGAGGCAGTACTCCAGCTTGAAAGCTAAGGGATGGGCAGTTGAGTTGCCCAAGGTCACTCTGCAGCCTTACTGGAATGGAAGCTCCATAGAACAGGGGGGTTGTCTGTTGTGTTCCCCAAACCTACAACAGTTCCTGACCCTCCATCAATATAAGCTGAATGAATGAATAGATGGATGGATGAATGAATGTAACTGAGAAGCTGGAATTTGAGCCTAGGTCAGTGTGACTCCATGGTCAGATGCGACACTCTTCCTGCTCCATTTCCACAGACACACACACATACACACACATATCCTATTTGTCCTTGTAAAACCAGCATCTTCCAAGAGTTTTCTGCCAGCTGCAGCTCATCATACCCATCTTTTCCCATTGTGCTTCCATAACACACACAGTCTCTGCCACACAATATAACAATTTATTAGACCTCAGACTCTCTGGGGGCAGAGACCACTTCTTAGCCACTGGACTTCTTAGTCTCAGTCTCCGCTTAAATCAGGCTCCTAAGAAGCACTTTCTGGTTGGCTGGCTTCTTCTGGGGGAAAGGGAGCCAATTGTCACTTCCTCCAGACCCTCGTCTTTCCAAACCCTATCCTTTCTTATAGGAAAGAAGAAGGGAACTCAACTTCACACTTGACATTTTTTGCTGAGAAGCCACACTTGCCCTTGGCCTCCTAACCCAATCCCTCGCCTCGCTGTCATCAGTACTCAGATCTGCCCTAAGGTTGGGATATAGGATAACTCTGTCTTGAGAGACAGGAGATGTGGTTCCAAGACCCAGCTCTCTCATTATTTGCTATAGGAATGTTCTCCTTCTGGGATTCAGTTTTTTCATCTGTAAAATGAAGATCTCAATGATCTGTGCATTCTCATCTGTGGCCATTTGTGCAACTCATGTGCTTGCCCCAGTCTCAGGGCCACAGACAGTGGGACACATGTACTTCCAGTTGTATGGCCCTTCTGAGACTGGGAGGCCTGTCTAGGTCCCACCCCAGCCTCCTCCTTCCACGAGTTTCCACACTTATTTCTCTCCAGGCCTCTCCTGGACACAGGGCTCTGGACTCGGAGCCACATCAAATCTTCCAGGCTGACAATTCTGGGCACCACTTTGTTCCCCTTCCTCATCTGGGTTTCTGCTCCTCACCAGGGATGAGATATGCTGACCTTCCCAGTCACAGGATCAAGAGCAAAGTTGCAGCAAAAGTCACTGATGGCCTCTCCTGGAGGGGAAGATGTTCTCTGGGCACCCAGATACCAAAGTAAGAAATATGCGTTTAGAAAGGCATCAAGCCACAGAAACAAGATCTCATGGACATATGGAGAGAAATGAAAAGAACATGGCTTAGATAAAAGGCAAACATGCAGGGCAGTCACTTGAACAGGCAGGGATGAACAACAAAAAGATGCCCCTCTGTGTGGTTTTAGAAGCACTGTGCCAAAACGCCAGGCTAAGTATGGCTCCCTGTTCACAATAATTATTGAGTAGAAAACTCAGGTCACAAAATGTACAGTACATCTCGTTTTATTTACACCCACAAGCACACACATGCATGCAAGGATTAGGAGAAACTATACCAAAATGTTAACAGTGGTCAAATTCAGAATAATTGTTCTTTGCTTTTTTTCTAAAGAACTTATCTGAGTTCCATTTTTTTTTCCTGCAGTAAACAAGGATTATTTTGTAAAGAGAAAAAATATAGTAACATATTTTTAAATGCCCCTCATCCTAAGTTTTTGAAAGTAGAATACTAAAAATAAAAGGTTTGTCCCTTTACAACTGTACTGTAAAGATGACATACAATCAAAAAGAAGGAAACAGGCTGGGCCCGGTGGCTCATTCCTATAATCCCAGCACTTTGGGAGGCCGAGCCAGGCGGATCACTTGAGGTCAGGAGTTCAAGACCAGCCTGGCCAACACGGTGAAACCCTGTCTCTACTAAAAGTACAAAAATTAGCCAGGCGTGGTGGTGCACACCCAGCTGTAATCCCAGCTACTCGGGAGGCTGAGACAGGAGGATCACTTGAACCTGGCAGGTGGAGGTTGCAGTAAGCCAAGATCATGTCACTGCACTCCAGCCTGGGTGACAGAGTAAGACTGTCTCGAAAAATAAAAAAATAAAGAAGAAGGAAACATAGGAGCTTCAGGCATAAGAGAAGAGACGGGGGTCTCAGGATTGGGGGAGGAGAATGATGCAGAAAAAGGAAGAGGCTCAATGATTCACATCTGGAACAGTGGGGTGGTGCTGGGGAGGCCTTTGGCACCCATGGGGAAGGAGAAGGTAGCATGAAGGATAAATTGCTGTCACAAACAGGAAATGCAAACCATTATGTCCCCAAAGGCAACAGTGTCAAGCCACTCACTATTTCAGAATATAAGCAAAGAAATTATTCTGTCCCTAAAATCTAGAGATCCAAAAAGGTAAAGTGGTGTTACCATCCATGTGGAGCTGATGTCCTCCTTCGGGGAAAAAGAAAGTTCACAGCACCCAAATCCCCTCTCTATCCCTACTCTTCTCCCACCTTAGCAAGAAACAAACTTATAGAAAGGGGAGCAACAGATGTTCTGATTCTGCTGAGACCCCTGGGTAAGTACCTCTGATGAGCTGGGAAACTTCTCTATGCTGTTCCCCACTCTGAGGAGCAGAGGTCACGAGAATCCCACCCACCTCCATCCCTGACCATACCACTGCACCACCCATGCCTACTGGAGGTCAAGCATTGGGAGAGAGGAAGGCTCAGCTACCATACCCAAAGGAAATGACTACCAATGAGGATTTACACCTTTCAAAAGGTGCTTCATTCCTGGGAAAGAGAAAAGAAGCATTTGTCCCGGCTTTTCTTCAATGGAAAATAGGGCCCTCTTCCCTGCTGTTCCCTCTTCCAGCATAGGGACAATCTCCCTAGATGGCTCCCCTTCTCCCATAGGCCACATCCTCTTAGCATCTTTGAAAGGGATGAGCAGCACAGTGGCATTTCAATGAATGGAACGTTGTAAAAACAAACCTGCAGTTTGGACAAGATAAGCAGGAGGGAAGATCAGAGAGGTAGGGAAGAAGTGTACCCCAGGGAAAGAGTGAGAATGAGGCACCCAGCTTCCCACCCTTAAGCCATCAAACCCCTCAGGTCTGATGTGGACCAAGCTCGCTCCTTTGTGAGAAGCACTACTTTTCAGTTCTGATTCAGAGGTAGTGGTCCCTGGATAATTGATGCTGGCAGATTTTTACATGTAGGTTCCTGGGGTGGCCTTAAAGATGTCCTGACGCTGATTGAGAAAGACTTAGTTTGGAACATGGGCTGCATATGCTTGATGGCTATATCTCTACCCTCCACCAGATGTGACGGCATCATTTACATTAGGAATTCTGAAGGGCTGTCCAACCAGAGATCTGGACAAGTGCCTGGATACTGGCTCCATGCCTGCCCACACTTGAGCCGAGATCCTCAGGGCACCAACTGGGTGGCAGGGGTATCTCCAGGCTCTGGGTTAGGAAGCCACATTCTCGGCCTTCTCTTTGCCAGAGGAAAGATGGACACATTTGGGGCCACAGTTTTTATGTAAAAAGATATATAAAGGCAAAGATTGGGGACTGAGTTCAAAGTTTTCCAAGGGATTTACTGGAATGCATTTCTGAGGGGGACTGAATGCCGTCTTCTGTGCTACGTGGAATTAGAAGGACTTGTAATTGGTGAAGTAAACATATCTAAAGAGTACTGATTAATGAAATGATGAAAGAAAATCCTTGACTTTCTTTCACCATCTCCTGCCACTCTCTTTCACCTTCTCCTGATCAACATTTTTTATCAGTGATTTGGATAAAGAAAAATCAAGCTTAAAATTTGCAGATATCACTAGGTTGGAAAGCAGATAAAACACTGCTTGGAGTAGGTGCATCTGTGAAGATCTCAGGTGCCTAAGCAAGGCTGGCTGAACTTAACAAGGGACATTTGAACTGGTCAACGGTAAGGATCTACATTTAGGTTCAGAAAAGCATGCAAGTGGGTATAGCTCATGTCAATGGCAGCTCAGGTGGACAAGCCTTCAGGGAGCCAGTTGAATCTGAACTCGGCATAAGCCAAAAGTGTGACACAACCTCTAAAACTCAGACAGCATTGACATATGTGTAACATTTGGAGCAAATTAAGTAAGAGTTCTTCCTTACACTTTGTGCAAGAATTAACTCAAGATGGATTAAATACTTAAATGTAAAACCCCAAACTATAAAAACCCTAAAAGATAATCTAGGCAATACAATTCAGAACACAGACACGAACAAAGATTTCATGATGAAAATGTCAAAAGCAATTGCAACAAAAGCAAAAATTGACAAATAAGATCTAATTAAGCTAAAGAGCTTCTGCACAGCAAAAGAAACTATCATCAGAGTGAATAGACAACCCGCAGAATGGGAGAAAATGTTTGCAACCTATCCATCTGACAAAGGTCTAATATCCATAATCTACAAGGAACTTAAGCAAATTTACAAGAAGAAAACAAACAACCCCATTAAAAAGTGGGCAGAGGACATAAACAGACACTTCTCAAAAGAAGACATACATGCAGCCAACAAATACATGAAAAAAGCTCAATATCACTGATCATTATAAAAATGCAAATCAAAAACCACAATGAGATACCATCTCATGCCAGTCAGAATGGCTATCATTAAAAAGCCAAAAAAAACAACAGATGTTGGTGAGGTTAGGGAGAAATAGGAACGCTTTACACTTTTGATGGGAATGTAAATTAGTTCAACCATTGTGGAAGACAGCGTGGCGATTCCTCAAAGACCTAGAACCAGAAATACCATTTGACCCAGCAATCCCATTATGGGATTTATAACTCAAGGAATATAAATCATTCTATTATAAAGACACATGCACGCATATATTCACTGCAGCACTATTCACAACAGCAGACATGGAATCAACCTAAATGCCCATCAATGATAGACTAAACAAAATGTGGTACAGATACGCCATAGAACACTATGCAGCCATAAAAAGGAATGAGATCATGTCCTTTGCATGGACATGGATGGAGTTGGAAGCCATTATTCTCAGCAAACTAACACAGAAGCAGAAACCAAACACTGCATGTTCTCACTTACAAGTGGAAGCTGAATGATGAGAACACATGGACACATTGGGGGAACAACACACACTGGGGCCTGTTGGTGGTAGTTATGGTGGGAGGGAGAGCATCAGGAAGAATAGCTAATGGATGCTGGGCTTCATTCCTAGCTGATGGGATGATCTGTGCAGCAAACCACCATGGCACACGTTTACCTATGTAACAAACCTGTACATTCTGCACATGTGCCCCAGAACTTAAAATAAAAGTTAATGTAAAGAAAAAGAATCCACCTGCACCCACTTTTGGAGTTTTTATCTGGAACCTACAATTAAGAGGGATATTGAAAAAAAGGAAAGAGGGGACAGACTAGGAGAGGGTCTGGAAACATTGTTAAGTAAGGAATGGCTAAAATAAATGCAAGTGCTTTGGTAGGAATGGAAGATACTCAAGCAAGGCAGAACAGCTGCCTTCAAACATCTGAAGAACGGCCCTGTGAGGCTGGCTCTGCCTCCTCTGTGTGGGCTCAGAGAGCAGCCTTAGGAGTCGTGGAAATTGTGGGCTCCCTGATCAAAAGAGGGAACAAGCTGCATTATAAAGTAGTGAATTTGACATCCCTAGAAGTATTCAAACAGACACTAAATGAGCACCTGCCAGAAATATGTAGAAACATTACTGAAAGCCCCTAAATCGTACCTTCCAACTGGGACTCTATAAATTCAGGGTCATGCAATGATGAAAGAAAAGATCCCAGGGAACAATAAGAATCAGATAGGGGATAAGTGGCAGCTAAGCACCTGCTGGAATTCTGGTCAGAGGTAGATGAATGGGAGGTGACTCACAGGTGGTCTTAGGCTATCGGAGGGAGACAAGGTTAATCTTTTATAAGAACCAGCCTCTGCATGACAGACCTGCTCTACAGGGAAGAGCAGAAGAGCTCCTCTGCCCCAAGCTCAAGGCGAGACCAAAGCAGAATACAGGGGAACATGGGTACTAGTTCCAGGCCCTGGTAATAGCAGTGTCCTCTCTCCTCCCGACATTGGTTCCTGCCACACAACCTGCGCATAGGGATTTGCACAGGGCACTGCCTTCTGCTCCATGTGGGGTGGTGATTGCTAAGCAGGAAAGAGACTCCAGGTAAACCCAGAGCAATAGGTAGCATTTCAGGCAAAAGATCTGGGCCGAAAACAGCTTGCCAGCCATCTGACTTCAAGGAAGTCACTTCCGCTATGTGGCCTCAGTGTTATCTTCTGTAAAGTGAAAGCAGGATTGGTGAAATGTGAGGTTGGTCCCTCTACCACTCATACTTTTTATGAGTCATGAATTTCACTTTTGTCTCAGTGACATCAAGATCACTGGACAGAAGATTTGGGGAAGGGCAGAGTGCCCAAGGTGTAGTCAATTCCCACCAGGATGAGGCCAAAGCAGAGTGTCCCAGGAGACAAGGTCCCTAAGGAGTTTTTGGAGTTGGGGCCAGGCGTGGAGGAGACTTGATGGCTGACAAATCCTGACCCCATTCACTTTCCCACTCACATCCCTGGGAATAATGCTAAAAGTGCAAGTCACATTAAAAGTTAATGAACAAATGCCCTACTGTTCTCTGGGTCACTTCCACCCTGGAGGAAATTTACTCTCTTCCTCTAACCTTTTCCTTCCTTATTCAGTTTCATATCTTCTTCTTATTCCCTGGAGTCCATTACTACTTATAGACCCCTGTGGTTATTTTTTGAGTCAACAGGCTATTAAGCTCTTACATCTTTTCCTTGATGGCCCTACTTTTCTCTCATTACCCTATTTGACCCACAAATCTATATTTCCCTTTCACCAAGCTCCCAAGAAAGCAGAGGGTCTCTTGGAAGTTCCTTTCATGGGTCCAGAGGATAAGAACAGATTCTGCTGGAAAACAGAGGGGTGGAAGGGATAATTGGGGAAAATTATGGAAAAAAGAGGTCCATTTCTTTCCCTTTCAACTTACTTTAAAAATGGAGACCAGTTTCTTCTCTTTAATCAAGTTTCCCTTTAGCCAAGGAAGATGGGAAAAAATGAATGCATAGAGATCCATGTAGATCAGTGGCTCTTGAATTCTTTATCCTAAGATCTGTTTCTCTCGTCCTATGCTTCTTATCCCACAGTTTGGCATTCTTAAATTTTCCCAACTCCTATATTTATCAAAAGCAAAAAGTAGGCCAAGAATTCTGGTCTTTTGAGATTTTAAGAGATAAATGAGCATTTCTACTAGATTGAATTGTAGACTCTTGATGAGTTATAAACTATATTCTCTGATCTATCTATCTATCTCTCTCTCTCTCCCATCCCCCCACCCCCCCTCTCTCAGTCTGGAGGGCTAGGCAAAGGGTGGGGAATATGGGAGGTCAGTGGTGACACTGGGGCTGGAGGCCTGGGTAGTAATGGGTCTGAGATAAAAAGAACCATGCTTATGGCAGTCAAGAGTTCGGGCTGGAGGCAAGGCTAAGAGCTCCTGCAGTTCATGCTGCTCAGTTCCAATGTCCTGGGAACTTTCTGCCCCCCAGCTCAGGTCATGTCCTGCAAGCCAAGAAATACCATGTTAGGCATTGGAAGAGCCCTGTATGTGAAGGCAGTTAAGCTCAGAAACAAGTGACAAAGAAGAACTCAGGAATCTCTTTCCTTATGTGTTAAGGATTTTTTGAGCTGCTGCTACATGTCTACCACCATGCCAACTAAAGTGAGAAACGAAGTGATAAACTGTGGATCTGAACCTTTAAGGAGCTAACCATCTAGCAGATATCTTTGAGCATTCAAAACAGATGCTCATCTGGGTGGAATGGGTAAAGTTTGATCTTATTTGGAAGCAGATGGAAGGACAAGATGATGCTGAGTTGTTCTTTTCCACACTCAGGAGAAAGCACAGAGGAGTGGTGACCATGAGTACTGGGGACTGTGGACCCCTTGAGTACTGGGGACAGTGATGATGTCACCAAAACCCCCAAGCCTGCCTCTTCTCTGCCACACCCTTGACCCAGTAGAGACTGTGTACTGTGTACTCTGTGTACCCTGTGCACTCTGAAGTAGATGCCAATCCTGGATTGTAAGACATCCTACCTCCGGCTCTGCCCCCTATTATCATCATAAGTCTTCCATGCCCTTCTCTCTATTTAACTCCACAATTAAAGGTGGAAAATAAGAGCTCAGGTAAGAGCCTAAATTATCTTATTTTAGGGAAAAAGAAAAATCAAGAAACAGGAAAAAGATTGACGTGTCTCAATCATACCATCAAAAGCAGGGATGAACTGGCAGAGGTCTTTAAGAGATTCAAAAATATCAAGGAAATGCAATGTACACCCTTTGATACACAAAAAGCCCCCAAGGAACTTTAATCCAAATGAAGAGACAAGGCTTAGACAAGTGAGTTAAAAAACAGACAAGCAAACAACAACAGATTTAAATAGGCAAATCAGACCTCGGAGGAGGGCCATGGTGTCATCTCTGTGTTGGCCACATACACTGTATTTTTCTGAACAGCATCAATTTTCACATCCAGTCTCATGTCACATCACATGTCCATGTCCTAATTTTCAGTTCAGAAAACAGAGTCACCATACCGTTTACTTATTTTAATTTTCTCAAGAAATCTTAGAGGAAACCTGGTGCTGAAACCATGGTAGACTACAGAATCACCAAAAAGTCAAACAGATGATCGGTGTAAGAGAACTTTAGAGGAGGGAGGAGAGAGAACTCAGTGAGGACAGGGCAGGGCAGAGAGGGCTTCCTGGAGGAGGCAGGGCAGGGCTTGAAGGATGGGGTGGTGAGCACACTGGGCTGACCAGGTAGCCTGGCTCTTCCAAGGCTCCACCTCCAAGCTGTCTTGTCTCCCCTCCTACTTTCATCTCTCTCTTGAGTCTACTCCATTTGGGTCCTTCCTGGGTAGCACAGTGTCCCAACATCTATCATTCACCGTGGCAGATGTGTGCAGGGACAGGAGGGAGTGCAGAGGTGACTATAATCCACTTCCCTCCCTACCATCACTGCAGTCACAGGCAAGGCACAGGCAGGCCAAGTATACGCCTTGGGATCCTTCATGCCAGGTGTCCCTCCCACACCTCCACCAAGCCCTGGGGCTCCTCTGCTTGCTATGTGGCACCAAGATCTGTCAGCAAGCAGCCCCACCAGAAACGCCAGCTGCTCTCCGGTTTTTCACAGCCTGGGTCACAGCTGACACCAGGACTGCTGCTCCTCAGAGGGATACGGATCAGGGCTCCAATTTAAAAATATTCATTGAGTCCCTGCCATGGGCTTGACACAGGCAATCTAATAATGAGCAGGAGAAGGTCTCTGCCATGCAGAAGTGGATCATGCACTGGGGGAAACAGATGAGTACAAGAAGTCAGTGCATGGACCTCAGACACTCTGCAGGGAGCTGCCCTTCTCTGGGGGCAGTGGGAGGACGAGTGGTCTTGGCTGAAAGTGAGCGGCTGTCCATCTAGAAATGTCAGTCCTCCACAGAGTACAACTTCTCAGCAACTCTACTTGTCTTTGAGCAAGCCTTCAAAGTCTTGCTTAAAAACATCACTTCATCTAGGAGATCCACCTCAACTAGCCACATTCCACTCTAAACCTCTGAGCATGTGGGACGCGGCATGCCACACCCCTCTGCAGATGTTGCTGGTGCCTCTTTCCTATGTGCTATATTGACTCCCATTCTGATTACGACTCCCTTGAGAATGCAGCCCATATTGTTTACTTGTTTTCGTCTTCCCTATAGAGATCCCAGAGAGAAGCTGGTGCTAAAACAGTGGTTCACAGCACAGGCGTTGGAGTCAGGGCTCCTGGGTGCAAATTCTGGCTCTACTGCTTATTAGCCTGGGAGACTCAGGCACATGACCTGTTTTGGTGAGCTGCCGTTTTTCCTCTATGCAATGTATGTCATTAACCTACTGTAATGACCTAATGTAGGTAAGTGGTCTAGTTCTTAGGCACATAGTAGGTTCTCAAGAAGTCAGAGTTCTTTTTGTTCCAGACACAGCAGAGACTCATGTGACCCAGCAACATACTATGCCCACCTTGGCTCAGGTATGAGGCATGAGTCCTGTCCACTCCTGGGCTGGTCAGTGGCAGGAAAAGCCAAGAAAGCTCCAAGTATTTGCTCAGCCACTTGGAGAAGGGCCTGGTCCTCAGGTCATTAGGCTCAATGGGCTGTCTCTGAACCTGGCCATTCTCAGAGGACTGGAGAAGAGTGCTAGGGAAGCGGGGGCTTACAGGGCAGCAATAAGACTCTCGGCATGGCCCCAGGGGTCTCCACAAGTCTCCATGGTGGGGAAGGATGGGAGGGGCAAGGTCCCAGGACAGCTTGGCCCTCCCAGTCAGATCAAGTCCTTTCCTTCACTCCCAGCACTGCCCTCACCTTGCCACCTCTGCCTAACTGGAAGAGAGAAGAGAAGCCACAGGAAGAGCCTGGGGCTGGGCACAGTGGCTCAGGTCTGTAATCCCAACATTTGGGAGGCAGAGGCTGGTAGATCAGTTAAGCCCAGGAGCTCAAGACCAGCCTGGGCAACATGGAGAAATGCTGCCTCTACAAAAAATACAAAAAGTAGCTGGGCATGGTGGTGCATGCCACCCACAGTCCAGCTATGTGGGGAGCTGAGTCACTTGAGTCTAGGAGGTTGAGGCTGCAATGAGCTGTGATCATGCCACTGCCCTCCAGCCTGTGCAACAAAGTGAGACCCTGTCTCAACAACAACAACAACA
Organism: Symphalangus syndactylus; assembly: GCF_028878055.3. NCBI lineage: Eukaryota > Metazoa > Chordata > Mammalia > Primates > Hylobatidae > Symphalangus > Symphalangus syndactylus. The sequence goes on along the minus strand of NC_072427.2, from coordinate 149,313,764 downwards.
ACAAAACAAAAAACACAAAAAACAAAAAACCAGGACGACTGCCTGCCGACTGCCTGGCTCGTCCAACAGAATGGTGACGTAGGCTTCTCTCGCCTGCCTGGCTTCTGGAAATAGCTGCTCTGCCCACAGAGGGCTGGCCACTTCCCCAGTCCTACAGCTGGAGCAGCACTCCCCTCAAGGGGCAGGAGAGCATTCTCTTAAAACCAGCTGGCTGAATCCCATCCTGAAAAGGATCAGCTTTGGTATCAGGCAGCAGAGACAAGCCAGCCCCCAGACAAGGAGGACAACCTCCACCTAGCAAGCAGGTGGGAAACTCCTCCAGGAGCAAGTCCCAGGTAGCTCTCGAGAACAGTAAGGTCCCCTTCCCCTCCCCACTCTCTCCACTTCCCTCTGCACCCCCACAGCATGAAAAGCATACTTGTGCTCTTACAGGCTGTCAGCCAAACCTGTCAACCCTGCAGGACCACTAACCACATCATCAGCATCTTTCTTAAACCCCTATTTTCTGTGGTGCTAACTAGATACCATGGACAGGAATTTCCAGAGCTCCCCTTAGATGAACTTCAGTGTATAAAATTCCTATATTCCTCTTTCCCTCCCAAATATTTATTAAGCACATACTATGTGCTGGGTTAATAGGGAAACAAAGATAAAGCAGACACAGTTCCCTCCCTTAATGAGGGGAAACAGACTCCTACTGTTAAGGAGTGCCACAAACCATAGTTGGCTGTCACTCATCATAAAATAGAGGTACATTTAAGAACCACAGAAGCACACAGGGGAGCAATTAATCCCAGTGAAGGTGTGGGGACATGTTAAGAGAAGGCTGGGGGGCCTTTACTCTAGAGGCCGCCTCCCCTCCCTGGGCCCCTCTGGGAAGTGGGCATGTGGCACCAAAGCAGGCGGCAAGCGCCTACCCAAGGACACCAGCTGCGCTGACGTTCACAGGCTGGATCACAGCAGTGGTGGGAGCCCTGCTGTCCTGAGGACTCGCAACACCAGTTCCATCAATGCCCTTAGTTCCTTCCTCACACAGACAGTGGAAACACTATGAGCCCACCTTGTCACTTAAGCCTCATGTGCATCCACCAAGTCCCACTTTGTGCTTCTGGAAACCTGGGTAGGTTTTGCAAAACAGACTTGACAGCAAAGGTGAAAGATCCCAGCCCTAGTAGAGGACATATGGGTGTGCAGGCACATGCCCTAACCCGGATGGGGAGAAAGGGTGACAGACACCCCCTGGATGAAAGAGAAAGTGAAAAAATAAAGAGGGATGCCATCTAGGAAATACAGAAAATCATTTTAACCAACTGAGTTAAGCACTTGGCACATCTTGGACTGAGAATAGTTGAGGAACAGTGTTTTAACCAACCGAGTTAAGCTAGGTTACCAAATGATCAGACAAGGTGCTGCCTCCACTTATTAGAATTACACACATTTCCTGTTCTACACTCTTGAGTTATTTTCCACCAGCCCCACAATTCCATAAGGATTGCACTGTTCACCACCTCATCCTGTGCCTGGTTAGAAAAGTAAGTAAATATAAATGAACGCCCTGCAGTTCTTTCACCCCATTGCATACAGGACAAAACGAAGTGAAAGTTAGTGCAACTCCACACTGAGAAGACCTCCCTAAAGGGAGGATTCTTGAAACCCTGGATATACTTCCAATGAAGCATGTGCAATTTCCTTGCTTAAGAAACTCTATGGATAGAGTTGGCATCCATCAGTCTGGGCTGGTCAGGTGGGGTCCTGATGGAGGCTTGGGGACACCCAGTCCCTCTTGCACGTTATGGATGCTTTGGCTCTAGGCCAGATGCTAGCAGCATGCAAGGTGTCCTCTGCATGAGGCCCTGTTTCCAAGAACTTGGAGTGCTGCACAAATACCCAACATCTGTGCATTTCCACAGCACCTTTCTCCAAGGAATTCAACATGCTTACAGACATGATCTCATTCATCCTCTCATTCCCTCTGAGGCAGGGAGGGGACCAGCATGATTACTTCTGTTCAGTATGTGGGGGAACAAGGCCCAGAGATGGAAAGAAAGTTTCTCAAGGTTACACAGCAAATACAGGACTGCCAAAACAACAACAACACCAGGAGGTCAGGTCCAATATCCCACACTGGTTCCCTCTCCTGACTTTGCCTTGACCTTGTGTTGAGATTTAAAAGCATTAAAGAAAGGTACATATTATAAGGACTGCTGAATTAGCATCATGAACATCCTGTAAAATCTGACAAGACCATTGAAAAATTGTATTAATCATCACCCCACGCTCTCTTCTTCTTACAAGTTCCTAGTTCAGTCTTTAAGACCTTGTGGGGGGAACAGAAACGAAGAATAAAATGAAACGTAGAAACAACAAACTGTGATGGAAAATATGCCAAAACTATACTCCGAATCGGGACCTGAGCAGTGGGGCTGAGCTCATCCATGCTCTTGGGGAATGGGGATGGCTTTGGAATGTGCAGTGCTTTGGGAAATTAGCAAAGGGAAGGAAGCCTGTCCTGAACTGGAGACCGGGAGGCAAAGGCTGGCTGAGTGCTACAAGAGGCCGAAGCAAGGACAACCCATCACCAGCAGGACTGGTCACCCCTCTCTACTCTAATCAGAGGGCTTTCTTAATTAATCCAAAGCCCCAGCTATAACCCTCACAAAGGATTTTCTTCCAGTCAATCCTTAAAGCCCCAGCTGTCTCCAAACAAAGGTTTGACTCTTGTACTCCCTTATGAGGGAGGCTTAAAATACTGACTAATCCTATCTGCATCTACTCAAATCCTTGGGAACCTAGATATAATGAGCTGAGACCCAAAAGGTGAAAATCTCAATTAGACACACTGCTTTATCTAAACCTAAGAAACAATGGCACACAGTTTAATCCAAATCTGCCTATTACTCTGCAAACAGGTCAAAGTGTAATAGGGCCTGGGAAGCATCCAGTTCATCCAAGTCTAGGTTGCCTCTGACTCAGGCCTTCCTGTTCCTTCACTTTCTTAAAGACAAAACCCTGACCCATGGGAGTATCCTTTTTTTTTTTTTTTTTGTCGGAGCTTCTCAAGTGCCAAGGAAGACTCTATGTCTCCTACCTAACACAGGAGGATCAGCACACCTGCCTCCTATGTCCTTTTCCTGCTGTTGTGCACAAGAAGTGCAAGTCTTATGATCTCACTAGGTGTGAAATGGAGAGGCATGGAGGAATGAGGAAAGAGAAGGTGAAAACCACAGGATGTATTGATTAGGAAGATAACTAATTATTAATTAAGAAGGTAACTAGTGATCACTAGAGAGACCAGTTTCAGGAGATTTGGAGAAAAAAAAATTGCGAGGTTACTAAAGAAGCCAAAGGAATGTAAGGAAACCAAAGTGGGAATTTCAAGAAGAATGGTCTTGAGAAAAGGGAGAGGTTGGTATAAAAGACAAGGGAACTTGAGGCAGGTACATATCTGAGGGAGAGTTTAATTAGGAGGGCAGAATCTTTGACCTAATTTTGGTTAGAGAACAGGAGACATGAGGAGTTGAGATCATCAATGCAAAAGAAAAGAGATCATTTTAGAGTAAAAGCCCAGGAGTAGACAAGGAGAGATGAGGTTGTTGGCACAGAGACAGGCTTTTTATGGGAGGCATAAATTGGCTCCATTTCAGTGCCTTCTTGGTGAAATCTAGGATCTGCTGTTCTAAATGTGGGCCTGGCCTCTCAGCTTCTCCTAGACGTGACATCCAGGCCAGGTTTCCTGGTTCCTTGATGGTAACCTGGTGAACGAGATCCTGCTTCCAAGCTCTCACTGACACTGGCTCACCACTGTGACGGGCTCTATCTTTCCTTCCAAACTCACCTAGGGTCTCTGAATTTGGTGTGCTTTTCTTCCATCCCAGCATAACACACAAGTAGGTGGACACGGACTCCTGTAGGGGAAGCCTACAGCACTGGATAGGCTTAAGAAGTGACATCTGCCCTGCCACGGTCTTTGATCTTCCCTGTGGCTCAGCTTAAGATGTTTTCTTCTTATCTCACTGGCCACTTCTGCTCAGTTACTTCGGTGCATCCATCATCATCCCATCTCTAAACTTCAAACAGACATAGGGTTCATTTAGGGGCATCTCTCTTCTTTATCTGCATCTACCCATTTCGTGAGCTGAGAAGTTCTCATGGCTGAAAAATCATCTAAATATCAATGACTCTCCAGCTAAGAAATTCCCTTGAATGTTGCACATTTCTACATGGATATGCAGCAGCTGTCACAAATGTCACATGTTCACAAGTAAATACTTGATGTCTCCCCTCACCGATATTCTTCAAGTTCATATCAAAATCTTGGAGTCATCCTTGACCTCTTTCTTTCTCTCATGCCTCACACTCACTCCATGAACAAATATTGAATGATTTGCCTTTGAAATATAGTCAGCATCTGCACCTGTCTCACCATCTCCGTGGCTCCTACCCTAGTTTGTGCCACTGTCACCTTCCCTTGGACCGCTGCAACTGCCTCCACTGGCTCCCCACTCTGTCCCCGCCCCCACGGTCTAGTCTCCACTAAGCAACCAGAGTGAGCATTCAGAAATGTTAGACTCATCCTGTGGTCTTCTGCTCAGAGCCTGGTGACTTTCCATCTCATTCGGAGTCAATCCAAAGTCCTCAAAATATCGAGAGACCCCCCCCCGCCTCAATATCCTGGCCCAGATCCCCTCCTTCCTTCTTCTCCAGCCACTGCCTCTCTCAAGGCTGGTCGAGACACACTGACCTCTTTGCTGTTCCTTGCACGAGTTTGCTCTACATCAGGACCTTTGCATTTGCTGCTTCCTCTGCCCGGATTCCTTTCCCCTCACTGCCACATGACCAGCTCCTCCACTTGCATCCAGGTTTGCTCAGCTGCCATGTGCCAGAGAGACCATTCCCGGAGCAGCCCTACCAGCCTCTTCACTTTCTACTGCTTCACTCTGCTTTGTTTTCCTTCATAGTACATATTGCTAGTGAACATATTATCTGGTATATATCTGTTCATTTGTGGTCTGTATCTTCTTACTAGACTGCAAACCCCTTGAGGGCAAGGATTTGTTTTCAATGCTCCAGCCCCAGAGTCTGTGCCTGGAACAGAGTGAGGCCTCCATCAACATAGCAAAACTAGAAGGTGGCCAATCTGGGACTTGAACCAGCTCTGTTTGATTCCAAAACTCTCCACTACAAAAAAATGTGCACCACCAACCTGAGCCAATCCCCAAAGCTTTGAGGATCTCTGCTTCAGTTCCTTAGCAGAAGGGTTTACGGGAGACAGAGAGAGACAGAGAGGGAGAGAGAGAGAGAGAGACAGAATAAAACAGACACAAATAGGGACAGAAGGAGAAAGCCAGAGGAGAGAGAAGGAGAAAGCCACAGGAGAGAGATAGAGTGTCAGATACAGGCAGCCAACATGGGTCCTCTTTGGGGAAGGATGAGCAGTTCACACCCACTAGCGAGTGGTGAGCCAGGCCTCCTAAGGCCCATGCTAGGATCACCAGCTCCCCAGTGTCCCCACAAAGAGTTTACAGAGAAGCAAGTTTCAAGGAACCAGATTTTTCCTTCATATGCCACTAACTAGTAAACAAATCCCTTCCCCCTCTCGGCCTCAGTTTCCCCACCTATAAAATGAAGAGGGTAGCCTGAGAGTAGTTCTAAAATCTGGCTATTCATCAGAATATCGATTTCAAAATTTTGCCCCTGGAAAGAATTTAATTCTGCAGTGGAGCAAAGGAGTAGGTTTCTGGTTTTATTTGTTCTTTTGTTTGTTTGTTCATTTGTTTTTTAACTAGCATTAATTTCCATGTGGGAGGCAGCATCGGTGGCAGGGCTGAGAGCATGGCCCTGGGTCAGAGATGGCCTGAATTCAGTGCTGACGATGCCACTTACCGTCTATGAGCCCTTAGTCCCTAACCTCTCTGTGGTCCAGTTTCCTCATCAGAGAAACAGGGATAGTAACTAACTCTGTCAAGGCCTGGTATAAAGATGAAGTGAGTTGGCACTTGTAAAACCACTTAGAACAGTGCCTGGTGCATACTTAAGTGCTACATAAGTGTCTGCTGAACAGTTTCTCAAGCCGCTAGTTTGCTGCTGGCTGTGGACGACTTTCAACAGATTTTTCTGATATTCCATGATTCTCTGCCCTACTGCTCCCTAGAAGAAAAAGGAAATGGTCCTCATTAAATTTTTGTGTTAGAGTAGAGAGCACTCCAAGCACCACTCCTGACTCAATACTGAATTGGCCTCAACAGGAATTAGGCCCTTTTAATTACGACTTTGAACAACATGCCAGATCAGGCAGGGTTATTTGACATTGACATGGAACCACTGACTCGCCAAGTTGAAAAGAATCTTAAGATCATTGGTCAGCATTCTTTTCAAGTACACATGGAACTTAAAAAAAAAAAAAAAAAAAAAAAAAAAGCACATTCCAGGTCACAAAGCAAATCTCAAAAGTACCAAAAAAACATCATACATGCCACATTCTCCAAACAAAATGCAAGTAAATTAGAAATAGCCAAGATACAAACCTATCCACCCCTACATCAATAGAAATGCAAAACACACTTCTAAATAACTCATACAGGGCTGGGCCCAGTGGCTCACGCCTGCAGTCCCAGCACTTTGGGAGGCTGAGGCAGGCGGATCACCTGAGGTCAGGAGTTTGAAACCAGCCTGGCGTACACGGCAAAACCCCATCTCTACTAAAAATACAAAAACTAGCCCGGCCTGGTGGCGCATGTCTGTAACCCCAGCTACTTGGGAGGCTGAGGCAGAAGAATCGCTTGAACCTGGGAGGCGGAGGTTTTGTTGAGCTGAGATCGCACCATTGCACTTCAGCCTGGGTGACAGAGTGAGACTCCATCTCTAATAAATAAATTAATTAATTAATAAAATAACTCACAGAATAAAGAATTCATAATTGAATTTTTAAGATATGAGGGCAGGCTTTTTGACTGTTTTGCTCACTGATGAATCCACAGAACCTAAAACAGTGCCTGGCACATAAATATGTGTTGAGTTACGGGGATAAAAAATAGTAAATGAAAAAGCTAAATGATAAAAAGTTCACATGCTTTTTTTTTTAGTGTCTGCAAATTAATGAGTTAAACATCCAACAACAAAGAACAACAGAGTTCAGTCCAAAGAAAGAAAAAGGAAGGATGTAATAAATAGAAGAGCCTGAATGAAGGAAATAGAAGACAAACAATAGGAAGGATGAACAAAACCAAACACTGGCTTCTTGAAAAGACTGACAAAAGAGACAAAATAGATAAATATCTAACACATCGATCAGACCTTTAAAAAGAAAGAAACACAAACAACATTTAAAATCACAAAGGCAACATAATTGCAGATGTAGCAAAGATGTAGAAATTCTTCAAAAGACAATTCTATGAAAAATTTCATACCAATAACTTGAAAATACATAAATAGGAAAATATAACAATATGGAATCAAGAAGAAAATGAAAACATGAATATAACAAAACCACTAAAAAAAAGCCTGAAATTAAAAATCCACTCACAAAACCCAGAAGTTGGCACACATTTTTTTAAATGAGTTTTTCAAACTCTCAAGAAACACATAATCCTGCCTTTCTATAATGTATTCCAGAGAACAGAAAAAGAAGGAGCACTCCAAACTCATACTGTGTGGCTTGTACAATCTTGGCCCTGAAACCAGACACAAAATGCAAGAAAGAAAAACTCTAGCTCAACCTCACTAATAAAGAGAGACACAAAAATCCTAAATGAAATATAAGCATACCAAACATGGCAAGATATTAAAATAAGTACATGATGACCAAGTTGGCTTCTGTCAGGAGTACATGAAGAGTTTACAATTTGTATCAGTGAAGTTCAGTACCTTCGCAGGTTAAAGGAGAAAAGCTACATGATTATTTAAATGGATGCAGAAAAAGCATTTCATAGTTCAGTTTAATTTAAATTATGCTAGCAAAATAGGAACAGATGGAAACTTTCTGTAATCTGATAAATGGTATCAACAGAAAAACTATAGTAAATATCCTATTTATCAGTAAAATACTAAAAGCAGTCCATTTAAAAACAGGAATAAAATAAAGATACCTAGCACCTACATTTTTATTCACCACTGTACTAAAGCCACTGGCCATACAGTAGAACTAGAAAAGGAAACAAAATTTGGGAATTGAAAAGGAGGCTGGGTGTGGTGGCTCACATCTGTAATCCCAGCACTTTGGGAGGCCGAGGTGGGCGGATCACAAGGTCAGGAGATCAAGACCATCCTGGCCAACATGGTGAAGCCCTGTCTCTACTAAAAATACAAAAAATTAGCCAGGTGTGGTGGCGGACGCCTGTAGTCCCAGCTACTCAGGAGGCTGAAACAGGAGAATGGCATGAACCCAGGAGGCGGAGCTTGCAGTGAGCTGAGATCATGCCACTGAACTCCAGCCTGGGCGACAGAGTGAGACTCTGTCTCAAAAAAAATAAATAAATAAAATAAAAAAATTAAAAAAAATAGAGGTTCCAAGATGGCTGAATAGGAACAGCTGCAGTCTACAGCTCCCAGCATGAGCGATGCGGAAGACGAATGATTTCTGCATTTCCAACTGAGGTACCGGGTTCATCTCACTGGGGCTTGTCAGACAGTGGGTGCAGGACAGTGGGTGCAGCCCACCAAGCATGAGCCGAAGCACGGTGAGGCATACCCTCACCCGGGAAACACAAGGGGTCAGGGAATTCCCTTTCCTAGCCAAGGGAAGCTGTGACAGACAGCACCTGGAAAATCAGGTCACTCTCACCCTAACACTGTGCTTTATCCAAAAGTCCTAGCAAACGGCACACCAGATTTTATCCTGTGCCTGGCTCAGAGGGTCCCATGCCCATGGAGCCTCCCTCATTGCTAGCACAGCAGTCTGAGATCGAACTGCAAGGCAGCAGCAAGGCTGCGGGAGGGGCGCCTGCCATTGCTGAGGCTTGAGTAGGTAAACAAAGCAGCCAGGAAGTTCAAACTGGGTGGAGCTCACCACAGCTCAAGCAGGCCTGCCTGCCTCTGTAGACTCCACCTCTGGGGGCAGGGCATAGCTGAACAAAAGGCAGCAGAAACTTCTGTAGACTTAAATGTCCCTGTCTGACAGCTCTGAAGAAGGTAGTGGTTCTCCCAGCACAGAGTTTGAGATCTGAGAATGGACAGACTGCCTCCTCAAGTGGGTCCCTGACCCCCGAGTAGCCTAACTGGGAGGCACCTCCCAGTAAGGGCCGACTGACACTTCACATGGCCAGGTGCCCCTCTGAGACGAAGCTTCCAGAGGAACGATCAGGCAGCAACACTTGCTATTCTGCAATATTTGCTATTCTGCAGCCTCCGCTGGTGATACCCAGGCAAACAGGGTCTGGAGTGGACCTCCAGCAACCTCCAACAGACCTGCAGCTGAGAGTTCTGACTGTTAGAAGGAAAACTAACAAACAGAAAGGACATCCGCACCAAAACCCCATCTGTACATCACCATCATCAAAAACCAAAGCTAGATAAAACCACAAAGATGGGGAAAAACCAGACCAGAAAAGCTAAAAATTCTAAAAATCAGAGTGCCTCTTCTCCTCCAAAGGAACGCAGCTCCTTGCCAGCAATGGAAAAAAGCTGGATGGAGAATGACTTTGACGAGTTTAGAGAAGAAGGCTTCAGACAATCAGATTTCTCTGAGCTAAAGGAGGATGTTCGAACCCATCGCAAAGAAGCTAAAAACCTTGAAAAAAGACTAGACAAATGGCTAACTAGAATAACCAGTGTAAAGAAGTCCTTAAATGACCTGATGGAGCTGAAAACCATGGCACGAGAACTACGTGATGCATGCACAAGCTTCAGTAGCCGATTCAATCAACTGGAAGAAAGGGTATCAATGATGGAAGATCAAACGAATGAAATGAAGCGAGAAGAGAAGTTTAGAGAAAAAAGAGTAAAAAGAAACAAAGCATCCAAGAAATATGGGACTATGTGAAAAGACCAAATCTACATCTGATTGGTGTACCTGAAACTGACAGGGAGAATGGAACCAAGTTGGAAAACACTCTGCAGGATATTATCCAGGAGAACTTCCCCAATCTAGCAAGGCAGGCCAACATCCAAATTCTGGAAATACAGAGAATCCCACAAAGATACTCCTTGAGAAGAGCAACTCCAAGACACATAATTGTCAGATTCACCAAAGTTGAAGTGAAGGAAAAAATGTTAAGGACAGCCAGAGAGAAAGGTTGAGTTACCCACAAAGGGAAGCCCATCAGACTAACAGCAGATCTCTCAGCAGAAACTCTACAAGCCAGAAGAGAGTGGGGGCCGATATTCAACATTCTTTAAGAAAAGAATTTTCAACCCAGAATTTCATATCCAGCCAAACTAAGCTTCAGAAGCGAAGGAGAAATAAAATCGTTTACAAACAAGCAAATGCTAAAAGATTTTGTCAACACCAGGCCTGCCTTACAAGAGCTCCTGAAGGAAGCACTAAACATGGAAAGGAACAACCGGTACCAGCCACTGCAAAGACATGCCAAATTGTAAAGACCATCGATGCTAGGAAGAAACTGCATCAACTAACGAGCAAAATAACCAGCTAACAACATAATAACAGGATCAAATTCACACATAACAATATTAACCTTAAATGTAAATGGGCTAAATGCTCCAGTTAAAAGACACAGACTGGCAACTTGGATAAAGAGTCAATACTCATCAGTGTGCTGTATTCAGGAGACCCATCTCACATGCAGAGACACACCTAGGCTCAAAATAAAGGGATGGAGGAAGATCTATCAAGCAAATGGAAAACAAAAAAAAAGCAGGGGTTGCAGTCCTAGTCTCTGATAAAACAGACTTTAAACCAACAAAGATCAAAAGAGACAAAGAAGGTCATTACATAATGGTAAAGGGATCAATTCAACAAGAAGAACTAACTATCCTAAATATATATGCACCCAATACAGGAGCACTCAGATTCATAAAGCAAGTCCTTAAAGACCTACAAAGAGACTTAGACTCCCACACAATCATAATGGGAGATTTTAACACCCCACTGTCAGCATTAGACAGATCAACGAGACAGAAAGTTAACAAGGATATCCAGGAATTGAACTCAGCTCTACATAAAGTGGACCTAATAGACATCTACAGAACTCTCCACCCCAAATCAACAGAATATACATTTTTTTCAGCACCACACCACACCTATTCCAAAATTGACCACATAGTTGGAAGTAAAGCTCTTCTCAGCAAATGTAAAAGAACAGAGATTATAACAAACTGTCTCTCAGACCACAGTGCAATCAAACTAGAACTCAGGATTAAGAAACTCAGTCAAAACCGCTCAACTACATGGAAACTGAACAACCTGCTCCTGAATGACTATTGGGTACATAATGAAATGAAGGCAGAAATAAAGATGTTCTTTGAAACCAACGAGAACAAAGACACAACATACCAGAATCTCTGGGACACGTTCAAAGCAGTGTGTAGAGGGAAATTTATAGCACTAAATGCCCACAAGAGAAAGCAGGAAAGATCCAAAATTGACACCCTAACATCACAATTAAAAGAACTAGAAAAGCAAGAGCAAACACATTCAAAAGCTAGCAGAAGGCTAGAAATAACTAAAATCAGAGCAGAACTGAAGGAAATAGAGACACAAAAAACCCTTCAAAAAATTAATGAATCTAGGAGCTGGTTTTTTGAAAAGATCAACAAAATTGATGGACCGCTAGCAAGACTAATAAAGAAGAAAAGAGAGAAGAATCAAATAGATGCAATAAAAAACGAAAAAGGGGATATCACCACCGATCCCACAGAAATACAATCTACCATCAGAGAATACTACAAACACCTCTATGCAAATAAACTAGAAAATCTGGAAGAAATGGATAAATTCCTCGACAAATACACCCTCCCAAGACTAAACCAGGAAGAAGTTGAATCTCTGAATAGACCAATAACAGGTTCTGAAATTGTGGCAATAATCAATAGCTTACCAACCAAAAAGAGTCCAGGACCTGATGGATTCACAGCTGAATTCTACCAGAGGTACAAGGAGGAACTGGTACCATTCCTTCTGAAACTATTCCAATCGATAGAAAAAGAGGGAATCCTCCCTAACACATTTTACGAAGCCAGCATCGTCCTGATACCAAAACCTGGCAGAGACATAACCAAAAAAGAGAATTTCAGACCAATATCCTTGATGAACATTGATGCAAAAATCCTCAATAAAATACTGGCAAACCGAATCCAGCAGCACATCAAAAAGCTTATCCACCATGATCAAGTGGGCTTCATCCCTGGGATGCAAGGCTGGTTCAACATACGCAAATCAATAAATGTAATCCAGCATATAAACAGAACCAAAGACAAAAACCACATGATTATCTCAATAGATGCAGAAAAGGCCTTTGACAAAATTCAACAACCCTTCATGCTAAAAACTCTCAATAAATTAGGTATTGATGGGACGTATCTCAAAATAATAAGAGCTATCTACAACAAACCCACAGCCAATATCATACTGAATGGGCAAAAACTGGAAGCATTCCCTCTGAAAACTGGCACAAGACAGGGATGCCCTCTCTCACCGCTACTATTCAACATAGTGCTGGAAGTTCTGGCCAGAGCAATCAGGCAGGAGAAGGAAATAAAGGGTATTCAATTAGGAAAAGAGGAAGTCAAATTGTCCCTGTTTGCAGATGACATGATTGTATATCTAGAAAACCCCATTGTCTCAGCCCAAAATCTCCTTAAGCTGATTAGCAACTTCAGCAAAGTCTCAGGATACAAAATTAATGTACAAAAATCACAAGCATTCTTGTACACCAATAACAGACAAACAGAGAGCCAAATCATGAGTGAACTCCCATTCACAATTGCTTCAAAGAGAATAAAATACCTAGGAATCCAACTTACCAGGGATGTGAAGGACCTCTTCAAGGAGAACTACAAACCACTGCTCAATGAAATAAAAGAGGATACAAACAAATGGAAGAACATTCCATGCTCATGGGTTGGAAGAATCAATATCGTGAAAATGGCCATACTGCCCAAGGTAATTTATAGATTCAATGCCATCCCCATCAAGCTACCAATGACTTTCTTCACAGAATTGGAAAAAACTACTTTAAAGTTCATATGGAACCAAAAAAGAGCCTGCATCGCCAAGTCAATCCTAAGCCAAAAGAACAAAGCTGGAGGCATCACGCTACCTGACTTTAAACTATACTACAAGGCTACAGTAACCAAAACAGCATGGTACTGGTACCACAACAGAGACATAGATCAATGGAACAGAACAGAGCCCTCAGAAATGATGCCGCATAGCTACAACTATCTGATCTTTGACAAACCAGACAAAAACAAGAAATGGGGAAAGGATTCCCTATTTAATAAATGGTGCTGGGAAAACTGGCTAGCCATATGTAGAAAGCTGCAACTGGATCCCTTCCTTACACCTTATACAAAAATTAATTCAAGATGGATTAAAGACTTATATGTTAGACCTAAAACCATTAAAATCCTACAAGAAAACCTAGGCAATAGCATTCAGGACATAGGCGTGGGCAAGGACTTCATGTCTAAAACACCAAAAGCAATGGCAACAAAAGCCAAAATCGACAAATGGGATCTCATTAAACTAAAGAGCTTCTGCACAGCAAAAGAAACTATCATCAGAGTGAACAGGCAACCTACACAATGGGAGAAAATTTTTGCAACCTACTCATCTGACAAAGGGCTAATATCCAGAATCTACAATGAACTCAAACAAATTGACAAGAAAAAAACAAACAACCCCATCAAAAAGTGGGCAGAGGACATGAACAGACACTTCTCAAAAGAAGACATTTATGCAGCCAAAAAACACATGAAGAAATGCTCCTCATCACTGGCCATCAGAGAAATGCAAATCAAAACCACAGTGAGATACCATCTCACACCAGTTAGAATGGCCATCATTAAAAAATCAGGAAAGAACAGGTGCTGGAGAGGATGTGGAGAAATAGGAACACTTTTACACTGTTGGTGGGACTGTAAACTAGTTCAACCATTGTGGAAGTCAGTGTGGCGATTCCTCAGGGATCTAGAACTAGAAATACCATTTGACCCAGCCATCCCATTACTGGGCATATACCCAAAGGACTATAAATCATGTTGCTATAAAGACACATGCACACGTATGTTTATTGCGGCACTATTCACAATAGCAAAGAGTTGGACCCAACCCAAATGTCCAACAACAATAGACTGGATTAAGAAAATGTGGCACATATACACCATGGAATACTATGCAGCCATAAAAAATGATGAGTTCATGTCCTCTGTAGGGACATGGATGAAACTGGAAAACATCATTCTCAGTAAACTATCACAAGGACAAAAAACCAAACACCGCATGTTCTCACTCACAGGTGGGAACTGAACAATGAGAACTCATGGACACAAGAAGGGGAACATCACACTCCGGGGACTGTTGTGGGGTGGGGGGAGGGGGGAGGGACAGCATTAGGAGATATACCTAATGCTAAATGACGAGTTAATGGGTGCAGCAAACCAACATGGCACATGGATACATAGGTAACAAACCTGCACATTGTGCACATGTACCCTAAAACCTAAAGTATAATAATAAAAAAAAAACCAATAACACTACACTGACTGCTGCAGAATGCATATGAAGCCCAAGTTTTACAAGTAAATTCCATTAAAAAAATCAAAAGAATATCAATCCGATTCAACATATGATACCACAGTCATAGTAAAAACAAGCCACGGACCAGGAGAAAATATTTGCAATTCATATGATTAACAATGGATAATAGCCATAATATATAAAGAGCTCCTATAAACCAATAAGCAAATGATGCAACAGCAAAATGAGCAAAAGAGAACAACTCACATGGCCAACAAACATGGAGAAAATGCTCATTCTTACTGGCAACCAAGAAAATGAAAAAAAAAAAAAAAAAAAAGACCATCATACAGAAAACAATGAAATTGATCTCTTCTGCACCCTATACACAAAAATGAATTCCAGGTAGTTCCAAGATTCATGTGGAAATGCAATCTTCCAACATTTTAGGAAAATAATAGAATAGCTTTATGATCTTGCTGGATAGAGAGACAGTTCATAAGACACAAAAACGTACAAATCAAAGAGAAAAGATCAGTACATTTTACTGCATTTAAATTAAATGAAATATCACTTCATAATCATCAATTGACAAAAAATTAAAATCTACTATCAGCAAGAACTGGTAGGGATATAGAATATGAAGAATTTTCAGACAGTGCTGATGGGGGTATAAATTTGCTCAACTATTTTAGAGAATAATTTGATTATATCCTGTAAATATGTGCGTACTCCAAGAGTAATTCCATTCCTAGAGAAATTCTAACATAGACGCCTCCAAAACACATGTGTAAGGGGATTGATAACTGCATCCCTGGTAGTAGAAAATAAGGAATCAACCTCAATGCCCTTAAACAGGAAACTGGGTAAATAAATGATGGCATGTTAATCCATGGAATATGTAATTCAGTTGAGATGAATACAGGAGGCCTACATATATCAAAATGGATATATCTAAGAAACAACATTAAGAAAAAGAGCAAAATACTAAATAATATGTATAGTATAATACCATTTAGATAAAGTTTACAAACTTGCAAAAATATCATACAGTATTTAGTGTATGTATGCACAATATAAGTACAAAAATATGAAAATGGTAAACACAAAGTTAAGAACAGTGGTAACGTCTAGGAAGGGAAGGAACAGGGTGAGAAAGGGGCACCCACATGCTTCAATTATATTTGTAACGGCATTTTCTTTATAAATGATCTGAAGCTAATAGGATAAAATGTTTTTTATGGGCAAAGCTGTGTCATGGTTCCATGGGTATTCATTAGCATTTTTATTTATTTATTTATTTTTTGAGACAGGGTCTCACTCTACTGTCACCCAGGCTAGAGTGCAGTGGCACAATCATGGCTCACTGCAGCCTTTACCTCCTAGGCCCTGGGCTCAAGTGATCCTCCCAACTCAGCCTCCCGAGTAGCTGGGACTACAGGTGTGCACCACAACACCTGGCTAGTTTTTTAATTTTTTTGTAGAGACAGGGTCTCCTTATGTTGCCCAGGCTGCTCTCAAAAGCCCAGGCTCAGGCCATCAGCCCTTCGGCCTCCCACAATGCTGGGATTACAGGTGTGAGCCACCGTGCCTGGCAGCTTATTCTTTAGACTTTTCTGTATATACAAAATATTTCCCAACTTAAAAAAAAAAAGTATCAGTTTCCTCTAACCACCCAATGCAGAAATTCCTCACTTAATGTTTCTGACAATATCCGTTCACCTGTGTGACAAATGGTGGTCTATTTGATCATTTTCAGAATTGGGGAGCTCACTACAATAGCAGATTATTTATTCAGAATGTCCAGGATCTGATCTGAAAAGGATGAGTGCTATTTTTGAGGTTTTTCACTCTTAGATCAAACGAACAAAAAGATTGGGTGTGGGGGTGGGGAACAGGGACTCTTCAGCATATAATACATTTGTAGAATTGCAATTAAATATTTCAAAGCCTTAGCTACTTGACAAAATGGAGAAATGTCTGGGACTCCTCACGACTCCTGCATTATGAAGGTTGCCATAATATCTATTAGAATCTGCATCCACCCCCGCCCATGTGGCTTCTGCAGCATCACCGACAAGTCATTCACAGCTCAACAGGACACATACCCACCACGTGCCCTGGTGAGAGCAACTCACTCTTTACTTTTTATAATAGCATAGTTTTTAAATGGGTGGGCATAAAAGAATGCTGTTTTTATAACAATCCTGTCATTGGAAGCTTCTGGTATTCTCAAAATCCTGGGGAGATGGAGGGGGGAGGGGGAGAACAGCCTTTTACTGAACTTTGTAATGCAGCCAATTCTGTTGGTGGGCAGATTTGACAGTTAAAAAAGTTCTTCCCCAAAGAATCTGAAATCTGTCTTCCCTGAAGGCATTTGGACCTGATTCTGCCCTTGGAAGTCCCCACCGTGAGCTTCTTTAGCAAGAGTAAGTGCTTGGGGTGTGTGTGTGTGTGTGTGTGTGTGCGCGCGTATCCAAAACACAGACATCCTATACATATTTCCAATTGTGTCCCATATTTTCTAAGCTTTCTGACGAAATGTTTTAATTTCTGAGTCTGCCAAGATTCAGATATGAAGGAACTGCATGCAAAGAGATCATAGATTATAACAAGAATTATTTGAAAAATACGTAGACCTTAAGGTGGTTATATTTTTAAAAACATAACCTACTTTAAATAATTAAAACTGATATATCAATTGTCTGTCACTTCTGGGAAAATTGTACCTTAGGGTCAGAAACATAATTTCACTAACAGATTGTACATTATTATGGTTTATCTATACAGTTGGAATCCAACAAGGTTTCACCGAAAAAAATTGTGACACTTTATTTTCTTAAGAGCTGGTAATTTATGAAGACAGCTTAGTCGGCATATAGGGTATGTTTTATGGGAATGGAGATTCCATAATAACATTGTCTTTTAGGGGGTTTATGCTGGGTGTTAGCTATGTGGGTAGTTAACTTATAAACAATTATAAATCTAATAGAGAGCAAATCAAACATTGCTCATCTGCTCATGGCAAGAAAGGAGAAAAAAGAAGAAAAAATTGAAACAGAAGAAAAAAGGAGAGCAGAAAGAAAATGGGGGAAGAGCATGAATGCTGTCCACTTTAAACAAACAGCAAAGATACAAGCGCAGCAGACTTCTGTCCATGGGCTCCCAGGCCAAGAATCACAGGTACACTTCCCCTCATCACCCACCAGGATCACGTGAATCTATCCACACACAGAGAAGGCCAGGCTGCACCCTCTGCTAGAGGTACTCATCTATAGAAGCTGGTCCTCCAAAGGAAATGCAATACACGGTCACTTCTGGGTACCTCGATGCATGCACTATTACATCTCCTTAATCCACGTCTAATACTATACAAACAACTATGAATTCTTAAAAAACCCCAACACTATTGCTTTTGGCCACTCTGTGGCTTCCTAACTAGATATTAATGGAGTTCTCCAAAACCTATCATAACTGTTGGTTTTTCCTCTTAAATCCTGATGTTTTTGCTTCTCTAGTCCAGCCTTCAGCAGACAAGGTCTGTATTTAATTTATGACAATCTCCACTGCCCAGCTTCAAACTGCCTCAGACTGTTCCAACTCCCTTCTTTCTACCCATTTAAGATCACAAGCTCCTGTGGTTCTTTCCAAAAGCCAAATGCTGCCAGGTCGACAAAGTTCACAAAGCCCTGTGGCTCGGGAATGAGGAAGAGTCTGTGACCTTGCTCAAGGGTTCGAGCTCTTTCTAGGTTGACACTGTGCCCTTCTGGGGGAGATTTGGGATGCCATGGAAAGACGGGTGGCCAGGGGTCAGAGAAAGTGCATTGTACGCTGGCTTTGCAACTGCCTGGCCTGTTATATGACCCTGGCAATATTCTTTAACCTAACTTCCCGGTTCACAAAGAAATTTCATGCACATTATCTTATTTTCTCCTCACAAAACCTCCACCAACAGAACAAATACAATCACTTATGTCTCTGTATAAAACTCTGAAGTAGCTGTCCATCTTGCTCAGACTAAAATCCAAAGTTCTGACTGAGGGTGACGAGGCCCTACATGACCCTGTCTCCAGCTGCCTCCCAGACCTCAGCCCCTCCCCACTCCCTTTTGCTCTTTCCCATCCTGTCACACTGGACTCCTGACTGCTCCTCTAACACATCAGGAATATACCTGCCCCGGGGCCTTTGCACTCTGTCTGTCTGTCTGTCTGTGCACTCTTTCCCCAGATATGCATACTTTGTGATGCTGTCTGCTCAAACGTGCCCTTATCAGAGAGATCTTCCCTGTCCACCCTATTAAAAAGTATTGCCTTTCCCTCCAGCCACTGCCCCATTTCTCTTTGTCCCCTTACTTTGCTTCATCTTTCCTCACAGTACTTATCACATCCTGATACATTATGTATTCATTTCTTTATCTCTGTCACTGTCTGTCCTCCTGCCACTGGAATATAAGCCCCTTGAGAATAGGCACTTGGCTTTGCTCACTGCTAGAACCCCACGGTCTAGAGCAGCACCTGGTACATAGTAAATACTTAACAAACAGTTGTGACATTTGAGTTAATGGTGTTACCTCCTAAGTTATATGTGAGTAAATCGAGAGTCACGGAGGTTAAATAACTTTCCCAAGGACATAGAGCCACTAATTCACAGCCAATGCTCATGCTTCTCACTGAAAGTTATAAGACCAGGATTCTGGCCGGGCGCGGTGGCTCACATCTGTAATCCCAGCACTTTGGGAGGCCAAGGCAGGTGGATCACGAGATCAGGAGATCAAGACCATCCTGGCTAACACAGTGAAACCCCGTCTCTACTAAAATACAAAAAAAATTAGCCGGGCATGGTGGCGGGCGCCTGTAGTCCCAGCTACTCGGGAGGCTGAGGCAGGAGAATGGCGTGAACCCGGGAGGCGGAGATTGTAGTGAGCAGAGATTGCACCACTGCACTCCAGCCTGGGCAACAGAGCCAGACTCTGTCTCAAAAAAATCAATAAAATAAAATAAAATAAATTAAATAAAATAAAATAAAACCAGGATTCTACTCCCAACTTCTGCACTTGCCAGCCAGGTGACCTTGGGACAATGACATCACTCTGAATCTTGAATTGTATTTAACAATATATGATATGGTTTGTCTCTGTATCCCCACCCAAATCTCATCTTGAATTATAATCCCCACATGTCGAGGGAGGGACCTGGTGGAAGGTGATTGAATCATGGGGACGGTTTCCCCCATGTTGTTCTCATGACAGTGAGGAGTTCTCACGAGATTTGATCATTGAAAATTGACAGTTTCCCCTGCACTCTCTCTCTTTCTCTCCTGCCTCCATGTAAGATGTGCTTTGCCTCCCTTTCACCTTCTGCCATGATTGTAAGTTTCCTGAGGCCTCCCCAGCCATGTGGAACTGAGTCAACTAAATCTCTTTCCTTTATAAATTACTTAGTTTTGGGCAGTTCTTTATAGCAGTGTGAAAACAGACTAATACAATATAGCTTTTCAAATTTGCACAGCTTTACAATTTACGTAATTCCTTTAGGTCTATATCATGTCTGTTCTTTATAGTCATTACCACTCGGTGAGTTAGGTAGGACGGGTCCATAGTATCCTTTATAGAGAGGAGAAGTTCAGAGGACTCAAGGTGGTGCATTTAGAAAGCATCAGAAGCAAGTCTTCTGACCCAATTCAGGACTCTGAAGTCCTCTCCAGATCTAATGTGTTCCCAGGGTTCCCCACCCCCAGAGGATACCCAATCAACTTTCTAGAACATCAATCCAATTATCCCAATTAAACATACCTTCCGAGTTTATCTTTGAAACATTTCCAACATTTGAAGCCGGCCCAGCTTTCCCCTGGTCTCTCCTTCCTCTGAACAGATGGTGTATGTGGAATTTGCACCAGTCTATCTGATGCTGGTAAACTGTCTTGTGTTCATTTTTTCTAAATGATATGTTCTAAACAATATTTGTTGACAGACAAGACATCCCAATATTGTCCACTCCCATGTGTCCAGTGCCATCTGAATGCCAAATTTCTATTTCTGGCCCAGACTTCTCTTCTGAGCTCTGGACCCAACTGCCTAAATGACTTCTCCACATGGATATTTTATAAACACCTGGATTCAACATATCCAAAATTGAACTCATGATCTTTCCCCCAGGCTGCTTCTTTTCCAGTCTTCCCACATCTTAGTAAATAAAATCACTACCTACCAGTTGTTCAAACTAGACACCTACACATCGTTCTTTTCCCTTCACCAAACCCAGTGAATGCTCTCCTGAGTAATCTTCAGTCGTATCTACAGCTCCTTCTTATCCTAGAGACACTATCATCATCTGCTGATGGACTCCCCACAAATGTCTCTGAATATGGTGTTATATCCCCCAACACTCTCCACAGAACATTTTACAATGCAAATCTGATTATGTAGTGCCCCTGTTGCTAAAATCCTCCAGTAACTTTCTACTGGCCTTAAGAAAAAGGTCAAATTCTTAGTCAGGGCTACGAAGCTCTGCATCTGTGCATGATCTAGCTCATCTTTGACCTTCAACCTCATCTGGAGGAACTCTCCCAACCCTTCCCTCCACCATGAAGGCATTCTCTCACCTCCTCCACCTGCTAAATGCACTCCCTGTTAAGAGTAACACAGCAAAGTCGTTCAGGGTATGTGCCTCAAAGTGGAGCTGCCTTGGTGCCAAGCCAGGCTCTACCACCTAACGCCCTGTGACCTTAGAGCCATTGTTTAATCAATTTCCTTATCTGCAAGATAGGGATAATAAAGGCACCTACCTCATAAGCCCCATGTTATAAAGATTAAAACTGCTTCAAACAGGGCCCAGCACTTGGTAAGACATGCAGCATATGCTAGGTCCTCTCAGCTCCTCTCTTCTCTCTGCCTTGCTAGCTCCTACTAAGTCTTAGTTAAATGTCAGTTCATCAGCACAGCCTTCCTCAACCCTTTAGACTAGCCTAGCTTCTCCTGTTACACAGTCCCACACCATTTGTGTCATTGAATAAAATGATGATATAAATAATTACTTCCTTGTTTAATGCCAGTCTTTCCCATGGACTATAAGCTTCATGAAGGTGGGAACATACCTGTCTTATTCACTTTTGCATCCACGGCTGCTAGCACAGTGGCTGGCACATAGTAGGTGCTCAGTAAGCACTTATTAAATACATTACTCAATAAAATGTCACTTGAGACTATTTGCAAATTCCCTTCAGGTTCACTTTTCCAAAAGCCGCCCCTTATGTACTACACCGAGTACACGATCAACTAAATGTGCTGCCCCAGAGAGCTTGCTAGTTGTTCCCCTCTATCCAGTTTCCTCCCTCATGGTGTTAGAGTTCCTGGTTTTAACAGGGTCCACAGCTGTCCAGAAGAAAAACTATACTCTCCACTATACTCTCCACTATACTCACTCTCCACTATACTCTCCACTATACTCACTCTCCACTATACTCTCCACTATACTCTCCACTATACTCTCCACTATACTCTCCACTATACTCACTCTCCACTATACTCTCCACTATACTCACTCTCCACTATACTCTCCACTATACTCTCCACTATACTCACTCTCCACTATACTCTCCACTATACTCTCCACTATACTCTCCACTATACTCTCCACTATACTCACTCTCCACTATACTCTCCACTATACTCTCCACTATACTCTCCACTATACTCTCCACTATACTCTCCACTATACTCACTCTCCACTATACTCTCCACTATACTCTCCACTATACTCTCCACTATACTCTCCGCTATACTCTCCACTATACTCACTCTCCACTATACTCTCCACTATACTCTCCACTATACTCTCCACTATACTCACCACTATACTCTCCAGCCTTTCTTCCTGTTAGGAGTGGCCACTGTCTAAGTTCTGGGCTATGGAACACGAAATGTGCAAATTCCAGATCACGCCTTTGAGAGGAAGGAGTGTGCCCTCTCCTTCAATGATCTCCCTTCTCCTCAGTATATTTTTTCCCAAAATATTTCTAGCTCAACTCCTTCTAAGTACTTAAACCTCATCTCTACTACAATCAGAAAGGAATCAAATCCTGGACTGGACTCAGGTTCCATTTGCCCCTGGGCTTGGTGCCAACCAGAGGCCTTCCAGGTAAGCCATGGGGAGCAGGAATCTTCCTCCTTGGCATCCTCGCCCCTTAGGCTTCCCCAGCTCTTTATGTTACCATACCCAGCTCTGTGTTCATTCACAGTCTGGTCAATCCCTTTGAGAGTCTATTCATATTTTCTATAAGCGACACTTTTAGGACAAATGAGTGTGTCCATTAGCCTCACTCCTGCTCTCCTCTCCTTACCTTCTCCTCATCAGCTATTCTGTAAAGACAGAGCATCTTAGGCCAGAAGGTCTTGGGGTCATAGATGAAACTGCAAGAGGAAATGGATAGGGGCTGGGAGATGGCCCAGGGATCCAGGACAGTGGTGGGAAATAGAAAAAATACAAAATGAAAGTGAAAATGGAGTTAGAGGGCAGGGCCTTGAACGTGCTTTGGGTGAGTAAGCTGAGTTAGGTAGTTGGGGTTGAGGATTCAATAGGAGAGGAGAAATGCTAGCCAGGAGGCTGGTGAGTGAAGAAAAGTGTTAAGAAGCGACAAGAACTTAAAAGTGAGATTAGTGTAGTTACATGTTTTTCCTGCAGATGGGAAGACCTCTGTGAAAGCCCAAGAATGTAGAGACTTTGCTTCCAGAAAGCAGGGCCAATTGGTAAGAGGTGATTGCTGTGGAGAGGGGACAGGTCCTGGCTGCTGCAAGAGCAGCTCAGAGACACCAATGGTGTATTCAGCTCTACAAAGAGAAAGAGGCCTGAGGCCTGACACTCAGGTCTCCCTCTTGTCAGCGATGCAGGGCAGAGATGACCAAGAACATTTAAGCCTTTTGTAAATAGTTTACCCAGCACTGAGAATTAGTTTGCATCCCCCACCCCGATATTTCCAAAAGAACATTTGATTTAATAGATTGTTTCATATAAACAGGCTTGTTAATGTCAGTTGGGATGGGGAGACCTCAAAGAATGGAGGCAGTGGTTAAACAGGAGCTGGAAGTCTCTTGCCAAATGCTTTTCACATTTGCCTTCTGTAAACAAAGATGAAAACCCTCTGAGTAATGTAAACTTCATGTTCCAAAGTACTATGAGATCTTCAAAGGATGGCTTTACTTATCCAGGCCTATGGATAAGGAAATAGCACACAGTAGGGCCACATGAATCATTTGAAGACTGACTGGTACATGGGAGTTCTGACTCCTAGGGAAAATGCTAACCACAAGTAGAGAGAGAGAATCGAGAAGTTGGGAGTCATGTTCTCATCAATTCTGTTTAAAGAAAAAAAATAAACTGAGGCTGATACAGTATGAATGTTTGTCTCCTCCAAATCTCATTTTGAAATTGATCCCTAGGCCAGGCGCGGTGGCTCGCGCCTGTAATCCCAGCACTTTGGGAGGCCGAGGCAGGCGGATCGCGAGGCCAGGAGATCGAGACCATCCTGGCTAACACGGTGAAACCCCGTCTCTACTAAAAATACAAAAAGTTAGCCGGGTGTGGTGGCGGGCGCCTGTAGTCCCAGCTACTCAGAAGGCTGAGGCAGGAGAATGGCGTGAACCCGGGAGGCGGAGCTTGCAGTGAGCGGAGATCGCGCCACTGTACTCCAGCCTGGGCGACAGAGTGAGACTCCGTCTCAAAAAAAAAAAAAAAAAAAAAAGATCCCTAATGTTGGAGGTAGAGCCTGGTGGGAGGTGTATGAGTCATGGGGGTGGATCCCTCAGGAATGTCTTGGTGCCATTCTCATGGTGATCAGTGAGTTCTCACTCTATTAGTTCATGTGAGAGCTGGTTAAAGAGACTGGGACCTCCCTCTGCCCTCTCTTGCTTCCTCTCTTGCCATGTGACATGCCCGCTCCCCCTTCACCTTCCACCGTGAAAGCTTCCTGAGGCCTCCCCAGAGGCCAAGCAGACACTGCTGCCATGCTTGTACAGCCTGCAGAACCACAAGCCACACAAATCTCTTTTCTTTATAAATTACCCAGTCTCAGATATTCCTGTATGGCAGTGCAAAACTAATTCATACAGAGGCCCGGAGAACAAAAATTGCAGGTCTCATATATGTAAGACGCTTTAATTTACTGACCAGTTCCCTAAGACCTGCTCCTCTTTTGAAATCCAAGCTCTCATTTGAAATATGGGGAATCCAGACAGTTCCTGTACATGCTCAAAAACGTTAAACTGCTCCCTTTCAGCCACTTGGGAACTTTAAAAATAATGTGCATGCAATCATCATACATTAGACAGTGCAGACTAGAATGTAGATTAACGAGTTTGGGTTCCTCCCCATGATTTGTAATATTCTGAGGCCCTCCTTTGGATATTCCTTGAAATCAATTAGCCTAAAAATGTACGTCTGAAGCAAACAAAACTGCAGAAACAGACTTCTTGACTGAACAGGCTTTTCAGAGGTCATGGTGTCCAAATCCTACCTCCAACCACACGTATATCAGCCCAAGTTAACGATAAGGACCTACTAACGGCCCTCAGGTAGTTATTTCTTAACATTTAACCAAAATGTTGTGCCGAGCTGCAGTGAGGCCCTGTGCTAGAAGCCAAAGAAACAAGGTCAAACAGAAGCTCCCAAAGATAGTCCATCTTGAAGGAAAGACAGGAGTATCAATTAATGCTTTAAAACATCTATAGTAGAATTTCTCCTAAAAGGAATATACAGGTTACTACAGGGTAGTAAGCAGTTGAATTGTGCTCCACCCCCTAAATGATAGGCCCAGGCTCTAACCCCAGGAACCTGTGAATATGACCTGGCTTGGAAAAAAAAAAAAAAATTCTTTGCAAATGTAACCAAGTTAAGGATCTCAAGATGAGATCATCATGGATTTACGGTAGGCCCTGAATCTACTTCCCGGTGTCCTTGTAAGACACAGACGGGAAAAGAGACAGACACAGGAGAGAGCCACGTAAAGATGGAAGCAGCGATTGGAGTGATTTAGCCACAATTTAAGGAATGCCTACAGCCACCAAGGGCTGGAAGAGGCAAGGATGGATTCTCTCCTAGAGACTTCAGAGGGAAGGTGGGCCTGATGACACCTTGACCTTGGACTTCTGGCCTCCAGAACGATGAGAGAATGAACTTGTGTTGTTTTAAGCCCTCCCGTTTCGGTCACTTGTTGCAGCAGCCATGGGAGACGAATACAAGAGCCAAGAGCTAAGCCTGCCCAGAGAGTGAGAGATGACCTCCCAGAGCAGATGTCATTAGCCCTAAGTTTTCTATGACAAGAAGGAGTGTGCTGGATAGAGAGAGGGAAAGCAGATTCCAAGGAAAGAGGCTTTTGCATGTGCACAGCCACCGAGGCATGACACACCAAGATACACTCAGAGAGCTGCCAGGAGCTGGGAAATGTTTGGCAGAAGAGGCTCATGTCAGGAAGTGGGAGGTGAAGTTGGAGAGGTGGGCCACATAGGGCCTTGTGGGTAAAGCCAAGAAATTTGAAAATAATCCCCCAAACTCTGGAGAGCATGAGAGGATTTTAATCAAGGGAGTCACATAATCAGATCTGCATTCTGGATGGATCCCTCTGACACAGTGTGGAGAATGGGCTGGAAGGGGGCCTGACAAAGGTGGAGAGACCAGTTAAGGGGTCACTGAAGTAGGCCAGGCAAGTGGCAATGAGGCCCTGAACCCAGGGGATGAGGAGGAAGGGGTAAATACCAGAGGTGGTGAGGGGTTCAACCCCGCCATGGGGCTCGTCAGGTGTGGCAGGTAAGAGGAAAGGAGCAATATTCAAAACAGCTCCAAAGTTTCTGGTGTAGACAACTGGATTGTTCAAAAGCAGTGTCATTTAACAAGAATGAACCACATGCATTTATTCTTGTTTTACTTCTTTAACATTATTTTTACTCACATATATACATATGAGATAAACTTTAGTGTTTTAAGTTCTCTCTGGGTCTCGAAGTTCTTTAAACATTCCCTTCCAGAAAGCAGAGGGCTAAGTGATGGTTGCTGTTTGGAGGAACTTTGGCAGGTGGCTAAGGGCAATGCTAAATCCCCCCTACCCTGGGTGCCAACATTGTCATCAGCATTGTGACGACACAGGAATTAAATAGCCAAGAGGGGTCAGTGTAAAGAGAGAAAGTTTATAGCCCTTCCTGGAAGAAAGCTGGAAGATGACACATGGTGGGCTCTGGGGAACTGAGAACTCCTGGCTTGTTTATAGAACTGTTGTTACCAAGACTCAAGCTGGCAGTCCAACCACCTTCCAGATTTCAAGTTGCCAGACCTTTCTGCTGAATCCAAAACAAGGGAAACTCAGTTAATCTTGAATCCTTTGTCTACCCAATAGGCTGAAAGGACTGAGGGGAACGAGTGTTCCCATCTCCACCCTTCCCCTCAGGACTCAGCTGGCCCAAAGATGCTAACCTCATTTTTCTGGTGATCCACCTCAGGCCCTCCCTCTATCTGCCAGGTCTCCAGTTCTGCCAGAGAAAGGAGACAGAAAGAGAGATGTTAAAACTGGAAGAAACAAAATCCGATATCAGGATCTGGCCCCTGTGACTCTGAGTAACTTCCCCGCTTCTCCTAGGCCTGCCTATATTCTCTTACACTGCCAATTGTCTAAAGTTCTGGCCCATTCTTTTCACTTTCCCACAAGTAGATTATCTGCCACTCTACTGGATCACTCCAGAGTTAACTTTGTCTGGCAAAGGCTTGAAGGATACAGAATCATTTTAGCCAAATTCACATTAGGTCCCAATCTCTGCTTATGTGTCTAAGTCTCTAAGTCTAAAGGAAGATCCAGGAGGACACTCAGATAGAACGCGTTCCCCTGCCTATCCTCCAAATATGAATTAAATTAGAACAGAGAAAGCAGGGAGACTGGTCCCAGCATCTCTAACTGGAGCTAAGGCCATGGCAGGTTATACATCAAGCACGAGAAACATCAGCCAAGCACCACAACTGACAAGCTGGGTGCCACTGCCGCCTTGTTTCCTGCCTGTGTCTCCAGAGAGCTAGAAATAGCATGGAACGCTCCAGTTATGGGACAAAGGCCAAAAAATATGCACAACTGGGTTTCGATATGGTGCTCACTGTGGTCCATAGTTATTGTTATTGTTGTAGTAGTAGTTATTATTGTTCCTTCTGCTCCTCTTTCTCCTCCTATTCTTTCTCTTTGTTCTTCTCCTCCTCCTTCTTCTTCCTCCTCTTCTTCCCTTTTAATAAGGTCTACTTATTTTAGACATGATTAAGAATTTACATTTTCAGAATTTCAAAGGTGCCCAGTTTAGATTCGCAACATGAAATAGTTAAGAATGTGAAGAGCCACTATCCTAAACTATATACGATTGGGAAAGCAGATAAGGAAAAGCATAAAACACATTCCAAATTCAAAGAGCCCTATCAGATTTGTCTGGGGTTTATGCTGCATTTTCATGATTCAACAAAAGGGTGTGAAGGCACACCCTAGGTTCTGCCGGGAGATAAAGTGACTATTGATGGGAGTTCACTGTCAAATGAAGAATGGTACTAAAGTAAAGAACATCATATTAAAGCATTTATCAAGTGCTCTTCTGTGGATTAATAATATTTTCCATAGGTCAACACTGTTTGTGTGTACATGTTGTAAAGCTGAAAAAAAATCGGCATCCAAACAATAAGAAAAATGTTCCCTTTCTCGGAAGTCAGACTGACCCTACTTGTCCTCTAAATTGTTTCCAGAAGTTAAAGTTATTGAAGGGAGTTTCATACATTTTTTGGTCAATCATTTACCAACCCAGACACATTTCTTCTTGGAGCTAAAGCCATAAAGCCACAGCTCACCATTTGTCCCATTGATTCCCCTGCCAAAACCTGGCCTTAGTCCAACAGATAAAATATCTTCATTGAAGAGCTCTTGATCCATCCATTGCCCCAGAATTCTCTTTCTCCATTAATGATGGGGTCAGAAGATGTGGACAGTTCCAGGATTTGATACAAGTGACCCACCCATTCCCAGGATGAGATAAATTTCTCCCTGGCGAGAATTGGACCCCAACATCTAAGATGATGACCTATCTATGCTCCAGGACATCTGTTCTCTCAGTGACACATGCAAGAAGAGCAACAGCCTCCTGCTCTCCAGGAGAGGCACCTGTCAGTGGGAGAGCTCTTGGACATGGATTAAGTGACCTGACCCAACTTCACTCATAATTAAGCGGTGACAAAAAGGCAATTATATTAAAGCTGCCCCTCTATACTGGTGATGTGTTGAGGGTCATATCTGTGTAGTTCCTGCACCAAGCACAAAAGCATGGGCAAAGAGGAACCCAGAAACCGAATAAAGATCTTGAGCTTCTGGTAATCTATCCCCCTGATATAATGCTTCTGAAATAGCCCAAAATTCAGGAGAAAAACATAAGCACAAGTGTGTTCATGACATGTTTAACCATTGGGTAAGGACTAATAAATCCACATGATAAAATATTGGGCAACTATTGAAATAATATTAATAAACCGTATTTAATAAGATTGATAACTTCTCATGTTCCGAGACTAATTTTTAAAATCATGATACAAAATTAAGTATTCAACAGTGTTATAATTTACATTAAAAAAGGGTTATATGGTCTGTCTAGGAGATGAAATAATAGCTGATTCACTTTTTTTCTTTATTCGTTACTTCCCTTCTTAGGTTTTCCACACTTAGCACATATTATGTTTATACTCCAAAAAATAAAAGCTATTTAATTTGACTAAGCTATGTCTAGGGGGCATGTGATAAGCTCCTTGAAGGAGGATGTGCTGAGCCAGAAGGTGGCCAGATCCCAGAGTTATTGTGTTAATCATTGACCTCTTCCTCACACTCAAGCACTGGAAGTGGGAGGCTGCAGTGTGGCCCCTGGCTCTTTCCATCCTGCAGTCCAGTCTCTCTGGTTGTCAGCACGCTGTTTCATGACTCACTACAGGCTGCTGGGTTGGTCACTTCCCTTAAAATAACCCAGCTGGCAAAGAGCACACAGTGGTGCTGGGAGGATTAATTCATTCATGTTTATAGACAGGCATGCTGAGATTCTTGGATGGGAGTCTTTCCATGCTAAGGAGTGCAAGTATTCAGCTGAGTACATTTCCAGGGCAAATTTCCTGCCACAAATTCTCTAAACGCAATGCAGATGCCCAAATTCAGGAGAAAATTTATGTAAGCTGGCTGATAGACCACGCACCATTATAATAAAAATGAATTGGATGTCAAATGTCTACAGGCAACTGAACACTACCACGTCTCGCCTTCCTGGAGAATCACGAAGCTAAATCTAACAGGCCCAGAGGTGGACAAACTCTGGGCCATTGATGGGCAGAAGAATTTCTTGGCCCTGGTTGGGCAGTAACTCTTCCAAACTTAGGTAAAATATCTCCTACCACAGTCGCATAAATGGTCCAAAGGTGCCGTGGAAATCAATACAGGCCCACGGCCCTAGACCAAGCACAAATGAAACCATGATGCAAAAAAGCATGAATGTGGCATAAGAATGCTGGAAAATGTGAGAAGTACTTTTTAGGAAAAGCACCAGCATCAGCTCCCAGATGCGGAATTGACTTTGGACAATCTGTGGATAAAGAACGACTGGTAAAGCAAACCGTCCCACTGCAAAGGCCAGCATTCAGCTCAGGCTGTGCTGCAGCCAGCTTGACAAGGAGAAACAACAGGCATGAACAGTATGTGGGAACTGTGCAGAGGCCCAGCACAGAGCAAGCCCTCGGATCGCTCTTCCTTCCCCCACCTCCTACCAGTTGGAGGACAAGCTGGGGACAAGCTGGTGTGCATTTGTCAGAGAAAATGGAATGCCCAAATTGACCCAGAGGGTATGGAATTGCATAGCAGAGGTTCTCTTCTAACCATACCTCAGGGATTTCACCTGAAAGCCATGGTAACAGAAATAAGGAAGACCCCAGGGGAGTTGGTTTTGGACATCTTGTCTCAGAGGTTTGATGTAAAGAGATTAGAGATGTAGAAGCCTAGTTAAATTACAGATCACCTCCCTCCCTGCAACACCCTGATCCAGTTCCCCAAACTTGAAGGCTCCGTAAGACACGTAAGTAACTTAACATCCTGGGCTTACCCTTCCCATGAAAGCACCCACTCCTCTTGCCTCCAGAGTTAGCACCTCCACTGACCCCATTTTCAGTGTGTATTTCACCTTGTACTCCAGATCTGGCCTGGATGGAATGACAGTGCATCATTCTCATTGTAGGCAGGAACCTAGGAATATTAAATACATCCATTGATCTGATCTTGGATGTTCAAAAAAACAAAAGTGGAAATACAGATCCTGTGTTCTTGGGGAATATTATGGATTAAGTTGGCTCCTAAATGGAGCCAACTCTAAAGAAGAAACCCAGGGAACTGTTGACTTACATCAGCTTTCCTCTGGACTTTGTTCCCAATTATTCATGACAATCTCACTTGGGCTGCCCCATCTGAAAGAAGAGGGGACCACATGGGCAGGCTTCTTTCTTTCCAGTAAGGTTGGGAGAATCAGTAACCACTAAACACATGGAAGTCCGGGGTGGGGGAGCTGAATGTTAGCACAGATTCAGATTGCTATTTCTTCTCATCTTGGCATTTGGGTTTATGGAATAAACAAAAAGCCAACATGTCTAAATGGCAATAGCTTGAGAGGGAAAGAACACAAATGTGCTCCAGGTTCTGAAACATATTCTTCAGAATGTAAGGACACGTCCCTCACTGAAACAGAGCAAAAACATCAAACGTTAGCAAGCCTAAGTAAGGGGGAAACCGCCAAAGGGCATCTTTTAGATGTGTTGCCTCCTCAAAGACCCCATATGATCAAGGCAGGAAATTTATGGTCCTTCTGCTGCTGAACAGAAGTACCCAAGGCACAGGAACAGCCCCTGGGATACTTCAGAACAGGGGTGAACAAGGGTTTGGAGCATGTTCCCCATTCTATCATCTGTCACTTCCCAAAAACGTAGTTCACCCAATGTCCACAGAAATTCCTGGAGTCTCCTTTGGAGATGACAAAGCCAACAGTCATGTAATAGAACGAGCAAAGGAGGTGGGGGGAGGAAAGCACATGTTTATGTGAGGTAAAGGATTAAAATTAGTGCCAATCATTTTCCTGTTTACCCCCACATCTGCCATTTCCTGGTCTAATACATAATGTAAGGAGAGCAGATCTCTGAAGGGACGCTTCTCAGAATCCCTTGCCAACTGGCTTCTGGCTAGATTCAGTCAATGGAAGGTACTGGTGCCAGTTTGGCAGGTAGATAGATGGAATGGGAACCCAGAGCCTCCCTCTCCTCTCTCTATCTGCTTCATGCAGTGGCTGCAACTCTTCATACTTCCATTACTTGCTGGACTGCCCTTCCCTTGGCGGCCCCAATTCCCACCATGCAGTTTCCTGCATGGCTCCAGTTCCCACTAGAGGACCTGGCCCTGGGCCACCTCCTACTGATGGGAGGTACCCCAGCTTCCTGCTGATGCTGTCTCTGGGTTGTTTGCCCATCCTTATTTAGCTTATCAGCCCTTCTGACACCTTCCTAGCTAGCTCCGTATATTAAATTCCCTCTACTGAACTCCAGGATTTCTGATTGTCTGACTAGATCTTAACTCATGCACTTTAGGACTTAGGAGACCCTGATACCGTTAGTGTCTGCTCCAAATTCCCTCAAGGCTTGCCAGGATAATTTTGAGTCCAACTTCCAACTGCCAGCGCCTTCACTTCTTTGCCTAAAGGTTTCTTTTTGGTGGCCTGAGCCTTCTCTTCCCATGTGCATGTTCAAGGCAGACTAGAAGTGCAGGAGAATTAAGATACACACACTCACACACTCACACTTGGAGCTGCCCATAACAGTGACTGACAGGACCTCACATAAACTCAGCTCTCTCACTGCTCTGGTTTGAATAGATGAGTCCCTGAAGAATTCATATGTTGGAACTGAAACCCCAAGGTGTTGGTGTTAAGAGACAGGGTCTTTGAGAAGTGCTTACGTCCTAGGAGCTCTGCCCTCATGAATGGATTCATGATCTGAAAAAAGAAGGAAGCACTCTACTGTCCTTTTGCTGTTCGGTCTTCTGCCATGTGAGAACGCAGCAACAAGGCACCATCTTGGAAGCAGACAGCAGCCCTTATCAGATATTGAATCTGCCAGTGTCTTGATCTTAGCCTTCCCAGCCTCTAGAACTGGGAGAAATAAGTTTCTGTTGTCTAGAAATTACCCAGGCTAAGGTATTTCACTGTAGCAGCAGAAACCAACTAAGACACTCACCCCTCATGCAATACCACTCTAAAGTGCACGTTCTAAATCAGCTCCCAGAATTCCCGGAGAACTAAGCTCCAGTTGTCCACAGTGGTAACCTGATTGACCAGGCACCCCTTCTGGGCTGCCTTCCCTTGTCTCTCTCACTTGCTCACTCCACTACTGGAGAGTCTACCTCCCCCACAATTTTGCACTTGAATCACTGGCTCAGGGTCTGCATCTGGGGGAATATAAAGTAAGGACACTTTTTTTTCATGCTAGTTCTTTATTCTTTATGAAAGTTAAAGTAATGCTTGGAAATAATGTGGGGTCCATTCAGTGACAGGACTGCAATGATTTGGACGGTAAGCCCCTTCTCACCAGCTACAGCATGGCTGAGCAGGCTGTGGCGGTGGATGGAGAAGGAGGTTTTTACAACCTCTAGCTGGGCAATGATTGTCAGAAGCACATAGTCTCAAAGCCTCTGTTTCTCCATCCACAAAAGGGCAATCCCGTCAGTTTTCTTTGAAAGCTCCTTTTGACCACCATATCAAAAGACTTGCAGGGAGCCAGAACACATTTTGACCCTGGAGGAATTTTTTAAACCAGCACTTTTGAGTTTCTGGCACACTAAGGGAGAAAGAGCAAGGGAACCTGAAGGGCATGTGTGTGTTTCCAGTGAATTTGAAGGAAGTGAAATAACGACCTTGGCCCAGACAGCAAAAGACAAATTTAATTTACGTGCTTCTGGCCATATATGGAAAAATCATTTAAACCAAAAAAAAGAAAAGTCCAAACTGCAAGTCAATTGTGCCTAACATCACACATCCCAATGGTATTTGCTGGCCTCTCCTAGCAACTACGCTATTCCAACATTCCCAATCATTGCACATATTTGGGTCTCGTGTTTTCCCAGAAGCCATGAGGGTCTGGTCTGAAATACCATCCTGAATCTGCCCAGCCTTAGCTCCGAGGCTGGATCCACAGCTTCTCCTCCCCCACTGCACTCTCATTTCACAGGCTGCCCTGTCTCTTTCTAGCTTTGCTGCCATAACCCAGGCCTCAGGGCTCTCCTTATTTGTAACTTCTTAATTTAGACCCTGGCCAGCAGAAATGTATACAGTGCTCAGAGGAGAAGGTCTTATTTTAGCCAGAACTCCTGATGCTAAGAATCGACTTTCAGTTGAAGTGGGCCAGAGCCACCCATCTGATGGCCTGGGCTGCCCAAGGAGTCTACTTGGGATGCATAATTCACAGGCTCCGTGCAGGGAGATGTTTATGGACGCATTCTACACATCTCTGGCATCCTTCTCCATGAAGCCCGAACCACGCTGGAGATTGTAAGTAAAGCAACGTCCCCTGGATTAGAAGTTGTCGGGTTTATTTTAAATACCAAGGATTTACAAGGGTGCCCATGATGAGAAACCCTCAGTGCCCTCCTACCATGCACACTCACATACACACGTGTGCACAAACATGCAGAGAGATGGCAATAAAAGAGAGGGAATATACACACTGGGGCAGATGCACTGTAAGGCCCAAGAGAGAAGTCCGTGGGAGGCCCAAAGAGCAAGAGTGGAGGAAGCCAGCACACCTGGCACTTTCCTAACCCACTGTTTCCACAGGCTGTTGCCATCCCCAAATAAATTCCTGCAACTTTAAAACTCACTTTTTAAGCGTTCTGCTCTTGGCTGTCTGCTTTACTTTTAAATCTCTGTTGAACACAAAAGTTTTTTTGGTTTTTGGTTTTGGATTTTTTTTTTGTTTTTGTTTTGTTTTGTTTTAAGAGGCAGAGACTCGCTTTGTCACCCAGGTTTCAGTGCAGTGGCACAATCACAGCTTACTGCAGCCTCCAACTCCTGGGCTCAAGCCATCCTCCTGCCTCAGGCTCCCGAGTAGCTGGAACTACAGGCCCATGCCACCATGCATAGCTAATTTTTTAAATTATTTGTAGAGATAGGGTCTTACTGTGTTGCCCAGGCTGGTCTCAAACTCCTGAGCTCAAGCAGTCCGCCCACCTTAGCCTCCCAAAGTGCTGGGATTACATGCGTGAGCCACTGCGCCCAACTTAGGAAATTCGTTATGCAGCTGTTTCCAAACTTTCTCGGTTCATAGTGCCCTTAAGGTCCCAGCAACTTTTATGTAATGCTCTTAGGCTAAAAGAAATACTTAACAGTTCCATGTGTTAAGTAGTTAAGTCCAAATAACTTAATAAATATTTATGTCCTAACAAATTAACAGCCATTGGGGAAAATATGCATAAATTGAAATAAATAATAATAATTTATTTCATTCTTAAACCTGATTACTAGCTAACAGGATGTGTGCACCTGTTAGACAACTTCCAACTTTTCTAATCTTGGTATCAGATTGAACAGCAACACTCATGCTTCCTGTTCCACAATGATTTTGTGCAGTTCTCACTGGCTGCAACCACAGAAAAGTCAGCTTCACTAAAACACGATGACATTAAAAAACATCGTACTATAGAACATTGACACTGCTGAGGTAACATTGTGTGGTGGTGTACAGATGTCAATCATTGCTGGGCTTCCCTAAGAAATGTTTAGTAATTCCATGTCACTTCTGTGAGTTTCCTATGGCACCCTGGGGTGTCTCAGGTTATTGGGAACCATGATCTGATGAAATCATTTGTCCATGACTTCTGTATGTGTGTGTGTGTGTGCACGCGTAAATAAACCCACAACCAGAGCCCAGAACAAATATGAATTTATACATGAATAAAAATGCATGAGAAAAGACCTGGAAGGGTACAAACCAAACTGCTAGCTCTGGCTACTTCTAAGGAGACAACATTGGGAGGAAAAGAGGTAGGTCCAGGGAGACGTCAGAATTTTTCTGAAGATGCTTTCATGTATAACTTGTGTAATTATGAACAACAACAACAACAACAAAAAACCTTGCCATGTAAGAGAGTGCTAAATTCTGTTTAGAAGGGGTCAGTCCCACACTCCAGCACACTGTGCGTACACTGTGGATGAGCGCTTCTGGCTCACTCACTGAAATTCCTTACGGCATTTTTTTCAAGAGCCCTTCTTCCTTTCTCATTTCCCACGGCAGCAACTCTCCGGAGGTGGTAGTCAGTCAGAATCACCAGTAGCTGTTCCCTGACTACCTCTGCTACCACCTCGCCAGAGTCCAGCTGCCCACAGTCCACTCACATCGCGGTGTGATGTGGTGGCTGTGAAGGCTGGCTCTCCCTTTGGTGGTTTGGAGCTGCTGCTTGGAGGCTGCTAGGCAAGGACTGTATTTCCCTGCCTTCTGCTCATCTAGGTGGAGCCTTGTGACTGGTTTCCGCCAAGGAGGGGAAGGGAGGCAGGATCCAGTTCTAAATTGAAGTCCTAAAGTACCCCTAAGGAGATCCACATCCTAGACTGCCCACATCTCTACCCATAAATGTCCTTGCTGCATCCATTTCTCTTCTCCTGTGCTCACCCATTTCTCTTGGCTGGGGTGCCCCGGGCCATGACTGGGGATGTGACTGGGACCAGAGGTGAAAAAGGAGGCCACTCCCTGAGAAATTACAGAGAAGGGGCGGGGTGGGGCGGGTAGAGAAAGAGAGAGAGAGAGAGGAGCCACAGCCAGAAACCGTGCACTGTCAAAAATAAAAAATTAAAGCGAAAGTTTAAAAAATAGTACATAAAATTGTCAGGGGGCAGCCTTCAGCAACAATTCCACTTTTGTGACACAGGTTCCAGGGAGCTACATGTCCCCTGAAATGAAGTGACCTGTTTCATTGTCCTTATTACCAAATATCAGAAGGCCAAGGGCAGTGTGCACAGATCCTCTGAAGCACAGGACTGCAGAGCTGAACCAACCCGCAGCCTCTCAGCTCTTATCAGACCGGCTCAGGGACTGGTCTGAGAGCACAGGGGCTTGACTCCCCGACTGCCCTTCAGCTTGGGACAGAACCCAGGCCATTTTCTGCCAATTCTTCCTCAGCTCATACAGGCGTACGGGAGAGAACAAAGGTCCCAGGTGTCCTAATTCAGCCCTTAATAACCAGAGTCCATGAAATGCCCGTATAATAAGGATGCTTAGAGCCCTTAAGCGCCAGGCCATAAACAGATTTCAGAAATAGAACCAAGCTCACATCTCATCTCAGCTTCTCTTTTACTACAAGAATCTCTGGCAAAATTAAGTCCCTTTCTGTGCCTCAGTGTTTCCCTTTGCCAACGAGAAACCCTAAGAAGAGGCTGCGATAGTTATTTTGATTCTTTATGTTTTTGACCCTCAAGTGGTTATTTGGTCATTTAGTGCCTCAAAAGAGGGCACGAGGGAACTTCATGTGCTCAAAGAACTGATAAACCACCCGAGGCCTGCGTGGAAAGCCTGGACCATGTCTCCCTTGGTCCAGATTAAGAGGCGAGAGGGACCCTTATCCCTTGCTCGCCGGGCCTCCCTTCTCCACCCATGCGCATGCTCCAACAACGTCCCAGCCTCTGCAAAGGCCCTACAATTATGCATAATTTATTCCACGTGTTTGTTTATCGCGCCTGCCAGAGGCGTCTGTCGTAGATGTTTCAGTGCTTTAACTTTAGATGAGTTTTCTTTTGAAATAATTGTCCCCAGGGTGATGAACTGAGCAGTAAATTAACACCCCTCTATCCACAGCCTCCTCTAGGCTCCTGTTGCCTTCTAGCTGCAGTGCTCAACAGAAAACATTCATTAAATGAGCACCGCAGGTGGCTCAGGCAGGGATGGGGGCGCCGGGGCCTGTGCACTGGCTAAATCAATATGTGGGTGACAAGCTCCATGAAGAAACTCCCAGGACTAGTTAAATAGGATTTTGTTTTAAAGTCCTTTCAGTGATACGTTTCATAGAAGTATGAAACCCACATTTGCCTTTAGCGCCTGCCCCCCCAACTCTACTTGTTCATGTTCTTTGCATCTTGACACAAAAATATATTTTTGCTCCTTTTTGAAGCCTTCTGTTATCTGAGCCCATTTGTGTCACTCCAGTGACACCATCACTCAGGCATGTTCCCTCTCCTTGTCTCCCTCTCTCACACACACATACACACTAACACAATCTCACACCACTGGCACACTGATACACCCACCCACACACATACACACTAACACAATCTCACACCACTGGCACACTGATACACCCACCCACACACATACACACTAACACAATCTCACACCACTGGCACACTGATACACCCACCCACACACATACACACTAACACAATCTCACACATGCTCATGCCACTGACTCACTCTCACACACCCGCTCACTCACACACTCTCAACAGTTCAGGGATGGTCTGAAAAACTGACCATTGGTGTATTTATTCATTATGTCAGTGGTGAGCATTCCTGTGCTTCTTGTCAAATTTTTATTTCTCTTCCCCAACAGCCTCTCCAACCTCCAACCAAGGACCCCACTTGTAAATGATTTGTGGCTAGTGGGTTCTAAAGTTACATCGACTTATTGCCTGGACTTTCGCTCCAGCGCTTTGCCGGTTGCTTTCAGAAAGATTCTGCTGTTCCTTTGCTCTGTGCTGACCCCAAAAACTATATTTCCTTGAATAACTCATCGACTGACTTTTGGTTAGGTCTGGCCAATGGGAGGTAATGATGGGAGGCTGGGGGGCAGAAAAGGGAAATCCAGGGTATTTCTCCTTTACTTTTTCTATCTGCTTCAGATGGCATCTCTTCTGGGATTCCAGCTCCCACTGGGTGGTCCTGGCTCCTGGGCTCTAGTAAGGCCAGCTCTGCTCCTGTCCTTGCAGCCCTAAGGTGGTGCCCACTTCCTGCCATGCTAATCTCTCCATTGCCTCCCTGTCCTGCTTGCCTCCACATCTGTTCTTCTAACACCTTTAGAATTAGCTCTTCGTATTGTCTCTGCTGACCCACGTAGAATGAGTTTTGTCTTCTTACTGTACTCTAATAGAAAGTTTATTGGAAGCAAGGGAGGCATGGGCTGAGAAAGCACTGAGTGAAAGGTTACAGGGATAAGAGGCAAAGACCAGCACTGCTCCTCAACCTGCCAGCTCCAGCACCTTGCCATCTGCACTCAACTTAGAGCTTTACCATCTTGTAGGAACAGAGAGAATTGGTGACCTGCAGGGAAACTT
Source organism: Symphalangus syndactylus (assembly GCF_028878055.3). Taxonomy (NCBI): domain Eukaryota; kingdom Metazoa; phylum Chordata; class Mammalia; order Primates; family Hylobatidae; genus Symphalangus; species Symphalangus syndactylus. Next base: position 149,274,753 of record NC_072427.2, on the reverse strand, counting down.
AAGAAAACCTCCAAATGCGTCCGGGATACAGCAGTCTAGAAAAGATTCAAACTGATTTAGGAAAAAAAAAATCCACGCTATTCTTTTATTAAAAATTCCGGACTCAGTATTCTTTCTTGAACACACAATCTGTATCTATATTTATATTCCTGAATTTTCCCTACTGTCTGTTGAACCTCTAGCAGTAAACTGAGCTAATTCTCCCCACTGTTGTCCTCAGTGGAAACAGGGCATCACCCCACTAAAATTTACACAAAACCACTAATGTAGGGTAACGAGTTTGTCTCTCACCCATCTTTCCAGTGAATACCACAGTCCTTTCTGCCTTTAGTTTAGGAAAGAAGAATCAAACATGACTTTTTAGGAGTGTTTGAGGATCTGTTGAAGGAAAACTTTCAGCAGACACAGGAGCAAGAGGTTAAAAGCATTGCTTTTGAGTCAGACTGCCTGGCTTGGACTCTGGCTCTGCCATGTATTATCATTGATCAACTTATGTTCCCCTATAGACCTCAGTCTTCTCATCTGTGAGTTGGGGATCATAACGGAAATAATAAAGCAAATAATACTTGTAAAGCTTTGCATATTACATACAATAAGCACTCCATAAATGTTACTTATAATTTTATCATTATTAACATCCTCCTATGCCCACATCCTTGAAAATCAATAAGAGAAAGTATAAGAGCCAAGTTACTACCATATAAAGAAATAAGGGACAGTCCAATCCCCCAAACCAATGGGTTGATGACCAACATCATCTCTGCACATCAGCAAAGAAAACTGCTGACTCTCAGAACTGGAGAGGCTGTGTAATCTAATCTCCCTGCATGACAGCTGAGGTGGAAGAGACCCAGAAGGCTCAGCTGCCTGGTAATGGTACCATAACTCCTACCCCAGGGTCTTAACATATGGTTATCACCTCATTACAGTAAAGAATATTTCATTTCAGATCAGCGTCATGTACATGTGATGTGAATTGTTCTCAGGGAAGCTGATACAGTTTGGATACTTGTTCCCACACAAATCTGATGTTGAATTGTAATCCTCAGTGCTGGAGGTAGAGACTGGCAGGAGGTGTTTGGATCATGGGGGTGGATCCCTCATGGCTTGGTACTGTCTTTGCAAAGGTGAGTGAGTTCCTGTGAGATCTGGTCATTTAAAAGTGTGTGGCACCACCTCCCCTATAACTCACTCCTCTTTCTCACTCCTGCTTTCAGTATGTGATGTGCCTGCTCCCCCTTCGCCTTCCACAATGATTATAAACTTCCTGAGGCCTCCTTAGAAGCCAAGAAGATACTAGCACCATGCCTTTTCTAAACCCTACAGAACCATGATCCAATTAAACCTCTCTTTTTAATAAATTACTCACTCTTGGGTATTTTTTTCTTTTTTTTTATTATACTTTAGGGTTTTAGGGTACATGTGCACAATGTGCAGTTTTGTTACATATGTATCCATGTGCCATGTTGATTTCCTGCACCCATTAACTCGTCATTTAGCATTAGGTGTATCTCCTAATGCTGTCCCTCCCCCCTCCCCCCACCCCACAACAGTCCCCGGAGTGTGATGTTCCCCTTCCTGTGTCCATGAGTTCTCATTGTTCAATTCCCACCTATGAGTGAGAACATGCGGTGTTTGGTTTTTTGTCCTTGCGATAGTTTACTGAGAATGATGTTTTCCAGTTTCATCCATGTCCCTACAAAGGACACGAACTCATCATTTTTTATGGCTGCACAGTATTCCATGGTGTATATGTGCCACATTTTCTTAATCCAGTCTATCGTTGTTGGACATTTGGGTTGGTTCCAACTCTTTGCTATTGTGAATAGTGCCGCAATAAACATACGTGTGCATGTGTCTTTATAGCAGCATGATTTATAGTCCTTTGGGTATATACCCAGTAATGGGATGGCTGGGTCAAAATCTCCTTAAGCTGATTAGCAACTTCAGCAAAGTCTCAGGATACAAAATTAATGTACAAAAATCACAAGCATTCTTGTACACCAATAACAGACAAACAGAGAGCCAAATCATGAGTGAACTCCCATTCACAATTGCTTCAAAGAGAATAAAATACCTAGGAATCCAACTTACAAGGGATGTGAAGGACCTCTTCAAGGAGAACTACAAACCACTGCTCAATGAAATAAAAGAGGATACAAACAAATGGAAGAACATTCCATGCTCATGGGTTGGAAGAATCAATATCGTGAAAATGGCCATACTGCCCAAGGTAATTTATAGATTCAATGCCATCCCCATCAAGCTACCAATGACTTTCTTCACAGAATTGGAAAAAACTACTTTAAAGTTCATATGGAACCAAAAAAGAGCCCGCATCGCCAAGTCAATCCTAAGCCAAAAGAACAAAGCTGGAGGCATCACGCTACCTGACTTTAAACTATACTACAAGGCTACAGTAACCAAAACAGCATGGTACTGGTACCACAACAGAGACATAGATCAATGGAACAGAACAGAGCCCTCAGAAATGATGCCGCATAGCTACAACTATCTGATCTTTGACAAACCTGACAAAAACAAGAAATGGGGAAAGGATTCCCTATTTAATAAATGGTGCTGGGAAAACTGGCTAGCCATATGTAGAAAGCTGCAACTGGATCCCTTCCTTACACCTTATACAAAAATTAATTCAAGATGGATTAAAGACTTATATGTTAGACCTAAAACCATTAAAATCCTACAAGAAAACCTAGGCAATACCATTCAGGACATAGGCGTGGGCAAGGACTTCATGTCTAAAACACCAAAAGCAATGGCAACAAAAGCCAAAATCGACAAATGGGATCTCATTAAACTAAAGAGCTTCTGCACAGCAAAAGAAACTATCATCAGAGTGAACAGGCAACCTACACAATGGGAGAAAATTTTTGCAACCTACTCATCTGACAAAGGGCTAATATCCAGAATCTACAATGAACTCAAACAAATTTACAAGAAAAAAACAAACAACCCCATCAAAAAGTGGGCAGAGGACATGAACAGACACTTCTCAAAAGAAGACATTTATGCAGCCAAAAAACACATGAAGAAATGCTCCTCATCACTGGCCATCAGAGAAATGCAAATCAAAACCACAGTGAGATACCATCTCACACCAGTTAGAATGGCCATCATTAAAAAATCAGGAAACAACAGGTGCTGGAGAGGATGTGGAGAAATAGGAACACTTTTACACTGTTGGTGGGACTGTAAACTAGTTCAACCATTGTGGAAGTCAGTGTGGCGATTCCTCAGGGATCTCGAACTAGTCTTGGGTATTTATAGCAATGCAAGAATGGCCTTAGAGGGAAACCTTATAGAGAGAGCTTAAAACAAACCAAAAAAAAAGGGTGAAAAAAAAAAAGCTATGGCCTGACTTAATGGTTAAAGACTAATTTTTTTTTTCTCCTATGATCAAAAACAAAGCAAGGAAGTCCATTCTCACCACATTTTTTTTTTTTTTTTGAGACAGAGTCTTGGTCTGTCACCCAGGCTGGAGTGCAGTGGCACAGTCTTGGTTCACTGCCAGCTCCGCTTCCCAGGTTCACACCATTCTCCTGCCTCAGCCTCCCAAGCAGCTGGGACCACAGGTGCCCACCACCATGCCCGGCTAATTTTTTGTATTTTTAGTAGAGACGGGGTTTCACCATGTTAGCCAGGATGGTCTCGATCTCTTGACCTCATGATCCACCCACCTCAGCCTCCCAAAGTGCTGGGATTACAGGCGTGAGCCACAGCGCCTGGCCTCACCACGTCTATTCAGCATTGTATAGGAGATTCCAATCAGGGGAATTAGGAAATGGGTGGAGGGAGCAGGGATAAAATATATCCAGACTGGAAAAAAGAAGTAAAACTATCTCTATTCACAGATAACATGATCTCACAAATAGAAAATCCTAAGGAATCCATTAAAAATTATTAGAACTAAAAAATGAGTTCAGAAAAGTTATGGGATACAAGATCAATATAGAAAAATCAATTATATTTCTATATACTGGCAATAAACAATCCAAAAATAAAATCAAGAAAACTATATTTTCAATAGCATCAAAAAAATAAAATAATTATCAATAAATTTAACAAAATATTTACAAGACTTGCACATTGAAAACTGTAAAACATTGTTGAAAAAATAAAAGGTCTACATAAATAGAAAGATATACCACATTCATAGAAGACTTACTATTGCTAAGATGGCAATTCTTCCAAAATTAGTCTATAGATTCAACTCAATCCCTAGCAAAATCCCAGCTTGCTTTCTTATAGACGTTGACAAGCTAGTCATGAAGTTCATATGGAAATGCAAAGCACCCAGAATTGTCAAAACAAATTTGAAAAAAAAGTACAAAGTCAGAGGACTCATACCCCCAATTTCAAAACTTACTATACAGGCACAGCAATCAAGATAGGGTGGTACTACATAAGAACAGACATATAGATTAATGGAATCTAATTGATGTCCAGAAATAAACTCTTACATTTATGGTCAATTGACTTTTGATAAGGGTGTCAAGTGAGGAAACAGTCTGTTCAACAAATGGTGCTGGGACAACTGAATATCTACATGCAGAAAAATACATTTGAATCCCCTCCTTATATCACACAGAAAAATTAACTCAAAATGGATCATAAGCCTAACTGCAAGTGTTAAAACTATAAAATTCTTAGAAGAAAAATTAGAAATATCTTAATGACATTGGATTAGGCAATGGTTTCTTAGATATAACAAAAAAGCATAAGTAACAAAATTAGATAAGTTGAACTATCTCAAAATTCAAAATTTCAATAAAGTGAAAAGACAATCTACAGAATTAAAGAAACTATTTCTACATCATATTATTTGATAAGACTGGTATTCCAAATATATAAAGAATTTCTTATATCCCAAATATATAAAGAACTTCATATATTCCAAATATACAAATAACTCTTACAACCTGATTATCAAAAGCCAATTAACCCAATATTTTTAAGAGGCAAAGGATTTGAATAGATATTTTTCCAAAGAAGACATGCAAATGACCACTAATGATGTTCATATCATTAGTCATTAGGGAAATGCAAGTTAGAACTACAATGAAATATCACTTCACACCACTGGGATGGATAAAATTTAAAAAACAGATAATAAGTGTTGGTGAGGATGTGGAGATGCTAGAAACCTCATAAATAGCTGGTTGGAATGTGAAATAACATAGCCACTTTGGAAAAAGAGCATGGCAGTTCTTTAAAATGTTAAACATAGAGTTACCATATGACCCAGCAATTCTACTCCTAGGTATATACCCAAGAAAAATGAAAGCATATGGCCAAAAAAAAACTTGTACACAAATGTCCATTGCAGCATTATTCATAATAGCCCAAAAGTGGAGACCACCCAAGTGTCCATCAACTGCATCAATAAATAAAATGAAGCAAATCCAAAATACAGAATATTATTTGGCAATATAAAAGAATGAAGTACTGATATATGCTACAACATGAATGAATCTTAAAAAAATGTTGCTAAGTGAAAGAAGCTAAGGACCGCATATTCTATAATACCATTTACATGAAAGTCCAGAATAGGCAAATCTATAGAGACAGAAAGTAGACTAGTTGTTACCCACGGCTTGGCAACTATTGGGTACAGGGTTTCTTTTTGGGATAATAAAAATGTTTTAAAATAAATTGTGTAGATAATTGCACGAATCTGTGAATATGCTAAAAACCATTGAATTGTACACTTTAAATGGGTGAATTTTAGCATATAAAATTAAATCTCAATAAACATGTTTAAAAAGTAAATGGACTTGGTATCTTTAAAATTAAAAAGAAAAAAGAAAAGCAAATAGGCCTTGGGGATCAGGCAGAGCTGGGTTTGATTACCAGCTTCCACACAACTAGCTATGTGGTCTTAAGCAAATTCGTGCACCACTCTGGGCCTCAGTAAATGGTAGCTTTTTACCATTCAACAGGAAGGAAAGTAAGGAGAGGTGGGGATATGCAGCATCAGGATTACAGTGAAGGCAGAACCAAGGTGATCTTCTGGGGTGAAACAAGCACATCCAAGACCACCAGCTAGAATTTGATTCTTTAGTCCCTGTCTATTCCTCAGAAGCGGGTGCCTTTCCTAAACATTCCACGTGCAATGGTGCCCCTGCAGCAATGCTATGCGGTGGGTATTGACTACAACTCTGCCTGCAGACAAGAGCAGCATCCATCTTTATCTCCCACCTATGGCTGGATTTGGCAAGAACAGAAGCATTAACAATGTTAAAGAAACTGAGGAAACAAAAGAAGGATCCTGACAATCAAATTCTAGGCCATTTTTATCTTACACTGCTCATTTGAGAAGGTCATTTCCCCCCAGTGCCCATAAGGCATTAGATACTTTGAGCTTTGCATTCTCAACAGTGTAATGAAAATAGATGTTGAATGCTAAAACATAAACATATGTATCATTCATAATGCATTCAGATGTTTTTTAATTATTCATGGTTCCTGAAAGTTATTTGACCAATCATGCATATATACCCAAGCAATGTTTATATTAGAACCACAGCCTCAGTGTACGCAATTCCAGCTCCTTGGCATTCCCGTCTATGGAATTAAAATTAAATGAGTCAGTGGTCAATAAAAGTTACATGTGATTTCCATAAAATTATCCATTGTATATTGCTATGGGGTGTAGAAAGAAGTTTGCATGGCGTTGCCGAAGCTGACAGAACACAGAATGCTTGCTTTCTGATGAGGGTGGCGGTGATGATTAGTCTTTCCTAAGAATGAATTCATTATTTCCCTGAATAATTGGTGGTCTTGGACTTGGTCTTCATCTAGGAAAAAAAATAACTCAGAGGGCCACCCTCTCTGTTCTGTTTAAGTTCTGTTTTCTTAAAAAAAAAAAAAAAAAAAAAAAAAATGCCAGTATTTTGGGCTCGAAAACACCACATTCTTCTGTTTTGATGCTTGCATAAATTTGCATGTTAACATGAATGGTTCCAACTTAAAGAATGCGAAATGAAATGAAATTTGAATTCAAATCCAAGACGGAGAAAAGACACATCTAAAAGCAACAGATTTTCAATCTAGTAGATTTTTTTTTCTAGAACCAGATTAAGACATAAACTCCTCCCTCTCTCTCTCCCCCCAACCCCCCCTCGCTTTCAAAGATGGGTGGCACACAGAGACAGGTATCCCAAAGAGCATCCCCATGCCCCCCAACATATATACTTTGAGTATTTTTATGAACCACAGCACAAATTCTGAAGCTCTGTTTTAATGACTGCATGCCACCATGAAACTCAGAGACATGACTCAGAGGACATGGTCACCATCATGTTTCCAAGTTTGGAGGCCCACCGAGATAAAATGAAATGTAAGGAACATTGCACGAGTAGCTGGAGCAAATACAGGCATGAATTTGCCACTGCAGGCCCTAAGAGCCATTTCTTGCTCTATCCTTTGATTTTCCCATTACAGTTGAAGGCTGTATGGCATAGTGGTTAGGTGCACAGACTAATAGACCTGCAGTGGAATCCCAGATCCACCTACCATTTACTGGCTGTGTGACCTCTGGCAAATGACTTAATCTGTGGACATAACTTTTTCATGAGCCTTCATTTACATAGCAATAGTACCAGCCTCACAGACTTATTGTGAGATAATGTAATACACTTAGAACAGTGTCTAACATAGAGCAAGCACTCGATAAGGATTAGCCGTGGTGGTGGTTGGTCTGGTGGGGTATTGAATGTTATTATTATTCAACATTTAGATGATGGTAGGAATCAGGCCTGAAACTGTTTCTCCTCCAACCTGCCCTCCCATTTTGACCTGATAGCACCGCTATCTGGAAAGAGAGGTCAAGTCATAGCGAAAGCCCATTCATTGCGCATGATCTCTGGCTGCAGGACAATGCGAGATGTCATGCTCTCATCTCAACCCGCCCCACATCAACCCCTTCTCAAGCCCAGTCTCCCTTCACTAAGGTGTGCGAAACAAAATGACAACAGGATCTCAACAAGAGTACCGTGAGCAACAAGCGCAGCTTCATACCTCATCGCCACACTCCGTCGTGTTTGTTTCCAATTTCTGGACAGCCGACTTGTTGCTCTCCTTTAGCATTTTCTCTCGAACTTTGGTTTCATACTCAGGCCTGGAATGTTCCTAAACCAAAGAGCAGTGAGTGGTTAGTAAACAAAAGGAAGAATGACCTTGGCCTGAGGGTTATAAGCAGACACGTGTACATTAACATCAGCGTTTAGGATTGAATGCTGTTGGATATGAACTGCCCCACCACACACAATCACAAGGCGTCTAGACATCACATCCTAACATAAGAACACAACGTGAGGAAGAGACAAGGGACACACAACACTCGTTATCACACTGAAAACCAAACCTGGGCACGTTCCTGGGGATAGCGCCAGTGTTGAGAAAAGAGAGAGGAAACGTTAACTGGATGGTTGATACGAAGAGGGGCCCAGTGCTTTGCAGAGCAGTTTCACCAGAGGCAGAGGGATATCCCTGGTCATCCCACCAACCATTGTCACACCTCAAACTTTAACTTTCAACAAGCCAACTCCCAGCTGGAGAAACAGGTGTGCCCCACAGCTGGGAGTGAGGGCAACAACAAAACTCCTTCCCTGCTCCATTATTCTCTGAGCTAAAATGGTGACCAATAAACATCAAAGCCAAGGGTGGCCATAGGGAATCTTAAAACTCACTTGCCTGGACCTGTTTCCTGTACAGCCTTGGTGAGTAACTCATTGGCAAGTACAGCAATGCTCAAGAGACCTCACTGGGCCATTCAGCAACACAAACCTGAGTTGTGAGTCACCAGGCATGGGAAAGAGCACGTAACTAATCCAGAGAACCATGGTCAAATCAGTGCAGATGCCGGGGTAGGAAAATGCATGACTCACTTCAAAGAAAATTTAACTGTGTACACCTGGCCTCATTGGCGGGCCTTCCTTACGGTTTCCAGCTCAAGAACAAACATCTACAGGTGTGAGGACTTCATGTTCCTGCATCGTTTATCGATAACTCCTGGGCAGGGATTCAGGTACTGGCTCACAATGGGCTCTGCCATTCAGGGAACACACACGTCCTTATCTCTGTCCATATGTCAGAGATTCCAAAGGTCAACAGGCCAGGCTCTTGACCTGTCTCTGGCTTTCCCAAGACATGCCATGATGCAGGAGAGGACAGACCATGTAAGTGACTAACAAGCATAACTAAAACAACAGCAGGCGGTGCCATTCCATCCTCACCCATTCTCCAAGGGGACGTCAGTCCCACCCCTTCCAGGAGGCCTTCTCCAACTGTTGCAACATACCTACCAGGTGGGGTCTCCTCCCTCTCTGAATTCCTAGACTTTTATAGCTTATACCACACACCGTAGATCTTCATTACGTATTTTTCTTTTATTTTTTCCTAGCTGTTTTGCATGTGAGAGTCTTCTTATCCTAACATAAAGATCAGCTACCTGCTCTGTATTACTCTGTTTTGCACAGTACTTGGCACCGTGCAGAACACACAGAAATCTCTAACTGCTTGTAAAGTGCACTTGATTTGGTCTCTCACCTTCATCCGTTCTCCAACACAGCATTTCCTAACGTGTGTGCCAAGAGAATTTCAGCTAAAAAAGGATTCCAAGGTCTAAAAGACTGGAAAACACTAGAACGTATCGACTTTCTGAGAGTCACAATGAGCATATTAAAAACTCTGAAAAGTACTACTGTCAAGACGCTTGCTTAATTTTCCTAAGGACATCATTTCCCGCAGAGCAACTTTTGCCTGTAACAATAAATAACCTGCAGGAATACTTGGAGAAGTATGGTTTGAGGTTCTCCCCCATGGCCTCTGAAATTTGGTTGCTTTTCTTCTACATTATTCCAATGGGAGAGTTTAATTAAAAACTAGCAGTATCTTTCAGTGAGTTCCAGAACATGGGTTCTAAATCTCTTCAAGACAGAGGAGCCTCTCCCCTTTCATACCCTGCACAGGGGCTGAGGGAGGCACCCCCAGCTGACCAGCAGGATGTTTCTGATTATCTCTGGCTTTCCAGGACATGATGTGGCAGCACACAGAGGAGTTTGCTTGAATCCCTCTAGGTATGGCTGTGGCTCACCTCCCCCCACACTGGGCCCCAATTCAGAGCTCTCTCATCTTTTTTTTTTTTTTTTTTTTTTTTTTTGAGACAGAGTCTCAACTCTGTCACCCAGGCTGGAGTGCTGTGGCATGATCTCGGCTCACTGCAACCTCTGCCTTCCAGGCTCAAGCAATTTTCCTGCCTCAGCCTCCAGAGTAGCTGGGACTACACGCACATGCCATCAGGCCCAGCTGATTCTTTTTGTATTTTCAGTAGAGATGGGGTTTCACCATGTTGACCAAGCTGATCTTGAACTCCTAACCTCAGGTAATCCGCCCACCTCTGCCTCTCAAAGTGCTGGGATTACAGGCATGAGCCACTGCACCCGGCCATAACCCTTACCTTTTTAAAGCAAGCCTAGCTTCCTAAGCACTCAGACAGGAATCCAAAACTCAAAAAAGAGACAGGCTGCGCTGTACTCAGCTGAAGCAGGCCTGACAAGGACCTCCCTGTTTGCAGCCAAGCAAGTGGGGTAAGGTTATGGAATCCCTCAAATTGGACAACTGAGCTCCTGGCCAGAGCAGAATCCAGCCCCTGGGAGGACTGCTTTGACACACCCAGCCATGGGCAGATCAGCCTGATACTCCTGATGTTCCCCAAACACAACAGCACTGGATGGGTAATCTGATGCCAAGTCATCACAGATCATCACCCCTCCCATCGAGACTCTGGGAACCGTTTCCACGTGGTCAGTCTCCCCAGGAGCCAGCTGCGAGGAAGAACCCAAGCCTGCTCAGGACCACGCTTGTCTGATGTAAAGAGGTAAGTCCAGAGATACATCCAACAAATGTCTTCAACCAAGAGTCATCAAGCACCTGCTATACTCTGAGCTCTTTCCAGGCACTGAGGCTATACTGCGAGTCCTACACACAAGATACCTCCTTCCCCGGAACTTATCTCCAAGTAGAGAAAAGTTACAGTGAGTAAACCAGCACACAAATGAGAAGCTAGCAGATGAGGATAAGAACAGCAGAAGAAATAAAGCAGGATGGCTGCTTCAGATTGGGGAGTTGGGGGAGGCCAATCTGAAGATGGCAATGTTTTCACTGAGACACAAAAGCCGAGAAAAGACAGGCCTTGCAGAGTCTGGGAGAAAAGCAGTCTGTGCAACAGGAATAGCCAGGGCAAAGGCTGGAATGAGCTCGAGACAGAATGAAGGCCTGGGTAGCTGGAAGGTCTAAGCAAGAAGGAGAATGACACAAGCTGAGGTTAGAAAGGTAGGCAGAGGATTTGGTTTCCTATGAAACCAGAAAGAAGTCACTGAGGATATCTAAGCTTTGATGTGATACATGATGGGTGGGAGAGAGATGGGTGGGCAGGATATCTGTGTTCAGATAAGGCCACACTCTCTAAGAAGTCCAGGGTATTCCTGATGTGACAGAAGGTAATGGGCAAGAGTGGCCCACTGAGCTGAAGATTATCCCATTTTGGAGTATAAAACTCTGGAGGTCTGGCAGATCTCCCTGCAAAAAGGACAGACAGGATCAGAGGAGTCCTTCAATAAGTCCCGTGCTGATGTCCACAGGAACACCCATAGGCAGACCTGCACTGGCCCAGGGGGGTGGGCCGTTGGGCATGGTTGCTTCCTTCCTTCCCCACCCTCATAAGAAAGCAGTCTCCAGTCTTCTTCTGGCTTCTCTCTGGTTTCCAAGCTGGACTTAAGCCCTACTGCTTGTTCTACCCCTCCTGGGGTGACCCACCTGCTGGAGGCACCCATGTGGGAGGACTAGAGGGTGCACAAGCTTTGGTGTATGTCAGTTGGCACCCTCCTTTCCCCTGGGAAGCAAGTGTTTCCTAGTAGATACCGTGGGGAAGAAAGAAGTCTTAAGGTTATAGAAAGCTAGACTCGCAAGCATTCCTGATACTGGGAGGTGTCTCGTTAAAACAGAAAAAACTTCTAATCATGGCTTTCAAGGACCCCTGCTGCCTCCCTCCCTCCAATGCCCAAGTAACATCTGCCTTCCACTTACTCCTCATTTTGAATGTGGGTTAAATGCTTCAAATAAGTCCTAGGACCCTTGTTCAAGTCATTCGTACCTTGCTATCCTGACCTTCATGCCTTCCCATGGCCTGGGAGATACAGATTAGCAATCAGGACCCTCCCTGACCCAGTCACCAGACTATGCTTTTTCCTTGTCACCACTGCATACTGAGCCCTGTCCCCTGAAGCCAACTTGCCTTTCAAGATATCTTGTTGTTGCCTCGCTTTCCCAGGTCAAGGCTTCTGCTGCTGTTTCTTTCTTGTGGGTGCCCCTTCTTCCCTTTGCTGCCCATTAAAAGCCAACCAGTCTTCAAAACCCTGATTTTTAAAGAATTTCCTCTCTACATTAGCCAGAGCAATTTCTCTCTCACACTCTCCATCCTATTCTAAATATTTATAGACCAAAGAGCACCCTGCTGAATGCAGCCCTTTGGAGATCAGACACTATGCCTGAGATAATTCCATATTCCATACAAAAACCTAGTATGTAATAGATGCTTAATGGCAATGTTCAGAATTGAACTGAAATTGATGTGTGCTAATCCAAACTAGAAATGCATTAAAGGAAAAGTTGAGGCTGGCCTGTGCACATGTGGGGCACACCAGTCACGCTACAGAACCAACCAGCCTTGCAGCAACCTCACACGGAGATCCCATCCGGAATGTCTCCTTAGGCCCTGGGTAAACCCAGCCTTGGCCAGGCCCCTCTCAGCCAGCACATGAGCTCCTCAAATCATGTACCTCCCAGGAAGTTACCATGGCTCATTGGGTTAAACAGATAAACAGGAAACCTGGCTACAGAAAGAAAAATGGATTATAATCTCACTCCTGCCAGGGACTTGTTACAGAGATTTCAAGGGTATTGAGTTATAACTGAGGCTTTTCTGATGGAGAGACTGTGTTTACACTTGCTCTCTAACAGCAAGACGTGAGGGCTTACTCAACTCTACTTAGCAGACACACTTAACTTGTCTCTGGCCCCGCACAGGCTTGGATGCCAAAATGCATCTTCTTCTCTTTTTTGGAAACATTCTATGGCATTAGGGGAGTAGGCACTGTACCCTATCCACCTCCCCCAGCCTCCCTCTCTCTCTGTCTCTCTCATGTATATGAGACATATTTCAGCTAAATCAGATGGGACCAATAATACAAAGATTTCCCCACTAGATCACCCATATTCAAACTTCTAGAGTTCTTTCTATTGGAAGGACCAGTTTGGGAATTTTCCTACAAGAAATGCAACTGTCTTTATTATTCTCTGTTGCTTATCTTCCTAAATAATTTGAATCCTCTCTGAAGGCAGAATGCATATGTATATTCTCTCTTTCACCACAGAGTTCATGATAGTATTACCTCAGGGTATATGCACAATACCTAGGACTGGAGTACAGTGGGTACGCAATATATGCTAATGCAATGGGGTGGAGTGGGATGGGAATGCAATTAAGTGAGAACCCACGGGAGGTGGAGAAAGGCTATATCATTACATCTCTCCTTCCAGCACTTTCAGGCAACACACCCTGCACTGGTAGAGTCCATTCCATGCAGCTGCCCTGAGGGTCCTGCCATTCTTCAGCCTACCTGCTCAAAGGCAAGTAGACTACTTAGAGCATTAAGGAGAAGAAATGGTGACATGCCACAGATGTGGGGACATACAGGCTTGGGAAGAGACTAAATTAAGGATTCCACTTCTTTCTCATAAAGTGTCAGGGCCAGAAGGCCCCAGGTCCCTAGTCCAAGGCAATCACTGTAGGAGAGTAATGAGCAGGCTTGTGTTGCCTGCAGCCACCTTACTGCTGTGACCTTACTGCTGTGGCCAGCCCTTGCAAGTGGGTACTCAGGCAACTGAAAGTGCCTCCTGGCCCTTCTAGACACAGCCCTCAGCCCCTCACCCAGAATATCCACACTATTGAGAGTCCCTGCTTGATATCCCATCCATGGTGGCACCTGGTATCAGGAGGCCTTGAAGGTTTTACTGGTCAGAACAGAGGGGCTTGCTGAGCTTGGAAGTGAAAGAAGAGGGGAGGAGGGCCGAGTGGCAGTGGGGTTGCTTTTGGAGGAGCAGGAATTATGGTGGGAATAGGTCATGGGAGCAAGCACGACACACTGCCCGTCATCGGCTCACTAGCATCGAGAATGGGGGGCTAGTCCTCAGAAGAGCTATGAGGGAAGGCTGATTTATTTGCATTATTTAAAGATCATCTGTCCAGAACACTGCTCTAGAAGAACCTACCCTTTCCCTTAGCTCACGCCTCCCCCACTCCCCAGTTTCACACACAGTGCACGGGCTTATACCACAGAGGTTCAGTGTTTCTTTCTTCATTCACAGACATCAAAGACAACCAGCACCTGACACGCTGCCTCTCCTTTGGCCCTCAGGAGGCTCCTAGGGCATTCTGACATATCCCTGATTCTCTGGCTTTATGATCTCAAGATTACCTCTTGCCTCTTGTTCTTGCATCTTCTGCCACCTCTTTCCCCAGAGGAGGGCACTGGGACATCTGCCCAAACCTCAGGCTCAATGCCCTCCAGCTCAAGGGAAGAGGGGGTACTTGAACTCTTGGCCTCAGAGTAGGTCAACCATGGCCCAGTCCATGAAGCCAAGCTACACAGGCAGCCACTGTGAGACCCAGCCAGTGACAGCAAACATACATGGTTATCTCACTCAAGAGAGTCCATTTCCAGGATCAAAACAAAGCAAAAGCCCACAGAAGTATGTGAGAAATACGTGAGAGAACTCACTTCTTCCTCTTCTATGCCAGTCAGGTCCCAAAAGTAGCCCAGTCGCATCTGTAGCCTCTTCCAGTTTTCCAGGAACATGGTAGCTGAAAAAGAACAACAACAACAAAAATCTTGATTATTTTTGAAGAGTGGATTCTGTACCCTTTGGGCTCCCAGTGGAGGTGGGGGATAAGCTAACAGATTTTAAATTTAGGAGCTCTCTAATGCATTTAGCCTTTTTTTCCCACTTCTAAGTGAAACTGATAGAAATACTCCACATCCTTGAGAGCCAATAGATATGTTACACACACACACACACACACAAAAACACACACACACAAACACACACGCACACGCACACATGCACGCACACATGCACACACACACAAACACACAAACACACACACGCACACACACACGCACACACACAAACACACACACACACGTGTGCTCCTTTCTCCACTTCTAAGTTATGAGAAGAGGGTAAACACTGATCCAGAGAGGTAAAGTAAGGATGGCAGGATGAAGAAAATAAAAAGGGAGGGGTCTGTAGGATTTTTAGACAAGCCTCATCTTGCCTACGCATACATTCTTTCTTCTTTCACCTTCATCAGCACTGTCACTTTTTCCCTACGTTTCTTTCTTTCTATCCCCAGCACCACTTTCCTCATTTGGGCCCTAATCATCTCATTCTGAGGTTACATCACAGTCTCCTAACAGTTCTACCTGACTCCAGACTTTCCGCCTTCCAGCCCATCCTGCATGTAGCTGATAGAATAATCTCTGTAAAGTAGTGTGCTTTCATTCTTCCATTGGCTCAGCAAATAGTTGTAGAATGCCTGCCACACCTACACATCCATCAGTTTGCCTGCCCCACCCATGGCCCTCTGAAGGACTAGCATGCCTTTCTCAGCATGCTCTAGGAAGAAACTGATACCCCCACCAGCACAACCCTACAGCCACGGTTTGTTATACCAGGGCTGGACATCTGATCCAGGGCCTGCTGACAGAGCAGTCAGATTCCCTCCTTTGAAAACTGAAACTGAAAGACATACAGAGGAGCAGGCATGGGAAAGACCACGCAGCACCTGAAAGGAGGGAAGGCCTTCGCTTCCCACAGCATCTCTAGCTCCAGTTCCCAAGAGGCCTGGTTATATTTCATTTCCTACACCCAGGAGCTTGTCTCTTGCTTTCTGAAAATAAATCTCTTGTTATTTGCGTAAGTTTGTGTGAATTTCTAATCCTGCAAAAGCACCAGTCCCAACTAAGGTATCTGCAATGTACAAAACACCATTCCAGGCATTGTCGGGGAGATTAGGTTAACTTCGTGTGGATTTTGCTTCTCAAGTTGTTTACAATCTGTGAGAAGAGATTGTAAACAACTACAATCCAAGACATAAAGTGATCAGGGCCTTAAGAATGACACAGATGAAAAAGCTGTGGGCCTACGAAGAGAAGTGCTACCTGCCAGAGGAGGCATCCGAGCTGATGTTTGAAGGACAATGGCATTTGGGCACTGAAGGAGTGGGCAAAGGAAGGGTGCCAACACTACCTGCCTACATGTTCAATGACTCCTTATAGTCTAAGTTCCTCTCTCTGGATTCCAGGACTAGGCGAGCCTGAACTATCTATCTGAATCTCTCATCCTGCCATTTGACAACATACATCTCATGCCTGCATTACAGCTGGGTCATCCCCTCACCGTCATCTCCATACTCGACGTGTGCACATTTTCCTGCTCTCCTGTGCTATCCCCCAGCTTCTACCCTCATTCTATCCTGACCCAGCTCAAGTCCCCCTCTTCCATAAGATCAGTCACCATGGCGCCCTGTCCTCCTCACTCCTACTGCCCTATATTCATGGCACCCTGGAAAGGGAGGGACATGACATTCCCTGAGGCCATCCCTACAGGTCCACCCCACCCCTAGCAGGAGCCTGAGCACACTTCACTACATGCCATGCCTGACTCTTGGCTGGCACTTCATGTCTGTGACGTAATAACAGGACTGTGAAGTTTTCCTGGCTCTTAGCTGCCTATGTCTACCTCGGTCACAGCACAGAACTGAGAATATCGAACACCTGTGCACTGGTTGAATACACAGTTACTTAAAGCTGCATTTGTTTTACTTGCAGCTACATTACGGTGCACTGATTTGCATGTTTTCATCTGACATAACATTTTGCATGCACTGATTTGCATGTTTTTCTCCCTTAGATTTGAGGCCTTTCTCGAGTGTGTGTATTCTGACCTCCCAACACTGGCTTTGGCCTGGGGATACTAAGAATGGTAGTAAGTCCCTCCTCTTCCTACTGCTCCTTCCTTGGTTCCCGAGGAGGGCTGTGCACACAGCAGTGCCCAGAGTGCTGACCAACTGGCGTCTCCATGAAGGGAGAAGTCAGACTGCAGGAATGATAAGAGGGGCAAAAGAGTCATGGATAGATGAGTCGTGAGGGCAAGGGAGGACCACCATACTGACGGAGAGCAGCTCCCAGTTCTGGGTGCACATCTATGCCAGGCACTATACTACATGCTCTGCATGCATACCTCATTCACCTGTCACAAGAACACTGTGGGGTAGGTATTATTTCACTCAATTTACAGATGAGGACAACGATGCCCAAAGATTAATCTGCCCAAGGTAACAGGGCACCTTGGTCAAGAGTATTGACTTTAGTGACACAGAGCTAAGTTCACATTTACCTGCTATGGGATCCCTAGCTGGTAAAGAGCAGAACTGAGACACACATTAGGTCTGCCTAGGTCAGTGTCCTTAACCTCTATTCAGAAAAGAGTCCTGAAACCCTGTCTCTTTCCTTCCCTTTCAGTAGGACTTCACTCTCTTTCCCATCATTCCCTGGAGTTTGAAGTCAGAGCCACAGGGGAGCCAACAGACTTGGGTCCTGCTGACTGGTATCCCCCAAGACCTCCTGACTCCACACCACCCCTTCCACTGCCACCAGCAGCCCAAGTCTCTCTCTATGTACAGCCATTTCTTCCCAGCCTTATTCCCGGGAGGCCTGGGCCTTGACCCAGGCCCACCCAGCACAGCACCACTAATCATAATAATCACGGTAATGACAGGCATTACTATTACTTTTAATTGTAATTTGTAGACAATCTCGCCTAAAGGCTCTTGGCTGCTGTAACTGAACAATCACATAAAGCACAGCAAGGCTGTCAAAACACAAAACCAAATCCTACCCTATGCCAGGAAGCTCTGGCGCAATCCCACCCCTGGGTACTTTCCCTGCACTGTGATGTGAGAGGAAGACAGTGGGTCCAGGGGTGGGGCAGGAAATGACTGAGGATCTCGGAAGGGGTGGGAGGTAGCTGTTCATTATAGCTATCGAGGGAAGAGAAGAGGCAGTTGTTGAAACCCGAAACTAGGAAGTACAATTGAAAACCAAGTTTCTCTACAACAGGGGATTATGTGTCCCAAGAAAGTTCTTGAAGGATTATAGACCTGCAGTTATTAGGCTTCAGCAACTCAATGGTGGTAATATCTGCAAGACAAATTATGGGCATTAGAGTTGTAATATAGCAAAAAATGAATACGTATTCTGGGTTCCAAATCAGTTCAGGTGGATCTTGGGGCAATTCCACGACGCTCCTGTTTGATAAGGAGACACAGAGCTGCCAGTGATTTCCCAGGCAACAAGCCCCAACTTCAGTGTGTTCTACCGACCCTGCCTGTGAACAGTCAGTCCCAGGACTCTATGGTCACGATTCCATTTCCTCCTGCTCCCTGCTCCAACTCTGGATGGGCTGAACACTGCCCGTGTGCTCCCGGAACGCAGCTGCTTTCCCTGATAATAGAGAATAGAGTGTGCCCTGGAAATTTTTCTTGGTGGCCTAGGAATACGGGCATCTTTCCAGTCAAGTTCTGTCTCCACCCAAGTGAAGGTCCCCACGGGGAATGGAGGAAGGTTGTGTTCTAGTTCTCCTAAGAACCACTGAGAACAGGCCTCTCCCTCTCCTCCTTCTCCTCATACTCTCAGGGACGTGTGACTCAGGGCCCATCCTGGCATATCCTCCGGGCCCCATGGAGTCAGTGATAAATCAAGCAGCCTCTGCAGCAGGACTGTGGTCCTGCCGGTCTGTGATCCAATGTGCAAACCAAGGGCCTGCACATTCGGTGATGAGTAAAGGAGCAGGTGGCTACTCAGATGGGCTGACACATGTTGACTTGGTCCCTTTTCTAATACTCATGGGTGTGTCTTCTTAGAAATGCTCAGTTACCATGGGGTGGTTATCCCACGTTATTCCAGTTTGTGAGAATAGGAGAGTGTGTGTGTGTGTGTGTGTGTGTGTGTGTGTGTGTGTGTGTGTATCTGTGTGTGTTTACAGTCAGATACCTATGGCTCAGAACAAGTTTATTACTCCATACTCTGGGAGGAAGGCAGGAGGAGAAAAATGAAGGAATTATTTTTTCCTCCACAAATCCCTTTGGTGGGAATACTGAAAGCATTACTCTGGCATTAAATATTAAATTAAACAGTGCAGGGACAGTACAGTCTACACTCATGATGTCCTAACAATCGCACTGAACAGGAGTCAGGAGACCAAATCTCAGCCCACCTTTACCATGAGCTAACTCTGTGACCACGGCAGTCACTCCACCATTCTAAGTATTGTGCTGCATGATATCTATAATCTCACCTAAGTCAGTGTACCTGGAGGAGTCTTACGGGTGTGCTAGAGGTTTTCAAAACAGGCATTGGTTCAAATTCTGAATAAATCACACATGGGGCTAGTACATGGTTAGCATGACTACATCTGAGAGAAAACAGATAAAGACACGAAGGATATTCCTATTTTTATTCACATATATGAGTAAAGAAGAGAAAGGTGTTATCCTTAAAATACTTCTTGGGATGGGAAGAAAAAATGCAAAAGTAAGTAACCTGAAGGGGATGAGCTTTAGAGCTTGGTCACTGTGCCCATGTAAAGGAATCACCCATATAAACAAGCCTGGTGATGGCCACATACCCCACAGAGCCATGAAGATGGAGAAGAAGACGGTGGCAGGGTTGTCAAACAGGTGGCTGGCCCGTGCGGTCCCACAGGCTGAGCTGAGGTTCCAGTAATCACAGGACTTGTCACACAGGGGACACATGGTGAAGGCATTCTGCTGGTCACACATCTCTCTGCTGCAATAGATGGAGGTTGTTGGGTCAGATGGAGCTCAGGCATGGTCCACTCCAAGAAAAAAACATCCCCCAAATAGCTCCCATTTCCAAATCTATGGCTGAGTTTTTCAACTCCATAAGTAAGGAATGTTAAAGAAGTTAGCATCGGATTCTTCACCTGGAGAGTGTTACTCATATTTTGTTCAAAAACAACAACAAAAAGACGGAGTATGGAGCTCCCTGTCACTACAAGTGTCTTGGAAAGTTAGTGAGATCTGTCAGAGACATTGGGCATTAAATTATGCCTCATAAAGTCCCTTCAGAACATCTGGGGTCCATGAGGTTGGTGGAATGGGATGCATCAACAGTTGTGAATAAATCACAGCCTGAAGCTGGATTTCATCACCCATTCTTCAGTCTAGGCTGTTTTTGTAAAGCCTACTGGCTTCTCACAAACATGTGATACTGGTCCCAAGTAGAAACAAACACGAGTGTGTGGCTAGATCTGTGCGTGCTCTCACCTCTAGAAGGAGAAGTTTTACATGGGGAAGAATGGAGTAGATCTGGGTGGAAAGCCCTTTTCTAAGAGCATGAGCTGCAGAGCCACTTGTAGAATGGAGATCAATAACCTCAACCTAATAAGAATTATTGTAACCATGAAATAAGATTAGGGAGAATGAAAGAAAAAGGCAAATTCTTCCAAGGTCTACATTCTTTGATACTTGGAGCATGAACCAAATAATCTCTAATGGCCTGTATTCCAACCTATTCTTAGTTTATTTCCATTTAATGGACTGAGGAATATATTTGAAATTCCATTCACTCGTTAGCTGACTAGCTGTATCCAACAGATTTAGGCTCATATGAATGCTTGGAAATAAGAACCGAAGAATCAGCCCTGACTGACTTTCCCAATAACCCTCTATACCATACACTGATAGGAAAAATGAATGAACTCATCCCTCTGTTGTGTAATATTCTCCCAGGGATATGGGAGGATGGTTAAGCTCATGGTTCAGGGGGAAAGGGTGGAGAACTTAAGATTTCACGAAAGCAAAGCATTGGCTGTTCTTACAGGGCAGCTGGAGACAATGATGGGGAGGCAGGGGATCCAGCGCTGAGAACCACAGCTGTTTCCCACAGAAAGAAGCAGCAGAGGGCGCTACAGAGCATGGCTCACAAGTGGGAGCCACGGCTAGGGAGAGCAAGCTGGTGCCCTGTGTGCTAAAGCCAGTGCTCAGAGGAAACCTGCAAAGCCAAAGGATGCCTGGGTCTATTTCCCCCTTCATTAAGAAGTTCAAGGGTGGCAGATTTACTGAGGACTTCTACTTGCTGTCAAGTCCCAGTTTCTAGGCTTCTGTTTTTAATGAGCTACTAAGTCCACAGGAGGGAAAGGCCTTCTGTGTGAGAGAATGGAAATTCTGGGTCCCTGAGGATAAACCCCAGTTCCTCCGCTGACTCGCTGCTAAGCTCTCCGTTGGCAAAGGTCAATAAAAATGACTCATCCACATCGAAAATATTAAATAGTCATATCTTAATAATACATTCAGCTGTGCTAGTTTCACCTGGGCATGTTCTGCTTGGTGACTAGAGAGCCCCGTTTATGCCTTCTGGGTCAGCCCTGTGTTTGCTAAGTAGTTGAGAAGGAATTGCTACTTTCAGAGAGGAAAGTACCCCCTTAGAAAACAGATTTACACAGAAAACCACTTGTCTGTATAAATTCTAGTAAAAGACTTTCGCTTTTAAGTCACGTCCAAGAACATATGAGTTCCTCAATGCTGCTCTTCATGTGTTAGGGACTCTTCATGTGTTAGGGACTCTTCATGTGTAGGGACTTCATTTAACTCAGTGGTTTTTTCTTTTAAGCATGGACTGAGGAGAGACAGAAACCTAGTCAACTGAATCCTAGTTGGAACTAGTCAATGCTTAAAGGTCAGGAATGAAAAACGTATTAGCAGCCAAGTGGGTGCAAAGCACTTTGAAACCTAAGTGCTGTGTAAATTACTTGTCTTTAAATTAGAGTGCAGGTAACTATCCATCATTTGTACAAGATGGCAGCCACCATGGTATGGATTCTCCTCAAATCATTTAAATGTGAAGTCAGAATGCTTTATATATGTATTGGAGGGTTTTTGATGTAATCAATTTTAACAGAATTCTAGAGGAATTCTGGCTAAGAATGACATCGAAATGACTTTGTATTTTCTGAGAGAGGCTGCCTCTAGACAAGCTGAAAGATGAGGGAAGCCTGCCTAGAATGGAAATCAGGTCTAGGGTATTCACTAAGCTGCACAATCCACAGGTTTCTAGTGAGAAGTAACTGTGGCTATAAATCCAATGCTGTATTCCTTTGATTTATTATTTTCTCTAGAAAGCCTAAGAAGCTTGATAAACGGCTTGACAGTCCATTGAACCAAGACCCTAAAGTGAGCAACATTCTTCAGGGTAAATCATTGCTCATGGATTAGGTGATTCAGAGCCCTGTTAGCACAACGGGAGAAGGTACAAAGAGGCAATCATTCAGGAAATTCAGACTAAACAGCTGCTATTAAGGTCTCAGACCTAAAGTAACCAATCTTTTTTCAATATGGTTTAGATTAATCAGCTTTTTAAAAAATGTCCTGGTGTTCTCTGTTCATGTAAGTGCTTAACAAATGAAATCAATCCCTTGGTGAGTAGAGACAGGGAAGTTCTATAGAGGTATCATGCACGCATGGAAGTATTACTTACAAGCTTATGCTTATATTTCACATATCAAAGTTAAATTACTGGGAATAAAAGGTATCATTTAAAGTTCCACCTAATCAATGTCAGTTTTCTGGTTTTGATGTTGTGCCGTAGTTACATAAGACGAAACCATGGGAGGAAACTAGAGGAAGTGTACACTGGGCCCCTCTGTACTATCTTTGCAAGTTCCTGTGCTGTGAATCTAAAATTTTTCAAAATAAAAAAGTTTTAAAAAGTGAGAGATAGTAAATTTCAGGCTTGATGACAAAATTAGCAACCTCTAAAATAATCCCAGGAATACTGTAAGTTTTTAATCACAGTTATGAGTGGCTGATAGACACAAACCCTTAGAGTATGTGTTTCTTTAGATTCAATATTGGTTTTTAGAGAATATCCCTTTGTTTATAAGGAGTGGCATTTCCTGAGTTCCCATCAGACCCACAGAAGTTGGACTTCTGATGAATTTACAATTATGTTTAAAAAACAGTTCCTCTGTTTTTAAAGAAATCTATTAAAATGTTTACTTTTTTCTAGTATTTACACCTTCCTGATTTGCCAGGCCCCATCCTGAGTCTGAAAAAACAACATCCAAAACTTCAATTTTGTAGTAATTTTAAACGTTTTTGACTGTGACCTACAGTTAAAACAATCTGTTACATCAGATTTCAGTATGCAAACACATACCCTCACTCTCACAAACACACTTATAAAACTGAAACAAAATCTAATGAAGCAACACTTACCCATCCTTCTTATAATGAATACTAATATTTATTGCATTCTAGCCTGTCTTACCCCATCTTGTTTTAGTCCACTTAAAAGCCCATTAAATTGATTCCACAGCCCACCAGTGGTTGTTGTCATTTCCACAGTTGTAGAACACCATCCACTCTGACGGGCAATGTGACACATCCACAGTAACGACTGCACTTTACACTTGAATAGCCCTGCATGTGCAAGAGTGTGTATGAATGTGGCTGTGTGCATCTGTGTGCAGACATCTATCTGCACGTGCATGAGTGTGTGAATGTGAGCTGTGTGCGTCTGTGTGTAGACATCTATCTGCACGTGCATGAGTGTGTGTCAATGTGGGTGTGTGCATCTGTGTAGACATCTGTGTGCACGTGCATGAGTGTGTGTGAATGTGGCTGTGTGCATCTGTGTGCAGACATCTATCTGCACGTGCATGGTGTGTGTGAATGTGAGCTGCGTGCATCTGTGTGTAGACATCTATCTGCACGTGCATGAGTGTGTGTGAATGTGGGTGTGTGCGTCTGTGTGTAGACATCTGTGTGCGCGTGCATGAGTGTGTGTGAATGTGGGGTGTGTGCATCTGTGTGTAGACGTCTATCATTGCAGCGTGTGCAGACCACGTCCTTTCCAGCTGTAGTGGTTGCTGCCACGTGTATTACCACGTGGGGACTCAGGGCACAAGTTCTAAATCCTGATATAAACCAGCCCACTGGTGCCCCACCCACTGCAGTGGCAATGGTTCCCTATGCACGGTATGGGGTTTTCCACCCTTGGTCAACCTGAGGCCAGATGTCTAGGGATCACAAGGCAAGGGAAACCCAAAAGCCATGTTTTCTTAGAACACACACAGGCAAGCCCACGTGAAGCTACTGAGCTGTGGGGGAGGATATGAGCCCTCCGGAAAACTTCTCTGCTTATTAGAAAAAGCAAAGACTTTGGAACAGGAGGCAACAGAGTTCAACTCCCAGCACTGACAACTATTAGTTGTTGATATTGGACAATTTATGTGACCTCATGTAGCATCAGTTTCTCAATCTCTGTTCAGTGGAAATAATTATGCCTATTTATGGCGTGTATAACATTGATCTCTTACAGGATCAAAGAACCTAGTTTATAACAATCACCTAGCATTATCCCCCCCCAAGGTACATATTTCATAAGTATTAGCTCTTCCCTCACGCTAGATGCGCTGGGGAAAACAGAGCCCTAATAATCCATCTCCTGTGATAAAGGTCCCGGAACTCCCAATCAAGAACACTTGCCCTAGGCCTCCCTCCCTCTCCCCCTTCCTTTTTCCCTTCACCTTGCAAAAACAAACAAACAAACAAAAAAAAAACACTTGACAATTGATACTAGAGTTTTATACCAAAAAATCCAAACTCCTGTCTCTTACACCAAGTGATTTAGCTTTATTCTAGATATTGACAATATAACCTTCAGTTGATTTGATTTGCAAGACCATTTGCATAGATTGACATTGATTTAGTTTTATTCTAGATATTGACAACATCATCTCCAGGTGATCTGATTTGCAAGACCATTTCTATAGGGTATGCACCAATAGGCAGGAAGCAGGTGAGCCAGGAAGCAGGTTTCTGCCCACTGATACACGCATACCCTTCCTAAAATGCACAGTGTTTGGTTTTTTCTTCAAAATGGCCATTACTTTCCCCATTACCACCCCCAACTCTAATGATCCGCCCAGTGTCCTCATCCACCTGCCTATGGGGGGAACATCAAGTTGGTACAAAGCCATCCTGCCCCCTAGCCACAGTGAATTGGTCCAGGGCCTCCACCCAAGTCAAACGGAGTCATAGTACTTTTTCACTTGAGACCAATCAAGTATAAAGCTCTAAGGTGTAACACCCATGAGCTACTAGCAGCAATGTTTAATCCAAATGGAGAAAATATGCAGTGAAACCAACAAATGCTAGAAAGAGTCAGAGGCAGGAGATAAATGGAGTCCCTATTCCATTGCTCCTTGAACGCTTATAATAAATTTTCTTTTTTGCTTAATCTAGTTCAAGCTGCATTTCTACCGCTTGCATCCAAAAGAATATTAAAACATACTAACCATGCTTCAGTTTGCAACCACAATTCTGCAGATGGCAAGAGTGTTTAAATTCTAAATATTAGCTAAGTGTCTCTTTTGTCTCTTGTACTCTATTTCCACGTATTTTGATTTATTCAACAATTATTTATTAATCTTCTGCTATGTGTCAGACACAGTCTCCTTTAATCCTCACAACACCATGACTTAGGCGTCGTGATTACCATTTTACAGCCAGGAATACTAAGCTTC
Organism: Symphalangus syndactylus; assembly: GCF_028878055.3. Lineage (NCBI taxonomy): Eukaryota > Metazoa > Chordata > Mammalia > Primates > Hylobatidae > Symphalangus > Symphalangus syndactylus. Next base: position 149,249,001 of record NC_072427.2, on the reverse strand, counting down.
AGGGAGTAAACTGTACAGTCACATGGCTAACATATAACATTGTCAGTCTAAGTGCTTCTTTCCTTTTCCTTTTTTTTTTTCCGGAGGGGTCTTGCTCTTTCGCCTAGGCTAGAGTGCAGTGGTACAATCAATCACAGCTCACTGCAAGCTCAAGCTCCTGGGCTCAAGCAGTTCTCCTGCCTCAGCCTCCCAATTAGCTGGGACTACAGGTGCATGCCACCAAACCAAGCCCAGCTAAAATTTTTTTTTTTTTTAGAGATAGGGTCTCACTGTGTTGGCCAGGCTGGTCCCAAATTCCTGGGCTCCAACAATACTCCCTCCTTGGCCTCCCAAAGCACTGGGATTACAGGTGTGAGCCACCATACTCATCCCATATTTCCTTTGTGGGTTCTCTCTTCCTCATAAAAACTAGCTTTGATTCCATCTCTTGGCGCTCCAAGAGTCCCACCTTGGGGCTACTCCTCCCTGCGGTTTCTGACTTCCTGAAACAGAGGCTGTGCTTTCCTCAGCATTAGAGCTGCTTGCTTTCTCAGCTTGCTTTATTCTAGCATCATCTGACCACACAGATGTGATTCCTACCCAGTGTCACTCCCCACACCTTGCCTTGGGTCTTATGGGAAACCAGAGGAAAAAGAAGTGATGAAGTGGAGAGACAGGAAAAAAGTATTTCTCTGGCATGATTTTTCTTACCAGGAATTATCTGCCTGCCCACATCAGACACATCCCCCTGCCCTGGAGAAGAGCTTGACTAGAAGAGGAAGTGGGCCTCGCCTAGCATGGCTCTGAAGCCATTCCCAGAATCTGTAGCTCCTAGATCTGTCTCTGGAGGAAAGTTACATGTGTCATAGCGAAGGAGAATGATAGAGGGTGAGGGCTTTGGAAAGAGGCATGAGAAATGTACTTGTACTGGGATGAAACTCCAAATTATTAACATATGGCAACTGAGCCCTTTTCTTTACAACTGATTTACCTGGGAATATCTTCTTCAATTGTTGCACATCCATAAAGAAACACAATCACTCCAATTAGAGAAGATGGGATGAGGAATGATGTATATAATCCCAGCCAGGCAAAATACAGTCCAATTTTTTCTCCAAAATACTTTCTGGAAAAGAAAGAAAGAAAAGAAAATGAAACACATATTAAGAACATCATATACTTTCCTTACGTATGTTTGTTCTATGCCTAAGGATGGGTCAACATAGATACTCATTCCTCTTGTGACGAAAACAAAGGGATGGAGGTTGCACGGGGAAGAGGAGGACTCAGTACAAGGAATCAACAACTGAGCTTTTCTGGAATGACGTGCATTCCATTGGAATCACATTCACACACCTGTCTTGGCTGTTCATGTGAAATAGCCACAAGAAAGAATCCAGCCCCAATAGCAAACTAAAAATATGCCATACATTTTGGCACCTTTACCAAACATGAATAACACATCATCATTTCATAAGTGCCATAGCACTCAACCCATAAGAAAACACACCTTTTTGGAACTAGCTTATTTAAACAAAACACACAGATCATATATTTGGGCATGTATACTTGGGTATGCAAACCAACATACACACACTTATTGAAAAACGACTAGAAGAAATCCAATAAAATATTAGTAATGGTTTCTTTGGATGATGGGCTTATGAGTGGTTTTTATTTTTTATTTTTAAGCCACTTTACTGAGGTATGTTGGCATACAAAGAGCTGTACATGTTGAACATATACAACTTGATGAGTTTGCAGATAAGTATACACCCACGAGAACATCACCAATCAATCCATAAAGTTATCCAGTACCTCCAAGTTTCCTTTTGCTCTCGCCCTTGTTTAATTAAAAAATTCTTTTCTCTTGTGTTAAGTGCAATTAATGTGAGATCTACCCGCTTAGCAGATTTTTAAGTATACAATACAGTATTGTTAACTATAGGCTCTATATTACACAGTAGGTCTCTGAGCATATATGTATTGCAGAACTGAAATTGTGTACCGTTTGACCAACATGTCCTCATTTTCCCCTCTCTGCAGCCCCTGTTAACCACTATTCTATTCTTTGGATCTATGAGTTTGATGGTTTTAGATTCCTCGTAGAGGTGGGATCATGCAGTATTTGTCCTTCTGTGCCTGGCTTATTTCACTTAGCATAACGTCCTCCAGGTCCATCCATGCTGCAGCAAATGGCAGGATTTCCTTATTTTTAAGGCTGAATAATATCCACGTGTGCCCACATTTTCTTTATCCATGCATCTGTCAATGGACACTTGGGTGGCTTATACCTTCTGGCAATTGTGAATAATGCTGCTATGAATATAGGAGTGCAGATATCTCCTCAAGATGTTGACTTTAATTCCTTCAGATATACATCCAAAAGGGAGATTGTTGAATCACATGGTAATTATATTTTTTATTTTTTGAGGAACCTCCATACTGTATTCCACAGTGGCTGCATTGCCACCAACAGTGAACAAGGGTTCCCTTTTCTCCGCATCTGCACCAACACTTTTTATCTTTTGTTGTTGGACAATAGCATTCTAATAAGTGTGAAGTGATATCTTATTGTGGTTTTGATTTGCATTTCCCTGAAGAATTGTGACATTAAACACTTTCTCCTATACCTGTTGGTCATTTGTATGTCTTCTTTGGTGAAATGTCTATTTAGGTCCTTCACTTAATTTTTTTATCAGGCTATTTGGTTTTTTGTGTGTTTATTTGTTTTGCTATTGAATTGTAGAAGTTCCTTATATATTTTGGATATTAATCCCTTACCAGATATATGGTTTGCAAATATTTTCTCCCATTCTGCATATTGACTTTCACTCTGTTGATTGTTTCCTTTGCTGTGTAGAAGCATTTTAGTTTGATATATTCCCATTTGTCTATTTTTGCTTTTGTTGCTTGTGCTTTCTGTGCCATATCTAAGAAATAATTGCCAAGTCCAATGTGTAGAAGCTTTTTTTCCCTGTTTTAAGAGTTCTATTGTTTCAGGTTTTACATTTAAGTCTTTAATCCATTTTAAGTTGGGCTTTTGTATGGTATAAAATCAGAGTCCAACTTCATTCTTATGCATGTGGATACCCAGTTTTCCTAATATCATTTATTGAAGAGTAAGTAGTATGAACAGTTTAACAGTATTCATTCTTCAGATCCATGAACACAAGGTATACTTTGTAAACCAAAACTTATTCTGAGACAGGTCTCAATCAATTTAGAAGTTTATTTTGCTAAGGTTAAGGACATGCCTGGAAGAAAAAAACACGGAGTCGCAGAAACAGTCTGTGGTCTGTGCCTTCCTCCAAAGATGAATTTAAGGGTTTCAATATTTATCAGTGCCTTCCTCCAAAGACGAATTTAAGGGTTTCAATATTTATCGGTGCCTTCCTCCAAAGATGAATTTAAGCGTTTCAATATGTATGGGTACCTTTCTCCAAAGATGAATTTAAGGGCTTCAATATTTAAAGGGGAAATATTGGGCTAGTGGGCTGGAGGGGAAAGAGGGAGGGTATGGTATGGTCATCCACATGTTGCAGGAGAAAATGAGCAGGTAGCAGAATAGTCAATTAAGTATTCATCTTGTGCTCAGCAAATCGGCACTTAATATAAGGTGAACATAGAGCAGCTGCCTGTGGAGATATTTAGCCTTTTATCTGTAGCTGTCTGCTTAGGAACAAAAGGGAGGGCAGCTTCTTGCATCACTCAGCTTTCAGCTTAATTTTTTCATTTTGGCAGAGTGAATTGGGGTCCCAAGGTTTTATTTTCCTTTCACACCTTCCTTTTATTTATGTCCTCTTTAATTTCTTTTATGAACGTTTTATAGTTTTCAATGTGCAAATCTTTCACTCTCTTGGTTAAACTTATTCCTAGGTATTTTATTCTTTTTGATGCTATTGTGAATGGTACTTTTTTCTTAATTTTCTTTTTAGATAGGTTGTTAGTGTACAGAAATGCAAATGATTTTTGCGTGTTGATTTAGTATCCTGCAACTATACTGAATTTATTATTTCTAAAAGCTTTTTTGGTAGAGTCTTTAGGGTTTTCTGCATATGAGATCATGTCATCTGGAAACTAAGGCAATTTTACTTCTTCCTTTCCAATTTGATGGCTTTTATTTCTTTTTCTTGCCTAACTGCTCTTGCTAGAAATACTATGTTGAATGTGAGAGGTAAGAAAGGACATTTTTGCCTTATTCCAGATCTTAGAAAAAAAACTTTTTTTACTATTGAATATGATGTTAGCCATGAGATTTTCGTGAATGACTTCTATTGTGTTGATGTTAGTTCCTTCTATTCCTAATTCATTGACAGTCATGTTCCTTCCACTCCTAACTTGTTGAGATGTAAGTTCTTTCTATTTTTAATTTGTTGAGAATTTTAAATCGTGAAACAGTGTTGATTTTTGTCAATTTTTTTCTCCATCTATTGAGATGTTCATGTGATTTTTATCTTCATTTATTGATTTGCATATGTTGAACCATCCTTGTATCCTAAGAAAAAAATCCTTCTTGGTCATGGTGTCTGATCCTTTTAAAGTGCTGCTGAGTTTGATTTACTGGTATTTTGTTGAATATTTTTGCATCTACGTTCATCAGGGATGTTGACCTATAGTTATCTTCTTGTAGTGTCTCCGTCTGGATTTTGTATCAGGGTGGTGCTGGCCTCAGGAAGAATTTGTAAGTCTCTCCTCTTTTCCTGTTTTTTGGAAGACTTTAAGAAGTATCGGTATTAATTTTTCTTTGAATGTTTGGAAAGATTCATCCATGAAACTATCTGTTCCTGGGCTTTTCTTTGCTGGGAGTTTTGTTTTGTTTTGTTTCATTTTGTTTGTTTGTTTTCAATTATTGCTTGAATCTACTTATTTGTCATTGGTCTGTACAGGCTTCCTATTTATCCTTGATTCAATCTTGTTGATTATATGTTTCTAAGCATTTATCCATTTATTCTAGATTGTCCAATTTGTTGATGTATAACTGTTCATAATAATTCCTTTTAATTTCTGTAACATCAGGTGCAAAGTCTCATCCTTCATTTCTATTTATTTGCAACTTCTTTCCTTTTCATTAGTCTAACTAAGGATTTGTCAACAAACTCTTAGCTTCATCAATTTTTTGTTTTTCTGTTTTCATATCCCGTCTTATATTTATTTATTCCCTCATCTATATTATTTCTTCCCTCCTACCAATTTTGGGCTTAGTTTTTTCCTCTTTTGTAGTTACTTGAGACATAAAATTAATTATTTGAGATCTTTCTTCTTCTTAAATGTAGTCATTTACCACTATAAACTTTCTTTTAGTACTGCTTTTGCTGCCTCTCACAAGTTTTAATACGTTGTGCTTTCATTTTCATTTGTCTTGAGATATTTTCTAATTTCCTTTTTTGATTTATTCTTTGACCTAGATATAGTACTCTTGGTTGGCAGGTTTTTTAAATTTCAGTACTTTGAATATATCATCCCACTCTCTCCTCACCTGCAAGGTTTCTGCTGAGAAGTCCACTAGTAGCCTCATAATGGTTCCCTTGTTTGTGATAAGTTACTTTTTTCTTGTTGCTTTCAAAATTCTCTACTTGACTTTTGAGAATTCAATTTTTTTATTTTTTCTATTTATTTTTATTTTATTTATTTATTTATTTATTTATTTATATTTTTACTATACTTTAAGTTCTAGGGTACATGTGCACAACGTGCAGGTTTGTTACATATGTATACATGTGCCATGCTGGTGTGCTGCACCCATTAACTCGTCATTTACATTAGGTATATCTCCTAATGCTATCCCTCCCCCCTCTCCCCACCCCACAACAGGCCCCAGTGTGTGATGTTCCCCTTCCTGTGTTCATGTGTTCTCATTGTTCAATTCCCACCTATGAGTCAGAACATGTGGTGTTTGGTTTTTTGTCGTTGCAATAGTTTGCTGAGAATGATGGTTTCCAGCTTCATCCATGTCCCTACAAAGGACATGAACTCATCATTTTTTATGGCTGCATAGTATTCCATGGTGTATATATGCCACATTTTCTTAATCCAGTCCATCAAATTCAATTTTAAGGTGACTCAGTGTTAACCTCTTTGGGTTCAATGTACTTGGGTACATTGAGACTTCATGAATTTGGATGTTCATTTCTCTTCCTAGATTTGGAAAGTTTTTAGCAATTATTCCCTTAATAAGCTTTCTTCCTCTTTTTCTTTCTTTCTTCTCCTTCTGAGTCTCCTAGAATGCACATATTGGTTCACTCTATGGTGTCCCATAAGACCTTAGGCTTTCTTCACTTTTTTTTTTTTTTTTTTTTTTTGAGACGGAGTTTCACTCTTGTAGCCCAGGCTGGAGTGCAGTGGCATAATCTCGGCTCACTGCCACCCCCGCCTCCCGGGTTCAAGCAATTCTCCTGCCTCAGCCTCTCGAGTAGCTGGGATTACAGGCTTGCACCACCATGCCTGGCTAATTTTTGTATTTTTAGTAGAGATGGGGTTTCACCATGTTGGCTAGGCTAGCCTCGAACTCCTGACCTCAGGCGATCCACCTGTCTCGGCCTCCCAAAGTGCTGGGATTACAGGCGTGAACCACTGCGCCCGGCCCCACTTTCTTCACTTTTTAACTTTTCTGTTCCTCCTACTGGATAATTTCAAATTTCATTGTCTTTAAGTACAATGATTTCTTCTTCTGCTTGACCAAGTATGCTACTGAAGTTCTGTATTAAGTTTTTTAGTTCAGTCATTGTATTCTTCAGTTCTAGGATTTCACTTTGGCTCTTTTTTATTATTTCTATATGTTTGTTGAACTTCTCATTTTGTTGACATGTTATACTCCTAATTTTGTTTAGTTGTCTGTTCTCTTGCAGCTCATTTAAGACAATTATTTTGAGTTCTTTGCCAAGCAGATTATGGATATCAATTTATTTAGGGTAAGTTACTGGAGCCTTTTTCAGCTCCTAATAAGGTAGTATCGAGAATTCCTGATTCTTTGTGATCCTTGTAGCCTTAGACTAGTGTCTGTGCATTTGAGAAGTAGTCACCTCTTCCAGTTCTTACTGACTGTTTTCAGCAGGCAAAGACCTTCATCAGTCATGCTGGTCAGAGATTATGGGTGGATCAGCTGTCAGAGTCAGCAGGCAGTGTCTGTGGGCAGTCTAAGCTGGGTGGGGTCCAAGGGTGGATCTGCTGCCATGGTCCGTGGGTGGGCCTGTTGCCAGAGTCTGTCGGTGGGCTGGCCTGCTGCTGGGTATGTGAGCAGGTGGGCTTGCTTCCAAGGTCCACTAGAGGACTGGGTTGCTGCGCCACAGACAGTCAGAGATTCTGTTGGGATCTGCATGAGAGTAGGGCTGCATTTGGTTTCCATGAGCAGTCAAGGTTGCTGATGGGTCCACGGGCAGATGAGCAGGGCTGCCCCTGGGTCTGTGGGAAAGTGGGCGGATCTGTCACCAAGTCCTCTGCTCTGTGGAAGTGGTCATGCCATTGGGGACATGGGAAGCCAGGTTCCTGTAGGGTCTGTATATGGGCAGAGTTCCTTATGAGCAGTGAACAGGCAGAGCTGTCACTAGGTGTTCAAGTGAGCAAGGCTGCTTCCAGGCCCATGGTTGGTGGCTCTGCTGCCAGAAAGCATGAGCCTGCATTCTCAATGAAGTTTTTCTAGGTCTTGAGCTCCACCAGGGTTCCGCAACCTCTTACCTGAAAACCAGAGCTCTCATAAAGGTGTATTTTGTATATAGATGGTTGTTAAATAGGTGTTTCAGTATAAGGGTGAGGCCTGGGGACTTTCTATTTTGCCATCTTGCTGATGTCACTGTATTTCTTTATTTCTATCTTCCTTAAAATTTTTCTACTTTGTTAATAAATTACTTTTAGAATGAAAAGTGATTTCTTCTAAAAAGAAAATTTACCAACTCATATATTTTTATTACAAGTTTATGAAGTTTGTAAATTACCAGTTAAGCCTCTAAAATGCAATTTCCCCTTAGATAAATAATGACTATGGATGCCTGATGAGAAAAAATCTACCAAGGAGCAATATATTTAATTTCCCAAAAGCCTGCAACATAAAACACAAGAGGGAAATGAGAGCTCTGTCCACACATTGATGGAAGAACTAAAGGGTAAGAAGAACAGTGAATAGGATCTATTTACCCACCACCAGAGGTTCTGTTTCCACTTATGATGTAGACGATTGCAAGAGAATATAGTTCCCAGCCTAACAACAAAAGAAATCTGGATAATCTGTGAAATTATAACTTTTCTTGAGCTCATCAGAGAGCTGAAGTTGTAAGGTAACCAGAAGAACAGAATTTTTTTTAAATGCCAAGTCCATCCAAGGAAAACTGGGATATGTGAATAGTTTTACATTTGACAGAGAATGGGAGGATGCGATAGTCCCCGTAAAAGTAAGAAGAAATAGCTAAAATTTTAAAAATTCAGAAAGATGAGTATAAGTTAGCATGACAGAGTGTAATAACTGGGAGCTTCAAACACAAGAGCAGTTTGCCCTCACGCACAAGGTCATTTCCATAGACCTCATAAGGAAGATAATGGGTAAGGTAAGAGACCAAAGAGAGTCAGTCCCCTTAAGTTGCACACAGGTATGAAAAACCATGCACTTCCTGGAATCATCTCTTATTCAAATCGAAAGCCTTAAACGGAAGAAGGGACCTGACCCAAGGACCTAGGCAAAGACCCACTGCTTCTGAAGCCCGAGGTGGGTTGCACATACAGCCGATGGTCCTTGGTGAAAAGGTTGGAAACTCTCCTAGGCCCGAGATTCTGCAAAATTACAAATTAGAAGTCTGTTACTGCTGAGGAAGGGCAGGAAACTGTCTCCCACCCAAGAGTCTGTACCAGTAAAGGACAGGGTTTAATTGTGAGGGGCAGAGGGAGGGCATGAATTCTAAGAAACCGTCATTTCTGAGGCTTGAGTGCACAGAGCCTGCCTAAGACTGAGGCATGAGAACAAAACTGCCCTATTTCCCTCCACAGCCCCACTTCTAGTAAATAAGTGATAAGCTCCATTTATCACTGAGCAACAAATATCAACAGCCTGACTCTAGGGGAGCGGGAGGGGCATGGAGAAATACCCCGTTGTGGCACAGGCATGCAGGGACTGCTGAAATCTGAGAGTGGAAAAGAAACAATGAGGACAAATTCAGCACTCCAGGACTCACACAAAGCATAAGGTAATAGCGTACTATCACTGAAGGAATCTGAAGTTTGTAGTGCAGTGCACTGAAGGTGACTCTTGCAACAACAAAACCTCACTCAACTAGATTGACTCCACTCTCCTCACTACTGACCTGATGGAATGGAAGAGGCATGTAGGCATAATACTGCTCACCTCAGTTTCCACTGTCATTTTATACTCAATGTATGGCATTCAATAAACAAATAAAATAAAATAAAATCCCATTGTCAGGAAATAAGGCAATCAATGAAGCTAAGCTTGATTCAGATGTCAGAACGATGCAATAGGGATTTTTAAATAACTCTAATTAATAGATTAAAGCAGAATCTACTACAAAAGATGTATCAAAAGAAAATACAAAGGGAAGCTTCCTTCCTTCCTTCCTTCCTTCCTTCCTTCCTTCCTTCCTTCCTTCCTTCCTTCCTTCCTTCCTTCCTTCCTTCCTTCCTTCCTTCCTTCCTTCCTTCCTTCCTTCCTTCCTTTCTTTCTTTCTTTCTTTCTTTCTTTCTTTCTTTCTTTCTTTCTTTCTTTCTTTCTTTCTTTCTTTCTTTCTTTCTTTCTTTCTTTCTTTCTTTCTTTCTTTCTTTCTTTCTTTCTTTCTTTCTTTCTTTCTTTCTTTCTTTCTTTCTTTCTTTCTTTCTTTCTTTCTTTCTCTCTCTCTCTCTCTGGCCCAGGCTACAATCTACTCGGCTTGCTGCTGCCCGCGCCACGGACTGCCTGGGACTACCGGCGCCCGCCACCGCTGCCTGCCTTTTCTCCTTTGGATGCAGGCACGCGTTCGCCATCTTGGCCACGCTGGTCGCCAGCTCCTGACGCCGAGTGCTCTGCCCGCCTCAGCCTCCCGAGGTACTGGGACTACAGACGGAGTCTCGCTCACCCAGTGCTCGGTGTTGCCCGGGCTGGAGGGCGGTGGCGTGGTCTGGCCTCGCGGCAGCCTCTACCCCCCGGCCGCCTGCCTTGGCCTGCCAGGGTGCTGGGATTGCAGCCCCTGCCCGGCCGCCGCCCCATCTGGAAGGTGGGGAGCGCCTCTGCCCGGCCGCCCCGTCTGGGAGGTGAGGAGCACCTCTGCCCGGCCGCCCCGTCTGGGAGGTGAGGAGCGCCTCTGCCCGGCCGCCCCGTCTGGGAGGTGAGGAGCGCCTCTGCCCGGCCACCCACCGTCTGGGAAGTGAGGAGCGCCTCTGCCCGGCCACCCACCGTCTGGGAAGTGAGGAGCGCCTCTGCCCGGCCACCCACCGTCTGGGAAGTGAGGAGCGCCTCTGCCCGGCCACCCACCGTCTGGAAAGTGAGGAGCGCCTCTGCCCGGCCACCCATCGTCTGGGAAGTGAGGAGCGCCTCTGCCCGGCCGCCCATCGTCTGGGAAGTGAGGAGCGCCTCTGCCCGGCCACCCATCGTCTGGGAAGTGAGGAGCGCCTCTGCCCGGCCACCCATCGTCTGGGAAGTGAGGAGCGCCTCTGCCCGGCTGCCCCGCCCGGGAAGAAGTGAGGAGCGCCTCTGCCCGGCCGCCCCGCCCGGGAAGAAGTGAGGAGCGCCTCTGCCCGGCCGCCCCGCCCGGGAAGAAGTGAGGAGCGCCTCTGCCCGGCCGCCCCGCCCGGGAAGAAGTGAGGAGCGCCTCTGCCCGGCCGCCCCGTCCGGGAAGAAGTGAGGAGCGCCTCTGCCCGGCCGCCCCGTCCGGGAAGGAGTGAGGAGCGCCTCTGCCCGGCCGTCCCCGTCCGGGAAGAAGTGAGGAGCGCCTCTGCCCGGCCACCCATCGTCTGGGAAGTGAGGAGCGCCTCTGCCCGGCCACCCACCGTCTGGGAAGTGAGGAGCGCCTCTGACCGGCCGCCCCGTCTGGGAAGTGAGGAGCGCCTCTACCCGGCCGCCCCGTCTGGGAAGTGAGCAGTGCCTCTGCCCGGCCGCCCCGTCTGGGAAGTGAGGAGCGCCTCTGCCCGGCCACTCACCGTCTGGGAAGTGAGGAGCGCCTCTGCCCGGCCACCCACCGTCTGGGAAGTGAGGAGCGCCTCTGCCCGGCCACCCACCGTCTGGGAAGTGAGGAGCGCCTCTGCCCGGCCACCCACCGTCTGGGAAGTGAGGAGCGCCTCTGCCCGGCCACCCACCGTCTGGGAAGTGAGGAGCGCCTCTGCCCGGCCACCCACCGTCTGGGAAGTGAGGAGCCCCTCTGCCCGGCCACCCACCGTCTGGGAAGTGAGGAGCGCCTCTGCCCGGCCACCCATCGTCTGGGAAGTGAGGAGCGCCTCCGCCCGGCCGCCCCGTCCGGGAAGAAGTGAGGAGCGCCTCTGCCCGGCTGCCCCGCCCGGGAAGAAGTGAGGAGCGCCTCTGCCCGGCCGCCCCGCCCGGGAAGAAGTGAGGAGCGCCTCTGCCCGGCCGCCCCATCCGGGAAGAAGTGAGGAGCGCCTCTGCCCGGCCGCCCCATCCGGGAAGAAGTGAGGAGCGCCTCTGCCCGGCCGCCCCCGTCCGGGAAGAAGTGAGGAGCGCCTCTGCCCGGCCGCCCCGTCCGGGAAGAAGTGAGGAGCGCCTCTGCCCGGCCGCCCCGTCTGGGAAGTGAGGAGCGCCTCTACCCGGCCGCCCCGTCTGGGAAGTGAGCAGTGCCTCTGCCCGGCCGCCCCGTCTGGGAAGTGAGGAGCGCCTCTGCCCGGCCACCCACCGTCTGGGAAGAGAGGAGCGCCTCTGCCCGGCCACCCACCGTCTGGGAAGTGAGGAGCGCCTCTGCCCGGCCACCCACCGTCTGGGAAGTGAGGAGCGCCTCTGCCCGGCCACCCACCGTCTGGGAAGTGAGGAGCGCCTCTGCCCGGCCACCCACCGTCTGGGAAGTGAGGAGCCCCTCTGCCCGGCCACCCACCGTCTGGGAAGTGAGGAGCGCCTCTGCCCGGCCACCCACCGTCTGGGAAGTGAGGAGCCCCTCTGCCCGGCCACCCACCGTCTGGGAAGTGAGGAGCCCCTCTGCCCGGCCACCCACCGTCTGGGAAGTGAGGAGCGCCTCTGCCCGGCCACCCACCGTCTGGGAAGTGAGGAGCGCCTCTGCCCGGCCACCCACCGTTTGGGAAGTGAGGAGCACCTCTGCCCGGCCACCCATCGTCTGGGAAGTGAGGAGCGCCTCCGCCCGGCCGCCCCGTCCGGGAAGAAGTGAGGAGCGCCTCTGCCCGGCCGCCCCGCCCGGGAAGAAGTGAGGAGCGCCTCTGCCCGGCCGCCCCGCCCGGGAAGAAGTGAGGAGCGCCTCTGCCCGGCTGCCCCGCCCGGGAAGAAGTGAGGAGCGCCTCTGCCCGGCTGCCCCATCCGGGAAGAAGTGAGGAGCGCCTCTGCCCGGCCGCCCCGTCCGGGAAGAAGTGAGGAGCGCCTCTGCCCGGCCGCCCCCGTCCGGGAAGAAGTGAGGAGCGCCTCTGCCCGGCCGCCCCGTCCGGGAAGAAGTGAGGAGCGCCTCTGCCCGGGCGCCCCGTCCGGGAAGAAGTGAGGAGCGCCTCTGCCCGGCCGCCCCGTCTGGGAAGAAGTGAGGAGCGCCTCTGCCCGGCCGCCCCGTCCGGGAAGAAGTGAGGAGCGCCTCTGCCCGGTCACCCATCGTCTGGGAAGTGAGGAGCGCCTCTGCCCGGCCACCCACCGTCTGGGAAGTGAGGAGCGCCTCTGCCCGGCCGCCCCGTCTGGGAAGTGAGGAGCGCCTCTGCCCGGCCGCCCCGTCTGGGAAGTGAGGAGCGCCCCTACCCGGCCGCCCCGTCTGGGAAGTGAGCAGCGCCTCTGCCCGGCCGCCCCGTCCGGGAAGAAGTGAGGAGCGCCTCTGCCCGGCCACCCCGTCCGGGAAGAAGTGAGGAGCGCCTCTGCCCGGCCGCCCCGTCCGGGAAGAAGTGAGGAGCGCCTCTGCCCGGCCGCCCCGTCCGGGAAGAAGTGAGGAGCGCCTCTGCCCGGCCGCCCCGTCTGGGAAGTGAGCAGCGCCTCTGCCCGGCCGCCCCGTCCGGGAAGAAGTGAGGAGCGCCTCTGCCCGGCCGCCCCGTCCGGGAAGAAGTGAGGAGCGCCTCTGCCCGGCCGCCCCGTCCGGGAAGAAGTGAGGAGCGCCTCTGCCCGGCCGCCCCGTCCGGGAAGAAGTGAGGAGCGCCTCTGCCCGGCCGCCCCGTCCGGGAAGAAGTGAGGAGCGCCTCTGCCCGGCCGCCCCGTCCGGGAAGAAGTGAGGAGCGCCTCTGCCCGGCCGCCCCGTCTGGGAAGTGAGGAGCGCCTCTGCCCGGCCGCCCCGTCCGGGAAGAAGTGAGGAGCGCCTCTGCCCGGCTGCCCCGTCTGGGAAGAAATGAGGAGCGCCTCTGCCCGGGCGCCCCATCCGGGAAGAAGTGAGGAGCGCCTCTGCACAGCCACCCATCGTCTGGGAAGTGAGGAGCGCCTCTGCCCGGCCACCCACCGTCTGGGAAGTGAGGAGCGCCTCTGCCCGGCCACCCACCGTCTGGGAAGTGAGGAGCGCCTCTGCCCGGCCGCCCCGTCCGGGAAGAAGTCAGGAGCGCCTCTGCCCGGCCGCCCCGTCCGGGAAGAAGTGAGGAGCGCCTCTGCCCGGCCGCCCCGTCTGGGAGGTGAGGAGCGCCTCTGCCCGGCCACCCATCGTCTGGGAGGTGAGGAGCGCCTCTGCCAGGCCACCCATCGTCTGGGAGGTGAGGAGCGCCTCTGCCCGGCCACCCATCGTCTGGAAAGTGAGGAGCGCCTCTGCCCGGCTGCCCCATCTGGGAAGTGAGGAGTGCCTCTGCCCGGACACCCATCGTCTGAGAGATGAGGAGCGCCTCTGCCCGGCCACCCATCGTCTGGGAAGTGAGGAGCGCCTCTGCCCGGCCACCTATCGTCTGGGAAGAAGTGAGGAGCGTCTCTGCCTGGCCGCCCCGTCTGGGAAGTGAGGAGCCCCTCTGCCCGGCCGCCCCGTGTCTGGGTAGAAGTGAGGAGCTCCTCTGCCTGGCCGCTCCGTCTGGGAGGTCTACCACGGAGGCCAGAAGCAATGTGGGGGCTGGACGTGGTGGCTCACGCCTGTGGTCCCGGCACTCTAGGGGGCGAGGCGGGTTGATCACTTCGGACTAGGAGTTCGAGACCAGTCTGGCCAACTTGGCGAAACATGAAGAATACAACAGACAAACCAACCAACCAACTCAATGACAACAAAACAGGTCTACCCTGGAGTCATACTCTAATTTTTTCTATTTTCCTCCCTTTCTGATCCTTTATCCCACTTTCTTTTTCTTCCTCTTCCTTCTCCCTCTTCTTTGTCAAATAGAGGATTGAGTTATTATCACTGATCCATATAAAGTCCCTCTCTCATTTATTTTAACTCCCACCCCCATTTCTATTCCCCGACTTCCCATGTGCAACCTTCCTAATATGTTTGATACGCATCTTTTTGTTTGTATGTATTTTTAGAAAATGTTTATTGTTTTTGTATGCAAAAAAAATTAATAAAAAAAAAAAAAAAAAAAAAAAAAAAAAAAAAGAAAATACAAAGGGAAAAAAGAGTGAGGAAAAACAAATCTAGCATTCGAGAGCTGCAGGACAATATCAAAGGATCTATCACACATGTAATTAGAGTTCCTCCACAGAGCAGGGGACTTGGTGACAGATCCACCCACTTTCCCACAGACCCAGGGGCAGCCCTGCTCATCTGCCCGTGGACCCATCAGCAACCTTGACTGCTCATGGAAACCAAATGCAGCTCTACCTTACAACTCCTCTTACTTCCGTGGGGCTCTGTAATAAAACTTCATCAGCTCCAGGACATCTCAAATTTTGGACCCCCACAGCAAAAAAAAAAAAAAAAAAAAATTCCTTAGACTGTCCTACACTTAAAGAGAAAAAAGCTTTAAAAGTTACCCTAGATCTCTGATAATAAGCAAATACGCATCCAAAACTCCTTCTCAGAGAAATTTTCTACATTTTTTTCCAGTCCCTTCATTTCTTTCTGCATTTTAAATTTTTCTACTTTGTTAATAAATCACTTTTATAATAAAAATCATTTCTTTTGAAAACAAAATTTACCAACTCATTATATTTTTTATTCCAAGTTTATAAAGTTTGTAAATTACCAGTTAAGCCTCTAAAAAGCAATTTCCCCTTAGATAATATTAATTATGGATGTCTGAGGAGAAAAATGCAATCTACCAAGGAGCAATATATTTCATTTCTCAAAAGCCTGTGACATAAAACACAAGAGGGAAATGAGAGCTCTGTCCACACCTTAATGGAAGGACTAAGGAGTAAGAGTGAATAGAATCTTACTTCAACTTTTATATTTTAAAAAGAAATTTTTTTAGAGAGCTCTCATCCTAAACAACTGTCCTAATGGTACCTATGGTAAGATCGAATTGAAAAGAGGACACAGAAGAGTGTAACTGCTAGCTTTTAGGGGTTTCCTTAAAAAAGATTAAAGAATAGAAATTAGAACAAAAGTCAAATTAAACACCCACTATAATTCCTCCTTCTCCACCTACTTCTAACCTGCCTTTATCTCCAACTCCCCGTCCCTGGCCCTCCAGAAGGTCTTCTGGATATCTGGGCCCCTAGCTTAAACCCCTCTCCTCAAAATCTGGTACCATCCCCTCAACAGATTCCTTTAACACCTAAAACTCCTCCAACTTTCCCAGAAAATCCTTTAAACGTTCAACTGCTTGCTTTAACTTCCCTGCAAGATTTACAAAAAGCACTCTTGCTGATCTCCAGGCCAAGGGTATACAGGTTACTTCTGTAAACGTTGACAGCCAGGAAATAAGTCGAACACGGATTCAGGGGACTTGGAGCCTGGCAGGCTCTGCTCTACCTTACAACTCCTCTTACTTCCGTGGGGCTCTGTAATAAAACTTCATCAGCTCCAGGACGTCTCAAATTTTGGACCCCCACAGCAAAAAAAAAAAAAAAAAAAAAAAAAAAAATTCCTTAGACTGTCCTACACTTAAAGAGAAAAAAGCTTTAAAAGTTACCCTAGATCTCTGATAATAAGCAAATATGCATCCAAAACTCCTTCTCAGAGAAATTTTCTACATTTTTTTCCAGTCCCTTGGAACTGTAAATCTTACTATGTCTCTGAAATGTAAATATCTAAGGAGTTAACTAAAACAATGTCTACACCCATTTGAGACTAAAAAAAAGCAGAAAGGGGGAAGAAGAGGCTTTTTATTTTAAAAATCAAACTGCTATAAAAAGTCCTATACCCCAAAGTTAGTCCACATCCCCCATAAGATTACTTAGCAAGGGCAAATGACAATTTTTAATGTATTCTCCACAAATATTGGTAAAAAAAATTTGGCCATCTAAACAGGTAACCTTAACTTATCCCATGTGCAGAAACATAATTTGGATCCAATTGCCCTTTTATAAACTAGTGAGCTTTCTATTATTGTACCTGTCTTATCGTTAAAATTTTTAAATGAAAGCTATAAGATTTATTTGTGTCTGTTATATGTTCACATATGTTTATCCATGTGTACATCTATGTTTACATGGTAAAACTCCTTTTAAAAAGTTCTTTTAAAGTTGGGTATAGAGATAAATCAGTACTCATATAAACCAAATACTCCTAAAATTGCTAGAACTATAGAAACTAACCCAAATGTTTTTCAAGTTTACATGACTTGTGTGCTCTTTGCTAAATAAGATTACTTTAATATTGTTAGATTAATGAAAACAGCTCTGTCTTCTGAATTAGCAGCAAACGAAACAAAATAAAAATATGCAGTTAACTTCAGAGTTCTTGCTTTGGCAATAATTGTCTCACATGTATGTTCTGTAAAAATAGTTAACAGGAAAATAATTTGAGATAATGACTAGCTTTGATGTTTTATGAAATTTTCATGAGTAATCCAAGCGTAATTGTTAAGAACAAGTAAATTAAATGGATGTAAGTAGAATAAAATTTTATAAGTGTATTTTTAAATAAGAATTTGGTTTTATGATATGTTTACTTTAGATGTTTCTCAAATCTCTTTGGTAACTACATTCTTCAGGTGTTGCTAAGTTAAATTAAATGATGGATATTCGTTGCATATCTAGATCATTTCCAAGTGAAGTAAAATACTGAAACATTAATCGCTGAACATAAGGTTTAACTTTACCTACTTTTGGCTTCTTATTACAAAGGAACTAAAATATTTGGGTCTGTTAGTAAATATATCCTGTTTGACATTGAAAAATTGTTCTAAGAGGAAGCATATGTTTCTAGAAATTATGAAATGTGTATTTATAAAATGTTATATAACAATTTGAAACTGTTTACCCCTTAGGTTTTCACTAGAAAATAAGGTGACTAAGAGTCAAAATTTCTAACTAATATATAAAATGATAAGAGAAACAACACTACATGCAAATATAAAAGGAAAGTGAGACGTTAAATGGTATGAGCATGTGGAGTTGTTTGTTAAAGAAAAGAGTAATTTTGTCTAGTTTAGAGGTTACTTAAAGGTTGTTTCAGAATGAAGGAAGAAAAAATGTAGATAAAACTTAATGACGATAGAAAGTTGGGAAGAGATAAAAAGTGCAAGAAAATCTTATGCTCAAACTGACTATAATTGAATGAATTTATTATAAAGGTATTTAAATGAGCCTTAATATCAAAAGTATACTGAAACAAAACTAGAATTTGATCTTCTCCTTTAAAGTGTCAAGATTTTCTTGGAGTATTGATAAGAGATACTGAAAAATTTTTCTTCACCTTTTAAGTTAAACAAAAATTTGTGTCTTACCAAAATAATTTATTGTGCTTCATGTTGTCTTTTATTAGGTCTTTAATTAATTAAGAAAATTGAGTCTTTTCAATATTAAAAGAGCTACGATTTTTCATACAGCTATGTCAACTTCTGCATTTGCCTTGAAGTCTTTTAATTGTCACTCTGATTAAATGAATGATATAGTAACTTTTGATACTATTTACTCAAGTGTTTTAAACTTTTGTTATATTGACAAACATTTTCTAAAATCAAATTCAAAATTAAATCTTTTTGACCTTGAACCAACTTTGGGACATCCCACAGGGACCAAGAACTCTCAAAAGATCTATAAAAAATCACTATTAAAATAGGCTTATTTAATACGTTAAATTACATGGAAATTACTGTCAAATAAGAAA
Source organism: Symphalangus syndactylus (assembly GCF_028878055.3). Taxonomy (NCBI): domain Eukaryota; kingdom Metazoa; phylum Chordata; class Mammalia; order Primates; family Hylobatidae; genus Symphalangus; species Symphalangus syndactylus. The sequence goes on along the minus strand of NC_072427.2, from coordinate 149,230,789 downwards.
TGACGTTTAACCTCCTTTGAATTATGTGAGCATATTAATGTGTTCCAGAAATTGTATGAAATTCCTAAAAATATGATATGTCTTGGCATAATGCTATTAGTCATAATTGTGGTTATTATATTAAAATGGTGTATACTATAGAAATAAGCAAATTTTCATATCAATCATGCCTTGCTTTTCTCTTCTTAATTTGTCTCTTGTCACCTGATCTGTCTCAACTACAAATGTATGAAGGTTGAGGAAAAATTGTATTTCCCCCCAACACTAATAATTAGTACCAGAAAGAATCTGGAAAAAAATCCCTAAATATTTGGAAATTAAACAACATCCTTCTAAATAACCTATGGGTCAAAGAAGAAATCACAAAGAAAATTAGAAAATATTTTCAATTCAGCAAAAATAACAAAACAGCATATCAAGAGTTGTAGGATACTGTTAAAGCTATGCATAGAGAGATATTTGTAATATTAAAAGACAAGAAAGTTTTGAAACAGTAATCAAAGTTTGTACTTTAGGGAAAAGGTGAAAATTCAATCCAAAGCAAGCAGAAAGAAAGAAATAATAAAGATTAGAGCATAAATCAATGAAATTAATAGAAAAAAATAGAAAAAAGTCAATGAAACTAAAAACTGGTTGTTTGAAAGGATCAATAAAACTAATCAAGAAAATAAAAGATAAGATAGAAATTACCAATATTGGGAACAAATGAAGGGACATCAGTACAGTTCTTGTTTATGCATTATGATGTGCTAATGCTAGTTATCTTTTCATGGGCTCATCTTATGTTCTCCACTATTCCACATTATCTATCTCTGGAAGAGGAAAAATGATGGGAAAAGGTAGAAGAGAGATAAGAGGTAACAAACACAAACTTCCCTAATGCTTTCATCTTGATCATCTTGCTTAACACTTGTTAAGCATCTTTTCAAGATGAGAAAACTGAAGACTCCTGGTCAAATAGACTTGTCCAAAGTCACACAGCTAGTACATGGCAGAGCAACAATTTTATCTTTTCATCTGACCCTTCCATGTCAATATAGTAATAGCAGCAATAGTAACTGAGGTGTACTGAGGACTAATTGCCAAGCTGTGTTCTAAGGAAATTGCAGATATTCTCTTACTTTTTAGTTCTCACAGCCCTACAAGGTAGTATGTTATTATCCTTAAATTATAGATGAGGAAACTGATGTACAAAAACATTCACTAACCCCAGGTTGCACAGCTGGTAAGATGCAGAGACGAGATTCAAATCCAACAAGTCTAATGAGATTCCAGCTTTTAACCTCCACATTATAATGAATTCCAGGAAGGATTTAGAGAAGAAAAGAAAATGGTTGGGCATGAGACATGCCCATGGTAAATTTGTTAATTGGACAGGACTACACATGGCTACCCATCCATTACCAACACCACCACTGCCACCACCATTCACCCCCAGCCCCGCCCTCCCCGTTCTCTTGCTTTTTTCCAACTCTCAAGCTGTACCACCACAGCATCTCATCTGAGGCATTCAATTGTTCAGAGACAGATTTCCCTAACCACTCTCTCCATTCACACAATTTACAAAATTCTCCCATTGCCTCCTAGGCCTGTGCTTAAGGAGCCCATCTGATAAATTAAAGCTTACTGGAGTACTTAGTCACTTCTTTCAGGAAAACATTTACATTTACAGAGATACAATGCCTCATCCCTTAAAGGAAGGAGCAGGATATTGTGAGAGACTCTTCTAACTACCCATATAAACAGTTGACTATTCTGTCTACCCATAAAAATGCTATCAGCCAGAGAGGCGGACCGGGAGCCTGAGAACAGAGTCTAGAGACCTGGAAAAGGAAGGAAGAAAGGGAAGAATGCATTAAAGTAAGAATGCAAGAAACAAAGAAAGAAAAATAATTATACCATTTAAGAGAAACAGTAGCAAGGTTAAAAATTCCGATGCCCACAGGAGCCAGGCAGATAACAAAATGATTGAAGCCGACCGGGCATAACCAACTGTACATAGCATCTCTCGATTGGAAAGCTAGAACCCAGGTACCCAGGAGCAGTAACTACTCAGCTCCAGCAGTCCGGGGTGACTTGTGGGAAAAAGAGACCAGCGTTGCCACATCCTACAATTTGCTAAGAAAAGTTGGAAATCTTTACTTCTAATTTTTAAACATTAGCAACTAATTCAATTGAAAAAAAACTGTATAAGTCAAACAAAAGACATCTGAAAACTGGATATTCTCTATGAGACATTAATTGGTATCAGTATCTTTTGTAGTATAACAAAGATCACAGAACACAAGCTCTGGTGTGGGAAGACCTGGGCATCTTGCCTCTGCTGTTTCCTAACTTTGGAAAGTCTCTCCTCAAGTTCTCTCAGCTTTATTTTTCCCATTTAAAACTAGGTTAATGTGAAAATTGAATGAGCAAGGTATACAAGGACACAATAAGCAAGTAATAAATGTTCACTTTTAGTTATCTCATTCTGAAAATCCATGAAAATGGAACTTTTGTTCATCAAACACCACTGTTGTGAGTGACAAAAACAGGCCACATAATGGGAGCAGATATTTGCATACATATATCCAATAAGGGATTTGTAACCAGAATACATAAAGAACTTCTACATATTGACAAGAAATAGATAATCCAGTAGAAAAATGAACAGAAGACTAGAATACTTCAAGAAAAACAACATCCAAGTAATCAATAAATAGCCAAAGTGCTCAACTCCCTTAATCATCAGGGAAATACAAATTAAACCATAACTCAGTATCTATATACACCCATCAAAGTGGCAAAAATGAAAAAAGATGGAAAATGCCAAGCATTGGACAAAATGTGGAGAAACCAGAACTCCCACATAGTTCTGGTAAGCTATAAACAGTTACAGGTATTTTGGAAAAACTGCGGCATCTGCTAGAGCTGAGCATAGGTATCCCCTATGACCCAGCAACTATACTCCCAAGTCTATGCCCAACAGAAACACACACATGTGCACCAAAAGACACACGCAGGGAGGTTCAGAGCAACACTATTTATAACAGCCCCAGCTGGAAGCTGCCCAAGTGATTACAAGCAATAAAACGGATAAACGCATTTTGGTATAGTCAACCAATGGAATATTATATAGCAATGAGAATGAACAAACTACAACTACACATGACCACACAAGTGAATCCCACAAATACAATGTTGAAAATGGAAGCCAGATACCAAAGTATATATGTATTGTATTCTTCTATTTCTATTAAGTTCAAAAATAAAATAATTCTTGCATTAGAAGTTGGATCATGGCCAACCCTAGGGAGGCACTAATGGAGAGCATGGGATCTGGAGTTTCCTGGGGTGCTGATAATGTTTTTCCTTCGTCTGGGTATTGGTTGCATGGAAGATGCAGGAAGCTGTATATTTATGGCACACACACCTTTCTATCTGTATATTGTACTTTGGTTTTAAAAGAGGCAGCATAGTCACACATAATACGCACACCAGCAGATTCCCTGGAGGTCATCTTGTTTGTCCCTCTGCTCTCAGGCCAGACTACATTCAGTTCAGGTCAAGCATATGTAACATTCTGGCTCAGTCGGAGACTAACCTGCGAGGGGAGTTCTCATCTGAAGGAAGCACAGGAGGCCAAGCTAACAAAAGACAAGGCTTCCAAAAACAAGGCAGTAAGCCTTGAAAAGCAAGGCTGGCATTTGGCAGCACAGCCCAAGACAGGATGGAGGCTTAACAATGGCTGCACCATTCTCAGGAGATCAGAAGAGCAGAGCTGAGCAGGAGATGATTACCACGGAGCAGGCTGCCAACAAGGCGTGTACCTGGACAGCCAGCCCTGTCAGCTGGAGGGCTAATTTCTGCTCTCAACTCTGCCAAGCTGACCACCGGCCCAGCTCCTTCCTCCCTGGACTTAGAGAAAGATGTCAGGCTTTCCTGGTCCCTCAGGAGACGGATGAAAGGCAAACAAATGTGGGTGTTCTTAGCAGTGTCATGGGCAGGTGCAGGGATGCCAGAGAGAAAGTTCTGAGGCTTTAATTAAAGCTCACAGTGCTTGCTTCTCTGGAAGACAGCCTGGAAAATCCCAATGACAGAAGAAGCCAGGCAAGACGGCAAAAGTCTCTCCTTGGTGAACCTAAGAGACAGGGCCAACATGGTTTCTGCATGCAAAATCACAAATGTTCTTTTCCTCCACCCTCAACCTCCAAGATACTATAAATGGACTATGGTGAATAAGGAGTGATGATTGGAGAGAAAGACAGGAAATGAAACATTTATTCAGCACCTATATGTGCCAAGCCTTAAGCGAAATGCTTTACGCACAGTATCTCATCTAATGCTTCCCAAACTTTCTAAGGCAAGCTAAAAGTTAGAGTTAGGATTAGATTCAGATGGTGAAACAGTTGATGGTATCTCAGTTTTTAAAAACAAACTCTTTGGGATAAATATTCCGTGAATTCAAGACTTGAGCTATTTGTCAGCATGGGCCCTTCCCCGCCCCCGCCCCCATCTGCTTTACAAGGCAGCAGCTAGGTGCACGTGGAATTGAAATTTTATCCTTCTGATGGAAAAGTGGAGGGCCTCTCTGGCCCACAGGCTGTGGCTGGGAATTTTCTTGTCTAGACCCTGGAGGCTAAGCTTGTCTCTGCTGCTCCGAGGCTGAGCTGGGGTGTCCCTTCCTTGTTCCAACTCAGCCCCTTCCAGTCCACTGGTTCATGAGAACCTCAGGATCCTCCAGACCCCCTATGTGGACTGTAAGGGGTGCAGCTACTATGTCATGTCTATGTACCTAGATGTGTCCCTCACCCTTCCTAATCTACTATCTGGGCAGTGCCAAGGCACCCTAACATTGTGCCAGACACTGGGCTTTTCTAAAGGACCCGTAATTTTCTAAGGGTGTTCTCTTGCAAACACTGTGCGCTAGGATTCACCCCAAAACATCTTTGTTCCTGCCTCCCCTTGCTTCCACAACGCCTGCTCACAGCCCCGTGGTTTGACCCCAAGGGTAAGAATAATCAGTCCTCAACCCTCCCCTTCTCTTCCTCTCCTTCTAAGGATCTTCCCTCATTGGAAAGGCTTGTTCTGCCTTCCTGGCTGGCGGGAATTTCCCCAGGTCATACCCCCGCCAGCCCACTCCCAGGGAGGGTTTGCTTCTCTTCCTTTCCCTAGGGGCAAAGGGGAAAAAAAGCAGAAGGGCTGTTGGAAAAGAAGAGAGTCTATATCAAAAGGGATTTCAAAATTTCCGTGAGCAGAGATATTTTATATTCATTAAACAATGCCACTAGTCAGTCTCCTTTCTCAAGACCCACAATTCAGGAATCATGGCCCTTCTCTCCAGTGAGCACAGACATGCACGGAGGACTCACAGCCACAGCCCCTCAGACCTGGGCCCCTCTCCTCAGCCCTCTACTACCAGCTCTTGCCTTCTCGTCACCAGCCTGGCCACCGAGGGACTGACCCATGCCTGTACTGTAGGTCTCCTGACTGGCTGTGGAACAACAGCAGCTGGATTGTCACCACTCTGCCAAAACCGACAGCAGGACCCTGGCTGTCTGCCCCTGAGCTGGGTACGGGCCAGCGGAAGCAGTAGCCACTCCTCAGATCAACAGTGGGCTGCGGAGTTCTTCAGAACTGGGGAATTCTTGAGAACTCACGAGGGCTCTGAGTTCTTGGTCCTCCCAGGAAGGCCAAGAAAAGGCCTCTAGAATATTTTGCTGCTATGGAGCTAGTTCAGAAAGTACAGCAACAAGAGGGCTAGGCTCGGATGGCAGCGCTGCGGAAGCTGGGCTTAGCTTATGCCCTGACAGCTGGAAACAACACACAAATGGGATGAGAACTGCTCAGAAGTTCCAGAAAGACAGAGGAAAACAACACACCATTTGCAAGGAGAGGACCCTAGATTTATGACACTGTCCTGTGCTGTGCCACTTTTAACAAGAGGTTTCCTCTCTCCAACCAAGTCCTCTCTTTAAGGGTTTCCAAATAAAGAGCCATCGTATGGAGCAAGGGAGACTGCAGAGCCAGGCTGATGGGGTACAGGTGGGACCAGGAACCAGGACTGGCTGGCCTGGTGTGGCCTCTCACTGGCTCTGCAAGCAGCAGATGCAATCAGAGGAGCAAACAGGCCCGAAGACCAAGAAAGAGGGCCAGAGGCCAGATGAGCAAACACTGAGTCCAGGATGAACCAGAGAAATGAGGTGCAAGTGACACTTAGGTAAGTAAGGCATACAAGAGATGAGAGCTAGGAAAGTAAATTACAGCAAGAAAAACAAAGCAGGCAGAAACCAAGTCACAGCATTGGCAGAATCCTCATCTGAATCCAAGAGAAACGGTAAAGGCAAGTCCTGATCCCAGGTCTCCCTGCCCGCCTGTACATTCCTATCAGTGGGTGGTGGATGGACTTCCATTAACAGCCACACCTCCCCATCCAGAAAGAGAGGAAAATCTCAGAGTAAAATACAATTGCTCTATTTCTGCATGTACCCTTCATTCTAGGTACTCTGCTGAATGTTTTGCACGCATGATCCCTTAGGATCCTCACAAGAATCTAAGTGGATACAGGTCTTTGCAAACAAATGGCTTGTGAAGGGTCCTTTCCCTGGGTATTATACACGGCCCCACCTAAGGGCAGAAAGCTTGGAGAGCAGTGTGGTCTATGTTTTAGCCTCCACTTACCCCCTTGGCTGGGCACCTATGGGCAACGCACAAAATTCACAAGCCTGTGTGGCAGCCCGAGAAGGAGAGATGCTGTCTACATTTAATAGATGAGAGAATGGAAGCTTAAAGGTGAAACATCTTGCCCAAGTTGACAAAGCCCTTAGGTTGCAGACCCAATATTCAAACTCTAATCTATTGAGAGAGAAAAGCCCTGCTCTTAACTACTAGGCCACATGACAGAAGCAAACAGAAATGCCTTACAGGAGTTCACGGCACTGGAAATAGATTCCCAATGACCCTAAAATAGCCAAGAAACCCCATTTGCCAGTTATATGATTTGCCCCAGTTCATGGGATGGAACCACAGAAAAGCAAAGTGAATCACATTCTTCCAGCTCATTGGTTTCCAATCTCATGAACCCACCAGCCTACTTGACATTTCCCCATGAGTGGCTAACAAGGGTCCCAAGGTTAACAAGATCAAAGTGGAACTCTTGGTTTCCTTGTTGCACTGGAACGATTCCTCTCCTCCCCAGTCTTCCATATTTCAGTATACGGAACCACATCTAGTTGCTCAGGACAAAAACATGAAGTAATCATCTTTGACTTTTTAAAAAAATCAAATTCCACTTCCAATTCATCAGTAAACCCTATAGACGCTACTTTCAAAAATACACCAAATCCAAGCATGTCTCACCATCTCCACCACCAATACCCTGGCCAAACACGGTCCCTGCAAAGACCTCCCTGCTTCTACCCTTGCCCCATGGAATCTTTTCACTACACATCTGTCAGACTCTTTCTTCCTCTGCTCAGGATGATTTTCTGACTTTATATCACACGTAGAAGAAAACCCAAAGTACTTTTGAGGATCTACAAGGTCCTGTTGCATCTAGCCCCTCTTTGGCTCTGCTCCAGCTACATGAGGCACCTTACCATTCCTCAGACACACCACACCTGCTCCCACTTCCACGCCTCTGCCATGGTTGTGCTCACTCCCCTACCTCCTCCATCTGCTCCAATGTCACCTCCTCAGAGAGGCCTTCTGTGATCACCCCATCCCAAATGGCCCCAACCTCTCTTCCTGCTTAGTCTTTCCTCATGACAATGATCATTACCTAACATAGCTTTCTAAATTTGTGTTTTTGTCTCTCTCCACTGCTAGAATGTAAGCTCCATGAGAGCAGAGACTTGTTCTGCCCTGTTCACTGTTGTATTCTTAGTGCCTAGAATGTGCTTGGTGCATAGCAGTGGCTTAATAAGCATTTGTTCAATGGATGACTAAATCCTCATCAAAACCCCATAAGGTGGGTTATAAAGCCTATCCCTGTTCTGTGCATGAGGCGAGTGCAGCTCAGAGAGATTGAGTAAATTATGTAAGGTCACACAGCTAATGAGAAGAATTCAGACTCAAAGCTACCTAATTTCAACCTATGCTTACCCATGACATGTGTCTTTTAAGTAACAGTGTAGATGATAATGTAGATTTAAGCCTCCCAGCTTAAAAAGTGTTATCATTTATTTTCTATTTTATAAAAAAATGGAAGATACCCTAAGGATCATCTGAAACAGAATTCTCGGCTGGGCGCCACGGCTTATGCCTGTAATCCCAGCACTTTGGGAGGCCAAGGCAGGTGGATCACTTGAGGTCAAGAGTTCAAGAACAGCCTGGCCATCAAGATGAAACCTCCTCTCTACTAAAAATACAAAAATTAGCTGGGCATAGTGGTGGGTGCCTGTAGTCCCAGCTACTCGGGAGGCTGAGGCAGGAGAATGGCTTGAACCCAGGAGGCAGAGGTTGCAGTGAGCCGAGATTGTACCACTGCACTCCAGAGCAAGATTCTGTCTCAAAATTAAAAATAAAAATAAAACATAATTCTTCATTGAATGGTTTATAAAACCTTGTGACCTCCAAAAGGGGATTCACATCAGAAAAGACAGCGATGGTATCTGTTCCAGTTTTTATTTGTTAAAAAGCAATAAAAGAAATTATTTAAACATCATCTGCTCATTAATAAACAGCATGAGAGCTTCCAAGTACATGTCAAACGGTGATTAGAGACACATGCTCATGCCCCAGCTAGCCCTGCAATCATCTGTAGCCTGGTGGTTTGGAGTTCATTGTTTTTATTCTCATTATTGAATATTGCCTTATTTTTACCCACAACAGACTTTTTAATAAAGAGGAAAACATAAAGAACACTGATGGTGAGAAATATCATATTAATGCACAGCAAAAAAAAATGACAAGAAAGAAATAAATTTTTCCTCTAGATGATGTTCACACAGATCCATAAACTGCATACAACTGATCAAAAGTATCATATGACAGAGAAAGAATTCCATTATGAAAACCCAATATTAAAAGGGAAGGGAGTTATTACATCAATTACATCTGATTGGCTTTTCATTATTGGTAAAGATTGTCTCCGCCTACCAAGCGTAATCTACATAGAAGTCCTTGCCATAGTCGCCTAAATCTTCTCTTTTAGCTCATCATTTGGGAATAAAAGATAATTATTAGATTAAAAACCAGTTAAATGTTTAACTCAAAGGGCAAGCACATCAAATTTCATGTTAAAATAGTAGATTTTGTCTAATTTGAGGCTGTAATATGATGATAAATTTTAATCTAAGTTTTTATATACATCATTACCCAAACCAAAGATGATATACTCTGCTATTTAAAAATGTATTTGTTGGAACATCTTGTTTTTTTCTTACATAATTTAATGTGATAGCATAAACAGCATGTGCCACACTTGTTAAAAAAGAAAAGGATAGACTCGTCTTTATGTATAGTGAATATTATAAAAGATTGTATGCAAGTGAAATTTACAGTACAATATCCCCTAATATATAGATCTAAATTAAAATATTTTTGCTGAAAATCATTTCTTCATCATATACCACATAATACGGACGTTAATAGCCACTCCCAAGGGAGTCCAGGGGATTAAACGCGTGCTGTCAAGAAGGGGATTTGTGTGGAGCTGCTGACCCATTCTCTGCCTTGCTCCACCTGGCCTGTGCCCCAGGAGGCTGATGTCTGCGGACTGCAACAACCAGGATCCCTGGCTAACAGCAGGTATGAGCAGGAGTCAGCGGATGAGACAGTAAAGAGAGTGGGGTGTTGATTTCCCCAGTTCCCTGGCTATGAAGCCCTGCCTTAGCAGTGGGTGCCACAGCTTCTATCAGAGCTTTTCTCCCATGCACCAGCTCTGGCCACAGCCCTCTCTGGGTTCTGTAGTCACTCCTTCTCGTCCTTTCCTGCCAGAGGTGTTAACAGCCCTCCCACTGTTGCCATCTCAGTAGTGCTTCCCCATTTTTTGTTGATTTCCTGTAGTCCTCAATTACCCATTTGAGCGTGTCACCTCTTCCTTGCCAAGTCTCTAAATAATCCAAGATTCTAAAGTCTAAAAAGGGGTCAGGGGAGTTAGAAGCTACTTGTCTGTTATAATTGTTTCATTTTACGGATTGGGGAACTGAGCCTAAGGGAGATTACAAGACTTGTCCAAAATCACCACCAACAGCAAGGCAGAGCCGCAATTAGAAACCGGATCTTAGATCAGAAGATTTATATGAGTTAATTAAGTGCTTGAAACAGCACTTGCCACATGGAAATACTCAGAAATGTTAGCTACCATCATCATCATTATCATCATGTGCTAATTCCTAATTCAATTATGGATTAGAAAAGGGGGAAATGGATCGAAAATTCACAATCTTTCTAGGTTAAGAATTCAAAAAGTAATCCTATTGGGTAGATGGAGAGAAACCAAAGCCCAGAAAGGTTCTCTCCAAGGCTGAGCCACCGCCCCCTACAGCAGGAATGAGAAAGAGGCACCAAGGCTCACAACTTGGTGAGTGAGCATGGGATGCATTCCAACCCCTCACACTCCCTTGGTCAGGCGCCTTGTTCAGTGAACAGCCTGCACAACTGTCATACAATGGCCATGGTTCAGGTCCCCCAGCAAGTTAGTGTCACAGTTAAATGAAAGTGACCTTATCTCATTGAGTTGCTGTGAATATCCACGAAGACAGCATATGAAAAGTGCTTTAAAAACTCCAAAGCAGAGGATTCCAAGATGAATTACTGTGGCCTTCTTGTTCCACATCCTTCCAAAATGAAAAGCAGCCAGAGACTAGAATGAGAAGAGCTTGAAGAATTCTTTGACTTTGCTATTCCATAATGTGTGGGGATGGCAGAAAAAATAATAATAATAAACCTTTTCCGCCTTATGACAAAAAGTTGTTCTTGGGCAGGACGCAGTGGCTCACACCTATAATCCCAGCACTTTGGGAGGGCAAGGTGGGTGGAATGCTTGAGCCCAGGAGTTCGAAACCAGCCTAGGGAAAATTGGAAAACCCCATGTCTACAAAAAAAAAAAAAAAAAAAAAAATCCATAAAAATTAGCCAGGTGTGGTGGCACGCACCTATAGTCCCAGCTACTCAGAGGCTGAGGTGGGACGATGCCTTGAGCCTGAGATGGGGAGGTTGCAGTGAGTCGAGATCACACCACCACACTCCAGCCTGGGAAACAGTGTGAGACATCTCAAAAATAAAAATCTTTTTCTTCAGTGTTTTCAAGGGGAAAGAAAGAAGAGCACTATGATGTGTAACAATTGTGCTAAGGAAAGAGTTATATTTTATGTGAAAAGTTTGATGAAGAAATGCCTTGGTACAAAGCACATCCTTTGCTAAAAGCTCACTGGTAATGTTGGTGTTAATGTTTCCGAAGGATACCTGATGCATTGTTGGAACCTCTAGGAGAGCTGTGTCAGGACCCAGCCCTCCCAGGGACAGGGCTGCTCTTCACGGAGACAGGCTGTGCCCATCCTGAACTTCCAAAGCCCAGGTCCTGCCCCCAGGTTCATCCATGTGAAATTTCAACTGAGCCCTCATTCGTACTTCTTTCAAATTCAAGGTGCATTTCTCACCTTAGAAATAACCCTGTCAGTTCTGCACCTAGGCATTGCATCTCTTCTCGATGACTTTCTTTTAACCAAAATTTGTCACCCTTTCCTCCACCAAGCAAGGAAAGATAAAGAACATTTATCGAGCACCTACACTGTTTTTTACATACATAGATGGTTTAATCCCTACTCTATGAGTCAGAAATTATTCCCCCAATTTGCAGATCAGGAAAACCATTTTCAAAGAAGCTAAATCCCTTGCCCAAGGTCACACATGCAGTTAGCTACACATGTGGGTTTCCAACTCGAGTCTATTTTGAGAGCCTTTGATCTATTCCATTGCCCTACTTTTTGCCAATTCCAAACTTTTTCTTTCCACTGCTAATTTCACCTCCCTTTTCTACCACTAGAATATTATTAATGGATAAGATAACAGAAATAATTCTGTGCACACACACAGAGAGAGAGAAAAAAAAATTTTACAAAACAGGATCAATCTCCATTGTCTCATCTTAACCCAAAAGGTCACATATGCCCATATGAGTCATGTTAAAAATTATACAAGAATAAAGATGAAACACTTCCCAATGATTTTTCCAAATATCAACATGCATCCTCCTGAGCACCACCAATCTTTTTTTTTTTTTTTTTTTTTGAGACGGAGTCTCGCTCTGTAGCCCAGGCTGGAGTGCAGTGGCGTGATCTCGGCTCACTGCAAACTCCACCTCCCAGGTTCATGTCATTCTCCTGCCTCAGCCTCCCGAGTAGATGGGACTACAGGTGTCTGCCACCACGCCCGGCTAATTTTTTGTATTTTTAGTAGAGACAGGGTTTCACCATGTTAGCCAGGATGGTCTCGATCTTCTGACCTCGTGATCCACCCACCTCAGCCTCCCAAAGTGCATCCATCTTTTATTTAGATGTGTGTCAGAACAATTTTCTCCTTCTAATCTCTCCATGATAGACCTCATTTGCCTCTGAGACCGTGTACTGGTGCAGAAACCCTTCCTACCTGAAGTCTTGCCCAGAACCAACTACAGTTTTTGCTGTGCTGACAGTAAAGGGCAGTAGTAAACAGAGGAGCATGGGTTGAACACTGACACAAAAGCAGCTCTAAAAGCTGTCAATACCAACACCAGCTAAAACCCATCCTCGCGTATCATGATCGAGGGCGAAGATCTAGGCCTGCCAAGGCTATTTACACAAGAGTTAATGAAAAAAGTCCACCCTCTATCTCCAAACCAATCAGTCCTTCCTCAGACCACACATCAACAATGAGCACTGTTGGCGAACATATGTCCCCATACCTCGCCTGTCACATTCTAGGACTTACTTCTGATGCATGGTACCACTCTTTTATCACTGCTATCCACAGTACTGACTTTGTGCACACCCTATCACATGCAATCCTCCCAACCACTCTTTGTAAGAGAAAGTGAAGGTCACAGGTGTTCGACGACTGACCCAGAGCCAAGCAGCTGTGCTAGGTGAATATGGAGACTTACACCAGGTCTTTGGCTACCATTGCCTGCTCTCTTGTTATGTAACTGGTTGTGTCTTGTCTACTTGGCTTCACTGAAAGTACCTCAAGGACTTATACATCTTTTTATTCCCACACAGGTATTATACAAGGCTCTGTCCTTTCCAAGCACTTGACAAATCCCTACTGAATGCATGAACAAATGAATGTGTGACATGAGCATCTTCCACGTGTCAAGTAATGGCAAGTGGAAGAACGCATCAGCTGATGTGCATGAGAGACATTTAGGAAGAAAGCCATTCAGGGACGGTACCAGTTTCTGTCACCAGGATCCTGGTTGCCCAGAAGAATCTAAATGTGAGTAACCTTTGCCTGCACGCGGCCATGAGCTTTCTCTGAGCATATTTTAACGTAAGGACTAGATAATGAGAAGCTCCTTTGATCTTAGATACAGTCTGGTCTCACTGACTTCTTCTCATTGGTATCCACATGTAGGATTTTAGCAGAACTTGAGGGTTAAGTCCGAGGTCACACACTTTCCCAACCTTGGCCTGACTCTGGAGGTGTCTGGGGGCAGAACAATGCCATAACCTGGAGGACAACTCCAAAGTTCGAGGAGAGGAGCCCCTACATTTGACAGGCCCCAAAGAACTCAGCTTCTAGATCTTAGGGAAGGGTCATGAACCCTCCATTTAAACCTACCTGAAGTTCTTTCAGAATCTGGGACATATGACAGTGTATGTGCAAATACACAAAGAATAAATATTGAGGGGCAAGAAAATCAATGAGCTTAAAAATAATTAAATGTGGAAACTGATATAAGCCTGAGCTTGGAGGAAATTTAAAAGCCACTTTCTAACAGACAAGAAGTTTACAGGGTCCAGTTAGCTATAGCTGAGGCACCAGCTTTAACCAAGAGTCATCAGCATTACAGATGACAAGAATAAATGATATTTAGCTCATATAGTGAGGTCATAGGGTGGCAAAAACCAGTATGCCTCATTGAGCTCTGCAGAGAAATAAATATTCAAGCATTTGTCCTTCACCTCATGTTGATGATACAGAAAAAGAGACAAGGTCATTGGGAGCAAAGGCTGCAAAAAATCAGGAGAAGAAAGAAGAGTAGTGTCCCCATGTGAACTTGGTCCTTTCAAAGTCTGGCAAGTGGCAGCATGAACTGAGGGGACCAAAAGGCTAATGTGGGGCTTGTAAACATGGTCCCTGAGACATCCAAAGGCTCTTTCCCAGCAACGCTTTCTTATTATTTCAGGGCAACTGCATCACAAACATATGGATTTGATTCCACCTCCCCACCCCCACCTTCCTCTCTTTATGCCAGAAAAACACATACAGATTTCAAAATGAAAAGGAAAAAAACAAAAGAACGGCCAGGGACCAAAATGCGTAGTATGGTTTTCAGAGAGCTTGGAACATGCTAGGAAAATCACTGTAGCTGGTCAGCAATCCAAATGGCAGCAGCACCCAGCCCTGTCATGAACGTTCATGGCCAGAAAAGTGACTGCAAGGAGGTGGGAGCAGACATTTGGTCTGCCCAAGGGGACAAAAAAGAAATAGCCCCCAAATGTCAAACACTGGGATGGGTAAGGTGATTCATGTGAGGGTGACTCCACCTCTGTCTTCAGACTTTATCAAAGGGATGGTGTCCAGCTGTTCCCCGTCTCCTCTGGAAATGGAACAGAACGGCTCCCATTAGACAGAAGGGAATGCAATTTAGACATCAAAAGGAATGCCCAGTTGTAATCCACTCTTATAACAAAGCAGATTAATTGCATGCCTACAAGCCAATCTATTTATTAATATTTATTGAGTATCTACTCTAATAAGACTAGCGTTATGTGTCAGACACTAATCTAAGTAGTTTTCAAATATTATTTCCAATCTTCACAACAGCACTACAAGATGGGTATTCTTAACCCTATTTTATAGATGAGCACTGAGAAACAGAGAAGTTAAATATTATAAAGCTAGGAAATAATGGAAAACTAGGATTCAAACTCAAGTGTAACTAATTCCATTTTTTTCTTTATTCACTGTAATTTGGCTCAGTGCTAAGGGGGTTCTTTGTACCATCCCGCAGAAAGTGTCACATTATTTTACATCTGAATGAATAAATAAATGAAAGAAAAAATGAACAAGTACAAATGATGGGTCTTGCTGCTGATGTTTATACCATATTTCCTCAATGCAAATATGCACTTTCCCCAAATCTTAACATATCTGAAGTCAAAATGCAATTCCAATAGATGGCATGGCATAATGTAATTGGCAGTACTCTTTTGTGTTAGTATTACACGAAATAAATGTATATCTTACAATCAGCAGACTCTTAGAAGCAATGAAATATGGTCATCTCGAACCAAGACCAGTTCCACATGAAAGTGTAACGAACAATATGGGGCAATGGATGTAGTGCCAAATAAGGTATGTGTCATAGGAGATCAAGTGAGAAGAAAAAAATTTTGAGTCCAGAGCAGTCCAAAAGCAGCAGGATCAATTGTAAATTTAAAGGCTTATAGAATTTTGATGGAGGTGTAGAATGATTATGTGAGGCATCTCTCTCAGAAGAGCATACCTTTCTTAAAGGTATGGATCTTGCCTGATTTATTTTTTGGTTCCCAAGTTCTCAGTTCTGCATTGTTCAAGAAAGAATGAGAGTCTCTCCTTCCTGGAAGTGTCGAAAAGGAAGGAAAGCCCAACCCAGCCAACATGTCTGATTCTTATTGCCCAAGGGCAAAAAGAGTTGAATCAAATGACCTCTGGAGAACCCTTCTAGATCCAGGATTCCATATCTAAAATGTGAAACCTGATTGGTTGCTAATCTGATTAATTGTGAAAATTTAGTATGCATTGACAGTGTCCAATCAAGAGTACACTCAGTAAGATTTTTTTCACTCCCTTTTCTTTGGTCAAACTCAAGCTTCTTTCTCCCATTTCTACACTTTTAAATCACTTCTCTCCCCAAGCCCCACAACACATACAAATACTGTCATTTAAAGATAAATTAATCTCCCTGGCCGGGCGCGGTGGCTCACGCTTGTAATCCCAGCACTTTGGGAGGCCGAGGCGGGCGGATCACGAGGTCAGGAGATCGAGACCACAGTGAAACCCCATCTCTACTAAAAATACAAAAAGTTAGCCGGGCGTGGTGGCGGGCGCCTGTAGTCCCAGCTACTCGGAGAGGCTGAGGCAGGAGAATGGCGTGAACCCGGGAGGCGGAGCTTGCAGTGAGCCGAGATTGCGCCACTGCACTCCAGCCTGGGCGACAGAGCGAGACTCCGTCTCAAAAAAAAAAAAAAAAAAAAAAAAAAAAAAAAAAAAAAAAATTAATCTCCCTTCTCCATTCTCAATTTAAATAATCTAAAATGCCTATTTTCTTCAGGAATACTCCATGGTTTTAGAAAACAGGGACAAAAAGCCTTTAATAAGGACTTCCTCCAAACGCTGTTCTTTCTAAACCCTATCACAATAGATGTAACATCCAAAAAGAATTCCTCCATGCAAAAAGTCATGGGTGAAAATCTGTGGAGGAACAGGAAATTCACATAGTCTCAAGGGCCCTCCTCATAAATTACTTAATAATTACAAAGGAAGACCAGTAGCCTCACAGTGGAGGAATCTGGCAGAGACTGTCATAATCCAGACCAGAGCTAACATCACCAAAAAAGAGACACAGCAACTGCACGCACCTCCTCTCAGGATGTTTTGGAAAGGACCAAAGTGACTTACATAGGTTTCCTGCTAAAAGTGCATCATCTGAATGCAGTCATGAGGAAACATCAGACAAAGCCAAATTGACAGACCTTCTATAAAATGATCCTTTAGTCCTCAAAAATTTCAATGTCATGAAAGACAAAGAAAGGATTGCAGATTAAAGGAGGCTATAAAGCTATAACAACTAAATGTGACATGTGAGCCTAGGTTGATTCCTGGACTAAAAAAAAGTAAATGCTAAAACAGGACATAATTGGGACAATTAATTTCAAAACAGATTGTAGAATAGGTAATGGTATTGTATCAATGTTAAACTTCCTGATTTTGAAAATCAGATGTAAGAAAAAGTCTTTGTTTTTAGGAAATACACACATATATTAGATTACTTCGAGAGTAAAGCGGCATGATGTCTGCCACATACTCTTAATTGGTTCAATAATAACATGTCCATATTATTATTAATATACCTCTATGCATGTATTCCTATAGATTCATATATATTCATATGCATCAGAAGAGTAAATGTGGCAAATGTGAACAACTGATGAATCTGAGTGCTGATAATAGGGAGTTCTTTGCATTATTTTTGAAATATCATTAATTTTTAATGGCAAAATTTTGCACCAACCTAACACATCTTATAAATCTGAAAGTGTTTCAAAATAAAAAGTAAAAAAACAAACAAATAAAACCAGCATCTCTTTATTTTTTACAGTAGTCCTTTGTTCTGTGCCCTGGCCTCTAAACAGCAATGTCTGATTTCTTAGGCTCCAAAAGCCATCACAGAAGAAAACAGAGAAACTTCTGTGAGCACATCCTAGCTCTTAACACATTCAGTCGTTCCTCTGATTTCAGTAGAGACTACAAATAAACAAAGTGATAGTTAGAAATAATTATCTGAGCATGAAACAATTAGTGCAACAACCACAGAGAGAGAGTCACTTGGCCATGTACGTGGCCACAGGAGGGTCCTTCGCTTGTAAACACACCAACTGGGAAACTCAGCCAAACCCACTCTGCCCTCAGGAACTGTGAGTCTTAAATCAAAGTTACAAGGAAGGGCAAGCAGTGGGGCTGTGTATATTTTGAAGGAGGCCCTGAATACAAGAATAAATCTGTTCCTGGAAACAGCTTTTGGAAGGGAAAAAAGGAAACCTTGATGACTTTGTGAGATATTGGGATGGCTTACAAGGAGAAGCCAACGGGTGTCCTTCCCTGGACATCTTTAAAAGATGAGAAAGCCATCTAGGAAAATGTTACAATGTGTAAAATTTTCTTTCAAGTACTTCATCATACAAAGTGTGAGAGTTTTGTCTTACTGAACTGAAGATATGTCTCAGGTAGCAATCGAGAAGGCTTAAGGCCAGGTGTTCAGACAGCCCAAGCTCAGAGGCGGCTGCTATGAGCATTGCTGCCCTCATATCACTAGCAATGACCAGAACTTGGTTAATTAGCATGCAAAGTATCAAAAATGGACTTTTATGGGTGAAGACAATGGCCTGTTGACTAGTATCATGAACATTAGAAAAGGGCTCTCATTTGGAGAAATTAGACGTATTCAAATAAGACGAACTGGCCAGACATATTCCATACACACTCCTCACTCTTGCTAATTAATATCTATGAGGCCTGTACCCTCTGAACTCAGGGGTGGTACCCCAGGCTAAGCCACTAAATGGCCCTGTGCCTAGCTGAGTCTCTGGATTCTGTTTCTCTGACATTGGTTACAAGACTGACAAAGTTCTATCTCTAGGATTGAGATGTTTGCCTGGAGTAAATCTTTTAGGCAAAGAGATTATCAGAGAACATAAAAGAGCAGTAAATTTGGGCACCCTTAAAAAGGTCATATGAACTACTTCTTTTTCATGCTTGCTAATAAATGTTTAGTCAATAAATATAACTTATTTTAATACTTCTTCAAGGACCACTATTTTCTGTCAAAAAAGAATTGTACATAAATGCAATGGTTTAGGTCGGCTTGCAACAGATGAAAGAGGTATGGTCTGCATACATGCAACGCAGCAGGCCAGATGACCTGGTGGTTGGCCTTTCTGTTAATGATCTCTAATTTAATTCCACCGGGGTCTGAAGATGTATGCTGTATGATCTCAATTCTTTCAAATCATTGGAACTTGTTTTATAGGCTAGAATATGTTCTGTCTTGGTAAATGGTCCATGTGCATGTGAAAATAATGTTTCTGCTGCAGTTTGGGTATAGTATTCTATAAATATCAATTAGGACAAGTTCATTCATAATATTGTTCAAGTCTACTATGTCCTTACTGATCATCTACTTGGTCTATCAACTACTGAAAAAGATGCTATCACCAAATGTAACTGATTTGTCTATTTCTCCTTTTCGTTTTGTCAATTATTGCTCCATCTATTTTGAAGCTCCGTTATTAGGTATACACACGTAGGATTTTTTTTGTCTTCTTAATGAATTAACCCCTTTGTCAATATAAATATTATCCATATGTCGGATAATATTCTTTTCCCAGACCCTACTGTCTGATATTAATATAGCCACTTCAGCTTTCTTTTAATTAGTGTTTATATGGTAGGACTTTTTTCAACCTTTTTAACATATCTGTGTCTGTATATTTAAAGTGTGTTTCTAGTAAACAGCATATAATTGGGTATTGCATTTTTATTAAATTTGGCAATTTCTACCCCTTAATTTTGATGTTTAGACCATTTATACTTAATGTAATTATCATTATGGATTTGTTTCCTACCTATCTCGCTATTTTATTTTGCACTTGTTCAGAGCCACTGCAGGACTAACCTTGTTTTTTTCAGGGATTACCTGCCTATTGTCTAACATCTGAAAACAATTATTATATTTTTTAACCATGTTTCCAGTTGGTTATGGCAGAAAAGCTAGTCCTGCACCAGTTACTCCATCATGGCCAGACATGGACATAGGAAATCTGCATTTTACAGGTTTTTGGGTGATTCTGGTGTGCTGCTGGAGCTGGGAGCCATTGCTTTAATCCAAAGATCACAAGTTTAAATGGAATCGTGGAAATGTAAGCCACTGGATTGGCTATAAGGCAACAGGGGATGTTGGGAGTTGAAGAGAGCTAGAGAGCATGGGCTCCAATGGAAAATATCCACATTTAATGTTTTTAAAACATCTTTTGAGCCAAATCTTAAAAATGTCTACTAGCAGAAATCTTCCTTGAGATCACAGAATGCCACATCTGTGTATCTTCCCTAGTGCCAATCTCCCACTTTAAATGGGGTGCCCAGAACAGAGCACACTCCTCCATGGTGGACTGACAGCTCAAAGGTGATGACCCACAGTTACCTATAATCTACATTCAACAAGTTCTTTACTTCAGTGTGAGACAAGTTCATGTTTTGGCAACACACTGAGAGCTCATGCTCAGGGGTGCTTAACTCACCTACACTCCCCATCTCTCACACAAATGCCTGCCAAATCAGACCTTTCTGTCCCGCATGCTGCTAACTGACTTTACATTTACCATGATTACATTTCATCTTGTTGGTTTGGGCTCAGGGTTTCATCTTGTCAAGCACACTTCGAATCTTGATTCTGTTATCTCTCAAGGTAACCTTTACCCAGATGGGCACCAGTTGAAAATCTGGTAGGTATGCCTCCTATTCTCAAGGACCCAGAGCAAGTGACTAGAGCCCATGACACAGCCCTCCTGACTGACGAATCAGTCCCACCTTTGTTCTTCATAATCTCTACCCCTAGGGGAACAGGGAACAGAAAGAGATGAAACACAAACAAGCCAACGCAGCTCTTAGGAAGTATCATGGCAAATTGCCAGGGTGATGGTGAATGTATAGTCTGCATGAGCACTTTGTATAAACATTCCCATGTATACTCCTGCCGCTCATTTCACCAGGTAACAGGTAATGTGGAAAATGGAGAAGATGGGGCCACCCTTGAGCAAGGCTGTGAAGTCATCATTTCTGTTTGGCTGTAACTCAGAAGGCCCAGCTCTGGTACTAATTAGCTATGTGGTCCTGGGCTATAGAGTTTCCTTTCCTGAGCCTTGCATTCCTCATCTGAGGTTTCCTTCTCAAGAAGCTATCATTCTTCTCCCACTCTGGAACACCTTCTCCCACTAGGGGTCCAGCCTGTGCCCCACTTCCACAAGGCCCTGCTTTGCGCTGGCTATGACCTACTTCTGGGAAAAGTAACTAGGGGCAACTCTTCCTATCCCTCAAATAACATCCTTAAAGTTTTATCTTACCAGTTTTCTACTTAAAATCCTTCTACATCACTTTAGCTGAGTAGCCACAATCTCACAATCTGACCTTGCCTGCCTTCCCTGCCTCACATCCCACCCTAAACTCATGCACACTCTTCATTCCAGCCACAGTCAGCTACTTGTAACCCCTCAACAATTGTGCTTTTTCAACCTTTCATGCCTTAATTCATGCTATTCCCCCCTATCTGGAATGTCCATCCCCCTCTCTATACCCAACTCATAGCAATTCATTATTCAGAACTCAGCTTAGCCACTGAACCTTCCAGGAGGCCTCGTCTGATGGATTCAGAAGCCTTTCTTGTGTCTGTCCAAGAGCCACTGTACATATTGTGTCTCAGCATTCATCATGCTGTTGGCTGACTTATCAATCATCTTTTCCAACTTGACTATAAGCTCGAGGGCCAGGATTTTTTGTTAGCACTGAGCTGGTTCCTGCCACAGTGTAGGTGTTCACTGAATCGTTGAGTAGACTGAATGATGAGTGAGTTAATGAGTGAGCCATTATACCACATGGGTGGCTGCTTACTTCCTGCACTGGAGGGGCCAAGCCAGGCAAACTTAAGTCCCCATCAAAGCATCCTGAGCTCAGGCTTGGCCTCTTGGACTCTGCCTCAAAGCAAAAATCTAAATGTCAGAGACTTCCCTGATGTGACTCCCTGGACCTTTCACTGAGTTCTCCACCCTCTTCCTAAACCTCCTCCCTGAGCAGGACAAATTAAATGAAAGAAGGGCTGGGAAGTCTCCCCTCACCACCTTACAACCAAGGAGGAGCCACACTCCCCAGACGTGCTGTTCAAGAGAAGTGCTCTGGTCCCTGGAATCCAAGAATTCAGAGAAGCCTCCTGGAAAAACATCAATTGGAAAAATCCATCGCCAACGAGCCCTTCACCAGGCCTCTCCCCTGCCGAGTTTGCTCATTGCTTGAAGTCTGCAACTCACCAGTTGTTTATGTTCCTAACCCTGAGTTCAGGGGCATCTGCAATTTAATTTGAGCCATGGATAGACAGGGCTGCTCTCTGTTGTAGTTGCAAGAGCATAAACAACCTTCCAGGCTGAACTCTGCATGGCATTCCCCAGCTCCACCCCTACCCTGGACCTATAAATACCATCTATCACTTTCTAAGATCACCTCCAGCAGGCCCAGACAGTGGTAACTTGTTCCCAAGGCTGGAAGATGTCACTTGAAGTGAATGGAAAGAGAGTAGCTGGGATGGATTGGTAAAGACAGGGGATGGGAGGAAAAGGGGTAAAGACTTAGGGTTACTGGGGGAGGGAGGAGGAAAAAGTTCAACAGGACCAGCGAGAGGCTTAGAGGGAGAAACACGCAGCTTTAAAGCCTAGGGATAAATCTTCAGGGGGATACTGGGGGACAGCAAAGAGGGGTCACAGGGTTGGGCATGTTCCCAGCTCATTAACCACGGGAAGTCCACTTTGTGTCTCATCCTTCTTCACTGCTCACTGATCTTGCCATGCTGGAGGTTACTGTCATTTCTCATAGACCGAGCACCCCATATTAAATTCATCACTCACTGTCCACCTGTAGGTGACACAACATTGGTTTATGTCACTGGTTGTGCAGATAAGAGCCCCAGTCACCATGAAGAGCAAATCTTGAAGGCAGTATCCAATGGAAACAAGACAAGGGAGCCCTTCCAGTCCTCTTGTACACACACAAACACACACATACACACACATACAAGCACACATACACGGTTCCCATGCACCACCCCCATGTGACAACTCAAAGCCATTTGGAGCAGCAGTCCCCAGGCTGGGCCCCTGGGCCTTCCCAGAGAGTATCCTGGCCTTCATGCCAGGTCCCCTTGCCATGCAGCTGCCATCTACCCTCCAGGCCAGCAGCCCCTGAGATGCCATGCAGACTTTTCCATTCATTGTCCAGAGCTTCTTAAGTGCCTCTGATATACACCATGTGTCCCAACAGGAAAACACATAGTCATCAACTCTACAAAATGCTCCAGATGTGATCAAAGCCAGAGAGGCAAAAGAAAACAGAGATGGGGGTGTTCAGGAAGGGGGAGAGGCTGGGGGAGAGGAAGAGAGAAATCCAGGGACTTGGTTGAGGGGACAGGGGGTGGTGCCCCTGGGATGGTGCTTCCAATGGATGAAGTCTGCAACTAGGTCCAGACTCTTTGATTCCAATCCCTGATTCAACTTGACCCCGCTGTGAGATCCTAGGCCTTGCCCCCAGAGCAGCTTCAGGATTGAAATTCTATCTCTGAAGAACCATAGGAAGTTAGTCCTGGAAGGAATGCTCTAGAGCACCTGGCCCCTTCCTTTTTAGGTGAGGAAGGTGATGTGTAAGTGGACCTACCTGGAGTGTCATGCACCACCTCTGACCCCACACATCCTTCTAACTCCTGGGTCAGTCCTGTCTGTATTAAACTTCAGTGGGTTACAGTGGCACACATTAAAGGCCCTGCATTTGAAAGTGGCCTCAGACATGATATCCCTGTCCCCTTGCCTACTTAGCTCTACTAGAGGATTTCAGTCCCTTACAGAGTGAGAGGATGAGCCTGGATGGCTTTTAAGACCCCTCCCAGACCTAAAATTCCTAAGCCTTCAAGATCTATGGCAAGCCCCCCTCACTTAAGGAAACAGGGCTGTTTTGCTCCAAAACCTCCTAGAGTCCCTTTGCCATCACAGCTGCACATCCGATCATATTCTCCGCCTCCCCTAAAGTGGAGCAAAGCAGTTAAGATAATAGGCTCTAGTGTCAAACTGCCTGGGATTTGGGGCAAGTGACTTGTCTACTCTGTGTCTCACCTTGAAAACAATGGGGACCAGGATTGTGCCAAGTTCATAGAGTCACCATGACGATTCAATTAGATCATGCACACAAAGGGCATGGTAAACTGGTCCTTGATTAGTATAGGCTGAGCGATACTTTCACAGCAGTCATTCACATTCCCACTAACACAGCCACCATAGGTGAGCAGGGAGAGATGCCTCATGTCCGCTGAAGCACAACCTGGTGAGACCATAGGTTAGTTATGATGTCAGGGGGATGAGGAGAGGAAGAGAAAAGAGGCTCTGGGCTCAGAGTCCTGATGGCCAGGCTGCCCACAAGTCCTTCTAAAGGTCAAAGGGCACATAGGAGGAAACCATCCTGTTAGACACAAAAAGCACAATCCCAGTTTCTTTCCAGTGCCCCAGCCAGAAGAACCCCTGATCCTTCAACTGATGACAATGGGCCATGCCAGCACCACCCACACACGGGCACTCACATAAGCTAAACCTTTCAATGATGTACCCTTTCCTTAGGGTACGGTCCAAAACCCCTAACCAGCCCAAAAGCTCCTCCATGACCTGGCTCCCCACAAGCACCTCCACTACGGAGCTGAAGCTCCAGCATCCCAGTGCCCTCCCCCAGCAGTGGGGCGTACACATGGTGGAGAAGCCAGACTCAGGAGTTCAGATCCTACCTCTCTCACCAACCATGTGACTTTGGGCCACTTAATAATCTCTTTGTGCTTCAATTTCCTCTTCTGTATAATGAGGATGATAGTATCTATCTCGACGGGGTGTTGTGAGTTAGCAAATGCCAAGGGGTAGAACAGTGCCTGCCACACAGCAAGCATCTAACTGTTAGCTGTTGTCATTATTTTCCTCATCTTTGCCTGGATCATTTTTGTTTTGACCCATCCAGCAAATCTTATTAGTTTAAATGTCGCTTCCTCAGGGAGATCTCCAATTAGGTGGGATGGCCTTATATCTCCATTCCCATTACACTTCTGTCCTCCTCTCTAGTAATCTGTGTCACACTTCCGGTTAACTACGCAGTCTCCCCTGCTAGGTCATAAGCTCTGTGAGGCCAGACCCAGCTGGACCATAGGTTCAGATGTGCCCAAGACAGTCCTGCCTTTTACCTGTCGTTGCACTGTGGCAGACTGGATTTGTGTCAGTAAATATTAAGTCCTATGCTAGCCTTCCCAGCTCCATGGATTTGTGCTTGGCCACATGACTTGCTTTGGCCAATGGAATGCTAGCAAATGTGATGTCAGCAGGTGCCGCAAGAAGTACTTCACGTTTTCCTTCTTTCCTGTGCTCTGCTGAGTCTCTGTGAGCAGAATGTGTCCCAGAAGCTGTTGAATCTAAGCAAAATGTGCTGACCTTGGGATGGTTTGTTATGCAACATTAATGTAATAATAGTTAACTAGTACACACAACATCATTATTAATAGCTCTCACTTTCACTAGAAAAAGTGTCCCCAGTAGGATGATAAATTATCTAACTGCCCACCATCAGTCCATATCTATCTTGTTCATCACTTTAACTCCAGCACCTAATACAGTACCTGGCATACAGAAGGCGCTTGATGAATAGACTAGATTAAGTTGAACTGAATTATATGTTTGGTTTTTGTTTTTGGAGACGCAGTCTAACTCTGTCACCCAGGCTGGAGTGCAGTGGTATGATCTCGGCTCACTGCAACCTCTGCCTCCAGGGTTCAAGCAACTCTCCTGCCTCAGCTTCCCGAGTAGCTGGGATTACAGGCACCTGCCACCACACTCAGCTAATTTTTGTAGTTTTAGTAGAGACAGGGTTTTGCCATGTTGGCCAGGCTGGTCTCAAACTCCTGACCTCGGGTGATCTGCCCACCTCGGCCTCTCAAAGTGCTGGGATTACAGGCGTGAGCCACCATGCCCAGCCTGAATTATATATTTCTTAAATCTCTTTCCTAAAACATCAAGTCTTTGTCCCACCTGGATGCTGAGAGGTCTGAGTCTGGGGGCTCTGCCTTCTCTTTCTTTCACATGGTCCCCATAGAGATGCTCCTGATGCTGCTAGCCAGCTGCCAGAGCATCGGAGACCTAACCTTCTTAATCCACAGAAGTCGAAAGAGCTAGTTTTTCTAAAAGGGATGTGATTTCACGGGACTGGACAAAGAAGAGATCACTGCAGGATGAACAAAAGGAGAGGGACAGAAGCACAGTAAGAGAGATCTACGCGAGGCACCAGCTTAGGCTTTCAGGAGATGCAGTGCCTCTGAGTAGGGCAGGGACACTCTTAGTACATGGCTGATTCGCTTCTCTCTGCCATGCAGCTTGCCTTCCTGCCCCAGGGCTGAGGACTGGGCAGAATGTCAGCCTAAGGAATTGCTGCCATTTTGTTAGAGTTGATGACAGCTGGAAATCATACCATTGCCCTCATCCAGACTAAAATGCTCAAATGAAAAGTTAAAAATCCCAGTCCTCCGATCCCCTCTCTGTGTCTCTTAACTAGGTTCAGTTGAACGTGGACTCTATGAAAGAAACCAGTAAGGCTGAGCCTACATCTCTGAGGGTTTCCCGAGTCCCTGCCGCAGGCTGAGTAACTAAGGCTGAGCTCCCCAGTCTCTTCACGGCTGAGCCAACCAATTTGCCAGAGGCAGGCAGTAATTCCTGGCAGCCACCCAACTGTCAACATCTTTGAAGACCTTGAGATAATCCCAAGAAGGTCCTAGAAGACAGCAGTCTCCCAGGCAGGGATCTTGAAGGTTTGTGTATTTTTTTTTCCTTTCTTATGTTTGTGACTTCCAGACCCACAAAATACTGTGGTTTTCCGTTTCTAAAACAGAGGCATGTGCCTGTACAAAAAGCCTGGGCATGCCGGGCTAATTAAATTTAGCTATCTTGCGGTGGTTGTTGTAACGTGTGTTCCGCTGATGTTATTCAGTGTGTTAAGACGTTTTCTGTTAATGTTGGTTACACAGCCATGTGGTGTGGGTGGAGAACATCACTCCAGGGAATATTATTAGGACTGAGGCGCTCAGGGGTTCCAGGGACACGTGGTCAAACAGTGGCTCCCAGGATCAAACAGTTGAGCCGTGTCCCTGGTAACTCACAGGATGCCAATCCCCTTGCTCCTTCTAAGGCAAGATCAGTCCCTCAGGTCTACCTGAGATCTTGATTCCCACAGACAGAACTGCACCTGCTATCATGCAGCCTAGAGATTTTGTAGAAGAGATGCAACTAGAGGGAGAGAAACTTCAACAGATCTGCAGGGGCTGAATGACTTGCCCAGAGACTCCCCAGGAGAGATGAGGGAAGAACTGGAACTCCTTGTGCCCATTCTTACTTGCCCAGCTGGGAATACAATGAGACCTGAAACCCTTCCTTAAGCCCTCTGTTTTTCCACCTGCCTCAATTCCAGAGCAACCACCTGAGCTCCTCTCCTGAAGTTCCCCCACCATCATGTCCCTTGTCTAGCTCAGCCCTGGTGCTTTCTTCTCAGCCATTCTTCTGCCTTAGCCCCTTCTCAAGTCTCTTTTCTCAACATTTCCTGACCAAGAATGCTTAAATCCCACTCTTGTAAATCCCCCAACCATATTTCTTCCCTCCTTCAAATCTCTGCGTCCTGCTTAAAACTCACCTATCTCATAAGTCTCATCTTTGTGTAATCTGCTGCCCTGAGGCCAGTTACTAAGCCCTTCAAAGCCTCTCCCTACCTTGCCCAGCACTGCTACACACAGCTTTGTGCATTAGTTACCTGTTGGAAGCTACTTGACAGCTCTGTGACCTACCCGAGAAGTTTCCTTTTTGTGAGTACCTTGTGTCCCATCAGTGCCCTTCAAGCTCCCATTTTCCCCCTTCTTTGAGGCTTCAGCACCACACCCAGTACAAAGCTCTGCATTCAGCAGATCCTGATGCAGGGACTGACTCTTGCGCTGTTAACAGACTCAGAGCTCTATTTTTAAGAAAAATATCTCATAGGGTGGATTTTTCATGACATCCCCAAACAAGCAAAGGGGTGCAAAATACAGCTCTTCATAGTGAGGGCCCCCTGCTGTAGCATCCTCACTCTAGTCCCATTGCTGAGGCCCCTTGAACTTCAGAAACATCATTTCACTCTCACTGGGAGGCAAAAACAGACATTTCCAGCACAAAAGCAGACCCTCCACAAGTTCCCCACCCAACAGAAGCCAGACTCCAGGATGAACTGTGGAAGCGTCTTACTTTGCGCACAGTGCTAAGTTGCTTGGGTGTCTGGTTGCCGAAGCTGCAACTGAGACAAAGCAGTAAATTAGAATTGGGAACAGAAGCTACTCAGTTGACAAAAGCAAGAAGTGACAGCTGACAATCTGACAACATGGAAGGAGTCAGAAAAAAAAAAGATCATAAAAAATAGAAATGAAAAATCAAAAACATGGCATTCTGGGGTTGCTGAACAGAGGCCCTGAGAGTGATACGTTACTCCTGCTAGGCACAAAGAGGGATGTTCATAAAGATGGCCCCATCATAAGCCAAGGTTGACTATGGTCAGCATGCGGCCCAAACCAGAAGAACACACCATGGTTTTCCCTGGGAGATGGATAATTGAAGGGATTAACACTAGAGGGCTGGAACCCCAGCTAGCCTGACATCCGCTGAATGGAACTCTGTGGCACCTTCAGCTACAGAGTACTGTGAAAAAATAAAAGTTTCTAGAGTTAGACAGGCCTGGGTTTGAATTCCAGATGAGTTTGCTCTGTGGCTCTGGGAAGCCTTTACTTCACTGACCTCAGTATCCTTGCCTGTGAAATGAAGATAACAGTACCCACTTCACAGGGTCACTGTGAGGCACAGAGGTCACAGACAGAAAATGCATACAGTGCATTGATTTACAGTAATACAATGTGATTATACAGTATTTGTCAAAGCTCTTAAGCTAAGGAACCATATGAAATTCCACCACTTTAATGAATATTATAATTTCCCCCACAGGGAGTCGATAAATTTTTATTTATTTAACTAGACCTACAGCCATCATCACAGTATTAGTACCGCTCTTCATCTGAATCCTCACAGTAATACCGTGGGCAGGTAGCACAGGTGCTATCATCCCTATTTCAGAGCTGAGAAAACTGAGGCTCAAGAGAGAATGACTTGCCCAAATATTACATCAACTGGAAACAAATCTGGAGGTAAAACTGAGTTCTTTTCACTCTTAACTCACTGTTCCTGGTCTAAAGGAATGTCCCTGGGCAGGTGCGTCAGGGTTTGATGAACACATACACAGGCACATTACCCATCTTTTGACTGTCAGCCTCACTCCTTCTCCATTTTGTTCTGAGAATAGGGAATTCTTACTTGTTTAAGTCCGACTTTATAAAGACGCCTCTCCAAATCCTTGTCACATTACTTTTCCTTCTGTGAAACAGTTCCAGCCTGGTTATGTTTTCTTTAGGTGTGATGACCTAAGTCAGACACATGTGAGGTTTTACCACGATTTGGTAAACCACTGAGTGATGTAATCCTAGCTTGGTTTTAAAATGTATTCTGACAATTTGAGGGGTCTGTGGTGCTGCATCACATCACACTGATGTTTCTAGAAAGAATTACAATCATCCCCAAATATCTCTGCCTGATGCATAGCTGATACCTCTGAGCCCATCATCACAAATGGCTAGTCGAGGGCCAATTTTCCCTCGTGATCTTTTCCATATGTTGTTTTCCTACAGCCTCACAGCTACTTTCTATAAATTTTCTCCATCAGCCTGTCCCTTTATTTCCCAGAAAACCCAGTGGTCATCTGCAAGCATAGAGATTTCACTTTGAACTCAAGCTCCTTGGGAGTGGGGTCATGCTTACATCATCTCCGTATCCCCAGGACCAGTGTCTGGATAATGCAAAATATGTGGTGGCTTAACTGCTTCAGCGAGGTGTATGTAAGGCTCCTCCTCTTCCAAGTTACCCCATCAGTGAGTCCCAAGAAGGACGATCACGATGATAGGCTGTATGGGGAACACACGTTGATATGAAAATGCAGACAGGCCTAGGAATATTTGGGGTGTGGGAAAGAAAGCTTAGGTATACGAACACTGTTGCGTACACAATTGTTATTTTCAAATATTTAAAGGGTTGACCTATACAACAGGGTATACTTGTTCTGTGCAGCTCCAGGAAGCAGAACTAAGACCAAAATGAGGGAAATCAGCAGTTTTCCTTCTAGTTTCATGACTTCCTATGGGCTAGATATGCCCAAGACAGAAACAAACTGTCCCGGAGATAAGGTGCTCCCTATTCCAAGAAAAATCAAGCAAAGGCTGGGCATTTGCTAGATGAATATGCTGCAAGAAAAATTCTTCATTCCTTCCTTCCAGGGCCAGGTATCCAACTGTCTGACCTCTAAGCTTCATTTGCCTCTGTGAGGCTATGATTTGTTCCCAGAGGTCCTGGATAATTGAAAGCTTATTGTACAACAGGGCCAAGACAGCACAAACATATAGCTTGTCATATTTTTCAGACTAGTATCAGCTTTTCCTCCCTGGGGCATGACATAAGCTGATCAAGGAAGCAATGAGCTGGTGCCAGACAGCTCCTTCCTTCCCCAGCTCTGCCCTGGAATTCCAGGTGGCCATGGGAAACTTGTGGAGCCTCTTGGTGCCTTGGGATCCACCATCCATACCATGTGGCTGATAAGACAGGAAGGAGGATGAAAAGTTTAAAACAGGAGCCACCATCTCTGGAAGGCTGTTGTGAGGCTAGGAGGCTACCCTCAGAAGACCAACACAGTCATTAGCTGCCACCTTGAACTGGAGCTGATAGCATTGTACTCCAACTCCTGTTTCCATTGGTCAACCACAAGACCAACAGCCTACCCTCCGAAAGGGTACAATTGGAGGAGAGTGGCACTCCATGGAGGAAATGAGAGAAAGGAGACTGGGGAAGAGCTTTTCCACAGCTTGATGGGATTAACAGCATGACTTATATCCTGATCTATAAAATGGACCAGAATGTGATGGCATGGAACATAATCATCCTTGTTTCTGCCTCACCTCAACCAGCTGTTGCTGCTTTTCTCTGTCTACCCTTCTCTCACACCCTCAGAGGTAAAGGAAGAATAGTCTTCAGGCCTATGAGGTATTATTTTCTTCCAGGCTGCAAAATGTTTTCCAGCTAAACCCAACCATCAAATGATAAGACCCGTGCAAATGCCATGGTGCTGATCCCACGTGTCATCTCTCCTTAGCTTCACTTCATGCATCCAGCCTCATTTCCTTCCAACCCTGGATTGCCTGCTAATTCGTGGGGCAGAGCAAGGGACTTGGGCCAGGCTGGCAGGGAATCCTTACAGACAAGGTCTGCAAGCCAAGTTCTTCATCTCACCACTCCCAATCAACAGTGAGGAAGGATCTGGCTTTAAGTCAATGTGATTTTCAGTCATTAATATCAGGCTAAACTATAAATCCTTATACAGGGCAGTCCAGGCTGGTGATAAAGACACACTCTTTCACCTCAGTCGTCCTTCAGAAAGCAACATTTCTGATTCAAGGGCCACCTCTTCCAGGAAGTCTTGTCTTACTCCTCTAGCAGCAATTACTCTTCAAATGTGATCCCATGCTGATAGGTTTGAACATTATTATAGTCCTGAGAGCCCTCACTATATCCTGTCTTGCACACATCTGTCTCCCTACATAACTCCTAGATCTTAAAGGCCATAAGCTCTCCCTTCATCGTTGTTGCGCCTCCCCATACTGCCAAGCAAAGAGACTTGCTCACTGTAAGCATCAGTGAATGTGTATTGTGTCGAGCTGAATTGCCTTTCTCAATCCCAAAGAAAAATCAAGGAGAAAGCAGCAGGGCTAAGGAAATAAGTAATCACGGATTGATCAACGTTTTTCTCTCCTCCAGTCCCTCCTCTAACCCAGCTGTGGCCTGGCCAGTCCTTCCCCAGCCTGGCCTGCTGAGAAGCCTCCTAAGAACATGGCCTCCTCGGTCTCCCTCCAGGGGGCGCTCAGATGGCTCACAGTTCAGGAGGGTGGAAGCAGAGCCCAGAGACAAGGAGGGATGGATCAAACCACACAGTCTCTGGTGGCAGTGCTGGGGAACCCTGGCAAGGAGAGTGACCTGTGCCTTGCAGTAGGAGGGAGATCCCATTCGTGGCATGTCAGGGTAGAGAGGGCTGGTAGAGATGTGTAGCAAGGTTGGGGCACAGTGCCACCCAAGGGCTCCTGAAATGGTAACCCCACAGAGATCACTCTCAGATCCTCGTGGAAGCTGTTCCGTTATCTCAAGGCTCCAAGCTGGGACATTTCTAAGAGAACTCCAGAGCTTCCATATGGGTGGGCTTCATGCCCAGGGCCTGACTTTAAGTGCAGGAAGCCTCACTCATGAAGTGAGCACCCCTGGAACAGGTGGGAGTGAGCAGGGACCATTATTCCTCTTCAGACTGCAGGCCTAGTTTGGTACAGTGAAGCTCCCCATGCACTATCCCCTTGGTGAACTCCCACAGGTCAACAGGCTGCAATCCCTCTGAGCTGAGTATAGTTCTAGAACCCTCTCTTTCCCCTGCTGTCACAGGCAGGCAGTGGCAGCTGCTTTAGAATAAACTTTTTGTACGTAAGCTTCAGCATAGTATAGTCAGAAGAGAAATCAAACTCAGAAGATGCTTAAGACCTATTGTTTTGTCTCATTCGTATCAAAACGTCCAAGCTAAGAAAATCAGCCTGGGAGCAGATATTAATTTTAGTAAAAAGACAGATTAACCCTGACTAGTACTGGGTCAGACCTGTACAAATCGAAAAGGCCTCCAAGGCCCCAAGTTTTCCCAGAAAATAAGAG
The DNA here is from genome assembly GCF_028878055.3 of Symphalangus syndactylus. Taxonomy (NCBI): domain Eukaryota; kingdom Metazoa; phylum Chordata; class Mammalia; order Primates; family Hylobatidae; genus Symphalangus; species Symphalangus syndactylus. The sequence goes on along the minus strand of NC_072427.2, from coordinate 149,198,225 downwards.
CTGTTTTCCTCCTGGGTTTTAGGGCATTGAACCAGAGAAGTGCAGGCAGAAATGTCCTCCTCCAGCTGTGAGGACCCTCTTCCAGCTCCCTAAAGGACTAGAAGAGCCATTTCACTCTAGCTCAGGAGTCACTCCTCATATTATCAGCCACAAGGCATGTTTCTGACAGGGCACAAGTGCTGCTGGCTGGAAGTGCCCAGGAGGTCTTCTGGATTGGGGTGCACTCACTCATCGAGGTTCCTGCTGGATACCTCCCTAGGGAACTTTCCAGAGAGCTCTCACACACACACTCACACACACACACAATCGCTCATTCATACTCATGCACACACTCACATACACTCACTCTCACACTGACACACACTCATGAACACACTCATACCCACTCACACACACATACTCACACTCACACCGACACATGCACGCACACACTCACACTCATTCACACGCTCATACACATACACTCCCCGCTCACACTCACACATTCATGCACGCTCACACTCACACACACACCCTCACATATACACACACTCTCCCAGACACACATATTCTCTGGCACACACACACTCTCATACGCTTACACACACACATGCACTCACACACACACAGCCACTCTTGCACATACACACACACAAACTCAACACACAGAGACACACTCTCACGCTAACACATTCTCACACTCACACACACACACACTCAAACACTCTCATACAGGCTCACATGCACACTCAGGCCTGCAGGCCCCAGTCTCCAGAGCAAAGGCAGGATCGGGAGGAGAGCCCTGCGGGGCTGGAGGCCATCAGCAGTCTCACAGTGCAGCCTGCTGGGCACGAATGACGCTGCAGCCGGGTGGAGGCAGGGGCCAGGGGTGCAGGAAAAGGCGTCTTGCCTCCCCTCTGTCGACTTTCAACATCCAGGAACGGTGTCTCAAACCCCAAGACTCAAAATGAGGCCTGAAGGCCTACGGAAGGGGAAGGAGAGCTAGTCCCAGGGCCTTCCACATACAAACAGGTCTCCCGCCCCATGAGCTCTCAATGGCTTACACAGAGGTTTTAGAATCTTCCAAACAATTGGCACAGAGGAGGAGCACCAGGGCTCCAGAGGAGGAACAGAAGCTCGGCGCTAAAAATGAGGAGCTGAATACCCAAAGAAATGGGTGGGAAAGACCTTGGCCAGGCCTGTGCATGAATTATCATGTTCCGCCCGTGCCAGATTCCCCTGCTCCGTCACTCTTCCAACACAGACCATATGAGGGCAACTTCTCCGCGAGGCACACGGAGGGTGCCATGCATGGTAGTAAATAGTCATGGAGCAAAACTGTCATGGGGTGGGGCCTGTGATGGCTCAGGAAGGGAGCCACGGGCTGGACTCTGCAGGCAGGTGGGCCCTGACAGGAGGTGGGAGGAATGATGGAGAGGAAGTGGCAAAAGAGAGAAATGGTGCTGAAGAAGAATCCCCAAGACTCAGAGTTAGATTGGGGAGTGGGAAGTGAGAGTGAGGCCAGTCAGGGATTACTGAGGTCTCGGGGTGTGTCATGATGAAGAAGAGGAAGGAGAGGACTTGGACAGAATCGGGGAAAGCAAGTTGGGACCATTTGGTAAAAGAGCGTAAAATGAGGAGTTTGGTGTGCTCACTGAGTCTAAGTAGCTGCTCCCTGCATGCTCCAGCCCACATTTCTCTCTACAAGTTCTCCAGGTACTTGCCCACCTCTGCCCCTAGTGCTCCCCACCACCAGCCCTTCCACCACTTCCCTTTCCAACAGTTTCTTGAGGTCAGAGAGTTCCTTATGCCACTGGGATGACAACCACCACCACCCTCTGCCTTGGCTCCCCACACACCTGCTGCCCAGCGTCCCATTCTCCTGAGGCTCCTTCCTCCTCTCCCTCCTGACCAAGACTTGGCTTTGCCCAGGGGCCGTGGGAGTGTTCTGGGCCATCTGATCTGTGAGGAGCTGTAGACAGCCTCCGGCCCTGCTCCAGTACACCGTGCCCTGTCTAGACAGATTTGAGCTCTCCATCCTCAGGAACCGCCAGGCCCCAGAGCAGGGCTCCACTCCAAAGGCAATACTTCCCCTGCAGGTGAGGCTGCTTTGGTGGCCAAAACCGAGTGCATATTGGAGCCATTTCCCACTTAGCTGGCGGTGAGTCACCTGAAGTCTCTGGGGGCAAAGATAGGGCTCTCTGGTAAGGAGAATTTTTATTTTTTAATCATATTTAAAAAAAAAAACAAATGAGTAGTTGGAGAAAACAGGCGACAGAGTGGGTGGCCACTTGAGATCCAGAGAAAGATCAAAGCCCACCAAGAATGGAATGATCAGCCTTGGTGTCGCCCAGAGAACAATCTAGGTGGCCCATGCCACATGAAAGGCAGCCAGGGGACAGGAAACGGGGTGAAGGCGCCTCGGTCACAGGCCCCGCATGTCCCTGCTCCCCCACCCAAGACCTTGGTTCATGGTCCTCAGCTGGAACAAACACCTGCTTCCAAGAGACATCCAACCAACCAAGCTCTGTCCGCTGGGAGGGCCGCTGCATCTCTGTGTAGGAGGTGAGCTGCCCAAACTCTGGCCTCCATGCAGCTTTCTCTTTCCAAGAAGAAGCTGGAATTCCTCTCTCTAGACTCGATTCTCCTGGCCGCTGCCCCTCTCACAATCCCAGCCCAGGGCAGCCAGCCAGGAACACGCTCTATTCTCACGCTAATTAGCTCATTAGGTGACTGCAGGGCAGTGAGTCCACCATGGAGCAGCCTCCTCCTGCAGGCTCCAGCGGCCTGTCTTTTCCAAATGAGCACATTCTACCATGTGAACTCACAGATCCCTCAGCTCAGCCTCCCAAGTTAGGACAACCAGGACCCTGAAGATCAAAGAGGAATTGGGGCCTGCCCAAAGAAATGGTAGCACTTAGTGGCCAGGCCCTGACCAGAACTCACGTCTCCAGACTGTCAGCCCAGTGCTCTCACAGTGTTGCCGCCCAACATTCCAGCCAGAAGATTGAGTTTCTAGAGCCCTGAACCCATTTTAAAATAGTCAGACCTACGACATTCCAGTAAGTCATTTCAAAGGACTTTTCACTAATGTTCAACAGAAGCTGGGGAAATGTCCAAGGTGCCAGAAAACAGGACATCATTCTGTGACAACACAGAAGGGAGGAATCCCAGGGCCCAGTCTCTCTCCCTTCTAATTTGGAAAAGCCATAAAAAGTCCACATTCTGTCAGGCCAGCCAGCATATTCCCCATGTGATTTGCCAAATCCACCCTTTCCTGGATCAACACTGGCACTTGGGCATAACCCAAGAATCAGCTTCATCCAGGTTCTTCTCTAGGACAAGACTAACGAAAAGAAATGAGACAGCTCCATGCACCCCTCCCAGAGAACAGGCAGGGAAAGAGACCACAGTGTTGAAGACCTCAAGGTGGAGGTCATGGTCTATCAATCAACGGTATATTTTGCCCCACACAGCCTCCATGTCCCTCCCATGTCCCCAGCTGCTTCCCCGCCCATGAGACACAGAGGAAGGGATCATAGAAGCCAGAAAAGAAGATCCCTCCACTTGAGCAAAAGACTGTCAGAGTCAAAAGGTTTATGAAACATCTTTCAGGACTTGCATCTCCAGGATACTTCCAAAAGTTCCCTACCACCACTTACCTGATGAGGTCAATAGGTTGGAACTTATAGAACACTCCATAGCGTGCCCATTCTTGATATAGCAGCTAAACAAAGAAAATAAGGTAACAGGTTAGAGGTAGAGATGGGAAACTTCACCTGATTTTGTCCATCCTAACAAGTCAGATTTTTATCCCCAAAGTCCAGCTTCTAAGAAATTCTCATGAGACATCCACGGGGAGATGTTCAGAATTGGGAGGCTATGGAAACTGGCTTCTCCTTCCCCAAACAATAGAGATGAACTTTATCACACTCTGAGGCAGTCCTGCACCTGATTAGCAGAACCCCGTCTTCTTTATTCCCACGTCTTGCCTAGTCCAGCAAAATGAGCCCTAATGTTCATGATTCACTCATTTAACAAGTATTTATTGACATCTCCTTATGTGCCAGGCACTGTCCCCACACTGGATACAGCAGTAAGCCACAGTCTGCTTATACCTTGGTGTGGAGAGATAAATATAAACATATAAACAGATAAGATTTGGAAATCTTAATGAAGAAAAATTAATCAAGGTCAGGGAGTAGAATGTGAAGGAAGGGAGATGAGTGAGGTGCTATAGTAGACAAGATGGCCAGGGAAGGCATCTCTGAGGAGGTGACATTGAGCTGAGACACAAAGGAAGCGGGGAGGGTGTCCCAGGCAGGACACTGTTCTTGTGCAAATGCCCCAAGGCAAGTGCATATGGCACGTCCTAGGAAGAACAGGGAACCAGTGTGGCTGCGGCAGAGTGAGCACGGGGAGAACTTGGGAGGCAAAGTCAGAAAGAACCAGGATGGCCAGATCACTTGAGGATTTGCAGGCCATGCTAAAATCTTTGTATCAACACTGGATGAAATTTGGATTTTGAAGGAAGCCACTGGGAGATTTGCAGTAGAGGGCGAAACAATCTGACTGAGATTGCAGAAGGCTCACTCTGGCTGCTGTGTGGAGAACAGACTGAGAGTGATCAGAGGCATAGGGAAGTTATTGGAATGGTCCAGGGAAGAGATAATGATGGCTTGCACCATGGGGGCAGCAGCAGATATATAGTAAGAACTAGTTGATTCTGCTTAGATTTTAAAGGTAAAGCCTATAAGATTTACTGTTGAATTGGATGCGGGATGAGAGTAAATAAGAACTTGGCCTGAGCCACTGAGTCATGGTGATGCCTTTTACTGAAATGAGAAAGACTGTGGGAAGGACAGGTTAGTGGTGGTGGAATCAAGAGCTCACTTGGGGATGCATTTTTTGAGACGCTCTTTGGGTATCCAGGGGCATCGTGAGCAGCTAGATATAAAAATCTGAAGTTCAAAGAAGAGTCCAGTACATTTGAGAGTTATTGAAGACGAGGCAATTTGTAAAATCATTAAATGATGGATGTTATTGCCAAAGAAGAGATAGTAAATATAGAAGAAGCCTGAGGTCTGGGCCTTGGGCACGCCACCATTTAGAGGTCAAGAGGGTGATGAAGAACCAGTAAAGGAGAGAGAAGGGGCGGCCAGTGATGTGGAGGAGAACCAGAAGTGTGTGGCATCCAAGAAGCCAAGGGGAGAAAGGATTTCAAACAAAAGAAGATGACAAGCTGTGTCAAACGTTGCTAATGGGTCAGGTCAGATGAGCAGTGGCCACCGGATTCAGTGGCTTTGAGGTCACTGATCACCTTGACAAGAGTGGCTCCAGGAGAGGGGTAGGGGCAAAACCAAACACCGCAGGCCAGGCCATCTTGGAATATTTCTGCAGCAACTTTAGCAGGACTAGCATGTGTCTCACTAAACCTGTGTATCAATCCCAGTAAATAAAATCATTCAGTAAAGGATCATTAGACCTCATCTATGTATCCACGCTGAATCAATAAATCATACAATGTATCAGATTGTATGTCTAGAATTGACAGATTTATAATACAGCTGCTGTTTTATTACATTATTCATGCTCCTACCACATCACACACAACTCACGAGGAAATCTGTCAAGGAGAACCTACTCTAATCGGGTACTTCGGAAGCCCATCTGAACATCAGCCCTACAGGGAGCCATCCTGTTTACCTAAGAATCTTTAAAGACATGATATTAAAATGGAAATGAGAACCAGCATTCTTGCTTAAGGGTGATAGACTTTTATTGTCACAATGTCTTCCAGCAACCGCAAAACAGGACCAGAAACTACACAGGCCCTGAAAGGGCAAACTGCACCAGCAGTTACCACCACCTGCAATGGAGGAAACCCAGATACAAAAAGGGGTTACTCAGTGCATGAAGGCAGAGGAGCATCTGAATCCATGAGCACGGCTCCTGCTCACCCCAGGGCAGTGGCTAACCTAACCTTATTCTCATTAGTACATCTCCTCCTCCCACATCTTGGGTGCTTCTACTGCCTGAGATTCTACTCCCTCCCCTGAGTGCAAACCCTGGGCTCTCCAACACCTGGTTGTCATAGTGACATCATTTGTTGCCCAAAGGGAGATATACTTGCATCAGCAGATGCAGGCAGGGCACCCCCTCGAGAGCTACGGGACGTCACTGTCTGCCTCATAGGCTCTGACCTCCAGAGCAGATTCCTCCCCAAGTCATACGTCCAGCCAAAACCTGAGCTTGAGAACACCTATCTGCCACTGCCCTGAAGGCAAAATCAAAAAATGTCCCAGGAATCCAGTATGGCCTCAACTGAGAGCTGACCTCAGAAGCTTTTTCCCTGGTTGAATCCCAGATCTGCTGAAAGAGACTTCCAGAAAGTCCCTCTCTCACCATGGTCTCCTCTAAGCACAAAGATATATTCACAGCTTGTGGATATAGATGAGGAGGAGCCAAAAGAACTATCTGAGCTTGATACAGAAAAGCTAGAAGCATACAGAGGAGGCAGTGATCGGGCAGCCCCTGAAACAGACAGCTGGAGCGACAGAGCACCAAAGCTGGGAGGCGGTGCAGCAATTATGCCTGGATGTCCAGGCCAGCTCACACGCCTTCTGTCACCTGCAGGGGAGGCAGGGAGGGAGGTGGAGAGTGCTGTAGACCCTTCCCAATCTTTAAGAAGGTTTAGTCACACATAGTTAAGAGCAAGTGGATCATGCTGAACTGCAGCTTGCAGGGTCCCAGAAGGGACCAGCAGTCAGGGTGAAGGGAGGCACACGCTGGAGTCCTGCCCCATAAGGACCAGCATGGTGTGGGTAAAGCACAGACGCGTAACAGTCCCTCTAAACTTGCAGAGTCTAGAGCCTTCTAATGCAGCTGTTAGCGAATCCATTTTCTCCTTTAGAGGTTAACCATGTCCTCTCTTCACCAACTGGCAAAGCTAGCAAATAAACCAGGGAGGGACTACTGCTCCTTCTTAATGGACAGTGCCTGATTCCGGAGCCCTGGATGTAATCCCAGATGTGTCTGTCTGCCCCAAGCCTTTACAGCAGGAACCATCCCACCTGATGGATCAGAGACAGAAGCAGCAAGTTTGGCTCCTCAGGGATCACATTTGACAGAGGTCATCAATTTAAGGATTTCATGAGACTATAAAGGAACTCAAATGTTAAAAACCCTTTGCAACAACCCTTTGCAATGCCAGAGAACATCAAGGTGTGTGGGACTCATGGCCCTCTCTGAGGCCACAAGCTCCTCAGAGAGCAGCTAGACCTGAGACAGGCAGAAAGATGCTGTAGCCGCCTTGGAGGCATTCAAGGGATGGGACAGCCTGAAAGGAAGAGACTTAGATTCTACTCCCAGATGCTACACTAACCTATTTGAACATTTTAGCAAGTAACTCCACCTCTCTAGGTCTCACCTTCTCCATAAAGTAACATGAACGTCGTGCAGCATGGCAAAATGAATCCTCAGTTGAAACCAGGAAGAAAAGTGCCTTTCTTGTCAGGAAGGCAAGTTTTAAAATGCAGGAGTGACTCTCTCCACAGTTTTCAGTGGGTCACTTACTAACTATCCACTCGGGAAGACATCCACCTGCAAAGGCTGGAAAATCCACGACTAAGGGTTTCCAGAATGCTAAAGGAAGTCATATCCAAAGTTCTACTTTGGGTTCTCCCCTGTAAGTGGGTGAAGAAGCCACAGAGAGCCAGTGGGAGCCAGGCAGCCCTGAGCAGATGGTGACAGCCACTTCTCTGGGAATTTCCAGGACACTAGGCAGCTTTGGCAAATGGGGAAGTAGGCAGCTGCTGGAAGCCAGGAGGGACCCATCTACTCCCAGGCTGCTCCCTCTTCCGGTTGTCCTGGCTTCTAGGAAGGCAGGAAATCCTTATTCTCAAGAGGGAGGAAGCCTCTTCTTAATGACCCTCCAGGAGGGGAAAGAGACTTCCAGCCCCTACGTGGGGCTGAGTCATGGAAACTGCACAATAGCACCAGGTGAGCTGCAGGAGAGGGGGACTGACATTCTCTAGGGCCTCTCGGCTTGCCTAGAATCTGCCTGCAATGAGCCTGGGCCTTGGGGAGAACATGGGAACAGCCACAAATGGTAAGGAAGAGTGAAGGGGAACACCCAGGTGCTGGCAGGATGGGCAGGTTGGGACACCATGGCAAATAATCCCTAGAGGCCCCAAAGAGGCCACCCTACACTGCAGCTCCCAAGCCTTCTCCATGTCCATCAGCTCCAAATGCAGGGAGTCCTTCCTTGCACCTAAGCAAAATGCTTCCTGCAACCACCTCGAAGAACACTTGACAGTTATAATATAATGAAAACAAATAAATATGCAGCACACATTTGGGCATTTTTGCTCTTTCTCCTTCAGGATATGTTGTAGGCACCACCTACATACCACTAAAACTACAGAAACAAATCTAGCCCTATTGTGAGAATCTCTCTTGCTTAACAGAAGAAGCTGTGTCAACATGACCACACAGCACTAGCTGGGATTTGGACACTAAGGTTTTAGTCCTGACTTCACGAACATTCAGGGACATTAAAACCAGTCTTCTCTCCTGGCTAGGTATCGCCAAGACTGGCCAGCAAGCCCAAAGAGAGGCCACAAGAAAGGGTCATCTTGTCCTTCAAAGACTTGTTCACCTTCACGAAGCATCTTTCTGACATCAACTTTGGGAGTTATCCATGGAGATGCAATTCCATCCTGGCTGGGCTCTCCCTGCCTCCTAGTTCCCACCTATTCTACCAGGTGGAGTGGACCCTGACTTCATTTTATCAGCCAAAGAGAAACATTTTCTGATGGGAAAATTTTTTGTTAAAAGGCATTGCTGTGGTTAACAGTAATTTCATATCTTTCTAAAGACAAATACATATTTTTACATCTACAACATATATATTGTAAATAGTCTGCAATTACTTCTTCCATTAGTGCAGGTAACAGAAGGCTGACTGATCTCTCCTATGACTTGCTGTGTGTTCCTGGTCTCCATAATCATCCTAGACAGTCTGGGGTCACCACCTGTTTTCTTAGGCAGGCAATGGATGATGATCACCATTTAAAGGGAAGGAAGGAAAAATTAGAGAGTAGGAGGACAGAAAATGGTTGGGCGAGAGAGGTGAGATGTGGCAAGACATGCTTCCTCCTTTTCCTTTAAATCTGACGCGGGACTTTTCAGGAAATTAAACACGGAGACTATTAGCATCGGATAGAAAACAGATGAGGTTAAGACATCGAAATACTACAGCAGATTCCCTGGGCAGGCAGAGAGGGGACATGTGTAAGCAATCACCGCAGTATTTCTGGAAAAGACCTTTTATGTTTTTAATACTTAACACTTCATAACAGGGACTAATAGGCAGGATAAAAAGAAGCCTGCTCAAAAGGCAACTTGGGGCATGAATGATTTTCCAGACAATAGAGTGGGGGAGGGAAGTTGCTTGAGCTTCAGCTCCTCATCCCTCCCACCATCGCCCACCATCCTCTGCTCACTAGAGTTGTTGAAGGTGGGGAGAAGCCAGCAGGAGGATGGCACAAGGGGATCGTCGGTGCATCCCCACTGAAGAGGTTGGGGCCATTTTCCTTCTCCTAACTGTAATCTCCAATTCCTAGTTTCTTGAACTACAAAGCACAGTTGAGCCTCCCTCACACTCAGATTGCTCATCTATAATTTGGGAGTGGCTATACTCCACCTGCCTGCCTAAAAGAAAAGAAGAATCACCTAAAGTTGACCCTCCAAAAGCTATAATGGCATGGATCATCACGTTTTAAGCAAGAGCCCTGGATTTGAGAGTTAGAGGTGTTCCGAGCCCCATCTCTGTTTCCTGTGGCTGTGTGATCTAGGCCAAGGTGCTCAAGCTTCTGTGTCTCCGTTTCTGCATCTATCAGTTAAGGAATTTGGACAGCCAGTGTTTCTCAACTGCTGCTCTCTTGCCATGGGAGGGTGGGGTGAGGGCTGTGTGTGGAGGGCCACTGGATATATTTCAGAACAGTTGGCACTGTGGCTTTCCAGGCACTAAATGCAGTAGCAACCACCCTCACATTTCCAAATACCTGGGTGGGGGAAAGTGGGGAGCTGGAAAAATTGTTGGAAAGTAGATAAGCAGGTAAAGAGAACATCTAAGACACTTCAAGCCACTTCCACACCCACCCGTAGTCTCGCATGCCCAAAGTCCAGGACGCTGCACGAGGCAGGCTTACCTTTCTGTCATTCATATCGTCCTCTGGACTATCGTATTCACCCTGTGGGAGAAAAAGGGATGCTGGATAAAGCCAATGAAATTACCAGAAACAGGTGCCAAAGGAGAAAGGATTTTCTTTTTTATTTTCTAATAACACTGCTTTTTTTCATTCCCATTTAAGGAAGGTCAAAAGCATGGCATGGTTAATAAGGGGCTGATATTCCATTTTCTTAGCCATCAACACTTGCCACATTTCCTGGGATAACTTCTCATACGAAGATGTGCCCCCTCATACACTTCAGAGATCAGTCTATGCCCCCTCATAGCAATGCAATGGCAGAGCTCCAGACTTTAAATGGTTTAGCCCATCACGTGAAAAGCATCTGTGCCATGACATGCTCACTCTGTCCATAACTGCAGAACTTAGCAGTGCATATGCCACTGCAAATATGTCAGGAATTAGAAGATTGCCATCTGAAAAATTCCTGCTGGGCAGTCAGGGAGCCCCACCTCAGCAGTCTCAAATGGCACTACTGCATGGCAGGTGCCCAAGACCTGACCAGTCTGATGAATAGTGAAGCCATGGAGCATTTAGCTCAAGGACCAGTTACATTCTCATAAATTGTCTTGAAGAATACCATTGCATTGTATCATGGGATGTTCATAACATTATCTCCAGTCAAAGAAAGCTTTCATTACAGTCATTCTGTTTTCTTTACTTAACCAAAGCATTGCACAAGGAATTCTGAAAGATTTTCTTCAAAAAAATTTTTTTTAAAATAATGATCTTTCGTTAATATGTACCTGCATGTTAAGGAGGAATTTCATATCTGCACAAAACTCTCACATCCAAAATATCACTTTCAGGCAGCTAAGGGTCTGACAGTCCAGGTTAGGGATTACTCAGGCCTTTCAGTCTCCTTCCACCACCATCCACCACCCTCATCAATAGCTCCTCCCTTTAATCACCTCATGCCACATCTGTATAGTCACACTTTTGCTAAAAATAAATCTAGGGAGTACAAGGAAAGCTCAAACAAAGCCCAGTTTATTTTGTCACCTGGGGAAATCACTGGCAAGACAGTTTGAGATGATTGGCAAAAATCAAACTGGGGATTATTGTCAGCAATGAGTGGTCCAGGGTCAGCCAAGGTATTTTAATGTCATGATTCACTCCTGCCTCACCCTGCAGGTATTCACCCATTTCATTGCCACTGAAAAGTTGTGGTTTTCAACGTTTTGAAGACTACAGAGAGCATGCTGACGAAAATAGTACTTACATCATGAAGAGGGTAGGCAGCCTCATAGATATTGTTTGCGATCAGAGAGTTAATACCTATGGAAGAAAGGGAGGTGAAAATAGTAACTCTGGGGCAGGCGTTTCACAACTTAACCCTTGTTTTTTGATAAATAAACTTTCACATGCCCCCCCAGCTGAGAATCACTGCATCCTCCTCTATATCATCCAGGCTAGAACTTTTTGCCAAGCTCTGGTTCTTACTATAAGAACAATATTTTTTCATTCCCCAAATACAAGATTATGTTTTAATATCAAATATGCTGTCTCAAAGTTCACATTCCTCCTATCTTCAAAGATTCCAGTCATTCCAGTCCAATAACCTTCCACCACCATCAGGTGAGAATCTCTGTGTCCATGGCCGCACAGGAATGGTTATATGGATCATTTTAATCATGATCTATAAAAGCCTGTGTGAGAGCATCCGACTGCACTTTGAGCTCCTTCCTGCTGTTTCACAAGGCAGTGTTCGCTGTGACTGATCTGCCGCCTGGACCATAATATCCCTGAAGTGGGCAGGAAGCAATAGGGCAGTGGTTCTCAAAATGTGGTCTGGGGAGAGCCCTGGGAGTCCTCATGAGGCTTTCAGGGGGTCCCTGGAGGCAAAACTATTTTTCTAACAGCATTAACTGTTTCTAACTGCTTTCTCACTCTTCTCTCACAAGTGCATAGTGGGGTGTTGTGGCACGTGCTGACATCATCCCCTATGGCTAATGGCATGTGTGTTTGTGTATTCTTGCACTTTCACAATTTCTCAGCCTTAACTTCTCATGCAGTAAACATTGGTCGACATAGCCATGCAAACACCCTTTGGGTGTTCCCAATAATTTTTAAAAGTGTGAAGTTACCCTGAGACCAAAAAGTTTGAAAACTATACAAGGGATTTATGTTTTAATTCCAACAGTGTCTCACACCACTTGCACATAGCAGACCCTACTAAAGAAATGTGAAATGAACAAATGGCTCTGTCCCTCCAACTCCATTACACTCACAACAGAGAACCTTCTGCGCAGCATAAAGTCGTCGTTATTTACTTGTTTCATTCTTGGTTTTTTTCAGAGACTATAAAGTGGTCTGTGTGTTCTGTCTGAGTCGGGATGATCTGTCCTAGGTCGCTGGCTTCCAGATGGGAGGGATTATGTCTCACCAACTCGTAGTACCAAGGATCCCGCCATACGAGGATCCACATTTAATCATGGAGGGGGAGGAGAGGGGGAATTTCTGGTACACGATGATTTCCCTTGTCTCGCACTTACTTTCTGCCCTGAACCATTCTTTCCAAAGAGACTGTAGACTGTAGTGAGATGAGGAGATAATTGGTTTTGGAGGGAAAGATGTATGATGTCCAAATGCTAAGAAATCTGCATTTGCATGGCTCTGAATAAACGCCGAGGTTGGATAACAAATCTAGACAACATTTACTCATTAAAATTCATGGCTTCCCACCTCCCGCTCCTACCCAATGCCCCACCCACATGCTCAGAGACCCGCAGAGGATCTCAGACAATCCTCTCCCCTCCATCAGCCTCCTCTTCCTCAAACCTCGCCCCCATTTGCCACAGTTCAAGGACGGCACAAAGACTATTCTCTGGGCCCCATGTGGGAGCAGAGGCCCGCGGCAGGCTGCCGGGGGTGCCCCGTAGAAGTGGCTGCTCTTCCAATGAGTGGAAAGCTAAGTGTTTTGGTACTGCTGCATCACCAAAGGGCCAGTCCTTTCCTGATTTTAAGTTTCTTCCTTGGCATGTACATAAAACATGAGAAATAACTTTGTGGGGTGAGAGGAGCAGAGAGTGGGGAGAGGGAGTGCAGATGGGGGAAGGGTGCCTGGAGGTTCACTAAGCTGCAGATTTGTCTGACTCACAAGACTACAATTTCACTCCGAGCATCAATCAGTTCAAGAGCCATAACCACAGCAATGTAAAGCCACCCTACCATAATCAAAGGGAGGAGTCCCAAGCCGGGAGGGGAGTTTGTGGGAGTTTGTAGTTAAAAGCTACAAAGTGCTGTAGGCATGGATAGCGGCTGAAGCATCACAGGCGGGTAGGGCCCCAGTTAGACCGCACCCCAGAACCTACCCAACCCAATCCATACAGTCACACCCCACAGTTGCCGTGGCAGCTGTATATACCCTTAAGACAGTCCCAAAACTCCATGGAAAAGTCCAGCAGGTGTTTTCACCTACTTAGCTCTTCTGCTAATTCTCAGCTTGACTTTGCACGGTAGCCGAGTGTCTGGAAGCATCAGACCATTAGACCGACAACCTGAACTCCTGGTCCCAGCTGCCAGATCCTCAGAAATGTCTCAAATTATTGGGACACTAAAGCTATGTGCCCTATCCCCCATCTCGAATAAAGCTTCCTGTGCACGGTGCAGCTGGAAGTGGGCAGCTTGCTTCACTTCCAGGACAAGGTTTGCTCATTGTTTTGTGTTCCCCAGAGGCCTGACCTGGGTCAGAGAGCACTCCTCTCACCTGTGTGTCTCACAGCACTTAGCTCACAGCTGGAAACACAGAAGAGATGGCAGCCCTAACAGTCACCGGCCCTATGGCTGCAGTTATCTCAGTACTCCTCTTGTTCATCGCCTTCCTCACTGCTTCGTTGAGCATCCTATGCTCATGAAGAAACTTTTAAACTCCAGCTGATTGTTCTGTCTCCTAAGACAGAAAGTCAAGATAAAAGGTCCTTTGCTTTGGAGCAAAGATTCAAGTTATAAAACCAGAGTTGTCCCGACTCAGATAACCAGAGCCCCCAAAATGCCGCAACTGGATGTTTCTCTGTTCCCTCTAGCTGTGTACTCCCTACTTTTCAGGTGTATCCTATGGGCAATCCCAATCAGTGGCTGCTTGCTAGGCGAAGGGAGGAGAAAGTACATTAGAGGAGGAGGAATGGGGCGGGAGATGCATGTTGAAAAGTAAGCATCCATCCACAACTTTACCCGACAACAGGGATAGCTTTGGCCTCCCGGTTCACCCACAGACTTCAGAAACCAAGATTCTACCCCCAAACAAGCATGGAAATCAGTTTAAAACAAGAAGAAAATAATCAAACATTTTTAAAAAAGAGTCCCTGCTTTGAAAATTGAAATTCTGATTTTTTTCTTTCTTTTCAGCAAAAAATGGGCTAATTGGTTCCATCATGCGCCATCCATCTGGCCATAATGGCAAAGCTTTCTTCTTCAGGATTGCATCTATATTCTTTCCTCTCAGCTCTAGACCCAGGGAGAGACAGAGAGACCCAACCTTTTGTCCTATTACTTTCAGGATGGGGGACAGTGAAAAGGAGAAAGTGCTGAGGACATTTTTCTTTCCCTGTCTCCCTTAAGAGGAACAATGTCTCAGCTCAAAGTATAGCCCCTGAGGAGCCCCTCACTGATCCGCGAAGTCAACGTGCCCATGTCTCCTTCAAATCACCAGGTACTTCATGCCTAGTGCTTAGAACTAAAAACCTCCAAAGGAAAAGACTCATGTTTCCTCCCTGCCCAGCATGGACCACACATCTGTGCAGCCTGACACAACCAGGCCTAGCAACACTGTCCCACATCTACAGGAGCAAGGCCAAGAAACATGACCAAGGCAGGCTTAGGCCCCGGCACTGGTACCTGAAAACAATACTCGTCATACAAAGCCTGAGACCTAGCATTGAGCTTCATAGACATATCTGGTTTCCTGGACACAAAGGAACAACCAAAGCACAGAAGTTTATGGTCTACCTCCCAAAGAAAGTCTCATTAAATCTACAAGTGCTGCTGGGTGACAGGGACTGCAGTGCTATTCCCTCCAGGCCAAACTCAAAGGAAACTTTTATCTACTGGGACAGGTACTTAGAGGAATGGTGCTATACTCCTGAAAACCCATTTGGTTTTGATTCTCCCCAGAACAGGGTCCAGTCCGCCCGACACTGTGCTTTCATCCCTGCACTCCAGCCGGACGTAAATCTAAACCAGAGCTCCCACACGGTGCATTTAACAGACTATATTTACCCATCACCAAATTGTCTTGACGTGTGCTTAATTACTTAAATGCCTTTAATCCCAAGCCTTTTCTTCTAAGAAAATGTAAACCAGTTCAGCTGGATGAATGATACACCAGATGTTTACAACACACAACACGGTCTGGCTTTGGTCAAAATAATTAAGACATCTCCTGAGTGGGGAGGGGAGGTGCCCAAAGCATATATTTTTTTTTTAAGGCTCTGACACCAAAATGTCCATGAAAATATAGCTCCATCAACCTATAATTTTCTGTCCATAAAAAAGCAACAATAACTTTCATATGAAGGAGCAAGAAAGGTGTTTACCCTCCTCTGATATCGTCAATGAGGCTTGAGCTTCTTTCCATGGCAAAATGCACAAAAAAGTTATTCAACAGTAAAGTCAACTCCCAGGGCCCTGACAACTGACCTTAGGAAAGATGATATTCATTAAGGAGGCATCATGATCACTCACACACTTCCACCACAATGCAGTACCCAAACTCACAAATATTTTCAGTCTCTGAATGTGGTGGGCATTAATGCATAATCTCCCACTTCCAGGGGTAAATAAGAGAGAAAATAAGAGGGAAAGGTTGAGTTGTTTCTCTTGAGGTTATGAAAGAATTCTAAAAAGTTTGATCATTAGTCCAACCATACTTTTTCAAGGTCAGCTCCTCCTGCTTTGTCATTTTATACTAATTTTAAACACCACCCCCCAAAAGAGAGAAAGGGAAGGGAAGGGTAAAAGAGGGGAGGGGAGAAGAGGGGAGAGGAAGGAATGGGAGGGGAGAGGAGGCCAGGGAAGGGCAGGGAAAATAGTGCAGGGCAGGGCAGGGGAGTGGAGGGGAGGCAGGGCAGAGCAGGAGAGAGAAGGGGAAGGGAGGGAAGAAAAGGGAAGGAAAGGGAAGGGAAGGGGGAAGGGGAAGGGGAAGAGAGGGGAAAGGAGGGAAGGAGTAGGGAGGGAAACACAGGGCAGGGGAAAGAAAGAAGGACAGGAAGGGAGGGAGGAAGGAAGGAGGAAGGAGAGAGAAAGAAAAAGAAAGGAAGGAAGGAAGGAAAGAAAGAAACAAAGGAGAGAGGGAAGGAAGGAAGGAGGGAGGGAGGGAGGACAGGCAGGCAAGCAAAAGAAAGAGAGAAAGGAAGAAAGGAAGGAAGGAAGGGGGAGGAAGGGAGGGAGAGAGGGAGGGAGGGAGGGAAAGAGGAAGGGAGGCAGGGAAGGCAGGCAAGAGAAAGAAAGAAAGAAAGAAGGAAGGAAGGAAGGAAGGAGGAAGGAAGGAAGGAAGGGAAGGAGGAAGGGAGGAATAGAGGGAGGGAAGGTAGGCAAGAGAAAGAAAGAAAGAGAGAGAGAGAAAGAAAGAAAAGAAAAGAAAAAGAAGGGAGGGAGGGAGGGAGGGAAGAGGGAAGGGAGGAAGGGAGGGAGGGAGGGAAGACAGGCAAGTGAAAGAGAAAGAAAGGGAAAAAAGGAAGGAAGGAAGGAAAAAGGAAGGAAGGGAGGAAGAAGGAAGGAAGGAGAAGGATGGAAGGAAGGAAGGAAGGAGAAGGAAAGAACGAAGGAAGGAAGGGCAAGCAAACAAGCAAGCAAGAAAAAGAAAGAGAGAGAGAGAAAGAGAGGAAGGAAGGAAGGAAAGAAAGAAGGAAGAGAGGGAGGGAGGAAGGAAGGAAGGAAGGGCAAGCAAACAAGCAAGAAAGAAAGAGAAAGAAAAAAGAAAGAGAAGAAACAAAGAAAGAGGAAGGAAGGAAGATGAAAGGGAGGGAGGAAGGAAGGAAGGAAGGAAGATGAAAGAGAGGAAGGAAGGAAGGAAGGAAAAAAGGAAGGGAGGAAGGAAGGAAAGGAAAAGAAGTTCCAGAGACCTAGCTGGTGGCTAGGGCATTAAAAGGGACTGAATGCCAAATGTTCATACAATATGAGAAAAATAAAAATTAGGCCCTTCACAGATAGACTTGGTTATCTTTGGGGGGTCAGAACCCCAGTGGTCAAATCCCCAGGAGGCAGGAGGCAGAGTACTTTGCAATACACTTCATATTCCCAAGTGTAAGTAGGTCATGAAGCCTACGACAGTGCACCCTATCTTTATTTTTATCTTTTTCTGTTGTTCACTCTAGAGTTCCTAAAAACCACCTGGTTAGATTATTAAATATGCAGATCTTGGGACCTTGCCCCTGCAGATTCTGATTCAGCAAATGTGGCATGGGACCTGGACAGCCAGGGTTTTAGCAAGCATGCTAGGTGATTCTGATGCCCATTGCATGCAACCACACCTGAGCACCGTCGCCCATAATCACATGCAAAGAATTGCTATAGGAGTACAAACTTCTTCCAACCATCCTCACCAACCGCTCTGGATGCTCCTTATTCTCATCTTCCCTTTCACTATAATAGTCTCCTCTCAACCTCTCTGAGGCCTGCAGACATCACACAACCCCAAGTCCTGGCGACATCCCTGGTACTTGCTCTCTGTGAACTTTCAGGAAAGCCAGTACCCTCCCTGGGCCTCGTTGGCTCATATGTACAGATCATGTGGCTCCTTTGAATCACAGAGTCTGGGAAATGTTACAGTCAGAAAGAAGCTTAGAGAGCACTGAAAAGCCCCATTTGTTTTATGAGGGGAGAAACAGGCCCAGACAGGGAACATGGCTTGACCGAAGTTTTACAACTTGTTCATCCCCGAGCTGGAACTGGCATCCACTTCTCCAGCCTTGCCAGGTGTGTGCCTATCTTCCATCTTCCCCTTCCAGATAGACTCTCTACTGTCCTCTATCTGACATGAACAGGCTGCTGTGCTCTCTGGCTTCCTACTGCCATCAGCAGTATTGAGACCCCTGGCCTTCTGCCTAGTCACCTGCTCAAGGCCACCTCCTCTACCCGATTCCACATTGCAGTGACCTCTCTTTTTTTTTTTTTTTTTTTTTCTGAGATGGAGTCATGCTCTTTCGTCCAGGCCGGAGTGCAGTGGTGCTCTCTCGGCTCACTGCAAGCTCTGCCTCCTGGGTTCACGCCATTCTCCTGCCTCAGCCTCCCGAGTAGGTGGGACTACAGGCACCCGCCACCGTGCCCGGCTAATTTTTTGTATTTTTACTAGAGACGGGGTTTCACCGTGTTAGCCAGGATGGTCTCAGTCTCCTGACCTCGTGATCCGCCCGCCTCGGCCTCCCAAAGTGCTGGGATTACAGGCGTGAGCCACCGCGCCCGGCCGACCTCTCTTTCTTTCTGCGGGTCGAGGGATGATAAGAGCTCTGCTATTGTTAATTCCAGGTTACAACGCCATCCCTGGTTTCTCTGTACATATGCCCACCTTGAATTGCCCTAATTGGGGTGTGCTATTTGTTCCTGTTGGGACCTTAACTGATTATCTGGAATTGCCAGCACCATGTCTTCTGTGTTATTTGCTTTCCTTGCATGTACTGTCTTCTCACAGCCATGTGGCTTGCTCTCTGTTTTCCTCAAATATTACATCAGGAAGACCTTCTCCGACTACTCTATTTAAAATACCTTCCCACTCCCACCTCGTTTTCATCTCCTTTATTTGCTTTATTCTTTCTCCTGACCCTTATCCCTACACGACATCCTATCTATTGTATTTACTTCTTGGTTTATTTTCTGTCTTCCATAACTAGAAAGTAAGCCCCTTAAGGGCAGGAATTTGTGTCTGTTGGATTCACTACTCCATTCCCCAGGTCCAGAACATGAATGTCACATAGTAAGTGCTCAGTAAATACGTGTTGAATGAGTGGATGGATGTCATACTGGGAAGGGCTCAGCTTCCACCTCTTCCGGGAAACTTTTTCCAATAACTTTATCCGTCTCCTAATTAAATGAGTTAAAAAGCAATGACAAAGAGCCAAGAAACCTAAGTTGTAAACCCAACTCCAAAGTTCTAGCTGTGTGTATGCCGGTTAATCTCTCTGTTGTGAAGTTAATTAACATCTGCTGAAGCTACTTTGCTGGCAGTTTAAAGGATCAAATGAGATAATGAGTGTTAAAGTGTTTTGAAAAACATACAACTGCAAGCCCGCAAGGAGTCCTTATTACTTTGGTGACAGTCACACCTCATTTATCAGAGGCCTCTTATCTGGTTATCTCAGCTCTCACAACAGAAAACCCAGAAACAAGAAAAAAATACATGAGCAGCTAAAATAGATCTCACAAAACCTACTTTCTAATGTGATGTCCCTTTTCCACAGCAGAATCCTTCAGACCCTCCTGCCATGCATTTTACACTCTCTTTACCCAAAATTCTAATGAGCTTGTTTTTCCATCTCCCACACTGCAAATCAAAACTGAGACAGCAAAACTCGGGGAGGGAGGTTACCAGAGTCAAGAATTCAAGAAATCAGAGCAGTGTGGGGCAAACAATCCTAATAATGCTTTGATAATTCTTGAGAGAACATGAAAATCATTATGTTCTTAATGATGATCTTGAATAATCCAGAAAATTTTTCATATGCCTTTATGTGGAGAATATATGTAGACATGTTCTACATAAGCAAGCAGGAAATTGTGTGGTAGATTTTAGAAAGATTTCTGTACAGAAAGAAATTGCTGTAGGCAGCAAGAGCTACACCCCTGACCATATTCCCCTTTCACTTTGGTTCAAGGTTAAATTTGCAGTTCAACTGTAGAAACTAGAAGACATTATGGTTTGAATATGTGTTCTATTTTCTTCCTCCTAGTTTTGACATTCTATTTTAATTTATTTTCTCTGGTTCTTATTTTTCAATTTATTTTTATACTATGTTGTCCTATTGTTTTTCTTGTAAGCCACCCCGGAAATTTTGTGGAACAAGGCAGGAATATAAATATATCACTACATACTACTTGTATATAGGTTAAAGCTTTGTAAAAGTAGGCATTCAATAAAAACGTATTGTCTACAAAGAAAAAAAGAGACATTACTAGATAAACAGGAGTGTTTCCAAGTTATTACTATCTTTAGTATCTTTTCTATTTTCTAATATTTAAATTGGGTACAATGGGAAAGGGAATTAGCTTTGTAAGTTGGTTGCAAAAGAAATGACCATACAAAAGATAATCCCGAGGGTGAAGGATCAATGAAAACACCTACAATTCTAAATCCAGTCCTGTTCTCCCTTTCTCTCTCTCTCTTTTTTTTTTTTTTTTTTTTAATGAGGAAACAATCTTCTGGAGGAATATAAGCCGATTCTAGTCACTCATGCTTCTCTTCCACCCCTTATAAGCCAGAAAGAAAGGCAATAAAATCTAAATTTACCCTGTGGCTCAGGCCTCCATATTATCTTGGGGCTTCATGGAGTTATCACATTCCTCATTTTTTTTTATCTTTTTTTTTTTTTTACTGTACTTTAAGTTTCAGGGTACATGTGCACAACGTGCAGGTTTGTTACATATGTATCCATGCGCCATGTTGGTGAAATAAGATTTGTAGTTCACCAAAGAGCTTAGAGGGCACTTGGTCTTCATAGACAGAAGTCAACCCACTGGAAATCTGGCCTTTGGGGTTCTCCTCTGCTGAAAAGTAGAGTTCAGTCACATGTCCCTTGTTACAAAGCTAGAAGTCCTCAGTGGCTACTGTGAAGTTAACAGACTCTAAAGACTCAGCCTAACTCCACTCCTAGTCTATAGCATCCCAAAGGTATTGGAAACAGGATTAGAGCAAGAGTACCCAAGTTCTAGACTCAATTCTGACTCAAGATGTAACCCTGGCAAGTCACGTATCCTCTTTGTGCCCATATGTAATTGGAGATGATCACTCCTGACATACCTAATTTTCCTGGGAGCAATGATTTACATTGATACTTAGACATATAGAGACATACACATGGACATTAATTGCTTCCTCCCCTGTGTTCCAACTGCACTCTGTATGTATCTCTATTATAGCACCTACCACATTGCCTCATCACAATCTGTTTCCACGTCTGTCTGCATGGCTAAACTAAGAGCCCCTCAAGGGTAGAAATTATGCTAAATTCAGCTTGGCATCCATCCGTTTCTCTAACATCATTTGACACATAGCAGGTGCTCATTAAATGTTTTTTGAATGTCAAAAAGGAAAGACAAAATTATAAATACAACTCAAAAACAACAACAAAATCCTGACATTTGACTTTGAGACATCACCAAAAAACCCTCAGATTCTCACACACACAATAAAAAATATCAGTGTTAAAGCAGAGGGCCTCTAGTAGCCTTCCAACAACCTGGGGATTGTCCCCCAAAATAAACTTTTGTTTTTAGGACTTTCCAGTTTACAAAACAAGCTAACAGCCGCTTATTTAATCTTTACAAAAACTCTGCAAGATAGATATTATTATCCCCATTTTACATAAAAGTAAGCTGAGATGCAGAGAGGTTATTTGTCCATGAACACACATAGTCAGAAACGGACCAGAAACTGCTGTGGGACTAGCAGGCTGGGCATTTTTAAATTAATCCACTCAATCAAATCAACTGAGTAGAATGTGCGAGACAGGCAGTGAGGTGCACTGGGGCATAAAAGATGACTCAGAAACATCTCAAGGACTCACTGCCTTAGAAGTCTAAGCCATGGGTGTAGAAAACAAGCAAGAAAGAGATTCTGTTTGATAAGAGTTCCAAGGAAAGGGCTTTAAGGAAAAATCTGGAGGACAGTGATGTTTGATCTGGGGATAGGCATCACTGAGATTGGGGAAAAACACAGGCAGGACATTCAGGAAAAGGAAACAGCATGAGCAAAGATAGAGAAAATAGTGGTCACATTAACAGAAAGAGGAGCAGGAGAGAGAGAGAGGAGAGAAGTGTACATGCTATTTTGAGGTTCTGGTTAACATCTAAGTGGTGGTATCCAACCAGCAATTGGAAATGCAGGGCTGCAATTGGTGAGAGAAACAGGAGCAAAAATAGATGGCTGCAAGTCATCTATATAGAGAAAATAGAGAGTGCAAAAGCCAAAGGAACTTGGAAGCTGACAACATCTAAAATGTGGAAGAAGGAAGAGAAATCAAGGAAAATGTGGCCCATGAGGGAGAAACAGGAGAGCAGTTGAGTAGGTCAACAGCACCTTCCAACAACTATCAGAAGATGGAGGTGCAGTAAAGAAGGCTTGGAAGGATGCAGGAAGCTGTGGAAGATGAAGACTGAGAAGAAAAAAACATGAACTATGGGAGGTGTGATGGTTAATCCTGAGTGCTAACTTGATTGGATCACAGAATGCAAAGTATTAATCCTGGGTGCGTCTGTGAGGGTGTTGCCAAAGGAGATTAACATTTGAGTCAGTGGGCTGGGAAAGGCAGACCCACCGTTAATCTGGGTGGGCACCATCTAATCAGCTGCCAGTGTGGCTACAATATAAAGCAGACAGAAAAACATGAAAAGACTATACTGGCCTACATCTTTCTCCTGTGCTGGACCCTTCCTGCCCTCAAACATCAGACTCCAAGTTCTTCAGTTTTGGGACTCAGACTGGCTTTTCTTGCTCCTCAGCTCATGGTAGCTTGTGATCATGTGAGTTAATACTTAATAAACTCATATATATATATATATATATATATCTCCATATATCCTATATATGGATATATAATAGGATATATATATATATCCATATATCCTATATATGGATATATAATAGGATATATATATATCCATATATCCTATATATGGATATATAATAGGATATATATATATCTCATATATCCTATATATGGATATATAATAGGATATATATATATCTCATATATCCTATATATGGATATATAATAGGATATATATATATCCATATATCCTATATATGGATATATAATAGGATATATATATATCCATATATCCTATATATGGATATATAATAGGATATATATATATCCATATATCCTATATATGGATATATAATAGGATATATATATATATATCCATATATCCTATATATGGATATATAATAGGATATATATATATCCATATATCCTATATATGGATATATAATAGGATATATATATATCCATATATCCTATATATGGATATATAATAGGATATATATATATCCATATATCCTATATATGGATATATAATAGGATATATATATATCCATATATCCTATATATGGATATATAATAGGATATATATATATATATCCATATATCCTATATATGGATATATAATAGGATATATATATATATATCCATATATCCTATATATGGATATATAATAGGATATATATATATATATATCCATATATCCTATATATGGATATATAATAGGATATATATATATATATCCATATATCCTATATATGGATATATAATAGGATATATATATATCCTATTAGTTCTGTCCCTCTAGAGAACACTAATACAGATTTTCTACCAGGAGTGGTTCTAGAGGAACAGAATATTAAGGATGAAGTTCTTTCGTTGGTTTTGGGGTTTCTGGAGTTGGCTGCTTAATATGATTAGACCCCAAAATGCTAAGGACTCTACTTCTAATAGTATGGAGAACACTGATAGCCCTTGGTATGAATTGTTTAGAGAGTTATGCAAAATAAATGCATTTGACACTCCTGATTCACTGCTTATGAGAGGCAAGCAGTTTAGTGACTCTATACATAATACCTTTGACCATATGCAGGAAACCAAGGAATATAATGAAGCTGGTTGGTTGCTCCTAAGTCCAGTGGACAAAGTGATGAAAGAAAAGATGAACTCAGGGATTCTAACTCCCAACTTCAAAAGCAGATTCTGAGCATCAAATCTGCTAAGATTGCCCTGAGTGACAGTCTTATCTTCTGTAGAGAAAGAGCTGAAACTGTGGAAAAACAGACACAAGCTCTTATCATGCGAGTGGCTAACCTGCAATGAAAGGTGCACTCACAGCCTCGCTAGGTATCTACTCTTAAAGTGAGGGCATTGATCGCAAAAGAATGAGAGGCAACAGTGATGGTCTCCCCTGAGGCAGTTGCCAGGCAAAATAATGTTGATTCTCCTCAGGAGCCACCCCCAACACCCCTGTTTGCTTCTAGACCTATAAATAGACTAAAGCCCCAGTGGGCCCTTAGAGGTGAGGTTGACAGTATGACCCATGAGAAGGTGCGCTACACTCAAAAAGAACTACTTGAGTTTTCTAATTTATATAAACAGAAATCTGGATAACAGGAATGGGAATGGATATTAAGGATATGGGATAATGGTAGAAGGAACATTGAGTTGGATCAGGCTGAATTTATTGATTTGGGCTCGTTAAGTAGGGACTCTGCATTTAATGTTGCAGCCCGGGGAGTTAAAAGGGGTTTTAATAGTTTATTTGCTTGGTTAGCTGAAATATGGATTAAAACATGGCCCACTGTGGCGAGCTGAAAATGCCTCATCTCCCTTGGTTTAACGTAGAGGAAGAGATCCAACGGGTTAGGGAAATTAGGATGGTGGAGTGGATTAGTCACTTTAGACCTACTCATCCCAGTTGGGAAGTCCAGAAGATATACCCTTGACCAGTGCTTTATAAAATAGATTTGTGAGGGCAGCACCTGCATCTTTGAAGAGCCCTGTAATCGCTCTTCTCTATATGTCAGATCTAACAGTGGGAACCACAGTCACTCAACTACAAAATTTAAATACAATGGGAATAATTGGATCCTGAAGTGGCAGGGGCCAAGTGGCAGCACTCAACCATCAAAGGCAAGGTGGTACGTGTAGCTACCATAATGGACAGCAGAGGCAAAGCAGCAATCAGAATAGTCTGACTTACGTAGAGCTCTGGCATTGGCTTATTAATCACAGTGTTCCTAGAAGTGAAATTTATAGGAAGCCTACTGCATTCCTACTTAATTTATATAAGCAGAAAACTTCTAGGTCAAATGGACAAAAGACTAATTTGAATTATAAAAACAGAGAATCATGGCCCATCAATCAATTTCCAGACTTGAGCCAGTTTACAGACCCAGAACCCCTTGATTGAAGGGGAAGTCGAGTCCCCTTGAGGAAGGACCTCACTATACTACTGACAATTTATGCTGTGAATCTTTCTCCCATCCTTCCCCAAGGAGACCTGCAGCCTTTTATCAGGGTAACTGTGCACTGGGGTAACTGTGCATTGGGGAAAGGGATATGATCAGATATTTTCGGGACTACTGGTCATCAGCTCTGAGTTGACGTTGATTCCAGGCGGCCCAAAATGTCATTGTGATCCTCAAGTTAAAGTAAGGACTTATGGAGGTCAGATAATTAATGGAGTTTCAGGTCAGGTCTGACTTACAGTGGGTCCAGTGGATCCCCAGACTAATCCTGTGGTCATTTCCCCAGTGCCAGAATGCATAATTAGCATAGACATACTTAGCAGCTGGCAGAACCCCCACATTGGCTCCCTGACTGGTAGGGTGAGGGCTACTATGGTGGGAAAGGTCAAATGGAAGCCATTAGAGCTGCCTCTACCTAGAAAAATAGTAAATCAGAAACAATATTGCATCCTTGGAGGGTCTGCAGAGATTAGTGCCACCATCAAGGACTTGAAAGACACAGGGGTGGTGATTGCCACCACATCCCTCTTCAACTCTCCCATTTGGCCTGTGCAGAAGACAGATGGATCTTGGAGAATGACAGTGGATTACTGTAAGCTTAACCAAGTGGTAACTTCAATTGCAGCCTCTGTACCAGATGTGGTTTCATTGCTTGAGCAAATTAACACATCTCCTGGTATCTGGTATGCAGCCACTGACTTGGCAAATGCCTTTCCCTCCATTCCTGCCCATAAGGCCCACCAGAAGCAATTTCCCTTCAGCTGGCAAGGCCATTAGTATACTTTTACTGTCCTACCTCAGGGGTATATCAACTCTCCAGCTTTGTGTCATAATCTTATTTGGAGAGACCTTGATCGCTTTTCACTTCCACAAGATATCACACTGGTCCATTACATTGATGACATTATGCTGACTGGATCCAGTGAGCAAGAAGTAGCAAACACACCAGACTTATGGGTGAGACATTTGCATGCCAGGGGATGGGAAATAAATCTGACTAAAATTCAGGGACCTTCTACCCAGTAAAATTTCTAGGGGTCCAGTGGTGTGGGGCCTGTCAAGATATTCCTTCTAAGGTGAAGGATTAGCTGCTGCATTTAGCCCCTTTTACAACCAAGAAAGAGGCACAGCACATAGTGGTCCTATTTGGATTTTGGAGGCAACACATTCCTCATTTGGATGTGTTACTCCAGCCTGTTTATCAAGTGACATGAAAGGCTGCCAGTTTTGAGTGGGGTCCAGAATAGGATAAGGCTCTGCAACAGGTCCAGGCTGCTGTGCAAGCTGCTCTGTCACTTGGGTCACATGACCCAGCAGATCCAATGGTGCTTGAGGTGTCAGTCACAAATAGGGATGCTGTTTGGAGCCTTTGGCAGGTGAATCACAGCGCAGGCCTCTAGGATATTGGAGCACGGACCTGCCATATTCTGCAGATAACTGCTCTCCTTTTGAGAGACAGCTGTTGGCCTGTTACTGGACTCTGATGGAAACTGAACGTTTGACGATGGGTCATTAAGTCGCCATGGCACCTGAACTGCCTATAATGAACTGGGTGCCTTCTGACCCATCTAACCATAAAGTGGGTCATGCACAGCAGCATTCCATCATCAAATGGAAGTGGTATATATGTGATCGGGTTCAAGCAGGTCCTGAAAGCACAAGTAAGTTACATGAGAAAGTGGCTCAAATGCTCATGGTCTCCACTCCTGCCACCCTGCCTTCTCTTCCCCAGTCTACACCAATGGTCTCATGGGAGCTCCCTATGATCAGCTGACAGAGGAAGAGAAGACTCGGGCCTGGTTCACAGATGGGTCTGCACAATATGCAGGCACCACCCAAAAGTGGACAGCTGCAGCACTACAGCCCCTTTCTAGGACATCCCTGAAGGACAGCAGTGAAGGAAAATCTTTCCAGTGGGTACTTCGAGTAGTGCACCTGGTTGTGCACTTTGCATGCAAGGAGAAATGGCCAGATGTGCAATTATATACTGATTCACGGGCTGTAGCCAATGGTTTGGCTGGACGGTCAGGGACTTGGAAGAAGCATGATTGGAAAATTGGTGACAAAGAAATCTGGGGAAGAGGTATGTGGATGGACCTCTCTGAGTGGTCAAAAACTGTGAAGATATTTGTATCCCATGTGAGCATTCACCAGCGGGTGACCTCAGCAGTGGAGTGGACAGAATGATCTATTCTGTGGACCACTCAACCTCTTTCCCCAGCCACCCCTGTCATTGCTCAATGGGCCCATGAACAAAGTGGCCATGGTGGCAGGGATGGGGGTTACACATGGGCTTAGCAACATGGACTTCCACTCACCAAGGCTGACCTGGCTACAGCCACTGCTGAGTTCCCAATTTGCCAGCAGCAGAGACCAACACTGAGCCCTAAATATGGCACCATTCCTGGGGGTGATCAACCAGCTACCTGATGGCAGGTTGATTATTTTGGACCTCTTCCATCATGGAAAGGGCAGAGGTTTGTCCTCACTGGAACAGACGCTTACTCAGGATATGGGTTTTCCTATCCTGTACGCAATGCTTCTGCCAAGACTACTGTATTAGACTATTTTCATACTGCTGATAAAGACATATCTCAGACTGGGAAGAAAAAGAGGTTTAATTAGACTTACAGTTCCACATGGTTGGGGAGGCCTCAGAATCATGGAGGGAGGCACTTCTTACATGGCAGTGGCAAGAGGGCAAGAGAGAAAGAGGAAGAAGCAAAAGCAGAAACCCCTAATAAACCCATCAGATCTCCTAAGACTTATTCACTATCTTGAGAATAGCATGGGAAAGAAAAGCCCACATGATTCAATTACCCACCCTGGGTCCCTCCCACAACACATGGGAATTCTGGGAGATACAATTCAAGTTGAGATTTGCAGGGGGACACAGCCAAACCGTATCATTCCACCTCTGGCCCCTCCAAATCTCATGTCCTCACATTTCAAAACCAATCATGCCTTCCCAACAGTCCTCCAAAGTCTTAACTCATTTCAGAATTAACCCAAAAGTCCACAGTCCAAAGTCTCATCTGAGACAAGGCAAGTCCCTTCTGCCTATGAGCCTGTAAAATCAAAAGCACGCTGGTTACTTCTGAGATACAATGGGGGTACAGATATTTGGTAAATACAGCCATTCCAAATGGGAGAAGTTCGCCAAAACAAAGGGGTTACAGGGCCCATGCAAATCTGAAATCAAGCAGGGTGGTAAAATTTTAAAGCTCCAAAATGATCTCCTTTGACTCTGGGTCATGCTGATGCAAGAGGTTGGTTCCCATGGTCTTAGGCAGCTGCACCCCTGTGGCTTCGCAGGGTACAACCTCCCTCCTGGCTGCTTTCATGGACTGGCATTGAGTGTCTGCAGCTTTTCCAGGCACACAGCGCAAGCTGTCAGTGGATCTACTATTCTGGATTCTGGAGGAGGGTGGCCCTCTTCTCATAGCTCCACTAGGCAGTGTCCCAGTAGGGACTCCGTGTGGGAGCTTCAACCCCACATTTCCCCCTGCACACTGCCCTAGCAGAGGTTCTCCATGAGAAGCAAACTTTTGCCTGCAGCAAATCTTTTGCCTGCACATCCAGGCGTTTCCACACATCTTCTGAAATCTAGGCAGAGGTTCCCAAACCTCAATTCTTGACTTCTGTGCACCTGCAGGCTCAACACTACATGGAAGCTGCCAAGGCTTGGGGCTTCCATCCTCTGAAGCCACAGCCTGAGCTGTATCTTGGCTCCTTTCAGCCACAGCTGGAGCGGCTGGAACACAAGGCACCAAGTCCCTAGGCTGCACACAACACAGGCACCCTGGGCCCAGCCCATGAAACCATTTTTTCCTCCTGGGCCTCTGGGTCTGTGATGAGAGAGGCTGCCGTGAAGGTCCCTGACATGGCCTGGAGACATTTTCCCCATGGTCTTGGGGATTAACATTAGGCTCCTTGCTACTTATGCAAATTTCTGCAGCCAGCTTGAATTTCTCCCCAGAAAAATGAGTTTTTCTTTTCTATCATATAGTCAGGCTGCAAATTTTCCAAACTTTTATGTTCTGCTTCCCTTATAAAACTGAATGCTTTTAACAGCACCCAAGTCACCTCTTGAATGCTTTGCTGCTTAGAAATTTCTTCTGCCAGGTACCCTAAACCATCTTTGTCAAGTTCATAGTTCTACAAATATCTAGGGCAGGGGCAAAATGCCACCAGTCGCTTTGCTAAAACATAACAAGAGTCACCTTCACACCAGTTCCCAACAAGTTCCTCACCTCCATCTAAGACCACCTCAGCCTGGACCTTATTGTCCATATTGCTATCAGCATTTTGAGCAAAGCCATTCAACAAGTCTCTAGAAGTTCCAAACTTTCCCACATTTTCCTGTCTTCTTCTGAGCCCTCTAAACTGTTCCAACCTCTGCCTGTTACCCAGTTCCAATGTTGCTTCCACATTTTTGGGGTATCTTTTCAGCAACACCCCACTTTATTGGTACCAATTTACTGTAATAGTCCATTTTCATGCTGCTGATAGAGACATACCCGAGACTGGGAAGAAAAATGACTTACAGTTCTACATGGCTGGGACTTACAGCTGGACTTACAGTTCCGCATGGCTGGGAGGCCTCAGAATCATGGTGGGAGGTGAAAGGCACTTCTTACACGGTGGCGGCCAAAGAGAATGAGGAAGAAGCAAAAGTGGAAACCCCTGATAAACCCATCAGATCTCATGAGACTTATTCACTATCACAAGAATAGCATGGGAAAGAACAGCCCCCATGATTTAATTACCTCCCCCTGGGTACCTCCCATAACACATGGGAATTCTGCAAGATACAATTCAAGTTGAGATTTGGCAGGGGGACATAGCCAAACCATATCAACTACCATCCGTGGACTCACAGAATGTCTTATCCACCATCATGGTATTCCACACAGCATTGCCTCTGACCAAGGCACTCACTTTACAGCTAAAGAAGTGTGGCAGTGGGCTCATGCTCAAGGAATTCACTGGTCTTACCATGTTCCCCATCATCCTGAAGCAGCTGGATTGACAGAACGGTGGAATGGCCTTTTGAAGTCACAATTACAACATCAACTAGGTGACAATACTTTGCTGGGCTGGGACAAAGTTCCCCAGAAGGCCATGTATGCTCTGAATCAGCATCCAATATATGGTACTGTTTCTCCCATAGCCAGGATTCACGGGTCCAGAAATCAAGGCACTAAAGTGGAAGTGGCACCACTCACCATCACCCCTAGTGATCCACTAGCAAAATTTCTGTTTCCTGTTCCCACAGCACTACGTTCTGCTGGCCTAGAGATCTTAGTTTCAGAGGGAGGAATGCTGCCACCAGGAGACACAACAATAATTCCACTAAACTGGAAGTTAAGATTTCTACCTGGACACTTTGGGCTCCTCCTACCTTTAAGGCAAAAGGCTAAGGGGGGAATTACAGTGTTGGCTGGGGTGAATGACCCAGACTATCAAGATGAAATCAGTCTACTACTCTAAACAGATGTAAGGAAGAGTATACATGCAATACAGGAGATTTGTTAGGGCATCTCTTAGTATTATCATGCCCTGTGATTAAGGTCAATAGGAAACTACAACAGCCCAATCCAGGCAGGAATACAAATGGCCCAGACTCCTCAGGAATGGTTTGGGTCACTCCACCAGGAAAAAAATCACGACCTGCTGAGGTGCTTGCTGAAGGCAAAGGGAATACAGAATGTTTAGTGAAGAAGGTAGTCATCGATACCAGCTACGACCACATGACCAGCTGCAGAAACGAGGACTGTAACTGTCATATTTCCTCCTTCTTTTGTTAAAACATGTGTGTGCATGTATACACTTGCACTAAGAAATATCTTCATTTTATTTCCTTTTTCCTTTATCAAGTGACATAAGATTTATCGACCTCATATCAGCATTTAGGTATTGTTAACTTTATGTAATGTTATTTGGATTGGGGATGGGTGCATTTCCGGTTGTATGAAGGATAGTTGTATTATGTTAGGCGTAATTATGACCTTATTATTGCTTTTATTTGAAGATTATGTATGATCTCAGGAGATGTGCATGGGTTCAAGTTGACAATGGGTGGACTTGTAACGGTTAATACTGAGTGTTGACTTGATTGAATTGAAAGATGCAAAGTATTGATCCTGGGTGTGTCTGAGAGGGTGTTGCCAAAGGAGATTGACATTTGAGTTGGTGGGCTAATGCTTAATAAACTCATATATATATATATATATATATATATATATATATATATGAGTTTTTTAAAATTTCTCTGTTTTTTAGGCTAATTCTCTCACCCACTTACTCAGCCTTGCCTCATCAGCACTGTGTTCCAGACAAATAACATAACATGGAAGGTCTGATTTTTTAAAAGTGCATTCTTATTTGGAATCTTGTAGCAAGATGAATACAGCAAAGCAAATTTAAGCAAACATAATTGCCCTGTTGAGAGGTTAAGCACTATTCTAAAAAGACTATCGTGGCATAAAACCCATTCTGATTCCTTCTCCAGCGCTGTGCCCTGGGTACCCAGGCAGCTTACAAGCCCCACAACACACTCTCAAATATTAGCTAGCTAACATCATCATTATCGTTGTTATTCCTGAGCCTGATCACCTCCTCCACTCAGTAGACAGGACTCCAAACGACTGAACTCTTTTCAACCTAAAGCTGCCTCAAAAGCCAAAGATTTGCCATCCCAGAGCGCATTCTGAAGGCAGCTCTCCCAAAGCTGTCAGAAGCCGTTTGGAGATGGCAGCACCTTGGGAACAAGGGTTCGACATGCAAGAATGACTCCTGTGCAAAAGGTGTTTGTGTGTGGCGTTTTGGCACATTTTTCGAAAAAGCAGTGTCATGGGGTTATGGGCACAGCTCACATTGTACCTGGGCCATCACAGATGTCTTCCACACAATCCATCAGGATCTGGACTGCCTGCCTTATACTGCCTGCCTTATAGTTGGTCCCAAATGCTTCCAAGACAATTACCCTAATATTTAAGAAACAAACCACAGGGCAAACAGATTCAGCCGGATATGGTGAGAAGAATGCTGAACTTAGAAGAGGCTCACTCAGACTCAGCCATCACGTGCTGTGTGGGCTTAGAACAGTCATGCACCCTCTCTGGAGGTTCATCTCTTCTTACATAATAGGAGGAGGTTGGACTAAAGGACCTCTAAGATGCTTTTCTTGGGTTATCAGAAACTATTGGAAATGGTGAAAAACAGAGGGGCCGCAGAATTATCCGGATAAAGTGGCAGGTGTGGGCGGTACAGGGAAAAGAGAAAGAGAAAGCCCCGAGACCTGGGACGAAGGCCTGGGAGAAGTTACAACAGCCTGGGAGCAGCCTCACTGAGAAATGGGACCCCCACTGCTCCTGGGGCCAAGGCAGGCTTCTCAGCCTAAGCTAAGCAGCCTCTCCGTGGGGGGCATTTGTTTGTTTTGTTCTTTGCTGCCCACCAAGGGAGCTGTTGAAAGCACGGGGCGGGTCAGCGCCCGTCAGCAGCCTGCCCGCGGGCTGGGGTCCTTACCCATCGTGTTGTTGGCTCGGGAGCAGGCTGTGCGCTTCAGGATCTCGTGCACCTAAAAGCGGACGACAGCAGAGCTGTGAGCTCCTAGTTCCCCGCCCCCCGCCCTCCACCGTGCATCACCCTCACCACTGCCTGGCGGGGCGGGAGGCGCCCGGGCCCATTTGGAGCCAGGGCGGAGCCGAGCATGTGCCTGGCTCATGGTCTGCACATCAACCCCACTCAGACTTGAGGACTTTGAGGAAACAAGGGATGCAAGCCCGGCGCACACATCCCCCGCCTCTTCGCCCCACCCCGAGAAAAACAAATGAATAAAAGGCTAGAAATGGACGGCAGTCACAGGAAGTAAGGAAAACAGAGGAGCCCACCCCAGATCACATAGCCTCGGGAGGGCTGGGAGGAAGCCCGGGGTCTGTGGAGTAGGGGACAGTGCCTGCCGCCCACCTCAGGGAACCTCAGGGAAGGCAGAGTTCTGTGGAGCCCGGCTGACAGGGAGAGCCAGTGTGGTAGCAGAAAGCTCCGAAGTGGAGGTAGGTGCAGAGGGTCCTGAGCAAACGCCAGGAGGGTCAGCTGGCATCTGTAATGGGGCTGTCTCGCGGAGCTGCTCGGGGATGCCAGCCGGAAAGTGCTCTGAAACAGCAAAGGAGCTAACCTCTATATTGGTCATTGATGTCTTTATTTCTTTGGTTTTTTCCTGGGTCCTCATCTTGCCTCCCTGATCAGAGCATATCATACCCTTCCTTGAAGATCCATGTCTTAGAGCACAGTCCTAGGCACACAGCAGCTGCCGACTCAGTGGCTTTGCCTGCCTGAAGCCCTACATGCTCAAAACAGCCTAGAGAATCCCCTGGCCTATGGGGCCTGCAGGGGACTCTGTTTCTTACATGGGAGGAAAAGGGTGCTTCCCACAAAAGAATCAGGGAGGGACAAAGGTGGGTCAGTGTAAACCTGCTGGCCAACTAGTGACCTCCTGAGTCCCCAGCCTATGCCAGTCTATAAAGAGATGCCCAGCAATGAAGTCTGCTTTGCAACAAACAGCTGAGGTGCTCAGACACCCACAAAGAGGCAGGCACAGAGGAGACATCCACAGATGTGGGTGAGGTCCTCCAACCAAAGTCCAGGGCAGAATGGACCCCAGGAAAAAACTCAAGGCTCTTTTCCCCTGTTCTCAGTGTGGGGTGGACTGAGGAAAGGAAGATGCTTCCAGAAGGAGAGATGAATGCTAGAAGATGTGTTATTCCATCATTATTTACACTCCCATATTCCAGCCACAGCCTAAAGGGAGTGGTAAATAACTAACTATGGGGCCCAAGAGTGTTTAATTCTGCTCCTAATAAGAGTGCAGTAATTCAACAGCAATAATAATTAGCAACAGCATTTATATGGCATTGTATTATTTTACGAGCACTTTGCAATCATCGAGAAATCTCCACAACACCTTATAACTCCCCCACAGTCGTGGGACCCAAGTCACAGTGAGATTTAATTGGCTTGTAATAGCATCAACCAAGAAAATGGGACGTTAATGCCTTTTTCCATTGGAAGAAAAAAGAGATCTTTGCCCTTTTTAACTCTGCCTAAAACACTAGGCTAAGGGATCTGAGATTTCCTTGCCCATCCTGCAAGCAAGAGTTAATGCCATGTTTGCAGTGTGCCTGGGAAATATCCTAGCCTCCTCTAATCACCTGTCCCTTCTTATTCATATATATTCTTACCACCCTATTAGCCGGGAGGTCCTTCTAGGTATCTAATCCTTATTCCTCTTGTGGAAACTTCAGTTCTTTGCTAAGGATCAATGGAAACGCAGTTCCATACTTCCCATGTGGGCATGTGTAAGTTTCTGGCATTCCTTGGGCCCCTCTTTGTCTCTTCTGCCCATAGGCTATGTGACCTCTAGGGTGATAGAGTATAAACTGATCGGTGAATTAAGATGTTCTACAGCTCATGCAGGGGCCACAGAAACACAGGCCATATGCAGATTTTTATTAGAATCAATCACCCTACAAAATTCAAACACTTGACATAAAGGCAAAACGACTGTAGAAGAGCTATGGTCACCAGCATTAGCTTTCTATTGAATAGGCTGGTGATATTATTCTTGGGCAAATTGGCTAACTAGCATTCCTTGTTATAGAAATTCACACGACTCTGTCACGGGAGTTGAAAGAAGGGAAAATGCATAAACAAACACAGTGGCCCAACAATCAGAAGGACTAGTTCTGATGCTAACGATCCTTGTTCTGACTATATAACCATCTATATAACAATCTATATAATTTTTTTCAATGCATTGCTTCTCAGAGCCTCAGTTTCCTCAATTGTAAATCAAGGGGTTCACCTAACACCCGCACCAACTATGACCTTCTCTGTTTTTTTTTTTTTTTTTTTTTCTAAGAAGAACTTTAATGAAGAACCCATAAAGAGAAGATGCTCCTCTTAAACCACGAGTGAGGGCAGTTATTTGCTGTTTCTTTTGGGGAATGGGGAAGCTCTTGCATACTCTTCTCGGTTGCTAGGCAACTCCAAGCAAATAACGGTGTGAGGTGGCAGGGAGGGTAAGAGAATGCCCTGCCAACTAGGGACTCAGCCATTTCCCCATCCTCTTTCCTAACACAGTACATCCATTTACTTACAATGCGGCTGCGGGTGGCATTATCAAAGAAGGTATCCTTTTCCTGGATGTTGTACCTGAAGATACCAAGAAAGCAGACGGCAAATTCATTTCATTACCCTTGCCCTGAGACCACTGCCACCCCAGGCCCACAACAAATCTTTAGAAAGCAACACAGCGAGACTTATGAGGTGCACACACACACGACGTTTATGCCTTTCTTGACTCAGCAATTCTAAAAACACATTCTAGAAATTTATCTTAGGGAAGAAATTCAACACAAGGAAAGAAAAATAACATAATTAAAAATGCTTATTAAAAAGGTATTTATAACAAAGATTATAGCAATAAGATGCAATGCCAAAATCTATAGGATAGGGTATCGTGCAGTCATTGAAATTTATAATTATGAAAACTTTGTGTAAAGAAAAAGATTACACCATGTTAGAAAAATATATGATGATAAGGTTCCAAATGGAAAGTATCATTTCAGGGTGTTGGATTATCACTCTGATTCTTCAAAATTTGATTTAATGTCACTGTCATCACATCCATTAGAAAAATCTTAATTATGCAAGGGCTGTGTCTGTTTTTAACTTCATACACTGAGCTTTTACTCAGAAAATAGTGCCTGGGGCATGTTTGTCATGCTGAGGAAGCTGTGCTAGAGGATGCACTGATGAAGGAAGGAAATATGCTCCCAGCACCCCAGGAGCCCCAGTCATTGGAATGTACATTTCTCCAAGTAACTGACACAGAGTAGAACATAGTAACATGCAGACCATTGCTATGAAAGTCTAGAGGGTGAAGCGCATGCTTCTGGTTGGGAAGAGCAGAATATCCTTCAAAGGGAAGGTGTTGATGAACCAGTCTTGAAGGACAAGAGAAGTAAAACGAACCGAGGTGCATGGGAGGTGACCATTCAGATGCCAGCACCAGCATAAACGAAGGCCCAGGGAAGGGGACACAGGGAAGCACCACAGGACACAGAAAGAGCAGCAAGCCACCAGTCACCATGCAAGGCCCAGCTCAGCCACTTAGGGCGGTGTGACCCTGGACAGACCTAGACTTTGGTATCTATAATAGAAGATAGTTAGATCTGCCCCAGCACCTCACAAGAGGACATGAGGACTCAATGAGAGGGTAAATATATGCAAATGAAACAGCATATTCATGTGTGTAGGATAATATCAAACACAGTAAAGATGAATAGGAGATGGTCTCTTATGGACAGCAGAAACACTGCTTAGGAGGTCCTTCTTTCTGTCCTCTCTGCCCTTCCATGCCCCGGCCTTTCCCTCTCTTGCTCCATTTTCTCAGCACCCTCGATGGTTGTTTATTTTCTCATTAGCTCCTAAAGCAAAGTTGATGCTTGGCGGCTGCATCTCCCACTTCCCAGCTGTGGCTCCCCGTTCCAAACGTTTCCCTAGTGGCTATCTCTGTGAAGAGATTTATGCCCTCTTCCTAGGCAGGGTGCAGGGACAGGGGAAGACCCCCGAGAGTCAATGAGTGTACAAGTAGGCAGCTGGAATCCAGAAACCCAGAAGCTTCATCCACCTTCTCTCTGGTTTATCATATCCTGTTGAAACCCTATTAGACTGGCAGTTGGGCAGAAGGTTTTCCTACAGAAGATACACAGGTGTCTGACCACTTTCTCACAGAGTTCCAAAGTTTATTGTTGGCTGCTCCCTGGTTTGCCCTCCATCCTGCAAAATGGTCAAATGGTGGATTTCCTGCTGGACAAGCACCCTCGGCTGTTTGGGATAATCTCACATGGGGAGGGGGTTCACAAAGCAGGCACAGGGACAATGTCACTGTGAGAGCATGCTTCCTACTCTCTCCCAGGCACTGGGGCACCCACTTTGGGAGCCCCAGGGCTGAGTCACAGAACAGTATTCAATTTTCCTTCCCATCCCTTCCCACATCCCTGCTCCAGCAGCTTCGATACTCACAGGTACATCTTCTCCCTGGAGAATGGGTAGGAGAGGTTTTTCATCTTGTTGTTGCTGTGTTCTGGAACTCGGGGCTGCAGGGGCGAGCTCAGCTTCTGCAGAGCCGCGCTGAACTTCTTTGCAATGCTGCCTCCTGCTTTAATCTCGTACATCTATGAAAGGAAGAGCCACCGGTCTGAAAAGGGGGCCACTTCCAGCAGAGAGGAATGGCTTCACCAAAAAAAAGCTGCATGGACACAGATTCCTAGACGTGAACATTGGAGAGAGGAAGAGACTGGGACACACAAGAAGGAGGGCCTTTCCCTTTTCCCCAGTGCTTTCGCAAAGACCTGGACTCTGGACTCCTCTCAATCCTTTGAGCTCATGGAGGTGAGCAGTGCAGAGAAATAAGTGAAGAGTCCAAACTTTCTATATGACTCGATATCATCTTAGAAAAGCTGCACACCTACTATGTGACCCTACTAGGTGCTTGACACAAATTAGCTCCAATTCTTACAGCAACCCTGCTGGGTAGGTAATACTATTTCCATATTATGATAAGGCAATTAAGGCTCAGAGAGGTGAGGCGAATTAACAAAGGCCACATAGACAGGAACTCGGTGACAGAGCTTGGATTTAACTCATGTCAACCTAATCCAAAGTCTATACTCTAAAACTGCGCCACGCTTCTATGTGATCATCCAGCATCACGTTCTTTGTGTTTTTCTTAGGAAATATCTGTGTTTAAATGAGTTTGCTTTCAAAGTATTAAACATTTAATGAGTACCTGCCTTGAGTAAGGCATAGATTTAGTGCCAAGTTAATTGTTAATATTTATAGTGCATACAGTTTTTTTTATAATGCATAGCATGCTTTGCATACATTATAGCTTTGGATATTTATGATTCGCAAATGGAGTCATTGAGACACAGAGGTTGTATTTCTCATAGCAAAGCTGTGAGAAATTGATGATGGCCACACATTTTTTACACATATTCTTTTAAGAGGTAGCATCTCTGTTCTGCTTGAATCTGCATTGGCTCTGTGGATGTTTAACCAGTGGAGTATAGCAGGAGTGACACTATGCCAGTTCCATCCTTTAGAACAGGGGTCCCCAATCCCCGGGGCCACAAACTGACTCGTACTGGTCCATGGCCTGTTAGGAACCGGACCACACAACAGGAGGTGCGTGGTGGGTGAGCAAGCATTACCGCCTGAGCTCTGCCTCTTGTCAGATCAGTGATGGCATTAGATTCTCATAGGAGCATGAACCTTATTGTGAACTGCCCGTATGAGGGATCTAGGTTGCATGTTCTTTATGAGAATCTAATGCCTGATGATCTGAAGTGAACAGTTTCATCCTGAAACCATCCCTGCCACCACCACCCCTACCCTCGGTCCATGGAAATATTGTCTTCCATGAAACCAGTCCCTGGTGCCAAAAAGGTTGAGGACCACTGCTTTAGAAGATGGGCAGCCTCAGCCTTGGTCCGCCTTATCCCTTGAAGCCCTGAATCACATTATAAGAAGTCTACGGAGGTGTCCTGAGAGCACCCAGTAAGGGAAAGGCACTCAACTGGGCCCAGTCTTCCAGCTGCCCTGCCAAGCAGCAGGCATACAACTAAAGCCCTCCTGAACCCTCCCATCCAGCCCACCTCCAAGCTGGCTACCACCAAGTGACCCCAGTTGACACCACATGAAGCAGAATAATCACCCAGCCCAGCTCTGCCCAAGTTCCTGAACAAAAAATCATGAGATAAAATGAAATGACTTTACCTTTAAGCTTTAAGCTACTAAGTGTGGGCTAATCTCTCAGGCTGTAACAGACATCCAGAACAAGAGGCAACATCCAGACCCTCTGACTCAAAATCCTATTTCCTTCTCTACCATGATAGCTTCACGTTACTTCAATGCAGAGGGGCAGTAAGACTGGTATGAAATACTTGTCTTCATACTTGGGCACCTGAAATACTCACTAAGATAGAATGAGAAAATGCCACAAAAGATATATAAAGTACTTTGAGGGTTCAAAGAAAGGAGGCGGCACATTCAGTTGAGGAATTAGAAACATGTTTCATTGAGGGAGTAGCATTTCCGTTGGATTTGGCAGAAGAGTAATCTTCTTCCGTTACCATTTTGTTCTTTAATAAAATAATGATAAGTAAGGACAGGGCAAGAGCCTCCCCAGTCTAACAACTGAAGCATAACCACAGTTTAGTTCTTCTAAACCTTTTTCTATGCATTTTGATTTAATTTCAATTACAAATAACACAGTTCAGGTAAACGAACAAGCTTAAACCATAAAGTATATTAACTAAATGTTAAGAGTTTCCTTTGACTTCCAACTCAATTCCCACCCTCCTCTCCAAAGGGAACCTCGCTTAACCATTTGGAATATATTTAATCCCTACTCTTTCCGTATAGATAGAACCAGGTTCCTTCCTAAGCAACTGTGACCCTACTTCACATATTCCTCTATAATTTGCTTTTTTTTTCATTTAGCATCATATCATAGATATCTTTCCAGGACAGTTTGCATACAGCTACTGTAATGGATGCATAGTATTACACAGTAGACATGAATACTAATTTGTTTAGCCATTTCCCCAGTGACAGGCATTTATTTCATTTTATAGATATGTTTTATATCTTGTTTTGTTCACATTTCTGTTAACATTAACCTATAAATACTTTTGATTAATAAGGCTTGAACAGATACAGGCAAAGACATTCTAGGCAACCAAAAAGTGGAAAGTTCAAGCTGTGTTTAAGGAGGGTTACATGGGCTGGTTTGCTTGGACAAAGGGGTTCTGATGGGCCATAGCGACAATCTTCATGTGCAACAATCTTCTGTTGCCTTGTGCAGCAGATCTCCATGAAACTCAGTTGGGGCAAACTGAGACGAGTGCATGGAGATCTGCTACACAAGGCAGTGGAAGACAGTGAAGAGTGTGAACAGTGACAAAACCAGAGCTGTGAATTAAGAAGATAATCAAGTGAGTTGTGTAAGAAGACGAAGAGTAAGCCTGCCTTCTGAAACAAGGAGATTGTTGATTCTAGTAGCATATACCATTTACCAAGCATCTCCTGTGGGCCTGGCTTTCAATGTACTTTAGTGCTAATCTTAAAATATGTTGCAAAGCCAAGAGAGTTAAGTATATCAGCCAAGATCACACAGATAGTGTAGACAAGCTAATAACCGATGGGGTTTAAAACCCGTGGCAAAGCCCATGTTCTTGACTGCTTTACTCCACTGTTTGATTTGTAAAATGTGAGTTGTCATGGGGAAAAACAGTGTTCAACTTACAATATTGCCTCTATTGTCGTAAGGTCTTGACCTTTCTACCAAACTTCTCCTTCACACACATTAGTCACTGCAATGCACAGAACTCACCTCTCAGGTGTCTCTGGCCTGGAGGGATGGAGACAGAAAGAAGACCACCTCACACTGTCACAGCACACCTCTTATAGGCCATTCAGTGCAGGTTCTGACCAGGCACCTGACCTGCACTGAGACTATGGAGTTCACCATACCATACCCACGTGTCTTTAAATGGCATGTGTGCAGTAATTAGTTTCAGAGTGGGTGGGAAGCTGATGGACTCTATCCTCCAGATGCCTTTGAATGGCAGATTTGGACCAACCAGGACTATTCCTTCTCTGTCCACTCCTCTCCATCTCCACCTCTTATACCCTAACCTAAGCATCTTTTAGTAGTTTACAACAATAACTGGTCTATAACCAGTCTCTCCACATTTTCTCTTGCTAAGGGTTGCCAGATCTAACAAACAAAAATACCGGATGTCAAGTTAAATGTGAATTACAGATAAACAATGAATAATCTTCAGCATAATTAGGTCCCATGCAATATTTGCAACCTACTTAAAACTTTTTAAAAAATACAGTTAAAACAATAAATGTTTAATGTAATTATGTCCCATGTGGTATTTGGGACAGACATATACTAAAAAAGTATGCATTGTTTATCTGAAATTGAAATTTAACTAGGCATCCTGTGTTCTATCTGACAACTCTACCTTGCCCACCTCCAATTCAGTCTCTACACTGGAGCCCAAGTGAGGTTTCTGAAGCAAAAATCTAATCTTCTTGCCTCATTAAAAAGCCTTCAACAGTCACCCATTGCTCTTAGTAAAAAGACA
Organism: Symphalangus syndactylus; assembly: GCF_028878055.3. Lineage (NCBI taxonomy): Eukaryota > Metazoa > Chordata > Mammalia > Primates > Hylobatidae > Symphalangus > Symphalangus syndactylus. Next base: position 149,156,601 of record NC_072427.2, on the reverse strand, counting down.
AAACTCTTAACACATCCCATAGAACCTGTGGAAGTCTCCATATTGACCTTTCCGTGTCATTCCTGCTGACTGCACCCAGACACTGGCTGAGCTGGGCACATCTCCTCCCCAGCCCCTATGGCTCCCACCTCCCCACCCACCCGCTGGCTCACCAAGCTCTGTTCACACTGGCGTCTCATGTTACTGTCACTTCCTGGGAAAAAGTCTTTTTTGGCTTCCAAACAATGGCAAGTCCCACCTTCACTGTATTTCATGAGCCCTAATTCCTTTTCTTCATAACACTTATCACAGTTGTAATTTTATACTTATTTGAGTGATTGATGAATGTCCAGCCATCCCTACCAAACCGTAATCCCATGAAGGCAGGATCCTGTCCAAAATGTTCCCTACTGTTTTATGAATGAATGAATGAATGAGAAATCTCTGGAGAACCAGCATTGATGACAGCAGTTGCTGTCACTGGAGGAGCCCAGACTGGGATCCAAACAGTCGTAAGACAACTGGTCTGGTCTTGGTAGAAATAAACCAGGCTAGAGGTGAGCCCAAAGCCTAAGGCCTCTAATAGGCCAAAAGGCTCTCCCTCCTGCCCCTACCAAGTACAAAGGCACCCAGGAGTGCCGCACCCACAGGGGCCAGGGATGCCTGCATTTAGTTGATGCAGATTTCTAACCCATCAATTGTTTCAGGGTCTGGCTCTGGCAGATGTTCAGCTGAGAACCTCCAGGCAGTTCCTGAGTCTCACCTTGGCAATAGATCTGGTAGGGCTCACCTAGAGAAATGGGCTAAAGGGAGCAGGCTCCCGCCCTATTTTTACTGGGACCAGGAGTGGGACTGGGGTAAGTTTCGACTGTTTCTTGATGGAGGATGCTCCATATCACTGAAAGGAATATTGTCGGCTGCCTTCAAGACTGTGGAAGGCCAGAGTCCCACCAGAAACCTCATGGTAACATCAACTGCATAGCCCTGAACAAGACCCTACACAAACATCCCTAGGCTGAAACACCACAGCAGACTTGTGTTAGAAGAAATTTCCAGACTTCAGGGACTCTGTTGGGGAATGGAGCAGGTGCATATCCACAATAAAACACACATAGGTCTCCCCCGTAGTACCACACCATACACATTGGGCTTGAGGCGAGGGACCTGCTTCCTGCCTCCAAGCTGTTGTGCGTGTTACCTGTTCCTGAGACTTTCTCCCTCCTCTCCCGCCTGGATGACTCCTGCCTCTCCTTCACCACAAGGCTCATGTGCCAACCCTCCCAGGAGCCCTTCCTTGACCTCTCACTTCCTGCCATGCTTCCTTGGTACCCTGTGGATGAATACCCACCTCATAAAATATATTGCGGTTTGCTTTTCTTGACTTATGCATCAGTCTCAAATTCTCAGTTGATTTGTCTGTCTGCCCAACAAACCATGGACTTACGGAGAGCAGGGACCCCACCCGTGTGCTAGCACACAGTGGGGACAGGAGGTTGCCTCTTTGCTGACACCAGTGAGATGTGCAGCTTTGAGCAAGTCATTCCCTTCTCCCAGCTTCTTCATCTCCGAAGGGAAAACAAGCGAACCTCTACTTCCTACCCTGTTCCTTCCTAGAGTAACAGGGACCCATTTACTCTACTGCCTAAAACAACCAAAACACCCCAACAAAATACATGAAATAATGATTTTCAAGATACTGGATATCAGGCAACGAAAGACAGTGATCCCTGAGAGATGGGAGACAGACAAGGGGAGCCCTGTGAGTCCAGCTCGCTGCCTTGGAGAGGAAGGGAGACAGGTGGAGCCCAGGAACTCCCTGGGTTGAGAAGACTGAGCTCTAAGTCTGGGGAGACCAAGGCAACTAGAGTTCACAGGACAGAGCACCCCAGAGAGCTAAGAAGATTCCCTGTATTTAGAGCATGAGTGTGAGGAAAGTACCCAAGACTGGAGAAGGAACCATCTGAAAGGGAATAGCACTTATGTCCACCAGCTGTACAGGAAAAATCCCCTAATTCACAGGGCACTGGGTAGTGTGCTCAGATGACTCGGCCATGGAGAATAATTTGCCTTAGACTGAGTGCTACTCCAGACCCACCTAACAAATTATAAAAGAGAGAACTAGACTAAATACTTTAAAAAGTATTGTCCAAGGCTACCACTCCATGGCTCTGAACATTTAATGAAAAAGAAACATTCATTCATGGCACAAGCATCTCTGGGTACCTCCTAGATGTCCAGTCCCAAGCTTGGTGGTTGATTGTGGCAAGCCCTGGAGAAACACAAGGATAACAAACCCTTCCATGTATGGAATGTTTTGCAGTGTAGCCAGCACTTCCCTGAGCATCATTTCATCACGGTCCATACAAACTGTCAGGTGTGCTGCCAGGTAGGATTAGCATCTCTACTTTATAGATGAGAACACTGAGACTCACAGGGGCTGGGAACGGCCACAGTCCGTGGTAAAATCATGCAGGAACCCAGGCTTCCTGCCTTCCCCTTCTAGAGCCCTTTCCTTCCACCTAACATCCTTTGATCCTTGGCTGGGCTCCATGGACTGCCCCTGAGAAGAAAGTAGGCTGTAGTGCCCCTTTCCACCCCGGCCAAACCCAGCAGCCCAGGCTCTCCTCTTTACTTCAGCAGGATTCAGGAAAGACACCCCGATCCTCTTTATTATTATTAATACAATCAGCAGTGGCATCATTATTACTGTTATTCTTGGATATCAGAGAATTATGAACAACCTCAGAAATGGCGAGACACATGTTAGCCAGCTGTTCCCCATTATGCCCTCCCTGGGTACATAATACGCCTTTCATGTGCTTAAAATCATAAATAATTTTTAAAATATGTTGCTGTTATTTTTTATTCCAGGGCTCAAATGTGGTTCTCATAAAAGCTCACTTTGGCCTCACTGTTACAGTCTAAGGGGTTTACTGTCTTTTCTTACTTCTTTTTTCCTCCTTGTCTCCCTCAGCCTCTCCCCTCCAGAGGGGCACAGCAGTGTGGTCTGAGGGCTGATTTGTTTCCTTTTTATATTAAAATCATGTGCTTTCCTGGGGTGCAGGGAATGAAGCTGCATATATTGGACAGTATACAAGGCACTGTTCCCATTTTACAGATTAAAAAACACTGAGGCACAGAAAGTTTTACTAACATGCCCAAGGTGCACAAACATTGGGAGATCCAATGACCCTGAAGATCAAGGAAAAGGTCTAACAGTCTGAGATAAAAACAACATAATCTTAATGACCCATGAGTCACGAATATCTGCAGTGGCCTAAGAGTGTCTCTCCCAGCAACAGGCAGGAAAGGTCACCCAGGAGGAATGCAGACCAGAACGTGTGCTACAGCTGGGAGCACACGTGTCAACAGAAATTAATGCCCATCGTCTGTCTCTTTTTATTTATTGATGCTTTCCTCTGCTCCTCCTCCAGTCGCTGGATCATCGAAGTTCCATGGTTATTACTTATGGTATCTCACTCATCTTGAGAGGTAGGACTGGGCTGGAGATGATCATTCCACCTTTCTACCCACCCTAAAGGCTCAGATACACAGAGAAGCCGAAGAGTAGGAAAGGAGTACAAGTCACCAGCTGGGCAAGGATGGAAGATTCTGGAGCTGAAGAAGGGAGGAACAAGAGAAGCCAAAAATGCCATGGAATTCACCCACTGCTCTCCCCGCCAGGTGGTGCCTGCGAGAGGCACACAGGCACATGCTGAGCCAGGACCTGAGGGGTTCCATGCTGCTGAAATCCGTCCCTGCTCGCTTGCTGCACATCACTCATGCAAGTGAGCGTTAAGCCTTTCAGCAATCAAAAGGGAAACAGCGCCAGGAGCAGCTAAGGTCAGCTACAACCTGCAGCCAAAGAAAGACTTTCTCTGCGCACACCAAGAACAGCGAGAACAGGGGCTGCCCATTCCCCTCCGCCCCACCTGTGTCCACAGATAAGTTTCCCCTCAGCAACAACACTGAGTGTAGACAGACAGTGATATATTTACACAATGTACATTCTCCAGTGTCTAATTCTGTGCTTATGGTTTTTGATTCTGTTGTCAGTAGGTCCTCTACACATGAATGAATGTTTGCTGACTTATAAAAGTTGAGATTAAAACCAAACTTTTAAAATTATATGGCTGACAAGGCCTCTTAGGCGCCATGCCTGCTGCCTCCCCTCTGCAGCCTCAGCCCTGCCCCCCTCTCTGAGCTGCTCCCACACTGGCTCCCCTCAGTTCCACATGCAGTCCAGGGTTTTCTTACCTTGGGGCCTGTGGGCATGTCCTTCCCTCTTCTGGAAGGTTCTCACCTGATCTTCCCACCCACAGACTCCTATCCAGTGCTCACATTTCAGCTTAAATGGCGCCTTCTCCTCCTCTCCCCCACTACCATCTAAATGAGTCTCCTCTGGTTGGCTCTCTCATCATACCCCAGTCTTTTTCTTCTGTTGGTGCCTCCTAATTTATTTTACTTTTTATTTTTTATTTTTTTGAGACAAGATCTCACTCTGTCACCCAGGCCTGTGTGCAGTGGTACGATTATAGCTCACTGCAGCCTCAACCTCCTGGGCTCAAGTGATTTTCCCACCTCGGCCTCCTGAGTTGCTGGGACCACAGGTGCATGCCACCATACCCAGCTAACTTTTTAAAATTTTTTTTAGTTTTAGTAGAGATGAGGTCTTGCTTTGTTGGCCAGGTTGGTCTTGAACTCTTGGCCTCAAGTGATCCTCCTGCCTTGGCCTCCCAAAGTGCTGGGATTACAGGTATAAGCCACCATGCCCAACCTTGCCTCCCAATTTATAACTAGCCATACAACATCTGAATCCTCCCCATACCAGTGGGGCCAGGGAACAGTTATTAGCACCACTATATCACCAGCCCTCAGCAAAGTACCTGGTGTATGGTAATACTCAATAAATATTCATTGGATGGTCGGATGGGTGGATGGAAAATGTAACTTTCCAAAGGATCTCTTACACACAATCTGTCCCCATTAACTGAATGAGTCCTTTAGCAAAGGACCCAGATCAGGGCAGCTATAATGGTACATGTGCCACCATGATGCCCTGCCCTTTTCTGGCAGGCAGCCCTCAGGGAGCACAGGATTCCTGCCTATTGCCCTTGGATGGAGCCTCAGAATCCATCTCAGCATCACCCACCAGCACGTCACCACCACTGGGTGAGATCTGGTGTGCATGACTCACTCTTTCATTCACTACCAGCATTTATTCAGTGCCTGCTGTACACCAGGCACTGTTGTGGGTGCTGCTGATAAAACAGTTTAGAATAACTTGCTATTGTAACACATTTTCATATTTTTAACTTCACTGTTTCTGGGCCCTCAGTCACACTTGTCCACTGACAGGCCTCCACGTAGTCAATCAGGCCTGGGGTCTTCCCAGGCTTATATGCACATCCACAATACGGCCATGACCATCTCAGGTTCCTCACAGGAACTGCAGCACTTAGGTACCACTAATTATTTTTTCTTATTTTTGACAGTGAGAAGCATTACAGAAAACAAAATGAATAAAAGCATTCTGCACTCTTTCCAGTCTATTTAAACAGCAATCAAAGCAATCAAAGAGCATGCACCGAAAAGCCCATGAAGGTATCAAATATAAACCCTACCCTCCCAGCTGTCCCTCTATTGAAAACAAATGTTAGAGAACAGGCAATGACAGCAAGAGGAAGACACCACCTATAGCCAACCAACCCTATGTAAATGGCATCAGTTCTAGCTCATTTAAAAAGTTACTGACAATAATAACAAGAATCTGTCCAGAAAGTCATGTTGAAGACTGAGTTGGCAGCGAACCTCCTTCCCACGACCAAAGATCTGCAAGTTCTCCACCCTTAATAAAACTCAGGCCAGCCGCGGTGGCTCACACCTGTAATCCCAGAACTTCGGGAGGCCAAGGTGGGCAGATCACTTGTGGTCAGGAGTTTGAGACCAGCTGGCCAACATGGTGAAACCCTGTCTCTAGTAAAAATACAAAAATGAGCTGGGCATAGTGGCGCACGCCTATAATTCCAGCTACTTGGGAGGCTGAGGTACGAGAATTGCTTGAACCTGAGTGGCAGAGTTTGCAGTGAGCCAAGATTGCACCACTGCACTCCAGCCTGGGTGACAGAGCGAGACTCCATCTCAAAAAAATAAAATAAATAAATGCCAACAACAAACTCAGAGAATTTCTCCTGATTTTTCTTTCTGGATTTACTGAACTATCAAAAACAGTTCTGATAAAGGAAGGAGTTGGTCAGGGTGAGGAGGGAACGGGGGGCAACTCCTGTTGCCGAATTTCACATGGCCAGTGTACAGTTGTGAGCTGAAACATCTCTTATCATCCTGAGCGACTGTGCTAGGGATCACAACCCAAACAAGATGCTGGGTGGGGGAAGCATCAATGGGTTAATCAACCTGGTGTTTATTGAGCAAATATTGTCTAAGGAACACCATACTAGAGTTTGCAGGGAACACGTAAGAGATGTAAACCATAGTACTTGCTCTCAGGGGGCTTATGATATATTTGGAAACACAAGAGTTAGGACCTGAGGCAGCTGAAAAAAAACTAAGAGGTAAGATAAATGCTGACTGTTGACTAAGAGTCCGGAAAAGATAATATCAGTTCAGGCTGAAGGAATAAAGAAAGGTCTATGAGAGGTGAGATTTAGGCTGGGGAGCAAAGGATGAGTAGTATTTATTTATTCAGACAGGAATGGGAAGAACATTCTAGGAGCAGGGACAAATACTTAAAGCATTTGGAAAGGCTCCAGCCCACGGAGGAAAGAGTAAAGTACTCTGCTTGGATGAGAGTCTAAATCAGGGAGCTCCATCTAGGCTACACAGAGAGGTGTGGTTTGGAGAAGAGCAGTCCAGCATGGGTAAACCCAGAGAAAGCCCGGTGACATTACCAGGCTTGCGGACACAGGGCAGCTTCAGAATAGGCACCACAGGCAAAGTGTACTACCGTATTTAGAGCAAAGCTTGAGGAGGTGACAGACGTACGACACTTTTACTCTTAGATATCTGTGAACAACCAGAATGTAACTGACCCTAAAAGGTAACTGTCCTCAGGCCCCTCAGCCAACATCAATAACAGAGGAAAAAATAAATTCACAAATTGTCATTTGCTTTACATGTAGACCACAGCATTTTAAAGCTATGACAGACAATTTAGGAGCTAATCTTCTTACTGTACGGGTGAGAAGGCTGTAATCCAGGAATGTGGAATAACTCACTGAGCAAGACAGTATCATTGTTAAAAATGACCATTGAAATCTGTTGCCTCTCCTAGTCCAGGATTCTTTAATCCAGGATGGAATTCCCCAGAGTATGTTCTGCAGAACATTGCTTCCCCCAGGATATTCATAGGTGTTCAAGTGTTCAGCAGAAAAAGGCCTGAAAAAAAAATGAACCAGTTTTTGTGTTTGTTTGTTTTTTATTATTTTTTTTTACTACAAGGCTTCTCAAAACTTTTGACTGTTCCGGTAAATTGTAATCATTAGTGTTTTCTGAATTTGTTCAACCATGAAATTTTTCTTTTTTGTAAAACCAAAGACTAGGCTGGGCATGGCACCTCACACTTGTAATCCCAGTACTTTGGGAGGCAGAGTGGGTGGATAACTCGAGTCCAGGAGTTCCAGACCAGCCTGGGCAACATGGGGAATCCACATCTCTACCAAAAATTAGCCAGGCATGGAGGTGTGTGCCTGTACTCCCAGCTACTCAGGAGGCTGAGGTGAGAGAAACACCTGAGCCCAGGAAGTCAAGGTTGCAATAAACCATGACTGTACCACTGCACTCCAGCCTGGGCAAGACTTTTTTGAGACTTTGTCTCAAAAAAAAAAAAAAAAAAAAAAAAAAAAAAAGGTCAGGCGCAGTGGCTCACGCCTGTAATCCCAGCACTTTGGGAGGCCGAGGTGGGTGGATCACGAGGTCAGGAGATCGAGATCATCCTGGCTAACACGGTGAAACCCCGTCTCTACTAAAAATACAAAAAATTAGCCGGGCGTGGTGGCGGATGCCTGTAGTCCCAGCTACTCAGGAGGCTGAGGCAGGAGAATGGAGTGAACCCGGCAGGTGGAGCTTGCAGTGAGCCGAGATCCACTGCACTCCAGCCTGGGCAACAGAGTGAGACTCCATCTCAAAAAAAAAAAAAAAAAAAAACCCAAAAGAAGAACAAAGACTATCGTTCTAAAAAATACACTTTGAGAAGTGCCATTCTAGACCACACTGTCCACTACCTCAAGTCCAGTTATGGATTTTTCACTAAAGTGAGAGAGTCGGAGCATGGCTTTGGAGTTAGACATGATTTTGAGTCCCCGACTATCTCCTTCAAGCTGTGTGAGCTTGGATAAGTTTATTAACCTCTCTGAGTTTCAATCTTCTCATCTATAAAACGAAACTAACGCTCATACCTACCTCATCTCGTTGTGAAAGTAAAAACAAATCATGTACACAAGGCTCTTACGAAATGGTCTGGCACATGGGATGCAGCATTAACTATATTTAAAACTCGATTTATCTATTTATCAACTTATACCTATAAGTATTTTGATCTCAAGATAATTTGTTTTGACTGGCATAATTCAAACTGGTTTTATGAATCTTTTTCCTCAAAGTCAAATGTAAGAATTATGAAATGTGGACGTTTTAAAACATGTTAATATCCTTCTTTGCAGACACCTCTTACCGAGGCAGAAGCTGTTACTTAAGCCAATTACTGTATTTGGAAATAGAAGTATAAATAGGAAAATAATTCTTGAGTGGAGTAAGCTCTTCTTGACATTAGCCACACCGGGTCTCCTTCCACCATTCATAACAAGGTGAGCCTCTACTTCTATTTCATCAAACAGGAATGGAACATGAAAAAGTCATCATAGACATGCCAAGGTCACGTAGGAAGATCCATGCACAAAGACTCTTCCATAAAACTCCCAAACCCAATGGCAACAAATAAACAAGACTATTCCAAGTTATCTTAGAATCTGCAAAGTGGATTCTTGGAATACAGAGAAAGCCAACAAGCCTATCAGAGACCTAGTTCTTCAATTGTCTGCTTACTGCTTCCTGCCCAGAAGAAGAGTGTATTAGTTTCATAGTGCTGCCATAACAAATTATCACAACATAAATTTATTCTGTCACAGTTGTGAAGGTCACAAGTCTGAAATCAAGATATCAGTGGGGCTGCACTCCCTCTGAAGGCTATACGGGAAAAATTATTTCTTGCCTCTTCCAGCTTTTGATGGCCCCAGGCATTCTTTGCTTTGAGCCTGCATAACTCCAGTCTCTGCCTTCTTCACATAACCTTCTCCCCTCTCAAATCTCTTTCTGCCTTTCTCTTATAAGGATACCTGTCATTGGATTTAAGTTCTATTCTAAATCCAGGATGATCTCATCCTGAGATCCTTAACTAATTATATCTGCAAAGATCTTTTTTCCAAATAAGATTATATTTACAGGTTCCAGGGCTCGGACTTGGACATATCTTTTTGAATGCCACTATTCATTCCCTAACAAAGAGGATTATTGACTTTGAAAGTACAAGCCTTGTGATGGTTCATTTTATGTGTCAACTTGACTGGACCACTGGATGCCCAGATATTTGGTCAGACATTCTGGGTGTATCTGTGAGAGTGTTTTGGGATGAGATGAACATTTGAGTCAGTAGGCTGAGTAGAGCAGATCATCCTCCCTAATGTGGTGGGCCTCATCCAATCAGTTGAAGGCCTGAACAGAACAAAAAGGCTGACCTTCCCACAGGTAAGGGGAAACTCTTCCTGCCTGACTGCATGAGCTGGGACATTAGTCTTTTCCTGCCTTCAAACTTGAACTGAAACATCAGTTCTTGGGTCTTGAAGCTGCTGGAGCTTCTTCATTGGCTCTCCTAGTTCTCAGGTCTCTGGACATAGACTGGAACTACACCATCAGCTCTCCTGGGTCTCCATCGCATGAAGTGCAGATCTTGAGACTTCCCAGCCCCCATAATTGTATTAACCAATTCCTCATAATACCTCTCCCTCTCTCTGCGTGTGTGTGTGTGTGTGTGTGTGTGTGTGTGTGTGTGTGTGTCCTGTTGGTTCTGTTTCTCTGGAGAACCCTAACTAATACAAGCCTCAAATCTGGATAACTGAGAAATAAGAGGTGCTGCAGTCCTGGCTGAGTAGAGTCCCTGAGGCCGGGCGAGCACCATGAACCAGGAAGAGGTCCTCTGTGAAGCTTTTGCAAAAGCCAGGGCTACCAAATCAGAGTCTCTAGAGGGACAATAACAAGCACCTGAGAACAATTTGCAATCATTTCCAAAGCTAAATGGAATTACCTATCCCTCCTAAGGGGCCACTGAAGCTAATTAAAATGCCAAGTTTCCTTGCTTTTTAACTGGAATTCTATCAGCTCAGTGTGGAAACACCAATTTTTTTCACACTGATAAATAATGCTTAATAGCAATTACATATGTTTTCTGTTCAGGAAAAGAAGATAACTTATTCTTTAATAAATGCAGTTTAGTAGACATAAACATTTCAAAACATGGGTTCAACTGAAAAGAATTAAAGTGTCAGTGGCATTTCTGCTCAAACCTTTATCTTTCAACCCAGTTAGCCCCTCAGAAATTTGCAGACATTACTCTGTATTCAACCCTCCCTCAACTACAGTTTAACATTACATCCTCAGTTTTATCCAGAATTAGTGCAAGCAATGGTCACATGAAGAACACTGCAGAAGCTTAAGTTAACTTATTACTGAAAGTCCCTTGTATTGTTCATGTCCTTTACAACGGGAAAAATTTGCCTCCTTTGGCAAAACAGATGCTGATTCTTATAGACAACTGTGAGCCATAGTCCTTTCTGTCTTGGCTACCAGAAAGCCCAGAATGCAACTCTGTCTCACTTGCATCCATCACCCTTATTTTTAGTTTCCACTATCATTATTTCCTTTGCACTTCCCTACTTTCCCCCCTCCCCCATGAAAAGTTTCATGATTCTTTTTATCTGTCCTTTTACAACCAAACTTCTTTTGGTTGTAATCCATCTCAAGTCCATTTTAGGAAACAGATTAAGACATGAATCAAGTAACCCCAAGTTAATGGGGGCAGAGCCAATAGTAGAACTCAAGGTGAACCACTTTTCACATCTGCTGTCTCTCTCTTAAAATGGGTGCCTTCAAGCTCTGCCTCCTGCACCATGGGATCCCAGTAGTCTTCTCACTGGCTTTCCCAGCAACTGCACTGCAGACCTCACAGGTGGAGCCATCGTGTTTACAGACGCCCCAAGGACCCGTGCTCTAGGAAATGGAAATCCCCAGCACATAGTCCAAAGGCCATCTGTTCCTGCATCTCCACAGATTTCATGTCTGGATTTCTGGCTGCCTTGGCAGAGTTGAGGGACTGGGCCTGCTTCCCCCAACATTGCAGAGAAGAGAGAAGAGAGTCACAGAGCAGAAACAGCCCTAGTCTTGTATCAATTGCGCTGCCTGCACACCTTGCTATGAATAACAATACCAACAGCAGTAATAACAGCAGTTCTCATGTGTTGTGTGTGCCTCTCTGCCAGGCATTCAGAGTACATCATCACCTCCTCCCTCCACAATGTGTACTACTCCCGTTTTGGAGATGCATGGAGCTCTGAGCCTGCTTTCCTAAAAAGGCATGACTTGCTGGAAGTTAACAGCATCTACTTGCATGCAAAGGACACATAAGCTAAAGTTCTGCCATGCTCTGAGGGACAGCAAATGAGACCCCTGCAATATCAGTCACTCTATTAACAATAGCTATAAAAGCTCTGACGATTGGACAAAAGGGATTTTTCACCCATCCCAGGCATGTCACTTCTTCCAAATTTAGTGGACTCTGGCTGGATTAATAGGATTTCATTGACATGAAAGTCATCCCTAATAGCCTGCACCGACCTTGTCTCTGCTACAGGCTTGAGGAATAAGAGAACGTAAAGGATGAGAAACGGAGTGTTCATTCATATATACAAAAAAAGCAAATGAGAAATCAACAGAAATGTTGACCACAATCTCTAGAAGAGCCATCTTGGTAATGAGCAGACGTAAGAAAGCACCTGCTTCCACACCGCCATTTCAAACCTTCTCAGGCTGCTCGGGGCCAAAGGCCAGGCCTTCCCACACCCTTCTGTGCATGGATCTTGAGTGTCCCTCACAAAATGCTGGCTCTTCTGTTGTTGTTTTTGGAAAACAAATGCTTTCTTCCAAGATCCCCTCTCCCAGTTAATATCTGTGCTCAGGACTTGGAGTCCCTGGACACATTACAATGGATTTGTCCAGGTTTGAGATCTCAATTTTGTGATTTCCTCCCCATCTTCCCAGTCTCTCTGGACCCCACTGAGTTATGATCCAAGCCTCCACTGCCCGGAGGATGCTTAACTGATCCCACGTCATGCCTCATTCTTCCTCCATGCTCCCCTCGCCGCCAGGATGTGGCTCTCAGCAAATGTGGTTTTTTTCTCATTTTGGTCACTTCCCAAACCCATTTTAAAAAGAGAGCACGCCACCAGCCCCAACACTAGCCCTCCACAGACAGCGAGGCTCGTCCTCCATTTTCCATGCTCCTCTCTCAACTCAGGAACTGGGTTTAACCCAGACCCCCACCCCTGGGATCACAGCCTCAGATGAATTTTCACAAACATAGCATCCTACCCAGCACACCAAGTTGTATCCCTCCTCATCCATGTATAATACCCTCTGTGAACTCCACTACAAGTCATTGCCTTCTATGAGAAAAAGAAGATCTGGGGCCGGGTACAGGGGCTCACGCCTGTAATCCCAACACTTTGGGAGGCTGAGGCAGATGGATCACTTGAGGTCAGGAGTTTGACCAGCCTGGCCAACATGTTGAAACCCTGTCTCTACTAAAAATACAAAAAATAGCCAGGCGTGGTGGCACGTGACTATGGTCCCAGCTACTTGGGAGGCTGAGGCAAGAGAATCGCTTCAGCCCAGGAGGCAGAGGTTGCAGTGAGCCGAGATTGCACCACTGCACTCCAGCCTGGGTGACAGAGGGAGACTCCATCTCAAAAAAAAAAAAAAAAGAAAAAAAAGGAAGATCTGGGGCCATGTGGTAAAAGGAAGCCAAAACAGTCTCCCTGAGTCGAGTCTGGGACCAAGAAACTTTGGGAAAAAGTTCTTTCTGTTTTATCTGCAGCCTTGGAGGGGCAACCACATGGCTTTGCCTCTCCCTACTCCCTAACCCACCACACTGACAAACAGAATTGGTGCTGGGCTAATGAATTACTACTTGACACAGTATCCCATCACTGCATTGAGTCTGGGCACCTGCACTCCCCCTATGCTGCCCTGTGATTGTCAGCACCCTGAGGGCATGGGTTGTTTCTGCTCCCTCAGTGCCTCTCCAAGGACTTTTTTACAGAGGGAGCACTATCAGTGCTGGCTGCTTCTTTGGTCAGAAAGGAAGTTGACTGGGGGACTAAGAATTGAGAATACACATTAAAATATCTCAGAAAGCAGACACAACAAAATCCTGCATTTACACAGCACTGGTTAAGAATCAGATCCTTACAACAACCTTCTAATAAAAATAGGACAGGTATGAGTATGCCCATATCATAGATGAGGCAACTGAGGCTCTGAGAGATGGGATGACATCCCCAAATCACACAATAAATAACTGCAGAACCAAGGTTAGAAAGTCTCTTCTTCTGAGGACTCATCTAGCGCTGTGTCTACCAAAATGGAAAGCGGGGAGAGAAACCCAGAGATGGCTGCTTTATAGTATGCTCTCACCCTCGCCAACTCATCTACAAGTTCAAATGCAGGTACCACCTAAAAACTACAGATGTAAGTTCCAAACAACTAGGGTATAGGGGCACTGAAACTCTGAAGGCCGATATGTCATTTATGCAAAACTATGCTCTAAAAAGCATAAGCGTGTGAAAGGATAAAGGAGATACCAGAGGGACCAAAGGCAAGCACTACCCAGGAAGCCAAGTCTGGGACTGAGGAGGAGGAGGTGGCAGAAAGACAGGAGATGTGGAGGTGTCTGGCTGGGTGTGGTGGCTCACGCTTGTAATCCCAGCACTTTGGGAAGCTGAGGTGGGCAGATCATGAGGTCAGAAATTTGAGACCAGCTGGCCAACACGGAGAAACCCTGTCTCTACTAAAAATACAAAAATTAGCTGGGTGTGGTGATGCACACCTGTAATCCCAGCTACTCGGGAGGTTGAGGCAGGAGGATTGCTTGAACCTGGGGGACGGAGATTGCAGTGAGCCGAGATCACACCACTGCACTACAGCCTGGATGACAGAGCAAGACTCCATCTCAAAAAAAAAAGATATCGAGGCGTCATAGGGTGTGCAAAGAACAGAGGGAGAGGCTAGGAGGAGGCATCAGAGGTGGGGGGTGGAAGGAAGAGAGAAGAGAAGGAAAAGAATGAGAGCAGAAAGATGGGAAGGAAAGCAAAGAAGGAAAATAAGCAAGCGGAGGTTGAAAAAGGACACACTTTTCCTATGTCTCTAGGTTTCCCCTAAAAGGATTACCCTGGGGGATGGAAATCATAACATGGGCATTAGAGTTTTGCTCACCTCCTTTCCAAGTATCAGCAGCAGAGATTAAAACATAGGAAACAAGACACAAATAGAATGAGTTTAAGAGAACATTACACATTCAGATAAACCAGAGAGAAAGGAGAATAATATATTGGAGTTAGAAGGAAGACAGAAGAAAGGCCGGGCGTGGTGGCTCATGCTTGTAATCCCAGCACTTTGGGAGGCTGAGGCAGGCGGATCACGAGGTCAGGAGATCGAGACCACGGTGAAACCCCGTCTCTACTAAAAATACAAAAAATTAGCCGGGCGTGGTGGCGGGCGTCTGTAGTCCCAGCTACTCGGAGAGGCTGAGGCAGGAGAATGGCGTGAACCCGGGAGGTGGAGCTTGCAGTGAGCCGAGATCGCGCCACTGCACTCCAGCCTGGGTGACAGAGCGAGACTCCGTCTCAAAGAAAAAAAAAACAAAAAGAAGGAAGACAGAAGAAAGAGGAGATAACGTTGGCCAAAACAGGACCCCACCAGGAGGAAGCAGAAGCCTCCACCCAAAGCTGAAACTAGTATCATGTTGCCAGGAACTCCAGAGAACATTAGCTAAGGAGGAGCGGAGGTCCAAAACAAAGATGGCGCCCACATTTGAGGGCTGCAGTATTAGGAGCGAAAGGACTGAAACTAGGAGACAAAAAACGCAGCAGTGCAATCAAAGGGGAAAGACACAGCATGGTCCTTGTGAAACAGACACTTCAGGCATGTGACCCCCCTCCCTGCCACCAAAAATCACCTTTTGTTGGCAAAAACTAATATTTATGTTTGTGTTTATTCATTGTTTAATAAGCATTTGTCCACCTGCCGTGGAGTTACTGTCCATTGTAATAAACCTATAAGAACAGAACCCATAGGCTTTATTCTTCTCAAGTAGAGGAATCATGATGGTATCAGTCACATGCTGGTATTTGATGAGTGATTTTTGATGGAGATAGCAGATCTGTTGGTAGTGAAAATGGTGTTAGCCAACAATGTAAATCAGAATGGTGTTGCTGACTATAATGATAGCACTGAGAGTGGGCATGGTGACGAGGGGGCAGGTGATCACAGTGGTGATACAGAAGGCAACAAATATGGAATTCTGTTCACAGTGGGCAGCATGAAAACTATGATGATGGTAGTTACAAAGAGCAAGATGATCTTTGCCATGGTAAGTCACCACTTACACAACTACACTATGGAAAGGGGTGTGTGTGTGTGTGTGTGTGTGTGTGTGTGTGGTGTATATGAGAGAGAGAGAGAGAGAAGAGGGGGTGGAGGGAAAGAAAGAGAGACCACCCACAGTTCACTCATGGTTAAACTAGAGTGCTATCTGCCACAGGACCCTCCCTAAGAGACATCGCAGAGGTCAAAGTCAATAGCCACTCCTTTCCCCTAAAATACCTAATGAATAAAGAATGGAGTATCTGTGAGCACATGCTTCCTTTCTCTTCGGAGCTATTTGCTAGATTTTGTTACACAAGGAGATATGTCACCTAGAAAATCCCTGGGTAGATTTTTTTTTTTTGTGGGGGGTAGAGGTGGGGTTTTGCTATGTTGCCCAGGCTGGTCTCAAACTTCCGACCTCAAGAGATCCTTCCACTTCTCCCCCACAAAGTGCTGGGATTACAGGTGTGAGCCACTGTGCCTGGCCTCTGGGTAGATTTTTTAATTATGTAAAGACTATCCTGGATTAAAAAAAAAAAAAAAAACTACCTCAAACATCATCTAAACTGTGTGGCTGTCAACCCAGATATGCATCATCCTGGGGATTTTTTGCCTAACCCTGATGAGAACTTCATTCTATACCAACCAAGTAGGTCAAATTCCCAGAGATGGGACAATGGCATGAACAGTTCGAAAACACTTAGCAGGTGATCTTAATCAATTCACCTGATTAAGAACCTTCTTATTTACAGAAGAGATAAGTGAAACCCACCACCACACAATATTTAGTGGCAGAATCATAACTAGAATAGGTATCTCCACAGCAAATTGGTGCTGTTTCCCCTGCACACTGCTGACACAGTCAGCGTGGCTTGCAGCCTTCTCTCATTACTCTATTCACTAAAGAAGTGTCTGGCTGTACTAGGACCCCGAGAAGAGAGAGAAAGGAGGTGAAACAGAAAAATGAAGAACACAGACAGGGACAATGTGTTGCTTCTCATGCAACAAACCCAGCCAGTGCTCTGAGGTGGAAGGATCTCCCTCCCCACCCCAACTCTTCCCCGTTCCCCCCCCCCACATCATGGGTCCCTGGGGAAACAAGTGTGATTTCAATTCCACAAAACCCACATCCCACCTGGCCCTATTCCCAAATTATTTGCATCCATCCAGCCCTCAGGAGGCCCGGAACCCAGGAGAAACATGCTCATACTTTCTTGGTAGGAACTTTGATCTTCAAGAATTCTGCCTCTCTGGCCAGCACCTGCCACGGGGCGTGTATCCGGACAAAGATGGATCCCTGGCTTTTATTCTGCAAGGTACAAAGAAAGAACAAATGGAAACACTTGTAAGGACATAGCTTAAATTCCTGGTTCTTCAACTGTTCCACACAAGAAGCCCAACCAATTGTTCTTCAGTTTCTCGTTTTCGTTCTCTTTAAAATTCACCAGGGACCAGTCCCTTCCCACCTGTACCCAGTTTATCAGTCTATTCCAAAAATGCTCTCATTGAAAACAGTAGGATAGTGTTCCCAAAGTGTGGCCCCTGGAAGTTTGGTAGCTTCAAAGCAAAAAAAAAAAAAACAAAATAAACAAAAAACAAAAAAAAAACATGTTAAAACAATTTTGGTCACAGATTTGAAATATAAGCAATCATGATTTTCACAGAAATCTCATTACACTCTTAATAACAAGTGGTTGGTTTTCCACTGCTCACATTCAGTGAATAACCTGCAACTTGTCTCCATTCATACGTTTTTATTGTTTATTGTTCAAGTTTGTATTTTTGTTCTACTATCATGCTGTTATAGCCCCAAACCACAAAAGGGATCTACTAGAGCCTAGCAGTAATACTATAAATCATAATGACAATGGTACAATGCAAAATAATATAAACAGGGCTCCTATATGAATACAGAACATGAATCTATGTCTCAGGATAAGTGACTGTGTTGTGTGTTGATTTCTCCCAAAAAATGAAAAATAAGGACAGAAAATGCAGTGATGAGTATTTGAAAGTCAGGTTTCATTGACCCAGCAATTCATCTGGCCCTTGTCACCATGTCTGTTACAAATAGGTGTCAGATTATGAGAGGAAGGCACCTCATCTTCAAATAAACACTCACTTTTTTTTCAGAACAAGCACACACAGGGGAAAAAATACTTTCTGATATGAACTTAATTAATTTTGTCACTAAAGAACTAAAGAGGACCAAAACCAAGTAGGAAAAAGTGGCAAAAGTCTCATTATTGGTGAGAAGTTTCTAAAACTACCTGCAAAATTAAGCACAAGCATTGTGTTTAAACTCCTTCACTGTGTTCAGAGAGAAAGAACAAGCTGATAGCACAATCCTTCATTCCGCCCTCTGATCTTGGTTTAGTGTTGAAGACTATGTAGAAAATCCTCAACTCACAGGCTCTGACTGTCTGCATTTTCAGTGTGCCTGGCAGAGAGATAGATGGCAAACAGAAGATTACTTCCCCCCACTGAAGAACACTATCTGTGGAGGTGCTCACATATGTTTTTGAAATGATGAACAAAATAAAAAGATATTTTATGGCACTCATTAATGCAAGTGAAAACTATTTCTATTATTCTTCAATGGCAGCTCCAAAATATGTTCAGTAATTCAAACGTCCAGAACCAAACCTCACTTTGAGGAAGAAAGCTCATGACTTACGAGGCAGAAAAATGAAGAATAAACCAAGATTTCACAAGGAGATTGGACGATGGTGTGAAAAGCTTGGGTAGTCTAGAGTTTGAAAATAACAATTACCACAATGCATATTTATTGAGTGTATATTATGCGCCAGAACTGAGTTAGGTGGTCACGTGCATTAGCTCACACAATATTTGCAACTATGCTGTAAGGCCAGTACTACCACAATCTCTATTCCACAGCTGAGGAAACCCAGGCAGGGAAAATGTAAATGATTTGCCCAAAGTTACACAGATAGTGCAATAAAAATAGTTTTCAGACATGACATGGTCACTCAGCATAATTAAGAAACACACCCAAGGACTGTAACACGATACAAAGACATGTGTTTAGGCTAAAATCAAATCCAAGGGTTGATAACGAACCTATGTGGCAGCCCTAAAATGAAACCTTCCCAATCCCCACTGTGACATCGTTCTGACAAAATACTGAAAGTGGCCTTCAGCAAGAAATCTCCCCAATTTTATCTTTGGTTATGCAGGACTGCTAGATAGAATCATCAATCACTTGCTGCTACTTCTAACTGTAATTTAAGCTTTTCCAATTAAGTGAAAATAAAGGGTAAGAAAAGAAACCATCTGTGAAGCTGACTTGCAAGCCCAGCTCTCCATCACGGCCCCAGAAGTTATGTTTTTGGTGAAAGATGGCAAACAGCATCATCCCTCTCGCTAAGAGGAGATCACGACGATTATGAATGTTAACATATTACCCTTTGTCTTTATTTTCAAATTGTGATGAATGCTGTTTTAACTTTCTTTAGGGTCGGTGGCTCAAGTGTGTAATAAATGTCCATTAAGTGGGTGCAGATGTTCTAAGTTTGAGGTAGGGTTGGGAGGGCAAGGGTCAAATTCCAAGACCTTGGTGGCAGACTGCTAGCTGTCCCCTGACAGCTGTTCTCACGTTCTTCATTTTTAACAAAGCACATGGCCGTTCAGCATTAAGACCACATCTCCCTTGCGATGAGGTGTTTCCATAAACAGTATTTCTGGCCAATGTCACGAGGTGGAAGTATCTGGTAACCTTCTTCAAATACAGCAAGTAGGTGCTTTTTGCCCCGTCATTTTCTTCCATCCCCTTAACCTGCTGCCTGGAAGATGGACACAGACATTTTAGACCTTAAGGTTAAAGTCCGGGCCAGAAACAGCAAAGTGTCAACAGAGAAGCTGGCTCTGGCTCTAGAGAGTGTCATAGCAGCCCTGGGCTGCCTTTAGATTTTTACGTGAAAGATAGAATTCTACCTTGTTTATCCACGGTGATTTTAGAGGCTCTATCAATTGCAGCCTAATCTTACACTAACCAATGCAAAATCGTTTCCCAGTATGGGGTTGTTAACTTTCTCCAGCAAAGCATGCATCTCTACTCTCCTCAAAAGGAACTTATTTTAAATAAAAACAAAAGCAGGAATGCAGTTTTGTGGATCTAGTCATGTTCCTTTCATGCTGTGCAATATTGTCACCTTCTCATAAAAAGGAAAACATACCCACCATTGTGAAATATTAGCTGATGTGACTGGCTGTGTCTCCAAAGAAAAAAATTACTCCTTGAAAGCTCCGGAGCACAACCATCGCCGAATGCATCCCCCAGGAATCTAAACCTGAAAGTTAACATGTATTGACTTTTAAAAAAATGTTTCCTTGTCCCCTAGGCCACTCCAACATCCTTTCTGTCCTTCTTGTGGATGTGGGTTCTTTTAGGCATAGAAGGGGAGTGGAAGAGCTTGGAGCTTCCAAGTTAGAATAAGATCTGAATCCTTAGTTACTGTGAACAGTCCTGCAATAAACATGGGAGTGCAGGTATCCCCTTGATACACTGATTTCTTTTCCTCTGGATACATACCCAAGAATGGGGTTGCTGGATCATATGCTAGTTCCATTTTTCGTTTTTGAGGGACCTCCATTCTGCTTTCCATAATGGCCATACCAATTTACGTTCCTACCAGCAGTATGTGAGAGTTCCCTCTTCACTGCATCTTTGCCAGCCTTATTTTTTTGGTCTTTTTTATAGCAGCCATTCTAACTGGGGTGAGATGATATCTCATTGTGATTTTGATTTGCATTCCTCGATGATCAGTGATATTAAGCATTTTTGCATATACCTGTTGTCCATTTCTATGTCTTCTTTTGTGAAGTGTTTATTTAGATCCTTTGCCCAGTTTTTAATTAGATTATTTGTTGAATCAACCTAAATGTCCATCAAGAGAGGAATGGATAAAAGAAATGTGATATATATATATACACATATATACATATGCACTGGAATAGTACTCAGCCATAAAAAGAATG
Source organism: Symphalangus syndactylus (assembly GCF_028878055.3). Lineage (NCBI taxonomy): Eukaryota > Metazoa > Chordata > Mammalia > Primates > Hylobatidae > Symphalangus > Symphalangus syndactylus. The sequence goes on along the minus strand of NC_072427.2, from coordinate 149,135,916 downwards.
ATATCCTGCTATTCACAGCAATACGGATGAGCCCGGAGGACATCGTGTTAAGTGAAATAGGCCAGACACAGAAAGACAAATACCACATGTTCTCACTCATATGTGGAAACTAAAGAATATTTGAGCTTATGGAAGTAGAGCATAGAATTATGGCTATCAGAAGCTGGGGAAAATGTGGGGAGGGGAGGATGGGGAGAGGTTGGTTAATGGATCCAAAGTTAAGCTAGATAGGAGGAATACCTTCTAGTGTTCTGCAGCACTGCAGGGTGAATAGGATTAATATAATTTATTGTACGTTTCCAAAAAGTTAGAAGAGAGGATTGTGAATGTTTACAACACAAAGAAATTATATTTTAGGGGTGACAGATATGCCAACTACCCTGATTTAATCATTACACATTGCATATGTGTATCAAAATATCACTCTGTATCCCATAAGTATGTACAGTTATATCAACTAAAAGGAAAAGGAAAAAATATATTTGTGACAGCATTATTTCTAACAGCAAAATACTGAAAACAACCAAAATTAATTATGGAACAAGATCAGAAAGGGAAAAAAACTATCTAGGTGTATAGCTTCCCTCATAGTTTAGAGATTCAAATAGAATCAGTATTTCCCACTAATTCTGGAATCTTCAACACCTGAAAATAAACGGATATCTATGCCTCAATTATTTAAAAAAAAAAAAGATTTGCCTCCGGAATTTTGCAGCTGTGGGAGCTTAGGCAAGTCACTTAACCAAATGAGTCTCACCTTCTTTATCTGAATAAGGAGGATGAAAAATGTTGCATGGCTGTTGTGAGAATTGCAGATGAAGTAGGTGAAGTCCCTGCTAGTGTGCCTAAAATGTGGAGTGTTCAATAAACGTCAGGCATTACTATAGCGATGAGCTCTACCCAGGTAAAATGACTGCTTCTTGACTACAGGACAGTATCTGAAACTTCTTCTGTATTCTTCAAGCACCTAGCACGAGGCTGCACACGCAGCAGGTCCTCACTGGGGAAAACCAGTTCCCGTTAGATTAAAATTGTGAATGAGTAATCCTGGTTCCTTTATTGCGTTGCACTTTTAAAATTATCTACAAGATTTTCAAAATGTCCCACATGTCCTAAAGGAAATCACAGGTTCAAAATATAGTGCATCTCCAGAATTTGGGGACAAGGTCAGAAAATATAACTTGCGGAAATCGACAGGAAATTTAACACAACATTAAAAGATTAGCCATCAGAGGATATAACCCATCCCTAAAGAAGATGTTATAAATAAGTAATCAATATGACTGGAGGGGCTCCCAAATCTCAACAGGCAACTAAAACTTCAGTTCATGTAAAATGAGCTGTAACATGTAATTTGGTCCTTGTCATCACAGAAGGGAGAACCAGGGCACAGATACTTCTGTAGGAAGGCCCAGGCCTGTCAGTCTAAGGTAGATAATTTTTCCAGGGGCAAGCAATGTGAAATATATAACAGAGCAGGAAATGTCTCTAGCTTAGTTGAAATGTCTCAAAAAACTATGCAATCCTTTCACTGTGACTCCATTTTCATAAAGCCCTACAAATCCTGCTTCTCTAGTTCTTGGTATCAGAGAGAGTTACCCAAGAAGACAGTGTGAGTACTGTGGCCAAAGGAAATGAATACTCCTCAATCAGAGCCTGACTTCTGAGTTCGCCGGTTTCTCTCTTTTTTTTTTGTTTTTCCCAAGATGGGGTCTTGCTTTGTCTCCAGGCTGGAGTGCAGTGGCACGATCTTGGCTCATTGCAACCACCTCCCAGGTTCAAGCAATCCTCCCACCTCAGCCTCCCGAGAAGCTCGGACTACAGGTGTGTGCGACCATACCAGCTAATGTTTAAATACTTTTTTAAAGATGGAGTTTTGCCATTTTCCTCAGCCTGGTCTCAAACTCTTGGACTCAAGCCATCCACCTGCCTTGGCCTCCCAAAGTGCTAGAATTACAGGCATGAGTCACCACATCTGACCTGTCCATTTCTTTTAACTCATGATGTCCACTGGTTTCCCAGACCTGTCCTCCACAAGTAAACTGGTAGAGAACTGAGTTCACAAAGAGGCTAAGTCAGGTCTCATCTTGAACCTGTGCCCTGCCCAGTCTGCTGACGTCTCACTCCCTCCCTACCCCGCTTCCTCTCTAAAGTTAACTCGACAGCAAGCCTGATGATTTGCACATGGCCTAAGGTACCAGCCCCTCTCACCCTCCTCCCCAGTCTCCAGCACCCAGCCCTTCTCACTGTCATCTGGCTGTTCCACCAGCTTCCCACCCTGCAGCCTCCTCACATTCTATCCCTCCATTGCAAAGCTCTCATTATCCCCCATCCCACCCAACTCCTATTTGGGTCTCAGCTTAAACATTCCTTCCTCAGGGAGCCTCTTCTTGAGCCCTGGATTATGCCTGGTCCCTTCCTCTTGCTTGTACAATTCCTTGTCTTTCTCTTTCATAACACGGACCCACTATCACTATCATTGTGTCACTAGGCATCTCATATCCTTCTTCTCTGCTAGACTCCATGAGGACAAAGAATGAGTCTGTCTTGTTGTTTGCTTTGTCCTCGGCAGCCACCACAGTACCTGACATATAGTAAGTGCTCAGTAAATATTTCTGGCAACTCCAGTACACATATACGGTATTCCTAGTGGATTCCATTTGGATCCTGTGACCGATCTCTAAAAATTATCTACCATGGCCCACAAAGTAATTGGTGACCTTTGGCCAACAGAATTTAAATCTAATTCAGTTTTGAGAAAATAATTCAATTACCCCTAAGTGTCATTTTTGAATGTTTCTCTCACATTGACAGCTAAAGTTACTAAAGTTTCCACCTGACCAGGAACCATCTAAAGATCGTGGAGGGCCTCTCCATCCTCTTGGTGGCCCCCGATGCTCACTGCATTTGCAGACCGCCATTCCCTTTCCTAGAGGCCAAAGGAATTGACACAGCCTCACTCGTGCTCACAAAACACAACCTGAACTGGATATACCAAAACTCTTCTGCCTCATAGGCTTCTGGGGGTGTTACAGCATTAAGGAGAAGAATCAGGAATACTCTGGAAAATAGACAAGGCTTCAAATGTCAGTCTTTGATGTCTTCACTCAGCAAGCATTAGACTTCCATGGTGCTAGTCAACACCCCATGCTGACAGTTCAAGGCAGGGCCAGCTTAGGGACACAGAGGAATTTCAGAATGGTGAACTGATTTGGCCACAGGACTCTAGAGTTGGAAGCACCTCCAAGCACACCTAACGTATCTTTCTCCAGTAACAAAGGAAGACCTGCAGCCCAAGAGTCTGTGCTGCATAAGCATAGACACACAGCTAATTACAAGCAGACCCAGGTCTCCTGGCACCAGCATTCATCCCACCCTGCCATCCTGAGGGCTGCCAACCATCCGTGGCAATCCTGCAGCCCCTCCCTTCACAAGAAATCAGGGAGGCAGGGGAAGGAGGAATGGGCTAGGGAGTGAGGGAAGAAGGGGCTCGTACCCCCAGCCACCTCTCTCCTGCACTCCAGGCCCCTAGCAGGGACTGCAGGCCGCGCTCCCGGTGAAGTTATCCTCACTGTTTTTGTCTTGTTGTTATCCAAAGCTTGCATGTGGATAAACAAGACAACATCCTCTCTCTAGAGAGACAAGAGTGAGCGGGAGGCAGCCACAGCCAAACACTGGAAACTGATACTCCTCAGGCCTCCTTCCCCACAGCCCTGCCAAGCCACCTTCATGCTGACCCAAGGGGCCTGAGTGTACTCTGGTCCCGGGCCCTGCTGTGAGGCAAGAACATCAGCTGCAGCACATCGGCGCCCGGGAATGGCGCTGTAAGGAAGGGTGGGGGAATGGGCCTGTCGACGATGGAGGGGCAGAGAGGACACAGACTCCCTTGGACTCCCCTAAGACATCACCAGTGCCCCCACCGCACCTGCTGGGAGCCCCACACTCTCAGATAATCACAATTGAAGCTCACGCAGCTGGAGGACAGGGGTGCTGAGACCGTGGCCAGGGCAGCCATCGTCACAGGTGAAGGAGGAGGGTGAGGTGTAGCCTTGAGACAGAGGGCTTTTGAAATACGAGCAGGAATTCATCTGAGACAGGCCTCCCATCTGCTCCATTTCAGGAACACCACAGTCTACCTGTGTCATCGTGAAGATCAAAGCCTTAACTTCCTTTTGGCTCTCAAGAACGTCCAGCCTCTGATCGGGGGCAGGCTCTGCCTGGTCCTCCTGAGACACAGGGATTTGGGATTAAGCACAGGAAAGATTGGGATTAAGCACACCTTTCCTTCCTGCTTAGGGAAGGAAAGGTAGAAATTTGCTCTCCTGGGAGCTCCTGGATGAGCGTACTGGAATCTCCTCTCCAACCCTGTCCTGCATAGGCCAAGGTGAAGGTGGCCAATAATCAGCAAAGGCAGAAGACAGAGCCAAATGCCCACCAAGCCCCATCCCAGAGACCCACCAAGACCAGCAGCAGGACCCTTCCTTCTTATGGAAAAGACTTCACCTGGTTCCCAACCAACGACCAGGGACAACCCAGGGTCCTATGGACATGAAAACTCAGCCGCTTTTGTCGCATTTCTGGGTGCCAACCTGGGCAGACACCCAGAAGGGGTGATCTCTGGACCTATCACCACAGTCTCCACTCTGTGTATCACACATCATTGCACTCCAGCCAGAGGCAGCCCAGGAACAACTCCTCAAAGCCCAGGTGAAGAGGAAGCCCAGGTGAAGAGGAAGCCCAGGTGAAGAGGAAGCCCAGGTGAAGAGGAAGCCCAGGTGAAGAGGAAGCAGTGAGGGGAGCCCAGGGAGACTGAGGAGTCAAACCCTTTGATAGGGTCTGACTCTGTCCCCGCCCAAATCTCATCTTGAATTGTAGCTCCCATAATTCCCACGTGTTGCGGGAGGGACCTGGTGGGAGGTAACTGAATCATGGGGGCGGTTTACCCCATACTGTTCTCGTGGTAGTGAATAAGCTCACAAGATCTGATGGTTTTATAAGGGAAAACTCCTTTCTTTTTTTTTTGAGACAAAATTTCGCTCTTGTTACCCAGGCTGGAGTGCAATGGCGCAATCTTGGCTCACTGCAACCTCCACCTCCCAGGTTCAAGTGATCCTCCTGCTTCAGCCTCCTGAGTAGCTGGGATTACAGGCAGCCACCACCACACCCAGCTAATTTTTTGTATTTTTTTTTTTTAGTAGAGACGGTGAGGGGAAACCCCTTTCATTTGGTTCTCAATTCTCTCTTGTCTGCTGCCATGTAAACATGTGCCTTTCACCTTCCACCATGATTGTGAGGCCCTCGCAGCCACGTGGAACTGTGAGTCCGTTAAACCTTTTTCTTTATAAATTACCCAATCTCTGGTATGTCTTTTTTAGCAGCATGAGAACAGACTAATACACCTTCCAACATATCAAGGGTGAGAGAAGCTCCTCCCCACTCAACCCCTGAGCTGCAGAGGACCCCAAAGGCAGCATGGCACCTTGAAAGACCTAACCTATGGGGAGTCAGCAACAGAGTGTGACTAAGGCTTCTCTGGACGTTATTCTACTTCAGAAATCCCACAGGTGAAAGAAATAGGGAATAATCCCCACCATGTAAGATAGGCCCCGGGAAGGCCATGGGTTCTGGAGCCTGAGGACCAGGCCTTGGGCCCCAGCTCTGTCACTTACCAGCTGCACCATTTCCAACAAGCCACCAAAGCTCTCTCGGATTGACAGGCAATGTTAAATAATTGTAATAAGTAATAATAATACCACTTGGAGGAGAGGAGGATAGACTTTACAAAAGGACCTGTGGAAATGTTTGGCGGTGGTAGATATGTTCATTATCTTGATTACAAGGCAGCGATCATTTCACAGTGATGGTTTTGAACATATGTCAAAACCCAACAGATTGGATACTTTAAATATGTGCAGTTTATTGTACATCAGTTATACCTCAAAAAGGCTAGAGGGAAAAGATATGCAAAAATGTAAAACAACGCAACACTTCTTATAACTTTGTTTTAGAAAATCATTATTTTTAATTATAATGTTTTATGTTAAACATTATTTACTTAATATGTTATATATTTGTTAGCTTTTAATTAATTCTAGGCCGGGCGCGGTGGCTCACGCTTGTAATCCCAGCACTTTGGGAGGCCGAGGCGGGCGGATCACGAGGTCAGGAGATCGAGACCATGGTGAAACCCCGTCTCTACTAAAAATACAAAAAATTAGCCGGGCGTGGTGGCGGGCGCCTGTAGTCCCAGCTACTCGGAGAGGCTGAGGCAGGAGAATGGCGTGAACCCGGGAGGCAGAGGTTGCAGTGAGCCGAGATCGTGCCACTGCACTCCAGCCTAGGGGACAGAGCGAGACTCTGTCTCAAAAAAAAAAAAAAGAAAAAAAAAAAAAAGAAATATTCAAAAGTGAATAATGATTTCATGGTATCTCAGAATCAAATAAGGTTGTACATATGAAGGTATTTTGTAAACTATGAAGTGTCTACAAAAGGATTTTTTAAAGAGCAAGTGCAGGGATAGGCACTGTGAAATCTCTGCCTTGGTACTCAAAGCACAGGGCATACCCATGCCCCTGGGGCCAAAAAACACATGTCCTTGACCCCTATGGGAATCCCACCATGCTTCTTGGATCCCACATAAAAAAAATCATAGCTGAGCCCACCGAGGCAATAACCCTGGCATGTAACTGAACAACACCAAGTGAGGTTGAAGATAAAAGTGAACATTTCTCTTGGAAGTTTGCGATGCTCAAAGATAACAGGCTGAAAGTAGCCGGATGCAACATTTCTACCAAAAATGAGAGAAGGACAATCCATAAGCCCCAAAGATGTTGGCAGAAAGAACAGGGCCTCTCCCAAAACTCAGGGAGGCCAGTAGGCTGGTACCTGGGCTTCCAGCACACTGAACCAGCCCAAACGGGGGATCCTGGATGAACTGTGAGGAAAGACCCAAGGAAAATGCTGCTCTTTCCTATTCATCACAGTGAAATTGTTCTGGACAGTTGCCATCCTGCAAGTGGAATCAGATGCTGTGGATCCTAACTCTCAGCAACAAGTGTGCCTCTCCCTCGCCCCCACCAGGACACGGAGAGCACCTCAGTGCCTGAGGAATGCAAGAGAGCAATGGGCAAAGGGGTGCCCTAGCTGGTCATTAGTAGATACTCAGACCACAGATGATCAGTAGGTCCTGGCTGGCCTGGAACATCCCTGTTTATTCTTCTTGCCTCATCATCCCATCAAGTTTAGGATTTTAGCATTCTCAAAAATGTCCCAGGCTAGACAAGTAAATCACAGGATCACCCTGTGAGCACCACTACATTTAATAGCCATCAAACCTTTGAGCAAGAATGCCCAGAATCCCCTTCCTGTCTTTCATTTATTTGGCCCATGTGAAAAATATCCCACTCAGAGAGAAGCATTCCCAGGCATTTAAAAGCTTGTCATATTACCTCTAAAAGTATCCCTATCTCTTCATTATCTGTAATGTCTCTCCTGACTTAAAATTTGCATGATTCCTTGATTTTGCTACTTTTCTTCCAACCTCAAGACACCTCTCTAAACCCTTTATCAGTAATTAACTCCCCTCCCCCACAAGGATATGCCCCTGCCTTCTCTTAGCAGTGACTCATCTCTCCCTTAAAGAATCTCTACACTATTTTCCTATGATTCAATCATCCCAACACAGTTCAATTCAACAAGTATTTATTGGGCAACGACTGTGTGCTTAGCAGTGTGCTAAGAGTTAGGGCATATGAAAGAAATATAAGCCATCATGCCATCACACTATCATGCCATCATAACCACATGCATTCACACCATCATGCCATCACACCACCATGTCACCACACCATCATGTCATCACACCACCATGCTATCACACCACCATGCCATCACACGATCATGCCACCACAACATCATGCCATCACACCATCATGGCACCACACCATCATGTCATCACACCACCATGCTATCACACCATCATGCCATCACACGATCATGCCACCACAACATCATGCCATCACACCATCATGCCATCATGCCATCACGCATTCACACCATCATGCCATCACACCATCATGCATTCACACCATCATGAATTCACACCACCATGCATTCACATTATCATGTCACCACACCATCACGTCACACCATCATGCCATCACACCATCATGCATTCACACCATCATGAATTCATACCATCAAGAATTCACATCATGCCACCACACTATCATGTCATCACACCATCATGCATTCACACCACCATACATTTACACCAGCATGCCATCACACCATCATACATTCACACCATCATGCATTCACACCATCAAGAATTCACACAATCATGCATTCACACCATCAAGAATTCACACCATCAAGAATTCACACCATCATGCATTCACACCATCATGCCACCATACCATCATGCCATCACACCATCATGCCATCACACCATCATGCATTCACGCTATCATGCATTCACACTATCATGCCACCACAGCATCATGCCACCACATCATCAGGCCATCACACCATTATGCATTCACGCCATCATGCAATCACACCATCATGCATTCACGCCATCATGCATTCACACCATCATGCAATCACACCATCATGCATTCACACCATCACGCATTCACACCATCATGCAATCACACCATCATGCATTCACACCATCATGCCATCACACCATTTTCATTCTCTTTGGAAACCAGATAAATGATATCTAATACCTGGGACAGATCACGACCAGGGCAATTAACGTCCAAAGGGACAGGATGACAATGAATGACCATTTGTTTGTCATCTCCCCTTTCACTCACCAATAGTTGCCAAGTTTTGCTCTGAGAGAAACATCCCTACTGGAGCTCAGCCACATGTTTTTAGCAGAATTGATCCCATCCCAAATCCAAGGCTATGCCCAATTAGTTTGAGCCAGTCAGCATATCCAACCCTCTGCCACAACGACTGCTTCTGGAATATGCTTGTAATGTGGTCAAAACCAATAAGATGTGAAGAAATAATGGCCGGAGTTTCTAGGGAAAGCAGCTTTCTCCTTCTGTCAGACTCTGGGGGATAACAGGGGCCATCAATTCACTCCATAAAGGGAAGTCCTGGGTCAGCAATGGGGATCAGTGAGAAAATAAAAGATGAAGCGGACCCTGCAGATGGTTGAGCAGAAAGATAGAGAAATTAGTTGTCTTTAGGGACATCATGGGAGCTGAGGGATCAAGCTTCACCAGATATGCTTATGGGCTTCCTGATCACATGAGCTTATAAATTCCCTTTGTTGTTTGAGCTGGTTTGAGTTGGATGTTCTGCCAATATGAACACACATTCTCACTGATATAAGAAACTACTGGAAAGAGCTGACTCTGGGCTAGAGCCAGGAGGGCATGTTGTGGAGGAGAGGGACCTTGAGTTGTACTTTGACCACTACATGATGAGATTTGCACATGCCATTGTGAGAGGCGTGGAAGAGAAGAAGTGGATGAACACAGGTGCAGAGAGGAATGTGCAGCATGTGGAGATCAGCCGGCCTGAAACCGAGTGGAGCCTGGGGATCCAGGGGGCTGAGACGCCTGTGCTGGCTGTACTGCCCACTATGCTGCTGCTGCCAGTGCATTTCGCAACAGTGACCTTGATGGATCAACCCCATACTTTCACCCAGGTTCATTATATTTTCAACAAGATAAAAAATGATGAGACAGTCCGCCTAATCAAGGAACCCTTAAGAAAATGCCTTCCTCCTTTCCCAGTGGAGCTCAAATTAGAAACTTCTTCCCATTCTCCAGTGAGACCAACAAATACAAGTGATAGCAGGGAGTGTCCATCTGCTCTGGGGTTGGTCTAGGCTGTGATCAAACAGAATGATGGAACAAGCCTTCCATGTGGCACAGATCCAGGCTGTGACCTTAGGAGGAGGCAGTTTTCTGAAGACAGGCTCTGGCCTTCCTTCTAGGAGCCATTACTCCTTCATAGCAGAGATCTTACATAAAGAGGCAGTGTAGACTTTGAACATGTACAAAGAAGCTATAAAACCTTCTACAACATTGGTCACAAGCTTTCTTCAGCTAAAGAACTCTTTCTCCAAATAAGGGGCTACCTGGTTGTGTTCCAGAGAACTACAGCCCCACCTGCTCAGCCCCAACTTGGGTTCTGAGTGGTTTCTGTGGCACTTGTATGCAAACCCCAAGAACTGTAGTCCTTAGAAATGGATGAGGTTTTTGACTGTCACAATGATAGGGAAAAACCACTCATATTTAATGGATGAAGTGAGAGACATCAAACACACTTCGATGTACTAGAAAGTCCTAGGAAAAATTAACCTTCCTGGAATATACAGTGCTCCACTGAGACTTCCCTAGGGCTCAGGGAAGTGAAGTTGAAAATTACTGTGCTGCCCTGCACATCTGTCCGACCTGACATAGAAGGCAGGATTAGCAATTATCACACAAGTCTCATGGCCCTGACTCCACCAGACTCAGCCTTGAGAGATATTAAGGTAGAGCTTAAAGAACTTGGATTATGAATAAAGGCTATCGAATGAGCTAAAATCTAGATCTTGGATCTGATATTGATAATCAGGGACACAGAGAAAGACCTATCACTCCAATGAAAAAAAAAAAAAACCAGTGGATTTGATTACTTTGTGAGCTTCCAAAAATATCCAGATCAACCCAGCTGCCAAGAGCACTATGAAAATAATCCATTAAAAGTAAAAGGATGGTTACCAGAGCCTAGGAAGGATAGCAGGGGAGTGGGCAGCAAGTGGGAATGGTTAATGAGTATAAAATAAAAATGGAAAAAATAAGACGTAGTATTCAATAGCACAATGGATAACTATAGTCAATAATAATTGTACATTTTAAAATAACTAAGAGTACAATTGGATTGTTTGTTACACAAAGGATAAATGTTTGAAGGGATAGATACTCCATTGTCCATAATGTGATTATGATGAATTACATGCCTGTATCAGGGTATCTAGTGTACACCATTAATATATACATGTACTAGGTACCCACAAAAGTTAAAAATGTTTTTAAAATAAAAAATAATAATAATCCATTAGCTTAGAGTGTTCTGGAGGCCAGGGGATGAAGGTCATGTGGTCTCTAGAAGCAAGGCACATTAAAGGAGGAGCTCAGAGAGACCCCGCTGAAAATCCCAGCTCTGCCACTTACTCCCTGTGTGACATCAATATGTAACATGATCTGAGTCTCAGTCTCCTTTCTGATCAAGCAGAAAAATAAGAATCTGGAAGCAACAGTGACCTCACAGAGTGCTTGTGAATATCAGCAATAATGTAAGAAAGACACCTAGCACAATGTCTGGCACATAGTAGGTGCTCAATGCTAATAATAATTAGATTCTGCAGATGGTGTCTTCTGGCCAGAAGAATTTGAATTAAGGGGGTTTGTGCAATCGAGTTTCCAGCATCCTCCCTTGTTTCCTAGAAAAAGCTGGCTCCTGGGGCATTTTCTCCCCCTCTATGACGCGAAAGCCCAGTCTGGATCGTGTCCTCTCTATGAAGCCCAAACATGCTTTTCCACAGCCATGACCCTGCGTGCACACCACATGGAACCAGTCCTGCCTGAGACCGCAGGTCTGGAAGAGAAGGGGTCATCAGCCCTGCTAATTAAATCTGCAGATGATAACAAACTGGGAGGCTCTGCAAACAGCACCAGAGAGGACGGGGATATAAATGAGAAGGGACCTGGGGAGTTTACAAAATATGGGACAGGAAATCACAAAATGAGATTCAATGCAGAAGAATGCAAGGAACTCCAACTGGGGGGAATAATCAGAAACATAGACCCTGGAGGGGAAGGGGAAGCTGGAAAAAGGCAGAGATGATGAGGGCTTGGAGCGGATGGAAGACAGGTGGCAAATGAGAGAATGGGCGCAGGAGGCGAACAGGAAGTAGGGGTCGAGAAGCCTGGCGGGAAGTGCAAATGGAAACTGTGGGTCCCATCCAGCAGGGCCATTCACACTCTCCAAGGCTCACTTCCAAAGTCCATCCTCCCCTCCAGCACCAGTCCGAGTTGCACCTCCTCCAAGAAGCCTTTCTGGACTTCCACAGCGAGCCCTACCAGCCTCCCTGCTCATTACTCTTCTGTGCTCGGCAGGGTCATGTTTGACCATGCGCATCATTCCACATCTGACTCTCTTAACTCCAACCAAACTCTCAGCTCCAGGGGGACAAGGATCCAGCCCTGTGGCTCACTGTGCTCCTTCCTGCATCCAACTCAGAGCAAAGCCCAGGGTAAATCTTCAATAAAAATGAGGGTGGGCATCATCTCCAATAACATAACAAAGAGAAGAATTTCCCTCTCCAACCCCTGCTGGGTCAAAATTCTGTCTGAGATCTCTCTGTCCTTATCTCTAGGTCTCGGCCCTATCCCGATGCCTCATGCATGGCACCCCTGAGTCAATTGCTTGTTTAACCCTTACTCAGGCCAGGACACAAACCAGAGATTGCTCGGGGACCGGGGGAAAGAAGACAAATCACAAGTAGAGGGGAAATGATGAGGCGGATGTGTCCCTCATGTGACGGGGACTGTCCTCACATAGCCATGGTGCTGAGAGTGTTTTCTGCAAGATGACAGTGGCTTCCCTGAGACATCTGCCCCCTTTCAGCTGATAACTTCATAATCAATAATCATGATAAAAATAATTGGGAGAATAAGGTATAACTCGTTCTCAGGAAACTTGAGTAAGGCTTCCCTGGCCCTAGGAAGAAATGTAACTACTGCCTTGAACCACTGTGAAATCCAGCTCCTCCGAAGAAAGGCAGGAGCCCTCCCCCACACCATCAGCCCAAGAATACTGTCACTCTCACTAAACGTGTGTGTCTTAGGAGATGAAGAAAGTAAGTACCAAAGACTTGTTTTGACACTCAGCCCACCATTGCACCAGGGACAACAGACAGGAAAGTAAAAAGGCAAATGTGCAGAGCAATCCATCTGCAGAGAAGCCTGGGGAGGAAGGTGTCTTTAGGGTACCTGCTGTGCATGGCAGGTTCATTACACCTGAAGCCGACAGGATTCTGACCATTCTGAGAGGGCTCTGGAGAAAGGAAGCCCACAGTGTTTCCTGCTCATCTGGACCCACGCCCTTCCAGAGGTGCTTTCCCCCAGCCTAGGGCAGTGGGGGAGACACAGAGACCAGATCCTGGTGCCAGCTCTGCCACTTCTCATCTTTGGTACCTTAGCAACATCACACCTGAGCCACCCCAGGGCTCTGCCTTCTGCTTCCCTATACAATGACAGCATTGAACTATGAAGGTTCCCGCCCACTGAAAGATCATGTGACTTCACGAAGGGCAGGAATTCTCTCAGCACCTTAGCATGAAGAACTAGCCTTAATCATTCTACTGCAAATATACTTTGATGGGCTGCAAAGCTCCAGCCTCCCGGGAGAACCCAGAAATGAGCTAGAGCACAGAGTCACAGAGATTTCGACCATCTAAATAGAACTGCATCTCTTCTTGTCTTCTTTCCCTAAAGGTCTCTCCCCTCTTCTCATATTCTACAACTTGAAGGGATCAAAGGTCCTACTCAGGGTGAGGTACCTCCCTGCTGACGGAGAAATGCAGCACATCCCAGCTGCTGAATGCCAGTATTTGTTGAAGTTTGGTACTTGCTATCCTAACCAAGGTGGCCACATGCAGTGGCGCAGGTCACGCACTGCACAAAGGTGCTATTTCAAGGGGGCACCACCATGGAGAAGATAGTTTATATTCAATAGCATATTTCCTATGATCATTTTCTGGAAGATGGCAAAGTGTTTTGATCTAACAGAATCAGTATATTAAGTAATTTCAAAAAAATTGATTTTTTTATTAAAAAAGCAACTTGAGGAAGGGAGGCCTTTTTCTAATTGGTATAAAGGCACCACATGGACTCGCCATGGCCCCAGTCATTAGCCTGGATGCAGACTCACAGGAAAACGGCCAGAGAGAGATGGGAGCACTTAATGGTCTCTCTACTGCTCCAAAGCAAAACCTATAGTCAAAAATGGAATCTACAAAAGTCATCCACATAGGTTGTAAATGACACATAGGCCCAAGCAGAATCCCTCCTGGGGAATATTTATATTTTTTGAAGGTCAAACAAAAGAATAATTTCTTAAAAACTGGGTCCTTATTTTGCTCATCACTAAGTCCCAAGCACTTGGACACCAAACACAGTGTCCAAGTGTCCACATGACATTCTATACCTAGAATAGAGTATGCACTCTAAACCAGGGGTTCCCAAACTGGTACCAGTTTGAGGCCTGTTAGGAACCGGGCTGCACAGCAGGAGGTAAATGGCAGGGGAGCAAGCATCACCACCTGAGTGCCACCTCCTGTCAGATAGGCAGCAGTATTATAACTCACAGGAGCACAGACTCTATTGTGAACTGTGCATGCGAGGGATCTAGGCTCATGCTCCTTATGAGAATTTAATGCCTGATGATCTGAGGTAGAAGTTTCATCCCAAAACCATGCCCCCACCCACCAGTCCCTGGAAAAATTGTCTTCCATGAAACCAGTCCCTGGTGCCAAAAAGGTTGGGGACCACTGCTCCAAATGGTTTGATGGGATAAGCAAAACCAATGGATACAAACTCTGTTGTTTTCGCTTATGTCAGAAACCTACTGGTGGGGAGTGCAATCATTCATGTCTCCTAAACTCATAGCCCAGAAAGAGACCATCTGTGGTTGGGCTGGAAAGTCCAGCTTGTCCTACTCAGAATCCTTCACAGGCCTTTCCACAGGACACGCTCAGGAAAGCTGCATGAATGTTTCTGAGACCAGAGAAAACTGGAAATGTACAATCTTCTAACTTCTTTTTACTCATCCTGCAACCAACAGAGTCAGAGAAGCAGTCCAGAAACTAGCTCTAGGATGTCAGCCAGCTCTTAATGGGGACAGGTAAACAAGACAGGAGCAAAATGCATTTTCCATTGTCCTTTTTGCCTTTTTCCCTCTCATGACCCCCGACTTTTTCCCAGAGCTCTCCATAGGATCGCCCCCCTGCTCTGGCCTCACTCTGACCAGTCTATGTCCTGGGCATCCAGAAAGCAAGTACCAAAAACTCATCCTCATCCTGGCTTACCTGTCATTCAACCCACATCCTTTCCAGGTAAAGAAGTCCTTGGGATGGCCTCAAGGAGCTCATAGTCTAAGCCAGGGTCCCTCACTCGGGGAATACCACATGGCTGTTTTTCAATCTATGATGAGCAACCCTTTTAAGGTATGGGAGGCTGATTAATATCTGACCCCACCCAGCTCTACTGTGACAGGGGCTTCAAAGGCTTCACCTCAAACCAGTAACTAACAGCAGATATCAGGCCCACTAGGAGGTCTAGGGGCCTTTCTGAAGAGCCTCAAATCATGCCACCTACATGCTGTTTGCGCAAACCACTCAATTCTACATTTTAGAAGAGTGCACTTAACAGTATCAAAAATTACATCTTAATTTTTTTTAAATATGCTACCTGGACCTCCATTTCAGCCCACTAAGACAGCCAGCCCTACTAGGGGTCTAGAAAATCTTTCTAAATAGTCCTTTTTCTAGGGAAAAGATGTGCCCACGGTTCTGGGAGGAGGCATGGTGTAATGCAAAGGCATGGGCTCTGGAACCCGTCAGCCCTCCAAGTTCCTATCTGTGTCACCTACGTAGTTACTTAACCAGGCTGAGCCCTGGTCCACAGAAAGGAAAAATAACACCTTTCATGGGACCACTGTGAAGATCCACTATGCAGAGATGTGGGAAACACTGCTCCCTGGTGCACATATATGTTAGTTTCCTTCAGCAATAGGGGACCGTTTGCACTGGGGGCTCTCTTTGTTTCAACATTTGGTAACCTGGGCTGGATAGCACTCCATCCTTATTCGCGAGGCTACTGTAAATCACTAATTTCCACATTGTTGTAAATAAAACCAGATAAAGACGGAGTGAGGGCTGAGCAGTTTATAAGCCCTACCAGAATTATAACTTTGTTACTTTTGCCTGAAAGTGCCTGAGGCAGCCCTCTCTCTCTCTCTCTCTCTCTCCCTTTCTTTCTCTGCACCTGGTGTCCCCAGGCCCTTGAACTCTGGCCTCATGTTGCTCTCTGGCTCCGTCACTAGGCCAGCGAAGCCACTGACTCAGGACAACCCATGGGTTGCTGTGCAGATGACAAATGAATCTGGGACTCTGTGGGCAAATAGCATCCAACTCACTTCACACTCTATGCCCCACTACACTCCAGGACCCATCCACATCCCCAACCCATCCCTGCCTCGCTGGAGGAATTTGGGCTGGGGCCCATCCAGCAGGCTACAGGAAGCCAAGGAGAGCCTGCTTAAAGCCTGAAAGAGGCTGGAAGGAGCATGTCCTGGCGATTAAGGATGGGCTGAGCTGGACAGTCCTTTCTGGCTGCTCTTGCAGTCTTTCCGTCAACACGTCAGGACAAATGAGGTGTTTCTGTCAATCACTGAAGATGCATGGCATCCCGACTGAATCCTCCCTGAGCTAATGCGGCTGCTTGGGAGACATTCAGCATTGAAAGAAGCTCTTTGTGCAGAGGCGGTGAAGTGTTTTGCAGGAAAGCCTCAGCAGGTGGCCACAAAGTATGTGACAACTGCACCTGGGAGCTGCAAAGCCCCTCCAGGGCTAGTGGCAGCCTCGCAGCCCTTTAGAGGAGTCTCTCAGCTCTAGGGACACCAGCCAGAGCTGATGTACCCCAACCCAACCAAGAGAGGCCCAGAGAAGCCCAGATCTCCCGTCTGCATGCTTGAGAAGACCAGGATAGAGGCCTCAATGCTCAGTGCTTTTACACACATCTGTGGAGTCCCCAGTATGAACAAGGAGGAACTCAAAGAGCTGGACCAGACACATACAGAAAATTTACAAGAGAGAGGCTGTGACGGATAGAGCTTGAGCTTCCCACCTCTTTCTCCGAAAGAGCTAGGCCACAAGGTAAGAGCCCCAGAGCTCAGTTCACAACCAGGGAAGAGTGCCCTGGCTTAGGTCAGGACAGGACTGAGACCTGATCTGCCCAATTCACTAGCTGAGTGAGCTTGGGGAGGTCACCTCCCTTCTTCTCCCTTCCCTTGCCCCATGCAGGCAAGAGCTTGGATTAGAGGACCCCTGAGGGCCTTCCCAACTCCAGAGCTGCGCGCTTCTTTGATGCTTCATATTCAATCACTTTTGTCACCTCAACAGGGCCTCAAATCCACACAAGCCTCTCTGTTGTCACAGCCTCCTGCTCCTTGCTTGACTCTGTCCCCACTCTCTGCCCTTCTGTGCAGCTGTGGGCGTGCACCTCTGGGCTCTCAGCTCTCTCCAAGGCCCCCGTGCCTCATGCGACTTGCTGTGCCTTCTGGTATCTGCTTCCCAATCAGAAACCTCACACATGTCTGCAAAGCTCCCCCCAGCCAGATCCTCCAGCTCATCTTCCTCTGAATTGTGTTAGTTGTACATACGGAGATCCAGAGAGCCTCCGAGGATTAGAGTCCATGTCTTTTTTTATTTGGAACTCTTACCTGCCGACCCATCATCAAGGACAGGACTTAGCACACTTTTTCTGTAAAGTGCAGGCCACGTGGTTTCTGTCACAGCTACTCAACTCTGATGTTGAGTCACAAAAGAAGTCATAATCAATACATAAGTGAATGAGTATAGGTGAATTCTGGTAAAATTTTATTTATAAAAGTAGGTGGGAAGCTGGATTTGGCTTGCAGGCCACAGTTTGCTAACTCCAGCTCTAGGACAGGCTTTACTGATAGACATATCTGCACCTGGCCCCTCTCTCATCACTGAAATTGTTTACATGTCTGTCTGCTATACTGGACTTCCTGAAGGCCAGCTCTGTGTCTTTTACCTCTTGAACCCATGTCTGATACTATGCCTTATATATAATAAGTGTCCAATAAATGCTTGTCCTCTTAATGCCCTGATCTGCTAGTACCTGTTTCACGTCTCACAACCTAAGGAGATCATCACTAGGACAGACCATGAGATACTAAGAAGCATAGCAAGAAGATCCACCCACACAAGTTTGGACGATACCTGCCAGAGATTGCAGGGGAACGCAAGCTGGCCTGCTGGCCTCAGCACTGCTCTTGAAGGGCACTCCTTTCTGCTACATCAAACAGCACATCAACTGATCAAAAGTTTGGACTAGACACTCCAGCTCCTGGATCCATTCCTCCATCTCCTCCCACACTAACCATCCCCGACTGATGGCCCTCCAAGGACTGGGATCAACCACAGAAGGCAGACATCTGTGGGAACTTCCAGTCTCTTTAATCTGAACCTGTAGCAGATGCCTAATAATGACCACTAACGCATTCATCATGCTGCACAGGTGACGGACACCATCAAACACATCAGGCCGCTTGGCTCTCTCAATATTCTTGTGATTAAGTGCAATGATCTCCAGTATACACAAGTGCAGACTGAGCTCAGAGAGGCTGTGAATTGCTCAAAATCACTGCAGTGAGCAGCACAACGTGGCCACTATAAAAAGATGATAAGTCCTAGGCTACATCTAGAATGACAGAGAGGAACAGCCCCTCTATGAATGGTTCATTTCAAGAGGTCAGGAAAATCAGAGCTCATTCAGAGAGGAGAGATGAGAAAGCTAAAGAACTCAAGCCCATAGCCAATGAAAAACGAATGAAGGAACTTGAGGTATTTTACCAGGTAGAGAGAAAGCCAGGGCAAAGATGTGAGAGAAGAAGGATGGTATCTGGCTTCAAACTGCCTCTGCAGACTTAAGTCGGTGTGGTGCCAAGGGGTAGGGCCAGCCCATCTGAGGAGGAAGGAAGCATCCCCCTCAGTCTGCTATTCTGGCCATGGCCCAAATACTCATTGAAACTATGTCCTAGAATATGATGAGGTTCTAAGGGCATACTTCACCTGCCTTTTTGGAATAAGACAGTATTTCTCCACATCTTCTTATAACACAGTATTTCTCCACATCTGTCTTATTCCAAAAAGGCAGGTAAAGTAATTAAAATAGTGCTCTTAGAACCGCATCATATTCTAGGACATAATTCCAATGGATGTGGAGAAATAGGAATGCTTTTACACTGTTGGTGGGAGTGTAAATTAGTTCAACTACTGTGGAAGACAGTGTGGCAATTCCTCAAGGATCTAGAACCAGAAATACCATTTGACCCAGCAATCCTATTACTCGGTATATACGCAAAAGATTACAAATCATTCTACTATAAAGACACATGTACTTTTATGTTTATTGCAGCACTGTTCACAATAGCAAAGATTTGGATCCAACCCAAATGCCCATCAATGATAGACTGGATAAAGAAAATGTGGCACATATACACCATGGAATACTATGCAGCCATAAAAAAGGATGAGTTAATATCGTTTGCAGGGACATGGATGAAGCTGGAAACATCATTCTTAGCAAACTAACACAGGAACAGAAAACTAAACACTGCATGTTCTCACTCATAAGTGGGAGTTGAACAAGAAGAACACATAGACACAGGGAGGGGAACATCACACTCTGGGGCCTGTCAGGAGTAGGGGGTTAGGGGAGGGAGAGCATTAGGAGAAATACCTAATGTAGATGACGGGTTGACAGGTGCAGCAAACCACCATGGCACATGTATACCTATGTAACAAACCTGCAGATTCTGCACATGTATCCCAGAACTTAAAGTATAATTTTTTAAAAAGACAGTAAATAAACATTCCTTCATCAATTCTCACTTTAAAGTAAAGAGCAAACAGTTATTGAAGTGGGTTAAGTAGCGCCCTTACCCCGAAAAATTTATGTCCACCCAGAGGCTCATAATGTGATCTTATTTATGGAAGAGGTTTTGCAGATAGAATTCATTTAGATGAGGTCATAGTGGATTAAGGTGGCCCTAAACCTAATGACTGAGGTCCTTATAAGTACAGGAAAGGATACACAGAGACACACAGAGAGAAGAAGGCAATGTAAAGATGGAGGCAGAGATTGGAGTGAGGGACTGCCAGCAGCCATGGGTAGTGAGGAGACGGCCATGTGACAATTCTCCCTCAGAGCCTCCAGGAGGAACCCACCCTGCTGGCATTTTCATTTTGGACTTCTGGATTTTGATTGTTTTAAGCCAAGAAATTTGAGGTAGTTGTTCTGGCAGTCTTAAGAGAGTTAGCAACTTAGAAATATGATTGGGTTGAGCATTTCATGAAGAGGCAGTGTGATATGGTGGCTAGAAGAACATAACATGAGGGGCCCAGGCTGGGCTCAAATCCCCAGCCAACCATTACCAATTATGTGATCTTGGGCAAGCTATTTAACTTTCCTCTGCCTCAGTTTCCCCTGCTACAAAATAATAAAAGTATCTAGCTCATAAGATGGTTGTTTAAAGCAGTGGTCCCCAAACTTTTTGGCACCCAGGACTGGTTTCTTGGAAGACCATTTTTCCATGGACCTGGGGTGGGGGCGTCAGGATGAAACTGTTCCACCTCAGATCTTCAGGCATTAAATTCTCATAAGGAACGCATAACCTAGATTCCTAGCATGTACATTTCACAATAAGGTACACCCTCCTGTGAGAATCGAATGCTGCCGCTGATCTGACAGGAGGTGGGGCTCAGGCAGTAATGTGAGTGATGGGTGTAAATACAGATGAAGCTTCACTCGTTCACATGCAGCTCACCTCCAGTACCGGCCCGTGGCCCGGGGGTTGGAGACCCCTGGTTTAAAGCGTTAATACCTATGCAGCACTAAGAGTCATATCTGTTATCAGGGAATGTACCACTATAAATTTCAGCTATTGCAATAAGCTAAGGCACACAAAGTTTTGGTTTTCCATTTTACTACAATCACTACTATGAATGGGAATAATAATTACAACTCTCTGTCTATTAAATGTGAGGCACTGTACCAACCAGATTGTGTGTGATGTATTTTATCTCTAATTCTTACAATAATGCTGTAAGGGAATAGAATAATCTTCATTTTATAGATGAAGAAATTGAGGCTCAGCGAGGTTGACTAATCTGGTAAGGATCACACATTAAGGAGTGGTGGAATCGAGATTCATGCTCAGATCTATAGGACTTAAATGCCTTTCCATAATACCATGCTGCTCCCTTGGGCAGGCACCAGTTCTGTCCCCCATTGTGTTACCAGCCCTGGCATAATGCCTGGGTGATAACAAGTATGTCCAAAACACTTGATAAATTCATTGATTCACTAATTATAAGATAGATGCATGCCCCTGACATTGGCATTATTGATTTTTCTCTGAAGCTGGATTCAAATAACATAGACATAGACAACATAGACAAATATAGACAAATAACACAGACAAACAAATAACATAGTACCCAGTACCAATAAAGAGAGAGATCATCGATCCCTAAATGAGCCAACAGATTACTGGGAACATCACATTCCCACATTGATTTACACAGCATTTTATGTGGTCATACAAACTTGCTGGAAACAGGATCTGTTGTGACTTAGAGATGCCAGGAAAGGCAGCACCGAGATGTGAGACTCCCTGAAGAAACACACTGTCAAGTAGTACCTTCACTGAGGGTGCGGTTTTCCATAGGAGATGGAGCAGGGAACAAAGGCATACCTTATAACATTTTGTCCTCAAGCAGATTGCTAATCATGTCCTGCTCCTGCATAACATTTGGTTTGAAGAAAGAAAGAGGAATTGACCATCAGGAACACTAAAAGTGGGACAGTTGGTGCGTCTACAAGTGTGGAAGGCCTGCGAGAACATGACAGTGTTCTTCATCCTTCTGCACTTAAAACATGGCTTGACACTGAAGCTGTTTGCATTTCCTGCTCCCAGGTATAAGGATGGGGAAAAGGGAAAGGAAGCAGAAGCAGGAGCCAAGTGAAGCTGATTCCACATAAACAATGTTTTCTTCAAATAATCAATAATCAGCAGATGAAACTGCAGGCAGGTAAATAAGAAGGGACTGTACTCAAGCCCAAGAAACAAAGCCAATTTCAGAAGCCCTTCAGTTTCCTGGTGAATTTCTGACATGATAAGATAAAAGAAAAAGTCTAAATAAACAAGTTATTATAGCTCAGATACAGATCAGAAGAGGAAAAATAATCTTAGGGAACGGTATAGTCATAAACACGTGCTAAGTAAGCTCTCTCTGTCTCAAGACCTGTGGGAAGCACTAGGGTTGCCAGGACAAAAGACACTATTCTCATTGTCAAGAAGCTCAATATCTAGGAGGGAAATAGACATGAAAACAAATTATTATAATATTTGCAGGGTGCAATACAAGTGGGGAAGAGGAAACCTAAGGGGTCAAGGAAGACTTCATAGAAGAGGCAATGCTTGGCTAAGACCAACATATTAAGAGAGGAAAGAGCATTTCAGATGGAAAGAGAAGCAGGGGCAGGGGCTGGAGGCAAGAAGCAGCATGACAAGTGGTTTGGTTTGACTCCAGCCTAGGGTGTGCATTTGGGGTCGAGTAAAAGCAAAGAGATAGGTGAGAGACTAATTGTGAAAGCCTAGTACAACATGCTTAAGAAGTGTGAACTTGCTCTGAGGTGCTTAGAAGCCATTGAAAGATTTTAATGAGGAAATGGCTTAATCAGATTTGCATTTGGAAAGATCACTCTGATACAGCATGAAGATGGTTTGGAGGGGCAAATCTAGAAACCAGTTCAATCACACAAGGGGAGATAGTGAGTGCTGGAATTAGATTGTGGCAATGGGGAAGGTAAGGTAGAAACAGATACAGGAAA
This sequence comes from Symphalangus syndactylus, assembly GCF_028878055.3. NCBI lineage: Eukaryota > Metazoa > Chordata > Mammalia > Primates > Hylobatidae > Symphalangus > Symphalangus syndactylus. Next base: position 149,113,195 of record NC_072427.2, on the reverse strand, counting down.
TGGAACTGACATGACCTGGTGTCCACCAGAACAGGAGAGGAGAGAGAATCTAAGGAGGCTTCCAGATTCTGTTGTAGTTGACAGGGAGAATGGTTAAGACAATCAGCAAGACAAGGAATAAAGAAGGCGCATGTTTTACAGAGAAGATACTGAGTTTTTTATGAAGATCTTAAACTTGAGATGTTTCCAAAACATAAATCCAGGCATTTATGTTCAGGAGACAGACATTAGCGCCTGGGGAACACAGGATAAGTGCAGGTTAAAGAAGAGCATTTGAGAGTCATCGTAGGTAGTTAGATAGTAACTTAGGCCACATAAATGTGTGAAATTGCCCAGAAAGTGTGTGTAAGAAGAGCAAAGGAAAGGAAAAAGGAGAGAAAAACATCTGAAGACAGAACTCTGAGAACACTGACATTTCAATGGCAGATAAGGAAGAAATGACACACGAAAGAGAATAAGAGGAAGCCCATCGAGGCAGAGGAGATTCAGGAAAGAATCATGATCTCCTGGACACCCGAGGGAGGGAAAATGTCGGCCAGGAGGAAGGAGTCAACTGTTTCAAATGCAATAGGAAAATCAAGTCAAGCAAGGATTGAACGGATCTTCTCAATTAACAGAAATACCAAAATAAATTAAATAATAAGGAGCAGATTAGGAGCGTTCCTAGAATTTAGTAGATATTTGATAAATGATGGGTGAGTGGATGAATGGATAGATGGATGAAGAGGTGGATGAATAGATGGGTGGGTGGATGGATGGATAGATGGGTGGGTGGGTGGGTGGGTGGATAGATGGATGAGTGGATGGGTGGATGGGTAGGTGGGTGATGGATGGATGGATGGATGGATGAGTGGATTGGGGGGTGGAATGGGTGAATGGATGGATGGATGCACATCCATATTGGCTACCCCAAAATAAACCTACTATCCTCATCATGGATTGGATTTATGATGATTCTTTCCAGAACCAGAGCAATGGACAAAGATGACCTCAGAGCATCCTTTCCAGAATAAGTTATCTAGTATTCTACATATGTCTACAGAAAAAAAGAAATGTGCAGTCTACAGAAAAGCAAGAAAACACTTTATAACTATTCTATTGAGAGGAGCCTTCCAAAGGTCACTCCATCTATCCCCCTCTCTGTGGCAGAATGTCAAGAGCAATTTTTAACACACACCATCTAATCTAAAGAAACCCACATATGCATGCATCCAAATCAGACTTTCCAGAAGAAAGGGAGGAGTACATGTGCATCTACCCTACCACCTCTTGCCTTCTGGCGGGGGGAATGGAAAAACTCATCATCAGCATAGCTGCTGCCCCTGGAGCCAACGGCACAGCCACAGAGCCAAGTCTCTGTGAAATGCATCAGATCAAACTCAATGATCAATAATAAAATCAACAGCCTTCTCAAAGCCAAAGCGGTTGAAATTCAGAAGGGGCAATATTGTAATTTCTCCTGGGGCTATAGAGCATGCTCATTTTTGTGAGATTTACAGCCTTTAACCAATCCTCTGGATGCAAGGCATCATGTTAAGAAGTCAAAGTTTTTGACTAGGTGAGAGACCAGGTTCAGGTGAGTCATGATACAACAATTAAAGGGGTGTATGGACCCCCAGCCCCCCATCACTCCCTCCAGCTCCAACAGGAGAAACATAAACCCCTTATGAGGGCTAACCAATCAAACCATAAAATCCAATAGCCATACAGTTCAGCTGGAAGAATGTTCCTTTGTTAAACAAACAATGTGTCTGGAACACTTTTTGGTCTCATTGTTCCATTCCAGGACAGAGACTGAAGCTATAGAAATAAATTAGTGATTTCAATCATGCTCATCCTGGACTGATCCTACTGGCATATGGAAACTTCCTGGCTGGGGCTGAAGAACAGAATTAACTCTTTCAGGCAAAGGTTAGAGATGAGTGGGTGGGTGGCTACAGGAGGCAAAGAAAGAGAATTCAAATGTAAATAACTATGGCAAGATAAAGGAAGGACTGAATGACACTGAAAACAAACAAGTTTTTTTTTTCTTCAAGAGTCATTAAGAACAGCAAGGAAAGGAACAGTCAAAGCATCTCTAGGTTCACACTGAGATTTTATCTGACCTTCATCAACTCAGTCACTGAAGTCCATTACCTATCCTACAGTCTAAAGAAATAATGCCTCCCTCTAACTCAAGCTCCCATCAGGGCCCCAGGTACACTAGAAGGAGGTGGATATAAAACACTGGGTTTGTGGTCTTCATGCTGCAAATGAGAAACAGTATGGAGTTATTTTCTGTAATGAGACTCCATTCCTCTTGAGAAGCTTCTACGCTGCTCTAACTTCTCTACTTGAGGAAGAGAATTTTGAGAGGCATGGACCTTAATGGTACCTTCAAACAGAAAGGCTGGGACCTGCTCTTCCCCTCCCACAGGCATAGAGTAGGGACAGAGCCAGCTTCAGGTCCTGGCCTGCTGGCTAGACAGAGGACATTCATAGCTTGGTCAGACATCAGAGGGACGACTGGCCAAAGGACTGGGGTCATGTGATGGGTCTTCTTTTCCAAGCTTTGGTGGAAACGTCAAAGGTGGGAGAGGCATCAGCTGGGTGGTCTGAAAGAGCAATTAGGAGGGAGCAAAAGGAATGGAGAAAAGGACACAGCCAAGTCGCCCACATCCCCAAACAGAGCTGCCTTTGTTTTCCTGATGCAAAGGACACAGCAGCAGACTAAAGCCCCAGGAAAAAAGGCAGAGACCTTGATCAAACTGGGGCCAGAGGGCATTGCATAGACCACTCGGGGGTCCTCAGAGCCACAAAGGGGAGAGATGCTGGACAGGAGGGCAGAGGAAGAGACAGAGGGGAAATTATAAGGAGGATGAGGTTAAGAACTGAATAGGGAGACATGAGAGCAAAGACGGCTGCTGCGTGAGCAGAGACGCTTCCTGTGGCTTCCCTGCCAGGGTTCCAAGTGAGCCTGAGCTCCTTTTCAGTAGGAAGCATTCACCACCCACCACGTGCCCCACTGGAAACCCCCAGCCCGAGCCCCACTAACACGCACAGCCTGTGTCAGCCTAAAATCTCATGAGTGGCTTCATTTTCCCTTTCTGGGCTTCCCGTCACTCCCCACCTGGCATGCTGAAAACTGAGCAATTAAATATCTGAGGCCCAAGTACAGAGCATACACCCCCTCCATCAGAACTGAGGTTCACCTGAGGTAGAGGACACACGTCCCCCAGGGTTTGGACCACCTACTCTACTGCTGAGCCAGACCCAGAGATGCCTTCTCATAAATACACAACCACTCTGTAGAAACACTCATGGAAATGTCATTTAGCTGTTTAATATGCATCCTGAGTAACCTCCTCTTGCGCAGTCATCTATGCCACTGATTGGAAATAGCACAAATCCTAGGGTGGTCTGTGCATGTGTGCATGTTTGACATTAGGGTGGTGTGCGTCTGTGTGTGTGTTTGTGTGTGTGTGTGTGTGTGTGTGTGTGTGTGTGTGTGTGTGTGTGTGTGTGTGCGTGCGTGTGTATGACGTCTGCCCAGCTGCCAGGGTCTCTGGATGTTCTGCATGACTTTCTTCAAGCTTTGAGTGGTGGCCCCCATGGAGAAGCAGTGTCTGGAGGGGCTCTAGGCTGGGAGCCCAGGTCTTCACTTCAAGTCCCTGCTCCTCTACCACCAGGAACTGGGGCTTGGCAAGATACTTTGCCTTCCTAGACCTCGGTTTCCCCATCTATGAAATGAGGACTTTGATGAGATGACTGATCTCATAGGTCATTTCTAGCTCTGACATTTTCTGGATTTCTTAAATCCACTTTAAATAGCACCATGTAATTAGAATTAATTGCTATAATTGCTAACATTGATTGATTGAGCCATGTGTGGCAGGAATTTCTCTAAGCCTTTTCTGTGCATTATCTAACTTAAACCTAATCCCAGCCTTGTCAGGTATATATTAAAATTCCTGTTTTACAGATTTAAAAAACCAAGTCACAGAAAAGTGAAAAATGTGGCCCCAGGTCACACAGGTAATAAATAACAGAGGTGGGAAACCTATAGACAGACAGTCTTCCTCCAGACCCTGCACACTTAACTATGACATTATATGGCCCCATTATAATGGGAAGAACATTTGGAATCTGGGCCTCTCACCAGTCAAGGTGCAAGGCAATACCAAATTACAGCCACTGTGGGCAGTGATTCTAGCTGCCATCACCAGGACATTGCAAAATTCATGAGAGAAGAGGATGAAATTACTAGCCTCCATTCAAAGCACAAGGACAGCTTCAGTTTCAGAGGTGTCATCCTTCTTCCTCTGTCCACCTGACCAGCCTCAGATGTGGGCTGATATGAATGCCAAGCACATAATTTCAAGTCTGTCCTTTCATCCCCTTCCCTCATGGCAAATCACTCCTGAGGAAAAGCTATCGCTGCATCATGGCAAGGTGGCCTGAAGGCAGGATTTGATAGGGCCCCATGGCCATCTTTGTACTGACCCAGGACAGCTGGCACTTTCTGCACCATTCCAGAGGTGATGAGCAGGCAACAGCAACTGAAACACCAGGAAGCCCTTCCTGGTGCCCAGGCAAAGGTGCCAGCCTGCCTTGGGAAGATGGTTCCACCTTGCCTGAGAGTGTACATTGGAAAGAAACGCCAACCATTGAGATCCTTTTGTTCAACTCATGACCTAGGACAATATGCTGGACCTGCAGATTGCTCTAGACCATCTGAACAGAAAAGGGACCAAACAAAAGTAAAAGGAAGCCAGCAGGCAAACCCACTCTCCTCCCACAGCATGATGAAGAAGGGCAAACACAGCCCCCAGCCAGGACTTCTAATGGAGAGCAGAGGGGACCCTAAAGCAAGAACACCCCCTGCCCACCCACCACCATCAGAACCATCTACAGAAATCTGGTTCTGATTTGCTGCAGCCATCCATTGCCTGATTCTACCAGAAAGCACTATAACATTCTTACTCCACTATTTCATCTCCCTGTGGTCCGGCCTTCCCTGGCCTCATGTCAGATTAATATTCCTATTCCATGGAAGCCGAACAAAATTTCCTTTGGTGGAGTTGACCTCTCCAATTGGCCCTGGCTGCCTGGAAGCTATGAAGCCAGTGGCAGCCACCACCCCTTCCCCACTCCTGGGGTCTGGAAGTATAAACCCTCTGGGTGGCCCCTGACTCATATAGAAAGTTATTAGGAAGGAGTGAGGCTTTACAAGGTGTCAGAGCTTTCACCAAGCTTTCAGGTTGGGTGAGCTGATCTCAAGGTTTTGCAGAGAAAAGAGCAACTGAATCAAAATTGCACTAAAGATTCAGCTCAGGCTATGTCTGAGGTTCATGCTTACTGTCCAATGACCAAAGCTGGCCAAAGAGAGGTGGCTGCAAGAATAAAACCAGATGATAACAATAATACCTCACTTTAAATGGGCAGCTTACCATATATTAGGCACTGTACTAAGGGCTTCTAATGCACTATATCACAAATTATGTCAATGAACTCAACAAGTAGACACTATCCTTTTTCCCACTTTAAAGATGAAAAAAGAGTGAACCTAAGAAAGGTTTTCCCAGAGTGGCAGAGCCAAGATTTGAATCCAGGGAGTCTAAATCCAGAGTTCAAGCCCTTAACCACCGTGCAACTTTACTAGCAAGCCCTGAGTTCTTTGCAATGCCCCTCAACACCTTGCAATCCTTAATGAGTCATGATGGGGATATTGAGGACTGTCCATGGCTAATTAAGATTCCTGAGCTAGTATATTTCTGCCTCCTTCTGGAAGACAGACCCTGACCATGAATCAACACCTACTCAAGAAAGGGGTCCTTAGTCCATTAAGGCTAACTCCACTCAAAGCCAACACAAACTTTATCTCATCTGTCTTCCTGGAGATCTGCACCACTGCTCTTCTCCATGAGCATGGGAAACCAGTGCTAACTGCACACCCTACTGCCAATGATGCCCAGGAGGTGTCCAGAGTAGGCCAAAAGGAATCCAAATACAGTCCTGACCTGGGACTCAGGAACTGTGTTTTAGGAGAGGCCCTGAACAGACCCTTCCCAGCCCATAAATCTAAGCTTCCCAGACCATCCTAAGCAAGTTTAAAAGCAGAGAGGAAAAATAGAGATTTGAACAGGTATGTGTACACCCATGTTTAAAGCAGCATGGTTCACAATAGCCAAGGCAAATGGAAGCAAGCATCTGTAAATGAACAAATGGATAAACAAAATGTGGAATATACACACAATGGAATATTATTCAGCCTTAAAAAGGAAAGAAATCCTGCCATTTGTGACATCAATGAGCCTGGAGGACATTATGCTATGTGAAATAAGTAGCCAGACTCATAGAAGCAGAAAATATAATAATGGTTGCCTGGAGCTGAGCGGAAATGGAGAGTTGTTGAATGGGTATAAAGTTTAGGTTATGTTAGATGAATAAGTTCTAGAGTTCTGCTGTACGGCACAGTGGCTTTAGTCAACAAAACAGTATCATGCACTTCAAAATGTAAGAGGCTAAATCTCATGTTAAATGTTCTTACCACAAATACAAAATGAAATTTAAAGAATTAAAAAATAGAGGGACACAAAGAAACTCTGATAGATGTTGGATATGTCTATTACCTTGATTATGGTGATGGTATTAAGGGTGTTTGCATGTGTTCAAACTCAACAAATTGTACATATTAATGTATTTCTTTGCATATTAATTATACCTTAATATAGCTTTTTTTAAGGAAATTCTGATACATGCTACAACGTGGATACACTTTGAAGACATTATGTTAAGTGAAATAAAAGGGCATGAAAGGACAAACATTGCATGATTTCACTTATATGAGGTCCTTAGTCAAATTCACAGAGACAGAAAGTATAATGGCGGTTTCCAAGGCTGTGTTGAGGGTGGCTGGGGCATTAGTGTGTGATGGGTACAGAGTTTCAGTTGAGGAAGACAAAAAAGTTGTGGAGATGGATGGTAGTGATGGTTGTGCTACAGTGTGAATGTACTTAATGCCACAGAACTATACATTTTGAAACGGCTGAAATGGTAAATTTATGGAATGTATATTTAACCACAATAAAAGGAAACATTTATAGTAAATATTATGTCTCTTGAACGTGATCATAACTAAAACTTAAGCTAGGAATTTTTTTAAAGCTGAGAGGAATAAGAAATTCATAAAATCCACACATAAAGAGGAACTACATTCACTAGCCCCAAACCCCAATGAAATGTAATGATGGATTCACTGAAATATAGGAAAGTGAAAGTTAAATCTTTTGATATTATAATCCCAGCACTTTGGGAGGCCGAGGCGAGCGGATCACGAGGTCAGGAGATCGAGACCACGGTGAAACCCCGTCTCTACTAAAAAATACAAAAAAATTAGCCGGGCGCGGTGGCGGGCGCCTGTAGTCCCAGCTACTCGGAGGCTGAGGCAGGAGAATGGCGTGAACCCGGGAGGCGGAGCTTGCAGTGAGCCGAGATTGGGCCACTGCACTCCAGCCCGGGCGACAGAGCGAGACTCTGTCTCAAAAAAAAAAAAAAAAAAAAAAAAATTAAGTAAGTAACCTTACCTGATACAGCAGCACCCTCAGGAAAAATGTATGATTAGAGATTACTCACGAAGGACTCCTGAGCCCAGCCCTGGGGATAAACCAGTTCCACTGTGGGGATGTTCCTCCTCGGGGCTGCCCATGTTTCCCTGCTGCACAGCAGAGTCCGCCGACAGCGTCCAAGCAAACGAGGACCAGCTAACCCTGGGAGGCTCAACTAGCCGTATCACTGGGTCACAACTTGTTTTCTCTTTTCCACCATTTTCTGTCATCCAACTAATGTTTTCAGACATCAGTTGTTTCTGAGCACTGTATACAGCTTTACAAATAAAGAAGGAGGGAGGGAGAGAAGGATGGACACCCTTGGGAAGGAAGCAGAGAAGCTAACACTTTTTTTGAGCACTTGCAATACACCAAGCACAGCTCTGCGGTTTTTACAAGCGTTATCCTCTCTGCCCCTCACGTAAGCTCTGTGGGGTAGATACGAACATGCCCCCCGGCTTTTTTTTTTTTTTTTTTTTTTAGTGGAAACATGATGTTTCATGAGAGAGAGAAGAAACCTTTGGTGGTGCACAGGGATTTGAATTCAGGTTTGTCTGCCCACAAAGCATGAGTGCTTAACCACTAAGCTACACTGTTCCGGGATAGACATGGAGAGGTTGATTCTGTGTCCGGAATTAGTGGGTTCTTAGTCTCACTGACTTCAAGAACGAAGCCGCGGACCCTCGCGGTGAGTGTTACAGTTCTTAAAGGCAGCGTGTCCGGAGTTTGTTCCTTCTGACGTTCGGATGTGTTCGGAGTTTCTTCTTTCTGGTGGGTTCGTGGTCTCACTGGATCAGGAGTGAAGCTGCAGGCCTTCGCGGTGAGTGTTACAGCTCTTAAGGCGGCGTGTCTGGAGTTGTTCGTTCCTCCAGGTGGGTTCGTGGTCTTACTGGCTTCAGGAGTGAAGCTGCAGACCTTCGCGGTGAGTGTTACAGCTCATAAAGGCAGTGTGGACCCAAAGAGTGAGCAGCAGCAAGATTTATTGCAAAGAGCGAAAGAACAAACCTCCCACAGTATGGAAGGTGACCCCAGAGGTTGCCACTGCTGGCTCTGGCAGCCTGCTTTTATTCTTTTATCTGGCCCCACCCACATCCTGCTGATTGGTCCATTTTACACAGAGACAATTGGTCTGTTTTACAGAGAGCTGATTGGTCCGTTTTGACAGGGTGCTGATTGGTGCGTTTACAATCCCTGAGCTAGACACAAAAGTTCTCCACATCGCCACTACATTAGCTAGACACAGAGTGTGGACACAAAAGTTCTCCACGTCCCCACTAGATTAGCTAGATACAGAGTGTGGACACAAAAGTTCTCCACGTCCCCACTAGATTAGCTAGATACAGAGTGTGGACACAAAAGTTCTCCACGTCCCCACTAGATTAGCTAGATACAGAGTGTCAGTTGGTGCATTCACAAACCATGAGGTAGACACAGGGTGCTGATTGGTGTGTTTACAAACCTTGAGCTAGATAGAGAGTGCTGACTGATGTATTTACAATCCCTTAGCTAGACATAAAGGTTCTCCAAGTCCCCACCAGAGTAGCTAGATACAGAGTGTCGACTGGTGCATTCACAAACCCTGAACTAGACATAGGGTGCCGATTGGTGTGTTTACAAACCTTGCGCTAGATACAGAGTGCCGATTGGTGTATTTACAATCCCTTAGCGAGACATAAAGGTTCTCCAAGTCCCCACCAGACTCAGGAGCCCAGCTGGCTTCACCCAGGGGATCCTGCACCGGGGCCACAGGTGGAGCTGCCTGCCAGTCCCGCACCATGTGCCCACACTCCTCAGCCCTTGGGTGGTTGATGGGACTGGGCGCCATGGAGCAGGGAGCTGCGCTCGTCGGGGAGGCTGGGGCCACGTGGGAGCCCACGGCGGGGGAGGCTCAGGCATGGCAGGCTGCAGGTCCCAAGCCCTGCCCCGTGGGGAGGCAGCCAAGGCCCCGTGAGAAGTCGAGCACAGCAGCTGTTGGCCCAGGTGCTAAGCCCCTCACTGCCCGGGGCCGGCTGGCGCGCTGGCCCGCAAGTGCCACCCGCAGCCCCGGTTCCCGCCCATTCCTCTCCCTCCACACCTCCCCGCAAGCTGAGGGAGCTGGCTCCGACCTCGGCCAGCCCAGGAAGGGGCTCCCACAGTGCAGCGGTGGGCTGAAGGGCTCCTCAAGTGCCACCAAAGTGGGAGCCCAGGCAGAGGAGGCGCCGAGAGCGAGCGAGGGCTGCGAGGACTGCCAGCACACTGTTACCTCTCAATTCCATATGGCCCCTGCCCTCAGAGAGTTTACATGCTGCTGAGGGACAGTTGGACAAAAAGCAATTACATTACATTACAAAAAGACACTTCATAAAACATGGGTCAGCATAATAAGTGTCCAGGAGGGCAGGTGAGGGAATCAGGACAACTCCACAAAGGTGGGACTCTTAAACAACACCTGTCTTACACGTGTCCCATCTCCTTCCCCAGACTGCCAGTCTCTTGGAGCCAGGACTGGGTTTCCTCTTTACACAGGCCCTGTGCTGGTGACAGCTGTGATATGCTGGCCACCAGACAGGCCATTAACCCAGGAATGCCAAAGTAGGGCTCTCAGGTAGAGGGGAAATGAAAGCTTTTAGGTCAGTGCCTGACTGAGAAGTCAACTATTTCTTAAAGGAGGTATTAACTTCCTACTGATCATAGAGTTTCACTCAGTGAAGCACCCCCTCCAAGACCCTTTACCACCTCCTGGTGGCCTGGAGGACTCATGGGAGTTGCACAAATAATGCAGGCCCTTAAGGCTAAAAGTCCAGAAAGGAAAGACAATCAGAAGCAATGTGTCTGTAGACAAGCAAAAGCAGGTTCACAGACGGAAAATAGGACTCACCAGGTCCCCTCCAGTCTGTGGCCCTGGGGCTTAAAATTCCATTCTTTTTTTTTTTCTGTCCAGACCTGCATCTTAGGAAAACCAGCACTGTCCAGAAGTGATTAATTCCCACAAGTATTGAGCCCTTGGCTGCATGGAAAATTCTTCCAGGGGCCTGGGGAAGATGACAAGGCCTCCCATGGCCAGAGTTCATTTCTCTACTATGCTTGGAGGTGCTTGTAGCCTCATTGCCAACCCACTGGCACATTCAGGTCAATGCAGAATGTGCCTCCAACTTGTCACACTGGAGCACATTAGACAATGGAACAGACCCCTGTCTTAAGCCCTTTGGGACCCTGTCAGAAGAGGTCCTTCTACCCACAGCGCAGAGCAGAGGTTCACATGTCAGAATATGTCAAGAGACTGCTTTGTCTTTATAAATACCTTAATCTGAAGTTAAATATTCTTAGGCAACTCTGTCTTCTAGGATTTTCCTAAAGGCACACATTAAATTGTGAGATAGAAAGAATTCAGCCTAACAATTTCTTACCAAGCCCTGTGTTAGGAACTTAGAGACTGAAAAAGATGCAGTCCCCATTCTCAGGGTAGAGATGAACATGCAGTTTACAGTGCAAGTCAGTGAGGCCCATCATAAAGGCAAGCATAGGAAACAGGGGCATCCCTGAGGAGGCAGCAGGGGCAGAATTCACAAAGGTACAATATCTGAGTTGGTATACAATCAGTTCATGGTTACTGATGGAATATCTTGCATGGCCTTCTACAAAAACCTGGGCTGACGTCTTTTCCTCCAGTGACTGCCTTCCTCCCCAGCACAGTGGAGTATCTGCTATTCATTTACAGGATTGGTCACCTGCTGTCTTCTTCCCCTTGCAGTGACACAGAAAACATTGTTTGCCTTTCCCATATTTTACAAGTCACAGCTCATATACAACTTGAATCTCCCAAACTCACTTCATTGAGTTTGCCTTTTTACTTGCATTCAGACCTCATCACATTCCACTCTCTCCACCTTTGGGGTATGTCCATTTATAATCCTGATAGACTGTGTACAGCTCACACATTTCTCTTCAGACATCTCCTTCTATTCCACCTCAAAATTACTTTCTTTTTGAGTCAGCTTAGACTCAAGCAGTCCAAAACCCAGAAGGGGTCATTAGCATGGACAGAGAGAGCCGAGGAGAAGCCCTCTATTTCTGGCTTTAGAAAAAGAAAGTCATCTCTTAACACTCAGAAAGAGTGGAAGGAAGCCCCCATTGTTTTCTTTTCTCCATTCTTTCACATGCTAGACCACAGGCCCCTAGGAGGAGAGTGAGAGGAACATTCCTCTTTGCTCCCAAGAGGTTGGAGCAAACCCCTGTTGCTTTTTTCTCTGTGTGCATCCTTTTACCACTTGGCCCCAGACACAGTTGCAGTTTTGGGAAGTATGTGGCAGAGGAGGGTAAGTAGATTCAAAGATTTCTGGCTGAAGGATGGCAAAGAAGGTCTCAGGGGACTGGAAGGTTCTGCAAAGATCATGGAGAGGCAAGAGCTCAGCAAAATGCCCCCATAAGCTGTTCATGAACTCTTTGGCTTACCCTAAAGCTGCATATGCATGGATCTGACCCTAAATAGTATACTATATACCTTAAGAAAGTAAAGACTGAACTACATGATATATCACTAACCAGGTCTCAACCTGGCCACTTGATAGCATCCATAGGATAGACTCAAATAGCATAAGGCTGTGAAAATGAAACTGATTTTGAAACTACCTACAGAATTCTGGTCAGAACTTGCAACTTGAACCCAACCAGATCAATTGCCTGATAAAACACAAATAGGATTTAAATAAAACCCAGATTTCCATAACATAATATTGAAAATGTCCAGGATACAATTTAAAATTACTGAACATACAAAGAACAAGGAAATCTTTTGTGAGAAATGACAATAGACAAATGCCGATGACAAAGATATTGGACTTATCTGACAAATGCTTTAATGTAGTCATTATAAAATGGCCCAAGAAAGAGCAAACACTCTTGAAATGAATAGAAAGAGACATTTTCAGAAAAAAAAAAAGACATAAAAATGAACCAAATGCGAATTTTATAATTAAAAAATAAAATAACCAAATAAAAAAAACTCACTGAATGAACTCAGTAACAGAATTGAAGTGACAGAAGAGTCAGTATACTTGAAGAAATCAATAGAAATTATCCAACCTGAACAACAGAGAGAAAAAAATATGTTGAAAACAATGAACAAAATATTAGAGACCTATGAGGCAAACCAAAAACATCTAACATTAATGCCACTGAAGCTCCAGAAGGTCAGAAGAATGAGTACAGCATAGAAAAAAATTTGAAAATATAATAGCTAAAGACTTTCCAAATTTGGTGAGAGGTATAAACCACAAACAGATTTATGAAGTTCAGCAAACCCCAAATAGGATAAACTCAAAGAAATCCACACCTAGACACATCATAATCAAAGTATTGAAAAAGACAAAGGAAAAAGTTTTGAAAGCAGCCAGAGATAAACAATGCATTACTTACAGGAAAATAGTAATTTGACTGACCACAGATTTCTCATGAGGAGCCATGAAGGTCAGAAGGTAGTGGAGCAACATTTTGAAAATGCTTAAAGAAAAGAATTGTCAACCAAGAATTCTATAACCTGTGAAAATACCATTCAGGAATGAAAGTAAAGACTCCTCAGTGAGGAAAACTAAGATAATTTATTGCCAACAGACTTGGTTCAAAGAATTGCTAAAGGAAATTCTTCAGAAAAAAGGAAAACGTACCAAAAGGAAACTCAGAACATCAGGAATAAAGAACCAGAAAAATGTTAACTGTCTGAGCAAATAGACTATTCTCACTTCTTAAATTCTTTGAAATGTTTGACAACTGAAAACAAAAATTATAACACTTTCTGATAGAGTTTTCAATTTGTGTAACTATAATACATAAGACAAATACAATACAAAGGACGAAAGGCAAAGGAACTTCTAAGATGGTAAGGCTTCTTTACTCCATTTGAAGTGGTAAAATATTTATTCTAAGTAGACTGAAAAAAAACAAGTATATCGAAAAATCAACTCAAGATGGATCAAAGACTTAAATCTAAGAAACCATAACATTTCTAGAAAATAATATCAGAAAAACTCTTCTGGACATTGGCTTAGGCAAAGAATTCATACTAAGACCCCAAAGCAAATGCAACAATAACAAAAATAAATAAATGGGACCTAATTAAGTTAAAAAGCTTCCTCACAGCAAAACAAATCATCAACAGAGTAAACAGACAACATACAGAGTGGGAGAAGATACTCACAAATAATGCATCCAACAAAAGACTAGTATCCAGAATCTAGAAGGAACTCAAACAAATCAGCAAGAAAGAAAACAAATAATTCCATCAAAAAATGGGCAAAGAATCTGAAGAGACATTTCTCTTTTTTTATTTTATACATAGTTTTTTTTTCTTTTTTTTTTAATTATACTTTAAGTTCTGGGATACATGGGCAGAACACGCAGGTTTGTTACACAGGTATACACATGCCATGGTGGTTTGCTGCACCCATCAACTCATCATCTACATGAGGTATTTCACCTAATGCTATCCCTCCCCTAGCCCCCCACCCCACAACAGGCCCCAGTGTGTGATGTTCCCCTCCGTGTGTCCATGTATTCTCATTGTTCAACTCCCACTTGTGAGTGAGAACATGCAGTATTTGGTTTTCTGTTCCTGTGTTAGTTTGCTGAGAATGATGGTTTCAAGCTTCATCTGTGTCCCTGCAAAGGACATGAACTCATCCTTTTTTATGACTGCATAGTATTCCATGGTGTATATGTGCCACATTTTCTTTATCCAGTCTACCTTTATGAGCATTTGGGTTGGTTCCAAGTCTTTGCTATTGTCAATAGTGCTGCAATAAACATACGTGTGCATGATTCCTTATAGTAGAACAATTTATAATCCTCTGGGTATATACCCAGTAATAGGATTGCTGGGTCAAATGGTATTTCTGGTTCTAGATCCTTGAGGAATCACACACTGTCTTCCACAATGGTTGAAGTAATTTACACTCCCACCAACAGTGTAAAAGTGTTCCTATTCCTCCACTTCCTCTCCAGCATCTGTTGTTTCCTGACTTTTTAATAATCACCATTCTAACTGGTGTGAGATGGTACCTCATTGTGGTTTTCATTTGCATTTCTCTAATGACCAGTGGTGATGAGCTTTTTTTTCATCTGTTTGTTGGCCACATAAATGTCTTCTTTTGAGAAGTGTCTGTTCATATCCTTCACCCGCTTTTTGATGGGGTTGTTTTTTTTTGCAAATTTGTTTAAGTTCTTGGTAGATTCTGGATATTAGCCCTTTGTCAGATGGATAGGTTGCAAAAATTTTCTCCCATTCTGTAAGTTGCCTGTTCACTCTGATGATAGTTTATTTTGCTGTGCAGAAGCTCTTTAGTTTAATTAGATCCCCTTTGTCAATTTCGGCTTTTGTTGCCAAAAGCTTTTGGTGTTTTAGTCATGAAGTCTCTGCCCGTGCCTATGTCCTGAATGGTATTGCCTAGGTTTTCTTCTAGGGTTTTTATAGTTTTAGGTCTTACATTTAAGTCTTTAGTCCATCTTGAGTTAATTTTTGTATAAGGTGTAAGGAAGGGATCCAGTTTCAGTTTTCTGCATATGGCTAGCCAGTTTTCCCAACACCATTTATTAAATAGGGAATCCTTTCCCCATCGCTTGTTTTTGTCAGGTTTGTCAAAGACCAGATGGTTGTAGATGTGTGGCGTTATTTCTGAGGCCTCTGTTCTGTTCCATTGGTCTATATATCTGTTTTGGTACCAGTACCATGCTGTTTTGGTTACTGTAGCCTTGTAGTATAGTTTGAAGTCAGGTACTGTGATGCCTCTAGCTTTGTTCTTTTTGTCTAGGATTGTCTTGGATATATGGGCTCCTTTTTGGTTCCATATGAAATTTAAAGTAGTTTTTTCTAATTCTGTGAGGAAGGTCAATGGTAGCTTGATGGGGATAGCACTGAATCTATAAATTACTTTGGGCAGTATGGCCATTTTCATGATATTGATTCTTCCTATCCATGAGCATGGAATGTTTTTCCATTTGTTTGTGTCCTCTCTTATTTCCTTGAGCAGTGGTTTGTAGTTCTCCATGAAGAGGTCCTTCACATCCCTTGTAAGTTGTATTCCTTAGGTATTTTATTTTCTGAAGCAATTGTGAATGGGAGTTTACTCATGATTTGGCTCTCTGTTTGTCTATTATTGGTGTATAGAAATGCTTGTGATTTTTGCACATTGATTTTATATTCTGAGATTTTGCTGAAGTTGCATATCAGCTTAAGGAGATTTGGGGCTGAAGCGAGGGGGTTTTCTAAATATACAATCATATCATTTGCAAACAGAGACATAATCCATCACATAAACAGAACCAATGAAGAAATGAAAAGACATTTCTTAAGAGAAGATACACAAATAGCCAACAAACATATGAAAAAATGTTCAACATCACTAATCATTAGGGAAATACAAATTAAAACCACAATGACATACCACCTCACTCCTGCAAGAATGGTCATAATTAAAAAGTCAAAAAACAATAGATGTCAGCATGGATGTGGTGAAAAGGAACACTTTTACACTGCTGGTGGGAATGTAAATTAGTACAATCACTATGAAAAACAGTATGGGGATTCCTTAAAGAACTAAAAGTCGAACTACCATTTGATCCAGCAATCCCACTTCTTTTCCCAAAGGAAAAAAAAAGTCATTATATGAAAAACACACATGCATGCATATGTTTACAGCAGCACAATTCACAATTGCAAAGATGGAACCAACCTAAGTGCCCATCAACCAATGAGTGAATAAAGAAAATGTGGCATATATACCATGGAATACTACTCAGCCATAAAAAGGAATGAAATAATGTATTTTGCAGCAAATTGGATGGAGCTGGAGGCCATTATTCTAAGTGAAGTAACTCAGGAATGGAAAACCAAATATTCTATCCTCTCACTTCTAAGTGGGAGCTAAGCTATGAGGATACAAAGACACAGGAATCATATAATGGACTTTGGGGACTGGAAGGGGGGTGAGGTATAAAAGACTACATGTTGGGTTCAATGTATGCTGCTCAGGTGACAGGTCCACTAAAATCTCAGAAATAACCACTAAAGAACTTATCCATGTAGCCAAAAACCACCTTTACTCCCAAAACTATTGAAATAAAAAATATTAATCAAAACAAAAACAAAAAAGGTATATCTGTTGTAATCCCTAGATCAACAACTAATAAAACCACACATAGAGATGTATTCATAAGCAAGTTCTCCAGATGATTCTGATAATGCTCAAACTTGAGAACCAGTAGACTACACAAAAGAACTTTAAATCTTATTAAAATCCTGATTAGTATTCACTTATAACATTGAAACTCCAGCTTTAATACATACAGTGCCTTCAAGTTTCCCCTCCTTTTAAGCCCCACCTTCTAGATGGTCAGAATGAAGATGAAAACAGTACCATTGAAGATGATGGGTGCTTCATAGGAACCTGAATGGGATGGTAACTAACACTGTGTAGAGATATTATCTGTCTCTAAAGATAGGAAATAAATTTACAGAAATAATTTTGATAATTCTCTAAATTTCCTCATGAAGGAGAGAAATAATTTCCCCTATTAATGATTTTTGGCAACTGAATCTCAAAGAAATTAAATCCTTTATTTGAAGCCCCAACTGGTTGGGATCTGAGTGCACAGAGAATAGGTAGAAAGGTTTTTTTAAAAAGGATTTAAAACTGAATTAAAAGGGTAACTCAGGAAGAGTTTTGGAAGAAAAAAATTCCAGTTGAGATAATCCATAGTTTAAACTTTTGAAGATAATTCTAATTGGAAATATAAATTTTGGAGCTCTCTTACGATAAAGATGGCAACAGAAATGTTGAACATAAAATAAATCACCTTAAGAGTGACTGTAAAGTCACTCCTTAAGATTTTTAGGGTCTTAAATCTCCCTTTTTTGAAGAGAACCTAGGGATGAGCTTTGAAAAGGTCCAATATTTAATCATCAGATAGATGCAGAGACATGAGAGGTGTAAAAAAAGAAAAAATAAAAAAGAATTCATTACAGCAGAAAGACCCAGCCAAGAAGACTTAGAGGAAGCAGCCAGAGAAGCAGGAAGGAAGTCAGAAAAGTATGGATAGCATCAGGGAAAATGGTGTTTCCAACAGGAAGGAATGGTCTACTGTGCTGAATATTGCTCAAAGGTTAAGGAAGCTAAGAACTAAAAAAAGAAAAAAAAAACTGCTCAGGTTAGCACCTACTAGAAACCCTGGCCACCTGTACAAAAGCATCTGGGGCACAGCAGTGGAAGCAGAGGCAGATTGGAGTAGGCTGAGTGAGAGGTAAAGAAATGGGCATAGTAAGTAGAAATAACTTCCAAAAAAAGTCTGTGAGAGATGCAGTGATTAAGATAATAAGATATTGGCACAAGGATAGTCAAACAGACTAAGAGAATAAAATAAAGTCCAGAAGCAGATCCCAAACAAAGACAAAGTCTTGATTCTTGGCTTCAATAATCTAGCAGAGCAATGAGGAAGAATGGTCCGTTCAATAAATGATATTGGGTTAATGGGATATCAAAGTGGGGAAAAATT
This sequence comes from Symphalangus syndactylus, assembly GCF_028878055.3. Classification (NCBI taxonomy): domain Eukaryota; kingdom Metazoa; phylum Chordata; class Mammalia; order Primates; family Hylobatidae; genus Symphalangus; species Symphalangus syndactylus. Next base: position 149,095,088 of record NC_072427.2, on the reverse strand, counting down.
AATTTTGACTCACACCTCATGCCACACACAGACCAAAAAATAAAAAACAAAATCAATTCTACGTGGACTGTGGACTTAAATGTGAAAAGTTAACCAATAAATGTTATGGAAGATAACATTAAAGAATATATTCTTAGCTTGGATAGGTGATAATTTCTTAAACAGAATACAAAAAGCACTGACATAAAGGAAAAGATCAATAAAATGAAGTAAAATAAAATTGAGAACATTTATCCACCGAAAGAGTGAAAAGAAAAACCACAGAGTGAGAAGAAGATATTTGCAAAATATATACTCAACAAAAGACGTACCAAGTACAGATGAAGAACCCCTTCATGTCAATATGAAAAAGGGAGACAACCCATTTTTTTAATGGCTAAAAGACTCAAACAGGCACTTTACAAAAGAGGATATCCAAATGGCTGGAAAAAAATATATGCAAAGGTTTTTATCTCATTAGTAGTCATCAGATAATGCAAATTAAAACCACCCTGAAATACCACTACACATGTATCAGAATAGCTAAAATTAAGATGACTGACAATATTAAGTGTTGGTAGGATGTAGGGAAACTGGAACTCTCCTACACCACTAATAGGGAATATAAATTGATGCAAACACTTTGGAAACTTTCCAATAGTGTCTACTAAAGCTGGTCATCACCTGCCATATGACCCAGTAATTCCACTCCTAGGTGTGTACCCTTTAGAAATGCATTTACCAAAAGATCTGTAAAAGAATAGTCATAGCAATACTATTCATAATATCCTAAAACAGAAAACAACCATAACGTACATCAACAGTACAACGGATAAGGAAAATGTGGTACATTCAAACGATGAAATACTAGCTAGTAATGCATAAACCACTACTACACACAACCATGTAGATTAATCGCACACACTTAATGTTGGGCAAAAACAAAAGCCAGACATAAAATACATATTATACGATTCCATTTATACAAAGTTCAGAAACAGGCAAAACTCATCTGTGATGCTAGAAGTCAGAATAGTTATGACCTTTGGGTGGTGGGGTGGGGTCACGACTGGAAGGAGGCCCAAGGGGGACTTCTGGAAAGCTAGAAATGTTCTATTTCTTCATCTGGATGGCAGTTCCTCTAGTTTGTCCACTTAGTGATAATTCACCAAGTTGTACACTAAAAATTTGTGAACTATTCTGATATATGCTATACTTCCAAAAGAGGCTTTTTAAAAAGCCTAGCTATAAAGGAGAGGAGAATGAGAAAGCCATAGCTAGAGGGGGTAATGGGGTTTAGAAAGAGGAGTTTCTCAAGGAAAAAAGTTGAGCCTGTAAAACCAAGCTGCAGCCCAAGAAGCAGCTCATCTCTCATTAAGATGGAAGAGACACCCCCTGCTGTTCACCTGAGCCAGGACTCCGGAGTCCGCCAACACCTTGGCCATGCATAGTAAGTGTACAGTAAACTCATTGATTGAGACAGTCACCTCTGGGTGATGCTTCCAGCTTAGAGGACTGGCAAACATCTCTTTAATTGTCATTCCTAATCACACCTCAGAGGACTAGAGACTTCAACTTATTAAGAATTCTAGCAACTCAGCCAAATAGCCAAAGTGCATGATTCCCATCTTCAGAGAGGAAACAGACACACTTGGTGGGTTAGCAGCTGTCCCCTAAAATCACATGGTTCCTCAGAGACCTTGGATTCTGAGATCCTCAGTCAGGCAACTCCGCAGGGCCAGGGGAATAAGAAAGCAGTCCTCTGTCATGCAAAGTCACAGATCTCAACTGGAGCCCCAGCTTAACCTCCACAAGCCTGCTTCTGTAAAATGGGAATAATAATCTAACAACAATTGCTACTTCACAACCATTTTGTTAATATATACATTTGGCATGGACTCAGGTGACCAACAAATGTTTGTTCCCTTTCTCCTCTCCTTTCCCTAGGGAAACTGAAGATTCTTAGAAGGGAGAAACAGCTTCATTTTGCAAGGAGCTCTGCAAACCAGGGATGCAAAGGTCCCTCGGATTCCAGATAACTGTTCTTAGAACCATGCCATCTACTGCTCTAGCACAGACTCTGCCAGTCTCTAGGACAGCTCATCCCTTTTCCTTTGCACAGTGGCTGTTCAGTTTATGCACATGGGTTTCTGAGTTTCTACATGGTTTGGGTGTGTGCGCTTTTCCCAGATCAGGGAGGAGGGATGGTGGGAGGGGAACACACAGCAGCACAAGTGTCTGTGTTTGTGTTTCAAGCTGCAGCTGTTTATTTCCCCAGATGAATTTAAAAATCATTCCAAATTCATCAGCATCTTCTGAGGAGCCCTCCTAACTAGCAACATGTTCAATACTCCAAAGCTGCGGTGGGTAGGAAGCAAGAGTATTGGGAAGGGGGACAGGATGCGTGAGTTCGGTTTTTCAGCACTTCCCCTGTCACCCAAGTTCTGATGGTCTCTCATAAGCAGTATCCAACTCAACCCACATCACAGCCCTGGATTTCAATGTAATCACGGACAACCAAGAGCCCTGAGAGAATGGAGAGGCACCACTATGCCAAGCTTCATCTTCTAGCTCTGGCTCAAGGTAAAGAGTGAGGAAAAATACAGGCAAGCTGAGACTTACTCCCTGGAAGACATGGTTGTTTGGATCAGGCATCCGTTTCTGAGCCCCTCCTAGTCACGAGAGATTTAACTTTCCATGCCCGGTGTTTAGCACCCATCTAGAGGGCAGAGGACAATTTAAAAATGCATTTGTGAATTTGAGTATGTTACTGAACTTCCATGGGCCTCCATCTGTAAAATGAGACGCCGATTAAAGACTCTCAAAGGTCCCTTCCAACTCTGACTTTCTGAGTCATCGAGGGCTTACCATAAAATAAAATGGAAAGAAAAAAAAAAACTAAAGTGAACTCTCCTTTTAAAAAAAGAAACATGGGGGCGCATTTGCTCTGCCTCTGCATTTAACGTGTGGCCCCTGCCATCCTGGCACAGCCTGACCACAATCCCCTTCCCCATGGGTGGGGCCGGGACAGGAAATGGCCAAGCACACAGCATCTTCCCAACCTCCCCTCTGGTGCTCGGTCACTTCATCTGCTGAGTATTTAATTAGAACTGGTGATGGCTGTTTGGAAAGAGTCAAGGCCAAGAGGGCAGGAAGGCGTCTCCTTGTTCTCGGCTCAGGAGACTCAGAGAAAGCCCAACAGCTGGGACAGGTCTCAGTCTAGGTCATTCCCCTGCCGGCAGCACTTTGATGGCTTTTTGTGTTCATCAATTCAGACATTCTCCTGGGGAGGGCCTTGACTTCAGATGAGGTGGGGCCACTCTCAGCAGGGTCACTGACTCTCCTCATCCCATTCCCGACACGGTTTGCTTTCTGAAGCCTGGACATGCACATTTCCATACCGAGCAAGGCTGCAGTGGTGGCTGCAAAAGGGACCTGGAGATGTTAGCAAACCCAGGCAGGAAGTAACAATGAGCAGATTCAACCTGGAAAAATGCGGCCTTTGCATCTGGGGATAAATAATCAGAAACACAAATACTCAGGTGGGAGGGAGATGCTTGGAACAGGAAGCAGCCAGACAGCATTTGGACAGGAGCTTGCAATGTGATCTGGTGACAAAGAAATTGCTGGGGGATTCATGAGCTGGATGCATGGAGGTGATACCCCAACAAGAACAAGGAAGGAACAAGGGAGAGGCCAAGCAGCTGTTCTTTGCCTCCCTGAAGGCCACCACTACGTGGACCAAGGGTTTGAGATGGCAGCAAGAAAGGTTTGGGTCAGACTCTAGAAACATAGGGAGATATTATGTGAGGGGATGGGCAAGCCCCCTGGGAAGAAGTTCGAAGGACCCTAACATGCACAGCCTGTCCAGAGCTGGGGGCATGGATGAGGTGACCTTCAAGCATCTGATGCACAAGACTGCATGATTCTGCAGAATACGGTGAGTTGACCTGCTCGGTAGGTGTTGCAGGAGACAAGAGATGGGGGAACTCAAACCAGCCAAAAATGGAACGGAAATTCAAGAGCTGGGGAAAACCACATGACCTGTCCTGAGTTGGAGACAAAGCTGGGAAAGGAATTCCTATTTGCAGAGACACAGAATCCCTCCTCCTCAGGCCCACAAGGAAGATATTTTCCAATCCTCCTGTTGCTCCATTGCCTTGGACATAAAAGCCTCAAAATGAGGCTCCAGAGACAATTCCCCATGTACATTAGACTCCAAGGGGCCAATCACACAGATGCTATTTGACTTATTCCTTTGCCAACATACAGTTGCTCTGGAGGGATTTCGGTTAGATCTTAGGAAGAACTTCCTCCAGAGATTTAAGACAGTGCATGAGCGAGCAAAAGAGGCAGTTTATATTCTCTCTTCCTACAGTCAGTTTATAGGCTAGACTACACTCAGAGGTGTATAGAGAGGAAACATCCCCTTCCACTACAGCATAGTGAGAAAGCTACAGTGCACCTCACTTTGAACAAACTTGATATCTGAAAGTCCAGGATTAAAAAGCAGATCAATTAGGTTGCTTATTCACTTTTTTAAAAAGCTCACGATAACAAGCTATATCAATACACTTAAATTCGGATGTGAGATTTAAGAATGGCATTCAAAATAGCAAGGCTGGACGAGATGGTTCATGCCTTTAATCCCAGCACTTTGGGTGGCTGAGGCAGGAGGATGGCTTGGAGCCAAGAGTTTGAAACCAGCCTTGTCAATATAGTGAGACCCCCATCTCTACAAAAGAAAAATTTAAAAATTAGCTAGGCATGGTGGCATGTGCCTATAGTCCCAGCTACCCAGGAGGCCAAGGCAGAGGAAGACTTGAGCCCAGGAGTTAGAGGCTTCAGTGAGCCATGATCGCACCACTGCACTCCAGCCTGGCCAAGAGAACAAGACTCAATCACAAAAGAAGGGAAGGGAATGGGAGGGAAGGGGAGGGGAGGGAAGAGGAAGGGAAGGGAGGGGAGGGAAGAAGAGGGGAGGGGAGGGGAGGGAAGAGCAAGGGAGGGGAGGGAAGAGGAAGGGAGGGGAGGGGAGGGGAGGGAAGAGGAAGGGAAGGGAGGGGAGGGAAGAGGAAGGGAGGAGAGGGGAGGGGAGGGGAGGGGAGGGGAGTTCTAGCTCAAACAAGGGCACAAAGGTGGATGACTTATTGATGGACCCAGGAATGCAAAGGTCTCTATGATTTTAGCTGAGTCTTCCTAGGGACCATCCAGCTTCCTGGTGAGGTATATGTCATGAGGGTCTTAGCTCTTGGAAGAGCTTTAGAGACTCTAGAAAGAAGGAAGGACAAAGGCTGCTGTCTTTCTGAATGGGGACTCTCCACAGCACCGGACAATCGGGCAGTGTTGAAGTCTCATGCTGGTCTGTAAAGCCAGGCCAGAAGAGGAACTGGGAATAATTAGGATGGGAGATTATATCCAACTTACAGGTGGGTCATCCCAGAGGCCAGAAAAAGACAAAAGAGTTTGGGGGATCTTTGGACCTGATATTAAGAAACTCTAAGAACAGCTAATCCTGAGCTTCTGATATATGTCAGGCACTGCACTGGGCTCTTTAACATACATTATATCATTTAATTATTTGTTTCCTGGACAAATATTAAGCACCCACTATGTGCCATCCTTCTTCAAAACAATTCAGCCAGATTACTTTTACAGAGAAGAAAACTTAAGTGATGTGAAGTATCATATAATTTCCCCACGGTTATACGTCCTCTAGTGGCTCAGCTGAAATTCAGATTCCGGCTGGCATTCTCACTGTGCTTTACACCAGAACATTCTTCTTCAAGAAACCTTTCCAGCTCTGCCACTCTTGGTTCCAAGCATTACAGTAAGACAGCTAGGATGTGCAAAGATGTGTGTGTGTGTGTGTGTGTGTGTGTGTGTGTGTGTGTGTAGACAGCAAGGTCTGTGCAGACAATTTGCAATTATCCAAACTGGCAGAGATGATGAGTGGTAGCACAGATAAACCACAGCCCTTTGGTCCTGTGGTCCTTTGGTCCTGGAGGGATTTGTACTCTGCATTTGAGAGTGGAAGATCCCAGCATATCTGTGTAATTCAGCTTGGTTTAGGCTCAGATTAATGACTGAATTAGCTCCCACTTCTGAGCATCCTAGCAGCAGGAAGGGGTGACTCAGAATGCAAGAGGTGGTGAACAGATTAAGCACTCACCCTCCATGAGTAGCCCCCATATGGAGGAAACCCACACATGTACATGGGTCATCCTGCATGACCCTGGGCAGTTTCCTGCCTTCTGCTTTCTTCATTAAACACTGACCTCCCCAAATGTGCCCACCACATGATCATCCTCTTTCTTCATCCCAGCGCAATGCAGGCCTCTGCGCTTGAGAAGTGTTCCAGCCCAAATGTTGCCTGGTTGCTGCAGCATTAGTCTCCAATGTAAGCAGCTTATGGAAGCTGGAGTGAAGAAGGGGGGACTCCCATCTGGGACCATGGTCCTTGAAAAAGGAAAGAGCCAATATGATGTGATTTCCAGAACCTGCTCCACCTGCTGGTGCCCAATACACCACCATTCACCTAAGGCTTTGATCCCTGAGAAAAATGCAGCTGCCGCAAAGCAGAGTTACACTGACGGGTATGAATGAATGGGATTGGAAGGAGGGAGAGTGATGGGAAAACCACACGGAAGGGAAGCCACAGAAGAGGAAGGCTGAGTGTGCCCAGGGCAGACGCCTCCCGGGCCCACCATCACCTCTCCTGATGCCTGTAGCAGGAATGAGCAGCACACACACCTGTGGGTTTGTCCCAGTACTGCTTCCAGGGGTAGCTGACATTCCACACCATCCCGTCCTCCCTGCCAGAGCCCCAGGTGGCTCCTGGCACCACACGGCCCTGACACGCCACAGCACCCGATGCTCCTTCCCAATCTTCAAATTTTGCAGTGTCATCCTCTAGCCTTGCTCCTCCTGGGAAGCCTTGCTACCTCTCACCCCTGCCTGCTGGCTCCAGACCCATACACCTGTCTCAGGGGCAGTCCTGAGCAGCATGATTCTCACCACAAACACAGCCCAAGGGTAATTAAAAGGTATCTGCAGGGATCCAGCTCTTCCCCAACCCACAACCTCCCACCTAGGCTGACAGGAGGGAAGACAGGATCAGCAGAACAAAGGGAACAGCTGACAAAATGATAAACAGAGGATACTCTCAAGTTCAGAGGTGTTCTCCTCCTCCCCTGAACTTTCTTAGGTGGCTGACAATCCAAATGGTGGAAGCCAGGACTCCCCTTTCCCCATGCCAACTCAGACGGCAGGAACCTCATCCCTGGAGAGGGAGGACATGGCAGTGACTGAGAGCTGAGGCTCAGGGTCTGAATCCCTCACTGGCAGCAAGGATTCCCAGAGGGGTGAGGCTGGGGGATGACGCTGAAAGAACTGAAGGGAGCACCAGGTGCTGTGTCGTGTCAGGGCCGTGTGGTGCCTGGAGCCACCGGGGGTCTGGCAGGGAGGACGGTGTGGAATGTCAGCTCCCCCACCACCCAGGGGGCAGTGCTGGGATGACCCTGATCAAGTTATGTAACTTTGGTTTTCTTATCTGCAAAATAGGGGCAGTGGTAGTATATGCTTCATGGAGTGGTTTTAAAGATTAAATGAGTTACTTTATGTGGTTAGCATGGTAGAAGCATCTTTTTTTTTTTTTTTTTTTGAGACAGAGTCTCCCTTTGTCACCCAGGCTGGAGTGCAGTGGCAGGATCTCAGCTCACTGCAAGATCTGCCTCTTGGGTTCACGCCATTCTCCTGCCTCAGCCTCCCGAGTAGCTGGGACTGCAGGCACCCACCACCACGCCCAGCTAATTATTTCGTATTTTTAGTGGAGACGGGGTTTCACTGTGTTAGCCAGGATGGGCTCGATCTCCTGACCTCGTGATCCACCTGCCTCGACCTCCCAAAGTGCTGGGATTACAGGCGAAGCATCTCTTATTACTAATAACTTCAAAAGCAGAAAAGTACAGTGATCAGAGAGGGAGGGGCCCAAGATTCATGAGGCCCCAGTGGCAGGAAAAAGAGAGCAGGTATTCCTGGCAACACTGAATAGGAAATTCCTGATGACTGGAAAAGTAAGATCCCACCACCAGAGAAGCAGGACAAGGAGACAGTTCCTGACACACTGTCCCTAGGAAATCATCTGTGTCTTTTTTCTGAAGAGCCCATGACAAATCCAAGTCCATGACAACAGTAATCGTTACGACCTTGGAATTTGCCAAATGGAGGCAGCAAGGGTTGAAAGAAAGAAGAGAAGGCCAGAACTAGAGAAGAGGGAAGGGTGGAAAGATAGAAAAAAATCTGCTAACACCCCAGGGCTCAACCTCTTTCCCCAACAGGTCACCAAATCCCCAGAACATTGGACCAGAGGGCAGCCTGTTCAGGGACTCAGGTTTCCCCCACAGGTCTCCTCTCTCTCACCTTCTCTCCCCCATCCCTTCATCCCGCCCCGGCTTCTAGCTTTGCTCTCTTGGGGCGTCTCCTCAGGGTGGGTGGCTCTGAGCGGGCTGCAGATTGCTGTGGTGTTTTCATCCCAGACTGAGGAAGGAGATGGGAGAACCAAATGCAATACTGCTATTGAATGAGAAGCAGGAGTTGGAGAAGGTTTCAGTGCGGGAAGAGGATAGGAGCTGACACACAGAGATCCCAGGAGCTGACACACAGAGATCCCAGGCTGCTGTAAGTGGAAGCAGGGCTAGGAGAAGGCACCAAGGGCTTCCTCTCCCGTTGGCGTTCCTGTCAACTCAAGCTCCTGGGATCTCTGCCTCCTTGGAGCAACTCTACGGTGTATTATCTTTGCTAGGTGTTATGCTTTACATCATTCAACAAACAGCACTAAAGGCTATTATATTATCAATGTGTCACACATTGTTAAAAAAAAAAAAAATGAGGTCATCCATGGTGACTCACACTTGTAATCCCAGTACTTTGGGAGATGGCAGGATCACTTGAGGCCAGGAGTTCAAGAGCAGCCTGGTCAATAGCAAAGCAAGACCCTGTCTCTATTTTTCAAAAATAAAATAAAGGCCGGGCACAGTGGCTCACGCCTGCAATCCCAGCACTTTGGGAGGCCAAGGGGGGCAGATCACGAGGTCAAGCGATCGAGACCATCCTGGCCAACATGGTGAAACCCAGTCTCTACTAAAAATACAAAAATTAGCTGGGCGTGGTGGCAGGCACCTGTAGTCCCAGCTACTCGGAAGTTTGAGGCAGGAGAATCACATGAACCTGGGAGGCGGAAGTTGCAGTGAGCCCAGATCGCGCCACTGCACTCCAGCCTGGTGACAGAGCGAGACTCTGTTTCAAAATAAATAAATAAATAAAAATAAAATAATAAAATAAATAGAAATAGAAATAAATTAGAAAGACACAGTCTCTGTTCTAAGTCTTCAATCCATCCAGGGGCAAGCGTAGCTCTAGAAGGTGTACTAGGGGCTTTGGTAATGGTGCCCAAGTACAGAATGAGGGGCATTAGGTAATGGATGGATGCAACATAGCACCAAATAACATTTTTAAATGACAAGAAAGTCCCTTTTCAATTATCCTGCAAAAATAAAGTCTCCGTTTGTTTCCAATATGTCTTTAATCTCTCTGATGCTAGCTAAGCTTCCTTCTCAACAAAGAGTAAGCAGGCCCCAGTCTCGGACCTCCTGCAGCCAACAGTATCCAGCTAGAAATGAATGACGTCGTTTTGTTTCGGTTGTGCCTATTTTTATAATTATTGTCTATCTGTTGGCCAGTGATATTGGTTCTCCATTTCTGATAATGATAGAATATTTCCCTTTAAAATAAATTTAAGTTTCAAAAGTGAGCCAATTTAACAAAAATATTCAGCAATTAATAGTCCAGATAGTAAATGGCTATGCCTAAAATTATGAATCTACTAAGTAGTGGTATTCAAACTCATAATCATGGTATTCAAATAACTGGAATTTATGAAACCTTTTACTCGGGGAGCCCAGAAAAGAGGCAATTGGCATATATGCCTTGAACTGTTAACTCTCTGTTCATGAATTTTCTAATTTCCTAACAAGACAGTAAACTCCCTGCACCTTCTCCCTTTGGGGATGCCTAATCCACTCATCAGGCAGTTTCATTCACTCAGAAAATAGGAAGGAAATTCAACTCAGCCCATAAAGTGGGGGAAAAAAAAAAGGAAAATTGAAGCACAAAGGTAGGCAGGGTGGGAGAGCCAACTTTGGCTTATTTTATGACACATTACAATTCATGAAGTATTTTGCCCATGAACGGTGTGGGCTACAGATCCCAGATAAGAAAATAGACCCAGCATGGCTAAGAACCTTGCACAAAGACACACATCAGTGAGCCTGGCTCTTCACTCTCCATACCCTAAGTTCTTCTTGCTACATCATGCTCCTGGGGAGCCCAGTGGGAAAGGCAGCTCCCACGCATACCACTGATGCTCTCAGCCTTCAGCAGGCAGAGCTGGGATGCCAGACCCTGCTCACAGGCGTGGCCTGAGTTGGTCTGAATGCAACCTCCCCAACTCCACAATACACCGTGAGAGCAGTACATAGCAACACACACAAACTCGTAACCACACACGGGCAGCGTGTGCAGGGAGCCAGCAGGAAACCCACACCAGCTCCGAGGACCCTGGGGCTTCCACTCTGAAGCCTTTGGGGGGTTCCCGTGTCTGCACAGAACAACAGAACAGCACACCCATCAAATTCCACTCCTTCTGTTTCCCGTTCCTGAAAAGGTGCTAAGACTCACAGATCCTCTCTGAGGCCTGAGAAGCCTTCACCCTCCAATGGCCTGTGGATGAGCTAAGTTCCCTGGGCTGGAAGAGCCCAAAGAATGGATAAACAACATTGGCTAAAATATCCACAGTCAAATAGACCCCAGCCCTTACCGCCTGAGAATAATCAATTCCTGAGTGGAAACTCAACAAGGCAGTAACACGAATACCAGCAGTCACCCTATCCAAGCCGAGAGTTTGACTACCCAGGGTGCTGGGCTGGACAGAAAGTCCAACTGCTGGCCACAGTGGATTGGTCTGCAGTAGCCGAGACTCCCAACCCAGTGACGCTCAAGGAATGGTAAACACATTCTGGGAGGCATCAGAATGGACCCAGGGTTCCCTAGGAGCCATTAGGCCATAAATGGCAATTTCCATGAATCATCATGGAACCCTCTGACTTTAGCTAAGCTCCTGGGCAAGCCAAGAGACTTAAGAGAAGATGAGGCCTCCTAAGTGCATCTGTCCCACTCAGCAGACAGTGACACAGCTAATAGCCCCAACAGCTGCTCTTCCTTTTGCTTCCATTGTAACTGTCGCTTTGTTTTCCCTTACAATTGTGTGCACAGAACAGGGAAGGCTGGGAATAAGTGGGGTGCACCATTGCTTGTATTGGTGCCTGAATGTCAACAGGAGCATTGTCTCCTCTGGAGAATGGCCTTCATTCCACACAGATTCATGAGTCCACTCACAACAAGAGTCGTCGGCCTTTTGAGCAGAATGCATCATTACATGCTGTAAGTCCACAGAATAGCATAGCAGGAAGGGGCCTTGGAGACTGGTGGGAGCTAGGAGAACACCCGCAGGTCATGATGCTGTTTGCAAGATCCTTTACAAAGGTCCTTAATGTCCCGACATGCTTAATTCCACCATTAAAACTAGGAACAATTCTGTAGAAAAACCCACAATCCAAACTAAGCCTAGAAATTAAACATGATTGGCCAATTCCACATGCTCCCATTAATATTCTTTTACTTCTCACCCACTCCTTTTGCCCTCAATAAGTACTTCCTGGCAGGCAAGGAGTAACAGCTTCCAAAGGTTTAACAAAAAGATATGTTAGAACAACTGTAAATTGAGAAAACTATCTTTATTCATGTTACTTTTTAGTAAATTGCAAAAACATTATCAATTTTTTTATTCTGGTACAGACTACCTCAGTCCAAGTCATGGGAAGACAGTACTGTCAGATACACAGCTGGAGAATCCCTGATTTCACACCCAACCTTCTCTTTTTCCAGAATAGAAATCGAGATCCAGAAAGAAGCCAGTTGGCAGCAGACAAGGTCCTAGAACCTAGGTCTTTCAGTGCTCAGCTCCCTTCTTGGGTTCAGGCATACCGTGGACTAAACGACATGCTTCCAAAGCACAGTTAGCTGTGCACATGGAGAGGCAGCTGCACAGCAGCACACAGGAGCCCGGCATCATCCCGTGCCCCACAAGTGCACCTGCAGCAGGACTCTTCAGGATCACGCACTGCCCAGAGAGCAGGCGATGGGCGTTCCTATTTGATCTCCCTTCATACAGCTGCCAGGCAAGACTGCCATGCTCTGCCTGAGGCTTCTCCTAGGCTTTGTGGAATATGTTCAAGGGTTTGTAAGCATATTGGGGCCACGGAATGGAACCTCAGGACAGTCAGGTTAAATCTATGGACCCCTCTCAGAATGTCTTTAAATGTATAAAATAATTATCCAGGGCAACAAGGAGACTAAATGTATAGAAATAGAGTTATCTATTGTGATATAGTAACAAACTGCCTTCTCTATTACACATGAAATAATGAGACCTAGAGACACATCTAAAAATTGGCATAATTTCTAAGTAGGAATGAGTGTAATTTGTTTTCGAGATCTGTGCAACAAATTTGATGTGATACAAATCTATGTGTTTGTTGTTGTTGTTGTTTTGTTGTTGTTGTTTTGTTTTTTGAGACAGTCTCACTCTGTCACCCAGGCTGGAGTGCAGTGGCGCAATCTCGGCTCACTGCAATCTCTACCTCCCGGGTTCAAGCAATTCTCATGCCTCAGCCTCTGGAGTAGCTGGACCACAGGCACATGCCACCAAGCCTGGCTAATTTTTGTATTTTTAGTAGAGACAGGGTTTCACCATGTTGGCCAGGCTGGTCTTGAACTCCTGACCTCAGGGGATCCACCCATTTGGGCCTCCCAAAGTATTGGGATTACAGGTGTGAGCCACAGAACCTGGCCTCTATGTGTTATTTCTATTAGTGACAGTCACAGGAACTCATCTTAATGTAGGTTTTTGCCTATATCATTAATTGAAGTAAATACTAAATGTCAGTTAAGTGTTGATGAAAATAAAGATGTAATTTTCTATCATTCAAGTTTATGGATTCTACCCCTGAATTCTATCCACAAAACCCTCAAGATTACAAAACCCCTGATGCTGTCACATGGCCCCAGGAGTCATCAGATATAAGCACACTAAGAAGCTGTCCAGGGGTAGCAGGGAGACTCTGTCTGCAGTGAAGGGGGACACTTAAGGCTGAAGTGGCCCCAAGAACCACCCTCATCATCTGTCAAGCCCAGATATAACCATTCTGTATCCTCAGACCTCAAAGCCTTAAAGACTCTGTCTACCATGTACGCCACCCACTTCAGCTAAACCTTTCAAACTTGCACAGTCCACACCAGCATCTCAGCATCCTGAGGGTGAATTCTTCCTGGAGATCTGACAAGGGTAGGAAACACAGCTCACCCACTCCTGCTGGACCCCAGCATCTGGGGGCAGGGAGAGGGAAGGTGATTTCACCCAGACCTTCACAACAGAATTAAGCCTTCCCAGTCCATCAGACCATTGGTCACTCTCCCAGGACTCTTTTCTCACCTGTGTTACTGCACTTTTAGACCCTATTTGATTCTCCCAGGTCAGGTCTGCTTCCCTTGAAAGCAGGGGCCATGTCTTATTCACCTCGGCATCCTCAGCTCCCAGCCCACCCAGGACCCAGCACCTAGTAGGTGCTCAGTAAATGTCTGCTACATGAAAAGCAGGAGAGAGGGGCCAGAGACTGAGCCTGGCAGGTCCCTCTTGGCAGCTGCTTTACAGCTGCTGTGACTGCCCAACCAGCCCCAGACCAATAAAGACCCTGAACTTATCAAGTGACAAATGAAGAAGGGCTTTCCTTCTCAATGTGTGTCTCAGAGCCCAAAACATCCAGCAGTGCCATGAAGAGGGGTGATTAGCAAGATAGAGACCAACTGTCCCCCGAGTCTCTCTTCACCAAATGCAGCCACTGATGTGAATGACAGTAGGAAGCGCGGGTGATACTCAAGATATTTAACAACCAGCATAACACATTGCAAATCAGGGCAGGCACCAGCCATGAACACCAGGTACAGTCATACCAGGAACACCAGTTGGATAGGGAGATAATAACTTTGCTAGGAGGAAGACAGACTAACGCAAGGAAGCCAGACTCCCTTAGCTTATTTATCTGCATGGACTCTATAATGTCAGTATTTAATCTGATTAAGGCATTAACCAGCAGTCTGACCTTGTGCCAGTCACATACTCTCTCTGGGCTTCAGTTCCTGCTCTAAGATGAAATTGAAAGAAATTATCTCAAGCTGTTACAACTGTAATGTCCTATGATCCCATCTTCTCACACATCACAGGTGGCACCCGGTAACAAAGAAAATCAGCAAAGCACACAGCTGGCTAAGGTGATGCACAGACCAGAAACCCTTGACAAGGACAATCGTGATATTTGCTGAGCCGTGCCATTTGGTACTGCAGTTTGGGATATGGCAGATCAAAGCCCAGAAACCTCCTTCCAGCCCCTTTTGAGGAATCCTAGAGATCTCCAGAAGCACCCTGTCAGTTGGTAAAAGATTCCAGAAATAAAGGACTTGGAAAAGAGCCACACCCAGCTCCCTTCCTCCTCCATGTAAATCCTCAGCCTGCTTTTCACTAGACCCACTGCCCAGTTTTATGCAAAACCTAGACAGTGCTCATCTCTGTGGCTGGGTGAGTGCCACCCCTGGGGAGTATAAGAGAATAAAGAACAAGAGGAGCAGAAGCAAGGAGACCTTGTTTCAAGGCCCAGCCCTGCTACTCGCCCACTTGACAAGGTGCTTTACGTTTCCTAGTCGATGAGAAAGGACATTAGCTGCTCTAACTTCCTTAGGGTTGGGGAGGTTGGGGTGGGGGGTGCTAAAATGAGCATCAGAGGAGAATGCTGAAGGTTAATGTTTTCATTATAGAGTCTCTGGAGATGGAAATAGACACGTACCTGGATTTGGGGGCTTGGAGGCTTGCCTTGGCCCTCCCTGCTTTCCCTGTGCGTCCCCACCCCAGGCTGCCCGAAGGCATCCCCTCTGAGATCAAATCCAGCCAGCCCTACTGTGCCTCCCTCTCTCAGCTGTGCGGCCCCAGGGGCAGGGGCTGCAGGGTTCTTTGTTGTGTTCCCCAAAGATCCCTTGGGTAGGAAAGAGGCAAGGGAGAAGCCCAAGGTCCCAGCCTGCTGCCTCGGGATGGGACAAATGGGACAGGAACACAGCCAAGGCCAGGGGGAAATCATCGCATCTTCCCCAGTCATGAGTGTTAGCAGCAGCGGCATGACTGTTCCTACACTCGGGAGAGCATGGCAGCGTCACCAACAAACAGTAGAGACAAGGGCATCATTAAAACCCATATTTGCATTTTCCCTGCGTTTGCCATACCCTTTCCTAGGAACACAAGCCCCCATCCCACTCCAGAGGAGAAAAGAGACTCATTTTATAATGGGGTCAACGGGGGCCTGGAGATCCCCCCATCCCATAGAAATACACCACTCCCCGATCCAGCACCAGCAGCCTGCCCTCTGTGGATGTCCAAGGCAGAGCAATGGGCAGGAAGGCCTCCAGGGGACGCTGTCACCCCGGAGAACCAAACAGCAAGGTTTTCCTAAGGATTCTAAGCCCTCGTTTCCCCAGCAAAGCAAAACCAAGCCAGACTTGAGAATTGTAAGAGGAGAACTGCGTCAAGACAAGTTTTACACAGGTAAGAGTGAGGAAGACAGCAGCAAGTCTGAGTGTTCGCCCTGTGAGGCAAAGGACTGATCTGGGTCCCAAAAAATGTTCAGCTAGGGCCAGCCTGTGCTTCAGAGACCACAGAGCAGCCTCCAGGGAGAGCAAAAAGCCCAGAGTCCAGTGGGCTCACGGCCCTGGTGCCACATGCTCCTTCTGGAAAGGGAGAATAGGTACTCCATAAATCAGTCCCGCAAAGACATCCCCCTTTGACTCAGTGCTGCAATTCAGGTTGAGATGCCAGACATTCAGGCTCTGCCAGACCTACAGGGTGAGGAGTCAGGGGTCAGAGACATCTCAAGGCATAGGAGGAGGAAGTCTCCTCTCTACAGAGAAAGGACTTGGGCCATTCCTGGATTCGCACCTGATACCAAGGATCCCAGAAGCTCCAAAGCTCAGACGGGGTTCAAATCCCAGCAGGACCCCTTAATGGCAGTGTGACCTTGGCCAAGCCACTTGGCCTCTCTCCTCCAAGATGGGAATAACACCCCATTGCAGGGTATTCATGAAGACTAAATGAGCACAAGTGAAAGCAAAACCACACATGATGAGGCTCACAAAAGGCACTCAGAAAAGTCCGTTTTCTTCCTTAAAACCATAGATTAAATCCCACTCTAAAGACAGAATTTCTGAAAGCCACCCCTACCTCTTCCTGAAAAGGAGGTGGGAAAGTGGGATGGCGACAGAGCCCGAGAAACAGTGGCAGCTGGTTTTAAGAAAGTGAAGCCTTTGGGACGCCAAGGAGGGAGGATCACACAGTCAGGAGTTGGAGACCAGCCTCACCAACATGGTGAAACCCTGTCTCTACTAAAAATACAAAAATTAGCCGGGCATGGTGTTGTGCACCTGTAATCCCAGCTACTCAGGAGGCTGAGGCAGGAGAATCACTTGAACCCAGGAGGCGGAGGTTGCAGTGAGCCAAGATTGTGCCACTGCACTCCAGCCTAGGCGACAGAGTGAGACTCCATCTCAAAAAAAAAAAAAAAAAAAAAAAAAAGTGAGGCAACATTCTGATTTTCTCAGCCCTCTC
The DNA here is from genome assembly GCF_028878055.3 of Symphalangus syndactylus. Classification (NCBI taxonomy): domain Eukaryota; kingdom Metazoa; phylum Chordata; class Mammalia; order Primates; family Hylobatidae; genus Symphalangus; species Symphalangus syndactylus. The sequence goes on along the minus strand of NC_072427.2, from coordinate 149,078,290 downwards.
TGCTAAATGGGCCTCACTGGGAGGACATGATGTCGCACACCCAAGATATCCCCCTTTGACTCAGTGCTGCAATTCAGGTTGAGATGCCAGACATCAAGGCTCTGCCAGACCTACAGGGTGAAGAGTCAGGGGTCAGAGACATCTCAAGGCATAGGAGGAGGGAGTCTCCTCTCTACAGAGAAAGGACTTGGGCCATTCCTGGATTCGCACTTGATACCAAGACAGAGAGGAGAGCTCCACCTCCCGAAAGCAGCTGTGGGCTCCCAGGCTTCCCGGATGGTATGCTGTCCCTCCCTTCCAAGAACAGCCCCCAGACCTGCTGGAGATGCCAGGCCACGCTGAATTTTAAAGCCAACTTCTGCTATCAGTTCCCTGGTCCCCCAATCTCAAGAAAGCCAGCCCCTAGCAAGGGGGCACCTGGCCTCCCTGTCATGCCATCTTCTCCATTTCCAATTTCAGCTATCTAGCTGCCCACAAGGATGAAGCTTGGGGCCATGTCTGCTATGATTTCAGGGCCTGCAAGGTGAGAGAAGGTCTTTAACTAAAAGTGTACAAACATGCCCTCCTGGCTTCCACAGGATTGCAATGTGCCTGGTTCTCAGACCCCTCCCTCAGGTGCCCCTGGTGACACCCATGCACGTGAGTCTCTGCCTCCGCCCTGCTCGCTCTCTGGGTCAAAGCAGGAGGTTTATTTAAGAGAGAGTGGGAGGAGGTGGGCCGACCAGACCTCCCCAGAGCTGTATCAGAGCCTGTTCAGCTCACCCACTCTCAGTCCCGCCAGGACTACAGGAAACTCTCTGGACACTCAAGGCTGGGACAGTCTCCTGAACTGCTTAAATGAGCCTCCCACTCTGACGCAATGCACAGCACCAACAGGTGGCCCTCATTTATATGAATTGGTAGTGAGGGTGCAGACGTCTCTGTCACCCATAAGCATCTCCAACGATGTCTTTAAGTGAAATTCTAATGAAACGGTCAAACTAAGAAAGCAAACGTTCATACTTTAAAGACAATTTAGTATTTTATCAAATGACATATAAAGACATTTGATAAAATACTGAATTGTTTTTAAAATATGAACACGGACAATATCAATACATGGAAATATGCACAAAAAATGAAAAAGTGAAATGCCACATGGAAGGTATGCACCAGTTATCATCCTGTCAGAAGCATGCCCAGGTATCAAGGAGGGTGGGAAGTCAATTCTCTGATATTCAAACAGAGTTCAGTGGATGCGAAGTTCTTTTGATCTGCAAGGCTAAGTGAATCATTTTTAATGGGTCTCTGATAGGAATGCATTTGCTCTCCATTTGCCTTAAAGTCAATGAACCCAGAGCCTAAAAGATAGCCCCGCTCAGAAGGGTGGGACAGCTGAGCAGGTGGGGCCGCCGCACCTACTCCAAACTGCCACCAGGTGCAGTCAAGGAAGTCTCCTTCTCCTGTGAGGCCCCCATTCCAGGCTGCTGCTCACAGCCAGGGCCAAGCGTCTTGATGTGGTGAAAAGTTGTTCAGAACCTCACAGGCTCCAGCTGATGGATCTCCAAGCACGGTTTAACACCAACATGGCATGGAGGGAGCGGGGGATATCACAGAATGCTGGCCCCAAAGGAGGCGACGATTCACTCTCGCTCCTTTTTTTGCAGTGGCGCACAACTGGAAGCAACCTAAGTGTTCATTATTACTAGGGGAGTGACCAGGTACACTGTGGTGGCCGCAAACTGCTCACTCATTAAAATAATGGAGTCTGGCCAGGCACTGTGGCTCACCCCTCTAATCCCAGCACTTTGGGAGGCTGAGGTGGGTGGATCTCTTGAGGTCAGGAGTTCAAGAACAGCCTGGGCAACATGGTGAAGCCCCGTCTCTACAAAAAATACAAAAATTAGCTGGGCATGGTGGCACACACCGATGGTCCCAGCTACTCAGGAGGCTGAGGCAGGAGGATCACTGGCACCTGGGAAGTTGAGGCTGCAGTGAGCTGCAATCACACTGCTGCAATCCAGCCTGGGTGACAGAGTGAGGCCTGGTCTCAAAAATAAATAAAAATAAAATAATGGAATCAATGTAAATGCAGAATGTGAAGGGATCTGAAAAGTAAATTGCTAGAGAAAAAAGTAAAAAACAGAATGGGCTATAAAACAGTACCTTCTATGTAAATTAAGAATGCATACAATTCTGAGAAACTGTCACCACCAAGAGAAGTATAAGGAGACCTGACAACTCTGAATAGAAAAATCGCAACAGGTTAAAAAAAAAAAAGGCAGCAATAAGGAAATCTGAATAAAGTGTGAATTTTAGTTAAGGAAAATGTGTCGATATTAGTTCATTAATTGTAACAAATGTATCCTATTAATGTAAGGTGTTAACAATACAGGAAACTGGGAATGGGGCAGATGGAAACTCTCTGTACAATCTTCCAATTTTTCTGTAAGTCTAAAACTGTTCTACACAATAAAGTCTTTTTTTTTTTTAATTAAAAAAAAAAAAACACTATATCTTTTCCAGAACGACGATGCCTTGGAATGACTGCCTGCGAGGTATCAGGCAGTGCAGAGTCAGGGGGAGATTTAAATAAATAACCCAAGAGTTATTGTGCAGACCAGTGATAGTAATGTGCCATGGCTGAAAAGTAGAGTAAACTCAACGCTTTGCAAACGAGGTCCCAACAGTGATCATAATAACTACCTTTTGGAAGACAGAGACGACACTGCAAGACAGCAGGCCACAGTGAGAGGTGGAGGCTCTGACGACAGTGACGCTGGGGGAGGCTGTGCCACCTGGAGTAGCCTCATGAAGAAATGTGGAGTGGCCTTGAAGCCACGGGTGGGGGCTGGGAGGGAGGAGTCTGGGTGGTTATACAACAGGAACAACAACCCAGGACCCCAGCCTAACACTGGTCAGTCCCAAAAGCCACCTCTTTGCCCTCCAAATTCCCAGCCAAAGCGGGGAACATCTGACAGAAACCAGAATGAAGCATGGTGGGGAGACAGGGGCAGCCAAGATGGGCAGTGGTGTTGATAGTAGCATTAACGGTGGCCAGGACCGTTACATTTTAATTTCAGATCCATAGCGACTAATTTTTAGTGTATGTCCCCAATATTTCATTGTACATGCTAAGAAAAAAAAGTATTCATTGTTGAACTGAAACTCAAATTTAACTAGGCACGCTGCATTTTTGTTTGCTAAACCTGGCAACTGTAAATAATAATAATAGCAGTAATATTCTTTGTTAGTGTTCTAGGTACTTTATTTAGTTACCTTCTTTCATCTTCATAATAACCCAGTGAAGAAGGTACTGTTATTATTATTCTCTTTTTTTTTTTTTTTTTTTTTTTTTGGAGACAGAGTCTTGCTCTGTCACCCAGGCTGGAGTGCAGTGGTGCCATCTCGGCTCACTGCAACTTCCACCTCCAGGGTTCAGGCAATCCTCCTGCCTCAGCCTCCAGAGTAGCTGCGACTACAGATGCGCACCACCACACCCAGCTAATTTTTTGTATTTTTAGTAGAGACAGGTTTTCACTGTGTTGGCCAGGCTGGTCTCAAACTCCTGACCTCAAGCAATCCATCTGCCTCACTGTCCCAAAGTGCTGAGATTACAGATGTGAGCCACTGCACCCAGCCCTGTTATTTCCTTTTTATAGACCAGGAAGCTTTACCAAAAGGATGAGGTAACCTGCCCAAGGTCATGAGCTAGTAAGTCAGTCCTGGAATGTGAACATATGTAATTGGCCTTAAGAGCTCACCCTCTTGAGCACTGCTTCCCAACTGAGCAGCTGAGTGAAGGCCTGGCCTCTGCTCCCTAAGACCCAACAACAGAGGTAGGCACTGCAGCTCCCACATTGGCAAGTTCCTGGAGCTCAGAACGCACCTTTACCTTGGAGAGACCATCTCAGCAGACCCCAGCTGGAGCCACCAAGTGAGCTTTGGGTTTCAAAAAGTGAAAATCAGCACTCCCACAGCAAGGAAGCCTAACGCATCCCTAAGAGAGCACCCTCTTCCTACACAGGTGGAAAGACTAACCCAAGAAGAGTGTCTTCTGCCTTAAGGGTCTGGCAAAGCAGCACAGGCCAGCACCACGAGGCATGAGCCAGGCCACATGCCATTCTGCCTGGGGACGGGGGAAAGGAAAGGATGAATGACCACTGGGGATCCCTTCCAGTTTGAGGAGAGCATTAACTTGAATCTTTTTTTTTTTTTTTTGAGACAGAGTCTCCCTCTGTCACCCAGGCTGGAGTGCAGTGGCACAATCTCGGCTCACTGCAACCTCCGCCTCCCGGGTTCAAGCGATTCTTCTGCCTCAGCCTCCCAAGTAGCTGGGACTACAGGCAAGCACCACCACGCCTGGCTAACTTTTTGTATTTTTAGTAGAGACAGTGTTTCACCATATTGGCCAGGCTGGTCTTGATCTCTTGACCTCATGATCCTCCAGCCTCGGCCTCCCAAAGTGCTTGGATTACAGGCATGAGCCACCGCACCCAGCCAACTTAAATCTTATCAGGCAAACTTCTGATGAAAATGGCACCTCAAGCCTCAGCATGACACCTTTTAAAATCATCATGATGAGCATTTATTGAGCACCTACTATGTACCAGACATTGTGCTGAAATTTTCATTGCCCCATCTAATGATGAGGCATGTTTAAGTATAACCCAGCAAGGCATCTATTATTTTGCAGATAAGGGACCTGAGGTTCAGCGAGGTCACTCATATACTCAGCTGACACTTATTAAGCACCTATATGTGCCAGCGTCTGTCCTGGGTGCTGGGGATGTGCAGCGAACCAAACAAGATCTCTGCCTTCATGGAGCCAGTGGGAGCACAGACAAAAAACAAACAAAAAAAGTCTATCATTGTTATTCCAGGTGGCAATGCTAAGTGTGATGAAGAAAAGTAAGGCAGGATCGAGGGACAGAGAGGGATGGGGTGGGGGTATTTTGAATAGGATGGTCAGCGAAGATGTCGGGAAGGAGGTGACATTTGAGCAGAGACCTGAAGAGAGGGAATGTGATACACATGTCTGAGGAAGAGTGCCCAAAGCAGAGAGGGCAATAGCACAAAGACCTGAGGTCAAGGTGATCAGCCCACACCCAAGATGAGGCCCGTGACCTGGAGGAGGGTAGGGAGGGTGGGAAGGGTAGGAATGAGTTTGGGGGAGATGGCAAGGGAAGGTCTTTTTTTTTTTTTTTTTTTGAGACGGAGTCTCGCTCTGTCGCCCAGACTGGAGTGCAGAGGCGCGATCTCGGCTCACTGCAAGCTCTGCCTCCTGGGTTCGTGCCATTCTCCTGCCTCAGCCTCCTGAGTAGCTAGGACTATAGGCGCCCACCACCACACCCAGCTAATTTTTTGTATATTTGGTAGAGACAGGGTTTCATCGTGTTAGCCAGAATGGTCTCGATCTCCTGACCTCATGATCTGCCCACCTCAGCCTCCCAAAGTGCTGGGATTACAGGCGTGAGCCACCGTGCCTGGCAAGGGAAGGTCATTTTTAAAGGATCACTGTGGTGTGGATAAATGGATGGATGGATGGATGGATGGATGGATGGATGGATGGATGGATGCATGGGTGGGTGGACAGATGGGTGGGTGGATGGATGGATGGATGGATGGATGCATGGGTGGGTGGACAGATGGGTGGATGAATGGATGGATGGGTGGATGGATGGATAGATGGATGGATGGATAGATGGATGGATGGATGGATGCATGGCTGGGTGGACAGATGGGTGGATGAATGGATGGATGGGTGGATACGTGTACGAATGGATTTCCATGGATTCCCTTGCACTGACCAGAGGTGAGAGCGTCTGTAGCATATAGGTTGATAAAATATATCCTATGTATGTCCCAACTCAGTTTCCAAATACATCTCAAATCAGCTCCCTCAGGGGACCCCAGACAAGCACATTCCTTAGTGAATGAGATTCATATAGAGGAATTTTATTCCAAAATTCAACAAGGAAACTAGGTCTTCCTCCCAAGGAAACTATATGGAGAAGGCCACTAGATGTGGCCTGAGAATGTCAAGAAGAAATTTCTTGCCTTTAATGTCTAACTAGGCTAACTCCCAACTCCCAAAGAACAGATTGGCATACCACCACCATCCCACCACTACTACCTGGAATCCCCTAATCAGGACCACCAGCAACACAAGACTCTTTCTCAAGTCCTTGGGCAAGAAAATCTGGTTTCTCCAGGCCAGCCACGGTGGCTCACGCCTGTAATCCCAGCACTTTGGGAGGCCAAGGCTGGCAGATCAGGAGGTCAGGAGATCGAGACTATCCTGGCTAACATGGTGAAACCCCGTCTCTACTAAAAAAAATACAAAAAATTAGCCGTGCGTGGTGGCGGGCGCCTATAGTCCCAGCTACTCGGGAGACTGAGGTAGGAGAATGGCAGGAACCCAGGAGGCGGAGCTTGAAGTGAGCCAAGATCGCGCCACTGCACTCCAACCTTGGTGACACAGCAAGACTCCGTCTCAAAAAAAAAAGAAAGAAAGAAAGAAAGAAAGGAAGGAAGGAAGGAAGGAAGGAAGGAAGGAAGGAAGGAAGGAAGGAAGGAAGAAACAAACAAAATCTGGTTTCTCCAGCAGAAAAAAAAGTCCACCTGCCAGAATAAAGCCTAGGCTCTCTGTCAGGTGGCACTGCTCACTAGGAGCCCGGTTCTGCGGTACCATTCCATCTCCAAGTCCCTGGCCACCCGCCTGACTCACCTCCAAGTCCTTCTCAAGCTCCAGTCCAGCCTCCATCAGATTGTGCTCAAATTCCTCCCGCTGCTCCTTCCTCTCCTCCTCCAGGGCATCGAGCGGCCCCAGCTCAATGTCACCCGGGCCCCCAGCATGAGGCTCCTTGCCTGTCTCCCCATTGGAGACGATAGCCAGCGAGCGGCCAGGGAAGCCTTGGGCCAGGTGCGCCCCGCGTTTCCGATAGTGGTAGGCGAGCACATAGTCCACCTTCCTCTGACTGTCATGGAAGTGCATGCGGCTAAGACGGGCCTCCAAGGACACAGGCTCATTGGCATCCAGATAGTTGTTGATGACCTGGCCAGAGAGAGAGGAGAGGCAGGGCAAGGTCTGGTGAGGAAGGGGTGAGAAACAGAGGAGACTGATCTCTGCTCTGGGCTCAGGGAAATGGACTCAGAAGCAAGTCCCTCAGGCGCAGAGGCCCCCAGTACCCCCAGTAAAAAGACCAAATGGCCTAAGTTAATCTGTCACGCCAGCTTGCAAAGCCCTCCACCCACCTGTTGACAGTCTGGGCATCAGTGCCTTCACACATGCTCTAGCATCCATGCACACACACACTCACACAGACTGTACCTGCAGCAGCAAACCCCTCACAACCGCACCTCCTGCCTCCACACACAGAATCACACGCCCACGCCGGCACACGCACATGCAAGCACCTGCAAATGCACACGCAGCCACCTCTACCCTTGTCTCCCTACACCAGCACTCCTGCACCATACAGGTGAAGGGGCCTGTGTACACACGTACCTACCCGAGTGCGCTGTAACACACACACCCCCTTCCACAGGCACCATGGCCCACACACGCTCACCTGCTTGCAGATCTGCACCTCTGCCTGCAAATACACTACATATTTAAACACAGAATACTCACAGGCAGGTTCTTTGGATCCATTGGAACAAAGACCAATTTCTAGTCACCTGGCCCGCCCCCTACCCTCCCACCCACGGGAATTCACCAGGCACTATTCACAGCCCCACATCCTCCTCTCCAGCCACTGGTGAGGACCCTGTCAAAGACAGCAGCAGGGAACTGACTTCTGCTGTCTTCCACTCCAGAGGTGGGGAGGTGGAAAGAAGAGGAGGAGAGAGAACACGATGAAGCAGGGGAGGGACCGGCCTCTCCCCGTGGGTGTTTCCCTGTTTATTACTGGTTTGAAACCCAGCTGCCTCTGCAGCCACCTGAGAGGTCACCTGGGCAACCAGATGAAGCTCCAGGCACAAGGGAGAGACTCAGAGCCACCACAGCAGAGAAGACAGGTGCTCAGGCTTGCAGGAGGGGAACCAGGGGGCCTACAGACCAACTGGCAGCATCGACCGGCTTCCCACACCTCCTCCTTTCCTGACCCTCCTCTGACCAGAACAGGGCACTGGGAAAGTGTGCCTGACTTGGAGACAGAGAAGAGAAAAGGCCCTACCCAAACCCTAGGCCTCTCTCTTTCATGCACACACGTGCTCCCAAATGGAGGATCCCCCGGACCAGAGGCTCCCTGGGGGCCTCCAACAGGGCTGGCCTATCCCCCCACCCCACCCCGCCCAGTACTCACAGAGCTGCTGCGGGTGCTCTCTCCACCGCAGGGCTGACCAGGATCTCTGTTGGAACTGCCCTGCAGACCTGGGGCCCGGGGACCTGGCATCTTGAGATGCTGCCGTCCATGTTTGGGGCCCTGGCCCCCTCTGGCCCCTGCCTGAGGGCTCAGCCGGCGTGGGGAGCCAGGGAGCAGGGGGATATCTGTGAGAGGGAAAGACAAAGGAGGCAAAACAGCCTCAGATAAAGGAAATCCAAGGGTACTGAGTGTGCTCAGACACTAGCCCTGAGAAAATGGCCCATTTTGCTTCACAGCTGCCTCCTTGGTTAGTCCCTAAAACCCAGGTTCACAGTGGCCACAGGGGAGGGAGCATGGAGAAGGAAGTGCGGCCCTCCAACTGCATACACACGCACACGCACACACACATACACACACACACATACACACACATACGCGCACACACACACACATATACACACACACACACACACACATACACACACACAGACACACACACACACATACACACACACAGACACACACATACATACACACACATACACACACACATACACACACACACAGCCTGGAGACACCAGCAGGAGCTCCTTCAGATCAAGGCTGTCATAATCTCTCATAATTCCCAGACAAGGAAGGGGTGGCACTGAGCAAGCCAGGGTGGTGGGGGGACACTGCCTGGAGAGACACCTTGAATTAATACCAAAGGCTTAGGCTTTGGGCCTCTCCTGTGGCAGCAGCACCAGCCGGCACCCTGGCCAGACCCCGCCTCCCTCGGGGACAGAGCAAAGACAGACCAAGGGGCCCTCTGAACAACTGCACAAAGGACTGTCCTCCAGTGTTCTTTCAGCGTCCTCACGCACCTGCTGCCTCTACCCAGGCCCCAGAGGTCCGCAGCCCCTTCTCGGCAGGAACATAGGACCACTTCAGAAAAATTCCAGTGTCTCCCCTGAAGGGAAAGGTCCCCAGTAGGTGATGGAACGACCGCATGTTAGAATTGGAGGGACCTGAGGGAGTAGATACTCCAACTGCACTTTGCACAGACCCCAGTGCAACCGCGAGCTGCCAAGGTCTCAGGGCAGGTCAGACTCAATCTACTCTCTCCTCTGAGAAACACTTCCTAGCAAAGCAGCACAGCCAGTGCCCAGGCTTAAACCTCAGCTCTGCCACTTGCCAGCTCTGTGACCTCTTTGTGCTTGTTCTGTAGCTGTAAAATGAGAATCTCAAACTTGCAGCATTGCAGTGAGAATGAGAATGAGAGATATTGCCTGCAAAGCACCCAGAGCAGTGATTAGCCTGAGGGCACGTGATCAAAGGCTGTGATTAGAATCGTTAGTGTTTGCATTTTAACCTCCAAGTGAGCAGAAATAACACCTTATGCCTCCAACTCAGCCCTAAGCACCTGCTCAGTGAATGAATGAACAAAAGGCAACTCTTCTGGTCTGTTGAAACAGAACTCCTGGCCCTTTGCCAACTTGTGGAGCAGCCCCTTAGGTGCTCGGCCCTCCAATGCAGTTTCAGGGGGTCTAGAACATTCAGTCCCTGCACTTGAGAAACATAATCTCTTTGTGAAGATAGAGCTGACATGCAGGAAACACACCTGTGACCAGCAGAGGAAAAGCTTTCATCACTCCTTTCTACACTGTGGGCTCCTGTCCACACTGTGGGAGACCAGAAAGACTAAGTCAAAGTCAGCTTCTCTGGGGTCATTGAGCCAGAGCTGGGTCCTGCAGGGTGGGTAGCTTCTGAAAGGCCGGGAGGCAGGGGAGGCACTCCCTAGGGAGACAGCACAGAAGGGCTGGCGTGGGCACGCCTTGTGGGAGGAAAATGAAAACTCAGGACCCCATATCACTCTGCCGAAAGGAAAATATTAAGCCAAAGCTGAGTCAGGCAAGACGCTGCCTTTCCTTTTGTTCCTAAGCAGACAGCTACACATAAAAGGCTAGATAGCTCCACAGGCAGCTACTCTATATTCACCTTGTCCAAAACAGAAGATGAATACACCATTGATAATTCCCTAACTGCTCCTTTTCTCTTGCAACATGCAGATTCTGACAGCCTCCCTCTTTCCCCCCGCAGCCTGCTTTTCCCCATTAAATATTGAAGCCCTCAAAATCGTCTTTGGAGAAAGACACAGACCTCTCTTCCAACCACATCCTTAACGTTGGCAAAATAAACTAAATTGATTGAGGCCTGTCTCAGATATTTTTTGGTTTACATGTGATGAGGCTCAGGGCTCTAAAAAAGGGGCTTCCTCCCTTGTGCCCAATCTTGCCTCCTCCCACTTCCCTGGTGCCTTTCTGCATGTCTGCCCCCCAAGTGCCTGGGAACAGAACTTGGAACAGAAGGACTCAACCCCAGAGAAGACCTCAAAACCTCTAGATGCATGTCCAAAAAGCCCAAGACCACTGGATCCATCACTGGGGCACATGATAAAGATGATGTTCACTCAAGGGCCACCCTGCCCTGGCAGCTACATTCAGATTTGCACCTATGGCTCAGAGTAGCTCAGATTCAAGGGCAATACAAAGCTTTGGTCCAGCTGCTGTCCAGGAACCACCATCCCCTAAAGGTGCCACCTGGAGTTTGAGGATGACATTCAGGGCCCTCACTAGCCATCGCAGTTGCTCCCCCAGCTCACCCTCTGACACACGGATCCGGCTGCCTGGGAACTCTGCTTCCCTTCTCTCCCTGTCCCCACAAGTGATTACAGCACAGCACACGGTTCAGCCATCCCAGCCGTCCCAGCTCTGGAGAGGCACTCCAGGCAATAGAGACACAAGGGAGCCACCTTCAGCTGTGAGAGGAAGGCCGAGGGGAACGCGAGTGACGCCTGCCCTCAGGAAGGGTAAGGGTGGGGCAGGTGAGCACACACCCTGAGAACTCCCTAAGAAGCTTAGAAGAGGTGAATGAGGTCAATTAGAAGGAAAGGCCATCGTACACGGCCTGTGGAACATGTCAGCCATTTGGAAAGAATCTTTCCTTCCTTCACCGTTGCCTTGGCTCTCCTTCCATGCTGCCTTGAACAACAGATCCTTGGGTGTTCATGACTGCAATGCCATGAGGGTAGGGGCATGGCTTACCCATATCTGGATTGAGGAGACGGATGTCCCCAAGGCTGGGGCCTGGGCCTTTCTCCACGTTCCAGCTCTCTCCCTGGGCACTCTCATCCACTCCAGAGACCTTCACTGTCACCTCTTGCTGACGATGCCCAAGTTTCACTCTAACTCTTGCTCTCCTGCAGGCACCAGGTCCACACATTCCCCTGCCTGCTCAGCATCTACACTTGGATGTTTCCCAGCCCCTCAAAGTCAACATGCCCAAATCCAAACATACGATCTTCTCCAAAACAGGATTCTTTTTCAGCATTTCCTGCTCCTGCAAATGGTCCACCAAACAGTCAACGAGCTGGAAATATAGAAGCAGCCTTGATAGCCGTTTTTCCTCATGCCCCATATCCAATTTGGTACCAATCCTATAAACTTTACCCCTGAAATATCTGCCAAACCTCTCTGTTCTTCACCCCTCCATGAGTCCCACCCTAGTGCCAGCTCTCAGCCTCCTTCACCTGAAGGATTTCGACGTCCTCCTAACAGGTCTCCCTGCTCCCTGTCCCTGTTCCCCAGGAGGCAGCCAGGGGTCCTTACAAAACATCCATCTGGCCATGACACCCTCAAGAGCACAAACTTACGGGGCTCCCATGGCTCTCGGGCTGGGACCCTGCATTCTGCCCCGCCAGTCTCCACCCCCTCTCTCCTGCTGGCTCCCTGGGGTCCCACCATACACCTCTCCTCTAGCACACCACGCTCCCCAGCCCAGCATCCTACATGCATTCTTCCCTCTGCCTGGACCACGCTTCCCTACACACTCTTCATCTAGTTGAGGGGCCACCTACTATTTTGGTCCTTAGGGACCCAGAAAATCCAAAGCAATCCATTCTTGTTTCAAAAAGCTGCTAATCAAGGTGTAAGCTGGAATATTCAGATACTATTAGCAAAGCTAATTTCCTTCCAACCTAGACATGAGTAAGGTTCCACAAGCTGGGTGGTGCAGGATTGGGAGGAGGTGCAGGCCACGAGGACCCATGTGATGTTGTCGGAGAAAGGCCTCGCCACCAGCACACTGCCCCAAGACAAGCCCTTTTTCTGAGCTTAGTTTTTACTTCTGTGATTTGGCGGAAGGTGTCATTATTATATCTTTTCCTCATAAAGTGAGTGTGATGATACAGTAAGAGAAAACATTAACATTCCTTGGAAGTACATGAGCTATGAGAAATGCACAGGATAATTATCAAACCCTACTTCAGGACGTCCGTGCTGCCTCCTTCATCCGTCTCTTCTCCACTTCATTCCAGCTGCTCTGCTTCAAGTCCCTGGAATTCCCTTTCTCTCCCAGCCCACTGCCTGTTCACCAGCCACTTCCTCCGGAAGCTTCCCCAGACTAAGCAGGAGAAGCACTGGCTGTCTGTCCCCACCATTAGTACAAGTGGATTTACTCATCAGGGATGACCATATGTTTTTTAATCCTTTAGGTACAGTCTTGGCTGTTTCATATCAGTGGCCTCAGGCAAGACCTCTGTCCCTTCTCGTTGGAGCCAACCTCACCACCTCGCAGGACTGCAGGTACCTTAGGTCATTCTACAGAGGCAGATGAAGAAGGGGCAGGATCAGAGACGTTGAGAGAAAAGAACAGAGACTGAAAGATGGAGAGGCCCAAATCTCAATGAAAAAATAGGTGAAGGCTGTTTTCAGAGTCTCCCCAAACCAGTCCTTCCGAAATCTCCTTTCTGAGCCTGCCCAAAGCCCCTCCTCAGCTTCTGTGCCCCGTATTCCACCCTCCACTGTCCATCTACCATCGGGGCTTCCAATGACCATTTCCTCATTTAACCACTGGCTCTTTTGCTAATCAGCTAATTTACACCAAAGTACAAACAGCCCATGCTGACATCCTAATATTGGTAAAAAGCATTTTGAAAACATTAAAAGGTTCTGCAGATGGCAGGAGCCCACATGCTGATGGGGCAGAGGTCACAGCCTGAAGGCATCATCTCTAATGGGGTGAGGGGAAGGGGGCTGAGAGGCAGGAGTTCTGGCTGGGACCTCCAAATAATGCTACATCCCCAGACAGTCTGGCAGGAACCTTCAAGGTCACTGCATAGGCCGAGAGCTAGAAAGGCCCTTCTGAACAGGGGAGAGGGGCAGGCACAGAATGTGGAGAGCTGGTAAGAGTGACAGAAGCTTGGGCATGTAGCTGACAGTGGAAACACCAAAGCCAAGGAGACCAGGAGACAGTCAGGAGCAAGACAGGGCCAGATTGTGCAGAGAAAGGACAGAAAGTGAGTTCACTAGGCATGGAGTAGGGGGCAAGGTGAGTCAGCAGGGACCTACGCAGCTTCCAGAGCCTCCAAGAGAGACCAGCAGCAGGAGGAGGAGGTGTCCTGAGGGAGCTGGACTTCCGGGCAGTTGGGCTTTTCCTCTGAGTTTCCCTTTTGGCATCATTACTGTCTCATTCCTAACTCCTGGTGGCTGAAGTATGAAGGGCCCTGAAATGAAGGGCCACCTCCTTCCCCAGCCTCCCAAAGCCACTGCTTCCAGCAAAACCAGACAGGCCCAGGGCTGCCCTGCGGGGAGACAGAGCATCTGCACTCTCCCAGGCTTCTGCACTAGTCTACATTCCTTCCTCATTAGTCTACCTTCCTTCCTCACTAGTCTACCTTCCTTCCTCACTAGTCTACCTTCCTTCCTCTCTAGTCTACATTCCTTCCTCTCTAGTCTACCTTCCTTCCTCTCTAGTCTACTTTCCTTCCTCACTAGTCTACTTTCCTTCCTCTCTAGTCTACCTTCCTTCCTCTCTAGTCTACCTTCCTTCCTCACTAGTCTACCTTCCTTCCTCTCTAGTCTACATTCCTTCCTCTCTAGTCTACCTTCCTTCCTCTCTAGTCTACTTTCCTTCCTCACTAGTCTACTTTCCTTCCTCACTAGTCTACCTTCCTTCCTCTCTAGTCTACTTTCCTTCCTCTCTAGTCTACCTTCCTTCCTCTCTAGTCTACCTTCCTTCCTCACTAGTCTACCTTCCTTCCTCTCTAGTCTACTTTCCTTCCTCTCTAGTCTACATTCCTTCCTCATTAGTCTACCTTCCTTCCTCACTAGTCTACCTTCCTTCCTCACTAGTCTACCTTCCTTCCTCTCTAGTCTACATTCCTTCCTCTCTAGTCTACTTTCCTTCCTCTCTAGTCTACCTTCCTTCCTCACTAGTCTACCTTCCTTCCTCTCTAGTCTACTTTCCTTCCTCACTAGTCTACTTTCCTTCCTCTCTAGTCTACCTTCCTTCCTCACTAGTCTACATTCCTTCCTCTCTAGTCTACATTCCTTCCTCTCTAGTCTACCTTCCTTCCTCACTAGTCTACCTTCCTTCCTCTCTAGTCTACCTTCCTTCCTCTCTAGTCTACCTTCCTTCCTCTCTAGTCTACATTCCTTCCTCTCTAGTCTACATTCCTTCCTCTCTAGTCTACTTTCCTTCCTCTCTAGTCTACATTCCTTCCTCTCTAGTCTACTTTCCTTCCTCTCTAGTCTACCTTCCTTCCTCTCTAGTCTACCTTCCTTCCTCTCTAGTCTACCTTCCTTCCTCACTAGTCTACTTTCCTTCCTCTCTAGTCTACTTTCCTTCCTCACTAGTCTACCTTCCTTCCTCACTAGTCTACCTTCCTTCCTCACTAGTCTACCTTCCTTCCTCACTAGTCTACCTTCCTTCCTCTCTAGTCTACCTTCCTTCCTCTCTAGTCTACCTTCCTTCCTCTCTAGTCTACATTCCTTCCTCACTAGTCTACTTTCCTTCCTCTCTAGTCTACCTTCCTTCCTCTCTAGTCTACTTTCCTTCCTCTCTAGTCTACTTTCCTTCCTCACTAGTCTACTTTCCTTCCTCTCTAGTCTACTTTCCTTCCTCACTAGTCTACTTTCCTTCCTCTCTAGTCTACTTTCCTTCCTCTCTAGTCTACTTTCCTTCCTCTCTAGTCTACCTTCCTTCCTCTCTAGTCTACCTTCCTTCCTCTCTAGTCTACCTTCCTTCCTCACTAGTCTACCTTCCTTCCTCTCTAGTCTACATTCCTTCCTCTCTAGTCTACTTTCCTTCCTCACTAGTCTACATTCCTTCCTCACTAGTCTACTTTCCTTCCTCTCTAGTCTACCTTCCTTCCTCTCTAGTCTACCTTCCTTCCTCTCTAGTCTACTTTCCTTCCTCTCTAGTCTACATTCCTTCCTCTCTAGTCTACTTTCCTTCCTCTCTAGTCTACTTTCCTTCCTCTCTAGTCTACCTTCCTTCCTCTCTAGTCTACCTTCCTTCCTCTCTAGTCTACCTTCCTTCCTCTCTAGTCTACCTTCCTTCCTCACTAGTCTACCTTCCTTCCTCTCTAGTCTACCTTCCTTCCTCTCTAGTCTACATTCCTTCCTCTCTAGTCTACTTTCCTTCCTCACTAGTCTACATTCCTTCCTCACTAGTCTACTTTCCTTCCTCTCTAGTCTACCTTCCTTCCTCTCTAGTCTACCTTCCTTCCTCTCTAGTCTACTTTCCTTCCTCTCTAGTCTACATTCCTTCCTCTCTAGTCTACTTTCCTTCCTCTCTAGTCTACTTTCCTTCCTCTCTAGTCTACCTTCCTTCCTCTCTAGTCTACCTTCCTTCCTCTCTAGTCTACCTTCCTTCCTCTCTAGTCTACCTTCCTTCCTCTCTAGTCTACTTTCCTTCCTCACTAGTCTACATTCCTTCCTCACTAGTCTACTTTCCTTCCTCTCTAGTCTACCTTCCTTCCTCTCTAGTCTACCTTCCTTCCTCTCTAGTCTACTTTCCTTCCTCTCTAGTCTACTTTCCTTCCTCTCTAGTCTACCTTCCTTCCTCTCTAGTCTACTTTCCTTCCTCTCTAGTCTACCTTCCTTCCTCACTAGTCTACCTTCCTTCCTCACTAGTCTACCTTCCTTCCTCTCTAGTCTACCTTCCTTCCTCACTAGTCTACCTTCCTTCCTCACTAGTCTACTTTCCTTCCTCACTAGTCTACTTTCCTTCCTCACTAGTCTACTTTCCTTCCTCACTAGTGTACATTCCTTCCTCTCTAGTCTACTTTCCTTCCTCTCTAGTCTACATTCCTTCCTCTCTAGTCTACTTTCCTTCCTCTCTAGTCTACTTTCCTTCCTCTCTAGTCTACCTTCCTTCCTCTCTAGTCTACCTTCCTTCCTCTCTAGTCTACCTTCCTTCCTCTCTAGTCTACCTTCCTTCCTCTCTAGTCTACTTTCCTTCCTCACTAGTCTACTTTCCTTCCTCTCTAGTCTACATTCCTTCCTCTCTAGTCTACTTTCCTTCCTCTCTAGTCTACATTCCTTCCTCACTAGTCTACCTTCCTTCCTCTCTAGTCTACTTTCCTTCCTCTCTAGTCTACATTCCTTCCTCTCTAGTCTACTTTCCTTCCTCTCTAGTCTACATTCCTTCCTCACTAGTCTACCTTCCTTCCTCTCTAGTCTACTTTCCTTCCTCTCTAGTCTACATTCCTTCCTCTCTAGTCTACTTTCCTTCCTCACTAGTCTACATTCCTTCCTCACTAGTCTACTTTCCTTCCTCACTAGTCTACTTTCCTTCCTCTCTAGTCTACTTTCCTTCCTCACTAGTCTACTTTCCTTCCTCACTAGTCTACCTTCCTTCCTCTCTAGTCTACATTCCTTCCTCTCTAGTCTACCTTCCTTCCTCTCTAGTCTACTTTCCTTCCTCACTAGTCTACTTTCCTTCCTCACTAGTCTACCTTCCTTCCTCTCTAGTCTACTTTCCTTCCTCACTAGTCTACATTCCTTCCTCTCTAGTCTACATTCCTTCCTCACTAGTCTACTTTCCTTCCTCTCTAGTCTACTTTCCTTCCTTACTAGTCTGCCTTCTTTTCTTATTAGTCACTTTCCTACCAGTCTTCCTTCCTTACTAGTCTATCTTCTTTCCTTACTAGTCTACCTTCTTTCCTTATAGGTCTTCCTTCCTTGTGATTACCTAGGGCTTGATGGAAGGAATCACATTCTGTTTCACTTTAATTCCCAATGTTTTATACAATACCTGGCAAGTTAAATGGGTCTGCAATGAATGAACAGAGACGTGAAATACTGCATATATATGATCCCCACCCCAACCTCCCAAAGAATGGTCAGTTGTTGTGCTTGGAGCCTGGCATGGTGGTGTGGGTAATGGGGGTATAGGGGGAAGGCAGCAGTGGATGAGTGTTGGGAGATGAAGTGGTCCAGACAGGTAGGTGAGGACTCGATCATGAAAGACCCTGTATGTCATATACGACAATTTGGTCTTCATCCTAAAAAGAGTAGACAACCATGGTCCTGCTCAAGGCATGCCCTGGTAGGAGCCTCAGAGAGACCTGGGTGCTTTCAGATTGAAGACCCTTCCTCCGGACCCCTCCTCAAGTGCCCTGGGCACTTCATTTCAGTTAGAATCAACATTTACACCCAGGTCTCATCCTGCTTCCTGCATGAATTGGGCCCAGGACAACAGCCAAAATTTGAAGCTCCAGGCTTAAAATTTGGGCCCAGTTGCCCTCATGATTACCCCACCCCTTGCCCCAGAGGTCCTGCAGAACAGCACTTCCCTCAGCCTCTGTATGCAGCCACAGTAACCGGACTGCTCTCCAGTTCCCTCCATACCCACACACACATAAAATCCATTTGCAAATCCGCCTTTTGGGCTCTGCTTGTCTTACAGCTTTGGCTCAGAATTAGCCCTCTCTCTCCAATGCACATGCCCCCCTTTCCTGATGATGCCACCACCACAGTTTGCATCCTTGCCTTGTTCCCCTCTGATAGAAGTAAGCTGGTCTCCCTACTGCTAATCTTGCTTCTCTCCCATCCTGGGCTCACACCACAGCTCCTATTACCATTTTGAAACAATCTCACCAAGTTAGTCCCATTCTGTGGCTTCCTACTCTTCTTAGGATGAAGACCAAATTGTCATATATGACATACAGGGTCTTTCATGACCGAGTACTCACCTACCTGTCTGGACCACTTCATCTCCCAACACTCATCCACTGCTGGCCTTCCCCCTATACCCCCATTGCACACACCATCATGCCAGGCTCCAAGCACAGCAAATGACCATTCTTTGGGAGGTTGGGGTGGGGATGATATATATGCAGTATTTCACATCTCTGTTCATTCATTGCAGACCCATTTAACTTGCCAGGTATTGTATAAAACATTGGGAATTAAAGCGAAACAGAATGTGATTCCTTCCATCAAGCCCTAGGTAATCACAAGGAAGGAAGGCCTATAAGGAAAGAAGGTAGACTACCAGTAAGGAAAGAAGGTAGACTAGTAAGGAAGGAAGACTGGTGAGAAAGTGACTAACAAGAAAAGAAGTTAGACTAGTAAGGAAGGAAGGTAGACTAATGAGGAAGGAAGACTAACAAGGAGATAATCTCCAGAATGGGAGGAAAGTCAGCGTGAAAGTATGAAGAAGGATCCATGGAAGCAAAAGCCCTCAGCTCTCCCTGGAGCTGTCAGGGAGGCTCCCAGAGGACACGGCTTTTGCATGCATCTAGAAGAATTAACTAGGCATCTACCAATGGGCAAGGGAGGAAAGGAGACTCCAGAAAGAAAGGCAGTGATTTGTATGATCCATTGCAATGGGCCTCGGGCCTGGCTGGTTGAGATCATGGCCCTCCTGAGAGCAAGGACTGCCAGCCTCCTCACCCTCCTTTTCTGCCTGCAGAGTCCCCAAAAGGGGCCAGCTACGTGGTGGGATTTGAGGGGCACAGAAAGTTCCCTATCTGGTGTATAGTGCACACTTCTTAACAGGGCCTACAAGGCCCTTTACCATCTTTCTTGTCAGCCTTCCCAATGTCATCTCCTGCTAGTGACTCTCCTCTTGTGCACACAGCCACATATGCACAGAAACTCCAGAGAGAATGAACTGCCTGCAGCTCCCAGAAGGTGATCTGCTTTTTTATTTGCCCTTCTGCCTCTAAAGTTCTCTCCCCAACCATACAACCACCCCAAATTCCACTCTGTTAACAAGGTTCACAATTTATTATAATGTTAAAAGGTTTTAAGCAAGAGAACAACATAATTAGATTACGTTAGAAAGATGGCCCTGGCTGTAGTGAGGATAAATGAGGTGCCAGGAGAAGGATGGATAAATGGATGGGTGGGTGGGTGGATGGACAGGTGGGTAGGTGAATAAATGGATGGACAGATTCCTAACTGCTTTTCTGATACAGGTACCCTTTATCAAATTCACAAAATTTTATTTCACTGGTCACACTGCTACTCAAAACTTCCATTGTCTTGAGGCTCACAAACAACTTGGCATTCAAAGACTTACAAAGCTGACTGTTACATGTCTCTGCTGCCAAATCCCTCCATCACACAAGAACATTCCTCTTTAGCCAAACCTGTCCCCAGACTGATGCTCACCTTGTGCCTCTGCCTAGGCAGTTACTTCTGTTTGGCATGTCCTCTCCACTAAGCTAAGTCATACCCAGGTAAAGTCCTACTCCTATACCAAGCCTTCCCTAACCACTGAAGGAAGTCCTCTAGAAGTTCAGATTTGCCTTTTATATCTTCGTATTCCTAGCACAGGACTCTGGATGCAATAAGAGCTCTAAAAGCTTTTGGAGGTAACGATGTAGGGAATTGAGGAATCCTTTCTTGTGAGTGAATTTTGAAACAGGATGGATTCCCCTGTGCTGAACTGAACATAGAACTGCCCTACCAATAACAACTACAACACTAATCGCTAACACTTTACATGTGTCAGACACTGTTTTAAACACTTTACATGTATCAATTTATGTAATCTTCACCACAACCCTGAGGTAGGTACCACTGTTGTCATCATTTTCTTGATGAGGAAACTGAAGCACAGAGAGGCCAGGTAAGTTGTCCAAGATCACCAGCACACTCAGTCCATACTTTTCACCACTAAGCAATGCTGTGCAAAAGGAAGATGAATGGCCAACACTACTTGGTAAATCCCTTCCTGGCTGGACATTCTTAACATCCCTCACCCTTTAAAAAGGCCTTTTTACAAATAGCATTTATAGTCAATGATCAGACCCAAGATCCTAACAGTTAAGACCAAGAGAATAAGAATAAGAGAGAATTATCTTATTGAGTATGTAATCGAATAAGAAATTCATTTCAGGAAGTACTTCTCTCAATGACAAAATTTACAAATTAGGACTTGGATGAGTTGCCTAAATGAAACCTACTCATTGGCAGCCCATCCTACACACTTTGGTTTGGAGTATGGCTGATGAGATTAAGGTAAAAATGCCCCTCCTTACATGTCATGAGGAAGTAGCCAGTGTAAAACATAAAATTGGTCAAAACTGGTCTGTTCGCTCATTAATTATAACCTGTTTTGCAACAGATTTGCTCTGTTTGCTCTTCCATTGACATCCTGGGTATATTCAATGGGTTCCCTCCGTGTCCCTCATCATTCTCCACCACCCGTAAACATCTCCCATCTCTTCCTCCTGAGTGTAACCAAGATTAATGATATCTTTCCTATTCTCATCTCTCCAAAGAAGGAATAGGTTTCTCCTGCCCAAAATGGACTGGGACTGAGGTTAAAGCCTAAAACAGCTCTTCCAATCATAGCTCCCACTCTTAGGCTACTGAGGTCTTTGGAACTGGGTGAGATGCTGGGGGCTATGGAAGGATGCAGCAGACATGAGGGATAGGCAGAAGAATTGAGGCAGGAGAATTGCTTGAACCTGGGAGGCGGAGGTTGCAGTGAGCCAAGATTGCACCATTGCACTTCAGCCTGGGCGACAAAAGCAAAACTCTGTCTCAAAAAGAAAAAAAAACAAGATAAGCTAAGATCCCAACCTTTTTTCTTGTCTTGAGGTAGGCCACAGGAGCACCTGTAACCAAAGCCAATATTTTTTTAAAAAAATAATTTTGTGGTCAGGCAAGGTGGCTCAGGCCTGTAATCCCGGCACTTTGAGAGGCCGAGGCAGGTGGATGATGAGGTCAAGAGATCAAGACCATCCTGGCCAACAGAGTAAAACCCCGTCTCTACTAAAAATACAAAAATTAGCTGGGCATAGTGGCGCGCACCTGTAGTCCCAGCTACTCAGGAGGCTGAGGAAGGAGAATCGCTTGAACCCGGGAGGCAGAGGTTCCAGTGAGCTGAGATGGCACCACTGCACTCCAGCCTGGTGACAGAACAAGACTCCGTCAAAAAAAAAAAAAAAAAAAAAGCAACTCTGTGTTTCCTCAAGAATACTTGATTCAACATAATCAAAAGCTCCAGAATTCTAAACCACAAAGCACAGAAGAAATGACTTTGCCTAGAAGTTTCTCTCTGCTCCTCTTTTCAACATTTCAATTTGAGCACCTACTCAATGAAACGCCCATTCACTGAGCATCTACCATGTGTCAGGCTGCAGTAAGGATCAAAGATGAGTTAGATCCATCCTCCATCCCTGCCTTTGAGTATCTCTCCCCACCTGTGGTATGCAGAAGTGTGAGGTGGGTTAAATCTGTTAGGTTGGTGGAAATTTGGGAAAGGCTGTGTTGAGTAAGGCTTAGAAGTATAGAGATTTGACATGAACAGCCACTCAGAGGACTGGGTTAATGCTCTTATAAGTAATTTATTATCATCCACACCAATGGTGAAGGACACTATATGAGTCACAGTAATGCCATTCCTGTTTTCTGAAAGGTAGAAAGCACATGGAAAAACAGGCATGGAAGGCTTCCAGGGGCCAGGGCCAGAAGTAGCACATGTCACTGTTCAGATTCCTTTGGCTAAAATTCAGTGTCATAACTAATTGTAAGGGAGGCTAGGAAATAAGGTCGAGCTGTGTGTTCAGGAAGAAGAGGAGAACATGGATTTTGGTAAGCAGTTAGTAGTCTCTGTCACAGAGGCCTACCAAAAATGAAAAGCTTGGTGTGGCATATTCACACCTTATATTGTGTTAAAGTTATACATTTCCACATTTATCTCCCCAAGTAGGCTCTGAGATCCAGTTCAGCGCCCAGGACAAAGCGGGGATATGGTAAATGCTTATTAAATGGTTTTTAAATCGATGGATGGATGGATGGATGGATGGATGGTGAGCTTGTGTGACAGTGTTGGCCAACAGATTCTGTTGCTTCTTGAGGCTCCTCCTGGAATGCCACATATCGATGTTGTCAATTTAGAAAAAGATGCTTGCCTTCCCATTTGATATGGAAGGTGGGCATGCCTCCAGTACACCTATAAACTGGATCAAATCATTTAGGCACAAGTTAACTACATTTAGCAGCATTTAGCATTTGAATTTAGATTGTATAGAACCCATTCCTGCACCTTCTGATTCTTAAACTGGTATTATCATCAGTTCTCTAACGTATGTTTTAGAAGTCGAAGAGCCACACAGCAGCCGTCCAAGTGGAGGGTCCTCCCCATCATTGAGACACACACTTCTAAGACCAGGAAGCCTAAGCATGCTCGGGGGTTTGCAGGCAGAGGAGGTTTTCCTTCTCCAGTGACAGGCTTGTCTTGCTCCTGGGTTCATGCAAAACCACAATAATACACTACTTCACATCCACGAGGATGGCTATAATAAAAAGATGAATAATAACAACTGCTGGTGAGTTTGCGGAAAAATCAGAACCCTCATAAATTGCTGGTGGGAATGTAAAATGGTACAGCCACTTTGGAAAATCATCTGACAATCAAAGTTAAACATATGACCCAGCAATTCTTCTCCTAGGTATATGCCCAAGAGAACTAAAAAACAGGTACACACAAAGACTTGTACTTGAAAGTTCATAGCAGTATCATTCATCATTCATAGTAACCAAAACTAGGACACACAAATGCCCACGGACTGGCAAATGGATAAACAAAATGTAGCCTATCCACCCAAGGAAATAGGTTTCAGCTATAAAAAAGAATGAAGTACCGATACGTGTAACAATACACCTTACCCTTAAAAGCATTATGCTAAGTGAAAGAACACAGACACAAAATGCCACATATTGTATGGTTCCATTTACATAAAATGTGTAGAACAGGCATATCCATGGAGACAGAAAGTGGATTCATGGTTGCCAAGGGCTAGAGGGAGGGAGGAAAAATGAGTGACTGCTATTGAGTGTGACATTTCTCTTTAGGATGATGCAAATGCTTTAAACTAGATTGTGGTGATGGTTGCACAACTCTGTGAATATACCAACAGCCACTGAACTGGACACCTTTAAAGGGTAAATTTTATGGTATGTGAATTGTATCTCAATAAAGCTGTTTTTCAATGGAATTCCTAGAATTAAAAATTACAATTATGAGAAAGAAAAATCCATTGGATGGGATTAACAGCAAACTGGAGACGGCAGAGAAAGGATCAGTGAAGTTAAAGATGGATCCAACAAAAGTAATCAAATCTAGAGAGCAGAGGACTAAAGATTGGAAAAATTTAACAGCACCTCAGAAACTAGTGGGGTGATACCAAACAATGTAACATTCATGTGACTGGAGTTCCACAAAAAGAAGAGAAGAAAAGCAGATCAAAAAATAGTTGAAGAAGAAAAAAAATAAAAATAGTTGAATAAATAGTGGCTGAAGTCGTCTCAAAATTTGATAAAATACAATAACTTGTAATAACAGATTTAAGAAGTCCAGCAAACTCAAGTTAAAAAAAAAAAAAGAAAACCACACCTAGATACATCAGAGTCAAAATACTGAAAACCAAAACTGAATATCAAATCTTGAACACTACCAGATTCAAAAGAGATTATACATTAATAAGATAATGAAGAATATTTAAATATGAATTTAGGCTAGCTTCTCATCAAAACAATGGAGACCAAAAGAGTGATACCCAGAGGGCTGGGGCTGGGGGTGAAAAAAAGCTGTCAAACCATTCATCTATATCCAATGAAGTATCCTTCAAAAATAAGGATGAAATAAAGACATTTTTCATAAAAACACAAGCTTAGAGAATGTCACCAGCAGAACTGCACCTCCAACAATGCTACAGGATGTTCTGTAGGCTGAAGGGAAAGGATAACAAATGGAAATGCGATTAAGAACTCTTCCTAGGAACTCTTCCTGATGGAGTGCCGCGTATCCCTTTCTTACACAGAGAAGGAAAAAGAGACTCAGTGTCACTGCTCCAAACAGACTATTAGCCATTGAGTGTTCCCTATGACTAAGTCACTACTTTTAGGATTACAAGTTTAACCTATTAATTAGTCATGATATAAATTTCATGGTTTTCAAATAGCATTTTTTAAAGCGTAATGGGGTAGAATGGACCAGAAAAGAATAAGGCAAAAACATTCCTCTTTTAAAATTAAAAATAATATGATAAATTCCCACGTGATAAATAATACTCATTTTAAAAACCTACTAATGAAAATGTTGGGCAATGTCTTACATCAATATCACCATGAACTCGTGATATTTCAGTGTAGATAAACCAGTCTCCTTTTATTAGATAATGAGAGCCATGTTACTTACTGTCTTCCCTTTCCCTTTGAATGCCAGGAACACATGGCCTGAACCACAAGACCCCACACGACCTGGCTGGCTCTTACCTCTCTCCCTCTCGATCCCTCTGCTGCAGCCCTTAGCTTCCCCACACTATTCCTCCACAGCCCAAGCATCTCCTTGCCATGGGTTCTTTTGCCTTTACTTCCTTTGCTAGATAATTCTCCAGATATCTGCATGGCTTGTTCCTTCATTTAATGCAATCTCTGTTCAAATTCATCTCCTAAGAGAGGCCTTCGCTAACCACTTAGCTACAAATAGTGATGGAGAATAGACATTTCTCAAAAGAAGATATATAAACAGCCAACAAACATATGAAAAAATGTTCAGCATCACTAATCATCAGGGAAATGCAAATTAAAACCACAGTGAGATACCCCACCTTACTCCTGCAAGAATGTCTATAACTAAAAAGTCAAAAATTTTAATAGATGTCAACATGGATGTGATGAAAAGGGAACACTTTAACACTGCTGGTAAGAATGTAAACTAGTAGAATCACTATGGAAAAACAGTATGGAGAGTCTTTAAAGAACTAAAAGTACAACTACCATTAGATCCAGCAATCCCACTACTGGGTATTTACCTAAAGAAAATGAAGTCATTATATAAAAAAGACACATGCACATGTATGTTTATAGCAGCTCAACTCACAATTGCAAAGATAGGGAACCAACTTAAGTGCCCATTAACCAACGAGTGGATAAAGAAAATGTGGGGTATGTGTGTTTGTGTGTGTGTGTATACGGAATACTACTCAGCCTTGAAAAGAAACAAAATCAGTCTTTTGCAGCAAATTGGATGGAGCTAGAGGCCATTATTCTAAGTGAAGTAACTCAGGAATGGGTAACTAAATATCATATGTTCTCATTCATAAGTGGGAGCTAAGCTATGAGGATGCAAAGACATAAGAATGGTATCATGGACTTTGGGGACTCAGTGGGTAAGGTTGGGAGGAGGGGTAAGGGATAAAAGATTACATATTGTGTATAGTGTACATTGCTGAGGTGACAGGTGCACTGAAACCTCAGAATTCACCACCAAAGAACTTATCCATGTAACCAAAAACAAAACCCTGTACCCTAAAAACTACTGAAATTTTAAAAACAATTTTTAAACAATACAGATGGATTCTATTGTGTACTAGAGGCAATAACGCCGTCCCTAGCAGCCAAATACCTGCTATGCATGTGCTCTAGCAATGTCATGCATAGGGTGGGATGGGCTTCTCTCAGCCCACAGAAGGGGTCCACAGAATGGGTAGCTTTCCAGAAAATTAGGTCTTTGTTACAGAAAATAACAGACACACTCCCCAGTAGGCCCAAATGCCTCTCACCCTGCAGCCTTGCCCCACAATGGAAGATGAAGGGATGGCACACCTGGAAACTGGACTAGAACTTGAGGTGTGTGTTTGGATCCCACCCTTACCCCTCACACAGCCTCTACAATCAACCAGCAGAGTGGCTCTGGTACCCACATAGAGGCAACTCAGAGAGCAGAAGCAGTTGCTGGAAAGGATCGAATCAGGTGCTTGGCTCCGGAAATGACGGGTGCACGTTAAGACACACTGAGAGGAGCAAATGAGCCCTGGATGCCCAGCAGCAGAGCCAGGGTGACACAGAGACTGGGCAGGGGCTCTGATGCCAGGTCCCAAGGACAAAGGCCAGGCAGGTGGAGGGCCAAGATGACCACAGTCCTCTGGAAGCACCTTCACCTTGTCTAAGATCCTCCTTCCACCTGCCACCTGCCTTTGGGCTGAGATCTGACCTTGCTCAGTGGGACCTTCTGTCCCAGAAGTGGTCCCACATGGTCCCGGGGTGGTATTTCTCCACATCTGCTCACAAAGTATCAGGACTGTGACTGACACCACCTCCCAGTCCACTCAGCTCATTGTTCATGCCAAAGGAGCGGGCGCCTCCCTCTTCATGCCTGTCTCAAGAATGACCAGAAACACAACAGCCGACAAAGTCCCTGTCCCAGGCAAAGTCAGTCCTGCCCAAAAGCAATAAAATAACGTCTTCCTTCTCCATACTCCACCTCAATTTGCTTTTCTTCTAAGAAAAGTCCCTAGGAAAGGTACAGCTGTGTTTCCCTGCAGCCTGGCGTGTAAATGCCTGATCTTGGAACCCTTCCTGAATGCGGTTGGGGGTAAGATGCTGGAAGAAACTTCTGAAACTGAGAGGCCACTCCAGGGATGCCAAAGTCAAATTTGCTCTGTCCTCAGCGGACTGTTGCCGAGTTAAACCCGCTACAGCTGGTTGTTTACTTATTGTTTACTTACCCTCAGATGCTGTAGGCTAAACGTCCCCAGGACTTGTAACAAGGAGAGGCAACATCAGAGGTGGGGATTGGTAACCAATCACGGAAAAGCGGCCGCCCCAAACCTACCTTCCCTCTCCTTGATTAAAAAAAAAAAAAAAGTCCCGGAAATTACACAGACGTCCCTCAGAGTCCCTACCCTGGGAAAACGGGGTCAACTTCCCGCACCACCCTGCCCAGGCTCCCTTGGGAGTCACCAATCCCGAAGGGTGGGAGTTCAGAGGCCGCCTCCTTCACTCCCTCCCTCCTACCACCTGTAGGAGACCAGGACCAGGGTCCAGCCGGGAAACTCACCGCGCGGCCCGGGAGTAGCCATGATGCGGACGCAGACCCCGCGCGCTTCTGGGCAGGCTTACGCCGCCGCGGGGCTAATTCCATCGCGGCTCAGCTGCGTCCCGGCGCGCCCGCCCCTCGCCGGCTGCCGCCTCCCCCTCCCCCATCCCTCCCGGCCGCCGGCGCCGCGCAGCCAGAGCCCAGCTCTCCCCGCTGCGCCCTGGACGCCCGGGCGCTGAGAACTGGGCGTCGAGAATGGAGCGCGGTCCCGCGGCCGGGTTGAGTCCACGACCCACTCGGGTCCGTGGGGCTGAGGAGCGAGAGAGTAAACGCTCCCTGGTCCCCCAGAGCCGGGGCGACGCCCCACAACCTGCTTCGAGTGTAAAAATTCAGCCAGATTATCTCATGAACTGTCTGGCTTATTAGTTTCCAATCCTGCCAGCAAAGCCTCCTTCCCGCCGCTCCAAAGGGTCATCCACTGACCAAGGGTTAGCCCTGGGGCGGGAGTGGGGGCGAGCCCCTGGATGGTGGATTCCCCACACCTGTCTCCACACGAGGTGGAGACCAGCTGTCCTCACTTTCCCCTAGTTTAAGCACGACGAAAGGGAGAAGAGGCAGGTAGTAGGTGCACGGGGGACCGCAGAACAGAAGGAGGGGCTGCCAGAGGCAGGAGGAGGGGTCCGTTTTATAAGAGCTCTCCCATGAGACGCTAGGAGGGTTAAGGAGGGTTGAGGGCATAGATTATGGAAGCTCCATCCCCAGAGGGCAAGAGGAGTGCCATCTCCCCGGGACAGTTCACGTACCTGGGCAGGGGGATGGGAGGGAAAACCTTCAAAGGGCCCTTCTGCATGATGGAATCTGCAACTCCAAGATGCACAGAAGTAAAACAAGTTCATTAATACCATGGACCCCCAAAATGAAGAAGTACTATGTTAAGGTCAAGTATGCCATTTGTGATCGCTGACCTTCAGGCATGAAGATTTTCTCTCCTATATTGATAAAGTAGGCTGGTCATGATAGATCCCACTTTATACAGAAGGAGCCTGGGGAAGCAAAGGGGAATAAGTGACACCACAGTCGAGCGCAGAGCAGAAGGAAAGCCACAAGATGTGATGTCCCAACCCAGGGCTTTATTCCATCCACTGCAAGTACTACCGGCTAATGCTTCTACAGGACTTCCTCTCCACCCAACACCCTTCTCAGTGCTTTCCCTATGGTGGTTATTTTAATCCTAACAATAAGTATATGAGGCAATCACTGCAGTGTGCCCATTTGACAGATGAGAGGACTGCAGTGTTAAATGTCAAGTAACTTGCCCCTAAGAGGATCCTAGGATTCCAAAGCAGGCAGCCTGCCCTGGAGTTTGTGGCATAACACTCTACTATTCTGCTCCTTTCTATCCCTAACAACCGCTTTCTCCCTGTCTACTTCCAGGGACCATTCTCATGTCTTTTCAATCCCCAAACGATTGAAAAATGGTCACCATTGCTCCTTCACTCATTCCCTTTCTTCTTTCCCTCCAGCATTTTCTTAGTCTCTGTATACTCCTTCCTTGAGACTACCCTTAAAACATCCACTTTGGGGCACTCTGTCTTGCCTGGTCTGAGGGTGAGTAAAAAAGAGGGTCCCTGAAACCAGGTACAGATGTTGCCTTTGGGATACCTGTAAATAAAAGAAGACGGCCGACACACCGCTCCGCACACACTAGCTCCACCAGTTGCTCTTCCTGCATCCTTTTTACCCAGCTCCCTTCCATTGTTTTGGGTTTTTTTTAAATAATCAAAACATGCAGTTTTCTGATTCAGCTTTTTTCTTGATGGTAAAATGACATATCAGTAAACATGAGAAGTTCAAGCTAGCAAGACACAGGCAATTGGAAAATCAACGACCTAGGCTGCAGTGGTAGCCTTCCTGCTGAATTTCTCTGAAGCTCATGCCTCCAATAACACCTTGTCCCCAGCTAGTGTTAGGTGATCAGTCAGAAGAGTGACAGTTAATTCCCTGTCCCTGGATCTGGTTTCCTACCAACAGAGACCTTAGAGGCTACCCAAAGTTGGGAGTGGGGTGATGGATGGAGAGACAGCAACCTTTGAATTATTAAGTAGTTACAGAAAACTTCTATCCATTCTTCCTCCCTTCTGCCCCACTAAACTCCCCACCAAGCCTACTCAGCATAATCTATGCCATTTTCCTCTAATGTGGCTTCCCTTAAGGTTAAGCTCAGGCAATAACAGAAGTGGTAGAAACTTAGGGATGCAGCAGTCACTGGTCCCCATGTCAGCACGGGAAGAGTGTAAGCAACAGGGATCGTGTGGCTCTGATGGGGTGGCCTGGGAGTTCTTATCCAGGTGTCAAGGCACCTGGGTTCTGAACCTGGCCCTGCCACCCAGCAGTTATGACCTTTGGCAAGTCACTTGAGTTTTCTGAGCTGCTTTCATCACTTGTAAAGGAGTAGAGGAGGAACAGTGAACTAGATGATGTCTAACTCCCTTTTGACTCCATTATCCGGTACTTTCAATGAGCTGAGTCTCTCCTGTGTCAAAAGTATTTGGAATGAAAATCAATTCTTCATCAAATTCTTGTAATCCAGGACATCCCCTTCTTTCTCATGGGCATTCTCCCCAGCAAGAGTCCCCACCATCTTGCCAGCATGTACATGAAAACTCTTCCATAAATTTTAAGGAAGGACCATCTCTAACTGCAAGTGACAGTACCAGTTAGTGATTTGGGGACTGGATGATGTTTGGTATTATCTACACCACTTCCTCTTCCACTGAAGGATGTCTGGAGTACATAGGACCTTGGCATCAAGCATAAAGCCTGAAAGAAACCCAGCTGGTCCAGCCCTTACCACAAAGGAAATCCCTACTGCTCTGCTGTTAACATTAGAGTCTCTTATTCCCTACCGAAAGCTTTGATTTCCCCATTGTTATTCTCATCACTTCTTACATGATTATAGAGCAACTTACAGTTACCTAAGGACTTGCAGGCCTTATTTTAGGCTGTGGTTGTTTATCCTCACCACCTTATGAGTGAGACCAACATTCCTGTTTTCCAAATGAGGAAACTGAGTCTGAGAACCACTAAGGGGCTTGTTTGAGGCCACACAGCTGAGCAAGGGCCATTTGTGGAGCCCAGGTCTGCCTCCAGATCTGGGGCTCATGCCCTCAGGCTGAGTTGGGGGACCACACTACTGCACCTGCCAGTACCCTGTTTCCAGGTCCCCATCAGTCCTCAGCACCTCTCCCTCCCACAGGGGCCACTATGGGTACACAGGAACTCTGCGAGCCACGGGCTCAGAGAAATCCTTGCCCACTTGGTCAGACCCCTTCTCCACACTGCCAGCCATGTGACAACAATAGTGTCTATCTCAGCAGGAGCCTGGCTCCAGGACCCACCCCTCTGCTATGTTCAGAAGCCCCTCCATTCAGAGACTGGAGAATCCAGTGTTCCTGGGAAAATCCCTTTTACTTTGTGCTGAGTTTCAGAAGAGGCCTACCCCATACTATGCCTTTCCCACCCCTGGAGGCAAAAACATCACTTATCCCCAGAGGTTGGCAGTATCTCGCACTGACACTGAGGCTTGCAGATGGAGCCTGTGCTTCCTTCCTCAGACCCAGTCTCAGAACTCAGCCCCTGCCCACCGTTGCCATTCAGCCCTACGACACAGTGCACCAGCAGCCTTTTGCAAGATAAGAGCTCAGCCTTTATTGTGGGCTCAGAAGGGCACAAGAGCAGAACATGCAGAGGACTGGCAGCACTCTGGCCTGGCCTGTCAGGCCAAGGCAGGCAGCAGCAGGCACCCATGCAGCTGCAGCAGCCTCACTTGCTGCACTTCCTGGGGGAGCATTTGCACTCCATGGCATTGAGAACCTCGTGGTACACAACAGAGCCATTGGTGCAGTGCAGGGCCACCTGCATGGGCTCCGTCCGTGTCGGAGAGCAGCAGGAGCACTGGTCCTGCACATCGTTGATGTCAATGGAGTACACGGCTTTGCTGGCACATTTGCCCTGCAAGAAAGCAGAGGAAGATGGGAGCTTCACGATGGCGGGAAGTCCTGGCCTAGGCAGGGCTCTGGGGCAGCCTGCTTTCTCCCTGACCCCTCCAAGCAAGGCAGGTCTGATCTCACCCAGAAGCACCCAGGACAGCTAGGCAATTTGTAAAGGAAGATCACAGGTCTGACATGTCCTCTCCTCTATGGTAATAATATCATACCACATCCCTCTAGCTGCAATGTTTATGCATGTTAATGTATAAAACGTTTTATGCCTGATTATGCATGTTTTATGCAGGAAATTTTTATATATGTTTGATTGATCTTCAAGAATGCGGCCCCCATCTTGCATATATAACCCTCCATTTTCTGTAAAGGATTTGTTAAGTCTTTCCTCCATTTTTGTTTTTTTCCTGGAGTCAAAAATTCCCAGTTACTTCAATAAAACATTTACTTAAAAAAAAAATGTTTCCAGTTTATTTCCCTTCTCTTCCCTGCGAATTTTCCAGATCCTTCTAGAATGTAACTAAGGATAGGTATCCAAACACAGAGGCTCAGCCCTCCGCACCCAGGCCTTATTGAAGCAGAGCCCTTACCTGGCAGTAGTGGATATCCACCTCTACTTCGGACTTACAGCTTCCCACCTTGACATACTGCAGCCTGGCAGTGATGTCATTGCACTCAGGCTCCTCACCTATAGGACAAGTGAGAGGTGAAACTTGAGGACTGGCTGGGGTTCTAGAGAACACTCTTCAGCCCCAGTGCCCTCATTGGGCTGGAAATAGGTCCCTTTCACAGTAACTAAATAACCAAAGCCAGCCACAAGGAGGGAATTCAGTTATCCTGGTTCACCTCAGCTGTTCCTGGCCCAAAATATGCAGAGATATAGTTATTGCTGGACTTAATTCACTTAATGGTACAATTTCAATTGCAGGAAGAGCCTAAATTCACTGTTACGGTGATGTAAAATGAGTAAGACTTGCCTTTATTTCACTGTAGACTCTAAAAACCAAATGGCTAAAGCAACCCTCTTGTGCTTGTAACTACATTCAGAAGCTAATGGGCAATGAAGTAGTCAATAAATATAATTACTATCTGTTCATTCCTGCCTTGAGGTAAGAGGAAAGGCAAAGTCATGGTGATATAAGGGCATACCCTGCCTCTCTGGGGACCGAGAAGATCCCTAGGCACCTTTGTGAAGGCCTCTCTTTAGGTACTGCTGACTCCAGGTTGCTGACATGGGTTTCCTTTCACACAGGGGTTAGTGGCATTCAGATCTGAATCTCTACTTGGCCCACTGGGAATTCAAAAATTTAATCCCAGCTCACCATTCCAATCTGAACACTGACAGTGTTCTATCCTTAGATGACTCCAAATCTAAATCAACCCTAACTACATATTAGTCTGTCTCCTAATTTCCAGATAATTTCATTGTAAAGGGAAAGCCTGCCAATTACATTAAGAGGATGAATTAAAAAAAAAAAACATTTAGACCAGCATACTATATTATGTTGCTGTGGATTTAAAGCCCTGAGCCTGGCTTATTGTCCTTATAAAAGATCTCGAAGCCTCTTGAATGCGTTAACCAACAAAGACCCTTTGTGGTGGTTTTGTAGGTAAGTCTCTTAATCAAATTCTACATGCAGTGTGCCTAGAGAGAATTCTTCTTCTCTGATGGTTTCCTGACTTCGCATTCTTAAAGCATTCAAATGGGAATCATAGAAAGACATGCTTTCAGAGTGTTTCCTCGATCTGAGATTTGGTTACAGAAATTGCAGGGGCTGTCAAGAATGAATGATTGAACACTGAAGGTATTCATGTTTTCACTCTTCCTTTCTCTATCTGTAAACAAGCACGGACCTGTGAACCCAGGACAAAAAAAAAAAAAAAAAAAAAAAAAACCCTAATCTAAAACAAAAAATCTTAGTCCAGGCAAGTAATTCTATATTCAGAAACTATGGCATTAGCATTGGGATCCTGAAAGTTATCTGTGCTCATAAACACAAGCATGCATGGGAAGAACACTGCCTGATGTGCAGATTTGTGTCTCGTCTCCAAAGCTGCTGCTGTGAGCAATGAGAACCAATCAGCAGGACATAACTACGAGGTAAAGAGAAGCTCAGAGTGAAGAAGAGGGGGTGATAAACTTAGACCAGCCCCCACAGCACATGTGGGCTGTTGTCAGCCAGCTGGTGGCTTCGCTTTCTCTTTGAGATACCTTTAGCACGCTCATGAATAGATACGTGTTGAGAGTCTACTCTGTCAAGATCATAGATCCAAGGTGCCTGTCTTCAAGAAGCTTTGGTTGGAGAGGGAACATATTGTCCCAGGATAGGACTATGAGCAATCAAAGATCCTCTGAGGGGAAAGGCATGTAAGAAGCTGGAGACAGGAGGGAGTTTGCAGGAAAAGGGGAAAGAGATTGATCCATGGGCATCTAAAAGGGAGTCCAAGAGGGCAGTCTGATGACATCCAAGGAGGGGAGGCTGCTCCCTGCAAGACTGAACATAATGACTGACCAGTTGTCACGAAGTATCTTTCTGAAATAAAGCTTACTCCAAAGAACAGTCATGGGGCTTGCTAATGGGTTTCAAGGAGCAAGCTGCAAAGAGCCCCTAGACTTGCTCTGATGGGTTTCAAGGGACAAGATATTAGTAATGTACTCACATGTGTCACAGCAGGTGCCTGGAATTTTCATAATTTTACCCTAAGAAAACAGCAAAATTGCAGGTTAGGCACAAACAGTACAGAGTAGACAGCTTTCAGGTCACTCCGGGCCAATTTTTAGCTCTGAACTCACAGCCCTGTGCTTAAGTGCCCAGATGTAAACTCTGCTTTCCTATCATAAATGTGAGCAGCTTGACCACCCTACCTGACCAGGCTGAAACAATTTTGATTATTCTGAATTCTCTTCCAATTGAGTCATCAGGATCTTCATTCCCAGGAAGACTAAAAATCAGTTTGATCTCAGATCTTCTTATTCAAGAATCACACACTCAGCCTCCCTTAAGGAAAATATTTTTTAAAACATCTTATATTGCAGAGAATTTTATCTCTCCATAGGCTTTGATTTCATAATCTCACTGATTCTTCAACTAGGCCAGAGATGTGCCTCAGACACTGAGAAATTATGCCAGAGCTGGGATGCACGCTATTCAGAAGGATCTTGTTCTTAGAGATTGAGACAGTAAAGAGGAAAGCAGGATGAGTACTCACTCCCTCAGCCAGACACTTGTGTTCATCAAAGGGTGGGCAGCCTGTGACCCTCTTCTCCCAGAAGTACTCTCCTCTCTCATTGACCTTGCAGAAGTGAGTATCACAGCCATCCTGGAGCGTCTCATCACGCTGGAAGGAAAGAGGAGTGGGTAAAGTCAGAGACAGTGTTTGGTTCACAAAGCCACTTCAAACCATGAGCTTGACTCCATGGAGTTGATGAAACAATCTGCAGAACCATGAAACAAGAACAAGACAGTGTATAATAAAGCCCCCACAACCAGAACACAGACAGAAGTGGAGTCCCAGTTTTATAGCTTGTATCTTATGAACAGGGCTGCTATGTAGACTCTTCCGACCAGTTAAATGCTTGAAGGATTGAGATATAGCAAAGCAAACTGACTAGTTGATAACTGAACTAGAGATGAACCAAGGGCACTACCTCCCAGCCCCACCAGCTAGTCCGGACTTCATAGATCAGAGTTTGTTTCACCCTGATGGCCTGTCCAGTCTTACAGACTCCCAAGGCTAGAGAAAATCTTAAAGATCAACCACCTCCAGGCCAGGCACGGTGGCTCACACCTGTAATCCCAGCACTTTGGGAGGCTGAGGTGGGCGGATCACGAGGTCAAGAGATCGAGACCATCCTGGCCAACATGATGAAACACTATCTCTACTAAAACTACAAAAATTAGCTGGGCGTGGTGGCGCATGCCTGTAGTCCCAGCTACTTGGGAGGCTGAGACAGGGAAAATGCTTGAACCTAGGAGGCGGAGGTTGCAGTGAGCCAAGATCGTGACATTACACTCCAGCCTGGCAACAGAGCGAGACTCCATCTCAAGAAAGAAAAAAAAGAGATCAATCAACTCCAAATCGTGAGGCCCTACACCAAGTACACTCTTGTCAAGAAGAGCAACAAAATAACTAAATAAGAGAAAATTCTGTGCCTGCAATAAGTCATCTATCTTTTCTTTATATAATCAGAAAGAAGTAGAAAAAGAAGCCAATACTGAACCAAACTTAGCCCCTCTTTCTTGAAGAAAAATTTCCAAAAAAGGAAGCAAGATGGTGATATGTGAGGGAGCCCTGCATTCAGCTTGCTCCTACCTTCAGTGTCATGATCTGTCCTCCTCTTAGCTGAATGGTGCAAGCTGTAGGCAAACATCTCCCACAACATTCACCTGTGTTATTTTCTTCCTTGTAACCCTGTATCCAGAGGGGGAAAAAGCAGCCACAGTTAACCTCCTTAAAACATCCCAATTATAAGTAGGCTGATTTTGCTGGCCTTTCATCTCTCCTATCCAGTAGTTTCACCTAGAATTCAGAAAGTCAACATCCAACTCCAACCAGCTTTTGTCAGTTCTCAATCCCTTAGGTAGCATTCCTTCCCTCTGCATGTGTACATCTCACTCAAGTTGTAGCAGCCAGACCTATTAAATGAGACCTTTTCCCTGAGCTTCAGACTTACAAATTCAATTGTTTATTGGACAATTATTTTATTGTCATCTTGAGACTTGCATCCAAAAGGAAATTTGATTTTTGCCCCAAATCTCATCCTTCTCTGGTATTCCCTATTTTGGTAAGTGGTGTTAATCACCCAGTCTTTCAAACAAGAAATCTGAGAGTTATCCTTGACTTCCCCTTTTTTCTCATCCCCTGCTTATCACCAAATCTTGCCAAAAATGTATCTCAAACTTATCCATTGCTTGTCATGACCAGTCTCCTCTTTTATCATCGAGTCTAAATAACCATCATCTACCAGGGACTCTGGTAATAGTCTTATTTTTGTCTTCCTTCTTGCTCCCCTGCTATAGGTTACCACACATCTGCCAGAATGACCTTCTTAAAGCCTACGTCTACTCTTTTCACTCCTCAGCTTAGGAACTTTTGATGAAGTTCTGGCTCTAGTTATGGCACGATGGCTTGTATTGGACTGACCTTCCTGCAAATGATGATTATAAGCAATTGATGAAATATTTAAAGCAACCGTTCAAAATCACCAGAAGACCAAAATCAAGAATAAAGTCTAGATTATTTGATCCTTGAAAAAAGAAACCATAATGGACAAGATTCATGTTTAAATGGCTTTTCCCATGAGGACCGTCTGTATGGCACTGGACAGCCAGAATTCAAGCAGAAAACTGTAGTTGTATCTGCCTGAGGACTCAGCAGACAGAGTTTGGAACTGCTAGAATAGCTGGAAACTAAAGGGAAAAACGTCAGAAAAGAGGAAGTCAGAAAGAAGAAGCCCCTAAATCTGCATATAAACTCCTCTGAACTCTTTGGTTGATCCCTTAACTATACATCTACAGGAGAGCCTACAAGAAGCCCAGAGACAAACAACAGCTGGAAAGCTCAAAGACCTGAGCAGAAATTTCAGTTGCCACACACCACATGGGAGAGATTTTGCCATCTGAATTCTAACAAGTTGGAGGGGCTAGGTAAACACCTGGGTTTCTACTGGAACTTCATAAGGGACGAGCCTTCAGAGTAAATAAACACTGTCTCAGGACTAAAATATTCAGCCTAGGGCTAAGAAAAATGCTGAAATAGCCGGGCGCAGTGGCTCACGCTTGTAATCCCAGCACTTTGGGAGGCCGAGGCGGGCGGATCACGAGGTCAGGAGATCGAGACCACGGTGAAACCCTGTCTCTACTAAAAAATACAAAAAATTAGCCGGGCATGGTGGTGGATGCCTGTAGTCCCAGCTACTCGGAGAGGCTGAGGCAGGAGAATGGCGTGAACCCGGGAGGCAGAGCTTGCAGTGAGCCGAGATCATGCCACTGCACTCCAGCCTGGGCAACAGAGTGAGACTCCATCTCAAAAAAAAAAAAAAAAAAAAAAAGAAAAATGCTGAAATAGACCTTCCCTAATGTAGTTTAAAAATCAAGACTTCTATAGTTCAAAATGAACCACCAATAATCTAACCACATTCTAGAACCAAACTTAACCTTTATTATAAAGAAACAGCAGAATTAAGAGTCTGTTCAGCATATCTTCCACCAATGTCTAATACATAGTAAAAAAAAAAAATTCATGCAAAGAAATAGAAAAATTTGATCTATACCAAGAGAATTATCACTTAATATAAACAGATACAGAAATGGCCCCAATATTGCAATTAGCAGGCAGGAACTTTAAAATAACATAATGGAAAAATAGACAGGGAATTTTAGGAACAATCTGGAAACTTTAGAAAAAAAATCAAATTGAAATCTTAGAACTAGAAAACACAATACTCTAAATGAAAAATTCACTGGATTGGATTAACTGCAGACAGGACACAAGAAAAGAAAAGATCCTTGAATTTTAAGACAGATCAATAGAAATTACACAAACTGAAGCATAGAGAGGAATAAAGATGCAAAAAATATAAATATGGAGCCCCAGGGACCAGTGGAATAGTATCAATGGTTTAATAATCCTATATAGTCATGAGCCAAAGAACAATGTTTCAATCAACAACAGACGGCAGGTATGACAATGGTCCCATAAAATTATAATGGGACAGAAAAATTCCTATCACCTAGTGACTTTGTAGCACAACACATTACTCACATGTCTGTGGTGACGCAGGTGTAAACAAACCACTGTGCTGCCAGTCATGTAAAAGTATAGCACATACAACTATGTACTTGATGATAATAAATGTTACTGGTTTATCAATACTTTAGAGATACTCCTTCTATTTATTAAAAATATAAAAAGTTAACTGTAAAATAGCCTCAGGGAGGTCCTGCAGGAGTATTCCAGAAGAAGACATTGTTATCACAGAAGACGACGTCTCCATGAGTGTTAGTTCCCCTGAAGACTTCCCAGTGGAACAAGATGTGGAGGCAGAAGGCTGATATTGATTATTCCAGCCCTGTGTAGGCCTAGACTATTGTGCGTGCTGAGTTTTCATTTTTTTTTTTTTTTTTTTTTTTTTTTTTTTTTTTTGAGACAGAGTCTCGCTCTGTCGCCCGGGCTGGAGTGCAGTGGCGCAATCTCGGCTCACTGCAAGCTCCGCCTCCCGGGTTCACGCCATTCTCCTGCCTCAGCCTCCGAGTAGCTGGGACTACAGGCGCCCGCCACCGCGCCCGGCTAATTTTTTTGTATTTTTAGTAGAGATGGGGTTTCACCGTGGTCTCGATCTCCTGACCTCGTGATCCGCCCGCCTCGGCCTCCCAAAGTGCTGGGATTACAAGCGTGAGCCACCGCGCCCGGCCTTGAGTTTTCATTTTTAACAAAAAAGTTTAAAGA
This sequence comes from Symphalangus syndactylus, assembly GCF_028878055.3. Lineage (NCBI taxonomy): Eukaryota > Metazoa > Chordata > Mammalia > Primates > Hylobatidae > Symphalangus > Symphalangus syndactylus. The sequence continues at coordinate 149,039,445 of NC_072427.2, read as the reverse complement.
TAAAAAAAATGCCTATAGTTCCACCTGTTTGGGAGGCTGAGGCAAGTGGATCAGATGATCCCAGGAGTTTAAGCTGCAATGAGCCATGATAATGCCTCTGCACTCCAGCCTGGGTGACAGAATGAGACCCTGTCTTGAAAAAAAAAAGAAGTTAAAAAAATTAAAAATTTTAAAAATAGGAAAAAGCTTTTAGAATAAGGATATAAAGAAAAAATATTTTTGTACAGCTGTACAATGTGTTTGTGTTTTAAGTTAAGTGTTATTACAAGAATCAAAAAGCTTTTAAAATTTTAAAACTTTATAAGTAAAAAAGTTACAGTGAGCTAAAGCTAATTTATTATTGAAGAAAGAAAAATATTTTTTAGTAAAGTTAGGGTAGCCTAAGTGTACAATGTTTATAGACTATAGCAATGTCCTAGGTCTTCGCAATGACCCACCACTCACTCTCTGACTCACCCAGAGCAGATGCCAGTCCTCTCAGCTCCACTCTTGGTAAGTGCCCTATACAGGTATGCCATTTTTATCCTTTATATATTTTTTACTGTACCTTTTCTATGTTTACATGTGTTTAGATATACAAATGCTAATCACTGTGTTACAGTTGCCTACAGTATTCAGCACAGTAACATGCCACACAGGTTTGTCACCTGGGAGTAACAGGTTATACCATACAACCTAGTTGTGTAGTAGACTATACCATCTGGATTTGTATATGTGCACTCTACGATCTTTGCACAACAAAAATCACCTAATGATGCATTTCTTAGAACATATCCCCATCGTTAAGCAACACGTGAATGTACGTGTAACTAGAGTTTCAGAAAGACAGTAAAACAAAACGAAACAGAAAAAAATTAAAGAAATAATAACTGAATTTTTTTCTCAATTTGATCAGAAAATCAACCCACAAATCCAGGAACCTATGAATCCAAAATAGAAAAGATATGAAGAAAATTACACAAAAGCATATACTCAAGCTTCTGAAAACTAAAGAAAAACTGTTAAAGCATCCAACAGAAGGGGGGAAATGCATACAGGAAAACAACAATAAAAATGGCGGCTGACTGGTCATCAGAAATAACACAAGCCAAAAGACTATGAAACATACTTAAAGTGATGAAATTTAAAAACAAACCCATCAACCTAGAATTCTATATTCAGTAAATGAAGGCAGAATCGAGACATTTTCAGATAAATGAAATCTGAGAAATGTGTTGTCATCCAGCCCTGCACTAAAAGAAGTTCTTTAGGCTGAAGGGAAATGATATAACATGGAAATTCAAATATATAAGAAGGCAGAGCACTGAAAATTATAAATATGTAGGTAAATACAAATCACTTTCAGTTCACTTTTTAAATTCTACATAAGACAAATGACTGTTTAAAGCAAAAATAATAGCAATACCTTGTGGAATTTCTCTCTTCTTATGTAGAAGTAAACTATATGACAACAAATGTACAAATTATGGAAGAAGTACATTGTACATGAAATGTTATATTATTCAATCAAAGTGTACTGTGGTAAGTCTAGAGCAACCACTAAAATAGTAATATGAAGAAATACAACAAAAAGGCCAATAGAGAGATATAATACTAAAAAAAAGAAAAAAAAGAAAAACTGAATTGAACCAAAAGACAAAAAAAGAATTAACAACAGAACAAGTAACAAAGAAGACAGCAGATAAAATGAATAACAGAAGAATAGCTTTAACCCCAACCATATCAATAATTACATTAAACAAGGATTGTCACCTTTAGATTTTAAAAAGCAAAACTCAATTAGTATGTTGTTTTCAAGAGATGCACTTTTAATTTAGATAGACAGTTTGAAAAGAAAGATGTAATAGACAAATTAGTCAAAATAAGAAAGTTGATATAGGTGTATTAATACCAAACAAGGCCAGTGTGGTGGCTTCATGCCTGTAATATCAGCACTTTGGGAAGCCCAGACGGGAAGATCACTTGAGCCCGAGAGTTTGTGACCAGCCTGTGAAACATGGCAAAACCCCATCTCTACAAAAAATACAAAAAATCAGTTAGGCGTCGTGGTGCACAACTGTAGTCTCAGCTACCTGGGAGGCTGAGATTGGAGGATCACCTGAGCCCAGGAGGTCAAGACTGCAGTGAGCCATGACCACACCACCGCACTCCAGCCTGGAAGACAGAGTGAGACCCTGCCTCAAAAAATAAATAAACATAAAAGATTACTCTTCACTTAGGGGAAGCAGGGAAAGGATTTTTACCTGTTTTCTCTCACTGATTTGATCCCTCTGCTTGGATAAATGATAGTAGATGCCATATATGTTGAATGACTGAATAACTGACTGTAATTCTTAGTTTGTTATCTTGGTCCATTGTTGCCAAGCTTAGACAGGACTAGAGACAGCTTAAGATGAGGAATTTACCAAAAATAAAGGAGGTGGCTGGGTGTAGTGGCTCACACCTGTAATCCCAGCATTTTGGGAGGCTGAGGTGGGAGGATTGCTTCAGCCCAGGAATTCATGACCAGCCTGGGCAACATAGCAAAACTCCATCTCTACAAAAAATTAGTTGGACATGGTGGCATGCACCTCTAGTCCCAGCTAGGTGGGAGGCTGAGGTGGGAGAATCACCTGAGCCTGGGAGGTCAAGGCTGCAGTGAGCCATGATTGTGCCACTTCACTCCAGGCCTGGGCGACAGAGTGAGATCCTATCTCAAAAAATAAATAAATAAATAAATAAGGAGGTTATTTGACAATGACAAAAGAATACATTCATCAAGACATAAGAATGCTAAATATGTATGCATCTACAGAGCTTCATAATATATGAAGCAAAAATTGATAGAACTAAAGGGAGAATAGGCTAATCCACAATCTTAGTCAGTAATTTTTATGTTCTCTCAGTAATTGATAAAAACATGTAGGAAAAAGACAAATGAAGATATAGAGGACTTGGAAAACCATAAGAACCAATATGACCTAGTTGGAAGTAATAAACTATTACATTCTAGAACTGCAGCGCGTACATTCTTCTCAAATGCACACGGAATATTCACAAAGATAGACCAAATTGTGGGCCATAAAAATGTAAACATGGATAAACAGAGACTAGATAAAAAAGTCAAGATTTTGAAATCTTACAGATTATAGGCTATGACCAACTTCAATATAATGAAATTATATTGAAATTAGCAACAATTAAGTATTGAAAAATACACCACCATATTTGGAAATTAAATAAAATATTTTTAAATAACCCATTGATCAAAAACTAAATATTTTTAACTAGAGGTAATAAAAAAATACATCAAAATCTGAGGAGTACAGCAAAAACAGTTCTTGAAGGAAAATTTGTATTTTAAATTTTATATTAGAAAATCATGAGCTAAGCTTCCATATTAAGATGCTAGTAAAAGAAAATTAGACCCAGTCATTAAATGACAGGACATAATAAAAATAAGGGCAGAAATCAATAAAATAGAAAAGAAAAATATAAAAAGTAAAACAACAAAGGCAAAAGTTGGATCTTAAAAGATTAATAATAATATAATATATAATATAATAATAATATATAATAGACGGATTAGTCAAAATAAGAAAATCTCTAGCTAGATTAATCAAGGAAATAAAAAGAAATGAATTATCAATATTAGAAATAATAGAAGGTATACAACTGCAGATTCCACAGATATTAAAAGTATAATAAGGAAATGTTATAAACAATTTTGTGTAACTAAATTTGACCAACTTAAATACATGGGTAAGTTCCAGGAAAAACTGATTTACCAAACTAATTCAAGAAGAAATAGAAAAACTGTTTTTTTCTCAAAAAGTTGAATTTTATATATAAAACTTTTCCACATGAAAAGCTTCAAGTCTAGTAAGCTTCACTGATGAAATCTGCCAAACATTTTAGGGAGAAATAATACCAATTTTATATAAGCTCTTTAGAAAACACCACCATATTTTGTTGGATCTAGCATAACCCTGACATCAAAATCTAACAAAAGCATTGAAGAAAATTAGAAACCTATCACTCTTAACATAAACATTAAAATCTTTAACAAAATATGAGCAAATGGATCTAGCAGTAGATGTGAAACAGGATAACACGTCATGAAGAAAGGGGACCTATCAAAAGAATGAAAGGTTGGCTCACCATTTGAAACCAATCCATGCAATTCCTCATGTTAACAGAATTAAGGGGGAACCATATGGTCATCTTAAAATATACAGCAAAACTGTCTGACAAAATTTAAAACCAATTCATTGTAGCAATTCTCAGCACTAAAAGAATAGAAGAGAACTTCTTCAATATGCTATAGCACAGGGGGCCCCAGTACCAGTCGGGTCCGTGGCCTGTTAGGAACTGGGCTGCACAGCAGGAGGTGAGCAGCGGGCCAGTGAGTGAAGCTTCATCTGTATCTACAGCCACTCCCCATCACTCACATTACCAACTGAGCTCCGCCTCCTGTCAGATCAGCTGCCAGCATTAGATTCTCATAGGAGCCCACACCCTACTGTGAACTGCACATGCGAGGGATCCAGATTGCGTGCTCCTTATGGGAATCTAATGCCTGATGATCTGTCACTGTCTCCCATCACCCCTAGATGGGACTATCTAGCTGCAGGAAAACAAGCTCAGGGCTCCCACTGATTCTACCTTATGGGAGTTATATAATTATTTCATTATATATTACAATATAATAATAATAGAAATAAGGTGCATAATAAACATAATGCGTTTGACTCATCCCAAAACCATCCCCCTGACCCTAGTTGATGGAAAAATTGTCTTCCACGAAACTGGTCCCTGGTGCCAAAAAGGTTGGGCACTGCTGCTGTTGAACATACAACTATATCATACTTAATGAATTAATTCCCTCTAAGAGCAGAAAGAAAATATTCCCATCAGTTCTATTCAATATTGTACTGATTATATTAGCCAGTTTGATAAGCAAGAAAAACAAAACAGAATGTGTAAAGATTTCAAAGGAAGAAGTAAAAGCTGTCTTTATTTGAAGGTGTCATAACTGTTTATGAAGAAATCCTTAGGATTCTCCCCCTCAAAAAAAAAAAAAAAACACTATTACTACAACTAATAAGTGAATTTAGCAAGGCTGAAGAATACAAGGTCAAACTATAAAAACTAATTTTATAAAAGCAACAAACAAAACATAAAATTTTAAAAAATCTTCCATTTGCAATATCGCCCAAAAACTTTAAATACTAGGTAATAAGTATAACAAAATTTCTGCATCTACACAAAAATATCATTGCAGAGAAAAATTAAAGAAGATTGCTAAGATGTGAATGTGTCTGTCCCTCACACACATAGCAAAATTCCTATGTTGGGATTTAAACCCCCAACTGATGATATTAAGAGATGGGGCCTAAGTGATTAAGTCATGAGGGCTCCACTCTCCTGAGTGAATTTGTGCTGTTATTAAAAAAAAAAAAAGTCAAAGGGAATGCCCTAGTGCCTTGTGCCTTTCCACCTTCTGCCACATGTGGATGCCATGAGAAAGCACTGCCTATGAGGAACAGGTCATCATCAGACATCAAATCTGCTGGTACCTTAATCTTGGACCTCCAGAACAGTGAAAAAATTAATTTCTGTTCTTTACAAATTACCCAATCTCAGGTATTGTGTTATAGCAGCACAGACTGAGAGCAAGACCTAAATAATTGAAGAGATATACGATGTTCATAGATTGAAAAACCCAACATTGTCTAGACATCCTTTCTCTCCAGATTAACCTATAGATTCAACATAATCCAACACACTTTATACATTTTTTAATAAAAATCAATAAGATGACTCTAAATTTATATAGAAATTGAAAGGACATTAAATATCCAAAACAATCTTGAAAAAGAACTAAGTTGATAAACTTAAATCATCTAATTTCAAGGCTAACCATAAAGTTACAGTAATCAAGACAGTGGTGTGACCATAAGGAGAGACAAATTAAAGGATCAGAAAAAAAGGAGCCTAGCAATTGATGCATACATACACAGGCAATGCATTTTTTTGTTTGTTTTTTGAGACAGAGTCTCGCTCTGTCGCAAGGCTGGAGTACAGTGGTGCAATCTCGGCTCACTGCAACCTCTGCCCCCCAGGTTCAAGTGATTCTCCTGTCTCAGCCTCCTGAGTAGCTGGGATTACAGGCACCTGCGGCCACACCCAGCTAATTTTTGTATTTTTAGTAGAGAAGGGGTTTCACCATGTTAGTCACGATGGTCTCGATCTCTTGACCTGGTGATCCGCTTGCCTCAGCCTCCCAAAGTGCTGGGATTACAGGCGTGAGCCACCACGACCGGCCGGCAATTCATTTTTTACAAAGACACCAATGTAATTCAATGAGGAAAGGCTCATCTTTCAACAAATGGTGCTGGACCCACTGGATAGCCATATGGGAGACCCCTACTTTATACCATATTTAAAATTTATTCCTCATGGATCATAGACCTAAACGTAAAACTAAACTACAATGCTTCCAAAAGAAAACATAGGATACTATCTTCATGACCTTAGAATGGACAAAAACTTCTTAAACAGGACATAAAAAGCACTAACCATAAAAGAAAAACATCTATAAACTGAATTTTATCAAAATTAAACTTCTGATCTTCAAAAGACACAATTAAGAAAAATAAAAGCTGAGCCACTGGCTGAAAGAAAATATTTCATTAGATACCTTATAAAGGACTAGTATCCAAAATACAAAAAAATACTCATAATCAATCATTAAAGGGCAAACAACCCAATTTAAAAATGGCCAAAAGCTTGAACAAACACATCACAAAAGATGATATGGCCAATAAGTATGTAAGATGCTCTACATCATTAGCCAACAGAGAAATGCAAATTTAAAATACTAGAAGATTCTGAAATTAGAGAAGCAGTGAGGGAAAAATGCTAAAAGATAACACTTCACAATGGCTAAAATTGAAAAGCATGACAATACCAAGCATTGGTGAGGAAGTAACTGAAACTCCCACCAATGCTGGAAAAAACTCCTCCCTGAGAAGCAGGGTAAGTTGCAAATTGTGTCTCTGCTGTTCTCTTGTATCCCCAGCACCTGGCCCCTAATTGGCACCCCTACACTCACAGAGGAGATAAGTTCAGCTAGGAACTTGTTTTCTTGTTTGTTTTGTTTCGTTTTGTTTAGTTTTTGAGACAAGGTCTCGCTCTGTCACCCAGGCTGGAGTGCAAGTGGTGCAATCATAGCTCAATGCAGCTAGGGACTTGTTGACAGTGGCATAAGGCAAGACCGCCTTATTTACATCTGCATCCGACAAAGAAGCAGCTTCGAGACAGCAGGACTGGGAGAAAAACAGGGTTGGCAACTTTTTACTTTGCAAAGTAAGAGTGTTTTAAACAATTTTAATAAAAACCAAAAAGCAGCCAGGCGCAGTGGCTCACGCCTGTAATCCCAGCACTTTGGGAGGCCAAGGTGGGCGGATCACGAGATCAGGAGATTGAGACCATCCTGGCTAACACGGTGAAACCCCGTCTCTACTAAAAATACAAAAGAAAAAAAAAAAAAAAAAAATTAGCTGGGCATGGTGGCGGGCGCCTGTAGTCCCAGCTACTCAGGAGGCTGAGGCAGGAGAATGGCGTGAACCCAGGAGGCAGAGCTTGCAGTGAGCCGAGATCGCACCACTGCACTCCAGCCTGGGCGACAGAGAGAGACTCTGTCTAAAAATAAATAAATAAATAAATAAATAAATAAATAAATAAATAAATAAAACCGAAAAGCTACCAAGCTACCATCCACTGTCTCATCATTCCCTAATAAGTATTAATGTTGCTTTCTTTAGAAGAAAAAAAAATTGAAGTTCTTTTGACCCTTTCCACCTTCGTACCCCCAAAAAACAGAAAGAACGTAATCACATAATCCCAGAATTTTTTAAAGAATCAATTTAGTTTTGTGAGAAACCAACTCTGTTGTCATTCTTTTTCTCTTTTTGCCACATTTAGTGATCACCATTCAGAGATCCATTCATTGGGGTGCTGAGGCTTTTCTATTATGAATCACCAAGTCAATTTGGAGCACCCAGACAGACGACCTGTCCCAAGATCAAGGTTAGGAGTCGGTAAGCTTGCTCAGAGATTCATTTAAACCATTTGCCCTCATAAATCAAGCCATGAACTTGACGTGTCTTTAGGAGCAGGCAGGAGGAGAAGCCAGTGAGGACAGGGCAGTCAGGGAGGCAAAATCCACACAGCAGGAGGCAGAGGGCAAAGTTAGGCCAAGAAAAGGAAAGGTGGAGGGCAGTTACGGAAGAAGAAATATTTGGAAGAAACGGGAAAGGAGGCAGAAAATAAGCAGAAAGGGGGCAACAGTGTTAAGGGTGTGGCAGGGGCTTGGAAGAGGCAAGGGAGGCGAGGGGAGAGCATGGAAGTGAATGGAGGCAACAGCCTGCTCTGCAGCATGTCTCCTCCCCGGCAGGTCCGGACCACAGCTGCACACGATGAAAAGGACTTGTTTGGGCACTGCTGGATTTCCTGGCTGCTGCTGGCTGGGGGTGTGTGTTCCACATTCCCCCGTTCAAGGAGAGGGCAGAGTTGCCCTCTGGGTTTTCCCCAGAACACCTGATCACTGCAGGAAACATCCTCTCAGGAGCAGCCTCTTCCTCCTCCTGCTGGGCAAGTTCCCAGCCAGCCCCAGAGTTCACTTGTTTAGGTCTGAGCAGCCAATGAGTCCTGCTTTCCTCACACAGTTGTCCTCCTAAAACTGCCTTGCACACCCCCCATGGCCCTTTCCATGTATTTCATCGACTGCTGGCAGCCCTCCCATCCATCTCCCCGTGTCTCCCTTTTCTCACCCTGGCTTCTGGCTGCTGGTTATTCATTCACCATGCCCTTCCCTGGAAGGTCTATTGGACATTCAACCCATTCATTGCTCGAGGTCCGCTCAGGGTTGCCCTCCTCTGGGACGCCTTTCCAGAGTTCCACAGCAGGGTGAGCTCTCTTCCTCATGCTTTCTTTGAGCTCAGCTGTCAAGCCTCATCTCGACCACTCATCAGCACAAACTGCCCTCTGCCGCTCTCCCTTCAGGTAAGAGCATTGTCTTCCCTGGGAGGCAACAGAAGACTCACATCTCAGGCAATGCTGGCACTTCAGCCCGACGTGGGCAGTTCCAGCCGACCTACCTAGACCTAATTCACCACAGCTACCCCTACCCCAGGAGGTGTCCCAGAGACCCTTCGCGGCAGAAGACGTAGTAAGACTAGTGGAGGACGCTGAGCTAGAACGGGATCAGCAGAGGCTGGCTTCAGCAAGGCTTGAGAGATGCATAGAGGGAGGGCGAATCTAAGGGATCTCAAGAGAGACGAGGTGGCTTGCACTCCCCTGGGAGATGCCAGAATTCTGGAGAAGAAGAATACACAGACCAAATGGGGCCATGGATTTTTGAGTATTTGGAAACCTACATCTGAGAGTGGATTCTAAAGGTGGATTTCTCCAGACACGGAGGAAGAGGCTGTGGCTCCCTCTGAACACCAGAGGGCACTGCAGGGAGTGAGCGGGCCTGCCCTCCAGACAGCAGGCTGCAGTGCCGTCTCCACAGGCTGGCATTGAAGTGGGCGGCCTGCTGTCTCCTGACTGCCCTGACTGGACTTCAGCGGACATCCCAGGAAAAAGGGATGCCACATGACTCCAGGCAGCATTGTTTCATTCCATATGGAAGCCCAGACGTGTTCTAGGAGGGTTGTTACACAACACACACACACACACGCACACAATACACACACACATGCACACAACGCGTGCACACAACTGGGCCCCAAATCCTAAAACATCAACTGGGATTTTAAAAAAATAAGCAAAAGGAAAACCACATACTTAGCTTCTTCCTAATTAAGGAATGCTCTCGCTGAATCATTCTCTCAGAAACAGCTGTGTCTCCTACAGACCCATCCACTCCACACTTCTTTTATTAAGCCCGTACTTTGAGCATGATACCTCTAAGTGCCATGAAGAACACAGACGTAGAACATCTACCTGTCCCTTGTCCTCAACAGTGTAAAATGCACCTGCACGACCTCTTGGCCCCCAACCCCTCCCCTCTGGCCACTGTGCTGCCTGCTTATAAGAGGCTCCCCTCCACCTTGCTGCAGCCCCCTGTCTCCGAGCTGAGGGAGACAAGCACTTCCCTGTACCCTCCGAGAAAGCCATCGCCATAGTTCATGTGTCTATCTCACAAGAAACTCCTCCGACCAATGGTATTTTCTAAAACAGCAGAAGCCCCACATCCAGAAGGGAGCTTGAGGAAGAAGCCAAGGCCCCCTCCTTAGCTGCAGGCCCTGCCCTGCCGCCATAGGTTCAAAACTTCCCAGTGAGGTGGGACTAAAAGTCGAAACTGAAACCCACGGAATGCCAGTTTCATCTCCCAAACTAGGAATGAGAAGTCCATCTCTCAGAACCACCTCAAGGAAGTATTCAGACCAAGCATCGTCAGCATGACCTGGCAAAAACAGGGTGAAATATTTGAAACCACCCAAATGTCCTGTAATAATAGCTTGGTTGTATACATGAGGTACATCCATTCAAAGGAATGTTGTGTAGAGCCTCGCACATAGGAGGTGTCTGATAAATATTTGTCGGCTAATTTTTAATATTTTCAAAGAACGGTGGTACTGTTTCTTAAAATATATAAAAAGGGATACAGAACTGTAAACATAGTATCATAAGCCTGGCAAATATTGTGTTTATTTTGAAAACTCAGGAAGAAAATGTTTGCAAATTATAAAACTAAAATTATAATTGTTTCTGAGGCATGCACTTCGGGTGGGTGACTTTTAGTCTCTTCTTTATTATTGTCAGTTATTGTTTATAATCAGAAAATTATGAAAGATTTATTTATTTAAAGACCCCAGTGAGGTCCCACTGCCTGGGTGGGTCCCACAAGCGTCCAGTCCATGCCCCCGGCCCCCACTGAGCCTCTCTTACCAGGGGGCAGGGATTGCAGGTGGTCTTCCTGCACTCCAGCCTGAATCCAGAGATGACCCCCACCTGCGCCATGCAGCGGCAGGTCGTGCACACATCGATCATCACACTCTTCCCGGGCTGGAACCAGAGGCACCAGGGTTAGGCCACCCCAGCATCCCCCAACCCCCCCCACTCACCTCACTCCCATACCCTGTCTCCTGCCCACCCACCCATAGCTCCCACGAGCCATCGCTCTGCTGCTCCTCCTGTCTCCCGTGGCCCACTGCCTTCCTGTCCTCCCACCTCCAGTAGGGAGATGGTAAGAGTGAGAACTTTCATGCCAAAGAGGCAGCCCAGGTAGTGGCAGAGGGGACAAACTAAAATGTGCACAATGACTTCAGACTGCTTCTCTGTGCACAGAAGAAACGCGCAGGTGCCTGCGGTGGGGGCCAGGAAGTGAGTGTGAGACAGGCCCGGAGAGTCGGGAAGGTGGTCCTAGCCTGGGCTCCAGGATGCCAGGCATGTCCCACAGGCAGTGGAAAGCTGGGGTGAGGTCTCCCTGGTTTCCTTCATTTCTGCTTTATGATGACTTGCCTGCTCCCCTTCCCGCAGTACCCCCTTCCCTGTCCCCACCACTTGCTCTGGGGAAGAGGGCAGCGGCTCACCCCAATGATGGTGCCATTGAGCATGCAGGCCTCCACGCGTTCTGGGGGAGGGAAAGGTGCAGAGTGAGAGTGGGCAAAACACACCCTGGTGAGACTGGCGAGCAGGCTGCTCTCTTTGGGGCTCCTCCTCCGTGTCTGGGCCTCCCTCCTGTATCGGTCGGCCCTTTCCCCCCACGCCACAACCCAGCACCGGGGGTCCTACTGCTGGAGCCCACAGCGGCCTCCCTTCCCCATGCAGCCCACAATGAGAAGAGCCCCGTACATTCTCCAAGCGACAGCACTTGCTTATGTGAATTTACATTTAAGGGATGGGATGAATGGGAGGATGTTTGGGTTTATGAAACAATGAAATGCTATTCTTGAAATTTTCAGTTTCAGGAATTCAGTGGCCAGACACAGTGGCTCACGCCTGTAATCCCAGCACTTTGGGAGGCCAAGGTGGGCGGATCACTTGAGGTCAGGAGTTCAAGATCAGCCCAGCCAACATAGCAAAACCACATCTCTACTAGAAATACAAAAATTAGCCAAGCATGGTGGCGCACGCCTGTAATCCCAGCTACTCGGGAGGCTGAGGCAGGAAAAGTGCTTGAACCCAGGAGGCCAAGGTTGCAGTGAACCAAAATAGTGCCACTGCACTCTAGCCTATCCAGAGATAGCGCCAAGCACTCCAGAGTGAGAATCTGCCTCAAACAAACAAACAAACAAATAAATAAAATTCAGAGCAGGATATGGTAGAAAGAACTAGTTTTTGTTGTTGTTGCCATTTTTTTGTTTGTTGGCAGGCTCGGGGTGGCAAGTTGAACGCCTTCCCCTGGGTGAAACGTCACAGCATATAAAGGTGGTCTGCAAATCAGAGAAGCCTAGGGTTGAATCCCAGTCTTGCCATGTAGTGATCTTCAGGAAATTCCTATGGTTTTCCCATTTTATTTGCTTTCTCATAAAAGCAGTAGGAGCACATGGGAAGGTTTTGGTCCTATCCATTTCCCTAAGTTGCTAAAAAGGCAAAGAATTCAGGAGCCAAAGGTGGAAAGAGAGGTTTAAAGGTGGTGCCCAGTCCAGCCCAGCCCCGGCCTGCGTGCCTTACCACAGCGACAGCTTGGGCAGCACGCTGAGGTCTTACAGCTCAGCTGAAAGCCCGAGGGGCAGGCAGGGACCTCCAGCTGGGGGCAGGAGACGTTCCTTTGCTGTACAAAGACCTCCTCCTTCACTCGGACACACTCGTTGATGAGGCAGGGGTTCTCCGGGGAGGCCCACTGAGAGCCGACCTGCGGGGCACCAGAGTTAGTCCAACAAGCCGGGGCAGGGCTGGAGCCCAGGGTCCCGGTGGGAATGTGCTCTTCTCTCAGGGAGTCGGTTTCTAGACGTGACGCCTGGCTTAACATGTAAGTCCCACCACAGGGTAGGGCCCACGGAGGGGATGGGTGGGGCCCATCTCGGTGAGCACCACTCAAACAGTTTAGGTCAAAATCACCTGACTGAGGCACCCAGGCAAGCACCCTGGAGAAGCCAGGGGACTCACCCTCCCTTCCTCAGCATTGGTTGGAGCTGAGCTCAGACACTCTGGCCGAGAAGCAGCAGTGTGGGCCATCAGAGGGAAGGTGCAGCCGGGAAGCTCAACCCATTTCCCAGGCTGGTGCCACTTCCCACGGTAGCGGGAGACAGGAAGCTGGCAGAAGCCTGGGAAGGCTGGCCTGGGACCCCTACAGCCCTGCAATCTGTCCATGAAGACTGCACATAGGTAGCCTGACCCCAAGGCTTGTCACCCAAGGGTTGTCACCATGGGCAAAAAGCACTGAAAGGGCCCAAGACCATGGTTCAGAAAAGTCACCAGGAGGATCTCCCCCAGAAAATGTCACTCCAAGAGCCCTCTGTGTCAGCCAGCACCCAGATATGTAACTAGGTGCCCTCTGCCGCCATCTCATGCCCTGACATACTTCTCCTGGTGCCTGCTTATTTCTTCTCCTTCCAGATGAGGTGTAGAAAAGGCCAAACACTTGCAGCCGTTCTCTTCACCTCCCACTCCTGACTCTCTACGGCCAAATCTTCCCACTGCAGGCCTGAATCCACCCTCCAGACCCCTCCCTCCTCTGATTACTCACTCACTGAGCCGTGGCCACCGGCTCATTAAGAGGACCCATTGCCGCCACCCCCGCTGACCCCTGACATGGTTCAGCAGCAAAGCCATTGCCAACACCCAAGTCTTTTAGGTAAGATGGAGACTTGAGGTAGAGGAGAGAAGCCCAGGTCACCTTATGCTTTGCAAACACTGATGAGGGGCAGGGTGGGGTGGGCCTTGAAGGGAGATGAGAGATGGGGAAAGGGGCAGGAATACTGAGCGCAAAGGGACCGGCTCTCAGCCCCACCAGGATGGGGCAGCCTCTGATCTGAGCTGGACCTTGACCCTGGAGAGAAGGAACAAAACCTGCCTCCATCCAGAGCACACGGGAGCAGAAGCACTAAAAGGTGGGGAGGGGAGAACACAGGGAAGGGAACCCATAGGCAACTCAGACTAGAGGGGGAGGTGGAAACTCACCTGAAAAAGCCCAGTGAGTCATTATGTTATCACTGGGGAGGAGAAAGGCAATGGGCCTGGGTAAGAGATGGGGAAGGCTCAGGACAAGATAGCAGACCTTTGGCCTTCCTCTCGAAGGGAAGCGCATTGGTCTTGCTGCGGAAGACAGAGGGAAGGCCCATATGGGCAGCTCACCTCCTCCTCCCAGCACCAGTTCCCAAGGCTGCCAGGACTTGGCACCAGCCACCTTATCCTTCTGACCAGACTGAAAGAACCATGATTCTCCTAGCATCTGGACTAAAATCCCCAAAGACGGAATCCTCTGTGTTTAAGAAAATGGCTTGATGAGCACCAGAGCCTAAGAGAGAACCTGGCAGCACACGGGAGACAGCTGAACTGCTCTGTGTTAGAAGAAGGGACTGGTGGGGGTGGGCCAGCCAGGAGAGGATAAGAGTGGGGCAATGGGGGACTGGCAAGATGCCCCAGCCAGATCTGCAGAAATAGCAGAGGGACTGTGGGAAATACTGTTCCTTTTCTGTGTTGTAAAGTTTTCCACCTCCCTAAAACCACCAGGGAGGTTTCAGTAGAAATCAGTGAAAAGGTCTGAGGACGCTGCCTGGGTCAATGTGGTCCAGAACAGTACTTGCAGCCTGTGGCACTTTGGAGGGGTGGTGAGGCCATCCCAAAACCAGCCGTTCAGCCACAGCACCTCAGATTCACAAGTGAATGAGACAGCATGAACCCCCCTGGGAGGGCCCTGGGCTTCTCCCAAAATTTACAAAATGGGAAGCCTGAGGCAGTCTTAACTAGTTCCTAAGGGGCAGATCAACCCAGCTGGCATCTGGATAACACCAACAGCTGGGTGAAATGCCCAGTGGGGAAAGCAAAGGGCAGGGAATGAGATGAAACCAAGGTCAACGCTGGTCCCTGGAGTGGCCCCAATCTGCCCTCCTCCCCATCCCGGGGGCCTGGACCTACACTCTTCCAGAAAGACTGGGAGTCGCCCCGCGGTGAGCCGGTCACCACCTCACAGGCAGATGGCAGGCACCTTCCACAGCACTCTCCTTCATGCAGAACATAAGTGAAGCCCTGGAAAAGCAGAAAAAAACAGAGTAAGGACAGGCCAGCAGCAAAGACACAGGGGCTCTTACCTATGCCTCCTGCGTACTGAGCCCTGGGGTTCTGCCGAGTGACCACTGGTCTGAGCATTTTCATCTTTGTTGTCAACCAGCCTCAGGGCCATGCCAAGAAGCAGCAACCACTAGGTCACTAAACGAAGTCTTACATCAGCTGCAGAGATATAATTCTGCCCCCTGAAAGATCCCACTTTGAGAGAGACCATGATCCAGTCCGTGGGAGCATTAAAGACAGCCCAGAGTTCACTTAGCAGCAGCTTACTAACCTGGCCCTTATCATGGCCAACTCTAGGGCCCCTCACTGACCGAGAGGAACACTCAGGATGACTGGGATCTGATCTCTGCTCTCACAGGGCTAGCCTCCCATATAAGACGAACACTTGATCCCAATACTGCTCACCAACGTGCAGATTTGGGCTTCCCCAGAGGTTACTTGACATTTACCTAGTAATTTATAGGGTACGGTGTTCTTTACAAAAGAAAAATGAGATGAGAGAGCAACAGACAAACCTTCCCCAGAAAGCATGCCAGGGAGACCAGCATCCTGGGAGTTTGTCGGCCCATCTTGCCTCTAGAAGGTCCTCCAATCTGGCTAAAGCATCATGAACATGGACTGAAACTCTCCTCTGAAAAGTCTATACAAAGAATAGTCGAAGCAATGACAGTGTGTTTGTCCCAGGAGCCAAAGGAAAAGAACCCAGGACTACGCTCCATCTTGGAGCTGTGTCCTTAAGAGAGAAAGAGTAACCACAGCTGTTCAGGATGGGTGTGGATGGCAGCCTGCTCTGCTCCCCAAGCACACTCCCGAGCAGGGCCGAATCTGAAGATGTACAACACGTATGCCTCTCTCTGGACGGTCTCAACACTCCTGAGACTTGGCTCAACCTCACCCGTTCTCCACGAGACCTATTGATATCCCCGCCCACCTCCCAGTAGTGTGCAGTGAGCTGTCTCCAGGCTTTTATCAGCCAAGATTCTAGTCATTTACTGTGCACCTATGATGTACTAGGTACTATGGAGGAGACAACAAATTAGGATGTCTCAATCTGTGTACACACCCTCCACGATACAGCAGAACATTCAAAATGCCATTAAAGAAAAAAACAAGGTCTCAGGGGGTCAGAAACAAAGACTCAAAGAACACAGAAGACAGTAATTAATACCTTTAGGGATCTGCTGTCGTTCTCGTGCGCCTCTCTAGAAGGCTGAATGATCGAGATTTGCATATTATTTTTGTCTCCTGTTGCCTCTCACCATGAGCAAACAGTGTCAATATTATGGATGGCTCCCAGGCCAGATGCCTGTTCCCACAGCCCCACTAGCTTCTCACACCCAGATACTTTTAGCCATGCCTCCAAATTTCCGTCTTTCTAAGATTCCCCTCCATACCCCACAGCAACCCTGTTTTCTGGCTGCACAACCAGGGTCCAACCTATATTTTTCAATTCTTTATTTTCCCTTCCTCCAACATATTCCCTCGCTTATATCTACACTTGATATCTTGTATCAAAATACACATCCCAGGCCCTTCTCCTGGCTCTCTTCTCCATCCTGTTTTCATTGGTTTCCCAATTAAGAATGGAACTAAGTAGGTCTACTAGCCACCCAACCTGAAAACATACACACTGAAAAATAAATTATGAATTTATCTAGCAGCACAACCCTTTAAGCACAATTGCTATAACTGAAATGGAGGTGGCAGATGCCAAGCTCTGGTCACTTGCCCCCTGAGGCGATCTGAGAAGCACAGTTTGAAAAGCTCTTCCTGGGTCAGACTGGCCCTTGCAACACTGGAGCTGCAGGTTGTACCAGCCTAACTGGATGGGCTCTGGGCTCAGGTCAGGACCCTCCAGTGTCCACAGGCTTCATGTGAGCTACAGGGGTTCTGGCCAACCCCATTCCCTGGGGTGGTCCTGTTTCCTGTCTGATACTGAGAAGAACAGCGCTCCCTCTTCTTCCTCCTGAGGAGTATCACAGAGTAAATAGTATCTAATGGACTTCCTTCAGCTTCTCAGAACACAGTTCCTACACCTTGACTGAGCCTGATTCAGGAGCCTACGGGTGAGGAGTCAGAGGGCCATCGGGCTTCATGAAAAATCCCCTCAAAGGCTTGTACAGAGGTGCAGGCCTCCTCTCACTACGGACACGGAAGCAAGGCCATCGCCTGAGGCCCGCTTGGAACATTCCTGAGAAGCCGCCAATGCCCCTGCTTGCCTGCCGCCATTCCTCTGACATGAAGAGCAGAGAACTACAGAGGAGCTTGGAGAAAGCGTGTTTCTGCAGACTGTGGCTTCAGGGTGATGATGGTAGTGCTGTTCTTTCTTCTCTGTCCCAACCTAGACAACACATGGACTGGCAGATATGAGCCCAAGTGCCTCTGAGGTCGGACCAGAGCTAGTAATGCTAACAATACTCTTCTCTTTGCAGAATGAAGTCTGAGACCATCTGTAACTTACTTAAGCTCCCACCCCACTCAACACAGTACAGATCGAAGCCCAGCCTCCCACGTCCCCTGAGATTTTAAACCACGAGGCTCCCTTCTCCTCCCCAGAAGATGAGAACATTCAGCCTCTAAGACAGGGCACTCGATTCCCTAGAGCAATCACATGGTCAAGAGTTCTAGACACGGTTCCTCCTCCACTCCTGCCCTGACCTCCCTACTCATCTTCTTTTTGAAACTGCCCGCAGCTTTTCTACGCAGCCAGGATTATACCCCAGGACCTGCAGCTCTCCCAATAGTTGACTGGACCAGAGCATGAACTGGACAGTGGACCCGATCCAAGGGCTGAGCTGGGCCTGTCAGCTTTCCTCTTGAGAAGCTGATCCATGAAACACAAAGACCGACTGAGTCAGATTGGACAGGGATGAACCGTGGATCTGAAAAGCTGTGTGGAGTTGAAGTAAGATTTGACAAAGCTGTGTGCAAACAAAATGTGTGAGAAAGCAAAACTTCTGCACAGAGGAAGCTGGCCGGCAGTGAGGAGCTGGAGCAGATGGACAGAAATACTGGCTCTTAGGACAAATGGAGAGACATGCTGTAGGACCATGGTGCCCACCTACAAATCCTGCACTTCCTGTCTAAGAGATCCTCCTGTATCTTTTCTACAAATACCCTTTTATTGTAGCTAGCCTGAATGGGTTCTATTCTTTGCAGGCAAAACTCCCCACTGAAACACGAAATACATCGGTTGCCAATTTTCTAAAAATGACCTCTAAGCAGCACTCTATTTGACAGCAAGTTATTTCCCTGGCCTCAGATGGCCTGTGAGAGGAGATGAAAACCAAAGGGTTTCCAAAACTTAGGGTTTCCCACAGGAACACCTGGATACCACAGCATCATCCTCTCCCAAAGGTACTGAGCACCTCCACTCACTCTCAGTACCCAAATGCAGGTAGAACAGCAGGTGGGGGGCCTGGGTTTCAGGATTTGCCCTCAGGCCCTCCTCTGTCCAACCATTCACCTCGAAAACACCTTCAGGAGCTCTGTCTTCACTGCCATTGACATTTGCAGAAGCAACCACAAGATGGATGTGCTTGCCTGCCCTGGCACCTCTTCTCTTAACATCATTATCTGCTGATAATAATGTAATAATAATAATCGCATTAAACCAGCAAGCAGAATTTGACCCACAATCCTCCCTGCAGGCTGTCGCTCCCTTTTTCTCGGGTCTGATCAGTCCTAAACATGCAAGAATAGGGCACCCCAGCACACACAGGAGCCTCAGGGGCAGCCACCACAAACGTGGATTTGGGAAACAGGGATCATGTTTTCCGTACCTCAAATTATAAACATGGTCTGAAAATCAACAGTCTATGTGGAAACACCAGAGTACACTGAAACCAGGACGATCCTAGAAAATTCAGAGTATACGTTTGTTCTAGGGACAGGCGAAGGTGATATATGAGGGTGGAAGAAAAAGGAAAAAATCAAGTCCTCTTTTCTAGGCATTTAGTCCTCCCCATGTCTCTGCTCAAACCTACTCCACCAGTCCTTTAGACTTAAGACCATACAACAGATGTGACCATTAGCCAAGGCCTGAACTGCAGAAGGATGATGTAGAAATCCTTTGCTCATGCTTTTTCTTCTTACCGAGCCCTAACCCCCTCCCTCTTCCTCACCCCTAGCCTTGAACCAGAGGTCACTAAAGAACCTTTCTTGCCCTTTCTCGTGAACCTGGGAGGCAGAGCTTGCAGTGAGCCGAGATTGTGCCACTGCACTCCAGCCCGGGCGACAGAGTGAGTCTCCACTTAAAAAAAAAAAAAGAAAAGAAAAGAAACTTTCTTATCCTTCCTAAGATGCCCTCCTCTACTTTCCTGCTCTGATGGCTGCAGGCATGCCCAGCCCCTCTGCCCCACTCACCGACCGACAGCTGTCCTCACAGGGCTTCTGGGAGCACTGGGCCACGCGGAGGCCCATCACAGCATCCTCCATGTCGGTGCAGGTGCACACGTCGCAGCCCTCCTCCCAGAACTGGCCCACAGGGTAGATGGTGCTTCGATGGACACACACCTGGAGACATAAGTTTTCGTGAGTGAACTCATTTTGCTCATTGAAACAAGCGGTGAGTTAGCCCCCACTACACAGAAGCCGCTCTAGGTACTGAGAATGTGGCAATAAATAAAACCAAATGTGGTCTCCGCCCATACGCAGGGCTGCTTATAAAGCAGATTTCATCCTCCTCCTTTCCCTGCCCGCCAGCCTTAGAAAAGCCATCCCCAGTCTCTCAGGGGTGGCCCCTCGTGAGGCCTTCATGGTCCCACAGAGTTGAATACAACACACTGGCTGCCTTGGTCTCGCTTCTTCCTGCCTGAACTGCACTTCACTCCTTCCTATGTCACCGAGAAGCTGTACCCACATTCCCAGACCCAGTAATGTCCTGGGACTTGGAGCCCATCCTCATCTAGCCCTCTGCCCACTTACGAGCAAATGGGACAGGGGCTATGAATGCGTGTCCCCTTGCCCACAAGTGACTAGGAACATAATGAGCAAAGACTCTGGGACACAGAGCAGGGGATATGTTTGAGAGACAAGGGATCCTATTTGGAAGAACGATAGGCTCTGGTAGAGATGCGGGAAAGGAGATGAAAAAGGTTGGTTGAAAGGGAAACATGGAAAGTCTGGGACGCACGCCACAGACAATGCTCGGACATCTTTTTGTTGGAATGACGAGCTAAGGAAGCTGTTTGATCAGGGGACTTAATGACAGTTTTGAAATTAATCCCAAGTATGCCCTCCAAAGCTATGCAAAGTAGGTCTCCACCCTGTGACTGTCATAATAGCAGTTCAAACATTTTGAAACCATTATCATATATCTTCTCAGTCTTCTAGCTTCTGTATAATGAACTTATTGAATGAGACCCCTTGTTCTATTAAAAGGCCTGCAGGAAAATGTTACCATCCCTATGGAGAAGAATCGTTTAGCAATACTTAGCAAAAGTAAATGTGTATTTACAATTTGACCCAGAATCTCACTTCTAGGAATCATCCCAAAGACACACTGTCAAGACCACAAAATGACAGATGCATATGGCTGTTTGTTACTGCAATTAGTAATAGCAAAAGGCTGAAGCAACTCAAATGTCCACCAATAAGGGACTTGTTGAAACAAAACTATGGTGCTGCCATGCAATGGAGTACTATGCAGCTATAACAAAGAATAAGGCAGATCTCTACACACTGATACAGAATAATCTCCATCAAATATTGTTAAATGAGAAAGAACAATTTAAAATATAATTCATAATATACTTCCTTTCTATGAGACATGGGAAGAAACATACATGTATAAAATTCAGTTATATTTTCAAAAAGAGAAAAACTAATAAAAATTATAAAAGCTGGGCACGGTGGCTGATGCCTATAATCCCAGCACTTTGGGAGGCTGAGGCAGGCAGACTGGTTGAGTTGAGAAGCTCCAGACCAGCCTGGGTAACATGATGAAACCTTGTCTCTACAAAAACATACAAAAATTAGCCGGATGTGGTGGCGTATGCCTGTAGTCCCAGCTACTCAGGAGGCTGAGGGGAGGATCGTCTGAGCCTAGGGGGTGGAGGCTGAAGTTAGTTGAAGTCACATCACTGCACTGCAGCCTGGGTGACAGAGCAAGACCCCGTCTCTCTCTCTCTCTCACTCTCTCTCTCTCTCTATATATATATATACACATACACACACACATTATATATATAATATATATTATGTATACTCACATATATAAATTATAGGGTGGAGGAGGGAATATGGTAGAGAAAACACAGAGTAAGACTGCTGGGAATATGTCTTGTTTTATAATTTGGGGTTTAAAATCATTTAAATGTTTTACACTATAGTAATTTTAAATTTTAAAAGAAATAAAAAGCAATCCCTAAAAATGGAAAACAAATTGAAGTATCTCATTAACTAGATATCAAGTCAGTGGCACATAATTATTATTTATAATAATTATTATATAATATATATTATATCATAATATAATAGTTATTTCAAATGACTTCAAAACCTAGTATTTACACTATATATCCCCCAATGAGTTTTTTTTTAGGACAAGAAGAACTGAAAGGAAATTTTATTTATTTTTTTTTTCTTTGAGACAAAGTCTCACTCTGTAGCCCAGGCCAGAGTGCAATGGCACAATCTCGGCTCACTGCAACCTCCGCCTCCCAGATTCGAGCGATTCTCCTGCTTCAGCCTCCAGAGTAGCTGGAATTACAGGCGCGTACTACCACACCCAACTAATTTTTTGAATTTTTTAGTAGAGATGGGGTTTCACCATGTTGGCCAGTTGGTCTTGAACTCCCAACCTCAAGTAATCTGCCCACCTTGGCCTCCCAAAGTGCTAGGATTACAGGTTAGTTTTGAAACTATTACAGGTATATTGCAAGATAAAGCAAATAAGTAGTTAATTATGTTAGGAAACCAGAATTTTCTACTTAGAAGAGAAGTGATAACAAGCAAAAAATCAAAGTAAAGCCCTGTAATTTCATTTGAATCAGAAATACCACTACAAACTTACGAGTTTTTATCCTCTCTTAAAACATGCATTTCTAAGCTCTGTTCACCAGAAAGGTCTTAAGGCAATGGCAACCCAGGAGCCATAAACATTCTTGGCATGCAGATTATACCGCCTAAATACCGCTTTCACTAAAAGGTAGGGGGACTTCTGTCAAAACGGCAGATCCAAGGACTAGGGCAGGAAATGCCCAGGGTGAGCCCGGCACGCCTTATTGTTTCAGAAAGCAAGAAAGCTACAAAACACTCATGAGGCCATGCCAACAGGCTCCAGAGCCAACTTAAAGGAGCCCCCATTTACCCTAGGGAGGACAACTTGAATAGTAAAAAAAAAAAAATAAAGTTTACAATGAATCAACACACATCGAACACATAAGAATCCAGGGGTTTATAATGATGCTAAAAACAAAAAACCTCTTTGGCTGTCCCTGACAGTTGCTGGAGCATCAACTCATGGTTATGAAAACTGGAAAGGAAAAAATCAAGCACTTATTCTACTTTGTCTACAGTAATTTTATTTCAGGGTAACTGAAAGCAGTTGGGAGAAAGTTCTTTCTTATGGGAGAATTCCAGTTAATAAATGCAATCAGTATGATAGAAGTAGAGAAAAGTCACAATTTTGAAACTCCTAATGACATACTAAACCTTAGACAACAAACACTTATAAATATTAAAACTATAAATTGTTGATGGGGTAAACTTCACAATGCCGAAATAGGTTGATTTCATCTGAACACATAGTCAGTCCTATCTTTGAAAGTGGGACAGCTGGGTCAGGTGTGGTGGCTCACGCCTATAATCCCAGCACTTTGGGAGGTTGAGGCAGGTGGATCACAAGGTCAAGAGATTGACACCATCCTGGCCAACATGGTGAAACCCCGTCTCTACTAATAATACAAAAATTAGCTGGGTGTGGTGGCGTGTGCCTGCAATCCCAGCTACTCAGGAGGCTGAGGCAGGAGAATCGCTTGAACCAGGGAGTACGAGGCTGATATCAGCCGAGATCGTGCCACTGCACTCCAACCTGGTCACAGAGTGAGACCCAAAAAAAAGAACGAACTAACTAACGAACGAAAGAAAGAAAGAAAGAAAGAGAAAGAAAGAGAGAAAAAGAGACAGAGAGAGGAAGGAAGGAAGGAAGAAAGGAAGGAAGGAAGGAAGGAAGGAAGGAAGGAAGGAAGGAAGGAAGGAAGGAAGACAGCTGGACATTATGTGCCTCTAGGTGTGATGCACATGGCACCCTTGATCAGGTATTCTTGCCTCCCTACTGCATTGACCTTGAATGTAATGAATCCCCTGGGTCTAACTTCTAGTCTACTGGAAATACAGGGGATAGAGGAACACATTATGCAATACCATAAGGTAGCTGCTAGTCAAATCCAGAATTAATGACATTCTACAGGACAAATGACCCAACTTCTCCAACAAATCAAAGGCATAAAAATGGGGAGTGGCATTACTATAGATTAAAGACACATAAGAAACATTAATAGAAAAATGGCAAGGCAGGAGGGGTGGGCAGGAAGATGAGAAGGAGAACAGAGATATGAGAAAGCAGCAGCAGCAACCGTAGCCTCCTAGACTTGTTCCCACTTCTCCAAAACTGCGTGCTTAGAATCCCTGAGCTGGAAGAGCATCCAGAGGGGAACAGAGGTCTTAAGCATTCCAGACAAATAAAGATCTGTTCCAGCCCTAATAAGCTCCAAGGAGAGACGACTGCGGCTTCTCTGTCATTCATGTCAGGACTCCCCTCAATGCAGCAGCTGTAACTATGCTCAGGTCTTCCCGCTGCAGTTCTGGCTCATTGCAGCTCTCACTCTGCCACTTTCGTGCCCTTCACTTCCCCACTCCATCAATTAAATCCTTAATGATAGCTAATCTTGGTAGCTCTTTCACCTATAAGACTGCTATTTGTATTGGAAATCTGTACCATTCGTTGACACTTTATTATATTCAGTTTATAGACTACTGTCATATATAGTAACAAGAGCATACATAGGAACTTCATCTTAACATTTCTCCCATAGCACCTAGCACAGTACCAATTCTGTTAGAACATAGTAGTTGCTTAGTAAATATTGGATGGGCAGATGGATGGATGAATGGATGCATGGATAGATGGATAAACTGACAGAAATAAATAAATGAGTAAACTATTAACTGATCTTAGCCAGGTGTGGTGGTGTGCACTTGTAATCTCACCTAC